>NC_030813.1:27500000-30000000 GCF_001704415.2 Capra hircus
TTGCTTGCCAAATAAAACTGAGCTGTAATACCAATCAGTCTGTCGCTTCAAATTTTTGCTGCAGTGAGACAGAACTGGGGAAAATAAAAACTCCCCTGACATATATGGTGCCATTTCTCAGATTTAACCTGGCTGAAACAACCTTGGCTTGGCCCCCATGAGGCAAAGGCCAAGCACAGCAGAAGTGCAACTCGGCCAAAGCTCCCTTGGTGGAAGCAGAATGTGAAGAAAATCCAGCACAGTGGAAGTGACAAGAAGCCTAGTGTGCTGGAAACAAGGACAGTAAGCACAAACTCCGCAAAAACTCATGCAGCTCAGTCTCAGATTCCAGAAGGCCTCCAGCTCGGGTAGGAACTGCTCGCTCCTATGGCTGGAAGGACATATGACTAACAAAATCTTAATTCCTTTACAATCTCTTGTTTCTTATTTCCTCGAACCACCTGTGAGCAGGCGAGTGGCAATGGGTACAACTGAGGGATCTGGCAGCCGCTACTTAGTAGCTCTTGCCCAAGAGGGTTGAAGTTCTTCTGTCCTTAATCTTCTTTGTGCCAAAGATCAGGCCAAAGAAAACTGTAAGTACAGGTCAGGTATTTAGCAGATTTTCTGGCAGGTTATGAAGGGGATTCCGAGTCATGTTTTCCCACTACCTTTTCCTCCTGTCCTTCAGCTCCTCTCTCCCAGGACTTGAGCCCGGCCAAAACCCATGGTGTCTGGCTTCAGGGCCTAATGAAGCTCAGGCTGTTGATGTCTCATTGTAAAAATTCAGTGAGAGACACAGTGATAGGTAACAGGTGGATTTGTTCGGATTTGGAGAGAGGCATAATCCAAGTGTGGGCCATTACAGAGCGGAGTGCGGTGGCAATGGAATGTGGTATGGGTCATGGAATGTGGTGGGGTTAGTTTTCACATGCTAATGAGTGGGAGGATCTTTCCAACAATTGGGGAACCACCCACTCCTTGGTCTTTTGACAGTGCCTTGGAACTGTCCTGACACCTCTGGATGTGTCATTTAGCTTGCAGACTGAGATTCAAGGTTTAGTTGAAACTGACTTGTCTGTCAGATTGGACCCAGTTGATTTTATCAGTTTACGTTATGTCCTTGGGCTATGTCATTCTTTCAAAGGGCTTCCTTGGTAGCTCAGACGGTAAAGCGTCTGCCTACAACGCGGGAGACCTGGGTTCGATCCCTGGGTCGGGAAGATCCCCTGGAGAAGGAAATGACAGCCCACTTCAGTATTCATGCCTGGAGAATCCCATGGACCAAGGAGCCTGGTGGGCTACAGTCCATGGGGTTGCAAAGAGTCGGACATGACTGAGCAACTTCACTACACTACTGCTACTGTTCTTTCAAAAGTTGTGCCCTGC
Organism: Capra hircus; assembly: GCF_001704415.2. Lineage (NCBI taxonomy): Eukaryota > Metazoa > Chordata > Mammalia > Artiodactyla > Bovidae > Capra > Capra hircus. The sequence continues at coordinate 27,501,366 of NC_030813.1, forward strand.
CCTCTTCCCTCCTGTTTCATGCTCTTTTCCTGAGCCCTTTCCAGGCCCACAGTGTTGCCTCTACAATCTTCTGGATGGACAACCAGAAAATAGCTGCCCCTTGGGAGGCAAATACTGTATAACCCAATCCCTCTGGATATTCAGGTCTTCATCTTCCACGTTTCCTGCGACATGCGCAGCAACAGCATCTCTCAGTGAACCTACTAGGGTGGGTGACAGGCACACAACGCCTGCTAGAAGTCCATCTGGTGGTGGCATCCCTTCAAGGGCAATTGGGCTTCTAGGGATAATGTTTGCCACATTGAAAGTTAGCCCAGTAGGCCATTTGGGCCCAAAACCTTACCACCCTTCTCCTAAAGTTATAAACATATTCCTGGATCAAATCTCCACTCCACTTTTATGGAACATCTGGTTTGTTGCCTCTTATCAATTTGATTTTAAGCCACTTACTAACTCCTAAAACCAGGACCCTGCCCTGTTGTAGGCAACATCACTCCACCCCACTTATTATTATTATTAAAATACTCCTAATGCCCAAACAGGACCAGATAACCCGTTCCTTTGTCATTACTTCAGTTATTACCTAAAGTGGGTCTATGACAATGAGATGTTTACCACTGGAGCCACCCTAAGATGTTCTTATGGAGAACTAAGGGTGGCGGCCCAGAATGCCAGGCTGCGATGGTGTAGGAGCGGCCAAGAGGAGCTACCCCCCTACCCGAGGCCAGAGATGGCGGCTGGGAGGAGCTACCCCACGTCCAAGGAGCAGAGGCTGCTCAGGTGCAGGAAGGCAGAGAGGAGCTACTCCACGTTCAAGGTCAGGAGGGGTGGTGGTGAGGAGATACCCCTCCTTCAAGGTAAGGAGCAGCGGCTGCACTTTGTTGGAGCAGCCATGAAGAGATACTCCACATCCAAGGTATGAGAAACCCAAGTAAGATGGTATGTGTTGTGAGAGGGCATCAGAGGGCAGACACACTGAAACCATAATCACAGAAAACTAGTTAATCTAATCACATGGACCACAGCCTCGTCTAACTCGGTAAAACTAAGCCATGCCATGTGGGGCCGCCTGCCGCGGCCAGCACAAGCAAGAGTCACACCTGCATAGGGAGAAAACGGAGCGTCCCCGCTAAGAAAAATAAGAGATAGAGACAAAAGATGGGGTTGAGAGGATCAGACCAAAATGGCTGATGCCTTCCTTTATTGTGCTGCAGTATATATAGGATAAAGTACGTGACTTCTGACATTCACAGGATTGTATATTAATCTCCAGATACAATCACAAGACCCTTACCATTGTGTGCAGATCACAAATAGATAATCTATCTTCTATCAATAAGCTAATCTATCTTCTGTGAAATGTTGCAAGACCGAGACGTCCCGGAGCCTTAAGGGTAGTAAACTCTTCAGGGGGGCGGGACAGGGAGCTTAGGGACGTGCCTAAGGCTCTGCATAACGCCGAGCAGCTCCCAAGACTTAACCCTTCACGGGCAGTCCCCCGCAGCCGCCCAAGAAAGGAGGGTCATGGTGGAGAGGTATGACACAGTGTGGTCCACTGGAGAAGGGAATGGCAAACCACGTCAGTATTCTTGCCTTGAGAACCCCATGAACAGTATGAAAAGGCGAAATGATAGGACACTGAAAGAGGAACTCCCCAAGTCAGTAGGTGCCCAATGTGCTACTGGAGATGAGTGGAAAAATAACTCCAGAAAGAATGAAGGGATGGAGCCAAAGAAAAAACAATACCTAGTTGTGGATGTGACTGGTGATAGAAGCAAGGTCTGATGCTGTAAAGTGCAATATTGCATAGGAACCTGGAATGTCAGGTCCATGAATCAAGGCAAATTGGAAGTGGTCAAACAGGAGATGGCAAGAGTGAACGTCGACATTGTAGGAATCAATGAACTAAAATGGACTGGAATGGGTGAATTTAACTCAGATGACTATTATATCTACTACTGCAGGCAGGATTCCCTTAGAAGAAATGGAGTAGCCGTCATGGTCAACAAAAGAATCCAAAATGCAGTACTTGGGTGCAATCTCAAAAACGACAAAATGATCTCTGTTCATTTCCAAGGCAACTCATTCAATATCACTGTAATCCAAGTCTATGCCCCAACCAGTAACGCTGAAGAAGCTGAAGTTGAATGGTTCTATGAAGACCTACAAGACCTTCTAGAACTAACATCCAAAAAAGATATCCTTTTCATTATAGGGGACTGGAATGCAAAAGTAGAGAGGCAAAAACACCTGGTGTAACAGGCAACTTTGGCCTTGGAGTACAGAATGAAACAAGGCAAAGGCTAATAGAGTTTTGCAAAGAGAATGTACTGGTCATAGCAAACACTCTCTTCCAACAACACAAGAGAAGGCTACACATGGACATCACCAGACAGTCAACACTGAAATCAGATTGATTCTATTCATTGCAGCCAAAGATGGAGAAGCTCTATACAGTCAGCAAAAACAAGACTGAGAGCTGACTGTGGCTCAGATCTTGAACTTCTTATTGCCAAATTCAGACTTAAATTGAAGAAAGCGGGGAAAACCACTAGACAATTCAGGTGTGACCTAAATCAAATCGCTTATGATTATACAGTGGAAGTGAGAAATAGATTTAAGGGCCTAGATCTGATAGAGAGAGTGCCTGATGAACTATGGAATGAGCTTTGTGACATTGTACAGGAGACAGGGAGCAAGACCATCCCCATGGAAAGGAAATGCAAAAACAGCAAAATGGCTGTCTGGGGAGGCCTTACAAACAGCTGTGAAAAAAAGAGAAGCAAAAAGCAAAGGAGAAAAGGAAAGATATAAGTATCTGAATGCAAAGTTCCAAAGAATAGCAAGGGGAGATAAGAAAGACTTCCTCAGTGATCAATGCAAAGAAATAGAAGAAAACAACAGAATGGGAAAGACTAGAAATCTCTTCAAGAAAATTAGAGATACCAAGGGAACATTTCATGCAAAGGACAGAAATGGGATGGACTTAACAGAAGCAGAAGATATTAAGAAAAGGTGGCAAGAATACACAGAAGAACTGTACAAAAAAGAGCTTCACGACCAAGATAATCACGATGGTGTGATCACTCACCTAGAGCCAGACATCCTCGAATGTGAAGTCAAGTGAGCCTTAGAAAGCATCACTAGGAAGAAAGCTAATGGAGGTGATGGAATTCCTGTTGAGCTGTTTCAAATCCTCAATGATGATGCTGTGAAAGTGCTGCACTCAATATGCCAGCAAATTTGGAACACTCAGCAGTGACCACCGGACTGGAAAAGATCAGTTTTCATTCCAATCCAAAGAAAGGAAATGCCAATGAATGCTCAAACTACTGCATGATTGCACTCATCTCACATGCTAGTAAAATAATGCTCAAAATTCTCCAATCCAGGTTTCAAAAATACGTGAACTGTTAACTTCCAGATGTTCAATCTGCTTTTAGAAAAGACAGAGCAACCTGAGATCAAATTGCCAACATCCGCTGGATCATGGAAAAGCAAGAGAGTTTCATAAAAACATCTATTTCTGCTTTATTGACTATGCCAAAGCCTTTGACTGTGTGGATCACAATAAACTGCGGAAAATTCTGAAAGAGATGGGAATACCAGGCCACCTGACCTGCCTCTTGAAAAACCTATATGCAGGTCAGGAAGCAACAGTTAGAACTGGACATGGAACAACAGACTGGTTCCAAATAGGAAAAGGAGTACGTCAAGGCTGTATATTGTCACCCTGCTTATTTAACTTCTATGCAGAGTACATCATGAGAAATGATGGGCTGGAAGAAGCACAAGCTGGAATCAAGATTGCCAGGAGGAATATCAATAACCTCAGATATGCAGATGACACCACTCTTATGGCAGAAAGTGAAGGAACTAAAAAGCCTCTTGATGAAAGTAAAACAGGAGAGTGAAAAAGTTGGCTTAAAGCTCAACCTTCAGAAAACCAAGGTCATGGCCTCTGGTCTCATCACTTCATGGGAAATAGATGGGGAAACAGTCAAAACAGAGTCAGACTTTATTTTTGGGGGCTCCAAAATAACTGCAGATGGTGACTTCAGCCATGAAATTAAAAGACGCTTACTCCTTGGAAGGAAATTATGACCAACCTAGATAGCATATTCAAAAGTAGAGACATTACTTTGCCAACAAAGGTCCATCTAGTCAAGGCTATGGTTTTTCCAGAGGTCATGTATGGATGTGAGAGTTGGACTGTGAAGAAAGCTGAGTGCCAAAGAATTGATGATTTTGAACTGTGGCATTGGAGAAGAATCTTGAGAGTCCCTTGGACTGCAAGGAGATCCAACCAGTCCATTCTAAAGATCAGCCCTGGGTGTTCTTTGGGAGGACTGATGCTAAAGTTGAAACTCCAATACTTTGGCCACCTCATGTGAAGAGTTGACTTATTGGAAAAGTCTCTGATGCTGGGAGGAATTGGGGGCAGGAGAAGGGGACGACACAGGATGAGATGCCTGGATCGCATCACTTACTCAATGGACATGAGTTTGGGTGAACTCTGGGAGTTGTGATGGACAGTTAGACCTGGCATGCTGCAATTCATGGGGTCACAAAGAGTCGGACATGCCTGAGTGACTAAACTGAACTGACTGAAGTGAGTGTCCTACTCAGTTATTGGGAAGTGATCTTTCCCTGTCTTCAAAATCTTGCAGCCATTGCAGTCCTGATAGAAGATGCTTTAAAACTCTCTCGGGGGCAAACTATTTTTCCCAGCCACCAAGTGAACAACCCCTGAATGGGAAAGGCCATTAATGGATGTCTGATCAAAGAATCCTTAGATATCAAGTAGTGCTGATGGAAAATCCAGACCTGCCAATATCTCCTTGTGAGGTTCTTAACCCAGTTACCCTCCTGCCTACCCCCAAGGCTCTCTCCCTTTCACCCTTGCCTAGAAACCTTGGACCACTGGACAAAACACTGAGAGGAATTGTCAGAAGATCCCCTGACCATTCCTGGGAAATCAGGTATGCTGATGGAAGCAGGTTTGTCTTGGATGGAAAAAGAAGAGCCAGATATGTAGTAGTCTCCAATTTTGAGACCATAGAGACTAAACCTTTGCCACCAGCTTCTTCAGCCCAATTACCTGAGCTCATAGCCCTGACTCGAGCTCTAGAGATGGGAAAAGGAAAAAGAATAGCCATTTACACGGACTCCAAGTATGCCTTTCTGGAGCTACATGCTCATGCTGCTCTTTGGAAAGAATAGCCACTTGACCACCCGAGGGTCCCCAATCAAATATGCTGATAAAATCCTTAAGATTCTTGAAGGCAGTCCATCTGCCTGCTGAGGTTTCAGTCTCTCATTGTAAAATACACCAAAAAGGGAGCACAGAAGTGGCGCAGGGGATCCAAGTAGCCGGTCAGGAAGCTAAGAGCAGCAATACAGAACAATGACCTAATAGGAGTTGCCACCTCAGTTCCTGAGACTAATTTTCCAGAAACTCCTTCATATACTCTTAAAGCTAAGAATGAGGGCTTTCAAGAAGATCATATGGGGTGGTTCCAAAAGGAGGGACTCCTTTTTCTGCCTAGGAACCTCCAATGGAAGTTGGTTAGCTCCTTACATGCCACCACTCATTTAGGGGAGAAAGCCCTCCTAAGATTACTAGAAAGGTGCTTCAGAGGAACAGGCCTCCAAAGGGCTATAAGGCAAGTGATTTCCTCTTGTCCCACTTGCCAATTAAACAACCCCCAAGGAGCTCGAAGACCCTAGCTGGCCCAGCCCATCCAAAGACGTGGGGCCTACCCAGGAGAGGACTGGCAGGTGGGCTTCACCCAGATGCAAGTTTCTCAATGGTGTAAATACCTACTAGTCATGATAGATACATACATAGGATGGATTTAAGGCTTTCCCACCCAGACTCAGAAGGCTAAGGAGGTGGCAAAAAACTGCTCTATGAAATCATTCCAAGATTTGGTCTGCCCAGGTCATTACAAAGTGACAATGGAACATCATTTACTTGTAAGGTCACCCAAGGGGTCTCTAAAGCATTGGGCATTACTTAATATCTCCATTGTGCCTGGAGGCCCCAGTCTTCAGGAAAAGTAGAAAGAGCCAACCATTTTTTAAAATCAGCAATAAAAAAAGATAACTCAGGAGACCTCCCTGGTATGGAAGGAGGCTTTACCAATAGCTCTCCTCCACACCCATATTGCCCCTAAGGAACAAAGGAGGCTTTACCAACAGCTCTCCTCCACACCCGTACTGCCCCTAAGGAACAGGGTTGTCTTAGTCCTTATGAGATGCTATATGGGAGAGCTTTTTTTTTTTTAATGTCAATGACCTCTTCCTAGAGCCAGAGCCTCAGACCCTCTGGTCTTATACCATGGCCATTGTGCAATTCCAACAAGATAGACGCTTGTGGGGTGTCAACCAGGATCTAAAATATTCTAAAGATCCACCACTGTATGCTCCAGGGACCCAAGTCCTAATAAAGTCTGGAAAGATGGGTCCCCAAAGGCTCAACTCCAGCAGACGTGCAAGGGCCCCTACCCTGTAATACTTTCTACCCCCACTGCAGACAAGGTACCAGGACACAACTCCTGGATTCACTACTCATGAGTCAAGCCATGGAAGAAAACAGAATAGGACACTCAATACACCTGTGAGCCCCTGGGAGCTCTCACATACCTATTCAGGACTACAAATGAGTGCCATTCTAATGAACACCCCCAAATTAAGTTTCTGGGGATACAATTTCTCAGGATAGCTCTAAAGAGCCAACACAGCTTGGCAGGGTTGCAGTCCCAAATAGACAGGAGATAGATCTGATCCCTGAACAAAGAGGGACTTGAGCCATCTTGAATGAGATGTGTTGTTTCTGGGTAAATACCTCCAGCTATGTTAGTGTCTCAGAGTCCTCAAGAAAAATATTCCACATCCTACAGAATCTCAGAGAAAGGGCTGGAGGGTTCTCAGAGTGGCTACAATCACTCTTTGGGGGATTCTTCTCCTGGTGAAGGGGAATTTGGAGTTGGCTAATGCCCCTACTAATCCCTGTTATCACCATAATGATGCTGCTTATGATTGTTCCATGTATTATCGATCATCTAACCTATTTTGTCTCTGCCTAGGTCAACAAGCTACAACATGCAGTGCCAGTTCAACAAAGATATATAAAACTACACCCGGCCATGGAAAACACCACTCACTCTTAGATGGGCACTGCTATAAGGATTCTAAAGCTTGAGACTAGCGAGAGGGGGAGGCCCAATGCCCCTACCTGTCCCAGTTCAGCCTGAAGTAGACAAAGAGACCTCAGTGCACCTATTCCCGAAGAACTGGGCCTCCCATCTCTTGAGAATGTTAGGTAGTTAGAATAGGAAAAAGGAGTCCAGAAAGGCAGTGGCTAAAAGACAAAGAAGGGAAAAGCCCATGAAAATAGAACAAAGGAAGTTCCGAGGACCAAAGTGAGAGCCTCAGGTGAAACAAACAGCCGTCCTTGCTAGCCCAGTCTACATAGGGTAGGCTCAGGGGGAGGAGAAAACCATATAAAAAGAGGAACCAAAATTGAGCTGCAGGCTTCTCTTCTCTTATTTTGGGTCGTCCCATCCTTATGCCTCAAGGACAGATGTATCTTCTTTTGCTTGCCAAATAAAACTGAACTGTAATACCGATCAGTCCATGCTTCAAAATTTTGCTGTGGCGAGACAGAACTGAGGAAATTACAAACTCCCCCAACAGTTCTATTTATTCTTGCCACCTCTTCTTAATAGTTTCTGCTACTGTTAGGTCTGTACTGTTTCTGTGCTTTATTGTACCCATCTTTGCATGAAATGTTCCCTTGGTAGTTTTAATTTTTTTGAAGAGATCTCTAGTCTTTCCTATTCTATTGTTTTCCTCTGTTTCTTTGCCTTGATCACTTAGGAAGGCTTTCTTATCTCTCCTTGCTATTCTTTGGAAAACTGCATTCAGATGAAGTTATCTTTTTATATATCTTTTATATATATATATCTTTTATATATAAGATATATGAATATATCTTATAAAGGAAAATATATTCTTTGCCTTTAGCTTCTCTGCATTTCTCAGCTATTTGTAAGGCCTTCTCAGACAACCATTTTGCCTTTTGGCATTTATTTTACTTGGGCATGACCTTAATCACTGCCTCCTGTACAATGTCACAAACCTTCACCCATAGTTCTTCAGGCACTCTATCAGATCTAATCCCTTGAATCTATTTGTCACTTCCTGTATATAACTATAAGGGATTTGATTTGGGTCATACCTTAATGGCCTAGTGGTTTTCCCTACTTTCTTCAGTTTAAATCTGAATTTGGCAGTGAGTTCATGATGTAGGCCATGGTCAGCTACTAGTCTTTTGCTGACTGTGTAGAGCTTTTCTATCTTTGGATGCAAAGAATATAATCAATCTGATTTTGATATTGACCATCTGGTGATGTCCATGCATAGTGTCATCTATTGTGTTCTTGGAAAAGGGTATTTGCTATGACCAGTGTGTTCTCTTGGCAAAACTCTGTTAGACATTTCCCTGCTTCCAGGTATCTCTTGACTTCCTAATCTTGCATTCCAATCCCCTATGATGAAAAGGACGTCTTTTTTTTTTTTTTTTTTTGGTGTTAGTTCTAGAAGGTCTTACAGATCTTCATGGAACTTTCAGCTTCTTTGGCATTAGTGGTTGGGGCATAAATTTGGATTACTGTGATATTGAATGCTTTGCCTTAGAAACAAACCAAAATCATTCTGTCATTTTTGAGACTGCACCCAAGTACTGCATTTTGGACTCTTTTATTGACTATAAGGGCTACTCCATTTCTTCTGTGTGATTCTATCCCATAAGAATAGATATAATGCTCATCTGAATTAAGATTTCGTGCAAAGATGGACACAATAAAGAATACAAATGGTATGGACCTAACAGAAGCAGAAGAAATAAAGAAAAGGTGGCAAGAATACACAGAACCTTACAAAAAAGATGCTAATTACCTGGATAACAACAAAGGTGTGATCACTCACTTTGAGACAGACATCCTAGAGTGTGAAGTTGAGTGGGCCTTAGGAAGCATCCATGTAAACAAAGCTAATGGAGGTGATGAATTCCAGCTGACTATTCAAATCCTAAAAGATGATTTTGTGAAAGTGTTGCAGTCTATATGCCAGCAAATTTGGAAAAATCAGCAGTGGCCACAGAACGGAAAAGGCTCAGTTTTAATTCCAATCCCAAAAAGGGCAATGATAAAGAATGTGCAGTTCAGTTCAGTCACTCGGTCGTGTCCGACTCTTTGCGACCCCATGAATCACAGCACGCCAGGCCTTGCTGTCCATCACCAACTCCCGGAGTTCACTCAGATTCACGCCTATCGAGTCAGTGATGCCATCCAGCCATCTCATCCTCTGTCGTCCCCTTCTCCTCCTGCCCCCAAACCCTCCCAGCATCAAAGTCTTTTCCAATGAGTCAACTCTTTGCATGAGGTGGCCAAAGTACTGGAGTTTCAGCTTTAGCATCATTCCTTCCAAAGAAATCGCCGGGCTGATCTCCTTCAGAATGGACTGGTTGGAATTCCTTGCAGTCCAAGGGATTCTCAGGAGTCTTCTCCAACACCACAGTTCAAAAGCATCAATTCTTCGGCACTCAGCCTCCTTCACAGTCCAATTCTCACATCCATACATGACCACTGGAAAAACCATAGCCTTGACTAGACAGACCTTAGTCGGCAAAGTAATGTCTCTGCTTTTCAATATGCTATCTAGGTTGGTCACAACTTTTCTTCCAAGGAGTAAGCGTCTTTTAATTTCATGGCTGCAGTCACCATCTGCAATGATTTTGGAGCCCCCAAAAATAAAGTCTGACACTGTTTCCCAATCTATTTCCCATGAAGTGATGGGACCAGATGCCATGATCTTCGCTTTCTGAATGTTGGGCTTTAAGCAAAGTTTTTCACTCTCCTCTCAATTTCTTCAAGAGGCTTTTTAATTCCTCTTCACTTTCTGCCACAAGGGTGGTATCATCTGCATATCTGAGGTGATTGATATTTCTCCCAGCAATCTTGATTCCAGCTTGTGTTTCTTCCAGTCCAGTGTTTCTCATGATGTGCTCTCCATATAAGTTAAATAAGCAGGGTGACAATATACAGCCTTGACGTACTCCTTTTCCTATTTGGAACCAGTCTGTTGTTCCATGTCCAGTTCTAACTGTTGCTTCCTGACCTGCATACAGATTTCCCAAGAGGCAGGTCAGGTGCTCTGGTATTCCCATCTCTCTCAAAATTTCCCACAGTTTATTGTGATCCTACAGTCAAAGGCTTTGGCATAGTCAATAAAGCAGAAATAGATGTTTTTCTGGAACTCTCTTGCTTTTTCCATGATCCAGCAGATGTTGGCAATTTGATCTCTGGTTCCTCTGCCTTTTCTAAAACCAGCTTGAACATCAGGGAGTTCACGGTTCACATATTGCTGAAGCCTGGCTTGGAGAATTTTGAGCATTACTTTACTAGCATGTGAGATGAGTGCAATTGTGCGGTAGTTTGAGCATTCTTTGGCATTGTCTTTCTTTGGGATTGGAATAAAAACTGACCTTTTCCAGTCCTGTGGCCATGGCTGAGCTTTCCAAATTTGCTGGCATATTGAGTGCAGCACTTTCACAGCATCATCTTTCAGGATTTGAAATAGCTCAACTGGAATGCCATCACCTCCACTAGCTTTGCTCGTAGTGATGCTTTCCAAGGCCCACTTGACTTCACATTCCAGGATGTCTGGCTCTAGATAAGTGATCACACCATCGTGATTATCCGGGTCATGAACATCTTTTCTGTACAGTTCTTCTGTGTGTTCTTGCCACCTCTTCTTAATATCTTCTGCTTCTGTTAGGTCCATACAGTTTCTGTCCTTTATTGAGCCCATCTTTGTATGAAATGTTCCCTTGATATGTCTAATTTTCATGAAGAGGTCTCTAGTCTTTTCCTCTATTTCTTTACACAGATCACTGAAGAAGGCTTTCTTATCTCTTCTTGCTATTCTTTGGAACTCTGCATTCAGATGCTTATATCGTTCTTTTTCTCCCTTGCTTTTCACTTCTCTTCTTTTCACAGCTATTTGTAAGGGCTCCCCAGACAGCCATTTTGCTTTTTTACATTTCTTTTCCATGAGGATGGTCTTGAGCCCTGTCTCCTGTACAATGTCACGATCCTCAGTCCATAGTTCATCAGGCACTCTATCTATCAGATCTAGGCCCTTAAATCTATTTCTCACTTCCACTGTACAATCATAAGGGATTTGATTTAGGTCATACCTGAATGGTCTAGCAGTTTTCCCTGCTTTCTTCAATTTGAGTCTGAATTTGGTAATAAGGAGTTCATGATTTGAGCCACAGTCAGCTCCCGGTCTTGTTTTCGTTGACTGTATAGAGGTTCTCCATCTTTGGCTGCAATGAATAGAATCAATCTGATTTTGGCGTTGACCATCTGGTGATGTCCAAGTGTATAGTCTTCTCTTGTGCTGTTGGAAGAGGGTGTTTGCTATGACCAGTGCATTTTCCTGGCAAAACTCTATTAGTCTTTGCCCTGCTTCATTCTGCATTCCAAGGCCAAATTTTCCTGTTACTCTTGACTTCCTACTTTTGCATTCCAGTCCCCTATAATGAAAAGGACATCTTTTTTAGGTGTTAGTTCTAAAAGGTGTTGTAGGTCTTCATAGAACCGTTCAACTTCAGCTTCTTCAGCATTACTGGTTGAGGCATAGACATGGATTACCGTGATTTTGAATGGTTTGCCTTGGAGATGAACAGAGACCATTCTGTCGTTTTTGAGATTGCATCCAAGTACCGCATTTTGGATTCTTTTGTTGACCATGATGGCTACTCCATTTCTTCTAAGAGATTCCTGCCCGCAGTAGTAGATATAATGGTCATCTGAGTAAATTCACCCATTCCAGTCCATTTTAGTTTGCTGATTCTGAGAATTTCGACGTTCACTCTTGCCATCTCCTGTTTGACCACTTCCAATTTGCCTTGATTCAGAGACCTGACATTCCAGGTTCCTATGCAATATTGCACTTTACAGCATCAGACCTTGCTTCTATCACCAGTCACATCCACAACTGGGTATTGTTTTTTCTTTGGCTCCATCCCTTCATTCTTTCTAGAGTCATTTCTCCACTGATCTCCAGAAGCATATTGGGCACCTACTGACTTGGGGAGTTTCTCTTTCAGTATCCTATCATTTTGCCTTTTCATACTGTTCATGGGGTTCTCAAGGCAAGAATACTGACGTGGTTTGCCATTCCCTTCTCCAGTGGACCACACTGTGTCATACCTCTCCACCATGACCCGCCCGTCTTGAGTGGCCCCGTGGGCATGGCTTAGTTTCATTGAGTTAGACAAGGCTGTGGACCTAGTGTGATTAGATTGACTGGTTTTCTGTGAGTATGGTTTCAGTGTGTCTGCCCTGTGATGCCCTCTTGCAACACCTACCATCTTACTTGGGTTTCTTTATTGGGCATGGGATATCTCTTCAAGGCTGCTCCAGCAAAGCGCAACCACTGCTTCTTACCTTGGATGAGGGGTATCTCCTCACTGCCACCCTTCCTGACCTTTAACATGGGATGGCTCCTCTAGGCCCTCCTGTGCCTGTGAAGCCACTGCTCCTTGGACTTGGGGTTGCTCCTCCCAGCCACTGCCCCTGGCCTCAGGTGTGTGGTTGCTCCTCCTGGCCACCTCCCCTGGCTTCGGATGTGAGGTGGCTCCTCCTGGCTGCCGCCCCTGGCCTCTGGCGCTGCCCATGGCCTCCGATGTGGGGTGGCTCCTCCCAGCTCACACCCCTGGCCTCAGACGCAGGGTGGCTCCTCTCAGGCTCACTTAGTGCACCGGCTGCAGCCTAGCACAAAATTTAATCATTCCACATTCTAGCAAAGCTATGCTCCAAATTCTGCATGGTAGTCTTCAACAACATGTGAGCTGAAAACTTCCAGATGTTCATCTGGATTTAGAAAAGGCAGAGGAATCAGAGATCAAAATGTCAACATCCATTGGATTACAGAAAAAGCAAGAGAATTCCAGAAAAACATCTACTTCAGTGACTACATGAAAACCTTTGACTCTGAGATCACAACAAATAGTGGAAAATTCTTAAAGAGATGGAACTACCAGACCACCTTATCTGCCTCCTGAGAAACCTGTATGAAGGTCAAGAAGCAACAGTTAGAATTGGACATGGAACAATGGACTGGTTAAATATTGGGAGAGGAGTACGTCAAGGCTATATATTGTCATCTTGCTTGTTTAACTTATATGCAGAGTACATCATATGAAATGCTGGGCTGGATGAAGCACAAGCCGGAATCAAGATACTTGGGAGAAATATCAATAACCTCAGATATGCAGATGACACCACCCTATGGCAGAAAGAGAAAAACTAAAGAGCCTCTTGATGAAGGTGAAAGAGGAGAGTGAAAAAGCTGGGTTAAAACTCGAGATTCAAAAAACGAATACCATGGCATCCAGTCCCATTACTTCATGTCAAATAGAGGGGGAAACAATGGAAACGGTTACAGACTTTATTTTCTTGGGTTCCAGAATCACTGCAGATGGTGACTGCAGCCATGAAATTAAAAGACTCTTGCTCCTTGGAAGAAAAGCTATGACCAACCTAGACAGAGCGCTACAAAGCAAAGACATTGCTTTATGGACAAAGTTCCATCTAGTCAAAGTGATGGTTTTTCCAGGAGAAATGTATGGATGTGAGAGCTGGACCATAAATAAAGCTGAGTGCCAAAGAATTGGTGCTTTTGAACTGTGGTGTTGGAGAAGACTTATGAGAGTTCCTTGAGCAGCAAGAAGATCAAACTAGTCAATTCTAAAGGAAATCAACCCTGAATATTCATTGGAAGGACTGATGGTGAAGCTGAAGCTCCAATACTTTGGCCACCTGATATAAAGAGCCAACTCATTGAAAAGAACCTGATGCTGGGAAAGATTGAGGGTACGAGGAGAAAGGGATAGTAGAGGACGAGATGTTTGGTTGGCATCACTGACTCAATGAACATAATATTGAGCAAGCTCCAGGAGATGGTGAGGGACAGGGAAGCCTGGCGTGTATATTCCATAGGGTCACAAAGAGTCAAACACGACTGAGCAATTGAACAACAAAAGGGATTTAACATGTGGGACAAGTCATCATATGGCCACCATACACTCTCAAGATGTATGTACCGTACACTGTCAGCTTATTCCTGTGGTGCCCAGGGTTATCATTAGCCATGGCAACATGCTCTTACTCACACCAGGATATGTTGCCTAAAGTTCCTTATGTGGGAGCAAATAAATTGCTATGATTTGAATGATATTCCCTTGTGACTTCTAATTCTATGTAATAATTCAAAGACATTTGTTTTCTGGCTCTCTGGCATTTTAATTAATATAGCTTATTTCTCCTAATCAGTAGCTAATTAAATACTAGTGTTATACTTTAGTTTAAGCAGTTCTAGAAAATTATTATCTACCTCTTTATCTCCAACTGCATTTTATGTGACTTATTTTAAATTTTCCATTATTTTAAATCAGAACTCTCCAATGACTATTCCCAATAAGTACTATAGTACTAAAGAAGATCTGCAGTGGGTTGAAGCCACAGGTGTGGAACCACAATTTGGATGGCAAAGTTACATGCAGATTTTCCAGTGCACATGCATATTGGCACCCCTTAGAAAGCATCACTAAAAACAAAGCTAGTGGAGGTGATGGAATTCCAGTTGAGCTATTTCAAACCCTGAAGGATGATGCTGTGAAAGTGCTGCACTCAATATGCCAGCAAATTTGGAAGACTCAGCAGTGGCCACAGGACTGGAAAAGGTCAATTTTCATTCCAATCCCAAAGAAAGGCAACACCAAAGAATGCTCAAACTACCACACAATTTCGCTCATCTCATATGCTAGTAAAGTAATGCTCAAAATTTTCACAGCAAGGCTTCAGCAATAGGTGAACCATGAACTTCCAGATGTTCAAGCTGGTTTTAGAAAAGGCAGAGGAACCAGAGATCAAATTGCCAACATCCATGGATCATGGAAAAAGCAAGAGACTTTCAGAAAAAAACATCTATTTCTGCTTTATTGACTATGCCAAAGCCTTTGACTGTGTGGATCACAATCAACTGTGGAAAATTCTGAAAGAGATGGGAATACCAGGCCACCTGACCTGCCTCTTGAGAAACCTATATGCAGGTCAGGAAGCAACAGTTAGAACTGGGCATGGAACAATAGATTGGTACCAAGTAGGAAAAGGAGTACCTCAAGGCTGCATATTGTCACCCTGCTTATTTAACTTCAATGCAGAGTACATCATGAGAAATGCTGGGCTGGAAGAAACACAAGCTGGAATCAAGATTGCCAGGAGAAATATCAATCAACTGAGATATGCAGATGACACCACCCTTATGGCAGAAAGTGAAGAGGAACTAAAAAGCCTCTTGATGAAAGTGAAAGAGGAGAGTGAAAAAGTTGGCTTAAAGCTCAACATTCAGAAAACGAAGATCATGGCATCTGGTCCCATCACTTCATGGGGAATAAATGGGGAAACAGTGGAAACAGTGGCAGACTTTATTTTTTTGGGTTCCAAAATCACTGCAGATGGTGACTGCAGCCATGAAATTAAAAGACGCTTACTCCTTGGCAGGAAAGTTATGACCAACCTAGATAGCATATTCAAAAACAGAGACATTATCTTGCCAACAATGGTCCATCTAGTCAAAGCTATAGTTTTCCCAGTGGTCATGTACGGATGTGAGAGTTGGACTGTGAAGAAAGCTGAGTGCCAAAGAATTGTTGCTTTTGAACTGTGGTGTTGGAGAAGACTCTTTTAAGTCCCTTGGACTGCTAGAAGATCCAACCAGTCCATCCTAAAGGAGACCAGTCCTGGGTGTTCATTGGAAGGACTGGTGCTGAGGCTAAAACTCCAATACTTTGGCCACCTCATGTGAAGAGTTGACTCATTTGAAAAGACCATGATGCCTGGAGGGATTGGGGGCAGGAGGAGAAGTGGACGACAGAGGATGAGATGGCTAGATGGCATCACTGACTCGATGGACATGAGTTTGAGTGAACTGCGGGAGTTGGTGATGGACAGGAAGGCCTGGTATGCTGTGATTCATGCGGTCACAAAGAGTCGGACACAACTGAGTGACTGAACTGAACTGAACCGATACAGTGTTCATTGTACTGTATGTATGTATGTATATGTGTGTGTATGTGTATATATATATATATATATATGTCTTATATATATATATATATATATATATATAAAACCTGACAAGGAAGTGCAGATAGGTTGAAGGAAATGTGGCCATTAAAAATAATTGAAATATATATATATGAAACTATATATATATATATGTATAAGCATATATATGGAGACACAGTACAGTTTAAAATGTAAGTTTTACCTATAAAACTCAAGAGTTAAAAGGTTCTCTGATTTGTAAACTTATACTCAGAAATACTGAATATAATATTTATTAGGTTACATGTGGTCCTTAATATTACTAATACCTAGAATTCTAATAAATCTCAAACACCAAGAGAATCTTAAGAGTCTTGTCAGTAGGATTCTCTCTTGTATGTATTTACTGAATTTATAGTAAGCTAACTCTAAATTTTTTAAACTAATTCTTAAAATGATAAAGCATATGTTTCCTTTATGCTCTTTGGAAAATAAGATACTTACTATAAAGAAATGATACAGAGTATTGAGGGACAGTTTTTGAGCCAATGATACTCAGTTGGAGATAAAATTTGAGTGATGGAGATTAGTACAATGAAGAATATAATTTTCTGAACAATAAGAAAACCACATAAAAGAAGGTAACATCAAATCATGAGGAGGTACCAATTAATCTTTCACTAGCAGTGTTTATAATGATACAACTGATAATTAAAAAGAAAACTGAAGTCAAGAGAGAAAATTCAGGGCTCATGTCTTGATCAGGGCCCCCTCAGAACTAAATCTCTTCATTATACATCTGGTCTAAAATCATATTTTGCTGTATGAAATAACAAATATTAAATAATAATGGCTATGGTGTCAAGAATGTTTCATTGCACATCTTCTGCTTAACATGACAGGGAAGTTCAGATTGGTTGAAGGAAATGTGACCATTAAAAATAATTAAAATTTTTAACTGATAGTATGTAAAAGGTTATGCCTCAGCTATCTAGATAATTCAGATATCCACAATGATATATACTCTGTGGATTATGATTTTATCTTCCTGTGATATAGGTCCTATTCATAAATTGTCTTCAGTTTACCTTGGTGGCTATACATGTAATTTTCTCTACAATCAACATCTGAAGTTGGATTTAACATTATTCTTAGCAGATGATATCATGAGGGAGGCATAAATTCTTTACTGAAGCTTGTCTCTCTTCCTGTGGCTAAATGTCTTAAATCTTACTGTTAAATGATTTGGAAAAAGAGAGACACTATTGCAAAAATACAAATTATCTCATTTTTAATTTAATCTTATAAACTGCTTTGAGGGTGAACAGGGATCTGTGTTATCTATAGGATTATGAAAGGCGGTTGCTGAGCCATGAGAGATGCTGGGATTCTTAGCCTCTGGAGGAAAGGATTCAATCCTTCAATCCGGGGCCAGTGAAGAGGCTTGATCACTAAAGAGCTTTTGTGTAATAAAGTTTTATTAAAGTGTAAAAAAGATAGAAAAAGCTTCTGACATAGACATCAGAAGGGTGAAGAAAGAGTGCCCACCAGCTAGTCTTTAGCCAGATATTATACAGCTACTAGCAGTCTGCAAATTAAAGAAAGGAAATGTCTTAAAACACAGAGACTGGCTCCAGGCCCCTCACTCACTACATGAATTTTGAGATATCATTGGCACAAAGTGAGTTGTCCCAGGCCATAAAATGATTGACATGAATCTTGAAGAAAGGCAGGTTTCCAAGCAAAGAGAGTCACATTAACATAGTTTAAGAGAATATTTTGCATGAGTAAAACATACTGGTTTGTCAAGTCAGTTCTGAGTCTTAGGCTAATGGACTTGAAGACAGAGTCTAGGGTAAATACATAGTTCATTAACATAGCTTAAGAAAAAATTTCCATAAGAAAAACGCACTGGTTAGCTCAAGGTTTGAGAAAAGTTAAGTTCTGGTGGAACCAGGTGTCCTCATTGCAGCACAGAATTTTAAAAGAAACCTCTTTTTAAATTTTTATACAGAAGGGAAAAATATCTAACACTTGCAGTTTGTTTCCTCCTGCCACTTAAGAAAGAGGTAAAAAATGTCTGACACTTTCAGCCTATTTCCTCCATTTGGAGACCCCTGGCCTTCCTGCCTGTTACCCACTCAATTAGATGGAACATGATATGTAAAACCATCTTCTTAGACAGTGGTTCGTTCTTGCCTAAATTTTTATTCTGGACAGAGGAGCCTGGAAGGCTGCAGTCCATGGGGTCGCTGAGGGTCGGACATGACGAAGCGACTTCACTTTCGCTTTTCACTTTCATGCATTGGAGAAGGAAATGGCAACCCACTCCAGTGTTCTTGCCTGGAGAATCCCAGGGACGGGGGAGCCTGGTGGGCTGCTGTCTATGGGGTCGCACAGAGTCAGACACGACTGAAGTGACTTAGCAGCAGCAGCAGAGACAAGGAAGTTGAATATGGCATTAATCAGAATTTTATGTAAGAATGATACTATATTGTATGCTGTTTGCTAAGGGGTCACAAATGTTTAAGCAAAAAAAATGTTTAAGCAAATAAAAGATTACTTTCCAGATCCTGTACCTGAAGCTGTTCATTCTCAACTTGCTGCTGCTGCTAAGCTGCTTCAGTCGTGTCTGACTCTGTGCGACGCCATAGACGGCAGCCCACCAGGCTCCCCAGTCCCTGGGATTCTCCAGGCAAGAACACTGGAGTGGGTTGCCATTTCCTTCTCCAATACATGAAAGTGAAAAGTGAAAGTGAAGTCACTCAGTCGTGTCTGACCTTCAGTGACCCCAATGGACTGCAGCCTACCATGCTACTCTGTCCATGGGATTTTCCAGGCAAGAGTACTGGGGTGGGTTGACATATTCTCTACTAAATTCATGCAACTAATATTCAAGGATAATTTTTCTTGAATGTCAAATGAACTATAAGCTGCTGATCCTGTAACAACAAGTTAACTACCAATTGTAACTTTAGTGTTTTGAATCACTGTTTTACTCAGCAATAAAAATGCTTTAAATTTCCTTTATCAATTGAAAAGGTCTTGTTCTATTATAGTCATTCTCAGTGTAACTGGTGGTATAAATTCACAGAATTACAACATTCAAGGACTTTTCACAACTTCCAGCTCTCAGAGTATAAACCAAATTCTGCAGTAAAGAATGTTAAACAAACCTGAAGAACTCTATACTTTTTTCTTAAATTTCAGATTGAAATGTCTTTGTACCCTTGATATTTTTATAAATATGAAATTGTTGTTGTTCAGTTGCCTAGTTGTGTCCAATTTTTTGTGACCCCATGGACAGCAGCACACCAGGCCTCCCTGTCCCCCCTCATCTCTGGGAGTTTGCCCAGGTTCACATTCATTGCATCAGTAACTTATTTACATGTAATTATGAAATTACATTGGAGAAGGAAATGGCCACCCACACCAGTATTCTTGCCTGGAAAATCCCATGGATAGAGGAGCCTGGCTGGCTACAGTCCATGGGGTCACAAGAGTCAGACATGACTTAGTGACTGAAGCACCACCACCATGAACTTACATGTAAATATGAAGTTACAAACTCTTAAAAAGCAAAGTCCTCAACTTTTATATCTTCATATCACCCAAAGTACATAGCAAAAATGTTTTGCATGTAAAGGTTGATCAGTTAATACACATTAATTTACTGAGATAAATTCTGCCCATGCCAGATTGATGATAAAATGAGATGTAAGAAAACAAAGTATGGTTTTTCTCTTTTTGCTCAGGCAAAATATTATAACAATGTTGTCAGAAATATTAAGCTGTCTTCAAAGTACATATCTTACTAGAACTTGTAACTTAATTGAACATAAGAAAAAGAAATCTTTCATATGTATATAGTTGAGTTGGGTCCTCCAGAAAGATGTTGATGCTCTGACTCCCAGCAGCTGTAAATGTGACTTTATTTGGAAATAGGATATTTACAGATATTTAATTAAGACAGAGAATTCAGTTCAGTTCAGTTGCTCAGTCGTATCCGACTCTTTGCAACCCCATGAATTGCAGCACACCAGGCCTCCCTGTCCATCACCATCTCCAGGAGTTCATTCAAACTCATGTCGGTGATGCCATCCAGCCATCTCATCCTCTGTTGTCCCCTTCTCCTCCTGCTCCCAATCCCTCCCAGCATCAGTCTTTTCCAATGAGTCAACTGTTTGCATGAGGTAGCCAAAGTACTGGAGTTTCAGCTTTAGCATCATTCCTTCCAAAGAACACCCAGGACTGCTCTCCCCTAGAATGGACTGGTTGGATCTCCTTGCAGTCCAAGGGTGGACCCTAATCCAATATGACTCCATCTTTATAAAAGGAAGACTTTTCTCTCTGTGTGAATACACATAGAAAGAGCCCCATGTGAAGATAAAACAGAAATTAGGGTGATCCAGCAGAAAATATGAACACTGAAGATTGCCAGAAAGCTACTAGAAGCTAGGAGAGAGGCATGGAGTAGATTTTCCCATGGAAAGGATCAACACTGCCAACACCTTGATCTCGAACTCTAGCTTCCAGAACCAGGCAAAAAGACTTTGTTTTGGTGACCCAGATTGTGGTGCTTTGTTCTGGCAGACTTAGTAAACTAACACAATATGAATGAATCACAACTTGAAAGGAATGAATCTAGTGTTTAACCTTTCAATTATTGGTTAAAATGTGCTGCTGGAGGCAAAAACAAATATTTGTGATGAAAAGTCAACAGAAATCTATATGCAATATCAGATTTTAATTTTAGGAAATTAAAAAAAAATTCTGTGTACAAACTAGTGTTGAAAATGAAACTGGAAAAGAGAACCATTGATAATACTTCAAATTATAGAAATTTTACTTTCTCTCTTCTAATTTTCCATTCTTTTTGTCCCTTTTCAGTTTATTAATAATCCTTATTTTGGCCACCAAAAATAAAGTGTAGGTGAATTCTGTTTTCTAATGGATGGGAGAACAGCATCTTTTTCTTTTTTAATTTCCAGTAATATTCATTTAAAAAAAGGAAAGGTATATCATTTATGGAATATTCACACAACCTCCCTTTAACCACTGTGTATCCGTGTTAGCTTGAACCTTACTTTTCTACTTGGTATTATTTAAGTTCTTCCTTTTTTATATCATTTTCTGTCAATACTCTATTATCTCTGTTATCTCTTAAAATAATGTATATATTTCAACAACCTGGACACATTTTTCTTTACAAATTTTCTGTAATCTGTATTTTTTTGCAATCTGGATACATTTTCTTTATATACATGTTTGATGTGTCTTCTAAGTTAGAAATGGGACTCCTTGGGATACAGTCTCTGTGCAGAATGTCTTTTAAGGATCCTGTGATCAACACTTAGGGAAGGGAAGGAGAGGAAGCAGGGTTACCCAGAGGAAGAAGTTAAACTGCAATCTGAGCCCTACAGCAGCTCTAGTCAACTCAGCAGGAGTGCTTTGGAGAGACAATGGGCTTTCAGAATTCTGCTAATTTGGGCTAAGACAGCTGGCCTTTGTACTCCTATGCACATCGGTCACTAGACTGGGCCACTCCTGAAATGAGTGTGACCTTGCACAGGGTGGCTCTGCAGCTGAGTCTATCCCCTGAAGGGGCTGACAGTTCAAAGCTGTCTACCAACAGCACTTCCTGCAGCTGAGGCAGCAAGCCCTTCCCTGAAAGGAACCTGGGCACCGCATTACAGTGCCCATTACATGGAAGAGTGAATGTCCTCATGAATTTCTCTCGTAAAAGATACTCTTAATAGTTTCTACATAATCTTTTAAATTGGAACCATTTTAATTATGAGTTAAGAGATGTCATATTTAAAACTTCTATAGATGAAAGATGCTTTATTTCATAAAGGAAATAACCACACACTAATTTAGAGATCTAGCTTCAAGATAACCAATATATTCACATGTTGACCTTGCTGGAGGCAGGGTTCTTCTCTATGTATGAACACTCTGTGAAATTTTGAATGCTAAATGCTTTCTTACACTCATGGATGCTGACCTGAGCTTTCAAACACTATTAGATCAGCATGACAAAGCCGACTTGAAGCAAACTCTAAAGAGCAACTCACTGTTATTTTGTCACTGATCATCTCTTACTGCTATCACTCTGGGGAATTTAAGCTGGGACTTTAAAACAAAATTATTTCAAATGTCATGTCCTTGATGCTATAAAAATGTATCATGCTTTACTTGCCTTAAAATATTTTCAGCCAGTCACTTCACACTTCTGCCTAGAGAACTCAGGTTCTACCCATACCATGGATAGGGATATTATTGGTTGATAATTCCACTGCTTAAGCTCTCAGCACATTACTTTGTTCATTAAGCTCTTAATGTGAAATCTGATTCTTCCCCAGGTTTTTGTCCCTGTATTTGGCCATGAACTGTCTAGCTCCTTCAGTTTTGCTTTGTGATTGATTCCATTCCTGAGCCAACCTATTTCTGCTTTACCTCTTTTTCTTTATATATAGAGAATGAAGTTCTTAGCCCCACCCTTTTAATCACATAATTATCTCTGGCTAGATTTTTTTTCAGTGGCACTTAGTCTCTTCTCTCTTATCATTGCTAAGATTTTTAATTTTTCATAAATCCCTTCTGCTTTAAATTCACTCAACTTTTTACGACATAAATTTTGTGTGCTTATTTTCTTTGTAGTGGCAGACTTTCTGATGCTCTGGTTTAAACTTGTCTGCAAATACTGTGAACTTTTTACCAATAGACAGGACCTGTGACTTCAGCAGAACTCAAATGCACAAGAAATATATCGGAGTCTTAAGTGTTAAAACATGTTTTTATATCCCATCACCATTTCTTTAAAAATCTATTTTGCTTAGCTCCTAGGCTCTTTGCTTTCTTCAATAGTTCATAGGTCTTGGGCTGACAGGTTTATTATTTACTCACAAGACAATGTTTTGTTAACATAAATAGTCTCTCTGAAGGCTAGATAAGTTAGTTGGTCTGGTCACATTCAGAGGGTTTTATTTTAAATTCACTATTATTCTGTAGAAGAGGTATATAATAACAACTATAATATTAATTAAAATACAATTATGATAAGAGAACAGTCCTATTATTTTTTTCTTTTGTTTTTTAACATGTAATGGTTTTTCTAAAGTAACTTATTGTACCCAAGATTTTCAGGCATTCTCTAGTCTGCTTTTGACTACTAAGTATAACATAGAACATAGTTTTATGAAATGAATTCAGCAAAGTCAGAGGATACAAGACTGACATGCAAAAATCAGTTGTATTTATATATATATATATCAATGAACATTCCAAAAAGGAAATTAAGAAAACAATTCCATTTATAATAGCATAAAAAAAGATTGAAATATTTAGGAGTAAATTTCACCAAGGAGGTACAAGACTGGTACATTGAAAAGTATAAAATATTGTTAAAAATATTAAAGATGACTGAAGTAAATGAAAAGACATTGCATGTTCATGGGTTAGAAGATATGATATTGTTAAAATGGAATTATTCCCCAAAGCAACATATAGATTAGTGCAATCTCTATCAAAATTTTAATGACTTTTTTTAAATAACAAAAAAAAATTCTAAAATTCATATGGAATTGCAGGAGAGTGCAAATACTCAAGTCCACCTTGGAAAAGAAGAACAAAGTTGAAATACTCACACTTCATAATCTCAAAACTTACTAAAACCTACAATCATCAAAAAAAGTATGGTGTACCCAATAAGTGAAGTGAAGTTGCTCAGTCGTGTCTGACTCTTGCAACCCTGTGGACTGTAGCCCACCAGGCTCCTCCATCCATGGGATTCTCCGGGCAAGAATACTGGAGTGGGTTGCCATTTCCTTCTCCAATAAGGAGCACCTTAATATATAAGGCAAATGCTAACAACCATAAAAGGGGAAATCAACACTAACACAATAGTAAGAGGGGGTTTTAACACCCCATTTTCACCAATGGACAGACCATCCAGGAATATAATAAATAAGGAAACACAAATTTTAAATGACACAATAAACCAGGTAGACTTAATCGATACTAGGACATTCCACCTGAAAGCCTCAGAATACACTTCTTCTCAAGTGCACATGGAACATTCTCCAGGACAGATCAGATCTTGGCCACAAATCAAGCATCAGTAAATTTAAGAAAATTGAAACTATAATGAGCATCTTTTCTGATCACAACGCTATGAGATTAGAAATCAATTACAGGAAAAACTATAAAAAACACAAACACATGGAGGCTAAACAGTATGCTACTAAATAACCAAGAGATTATTGAGGAAATCAAAGAGGGAATAAAAAAATACATAGAAACCATGGCTATGAAAACACAATGACCCAAAACCTATGGGATGTGATAAAAAACAGTTCTAAGAGGAAAGTTTATAGCAATTCAATCTCACCTCAAGAAAAAAAACTTTCAAATAAACAATCTACCCTTACAAATAAAGCCACTAGAGAAAAAGGGACAACAACAATATCAAAAAAGGTATGGAGAGGGAGGTGGGAGAGGGGTTCAGGACTGGGAACTCATGTACACCCGTGGCAGATTCATGTTGATGTATGGCAAAACCAATATAGTATTGTAAAGCAAAATAAAGTAGAAGAAAAAAAAAGAAATAGAATTAGCAGAAGGAAAAACATCATAAAGATCAAGGTAGAAGTAAATAGAAATGCAAACAGCAAAGATTAATAAAACTAAAAGTTGATTCTTTAAGATAAAACTGATAAACCTTTACCCAGACTCATTAAGAAAAAAGAGAGGATTCAAACCAATAAAATTAGAAATGAAAAAGGAGAAATTACAGCTGACACCAGAGAAATACAAAGGATCATAAGAGAATATTGCAAGTAACTATATGCCAATATAATACACAACCTATAAGAAATGGACAAATACTTAGAAAGGTACAATCTTCGAAGACTAGACCAGGAAGAGATAGAAAATACATACAGACCAATCACAAGTAATGAAATTGAAACTGTAATTAAAAATCTTCCAACAAACAAAAGTCCAGGACCAGATGACTTCACAGGCAAATTTCATCAAATATAAAGAAGAGTTAACATCTCTTCCAAAATAGTGCAGAAGAAAGAACACTCTCAAACTTGTTCTATGAGGCCACCATCACCCTGGTAACAAAACCAGACAAAGATGTTACCAAAAATAAAATTACAGACCAATATCACTGATGAGCATAGATACAAACATTCCCAACAAAATATTAGAAAACAGAATTTAGACACATATTAGAAAGATCATATGCCATGATCAAGTGGGATTTATTCCAGGGATGCAAGGACTCTTCAATAAATTCAAATCAATCAGTATGATACACCATATTAACAAATTAAAGAATAAAAATCATATGATCATCTGTATTTCATTCTTTTACATGCAGCTATCCAGTTTTCCCAGTACCACTTATTAAAGAGACTGTCTTTTCTCCATTGTATATTCTCACCTCCTTTGTCATTGATTAGGTGACCAAAGGTGTGTGGGTTTATCTGTGGGTTTTCTATCCTGTACTATTGATCTATATTTCTTGGAATGGAGATATTCACAGAACTAGACAAACTTTAAAAAAAAATTTGCATGGAACACAAAAGACCCCAAATTACCAAAGTAATACTGAGAAGGAAAAATGGAGCTGGAGGAATCAGGATCCCTGACTTCAGACTCTTCCGCAAAACTACGGCCATCAAAATAGTATACTATTGAAACAAAAACAGAAATATGTACAGATCAAAGGAACAGGGTAGAAAGCCCAGAAATAACCCCATGTACCTGTGCTCAATCAATCTATGACAAAATGGTAAGAATACACAATGGAGAAAACAGTTTATTTAGTTAGTGGTACCCGGAAAACTGGATAGGTACACATAAAAGAATGAATTAGAACACTAACTATATACACTATATACAAAAATAAATTCAAAATTAATTAAAGAACAAATGTCAAACCAAACACTATAAAACTCGTAGAGGAAAACAGGAGTAACACTTTTTGACATAAACCACAGGAAGATCTTTCTTGACCCACCTTCTAGAGTAATGAAAATAAAAATAAACAAATGGGACCTAATTTAACTTGTAAGCTTATGAACAGCAAAGGAAACCATAAATAAGACAAAAAGACAACCCTTAGAATGGGAGAAAATACTGGCAAATGAAGCAGCTAACAAGGGATTAATCTGTAAAATATACAAACAGCTCATGCCACTCAATATCAAAACAACGTACAACTCAATCAAAAAAAAAAAAAAAAGGAGGAATACATAAGTAGACATTTCTCCAAAGAACACATACAGATGGCTAAGAGGTACATGAAAAATGCTCAACATCACTAGTCATTAGAGAAATGTAAATAAAACCTACAATAAGATATCACCTCACACTTGCCAGAATCAGTTCAGTTCAGCTGCTTAGTTGTGTCCGACTCTTTGCGACCCCATGAATCGCAGCACGCCAGGCCTCCCTGTCCATCACCAACTCCCAGAGTCCACCCAAACCCATGTCGATTGAGTCGGTGATGCCATCCAACCGTCTCATCCTCTGTCGTCCCCTTCTTCTCCGGCCCTCAATCTTTCCTAGCATCAGAGTCTTTTCAAATGAGTCAGCTCTCCACATCAGGTGGCCAAAGTATTGGAGTTTCAGCTTCAACATCAGTCCTTCCAATGAACACCCAGGACTGATCTCCTTTAGGATAGACTGGTTGGATCTCCTTGCAGTCCAAGGGACTTTCAAGACTCTTCTCCAACACCACAGTTCAAAACAGAATAACCATCATCAACAGTAAATGCTGGAGAGGGTGTGGAGAAAAGATAACCCTCTTGCACTGTTGGCAGGAATGTAAATTGATACAGTCACTATGGGGAACAGTATGGAGGTTCTTCAAAAAACTAAAAATAAAACTACCATATGATCCAGCAATTCCACTCCTGGGCATATACCTGGAGCAAACCAAAAATTCAAAAAGATACATGCTGTCTTGATGACTGTGGCTTTGTAGTAGAGCCTGAAGTCAGGCAAGTTGATTCCTCCAGTTCCATTCTTCTTTCTCAAGATTGCTTTGGCTATTCGAGGTTTTTTTGTATTTCCATACAAATCTTGAAATTATTTGTTCTAGTTCTGTGAAAAATATGGCTGGTAGCTTGATAGGGATTGCATTGAATTTGTAAATTGCTTTGGGTAGTATACTCATTTTCACTATATTGATTCTTCCAATCCATGAACATGGTATATTTCTCCATCTATTAGTGACCTCTTTGATTTCTTTTGTTTTTTTTCTCTTTGATTTCTTTCATCAGTGTTTTATAGTTTTCTATATATAGGTCTTTAGTTTCTTTAGGGAGATATTCCTAAGTATTTTATTCTTTTCGTTGCAATGGTGAATGGAATTGTTTCCTTAATTTCTTTTTCTACTTTCTCATTATTCATGTATAGGAATGCAAGGGATTTCTGTGTGTTGATTTTATATCCTGCAACTTTACTATATTCATTGATTAGCTCTAGTAATGGTACTGGCACAAAGACAGACATATAGATCAATGGAACAAAATAGAAAGCCCAGAGATAAATCCACACACATATGGACACCTTATCTTTGACAAAGGAGGCAAGAATATACAATGGAGCAAAGACAATCTCTTTAACAAGTGGTGCTGGGAAAACTGGTCAACCACTTGTAAAAGAATGAAACTAGATCACTTTCTAACACCCCACACAAAAATAAACTCAAAATGGATTAAAGATCTAAACATAAGACCAGAAACTATAAAACTCCTAGAGGAGAACATAGGCAAAACACTCTCAGACATAAATCACAGCAGGATCCTCTATGATCCACCTCCCAGAATTTTGGAAATAAAAGCAAAAATAAACAAATGGGATCTAATTAAAATTAAAAGCTTCTGCACAACAAAGGAAAATATAAGCAAGGTGAAAAGACAGCCTTCTGAATGGGAGAAAACAATAGCAAATGAAGCAACTGACAAACAACTAATCTCAAAAATATACAAGCAACTTCTGCAGCTCAATTCCAGAAAAATAAACGACCCAATCAAAAAATGGGCCAAAGAACTAAATAGACATTTCTCCAAAGAAGACATACAGATGGCTAACAAACACATGAAAAGATGCTCAACATCACTTATTATTAGAGAAATGCAAATCAAAACCACAATGAGGTACCACTTCACACCAGTCAGAATGGCTGCGATCCAAAAATCTGCAAGCAATAAATGCTGGAGAGGGTGTGGAGAAAAGGGAACCCTCCTACACTGTTGGTGGGAATGCAAACTAGTATAGTGTTCTATGGAGTCACTATGGAGAACAGTGTGGAGATTCCTTAAAAAATTGCAAATAGAACTACCTTATGACCCAGCAATCCCACTGCTGGGCATACACACCGAGGAAACCAGAATTGAAAGAGACACATGTACCCCAATGTTCATCGCAGCACTGTTTAAAATAGCCAGGACATGGAAACAACCTCGATGTCCATCAGCAGATGAGTGGATAAGAAAGCTGTGGTACATATACACAATGGAGTATTACTCAGCCATTAAAAAGAATTCATTTGAATCAGTTCTGATGAGATGGATGAAACTGGAGCCAATTATACAGAGTGAAGTAAGCCAGAAAGAAAAACACCAATACAGTATACTAACACATATATATGGAATTTAGAAAGATGGCCATGACGACCCTGTATGCAAGACAGGAAAAAAGACACAGATGTGTATAACGGACTTTTGGACTCAGAGGGAGAGGGAGAGGGTGGGATGATTTGGGAGAATGGCATTCTAACATGTATACTGTCATGTAAGAATTGAATCGCCAGTCTATGTCTGACGCAGGATACAGCATGCTTGGGGCTGGTGCATGGGGATGACCCACAGAGATGTTATGGGGAGGGAGGTGGGAGGGGGGTTCATGTTTGGGAACGCATGTAAGAATTAAAGATTTTAAAATTAAAAGAAATCAAAAAACAAAACAAAACAAACAAACAAACAAAAAACCAAAAAGATACATGCACCCCAGTGTTCACTGTAGCATTATTAACAATAGATAGGACATACAATAGAAGCTACCTAAATGTCCATTGACAGATGAATGGATAAAAAAGTTGTGGTGCATATATACAATGGATTATTGCTCAGCCATGTAAAGGGACAGAATCCAGTCATTTATAGTGATGTGGATGGACCTAGAGTCCGTCATACAGAGTGAAGTAAGTCAGAAAGAGAAAAACAAATATCGTATATTAATGCTTACCTGTGCAATCTAGAAATATGGTACAGATGAACCTCTGTGCAAGGCAGAAATAGAGATATAGACATGTGGACTTGGGGAGAGAAGGAAGCATGAGGCAAGTTAGATTAGGATTGACATATATACACTACTGTGGCTGCAGTCCATGGGGTCGCTAAGAGTCGGACATGACTGAGCGACTTCACTTTCACTTTTCACTTTCATGCATTGGAGAAGGAAATGGCAACCCACTCCAGTGTTCTTACCTGGAGAATCCCAGGGATGGAGGAGCCTGGTAGGCTGCCGTCTATGGGGTGACACAGAGTTGGACACAACTGAAGCGACTTAGCAGCAGCAGCAGTGTTTAAAATAGCTCCCTAGCAGGAACCTGCTGTATAGTATAGGAGGCTCAGCTTGTTGCTCTGTGATGGCCTTAATAGGTTGAATGAGTAGTTGGGATGAGGTTCAAGAGGGAGGGGATATATTGATACGTAGAGTTGATTCAGTTCAGTTCAGTTCAGTCATTCAGTCGTGTCCGACTCTTTGCGACCCCATGAACTGCAGCACACCAGGCCTCCCTGTGCATCACCAACTCCCGGAGTTTACCCATACTCATGTCCATTGAGTCGGTGATGCCATCCAACCATCCCATCCTCTGTCGTCCCCTTCTCCTCCAGCCCTCAATCTTTCCCAGCATCAGGGTCTTTTCAGTGAGTCAGCTCTTCGCATCAGGTGGCAAAGTATTGGAGTTTCAGCTTCAACATCAGTCCTTCCAATGTACCACAAAGACTTAATATTGTGCTTTATACAACATTGTAAAGCAATTATGCTTTAAAAAAATGTGGTGCTGACAGAGGGTAGACAAATAGATTAATGGAATATAATTGAGAATAAATCAATACATCTATGATCAATTTATTTTGACAAAGATGCCAGAACAGTTCAGTGGGAAAGAATAGTATCTTTAATAAATGATGCTAGGACAGGTGAATAAATACATGCTAAGACTGTGATGCTGGGAGGGATTGGGGGCAGGAATAGAAGGGGATGACAGAGGCAGAGATGGCTGGATGGCATCACTAACTCAATGGATGGAACTCTGGGAATTGGCGATGGACAGGGAGGCCTGGAGTGCTGCAATTCATGGGGTCACAAAGAGTCGGACACAACTGAGTGACTGAACTGAATTGAAAGATTAAATTAGACCCTTCCCTCATACCATATACAAAAATTACAACAAAATGGAGCAAAAACTAAGTGCCAGAACTAAACTATAGTACAAGGAACTATTATATATCCAGGGAACTGTATTCCTGTGATAAACCATAATGGAAAAGAATATATATATATATATACACACACAGATACACACATATAACTAGTTACTTTGCTATACAGGAGAGATTGGCAGCAACATTGTAAATTAACTATATTGCAATTAAGGAAAAAAAAAAAAAACTCCTAGGACAAAACAGAAGTAAATCTTCATAACCTTGGATGTGGCATATTTTTTTAGATAAGACACCAAAAACACAGGCAACAAATTTTAAATATGTATTGGACTTCACAAAAATTAAACATTTGGAGAAATGATGCTGTCAAAAAAGTGAAAAGGCAGCCCACATAATGGGAGAAAATGTTTGTAAATCATATATACATATATAAATATATATATAGAGAGAGAGAGGATGTAGTATCCATAATATGTAAACAACCTTACTACTCAACAACAAAAGACAACTCAATTAAAGATTTTATGAAGTGCTTAGAGATTTCTCCAAGGAAGATTCATAAATGGTCAAGAAGCCCATGGAAGATACTCAACATCATTTTTCATTTGAGAGATGTAAATCAAAACAATAAGAAACCACCTAATATCCTGTAAGATGACTATAAAAATAACAATAAAAGTAGTCAGTAATATTGCAAAAACATGGAGAAACTGGAATACCCATATATTGCTGTTGAGTCTGTAAAACAGTGCTGTGACTGTGGAAATCAGTGTGGTTTTGCAGTCCTCTATAGCATTGCCATGCGACCCAGCTACCCCATTCCTAGGGAAATACTCTGGTGCTGCTAAGTCGTTTCAGTCGTGTCTGACTCTGTGCGATCCCATAGACGGCAGCCCACCAGGCTCCCCTGTCCCTGAGATTCTCCAGGCAAGAACACTGGAGTGAGTTTCCATTTCCTTCTCCAATGCATAAAAGTGAAAAGTCAAAGTGAAGTCGTTCAGTCATGTCCGACTCTTAGCGATCCCATGGACTGCAGCCTATCAGGCTCCTCTATCGACGGGATTTTCCAGGCAAGAGTACTGGAGTGGGGTGCCATTGCCTTCTCCTGGGAAATACTCTAAAGAATTAAAAACCGATGTTCAAATAAAAACTTATACATGGATATTCATATCAGTACTATTCAGAATAGTCAAAAAGGTATAAGCAATCCAGATGTTGATCAACTTATAAATGGATAAGCAAAGTGTGGTATATCTACGCAATAGAGTACTATCCAGCCATAAAAAGGAATGAAGCACTGATATAATATATAACACGTATATCCTTAGAAACTTTGCTAAGTGAAAAGTTAGGCCCAAAGCACCACACACAAAAGACCATATTGAGTATGATTCTGTTTGTATGAAATATTCAAGAATAGACAAACTGGTGGTCGTCTGCCAGGGTTTGTGGGTAGGGAGGAGTGGGTAGTGACTTATGGATGGATATGGAGTTTCCTTTCGTGGTAATGAAAGTGTTCTGGAATGAGAAAGTGGTGATGGTTTCATAACACTGTCAATAGTATATGAATTTGTTGCACATATTCATTAGTAAAATGCCACTGAACTGTATAAAACAGTTCAAGTGGTCAGTTTTATGCTGTGAATTTTCATAATAAAAGAATAAAAAAATGCCCCACCAAATGGATTGTGTACATTCATTTTAAGTTTTAGTTCTCATTAAAGTATAAGCTTTTCCCCAAATATTTGTAATATAATTTTATCTTAAAATTCAGATGAAAGAGCATCTGAAAACTTTCCCTTATTTATTCCATGTGAGAGCATATAATGCTAATTTATTTGCTTGGTCTGTTGGAAAGTTATTAAACTCAGAAGATACTATGATCTAACCACCAAACAAGAAATTCTATGATTATATTAAAGA
Organism: Capra hircus; assembly: GCF_001704415.2. Lineage (NCBI taxonomy): Eukaryota > Metazoa > Chordata > Mammalia > Artiodactyla > Bovidae > Capra > Capra hircus. Next base: position 27,533,953 of record NC_030813.1, read on the forward strand.
GTGTGGTTTGGATCGTACAATTGGGTCTAATTATGTGTTCATTTCTTGAATTGTAAAGTCACTGAAATAAATATTGGTGTGCTCTGCGTTATACATCCGTGGCAGCTGCTTCCACACTTGTCACCCCCAGTTTATAATTTCTGTCTATAAGTCTTTATGCCAGAAGAGCTCTAGATCTGAGTGACATCTAAATAGATCATCACACTGATTCTTAACTTTTCTGCCTTATTGTGGTAAAAATTGATCAAACTCAGAAGGGTCATCTTTACCCAGAGCTTGCTTTCAAAGAGCAATCATGTTCTCTAAAAACCGGCAGCATAGCCATTGATTTTAGATTCAATGGGACATCAGGGCAATGCTGGATCTCTGATTGGCAGCAGGAAAATGGGTGAGAAGATTTCAAACTTTATAAAATAAAGGCAAAAAAACATTGAACTACATGAAATCACATCTGCTCTGACTGCTTGCACTTCAGGATTTAGTTTGAAGCAGAAGTGAAATGTCCAATATTCAACTTCAGAAATTTGAAAATCAGCCAGCCGCTCTGACTTTGTATCCCAATGTCCAACATTCCAGTTGAGACTCAAATGCTGACTTACCCTTAAGGGTTCCTTCTGATACCTCATTTTGAAATTTTTATCAGTTTTCAAGCAATGGGATCCTAGGTTGCTAGGCTGGTAGGATCTGAGCATTCCCAGAACATTTATATCACAAAGTCGAATACTGTTTTATAGGAAATAACTTGACAAATGTTAAGTGTACATGCCACAGAGCCAGTGAAACATGCTTGTTCAAATAAATGCCAAGTTGAGGCTTGACCTCAGTCAGTTCAGTTCAGTTCAGTTCAGTGGCTCAGTCGTGTCCAACTATTTGCGACCCCGTGAATTGCAGCACGCCAGGCCTCCCTGTCCATCACCAACTCCCGGAGTTCACTCAGACTCACATCCATCAAGTTGGTGATGCCATCCAGCCATCTCATCCTCGGTTGTCCCCTTCTCCTCCTGCCCTCAATCCCTCCCAGCATCAGAGTCTTTTCCAGTGAGTCAACTCTTTGCATGATGTGGCCAAAGTATTGGAGTTTCAGCTTTAGCATCAGTCCTCCCAAAGAACACCCAGAACTAATCTCCTTTAGAATGGACTTGCGAGAGGGCATCAGAAGGCAGACACACTGAAACCATAATCACAGAAAACTAGTCTATCTAATCACACGGACCACAGCCTTGTCTTAACTCAATGAAACTAAGCCATGCCATGTGGGGCCACCCAAGATGGGCAGGTCATGGTGGAGAGGTCTGACAGAATGTGGTCCAGTGGAGAAAGGAATGGCAAACCACTTCAGTATTCTTGCCTTGAGAACCCCATGAACAGTATGAAAAGGCAAAATGATAGGATACTGAAAGAGGAACTCCCCAGGTCAGTAGGTGCCCAATATGCTACTAGAGATGAGTGGAAAAATAACTCCAGAAAGAATGAAGGGATGGAGCCAAAGCAAAAACAATACCCAGCTGTGGATGTAACTGGTGATAGAAGCAAGGTCCGATGCTGTAAAGCGCAATATTGCATAGGAACCTAGTAGGTTTTGTCCATGAATCAAGGCAAATTGGAAGTGGTCAAACAGGAGATGACAAGAGTGAACGTCGACATTCTAGGAATCAATGAACTAAAATGGACTGGAATGGGTGAATTTAACTCAGATGACCATTTTATCTACTACTGTGGGCAGGAATCCCTTAGAAGAAATGGAGTAGCCATCATGGTCAACAAGAGAGTCTGAAATGCAGTACGTGGATGCAGTCTCAAAATGACAGAATGATCTCTGTTCGTTTCTAAGGCAAACCATTCAATATCACAGTAATCCAAGTCTATGCCCCAACTAGTAACACTGAAGAAGCTGAATTTGAACAGTTCTATGACCTCACTATTAAGTGATAAAGTGGAAACAGTGATTTTTTTAAATTAATATGAACTTTTAGATTTAATTATAGCAAGAAGTCGAATACTTGTTCTTCACACTTTTTTCTGAAGCTTTGTCTCTCTTGGCCCCCTTGTCATGTTACCACTGATACTTTTAATTGGATTCACCTGTCAAAATAGTGGCACACTGTGCCCATGAATCTGAGAAAACTCTGGAAGATGTTGAAGGACAGGGGAAGCTGGTGTGCTGCAGCTCATGAGGTCTCAAATAATTTGCCATGCCTTAGCGACTGAACAGTAGTGTCCTTAGTTCCCTGGACGCTGTTTTGGGAAGTTGACTTTAAGTTACAGTGTGTTTAGATTCTAACTCACTGCATAATTTGTATTTAACTTTCTCTGTACCTTTTGTTTCTTTGACAGGTGGCTGCTGCCAAGAATCAGCTTGGGTGGGGAGTAGAGTTCCAAGAAATGTAAGAATTGCAGGTATAGTTAATATCCCTTAGGTTTGTGTTTGCTCTGAACATGATAGAGACCCAAGGCACAGCTCCTGCCTTCTGGGACAGTCCTTACCAATGATGGCTTTGTCTCTTGCCTGAGTCCCAGTTCCCCACTCTGTAAATCAGACATAATTTGTTTGCCATCCCCTTTACTTCACCAGGGGATTTTAAGAATTGAGAAACAACGTAGCACTTGACAATATAAAATGTTAGTTTAATGGTTAAAATGACAAATGACCTTGTCCAGCCAATGAGTCATTTACTCTCAGGGAGTAAGTTTGGTATCTGGGATGTGAATTAACTCTCTCAGGCCATTTTCAGCTGAATGCTAGAGAGCATGAAAGAATACACTATTTCTATGAGAGGCCAAAGTACTTCTGCCCTTCTCACTCTGCCTACATTTTTAAAGCAACTAAAAATTTAAAGGAGATATTAAACACTCTTGGGAAATACCAAAAATTAAATTTGGAAAAGCATCCTGGTCTTAACAGTTATTGAAGTAACCTTGAGTGTTTATCCCTTTGATATAAGTAACTAAAATTTTGTCATGCTTTCTATTAGGATCTCCCTTTGAAGTCAGCCTCCAAGACTAGGAGCATAAACATATCACAGTTGTCCTTCACAGCTTAATTTAGCTTTATGAATTTAAACAAACTTTCTATCTTATTAATAGGCAGATTATCACTTTGGGTGGTATTTAATAAGTTTACAACTTATTTTCTAAGGTAATAATTAATTTCTAATAGTTGTGTAGGGCTGCTGTAACAAAGTACCAGAAACTGGGTGGCTTAAATGACAATAAACTACCAAAATTGGGTGCCTTTGTCCCTTGGTTCTGGAGGCTAGAAAACAGAGATCAAGTTGTCAGCTGTATCAGTTCCTCTTGAGGGCTGGGGAGAGAAATCTGTTCATTCTTCTCTCCTAGCCTCTGGTGGTCTGGCAGCAATCTCTATCCTTCATTAGCGTCTGCTGCTTCACCTTGATCTCTGCCTTCATTTTCACACAGCAATCTCTGTGTGCATGTCTGTGTCCAAATTTCCCCTTTTCATAAAGATTCCTGTCATATTAAATTAGGGGCCCACCTTACTCCAATATGACCTCATCTTAATTTAACTAATTACATCTGCAACAACTCTCTTTCCAAATAAGGTCACATTCTGAGATACTAAGGGTTAGAAATTCAATATATGAATTTGACAGTTGGAGGCACATAATTCAACCTATAATACAATTTTATTTAATCGAAGTTAAATGTATTCAGGCAACATGAAATAATAACTCATTATAGTCTAAAATTTATATTTAAATTATATCCATTTCTCTTTCGCTCTTCACGGCTTTTTAGGTTTGTCACATAGTCTTTCAGCATGTATTTTCAGTGTCTATAATGTTCCAAATGCCTCCATGCAGGTGCCTTACAGTGTTCCTTTTTATCCTTTCTTATTTCTACATTCTTAGGGTCCTCGATTTCATTGTTATTGTTTGGGTTGTCATGTCATGTGTGTGTTATGTATAACTTGTTCATTCCAAAATTCATAAATGCTTCAAAGGTTGGCACCTGAAGCAGGAATTTTCATTTGAATCTGCCTGGTAGTAGATCTACGACCTTGGGCGAGTGAGCATCCCTACTGGTGCAGGAATTCATGATATTTATAATAGGGATTCAGAGAGGGCTGAACACAAAACTAAAAATAAAATCAGTAAAGCTGTTAGCATGATGCTTGAGACTTAACAGATGTTCAGGTAATTTACTCATTTTCATTTTATTATTCAAAATGGCTTAGTGAAGGAAAAACTGTGCTGGCCTTTCTCCAGGTCATTCAACAAAACTTGTTCTAGGTTAGTTTGCTGTAACAAATGACCCTCCCCCAAATCTCTGGTAGTTTATAAGAACAAAGAGGTTTTGTTTTTTGTTTTGTGGTTTTGTTTTTTGTTTTTTCCTTGTTCCTGTTTTGCATCAGCTACTTGTCCCACTAGTTTTGCTCCTCCAGGTTTCTCCCTCTTTTCAGAATGCTGGATAAAAACAGTGATTGAAGGCCCTATCTAGACCATGCTGTTCTTGTATGTTCTATACAGGAGAGGAAAGGAGACCAAACAAAAATAGTCAATGCCTCCTATAGCTCTGCTCACAGCTGGCATATTCGTGCTGCTGCTGCTAAGTCACTTCAGTTGTGTCTGACTCTGTGCGACCCCATAGACGGCAGCCCACCAGGCTCCCTCGTCCCTGGGATTCTCCAGGCAAGAACACTGGAGTGGGTTGCCATTTCCTTCTCCAATGCATGAAAGTGAAAAGTGAAAGTGAAGTCGCGCAGTTGCGCCCGACCCTCAGCGACCCCATGGACTGCAGCCTACCAGGCTTCTCTGTCCATGGGATTTTCCAGGCAAGAGTACTGGAGTGGGGTGCCATTTCCTTCTGCTCAAATGCCATTGCCCAGAGCAGATTGTTTGGGCCTGCATAGTGCCAGGAAATTGGGAAGTATATAGTTCTTCCATAGAAAGGCACTGAAAGTCACATAATAAAAGATAAAACTGCATAATCTTCTAACAGGAAAAGAGAAAGGAAAAAATTTGGAACATAATACAATCAATTACAAAGACAAATCATAGTTCTGATACCTGGAAAACACCAATATTGGTATTTTTTCTCCATAGATGTTCCCCTTAACATTCACCTATTGTTGTCGTTGTTATTATTATTGTTTCTAGTCTGGAAAAAAATTAAAAAAATAATAATTGTAACCTTGAAATGGCTAATATTGATAGCCCTCATAAAAGACCTTTTGAAAAACATTTAAATCAGATTAATCCACATTCATGATTAATCTCTTCAAACTCTTCAAATAAACAAATGGTTTCCTTATGTGCTGATTTATATTACCTTTCCCAAAATTTATACCCAAATATTTAGTGGCCTGTTAGACATTTTTTGCTTCTTCCTACTTCAGGTAACATTCCATCTTCTTCTGGTAATAATACTCCAATTATAAAAAAGTTACCCTTTCACCATTTTCAGCTGGTATTCTGTGCTGTAAAGTGTGTGAAAATTAAAAACAGAAAAATTCATCTAAAATTTGAGTCAGGAAGACCCATAGAGGAAACTCTCACACCCAACCATTTTTGGTCATCTACAGACCCCATCTGGAGGAGATTGTCTTGTGCTCCTAAACAGGACATGTTACTGCTTTGCTAGCCAGCAGGGAGAAGGAAGATTTTCTTCCTGCCCAGCAACAAGCCCAGCCAACGGATCTGCCATGGCTGGGAATGAGAAACTATTATTACCTGCACCTGAGCTCTTATTTTCTTCCAATGAACTTTCATTTCTCTCTTGCTTTGATAACTTCCTTATCCCATTTTCTATAAAAGCCTTCTAATTTGTATAACCCCTCAGAGCATCACTCTACTTGCCAGATAAGATGCTGCCCAATTCATGAATCATTTAAAACTTCTGCAAATTTAGGTTTTCAGATTTACTCAGTTGAGATGTGGTTGTTAACAAACGTCACTCAGGTGAATATGTGAATCAGGCTGAGCTATAGAGCCAATCGCTATGAGCCAGACTATGGGGAAAGACCATCTCTTTTTTGTACAGGGCACATGAGGTACTAAGACCCATACTTGGAACTACTGGTAAATCTGTGGGTCACCATGAAGGTATAGCTTATATGAATTATCCAGATCAGAGAAGAGAATTTCTGACAGTTGAAGAGAAAAAGAAAAGAGAAGTATTATTTAAGTACAACCTTAACTGAAGCTCTGTCCTCTAGACTTGTGAATCATACATTTCCCGTTTTTGCTTAAAGTGGTTTGAGTTGAGTTTCTGTCATTTGCAACTAAAATAATCTTGATTCATATGCAGTTTTCTAGAACTTTCTGATATGCTAATGAATATATGCTTTCTGTTTCCCTTTCAATTTCCTTTTTCTTCTGTAAAGGTTTTCATTTGATCAGAGTTGTATAAAGCTTGTTTTATTTGTTCACTTGACATCAAATTAATAAAAAACAAGGATTAAAGATCTATCCTATGACAGGAAACTTTTACTTCTGAGCTCCAGGATAGAAAGAAATGAAAACGTTTGTAATAAATAACTGACTATAAATTCTTTTCAAGTTTTAAGAGAAGTTAGTGGCATTATGATGTCAAAGGAAAGATTAGAATTTAAAATTAATGGACCTATGTTATAAATCTTGTTCTGCTGCTTACTACCATTTTGACCAGGGAGAATCATTTATGTTTTGTAATATCCTTTTATTTTTAAAATATGATAATACTAGAATTCTAAGACAGCTATTGTAGGGAATCAAAATGGTACTTGTGAAAATAATTTCTAAAGCTTTACAGAAAAATCCATTATTCTTACCACAAGGCCAGCATACAGTTCCAAGACTAGCAGCATTTTCATCACCTGGGAGGTTGTTAAAATTTCAAAGTTTCCTATTCTACTGAATAAGAATTTTGGGGGATAGGGCTCAGGAATTCATAGTTTTAGAAACTCTCTAGGGAATCCTTGAGAGTGTTATAGCTTGGAAATGATCATCTTAAAATTGCTATACAAATAGAAGAAGCAGGTCACAAGGATATCTATATTGCTGAGGACGAGTCAGTGAACTATAAAGGAAGCCAATTTATCAAAATCTTTCTGACTTAGCTATAAAGATAAAATGGACACAAGTTTAAAGAGTTATTACAAAAGGTAATGATAAGTGAGATCTGAAAAGTTATGACCAACCTAGATAGCATATTCAAAAGCAGAGACATTACTTTGCCGACTAAGATCCGTCTAGTCAAGGCTATGGTTTTTCCTATGGTCATGTATAGATGTGAGAACTGGACTGTGAAGAAAGCTGAGCGTCGAAGAATTGATGCTTTTGAACTGTGGTGTTGGAGAAGACTCTTGAGTCCCTTGGACTGCAAGGAGATCCAACCAGTCCATTCTGACGGAGATCAGCCCTGAGATTTCTTTGGAAGAAATGATGCTAAAGCTGAAACTCCAGTACTTTGCCCACCTCATGCAGAGAGTTGACTCATTGGAAAAGACTCTGATGCTGGGAGGGATCGGGGGCAGGAGGAGAAGGGGACGACAGAGGATGAGATGGCTGGATGGCATCACTGACTCGATGGACGTGAGTCTGAGTGAAGTCTGGGAGTTGGTGATGGACAGGGAGGCCTGGCGTGCTGCAATTCATGGGGTCAAAAAGAGTCGGACACGACTGAGCAACTGAACTGAACTGAACTGAAGGCATTATGCTTAATTATCACAGCAGTGATATATTGTTAAGTGATATGAAATTAAAAGAAAGGATCTTAAGCACTAGAGTTTTCTCTAAGCCATACACTAGAATAAATTCTTCAAAGTATGGGTAGAATTGGGCCAAGTAAAGTGAATGAAAAGAATTACAGATAAAATAATCAGAGTGAAAAACAAAATGGAAGGGCAAGGCCAGGAGTAATTTCAGCATGACTAGGGCAAAGAGTGCTTCGGTGGGGAAAAAAAAGAGGAGGAAAAGCTAGTGGTTTTTGGTGGTAATTGGACTTCATCTTTTCAGCAGTGAGGAGTTCATAAAGAGAGACAGAACAGTGCTCATACTTCATGCCAGAGTGGGTAAAATCAATTCTCAATTTTGCCTGGATTAAATCCTAAATCATTACCGATATCTGTATATATTTAAAATATATTTAGCTACTCTATCTCAAATAGACTGTAGGAATAAATTTACTTGATAAGTTTAGATCTCATCTGCAGTTATTACAAGCACTGGGCCATTTTATGCATCAGTTCAGCTCAGTTCAGTCGCTTAGTCATGTCAGACTCTTTGTGACCCCATGGACTGCAGTACGCCAGGCTAACCTGTCCATCACCAACTCCCGGAGCTTGTTCAAACTCATGTCCATCAACTTGGTGATGCTATCCAACAATCTTATTCTCTGTCATCCCCTTCTCCTCCTGCCCTCAATCTTTCCCAGCATCAGGGTCTCTTCCAATGAGTCGGTTCCTCACATCAGGTGGCCACAATATTGGAGCTTCATCTCAGTATCAGTCCTTCCAATGAATATTCAGGGTTGATTTCCTTTAGAATTGACTGGTTTGATCTCCTTGCAGTCCAAGTGACTCTCAAGAGTCTTCTCCAACACCATCATTCAAAAGCATCAATTCTTTGGTGCTCAACTTACTTTATAGTCCAGTTCTCACATGCATACATGACTACTGGAAAAACCATATCTTTGAGTAGATGGATCTTTGTTGGTGAAGTAGTGTCTCTGCTTTTTAATATGCTGTCTAAGTTTGTCATAGCTTTTCTTCCAAGGAGCAAGCATCTTTTAATTCCATGGCTGCAATCACCATCTGCAGTGATTTTGGAGCCCCCCAAAATAAAGTCTCTCACTGTTTCTATTATTTCCCCATCTATTTGCCATGAAGTGATGGGACTGGATGCCATGATCTTCATTTTTTTAAAAGTTGATTTTAACCCAGCTTTTTCACTCTCCTCTTTTACTTTCATCAAGAGGCTCTTTAGTTCTTCTTCACTTTCTGCCATAAGGGTGGTGTCATCTGCATATTTGAGATTATTGATATTTCTCCCAGCAGTCTTGATTCCAGCTTGTGCTTCATCCAGCCCTGCATTTCACATGATGTACTCTGCATATAAGTTGGATAAGCAAGGTGACAATATACAGCTTTGTTGTACTCCTTTCCCAATTTGGAACCAGTCCATTGTTTCATGTTTAGTTCTAACTGTTGCTTCTTGACCTGAATACAGGTTTCTCAGGAGGCAGGTAAGGTGGTCTGGGATTCTCATCACTTTAAGAATGTTCCACAGTTTGTTGTGGTCTACACACTCAAAGGCTTTGGCATAGTCGATAAAGCAGAAGTAGATGTGCTTCTGGAACTCTCTTGCTTTTTCTATGATCCAGTAGATGTTGATAGTTTGATTTCTGATTCCTCTGCCTTTTCTCAATCCAGATGAATATCTGGAAGTTCTCAGTTTGGGTAATGTTGAAGCCTGGCTTGGAGAATTTTGAGCATTCCTTTGCTAGCTTGTGAGATGAGTGTAATTGTGCAGTAGTTTGAGCATTCTTTGGCCTTGCCTTTCTTTGGGATTGGAATGAAAACTGACCTTTTCCAGTCCTGTCACCACTGCTGAGTTTTCCAAATTTGCCGGCACACTGACTGCAGCACTTTCACAGCAGCATCTTTTAGGATTTGAAATAGCTTAATTGGAATTCCATCACTTCCAATAGCTTTGTTTGTAGTGGTGCTTCCTAAGGCCCACCTGACTTCACATTCCAGAATGTCTGGCTCTATTGATCACTGAGGAAGGCTTTCTTATCTCTCCTTGCATTCTTTGGAACTCTGCATTCTGATGGGTATATCTTTCCTTTTCTCCTTTGCCTTTAGTTTCTCTTCTTTTCTCAGCTATTCGTTTATGCATGGAGAGAGTTTCCACAGAATAGTAAATGACCTTTAGAAGCAACGGCTGGATGGAAGAAAACAGCCTTTATGCTTTAAAAATGATGCCTTTAAAACTGATGTCCAAAGCCACTGTGGAACTGAACCAGCATTGATGCTGCTGCAATAATCAGGAAGCCACTGCTGGGTCAATAAGTCACCATGGCTTCTCTCAAGTCCAGAGTCACAACATCTCTGCTACAGTTTGTGATAGAAAACATACACCTCCAGTTTTACATCTCTCTCAAGTTCTTTCAGTTCTGAATCAAGTTTTGCATGAATGTATATGAATGATGCACTGAAACCTTTGTTGGAAATGAGTCTGGGGAATGTGACATTTAGCTTTCCCACCTCCAAGGCCAGGGAGGTACACTGGGAAGAAGTTAGGCTAAACATTGAAGGAGCCAACATCACCTCCTAGCTTTCAGGGTGACTGTGAGGATTAGATGAGCATCTGTGTTTCATGCCTTCACCAATGTGTCTGACATGAAGTAAGTACTCAGCAAATGGTAGCTTGCGAAAGATTTTGGAATCAGAGATTTGAGTAAAACAGAGGTAATATAGTTGTTTATGTAATAATTGCTTTAGTTAGAATAGAAGAGATAATGGCACAGAAAGAAAATGAAAATTATAGCTACAAATAACAATAAGGATATATGTGCTATTTCAAAGATATTATCGACAGGGTTTGATGAGAGACTATAACTGATAAATGAATTAAGCAAAGTAACAGGATATAAGATTAAAATACAGAAATCTGTTGGATTTCTTTATGGTGGTGGTGGTTTAGTAGCTAAGTACTGTCCAACTCTTGTGATCCTGTGGACTGTAGCCTGTCAGGCTCCTCTGTCCATGGGATTCTCTGGGCAAGAATACTGGAGTGGGTTGCCATTTCCTTCTCCTAACAATGAAATATCAGAAAGAGAAAGTAAAATCACTTTTTAAAATAACACTGAAATAATTACTTAGGAATAAGCCTAACCAAGGAAGTGAAAGACTTATATGCTAAGAACTATAAAACACTAATAAAGGAAATAAAAGATGATTCAAGAAATGGGAAGAATTAATATTGTTAAAATGGCCACACTACCCAAAGCAATCTACAGATCTAATATGATCCCTATCAAATTACCCATGACATTTCCTCCAGAATTACAATAATCATAAGACTTAGATGGAATAACAGAAGGCCCAGAATTGCCAGAGCAATCCTGAGGAAAAGAACAAAGCCAGTGGCATGACCTTCCCAAACTTCAGTAAATACTACAAAGTTTTAGAAATCAAACCAGTATGGGATTGGCATATAAGCAGACAAGTGGATCTCAATGGAGAGTCCAGAAACAAACCCACACCTCCACAGTCAAGTAATCTTTGACAAAGGAGGAGGCAAGAGCTGCTGAGCCTGTGGGCCAGATGCCCACATTGTTTTCATTAATATAGAAACAATACAGGCTATTTAGTTTAATTTCTTCAACTGATTCCTGATTTCTCTCCAATCCTGATCTCTGTCTAAATCCATCTTTATGTATGTTAATCTTGTGTCCTGCTACTTTGCTCAATTTATTTATCAATTCTAGCATTTTTTGTGTGAAGTCTTTAGTGAATGTTCATAAGAGAAAAGACACAACAGTTTTCTAATCTGGCCCACACGCTCAGCAGCATAAAATGAAGAAAAGACAGTGTTTTTGGCAAGTGATGTCGACAAAGCTGGACAGTCGAATGTAAATCAATGAAGTTAGAACACATCCTCACACCGTACATACACACACACACACACACACACACCTCAGAAAGGCTTAAAAACTTATATATAAGACATGACACCATAAAATTCCTGCAAGTGAACACAGGCAAAATGTTCTCTGACTTAAATTGTAGCAATATTTTATTAGATCAGTCTTCTAAAGTAGAAGAAAAAAATAAATAAATAAATAAATGAGACCTAATCAAACTTATAAGCTATTGCACAGCAAAGGAAACTATAAATAAATGAAAAGACAACCTATAGAAACAGAGAAGATATTGGCAAACTATGTGATCAATAATGGCTTAATTTCCAAAATATACAAACAGCTTATACAACTCAATACCAAATAGACAAACAACCTAATCAAAAAATGGGCGGAAGCCTTAATAGACATTTCTCTAAAGAAGACATATGAATGGTTAACAGGCACATGAAAACATGTTCAACATCAGTGATTATTAGAGAAATGCAAATTACAATGAGGTATCACCTCAAACTGGTCTGAATGGCCATCATTAAAAAGTCTACAAATGATAAGTGCTGGAGAAGGCTGGGAAAAGGGAATTCTTATACTGTTGGTGGGAACACAAATTGGTGTAGCCATTATGTTAAACAGTATAAAGGTTACTTTAAAAACTAAAAATGCAGTTATCATATGATCCAGCAATCACACTCTTGGGTATATATCCAGAGAAAACCATACTTTGGAAAGATACAGGCATTCCAATATTCATAGAGTACTAGTTCCAATAGCCAAGACATGAAAGCAACCTAAGTGTCCACGAACACACGACTAAAAAAAGATGTTGTGTGTGTGTGTGTGTGTGTGTATGTGTGTATTTGTATACACAATGGAATATTACTTGGCCATAAAAAGAACGAAATAATGCCATTTGCAACAATGTGGATGGACCTAGAGATTACCATACTAAGTGAAGTAAACCAGAAAGAGTAAGATAAATACCATATGATATCATTTATATGTTGAATCTAAACAATGATGCAAATGAATTTATAGAAGAGAAATGGGTTCAAAGACTTAGGTAACAAACTTATGGTCACTAAAGGGGAAAGAAGTGATATAAATTAGGAGCTTGGGATCAGCAGATACAAACTACCATATATATAAAATAGAAAACAAGATTCTACTGTGTAGTACAAGAAGTATATTCAATATCTTACAGTTGATGCTTTTGAACTGTAGTGTTGGAGAAGACTCTTGAGAGTCCCTTGGACTGCAAGGAGATCCAACCAGTCCATTCTAAAGGAGATCAGTCTTGGGCGTTCTGTGGAAGGAATGATGCTAAAGCTGAAACTCCAGTACTTTGGCCACCTCATGTGAAGAGTTGACTCATTGGAAAAGACTCTGATGCTGAGAGGGATTGGGGGCAGGAGGAAAAGGGGACGACAGAGGATGAGATGGCTGGATGGCATCACTGACTCGATGGACATGAGTCTGAGTGAACTCTGGGAGTTGGTGATGGACAGGGAGGCCTGGCGTGCTGCGATTCATGGGGCCACAAAGAGTCAGACATGACTGAGTGACTGAACTGAACTGAATAATCTATAATGGGAAAGAATTTGAATAAGTATATACATGTACGTCTGTGTGTGTGTATAAACTGAATCACTTTACTGTATATCAGAAATTAATACAATATTGCAAACCACGTATACTTCAATAGGAAGCAAAAAATCAAAAATCTCATCCAATGGCACATATAGGCAGCAAGGAAGAGCAGTTCAGGTATTTTAAAAAGGCAGATGAATTCCAGAATCAAGGGAAATAGACATGCGTGTCTATCATGTGGACTAAGATTTCAAGTTCTTAATGTTGATACAAAGTTGATTCAATAAACAGTTTCCTAGGAAAATTAATACTAAATGTCACAACAGATGGAATGTTAGTTTGTTTTCTTATTCTGTCCTTTGCTTCTGGCTTCAAAATTTCAGTTAGAAAGTCATAGTTAGAAAAACTGAATAAGAAAGAATAGAACCACAAGGGGGCAAATCTATCAAAGACAAATTCAGTATATTCTTTAATAAGAAAACAAAGGGGATACTGTTTATTTCTAAACTACTTTTTAAAGAAAAAGAGTTTTAAGGGAAATAATGTTTATGCCATTCTTTCTGCAGAATTTCAGTAATACATGTCATGGTGTCTATGTGTAGCATGCATTTATATTGCTTGCATCTGCAGAATCCAGAAACTCAGCTATCATCTCTTTTTTTCTTTCCCTCTTTTCATACTTAATCACAAGTATTGAGAAAGTGGTAGTTTGTAGCCAATGAAGTGCCTACTCCAAGACATCTGGCAAAGTGGAGGGTGTTTCCAGCACTCCTAGAAGTCACATGGATATTTCAAGACAAAGAGACACAGGAGCTACCTGCATCTTAAGGCTTCATCCCAACAAATTATTGTCATAAATACTAGTGGTCACTATCACAGAAGGTGTCCATGTAATTTCCCTTTGATTTCTTGCCATTTCCAGGTTTTACAAAGGCTTACAATGGTAACTCAGTAAGCTGAAGGCTTTGAACAAATCCTAGGCTTCTTTTTTTTTTTTTTTTTTTAATTTTTGGTCCAACTTTTGACAGTGAAACCAGCCTGAAGGGCCCAGCCTGGCAAGCAAATTCCCAATGATTTATGCAATGTCACTTTCTTGATGATTAACCCGAATAAATCATGCTGGTATTTTCAGCATTGCCCTTTATATTCTTATCAATTTTCAGAGCAAGAAGAAATTAGCCCAGTCCTCTCATTGATCTTGTGAGGGAAATTGTTCACAACAGGGCTTCTACTGCTAAACAATGAACACTACAAATAAGTTATCAGTTTACTTTTAATCAATAAAGCTTCTCACGATGCATTATTCTGGCAACTGGTCTAAATCACTGTGACTATAATTGTTGTTTTCAAAACCTTTTAATCTAATTGGAAAATCTTCCTTTGTACTAGTAATAAACACTCACTAAACTGTCTGCACCTAATTGTGCTATAATAATTTATGGGTGCTCCCTACTGTTGTCCCCCTTTTAATCAGACAGACTGCTTTATGTCTTTAACTAATGAAACCTAAGAATCCACCCTGTAGATCTGGTCAAATGTCACTAGTGAGTAAATCTTCATTAACACCGGCAGGTTCTAAACCTAGTCTCTATCTTAATTTAATTATTTCCTCACAACTGTACTTTTGTCAGGTTGCAAACACTTTTTTCTCCATTTCTTCAAATAACATGATTTCATCAGCAGATGTACTTATGCAGCACAGCCCCTGGGCAGCAAGAGTCGGTGTATCCCTTGGAGTGAAAGCGCAGCTGACTTGCTAGTCTAAGCAAGACCATGTTTCCAGTCACGGGAACTGCTTCTGTTTTGGCTTCCTCTGCAACTTCTACTTACTACCTTTGTCAGGGTGAAAACACACTTTTATCAGTTCACTCAAGGTTTCTAAACCCTGGTAAATTAAAGCATACCATCAAAAATCAGAAAAGAACAAAAGATAAACCAAAATTTGTTAAGAAGAATAGAAAATTCCCCAAATAGCTATTTATCCCAGTAGGAAAGTTTTCTTGGGAAACGGAGGTCCGAGCACAAGGAGTTAGTTAAATGATATTAAGATTGGAGGAGTGTCACAAAGCTGGCACCTACCAATGACCGACCAGATCCTCTGGAAAGTCTCCATTATCTATATTTGTGATGAGCTGACATAGAACTTATTTCCATGAACTGTTCTCGGAAGCACTGACTGGTCACGCTTATTTTAAAAGTTCTTTTTTAAATCCCATCTGCTTCATTTTGAACCATGACATTATATGATTTATATGATTCCAAAAAAGCATACCACCCACAAGTGACTTGAGTACCTTAAAATTAGTAAAAAGAGAAATAGATGCTAACAAGCAGGAGCTGGATCAAAAGAAAAAGCAATAATATTAGCCACGAGAGAGCTAGTTTAATTGCTACTTAACAAATGCTTATGTAGTTTTAACCATATGTCAGGTACTCTAAGTCCTTTGCAAATTTTAATATTTAAAAAACCCCAAAGAGGTTGCTCTTATTTTAAAAAAGTGACATTTTCCAGCTGAGGGAACGGAGACACAGAGAGTTTAAGTACCTTGTTAGAGTCAAAGAACTAAGGAGAGGTAGAATTGGAAACCGAGTCCTGGTAGACAGGCTTTGGAGTTAATCCTTCCTCTACATTATGCTATCATTTTGCACAACTGAGTATCTGGCTTCATTCTGAGTTCCAGAATGTAGGGCAAAAATGGAGCATAATGATACCTCAGGGAAGACATTCCTCTTGGTATTTAATTATAGAAAGATGTCTTTGCACTTATTCCAGAGAACTACAGTCTCTCAGAATAATCACCCAAAAAAGATTCTGTGGCTTAATGAATGGGGGAACTTTAACCATGTTATAACTTCTTTGGAAATTCACAAAGCATATTAGTATGCTAAAGGCTTTGGATGTGCAATGAAGATATTACATGAGTATAATCTAGTATTTGCAAACCTGCTCAACATTGGAACAATGTTTTCTGGAACACTCACTAAAATCTTGCAGAACTAATGACTCACCATGAATCATTTTTATGAGAAAGTTGTGAAAGTTTTATTTAATGTGGGTCCTTAGTGGGGTGCTGAATAGTATACTCAACATACCCTTGGCACAAATCCAAAAAACAAATACTGCATTGGTTTTTACATACTTTCATCAACTTTTTTTTTAATTGAATGATTAACACTGAAGTACAATGTTTAAAGATGGTCCTGAATGAAGCTAGACTGTATATAATTTTCCTATGGTCATTATAGGAAACGGAAACTATTTGCCACAACTTCCAAAACTATTACTTATATTATTCATGTTTCATATTAGTTGCTTCCCAATTGAAATTTTTGAAAATACTTACTAAGATAACCTTAAATCATGCATTAAATGGGAGTAAAGTAATTGTATTCCACAATACAAGAGTTTTTATGTCCATAAGGGAGGTCGCTTTTTCTCGCCATTGGGGCAATTACTGACCCCCGCCTAAGCCTTGTTTTTCTGATAAGGTTTACATAGCCTTTCTATTTTAGGCCTACAGTTGACTTTCGTGTAGTGCCTACCGTGTATCTTTATGCAGTATTGAAGAAGTTCTTATTTTTTCCATTTATGCTTGACTACTCTTCAGTGGTTCAGAGTATGAGCTTTAGACTGGTCAGAATGTGGTTAGACATCTATCACCCACTTTTTAGTTCTGCAACTTTGGCCAAGTTACTTTACCTTGATAAGCCTTTGCTTCTTGACCTGTACAGTGTGAATAATGATAATATACAATTCAAATGGTTATTGTGATGGCTGACATATGCTTATGAAGTATCAAATGTGGTATGCAGGTATCACTCAGCAACTGGTGTCTACCCCTATTACAGCTTCAAACTAAAGTTTCCATTGGACACACAGGAGGGCTTGTTAACAGATTTCTGAGCTTTACTCCAAAAGTTGCTGTTTCAGTGGTTCTGGGACAAGGCCTGAGTATCCTCATTACTAATAACTTCCCAAGTGATGCTGCTCCTATATAGGTTTGAGGATCATATGGTGAGAATTATTGCCATAGAGTTTCTGACAAATGTTTTATAAAAAGAGATGCTGTCAAAGTGATCATGCTGTATCAGGGACATTTGTCAGAGGCATTTAACATATACACCTATTAGATATGTTAAATAAAAAGGCCTTTAAGCAGAATTATTGTCTTAGAGTCTGCCAAGAATAGTATTTGTGAAGAGGTACACTAATGTCTTCAGCTGGTCTGCACTGGTCTTTTATTGGCCTGGGATGACTTCTTCTTCCGGAACAGCATTGTGTTGGAGCTTGATGCTAAGTAACAATGTTTTGTTTCATTGCTGTTTTGTATCGAATCCCCATGCTGTCACATCATGGTGGTCTGACTTATTAGAGCCCATTTTACACCCTCCCAGGTCTGTCTCAATGGTGCCATCAGGATGGTTCTCCCCTAAAAGTTACCCAATGAGAAGTAACATTCCTGAGTCACTGCGGGCCCCTGAGTATGCCGCCTGAGTAGAATCATTGAAAAGTTCATTTTTTCAACTTAGAACAGATGGAAGCAGCTGGAGGAGATGATAGACAGAAGAGGAACAGACTTCATTATACCTTCAGAGTTAATATGGATCTGGGAAAAATACAATGATTTCAAGTTTGTCCTGATAATTGGGAAAACCTTCTTAAGTAGAGATAATGCTGGAAAGGTAGCTATTCTCCCAAATTCCAGCTCACCTACCATCTGCTACTGATAAAGGTTGGCAATTAAGGAATGTTAAGAGTAGGTATCTTGTTCCCTTGTTGCTCTTTGATAGCCTTAATTGAAGCCCACATGTGAATCACATCTTCTGCTGCCTGCTGGCTCCTTCTGCCTGAATATGCAGAAATCGTCATAAATCCAAAGTTGCCCTCTCCTAAGTGTCTGTTAGAAACATAATCCTATACTTTTCAACTTTTCTGTGTGTACTCATCTTATTTATCCATAATTACTCTGAGTGTGGCAGTGATAGCAGTTCTAAATTTAATTCCCCAAGAATGGCACTTGTTATTAACCGAACGCTTCTCATTGGTAAACGATGATGCAGTAAAGTGGCAGCCTTTCTCACCAAGCCCTCACCAGTGTACTGAAATCTGTGTGGTCATATTCTATCCGCGTCACCTCTTTGAGAAGTCCTAGAGACAGATTTTAGCGTCTCTATTTTTAGCAGGGAAATTGTGCTTCCTGTGCTTTGGGTACTGCCAATAGAGAACAGAAAAAGAAGAGCAGTATTATGCTGGAAGTAATTTATGACTGCCTGCCAAGGCTCTGCTTGTGTGGGAATCAAGAGCTTGTTTGCCCTCCTGCTGTCAGATAAAACTGTGACAATCCAGCTCCACGTTGCCATGGTGTCTTTTGGAAGAGAGATTCACCTCACTGCACTGACCTGGAAAACTGCAAAATAACTGTTTCATCGAGGCCATCATAAATATATCTCTACATCTCTATGAATGGTGTCTGGAATCCACGGAAAATACCTATCTGCATTTACAAAATTTATTTATATCCAGCATCTGTTCTATTTTTCAGTAATTATTTGAGCAAAAACTGAAGACCCAGATCCTGATAATTTTTCACTTTATTACACCATGCAAAAAAGCAGCAAAATGCAGGCAGTTATTCTTTGTGGAACACTTTTAGAAGCAAAACCATATGCTGTTCTTATTTGGGATAATTATAAATCTTTAAATATTTAAATGTAGTTGTCTCTAAATTTAAAAAAATTAACTCCAAAACAAAAAGCTTAATGTTAACAATTCAATACCTAGAATGTCTTACATACAAAAAATTATGTTTATACATATACCTGTGCAGACGATTGCAAATGGCTTTCATGTGTTTGCATGAATAATCAAAGTAGACTATATATTAATACATAATTTTTTCTTTTAAAATAGTCCTCCTAGGACTTGAAGTCGTTGAATTTTAAAGTTAGGACTTCAAAACCATCTACTCTAGTGATTTGCAAGCTTGAATATTCATTATAATAGGCTTTGGAGCTAAAGCATATATACTTGAGCCCCAGGTAGGTATGAATAGGAATTTGAGATTTTTATTCACTGGATGGACAAGAATGGGAACCTGGCATGTATATTTTTAGAGTTTTCACAGATCACTCTGATGGGCACTTGTATTAGTTTCCTAGAGCTGCCATAAAAAATTATCATAAACTGGGTGGCTTAATACAATGGAAATGTATTCCCTCACAGTTCAGGAGGTTGGACAAATCAAAGCCTCAGCAGAACCATGTTCTCTGTGAAAGCCCTGAAAAGAAGAATCCTTCCTTGCCTCATTTTAGCTCCTGGGGTTGCTGCAATCTTTATTATTTCTGGGCTTGCAGCTGCATTGCTCCATTCTCTGTTACCACATGGTCTTCCTCCCTTTGGGTCTGTGTCTCCCTATTTCTCCTTATAAGGATACCAGTCATTGGATTTAGGGCCCCAGCTATCCAGAATGATCTTATTATAACTTGATTACATCTGTGAAAATCCTATTTCCAAATAAGGTCACATTCACAGGGACCCAGGGTTAGGAAATCAATATATGGGTGTGGGTAGGGAAGTGACACAATTTAACCAACTAAAGCACTCAAAGTAAAAAGTTCTGAACTAGTGTCTAAAATCCACTGATACCATTGTGTTTAAAACAGAGAAGTTAACAACTTCTATTAATTTTCTCTTGCTCCATAAGAAACTGCTTCCCATGCACACAATTAAAATAGTAAACTTTTATTATTTAACAGTTTAGGAGGATCAAAGAATCCAGAAATAGCTTAGTTGGGTTGTTTTGGCTCAGGTTCTCTTATAAGATTTTAGTCAAACTGGTGTTTGAGGTTATAGTCATCTGAGGCTTAAGTAGGGTTGGAGGATCCACCTGGAATCTCACTTGGTTCTGCAGTGTTAGTTGGCTTTACATCCCAGTGCCTCACCAGGTCAGCCTCCAAAGAGGGATGTTTATGGTGTGGCAGCCAGCATCTACCCAAGTGAGGGATCTCAGCTAGAAACGGAGAAACCAAGACAGAGGGCCTTTGGTAACCTAATCTTGGAAGTGACATACCATTTATTCTGTCTTATTTAATAGACAAAGGAAAGGGCCACACAAAGTTTAATACCAGGAGGCATAGATCAGTGAGGGCCCTGGTGGAAGCTGGCTAGCATGGGTGGGGTGTCAGGCATTTTGACTTTAGGACCAGAGACACAACCTTTCCCACTCAAGATGTGATCCAAGGGTTGACATTACTTGGGAGCTGAGTAGAAATGCTGAATCACAGGCTATATCTCAGACCTAGTGAATTAGAACCTTTAGTTTAATAACACCTCCAGGTGATTTGCACACACACTATATTCTGAGAAGCACTAGGCCAGAACAAATTAATGACTCAGACACATTGCCCTTTACAAAGTAGTGATTTAAGCAGTACCCCTAGTCTAAAGAGACTGTCATTGCTTGAAATCTGCTATGAACCTGACTTTGGGACAGAGCATAAGACACTCCAAGAAATCGACATTTTCCCCTGGAGGCCACACTATCTTACTGTAATCATAACGACATTTTACCCTTTTGGTCACACAAATTTTATTTGACCGAGTTGCTTCAAAGGTATTTATTTTTCGGGGCTTCCCTGGTGGCTCAGTGATAGAGAATCCACCTGCCAATGCAGGAGACATGGGTACCATCCCTGATCCAGAAAGATCCCACATGCTGTGGAGCAATGAAGCCCGTGCCCCACAACTATTGAGCCCGTGCTCCAGAGCCCAGGAGCTGCTACTGAGCTCATGTGCTACAGCTACTGAAGCCCACGCACCCTAGAGCCCATGCTCTGCAAAAAGAGAAGTCACCACACTGAGAAGCCTGGGAATCACAACTGGAGAGCAGCCCCTGCTCCCAGCAACTACAAAAAAGTCCACACAACAATGAAGACCTATATGGTCCACACACCAACCACAGCCAATGAATAAATAATTTAAAAAACAAATCTTTAAAAAAGATATTTACTTTTAAAATGCAAGAGTCCACTTAAGGATAAAAATCTACAGTAGCAATATTTAAAAATGTATCACATCCTCCAAAGGTCATATGATCCCAAACTGCAATGCTCTTTTCAGAAACAATGGCATGCATTTCCAGCCTCTCAAATTTTGAAAGAAAGATTATGACCTTGCCCTCAAATCACTGAAGCCAGTGGTGAACTGAATCTAGCTAGAAGTACAACAAAACTCAGACCAAAATAAAAGATTATATTAACTCAGGCCTTTGTACCAACAGTTTAAGAGAAGAAGAGGCATAATATCCAATAAAACATTGTATGCCACTTCCCAAAGCCAGGGATAATTTCTCAACTATATGGAGGATAGCAAAGACCATCACTGTGCCAAACACCGTAGATAGGGGTCCAGACGCCTCTATCCAGTTCATCTTGTTATCAGAGTTTCCAGGGAAAACAAAGCATCAAGCAATGGACAAAATGATGCTTTACTTACACAGAGATGGACAAACAGTGGGTGCTGATTCCTCATGGCCTGCAGGTCTCTCTCGGCAGCCAGTGCAGGGGAGTTCTCCTACATACAGCCTTGTGCTGCAGTGGAAGGGCCCCATGCCATCCCTGTAAAAGGCAGACATAGTGGCAGGGTTGGTCAAGGGCCCTAATGGCACAGATTCAAACAGAACCACAGAGAACCCACTGAACGTGAAACAGGGAAAGGTTATTTCTACACACTAAGCATGACACAGGCTGTGTAAACTCATATTTTTTTAAATTTTTTAAAAAATTGAATGAAAAGATTAAGTTCTATAATGCTTTACAGTTTTCAAAAATTTCACACACACATGATTTTATAGAATCCCATAATAACCATTTTTAAAGTCCCCATGAAATTAAAAGATGCTTACTCCTTTGAAGAAAGTTGTTACCAACCTAGATAGCATATTCAAAAGCAGAGACATTACTTTGCTGACTAAGGTCCATCTAGTCAAGGCTATGGTTTTCCAGTAGTCATGTATGGATGTGAGAGTTGGACTGTGAAGAAGGCTGAGCATTGAAGAATTGATGCTTTTGAACTGTGGTGTTGGAGAAGACTCTTAAGAGTCCCTTGGACTGCAAAGAGATCCAACCAGTCCATTCTGAAGGAGATCAGCCCTGGGATTTCTTTGGAAGGAAGGATGCTAAAGCTGAAGCTCCAGTACTTTGGCCACCTCATGTGAAGAGTTGACTCATTGGAAAAGACTCTGATGCTGGGAGGGATCGGGGGCAGGAGGAGAAGGGGACGACAGAGGATGAGATGGCTGGATGGCATCACTGACTCGATGGACGTGAGTCTGAGTGAACTCCGGGAGTTGGTGATGGACAGGGAGGCCTGTCGTGCTGCGATTCATGGGGTCGCAAAGAGTCGGACACGACTGAACGACTGAACTGAACTGAACTGATCTTCTATATTGCCACTCCCCCTTCCCTTCTCACCACTTGTAACCACTCGTTTGTTCTCTCCCCTGCATTGGCTGCCTAGAGAGACCTATAGGCCATGAGGAATCAGCACCCACTACTCTTGCCTAGAGAATTCCATGGACAGAGGAGCCTGGTGGGCTGCTGTCCCTGGGGTCTCACAGAGTTGGACATGACAGAAGCGACTTAGCATGCATGTATGCATTGGAGAAGGAAATGGCAACCCACTCCAGTGTTCTTGCCTAGAGAATCCCAGGGACAGAGGAGCCTGGTGGGCTGATGTCTATGGGGTCACAGAGTCAGACACAACTGAAGCGACTTAGCAGCAGCAGCATAGAAGCTGATCATGCTTTGTCTATCTCCGTGTAAGTAAAGCATCATTTTATCCATTGCTTGATGCTTTGTTTTCCCTGGAAACTCTGATAACAAGATGAAGTGGGCAGGGGTGTCTGGACTCTTATCTGCAGTGTTTTGGCACAGCGATGAGTCTGTTTCTTTTTCTGTTAAATTCACGAGTTTGCTATATCTTTAGATTCCACATATAAGGGCTAACGTATAGTATTTGCCTTTCTCTGACTTATTTTACTTAGCATACTGTCCTCCAACTCCGTCCATGTTGCTGTGAACTGCAACATTTCATTTCTGTTTATGTGAGTGTGTGTTATTTGCTCAGCGGTGTCTGACTCTTTGTGACCCATGGAATGTAGCCTGCCAGGCTCCTCTGTCCATGGAATTCTCCAGGGAAGAATACTGGAGTGGGCTGCCATTACTCTCTTCAGGGAGTTATGGCTGAGTAGTATTCCACTGTACGTGTGTACCACATTTTCTCTATCCATTCACCTGCTGATGGACACAGGTTTCTTCTATATCTTGACAATTGTAAATAATGCTGTTACGCACATTGGGCTGCATGTATCTTTTGCAGTTAGTGTTTATGTTTTTTTCAGACATATACCCACAAGTGGAATTGCTAGATCATACACTAGTTCTATTTTTAGTTTTGTGAGCGATCTCCATACTCTTTTCCACAATGGCTGCACCAATTTATATTCCCACCAACAGTGTAGGTGGCTCCCTTTCGCTTGGTTAAGGAAGTGTTCCAGGCCCGAGGTCCATTCTTATGGGGTCGAGTGGGAGTCAAAAGATGAAACATGAGACTGCCTTTCCCAACACAAAAAATTATATTTATTTAATGTCATACTTTCTTAATATTTTATGATAAAAACTTAAGACCCATAAAGAAGTTAAAAAATACATATAGTCAAAAGAGGAAAGAGTCAATAAAATCAGACTCAGAGATGGCTCTAATGTTGGAATGTTCAGATATGAAAGAATAACTGAGAAATAATGTATAGTGTTCTAGAGGAAAGATTAGTAACTTAAGGGGATGACAGGAGAGAGGTGGAAACTATAGGAAGAACCAAGATTGGAGTTTCTATGGATAAAAAATATGATATAAATCACAGAGAATTTATTTGATGGGCTAATGTGGTCTGGGCAAGATGGGGGAAGATTTAGTGAACTTGAATCAATGTCAATAAAACTTGAATCTGATACTTATGAACACAGATACAAAATCCTTAACAGAATATAGTGAATCAAATTATGCAATACATAAAAAGGATAATCCATCCTGATCAAGCAAAGTTTTTCAGAAATGCTGTTAGTTCAGCATTAACATTTTTACCAACTTAATTATCATATTATGAAGAAAATATAAATTAACCTCAATAGGATCAGAACAGGCATTTGATGATATTTAGCACTCATTTTAAAAAGAACTTTCAGTAAGTGAGGAATAAAAAGAGGCTTCCAAGGCCTGATCTATGTATGAAAAACCTCATACACCCAACACTGTACTAAGTGATGAAATATTCACTTTTCCTTTAAGACTAGGAATAATTCAAGGATATAGACTCTGACTGCCATGCTATAATATAATGCCATTATATTTTGGAATCACAGGTTCTCACCAAGTAAGCTAAGGCATTCATATCCAGGGAAGCCTTATCCTCTACTTGTCTTTTTCTTCCATCCTAGAATTTGAAGATAAATGTACCATAGTGATAGGAAATCAAACCAGTCCATCTTAAAGGAAATCAACCCTGACTATTCATTGGAGGGACCGATATTGAAGCCAAAGCTTTGATACTTTGGCCACCTGATTAAGAGCAGACTTATTGGAAAGACCTTGATGCTGGGGAGGATTGAAGGCAGGAGGAGAAGGGGACAACAGAAGACAGGATGGTTGGATGGCATCACCGACTCAAGGGACATGAGTTTGAGCAAGCTCTGGGAGATGGTGAAGGACAGGGAAGCCTGGCGTGCTGCAATCCATGGGGTTGCAAAGAGTCTGACACAACTGAGCTACTGAACGACGACGACAAATACAGTAGTGATAGTCTCAGACTCTGGTGTCTTTCAAAGTCTTAGGACATCATTCACTTTATTAATTCAGAGTCTACTAAATGTCAAGCACCGTGATAGGTGATAATTATTTGTATTTTTCTTTAAAGAACATACAGATAGGTAGATAAATAAATACATAGAAATTCACAAGAGAGGCTGACAGTGTGCTCCTAGAGATCAACACAGGCTGCTATGGGCACATAGGAGGGCACTAACCCATCCTGGGAAGGAAAGGCCAGAGAAAGTGGGCTGAGTCTTCCAGGAGCAGGTGAATACTAATCAGCTTTGACTATGATTAAGTAGTTTCTTATTATAAGGTCCTGGGCCCACAAGCACCAAGTCCAATGTAGACAGAAGAATTTCCTAGGGCCACAAGTGCACTTGTCCTTCTTTACTAGCAATAAGCCAGAGAAAACACACATTCATTTATACCCCATTTAAGAGCAAGGGCTGTGTGTCCAGCCTCAGCCTAGCCCAAGCTCAATGTCTATTGCAACATACTGTTGGATCTGGGTACTGAGTGTGCCCACTCATGCTGATCAGTCCTGCCTGATCTTGATCCTACATTGTCTGGAAGCATCTGATTCATAATTTTATGTATTCACTACTCCCAAGTCATGCGTATAGAGAGGACTAGATAATAGGCGGATGCTAACACCTTTACACATGCCCAAAGGAAAGAGAGAAGAGTGAAGAGGTGTTTTACAGAAAGAATAACAAATACAAAGGCTTCAAGGCAAGAAAAGCTGGGCTCTTTCAGGAAACTGCTAGTGCTTTAGATGGAGTGGATTTTGAGTGGCCAGTGTAGGAAGGAGGGAAGAGAAGGAGCTGAAAAGGCAAGCGGGAGAGAGGCCATAAAAGAACCTACGTGTCACACTGGAATTTAAACTTTCCTTTCCCTTCGGCCAATAGAGAGCTATTGAAGGGTTTTGCGAAAAGGATTGTATTGCTACATAATTCAGTGTAAAGAAATATTACCCTGGTGACAATGTGAAAAGTGAACTTAAGGGGGCAAGACAGGAGTCTTGGAAACCATTTAGGAAATTGTTACCATAGCGGACTGTGAAATGCTGATGCCATAATTCAAGGTGCTGTTTCCCCAGGTGGAGAGGACAGATCTGAGAGATTGAACAGACAGTATTTAGTGGTTAATTGGACATGAGGAACGACATAGGATAATTATGCTTTTGTAGCCCTTCCTCCTTCATCATTCATCAAAGGACATTTTTGTAACACTATGTTACTCTCCCATGTTTTATACTTCTTCAGCAAGCATGTACTTAAATTACATTGTTAAAAGCCTGAGAATGTTCACTCATTTATGTTTTTTTTTTTAATTATCAATGCCTAAGACAGCAAAGATAAAAATGTATCTTTGAACAAACTATCACATCACTTTTCAGCAAAAGAAAAAGGAAAAATAAACAACAACCTTGAACATTATACTCAAGTATGAATAAGATAAACACAAGATACAATTTCCATCTATTGTGATAGAGCTTTATGTGTTATTTCAATACAACCCTGAACTAAAAGAAGTCTCAGAAAAGATATATTTTAAATTGTTTTCTGGTTAACCCTAAATTAATCAGAATTTTCTTTTTATATCAATATTTATAATTGAAAATCTTATTAAACTTAATCTCTTGCTTTACTAACTACATGATACCAAACAATTTAATCTTTTGTTGAATCCAGGTTATTTTTGTACTCTTTAAGTCATTATTAGAAATAGAAATGATTAATCAGCTTTCAACCCTCTCTATATTCAGTAATGACTTGGTTCATGAAGTATAGCAAAGGAAGGTAAAGAAAGCTTCTTTAAGAAACAAATAACTTAGTATTAAAAAAGAAATAGCGTAGTTTCAAATGGGATCTTTTAGAGTTACCTTTCAGGAACACTATGGGATTTAGACTTTGCATGTGTGGTCATGGCAGGAAGTGAGGGTTGGGGGTGCAGTAGTGCAAATGCCTCAAAAGGAAGGGGCCTGGCTAGCATGTTTAAGACCAAAAGGGAATGAGTAGAGTTAGATTTGAGTGAGCAAGGAGAAGAGGCACCAGGGATAAGGTCTGGAGAGGCTGCCAGCTTCGGTGGTTTCAAAGCCTAATTACCAAATGCATTGACAGGCCCCTCATCAAGAGCTGGGGCCTATAGGTCTCATCCTCTTGGACGAAGGCTGGTGACTGACTGGCAACGTGGGTGAAGTTATGCTGTGCTGACTTCTAGGTCCAGACCTTATGAAACTGGTGCCTTCTCTTACTGTTGCTTGGGAAGCTTGCTCTCAGAACTGTGAGATGTGCAGGCCCGGTGAAGGGACTACATGCAGGTTCCAACTAACAGACCGCTTACAACCAGGGTTAGCCGTCAGACTTGTAACTGGGAAAGCCTGTCAATGCTTCCAGTCCCTACCACCATGAAAGAAACTAAGAAATAAACACCTAGCTGAGCCAAGTCAACCCCAGAACCATGTGAGAGAATAAAATGATCACTGTGGGGTGATGTCACACACCAGTGGGTCATCAGAACACCAGGTTCTATGTCTAGTAAGGCTTTTTAGCCTACTATAAGGCTTAGACTCTGAGCTATAGGACCTGCCAATTTGAGCTAAAGATGGGTAAGATTTGACTTCTTTTTTAAAAAGGTACCCTTCATAAGTGCTGATTTGGTAAAACACTATGAAGGGTGAGGGGTAGAAGCAAGGAAATTAGGCCACTGATGTAACTGGTGTGAGTTTATAATTTCCGTTCAAGGTGGTAGCAGTGAACTGGTTAATAGATCACAGGCAAGATATAGGGAGAGTTAAGATATATCCTGACTTAATTTCTTGGAAACAGTGTGGATATGGTCTATGTTTAAAAGCATATTCTCCCAAGATGATCCTGACTTATAAACATTTTCCTCTCAGTACAGAGAAGGGTATATATTGGTTTGGCCAAAATGTTTGTTCAGTTTTTCCATAAGGTAGCTCTAGTAGCTCTTGTCTTTAACTTCATTCAAATCAATAATATTGGATTGCATGGTGACAGCTGTCATATCAGCATGCATTTAAAATAAAATACTTATCAAAATTGGTGAATTTTTGTGTAGCCATTTTAATATTGAAAATGGAAGGATAAAAGCAACATTTTTAGCATTTCTCCTGAGAAACCTGTATGCAGGTCAAGAAGCAACAATTAAAACCTTACATGGGAACTACTGGTTCTAGATTGGAAAAGGAGTACAAGGCTATATATTGTTACCCTGTTCATTTAACTTATATTCAGAGTACATCATGAGAAATGCTAGGCTGGAAGAAGCACAAGCTGGAATCAAGATTGCCTGGAGAAATATCAATAACCTCAGATATGCAGATGTCACCATTCCAATGGCAGGAAGTGAAGAGGAACTAAAGAGCTTCCTGATGAAAGTGAAACAGGAGAGTGAAAAAGCTGCTTAAAACTCCACATTCAAAAAACTAAAATCATGCCATCTGGCTCTGTCACTTCATGGCATATAGATGCATAAAAAGTGGAAACCAGTGACAGTGACAGATTTTAATTTATCGGGTTCCAAAATCACTGTGGACAGTGAGTGCAGCCATGTAATTAAAACACACTTGCTCCTTGGAAGGAGAAGGCAATGGTACCCCACTCCAGTACTCTTGCCTGGAAAATCCCATGGACGGAGGAGCCTGGTAGGCTGCAGTCCATGGGGTCGCTAAGAGTCAGATACGACTGAGTGACTTCACTTTCACTTTTCACTTTCATGCATTGGAGAAGGAAATGGCAACCCACTCCAGTGTTCTTGCCTGGAGAATCCCAGGGGCGGTGGAGCCTGGTGGGCTGCCGTCTATGGGGTCGCACAGAGTCGGACACGACTGAAGTGACTTAGCAGCAGCAGCTCCTTGGAAGAAAAGCTCTGACAAACCTAGACAGTGCATTAATACAGAGAGACATCACTTTGCCAATAAAGGTCCACATAGTCAAGCTACAGCTTTTACAGAAATCATGTACAGATGTGAGAGTTGTACCATAAAAAAGGCTGAGCACTAAAAAATTGATGCTTTTGAATTGTGGTGCTAGAGAAGGCTCTTGAGAGTTCGCTGGCCTGCAAGGAAATCAACTCTGAATATCCATTTTAAGGACTGATGCTGAACCTCTAATACTTTGATCACCTGATACAAAGAGCTGACTCATTGGAAAAGACCCTGATGCTAGGAAACATTGACAGAAGGAAATGACGGTAGCAGAGGATGAGATGGTTAGATAGCGTCACTGACTCAATGGACAAGAGTTTGAGCAAACTCAGAGACAGTGAAGGACTGGTGCTGTAATCAATGGGATTGCAGTTGGATCCAACTTCACAAATGAACAACAAAATGTTTATTTCAAGAAAGGTAAAAACAAAACTTAAACACAAAAATAGATCAGAGTAGTGTATGGAGAAGGTATTGTGACTGATTGAACTTGTCAAAAGTGGTTTGAGAAGTTTCCTGCTGGAGATTTCTCACTGGATGATGTGCCATTGTCAGATAGACCAGTTGAAGTTGATAGGGATCAAATCAAGGCACTGAGAACAATCAATATATCAGCTTCCCAGGTGGCACTAGTGATAAAGAATGTGCCTCCCATACTAGAGATGTAAGAGACATGGGTTCAATCCCTGGGTCAGGAAGATCCCCTGGAGGAGGGCATGGCAATGCATCCAGCATTCTTGCCTGGAGAACCCCCATGGACAGACGAGCCTGGCTGGCTACAGTCCCCTAGGGTCACAAAGAGTCAGACAGGATTGAAGAGACTTAGCACACAGAAGAAGGCTATAATATGCAGGAGATAGCCAAGATACTCAAAATGTCCAAATAAGAACTGAAAATCACTTGCACCAGCTTGGTTATGTTCATTGCTTTGGTGTTTGGATTCCACATAAGTTAAGCAAAAACCAAAACGAAACAAAAACCTTAGCTGCATTTCTGCATGCAATTCTCTACTTAAAGGCAACAGAAATGTTCTGTTTTAAAACAAAGTGTGACAGGTGATGAGAAATGGATACTGTACAATAATGTGGAACAGAAGAAATCATGGGGCAAGTAAAATAAATCACCATCCAACCACACTGAAGGCTGGTCTTCATCCAGAGAAGGTGATGTTGTGTATATGGTGGGATTGGAAGGGAGTCCTCTACTAGGAGCTCCTTCTGGAAAACCAAATGATTAATTCCAACAAGGAATGCTCCCAATTAGACCAACTGACAGCAGCACTCGATGAAAAAGTGACCAGAATTAATCAACAGAAAACACATCATCTTCCATCAGGATAACTCAGGACTGCATGTTTCTTTGATAACCAGGTAACAACTATACAGCTTGGCTGGGAAGTTCTGATTCATCTGCCATATTCACCAGTCTTCCCAGGTGGCAAGAATACTGGAGTGGTTTGCCGTGCCCTCCAGGGTATCTTCCTGACCCAGGGATTAAACCCATGTCTCTTATGTCTCCAGTATGGAAAGTGGGTTCTTTACCACTAGTGCCACATGGGAAGCTGGGATTGCACCTTCTGGTTTTTGTTTATTTCAGATTTATAACACTCTCAATGGAAAAAAACAATCCTGCCAATTCCCTGGAAAACTGTAAAAGGCCTAGAAGAGTTCTTTATTCAAAAAGATAAGTTTTGAGAAGATGGAATTATGAAGTTGCCTGAAAAATGGCAGAAGATAGTGGAATAAAATGGAGAATGCATTGTTCAATAAAGTTCTTGATGAAAATGAAAAATGTGTCTTTTACGAAAACATGGAAGGAACTCTTTGACCAATCCAATATATTTTTGCTTTGTTTAAGTCTATTAACATATTTGAATATTGAAACAGCAGGCACTTGCTGTTTGTATACATTCTACTTCATTCTATGGAGCATATTTCATTTGTTACTAGTGGCCATTTTTACAGCTGTCTTTAAACTTCCACAAATAAGTGCTCCCACTTCCCTCTTATTTAAAGTAAGAGAAATGAAAATTAGAGAAAGAGTGGACTAGATGTTATCTGGAGCCAACCTCAATGTTTTCATCTGATATCTGTCACCTAGGGGGAGACTTAATTAGACAGCTACTGTTCTCACTGTTATGCTGTGAAAAATTTAATTTCAGTGGATTAGTTTGTCTTCTAAAAAGAAATATATAATGCATGCCTATGAGAAACTGCACATACTTTGTAGCAGCTTCCACATTTGTTATATCAGTATAAAAATACAGTCTGCCAAGTTAACTATAAATTAAAACACAGTTCATGCTACACCATTTCTTCAAAAGTTATGAAAAGAATGAGTTTAGAGCAAGGACTCAGGAGGTAAAAAAAATGACAAATAATGCAAAAGTACAAATAACAGAAAAGGGAAGGGTTGGGAGACACTGGATATGAATGTGTTTAGGGACAACGAAATTATGAGTTGTAATAGAACAGAAGTAACTGGGCTCCCTGAGACCAAGAGCTCACAAGCTGCCTCTAACACTAAACTACAAGCATATATCCCATCAATCTGAGTTCAGTCTGTTTCATGCAGTGTGGAGGTCAGAACCATTTCACTCGTCATTTATACAACTTTAAAGCACAATTTCCCAACCAAGAGAACCAGTCTACCAGGTATTGCTAATTTTGCTGATGAGATCTCAAAATTCAACTCAAGATACCAAATATTTACTAGCCAAATAGAAAGTGCCCTTCACTCACAGCTTGCCTCTTAAAGCATTAATTGTGGAAGGTGGAAAAATAATATTTTACTTTGACTTTAAAGATAAGAGTGACTATCAGAACTTCTACAAACTTATGCCGTGCCTGATTATAACAACTGTTGGACAATTTGCAAAACCATTTGGGGGGTGTGGGTGAAGTGGGTAAGAGATGAAGCACAAAAATGTAGTAGATGTACCAGAAAGCCACAAGAAGAATCTTTTGAAATTATAGCCAAATGAATCCTCTGGGAAGAGAATGCCTTGCCAAATGCAGGTATTCATCTATCATATTCTGAAATATTTCTTATTTTTCAAATGAATTCATTGAAAATAAGCTTTATAATACTCATTGTCAATCAAGAAAAAGTAAAGCACCACATAGTGGGAAGAATGATTAATATTAGAGTTTTAGAGCTTTCTCTGTAACTAATGGTTAAACCTGGATAATTCACGACCTGTCTGGTCACAGTTTCCTCACCAATAAGACTGCAGTTAAATCTCTCTTCCCATGCTCCTCAAGCCCCTGTTTTGTAGGTTGGCTCACCATAGACTGGAAATGCAGATGTTGGTCCTTGGTTGCTTTTGATTTGCACATGTCCCAGCATCTCTGGGACCTCCACTCATAGTGATGCTGATCACATCGACAACTTCTCCTCTCTTGGGTACAACTTGTTGACCTTGGGTGTTAGTGGGGAGGTGGAGGTTGCCTTCTTGTCATCTAGGTCCTTCAAGACCACAACACCAACACAGTGGGGCCAAATGACTGTATTACTGAAGGACTGGGTATGTTACAAGGGAAATTATGATGGAGGGCAAACATCAGCAGCAGGCACTCAGTATCTTCCAGATTAAGTGCTGAGAGGGAGAGAGTACCATTCTGAAGCGTATCTTCCTTCTTTGCTAGGCTTGCCCACCCTTGGATTCTACAGGACAGTGGAGGTGAGAACCAAGAAGAAACTTTGTATCTCAGGCTTCAGAGTGGAGATGAGTCTTCCAGGTTCTGCTAATTGTCCAGAAATGTAAACTGCAATAGTGTTTGTTTCTAGAGCTTTTGCTAATACTTCTAAATTTTTAATGGTTACGTATGTTGAATTATAATATATGTTCACATCTTCCCCAAACAATTTCATTCACTCATTCATTTTTCCAGTATTAAATGAGACGTTGTGATGTGCTTAGTTGCTTAGCTGTGTCCAACTCTTTGGGACCCTATGGACTGTAGCCCGCCAGGCTCTTCTGTCCATGGGGATTCTCCAGGTAAAAATACTGGAGTGGGTTGCCATGCCCGTCTCCAGGGATCTTCCCAACCCAAGAATTGAACCAGGGTCTCCTGCCAAATGAGAAGCCTAAATGAGAGCCTACTCTCTGCCAAAAGCCTACTCTCTGCCAAGTAGATAGTAAAAGAGTACACAAATCACTTGAGTGAGAAAATCTTGATGGTGATTAGTGATTTTAAGATACTATTAATAAATAGACTCTGATGCGGGGAGGGATTGGGGGCAGGAGGAGAAGGGGGCGACAGAGGATGAGATGGCTGGATGGCATCACTGACTCGATGGACGCGAGTCTGAGTGAACTCCAGGAGTTGGTGATGGACAGGGAGGCCTGGGGTCGCAGAGTCGGACACGACTGAGCGACTGAACTGAACTGAAAAAATAGGGAGATGAGTGAAGGTTGCATAAAGGGAGGGCTACTTATAATCATCATGAAGGTCCTTCTGAGGAAATAATATCTGAGTTGAGACTTTGTCTATGAAATTATGATAGTAATTGTATCTAACTTTGAAGTTTTTTCTTGAGGATTAAATGAAACTATATGACTATATATATATATATATATATATATATATATATATATATACACACACACACATACAGACATATATGTATATATCAGCTTCCCTGGTGGCTCAGCTGGCAAAGAATCTGCCTGCACGGCAGGAGACACTGGTTCAACCTCTGGGTAGCGAGGTTCCCCTGGAGATGGTAATGGCAACCCTTTCTAGTACTGTTGCCTTGAAAATGCCATGGACAGAGGAGCCTGGTGGGCTCTAGTCCGTGGAGTGACAAAGAGTTGGACATGACTTAGCGATTAAACCACAGCCACATATATATGTGCATACATTAGCTGAAAAGAATCAATAGGATTAATATATACAGATAGAGAGATATCTTTATATTCCAGCAAGAGTGGGTGTTGTGACTTGAGCCTGAAGGTCATCTGGAAGGAGAAGAAACGTCCTTTTCAAGGATCTCAGTCTTTTAAAGCTTTCACCTGACTGGATGAGGCCTATCCACTTAAGGAGAACAATCTGTTTTACTCAAGTCTACTGATTTAAATGTTAATCACATCTAAAAGATACCTTCACAGCAATATATAGTCTGATATTGCCAAAAACCCACACCTTCATCTGGTCAAGCTGATGTATGTGTTTCAGAGGTACAAGCACACTCAGATTCCTGGCAAGCATTCTTCCATGGAAGCTCCTTGATAGAAAGTGCTTATACTAAATGCCAGCATAAATCATACTTTATTTTAGTCACATGCATCACAGTGCATGTACACCACTGTTCCAGGTATGTGGTATAACTATTTTTCCTTCAGCTTAGCTGAACAAACAAAATGCTCTCACAAAATGACTTCCCACAAGTTTATTCCAACATAACAGTATCAAAGAGACCCTGAGATGAGAAAAGTAGTCTTTCCTTTGTGCATATGAAGGTATGGGTTTGGTTCTTGGTCATTCATTAAATTAAATAAAATAAATATTTTGCATAATAAGTTGGTTCTCAAAATAAGGTATCTCAGTTCTACTCTCTGTTTCTGTAACATAATGCCTAGAGATTTAAGGTAATAATCTGCAATGTACATAATGACTTATGTACATAAATATTTAGAATTATGAAAATGAACACAAATTAAATATTTAATAGGCAAATGCCTAATTATACTAGAATGTTTTTAAGTCTTTCAAAATGTTTTATGAGTTTTTATAAAACATGGAAAACTGCTTATAAATTTATGCAATTAAAGTAAAATTCTCTGTCTATAATACCCCAATTATGTAAAAAATGCCTAAAGTAGAAGGATATTTTCCTTAAAAAAATATAGTTATTATCTATAATGACTATTACCTCTAGATGGAAGTATTATGGATGATTTTATTTTGCTTATTTATATTATTAAAATCAGCTTTTATGCCATGTATGTACATTTTTATAGTAAGTAAAAAATTAGCCTAAAATTAAAAATTAAAAAATCCCCTAGGTATCCCAGTTCCATGTGGTGAGCTTAAGCAGCATATTTGTGGCATATGATCTCTTTAATGCTCATCTTTTCTATACTAATAAAATAAGAAAAACATAGCAATATGCCTAGTCCATTCTATTGCTTATCACACTTATTTAATTTAGGGGAGAAATTCAAGGGAAAAAAAATGAAACCATTTCTTGGTTTTGATCTGTACCTCTAGATCTTCACACCATGGTCTTAAAATCGATGGCCAGTGTGTGACTGTGCTCACATTGTTTCCTGGCCTGGAATGCCCACATCTTCTCTCCCTTCACTTTGTTCTGCCTTCAACATCCTCACAAGGCACCTCCAAGAAGTTCTCAGGTACCTCAAGCCCAGTGTAATCTTTCTTTCTTATATTCAGCACGTGTTTTACAATTGATGTAAACTAAACCCTTAACTCCACCTCCTCTCTTCATTAATTGCCTTTTATTTCCATTGACCTTCCTTCAGATTTATCATCAAGTCTTCTCAACAAAGCTTACTGAAAGCACCTTTCTTGGAATTAGTTTCATTATAGCAAGTGTTTATTACAGCAGGCTTCCCAGATGGTGCTAGTGGTAAAGAACCTGCCTGCCAATGCAGGAGACACCAGAGATGCAAGTTCGATTCATGGGTTGGGAAGATCCCCTGGAGAAGGGCATGGTAACCTACTCCAGTATTCTTGCCTGGAAGATCCTGTTGCCAGAAGAACCTGGTGGGCTACAGTACATAGGGTTGCAAAAAGTTAAACACGACTGAGTGTGCACTCATGATGGCATGATAGCAAGAGTATACAAGCTAGAATTAGCCAAGAGAAGAGATAAACAGGGCAAAGTTGGGGAGAGTTCCAAATGCAGTTTCCAGGAAAGTGTTAACTTCTCAGAACCAAAATGTGACAATACTCAAAAAGTGTTGCCAACCAGTGTACTTCACTTAAGCTACACTGTCCAAGGTTTTGCTGAGTGTTCATTCTGTGGGCCTGACTGATTAAAAAATTGGCCATGTGACTGAAATAAATCTCCATCCTCTTACCCTCCTCCTTAGAGGTAGGACTAATATCACCTGGCTCAAAGCTCCATCTCTCAACTTGCACAAATGGTCTTTCTGGCATGGCCAGCTTCCCTCTTGAGTCATCTTATTAGCATAAACTATCCAACAGCCCAAGATTTACCTTGTCAGCATAAACTATCAAATGTGGTTCAGGGCCCCACCCTGGATAACAGTCCTATCACTCGGGAAATTTGAAAGATTAGAAGGTTATTTCTTCAGTACTGCCTACAACAGCCAGCCAAATCCTTTTTCACACAGAATTAAATATACAAGTTTAACAATCTTATTCTTACCAAACAGAAGAAAATTTGGCTCTTTAGGTTTCCATGTGTGCATTTTTAAATTTAATGAGAAAAAGGTCAGTGTCCATAATTTATCTAAATCTTGACTCAGCTTACATTTATTAAAATGAACAAAGCACAATATTGAGCAATTAGATATTGTTCATATCTTAAAGATTTTCATTTGAAACAGAAGGGGAGATATTTTTGCTGCCAAGCGCTGAAAAAATGTGAACACTTTTTGCTATCTGGATTGAAATCTTGAAAAATGAAAGAGTAAACAATAAGATTAAAAGTAAGTGAACTTAAAACAGATCAAAGACTTAAACTTAAGAGCTAATACTATAAAACTCTTTGGAAAAAAACAGGGAAAATCTTCATGACCTGAATTCAGCAATGACTTTGCAAATATGACACCAAAATCACAGGCTACTAAAGAAAAAAAGAATTGAAATTCATCACAATTAAAAACTTTTGTGCAAAGTAGACTATAAAAAGTGAAATGGCAACCGACAGGAGAAAAACTTTGCAAATCACATATCTAATATGGATGTAATATTGAGACTGAAGAACACCTGCAACTTAATAGAAGAAAAATAGCTCAATTATAAACACAAGTAGGGTGTGGGGGAGCTAATAACTAAATAGAGCAGTGATAAATAAGAGGCAAACAACTGTACCCAGAATATTAGGAATTATAACTAGCTAATATATTTGAAAAAAAAAATGTATGCCTAGAAAAGTCAAAAGGAATAGACACAAAAGTGTTTAGCAATTGTTAATGTGTTGGTGGACTTTTAATTTCTTGTTCACACTGCTCTGAATATGTCAAAATTGCTGGAATGAGTATGTACTGATTTAATAAGAGGAGGGACATTTGAAATAAATGAGATAAAAAAAAATGGGCAAAGGACTTGGGTAGACATTTCCCCAAAGATATACACACAGACTATAAACAAATGAAAGGATACACATCATCAATAATAATTTGAGGAACCAAGTTAAAACCATATTGATATACTACCACCTCACACTCAGTAGGATGGCTATTATCAAAACACACACACACACAAAAAAAAATCTCAGAAAATAAGTATTGGCAAGGATGTGGAAAAATTGGAATCATTGTGCACTGTATTTGGGAATGTAGAATTATGCATCCACTATGGAAAATATCATGGTGGGTCCTCAAAATATTAACAATAGATTTAATAATTCATAATCTGATAGTTACACTTTTGGTTATATACATGTAAAATTAAAAGTAGGGAGTCAAAGTTATATTTGTCTACTCATATTCATAGTGGCATTATTCACACATGCCAAAAGAGAGAAATAATCCAAGTGCGCATCAACAGATGATTGAGTAGATAAAATGTGATACATACATGCAATAGAATGTTACTCAGCAACCAAAGGGAGTGATGTTTTGATGCATGCTACAAGGAGAGAGGTGGGTTTGATCCCTATGTCGGGAAGATCCGCTGGAGTAGGAAATGGCAACCCCCTCCAGCATTCTTCCCTGAGAAATACCAGGGACAGAGGAGCCTGGTGAACTGCAGTCCTTGGGGTCACAAAGAGCTGGAAATGACTGAGCACACACACACACATGCAACAGGATGGACCTTGAAAACATGCTAATGGAAATAAGCCAGAATCGGAAGAAAAACTATCTATGATTCCGCTTGTATGAAAAGGACTTCCCTGGCGGCTCAGACGGTAAAGCGTCTGCCCACAATGCGGGAGACCTGGGTTTGATCCCTGGGTTGGGAAGATCCTCTGGAGAAGGAAATGGCAAACCACTCCAGTACTCTTGGCCTGCAAAATCCCATAGACGGAGGAGCATGGTAGGCTACAGTCCATGGGGTCGCAAAGAGT
This sequence comes from Capra hircus, assembly GCF_001704415.2. Lineage (NCBI taxonomy): Eukaryota > Metazoa > Chordata > Mammalia > Artiodactyla > Bovidae > Capra > Capra hircus. Next base: position 27,572,169 of record NC_030813.1, read on the forward strand.
TGGACACGACTGAGTGACTTTACTTACTTACTTACATGAAATATCTAGAATAAGGCAAATTCTTGGGGACAGAAATTGTTACCATTACCTGGGGGCTGGGGTGATAGGGAATCGTTGCTTAATGGGCATGGAGTTTCTATTTGAGATGATAAAGTTCTGAAAATAGAGAGCAGTGATGGATACACAGTACTGTGCATATACTTTACACCACTGAATCGTACACTTAAAAATGGTTCACATTTTGTTATGCAAATTTTATCACAATTTAAAAAAGTCTGTAAAGAAAAAATAGACTATCATTATTATTAGATAACTAGATGCTAAAAGCAACGTATATGGCAGTGGATAACTACAGAGAGGCTTTTAAACTGGCTTCTACACAGAGTGGAAAAGAAAGTGAGGGAATCAATTCTAAACGAAGACCACAAAAGTTAGCCACCAGAAAACTCCTTTGAGAAACCATTTCCCCCAATTTAAAGATGGCGTTGGCTCTATGCAGCTGTCAATTGTAAAATGATAATTTAACTTGAATAGTATACTAGGCACAATAACGGCCCCCAGCCAAGATGCCCAAGCTCTCATCCCCCAAACCTGTGAATGTTACCAGTTACACAGCAGAAGGGATTTCACAGATATGATTGAGGTTACACTATGTGAGTTAGGGAGATCAGCCAGGCTTACAGAGATGTGCTCGATCCAGTCATATAAGCCCTTAAAAACAGAGAAGTTTCTCTGGCTGTTGTCAGAGATGCAAAAGAAGAGAAGGGCAGCGGATATTTTCCAGCAGGCAGGTGGCTAGGTGTGAGCAGAAAAATGGGGGCAGGGAGGGGCAAAGTGGCAGAAAACCTGGTATCTTATAAGCAATGGCAGTCCATAGGCAGACAGGGAAGCAGCAACCTGCAGACTGACAGGAAACCTCACATTTGGGGTGTTAAGTGTCTGCCTAGCAGACAAAAAAAGGTGGGGAAAAGCGGGAATCTCCTGTGACCTTATTTAGCCTGTTGAGCATTATGCTTTCATTACAGTAGAATCAGACTTTCAGGTAAGAAGTGCCCATCATGCACCGACGCCATGGCACTTCTGATCTAAGCTAAATATGGAAAAAATCCCTCCTCCCCTTGGGAAATTGGGGCTGGGATGAAAACCAGGAAACGTGACCCCCTATACTCCTCCTTCCCAGTGACTCTTCCTCCCCTTCATCTGTAGGCCCCTAACTGGCTTGCCAAGGAAACCCAGGGCAACAGCACTTCACCTATCTGCCCGCTCTCCCTGTAAGAGCATATCCTGCTTAAATAAACTTTGTGTCCTTTCTTAATGTTTCTCTGCTTCATCTCTGAATTCTTTCCCAATGAAGAAAGGACCTTAAATTCACCAGGAACACAGACGAAGCAGAGAAATTTGAAATGTGAGAAGAGCTGGAGCCCCTCCGAAGATTGAAGGAAGGTGGTCATAAGCCAAGAAATGAACTCACCTCTAGTGTTACCAAGTCCAAGATTGTACTGCTCGGCACAAAATAGGCTGACAGTCAGTCATGAAACAACATGTTGGGGAAAGGAATATCGACTTCATTCAGAAAGCTAGCAGATGGAAAAGATGGCAGACTAGAGTTCCTAAAGAACCATGTTCCCCAAGATGGCATTCGGGCTTTTTTTATCCTAAAAGGGGAGGGGATAAGGTCTTGCTTTTTGCCAGACTCCAGAAACAATGTGTTAATTTATTCCTTTCCCTAACCATCACAGGTGGCCCTGGTCAAGATGTTCCTGAGTTAACAAAAGGTATTTTAGCTTAACCTTCATTATCTGGGAAGCCAGGTTCCCAGAACTGGGTTATTATGTATAATTTAAACTTATAGGCTGGTGATCCCCAACATTTTTGGCACCAGAGACCACTTTTGTGGAAGACAATTTTTCCATGGACCAGGATGTGGGGATGGATGGTGAAGTTTGGGGATGATTCAAGCCCATTACATTTATTGCACAGTTTAATTCTATTATTACTACATCAGCTCCACCTCAGATCACCAAGAATTAGATCCTGGGAGGTTGGAGACACCTGTTATAGGCAACATCCCTTTAGTGATTAACCTGTAATAGAATCTTCTCTGTTACACATCAGTGGCTCAGCCAACAGCCAGCAAAGGAATGGGAACGTCAGTAGTACAAACCCATGGAACTGAAATTTTGCCCGTGGGTGGATTCTAAAAGGATTTGGCAATAGATTCTCCCCAAGAACCTCCAGAAATTAAAAACAACAACAACAACAAAAAAAAACAGAACCCTGATGATACCTTGATTTTGGCCTTTTGGGAGCTTTAGTAAAGAAACCAGCCAAACCTACTGTATTTATGACCCATAGGACTGTGAGACAATGCATTTGTGTTGTTTAAATGGTTTAGAGTGTGGTGATTCTTTATGGTTGTGATAGATTATATACAATAAGTCAGGAAACACTTTGTAAATACATCTACATTTTTTTCCAAACACTATTTAGAATTTTACATCAACATCACCTTTCCTTTCAGATGGTTTCCTGACACTTAATAGTCATTGAAAGTAAGCAACATAACTCCAAGTTTTCTGAAATTCAGTTATTTTTCCCTGGGTATGTCTTGACTTTTTATAAAGGGCATCCAAGAAAATCAAGGGACAGCAAGAAAAATAAAAGAATATTGTTATTTTTTCCTTGTGCATTAGCAAAATCTCAACTCAAATATTGTATATTTGATGTTGAATAATAATGACTCAGGAGATGAATTCTCACCTGCAGAATAAAAAATACTTGAGAGAAAGCAAAACTTTTCTCCACTTGACATGATGGAACTCTAAGCACTGTTCATTTTGGGATTTGCTCTAAGCCTCAAGGTCGAGATCACTGAGGTAATTTCAGAAGTCTAGAGGCTATATTTCAAGGATTGATAGTGCACACAGATATGGTTCAGATGCAAGTGAATTAAAATAGAGATGTCATTTTCCTTTCTGAAATATTCCTGCCAATCTTGCTTCTTATCCAGGGCATTAGTTTTATATTCTCCATAACAAGTTGCTATGCACCTAGTGGGTAAAAGAATACATATTTATTACCTCTAAGTTTCTGTTGGTCTGGCGTCCTAATACAGGACTGGATTCTCTGCTCAAGATGTAGCAGTGTTGCAAACAAGTTTATGAACTGCATTTTCATCTGGCTTGGCTGGGAATATATCTTCTCTTAAGCACGTCCAATCAGAATTCATTTATTTGGGGCTGTAAGTCCGAAGGCCCTGACTTTTTCTTGGCAGTCAACTCTCAACTGAGGTTGCCCTCAGGTGCTACAAATAAAACACCAGTGATTGCTTGCCAGGTGGGCTTTCTCAGCATAGCTGTTTACTTCATCAAGCCAGCAAAGAAAAGCTCTGAAGCAATTTGACTAGCAAGACTTGCCTCCATGCCAAATCACTTCAGTCTTGTCCGACTCTTTGCAACCCTATAGACTATAGCCTGCCAGGCTCCTCTGTCCATGGGATTCTTAGGGCAAGAATACTGGAGTCTGTTGTCATTCCCTTCTCCAGAGGATCTTCCTGATCCAGGGATCGAATCCACATGTCTTATGTTTCCTGCAGTAGCAGGCAGGTTCTTTACCAGTAGCGCCACCTCGGAAGCCCAGTAAGACTTAACAGCATGTGATAGAATCTCAGGAGTGCCATTCCATTGCCTTTCTTGTATTCTATTAGTTATAAACAAGTCACAGGTCCCACTCACACTCTAGGGGTGGGGATCTGAAAGGCATGAATGCCAGAGAGCAGATATCACTGGAGTTAACTTAGGGTCTGCCTGTCATACCCAGATAAAGATTTCATGATTTTATGTTGTTTTTCTAAGCTTAAAAAATGAAACGATAACCTGACTTGATTTTTTTTTTAAAAATTCCTATGCTCATTTAGAGGCAAATATGGTGAGCATTGGTTAAAAGCACCGACTCTGGAGTATTTGCATAGGCTTAGGATCAAATGCCAGTACCAGTTCAGTTCAGTCTCTCAGTCGTGTCCGACTCTTTGTGACCGCATGAATTGCAGTACGCCAGGCCTCCCTGTCCATCACCAATTCCTGGAGTTTACTCAAACTCACGTCCATCGAGTCAGTGATGCCATCCAGCCATCTCATCCTCTGTCGTCCCCTTCTCCTCCTGCCCCCAATCCCTCCCAGCATCAGAGTCTTTTCCAATGAGTCAACTCTTCACATGAGGTGGCCAAAGTACTGGAGTTTCAGCTTTAGCATCATTCCTTCCAAAGAACACCCAGTATACTAATATGCAATTTGTGGCTAGTTACTTAATGGCTGTAAACTTTGACTTACTCTTATAGAAAATGCAGATAAAATTACCTATCTAATAGTTTTTCTGTGAGAATTAAGTGACAGTATACATACTTAGTAAAATAAGAAAATAAAAGTTATTTATTTTGTGTCTTTTTCATTTTCATGGAAAAAAATCCTCCTGGTCCATAGATGAGAGTCAAAGTTAATATTGGGGGTGAGAGACAAAGTATCATTTTTATGGAAAAAAATCCTCCTGATCCACAGAAGAGAGTCAAAGTCAGTACCTGGGTGAAAAGTTAGTATACCATGACAAATATCAAGTAAAATATATATTTCACATAGTATCTATAGCATAAAACAGTCTTTGAAACAGATGCAGTATCTGCCATGTGAAGAGACTTCACTGAATATACGTTTCTTTTCAAGTCATTCTTTAGCAATCCATAACATCAGTTTTTGGAAATTTCACAAATTTCTATCTATTATAAGATATATCAAACACAAAGCTTACCTTTTAAATTCTTCTTTCTCTAAAAATGGATGGAACTGGATTGACTTAAATGACATTACAAAATAACTGAACTGCAAAACAATTTTTTTCTTTTTGTTTTTTCATTGATCCCCCTTTAAGTAATGACTGTCTGCATGAAGTGTGAAACCATGGGAGTATGGAAACATACAAATCAAGTGGAGGTAGTGGAGGCAATCTTTCTGATAACCATTGTTTTGTGATGTCATGTGGGCACCATTCAGTTTCACAGAAATTGTGGGACTATAAAGCAGGGTTCATGGTATGAGTTCATGTACCAGCTGAATTTATTTTTGTCAATTAACAGCTGCATAGGCTGCTGAGTTCCTTTGGCTAATATACTGCATTTAGTTCATATTACAGCATCCAATATGGATCACACCAGGCCATGGCTGTCCTGCAGCGAACAATTTTATTGTAATCATTACTGTGGTAAGGAAATATTTCCTTTTAGCTTTTTATTTTTATACTTCACACCTTGTAGACATATAACTAGTAGGTAAATAGACAGATAGCTCTTGTGAGTGATTCATATCAACAGATTATTTGGCCAAAGGAGCCATATTAAAAGTCATATTAAAAATGCTATACTAAGAAGTTTAACAAATAGACTTTTTACAAATCAGAGAAAGTGTATATTAGAATCAAGAAAGAAATTTCATTTTTGATGCAATGGGTTTTATCTATTCATGGCATCTGGTCCCATCACTTCATGGCAAATAGATGGGGGAAAGAGTGGAAGTAGTGACAGATTTTATTTTCTTGGGCTCCAAAATCACTACAGGTGGTGACTGCAGCCATGAAATTAAAAGATGCATGCTCCTTGGAAGGAAAGCTATGACAAATCTCAGCAGTTGAATAAAAAGCAGAGACATCACTTTGCCAACAAAGGTCTGTATTGTCAAAGCTATGTTTTTTCTAGTAATCATGTACAGATTTAAGAGCTGGACCAATAAAGAAGGCTGAGTGTCAACAAATTGATGCTTTGAATTGTGGTTCTAGAGAAGACTCTGGAGAGTCCCTTAGACTGCAAGGAGGTCAAACCATCAATTTTAAAGGAAATCAACACCGACTCTTCATTAGAAGGACTGATGCTGAAGCTGAAGCTCCAATACTTTGGCTTTCTGATGAGCTGACTCACTGGACAAGACACTGATGCTGGGAAAGACTGAAGGCAACAGGAGAAGGGGGCAACAGAGGATGAGATGGTTAGACAGCATCACTGACTCAATGAACATGAATTTGAGCGAACTCCAGGAGATAGTGGAGGAAAGCGAAGCCTGGCATGCTGCAGTTCATGGGGCCACAAAGAGTTGGACATGAATTAGCAACTAAATAACAAGAAGAACAACATCTATTCCTGCTATATTATTATTATTTTTTCTTTATAAATTTTTGTCCACAATTATTATTAATATGAACATGAAATTCAGGAAAGAGATTAAGATTTGTAGTGTTAAGACCTAGGACCATGTCTCAAAACAATAATTATTCATTTTGGCAAATCATAAAATTATTTTTAGCCTCAGCTTCCCCTTCTGTGAAATGGGATTGTTAAACTTCTGCCATACCTACCATGCACAGTAGTTAAAATGAGCAAAACATATAAATAGGAGCTTTGTGGTCCATTGGTAAATAATCACCTACCAAGGCAGGGGACATAGGTTCCATCCCTGGTTCGGGAAGATTCCATACACCACAGAGCACGAATCCCGCACCACAACTACTGAGCCTGCACTCGAGAGCCTGTGAGCCGCAACTGCTAAGCCCACATGCTCTTGAGCCTGTGCTCTGGAACAAGAGAACCCACCTCAATGAGAAGCCTACACGCTGCAAGAAAGAGTAGCCCATACTCATCGCAACTAGAAGCCCTCGTGCAGCAGTGAAGATCCAGTGCAACCATAAAATAAAACAAAATGTATAAATAATGTACTTGGTGTGTCTCCCAGTTTTTATCTATGCAAGATTTATGGTTCTGGGGTATGGATGTATAACCCTGAGACTCTGGAAATAAATGTAAACCAGCTGTACAAACACAAATTTTCTTTGTTTTAGTTGTTTTTTAAAATAATAAATGCCTATGACTTCTTAATTATATTCCTTAATATATTGAACATTACATGTAATAACATTTTTATAGCCACCTCTGAGTAAAATTAATGCCATGAAAAGATATACTTTGGCTTTAAAAATTTCATGACTTACGGCTATTTTGTAAATACAACTGCTTTGTCCATTGTGGACATTTTACACATCTGAATCATTTTTATAGAAAAAGAAGGAAAAAAACCTTCTCTGTGAAATGAGCTAATCATAATTCTGATTTCTCTAATAAAACAATATGCTTGAATGAGATTAAAGAAGGCCAAAAACACGTGACACAGTGATAAATATAAATATTCTGTAATGGTTACCCAAAGTCCACATAAAGTAGTTATTAAAACAGACAGCAGAATACCTAAAAAATTATATATGAGAAGAGAATGACAAATATCTTTTAGGAAGGTAACACTAAATACTTCATAGGTCTCATCAAAAACAATAGCCTTAGACACCACCTTACATAATATCAGTCAGTTCAGTCACTCAGTTGTGTCCGACTCTTTGCAACCCCAACTCTGACTATTCATTAGAAGGACTGATGCTGAAGCTGAAGCTCCAATACTTTGGCCTGCAGCATGCCAGGCTTCCCTGTCCATCACCCACTCCTGGAGTTTACTCAAACTCATGTCCAAGTCAGTAATGCCATCCAACCATCTCATCCTCTGTTGTTCCCTTCTCCTACCATCAATCTTTTCCAGCATCAGAATCCTTTCAAATGAGTCAGTTCTTCGCATCAGGTGACCAAACTATTGGAGTTTCAGCTTCAGCATCAGCCCTTCCAGTGAATATTCAGGACTGATTTCCTTTAGGATTGGTTGGTTGGATCTCCTTGCAGTTCAAGAACTCTCAGGAGTCCTATACATAATATGGGAAGCCTTTTACTGATCATGGCAAAGTAATAGAAGAGGGCAATTCAGTGGCAATTTAATCAATCCAGTCTTATCAACAGCTATCAAGCCATTTCTAAGACCAATGGATATATTAACCACTTTGACACTCAAGACGCATAACTGGTTCAAGGTACATGATTTGCTTTTGTGTAGGAGTTCATCGGATCATTCCTGACTCATTCTGGTTCTTTTACACGGTTATGTTGGGGAGGCTGGGACTGCATTGCTTTCCAAATGTGCAAATATATCCAGATGCCTTCTTCACTCAAGAAAATCTTAGGTTAGTGAACATTTAAATGTCAGTATTTGACTGATGTCCACAGAGCTTCTTTACATTTTAAAACTATTGAAGAAATCATACAAGGTCATCTGGAGTGGATAGAGGGTCATGTATCCTTAAGTTACTACTCCAGCCTTACCATGGCTATATCACTGGGGCTATTCCTCAAAAAAAAAAACCAAAAAAACAAAAAAATGAGTTTCCATGGAAGCTGAATCATATGATATATGATATAAGAAACAAAAGAGTGCATAAATATAAAATGGATAAAATTTACAAGGTGACTATACTCTAAATTTTTATGCTTCTACATTATATCTTTACAATTTCATTCAGCTGTTCATTCTTTTTAAAGTTGGTTAAACTTCTCCATTTAAGAATTTATGTACTAGATTTCTTACAAATGTGGAACATAATTATCTGTGAATTCTATTCTGAACATGGCAATTCTGAATCATTGTCACTTGAGCCTCAAAGATAAAAATAGGAAGTCATATTTATGTTTACTTGAACTTATTGCATCTAATGGACTTACTAGGTGGCTCAGTGGTAATGAATCCACTTGCCAACACAGGAGATCCAAGAGACACAGGTTTGATCCCTGGGTGGGGAAGATCCCTTGGAGGAGGAAATGGCAACCCACACAAGTATTCTTGGCTGGAAAATTCCATGGACAGAGGAGCCTGGCAGGCTACAGTCCATTGGGTTGCAAAGAGCCTAATATCTAATTTTCTAATAATTTTTTTCCGTCTTTAGCCAAATACTGAAAAAGTTAGATTCCTCAACACTGAATATACTATATCTTCCCTGAATCATTTCCAGCTCAACGTCTTGCAAATATTGGTGATTCCAAAATAATGTATGTATTCTTTTCAGCAATTTAGCTTCCTATTATGTAAATTCAAAGACAAAAGTACCCCATGTCCAGATATTATAGAGTCCACTCTCTAATTCATGCATCAGCTGGGAACAGGAGTTGGGAGAGCAATTCAGTTGTGGTGAGACTTCCAGAACATGACCAATCCAATGCACTTCAGTTTAGTTCAGTTGCTCAGTCCTGTCTGACTTTGCAACCCCATGGACTACAGCATGCCGGGCCTCCCTGTCCATCACCAACTCCTGGACCTTGCTCAGACTCATGTTCATTGAGTCGGTGATGCCATCCAACCATCTCATTCTCTGCTGTTCCCTTCTCTTCCCACCTTCAATCTTTCCCAGCATCAGGGTCTTTTCCAAAAAAACAGCTCTTCACATCAAGTGGCCAAAGTATTGGAGTTTCAGCTTCAGCATCAGTCCTTCCAATGAATAATCAGGACTGATATCCTTTAGGATGGACAGGTTGGATCTCCTTGCAGTCCAAGGGACTCTCAAGAATCTTCTCCAACACCACACTTCAAAAGCATCAATTCTTTAGCACTCAACTTTCTTTATAGTCCAACTCTCACATCCATATATGACAACTGGAGAAACCATAGCTTTGACTAGATGGACCTTTGTTGGCAAAGTAATGTCTGCTTTTTTAATATGCTGTCTGCTGCTGCTGCTGCTAAGTCACTTCAGTCGTGTCTGACTCTGTGTGACCCCATAGACGGCAGCCCACCAGGCTCCCACGTCCCTGGGATTCTCCAGGCAAGAACACTGGAATGGGTGGCCATTTCCTTCTCCAATGCATGAAAGTGAAAAGTGAAAGTGGAGCTGCTTAGTCGTGTCCGACTCTTCGCGACCCCATGGACTGCAGCTTACCAGGCTCCTCTGCCCATGGGATTTGCCAGACAAGAGTACTGGACTGGGGTGCCATTGCATTGCATTCTCCCAATATGCTGTCTAGGTTGGTCATAACTTTTCTTCCAAGAAGCAAGCGTCTTTTAGTTTCATGGCTACAGTCACCATCTGCAGTGATTTTGGAGCCCAAAATAACACTCTCACTCTTTCCACTATTTCCCCATCGATTTGCCATGAAGTGATGGGACCAGATGCCATGATCTTAGTTTTCTGAATGTTGAGTTTTAAGCCAACTTTTTCACTCTCCTCTTTCACTTTCATCAAGAGGCTCCTTAGTTCTTCGCTTTCTGCCAGAAGAGTGGTGTTATCTGCATATCTGATATTTCTCCCAGTGATCTTGATTCCAGCTTGTGCTTCATCCAGCCCAGCATTTCTCATGAAGTACTCTGACCTTCAGTCAGAGTTTATAATGAGGCTGGTTGGCTGAGAATGTGAAATAGCACAAATTGGCCAATTTTAACTTATTTTCACCATCTACTAATTCACTTGATGAGAGAAATAACTCAGCTACATTTCCTAGTTCTTAAACAAGCAAGATTTTATCTTTAATCCCTCTTTTGCCTCTACTCAGATTTCTTCCCAAGTTACCACCATCATTCCGTGGGGCATTCATTTATCAATTTAAGAAATATTTGCTGTGTATCAGCTATGTGCCAAGCATCTCTCCTTGGCACTGAAGATGTGGCAATGAACAAAACAGACAAATATATCTGCCCTCATGAAGCTTATATTGGGAGAGGAGGGTGTAAGATATTAGAATAATTAAAGTGCTGGTTAGAAAAACAAAGCAGGGAGGGGGATTAGGGAATTTCAGTGTGGGAGGTGGGGTTTGCAATTATGGCCAGGGTGGCCAGAGGAGGACTCATTGAGAAAGGGGGCATTTGAAGGGAGATCAAAAGGAAGAGTTGGGATAAGCCTTGTGGCTATTAAGGAAAAGAACCCAGGTACAGCAGAATAACAACCTCTTCTCTTGTTCTGAGAACAGGAGGAGGAGAAACTAATGATAGAAGTCGGGAGATCATAATTCAGGTGAGACATGGGTGGTGGCAGTGGAGGCAGAGAGAACTGGCCAGATTCTTGAAATATTCTTGAAGCAGAGCCGACAGGATTTGCTCAAATATCACATATGAGTGTGAAAGGAAAAAAATAAAATAAAATAAAAGATAAAGGAGACCATCAAGATTTGGGCCTAAGCCTCTGAGAAAAGAAAACTAAAGGCTGTAAGAGGAACAGTGGAAACTCTTAGGAAGCGAGTTTTAAATATGTTAGGTCTGTGGTGTTGACTGGATATCCAAGTGAAGAGAGTGAAGAGCTAGTTGGATAGATGTCTGAAATTCAAGGGAGTAATCTAAACCAGATATATAAGACTTAGAGACACACACCTAAAGATGGTATTTAATCCTCTGAACTGGATAAAATCACCTGATGAGTGAATATAGATGGTAAAAGAAGTTCATTGATGGATTAAACTCCAAGGCTGATTTTAGTCTGTTATCTTTCTGTTTCTTAAATTCTTTGTATCTTTTAGTTTGGTTCTTTTTATGGGGGGAAGAGTTAGTATAAGCGTGCTTTTTATTACTAACTTTTAGGCTGGCTTACTTCTAAAATATCATTTGGGACTTAATCATAGCTAATATATTTTAGTGATATTTTACTGTGAATTTTTTATGTATTTTTAATACCCAATATATAGAGAAAAATGGTACATTTAATAATTCTCGTAACAAAATTTGCATAATATGCATAATTATCATGTTAATAACATTTTTCATTATTTAAAAAATAACATAGGAGAGATTCATATTTCAAATCCTGGCACTTTGTGTCCCAAACATCTAACATCCTGCCTCATATACAGAATGTATTCACTATACATTGATCAAATGAGTAGTTATGCATATTAATTTATTGTAAATATGAGAAATTTGAAAAATAAATTTTATTAACTGTATTTTAAAGATAGTGTTTTAACTATTCCTTAATAATAAAATTTTTAAAGTTATTTTTAATTTTGAAAGTTATACAATTATAGAAATACAGTTAATATAGAAATTTTAAAGGAAAGAAAAAATAACCCAATCTAAAGAACACTTTTAACATTCAAATGTATTATTTTCTAATCATTTTATATTTATAAAGTTAATGATTGTTTTATATATGTGTATATTAGTTTAATCTTGCCTTTCTCAGCAACATCACAACAAAATATTTTCTAGCCATTTTGTTTAAAACTATACCAATTAAAATAAACTATTATTCCCTTTTTAGGATATTTGGGATATTTTCAATTTTTCATTATCAAAAAGCAATGTTCAGTGAATATCTTTGCACATAATTTTATTTCTGAATTAAAAATTATTGACATATACACACTGCTATATTTAAACTAGATAGCCAACTGACTCATTGGAAAAGACTGATGCTGGGAAAGATTGAGGGCAAGAGGAGAAGAGGGTGACAGAGGATGAGATGATTGGATGGCATCACTGACTCAATGGATGTTTGAGCAAAGTTCAGGAGACAGTGAAGGACAGGGAAGCTTGGCATGCTGCAGTTCATCGGGTCACAAAGAGTAGGACACGACTTAGTGACTGAACAACAACAATAAGCCAACAAGGATCTACTATATATTAATAGCACAGGGAACTCTGCTCAATATTCCACATAATCTAAATGGGAAATTAACTTGCAAAAGAATATATAAATGTATATGTATAACTGAATCACTTTTCTGTACACCCAAAAGTAACATAACCACCTGAAACTAACATACCATTGTTAATCAACTATACTTGAATACACAATAAAAATTAAGAAGAGAGAGAAACTGTGGAAGAATAGAAAAAATCATTTTCTTAGGTGATATTCTAGACTTAGAATGTAATAAAACTTAAAATGTTTTTATTTTAAGATGTTTTAGAGCCTCAACATTAGATTATGTACATTGTATCTTTATTCAACAGTAGCTGCCAAACTGTATAACTTCAGATGTAGGAGACGTGCTTTCTCAAGCATGAAGTCATTGCACTTTTGTAATAGTTCTTAAGCATAAAGTGTAATATTATAACTATACCTTCAATATGTACCTTTAAGATATATGCTGAATATAACTATGCCGCGATCTGTCTAGTCAAAGCTATGATTTTTCCAGTAGTCATGTATGGATGTGAGAGTTGGACTGCAAAGAAAGAAGCTCAGAAGAACTGATGCTTTTGAACTGTGGTATTGGAGAAGACTCCTGAGAGTCCCTTGGACTGCAAGGAGATCAAACCAGTCCATCCTGAAGGAAATCAATCCCGAATATTCATTGGAAGGACTGATGCTGAAGCTGAAACTCCAATACTCTGGGCACCTGATGTGAAGAACTGACTCATTTGAAAAGACCCTGATGCTGGGAAAGATTGAAGGTGGGAGGAGAAGGGGACAACAGAGGAGGAGATAGCTGGATGGCATCACTGACTTGATGGGCATGAGTTTGAGCAAGCTCCAGGAATTGGTGATGGACAGGGAGGTCTGGCGTGCTGCAGTCCATGGGGTCACAAAAAGTTGGACACGACTGAGCGAATGAACTGATATCTATACATGGGCTTCCTCAGTGGCTCAGATGGTGAAGAATCTGCCTGTAGTGTGGGAGATCTGGGTTCTATCTCTGGGTTGGAAAGATCCCCTGGAGGAGGAAATGGCAACCCACTCCAGTATTCTTGCCTGGAGAAACCCCATGGACAGAAAGAGCCTGGAAGGCTACAGTCCATGGGGGTCACAAATAATTGGACACAACTGAGTGACTAAGCACAGTAATATAATAGATATTTATGCATTGATATATATATATATACACACATATATATATTTTTAAAGTAACACAAATATATTAATGCTTTCAAGAGAAAAAGAGAAAATTATTATTAAACTATTGTAATAAAATCTTTGTATTTGGAAATGCCAGTGTAGCATTCCAGGGACATGCTGAAGTAATCACACAATTGTTCAAACATGGCCAGAAATCAGAGATGAATAAAACAGTACAGCCCTTAAGAAGTTCAACGTTTACAAAGGGAGAAGCAGAGATAAACTGAGTATTATATGAAAACCCCTGAAAGCCCGGGGCACTGGGGGACCGCGTCTGCACAGCCACATTTGGAGAAGCACTGGACAACAGCTGTGTAAGTTGAGTTTCATTTTTTCACTCCTGTCTCCTGAAGAGCCCAGCATGACACATCTCAAATAGCCCATTCACTTATTCACAACTCATTTAGAAGCTCTCACACCTCACATCCACCATTCTTGTCATCTCAAGATCTCTTTTTCTCAATTTCTTCCTCTACTTCCAGTTTCTTATTGCATTGGTTGTTTAGCCTCTGAAATCAAGTCCTTCACTTTTGCCTCCACTCTTTCCTAATACCCTGTTTCCTCATTTACAAAATATCTAAAAATTATTTCATTCCTATGGAGGAAAGGGAAGGACTGAGTTAGACCAGGACACTGAAATATTTCTATGATAATGAATCTAGTCCTTATCACGTTTTCCCCACTTTTATTCTAAAATGTACTCAAAGAGATGCCTGACATTTAATTGCGCCATTAAAAAAGCAAAAAACCCTTTCTTCTAGAGTAAATGTAACTTCATATGGTCACTTCTAGAGGTGCAGCCAAGCTCAGCCTATTAGTGGAAGTCAAAATCCTTTTTGGGAAATTTGACAAGGGGTGTGGATGGGAGGGTAGGGGGTTGTGTGAATATCAGGGTTTCGGTACTGGAGGTCTCAGAAGGGTTCCTATCACTACAGGCCCTTCTTAGTGAAAACCAAACATAAACAGCTTTTATTGTTTTGGGTTTGGGATTTGCCATATGCCCAGCCCTGAGAGCAGACCTGTTACCTAAGCCAAATGGCTTCCTGGGAAGCAAGTGAGCAGGCAAGGCTGCAAATGACTGTCTCTAAGGAGATCTACTAGAGAACCCTCTAGTAGAACTACTTTTCTAGCTTTTGACCACCCATCGGTACCTCCCACGGAGAAGGCCAGGGCACCCCACTCCAGTACTCTTGCCTGGAAAATCCCATGGATGGAGGAGCCTGGTAGGCTGCAGTCCATGGGGTCGCTAAGAGTCGGACACGACTGAGCGACTTCACTTTCACTTTTCACTTTCATGAATTGGAGAAGGAACTGGCAACCCAGTCCAGTGTTCTTGCCTGGAGAATCCCAGGGACGGGGGAGCATGGTGGGCTGCCGTCAATGGGGTTGCACAGAGTCGGACACGACTGAAGTGACTTAGCAGCAGTAGCAGCAGGTACCTCCCATAACAGAAGTACAAGCTTATGTACCAGAACTGACCGATCCAAGCATCCTACATCAGCACTTTCCTTCAACGTTGACTAGAGTTCACTGGTGTGACAAAAGTGAAAGCAAAAATGAAGTCGCTCAGTCGTGTCCGACTCTTTGCGACCCCATGGACTGCAGCCCATCAGGCTCCTCTGTCCATGGGATTTTCCAGGCAAGAGTGCTGGAGTGGATTGCCATTTCTTTCTCCAGGGGAACTTCCCGACCCAGGAATCGAACCCAGGTCTCCCACATTGCAGGCAGACGCTTTACCATCTGAGCCACCTGGACATAGTATAAAAATCCTGGATTCCTGTTTCTCACGCTTCTGCTACTATAAGAGTTTATCTCTTAAGACTACACACTGGTTACATTCTAGATGCTTAGACTTTGCTCATATTAAAAAAAAAAAAAAAAAACTATGGGAGAATTTTAAGAGCAGATTTAAGAGGGTACTGAAGAGAGACACCAGAGTGTGAAATATTTTAGAGCAATCTGTGAGAAGTGATAAAGAAATACAGTAATAATAAAATAGAAATTGGCAGCAAAATGGTAAGCTTAATAGATTTTGACCATATAAGGAGACATTAAGTGGCTTGCCATAGAACTCAATAAAGAATAAGTGAATCTCCTGTAACAGCTTTAAAAAAAAAAATAAAAAACTCTTCTTTTGGAGGTGTGTGAGTAAAATAGCCAAATCTTCTGTGAACGATTTGATAGTTTTTCTGAGAAGGTAAAAAAAAAAAAAGATACATCCTGAAGCCTCATTTAGCCTCATGATTTTATGTATAAATTCATCTTTCTTTATTTATTAGCATGCCTGAATAACTTTCTAGGAGCAGATGTTGATTTGTCAAGACTTTTGTAAAGTCTCAAAATAATTTGCAAATTTGACTTCATTTGCGTTTGTTATCAACAAGTTTTTCATATTTATTTTTAAGGTACAATTTTCTGACAAAAAGGTTGTTACAAAAGAAATGATAGTCTTGAGTGCAGATAGTAATGTTTGTTTGTCCTTCTGTATCATGCCTTTAGGAATTTACAACATTTTAATATGTTAGTTATCTCAGAACCCCACCACACATACAACAAAGAAAATATGGGAAACTCTGTTCATTGAAAACCATCCAAACCATTATGAATCAATTACTCCAACACCAAGATCTGACACCCAGTGGGTGTTCACAAAACATTTGTTGACTTTAAATGAATTGACTCAACAAATTTGAATCGAGCCTCCTGTGGTTGTTCATTTCTCTTCACAATCTGCATTTTACAAAGAAAATGACAAATTCACTAAGAAAAGTCATTGTCCCTGAATCCACAAATTCTAGCTCACACAGGCATGATTATATAAGATGGCTTTTCTTGTATATTGAAATTTTATATGACATCCTTTAGAAAGGGATTCTATATATGCAAGGTATTTCATCCAGGATTCAGCAAATACTGTGATTGTTTCATCCTCTTCCTATTTTCTTTCTCTCCACTCTGTTTATGAATAATGGGAATTACTGTAATTTTTAAATTAATATTTTAATCAGATATTACTGTGATTTTTTATAATATTCAATCAGATATAGTAGTCAAAGTTTTTATGTTGGAAATAAAGGCCAACATAAGAAAAGAAAAATAAATTACCATTAAAATGTGCTTGCATGTGTGTGTTAGTTGCTCAGTTGTATCCAAATATTTGCGACCCCATGGACTTGTAGCCTGCCTCTCTGTCTATGAGATTCTCCAAGCAAGAACACTGGAGAGGGTTGCCATTCCCTTCTCCAGGGGATCTTCCTGACCTAGGGATTGAACTCAGGTCTCCCACATTTTAGGCAGATTCTTTACTGTTTAGGCTACCCAGGAAGCCCAAAATGTACTTACAGAAATAAATAAATAAATATAAATTTTATTTATTTATTTTTAGTTGCTTTCTGTATGTTAGTAATTGGTGGGGAGGCGGGGGAAGCAATGTGATTTTGTTGTTCATGACTAGATTCTTTTAATCATTAGTATCAGTCTTGTTTTTGGGATCAATGGATGCATTGAGCCATTGTTTTCACTCAGGTTTTCACTCATGCAAATGATTTAGCATGAATTTCTATGGAAAACTTAAGCAAAATCATCAAGATAAACATATTCTTTGCAACCTGACCAATATGTTTTGCAACACATTTAAAATATGAGAAATGCTCTTTTTTTTTTTTTTTTTTTTAATAAGAGGAAAGGTATACCTAAGAGAGGCATATCCAATTTTTTAAAACTTTCCTCCATTTTTGTAACTAGCTAATCCTACTAAGGGAAGGGCAGATAGAACTTGAGAACTTATTAAAAAAAAAGCTTAAAAAGATTTGTTAAATTCAATTTAACTGCTGGTGTCAGAGAATTATATAATCCCTGTAAGTTATCAAGTACTTCTTTTGTTATGCCCAAGTTGCGATATCTCCCAATGACCACCAGGGAGCCGATATCCCATGCAAAAGCAAGAGAGTTTTTATTACCAAGCTCGAGCTGGGGCTCCCACCGACCGATGCAGCAGCTATAGGGAGGAGCCCTGAGCTCTGGGTCGCATTGCTTATATAGGGTATTATCGCGCGAAAAATTCGAAAAGCGGGAGTCTCCGGGTCTGATTGGTCACCTTCTGGTGAAGGGTTAGGTGTTGAGTTCTGATTGGTTCTCCTTTCCTGGGCTTGATTAGAATTTCCCGGGCTGGCCAAGGGTTCTGATTGGTTCACAGGTGGTGGGGGTGAGGTCAGGGGATTTCCAAAGGCTCTTTTCCTGGAACCTTAAAAAATGGAGTAGCTTTGATTCTTCACTTTACATGGCAAAAGTGTTGTTTTTGTGTTAGAATTTTTCTTGCTACTAAAAGGAAAATTTTAGCAAACTACCTTGTACATACACTTTTCATTACTTTTTTATTTATTATGGATTCTACAAATGGAATTGCTCCCTTTGTTGATTCATATGCCAACTTTCCTTCCAGTGTAGCAAGATGATTCAGCTTGAACTTCTACATGAAATGTTCTGTTCATACAAATACTGATAGCATCTAATTATTTGACTAAGTAAAAAGTGAAAAATATTTTATTAGCTACTAATGCACTTGAAGAAAAAAGTTCTCACATAACACTATAAGAACTAATACTATTTTTCTTTTATAAATAAAGATACTGAGACTGAAACTTAAAATGCCATGTTTCTATCTTACCATAGGTCACGAAGCTAGAACCCAAGTCCTTCTCACTTAAACCTACTGCTTTCAACAATATATTATTAAACCTTTCCTACTAAAAAGAAACATTTCAAAATTTCATGTCCTGGCTACTGGTATGCTATAAAATCCATTCACTAGCTATATTTTTAAACTCATTATATTTTCCTTTGGACTATCATCTTTTTATTACTGATTTTTAAGAAACTTGTAAATGTAAAGCAACAACTTTGTTTTACTACATTTTGATTTGCATTTTGATCTTATTCAATTTTGTGTAATAACTCAGTATATCTGTAGAATTCTACAAAGTTTCCATAGGCTGGAAATCAATAGTTTTGACTTGAAAATTTATGACTTCTGAATAAGTAAAATGATACTTGAGTTGACAAGGTTTACAAAATGAATCTCTAAAGGCTCTCTTCCAACTAGGTCCTGTTTATTAGAATATTCCCAATTACTATTCATACATTAAACATCTTGCTTAATTTCTCTTCTGCAATTTTGCTTCTATGAATAATAGAGTTCCTTACTGTCTTCCTAAATCTTTCCAGATAAGACTTTTTTTTTGTTTTGTTTTGTTTAAAGTGCTTTCATACCCATACACATACACACACACACATTTTATGAGTAACATTTCACTTTGAAAAAAAAAATATTTCAAGGCATCATCTTTAGATTTAGAAAAAGGATCTTTAAACGCTTTTGAATATGACTGAATATTAGGTAATTGATATATATATTGAATACATAAAGAGATATGCATCATTACCAGATTAGGAGTTGCTTTGATGAAATGGTCTAAATGAAGTGAAAATGAAGGAAATTAAGGGTCTTAAGAGTAATTTCTAACTAGAATTGTTTTCTCTCTATTGAATATCACCTTAAATTTATTGGAAAGCTTCCTGAAGTTGTTCAGCAGGCGTCCTATAAAATGTATCTTTAACCCCATTTTCCCTTCTTTTCGCTCATCTAAAAACAGCTTGAGGATACTTGCCTGGTTGGCTATCATCTTGAGAGGGCCTTTTAGTAAACATGTTCTGAGCAGAAACTCCCTGGCTCTGTAGGAGACAGCTGGCTCTTATTAACAAACTTTGCATTACAAATAGAGGCAGGCACATCACACATGGGGGCTTATGCATCTATTTTTCTGCATTCCAGGCAGGTGTTCTTCCCACAGAGGCCAACTCTCGGGCACACTTATTTTAACTATAGATGAATTAAAGGGAACATGTGCTTTTCCTTTATAGAGTAGTAAGTGGCCTAGAAGTAGTTACCCAACTTCAACCACAAATGTGAAACAACAGTCTCCCAGAGTAGAAATAACCACAGGACCAAATACTCCTGAGAAAGAAATAACAAATAGCTATTAAACTTTATGAAAAGATGCATAATATCATTGATAATAAAAGAAACACAATTTTGTATTTTTTGTAAAGATTACTGGTAAAGGTGTGTATGGATAAAAATGCACTTTGATGGAAAATTTCATGTTTATATATAGCTACATACATATATATGCAATAGGCACATAATAAATACACAATACATGATATATATGTGTGCATACAAAACTTATTTGTAAAAACATATACATACCTGTATAACATATCTATATGCATATATAAAATTTGTCATCAAAATTTATATTTCTCCATTTTTATCCTTGTCAACAATCTTTCAAGAAACAAAAGCTGTTTTGCTTCTATTGGTTTTATTAGGCCCAGTTGACCTTTGAACAGTATAGGTTTGAACTGTGCGGGTCCACATACACATGGGTTTTTTCCATAAATACAGTAGCACTACACTACCCACTATTGGTTGAGTCCTCAGATGTGGAACCACAGATACAGAGGAATCTTGAATATGGAGGGCAGACTATAATGTTATGCATGGATTCCTCTGCTCGAGGTTGGTATTTGTGGACCCTACCATGTAACTAAGGCACAGCAGTACAGCAGTACATGTATATCTGTATATCCTTGAGTCCAGATAGTCTATCAATCCTACAAAATTATCCTATGAAAATGACTGGACAAATACATAGAAATACATGTACAGAAATGTGTATTGCAACATCTATTTTAATAGTACAAGTAGCTTAATGTTAATCCACAGGGGATTAATTAAATAACTAAGGTGCATTTATTCATTGGGCTGCCAGGTAACTAAGTGTGTGTGTGTGTGTGTGTGTGTGTGTGCTCAGTCACTCGGTCATGTCCGACTCTTTGTGACGTCATGCACTATAGCCCACCAGTCTCCTCTGTCCATGGGATGTCCCAGGCAAGAATACTGGAGTGGGTTGCCATTTCCTTCTCCAGGGGACCTTCCCAACGCAGGGATCAGTCCCACGTCTTCTGCATCTCCTATACTGGCGGGTGGATTTTTTGATGCTGTGCCACCTGAGTCCCCTGTTATTCCACTTAGCGATATAATCTTTGACAATTCACTTAACCTCTTTGCACATCATTCCTCTCAAATATAAATGAGGATAATAATTGTATCTAACACACTGATTAATACAAAGATAAAATGAGTTAATGTCAAGTGCTAACAAAGACACCTGGCACATAGCTATTATAAATGTTGGATTTTTGTTACCTACAGCACATTTTGAAATGGGCTTCCCAAGTGCAGCTAGTGGTAAAGAACCTGCTTGCCAGTGCAGGGGACATAAGAGATGTGGGTTCAGTCCCTGGGTTGGGAAGATGCCCTGGAGGAGGGCACAACAACCCACTCCAGTATTCTTGCTTGGAGAATCCCATAGACAGAGGAGCCTGGAGGGCTACAGTCCATAGAGTCGCAAAGAGTCAGATATGACTGAAGAGACGTAGCATGCAGGCACACACACGTTGAAATCGAACTGAATTGCATAATTATGTGACTAAATCAGATTATAGGATAGTCTGTAATATGTGTATATATGTAGTTATAATTATATGCATATTTAATGTATGTTTTATATATACATATATATGTCTATGTATCTCAATATTTGATCATGTACATAAACCATGTGCAACTGAGCAGTGATGATGTCTAGGGTGATTTAAGGAACAACTTCATTTTATTCTTTACACGTCTTTAGTTTAGACATTTCTATATATGTTATAGGGCTTCCCAGGTGGCTCAGAGTTAAAGAATCCTCCTGCCAATGCAGGAGATGCAGGTTCAATCCCTGGGTTGGGAAGATCCCATGGAGAAGGAAATGGCAATCCACTCCAATATTCTTGCCCAGGAAATCCCCTGGATAGAGGAGCCTGGAGGGCTACAGTCCATGGGGTTGCAAAAGAGTCAAATACGACTTAATGACTAAAAAAGAACAAAAGCAATATATATTTAATAATACCCATGCATTGCTTTTTAAAACAGAACAAGATTACTTTGATTATAAGAATGATCTGAAAAGCAAAAACACTTGCAAATAAAGGAGAAAATTTACATATGCAAATTTGGCCCAATAATTACTAGTAATTTAACAGAAAATAATTGGGATCAGATAGTATTCTATAGATGCAAGTATTAATATCAGATGCAAAATCTTTTGATTTTTGTATACTTTATCAATTTCCATCACATCTTCTTAAGAGAGGTCAGAGTTAAATATTTCTATGCACATTAGTTTCCTGCAGCTACACTTACTTCTGAACAATCATTGTGGTTTTTCTGTGGCATTTTTTTCTTAAAATTTCATTCTTTACATTTGTTTGTCTTGCTTTATTATAAGGTTTTAATACTTGAGAACTTATTTTTTAACTATGTCAACATTCTCAGTATTTAAATTACAACTTAGCATGCCTGCATACACAATTTGAAATAGAACTGCATTGCATAATTACGTGAATAAGTCAGATTACAGGATAGTCTGTAATATGTGTATATATGTATTTATACCTATATCCATGAGTTGATTACATTAATAACATTCATCCCCAGCACCTAACCACCCCTTACAGACTTTCTGTTGTCAGAATGGTAACTATAGCACTGTGGACTCCTGGGAACTAAATGTATTTACCAGCTGCTGCCCATACTATTCAGGTATTGCTGTAAACTATTTTACTGAAGACAAAAGATAAAATAGGAGAAGCGGGGAGAAATTTAAAAAAACATTCCAGATAGAAATGAATCACAGTTGATCAAAACTCCAAAAACAGGAATTAACTCTCAGTGACTGTGAAAGATATTTCACATTAGGACTAGTCATTTCCTTGGGCTTTAAAAGCTATATACCTTGAAAGCTTTTAAAGCTATAGTTATATATCCACAATCTTGTTTCCTATTGACATCTGAAAGTTTGCCAGACTGATCCAGTTGTACATCTTGATAATAGGCCATTTAAGTGTTTTTATTTCCTACTATTTTCTGATGTTTCTGATTTATTATGGTTATTAATTTCTAGTTAACATTATCATGGCAGAAACACTATTCTGTATTATTAGTGCAATCCTTTGAAATTTCCTGAGGCTTGTTTTATGAACCCAGCATGTTGTCCTTCTTGGTGAACGCTGTATGTCTGCTTACAAAAAGAGTATATATCTATAACCGTTTGGTATAATTCCTCATATATCAATCAGAACAACTAAGTTGATAATTCTTTTCATGTCTTCCATCATAATACTGATTTTTTGTCTACTTGTCCTTTCAAGTACTGAGAAAACTTTCTTAAAATATCCAACCATGTGTGAATTTTGTCTATTTCTTCTTTTAGTGTTTAGCTTGTGCTTCATATACTTAAAAGTTTGTCTTTATGTAATTATAAACTTAAGTTTGCTAGGTCTTCTTAAAACTCAACATTCAGAAAACTAAGGGCATCTGGTCCCATCACTTCATGGCTAATAGATGGGGAAAATGTGGAAATAGTGTCAGATTTTTTCATGGGCTACAAAGTCAATGCCAATGGTGACCGCAGCCACGAAATTAAACAATTGCTCCTTGCAGAAATAGCTATGACAAATCTAGACAGCATATTAAAAAGCAGAGATGTTACTTTGCCAACAAAGGTCCATCTAGTCAAAGCTATGTTTTTTCCAGTAGTCATGTATGGATGTGAGAGTTGGACCATAAAGAAAGCTGAGCACTGAAGAATTGACACTTCCTAACTGTGGTGCTGGGGAACACTCTTGAGAGTCCCTTGGGTAGCAAGGAGATCAAACCAGTCAATCGTAAAGGAAATCAACCCTGAATATTCATTGAAAGGGATGGTGCTGTAGCTGAAGGTCTGATATTTTGGCCACCTGATATGAAGAGATGACTCAGTGGAAAAGACCCTGGTGCTGGGAAAGATTGAGGGCAGGAGGAGAAGCGGACGACAGAGGATGAGATGGTTGGATGGCATCACTGACTCAATGGACATGAGTTTGAACAAACTCAGGGAGATAGTGATAGTGAAGGACAGAGAAGCCTGGTGTGCTACAGCTCATGGGGTCACAAAGAGTTGGACACAACTTAGCGACTGAACAACAACAACAAAGTCCTTCTTAATCAGGTCCCTCTTTTATCATTAAGAGATGTCTTTAGTTATGGTGAAAATCACCATCTTGTTAGTATAGCCATGGTAGTTTTCTCGTGCTTAGTGTTGGCATGCCGTATCTTTTCATGCGTTTATTTTCAACATTTTTGTTAATATATAAACTGTGCTTCTTGGAACAGCATACAATTGAATCCATTAAAAAAAATCTAGTTTAGTGATATGTGCCTTTTGTGTGGAGTGATTAGTTCCTTTTAATTTAATATATCATGGTTGAGGTTGTCTATCATCTTCATATTTGTTCCTGTTCTCTGGTGGCTCAGATGGTAAAGAATCTGCCTGCTTTTCGGGAGACCCAGGTTCAGTCCCTGGAATGGGATGATCCCCTTGAGAAGGGAATGACTACCCACTCTAGTATTCTTGCCTGGAGAATTCCAAGGACAGAAGAGTCTGGTGGGCAACAGTCTATGGGGTTGCAAAGAGTCAGACACAACTGAGCAACTAACACTTTCAGCTTTATTCATATTACTTCTTTAACAATGTTAACAAGTACAATGGCACAATTCCATGCTCATATTGTAATATATTTTATTTTTGTATATGCTAGAAGCATATTGGTTTAACAAGTGAGTATTCTTTTTAAAATATTTAAAAATAAATTTGGATGTAAGTAAAAAGATGTTTTATAATCACCCATATTTTCACCCTATCTGGTCCCTTAATGGTTTCTGTATATCTGACTTCTCTATGGTATTGATGAGTTACATTAACATTCTACCCAGTACAGATCTGCTAGCAATGAACTTGTTTGGTTTCTCTCTGTCTGAAAATATCTTTTTTTGCCTTCAGAGTTAAAGAATATTTTAACTTGATTTTGAATTTCATTTGGTGGTTCATTTTTGTTTTTCTTTCAGCACTTTAAAAATGTCATTCAATTGTACTTGCTTCTCATTTTTTTCTGATGAGAAGTCAGCTACCAATATATCTCTATGTAGTGATTTCATTTTCATCAGTTTGTATATGATGAAACAAGTTATGGTTTTCTTTGCATTTACTCTGCTTGAGGTTTTGTTGAGCTTTGTCAATCTGTGAGTTGATATGGTTTATCAGTTTGGAAAAATCTTGCCAATAATCTCTTGAAATAGTTCTGGCTCACTTTCTATTTTCTCTTTTTCAGGGACCTGAATTACACATATATTGCCTAACTATTTGATATTGTTCCACAGACCTCAGGTGTTCTTTACCTTTTTATCTTCTTTGGGTTAGTTACACTTTGTATACTTTTTTTGTTGACAGGTTTTCAAATTCATTGACTTCCTTCTGTTGTGGCCTGTCTTCTGTTAATCCCATAGGGAAACTATTTCTGATGTTGTACTTTTAATTTTCTTCATTTTTATATTGTCCACCTCTCTGCAAAAACCCATCATCTGTATGTGCATGTTGTTCACCTTTTCCACTAGGTATATTTTTCCCAGTTATTTAAAAGTTGCTGTCACAGATAATTTCAGCATTGTGGCTAATTTTAGTTTTGTTTCCATTGTTTAGTTCCTCTTTTCATCTAAGACCATATAGCTTATTTCTTTGCATTCATTATTATTATTATTGCTTTCTATGACAATTTATACATAAGAGACCAAAGTAAATAATATTTGTCTCCATAAAGGTATGCTTTCCTTATGGCAGCCATCGGTGATGAGGACTAAACCAGCCTAATACATATTTGACCACTGTCTGAGATTTTTGCAGCTTTAGTTAAATTCAGGTAATCCCTGATTTAACATACTTTGGAGAACAGACTTAAAATGCTTCCCTTTAGCAAGGCTTGGGATCTGAGCACTGGTAAGAGTTAGCTACCCTCTTTTTCATTAACGTCCACCTTCCACCTTTCTGGGCCATTTGCGAGTTCTCTTTGCTCTCCAGTCCTGCTCCTTGGGAGAACTCTGTCTGTCCTACAGCCCAGTTCACAGGCTTCGGCACTGCTGCAGTGCTCTTGGTGTAGGGCCAGAGTTTCTCTGAGGGATTTCTCTCTGCTCTCCTGCCCTGTCCCCAGCCTTTGGCATGCTGCGGCAGTGTAGGCGGCAAAAGCTAAGAGAACCTCTGTGAATTTCTCATGACACCCTCCTTAGACCCAGCCTTCAGTGTACAGCTGCTTCACCTTTGGAAAAGGTCCAGGTACGTTGAGGGGTATCTCTCTCAACTTTGCTGCTCTGCCTCTGGGCTTCACTGTACCCCATTATGTGAATACTTGGAGGAGAATTGGGTGGCTGGGTGCAGACTTACGCAGTGGCTCGAGTGCTCTGTGATTCTCACTCATCATACTGACCTACATTTTACTGTGAAACTTCATTAAATGTTGGTCAGACTTCTACAAATCTTGCTCTTGCCTCTGAAAGATTTCTCCACTTATCCCTTTGTTAGCCCTGAAAACAGATGCCCAAGCACTCATATCTTTCAGGATTTTAGTTCATTTTGGTCTCTTTGCATAGTGAATTCTCTAATTTTTAAAACACCTGATTTTGTAGCTTACCTAGGTTGTTTTTATTGTTAGGATGGAGTGAGATTCACTTGTGACTTTCTAGATACTAACTCCAGTTGATAATGAAAAATTAGTATTGCTAATGTGAATTCTGGTGCCCTGGGACACTATGAAATTCACACCCAACCTCAGGAAACCCTAAGGAAAAAAAATCAAGCATGCAAATTTATTTGTTCCCAAGCTTTTCATACTAGGTGTTTGAACATTTCAATTCATTTTTTTAGTATTCATTTTTGTGCCAACTTTCTCAATTGATTTGAATTTATTCTTTCTTCTTTAGGTCAGTTTTTCTTTATATAAGAGCATGTGAATCCTCCTTATCTTACATCTGAGTCTTAAGGTAATCCCCTTTTCTTTGAAAACCTTCCTGTCTTTTGGAGGAGGTGAGCGAATAGGTGAGGGAAGTAAAGAGGAAAAAACTTTCGCAAAATAAATGAGCCACAGAGATAAAATATACAGTGAGAGGAACATAGTTAATAATAATGTAATATTTTTGTATGGTGACAAATGGCAACTAGACTAATTGTGATCATTTTGTAATGTATAGAGATATCGAGTTACTATGTTTGTGTACCGTGAACTACCACAGTGCTGCACATCAATTATACATCAAGAATAAACAAGCAAACATACAAACTAATAGAAAAAGATCAGATTTGTGTTTACCAGAGGTAGGGGGTGAGTAGAGGGGGAAATGGATGAAGGTAGTCAAAAGACACAAACTTCCAGTTATAGGATAAATAAGTTCTAGGGATATAATGTACAATATGATAAATACAATTAACACTGTTGTGTGTTATCTGTGAAAGTTGTTAAGAGGGTAAGTTTTGAGTTCTCTTCACAAAGAAAACAATATTTTTTTCTTCTTTTATCTTTTAGCTATATGAGATGATGGAAGTTCACTAAACTTATTGGGGGCAAAACATTTTATGCTGTACATAAAACAAATCATTATGCTGTGCACCTTATACAGTGTGTGTGTGAGTATGTGTGTGTGTATGCTCAGTTGCTCAGTAATGTCCAGGTCTTTGATGCTCCATGGACTATAACCCGCCAGACTCCTCTGTCCATGGAATTTCCCAGGCAAGAATACTGGAGTGGGTTGCCATTTCCTACTTGAGAGGTCTTCCTGTCCTAGGTATTGAGTCTATGTCTCCAAGTCTCCTGTATTGGCAGGTAGATTCTTTACCACTGTGCCATCTGGAAAGCATATCAGTAAAACAGGAAGAAAAAAATAAAAATAAATCCCTTCCCAGCTTTTGGGAACTTCATGCAGTTAGGTACTCAGCACTATTTCTACTGAGAATTTTTGTAAATTAATTTCAAATAATGCATGGCCCCATGGATCTACCATGTAAC
Source organism: Capra hircus (assembly GCF_001704415.2). NCBI lineage: Eukaryota > Metazoa > Chordata > Mammalia > Artiodactyla > Bovidae > Capra > Capra hircus. The sequence continues at coordinate 27,599,925 of NC_030813.1, forward strand.
TGTATTGCTATGATTAGTCAACACATATTTTATCAATTTGCTTTACTTCATTGAACTTCTTTGATTCTATTTACTGAGAATAACAAAAAAGCTGATATGTTCTAGAGAGTTTCTATGTATCCTATTGTTTTATAGTCCTCTATATGTTATAAATATATATAGTTGAATGCTGATTATTTGATGATTCGTATATTGACATTTTTATTTTTAGGATTATTAAGGTGATTAAATATTTGAAGCAACACTACAAGCATAGACATTTCTTTCAATCATTATATATAGTTGAAGTATGGAATTTTCAAGATAAATATGAGATGATTAAATCATCTTTTCACTAAGGTTAAAATGTAGCTATGCTGGAGAGTTCACACCACCATACAGAAAGTCCAGATTTTAAAATATAGTAGTCGGAGAAGGCAATGGCACCCCACTCCAGTACTCTTGCCTGGAAAATCCTGTGGACGGAGGAGCCTGGTAGGCTGCAGTCCATGGGGTCGCTAAAAGTCGGATACGACTGAGCGACTTCACTTTCACTTTTCACTTTCATGCATTGGAGAAGGAAATGGCAACCCACTCCAGTGTTCTTGCCTGGAGAATCCCAGGGACAGGGGAGCGTGGGGGGCTGCCGTCTATGGGGTCGCACAGAGTTGGACACGACTGAAGTGACTTAGCAGCAGCAGCAGTGGGATTTAGAGATTAAACTGCACAAAATCAGTAGTGCTGCCTGAACATGTACTGAATGCACTTAAACACATTTTGGAATTTTAAAAATGGATTTTGATTAGGACAAAAAATACCATATAATTTCATTCAATAAAACATCACTTAGCTAATTCTTAATCTAATTAAACACTGAAATTTAAAGATTCATTCTCCCATATAGCACATTATTACCCATTTGCAAGAAACAAATGATCTAGAAATGTTTGATTTAAAAAATATATGCTAAAAAAATAAAAAATAAAAAATCTATGATAAAAATGTGAAATTTGTTTAAACCCCATGTCTGAGCCTCACTGATTATTATTCAAATGGGTGTTTTTAATGTGTGTGTTAATCACATAATAGTTCTGAGTTAATCAGAGACTAGGATATCTAGTATAACACCTTTTAATTCTTTAGTTTTCAGAAGAGGGGAGAAAAATCCCATCCCATGTCACATAGAATACTTTGAGATGAACAGCTTCTTAATGAAGAGTAGAATGAGAGCTATGATAGACTATTATCTAGGGAAATGTCCTAGCAAGGAAAATGGAAGATGCAGAAACATCTGGGTTGGATTTTTGACATAAGCAAGAAAATGTACTCATGAGGAGCAAAACTTCCCAAAGAAAACTCGACTAAAGCTGTCTGCTTTTATTAATGTGCCTCACTGGTGAATCCCCAGTGGTGATGGATCACCCTCATTTAAGGAATGATGTGCTGGAAAAATGCATTATTTTCAAGAGTAACAGTGGATTAATGCAAGTGTGCACTGAAAAAAAAAAAAAAAAAAAACCTCTCTCATGATACATGCTGATTTTTGGGTGTTCCCTATTTTGCACGGCTGTTTAAGCAAGCACTCTAAATGGAAATGCACTTGACGTTTTTGCAACTGGATGTGATCAAACAACATTAGAATTTAGCTGATTTCTCAGAAAATGATTAAACCAATTTCTTTCTCATTTCCACTTCTTGCATGGAAGCAGGAAAAATAAAAGACATTTAATAAAATAGATTCCCTAAATGAAACACTGCCTGGGAACAATATAAGGGGTTTGATATCTTTTTTCTTCTTCCTTCATCTATCACAACAGTCTTGTGCTGCATACATCAGAGGAGAATTTTGATCACCTGTTTCCAGGCCTTGGTAGAGTTATTCACAATAAATGTTCCATAAGGTACCTTGAGACTGAGTTATGCTTTCCATTAATACTTATGTCACAAGGGCTTGTTAATATAGAAATATTCTCAAACATTCTGTAATAGATGACTTTGGCCTTCCAGTGCTGGGTAGTGGACAACTGAGCACTAAATTCTGCCAGGGAAGTAAGCGATAGCACAGTGTGAGATTATGTCTGCTGCACAATATCACAGGCACAAGCACTTATGCTATTACCTGGTACCAGTTAGGGTAGAATATAAAACAGACTGATGACAGCTAGTGGTAATGAACCCCCCTTGCCAATTCAGGAGACATAAAGAAACTTGGGTTCCATCCCTGGGTCAGGAAGATCCCCTGGAGGAGGGATAGGCTACCTACTCCAGTATTCTTGCCTGGAGAATAGCCTGTACAGAGGAGCCTGGTGGGCTACAGTACACAGGGTTGAAGAGTCAGACACAACTAAACAGGCTTAGCATGCACACACATGTGTTTGCACTTTTTTTACCTACAGCAGGATTCTTTGAAATCCTTCTATTGAAAATAAAATGATGGATCAATGACTACTTTAGCTCCTATGGCCTCATAATAAATTATCACAAACTTAGCAGCTTAAAATAACACATATTATTTCCTAATGGTTTCAGGATTCAGGGCATGGGTTTGCCAAAGCCTCTGCCTAGGGTCTCACAAGGCTGCAATCAAGGTGTCTACCAGGAATGGGGTTACCTCTGAGGCTGGATAGAGGAAGGATCTTCTTATAAGTTCACATGGTTGCTGGCAAGATTCAGTTCTTTGCTGGCTGTTGGCTAGAGGTTTTCCTCAATTCCTATGCAAGCCTTTTCACAAGACAGTTTGTTTCATCAGAGCCAGCAAGAGACACAGCCAATAGTGAGAGTCTTCTAAAAGATTCTGTCCTGCGGGAGGATAGATCACTTTTGCCATATACTGTTGGCTAAAGGCATATCACAGGGGCTATCCACGTTCAAAGGGAGATGACTACTTTGAATGCTATCCACATTCAAAGGGAGAATTCATAGGCTTGAGAAATCCTAAGTGATTTCTCAACAACCTCAGATATGCAGATGATACCACTCTAATGGCAGAAAGTGAAGAGGAACTAAAGAGCTTCTTGATGAGGGTAAAGGAGGAGAGTGAAAGAGCTGGCTTAAAATTAAATATTAAAACAAACAAACAAAAAAACAAGTAAACATAAGATCATGATTCCAGCCCCATTATTTCATACTAATAGAAGGGGAAAAGGTGGAGGTAGTGACAGGTTTCCTCTTCCTGGGCTCTAAACTCTCTGCAGATAATGACTACAGCCATGAAATCAGAAGATAATTGCTTCTTGGCAGGAAAGCTATGACAAACCTAGACAGTGTGTTGAAAAGCAGAGACATCACTCTGCTGACAAAGGTCCATATAGACAAGGCTATGGTCTTCTCAGTGGTCATGTATAGTTGTGAGAGCTGGACTGTAAAGAAGGCAGAGTGCCAATAATTGATGCCTTTGAACTGTGGTGCTGGAGAAGACTCTTGAGAGTCCCTTGGACTGCAAGAATATCAAAACAGTCCATCTTAAGGGAAACCAACCCTGGATACTCATTGGAAGGACTGATGCTGAAGCTGAAGCTCCAATATTTTGGTCATCTGATGAAAAACAGCCAACTCATTGGAAAAGTCTCTGATGCTTGGAAAGATTGAAGGGAGAAGGAGAAGAGGGCATCAAAGGATGAGACAGCTGGATGGCATCACTGATGCAATGGATATGAACTTGGGCAAACTTCTGGAGATGGTGAGGAACATGAAGGCCTGGCGTGCTGCAGCCCATGGGGTTGCAAAATGTTGGACACAACTGGACAACTGAACAACAACAACATGTCTGAATAACTTTGTATTCCTGAAAAGCTTTGTACAAATATTTCTGTGATGGAGCATTCATAGGCTTGAGAAATCCTAAGTGATGTATTATTAAATCTGTCTAGAAATTAGGGAACATATATATCTAAAAATTGTTCCTCAGTCTTTGCCAGCTATGTAACATAGGTTAATTTCATAATCCACTATGCTTCAGTTTTGTATGTATGAAACAGGGAAATTATGGCTATCTTGTCTACCTCACAGACATATTCTTATAATTAAATGATATAAACAAAAAAGTACTCTGAACAAATAAGTTGCCTATAACAACTTATTTGATATATGCACATGTGACCTAAATTTCCTCAGGTATCAGGATTCTGAGATCCCAAATCTTAGTATAATAATGTCTTGACTGTTTTGATCCTGCATTTCATAAGTTCACTACACCTCCTCCTAAAATTTTTTCTTTGAGTTTTAATATGAGCATCCAAGGGATGGGCTTCCCTGATTGCTCAGTTGGTAAAGAATCCACCTGCAATGCCAGAGACTTGGGTTCGATCCCTGAGCTGGGAAGATCCACTGGAGAAGAGATAGGCTACCCACTCCAGTATTTTGGCCTGGAGAATTCCATGGACTGTATAGTCCATGGAATCACAGTCAGACACAACTGAACACCTTTCACTTTCATTTCCAAGGGATGTCTCTCACATTCTTGTAAACATTTTCAATGAGTTATCAAATGTCATCCACAGACTTTTTACCTTTTCTCCTGCCATGGCCTCCCTGTGTAAGGCCCTAGGAAACTGCCAGGTCCATTGCCTTCTCTAGGTACAGTGCCCTTGAGCTTTAGAGGTGGCAGACCTGTGAGTTGGGAGCTTAAATAGAGCTAATGTAGTACACACTCCTTCCCTGTGAAGTGTAGAGTCAGTTGAAAAACAGATACAGGAGCTTGATAAATATAGTCTAAAATATCAGCTTAATCACCAGCAGAGGCTGATTAGAAAACACAGCTTGGGTTTGTGACTGTGCATGGACTCCCTACTAACTCTTTTCTGATCTTGGAAAACTCCTTTTAGGAATACAGAGTATGCAGGCCATTTCATACCCTCTACCCCCTGAGAGCAGGGGCAGAGAGTGAGACCCAGGACGTGAGCCATTAGCCAATGGACGATCATGGACACATGGAACAGAGGGCACCAGAGCCTCCTCATCTCACCAATCAAGTCAGTCAATCCTCTTTCTGCAGAGAGGAGAAACTAACAGAAGGAGAGAGAGTCTGGAGGAAGAAACTCACATAAACATGGGGACATGGAGTAGTGTATCCCCTAACATCGTGCAGTGCTCTAAGATGAAGTTGGGGACTAACTGGTTTCTCATCTTGAAAGGTTGTTCTAAGATTGAGGGTATAAAGAAGGTACTACTTTAGTCCTGGTGAAGAGTCTGAGAAAAGAGCAAGCCAGCCAAAGTGCAGCTCTACTGCTGCTGCTAAGTCGCTTCAGTCGTGTCTGATTCTGTGTGACCCCAGAGATGGCAGCCCGCCAGGCTCCCCCATCCCTGAAATTCTCCAAGCAAGAACACTGGAGTGGATTGCCATTGCCTTCTAGAAAGAAAACTTTATTGGTATATTATGATGTTTGGGGCTTCCCTGGTAGCTCAGACAGTAAAGAATCTGCTTGCAATGTGGGATACCTGGGTTCAATCCCTGGGTTGGGAAGATTCCCTAGAGAAGGGCATGGCAACCCATTCCAGTATTTTTGCCCAGAGAATTCCATGGACAGAGAAGCCTGGTAGGCTACACTTTGTGGGGTCGCAAAGAATCAGACATGACTTAGTGACTGACACTTTCATTTTATGATGTTTGCTGCTAAGTCGCTTCAGTCATGTCCGACTCTATGCGACCCCACAGACAGCAGCCCACCACGATCCCCCGTCCCTGGGATTCTCCAGGCAAGAACACTGGAGTGGGCTGCCATTTCCTTCTCCAATGCATGAAAGTGAAAAGTGAAAGTGAAGTCGCTCAGTCGTGTCTGACTCTTAGTGACCCCATGGACTGCAGCCTACCAGGCTCCTCTGTCCATGGGATTGTCCAGGCAAGAGTACTGGAGTGGGGTGCCATTGCCTTCTCCGTTATGATGTTTACTCCCTGTGAAATGGATTGGAGCACTGGCTGGAATTGGACAAAAGTAAACCATCACAATACAATAGCATCAACTTCTTGCTAGCATAGGTCTATTCTGTTGATTCAGTTTGCAAAGTCACATACCTTGGCTAGTTGAAAGCCAGTGATCACAGTTAACTGAAAACTTAAAAATAATAATACATGGCATGGTGCTGTTTACTGAGACTAATTTTCCTCTTTTATTATCTGTCATAAATGGCTTAATGTGCCTCCCAAGAAGCTTTGAAAAATCATGACAGTAAGAAGAACAAGTACAAAAACAAGGAGGTGGTTTATAAGCTATTTCCAGAATTCCAGGTTTGATTCAGACAATGGAAATTAAATAATATTAACCTGTTTTTAAAACAATATTAAAAGAGAAAATCAATTTCTCTCTGCCGTCATTAACTGTACACTGAATGCCAAACTGTTTTAAACCTGTTTGAGGAAGTCACACATAAAACCGGTACAGGGAACTCTTGTGTTCCAGGCTGGTCTGTGTCTAATTGAGTTCTTAGCAAAACAGAAGTTTTGGTTTTTATTTAAGAGATATTCCACTTAGCTATATATCCATGGGGGCCATCTTAATGACTCTTTGCTCTTGCCCTCCAAGGAAAAGAGGTTTGTTAGTGTTGCTTAGCTTGAGTTATTTCCCTGGAAATTTTTAGTATCTCATAAATTTAGGCTTCTCTTCAAGTTTCCAATTTTGCCCAAGAACACCAACAACCTGAGCTCAAGCCAGAACTTGTCTATATTCCCATTCTCTTTTCCACTTGTCTTTGATAATAACTTGGAAACCTCATGGAAATGAAACTGTAATTAGGATTTAGGAATAAAATATGCCCACTGATCACTTTTTCTAAGTTTGTAGTTATGGGAGAAATCAGGTTCTGTCATTTGGATTAGATCACTTTATCTCTATATGTAAACAGGTTGGTAGCATCAGATGTTAAGAATTTGTCATAATTTGGCTTATTTTTTTCTTGTAATGTCCAGCCCATGTGTTTTGTTAGGTGGCTACACAATCACAATGGCTCCACTAAACTGAAAGGAAATCTGATTGAACATTTTGCTTTTGAGCAGGGTGATCTTGCATTTGAGATTTAAAATGCATTGCATTCCAGGTGTCGACACAACCCTTGCTAATGCAGAGGAAAGTGCACCCGCATGACAGGAAAAGGAGCTAAAAATGTTTCCTGCTGTGCTTATAGCTCTCTCATCACTGTCCATTATTTTTTATAGATGGATTTATTGGCTGCTTTGCTTTCCGACTCTTCTACTAAGCAGTTCTTACCTCAAAAACAACTCAATCATCTACCTGTCCATCACCCATGATGAGTACTGTTGTGTCACAACTAGATGGAAAATTGCTTAATAAAATGCCTCACTTTTAATACTGAACCAAAGGAAGACAATAAAGACTCAGTTTTTATCTTTCTTTAAAACTGACAGTGCTGATTCAAACCAGCCTCTACAACAGATATTGTAGCAGCTATGGATGTTTCTACTGAGAGTATAACTCTTTGGGTTGTAGTCCTAATTTGGACCTCTTCTCAAATGCTGGGAGCAGTTATGACTAGAGGAAGTTCGATGCTTGGGGCTGGTGCATAAGGATGATCCAGAGAGGTGATATGGGGTGGGAGGTGGGAGGGGGTTCATGTTTGGGAACTCATGTACAGCCGTGGCAGATTCATGTCAATGTGTGGCAAAACCAATACAGTACTGTAAAATAAAATAAAGTAAAAGTAAAAATAAATAAAAAATAAAATGACAAAAAAAAAATGTTTTGCTTGGCTTTCAGAGTTTTCGCTTATTTCATGTTACCTAAAATCATACCTTGAAAACACTGACATGTTTTCATGTCAGCAAAACATAAAGGACTGGTTTAAGGATCATTTTTATAAGGTCATTCATGCTACATCCTTTTTGGGTAAAGTTGGAGAAGACTCTTGAGAGTCCCTTGGACTGCAAGGAGGTACAACCAGTCCATCCTAAAGGAGATCAGTCCTGGGTGTTCATTGGAAGAACTGATGCTGAAGCTGAAACTCCAATATGCAAAGAATTGACTCATTGGAAAAGACCCTCATGCTGAGAAAGATTGAGGGCAGGAGGAGAAGGGGACGACAGAAGATGAGATGGCTGGATGGCATCACCGACTCGACGGACATGGGTTTGGGTGAACTCCAGGAGTTGGTGATGGACAGGGAGGCCTGGAGTGCTGCGGTTCATGGGGTCGCAATGAGTCGGACATGACTGAGCAACTGAACTGAACTGAACTGAAATAAAACATTTAGAGAAAATTGCTGAGAAAGGTAGAAGTATATTATCAATAACATAAAAAAGTTGTTTTATCTGTAAAAAACTGGAAAAGTCTCCCATTCTTCTTGTTTTTAATCCAGATTACAGAGTAGAGAATTTGTATGTGTTATACACTCTTTTTGCAAACCTTATTTTCTGAAAAGGACTTATATGAAGACTGTGATTATTAGAGTTTTAGACTCTGTGATGACAGCCAGGATTTCCCTGTATATGCTCAGTAGTTCTTACATTCACTTTTATTACTGCTTTCCTATTTCCGTGTAGTCCATGGAATTTTGCTGGATATGCTGGATGATATAATCAGAACATACCTCTGATTAGTCAAAGACTCTGTCAAGTATTTTGTTTGTTCAAACTTGGGATATTTCTTAGGTTCATAAAGGTTTGGCCAATGTGAATCTTATAACTGACCATAGCTTTTTTGTTGCAATTAGAAATGTAAAAGCCCATCTCTAGAATGTGAGAAAGTCCTTATATGTATTTCAATCAGTTCAGTTCAGTTCAGTCACTCAGTTGTGTCCGATTCTTTGCAACCCCATGAATCACAGCACGCCAGGCCTCCCTGTCCATCACCAACTCCTGGAGTTTACCCAAATTCATGCCCATCGAGTCAGTGATGGCATCAAGCCATCTCATCCTCTGTTGTCCCCTTCTCCTCCTGCCCCCAATCCTTCCCAGCATCAGGGTCTTTTCCAATGAGTCAACTCTTCACATGAGGTGGCCAAAGTATTGGAGTTTCAGCTTTAGCATCAGTCCTTCCAATGAACACCCAGGACTGATCTCCTTTAGGATGGACTCGTTGGAACCTCAGGCAGGCCAAGGGACTCTCGAGAGTCTTCTCAGCACCACAGTTCAAAAGTATCAATTCTTTAGCACTCAGCTTTCTTCACAGAACAACTTTCACATCCATATATGACCACTGGAAAAACCATAGCCTTGACTAAACGGACCTCTGTTAGCAAAGTAATGTCTATGCTTTTCAATATGCTATCTAGGTTGGTCATAACTTTCCTTCCAAGGAGTAAGACTCTTTTAATTTCATGGCTGCAGTCACCATCTGCAGTGATTTTGGAGCCCAAAAATATTAAGTCTGACACTGTTTCCACTGTTTTCCCATCTATTTCCCATGAAGTGATGGGACCAGATGCCAGATGATCTTCGTTTTCTTAATGTTGAGCTTTCAGCCAACTTTTTCACTCTCCTCTTTCACTTTCATCAAGAGGCTCTTTAGTTCCTCTTCACTTTCTGCCATAAGGATGGTGTCATCTGCATATCTGAGGTTATTGATATTTCTCCTGGCAATCTTGATTCCAGCTTGTGCTTCTTCCAGCCCAGCATTTCTTAGTATGTACTCTGCACATAAGTTAAATAAGCAGGGTACAATATACAGCCTTGATGTACTCCTTTTCCTATTTGGAATCAGTCTGTTGTTCCATGTCCAGTTCTAACTGTTGCTTCCTGACCTGCATACAGATTTCTCAAGAGGCAGGTCAGGTGGTTTGTTACATCCATCTCTTTCAGAATTTTCCACAGTTTCTTGTAATCCACACAGTCAAAGGCTTTGGCATAATCAATAAAGCAGAAATAGATGTTTTTCTGGAACTCTCTTGATTTTTCCATGATCCAGCGGATGTTGGCAATTTGATCTCTGGTTCCTCTGCCTTTTCTAAAGCCAGCTTGAACATCTGGAAGTTCATGGTTCACGTATTGCTGTGCCTGGCTTGGAGAATTTTGAGCCTTACTTAACTAATGTGTGAGATGAGTGCAATTGTGCAGTAGTTTGAGCATTCTTTGGCATTGCCTTTCTTTGGGATTGGAATGAAAACTGACCTTTTCCAGACCTATGGCCACTGCTGAGTTTTCCAAATTTGCTGGCACATTGAGTGCAGCACTTTCACAGCATCATCTTTCAGGATTTGAAATAGCTTAATCAGAATTCCATCACCTCCACTAGCTTTGTTCGTAGTGATGCTTTCTAAGGCCCACTTGACTTCACATTCTAGGATGTCAGGCTCTAGGTGAGTGATCACACCATCATGATTATCTTGGTCATGATCTTTTTTTTGTACAGTTCTGTGTATTCTTGCCACCTCTTCTTAATATCTTCGCTTCTGTTAGGTCCATACCACTTCTGTCCCATGGGCCCATTTTATCGCGACCTTGTTTGCATGAAATGTTCCCTTGGTATCTCTAATTTTCTTGAAGAGATATCTTGTCTTTCCCATTCTGTTGTTTTCCTCTATTTCTTTGCATTGTTCGCTGAGGAAAGCTTTCTTATCTCTTCCTGCTATTCTTTGGAACTCTGCATTCAGATGCTTATATCTTTCCTTTTACCTTTGCTTTTCGCTTCTCTTCTTTTCTCAGCTGTTTGTAAGGCCTCCTCTGACAGCCATTTTGCTTTTTTACATTTCTTTTTCTTGGGGATGATCTTGATCCCTGTCTCCTGTACAATGTCATGAACCTCTGTCCATAGTTCATCAGGCAGTCTATCAGATCTAGTCCCTTAAATCTATTTCTCACTTCTACTGTATAGTCATAAGGGATTTGATTTAGGTCATACCTGAATGGTCTAGTGGTTTTCCCTACTTTCTTCAATTTAAATCTGAATTTGGTAATAAGGAGTTCATGATCTGAGCCACAGTAAGCTCCTGGTCTTATTTCTGCTGACTGTATAGAACTTCTCCATCTTTGGCTGCAAAGAATATAATCAATCTGATTTTGGTGTTTATTTTGTGTGTGTGTTTGTCTTTGCTGCACTTTACAGTGTGTATAAGAACAGTCACACACTCATATACATACATTCACAGATGCACATGTATTATCTAAGCTTTGCATAAAGGAGGTGAGTTTTAAGTTTGAACTAGGCAATAAATAATTAATTAATTGGGCTATTCTGGTGGCTCAAATGGTAAAGAATCTGCCTGCAATGTGGGAGACCTGGATTCAGTCTCTGGATTGGAAAGATCCTCTGAAGGAGGGCATAGAAACCCACTCCAGTATTCTTGCCTGGAGAATCCCAGAGACAAAGGAGCCTGGTAGCTACAGTCAACAGGGTCACAAGGAGCTGGACCATGACTGAGCGACTAAGAACAGCTCTAAAAGCCTGTATCTAGCATATTGAAAAGTCGTTATGTTTTTAAATTCACCTTAATGTGACTTTATTTTGTGTGTGTTTGTCTTTGTCTTTACTGCTCTTTACAGTGTGTATATGTACACCCAGACACTCATATACTTACCTTCATGGATGCACATGTATTTTTTATGTTTTGCATACATGAAATGAGTTTTGAGTTTGAAATAGGCAACAAATAATGAGTTAATAATGAACTAATTAAAGACTGTGAGGCAAACCAACAGTTCAACTCAAATCACCTTTTTGTTTGGATGGTCTTTGTGCTACTGCCATTGTTTAAAATCTCCTGATAGATGGTGCTGGTGGTTTATTTTAGTATGTTAAAAATGGGTCAGATATTCATTTTTTTCCCCCCAAATCTCATGGGTTTTGTTTTGTTTAATAGATTCTTTCAAAAACGTGGGATCTTGCCCTTGGTTTCTAACGAAATCTTTTGTTAAGTTCAGGCCCGGTAATCACAAACAATGTAGAAGGTAATGGTGCGTGATAGACATAGTTCACTCTTCTAAGGATTTCAGTTCCACTTCAGTTTTTATATTCAGCAAATGAGAATGCCTTTAAAGCCTCTTATCTGTACATAAAAGTGAGTATGAAATAGGAAGGAACTGAAAAGTAGCTACAACTACAGAATTCATGATAGAAATATAGAGAACAAGATGGCATTGTTTAAAGAAACAGAAAATGTGTTTTTTATATTTTTGTAGAAAAAACCCTTCCGATTATGATTTGCATTGTCTATGTTTAGCACAGATAATCGAAAGGATGTTTGACAGTAGTGGTATGCAAATCGGCCTGAGAGGAGGAGAGGCAGTTACTAGATTGTGCTGGCGCCATTACCCTCCCCCTGCCCCTGCTGACTCCATTGCCACTGTGTCTGAAGCACCCCTTCCTTGTGCTCAAAGCACAGGCAGCTCTCTCCAGCTGGTTTGTCACTCTCCCTGACCTCATTGACTCAGGCTTACTACACACACCCTGCGTGCTTCTGAGTCTCCTTAGTTTTCAATTATACACAGAGTTGTATTGTTGTGTTTGGATTACAAAGTCCTAATTTAAATCCCTTCACTATCAGAAGTGGATTTTTTATTTTTTTTTAACTGCAAGGGTAGTTAGAAAATAACTCAGTAAAGAGGATCTTAGCTAATTTAAGCTACTTATAATTCTGCCCTATTAAAAAAAAAAGAGAGAGAAATAAAGGAGGAAAGAGGCAGAGACAAAAGTACTTAGCCCATTATATCCTCTGAGTTAAAATTCGGAGATGAAATCTATTTATCCTCCAATACTCCACTGGATGTGGTAGCCACCCAGTTACTCAGTGAGAACACGGGAAGACTCTTCTTCTTTGCCTTAGTGTACTCAGCAGTGAGAATCCTATTATCTCTACTATTCCATTGAGACCCTGTACCCACCTTTTCATTATCTGGTTGAAGACTATCCTACGGTAGTATGACAATTATTTTGAGCTGAAGACATTAGAGTTCCTGAAATCCCTTATTTGCCTAAAAGTAGAGCCTCTAAAAAACACAAAAAACAAAAAACTCAGTTGTCATGAATTTCCTTCAGGAAGCCACAAGGGACAGTTGATTCTTATCACCTAAGACAAACAATGAGACGTCAGCAGCACACCTGAGAAAGGACACTGTCACAAAGTTATCATAACTCCTGTCTGTTGTGCGAAGGACTCATTTATCTTATCAAAAAGTCATTTGTTTTCCCATAAGTACCTTTCTTATGCAGCCACCCCCGCTTCTAAGAAGCTATTCTTTCCTATAAGTTTTCTTCCCATTCCCTTCACTTATGTGTTCTAACCACCACTTTGAGTCACCATTTCTTGATGAACGTTCTTATGTTCATACGTGGTTAAAATCTGTCACTTTTCTTGTTGACCTGTGTTCTGTCAATTTAATTTGCAGCCCCCAAAATACTAATCCTAAGAGGGTAGAGGAAAAGTTTTTCCTCGAAGACAGGGTTTCATGCTTATGCTTAACAACTTTAGCAAAAGTTCCCTTGCTTTATTTTAAGGTGGTTTCCAGAGGTTAGTGTATTATAGAATTTCATCCATGTGTATTTTAAAAGATAAGATTATAACATGTAACTCATATTTATATGTAAATTTATGCCATGTAATTTTTGCATATGTCCATTCATTTCTGAGATTCTCTTAAAACAAACAGAATCATGGGAAAATGTTGTCTTTAGTAAAAATTATGAACTCTGGTAAATGAGGATTTTTCTCAAATCCTTTCTCACTACAGAATCCAGTGATTTAAAAGCAAATACATTTTTATAATGTATTTAAAAACTAAATTCCAGTTCATATTACCAAATAATGTTTGATTTGGTACTTTCTTCCCCCTCCATTTTTTTAATAGCTTGATGCCAAAGGAAAAAACAGAAATTTGGCCTTTTTTTCAATTCCTTTCTTATCATCTGTTTGTTTTAGACCCTGGGTAGCTAATTTATGGATAGTGATAAAAAAACACAACACCCATACAACATCTAGCAAAGAACATATGGAAATAGATACATAAAAATCTGGACTTAAAGCAAAAGAAAGATTGACACTGCCCTATCTAAAGTATTCTTCATTCTGCAATAAAATGCTCTATAGGAGTCTTTCTTTTTAGCGAAATGTCTAGTCATATAATTCTCCTATATAAATAGTCTGCAGGATATTGCCAAGGCATTTTACATGGCATTCAAGCCTAATTATTTGTCTTCATCTGTTCCTTTATAGTTCCATCATAGTACCTATCACATTTTATTATTATTTGTTTTCTTTTCTGTACTCTTGATTAAATTAATATCACATAAAACAAGAACATTTTATGTCACTATACCCCAAAACTAACACCAGTTGTATCTGTAGGCCAGCACCTAACTCTTATGTTTAGCACATAGCAGGTGCTCAATAGCAGGTGCTTAGTGAATTCCCATTTGGAATGCCTCCTCTGATGTTTCTGCCTGCTTCGCTTTTATTCTGTCATTAATATTAAATTCAGAAAATTATCTTTGTTTGGATAATCTGGTCTCACAGGCTGAATTCAGTTCAGTTCAGTTACTCAGTTGTGTCTGACTCTTTGCAACCCCATGAATCGCAGCACACCAGGCCTCCTTGTCCATCACCAACTCACGGAGTTCACTCAAACTCATGTCCATTGAGTCGGTGAAGCCATGCAGCCATCTCAACTTCTGTCGTCCCCTTCTCCTCCTGCCCCCAATCCCTCCCAGCATCAGTCTTTTCCAATGAGTCAGCGTGAGGTGGCCAAAGTACTGGAGTTTAAGCTTTAGTATCATTCTTTCCAAAGAAATCCCATGGCTGATCTCCTTTAGAGTGGATTGGTTGGATCTCCTTGCAGTCCAAGAGACTCTCAAGAGTCTTCTCCAACACCACAGTTCAAAAGCATCAATTATAAGATATTGAATATACTTGTACTACACAGTAGAATCTTGTTTTCTATTTTATATATATAGTAGCTTATATATATAGTAGTTTTATATATAGTATATATAGCATCATTCCTTCCAAAGAACATCCAGGACCAATCTCCTTTAGAATGGACTGGTTGGATCTCCTTGCACAGGCTGAATTAATTACACATTAATCTATGTCCCCAAAGCACTCTGGTCATACCACCAGTATCATATTGAAACATGTTGTTTTATTTGTTTATTTCTACATATCCTTTTTGGTAAAAACCAGGTCTAACTCATTTTTTATTGCTCAGAATCCTGTATTGTGTCTATCAGAAAAGACCCACTGAATAAATGTCTATGAAATGGATAAAGTAGCAGCTTCAGTGGTGGGAAATAAACAAGGTTTCATTTCCCTGGGCTATGGGTGGAACTATGTCCCCCTAAAATAATGTGTTGATGTCCTGAATCCCAGATCTCAAAATGTGACCTTATTGGGAATTAAGGTCATTGCAGATGTAACTAGTTAAAGTGAGATCATGCTGGAGGAGGGTAGGCTAGTGTCCTTATAAGAAGAAGAAAGACAGACACAGAAGGAGGAAGGCCATAAAGACAGGGCTAAAGATTGGAGTTATATTCATATAACCTGAGGAGCACCTGGGGTTACCAGAGACAAGGAAGATCCTCCCCTAGTGGTTCTGAAGGAAGCACAGTACTGTCAACATCTTGATTTCAGACCTCTAGTGTCCAGAACTGAGAGAGAATAAATGTATGCAGATTTAAGCCACCTAGACTGCGGTGCTTTGTTACGACAATGCTAGGAAACCAAATACCTAGTATGTTTAAATGGTCTTATCTACATCACTCACGGTACCTTCTCTGTCATTTAGTCGTGTCTGACTCTTTGTAACCCCATGGACTGGAGCTCGCCTGGCTGCCCTTTCTATGGTATTTCCCAGGCAAGAATACTGGAGTGGGTTGCCATTTCCTTCTTCAGGGGATCTTTCCGACCCAGAAATCGAACCCATGTCTCTCACTTCTCCTGTACTGGCGGGCAGATTCTTTACCACTGTATGTTACTCAGGGTTATCTCTAAAATGGAATTAGCTTTGGGCAAGAAAATAAAAACATTTTTTAAATTTATGGATTGCCTCAGTTCTGTAAGGTGTTAACAGTCTCCCAACATGATATCCACCTGAAATGTAAACTCTTTGAACTGAACAATCAAATGAATGAACGTGTATTTACAAGTTAATGGGTAATAGTAACAAATGGAATGTGATGCCCTATGGTTCCAAATTCTCAAAATTGGGAGCAAACTGTCTTTAGAACCCTAAAAGAGCAATAACAAGTTTTTACTTAGAATCTATTGTGATGGGAAGACACAAAATAAAAAATAATAGATTCATCTATCCATTTATTCATTCATTTATTATCATCTGTTCATCCATTTACCCATCATCTGGTCATTCATTTACTCATCATCCCCCATTTGGGGAATGCAGTGGTGGACAATAAAATGAAGGTTCTTTCTCCTGGAGATTATATTTTATTGGGGAATAGTAGAAAAAAACAACATATAGGTCACATTAACTGATCTTATGAAACAAAGGAGGCGGATAAGAAAAATAGGGAACACTGGAGGGGGGTTACCCCTTTAGTTGGGGTTGTCAAATGGGTTTATTTGATTAGGTAGCATTTCGATGGAATGAGGGAAAGAGCCATACATGTGGATCTCTAGTGATACATATGTATATATCACCTCCAATTCTTTGGCCTCCTGATGCGAAGAGCCAACTCATTGGAAAAGACCCTGATGCTTGGAAAGACTGCAGGCAGGAAGAGAAGGGGATGACAGAGGATGAAATGGTTGGATAACACCAAAAACTCAGTGGATATGAGTTTGAGTAAATCAGGGAGATGGTAAAGGAAAGGGAAGGCTCAGTTCAGTTCAGTCATGAAGTCGTGTCCAACTCTTTGTGACACCATGGACTGGAGAACATCAGGCTTCCCTGTTCATCACCAACTCCCACAGCTTACTCAAACTCATATCCATAGAGTCAGTGATGCCATCCAACCATCTCATCCTCTGTTGTCCCCCTCTCCTCCCACCTTCAATCTTTCTCAGCATCAGGGTATTTTCCAATGAGTCAGTTCCTCATTTCAGGTGGCCAAAGTATTGGAGTTTTAGCTTCAGCATCAGTCCTTCCAGTGAATATTCAGGACTGCTTTCATTTAAGATGGACTGGTTGTATCTCCTTGCAGTCCAAGCAACTCTCAGGAGTCTTCTCCAACACCACAGTTCAAAAGCATCAATTCTTTGATGCTTAACATTCTTTATAGTCCAACTCTCACATCTATACATGACTACTGGAAAAACCATAGCTTTGACTAGACAGACCTTTGTTGGCAAAATAATGCCTTTGCTTTTTAACATGCTGTCTAGGCTGGTCATAGCCAGTCTTCCAAGGAGCAACTGTATTTTAATTTCATGGCTGCAGTCACCATCTGCAGTGATTTTGGGGCCCCAAATAATAAAGTCTGACACTGTTTCCCCATCCACTTACCATGAGGTGATGGGACCAGATGCCATGATCTTGGTTTTCTGAATGTTGAGTTCTAAGCCAGCTTTTTCACTCTCCTCTTTCACTTTCATCAAGACGCTCTTTAGTTCTTCACTTTCTGCCATAAGGGTAGTGTCATCTACATATCTGAGTTTATTGATATTTCTCCCAGCAATCTTGATTCCAGCTTGGGCTTCATTCAGCCTAGCATTTCTCATGCTGTACTCTACATATAAGTAAATAAGCAGCGTGACAGTATATAGCCTTGATGTACTCCTCTCCTGATTTGGAACCAGTCTGTTGTTCCACGTCTAGTTCTAATGGTTCCTTCTTGAACTGCATACAGATTTCTCAGGAGGCAGGTCAGGTGGTCTGGTATTTCCATCTCTTTAAGTATTTTACATAGTTTGTTGTGATTCACACAGTCAAAGGCTTTGGCCTAATCAATAAAGCAGAAGTAGATATTTTTCTGGAACTCTCTTGCTTCTTCAGTGATTCAACAGATATTTGCAATTTGATCTCTGGTTCTTCTGCCTTTTCTAAGGCAGGGAAGCCTGGTGTGCTACAATCCATGGGGTTGCAAAGAGTCAGACACAACTTAGGAACTGAACCAGAAAAACAAATAGAAATATATATGTATATATCAAGGCCTTCCCTGGTAGCCCAGCTGGTAAAGAATTCACCTGCAATGCAGGAGACCCCAGTTCTATTCCTGGGTTGGGAAGATCCCCTGGAGAAAGAAGAGGCTATCCACTCCAGTATTCTTGGGCTTCCCTGGTGGCTCAGATGGTAAAGAATCAACCTGCAATGCAAGAGACCTGGGTTCAGTCCCTGGGTTGGGAAAAATCCCTGGAGGAGGGCATGGCTACCCACTCCAGTATTCTTGCCTGGAGAATCCCATGGACAGAGGAACCTGGTGGGCTACAGTCTATGGGGTTGAAAAGAGTCAGACATGACTGACGTGACTTAGCACAGCACAGTATGATTTAATATAGGAATTCAAGTGTCTCTCTGGCTGCTGTGTGCAGAATACATCACAGGGTGAGCAATGGTAGAAGCTGACAGGTTAGTTAGATGAAGACTGCTGGAATTTATTTGAAATGTCACAGCGACTTGAAGTAGTATGAGAAGTGGTTGGAGTCTGGCTATGTCCTGAGAATGGAATCAAATACTTGCAGATGGACTGTACCGGTAGACCTGAAAAGAGTTTTGTCAGGCAAATAAACATCATGATGAAGAGGAGAATAGTGAAGTTGGGAGTGCAAGGGACAGCACTCCTCTCTTATCAGAAAGCAGAAGGCTTAAGGAAAGAGTACGTGCTTGAGGAACTGGGGAATCCTTTGGGGGAAGATAAGAAAAGCAAATGATAAGGGAGATTTCAGAGCTTAAGGCAACCCAGACTATATAGGATCGTTGTTACATTATAAAGGTTGGAGTTTATCCTGAATGTGGAAAGGAGTTTTGAGGGTTTTTTGAAGGGGAGTGAGGCAGTATTATATTTATAGTGTAGGATGTTAATGCTTACAATGGAATGGAGAACAGATGGAGAAGGGGCAGGGATTAAGGGTGGAAACCAGGTTGGAGATTTTGCAGTATCTCATCTAAGAGACGATGGTGGCAATAACACTAGAAATAAGGAAGACTAGACAGACAAAAATACTTATGAATAAAAATGGCTAGACTGAACCATTCGTTGAATAGAGAAGGTGAGGGAGAGAGAGACAGCAAGGGTAACTCCAAATTTTATGACTCGGGTAACTGATTAGTGGTGGGCCATTCCCAGGTTTGTTGTTATGTCCTCTTCCAGGGGATCTTCCCAACCCAGGGATTGAACCCAGGAGAATTCTTTACTATTTGAGACACCAAGGAAGCCCAAGAATACCAGAGTGGGTACCCTATCGCTTCTCTAGGGGATTTTCCTGACCCAGGAATCGAACTCGGGTCTCCTGTATTGCAGAGAATTCTTTATCAGCTAAGCTACCAGGGAAGCTCCTCTAAAAGACACAAACATAAAACTCCTAGGGCCTGATAGCAGAGGCAGAGACCAATGAAGATTGCTCACTGCCTAAGTACACCAAGAATGTCAAGTTCTGAAGGCCTAGCCTCATGTGATAATTTGCTTTACAGCGGTGATGTGGCAACAAGTAAAGGACCAGTGTGCCCAGAGTTCTGTTTCTTTGACCTGGCAAGCCTCTCTTTTTCTGTGGGAGGTCAAGAACACCAAATTTTGAGCACTCCTTATCATGAGAACAAGGAAGAAATTGGGAACCTTGGCTATCACTAGTATCCTTTGCACTTCCTTCTGTGGCTTCATGAATAAACCATAGAAAAGTGCAGGCTAAGCCAAGTCATCACCATCTCTAAGCTTTCAATCATCTCCAGATTAGCTCCATGAATGGATGATGGTGCCATTAATTACATTTGTGAATAATAAAGGAGAAATATATTGTGGTGGTGGAGGGTAGGAAAGACAAGAAATCCAAGAAGAGACTTCCTGGGTCTGTAATTCAAGTTTAAAACCTGTGTTTAGAGCCCTTAAATGGGGTCTGATGTCAACCATAGATATGGATGCCATTAGGGAACACAGGAGATCCCGGAAAGAGGTCAAAATAAGGAGATGAAGAGTCAGGGAATAAGTTTAAGACACATCATAATGTAAATTATAGTCAGTAGGAAGTTGTTATATAACACGAGGAGCCTAGATTAGCTCTCTGTGATGACCTAGAGGGATGGGATGGGGGAGAGGAGGGAAGTTCAGAGGAAAGAAAGTTCATACATTTTATATATATATATATATATATATATATATATATATATATATATGACTGATTTGCATTGTTGTATGGCAGAAACAAACACATTGTAAAGCAATTTTCCATCAATTAAAAAATAAAGAAATATAAAGAAAGCACACCATTCTAGAAGAACTGAACTGCTGGCAAGAGAGTAAAACAAGGAGAAAGTGGATCTTGGAACCCAAGGGAGAAGGGATATTTATAGCTTGCAGAGAGACCCAGGGAGGTAAAGAATGAAAACTCTCCACTGAATTTAATAACAAAGAGGTCAAAGATGATGTTAGGTGATAGTAAGGTAGAGAAATCAGATCTCAGTGGATAATTAAATGGCAGGTTAAGCACTGGTGACAGCACATGGTTAGCATTCTTTCTGATATACAGGTTTTTTGGTGAAGGAGAGATCAGATGATGGCTGGAGGAGAATATTAAATAAAAGATTTATTATGTTAAACTGAGGCATATTAAACTTTTTAAGAATTGATTTGAGCAGAAATCAATTTGAATAGAGCAGCATCCAATCTGCTGGACAAGAAAAACAAGGAAGTTTAATATTAGGCAAAAAAAAAGCAGACTGGTTACTTCAAGATTGCTTTCCTTTCGGGGACGGCAGGTAATCAGGCAGATTACCTAACCAGTGCTAAGCAGGCAATTCCTGATTGACTGATTTAAGATTCCATTTCTGGAAGAGCTGAAACTGTAATTAAGTCTGTATGGTGACATGTGTGAAAGTCACTTAGTCATGTCCGACTCTTTGTGACCCCATATACTGTAGCCTGCCAGACTCCTCTGTCCATGGGATTCTCCAGGCAAGAATAATGGAGTGGGTAGCCAATCCCTTCTCCAAGGGATTTTCCTGATCCAGGGATCAAACCCTGGTCTCTTGCATCACAGGCAGACTCTAATATCTGAGCCACCAGGGAAGCCTGTTTGGTGGCATGGGGCTCAGCATAAGGGACTCCATTTGGAGTCTGTTGTCTTTTTTACCAGTTATGTGCAGCAGATTTGTAGAATGCTAGTTTCAGAAGAAAAGCAAGTCTTAAGCAAGTTTTTAGAGGCTTCATTTGAACATACAACAGATACATCTGGAATAAGCTATAGAGTAAGGCACTGGAGAGAGCAGATGTCCCCATTATTCTAAGGCTTAGATTTTGCCTAGTTAGTTTTCTGGAAGAATATTGCACTAGATGTTAGAAGTTATTTTTGGAAGAGTGGTTTATGTAGCAGTTTAAGTAAATCAAGTCCAGGCTACTTGGAGTTGAAACCAGGAAGGGGCCAACTTGTTAAAATCATGCCTTCATCCTCCCAAGAGCTGGGAAGTGCAAGTGAGAAAATGGTAATGTGGCGCATACTGAATATCACATCAACGCTGGTTCTCTTCTGAATAATCTGAAAAAAAAATTATATATATATATATAAGAACGTGAAACCTCCAAATGTGTCAAAATTAGAGAGCTCATTATCAGCTCTAAGAAAACTTGTCTCCAATAGGACACTGCAGAAACTGGGCAGTAGTCTTAACAAAGGCGAGTCAGTCATTCAGTCTCTCTGTGCACCTTAATAAAGGAAGGAGCTTGAGGAAATCCATAGCACAATGGCACCTGATTCACACGGCTCATCAAAAGTCCATGAAATGCTGCACTCCTGAGTTTTGTCGAATAGATTCTATGAATGCTAGACTCAGGAGAAAAAGAACTGCTAGAAATATATCTAGTGATCTCTGAGATACGCAGCTGACCAGCTCTCTGACTGATCTCACTCTTACTCCTATTTCAAGGCAAATGCTTCTAAATATAGACCCATTCACACTCAACAAAGAATTCCTATGATCACGTATGGATTTTAAAATATGCTTTAAACTTTCTCACTTATCTTTATTTTTCATACTTTCTTTTTTTCCTTTGCACTTTTCCACAATGCTGTAAAGAATGAGCCTGTGTTGAAAGAGTCTAGATTTCAAATAATCCCTCTCTAGCGCCTTTTGGTTTGGTATTACTTTTCTCTCTTAGGCTGTCCTCTCCCAGCCCTCTAGATGACTGACCTCCTTTCAGGCAGAGAGCCTTGGTGAGTGCATCTTTCAGGTCATCATTAGTTATTTCAAAGATTTTACAGAGGAATGATAAAGAAAATTATTACTTGAAGAACTTGGTTGGGTTGTGCATTTTTTTTTTTTTTTTGGCTTTCACAAATACCCATTGGTAAAATGAAGACTTCAAAGGGCCTTCATTAGGACCTTAGAAAGAAATCGTGGGAAAGTTAATTACCTGGAGCCAAAAATCCTATTTTCCCTTTAACAACTCAGGGCTGCACTTTACAGGCAATCAAATGGAGTGATGTTTGGCAAACAGTCAGCCTTTCTTGAAATGCAGAGTGTAATTAGATGCTCTCCTGTCTGTCATTAAAGACAAATTGTTTGTAAATGGTTAACATTTGAGTACTGCACTGTGTCTTCAACCTTTATCATAATTATATTTCCTATATTGACTGAAATATTCTAAACAGAGAAATGGGAGCTTATTGCAAGGTTAATTGCTTGATAATAAATTACTGTTGCTCTGAAGAATACTTGCATTATTTATTTATTTTGCCTTCATTTTTGACACTTGCATTTTAAATATACTCAGAAGAAGTCTTCTGTGAAAAGAATCATCCATCCCCTGATAGTAGCTAATTTTGTTCCTAATTGGGGCTCTGAACCATTCATAGAAAAAAACTCTCAACCCTGTCCAAAACCCACTGGCTTGAAAGAAACTCAGATGTCATTAGGGTTGTCAGTGCTCCCTGATGAGAGAGAAGGGTGAATAAAGTATTTTTGACTTGCAGAGAATGCTGTGATTGTAATGTCATCAGCTTTTCCCATGCTTGACAGCAGTTTACCTCATTATATTGTATTGTAAGTATTCAAAGCACTTTTCTAAACTGTTTATTCAACTACACTATTCTTATTCAATCACTAGGCCCCTTACATAAAACTAGGAAGTTTAGACAAAAGGATATAAGAGTCGGTTTCCTCAACTTCTGGTGGTGCCAATTTAGACTCCTCTGCTGGAGAAGGCAATGGTTTCCAGTACTCTTGCCTGGAAAATCCCATGGACAGAGGAGCCTGGTAGGCTCCAGTCCAAGGGGTTGCTGAGAGTCAAACATGACTGAGAGACTTCACTTTCACTTTTCACTTTCATGCATTGGAGAAGGAAATGGCAACCCACTCCAGTGTTCTTGCCTGGAGAATCCCAGGGATGGGAGAGCCTGGTGGGCTGCTGTCTATGGGGTCTAGAGTCGGATATGACTGAAGTGACTTAGCAGCAGCAGCAGCCGCAGCAGCATCTTTCAAATGATAAGTTTTTAAGCTGGCGCTTGGGTTTATTTCATCAGTCCTATTTCAGTACTTTCATCTTAAGAATTGAATCTAGGAGGGTTGATGAGTAGATTTTTGAACAAAATTCTGAAGAAAATTATTTGCATATGTTGCTGGTTACAAAATTGGAGAAGGCAATGGCAACCCACTCCAGTACTCTTGCCTGGAAAATCCCATGTACGGAGGAGCCTGGTAGGCTGCAGTCCATGGGTTCGCTAAGAGTCAGACACAACTGAGTGACTTCACTTTCACTTTCCTGCATTGGAGAAGGAAATGGTAACCCACTCCAGTGTTCTTGCCTGGAGAATCCCAGGGATGGGGGAGCCTGGTGGGCTGCTGTCTCACAGAGCCGGACAGAGTCGGACACAACTGAAGGGACTTAGCAGCAGCAGCAGCAGCTGGTTACAAAATTCAGAGTTGCTGTTTCTAAGTGGGTTGTTCTGCTTCTCAGTTGCTAAGTTGTGTCCAGCTCTTTGCGAACCCATGGACTGCAGCACGCCAGGCTCCTCTGTCCTCCGCTGTCTCCTGGAGTTTGCTCAGATTCCTGTCCATTGAGTCGGTGATGTAATCTAAGGATATCATCCTCTGCTGTCCTCTTTGCCATTTGCTTTCAATCTTTCCCAGTATCAGAGTCTTTTCCCCTGAGTTGGCTCTTTGCATCAGGTGACCAAAGTATTGGAGCTTGAGCTTTCAGCACCAGTCCTTCCAATGATGTTCAGAGTTGATTTCCTTTAAGATTGACTGGTTTGATCTCTTTGCTGTCAAAGGAGCTCTCAAGAGTCTTCCCCAGCACCACAATTTGAAAGCATCAATTCTTTGGCGCTCAGCCTTCTTTATGGTCCAACTCTCACATTTGTACATGAGTACTTGGAAAATCACAGCTTTGACTAGATAGACCTTGGTTGGCAAAGTGATGTCTCTGCTTTTTAATATGCTATCTAGGTTTGTCATAGCTTTCCTTTCAAGGAACCAACATCTTTTAATGCCATGGCTGCTGTCACCATCTGCAGTGATTTGGAGCCCAGGAAAATAAAATCTGCCACTGTTTTCACTTTATTCCCTTCTATTGCCATGAAGTGATGGCACTAGAGGTCATGATCTTACTTTTTTGAATGTTGATTTTCAAGACAGATTTTTCACCCTCATCAAGAGGCTCTTTAGTTCCTCTTCAGTTTCTGCTGTTAAAGTGGTATCATCTGCATATCTGAGGTTATTGAAGTTTCTCCTGGCAATCTTGATTCCACCTAGTGACTCATTCAGCCCAGCATTTCACATGACATACTCTGCATATAAGTTAAATAGACAGGCAACTATAAACAGCCTTGTTGTACTTCTTTCACAATTTGGGACCAGTCAGTTTTTCCACGTTCAATTCTGTTGTATTTCTTGACCCACATACAGGTATCTCAGGAGACAGGTAAGGTGGTCTGGTCTCATTAAGAATTTTCCACGGTTTGCTGTGATCCACACAGTCAATGGTTTTAGCATAATCAACCAAGCAAAAGTAGATGTTTTTCTGGAATTCCCTTGCTTTCTCTAAGATCCAACAAATGTTGCCAATTTGATCTCTGGTCCCTCTCCCTCTTCAAAACCCAGGTTGCACATCTGGAAGTTCTCAATTTATATACTGCTGAAGCCTAGCTTGAATGATTTTGAGAATAACCTTACTAGCATGTGAAATGAGCCCAACTATACTATAGTTTGAACATTCTTTTGTACTGTCCTTGTTTGAGATAGGAATGAAAACTGACCTTTTCCAGTCCTCTGGTCACTGCTGAGTGTTTCAAATTTGCTGACATATTGAGTGCAGCGCTTTAACATCATTAACTTTTAGGATTTTAAATAGCTCACCTGGAATTCCATCACATCCACTAGCTTTGTTTATAGTAATGCTTCCTAAGGCCCACCTGACTTCATACTCCAGGATATCTGGCTCTAGGTGAGTGACCACACCATCATGGTTATCCAGGTCATTAAGATCTTTCTCATATAGTTCTTCTATGCACTCTTGCCACCTCTTCTTAATCTCTTCTGCTACTGTTAAGGCAAATTATTATGCCCATCCTTGTGTTTATCATGCCCATCCTTGCATCCTTGATATCTCCAGTTTTCTTGAAGAGATCTCCAGTCTTCTGCATTCTTTTTTTTTTTTTTTTCTATATTTCTTTGCACTGTTCATTGAAGAAGCCCTTCTTACCTCTCCTTGCTATTCTCTGGAGCTCTACATTCAGTTGGGTACATCTTTCCCTTTCTCCTTTGCCTTTCATTTCTCTTCTTTCCTCAGCTATGTGTAAAGTCTCCTCAGACAACCACTTTGCCTTCTTACATTTCTTTTTCTTTGGGATGGTTTTGGCCATCACCTTCTATACAGTGCTTTGAGCTTTGGTCCATAGGTCTTGAGGCACACTGTTTATCAGATCTAATCCCTTGTATCTATTTGTCACCACTGTATAACAATAAAGGATTTGATTATGTCATAGCTGAATGACCTAATGGTTTTCCCTGGTGTGCTGAGTGCAAAGTCACTTCAGTTGTGTCTGACTCTGCACAAGCCTATGGACCATAACCCGCCAGGCTCCTCTGTCCATGGCATTCTCCAGACAAGAATACTGGAGTGGGTTGCCATGCCCTCCTCTGGGGGATCTTCCCAAACCAGGGACGGAACCTGCGTCTCTTACGTCTCCTGCATTGCCAAGTGGGATCTTTACCACTAGTGGCAATGGTTTTCCCTTTTTTAAATTTAAGCATAACTTTTGCAATAAAGAGTTCATGATCTAAGCCACAGTCATCTCCAGGTCTTGTTTTTGCTTACTGTATAAAGCTTCTCCATCTCTGGCTGCAAAGAATACAATGAATCTCATTTCGGCATTGACCATCTGGTGATATCCATGTGTAGTGTCATCTTTTGGGTTGGGAAAGGGTGTTTGCTATGACCAGCATGTTCTCTTGACAAAACTCTGTTAGACTTTACCCTGCTTCAGTTGTATTCTAAGGCCAAACTTACCTGTTACTCCAGGTATCTCTTGTCTATTTTTGCATTTCAATCCCTTATGATGAAAGGGACATCTTTGTTTGGTGTTAATTCTAGAAGGTCTTGTAGGTCTTCATAGAACTGGTCAACTTCAACTTCTTCAGCATCAGCAGTTGGGGCATAGACTTGGATTACTGTGATGTTGAATGTTTTGCCTTGGAAATAAACCGAGATCATTTTGACATTTTTGAGGTTACATTGAAATACTGCATTTCAAACTCTTTTCTTAACTATGCAGGCTACCCCGTTTCTTCTAAGGAATTCTTGCCAACAGTAGCAGATACAACGGTTATCTGAATTAAATTCACTCAGTGTGATCCATTTTACTTCACTGATTCCTAAGATGTGGATGTTCACTCTTGCCATCTCCTGCTTGACCATGTCTGATTTACCTTGATTCATGGACCTAACATTTCAGATTCCTATACAATGTTTTTCTTTGCAGCATTAGACTTTACTTTCATCACCAGACACATCCACGGCTGAGCATTGTTTCTGCTTTGGCTCAGCTGTTTCATTCTATCTGGAGCTATTAGTATATAATTGTCCTCTTCTTTTTCCCAGAGGCATATTGGACACCTTTTGACCTGAGGGGCTCATCTTCTGGCATCATATCTTTTTGCCTTTTCATACTGTTCTTGGGGTTATCATGATAAGACTACTGGAGTGGTTTGCCATTCCCTGCAACAGTGGACCAAGTTTTGTCAGAATTCTTCCATATGACCTGTTCATATTGGGTGGCTTTGCTTGGCATGCCTCATAGTTAATTTGAGTTATGCAAGCCCCTTCACCACAGCAAGGCTGTGACCCATGAAGGGGTTCTAAGTGGTAATTATCATCATTAAAACAGAATGTTTTAAGTGCAGATGTCAAATCTATTTTAGGATATCAGTAGAACCAAATGTTCATTTCACTATTGTCTGTCCAATAAAACCTCTATTTACTAATAAATGATAAACTCTAAAACAATAACTTGTGTATGTGTTCACTCAGTTATGTCCGACTCTTTGTGACCCATGGACTGTAGCCCACCAGGCTCGTTCGTCCAAGGACAGGCAAGAATACTGGAATGGTTTACCATTTCCTACTCCAGGGGGTCTTCCCCACCCAGGGATTGAACCTGAATCTCTTGCATCTCTTGCATTGGTAGGTAGATTCTTTACCTGGTATGCCACCTGGGACACCACCATAAAACAATAATTTAGCCATTAGTTATTCAGAAGTTACTTTATGCTTAAAGAGTATGCTATCTCCTTCAGTATAGTTTTCATTTAATTTTCATAATAATCTGCTTCCCTTGTAGCTCAGTTGGTAAAGAATCTGCCTACAGTGCAGGAGACCCAGGTTCGATTCCTGGGTCAGGCAGATCCCCTGGAGAAGGAAATGGCAACCCACTGCAGTATTCTTACCTGGAGAAACCCATGGACAGAGGAGCCTGGCAGGTTAGAGACCATGGGGTCGCCAAGAGTTGGACACGACTTGGTGACTGAATCACCGCCACCACCTGTGAAATAGATTGTATTATTTCCCTTTTATAAGTGAACAAACTGAGTTTTGGAAACATTATATTCCCATAACTAGTAAATGACGGAGCCAGAAATTGGAGCAATATTACTGTTTTCAAAGCCATGTTCTTTCAAGTGACAATTTTCTAATAACCTGAGCATTATGTGCTGTTATTTTCTACCTTGTCAAAAACAACATGATACATACCATAGAAATACAATATTGAAGGCTCTTGACAGACTAAGTATAGGAAACTAAGTAAAAACTTTGTTCACAAGATGAATCTTCTCTGCATCGTCTATATTTAACGTATGTCCTGAACTTACAGTAAAAGTCTAGAGTGTGGTCTGCAAACTGCAAACCCCTAGTTGATGACTGTTTTTGTAAAGAAACTTTGATCAGAACATAGCCATCTCCATTCACTCGCATACTGTCTATGACTGCCTTTGTTATAAAACTATGAAGGGTCCTAGAATTTAGGATTGTGGCGTAAGGATTATATAGAGCTGAAGACACTTGAGAATCAGTGGATAAAGGAAGAGACTTTCTCTGAACTCCCTTTATCTGCTTAAAAGCAGAGTCTCCCCAAAGAATTCAACTGTCATAAAATCCCTCTCTGTAGTTTTACAACCAGGGAAGATTGACTCCTATCACTAGAAAGAAGTCAGCAATAGGAATAAGAAATAACCAGAAATTGTCACAAAACGATCATATCTCCTATCTATTCACCCAAGGGCCCACTGATCTTTCCTAAAAGTCACTTGTTTTCCCACAGGTGCCCTCTCTCCTCCACCTCTTCGCCTATTGAGATGGTATGTAAACCCCCAATTCTGTCTCTCTCTCTGAGACATATTGTTTTTTTATAAGCATGTGAGTAAACTTCTTTTCTCTCTTGCTAATTTGTCTTGTGCCAGTTTAAGTCACAGGGGTCCACGTGATAAACCTAAGAGGGTTGAGGAGTTTCTCCTCCCTGATGACTGCAATGTCAAGTTGCAACAGAGACTCTATGGCCTACAAAGTGTAAAATATTTTCTATCTGGCATTTAAGAGTATGTTTGCTGATTCTGATGAGCCTGAATGATTATTCAGAAATGGAATAGAGAACTTCACAACATTTCAGCCAACTTCGCAGTGAACCTGAAGCTTATGTGAAAAGGCACAGCCATATTATCTACTTACAAATAATCATATATCAAATAATCACAAATGATCATGATGAAGGAAATACATAAATTTGTTTGCTGCCATGTTGCTTGTGGGGTCACCAGCAATGAGAACCTAGGAAACTATTTCTTGTTCTAAAGGTTATTGTATAATTGTAAAAATTTTATCAACTGTGTCTAGTTTAAATTCCACTCAGATATATAGTGTATGGTATGTATGTACCACAATAAATATTCAAATACAAATAATCTCAAAAATCACTGTTGTTTAATTTTTATTTTGAAATTTTTATAGAGTTTCATTATCTAGTAATACAGCTATGCCTGATTCCTCTTCTATGAATTTTCTGTTCAAATTTTATTGATATTCTCATAAATATTTATAAACACGAGATATACATGAGTATTTGCTTTTAATACTATACTGAATAAAAGTAGTGAGAGTGGGCATCTTTGTTTTGTTTCTAATCTTTGAGGAAATGCTTCCCACTATTTGCCATTGAGTATGATGTTGGCTGTAGATCTGTCATGAAAGTGAAAGTTGCTCAGTCGTGTCCGACTCTTTGCCATTCCATGGACTGTGGCCTGTGTCCATGGAATTCTAAGGCCAGGATATTGGAGTGGTTTGCTGTACCCTTCTTCAGGGGATCTTCCCAAGGCAGGGATGAAACCCAAGTCTCCCACATTGCAGGCATATTCTTTAGTGTCTGAGCCACCAGGGAAGCCCAAGAATACTGGAGTGGGTAGCCGGTCCCTTCTCCAGAGGATCGTCCCAACCAAGAAATTGAAAGAGGATCTCCTGCATTGCAGGTGGATTCTTTACCAGCTGAGCTACTGGGAAAACCCCAGATCTGTCCTATATGGCCTTTATTATGTTGAGGTATGTTCCCTCTATACCCACTTTGTTGAGAACCTTTATTATAAATAAATGTTGCATTTTGTCAAAAGTGTTTCTGCATCTTTTGAGAAGATCACATGATTTTTATTCTTCAGTTTGTTCATGTGGTATATCACATGTATTGATTTGTGGATATTGAAACTTCCTTGCATTCATGATATAAGTCCAGCTTGATCATGGCGTATTATCCTTTTAATGCCTTTGTGAGAATGATTTGCTAATACTTTGCTTAGGATTATGGATCCATGTGCATCACTGATATTGGACTGAAATTTTCCTTTATTGTGCTGTCTTTTTCTGGTTTTGGTGTCAGGGTTATGCTGGCTTCAGAGAATGAGTTTGGGAGCATTCCTTCCTCTTAAATTCCTTAGAATAGCTTGAGGAAAGTAGGTGTTAACTTGTCTTTAACTATTTGGTAGTATTCACCTCTGAAGCCCTCTGTTCCTGAACTTCTGTTTGTTGGGAGTCGTGCATTTTGTTTGTTGGTTTTTTTAAATGCTGATTCAGTGTCATTACTGGTAATCAGTCTATTCCTATTTTCTAATTCTTCATGATTCAGTCTTGGGAAATTGTTAATTTCTAGCAATTTATCCATTTCTTCTAAGGTTGTCCATTTTATTGACATGTAGTGGTTTATGGCCCTCTCTGTGAGCTTCCCAAGTAGTACAGTGGTAAAGAATCAACCTGCCAATGCAGGAGGTGCGAGAGATATGGGTTTGATGCCTGGATCTGAAAGATTCCCTGGAGAAGGAAATGGCAACCCACCCCAGTACTCTTGCTTGGAAAATTCCATGGACAGAGGAGCCTGGTGAGTCAGATATGACTGAGTGACTAAGCACTCAGTGTACTCTCTGATGATCCTTTGTATCTCTGTGGTGTGGGTTGTAACTTCTTTTTTTTCATTTCTGATTTTTTTGACTTGGGCCCCCTCTCTTGCTCTTGATGAGCCTGGTTAAAAGTGTATCGATTTTTTGTATCCGTTCAAAGAACCAGCTCTTAGTTTTATTGATCCTTTCTCTTGTTATTTAGTCTTTATTTCATTTATTTCCCCAGTGATCTTTAGTATTACTTTCCTTGTACTAACTTTGGGTTTTGTTTGTTCTTTCTTTAGTTCCTTTAGGTACAAAGGTTAGGTTAGGTTATTTGAAATTTGTGTTTCATAAGGTAGGCTTTATTGCTAGAAACTTTATTCTTAGAACTGCTTTTGTTGCATCCCATACATTTTTGGTTATTGTGTTTCCATTTTCATTTACCTACAGGGTTTTTTTTAAAACTCATTCATTTGCTTTTGGCTGTAATAGGTCTTCATGACTGGGTGGACTTTCCTCTGGTTGCTGAGAGTGGGGTCTACGCTTCACTGTGGTGCGTGGACTTACCGTGGTGGCCCCTCTTGTGGTGTAGCAGGGGCTCTAGGTGCTTGGTTTCAGTAGGTACAGCTCGTGGGCTCGGGAACCCAGGTTCAACAGTTGTGGAGCAACTAAGTTGCTCCCAGGCATGTGGGATCTTCCTTGACAAGGAATTGAATCTGTGTCTCATGTACTGGCAAGCAGATTCTTTACCACTGAGCCGCCACCAATTCTTACCTCCATTTTTTTTTTTTTTTTAATTTCTTCAGAGACTCATTGGTTGCTTACCAACATTCTCTTTAGCTT
Organism: Capra hircus; assembly: GCF_001704415.2. NCBI lineage: Eukaryota > Metazoa > Chordata > Mammalia > Artiodactyla > Bovidae > Capra > Capra hircus. Next base: position 27,631,633 of record NC_030813.1, read on the forward strand.
ACACCTGTGTGTGTTTTCATCCTCCGCATCTCTCATGGATCCTTCTTTATGTCTTTAGCTGTGGGAAACCATTTCTGCCAGCCTTCAGGTTGTTCTCATAGATAGTTGTTTTGTAAATAGATGCAAATTTGGTGTGTCCATTGGAGAAAATGAGTTCAGGGTCTTTCTACTCTGCTATCTTTTCCATCTCTTGTTCACTGATTTTATTTTTCCAGAAATATATTAGGTAATTTAGATAACTAGTTAAGCATTAAATCATATCAGAGATCCCAACTTTCCAAATCTTTCTGTTAGCATAACAATGATCATAAAATGTTGCCCTATTGAGGAATGCTCAAGGTGTCTCCTGACCTTTCTTTGGCCTGTTTAATTTTTGGTGTGTGTTTCCCAGGTTGTGCTAGTGGGAAAGAATTCAACTGCCATTGTATGAGACTCTAGAGACATGGGTTCAATCCCTGGGTTGGGAAGATCCTGTGGAGTAGGAAATGGCACCCCACTCCAGTATTCTTGCCTGGAAAACTCCATGGTCAGAGGAGCCTGGTGGGCTACAGTCCATGCGGCCTCAAAGAGTCAGACACGATTGAGCAACTGAGCACACACACACATTTTTGGTGTGCTGCCAACAGTTTATATTGGACACTTCCAATGGTGATAACAAAATTGCAGACGATGTGCATTACTTCAGTGATTTTTGCTCTCATGAAAGTGAATTTATAGCAGGAAGCTTATATAAAACTGGTAGTAAAAATATGTACTTCAGCACCACCCACAGCCTGATAATCACGACTAGTATCCGATGTTTATTAGTGGGAAACAAGAGCTTAATTTTAGAAATAAGAATTGGAGATACTCAAATGTGAATATTAATTTTTTTTACCAGGGTATACCAAGAATTCTGATATGTAAGTGTCCAATAAATGTGTGTTGAATGTATGGAAAACTGGTAATATATTCCATAGAGTTTATTAAATCATTGATATAGAAGGTGACCTGCAGATTTATCCTCTCTACTCCCACTTATAGTCCTGGACTTATGTCTCTTGATCTTTATTCTCCTTTCTAAGACAATACATACTAAGTATAATCCCTCTTCCATATGTAGTCTTTCATATAGTTTATGACAGTTTTAATTTCCTAAGGAAGATGCTCCTTATTTTTTAACAGGTAAACTCTATGTGAATAGTATTATTAAGGGTGAGAGCCAAAATGTTTGATACATAGTAGGTACTGAATAATTTGAAGAATAAATTTTATATACATATAGTATTTCCAAACACTATATCTTATATTTCTAATACTATATTTTAAAATCTCTAATTAATTTTTTCCCTGTATGATAACATTCCTCTTTAAGAACAGTGTACAATTTAAGCAATTGTTACTTTGATGAATGCACTTCAGTCAATGCAGGCTAAGACATATTAGCCCTTTAACAAACATGGTATTTTTAGATTAATTATACCTCCCTATTCACAAGGTATCTTCTGAATATCTAGCATATGCACAAAACAGAATGCTAAAAAGTTATAAAATTATTATTTTTGCCATATTTATACCTCTGATATCTTTAAGTCCAGTGCATATTTGAATGCCTTCAAATTTCTTGAATTTTCTGGGGAAAAAAAGATTAAAAAAACCAAATGTGTGTGATGTTTTGGCTGCTGATATACATCAAATCTTAAAATGCCATTAGAAATATTTACTTTTGTCCATATACCCTTTTTGATTTGTGCACTCTAACATTTATGCTTTTTAGTTTCTAAGAGTTTCTGAGTGTTTTTAAACATAAAAATAATCAAGCAATGTCATATACCTTTTATTGTACCTGGAATCTGATATAAACTGCAAATATATATATACAATTTAAAATAATATATAACTATATATAATATATATTATATAAACAATATTTTAAAAAATATATCATAATGCTTTTTCCCAAAAAGCAGGGTTTAAAAGTGTTTGAAAATTGAATTAAGAAGAAGTTCCTTTGACAGATTCATTCCAGACAAATGTCTACTTTTTTAACTGTTGGGATCCATGTACCAGTCCTGGGCATCTGTTGTGTTGAGGTTTTTTATATTTTCTGTACTTTCAAACTGGCTTTAGATTATGCAGGACTTGTCAGTGAGTAGACTGCAGAAAACTGGGATATAACCCATGAATGAACATACATGAAAGAACATGGTAAAAGTCTAATCAATCATTCTTATTTGCATAGTCCTCCTTCCCAAATACATATAAAATGATGCAAAATGATGCATCATTTTTTTTCCTAAGAATAAAGTGATAATAAAACAAACCTAATAATAGGAAGCATCTAATTTTAAAAATTAAATTTAATTTTCCCTTTTTGCAGTTTTAGAGTAGATAGCTAGATAATTAACAGAGGAGTGGATAAGAATCATAAGAGGAAGTATAAATAAAATGGATGGTTCTGAATTTAAAGAATTTTCTTAAGGCAGTAGATTCTAATGACGGAAAGTTCATTCTGACTTCTGAGTTTACTGTACCACAAAACTAACATTCAGGATTTCCTCTACCATTCTATAGTGTGGTAGTCAGTCGTGTCCGACTCTTTGCAACCCCATGGACTGTAGCCCACCAGGATCCTCTGTCCATGGAATTCTCCATGCAAGAATACTGGAATGTGTTGTTATTTCCTTCTTCAGGGGATCTTCCCAACACAGGAATCAAACCCAGGTCTCCTGCATTGCAGGCAGATTCTTTGCTGTCTGAGCCACTAGGCAAGACTCTACTGTCCTATAGCTAGCTACAATTATCTCAGATTTATAGTCAGAATAACCACATCATTTCTTCTTGAAGTCAGAACATATTAAGGGAAACATTACCAGCTTGTATTTGTGTTTAGAGATAGAACTAGAAACAATGGGAAATAACTTGAATTAGAGCTTCCCTGGTGGCTCAGCAGTAAAGAATCTGCCTGCAATGCAGGAGACATATGAGATGCAGGTTCAGTTCCTGGGTTAGGAAGATCCCCTGAAGAAGGAAATGGCAACACATTCCAGTATTCTTGACTGGGAAATCCCATGGACAGAGGAGCCTGATGGGCTACAGTCCAAAGGGTCACAAAGAGTAAGACATGACCTAACAACTAAACAACAACAAATGCATAGATTATTTGAAATTTCATGGTTTTGGAGAATGTAGATTTGGTTCCATGCTAATTGTATTAAGATTTTAGGTCATTTAAACAAAAGACATGGATTATTGGGCTTCCCTGGTGGCTCAGAGGTTAAAGCATTTGCCTCTAATACGGGAGACCTGGGTTCGATCCCTGGGTCGGGAAGATCACCTGGAGAAGGAAATGGCAACCCAATCCAGTATTCTTGCCGGGAGAATCCCATGGATGGAGGAGCCTGGTGGGCTACAGTCCATGGGGTCGCAAAGAGTCGGACAGGACTGAGCGGCTTAACTTATACAACATCCTTTATCTCAGATTCCTGGTTTGCTTTATGGCAGATATAAATAAACACAGAAATAACATATAAAGGATCCTGATGATGAATGCCTTCCACATGAAAGGTTTTTGTTTTTGTTTTAATAATGAATGAAAATCATTCTGCCTTGTTAAGGAGGTATAAAAATAGTAAAGTTCACTGTGCACCAAGGGGAGAGATTTAACTCTGTCTTTGTAAATCCCAAGATGTTTCTATGTCAGCTTTATCAGTATGTTATTATAACCTTGAAACTCATCAATCATCTACTGTGGTGGTATACAACCTGAAATTCTAACTGGCAGATTCCTCTCTTCTCTTCTTGAACATGGTGCATAAATAATCCTACAGAAGTGTCTCTCAATATTATTTACATCAAAATTCCTTGAAAAACATATTATATGCTTCTGAAAGAAAGGGGAGTAAAAAAACCTCTCAGATGGATTGATTTTTCTGGAAACTTTGCCTCTTTTTTAAGCTAAAAAATCTATTGGGAAGAATAAACTCATAAAATACTACTTATAACTTGAATGAGAAAATGGCTGTTCTTCAACTGAAATATTTTTTAAAGGATTGTAGAATTCTTAAAACAGCTACAAGAGAAAAATTATTAGAAGATTAATCTTTCATATAGTAACTGTCCAACTTGGTCTAAATGCAGTAGTAGCAGAACTAGAATTCTGCATAAACAGTGTGGGAAACATTCAACATTTGAAGGACAATGAAGGACATTCAACATTTGAAGGACAACATTTGAAGGGTAACTTGGCTGAAAATCTCTTATGCCCTATTGTCCTTCCTTACCTCCATTTTTTTTCCCTGAAAGTATTACCTTGAAGTTTTATCCACAATATGTCTTTAATAAAAGATTTTTCTTTCTCTTCACCCGTGTCTCCCAAGCTCTTCTTTTCTGTGCTTGTTATCTTTTTTACATTACTAATGAAAGTATTTTAAGTGCAAGTCTTCAGTGAATTCCTGGTGACATCCTTATAAACAGTATTTTAAAGGTTATTTCTAGACCTTAGTTAAATGTTATTAAGCCTTTAGGGAAAGTGTCAAGTATATTCAATGATACAAAGTTAGACTCTTTTAAGAATGATTCAATAACCTAAGACAAACAGAAATAACTTCCTGGGGAGAGAGAAGACATTTGGGTCACATCTATAATGGGGATATTGGAAGCTGAGGTCAGAGAAGAATTAGATGTTTTAAAGCAGGGCAAGAGCTTTAGAGTTGTGCCTTTCTCTCTCCACCACTTAAGCATGGGGGGATAATTACCTGTATTTGCACTATTCTGGGAAAGAAAAACCAGACACCACAGTGAAACCAATCAGAGGTGGCAGGGTAACATCAGTATAGACAGGGGTCCAGCTGTGGTGGAGAGTTCATAGTATCTAGAGCTAATAAGGGGGAGTAGCTCCCAAGAATTTTCTTCTCACCACTCTCTGTCTTTAAGTAACATGCCCTGAAAGAAGCTGTTCAGGGCAAAGAATGAAGCCAAGGATCAAATAAGATATACCAGGAAAATATTGATTGAAAGAAACACTGTGATACTGATTTTAAACTTAGCCAAAATATAATATACAAGTTTGGAGATCCTAGCTAAAATATAAATGGACTAAAAAGTATTTCTTCTTTTCAGAGGACATGATTATCTACATAGAAAGTCCAACAGAATCAATAAGTTGTTAAGGCGAAAAATAGCTTGCTAATTACAAAATATCTTACAAATATCATTATCATTTTTCAGATCTAGTAGTAAGCAGCTAGAAACTACAACACAACACAGAAACTGGCCCATGTAAGCTTGTGCGTGTATGCTGTCTCTTCAGTCGTCTCTGACTCTTTGCGACCCCATGGACGGTAGTCCCCCAGGCTCCTCTGGCCATAGGATTCTCCTGGCAAGAATACTGGAGTGGGTTGCCATTTCCTCCACCTCTCTGCCAGGGGATCTTCCTGACCCAGGGATTAAACCTGCGCCTCCTGCAGCTCCTGTACTGCAGGCATATTCTTTACTGCTGAGCCACTGGGGGATGCCCCATGTAAACTTAGTAACTTAGAAATTTGATCTCTTGTTCTTGTTATGGCTATTAAAAGAGAACCAATATGTTATTTACTGAACACTTATTGATAAACAAATACAGCAAAGCACCATCCCTGATGATTAGCAGAGAACATTGTCAGAAAGACAAAATATCAGCTTTGCTAGTAAGATGGAGAATGATAGTTACCAAGGAGGGTAAGCCTATATGTTTATACCTACTACAGTAACAATGTACATTTGTCTTAACAGTATTGCTTTTGAAACTAAGTTGGCTGAAGATGCACAAAATAATATTATATGTATTTGCCTCTTGAGAATATTAGTAACTGTTTTTTTTTAATATGTTCCCAATTATCCAACATAAATAAGCTTTCATGGTGCAATCTTACAGCTAGTAGTGCACACAGGTCTTTTAGATAGGAATATAAAATACAAAATATGGCTCCTGATTATGAGGCTGTGAGAAGCTAGTTGAGGAAATAAAACACAAGCACATGAAACAACATGATAGCAATTACAAAACAACTATCAACCTGTGCAGTAAAACCTCTGTAATGAGAGCCAACTAGAAATAAGCTAATTTGAACTAGTTAAATATATACATTCATCTTCCAAGTATATAAAATAGCTCATACTAAGCTAAATAATGTCCCTTAAATTAATATGTGCTAAATAATTATGCGCAAATAATTTCTGTGGTGAAAACACCCCCACTGTGGACAATTTTGGGCTACCAATGGTTTAAGAGAATTCTTTCGGGACTTCTCCGGTGGTCCAACAGTTCAGATTCTGAGCTTCCACTGCAGGGGGGCACGGGTCCCATCCCTGGTCCGGGAACTAAGATCCCACTCACTGCATGGTGTGGCCAAAAATAGTAACAATTATAAAAATTCCTTAGTATTTACAGAATTACCTTAACGTTCATGAACCAGTATGACCTGGCTCCAGCACACCACAGTCTGTATTTCAAAAGTATATTCTCTTTCATTATCTCTCCGCTATTACTTCCCTTCCCACTCTGACTGTTGGAGAAAGATGTGGAGATGTTTTCTCTATAATCAACTTGTCTCAAAATGTCTTGTTTCTCATGTATTTTGTTAGAAAAATATCTACAAACGTCATCTGAAATATTTGAATCCTAAGTCTATGAAACCATACCCTTTAGCCATTATATGATTTTAAACAAACTTTGTAACAAGATATATGTACAAATACTATACTTGTTAATAAAAAGCTATTTTGCATTTCATTGAGACTATTTTCTTCAGAGAATATCCTCATCCTAGAGAGGGCTTTATTATCCTCCAGCTAAATTCATTTTTCCCATTTTTTTTCATGTTACTGTTTCCTAAAAATTCAACATTTATTTGTAAAACACCTTGGACTTGGTTTATCTGAGATACTACCATGTGGATTTCTTGTGATAGGAATATTAGAGAATTAAGCTGGATACTCTTCTTTTCGACAGGTTTTCTGTTGATTTTGTTTCATCAGACTTTGGAAAATTTGCTGTTCCTTGGAGCCCTTTGCCATAATAATGTTAGTGCCACAAACAGGCAGTGATAGTGGTTTTGAGCTTGGGGAGTCTTGGAAGCTGGGGGGATAAAAGGACAATTTGCCTGAAATTTCAGCTATCTGCTCCCCTTTATACATGAAGAGGTAAGGTAGAAGCCCAGATTATTTTAGTTTCCCAGAAAGACTGTGGGGATTAAATTGCAAATGCAGTTTCACATCAAATCTTTTATTAACATTAAAGTCATTGACATTTACTCTCCATAAATCTCAGTAGGTCACTTAGGAAGAAAATAAGAATATGATGTACAGTAATACAATGTGGGCAGGGGTAAGGGGAGGGTTTAGAGAGAGAAAAAGGAGGAAGGAAAATATTTTGCAAATGTATTGAAATGCATTTATATAAAAAATACTCATTTTAACTATATGGTTTCAGTGAGGAAAGGAAAAATAACTCATTTATATCCAGGGCCATGACTAAGTGCATGTAACATATATTGAAATCTCAAATAATGACTGATATAATAACTGATTCAAGTAAATTGAATTGAATCAGTTCCCTGGAGGAAATTTCTTCATTTGATACATTATAGTATAAAATAAGTGAAGGTAATGATGGAAAGTTATGATCTTACTACGCATGGTTGTTAGAGTATATGAGAAAATGTTTGACACTCTTAGACCTTTAAAAGAATGATCTGACAGAGTGAAATAGGTAATGATGAGATGGTGCTTTCAACTGAAATTGAGTGATGATTTATTGGTAATGTAAATAAGAAAATTATTCTATAGGTCCTATGGTGATCACAGTTATTAATAAACTGCATGTCCTTAACCATTAAGAGCATACAATTTAGCAGAGGAAATAAAAATCATGTATCAGTTCAGTTCAGTCTCTCAGTTGTGTCTGACTCTTTGCAACCCCATGAATTAATTGCAGCACACCAGGCCTCCCTGTCTATCACCATCTCCCGGAGTTCACTCAAACTCACGTCCATTGAATTGGTGATGCCATCCAGCCATCTCATCCTCTGTCGTCCCCTTCTCCTCCTGCCCCCAATCCCTCCCAGCATCAGAGTCTTTTCCAATGAGTCAACTCTTCGTATGAGGTGGCCAAAGTACTGGAGATTTAAAATGTGGCACACCATAATAAGATCCTTATACAGTGATGCAAATAGGCTGTAAGAATTAGGGAAGAAAGAACTTAATTCTGAGTGGAGGGTACCTGGGAAAATTTTGGTAAACATATAGCTTTGAAGCAGAATATTAAAAGACACGTAGAAGTTATATTGGAGAAGGTAACTGCAACCCACTCCAGTATCCTTCGGAAAAGGCAATGGCACCCCACTCCAGTACTCTTGCCTGGAAAATTCCATGGACAGAGGGGCCTGCAAGGCTGCAGTCCAAGGGGTCGCTGAGGGTCAGACATGACTGAGCGACTTTACTTTCACTTTTCACTTTCATGCATTGGAGAAGGAAATGGCAACCCACTCCAGTGTTCTTGCCTGGAGAATCGCAGGGATGGGGTAGCCTGGTGGGCTGCCGTCTCTGGGGTCACACAGAGTTGGACACGACTGAAACGACTTAGCAGCAGCAGCAGCAGCAGCAGGATGTAGTAGAAGAAAAGTTATGACCAATCTAGACAGCATATTAAAAAGCAGAGACATTACTTTGCCAACAAAGGTCCATCTAGTCAAGGTTATGGTTTTTCCAGTGGTCATGTATGGATGTGAGGGTTGGACTATAAAGAAAGCTGAGCACTGAAGAACTGATGCTTTTGAACTGTGGTTTTGGAGAAGACTTTTGAGAGTACCTTGGACTGTGAGGAGATCCAACCAGTCGATCCTAAAGGAGATCAGTCCTGGGTGTTCATTGGAAGGACTGATGTTGAAGCTGAAACTCCAATACTTTGGCCACCTGATGTGAATAGCTGACTCATTGGAAAAGACCCTGATGCTGGGAAAGATTGAGGGCAGGGGAAAGGGGACATCAGAGGATGAGATGGCTGGATGGCATCACCAACCTGATGCACATGAGTTTGAGTGAACTCCAGGAGTTGGTGACGGAGAGGGAGGCCTGGCATCCTGCGGTTCATGGGGTCACAAAGAGTCAGACACAACTGAGTGACTGAATTGTACTGAGGATGTAGACCCCAGACCAGTTGGAACCAGAAGGTTGATGATGTTGACTCCCAAAATACCACCCTGTTACCTTACTATCAATCATTCAGAGAATGGTGCACAAGCAGAGGACAACTTTGTGACCCTCTCCCTCACTGCCTTTACAAATTCTTCTTGGAAAGCCAGTAAACACTGTAGTCTCCTTTGCCACAAACCTGTGTCAGTAGACTGGGTTTACTGTGCACTGGGTGAGCAGACCCAAGTTTATTTCAGGAGCATCATGCATTGATTGACAGAATTGAAGGAACTCAAACATTAGATTCTTTTTGTTTGTTTGTTTGTTTTTACAATCACTGTGCTCTACTGCAGTACTCCTAGACGAGGAACTGGTCCATGATCTGTTAGGAACCAGGCCGCACAGCAGGAAGTGAGTGGCAGAGCAGGCAGATCAATGAACCTCCTTTCACTGTCTTTAAAAAGGAGGCACTATTCCTGGTGTTCCACTTTTGGTTTGCCACTGAATCAATAATATTCTTTCTAGGTGTATTTTTTTTTTTAATATCTGCTTATAAAAATCTAATCTGGCTCTTTTTGGTACAGTAAGTGACTCTATAATGAGACATATACAGGCCTAAAAATCACTATAAAGATTCTCAATATTGTGACTTCATTAAATTAACAATTGTTAAGTAAAGCCCTGGGTATCTGATGATATCTGAAGGTGCTTCCCTGATAACTCAGTTGGTAAAGAATCCACCTGAAATGCAGGAGACTGATTCGATTCCTGGGTCAGGAAGATCCCCTAGAGAAGGGATAGGCTACCTACTTCAGTCTTCTTGGGCTTCCCTTGTGGCTGATCTGGTAAAAGATCTGTCCACAATGTGTAGACCTGGGTTTGATCCCTGGGTTGGAAAGATCCCTTAGAGAAGGGAAAGGCTACCTACTCCAGTATTCCTGCCTGGACTCCTGTACAATGGGGTTGCAAAGAGTCAGACAGGATTGAGTGACTTTCACTTCCACTTTTCATCTGATGGTAAACTATGGTTCAATAAAAGACTCCAAAAAAACTGAAACAGAGAAATGTATTGCTCACGGATCTTGTGGGAGGAAAAGGCATTCCTCAGAGACTTCATGGTGAAATCAAGGCAGAGTGTGGGCAAAGAGAATAGCTGGGCATGGGACACATGTCTTCAATAGGGTCTGTGGCCACAGTGCTTTGGGATTCCAGGGCTAAGGCCAAATCAGCTTTGAAGGGGTCTTATCCAAGGGGAAACTTATCCAAGGCATAAGGGGAGTGCCCTGGGATGTGGGGAGACTGCTTATCATGAGAGTAGATGCTGGAAGTCATATCAGCACATATATTTACTTGCGACTCTGCAGGCTACCATTCAGGTATGACTTAAATCAAATCCCTTATGACTATACGGTGAAAGTGAAAAATAGATTCAGAATATTAGATCTGATAGACAGAGTGCCTGAAGAACAATGGACAGAGGTTTGTGACATTGTACAGGAGAGAGTGATGAAGACCATCTCCAAGAAAAAGAAATGAAAAAAAGGCAAAATGGTTGTCTGAGGAGGCCTTGCAAACAGCTATGAAAAGAAGAGAAGTGGAAGGCAAAGGAGCAAAGACAAGATATACCCATTAGTACTTCCCTGGCTGATCAGATGGTAAAGCATCTACCTACAATGCAAGAGACCAAGGTTCAATCCCTGGGTTGGGAAGATCTCCTGGAGAAGGAAATGGCAACCCACTCCAGTATTCTTGCCTGGAAAATCCTATGAACAGAGAAGCCTGGTAGGCTACAATCCATGGCGTTGCAAAAAGTCGGTCAGGACTGAGTTATTTCACTTTCTTTTTCTTTCTTTCTATATCCATTTGAATGCAGAGTTCCAAAGATAGCAAGGAGAGATAAGAAAGCCTTCCTCAGTGATCAATACAAAGAAATAAAGGAAAACAATAGAATGGGAAAGACTAGAGATCTCTTGAAGAAAATTAGACATACCAAGGGAACTTTTGATGCAAAGATGGGCCTACTAAAGGACAGAAATGGTATCAACCTAAAAGAAGCAGAAGATATTAAGAACAGGTGGCAAGAATACACAGAAGAACTATACAAAAAAGATCTTCATGACCCAGATAATCACGATGGTGTGAACACTCACCTAGAGCCAGACATCCTGGAATGTGAAGTCAAGTGGGCCTTAGGACGCATCACGATGAACAAAGCTAGTGGAGGTGATGGAATTCCAGTTGAGCTATTTCAAATCCTAAAAGATGATGCTGTGAAAGTGCTGCACTCAGTATGACAGCAAATTTAGAAAACTCAGCAGTGACCACAATTGCATTCATCCCACACACTAGTAAAGTAATGCTCAAAATTCTCCAAGCGAGGTTTCAACAGTATGTGAACTGTGGACTTCCAAGCTGCATGTTCAAGCTGGATTAAGAAAAGGCAGAGGAACCAGGGATCAAATTGCCGACATGCACTGGATCATCGAAAAAGCAAGAGACTTCCAGAAAAACATCCACTTCTGCTTTATTGACTAAAGCCTTTGACTGTATGGATCACAACAAACTATGGACAATTCTTAAAGAGATGGAAAATTCTTAAAGAGATGGAAATACCAGATCACCTGACCTGCTTCCTGAGAAATCTGTATGTAGGTCAAGATGCAACCTTTAGAACTGGACATGGAATGACAGACTGGTTCCAAATCAGGGAAGGAGTATGTCAAGGCTTTATATTGTCACCCTGCTTATATAACTTATATTCAGAGTACATTATGAGAAAATGCTGGACTGGATGAAGCACACACTAGAATCAAGACTGTCGGCAGAAATATCAACCTCAGATATGCAGTTAACAGTACCCTTACAGCAGAAAGCAAAGACAAACTAAAGAGCCTCTTGATGAAAGTGAAAGAGGAGAGTGAAAAACTTGGCTTTAAACTCAATATTCAGAAAACTAAGATCATGGCATTTGGTCCCATCACTTCATGGCAAATAGATGGGGAAACAGTGAAAATAGTGAGAGACTTTATTTTGGGGGGGGCTCCAAAATCACTGCAAATGGTGACTATATCCATGAAATCAAAAGATGCTTGTTTCTTGGAAGAAAAGCTGTGACCAACTTAAACAGCTTATTAAAAAGCAGAGATATTACTTTGCCTACAAAAGTCCATCTATTCAAAGCTGTGGTTTTTCCAGTAGTCATGTATGGATGTGAGAGTGGGACTATAAAGAATGCTGAGTGCTGAAGAATTGAAGCTTTTGAACTTGTATTATTGGAGAAGACTCTTGAAAGTCCCTCGGACTGCAAGGAGATCCAACTAGTCCAGCCTAAATAAAATCAGTCCTGAATATTCATTGGAAGGACTGATGCTGAAGCTAAAACTCCAATATTTAGGCCACCTGATGCAAAGGACTGACTTATTCGAAAAGACCATGATACTGGGAAAGAATGAAGGTGGGAGAAGGGGACGCCAGAGGATGAGGTTGTTGGATGGCATCACCGACTCAATGGACATGAGTTTGAGTAAATTCTGGGAGTTGGTGATAGACAGGGAGGCCTGGTGTTCTGCAGTCCATGGGGTTGCAAAGAGTCTGACACAACTGAGCGACTGAACTGAACTGCAGGCTATCCAGGGCATGTTATCGAGGGTGTGGCTATTGTCACTTCAAGGTACCTAAAGGCTTTTTGGCACATAACACAGATGCTGGATGTCAAGACAGTAATATAACTATATGGTTTAGCTAAGCTCTTAACACTGATCAAGATCATAGGGCTTATAGGAACAATGGGGTGAGAGTCACAATACTAAAAATACTTCTTCAGTGGCATTTGAAAAAGATAGGAGTCTAATAGAAATGTTAGAACAGTTTTACACATTTTAAATTGTTAACAAATATATAAGCAATTTCTATGACACTATCTTGACAGAGACCTAAAGTTTACTTGGAAGGGCATTTTAGAAGGGCTGTAGCCTTAAGTTATTGTGAAATAGCAAAGGCGGTGTTACCTGAAATCAGTTTGAAATTTGTAATGGCAGCTGTGGGTAGGTATGGCTTATAACACACTGGATGAACTAATTATTAAATATTTGAGGTGTGTGCATGTGTTTATTACATACACTTACATAGGTCTTAATTCAGCAGGGCAGTTTTTTGCCGACACATAGCTTTTCTCACTGATGAACTCACACATAAGCAAATGTGAAATTTACATGATGCTCAAAGTGTTCCTTAATAAATCAATCTCACTGGCACAAATATATGTTTTCAAAGCAAGCATTATAGCAAGATCCACCATAATATCACTTCAACTCTGAGTGGAATTATGGAGAAATACAAAAATGTTTTCCAACTTGCAGATCAGAGAAGAGGCCTGATCTTGAGAGACCAAATGATTTCATGTCAAGTACATGTCACCTATGACAAACTCCTCCCATTCCCATTTTCTCAGTTAATACTATTAGATCCCTAGATCCTGGTACATATCTCTTTTGGGTTTTAATTTTACCTTGGAATCTTTCTAAAGACACAGTTCCAGAGATACGCTGCCAATCAATTGAAATTTGTCATCAAGAGTCAGGAAACTGCTTTGTCATACTCATCAACAGTGAAAAAAAGGAAGGGCTATGAACTCTTTTTAAGCAGGGTGACATTATATAGCCTTGACATACTCCTTTTCCTACTTGGAACCAGTCTGTTGTTCCATGTCCAGCTCTAACTGTTGCTTCCTGACATGCATATAGGTTTCTCAAGGGGCAGGTCAGGTGGTCTGGTATTCCCATCTCTTTCAGAATTTTCCACAGTTATTGTGATCCACACAGTCAAAGGCTTTGGCATAGTCAATAAAGCAGAAATAGATGTTTTTCTGGAACTCTCTTGCTTTTTCCATGATCCAGTGGATGTTGGCAATTTGATCTCTGGTTCCTCTGCCTTTTCTAAAACCAACTTGAACATCTGGAATTTCACGGTTCACGTATTGCTAAAGCATGGCTTGGAGATTTTTGAGCATTACTTTACTAGCATGTGAGATGAGTGCAATTGTGTGGTAGTTTGAGCATTCTTTGGCATTGCCTTTCTTTGGGATTGGAATGAAAACACCTTTTCCAGTCCTGTGGCCAACTTGTCCAAATTTGCTGGCACACTGAGTGCAGCACTTTCACAGCATCATCTTTCAGGATTTGAAATAGCTCAATTGGAATTCCATCACCTCCACTAGCTTTGTTTGTAGTGATGCTTTCTAAGGCCCAGTTGACTTCACATTCCAGGATGTCTGGCTCTAGGTGAGTGATCATACCATCATGATTATCTTGGTCATGAAGATCCTTTTTGTACAGTTCTTCTGCGTATTCTTGCCACCTCTTCTTAATATCTTCTGCTTCTGTTAGGTACATACCATTTTTGTCCTTTATCGAGCCCATATTTCCATGATATATTCCCTTGGTATCTCTAATTTTCTTGAAGAGATCTCTAGTCTTTGACAAGCTGGAATCAAGTTTGCCGGGAGAAATATCAATAATCTCAGATAGGCAGATGACACAACCCTTATGGCAGAAAGTGAAGAGGAGCTAAAAAGCCTCTTGATGAAAGTGAAAGAGGAGAGTGAAAAAGTTGGCTTAAAGCTCAACATTCAGAAAACGAAGATCATGCCATCTGGTCCCATCACTTCATGGGAAATAGATGGGGAAACAGTGGAAACAGTATCGAACTTTATTTTTTGGGGCTCCAAAATTACCACAGATGGTGATTGCAGCCATGAAATTAAAAGATGCTTACTCCTTGGGAGAAAAGTTATGACCAACCTAGATAGCATATTGAAAAGCATAAACATTACTTTGCCAACAAGGGTCTGTCTAGTCAAGGCTATGGTTTTTACTGTGGTCATGCATGGATGTGAGAGTTGAACTGTGAAAAAAGCTGAGCTCCGAAGAATTAATGCTTTTGAAGTGTGGTGTTGGAGAAGACTCTTGAGAGTGCCTTGGACTGCAAGGAGATCCAACCAGTCCATTCTGAAGGAGATCAACCCTGGGTATTCTCTGGAAGGAATGATGCTAAAGCTGAAACTCCAATACTTTGGCCACCTCATGTGAAGAGTTGACTCATTGGAAAAGGCTTTGATGCTGGGAGGGATTGGGAGCAGGAGCAGAAGGGGACAACAGAGGATGAGATGGCTGGATGGCATCACTGACTCGATGGAGGTGAGTTTGAGTGAACTCTGGGAGATGGTGATGGACAGGGAGGCCTGGCGTGCTGTGATTCATGGGGTTGCAAGGAGTTGGACACGACTAAGCGACTGAACTGAACTGATGAAGTCTTTTAGACTTGGATTCAAATGTTCACTCATGGCTCTCTCTTACAAGCTGTGAGTCTTGAAATTACCTAGACTCACTTAGGCTGTGTTCTCTGAACTATAAAACTAAGCTAACTCTTTCAAGTTGTTGTGGTGAGAATGAAATAAGAGCTAAACAAATACCTATTGGAGTGTCTGCGTCTGTCTGTCTCCAGTAGTTTTCTTAACTTCTCCTTGGACAAACAAAGAAGGAGAGAAATACATCTCGATTGGGGATTGAGGAGAAGATGGAACTAAAATTTATCATGAAACTTACAAACCAAAATAATCATCTTACTTTTAGGGTTTCATGCTTTCTGTGCCCTCTGCATGAAAACAAACTTGAATGAAATGTTACCAAAGCACAGATACATGGCATGTATATCCTGGGATCACATAGTTATCCTGGGCAAAATACAGATCCTCTGAAATATTGCTTATCACTTGTCATCTGCCCTAGTCACTAGGCAATGCTTTATAGAACTGAACTTTGAACAGACTATCTTGGCTGCTCCTCATGGTCGGCAAGTGTATGTGAGATGGACTTTAAAGCTAAACCCAAAGACAAAGGTGCCAATGAAGAATGCTTGGTTCTCCCTTCTCTAAAAATATTACTGATTTACAATATGAACTCAGGTGCACTTGATGGAAGGAAAAAAGGTTTCAATTCACAATCATTTCCTAATGATACTACAAAATTTTTAAGCGCAAAAAAACAGGCAAATTCTTGGTTATATTATTCAAAAAATAATGAAATAGCTGGGCATTAAAATAATTGTAAAAGCTATTGATAAAAGGCAATGAGTTTATTTCTTTTAGCTGGTAAAATACAGACCATTATAAACTGATTACAATCTGCCAAAAACAAGCGGGTACTATTGCTCGAGGATGTAAATTGCCCGGCTACAATTTTTGCTATCAAAGGCACCACATTCTAAAGCTTTAGTCCTCATTTCAGAGGCAGAGACCTGCTTCTTTTGTGTTGTAATATTTAGACAAGGAGATCGTAGTTATGCCTATCAACATGCATAACAATGAAGCTGCCCAGGACAGATGAAAAGGGGCCTCTGGCAGAGCAGGCTGTTGTTTCTGCCATGGCTGGGCCAGTTACATAATTCCTACTGCAAGTTGCTTTGTTGGCTGAGGCATTATTTCCTTTCAGAAGAATTTAATACCAATGAGATTTCATGTTCTGGTATGCAAGTGGAGATGCTGAGCTAAAATTAAGTAAAAGTCAGATCTCCAGGAAAATAGAAGGGGAAATAATTTCTGCTCCAAGCTATTGCTAAGGATATACAACAAATTCACGCCAAATTTAGCCTGAATTTAGACTGAATAGGGTGTCAGATATGTTTTCATTTGGTAAGAATACAATATTGATGGAGAATTTTATACATTAGGAATATACATTAGGAATTTTATACATGAGGATTTTTATTGCATTTTACTTTCGCAGTAAAATAATAGAAATACTTCCCATTATTCTAGCCAACTATTGGTGATTGGAGAGATGATTGGAAGATAGCATCACCAACTCAATGGGCATAAACTTGGGCAAACTCCAGGAGACAGTGACAGACAGGGAGATCTGGTGTGCTGCAGTCCATGGGGTCACAAAGAGTTGGATAAAATTTAGCGACTGAACAAAAACAGCCAACTATATTGCAGGAGGTAAAGGGAATATAGTGCCACTTTTTCTTCAACATGATAAAAAGTTGTGAATTGTCTGTCTGATGCTATAGAAAAGATGTGTTCTAAACTGGTAAAGCAATAGTTCATTTACAACATGGACAATTAATTCACAACGCACGTCTCTCTTTGAACAGTTAAAGGACAGGACTTCGCTTGGAAGCTGGGGTGTTTTGAAATAAATCTTCAAGAGTTTGCTGTTTGAATATCTCAATCACTGCCCAAGTTTTTTATTTTCATTGTCAGTGGCAACAGGTCTAATGGAAAGCAAGGAGATAGCCTTGCAGTATATCAAGGTGGCATCAGTGTCCAATGAAATTGACTTCCTGAAGGATGATGTCACTTAATATGGCATTATCTAGACTACCCACCTAAACCCAGTTGAATTGCCATCTGCTCCACAGTGAAGCTGGCACAGTTTCCAAGAGGAAACCTCCTGCCATCCTATATAGTGGCCCTTGGGATGGAAAGCCAATTGACCATGATAAGTTAAGTTGATTAATTGTTGATGTGAAAATTAAGATTGCATGCAAAAATTTAAAAAAAAAAAACAAAAAACTGTAAGACTCTATTTCATCCTGATTATTTTTTTCAGGCTGAATTTTTATGCTAAAAATCATTCAGGTTGTTTGCTTAGGTGCTATATTTTTGCTCAGGTGCTAAATATATTTTGCTCAGATGCTTTATTTATTTCACATTTACAGTTATATATATATTATATATATAGTATATATAAAAATTATTATATATATATAATTTGTGAAATTATTAATTATGCACTTTCAGATCTTGATACCAGAGATCAAACTGCCAACATCCATTGGATCATAGAGAAAGCAAGAGAATCCCAGAAAAACATCTACTTCTGCTTCATTGAATATGCTAAAGCCTTTGACTGTGTGGATCACAACAAACTGTGGAAAATTATTAAAGACATGGGAATACCAGACCACCTCATTTGCCTCCTAAGAAACCTGTATGCAGGTCAAGAAAAAACAGTTAGAACCAGACATGGAACAATGGACTGGTTCCAAATTGGGAAAGGAGTACGTCAAGGCTGAATATTGTCCCACTGCTTATTTAACGTCTATGCAGAGGACATTATGTGAAATGCTGGGCTGGATGAAGCACAAACTGGAATCAAGATCACTGGGAGATATGCAGATAACACCACCCTTATGGCAGAAAGTAAAGAGCAACTAAAGAGCCTCTTGATGAAAGTGAAAGAGGAAAGTGAAAAAGCTGGCTTAAAACAATGTTCAAAAAATGTAGATCATGTCATCCAGTCCCATCACTTCATAGCAAATAAATGGGGAAACAATGGAAACAGTGACAGACTTTATTTTCTTGGGCTGCAAAATCACTGAAGGTGGTGATTGCAGCCATGAAATTAAAATTAAAAGATGCTTGCTCCTTGGAAGAAAAGCTATGACAAACCTAAACAGCATATTAAAAAGCAGACATATTACTTTGCTGACAAAGGTCCGTATAGTCTAAGCTATGGTTTTTTTCCCAGTAGTCATGTATGGATGTAAGAGTTGGACCATAAAGAAGGCTGAGCACTGAAGAACTGATGCTTTTAACTGTATTGCTGGAGAAGACTGTGGAGAATCCCTTGGACTGCAAGATCAAACCAGTCAATCTTAAAGGAAACTAATCCTGAATATTTGGTGGAAAAACTGATGCCGTAGTTGAGGTTCCAATACTTAGGCCACCTGGTGTGAAGAGTTGACTCATTAGCAAAGACCCTGATGCTGGGAAAAATTGAAGGCAGGAGAAGAATGGGACAATAGAGGACGAGATGGTTGGATGGCATCACCAAATCAATGGGCATGAGTTTGAGCAAGCTCCAGGAGATGGTTAAGGACAGGGAAGCCTGGCGTGCTGCAGTCCATGGAGTTGCAAAGAGAGGGACACAACAGAGCAAAAGAGCAACAGATCTTGATACAGAATGCTAATTTTGTAGTTTTTGATACACTACATGCAGACTCAAGACACAGACACATGCATGCATATCTGTATTTGCACTTACCATACTATATTATCTGAACATAAGGTATTGTCTTGATAGGCAATTTTTCCTCTGCTACAAGAAAATGATCTCAATGTTTCATCATACATTGATCAACTCACATCAGTGTATTCCTCTCAAAATAGTTCCCTCTGAAAGGGGTTACATTGTCTGAACTGGCATAGCCCCAAGACTACAGAACATGCTTAGTGGTTATCATTTTTATTTGATATTACTTAAACTTATGAACTTCTAAGCCTGTATTTCAATGATATTTGGTTCTGCAGCCACTAGAACTGTTGTTTTTCTTAGTGTATGTTCTTTACCTGTGATGTGCTGTTGCATTCAAGTCTATGTCTCAGAGTTTATCAGTAGTTTGCAGTTATTCCTATCTTACAGCTTATGCCTTTCTCCAGATTGCAGTTTAAGCCTATGCTCAATTTATAGGTCTATATGCCCATGTATAGGTAAGATCAGTTTTTATTTTGCCTATATTATGTTTAAAACTAGTCATACTGGTTTCTTTATGAATTTGTTTTCATAACTTGTTTGACTTATTCATGAATCCATATTTCATCTCAATGATTGGTAGACTTGTGTTCAGGGTAGGAGGCAGCTCTGCTCTGCAGGAGCAACAGAGAGACTAAAAAGACAAATCTGGATGGCCCTTGGTCTGACATGGGCAGGTGCACCAATCAACCCCACAGTGAGAAAGCTATAATGATGAGATATGTTATGGACTTGGCTTCAACTCCATCAGTCGTGGAAAACAGATCAATTAGATTTGACATTGATACACCTTCAATACTCAAAACTCTGAGGGAAAGAATCCCCCTGCCAACTGCTTTCCAAACAGGATCTTTAACTGTCTGTGTAAAATGTCTTGCTCCTTAAAGAGCGAAGGTATCCAAATTAACCCTAAGCAAGGGGGCTCTGTTAATTGTGCACTGAAGCTTTATTCTAGGCAAGAAGGTGAATGTCATTTGGAAAAGAATTGTAAGATGATCCCTGAACATCCTTTGCACTTTTTCATTCCAGACATGCAGAAAGACATTTATAAAATTTAAGAGAGGGCAAACCATGTTGGCAACTTAGCAAATTGCTCTTTTGGTTTTATCAGTGCTTTTGAACTGCTTCTGGGGTGTGAAATCTTCCATGGTTTTCTTGTATTTATAAAGATACAAATGTTTCCTATTTCTTTACATTACAGAAGATTTTGAAAATTTATACTTGGAGTATTCACATATGTGTAATATAGATATATTGTGGAATGAAGGCAAAACAAACCAGGCAATCAGCTTTGCTGATGTTATGCACAGTATTTAGGTTTAAGCATTGCTATGAAGACAATGTAAAATATTTCACATACTGAATATATTTTAGTAATCCTGGCTCTTAAACATTTAAGAAACATCTATTTCAAAAAGCAAACCTAAAAGAAAAGAAAATAAACGTTCTAAGAATTACTTCATTTTGCTATTTGCTTAAGATTCCTAAGATAAATCTTATTATATAAATGGTTGAAAGATGATTCTAATTGTTTTTCAAATATACTTTTTCTTCATTGTTTAAAAAACTGCTATGTCATTTCTATTGGTCAAAGCATTTGAAAAGGTGAATTTTTTTCCCTATGTGATCCTAAGTTATTAAATAAAGTGCAATTCAAAGGTATTTGTTGACTTTTTTAAAACAACCTAGGGACAAACTGTATAAAAATGAAAATCTTTAAGACCACCTGATCTCTGCTCCACAGCCAAAACGACATATGTGAAATTGGTTTCTAGCTTATCATTAAAAAAAAAAAAATCCTAAGTCAATTCAAGTTATTGCACCTTCAAGATCATTTTAGGAAAAAGATATCAAGACAAGAAAAATATTCTTAGCCAGAGTATTTCTCTTCTCAGGGTGGAATCCCTGGGAGCAGGTATATGGGATGTTTCACACACTCGCCATAGCAGTCAATACAAAGAAGACTTCCTGTTTGTTCCCCAAGAAGGGACTCATATCTCCCCTGTCTCCACCTGTTTTTATTTGTTGGTTTAAGTTTGATTAGGTAGTTTATTAAATGGCAGTAATAAGAGCAAGACAGGAATTTATTACTTTCTTATACAAAAGAAGGCTCGTTTGATTCTAATTTTCTGCTCCTAGGATGATGATATCATGTTAGTATCATTACATTTGAATTTCAGGCCCAAAGAGGGAGACAACAAAAGGCAAAAATGGATTCTCAGAATAATTCAGAGAAATAGTTCACTGGGAATAACTTTATGTCTAAAGATATGTGGTATACTACATTAACCTCTTTCACTATACTAAAATATTTATGAAAATGTATATTAATTTATAGAAAGTAATTTTCTAGAACTTGACAGCATTGATTTATTCTTTTCCTTGTCTAGATTTATTAAAATTATGTGGAGAGCATGGATATATATAGTTGTAGCTTTCTATATATATTTATGCTTTTGTGACATAGATGAAAATCAGTTCATTCCAAAATGGCAGATCAGTTTCCTAAGTTTTGTGTTTTTTCTTTTTTCCATTCCTCATGCAATAGTGATTTGAGAGAATCCCATCATGCAAGTGTAGGAAAAGGCACTGTGGGCACTGGCTCACTGCCCCAGTGATCTGATTGCACTGAGAAAGTGAGCACCACTTTTCAGTGATACCTGAAAAAATATATATATTTTTAATTAGGTGCGCTCACAAATGTAAGTACTTCTTGTTTATTTATTTTTCCCTGCTTATTTCTGAAATTTGATGTACAGACAGAGGCAGCACATATTTATGTTACTTCAAAGACCTAGGGAGATACTCTGAGAGCATATTCAAATTTAGGGGTTTGCTGTAACATAGTTTCCCTAAGAAATCTGTTGAGATTCAAATTTACATGAAGAAAGTCCATGGCAGGGTAGGGGGCTGTCAAAACTAATCTTTCTTTCCTTCTGCATCAGTTATAAGAAAACCCTAGATGTGTTGATCTAGCTAGAAACTCTGTTATCTATGACAACAGCATCCCTTCATTTGACCCAAATACGCAACTGGAAAAGAGGGCAACAATTCGTGTCAACAACTTCTCAGTGACAGAAAGAATTTAGAACTGCTATTACATTGCACAAATAATTAATCTAACGATCCACACAAGCAACCAAGCAAATTTTGTAAAAAGAACTATTTTTATTCACATCTTTCAACCCAATTACATATTAAGGAAACAGTATCACTAAAGAATATCCTTATATGTACAGTACACTAGAATCCTGAGATCCAAGGCTTAGACTTCTGATATCCTATGAAAGTGTAATTCCAGAGATTTTAATGTACAGCTGCACTGTGAATGTACTGTAAATACTGATGCTAGTCCATTGTATTAATTTTGTTAAGTCAGAAAATCTGTCTTTTGTGGATAGAGGCAAGTGGACACAAGCTTATAATATTTGCAGAAGCATCAGTTGTATTATGTGCAGCTGTGAAAGAAGGTTGGGTGCATTTCATTAGGTTATTTGCCGTATGTTGTTCAACCAAGTGGATGCTCATTTCAACATTCCACTTTATTATTTTTGCAGATCTGCATGGATGTCTGGGCTGAATTAAATGTGAGGCATATAGAGCAGACCTGTATACTTCAAAATGTACATTTTTGTTGCTCATCCAGAATGAGTCTCTTAATCTTGGAAGACATAAAATTTCTATTTATCATTTGGACTTGACTAAAATGCATGTGCATTCCCTTAATATATAAATTATGAAAAGTCAAATTGTATAAGGGACTCATTACTGTGCTCAAGTAGAGGCATTTTACCATGTTTTGCTTGCTTTTAGGTTTATATTTTTAATATTCTAATGTGTGCCAATAAACACTCTGTGGAGTGTTACTAGACAAAATTTGAATAAAATGAGAGGGCAAAATTACATGAAAATAAAATGGAAAGGGTTTTTAGGCAGAAGATTTTTTTAAATTTTAATTTATTTATTTTAATTGGAAGCTAATTACTTTACAATATTGTATTGGTTTTGCCATACATCAACATGAATCCACCACAGGTGTACATGAGTTCCCCATCATGAAACCCCTTCCAACATCCCTCCCCATCCCATCCCTCTGGGTCATTCCAGTGCACCAGCCCCAAGCATCATGTATCCTGCATCAAACCTGGACTGGTGATTTATTTCTTATATGATATTATACATGTTTCAAGGCCATTCTCCCAAATCATCCCACCCTCTCCATCTCCCACAGAGTCCAAAGGACTGTTCTATACATCTGTGTCTCTTTTGCTGTCTCACATACAGGGTCATCATTGCCATCTTTCTAAATTCCATATATATATGTTAGTATCCTGTATTGGTGTTTTTCTTTCTGGCTTACTTCACTATATATAATAGGCTCCAGTATCATCCACCTCATTAGAACTGATTCAAATATGTTCTTTTTAATGGCTGAGTAATACTCCATTGTGTATATGTACTACAGCTTTCTTATCCATTCATCTGCTGATGGACATCAAGGTTACTTCCATGTCCTGGCTATTATAAACAGTGCTGCAATGAACATTGGGTTACACGTGTCTCTTTCAATTCTGGTTTCTTCAGTGTATGCCCAGCAGTGGGATTGCTGGGTCATAATATGCAGTTCTATTTCTAGTTTTTTAAGGAATCTCCACGCTGTTCTCCATAGTGGCTGTACTAGTTTGCATTCCCACCAACAGTGGGACAAAGGAGGCAAGAATATACAATGGAGAAAAGAAAACCCTATTACAACCCTCTTACAGGGTTCCCTTTTCTTCACACCCTCTCCAGCGTTTATTGCTTATAGACTTCTGGATCGCAGCCATTCTGACTGGCATGAAATGGTACCTCATTGTGGTTTTGATTTGCATTTTTCTGATAATGGGTGATGTTGAGCATCTTTTCATGTGTTTGTTAGCCATCTGTATGTCTTTGGAGAAATGTCTGTTTAGTTCTTTGGCCCATTTTTTGATTGGGTCGTTTATTTTTCCGGAATTGAGCTGCAGGAATTGCTTGTATATTTTTGAGATTAGTTGTTTGTCAGTTGCTTCATTTGCTATTATTTTCTCCCTTTCTGAAGGCTGTCTTTTCACCCTGCTTATAGTTTCCTTTGCTGTGCAGAAGCTTTTAATTTTAATTAGATCCCATTTTCTTATTTTTGCTTTTATTTCCAATATTCTGGGAGGTGGGTCATAGAGGATCCTGCTGTGATTTATGTTGGAGAGTGTTTTGCCTATGTTCTCCTCTAAGAGTTTTATAGTTTCTGGTCTTACATTTAGATCTTTAATCCATTTTGAGTTTATGTTTGTGTATGGTGTTAGAAAGTGTTCTAGTTTCATTCTTTTGTTAAAGACATCGTCTTTTCTCCATTGTATATTCTTGCCTCCTTTGTCAAAGATAAGGTATCCATAGGTGCGTGGATTTATCTCTGGACTTTCTATTTTGTTCCACTGATCTATATTTCTGTCTTTGTGCCAGTACTATACTGTCTTGATGACTGTGGTTTTGTAGTAGAGTCTGAAGTCAGGCAGCTTGATTCCTCCAGTTCCATTCTTCTTTCTCAAGATTGCTTTGGCTATTCGAGGTTCTTTGTATTTCCATACAAATTGTGAAATTATTTGTTCTAGCTCTGTGAAAAATACCAGTAGTAGCTTGATAGGGATTGCATTGAATCTATAGATTGCTTTGGGTAGTATACTCATTTTGACTATATTGATTCTTCTGATCCATGAACATGGTATATTTCTCCATCTATTAGTGTCTTCTTTGATTTCTTTCACCAGTGTTTTATAGTTTTCTATATATAGATCGTTAGTTTCTTTAGGTAGATATATTCCTAAGTATTTTATTTATTTATTTATTTTTTGTTGCAATGGTGAATGGAATTGTTTCCTTAATTTCTCTTTCTATTTTCTCACTGTTAGTGTTTAGGAATGCAAGGGATTTCTGTGTGTTGATTTTATATCCTGCAACTTTACTATATTCATTGATTAGCTCTAGTAATTTTCTGGTGGAGTCTTTAGGGTTTTCTATGTAGAGAATCATGTCATCTGCAAACAGAGAGAGTTTTAATTCTTCTTTTCCAATTTGGATTCCTTTTACTTATTTTTCTGCTCTGGTTGCTGTGACCAAACCTCCCAAAACTATGTTGAATAGTAGTGGTGAAAGTGGGCACCCTTGTCTTGTTCCTGACTTTAGGGGAAATGCTTTAAAGTTTTCACCATTGAGGGTAGTTTGCTGTGGGTTTGTCATATATAGCTTTTTATGTTGAGGTATGTGCCTTCTATTCCTGCTTTCTGGAAAGTTTTTTATCATAAATGGATGTTGAGTTTTGTCAAAGGCTTTCTCTGCATCTATTGAGATAATCATATGACTTTTATTTTTCAATTTGTTAATGTGGTGAATTACACTGATTGATTTGCGGATATTGAAGAATCCTTACATCCCTGGGATAAAGCCCACTTGGTCATGGTGTATGATCTTTTTAATGTGTTGTTGGATTCTGATTGCTAGAATTTTGTTAAGGATTTTTGCATCTATGTTCATCAGTGATATTGGCCTGTAGTTTTCTTTTTTTGTGGCATCTTTGTCAGGTTTTGGTATTAGGGTGATGGTGGCCTCATAGAATGAGTTTGGAAGTTTACCTTCCTCTGCAATTTTCTGGAAGAGTTTGAATAGGACAGGTGTTAGCTCTTCTCTAAATTTTTGGTAGAATTCAGCTGTGAAGCCGTCTGGACCTGGGCTTTTGTTTGCTGGAAAATTTCTGATTACAGTTTCAATTTCTGTGCTTGTGATGGGTCTGTTAAGATATTCTATTTCTTCCTGATTCAGTTTTGGGAAGTTGTGCTTTTCTAAGAATTTGTCCATTTCTTCCACATTGTCCATTTTATTGACATATAGTTGCTGATAATAGTCTCTTATGATCCTTTGTATTTCTGTGCTGTCTATTGTGATCTCTCCATTTTCATTTCTAATTTTATTGATTTGATTTTTCTCCCTTTGTTTCTTGATGAGTCTGGCTAATGGTTTGTCAATTTTATTTATCCTTTCAAAGAACCAGCTTTTGGCTTTGTTGATTTTTGCTATGGTCTCTTTTGTTTCTTTTGCATTTATTTCTGCCCTAATTTTAAAGATTTCTTTCCTTCTACTAACCCTGGGGTTCTTCATTTCTTCCTTTTTTAGTTGCTTTAGGTGTAGAGTTAGGCTATTTATTTGACTTTTTTTCTTGTTTCTTGAGGTATGCCTGTATTGCTATGAACTTTCCCCTTAGCACTGCTTTTACAGTGTCCCACAGGTTTTGGGTTGTTGTATTTTCATTTTCATTCATTTCTATGCATATTTTGATTTCTTTTTTGATTTCTTCTGCGATTTGTTGGTTATTCAGCTGCGTATTGTTCAGCCTCCATATGATCTTTAAGTATAAAGGGCTCTGATTGGGTACAGGTGAGTTGAGTCTTAGGTAGCAAATAATGAGATGGAGACTGGTTAAGAGATGATATCTCAAGATAATTTGGGACCTGATCAAATAAAACCTTTCAAGGACATGATAAGGACTTAGAAATTCATTCTAAATGTGTAGCAAGTCGTGGGAGAATTTTGAGCAAAGGTGTGATGTGATAAGCATTATGTATTTAAAGGATTTATCTGATTGTGTGTGGAGTAGGAACTCACTATTCATAGGAACTATTTATGAATATTGCTTTTTTTCCTTAACATAATGGTATAATTAATTGTACTGATGTATTTCCTGATACTAAACTATATGCATTTCTGAGGTAAACTGAAATTTATATACATCCAGGTGATTTTAGGTTGTTATTATTTTATTTAAATTCATGAATGAGGTTTATTTTCCAAGCTTGGTCAGGAAGTGGAGAGAAACTGAAGCAGTTTCTGCTAAATTAAAACGTTTTAAACTGGGCATCTTACTGATATATGTGAAAAGTAACTAAGAGAGTTGGAGAAGGCAATGGCACCCCACTCCAGTACTCTTGCCTGGAAAATCCCATGGACAGAGGAGCCTGGTAGGTAGCCTGGTAGATGGAGCAGTCCATGGGGTCTCTAAGAATCAGATACGACTGAGAGACTTCATTTTCACTTTTCACTTTCATGCATTGGAGAAGGAAATGGCAACCCACTCCAGTGTTTTTGCCTGGAGAATCCCAGGGATGGGGGAGCCTTGTGGGCTGCTGTCTATGGGGTCACACAGAGTCGGACATGACTGAAGCAACTTAGCAACAGACACCTAAGAAAGTGATCAGAAAAGAGCTTGCAAATGTAAAATTATATTTGGATTAGCAAAGTATAATTTGAAAATGAATAGGTTGGAATCAGTATTAACCACTCTTTGCTATTAGATAGGAAGGAAGAAGTCAATCTAGCATCTGAAGCAATACAAAGGTTTGATTAAACAGTATTTTACTGATTTTGATGCTGTTATTATTTAGTGGAACAAAGGAGTAAATGAATAAATGAATGGATGAATAAATCACCACCATTTGCATAATACTTTCCAGAATACAAATCTCTTTACTTACTCACTTGGGTAAGGAGGAAAAAAAAAAAATCTAAGAAATGAGCTATTCTAAGGTTTTAAGAGAAGTGATGCATTAATGGTTAAGAACACCCAGAATGCCAGGGTTGCAAGTCCTGTCTGTGCCTCCTATCACATGTGTAATTATCTAGTAAACAACTTCTTTGCTCCCAGTTACCACATCTGTAAGATGGAAATAATAATAAATTTTTATGGCTTTATTGTTAATATGAATAACATTAAATGAGTAAAACATTTAGAACAATGTCTGCAGAATAGTATGTGTTTAATAAATATTTACTTTAAAAGATAATAAAGGTAATAATTGTATGGAATAGAACCGGCCTCAAAGAGATGTTTCAAAGTATCACTCTTTCCATTAATAAAGCTAATAAAAATACAGTCATGAAGGGCATGCTAAATAATTTGCTGTTTCAGCTCAATAGTCTCATATAAAAGAGATAATGAATATTTAGCATTTGCATATTAACTGGCACATAAGTGTCATTGGTTACTATAAGTGCATTTAGCCAAGTTGACCCAATTATTGTAAGGCTAAAACATTTATATAAATATAGCATGTTGTTATAGAGACAGTAGTAAGCTACACACCAGTCAGAGATTTGCTATTTGTCTCTGCTAACTATAGACAGCTCTTTTCAAAGAACAGCTTGTTATGTCGTCCTAAATGCCACTCAACCTGATTTTCCTCGAGGTGTCCATATGGGCGATGGTATTTTGCAATATTACTCATCTATTAGGAAACAATGTCATTTTCAGAGATTAGAGATGACTATATGTCATCTGGCCAGGGCTGTTTGTCACACCCCTACATTCATCAGTAAACATGGCAACAGAAGATTTTGCATACAGTGCCACCTGTGTGTGCAAAAGCTTTACTCCCCTTTAGTCTGAGTTTGCCCAGTTTGGAAGCATGACCAAACTCTAAAAGTCATATACCAGCTGGGTGGGAGGAGAAATAAAAAACAGGCCAGAAAAATTCTTCCCAGACCACCTGAAGATGTATTTCTAAACATATCACCAGACCTGAAAATGTTCTATCTGAATTGAATGCATATATTACCAAACATCAATGAATATGTAATATCAATGATTTTTTTCATAGTGTAATAAAATTAAATACAGGAGTGTGAATAGTTAGTTCTGTTTATGCTATCATCTCAAATATCTGGCAGTGATCACTAAGAACTTGGCATTTGACAAGTTTTTGCTATAATAGCTGTAGTGCCTTTGTGTGTGTGTGGTCAAATAGATGACCATTTTAGCTGAACATGTAGTAGTCTGCAGAAGTTTGCTTATCTCTCTGTCTTTTTCTTTTCTCATTTTTGGTGTTGAGGTATTTTGCCTTTTATGATAAGTACTTTATAATGTACTCTTGGAGAAAACACAATAGCCTTATTACTATGCATTCATGTTAAGTGGCTTTAGTTATGTCTGAGTCTTTCCTATGTTATGGACTGTAATCTGCCATGATCATCTGTCTGTGGGATTCTCCAGGCAAGAATACCAGAGTGGGTTGCCAACCCTTCCCCCTAGGGGATATTTCCAACCCAGGGATCAAACCCACATCTCCTGTGGCTTCTGTATTGCAGGTGGATTATTTATTGCTGAACCACTGGGGAAGCTCTTTTATAACCCTATTAGTAGTGAAGCGAAGTCGCTCAGTCGTGTCCGACTCTTTGCGACCCGTGGACTGCAGCCCACCAAGATACTCCATCCATGGGATTCTCCAGGCAAGAATACTGGAGTGGGTTGCCATTTCCTTCTCCAGGGGATCTTCCCCACCCAGGGATTGAACCCAGTTCTCTCATATTGCAGGCAGACGCTTTAACCTCTGCACCACAAGGAAAGCCCTATCCTACCCAGAACTGTTGCAACCTGAGAGCCAGGCGTCCCCGGGTCAGGGTGCAGATCTCCAGGCAGGCTGAGGCGTGACAGCCTCCTAGAGATCGAATCCCCGGGCAGGCCGAGGCCTGACGGCCTCCAGAGAATTGGGTCCCTGGGCAGGTCGAGGTGTGACGACCTCCTGGGTCCCCCGGACTGGAGTTGGGCATCCTCAAGATCTCCAGTATGACTAGTACTGGATAGGATTAGTACTGGGTAGGATTAGTAGTGAGTAAGTGCATTTTACTTAAATTAATAAAAATGGAATTTCAAATAGAGAAAGATTGAAGGCTTGGGATTTTGGGGGGGAGATATAGAAGCTAACATTTCTTGGAATTCATATCCTCATAAAATACTTCAGTTATATCTTCCCATTATTCTTCTCTCTGAAATAATTTATCCCATAAACGCTTCTGCAAATAAAAAGTCTTCTGTTTCTGCTACTTAGTGAGTTTGTTTTTAAATTTAGTTACTCCTCTTGCACCTTTAACTGTCTTTTGTTAAAATATTAATAGTTTTAATCATGAGGAAATTGAGTGAACTCATGACCAAAATTCTTTAGAGAATAGTCTTAAACGTCTGGCATCATATTTCCCAAGCAGTCTCTCTGCATCAGAAAATGATTTATTAACCAGAGTTCAGCTGCTTTTTGCTTTTGTTGTCTATGACAAAAGGCATGTTTAAGCATGTTAAATTCACTTAATATAGTGGACAGAAATGATGGTTTACCATAGCAGAATTTGCTGCCAATGCATATTTCTTCTTTGTGTTACATATACGGAATAGTTAATCTGACCTCAAAGAAAAGAAACATATGCTCCCCCAGATAAGGTTCTAGAGATGAATGAGTCTGTCTGCTATACTGCATTTGTTGGTCAGAGAGAAGGGAGAATAAAGGAGGGTGGAAAATAAGCAGAAAATGAGACTCACCAAAGGCCTGATTCTAAAGGGGAAAAGTGAAATAAAACAGAAATGACACATAAAATGGAATGGAAGTGGGGTGAATAGATGCAGAATATAAAATAAGTACAGGTATGTTGGCAGTCAGCAGTCTCTCTGGGGTCACATTTGTTATTTGTCCCTGAGCAAATGATTTTGGAATGTTAACACTCAATGTGCCTGTTTCTAATGAATTAGGCTGTCAAAAATAAATAAATAAATTCAATATGGGGACTATCATCTATAAATTGTATAACTCTAACAAGCAAAACCATTATCCAAATTCTATGTTGGGCAGCATTTCTATGTACTGAATGAATTAAGACTGCAATCTTAATTGGCCCAGTTTTGTGTGGCTCATGTAGCTGGAAGCTGAAAGTGGTGGTGTCGCCTCCTTCATACTACTGGGCCAATGCAGGATGGCTGTAGTCAGTTCCACAGCTGCTGCACCATCTATGACACTGTCTCATTTTGTTCCTGCTTCTCTTTTACCCTTTTCTCACTCTCTTCTGGTCTACGCCATTTTCCAAGTTGGTTATATTTTATTTTGTTGAAAATATGTATGCCAGGCTACTTCTCCTTGATCTTTCAACATTATTCCATTTACTGAACACCAATTTATTCTTAAAATTGATCCTTTTATTTTCAAAATGTTTCACTCACCTGGTTCTCCTTCTACCTTCTGACCACTTCTTGTTTCCTTTCTTTCTTTCTCTTTCTCTTTCAAAATGTTTATAAACCAAAAATAACCAATGAGAAAGATGCTATTTTGTTGAATAAATTTGGAAAATACTACAAATTATACCTTTTTGTTGGTAACTTACCAAAGATTATTAGACTCTTTTACAAGTCCTGGAGTAAAGAACCTTGTTTTTGTTTAACTTAACATCTAGCACTCTTCCTGGTTTCCTGTTTATTACTATACTTTAAAGGATCATGTATTGCAAATAACTATGTATAATGGGTCTTTGTTTCTATGTCAAGCATTAACCCACATTTCCAGTTACCTGTTGAATAGCTTGGATGGGATCTTATGCCAAAACTTTGAATTCAGTATTAAAAGGTACATCACTTTTCCCCTTAATTAAAAAAAAAAA
Organism: Capra hircus; assembly: GCF_001704415.2. NCBI lineage: Eukaryota > Metazoa > Chordata > Mammalia > Artiodactyla > Bovidae > Capra > Capra hircus. The sequence goes on from NC_030813.1 coordinate 27,663,291, forward strand.
AATTATCAGTTGGCTTCAATGGGTCAGGCACTGGTAGGTGTTAAGGATAAAGTAATAAACAGAATGTAGTTTCTGTGATGGAGATAAGTAAACAGAAAGAGGGGTGGGGTTTGAGAGAGATGAGGGCAAGAAGGGCAACAGATCTAAACCGAGATCTAATCATGAAAATCAAATCAAATCATGAAACTCCATGCTATGGAGTTTGAAGTTTTTCTTGACAACAAAAGGCAGCCCATGAAGAATTTTAAGGCAATCAATGATCAGATTTTTTTTTTTAAACACCAATATGATTCCAGGATGAGGTATACAGTAAAGCAAGGCAAGACTGGAGTCTATGAAATCAATTACTCTAAGATGAGACAATTATGAAATTAATCAGAATCTGCCTCTTGTTATTCTTAGGTGTGAACACTTTTCTATTTTCTCAGTTTGATATCCTTAAGGACAGTAGCTTTATCTTATTTAGTCTTGTCCACTTGCCCATCCTTATTATGCTTTTTTGCACATCCTAGATGCTTTCTTAATGATTGCTTGGTGAGTAAATATATACGAACTTGTTACTGTTTAAAATATGTTGAAAGCACAATTTTCTCAAGGGACTAATAAACAAAAAAAATGAAAGAAGTTAATGAGAACCAAGAGAAATAGGGAATTAGCGGTCAGTGAAATACAATCATAAAGACAGAAAATAAAATTTGATGATAGGAATTGCCTACTTAGGAGACATGAGTTCAAAGGCCTGGTAATTTAGTAAGAAGAGTTTCACTTCTAAGTCACAGAACTTGTCTTTACATCACCATTAAATACACACACACACACACACACACACACACACACACAGTTCGGTAAGCAGCCATTGCTTAACCTATCACCCCTGTCTCTGGGACTGCCCAATTATTGTCCTAGGACTGGAACATTCCCTCATATGGAAGACAGATGTTGAGGTGTCAGTTGGCTCCAGATTTTTGTTAGCAGGAAACTTTCCCACATTCTTGGTACATGGTGAATTCCCTTGAATTACTTACACATTTGTTGTATAGACAAGTCCACCAATAAATCTGCACTCCCTGCCCAAGGTAAAGAGATCTTTGCCTGCAGCACAAGAAGGGGAGTGAGTTCCCCTGCCTTGTGTTCGCAATCAGAATTCACACATTGATCTTGCTCTTCTCCTTTCTGTGAGTAAGGCTTCTTCCAACCAGCACATTATTGAGTCTTCTTTGGCAGTTCTGAACACATAGAAGATGCAGTGGGCAGAGGGCTGGGGGCTCCTATTTCTGGGGGTTATCATTGTTATGGTCTCTGCTGTCTTTCATACAATGGAAATCCTAACTTGGCATTGGCAACTCATTCTTCCTGCCCAGCATAAACCCATAATTTGTCAGAACTAGAACATGGAGTGAGTCAATGGGCGGAACTGCCTCAAGTTTGGTCATGATTTGGTAACCACATCTGAGGTAAAGCTCAGTCTGGAGTGCAGAATATGAGTAAAAGGGAAGCTTAAAATGCTGACGGCCCTCTCTCATGCCTGTAGAGAGTATGAGGTTGAAGGAATGTTTGGATACATGGGTTATTAGGTTTCTGAATAATAAGATTTAAGCTAAGAGTCTAGAACCATCATCTGATACTAGTGCACTTGGGGGAACGCTTCTATGTTCTCAGCAAGTGTTAAAAATATATAATGTGGTATTAATAGTTTCTTGAGTATTTTTGATATGCTAGGATCTATGCTATCTCACATGAATCTGCTTCATCTACCCATTACTATTCTTACTATAGAAATAGAAAAACCAAGGATTGTGGGGGTTGTGTGCACGCTTAGTGCTCAGTCATGTCTGACTCTTTGCGCCCCCATGGACTGTAGCCCACAGGCTCTTTAGTCCATGGGATTCTCCAGGCAAGAATACTGGAATGGGTTGCCATGCCCTCCACCAGGGGATCTTCCCAATCTAGGGAAATCATGGAGGTTAAATAACAGCTAATGACTGGCAAATTATAGCTAATTTCAAAATTTGTGATCTTAAACTCTGTATTTCATGCTTCCTCATTTCATTTGAAATAACTAGCTTTCTCATGAGGTCAGCAGTGCCTAGAAGCACTTTTGGCTTCAGTTTGAATTAAAACAGCTAAAACACTATTTATTTCAGCATTTTATTAAAAATTCTGTCATGCTAGTCAATATATTCATAAAAATGGAAATTAAAAGTCGCCATTAGAAAATATCTTTTCCTTTCAGTTCAGTTCAGTCTCTCAGTCGTGTCCGACTCTTTGCGACCCCATGAATCGCAGCACGCCAGGCCTCCTGTCCATCACCATCTCCTGGAGTTCACTCAGACTCACGTCCATTGAGTCAGTGATGCCATCTAGCCATCTCATCCTTGGTCGTCCCCTTCTCCTCCTGCCCCCCCATCTCTCCCAGCATCAGAGTCTTTTCCAATGAGTCAACTCTTTGCATGAGGTGGCCAAAGTACTGGAGTTTCAGCTTTAGCATCATTCCTTCCAAAGAAATCCCAGGGTTGATCTCCTTTAGAATGGACTGGTTGGATCTCCTTGCAGTCCAAGGGACTCTCAAGAGTCTTCTCCAGCACCACAGTTCAAAAGCAGCAATTCTTCAGCGCTCAGCCTTCTTCACAGTCCAACTCTCACATCCATACATGACCACAGGAAAAACCATAGCCTTGACTAGATGGACCTTAGTCAGCAAAGTAATGTCTCTGCTTTTGAACATACTATCTAGGTTGGTCATAACTTTTCTTCCAAGGAGTAAGCATCTTTTAATTTCATGGCTTTTACTTTGGTTATACATTAACCTGGATCAAAGATATATCTTCCTGATACTAGGAAAAGTGGCTCAGTTTTATCCAAAAAAAGCTTGAGTGTCCTGAAAATGTATGTTATAGTAGAAGAGATTTACACATTTTGATATGATCATAGAAAAATGTAGGAATTTTGCTATTAGCCATATCACCAAAATAAATTAAAATCAAAGTACAAAAAGCTTCAATGATGAAAACAAGTAACCAATATAATTTCCTATGTTTGATGAGTATCCCAGGCAAAACCTGATAATGCTTTATTTTTAAAAAATATTTTATTAAAATAGGTATTTTGTCTTGGGTTTCAAATTGTCTTGCCTTCCGGGTAGATAAAGTTGCCACTGAATTTGGTTTTGTGTATTGTGCTTAAAAGGAAACAAACACACTGCTTTAAAATTTCAGCCAGGATATATATAAAGAAAGAAGTGAATTATGCCTGCAAAGAGTAGAGGAGTCAGTCTCAAATTGATGCATTAAAATTAACTTCATCTAGTATCACAATCAGGGCCCAGGGAAAATCTATGGTATCTACTCTGTGGACAAGAAATAGCTGTGTCATATTTTAAAGGAAAATAATTGATTCTGTATTTTTCTCAACCTTGAAACACATAATAAAGTACAGAAAGAAGAAAAGGAAGCTGGTCTGATTATTTCCCCTGAGATAGGGAGTAGATAGGCCTGGACCTAATAGGCAGGTCTTTTTGGAAAAGCTATGACTGAATCAATTTCAAAGTAGTATGAATGGATGCTCAACCTTGAGCAGCTTTAGCAAAATACTGCAGAACTTGTAGATGCCCAGAGAGCACACAGAGAAGACAGAATGAGCAAGGCTTTTCAATACAGGTAGCTCATACATTTTCCCTTAGGTTTGCTTTTCTTTTATCTGCAGTTGAAGGCTGAAAGAATAGAGATAGACAACTCTCAACTTGCTGACATTTACTGACAGCAAAAATGTTATTATGAATAGAGCTCATTCTGCAAACCTCCAGAAACCAAGCCTTTACTCTTAAATGGGAAACATTTTATAGGCAGAGTTTATGTTGAATTAATATATAGAGTAAGAACTGAATTCTTTTTTATACTATCCCAATTAGAATGTCCTTTTTTAGAGGTGTTCGAAGGAAATTTGCTTCCTTAGGTCATAAAATTTTCCATTTTTGTCTCATTCAATGAAGTTTTATATTTCTTTTAATGGGGGTTCCAGGACTTTTTGTTTCCATGATTAGAGAAATGGCTTAAATATTTATAGAAGTATAACTGATTATTGGCTAACACTCACTCATATTAACCTAAAGTTGATCCATTTTGCTTTATTGATTGGTAGTGGGGTGGTGAGATAAGAGAAAGGATATCTTCTTTGGGTTCAGATGTTGAATGGAAGAAGATAATTAAAAATTGGAATAAAGAAGTGGAGAAAAAGTTCAGCTGCTTATATTGGGACAATATGCACTATTATATAGCTTTCAGAGGCATTTCCCACAGGGAATCTTGCTTTTGTGTTGAATTTAGGGCTGCTGGAACAGAGAAGGTAATAGAACAGCCAAAGTTCAAATTCATTTCCCCTGGTGTTTAAGGAGGTAAGTCTTCCTGTTTAGAATGGGGATGTATTTTAATAATGTCAAAATAATGTAATAGTAGGACTAAATTACCAATGGCATTTTTCATAGAACTAGAACAAAAAAATTAAATAAATTTGTATGGAAACACAAAAGATCCCAAATAGCCAAAGCAGTACTGAGAAATAAAAATGGAGCTGGAGAAAAGTCAGGCTCCCTGACCTCAGACTATACTACAAAGCTACAGTAATCAAAACAATATCATACTAGTGCAAAAACAGAAATATAAATCAATGGAAAATGGTAGAAATCCCAGAAATAAATCCATTCACCTACAGTCAATCAATCTATGACAAAAGAGACAAAAACATACAATGAAGAAAAGATAGTTTCTTCAATAAGTTGTGCTGGGAAAATTGGACAGTTGCAATGTGAAAGAATGAAATTAGAACATTCTCTAGCACCATACACAAAAGTAAAATCAAAATGGATCAAACACCTAAATGTAAGGTCAGATACAAAAACGCTCTTAGAGGAAAACATAGGTAGAACATGTTTTGAAGTTAATCACAGAAATATCTTTTTGGATCCATCTCCCAGAGTAATGAAAACAAAAACAAAAATTAAAAAAAAAAAAGGGACCTAATTAAACCTTTTGCACATTAAAGGAAACCATAAGCAAAATGAAAAGACAACCCACAGAATGGGAGAAAATATCTTCAAATAAAGTGACCAATAAGGAATTAATCTCCAAATTACACAAATAGCTCATGCAGTTCTATGTCAGAAAAATAAATGACCCAATAAAAAAATGGGTAGAAGATTTAAACAGATATTTCTCCAGAAAGATATAGATCACCAAAAAACAAACACATGAAAAGATATTCAACAGAGAAATGCAAATCAAAGCCATAATGAAGTATCCCCTCACATAGGTTACAATCACTTCTGCTCAGTTCAGTCACTCAGTTGTGTCTGACACTTTGCAACCCCATGGACTGCAGCATATCAGGCTTTCCTGTGCATCATCAACTCCTGGAGCTTGTTCAAACTCACGTCCATTGAGTCGGTGATGCCATCCAACCATCTCATCCTCTGTCATCCCCTTTTCCTTCTGCCTTCAGTCTTTCCCAGCATCAGGGCCTTTTCTAATGAATAAGCTCTTCATTTAAGGTGGCAAAAACAAAAAAACAAAAAACAAAAACCAAAAAAACAGGTCACAGTGACCATCATAAAAAAGTCTGCAAACAATAAATGTTGGAGAAGGTGTGAAGAAAAGAGAACCCTCTTGAACTGTTGGTCGAAATGTAAACTGGTACAACCACTATGAAGACCAGTATGAAAGTTACCTAAAAACTGAAAATAGAACTACCATATGATCCAGTAATCCTACTCCCAGCCGTATATCCAGAGAAAACCATATTTTGAAAATATACATCTACTCCAATATTAATTGTAGCACTGTTTACAATAGCCAAGATATGGAAGCAACCTAAATGTCCATTAACAGAGGAATGGATAAAGAAGATGCAGTGCATATATAACCAGAGGAGGCGATGGCACCCCACTCCAGTCCTCTTGCTTGGAAAATCACGTGGACGGAGGAGCCTGGTGGGCTGCAGTCCATGGGGTCGCTAAGAGTCGGACACGACTGAGCGACTTCACTGTCACTTTTCCCTTTCAAGAATTGGAGATGGATATGGCAACCCACTCCAGTGTTCTTGCCTGGAGAATTCCAGGGACAGGGAAGCTCGGTGGGCTGCCATCTATGGGGTCACACAGAGTCGGACATGACTGAAGCAACTTAGCAGCAGCAGCAACAGTGCATATATAAGATTACTACTCAGCCATAATGAACAAAATAATGCCATTTGTCACAACATGGATAGACCTAGAGATTATCATACTAAATGAAGTAAATCAGAGAGAGAAAGATAAATATCATATGATATCTCCTGTATGTGGAATCTAATTTTTTAAAATGATACAAATTAATTTATTTACAAAACAGAAATATTTCAAAAGCAAACATATTTACTAAAGGGGAAAATGGGAGGAGTGGTGGATTTGGAGCTTGGGATCAACATACACACAATATTATACACAGAATAGATGACCAACAGGGACCTACTCTATAGCACAGGGAACTCTACTCAGTAATCTAAAGTGGCCTAAATGGGTAAAAAATAAAAAAAAGAATGAATGTGTGTGTGTGTGTATATATATATATATATATATATGGCTGAATCACTTTTCTGTACACCTGAAACTAACACAACATTGTAAATCAACTATACTGCAATACAATTTTTTTTTTTTTAACTGATGAGACAGTCAGAATAAGGTCATTCAACTTAATCCCTGGGAAGAGATTTTTTTCCTGGTAACATTATCAGGTCCCCCACCTCTCTGCACAAAATACAAGTTACTCCATAGGCCACTGAGAAAACCCACCATTTTCCTTGTAATACTTGAATAGAAATCAGTGCAAAAGCAATATTTGTACTGTTTAAAGAAACATACTAAAACCTGATGACTGAAATACTGTTTGAGGTTTATTAAAAATATGCCAGTCTAATAGTTTCTTTTATCTTTCAATATGAAGAGAGAAAAGTAACTTTTCCTTTTTATTTTAAATGGAATCAGAAGAGGATATATATGCAGGATCATCCCAGAATCTTTCATTCAATAGTGAACATGAAGCTGGTTCTCAATCATTTGCTTGGCTTAGATTTGGAAAGTTATCTGTAATTCCAGTAAATTGGTCCTCAAAAAAAACAACAAAAAAAGACCAGTTTTTAACTTCCAAGTTGCCCAGAGATGAAGCTTGTTGCTCCATAGGCTTCCCAGCTGGTGCATCTGGCTCCATGACAGGGCGTGTCAGGTTCTATCTGTCATAATGTTCCACATGACCTCATGGTTCAGAGACAAGTGCAGACGATGAAAGGAGATGGTGTCACTCACAATATGAGGTCTCAGCTGGGGAAAGTCTCAGAAAACCTCCAACTCATTTTTAAAAGTAAACAAATTGGAAATGAAAAGCTCAGCTTGTTGGGCAAAATGAATTTTATTTGGCTCAAAATTTTATCTCAGAAAAACTTCAGAGCACATGAGAATAAACAAAGAGTGCAAAGTTGGGGTCAGAGATTTTGTTTAGTTCAAGGATATGTCTTAAAATTCTCCCACTTAGCTTAGGCTTCATCTCACTTGCTAAATTCTTTCATTTATCTCTCCATTATTTAAAAAATACATTTAAGTTAGAAAAGCTTACATGGGTTTTCTAATTGATGATACAATCCATGATATTACTTAAACTCACACAGTACTTATTACCATTCAGAAATAAATGCTTTTTGTTTTATGTTCTTTTGCAATTGATGCCCAATGACACCAATAAATATCTCTGTGTTTACATGATATCATTTCACATAGAGGAAACTTGAGACCAGTCTTGGTTAAAAAGAAGATTTAGATAGAAATAAAAGAGAGATCCAGGTAGTAAAATATTAGGAATAAAACTAAAGTTATTAGAGTTGGAAGTTTTCTTAGAAATCATCTATTTCCTAAAATATACAAACTTAAGAATAATATTTCCACAAGATGTTCTGAAAAAAGTCTTGTCATTAAAGAAATAGAAGTAGCAGTGTATAATATACTATCATCTGGTGATGCTCATTGTATACCAGTGTATTAAAGACCTGAGAATGTTTTACTTTTTTTTTTTTTTCAAAAAATCTCTTTAACATGTTTCTCCATCATTTGCTCAAGGCAATGTGTGGTAGTGACAGCACAAATAGATTTGACTCAGAATCATAACTTTACTACTATGTGTGTGTACCTGATAAGTCAGTTAGCAACCCTAAACCTGAATTTCCTTCTCTAGTAAATGTGCGTGCTTCGGTCCTGTCTGATGCTTTGTGACCCTATATATTGTAGCTCACTAGGCTCCTCCCTCCATGGGATTCTCCAGGCAAGAATACTGGAGTGAGTTGCCATGTCCTCCTCTAGAGGATCTTGTGGACCCAGGGATTGAACCCACGTCTCTATGTCTACTGCATTATCAGGCAGGTTTCTTTACCACTAGCACTACCTGGAAAGCCCCTAGTAAATGGGGGATAATATTATTTACTTCCTAAGGTTGGAGTGAGGATGAAACAAGAAAATGATAATGAAGTCCCTAGCTTTGCAGCACCTCACATATAGTGTATGTCTTCTTCAAATTGTAGTTTAATTAACAGCAAGATACCTTTGATTTAAATAACACAGGAAAACATAGTTGTTACAGAAATTAAAGCAATATGTAGTCTTGGAAAGGAAATAGATTATTAGTAAAAGTAAATGGTACATGATGCATAGAGTTACCAGCAGGATGTGAATCTTTGAACTTCTAATATTGTCCTCTTTCCATGATGGTTTAGTCATTTTTCATGGATTATGGATTAGGTGATGATATATAGGTATGATGTGACGTGAAAGTCCTCAGTCATGTCCAACTCTTTTCGACCCCATGGACTTTACAGTCCATGGAATTTTCCAGGCCAGAATACTGGAGTGGGTACCTTATCCCTTCTCCACCCCCTGACCCACCCGCTGAGTCAGATCCTCCTGACCCAGGAATTTAACAGGGTTCTCCTGCTATCAGGGAAGTAATGATAAGGGTACACAATTGGTACTGTATCATCTAGACTCAGATTCTAAACTGAAAATTAGTGCTGTAAGTTAGGCAAGTCACTTGACTTTTGAGCCAGTTTTCCTATTTGTGAACCATGAGTTAAAATATTCCTCTTTGTAATAGTTGCCGAAGATAGTTAAACTATAGGAAATTCATCATTTGTTGAAGATTAATCATATCCCAGGCCACAATTCCTAGGTAATACTGCAATAAATGTTTTGCCTATAGTGAGCGAGCAACTTTATAAATACTGCACAAAGTATAATGCTGTTTGTAAATATTACTTAATAGTAACAGTGAATGCTACTTGGCACTCCATAGTTTCTAAGTAGTTAACTAAATATCTGTATAACTTCAGGTATAATTACTATAATGCCTAGTAATCACCCAGAAGAAAAGAAGATACGCTCAGTCCCCAAGTATTGACAATTTTGAACTCTTAAAGAAGTTTTAAAATCTGTTCTATTATCAAATTCCAAATAATGCAAGAAACCAGGTTCAATTTGCTGTATGCTATCTAGGATCTCTGTTCTCTTAGCTCAGACTTTCAAAATGCCCATTCCTAAGCAACTGAGGATATGTTGCTGCTAGGGCTACATAAAACTTTTGTGGGTGGACCCAGTAGGAATGAGAGTACATATTATTATTCGTATTTTTCATAAGAGGAAACCAAGGTTCAGCCAGGCCAATGAACAGAAAGTTAGAGAGGACATAAACCTAATTTTTAAATTTCAAAGCACAAAAGTCACCTTCTACTGTGTCCAGGACATGACAAAGAAAAGATAATTTAACAGATGATTTCTAGAGCTCAAGCTCCATCAGATCAGTTTTATTAAAGGATTGATTTACTTTTAAAAAATGACCCCTGGGCATATGTCATGTAGTAAAGAGATAAATTTATTCCAGGAAGTTTTATATCAGTTAATCATTTTCATATCCATAAGCGGTTATCAGAAATGCTTGAGGAATGTTCAGTCTGTTCATTTTTGAGGATAAGAATTATAATATCCCATATTCCCTCCATGGAGCGAGAAAGTAACCTGGGTAATCTTTGTTCAACTTTGGTGCTATATTCGTTTTTTTGTTCATATTTGTTTTTCCTCTTCTAAATTTTATACATATGCTCTCTAAAACACAAGACAAATATTGGATAATTAGATATATAATTTCCCCCAAATCCCTTTTGAGTGAAAAATCTTTTTGGAAATGACTTATCGTCATATAATCTATATAGAATTTTCAGCAGTAAAGAGATATTTCAGTGAGTAGTCATCAAACATCTTTGTAGTTGAGGTGTTGTGCAGGGTACTAAACGACCTTACTGCTTTGAAGGAAGTTAAGAATTTGGTGAGTGAGGTGGACAAAGACAGGGAGTATTTAACTTGTAAAGGATGTATTGGGCCAGCACATGTCCTGGGTCCTTTGCTCTGCTTGGATGTACATGCTAAGCTTCTCCTAGTGTTCTGTTCATTTATTGATCCAAGGCACACTCATTGTAAGCCAGTCGGATGTTAGGAATTTTACCAATCTCTCACGGCATTACCATAAAAACTTAACATAGATCTATAAAAGTTGTCCTTAAGGAATAGGAATCTGATTGATGTTAGTAACTTTGCTATTACAACATAGATTGACATGATATAGACAGTAGAAGAAGCTATCGGAATATATGAAATGAAAACCGCCCAAACTTGGGAGCTCGAGGAAGGCTTTCTCAAAGTGACATCTGAACTGGTAACTGAAGTCAGAGAAAGAACAGCCCCAGAAAAGAGGGGAAAGTGAAGGAAATATTCCAGCCTAGAGAAGAGTATATAAAAAGAACAGCCTCAACCTCATACTCTAAAACAAATTGAATTGAACCAATTGAGTAAAAGTTTTGAGAAAGGGAAAACCGTATGTAAAATTATAGAGAAATTAAATCCACTATGTATATGAGGAAGCAACAGTATTTTGGTATACTTCTATCAAATTCTGCAGTCAAATAACAGAACACGAATCCTGAGGAGGGGAGGAGGGTCAAGATTGAAATGGACCTTGATATTATTAGGTAGTAGCAAACCACTGACAGGCATCACACCAAGTAATTGCTTAGAAAGACTTCCTTAGATCTACAGGTAATAAAATGGAGAACCAGAGAGCTTCTATGACTTGCCCAAAGGCATACAGCCAGTTAGAAAAAGAATTGGCTACACATGCCTCACCTTCAGGCATTTAACTTATTTGGGAAATTTAAACCAATGGGAAATTTAAACCAATGACAAATTGGTTGTCAAGTAACTGATACCAGTGGCTCCTTCTCTCAAGAGGACTCTCTAAAATATGTCCTTCCCAGAGTAAATCCCGGGATGATGTCTAGATAAACACAAAAAGAAGGCCATGCTTGCTTGATTTGCAATCACTCCCTTTTCGCCTCACTTATGTTTGATTATTCATTGTCTCTCACCCTGAATATGAGTTTCAGAAGGGTCACTGTCATCTTGTCACAGAATGAGAACTGTCTCCCCTGAGTTCCCCAGCACCTGCAGCACAGTTTACATTGATTCAGATTAGCTCTGGGTCAGCAGTGCTGTAAGAAGAGGGTTTTAACTCCTTCTAGACCTGGTTTCTTTCTCAGAGTGAGTCTGAGGACCCCACATTCACAGGATTCCTCTTCCCCTGGTCTTTCCTGCTCACTTCCTGCCCTCTCTCCAGAGTAGGCTGGGTTTTCTCCCTCAGCCTGCAAGCTTCTGTTTTCTGCCTGGCTGAGTTCACCGCCTTCCTATGACACCTCAGGGAATTGCCCTCTTATTACCACAATTACAATCTGTACACATTTCATTAAACTAATATCGCTTCGCACAGGCTTTCTCCACAGAACAGCACAGCTGGAGGCCCATTTCTTTTCCTCAGCTTAAACACTTTGACAGGTTAAGAAAGCTATTATGTCTGAATAACAGGTGTTGCAAAACAATGTGCATTTGATGTTTAAATGAGAGAGCTTCTTTATTGACTGGCTTTATTGCAGCTAAGGCTTTCCTTTTTCACAATGACTGGATTTTTATTGTTTTTACTGCTTTTGAAAGTGTATTCTGTTGTTTCAGAATAGGTCTGAAGTGACTGTGTGTGGCTCTTTGTTATTCTGCTGTCCTCTCCTTTTATTATTATTATTATTATCAGTGCTTCTTGCTTTACTTCTCAGGTGAAAAAGAGCTGCAGAAATACAAGGGTTTCGTTGGGTCTCTCTTTCTCTGTACTAGAAGCACACCCGCTTCATGCACAACTCCCAGAGGATCTCGAATGGTCTCCTTCTCTATTATTTCCCTCTGTTTTTATTGCCTTCTCAGTCCTCTCACCTATCTTCTAGTTACTGAAAGAATTGGTTCCCAAATGAGAAACAGTAAAATACAGAGGGAGCGCTTACTGTTAGGCTTCCTTATCTGAATATCATTGTCACATTCTTTGTTTAGGACTTTGATGCATAGGACATACACAGGGGTATATAATATTGGGTATTTATCCTTTTTATCTCTTAACATTTGTTTATGTTTCCTTACATTTATCAGCGTTAAACAAATCTTTATTCCTTTTCTCTTCTTCCTCACACAATATCATGCTCAGCAGGGTATAGTCTGCTTTTATTATTTCAATAAGATGACTTTTGCTGAAGAGACAACCAAGTGTTAAAATACCATTTTTCAAAGGCAAGTGCTCAGTGAGAGAGAACACATGATTATGAAAGCATAGAAATGGATGGAAATAAAAGATGACTTTGAAATATTTAGATGTGTATTCTCACAATCTCTAGTGTAGTGCTCTTCATATTGTAGGCACTCAAAAATGATTATTAATGCAAAGATAAGCCATAATATACTTTTTGAAAGCAAAATTTAGATTTCATGTTTACTTACGTTTTATGGTATTAAAAAGCAGGAAGAGAAAAAAGGAAGACAAAAGAAAACGCTCACTGTTTCCTTTAGCTGAATATTTTCAATTCTCTTAGTATATTCAAAAGTTGTAATCATCCTAATTATCATCATTTTTGTGTCTGTGAAGCCAAATGAGGTCATATCTTTGACTAGATGAGATTTATGTTTTACTCAGTATATGTATATCATCTACTAGAATTGGGGCAGAGCCTAGTTCCCTGTGCGTCTTTAGTATATCTAGGGCATATTCGAGAACAAAGTAGGTACTCAGTAAGAGATTGCTGAAAGGATTAACCTTAGTCCCTTTAGAGGTGAATTCTTTTCTGTGGGGTGGGCTGTGCTGTCTGCTGCTGCAGGCTTTTCTCTTGCGGCTGTGTGCAAGGGCTGCTCTCTAGCTGGGCATGGGCTTCTCCTTGCAGTGGCTTTTCTTTCACAGCATGGGCTCTAGAGCGCATGCGCTTCAATAGTTGCAGCACATGGACTCACTAGTTTTGGCTCCTGAGTTATAGAGCACAGGCTTAATAGTTGTGGTCCACAGGCTTAGTTGCTCCAAGACATGTGGGACCTTCCTGGATCAGGGATCGAACTCGTTCCTGTCTCTTGCATTGGCAGGTGGATATTTTACCACTGAGCCACTAAGGAGGTCCTAGGAATAAATTCTTCACCTGGATTTCAGATGGCTCCAAGACCTCCTGAAATTCTAATTTTGTGTATACACACAGGAGTGGGACAGTGAGAATTTCTGGTTTTCACTGGATTATCAAAGGAATCTGTGACTCCAAAGTTTATGTATCCCATCCTAAAAAGAAGTGTTTTGAATGATAACAATGAAACATTTGGCAAATGAAGGAATTATTTATTGAGCTTATGGCTTAAGCATATTTTTCTGTTGTAAAGTTATGCCTAGTTGAACATGAAATTTATGAAACTAGGTAAGTTTTACTTGATCTTATAAAAATATACTCTTATATTATTTAATTGTTCCTTCCCAGAGCCAGAGACCAACTGTGACCATCAACCTACAACTGTAACACAGATGGATATTATCAATAATAATACCCAAACTTGCACTTTAAGTACTTTGCAATTTAAAAAGTGCTTTCTCCACAGAAATACATCCCACTAGATTACTGATTCACCAATATCCTTAGGAACAGATGAGGTCAGTTCTATTTTCAGAGATTTCCAAGTACAGTCTGTGTCTAAATCTCTGTGATGCCTATTTTTTTAAAGTGGTAATTCTGCATTTATGAGGCACAGTTCTCCAGAGAATTTCAATGAACTTCGTCAAGTTTCTACAAACGATGTAGAGCAAGACTGTGAGTCTTCTCACTTGACAGGTAAGGAAACTAAAATGCAGATACTGTTTAATGATTATTCTCATGGCTATCTGGACCATGACTGGATATGCAAATCATAATATTAATCCTGAATTTTTCATTAGTTGCTTGCTTCTAAACTAATAAACACAGAAAAATTAAATATTTATAGATTTAGGAATATCTTTGCAAAAAATCCCAGTATATATTTTTCTTTCTGATTTAAAACTGAGAAAATAATTTTACCTTGGAAACTGGTTTTAAAATGAAGGAAAATGTTTTATAGGTTTGAGCCAATGGATTTAAATGAAATGTTATGAATACCTATCAATATACTAAAATCTAGTAATATAGTATATGATTCAATATATTAGGGAAGTCCATTATAACAGATTTTTAGAAATATCTGCTCTCTTCAGATAACTCCACAGATGTGGGTGATGCATGAATTTTCAGAAAAAAAGGTTTTGTTTGAAAAATAATGAATGAAAGATCAGATTGAGAGAGTTTTGCTTTCTAGTTTCTTTACGTCTCAATATGTTAATTAGATTATTTAGCGTGACACAGATTCCCTTTCCAGATTTATTCTTTAGGCCATTTTGAAACTTTACATCTTTAGGTGTTTATGTGAAGGAATATTAAAAAGTTAAATTCAGTTTTACCTCTTATACATTCTTCCCTTTTAAATATTATTGCAAGCTATGACTATGTTTCAACATATTCTCTGATTCAGCCTATTGCAAATAATAGAATCAGTTGTCCATAACAGTTCTGTCAATTAGATTGTATCTGTGCTGTCTTTCTCTTGTCCTAGAAATTCATCTTCTTGAAAGCATTTGTGTTATTGAAAGCAACGGAGCCTGGTAATGCTGGCCATTACCTTTACTTCATTTGCATTTTTGTCCAATATTTTATCCCCAAGTTCCCTCCTCTTTCCCGAAGCCCACATCACTCCACTGCATCTCATCAGGTGCCCTCTCAGCCACACAGAGGCAGCCTGCTGTGCGAAAACAAACTGGGTACAAACCAGTTTCCCAAGTGTCTGGGGCTTCTCACGCTTGTTCCTTAAGCCAGCAGCAGCTGGGATGACCCACATACTAGAACTGTTTTCCTCTCTCTAGGTTTACCCATTTCCAGGAATGACCATTGTTCATTACCTCCAGGATTTGAAAACACAGCATGATCCCTGTGGGTGGTACAATTTCCTCTGCTGGAAAAATCAGGACACAATGGGAAACTTAAAGCCCCAAAGAGCAGAAGGGTGAGTGTAGCAAAGCAGAAAATGTTAGCACAGTGTTCCATTATGCCAGCAAATATTCCTTCCTATGTGTGTGAAAACAGGAAGAGAATTACACACTCACCTGCCTAGTTACAGGCAACTGTCACCAAGAATAAATGCAGTTTTCAAACACAATAGGGAAACAAGAATTTATTCAGTATGGGGGCTAAATCTAAACAAAAAAGAAAATGTCAGGAAGAAAAAATATGTATAGTTAATTTAATAGGATTTATTTTCTGCCCAGTAAATCCTATAACTTATAAAGAACAGTCCCTGATTGTAGAAGGAAAATAAATTTCTAAGTTTTCTTTTAGCTTATGATGAACAAGGACTTAAGTTATTAGTCAATATCCCTAAAAGATTTTATCTAAACCCATGGTTCCTAAACTTCAGCATTCACTACAGTCACCTGGGGAACTGGTAAAAGTAGAGGCTCAGATCCTATCTTGCATCAATTTGTTAGCCTCTATACTCTGGTAGCTTACCAAACAAGTCTCCAAACCCAAGTTTGAGAACCACTGATCCAAACCATGAAGGGGAAGAACTAAAACATTTCAATACTATACATTCTTTTAACATTTTTTTTGTACAATTTTAAGTTACAAAATGTTATAGTAACGTTGGAGCCATCTTAGACTCTTTTATATTCCACATCCAACCTATCAGCAAATCTTGGTGGCTGTTTCTTTGAAATGGAGCCCAAAGCTGATTGCTACTCATCACCTTCACCTCCATCATCCTACTGAAATTTCAATATGAGCCTCACATGTTGATGTTCAGTGGCACAGTTGTGTCCCATTCTTTATGACTACATGGGCAGCAGCACACCAGGTCTCCCTGACCTCACCTTCTCCCAGAGTTTGCCCAAGTTCATGTCAAATCATCAGTGATACCATCCAGCCATTTCATCCTCTGATGCCCTCTTCTCCTTCTGCCTTCTATCTTTCTCAGCATCAGGGACTTTTCCAAAGTGGCGGCTGCTTGCGTCACGTTGCCAAAATACTGGAGCTCCAGCTTCAGCATCAGTCCTTCCTGTAAGATTGACTGGTTTGATCTCCTCAGTGTCCAAGGGACTCTCAGGAGTCTCCTTCAGCACCATAGTTCAAAAGCATCAATTCTTTGGTGCTCTTCCTTTTTTATGGTCCAGCTCTCACAACCATATGTAACCACTGGGAAGACCATAGCCTTGACTATATGGACCTTTGTCAGTAGAGTGATGTCTCTGCTTTTCAACGCACTGTCTAAGTTTGTCATAGCTTTTCTGCCAAGGAGCAACTGTCTTCTGATTCCATGGCTTCAGTCATCATCTGCTGTGATTTTAGAGCCCAAGAAGAGGAAATCTGTCACTGCTTCTCCATTTTCCTCTTCTATTGCCATGAAGTACTGGAACCAGATCATGGGAAATTGATGGGGAAACAGTGGAAACAGTGTCAGACTTTATTTTGGGGGGGTCCAAAATCACTGCAGATGGTGACTGGAGTCATGAAATTAAAAGATGCTTACTCCTAGAAAGGAAAGTTAGGACCAACCTAGATAGCATATTAAAAAGCAGAGATATTACTTTGCCAACAAAGGTCCATCTAGTCAAGGCTAAGGTTTTTTCAGTAGTCATGTATGGATGTGAGAGTTGGACTGTGAAGAAGGCTGAATGCCGAAGAATTGATGCTTTTGAACTGTGGTGTTGGAGAAGACTCTTGAGAGTCCCTTGGACTACAAGGAGATCCAACCAGTCCATCCTAAAGGAGACAAGTCCTGGGTGTTCATTGGAAGGACTGATGCTGAGGATGAAACTCCAATACTTTGGCCACCTCATGCAAAGAGTTGACTCATTGGAAAACACTCTGATGCTGGGAGGGATTGGGGGCAGGGGGAGAAGGGGACGACCAAGGATGAGATGGCTGGATGGCATCACTGACTTGATGCACATGAGTTTAGGTGAACTCTGGGAGTTGGTGATGGGCAGGGAAGCATGGCATACTGAGAATCATGGGGTTGCAAAGAGTCAGACGTGAATGAACAACTGAATTGAACTAAATGGGACCAGATGCCATGATCTTCAGTTCAGTTCAGTCACTCAGTCATGTCCGACTCTTTGCTACCCCATGAATCGCAGCACGCCAGGCCTCCTTGTCCATCACCAATTCCTGGAGTTCACTCAGACTCGCGTCCATCGAGTCAGTAATGCCATCCAGCCATCTCATCCTCGGTCGTCCCCTTCTTCTCCTGTCCCCAATCCCTCCCAGCATCAGAGTCTTTTCTAATGAGTCAACTCTTCTCATGAGGTGGCCAAAGTACTGGAGCTTCAGCTTTAGCATCATTTCTTCCAAAGAAATCCCAGGGCTGATCTTCAGAATGGACTGGTTGGATCTCCTTGTAGTCCAAGGGACTCTCAAGAGTCTTCTCCAACACCACACTTCAAAAGCATCAATTCTTCAGTGCTCAGCCTACTTCACAGTCCAACTCTCACATCCATACATGACCACTAGAAAAACCATAGCCTTGACTAGACGGACCTTAGTCAGCAAAGTAATGTCTCTGCTTTTCAATATGCTATCTGGGTTGCTCATAACTTTTCTTCCAAGGAGTAGCATCTTTTAATTTCATGGCTGCAGTCACCATCTGCGGTGATTTTGGAGCCCAAACAAATAATGTCTGACACTGTTTCCACTGTTTCTCCATATATTTCCCATGAAGTGATGGGACCGGATGCCATGATCTTCGTTTTCTGAATGTTGAGCTTTAAGCCAACTTTTTCACTCTTCTCTTTCACTTTCATCAAGAGGCTTTTTAGTTCCTCTTCACTTTCTGCCATAAGGGTGGTGTCATCTGCATATCTGAGGTTGTTGATATTTCTCTCGGCAATCTGATTCCAGCTTGTGTTTCTTCCAGTCCAGCGTTTCTCATGATGTACTCTCCATATAAGTTACATAAGCAGGGTGACAATATACAGCCTTGACATACACCTTTTCCTATTTGGAACCAGTCTGTTGTTCCATGTCCGGTTCTAACTGTTGCTTCCTGACCTGCATATGGGTTTCTCAAGAGGCATGTTAGGTGGTCTGGTATTCCCATCTCTTTCAGAATTTTCCAGTTTATTGTGATCCACACAGTCAAAGGCTTTGGCATAGTCAATAAAGCAGAAATAGATGTTTTTCTGGAACTCTCTTGCTCTTTCCCTGATCCAGAGGATATTGGCAATTTGGTCTCTGGTTCCTATGCCTTTTCTAAAACCAGCTTGAATATCAGGAAGTTCACATTTCATGTATTGCTGAAGCCTAGCTTGGAGAATTTTGAGCAATACTTTACTAGCATGTGAGATGAGTGCAATTGTGTGGTAGTTTGAGCACTCATTGGCATTGCCTTTCTTTGGGATTAGAATGAAAACTGACCTTTCCCAGTCCTGTGGCCACTGCTGAGTTTTCCAAATTTGCTGGTATATTGAGTGTAGCACTTTCACAGCATCATCTTTCAAGATTTTAAATAGCTCAACTCGAATTCCATCACCTCCACTAGCTTTGTTTGTAGTGATGTTTTCTAAGGCCCACTTGACTTCACAGTTCAAGATTCTGGTTCTAGATGAGTGATCACAGCATCGTGATTATCTGGGTTGTGAAGATCCTTTTTGCACAGTTCTTCTGTGTTCTTGCTATCTCTTCTTAATATCTTCTGCTTCTGTTAGGTCCATACCATTTCTGTCCTTGATCAAGCCCATCTTTGCATGAAATGTCTCCTTGATATGTCTAATTTTCTTGAAGAGATCTCTAGTCTTTCCCATTCTGTTCTTTTCCTCAATTTCTTTGCATTGATCACTGAAGAAGGCTTTCTTATCTCTTCTTGCTATTCTTTGGAACTCTGCATTCAGATGCCTATATCTTTCCTTTTCTCCTTGGCTTTTCACTTCTCTTCTTTTCACAGCTATTTGTAAGGCTTCCCCAGACAGCCATTTCATTTTTTTGCATTTCTTTTCCATGAGGATGGTCTTGATCCCTGTCTCCTGTACAATGTCATGAACCTCATTCTATAGTTCATCAGGCACTCTATCTATCAGATCTAGGCCCTTAAATCTATTTCTCACTTCCACTGTGTAATCATAAGGGATTTGATTTAGGTCATACCTGAATGGTCTAGCGGTTTTCCCTGCTTTCTTCAATTTAAGTCTGAATATGGTAATAAGGAGTTCATGATCTGAGTCACAGTCAGCTCCTGGTCTTGTTTTTGTTGACTGTATAGAGCTTCTCAATCTTTGGGCTGCATAGAATATAATCAATCTGATTTTGGTGTTGACCATCTGGTGATGTCCATGTGTAGAGTCTTTTCTTGTGTTGTTGGGAGAGGGTGTTTGCTATGACCAGTGCGTTCTCTTGGCAAAACTCTATTAGTCTTTGCCCTGCTTCATTCTGTATTCCAAGGCCAAATTTGCCTGTTACTCCAGGTGTTTCTTGACTTCCTACTTTTGCATTCCAGTCCCCTATAATGAAAAGGGCATCTTTTTTGGGTGTTAGTTCTAAAAGGTCCTGTAGGTCTTCATAGAACCGTTCAGCTTC
This sequence comes from Capra hircus, assembly GCF_001704415.2. NCBI lineage: Eukaryota > Metazoa > Chordata > Mammalia > Artiodactyla > Bovidae > Capra > Capra hircus. The sequence goes on from NC_030813.1 coordinate 27,683,379, forward strand.
AGCTTGTTCAGCATTACTGGTTGGGGCATAGATTTGGATTACTGTGATATTGAATGGTTTGCCTTAGAAACGAACAGAGATCATTCTGTCATTTTTGAGATTCAATCTAAGTACTACATTTCGGACTCTTCTGTTGACCATGATGGCTACTCCATTTCTTCTGAGGGATTCCTGCCTGCAGTAGTAGATATAATGGTCATCTGAGTTAAATTCACCCATTCCAGTCCATTTTAGTTTGCTGATTCCTAGAATTTCAACGTTCACTCTTGCCATCTCCTGTTTGACCACTTCCAATTTGCCTTGATTCAGAGACCTGACATTCCAGGTTCCTATGCAATATTGTTCTTTACAACATCGGACCTTGCTTCTATCACCAGTCACATCCAAAGCTGGGTATTGTTTTTGCTTTGGCTCCATCCCTTCATTCTTTCTGAATTTATTTCTCCACTGACCTCCAGTGGCATTTTGGGCACCTACTGACCTGGGGAGTACCTCTTTCAGTATCCTATCATTTTTGTCTTAGGTTTTTTTAATATTTAGTTTTAAACCAGCTTTTTCACTCTGCTCCTTCACTCTCTTCAAGACATTCTTTAGTTCCTCTTTGCTTTCTGCCATTCAGTTCAATTCAGTTCAGTCACTCAGTCACATCTGACTTTTAGCAGCCTTGTGGACTGCAGCATGCCATGCTTCCCTGTCCATCACCAACTCCAGGAGCTTGCTCAAACTCATGTCTATTGAATTGGTGATGCCATCCAACCTTCTCATCCTCTGTCATTCATTTTCCTCCTGCCTTCATCTTTCCCAGCATCAGTGTCTTTTCCATTGAGTCAGTTCTTCACATCAGGTGGCCAGTGTATTGGAGTTTTAGCCTCAGCATCAATCCTTCCAATAAATATTCAGGTCTAATACTGGTTCGATCTCCTTGCAATTCAAGGGACTTTCGAGAGTCTTCTCCAACACCACAGTTCAAAAGTATCAGTTCTTTAGCACTCAACTTTCTTTATGGTCCAACTCTCACATCCATACATGACTAGTGGAAAGACCATAGCTTTGACTAGACACACCTTTGTCAGCAAAGTAATGTCTCTGCTTTTTAATATGCTGTCTAAGTGGATCATAGCTTTTCTTTCAAGGAGAAAGCATCTTTTAATTTTGGATTGCAGTCACCATCTGTAGTGATTTTAAAGCTCAATAAAATAAAATCTCTCACACTTTCCTCACTATTTGCCATGCAGTGATGGGACTGGATACCATGATCTTAGTTTTTTCAATGTTGAGTTTTAAGCCAGCTTTTTCACTCTCCTCTTTTAGTTCTAAGAAGCTCTTTACTTCCTCTTTGCTTTCTGCCATAAGGATGGTGTCATGTGCATATCTGAGATTATTGATATTTCCCTGGGTAATCTTGATTCCAGCTTTTGAATCATCCAGCCCAGAATTATGCATGATGTACTCTACATATAAATTAAATAAGCAGGGTGACAATATACAGCCTTGTCGTACTCTTTTCCCAATTTGGAACCAGATGTTGTTCCATGTCTCGTTCTAATTGTTGTTTCTTGACCTGGATACAGATTTCTCAGGAGCCAAGTAAGTTGGTCTGGTAGTCCCATTTCTTAAAGAATTTTCCACAGTTTGTTGTAGCCCACAAAAAGGGTAGTCAAAGGGTTTGGTGTAGTCAATAAAGAAGAAGTAAATGTTTTTCTGGAATACTCTTGCTTCTTTGATGATCCAGCAGATGTTGGCAATTTGATCTCTGGTTCTTTTGCTTTTTCTAAATCCAGCTTGAACTTGTGTAAGTTCTCAGTTCATGTACTGTTGAAACCTGGCTTGGAGAATTTTGAGCATTACTTTGCTAGCATGTGAGATGAGTACAATTTCTGCCATTAGAGTGGTATCACCTACATATTTGAGGTTGTTGATGTTTCTCCTGCCTATCTTGATTCCAGCTTGTAACTCATCCTGCCCATCATTTATCATGATGTGCTCAGTGTATCAGTTAAAAAAACAGGGTGACAACAGACAGCCCTGTTGTACATTCTCAATCCTGAAACAATCAGTTGTTCTGTACAGGGTTCTAACTGTTGCTACTTGACCAAAATACAACTTTCTCAGGAGACAGGTAAGATGGTCTAGTATTCCCATGTCTTTAAGAGCTTTCCATTGTTAAGATTCACACAGTCAAAGGCTTTAGCATAGTTGATGAAACAGAGGTAAATGTTTTTCTGGGATTCCCTTGCTTTCTCTATGATCTAGCAAATGTTGGCAATTTGATCTCTGGTTCCTCTGCCTTTTCTAAACCCAACTTGTTCATCTGGAAGTTCTTGATTTGCATAATGCTGACCTAGCATGCAAGGTTTTAAGCGTGACCTTACTAGTATGCTCAATCTACCACACAACTGCACTCATCTCACATGCTAGTAAAGTAATGCTCAAAATTCTCCAAGCTAGACTTCAGCAATATGTGAACTGTGAACTTCCAGATGTTCAAGCTAGTTTTAGAAAAGGCAGAGGAACCAGAGATCAAATTGTCAACATCTGCTGGATCATTGAAAAAGCAAGAGAGTTCCAGAAAAACATCCATTTCTGCTTTACTGACTATGCCAAAGCCTTTGACTGTGTGGATCACAGTAAACTGTGGAAAATTCTGAAAGAGATGGGAAAACCAGACCACCTGACCTGCCTCTTGAGAAATCTGTATGCAGGTCAAGAACCAACAGTTAGAACTGGACATGGAACAACAGACTGGTTCCAAATAGGAAAAGGAGTACATCAAGGCTGTATATCGTCACCCTGCTTATTTAACTTCTATGCAGAGTACATCATGAGAAATGCTGGGCTGGAAGAAGCACAAGCTGGAATCAAGATTGCCAGGAGAAATATCAATAACCTCAGATATGCAGATGATATCACCCTTATGGAAGGAAGTGAAGAGGAACTAAAGAGCCTCTTAAAAATGAAAGAGGAGAGTGAAAACTTTGGCTTAAAGCTCAACATTCAGAAAACTAAGATCATGGCATCTAGTCCCATCCCTTCATGGCAAATAGATGGGGAAACAGTAGAAACAGTGTCAGACTTTATTTTTGGAGGCTCCAAAATCACTGCAGATGGTGATTGCAGTCATGAAATTAAAAGATGCTTACTCCCTGGAAGAAAAGTTATGACCAATCTAGATAGCATATTCAAAAGCAGAGACATTACTTTGTCGACTAAGGTCCATCTAGGTAAGGCTATGGTTTTTCCAGTAGTCATGTATGGATGTGAGAGTTGGACTGTGAAGAAAGCTGAATGCCGAAGAATTAATGCTTTTGAACTGTGGTGTTGGAGAAGACTCTTGAGAGTCCCTTGGACTACAAGGAGATCCAACCAGTCCATTCTAAAGGAGATCAGTCCTGGGTGTTCATTGGAAGGACTGATGCTGAGGCTGAATCTCCAATACTTTGGCCACCTCATGTGAAGAGTTGACTCACTGGAAAAGACTGTGATGCTGGGAGGGATTGGGGGCAGGAGGAGAAGGGGATGACCGAGGATGAGGTGGCTGGATGGCATCACTGACTCGATGGACATGAGTTTGAGTAAACTCTGGGAGTTGGTGATGGACAGGGAGGCCTGGTGTGCTGTGATTCATGGGGTTGCAAAGAGTTGGACACGACTGTGTGACTGAACTGAACTGAAATGAACTTACTAGTATGGGAGATGAGTGCAACTGTCTGATGGTTTGAACATTCTTTAGTACTACCTTTCTTGAGAATTGAGAAGAAGATTGACCTTTTCCAGTCCTGTGCCTACTGCTGGGTCTTCCGGATTTGCTGACATATTGACTGTAACACTTGATAGCATCGACTTTTAGGGTTTTGAAGAAAGCAGAACGCTGAAGAATTGATGCTTTTGAACTGTGGTGTTGGAGAAGACTCTTGAGAGTCCCTTGGACTGCAAGGAGATCCAACCAGTCCATTCTGAAAGAGATCAGCCCTGGGTTTCTTTGGTTGAATGATGCTGAAGCTGAAACTCCAGTACTTTGGTCACCTCATGCTAAGTGTTGACTCATTGGAAAAAATTCATGCTGGGAGGGATTGGGGGCAGGAGGAGAAGGGGACGACTGAGGATGAGATGGCTGGATGGCATCACTGACTTGATGGATGCGAGTCTGAGTAAACTCCGGGAGTTGGTGATGGACAGGGAGGCCTGGTGTGCTGCGATTCATGGGGTCGCAAAGAGTCGGACATGACTGAGCAACTGAACTGAACTGAACTGAAACTCCATCACGTCCATTAGCTTTACTTACAGCAGTGCTTTCTAAGGCCCTCCTGACTTCACGCTCTAGAATGTCTGGCTCTGGGTGGCTGACCACATCATTGTGGTCATCTGGTTCATTAACATCTTTTTTTGTATAGTTCTTCCATGTATTCTTTCCATCTCTTGATCTCTTCACCTCCTACTAGATCCCTGCAATTTCTATCCTTTATTCTCTGTCCATCTTCATGCAAAATATTCCCTTGATATTTCCAGTTTTCCTGAAGAGATCTCTAGTCTGTTCCCTTCTGTTGTTTTCCTCTATTTCTTTTCATTGTTCATTGAAGAAGGCCTTCTTGTCTCTCTGTGCTATTCTTTGGAATTCTGCATTTAGTTGGGTATACCTTTCCCTTTCTCCCTTGCTTTTTGCTTCTCTTCTTTTGCCTCCTCAGATAACTGCTTTGCCTTATTGCTTTTCTTTCTCTTTGGCATGGTTTTTTTCATTCCGTCTTTGCAATATTACAGACCTCTATCCATAGTGCTTCAGGCACACTGTTTACTAGGTCTAATCCCTTGAATCTATCCATCACCTCCACCGTATATTCATGGGGATTTGATTTAAGTCATACCTGGCTGGTCTAGTGGTTTCCCTTCCTTTCTATGCCACAGTCAGCTCTAGGTCTTTTTTGTTTGTTTGTTTTTGCTGACTGTATACAGCTTCTGCATTTTCAGCTACAAAGAATGTAATCAATTTGACTTTGATATTGACCATTTGGTAATGTCCATGTGTAAAGTCATCTCTTGTGTTGTTGAAAGGGCATTTGCTATGAACAGTGCATTCTCCTGGCAGAATTCAGTTAGTCTTTGCCCTGCTTCCTTTGTACTCCAATGCCAAACTTGCCTGTTACTCCAGGTATCTCTTGACTTCCTACTTGTGCATTTCAATCCCCAATGATGAAAAGGACATCTTCTTTCTGGTATTAGTTCAGGAAGGACTTCTACACCTTCATAGAATCTAAAACCAACTTCAGCTTTGGCATTGGTGGTAGGGGCATAGACTTGAATTACTGTAATGCTGAATGGCTTGCCATGGTAATGAACCGAGATCATTCTGTTGTTTTAGAGGTTGTACCCAAATATTGCATTTTGGACTCATTTGTTGATGATGAGGACTACTCCATTTCTTCTAAGGGATTCTTGCCCATAGTAGTAGACATAATGGCCAACTGAATTACATTCACTCATTCCCATCCATTTTAGTTCACTGATTCCTAAGATGTCGATGTTTATTCTTACCATCTCCTGCTTATCGTGTATAATTTACCTTGATCCATGGACATAACATTTCAGGTTCCTATGCAATATAGTTCTTTGCAACATCAGATTTTACTTTTGTCACCAGACACATTCACAACTGAGCGTTGATTCCACATTGAGCCGGCCACTTCATTCTTTCTGGAGATATTAGTAGTTGTCCTCCACTCTTCCCTAGTAGCATGTTGGACACCTTCTGACCTGGGAGACTCATCTTTCAGTGTCATATCTTTTTGTCTTTTTATACAGCTCATGAGATTCTCATGGCAAGTATACTTGGGTGGTTTGCCATGCCCTCCTCTAGTGGATCACGTTTGGTCAGAACTCTCCACTTTATGACCTGTCTGTCTTTGGTGGCCCTACATGGCATGGCTCACCTAAGCAACAATAGGACAGTTTCCTTGAATCCTCCCAGTCCCAATCCCGACTCATACAGCAGCCTGAATGATCCTGTTAACACTAAATAAGACCATGTTACTCTCCTTCTAAGAATTCCTCATGACTTGCAATGCAGTTTAGAGTAAAATCCTATGAGTTATGGACCCATTATCTCTCTTTCCTCTTTCCCTCATTTACATTTCTTAACCACATTGCTTTTCTTACTCTCCCTTGCACATGCCATTCTTGCTTCTGTCTTGGAACTCTTGTCCTGGCCTGTTGTTTTGCTTGGATCACTCTCTCCCATACTAACCACCTCAATCACTGGTCTGCTTCATTCAGACCTCTGTTCAGCTGGCTTCTTGTTCACCCTTGGTAGAATAGAACTGCAGACCCTAGTGATTAAATTTTCATGTCTCTGTGTGTGTGTATTTTAAACACTTGTTGGTACCTTGAATGTTATATATTTATCAATTTATCCTTAATAGAACATGAGCTTCATGAAGCTGAGACTTTGTCCTTTTTGTTCTGAGGAGTGGTGTATTATTAGCATTCAAAAGGGTTCTGATAAATGAATGGATATACAATTTCTTCTAGAAATACCCCCAAATCACTAACTGGATAGTATTGAGAATTAGATTAAGTTTATGAGAGTCATTTTATAGATGAGAGAACTAAAGCATAGATCCATGTATTTATTTGAGGGAACTTATCTAACTAGCATTTAACTATTTAACTACTATCTAATAAGATAGACCTATAATTTCCCCAAAACTCCCTAGACCTCTGTCTGGCATTCAGATCTCTAATGACTTCCAAAACAAAATTGTGTGCCACAACACTTCCTTTGGGCTTCACCTTTTAAATTTAAAAATGACATTTTTGAAATAATATTATACATGTTAACAAAATATTTTGGTAATCATTCTGTGAATACACAGAAAATGCAGCTTATTGCTTAAAATAAAATTGATGAATGTGATACTTAAGTGTTAGTTTGTTCAGAGTTCAAATCAATATCTATTCTCAGGCAATGTTTTTGTGAGTATATTTCCTTGTTATTACTCTTCCATATACCATCCACTCCAGCCTCTACATCTAGATTGTGTTCATGATGGGTGACTTTATAGTCTTTTATCATCCTGTTATCCCTAGGTCTGTCCATACTTAATGTTTAATTCCTAGAAAGTCTTTATTCCATAGTCCTTAAACAATCTAATTCCACATAAGAAGGATTTTGCTTATTTGGGAATATTCAGTGTAATCTCTAGATAAAATCCTTAGATACTAAAGACAGTAAATATAAGCAACAAGAGAAAAATGTTAAACAAACGTGTCAGTGAAGTGGCCATTAAATTTAAGAGTGAGTGAATTAAAAAGCAATTCATTAATGTCAATTAGCTAAATGGATAAGAGTTGATTTTTTTCCTGTCTAAAAGAGGTTTTCCACATAACAACTGACCTTGCTTTCAAGAGCTATTCATAACCCTACTGTCATCCTACTGAATGTATTTAGAATGGTGAAAACTGGAGTGTGAGACTGGAGCTAATGCTGAGCCATGAATGCTACAGGGAAGGGCCAGGGAGATGGCTTCAAAGCTGCCTCACCATGCTAAGCATTTGGAACAAGAATTCCAGAACAGTGTAGTCACTCTCCACTAAGAAAGTCACAGCTGGTTCCAATAAGCCTCATGCCCCTACTTCTTCCAGAAATCCATAAAGTCTGAGTGCATGTAGAATCCAGAGAGAAGCTAAAAAAATATTCTCATAATTGATGAGTGTTCAGAAGCTAATATCTAAAAGTACAGTCCAACAACAGTTGTGTGCTCAGTCGCTCAGTTGTGTCCAACTCTTTGTTACCCATGGACTTTAGCCTGCCAGGCTCCTCTGTCCATGGAGTTTTCTAGGCAAGAATACTGGAGTGTGTTGCCATTTCCTACTCCAGGGAATCTTCCTGACTCAAGGATCAAACTTGCGTCTCTTTCATCTCCTGCATTGGCAGGTTGATTCTTTACCACTAGCATCACCTACGAAGCTCCTAACAACAGCTATCAAATGAAACTTATATTAACAAGTCACCTACAATAGCAACAAAAACTATAAAGAACTTAAGAAAAAAGTTTATTGGAAAACATGCATTAAAGTATAATAGCATAGCATATTAGTTTATGATCTAATACTAGTTTTCATAAATTTTTATGTGCTTATAGTAAATTTATCAAATCATTAATTAGGGAAAATAGATATGTACTGTATATGTCCTTCGGTGGAAGCTTGCTTAATTATGCTGTTGACATCTTTTGTAACCTTACTATTTTTTACATTGTTTTCCAATAGGATTTTTTTTTTTTTGTAAATGTGATTTTTTTTCAGCATGAGGACACTGCAATGGATACTATGGAGAAAACATAAATGTCCACAAAATGTTGCTATCATTAGGATCATGACCTAAAGTGAATTAAAATATGGGTGTGATTACCTATGGATGCTATTACTTGGAGGAAGGTAAGCAAGGCAAAAGGCAGGAAAAAACAAACCAAAAAACCCCCTACTTTTCCAGGTGAGTTCTACTAAAGCTTCAACATACTTCTATCTTTATATTTTCCCCATTTACTAAGAAAAATGTGGCTTTGAAACTAAGAGATAATTCTCTCACTGAACTTTAAGTGTGTTAAGTTTATTGTAGACTATCTCAAAATCTGACCCAGTTGCTTACTTGTCTGGGGTTTTTAACAGCCAGAGAAAACTCCATGAAAAGCAATTATAAAATAGCCCTTGTTTGTTTCCAATTCAATTTTTCAACTTCTTCCACCTATCAATAAAGAAAGTACTGCCTTTCATAATAGGTAATTACTTTAGATAATAAGTTATAGGTGGTTTAACAAGTCTTATAGTTCAAATATTGATTTACCTTTTATAATAAAAGGGAACTCAGTAAAGATGGCAATGAAATCTTTTGGTTATCTAAGATACTTATGTTAAAGTAAGATAAGTACACAAGGTAGTTAAATTCAAGTCATTATTTGTCAAATTGATATGATTCCCCTCCTTTTTTGCCAAATAAGTAGAATAAAGTAGAAGTGATGATACATTACTTTTCAAGGACAAGCTGTAAAAGGTAATGTAGCTTCTACCTGGCTCAATCCCTAACTCAGCTTTCTCTCAAATGCTCACCCTTAGAATCTGGCCACTGTGTCGTGAAGAATTTCAGGCCATGTGCAGTAGTCATGAATAAGTGTCCTGGTCAGTATTCCAGTGAAGATATCAAATGAATGACATCAGCTTCTAGGCATGTGAGTGACTAAGCCTTGAGATGATTACAATTCCCAGCCTTGAAGGCACTTCAAATGATGCTGAGTACAGCAGGGATTAACTATCCCTGGTGTGCTAAGTTGCTTCAGACATGTCCAACTCTTTGCAACACTATGGACTATAGCCTGCCAGGCTCCATCTGTCCATGGGATTCTCTAGTCAAGAATACTGGAGTGGGTTGCCATGTCCTCCTCCAGTGGATCTTGCCAAGCCAGGGGTTGAACTCACATCTCTTGTGTCTCCTGTACTTGCAGAAGGGTATTCACCACTAGTGCCACTTGGGAAGCCCTGCTTAAATTGCAGATTTAAGAGCAAAATAAATGTTTTAAGATGCTAAGATTTGAGGTTTCTGTTGTACAACATAAGGTAATTAGAAAAAGGAGAAATAAGAATTTAACATCAAGAGCTCAAACCAAAAATTCTTCATTATTTTGTATGTATTATAAAAATTGTTATGTTGATTTCATATAAATCTGTTAACTTTTGTTTTCCGTATTTTTGGATAATACTAGATACATTTGTTGTTGTTCAGTCACTAAGCTGTGTCCAACTCTTTGTGACCTGATGAACTGCAGCATAACAGGCTCCTCTGTCCTCCACTACCTCCCAGTTTTTGTTGAAATTCATGTCCATTGAGTCAGTGACGCTACCCAACCATCTCATCCTCTGCCACCCCCTTTTCCTTTTGCCCTCAATCTTTCCCAGCATCAGAGTCTTTTCAGTGAGTCGGCTCTTTGTATCAGGTGGCCAAAGTATCAGAGCTACAGCTTCAGCATCTGTCCTTCTAATGGATAATCTAGGGTTGATATCCTTTAGAATATACTGGATTGATTTCCTTGCAGCCCAAGAGTCTTCTCTACCACCACAATTTGAAAGCATCAGTTCTTTGGTGCTCAGCTTCCTTTATGGTCCTCCTCTCACATCCATACATGGCTATTGGAAAAACCATAGCTTTGACTATACAGACCTTTGTAAGCAAAGTGATGTCTCTGATTTTTAATATACTGTCTAGGTTTGTCATAGCTTTCCTTTCAAGGAGCAAGTGTCTTTTAACTTCATGGCTGCAGTCACTGTCTGCAGTAATTTTGGAGCCCAAGAAGATATAATCTATCACTGCTTCCACTTTTTACCCTACTATTTGCCATGAAGTGATGGGACTAGATGCCATGATCTTAGGTTTTTGAATGCTGAATTTTAAGCGAGTTTGTTCATTCTCCTGTTTCACCTTCATCAAGAGGGTCTTTAGTTCTTCTTTATTTTCTGGCATTAGAGTGGTGTCATCTGATATAATTTAACAGGGTATAATTTAGCAGGGTAACAATGTATAGCCTTGACATACTCCTTTCCCAATTTGTTCCGTGTCCAGTTCTAGCTGTTGCCTCCTGATCTGCATACAGGTTTCTCAGAAGGCAGGTAAGGTGGTCTGATGTTCCCATCTCTTTAAGAATTTTCCACAGTTTGTTGTGATCCACACAGTCAAAGGATTTAGTGTAGTCAATGAAGCAGAAGTAGATGTTTTTCTGGAATTCCCTTGCTTTCTCCATAACCCAATGAATGAATGCATATTTTGAATTAATATATATTATTTTTGATTAATCAATTAATATGAGATGTACACACATATAGATTTAAAATATATTTTATATGGCAAAGTAGTATTCATATGTTGAAAGCACTGTATTCCTAATAAGTTATTCATCACTAAATTAAAGTATCATTTATTTGACATTCATATCACCTTATCAACTGCATTCTGGAGGGTATATCAGTTCAGTTTACTCATTCAGTCATATCCTACTCTTTGTGATCCCATGGACTGCAGCACTCCAGGCTTCCCTGTTGTTCATCAACTCCTGGAGCTTACTCAAACTCATGTCCATATAGTTGGTGATGCCATCCAACCATCTCATCCTCTGTCGTCCCCTTCTCCCCTTGCCCTCAATCTTTCCCAGTATCAGGGTCTTTTCCAGTGAGTCAGTTCTTTGCATTAGGTGGCCAAAGTATTGGAGTTTCAGCTTCAGCATCAGTCTTTCCAATGAATATTCAGGACTGATTTCCTTTAGGATGGACTGGTTGGATCTCCTTGCAGTCCAAGGGACTCTCAAGAGTCTTCTCCAATACCAAGTTTCAAAAACATCAATTCTTCAGTGCTCAGCTTTCTTTATAGTCCAAGTCTCACATCCACACATGACTACTGGAAAAACCATAGCTTTGACTAGATGAACCTTTTTTGGTAAAGTTATTTTATATTGGAGTACATTTGGTTCACAATGTTGTGTTAGTTTCAGGTGTGCAACAAAGTGATTCAGTTAAAGATTCTGATTTCCAAAGTAGGGATGTCTCCACCTGGACACATACACAAAGTTCCAATGATAAGTTATGACTTTTTCTGAGAACTTCAGGCTCCTTATGGCATGAGACAGGAGGGCAACAGGAGGACTCACCATCCTGGCAAGGATAACTGACCTGGGTTATCAGCCTGATGTTACACAAGAGAGACAGGGAGGAAAATGTTTGGCACCAGCTGATTCACTTCAGTACTTTTTGCTATTTCCTTGATCAACTTTGACAGTAAATGGACTAATGTAGAAAAACAGCCTAAAAAGGGCAAGCTCAGATCCCAGGGAATGAGTTTCACAGTCATATCACCTAGTAAGCCACCTAGACAAAGAGAGTCAGCTGAGGATAGAAAAAACTAGAATGCATCAATAGTATACACTGTACACTCTGTAGTATATAGAGAGTTGGTGAAGGACAGGGGAGCCTAGTGTGCTGCAGTCCATGGGGTCACAAAGAGTCGGACACGGCTGAGCAAGTGAACAGAGCTGATCAATAGTATAGAAGGAAGACTTGTGCATAATTCATGATCCTGAAACCAGCTGTACCAGTGGGGCTGTAGTTTGACCCATTAACCTTTCTCTTCTAAGTTTTCCTAAGGAAAATAGGTACAGCAGCATCCTAGAAGATTTGCTCCGAAAATTTATACATACGATTGTACCTAACAGGCGCATATTTCCTTTCAGAGCTCAAAGACTAACTCTCGCAGCTGTCAACTCATCCTTCTGGCTGTCTGGGCCCTCTGGGAGCTGCCCACAGCTGGAGAGATCTGGTTTGTCCAAAATAAACTGCTTCCTGGGAAAGTCTGCCTTTAGTTGACAGGTCAGTATGAGACTACAAAGACGCAGTCCTCTTCGTTGCAACTCTGAGGGTCATCTCAGATTCAGAGCTCCCCACCTTGGCTAGCTGTGGCCTTCGCTGAGACAGTCTCCAAACCCAGGCCTTCCCTTGGCTGTTGATCCTGCAAGCATCCCCTGATGCACTGTCCATCTCAGAGTCTCCTTCCTGGGGAAATCAACACCTTCAAATGCCCTTCACTCTTCAAATATGTATGTTCCTCCAGGAGGACCAATATGTTTTCTGTTTTTAAAAAATGTGCCTTACTAATCTCTTACTTCAAAACCTCTGCTAAGTGTATCTGCCTTCAATGCTTCCCATTTGTTCAGTGCCAACCCCATTTACAATGCACAAAGTAATCCACATTGACATTCCCCTGCCCTTTGTCTGCAAGACTATTTATGCTCCTTATCCCACTAAGTCATATAGCTTACATTTCCCTGTAAATGCATTTTTCTGCTAAGTAAGATTCTTTAAAATTTGAGACTATGTTTTAAATGATTTGTGAATTCTATAATGAATCTTGTGTAACACTAGGCACATTATACAATTGCAAGGATTTGCTAATTTGCAGATTACCTAATAAATGTAATCCACACCTTTATCTCTCTACCTCTCCCTCAGTAGTTCGCTAAATTCAAGTTCTACCTCCCTCTCTAAACTACCTTCCCTTTCAGCCCATCTTCAATATCAGTTGCTGAATTAACTAGGGCAGAAAGAACCCTCAGCTATTGTGGTTTTTCCATAAATGGTGGCGTTTAAATGAGTGTCTGAGTGAGTAAATGATTAACTTATTAAGTCAAGTTCCCCCAGACCTAGAATCTTCTTACCAAACCATGATTAACAGATCCTTGCTAAAATCTATATATACTCATGTGAACCCTCATTACCCCTATCCCAATGCTCCATTGTCCCTACATCATGTCTGTGGCCATCAAGAGAAAAGATCTGGTGTACCTGTAAGGAGAATGGTAAAGTGGGAGAAAGCCAGGGCTCACTGAGCCTCTGGGTTATAACATGTCCTATCTTCTTGTGACACTTGGGCTCACTGTTCTCCATTCTACTCTACCTGGTAATCAGGGATTGTGGCCCTCCTCTACAACTAATCCAGTACCTAAGGGTCCTAGGATTTCATGAATTCCTGCCAGTCCTCTTGTTGTTCAGTCACTCAGTCGTGTCCGATTCTTTGCGACCCATAGACTGCAGCACACCAGGCTTCCCTGTCCACCATATCCCGGAGTTTGCTCAAACTCATGTCCATTGAGTCGATAATGCCATCTAACCATCTCATGCTCTGTTGCCTCCTCCTCCTCCTGCCCTCAATCTCTCCCAGCATTAGGGTCTTTTCCAATGAGTTGGCTGTTCACATCAGGGGGCCAATCCTCTTACCCTAGATCTAAATCCTGCTTAGTTCACCTCTGGCTCTTATTAGAAGATCCTCCTTTGTATAGACAAACTGCCAGACGTAGAATGAAACATCACTCTGCCCCATTTCAGAACTGAATTATTACCAAATCCTCTTTTACTGCTATGTTCCAGAATGCAGATTCATATGTTTGGTGTGTAACTGTGAGTAAGCTTATGCTCACTAGGTACAGGGCTTCAGATGCAAACTGGCTCTCTTGTGCTCCATTTGCATAAATGTGTGGGGTAGGGGAAACTTCTGCAATAAACATTGTTCCCTCAGTTCCATTCTGGATGCCATCGCATTTACTTCTAATGGGTCTTGGCCTTCTCTAATATATTAGTTAGCTAGGGCTGCCGTGACAAAGTACCACAGAAAGAGGGGACGTGAACAACAGAAATTCATTTTTTCATTGTTCTGGAGGCTAGATGTCTGAGGTAGGTATTGAAGGGTTTGGTTTCTTCTGATGCCTCTCTTCTTGGCTTACCCATGCCTGCCTTATTGCTGCGTCCTCATATGCTCTTTCCTCTGTGCACAGTATCCCTGGCATCTCTCTTTGTATCTTAATTTCCTCTCTTTAGAAAGACACAAGTCAGTCTGGATTAGGATCTACCCTAAGAGTTTCATTTTAACATAATCGCCTCTTTAAAGATCCCATCTCCGAACACAGTCATGTTCTAAGGTAACTGGGTGTTAGGACTTCAACATAAACATTTGGGGAAGGGCATAATTCTACAGTTCTAACAGTAGCATATACACTACTCTGTGTTGCTGATGTCTTAGCAGTTCTCTCATTTCAGCCATCCTATTTATCAGCTAATCCTTCCACAGCAACTTAGCACTACTGAAAAGCAAACTCAATAGCTCCCCAAATAGTCTGTAATCATTGCTGCTATTAAACCAGTTGAGTTTTTTTAATAAATAAATTCACTGGCCTCTACTTTGATTTGTTAAGTAAAAAATAGTTAACAATTCAAAAATAAACTCTCACCCCTACCCCAGCCCCAGATCCTAAGTATTTCTATATATACCAGGAGAACATATTATATTTTGTTTAATTAGATAAACATTTCAAAAATAATATATTCTTAACTGTTTAAATTTGTGGATTTGACCTCTGTTAGTAATTTTTCTATCTCAAAATATCTGCATTCATTCTCAATATACTCTCCAGGAAATTGTAGAGATTAATCACTTTTAGTGTGAGTGAAGAAAAATTTTACTGTTTACATAGAATAACAATGTATAAGAAATTTATTATAACATAATAGGAATCTGAGAGACCAGGGAGATCCTGAAGATTTGGCAAGTTTAGTCTAAAATGTCATCTATTTATATATTCCTTCCTAATTCTATCAAATCCCTGCCTGAATTTCATTCCTATAGAACTCTGATACACAGACACAGGCAAGATTAAAAGAAAACAAACCACAATAATGTCATAAAGATTGTCTCTTTGTTACAGTGCTAAGGGAAGTACCAGGATTTGTTCTATTTTATCACTGCTCAGAGACTGACTACTCCTGATGGCAAATTTCAGATGATAGATTTGTCAGGAAATTAAAATGCCCAGGAGTGGATATTGAAGGGCTATCTAAAGGGTCCCATTATTGACATCAGAGAAAAGAAAACTTGCAAAGATAATTTTAATTGGACTCTGTCATGACAGGCTGACCACTTGCCAACAATTATTCTAAGAAAAATAACATGAAAAGTGTGTAAAATTTGCTGTATGTCTTCTGAGGTTGGTTGCGAAAGCTGTGAGAGTTTTTAATTCATTTAAAATGCCCTTTAATTTTTTTTTTTTATTTTTGGGGGGCTCCAAAATCACTGCAGATGGTGACTTCAGCCATGAAATTAAAAGACACTTGCTCCTTGGAAGAAAAGTTATGACCAACCTAGACAGCATATTAAAAAAGCAGAGATATTACCTTGCCAAAAAAGGTCCGTCTAGTCAAAGCTATGGTTTTTCTAGTAGTCATATATGGAGTTGGACATGAGAGTTGGACTATAAAGAAAGCTGAGCACCAAAGAAGTGATGCTTTTGAAGTGTGGTGTTGGAGAAGACTCTTGAGTGTCCCTTGGACTGCAGGGAGATCCATCCAGTCCATCCTACAGGAAATCAGTTCTGAATCTTCACTGGAAGGACTGATGCAGAAGCTGAAACTCCAATACTTGGCCACCTGATGTGAAGAACTGACTCATTGGAAAAGACCCTGATGCTGAGAAAGATTGAGGGCAGGAGGAGAAGGGGAAGACTAGGATGAGATTGTTGGATGGCATCACCGACTCTATGGACATGAGTTAGAGTGAGCTCCAGGAGTTGGTGATGGACAGGGAGGTCTGGTGTGCTGCATTCGGGCTGACACAACTGAGTGACTGAACTGAACTGGGCTTTCATTTTTGAAACTTCTTTGACAAAGAAGTAACGGAGAGGGGGCCAGTCAACCAGGGTGAAAATGTCTAATGAGGAAACTTTACACTAGCTATTACATGGGCAATATAAACAGTCCTTAGACTGTGTGCTATAAAAAAGTGTATTTTCCCTTATTTCATGTTTTAGTATGTGGCAGATGGTAGAAGTGCTTTTAAATCTCCTCTCTCTTACCCCAAAACTTTGTATTTCAATAGTGGAACCAAAGATGGAATGCAGTCAAATAATACACTGGATTTACCATAATAACATCACTTTCCTGGGTCCTTCAAAGCTCTCAATCATGGTATATTGAATTATGTTTGTCTTGTAATTCTTAGAGAACAGAGGTGGTGTAATCTGGGTCTACAAGGCCTCCAGCCTTCAGGTCCATTTTGTTTGGCCCTCAAAATGCTGGCCTCTGAAGCACATAAACAAATAAAACTTTAGCCAACTATTTTCAGATAGGCCCCACTTCCTTGAAAAATGAAAATTGGAAGATCATTTCTGCATGGTAAAATACCACCTGGGAATTTATTATACTTATAAAATTGAGGGAGAATGAGTTCTGTTTCTCTTTTCTAAGTAAAGTCTCCATTTCTAACTAGAAAAAAAAGACTGATGATCATATTTTCATTTTTAATTTAGTTCATTTTCCTAGATATGGTTGTAGGTGAAAGGAAATAAAGTATTTATTATCTTTGCCTTGAGAGCCTCAAAAAGACATTCTGTCTGAGATCATGCAAGTATCCATGAATGTAAGCTTGAAATGATTATAATTATGGGTTTGATCATCACGTCTTACACATTTCTCTTTTCATTTCAACATCTATTATTGAACACCTGTACTGAGGTCAAAATGGTACCATGGGCTTTGAGAGATGCAAAAAGAATATGTGACAGTATTTTCTATTATGAGTGTTAAAGTCTATTTGGAGAAAGAACAAATGTACAAATGAAATAGTACCAAAATAATACAAAACCATGCATATTTGGAAACCAATGAAGATTGTACAGTGTTGTAACTTCAGGGAAGGGAGGTATCAATCTAAACCATAAAAAACAATAAAGATACCAAGACAGAGGTGACTTATAAGTGGTATATATTTGATGTACAGTCTCAGAAAACAAGAAACAATGTTTAAAATAGCAGAAATATAAAACCTCCAAGCCAGAGAGGATTTTTAAAATATCTAAAAGAGGATTTTGATATGAATATTTTGAGGTAGTGATGAAAGAAAAGGATGAATACATGAGACATTAGAAAGGCATGATGCAATGTAGTGATTACTTGACGCAAAGAAAATAATGTTATTTCCATCATAACTTTTATTTCATCTTTATAATGGTTTTCAATTTAGTGTAACTCACTAGTGTCAACAGCCAATATGTCATTGGAATATCCATAATAAAATCTGGTTAAAACCCCAAAACCTGTCTTAAGAAGCTACGATCTTAGGCAGCAAAGTCTAGAAGGTCCACAAAAGTTGCATTCTTCATCTCTGACATCTAGACTCAGGAGTGATGAGGAAAACCTTGTTCTTACAAACGATTCAAGTTAGGGTGCAAAAATAAAGGTGAACACATATGTGCCACTAACAGTGTACATATACTCATTCATAGGTAAAAAGACATATCCTTGCCATCAAAGATGTCACAATTGTGAAGAAAAGACAAACGTAATGTTAAAGCTTTCTGAATGTAAGAAAGACATGTACTATTGAACTGTGTATAAGACATGATAACATACTCTTCCTAGGAATATTTATAAAATACTGCAATGGAAAAGGTGATTTCTAATTTAAACAAAGAATAAAATTTTGCAAGATGTACTGAGACTGAAAGAGTATGCAAAGCAAGATAAATGACATGGGCAAAGGCAGGAATGCATGCAACATCTATAATGTTAGGGTAACCATAGGTATTTTTTTTTTAATTGGAGCCTGAAAAAACACAAAACAAAACAAAACAAAAAGCAGGAGGGTAGTGCTGAGAAGTAGAAGAGAGGCAAATCATTAGTTACAGCTTTGTTCCATTAGACATGGAGAACCACTGAAGTGTTGAACCTGGGAAGAAACAGGATCAGATTACTCTGCCTGCACTAAAGCAAACAGATTAAATATAGTCTAGTCTAGAGGCAGGAAATTCAGGTGGCCATTGCAAGAATCCAAGTGTAAGATGATTATGAGGGATTGGATCAAAGCATAATGGTAAGTATAGAGAGGAAAGTATGTATCTGAGAGATTTTTAGGAAATAAGATTTACAAGACTTGCTTAATTTACTACTACTAATAATGAGGATAGTAATGATCATAACAATCATTGTTGCTCATTTCCTAAGTCTTTCCCTGCTGTTTGCAGCTACATGGGCTGCAGCATATCAGGCTCCTCTGTCCTCCACTATCTCCCAGAGTTTTTTCGAATTCATTTCTAATAGGTCAGTGACGCTATCCAACAACCCCATCCTCTGCCATCCTCTTCTCCTTTTGCCTTCAATATTTTCCAGTATCAGGGTCTTTTCCAATTACTTGGTTCTTTCCATCAAGCAGCCAAAATATTGGAGCTTCAGCTTTAGCATCCATCCTTCCAATGAATAGTTAGTGCTGATTTCCTTTAAGATTAACTGGTTTGATCTCCTTTCAGCCCAAGGGATGCTCAAGAGTCTTCTCCCTAACCACAATTTGAAAACTTCAATTTTTTGGTGTTCAGTCTTCTTTAGGGTCCAACTCTCATATCTGTACATGACTACTGGAAAAACCGTAGCTTTGACCAGGTAGACATTTGTTGGTAAAGTGATGTCTCTGCTTTTTAATATGCTATATAGGTTGGCCATAGCTTTTCTTCCAAGGAGCAAACATCTTTTAATTTTACGGCTGCAGTCACCATCTGCAGTGATTTTGGAGCCCAAGAAAATAAAGTCTGTCACTGTTTCCATCACTTCCCCATCTATTTGCCATGAAGTCATGGGACCAGGTGCCGTAGTCTTAGTTTTTTGAATATTGAGTTTTAAGCCAGGTTTTTTACTCTTCTCCTTCACCCTCATCAAGAGACTCTTTAGTTCCTCTTCTGTTTCTGCTATTAGAGTGGTATCATCTGTATATCCGGAGAAGGCACTGGCACCCCACTCCAGTACTCTTGCCTGGAAAATCCCATGGACAGAGGAGCCTGGTGGGCTGCAGTCCATGGGATCACGAAGAGTCGGACACGACTGAGCAACCTCACTTTCACTTTTCACTCTCATGCATTGGAGAAGGAAATGGCAACCCACTCCAGTGTTCTTGCCTGGAGAATCCCAGGGACAGAAGAGCCTGGTAAGCTGCCATCTCTGGGGTCGCACAGAGTCGGACACGACTGAAGTGACTTAGCAGCAGTAGCAGCATCTGTATTTCTGAGGTTGTTGATATTTCTCCTGGCAATCTTGATTCCAGCTTGTGATTCACCCAGCCTAGCATTTCACATGATGTACTCTTCTTAGAAGTTAAATAAACAGGGTAACAATATACAGCTTTGTCTTACTTCTTTCTCAGTTTGGAAGCAGTCAGTTGTTCCATGTAAGGGTCTAGCTGTTGCTTCTTGACCTACATACAATTCGCTCAGGTGACAGGTATGATGGAATTCTTTAAGAATTTTCCAGTTTGTTGTGATCCACACAGTCAAAGTCTTTTGTGTAGTTAATGAAGCAGAAATAGACATCTTTTTCTGGAATTCCATTGCTTTCTAATGAATGTTGGCAATTGGATCCCTTGTTTCTCTGCTTTTTTTAAACCCAGTTTTTATATCAGGAAGTTTTCAGTTCATGTACTGCTGAAGTCTAGCTTGAAGGATTTTGAGCATAGCCTTACTAACATGAGAAATGTAGGAAGGCACCATATGGTAGTTTGAATATTCTGTCTCATTGCCCTTCTTTGGGACCAGAATGAAAACTGGCCTTTTTCAGTCCTGTGGCCACTGCTGAGTTTTCCAAATTTGCTGACATATTGAGTGCAGCCCTTTAACAGCATCATCTTTTAGGATTTGAAATAGCTTAGCTGGAATTCCATCATCTCCACTAGCTTTGTTCATAGTTATTCTTTCTAAGGCTGTTCAACATCGTAGTAATCAAAGTCTATGCCCCAACCACTGATGTATGAAGAAGCTGAAGATGATTGTTTCTATGAAGAACTCTAAGACCTTCTAGAACTAACACCTTTTCATCATAGGGCTTGGAATGAAAAAGTAGGAAGTTGAGAGATATCTGGAGTAACAGGTAAGTTTGGCCTTGAAATACAAAATGAAGCAAGGCAAAGGCTAACAGAATTTTGTTGGGAGAACATGCTGGGCATAGCAAATACCCTTTTCCAACAACACAAGAGACAGTCTACACATGGACATCACCAAATAATCAATACTGAAATCAGATTGATTATATTCTTTGAAGATGAAGATGGAGGAGCTGTATACAGTCAGCAAAAACAAGACCTGGAGCTGACTGTCATTCAGATTATGAGCTTCTTATTGCAAAATTCCAGCTTAAATTGGAGAAATTACAGAAAACCAATAGACCATTCAGGTATGGCCTAAGTCAAATCCCTAGTGATTATATAGTGGAGGTGATTAATAGATTCAAGAGATTAGATCTGGTAGACAAGACTGCCTGAAGAACTATGAATGGAGATTTGTAACATTGCACAAGAGGCAGTGACCAAAACCATCCCAAAGAAAAAGAAATGCAAGAAGACAAAATGGTTGTCTGAGCAGACTTTACGAATATTGATAGCCTAAGAAAGAACAGAAGCAAAAGGCAAGGGAGAAAGGAAAAACTATACCCAACTGAATGCAGAGTTCCAGAGAATAGCAAGGAGATATAAGAAGGCCTTGTTAAATGAACAATGCAAAGAAACAGAGAAAAACAATAGAATGGAAAAGACTTGAGATCTCTTCAAGAAAATTGTAGATTTCAAGGGAAAATTTCATGCAAGGATGGGCATGATTAAGACAGAAATGGCAAGGATCTAACAGAAGCAGAAGAGATTAAGAAGAGGTGAAAAGAATACACAAATAAACTATACAAAGAAGACCTTAATGGCTCAGATAACCATGATGGTGTGGTCACTTAGAGCCAGACATCCTGGAGGGTGAAGGTATGTTTAATTCCCCAAAGCTAGTTGACCACTAATGTGTCTCAGCTGAGTCACTGGGATTCCCTTTCACCTAATAACTTGAATATTGATTAATATTTCCCTTCTACACTTCCTCCAGTTCATCAGTAAAGAGGACAGTCATTCTTACCACTTCCATAGCCACAGCCCTTGTCCAGTCTGCAATCATCTTTCCCCAGTATTAACCGAAACTGCTTGCTAACTGGTTTGCCTGTTCTTGCTGTTTCCCTAGATGCTAGTCATCCTACAGTACTTGGAGTGACATTCCCCAGGCTTCAGAGACATCAACTGATTCTCAGGCCTAAATCAGAACTCTTTCTGAAGGTCATCAAGGCCCTTCCTGAGCAATCACTGGTTACTTCTCTGACCTAAATGTCTACCCTTCCTCCACCTCTTTCATTCTGCTCAACATATAGCCTTTGATCTTCTGTGAACACACACAGGCAAGCTCTGCTTCAGGGCCTCTGTACTTGTTTTTTCTGCCTGGAATTGTATTCAGAGAATTCCCTCCCACAGGCAGACCTCCGTTCAAATATCATCTCTTAAAAGATGTCTTTCCTGACCATTCTATCTAAAACAGCATTCTTTTCTTCCTCTACCATCACTCTCTAGCCTCCAACCAACTTTGTCCTTATTCATTTGTAATTCAGTATTGTTATCCAATGAATATACCTATTATTTGTTAACTGACTATCTCCCCTGGTAATATAAACAGAGATTTTCTTTGGCTTGTTCCCTGTTATATCCCCCCAACACCTAGGATAAGTCTCCTGCATTCTGTGGGTGTATAATGCTTGCTGAATAAATTTTAAAAATGAATGAAAGGATGAATTAATGCTCTTTTTATAGATGAAGAAACTGTAGCGAAGAGAAATAAGTAAATTTTCTAAACTCCTACAGCTATCAGATGTCAAGAGTTGGATTTTAAGCCTAAGCAATATCACTAAGAACATGTATGTTTATATGCTTTGTGACTCACAGTGGAAACTGATTCACAAAAGAAGGTATTAGAGAAAAACAAATTCTCTCTCCTTCCTTTGTTTACATATTTCAGTTAAAATTTTAGACCAGATGTGATTTCATAAGAAGAGAATATTCAATATAGCAAACATAAAAGCAGGTTGAAAACAGAATCAGTCATTGTGGTGTGCTAGAAAAATGACTTAATATGAGCTTTCATATTAACCTCCACCACATAAAGATGGGCTTCTTTCTTCCTATATGTAAAATGGCTAAAGATAAATCCTACCTCACATATTGTGAGGATTGAATGAGATCATATATGTGAGATATTTTGTAAAATATTATAGCAACATTGGTTTTCTTTATCTCTATAATAGGGCACGGTCTTGCCTAAGTGCATGCAATGATTGTGGGTTAGAGCATATTGTTATAGCCACGCATTCCGGGAAACAAACTCACTCAGAAGGACAATGCAGATAGTGGAGTGCAGTTTATTACACCGGTGGGCCCAAGGCAGAGTCTCCTCTTAATCAAGGACCCCGACCAGTGTTTGTGAAAACCTTATATACCCTAAGTGTACGTGCCCAAACCCACCTCCCCAAATTCCCTGAAAGTATTCTGAACAAGGGAAAGAAAGATATAATCAAAGTTAACCTGCGATTCATATGCCTTAAGCCTAGGTAGTTAACAGTGGACAATTATCAACAGGCCTGTGGTCATACCCCAATAAGCATAATAAAATTTATGGTTCTATTTGGTTACACAGATAATTAGGGTATTCTTTTAGGTAACGGAGAGTCTAGGTACGAGCCCTGGGGCTCTTCCATCCGGGGGTCTGGTTTTCTAGTTGCTATGTCATTTCCATAGATACTGGGCATACAGCTCAAAGTCCACTGTCCAGCCAAAGGTGGAGTCCTGCTTTCAAGATAGAGACTGTTCTGTCTGTTTCCTCCTTCAATATAATCTCTTCTCTTTCTAACATGCTCTATATTCTATTGTGGCATAGGTGTGTTATATGGTTAAACACCATTTGCCCAGATGCTTTTGGCTCCTGCAGACTCATCCAGTCTCCTGAGGAACCATGGACATACTGGGAAAAATTTGGCTCAATCCGTGCTAACTGGCTGATGTAATTGACCTTCTGTCTTACAATGCATAATTGCAGCCTTTGTATAGAGAGTTGCTAACAGTGAGATCTGCAAAGAATTTCAGAGAGAAGCTAACTCTTTGCACTTTTCCCCCCTATTAAATCCATTATAAATTGTTGTGGCTGAATAGTTTAAACAAGCTGAGAATAAGCCTCTCATGTGTGTAAAAAACATAAAGTAAAGCGGTGTCGCTCGAGTTGTTCAATGTTTATTCAAATCAGAGGTCTGAAAGGCCTTGTTTCATGAGAAGTAAAGGGAAAAGTTTAAAAGCTTAGCCTGGGCAATTACAGGGAGCATGTTTTCTGTCTCTTCTCGTAGAACCACATGCATCTTATCCTCAATGGCTGCCAGCCTTCTTGTCAGACCAATTACTTTAAAACAATTGTTTCATTTGGAATAGATGCCACAGCCCAAGTGATGTCCCTTGTCAGTGACACATTCAATTAAAACAGCTCTGAAAAGGAGTTCTGGGGGCCTACTGTGCCTTGTCCAATCTTATCAGTCAACAAAGAACAACCTTGGAGAATTCAGTGCCGACTGGTTCCACTGTCAGGTGGTTTGAACATGTTGCACCTTCCCAGGGTTCCTCAGAGTCTTTCGTCCCTGTGCCTTTTACAGCCAATGACAGGCGCCATCTCAGCAGTGTCTGGGTCCACAATGCCAAGAAAGCTTATGGCAGTAAATTCGATGGCAGCTGTGACAATCCTGACAGCTGGCTGGAGCTCAGGGTGGCAGGCTGAGCCGGACTGTGAGCAGTTGGAGCAGCAGCGAGGTATGACCACCATTACTGGTTGGCAGATGTCAGTTTCCACACTACCAGTTATTACATGATGGGATGGACACACTTGTATTATTATATAGGCAAGCGGAACTTTAAACAAACTCCGGGCGCCTAGCATGCTGTTTACCTTCCTTTGCATTCAGGAAAATGTAAATGTTCTCCTCAAAATGAAAATTCCTTGCCTTTACAATACGTGTACAATGGAAGAAGAATTTTATGAAGTAGCAATATCAGAGAATTGACTCCTCCATATGAGAGCTGGGATCAGTGAAAGTAAAACTGATTTCAAAGAGAGGTTTGATGTGTTGGCTGCCATTTTCGGAAAAGCACTGTGAGTTCGCATGCATCTTAGGACTTCTTTGTGTAAACACTGTATGCGTTCCCATACATTTTGAATGTTCTCCCATACTTCTTTTCCTAGGCAAACTTGCCATACCTTCACATCTGAATTATCTTTCTCATTTTTGAAGAACTGATTATAGAACTTCCTATTATTAGAGGAGATAGGTAATGTAAAATACATATCAAAACAGTTAAGTGAAAAGAAGTTATTGTATTAACTAATGTGTACCATTGTGAGTTCATAGACAGGGCGAAATAGATTGCTGCGGCTGTGTCAAATCTGTGCAGAATACAGATTTGCTGCTTCATCATCAGGTCAACCAAGGTGGGCAAGCAGGCTCCAGGTCTGAAAATCTGTCATGGAATGGAAGTTACAAGCTGCCAGACTAGATCTGACAGCACGTAGTTTCAGAGCTGAATCTAGTCACAGAGAAAAGTCAGCAAAGTGACTCAGGCACAGACTGGTGCCACTGTTCCCACATCCCGGCCCTGTGAGAGACTGAGGGTGCTTTACCTGAAACAAATTCTCCTAATACCCAGTCTCCCCAAATACCCATTAGCCTAATGATTATATTCCTAACAAAGATCTGCCATAGATGTACCATTTCTTATATAATAAGATGCCATTTCTTATATAATAAGATGCATTTTAAGGATACAGTGGGCTTTTAAGATCTGCTTTATAATACTTTAAACATTTACTCTTAATTGGGTGAAATGCCTTGAAAATCCTCAAAGGTCAGCAAAATAGTCACTGTGAAAGTTTACAAAAATGCCTCTAAGCTAGTACTATCTTAGTATAGATGAGAAGTTGCATATTTGATAAATGAACATTTTAGATGAATGTGTCATTAGGTAAATTGATCATTATGCCAACTGATGTTAAGAAAATCAGTTTTAGGGGATTTGACATTCTCCCCTTTCTCACTTTGAAATTCTAGGTTGTTTTTTTTTTTTTTTTTTAATGTGAACAACAAAGCCACTGCCCAAGACAAGATTTGCTTGACTCTATCCCTAAGTAAGATCAAAGTTTCTAATATAAAGTCACGATAAAAAATAGTAGAAAAACAAATGAGAATTTGCTACAAGCGTGGTATAGGCCAATGTACTTTGCATCCATTTATTCAATAACCACAGCTGTATACCAGGCACTATTCTGAATTATCTCATGTCATCCTCACAGTGATGTTGTACTTTATTCCCAAATGAGGATAGGGCTGGGAGCTGAAGGAAAGAGATACTAAGTAATTGCTTAATAAAGTGGTGAAGGTAGGTTTTGAATCCAGGCAGTCCGGATCAGTGCTTTACAGCCTCTGCAGATAAGCTCTGCTGAGAAAACAATAATGTGAAACTCCAGTGATTTTTCAAACTGAGCAGGTAGTGAGGATATAGGTGATATCCCCTGTATGGTTAAAAAAAAATTGTTAGGGCTATGCTTTCTCAATAGCATTACTGGAAGATCAAAAATCACTGCTTGAGAGTGATTCTTTTCTCTGAGTGCATCTAATAATCTTCAGATCCTAAACAGATGAAAGAGCACTCATCAAAAGGAGCATATAATGAGCAAGAAACTCCAGATGAATCCTATTAAAAGAGCAACCCTATGACATGCCAATAGTGTTCATACCCCTTCTCCATGCTATCTGGTTGTTTATGGAGACCCAAAGAGTTTCTACACCTTCCTATCTTAATACTCATGTGAAGGATGGAAGCTGAATGTTTGAAGGATGTCACTCCAAGAAGGACTTTTCTGCTGCCATTATGATCAAAGTGCCATAAGAAAGGGCTGGTGATGGGAATTACGTATGCATTTTTATGTCATTGATTAGGTGAGTGACCATAACCCATCAGAAATGTACTATACTAAGGCAATATCCAATATTTGGTGCTAAACACCTTCTGGACAATGGATAACTGTTCAGTTCTAAAATTACTATTGGCAGTACTTTCGGTGTCCTTAGTTAAATAAAACTCATTATGAGATAATTATGATGAATTCTAATACATAGTTCTTATATAGATTTGTTAGTAAACAACTATATAGGTGTGTGTGTGTGTGTGTGTGTGTGTGTGTGTGTTGTATATCTCTCTGTGTGTGCTCAGTCATGTCTGACCCTTTGCAAGCCCATGGACTATATAGCCCACCAGGCGCTTCTATCCATGGAATTCTCCAGGCAAGAATACTGGAGTTAAGTTGTCATTTCCTACTCCAGGGGATTTTCCTGACTCAAGGATCAAAACGGCGTCTCTTGAGTCTCCTGCATTGGCAGGTGTTCTTTACCACTGTGCCACCTAGGAAACCCATAACAAGTGTGTACATGTGTATATATAAGTGTCTGTGTGTGTGTATGGCTAATTGGACATTTAAGAAACAACAACAAAAGGAAAAAAGAAAGAAGAAAACTTCAGGTAGGAATTATCTTAAAACTTAAAATTAGTATTGCTTAATGATTTAAGCTTTAATTTGCAAGATGAAGATAAAGACAAGAAAGAAATGTCAGTATGGCTAAAGAAATACTTGCAAAAGGTAAGATGTTCCTGCAATGCAACTGACCCACTGGGGACAGTTTTTACAGAAGCAAAATGTCTTCCTGAGCCCAGCTGGAGATCAGTTTATGCCCTGAAGCATGATTATGTTAACCTTGAAAGGTCCTAATGAAATGAGTTTGGTGGTCTCAGCCTATATATTTCTATATGCACTGGTGCATGCCTTGGAACATATCTTGATGGACTGTCTGCAGAATGGCACAGCATGTATTTGAGATTACAGTGTGACCCACAGTCTCCAACAACATAACTCCTATTTTTTCCCACATGATGCATCTCTCAAAATTCAGCCCAGGAGGGAGAAATGACTACTTAATGACAGTCTATACATTATTGATGGGGCAGTAAGGTGGTAAAGAGATAACCCTAGGTGTCTTGTTTGCCAGTTGATTAACCAGAGTGAGTGCATTCCCTAGGGAAAACATGCTTTGCAGTAAACCAGTTATCCATTTAGTCTCTCACTAATGACAATAGTGCAAAAATTTGACACCCTCCTCTTTCCTCGAAAGCTTGGTGGAGTATGACTCTTTAAATCAGACTGCAAATTAAGACATAAAATGAAAATTGAGATGCATGCACATCACTTTGGTCAATGAAGTACTATTAAGAGCTTAGATTGAGGTAAATGATTGAGCTATATTATTCGTATTTCATTGTAAAGATGACTGGTCTCCTGGGTAATCTTTCTATGTTTTAAGGCAAGAAATCTTTATATGTCTGGAAGGGATATGAGATTGCTATATGTATTAACATTTGATTCAAATGAAATATTTAGAAGCAAGCATATTATAGGTTAAAGCTTTAGTATTTTAAGGAATGTCTGGTGAAGTTCTAATGTGATGGTGCCACTCTTTCTTAAAACAGGGGTGATCAACTTGTAGCTGTCCAATCTTCTTATTCATTTTGGAACCAGTTTGGTAAAGTCAGCAGTTTATTTTCAGTATCCTGGAAAAAAAAAAAAAGGCATTTAACTTCTCTTGAATCCATTGCTTCATGACATACACCAGCTCAGGATGCTCTCCTGTTATATATTGGATAGAATTTAGTAGCAAAACTTTCACAACTGAAAACTTTGTGTGTCTCACTCCTTTGAACATGCGTGTCAGGCTGATAAATAGCTTGCATTCTTTATATTTAACTTCTTTAAATGGAATTCAAATTTTTTGCTCTGAGGCCATTAGGAATTTATGAACCATTTTTCTTTTCTGTAGTCTTCAGAGAGGAATCTACTTGTACAAAGACGACTCCGAGGCATTTGTCATTTCATACAGTGAGACCATTAGTGGTTATTGAGTATGGACCTAAGATTCTAGGAGTTCTGAGGAACTGTGGAACTAAGACACACGTGGTTAAAGAATACAGTCTAAGTGCAAACATTGTATTCTCCCTCATTGAGCATCTTTTCTTCTGTGTCTTACAGAAAACTCAAATTAT
The DNA here is from genome assembly GCF_001704415.2 of Capra hircus. Lineage (NCBI taxonomy): Eukaryota > Metazoa > Chordata > Mammalia > Artiodactyla > Bovidae > Capra > Capra hircus. The sequence continues at coordinate 27,711,958 of NC_030813.1, forward strand.
AAAATTATTCAGATGTTGGCAATTTCTTTGAAAATTTCCATTAGTTATCTTGTTTTAGTAGTGCTATCTCCACACACCACTACTGTTCTATTACTCTTAACATTCTTAAGGAACGTTAGGTTCAAAATCCCCTGGGACTCCAGCCTTCCTCCTCCTGGCTAATGCAAGAAACTCAGATAAAGACTAAAATAAAAAAAGGAGATGAATTATTTAGCCAGCAGAAGACTAAGTGGGTTTGAGGATCATTAAGGAAATTTAATGATAGTTTTCATGTATAGAACAGATATTATTCAGAGATTGATGGCTAGCTATTCTCTGCATTTTCTGAAGCTGTAAGAAGAAGTAAAATAGGAGCGACTAAGGCAACAATGAAGAAACATTTCCTGATGTTGAAATCTGTTGGTTATGAATATGTTCAGTTATTCATTCAATATTTATTAAATTTCTACATATGAGGTCATACTTGCCTGAGATGGAATTATTTACTTAGGTCTTTTTAGAACATATTTACATTATACTTGAAATGACTTATCTGGTCTTGTTTAGAGACAGAGAAGCAAATCATTGGTTTTATGATTTTTGTAATTCCTTCAAAGACTCATAATAGGAAAAATAAGATGCTGATATAAATGTTCACACTAACATAACATGGATTTTTCCAACATCCATCTTAAGAAATATAGAAAAGAGTAATTAAGTATAAGCACCCATCAATGTAATCACCAAAGCTCCAATACATTTAAATCCCTTTTTAAATCAGGGTCTAATTATGGCTGATTAATCTCTTTGCCCTCTTCATGGATTGAGCCTTGTTGTGGTAAAGGGGATTGCATAAATCAATGAAGCAATGAGCCATGCCATACAGGGCCACCCAGGATGGATGGATTATAGTGAAGAGTTCTGACAAAATGTGGTCCACTGGAGGAGGAAATGACAAAACACTCCAGTATTCTTATTGTGATAACACAATGAACAATATGAAAACACAAAAGATATGACACCAAAAGATGAGCCCTCAGGGTCAGAAGGTATCCAATATGCTGCTGGGGAAGAGCAGAGGGCAATTCTTAATGGCCCCAGAGAGAATGAAGTGGATGAACTAAAGTGGAAAAAATGCTCAATTGTAGATGTGTCTGGGGGTGAAAGGAAATTCCCACGCTGTAAGAACAACAGTGTCAAGATACTATGCTGGCCATAGCAAACACCTTTTTCTAACAGCCCAAGAGATGACTCTACTCATGGACATCAACAAATGGTCAATAGCCAAATCAGATTGATTATGTTCTTTGCAGCTGAAGATGGAGAAGCTCTATATAGTCAGCAAAAACAAGACCCAGAGCTGACTGTGGCTCCGATCATGTGCACCAAAATTCAGGCTTAAATTGAAGAACATAGGGAAAACCACTAGGCATTCAACTATGACCTAAATCAAATCCTTTATTATTTTACAGTGGAGGTGATAAATAAATTCAAGGGGTTAGATCTGGTAGACAGAGTGCCTGAAAACTCTGGACAGAGGTTCATGACACTGTATAGGAGGCAGTGACCAAAATCATCCCAAAGAATAAGAAATGCAAGAAAGCAAAGCGGATGTCTGAGGAGGCTTTATGAATAACTGAGGAAAAAAAGAGAAAATAAAGGCAAAGGAAAAATATACCCAATTGAATTCAGAGTTCCAGAGAATAGCAAGAAGGGATAAGAAAGCCTTCTTAAATGAATAATGCAAAGTAACAGAGGAACACAAAGGAATGGGAAAGACGAGATATCTTCAAGAAAACTGGAGATAGTAAGGGAACATATCATGCAAGGATGGGAATGATAAAGAACAGAGATGATAAGGACCTAAAAGAAGCAGAAGAGATTAAGGAGAGGCAGCAAGAATATATAGAACTATACAAGAAAGGTCTTAATGCCTGGATAACCATGATGGTGTGGTCACTTACCTAGAGCCAGATATCCTGAAGTGTGAAGTCAAATGGGCCTTAGGAAGCATTACTACAAACAAGGCTAGTGTTAAGTGGTGGAATTCCAGCTGAACTGTTAAAATCCTAAGAGAAGATTCTGTTAAAGTGCTGCACTCAATATGTCAGCAAATTTGGAAAACTCAGTAGTGGCCACAAGACTGGAAAAGGTCAATTTTCATTCCAATCCCAGAAAAAGGCAATACCAGAGAATGTTCAAACTACTGTACAATTGCACTCATTTCACATACTAGCAAAATTATGCTCAAAATCCTTCAAGGTAGACTTCAGCAGTATGTAAACCAAGAACTTCCTGATATACAAGGTATGTTTAGAAAAGGAGAAGAACCAGAGATAAAGTTGCTAACATCCTTTGGATAGTAGAGAAAGCAAGGGAATTCCAGAAAAACATCTACTTCTGCCTCACTGGCTACATTAAATCCTTTGATTGTGTATATCATGATGAATTGTGGAAAATTCTTAAGGAGATGGGAGTATCAGACCACTTTGCCTGTTTCCCGAGAAACTTATATGCAGGTCAACAAGCAGTTAGAACTGGACATGGAACAATGGGCTGATTCAAAATTGGGAAAGGAGTATGACAAGGCTGCATATTGTCACCCTATTTATTTAACTTCTAAGCAGAGTACATCATGAAAAATACTGGGCTGGATAAATTACAAGCTAGAGTCAAGATTTCTTTGAGAAATATCAACAAACTCAGATATGCAGATGATACTGCTCTAATCACAGAAAGTGAAGAGGAACTAAAGACCCTTTTGATGAGGGTGAAAGAGGAGAGTGAAAAGGCTGACTTAAAACTCCACATTCAAACCATAGTGTCTGGTCTCATTACTTAACGGCAAATAGAAGGGGGAAAAGTGGGAGCAATGACAGATTTTATTTTCCTGGGTTCCAAAATCACTGTGGACGGTGACTGCAATCATAAAATTAAGACACTTGCTCCTCGGAAGGAAAGCTATGACAAACCTTGAAAGTGTATTAAAAATCAGAGATATTACTTTGCTGTCAATGGTCTGTATTGTCAAAGCTATGGTTTTTCTAGGAGTCATTTATGGATGTGAGAGTTCAACCATAAAGAAGGCTGAGTGGCGAAGAATTGATGCTTTTGAATTGTGGTGCTGCAGAAGACTCATGAAGAATCCCTTGGGCTGCAAGGAGATCAATCCAGTCAATCCTAAAGAAATCAATGCTGAATATTCATTCAAAAGACTGATGCTGAAGTTGAAGCTCTAATACTTTGGCCACCTGATGCAAAGAGCCAACTTATTGGAAAAGACCCTAATGCTGGAAAAGATTGAAGGTAAAAGGAGAAGGGGATGGCAGAGGATGAGATGCTTATCAAAATAGCATCACAAACTCAAATTGACAGGAATTTAGGAAAATTCCTGGAGACAGTGGAGGATGGGGGACCCTAATGTGCTGCAGTTCACAGGGTCACAAGGAGTTGGAAACAACAGCGTCTGAACAACAACAAATCTTTTGCATTCCATTAATTTTCTCTTGGAGAAGGCAATGACACTCGACTCCAGTACTCTTGCCTGGAAAATCCCATGGATGGAGGAGCCTGGTAGGCTGCGGTCCATGGGGTCGCTAAGAGTCAGACACGACTGAGCAACTTCATTTTCTTTTTTCACTTTTATGCATTGGAGAAGGCAATGGCAACCCACTCCAGCACTCTTGCCTGGAGAATCCCAGGGACGCCAGAGCCTGGTGGGCTGCCATCTATGGGTTCGCACAGAGTTGGACACGACTGAAGCGACTTAGCAGCAATTGTCTCTTGGGTAGCAGACTATATGAAATGTCACTGCTTTGTTGGTCTTAGCTACCATTTTAGTGGGTCTCCCTAAATAAAATGATGACGACTGACTTGGGCTAAATACTTATCCCTCAGGTTTGCTATCAATGCCACACTAACTGGCCGTTACTCAACTCTAATTTATTTTTAATACATATCACACTTCTCTCTATGTAAGACATTTATCCTCTGACCCCAAGTCTACATTTTATCATTAAAGTTAAGGAAGGTCTCTTCATTAGAAAAATCATCACTTAAGCTCCTAAGTGGTGAGGATGTGTTCTTTCAGTCAGGACATTTTCTACATTTTTCTGAGTTGGAGGAAAATACATGAGTTGCAATACTTCATGTGGACATAAAACTGGGGAGGGAGGTGGGAGGGGGGTTCATGTTTGGGAACGCATGTAAGAATTAAAGATTTTAAAATTTAAAAAATAAAAAAAATAAAAAATAAAAAATAAAAAATAAAAAAATTTAAAAAAAAAAATGAAAAGCCTAATTGACAATTTAACAATATATAATAACTGATTTCAAACAAAATTTACTTTGAATGAGTTCCTGCCTCCCAAGGCACCCACCCCTTCTCATGTTTGCTATATTTTTGGTTGTCTCCATTGTTAAGAAGTATCTCAAGTTATGGATCCTAGGGCTGTCAGTTCCAAAATCATCTTACCATTTTCCAGTTACAAATTAGCTCATCTTGTAAATATAGCACCTAATTACCAGTTTTTAGTTGTGCTTTTGCATAGTCTTATCACTCTCATTTTATTCAGATAGGTAAAAGTATTGAATTTAAAAGATCTGATTATCGTTACAAAGATAAAAACACACATAAAATATTTGCTTTGGTATATGAGCCTCTTAAATAACTTGCAGCCTGGATATAATTAAATAGCATATGTCTAGGCCATGTCAAGAGAAAATGGGGTCAAAAAAGTGTGCTTTTTTAAAGTAACCCCAATTCATAAATGTGATTCTACCCTTATTGGAGAAATAAATAAAGGTTTATTAAGTCAGAGCTAAAATTAAACAGTTTCAAAACCTAAACAGTTACTGAACAGTATTTTCATCTATTGTAGCCTGACAACACATAGGAAGCTGACAAACAACTTAAGGGAAAAACCAGAGGAGGTCCTTTCCTTAGGAATCTGAAATATAAAGAAGGTATACAACTTGCCCAGGGCACACCCTGAGTAGCAGAAAGGAGATCCATATATGCAAGTCTAAGTCCAAAATCCATACTTTTCTTTCCTTGCAAATCAACTTTTACAGTGAATATAAAATGATCTTACTAAATCGTATAATGCTTCAATTCAAAATTGTAAATGCATTGATGGCTTCAGTTTGTTAGGTAGTTAGAATAGGAAAAAGGAGTCCAGAATGAAGGTGGCTAAAAGACATAGAAGGGAAAAGCCCAAGAAAACAGGACAAAGGAAGATCTGAGGACCAGAGTGAGGACCTCAGGTAAAACAAACAGCACTTCTGGCTAGTCCAGTTTACATAGGGCAGGCTCAGGAGGAGGAGAAAAACATATAAAAAGAGAAGCCAAAACTGAGCTGGGGGCTTCTCTTCTTTTGAGTCTTTTGGGTTGACCTGCCCTCATGCCTCGAGGATATATTTCCTTTGCTTTCTAAATAAAACTGAGCTATAACACAGGGCAGTAACACTGATCCATCTGTCACTTCGAATTTTTGCTGCAGTGAGACAGAACCAAGAAAACTGCACACTCCCTTGACATATATGGTTCCATTTCTCATATTTAACATGGCTGAAACAATCTGGTTTGGCCCCTGGGAAGTGGAAGCCAAGCACAGCAAAAGCCCAACTGGGTGAAAGCTCCTGTGGTGGAAGCTGAAGGCCAAAAAAAACCCAGTGCAGAGGAAGTGACAAGAGGCCCAGCGTGGTGGAAACTGGGACAGCAAAACAAACTCGGCAGAAAGCTCATGTGGCTCAGTCTCAGATTCCAGAAGACCTTCGGTTAAGGTATGAGGTCCTCGCTTCTATGGCTGGAAGAACATATGGCTAGCAAAGTCTTAATTCCTTTACAATGTCTAGTTTCTTATTTCCTTGCACCCCCCTTAAACAGGTGAGCACCAGTGGGTGCAAATGAGGGACTCTGCAGGGGCTTAGTAGCTGTTGCCCAAGGGGGTTGGGCTTCCTCTGTCCTTAATCTTCTTTGTGACAAGGATCAGGCCAATGAAAACTGTGAGCACAGATCAGGTATTTCGCAGATTTTCTGACAGGTTATGAAGGGGATTCCTTGGCACATTTTGCCCACTTCCTTTTCCTCCCATTCTTCAGCTCCTCTCTCCCAGGACTTGAGCCTGGCCAAAACCCATGGTGACTGGCTTTAGGACCTGATGGAGCCCAGGCTCTTGATGTCTCATTGCAAAAAAAAAAAAAAAAAAGAAAAAGAAAAAATTCAGTGACAGACAAAGTGATAGGTGAAAGGTGGATTTGTTCAGATTTAGAGAGAAGCACACTCCAAAGTATGTGGGCCATGGCAGAGGGTGAGTGTGGTGGCCAGGGAATGTGGTGTGGCTAGTTTTTGCAAGCTGAGTGACTTCCTATGCTAATGAGTGGGAGGATCATTCCAACAATTGGGGAACCACCAACTCCTCTGTCTTCTGACAGTTCCTTTTAGAAGGATCAAGGCCTAGCTGAATTTGACTTATCATCTTGGACCCATTTGATTATAATTGGTTTATGTTATGCCCTTGGGCTATAACATCCTTTCAAAAGGTGTGCCCTGCCCCCTTCCCTCCTGTTTCATCCTCTTTTCCTGAGCCTCGTCTGGATCCCAACAACGTTGCCTCTACAATCTTCTGGAGGGACAACCAGAAAATAGCTAGCCTCTGGGAGAGAAATGCTGTATAATATCCCATCTCTCGAGATATTCAGGCTTTCATCTTCCATGTTTCCTACAGCATGCGCAACATTAGCATCTCCCAGTGAACCCCCCAGGGCGGGTGACAGGCACACAGTGTCTGCTAGAAGTCCATCTGTTGGTGGCATCCCTTCAAGGGCTTCTAGGGATAATGTTTGCCACTTTGGGAGTTAGCCCTGCAGGCTGTTTGGGCCCAAACCCTTTCCACCCTTCTCCTAAAGTTACAAATATACCCCCAAATCAAATCTTCACTTCACTTTTATGGAACATCTGGTCTGTTGCCTCTTATCATTTTTATCTTAAGCCACTTACTTACTCCTACAAGCAGAACCCTTAACCCTTGTAGGCAACATCGCTCCACCCTACTTCTTATTTTTAAAATACTCCTAACGCCCCTAAAAGAATCAGATAATCAGCTCCTTTGTCATTACTTCTGTTATTACCTAAAGTGGATCTATGACGATGAGATGTTTACCACTGGAAACACCCTAAGTTGTTCTTATGGAGGACTAGGGGAGGAAATCAGTGACTTACATTCCCTCAGAGCAATAAGAGGATAAGGCTTATGGCTGTTTCACCAGGTTCCCAGTCTCAGAGCACAGGCTTAGATTGCTTTACATCATGGTATCTATTCCCATCTGCAGTGGACAAGTCAGTAATGAGTTGGATTCAGTTCAGTTCAGTTCAGCTCAGTCACTCAGCCTGACTCTTTGCGACCCCATGAATTGCAGCACACCTACAGCCCCTTAATCCTACCCAGTACTAGTCATGCTGGAGACCTTGGGGATGCCCAACTTCAGACTGCAGATCCCAGGAGGAAAACCTGCCTTGACCTGCCTAGGGATCTGGTCCTCAGAATGTTGTCACACCTTAACCTGCTCGGGTATCCGCCAGTCTGGGGTCCCAGGAGGTCAACATGCCTCGAACTGCCTGGGGATTCTATCTCCAGGAGGCTGTCATGCCTCAGCCTGCCTGGGGATTTGCACTCTGAGCTAGGGATGCCTGGCTCTCAGGTTGCAACAGTACTGGTATGATAAGCTTCAGAAAGACTTATGCCTAAGGAAGTCCACCTGTGGAAGTAGAAGGAAGCCTATTAGTTGTGGGACTGTGCCTGGTCTCAGCAATAACTCAGGAGTCCAATGAGAACCCTATTGTCATTCTGGAAAGTCTAAAAGAGGCCCTCCAAAAGTTTACCAATCTGGACTTAGACTCTTACAAGGGACAGGTGATTTTAAAGGACAAATGCCTGTCCCAGGGTGCATCAGACATCAGGATAAAGTTACAACAGCTCCTGCAGCAGGACCCTAGTGCCTCTTTAGATGAGCTGGTCCAGACAGCCACCAGTACCTTTTATAATAGAGAACAGGAGAGGGAGGCCAAGGCTCAGGAAAGGGAGAAAAGGAAGGAGAAAAGGCATACCCAGCTGCTGGCCGCCCTCCAGGGAAGCCCTATGGTAACCCTGAGTCCTTCAAGGACAAGGCACAAGGCAAATGCCTAATCTGCAAACAGGTGGGACACTGAGCCAAAGAGTGTCCAAACCATGACAAGTCTCCTAAAATGGCTTGCTACAAATGCCATCAGTTGGGACACTGGGCAGCACTCTGCCCTGTGGAACCGAGAGCCTCAAGGTCAAGTGCCAAGCTTTCCCTCACAAGAGTTCAACAGGACTGAAGTGGCCCACTTCAGCCTGCCTGCCTGTCACAGATAACCATCCTGGGGCTGGACCCAAGGGTGCAACTGGATGTGGCAGGTAGGTCTGAGAATTTCTTGGTTGATATAGGGGCTACCTACGCTCTTCTGACCTCCTTCTCCAGAGCCTTCTCCTTACAGACCCATACCATTTTGAGTGCTACAGGAAAAACAATTACAAAAAGATTCACCTGAGCACTTCTTTGTTGCTGGGATGGACAAATACCTCCCCACAAGTTTTTGGTCATCCCTGAGTGTCTTACTCCCTTGTTGGGAAGAGATATACTCACTAAACTAGAGAACACCCTTGTGATGGGATGCTTTTCAGCCCCTAGAACCCTATAGCTTCTGGTTATTACTGAGGAATCCATTAACCCTCTCTAATAGGGAGGGACCAAAAACTGTAGGAAGACAAAATTAACCCCCTGGTGTTTGATCAGGGGACTCCTGGACGAGCCTACCAAGCTGAATCGGCTGTCATTGTCCTCTGAGATCCCATTCGGTTTCCAAACCGAAAACAATACCTTCTCAGAAGAGAAGCTCAGGAAGGACTACAGCCTCTAATAAATTAATTCCTTGCCTGTAGGCTGTTGGTCCCCACCAGTTCACTGTGTAACATCCCGACCCTCCCTGTAAAGAAAAAGGATGGGACCTGGCCAATGGCTCAAGATCTCTGGATCATAAATGAAGCTGTAGTCCCCCTCCATCCCACAGTACCTAATCCCTATGTAATCTTGAGAGAAATCCCACCCAGTGCCAAGTGATTTACAATCCTGGATCTCAAAGATGCTTTCTTTTGCATACCACTGGCTAAAGAACCCCAATATCTTTTTGTCTTCAAGTGGGAGATCTGTCTAGTCAAGGCTATGGTTTTTCCAGTGGTCATGTATGGATGTGAGAGTTGGACTGTGAAGAAAGCTGAGCGCCGAAGAATTGATGCTTTTGAAGTGTGGTGCTGGAGAAGACTCTTGAGAGTCCCTTGGACTGCAAGGAGATCCAACCAGTCCATTCTGAAGGAGAGCAACCCTGGGTGTACTTTGGAAGGACTGATGCTAAAGCTGAAACTCCAGTACTTTGGCCACCTCATGAGAAGAGTTGACTCATTGGAAAAGACTCTGATGCTGGGAGGGATTGGGGGCAGGAGGAGAAGGGGACGACAGAGGATGAGATGGCTGGATGGCATCAGCGACTCGATGGATGTGAGTTTGAGTGAACTCTGGGAGTTGGTGACGGACAGGGAAGCCTGGCGTGCTGCGATTCATGGGATCACAAAGAGTTGGACACAACTGAACTGCACTGGGAGGCTTGAGGAGAAAAACACCAACAGATGATTTGGACAGCATTACCTCAGGGGATTAGAGATAGCCCCCACCTGTTTGGGCAGGCTCTTAGCCGGGATCTCCTAGATCTGAATATGGGACATAATGGGAAAATATTACAATATGTAGGTGACCTACTAATCTGCTCTCCAGATGAGAAAAATGCCCAGCAACATGTAATTCAGGTTTTAAATTTCTTGGCAGAGGGGACATAAAGTCTCCCGTGCTAAGGCATACATGGCCAAGACAAAGGTCACTTACCTGGGAGCTCATATTACACACGGGTCCAGGAGACTGTTCTCTGATCAACCACAAGGAATCCTCCAGTTACCCTTCCCCATGACTCGAACACAATTGAGAGCTTTTCTGGAGCTACCTGGGTATTGTAGAATCTGGATACCTGGCTATGATCTAATTGCCCAGCCCTTATATGAAAGCTTGAAGGGAATGGGATGATTCAATCCCCCTGAGGTGGGAAACTCCTCAAAAGAAGGCAGAGACTACACTAAAACAAGCCTTAACTCAGGCACCTGCCTTGAGGTTGCTGGACCCAGAAAAAGCATTCCAATTTTATGCCCACAAAAAGGAAGGAATAGCCTTGGGAGTGTTAACTCAAAGGTTGGAACCTGAACCCCAGCCTGTAGCTTATTTATCCAACAGGCTCAACCAAACTGCCTGAGGTTGGCCTTCCTGCCTTCGAAATCTTGCAGCTATTGGAATCCTAATAGAAGATGCTTTAAAATTTTCTTTGGGGGGCAAATTAACTATTTTTTACCAGCCACCAAGTGAAACAACTCCTAAATGGGAGAGGCCATTTGTGTATTTCTGATCAAAGAATCCTCAGATATCAAGTAGTGCTGATGGAAAATCCAGGCCTGCCTATATTCCCTTGTGAGGTTCTTAACCCTGCCACCCTCCTGCCTACCCCCGAGGGTTCTCTTCCCTTTCACTCTTGCCTGGAAACCTTGGACTACCGGACAAAATCCCGAGAGGGATTGTCAGAAGATCCTCTGACCAATCATGAGGAAATCTGGTACATTGATGGAAGCAGCTTTGTCTTGGACAGAAAAAGAAGAGCTAGATATGCAGTAGTTTCCAATTTTGAGACCCTAGAGGCTAAACCTTTGCAGGGTACTTCAGCCCAATTAGCTGAGCTCATGGCCCTGACTCGAGCTTTGGAGCTGGGAAAAGGAAAAAGAGTAGCCATTTACACTGACTCCAAGTATGCATTTCTGGTGCTCCATGCACATGTTGCTATTTGGAAAGAATAGCCACCTGACCACCAGAGGGTCCCCAGTCAAATATGCTGATAAAATCCTTAGGCTCTTGGAGGCAGACCATCTGCCCACTGAGGTTTCAGTCTCCCACTGTAAAGGACACCAAAAAGGGAGCACATAAGTGGCACGAGGGAACCAAGCAGCCGGTCAGGCAGCTGAGAGAGCAGCATTACAGAACAATGCCTTAATAGGGGTTGCCACCTTAGTTCCACAGACTAATTTGCCAGAAACTCCTTCACATACTGAAGGTGAGACTCTTAAAGCTAAGAGTGAGGGCTTTTAAGATGATATGGGGTGGTTCCAAATGGAGGGACTCCTTTTTCTGCCTGGGAACCTCCAATGGAAGTTGGTTAACTCCTTATACGCCACAACTCATTTAGGGGAGAAGGACCTTCAAAGATTACTAGGAAGGTCCTTCAGAGGAACAGGTCTCCAAATGACTATAAGGCAAGTGGTATCATCTTGTCCCACCTGCCAATTAAACAACCCCCAAGGAGCTCGAAGACCCCAGCTGGCCAGCCCATCCAACAATGTGGGGCCTACCCAGGAGAGGACTGGCAGGTGGACTTCACTCAGATGCCAGTTTCTCAAGGGTGTAAATACCTATTGGTCATGATAGACACATTCACAGGATGGATTGAAGGCTTTCCCACCTGGACTGAGAAGGCTGAGGAGTTGGTAAAAAAAATAAAATAAAATAAAACTGCTCCATGAAATCATTCTGAGATTTTGTCTGCCCAGGTTATTACAAAGTAAAAATGGGACATCATTTGCTTCTAAGGTCACTGAAGGGGTCTCTAAAGCATTGGGCATTACTTATTATCTCCATTGTGCCTGGAGGCCTCAGTCTTCAGGAAAAGTAGAAAGAGCCAACCAATTCTTAAAATCAGCGATAAAAAAGATAACCCAGGAGACCTCCCTGGAATGGAAGGGGGCTTTACCAAAAGTTCTTCTCCTCATCCATATTGCCCCTAAGGAACAGCTTGGTCTTAGTCCTTTTGAGATGCTATATAGGAAACCTTTTGTTTATGTCAGTGACCTCTTCCTAGATCCAGAGTCTCAGTCCCTCTGGTCTTTTAAAATGGCCACTGGGCAATTCCAACAAGATACATGCTTGTGGGGTGTCAACCAGAACCCAAAAGATTCTAAAGAGCCACCCACCACTATATGCTCCAGGGACTCAAGTCCTAATTAAAGTCTGGAAAGATGGGTCCTCAAAGGCTCAACTCAGTCCACATGGAAGGGCCTCTATCCTGAAATACTTTCTATCCCCACAGTAGTCAAGGTACCAGGACACAACTCCTGGATTCACTTCTCACAAGTCAAGCCATGGAAGAAAGCAGAAGAGCACACTCAATATACCTGTGAGGCCCTGGGAGATCTCAGCTACCTGTTCAGGACTACAAAGGAGTGTCATTCTGACAAATGCCCCAAAATTAAGTTTTTGGGGATAGCAGAGTCAGACATGACTGAGTAACTGACCTGAACTAAACTGGGGATAATATTTCTCAGGAGAGCTCTAAAGAACCAACACATCTTGGCAGAGGTTGTACTCCAAAATAGATGGTAGATAGATGTCTTGATCCCTGAACAAGGAGGGACTTGAGTCATATTGATTGAGATGTGTTGTTTCTGGGTAAACACCTCCAGCTAGGTTAAAGAAAGTCTGAAAACATTCAGATCCTAGAGGATTTCAAGAATGAGCTGGAGAGTTCTTGGGATGGCTACAATCTCTCTTTGGGGGGATCCTTCTCCTGGTGAGGGGGAATTTGGAGTTGGTCAATGCCCTTACTAATCCCTGTTATCACCATAATGATGCTGCTTATGATTGCTCCACGTAATATCAATTGTCTAACCCATTTTGTGTCTTCCCAGGTCAATAAGCTACAACAGTGGCAACCCACTCCAGTACTCTTGCCCAGGAAACCCCATGGATGGAGAGTCTCATAGGCTGCAACCCATGGGGTCATGAAGAGTTGGACACAACTGAGCAACTTCACTTTTACTTTCATGCATTGGAGAAGGAAATGGCAACCCACTCCAGTGTTCTTGCCTGGAGAATCCCAAGGATGGCGGAGCCTGTTGGGCTGCTGTCTATGGGGTCGCACAGAGTCAGACAAGACTGAAGCGACTTAGCAGCAGCAGCAGCAAGCTACAACATGCAGTGCCAGTTCAACAAGGATATAGAAAACTACAGCCAACCACGGACAATATCACTCACCCTTAGATGGATACCACTATAAGGCCTCTGAAGTTCGAAAGTAGCCAGAGGGGGAGTGTCAGGAAGCGTTTAACAGGAGGCTTCCTGTGCGCTGTTTGGATCTGTCAGGAATTCTCTGATCCTTATTAATTCCTGAATATTCAGGAATAAGCCTTTCCCGGGGGCTGAGGAATCCAGGCATTTCCTTCGTTAGTTTTTCTATATGGTTTTAAGTACCCTCTTCTTTTTTATGAACCCTATGGTAAAAGTGATTATTTACAACCCTCTCTCTTTCACATGGATGACCTCATGTTTCCTTGTAAGTTTTGATTTTATCTCTGCTGAAAATAGCTATATTGTAAGACAGTATATATGCCCACACCATGTTAATTAAAACACCTTTGCTCCATCAGAGCTTTGGTCCCTGTGTCTTGCTTTCTCTCTCTCTCTCTTTTTCAGGCTGATCCCCTGGAGCTCAGAGACTCTCTGAGTTCACTTTCCTGCCCGAGCTTCTAAGACCCTCTCAAGAAGGCGCTCTGTACCTTCAGCCCATCGAGACGGCGCCTAAGGCCTTCATGAACAGAGCAAGCCCTGTGCAGGGGCTTTATTGGCTCTCTGTGTAAACCAAGGAATATCAGCCTCTTTCTCTTCTTTACTTTCTTATCGTCGACTCTGGACTACCAGGTTCCAGTTCATTAAAAGACCTCAACAGGGGAGGCCCAATGCCCCTCGCCATACCAATTCAGCAGGAAGTAGCCAGAGAGACCTCAATGATCCCTATTCCCAAAGAATTGGGCCCTCCATCTCTTGAAGGGGGAATGTTAGGTAGTTAGAATAGGAAAAAGGAGTCCAGAATGGTGGTGACTAAAAGACAAAGAAGGGAAAACCCACAAAAATAGAACAAAGGAAGGTTCGAGGACCAGAGTGAGGATCTCAGGTAAAACAAACAACCCTCCTAGCTAGCTCAGTTTATATAGGGCAGGCTCAAGGGGAGGAGACAAAAAAAAAAAAAAAAACATATAAAAAGAAGAGCCAAAATTGAGCTGGGGGCTTCTCTTCTCTTCGAGTCTTTTGGTTCAACCTACCCTCAAGCCTTGAGGATTTGTTTTTCTTTACTTTCTAAGTAAAACTGCTGTAACATGGGGCTGTAACACTGGTCCATCAATCACTTCAAGTTTTTGCTGTGGCAAGACAGAACCAAGGAAATTACACACTCCCTTGACAAGTTGATCACTCTATCACCCAGAGTCTCTGTGATTCTTCACTTCATTTCTAGGACACAACTTCTCTGGGTTTTCCTCTTGCCTCAGGAGTAACTCTTTCTGTCCTCCAAACTTCCTGTTTTTGTAAGGCTGTGGACCTTAACACTTTAAACTATTCATATTAAACACTTCTTTGGCAATCTCAGGAAATCATGTGGTTTTAAATATAATCCATGTGCCAATGGCACCAAATTTATACGTATGTTTTATAAATTTTCCTTGAAATCCAGACATATATTCAACTTCCTACTCAATATCTCCCATTGGATGTCTAACAGATATCTCATATTCAGCATGCCCAAAATTGAGCTCCTAACTCTGTCTCCCCACCACATACCTGCTCTACTTCAGTCTTTGTCATATTAATGGGAACTCTTCCCTACAGCTGTTTAGACTCAAGTCCTTAGAATCTTCTTTTACTTTTTTCTTTCTCTATACCTCATATCTAATTCATTAGAAAGTTGGAATGGCTCTACCTTCAAATATTTCCAGGCTAGACCACCCCTAAACATTTCTTCTGCCCCTACAATTATTTCCATAGCACCACCATCTCTTGCCTGGATCACTACTGCTACCTCCTAACACCCTTCCATTTTCCACTCTTGCTTCCTATAGTCTATTCCCAACAGAGCCGCTGCCTGATTCTGTTTTACCATGGACTGTGGAACAGTTCTACTCAAACTCTCCAGATTTTCTCCAGATTTTCGCAAACTCTCTATTTCTAAGAGTTAAAGCTATAATCCTTACAGTCCTTCAAGGATCTATCAGATTTGAACTTCTGTTCCTCAGCAATCAGTGCAAAGAAATAGAGGCAAACAACAGAATGGGAAAGACTAGAGATCTACTTCAAGAAAATTAGAGATACCAAGGGAACATTTCATGCAAAGATGGGCTCGATAAAGGACAGAAATGGTATGGGCCTAACAGAAGCAGAAGATATTAAGAAGAGGTGGCAAAAATATACTGAAGAACTGTACAAAAAAGATCTTCACAAGCAAGATAATCACGATGATGTGATCACTCATCTAGAGCCAGGCATCCTGGACTGTGAAGTCAAGTGGGCCTTAGAAAGCATCACTACGAACAAAGCTAGTGGAGGTGATGGAATTCCAGTAGAGCTATTTCAAATCCTGAAGGGTGATGCTGTGAAAGTGCTACACTCAATATGCCAGCAAATTTGGAAAACTCAGCAGTGGCCACAGGACTGGAAAAGGTCTGTTTTCATTCCAATCCCAAAGAAAAGCAATGCCAAAGAATGCTCAAACTACCACACAATTGCACTCATCTCACACACTAGTAAAGTAATGCTCAAAATTCTCCAAGCCATGCTTCAGCAATACATGAACCATGAACTTCCAGATGTTCAAGCTGGTTTTAGAAAAGGCAGAGGAATGAGAGATCAAATTTCCAACATCCACTGGATCATAGAAAAAGCAAGAGAGTTCCAGAAAAACATCTATTTCTGCTTTATTGACTATGCCAAAGCCTTTGACTGTGTGGATCACAATAAACTGCGGAAAATTCTGAGAGAGATGGGAATACCAGACCACCTGACCTGCCTCTTGAGATATGCAGCTCAGGAAGCAACAGTTAGAACTGGACGTGGAAAAACAGACTGGTTCCAAATAGGAAAAGGAGTACATCAAGGCTGTATATTGTCACCCTGCTTGTTTAACTTATATGCAGAGTACATCATGAGAAACCCTGGGCTGGAAGAAACACAAGCTGGAATAAAGATTGCCAGGAGAAATATCAATAACCTCACATATGCAGATAATACCACCCTTATGGCAGAAAGTGAAGAGGAAATAAAAAGCCTCTTGATGAAAGCGAAAGAGGAGAGTGAAAAAGTTGGCTTTAAGCTCAACATTCAGAAAACAAAGATTATGGCATCTGGTCCCATCACTTCATGGGAAATAGATGGGAAAACAGTGGAAACAGTGTCAAACTTTATTTTTGGAGGCTCCAAAATCGCTGCAGATGGTGACTGCAGCCATGAAATTAAAAGACGCTTACTCCTTGGAAGAAAAGTTATGACCAACCTAGACAGCATATTCAAAAGCAGAGACATTACTTTGCCAGCAAAGATCTGTCTAGTCAAGCCTATGGTTTTTCCAGTGGCCATGTATGAATGAGAGAGTTGGACTGTGAAGAAAACTGAGAGCCGAAGAATTGATGCTTTTGAAGTGTGGTGTTGGAGAAGACTCTTGGGAGTCCCTTGGACTGCAAGGAGATTCAACCAGTCCATTCTAAAGGAAATCAGTCCGGGGTGTTCTTTGGAAGGAATGATTCTAAAGCTGAAACTCCAGTACTTTGGCCACCTCATGCGAAGAGTTGACTCATTGGAAAAGACTCTGATGCTGGGAGGGATTGGGGGAAGGGGACGACAGAGGATGAGATGGCTGGATGGCATCACCAACTCGATGGATGTGAGTTTGAGTGAACTCACAGGCCTGGCATGCTGAGATTCATGGGGTTGCAAAGAGTCAGACACGACTGAGTGACTAAACTGAACTGAACTACATTTGCTGATGGTGCTGCCTACTACCTGCTCTGTTCCTTTTCCTGTCTCCTGTGCTAAAATTCTTACTAATTCCTCACGTACTCCAGCAAGCACCTGACTCAAAGTCTTTGCTGGGGCTGTTGCCTCTTTCTCCATATAGCTGCATGGCTCACTCTTAGATTTCCTTCAGCTCTACCTTGTGTGTCAGTTAATGAGGTGTTTGACTACTCCTCTCCTCCCAATCTTCCTTATCCTGCTGTATTTATCCCAAGCCATTTGTCACTTTCTAAAGTATTATATAATTTAACTACTATGCTCATTTTTTACATTTTTGTCCTTCTTCACTAAAATGTAAGCCCCACAAAAAAGTTTTTCTCATGCTTTGTTGTTGAATGAATTCTCACAGCATGGGATGATATCTGTTGCAGTTGGCAGTCAATTAATATTTTGAGAGAGAAATGAATGAATAAATGAAAACAGAAAGTAAAGCATAAAGAAAAAAAGAAAACTAAGAAGAAAAAAGTTTATTGCTATTATTATGGAATCTATATATTATCTCTTATGGTGATAGCTCACTATGTGATTAAACTATGGGAATTTAAAACTTTGGAATGATAACATAATTATAGTGAGAATATTTGGGGTGATTTTGAAAATATTAGATGTGGATTTAAAACACAGAGATTTATCAGTGCCAAGAAGTGCCTAAGGAAACATGAGGACTAAATATAATACCTCCTGAATGGGATTCTAGATACCTCCCCACCCCCTACACATCTGAGATTGACCCAATCAATTGCCTGTTATAACTTTTCTATATTCAAGTTTTTTTCCTTTAAAGTAATGCTTCTCCTCTGGCTCACTTACTATCTCTTTATTTCAAGCTATCATTCTGCTTTGAAATTCCATCATTTATTTCTTTCATCTTCTGTTATTCTTCCATTATATTAGTAATACCAAGGGCTAATAAACTCTCACTGCTCAAAGTTTCTGGCCTATGATATACAACAGTATTTCTTATGCAAATAAACAAGAGATATATAGATAATAGTCATTCTCCAGGTTATTATGTGAAAATCATATTATTCCAGTCAAATTCGAAGATTTATTTAAAAGTTGATAGAATGCTCTGGTAGCATCAAAGGCATAAACACTGATTTATTCTTTTTTATTTCTCTTAATATACTTTAAGTGAAAGTGTTAATTGCTCAGGTGTGTCTGACTCTTTGCAACCTCATGGACTATAGTCCACCAGGCTCCTCTGTCCATGGAATTCTCCAGGTAAGGATACTGGAATGGGTTGCCATTCCCTTCTCCAGAGCATCTTCCCAACCCAGGGATTAAACCTAGATCTCTGGATTGGAGGCAGATTCTTTCCCATCTGAGCCACCAGGGAAGCCCTAATATAATTTTTGACAATGCATCAAAACACTAAAATGTGTTATAGCTGATGGTTGTTACTGTTTCCTTCTTGTTTCTATGTCTGATTTCTTTTTTCTTTTTTTCAATATAAATTTATCTTAATTGGAGGTTAATTACAATATTGCATCAGATTTCTTAAGATAAAAAAGTATTAAAAAAGACTATCTGTGTATATGTTTTACTTTTTCTTTTAAAAATATCATCTAGCTATTTTCTCTTCATTAGTTTATAGATATTGTTTGTTTATTAATTCTTATGTTAAAATTAAAAATGTACAGCTACCTGTGAATTTGGGGGTCTGGCCAGTAGTTTAGAATCCAATCACTAGTAAAAGCTGCAGCATCTGATAGTGATCTGGTCTCAGATTTGAGGAGATAATTCTATCCAAAATTCTTTTTCTGCATTAGGATTTTAAAGTAACCCCTTCAAACCAAAAATGTCTATGTTCTATTCTGAGAACTTGAAACTAACCACACCCATGCTTAGACTGTGTTTGTAGACCACATGTAGCGCCCTCTCCTCCTTCTGCTCTTTGCTGATACCTGTGTATTATTTGTGCATATTCCTGAATCTTCTTAAAAGTGTAGAAAACATTTCTTCTCCTACCCAATTGCTAGCATAGTATTTTGTATGAAGTAGATGCTGAATCCATTTGATTAAATATATTACAGGCAATTTGTGAAATGAACAGAATTAACATTACACTATTTCTGCTAAAATTTATAATGCTTCAGTACGTTGCCAAATGGCCACGTCTATTCTTCATTGATTTCCTGTCAATAATTAAACACATATTTTATTGTTCCATTTTACTTAATTGTTCAGAGTTTCCCATTTCAGCCATAATTTATTACTTGTTCTAAGTTATTTAGGCCTGCTTTCTGGTTCTAAATGACCACAATATCATTTTACAGATATAATTCATATTAGATAGAAAGCTTAATATAGCTTCTCAACATTTGATCACTTCATAATGTCATGTTTTTGGATTAATGGTAGACTGTATCCTATTTCACTAAGTTGAAATGAGGATCTAATAAAAATTATAGTGTCTAGTAAGTATAATTTTATTAAAATAATTGAGAGAATATATATCTAGAAATCACATTCCCCTTAATTGGTCACTGTAGGAATGTTCTGATGCTGCTGTTGTTGACTGGATGTCACTGTCAATGAATGTGAGGTAATATAAAACAGAATTGATAGGGAGATGTCAATTGAAACTGACTTTTCCAGAATCTTCCTGTCTTATATTTCTTTATTGCAAAGAAAAGTATGAGTAACTAATTTTTCAATTTCATGTGAACTTTTTCATTTGTAATTATATCGTTTTTGAGAAACCACTGTCTTGAATCACATTTTTTCCTATTTTGGGTTGTTGGCTGTTGACCTAAGCTACTCCATGGTACTGCTGCCTTGACATCCATTTTGTTTTGGCCAAGTGACCTGCAGGGACCTTAAACTGACACCAGCCGCTCATGCAAATGTATGCCTTAGATAAGAACTCAAAGAGTCACAAGCAAATGTTAAGTTCCTGATTTGCCTCCTCCAAGTGCCCTTGTAATTAACAGTCTGCCAGTCTCTCAGGGCCTTCCCCTTGTGCTTAGATAAGACCCCCATGCAACTTACCAAAACTGTGCTCTTTTGGTTTCAATTGACCAATCTGGCCTTAGCCTTGGAACCCCAAAGCGGTCTGTACCCGGACCATAATAAAGGCATGTGCCCCAGATCCTATGGCTGACTGTACTCTGCCTTGACCTCCCCATGTAGCCACTTTAGGCATGCCATGCTTCCCTCAGGACTGTGAGTAATAAACTTCTATTTCAATTTCTTTTTTGGTCTATTGCTAAACTGTGATTTATCATCTGGCACCCAATGCTCCTCTTAACAAATATTAATTTAACAAAATCAGAACATGGGCAAATTCATTTGCTAAAATACAATATAAATATCAAATTGAGCAAATTTAGTCAGATATTTTCTTTTAATGTACAGAAGCTCAATAGACATTAAGCCCCTTAGAAGAGAACTATAGTTCCAGTGTGAAGAAATATATTGGATTACATGATTATAGAAAAAAAATATGAAAACACTTAAGCAAGTACAGAATGGTATGGGGAAAACTTAACATGGATTAATAAAAAGAAAGGTGAATGTCAACCTTAACAAACCAATTAACTTTCATCATGCAAGAGAGTCAATGAGCTCCTGACAGGGGTAAAGCGATAGACATAATTTGTTTACAGATTAAAAAGCCTCTTTGACATGCTACCACATCATAGACAAGTACTTGAAATTAACAAGTTATTTATGGAGAAATTATACATTGAATGAAAAAAAGCGCACAGTGGTGAAGAACATTGACAGGCATTCCAGATTACATAGAAGGAAGGACGAAATGGAATGAGAGGGCTGCAGCTGTGCCCACACACAATGTCTGCTCAGAGAGACATCTGTTAAAGGGAACAAAATTCAAAGCTGGGAGAGAACTAGCATGGCCAATCAAGAGTACTGATTCAAAGAAATTAGGTCTGTATTAGAAATTTATTTCTTTGATATTTTGCTGGCTTGAATTTCTTAGAAAACATGAAAGAATTTTTCATCAGCAATAGCTGTATCTTTCATGTCAAAATGGATCTCACACACTAATGAATGATTAGAATATTCTGTTTGAAGGACATATACAAGCAATGGCAGGGCAGATCTTCACTGCCTTCCTTCAGTCATATATTTAGACATAATTTCTCTTTCTTCTTCACTTAATGTTTTCCTATGCCTATACACCCATTCCAACATAGCATTATGTCCCATACATTTTGTATATTCCAATAAAGTCCCATTTTTCATATTTTCACATCAGTATATCAGACTCCAATATTTTTATACTTTATATATTTTAATAATTTTCCAAGATAAGATGAATTCTTTAGTATGTAACTCCAAACCTGGCTCACTTGAAAAGAATCTGCCTGCCAAGCAGGAGACATGGATTTGATCCCTGGGTTTTGAAGACCCCTGAAGAAGGAAATGGCAACCCACTCCAGTATTCCAGTATTGCCTGGGAAATCCAATGGACAGAGGAACCTGGTGGCCTACTGTCCACAGCGTTGCAAAAGAGTTGGACACAATTCAGTGACTAAACAACAACAAGAAAAACTGAGTTACTGACATAGTCCCCTGAAGTTTAATTTTGACACCTCCTTTTCTTCTCCTATCCAGGCGTTTCCTTAATATGTTTATATTTTCTTTTCTTCATTATTCTCAAACTGATTTTATTCAAGCCTCTAATACTGCTAACCTATATTATTTCAATTGGTTCAAACAGTGTCCAATTATATCTTTATTCTTTAAAGCATGCACCATGCTAATTGTTTCATAAGCATTAGTTTTCATAATTTTTATAGTGCTATGTCAAGAAAGGCATTACTATGCCAGTTTTACAAATAAGAGGAAGGAGACTTAGAAAGCCAACAAACTTGCCACAGGCCACTCAGTTGGTTAGAGAAGGATCCAGGATTCAAATGATACTCTAAGGACATGTTTCTGTGATACTTCCTGTAATTGTTTCCCATCTGTTGTCCTTGCTTTACTTAGTAGATCCTTTATATTACTATAAAAACCTTTTTTAAAAGGTTATTTGAATTTGAATTTAATTGCCTTCAGTGCAGCCCCCTCTTCTCAGCCATATTGCCTTCTGGATAAAGTCTAAACCCTTAGCATATCATATCAAGTTCTCCCCAACCTGATTTTTTAGGTCCCATCTCCCCTCACTCCTCACCTAACTGCTCCAGCCATACTAAACTACTAAATTCCTTTTGACAAGTTCTTGTCCTGACCTTCAAGCCATTACAGTTCCCTTAGTCTCCTCCCTCATTATCCACTAGGTGATGTGGATAATTTCATCTCCTCTGCCATATTCCATTGTTTGTGGGTAAGCCTCTTTCAGGAGAGTGGCTTACTCTCCCAATGCCTAGCACACTGACTTTCACATAGGAAATGCTCAATAAGAAACAGCTGAATTAATATACAGATATATCCCAATGATTTCCCTCTGTCTTGTATGAATTTTTAATAATTTAACTTAGATTTATACTCTGAATTTTTAGAATGATTTGATTATGTGTGTTCATATTTAATTTCTGCTCTTATGTATACAAAATTTTGTGGTGTGAATTTTTCACTTAATCTCACTTATTTAAAAATAGATAGATAGTAACATATATTTTTCAAAATTATGTTGGGACAGATGTATAATACTCCCTCTATTTGGTGTGCTTGACTATTTCTTTGTCATTGAGAATTAAGACAATTGCAATGTTACCCATTATGGATAACATGGCAATGAACATTAAAGTGGAAATATATTTTTAAAATATATTCTTGTCAGTATCTCTCTTATGGTGCAACTCAGAAATAGGGTTAGTGGATTAAGGCAACAGTTTTTACATGGCTTTAAAAAAGTGTTCAGTAAACTAGCCTGTGGGCCACGCTTGACCCACTGCTTGTTTTTATAAATAAAGTTTTATTGTAACACCGCCACACTTTCATTTAGGTATAACCTATGGCCTGTGTCACATTTCAAGGGCAGAGGTGAGCAGTTCATCCCCTACAGATGAAAATCTTTCTCGCTCTTTGCAGAAAAAGTGACCAAATTCTTCTTGAAGACATATTACTCAACTTATTTCTGAGAGGCAGTTTTTATTACCAACAAAGTAAGAGTTGACTGATTTCACCATACCTTCAACTGCGATGAGAGTTATGATTATAGTAAAACATTTATGAATTGCCTTTTCTCCATGATGGTCTCAAGCTTTGTACTGAGAGGAAGGATGAGAGATGGAGACTTTGTAGCAAGGGGCTTGGCAGCTTAGAAAATTGCCCTGAAGCTTGGTTATATATGGTTCCAAGGCTATTACTTTGGGAGTCACCGTATTAGTACTTCAGTGACTGCCGGGTGCTTCCTTTTTCTAGTTAATGAGTTCTATGGAGCACTCATTCTCATCTAGTTTGCAATGCTAACAAATCCAAGAGAAATGTAAGAAATCTATCCCCTCAGACTTTGTGATATTGTCTACTTTAGCATGCTGAACTGTTGCAGATGTTTTGCATTCTAAGGGTACAGTTTAACATACACAAAAATGCATTAAAGCAAAATTTAGGTTATTGCATAAAGCTCTGCTGACTTTCTGCAGCATGTCATTATGCTGAGATTGCATGCCAGGTGCAAAAGGCCTATTAGGTTTCATCATTTCTGAGTTGCAAAATCAAGTAACATGGGTATATAATAGGTCAGATTATCTTCGTGACCCAATTTGCCAAATAAAAATGGAATGAAAACAGCAGCTTGTAGCAACACCTAAAATATCTTCTGAGTCATTATCTCTTTAATGAAAAGCAACACTGGACAATTTCAACACAAATTGTGGTTTAGCATCTCATTAAGTGAATAATGGCTTTTACACAGGATGCATTTCTAAACACTTGAAGTGTTACAAAAATGTTACACCAAAATGAGTTAAGGCCATGCTTCTATCCATCCTCAGATGACAAGTAAGATCTTTCTGTCCTTCATTATTTTACAATAATAATTTGTTTTTTCTTTTATCTTCCACAGATATTAAATAGAACAGAGTAAGGTTTCCAAGCAGCCTATTTGCTTTGTTTCTGTGCATTGAGATATTATTTCCACTGTGGATTATGTGGATATTTGATTCTGACTTAACATTTGACCGATATACTTTTTTCTCAGGAGACTTAGGGAATCTAAGAATAAAAGAGGAGTTGACTTTGTGTATGAAAGTTCTCTCAGGACATAAATTTCTGCTGGGCATGTTCTAGTGCCCATAAAACAAATCTTGCGACTTTTTAATTGAAGCCTACTGAGACTAGTATGTCTCTATTTTTTAGTTCATTTAAAACATCCCTCTCCAGAAGTGGTATTTTCCTTTCAGTAATCAAGCAATTACTAGGCTGATTTCACTTCTTTTGAAGAAACTCTGTCTTGTGTTCATCAGCCTGTTTCTTTCACCCTGATAAGCCCTGGCTACTGGGGCTGGAATAGCTGTTCCATACCAGGCTTGAATATCTGCAGGCATTTTCCTCCTGTTTCACACTGAGTTAGCAATCAATCCCATCTGTTCTTTATCATTAGGATTTCACAGCGTGCTCTAAGCCATTCTTCAAATAAGGTCTTAAACTTCAAGAGAGCTTTCTAGATGGATCTATACATGCATACACACATAGTTTTTTATTTTTTGTTTTTAATATTCTCTAATTCCTACATAGTTTTAGATAATATGGATACATAGACATCTGGACATAATTATTTGCTAAAGAAACCTTGCTTTTATATGCTCATCACTTTATCGTTCTCCATGAAATAGTATTGGATGACTAACTGTTTCATATACCATGTTTATACTATTAGTAAAAGACAACTCGTATTTCTTTCAAAACACTCGTGAATCAGGCCAGATAATCAAGTGCTAACACTCTTTGATTTTTATTTCGAGCAGTTCTTCATTGACTTATACAATATTCTTGTATTTGATATATTGTCAAAGTCAAGAATATTCAGTACCCAATTCCTCACAGTCCATATTGTTAGGATATCAAGGTTAAAATATAGCAGTGTATAAATTGGCTAGTGTATGACATGTGTCTCAAAGACAAAAAGAAAAACAAAAAACAGTACCCAAGAAAGCCCTACAAAATACTGTCTTAGCACTTTATAATTGAAAATAAACCACTTAATATTTACTTTAAAATATGAATGAAGTTGAGCTGTTATGAATCCTTAAGAGTGCTGTTTTATTGTGTATGGTGTGAAGGCCTTTTAACCCAAAACTTTGCTTCACATAGTGAAATTTGACTACTTCCACGGACTAATACTTTCAAGTAAATACAATTATTTAATATATTTCATGTATCTCAAATGCTATCTAATACTTGATCCTTCATCTATCTCCTGTCTCTAAAACTGTTTTGATCAAAATACTAGATCTGTTTTCATTAGAGATTTGATGATACTTTTATATAAAATGTATTTACTTATTTTCATTTTCAATATTTTAGTAACATTATAAAATCCACTCATACCATTTACTAGAGTATAACAAGATGCCCTAAGTTTTTGAAAATAAATTCAAAGAGCTGTATAAACTCCTTGAAACCATGAACAATGAAGTATGGAGAAATCCAAAAACTATCTATTTTATACAAATTATATTTTCTATCACTTATTAAGAAACTCCTATAATAAGCATCAACTTTAATATATCAGGTTTGAAATGTAATTTTTCTGCAAAAAATAGAAATTAACTAACTACACTTTGCCTAGCAATTGTTATGTAGGACTTGTGAATGTGTCTCATGAAAAGGAATAAGCCTAAAAGCTCTTGAAATAAGATTATAACTTTTGAAAAGTATGCCTTTTGCTTTAGTATGATTAAAGCATAATTACTGGAACCATTAAAAGTCAATATACCTAAGAAAGAGCATTATAAAAGCATGAACAGGGATGAATTATAACATTACCATCTTCATTGGTGATGCAGCTCTATAGGGCAAAAGAGATTTTGTGTATACTTTCTTTAATATATCATATCCACATCCACTATATAAGTTCTTTGGCATTTTTAAAATTGATCTTTTAGACACTTTATAATACTGAACTTGGGAAAAATGTGATTTGAAAGTACAGAGGCATGTGTTACACAAATGTTTATTAGGGGTGATTAATGTTTCAAATTTTTCTTGAAATTTCATTGGGGGTGGAATAGGTCAGAGAAAACTGAAGGGAGGAATAGAAGAAGCATAGCTGAAGCCATAGGCTTTGTTTAGATACCTGAAGACAGAGGAGAAGCAGCCTGAGATGACATTCTCTTGTTTTTCCCAAGTTCTAAAGGAGAGGAAGTCAATGAAGTGTACCTTATATTTCTCCCTAGTCTGTGACATTTTGTTTAACTATATTTGTTGAAAAACTCTTACCTTTGAGTTTCAATTTAAGATAGTCACCCAGCCTCTACATTTTGGATAAGATGTGACTCATTCCAATTTTTTTTAAGATCCAGTTAGTCACCAGATTCTATCAGTTATTCCTTCAAGATATCACTAATCCAAGTTCTTTTCACTTTAATTCATTGTCAACATCCTAATTCACAGTTTCATCACCTCACACAGAGATGAATCAAAGAGCTTTGTAGGTGTTCTAACTTCAGTCTCTTCCATCTGCTCCATCCTACATACAACTGACAGATGAACCCTGCTTAAATCCTTTTTATAAAAATTATGTCATTATCTATACACGCTTCACAATGAATTTCAGCATTACATCCTGTAATGTTTCTCTATCTCCATCTAAACAACCATATATTATTTTTCAAAGATAACACGCTAAACTCATAAAAGCCTCTACATCTCAGGGTTTATATATCTACTGGAACTTGATTGGATTTAGCCTATGAATTGAGCTTTAAATACAGAGATAAGATACCACTACTAAAAATGTTCATTTTTTTTCTATTCACAGATTTTTCAAGTTATATTTTTTCTTGATATAGTGGCTGCATTATTTGTTTTTACAGTGATTATCTAGTTTTTGATTTAGAACTAATGGCTTATTAGTTATCTATTTCTCAGTTTATACTTTTCAAGATATAGGTATATTCTAATTTGTATTACAATGAAATAAATTAGAGATGTTAAGTTGTTATAAATAGATCAATACAGAAAGGATATTTTTGATACCCAAGTATACAAATGTTAAACATTTTTTAATAGATGATTTTGCATTATAAGACAGGAATAAGTATAGCTATTCCCTGGGCCCAAAATTGGAGAAGGCAATGGCACCCCACTCCAGTACTCTTGCCTGGAAAATCCCATGGACGGAGGAGCCTGGTAGGCTACAGTCCATGGGGTCGCTAAGAGTCGGATAGGACTGAGCGACTTCACTTTGACTTTTCACTTTCATGCATTGGAGAAGGAAATGGCAACCTACTCCAGTATTCTTGTTTAGAGAATCCCAGGGATGGGGGAGCCCGGTGGGCTGCTGTCTATGGGGTGGCACAGAGTTGGACACGACTGAAGCGATTTAGCAGCAGCAGCAGCAGGCCCAGAAATAGAGGAAATCAGGAGGTTTAACTGAATTCATTTGAGTGAAAGTTTTTCTACTTAAACGAATCCTGATGATATTCTTCCTTTGGAATTTTAGGAAAGAAATTCAGTTCATTAAGATCAAAATATCATTATAGATAATCTGTTATTTTTTGTTGAAAAAAATTAAACTAAGCATATCAAAATAGATTCCTGTTACAGGTTTGATTGTGTCTGCCAAAATGATAGATTTGAAGTCTCAACTCCCAGTACTTGTGAATATAACTTTCTTTGGCAATAAGGTCTTTACAGATGTAGCCAAGTTAAGATCACACTGAATTAGAGAGAATAATCCAATGACTCGTGTCCTTAAAAGAAGAGAGAAATCTGTACACAGAGTAGATAGAAACACTGGGAAGAACTCCATGTGGCAATAGAGGCAGAGATTAGAGAGCATCATTAAGTGGCTCAGACAGTAAAGGATCCACCTGCAATTCAGGAGACCTGAGTTCAATCCCTGGGTCAGGAAGACAGCTTGGAGAAGGGCATGGCAACTCACTCCAATATTCTTACTTGGAGAATCCTATGGACAGAGGAGCCTGGCGGTCTACAGTCCATGGGATTGCAATGAGTCAGACACGATTGAGTGACAAACACTTTCACTTAGAAGTCAAGGAATTCCAAAGATTGTCGGAAACCACCAGAAGCTAGGAGAAAAGCACAGAAGGAAATATTTCCCAGAGCCCTCTGGAAGGAACCAACTTTGCCAACATCTTGATTGTGGATGTCTAGCCTCCATAACTGTGACAGAATAAATTTGTTTTTCTCAGCCACCCAGTTTGTGATAACCTTAGGAAAAGAAAACAAACATGTCTGTGTATTAATTACTGGTCGACTGAGCGACTTCACTTTCACTTTTCACTTTCATGCATTGGAGAAGGAAATGGCAATCCACTCCAGTGTTCTTGCCTGGAGAATCCCAGGGACGGGGAAGCCTGGTGGGCTGTCGTCTATGGGGTCACACAGAGTCGGACACGACTGAAGTGGCTTAGCAGCAGTATACCTATCTATCTATGCACCCATTTATTTCTCATCATTAGCAATCAAGCTATTCAAATTCCTTCCATCCATCCATCTGTCCATCCATTCTAATAAAGAGAATAAATTTTATAAACAGTCAAAGCCAAGCTGCAAGATTCTCAGATAGTTCTTAGTTTTTCAAAGCCTCAGTTTTTTCATCAGAAACATGAATAGGTTTAGGAGTAAATAAAGCTAAGAACAATACCAGACATATTAGTAAGGAATCAATAATTAAACACACACACAGAGAAATACATACACAGATACCTATACACACACATTGTCTGTTTATATCGATATCCCCTTTATTCCTCCGCGATATCTATCTAGCTCACTATGTGTTTTTCTATATGCCTATATATACACAAATGTATAAGTGGTTTGTAGCAGAAACTGTTGGTTGTCCCCCAGTATCCACACTTTCCTCCTTCCCTCAGACCTTCACTTGTGTACATAGAAATATGGAAAAAAATGATTATTTTCCAGCAGCCCAAACTCACAAATTGTGACCACAAAATTCTCTTCCAGCCATTAAATGTTAAAATGTTGCACTAACTCTCAGTGAGAATGCTTCAGATGAGATGGTGCATCATTCTTTGTCAGATCAAATCAGAGCCTACTTGCTGGCATCCTATCAATGTGATTAGTTAGAGTTCAAGTAGTCATTTTGAAGATCAGGTGGAAACTGCATGAAGAGAATGCTAGAGTAAAAGATAGAAAAAGATTAATTATAATTTCTGTCATAGCTAACTATTTCTAACAGATGTTCATGTACTAATAACTTGAGAATATTTAAATCTCAATATAAAACTTCCCATATAAAAAATGAAACATATAAATAGATTGACTATAGAAGCTCCTATATGAGTTTATTTCTCATTATCTCCATTATTACTACCCTAGTCCATGAATTTACCACCTCTTCACTAACCCATTTCAATTGCCCCAAACGGTCTTCCTGCTTTCACTTTTTTGCACCACCATGGGCTATTATCTTCATAGTAATTTGTTTTTTTCTTAAATAATGGGTCAAGTTATATATTTCTCCTTCTTAAGATGTTCCAATGGCTTCCACTGCACATACATGAAACTCCTTAAAATTTACAATAAATTCCTTTTTGGTCTGACCTAGTTTTATCCTTTCATTTTATGCAACATGCAACATTCTCCTGAAATCCGAAGTGTTCAGTTCAGTCATTCAATCCTATCCGACTCTTTTTGACTCCATGGACTGCAGCACACCAGGCCTCTCTGTCCATCACCAACTCAAACTCATGTCCATTGAGTCAGTGATGCCATCCAACCATCTCATCCTGTGTCATCCCCTTCTCCTCCTGCCTTCAATCTTTCCCAGCATCAGGGTTTTTGCCAGTGAGTCAGCTCTTTGCATCAGGTGACCAAAGTATTGGAGTTTTAGCTTCAACATCAGTCCTTCCAATGAGTATTCAGGACTGATTTCCTTTAGGATGGACTGGTTGGATCTCCTTGCAGTCCAAGGGACTCTCAAGAGTCTTCTCCAACACCACAGTTCAAAAGCATCAATTCTTCTGTGCTCAGCTTTCTCTCTAGTGCAACTCTCAGATCCATACATGACTATTGGAAAAACCATAGCCTTGACTATATGGACCTTTGTTGGTGAAGTACTGTCTCTGCTTTTCAATATGCTACCTAGGTTGGTCATAACTTTTCTTCCAAGGAGTAAGCGTCTTTTAATTTCATGGCTGCAATCACCATCTGCAGTGATTTTGGAGCCTCCCAAAATAAAGTCTGCCACTGTTTCCACTGTTTCTCCATCTATTTACTGTGAAATGATGGCACTGGATGCCATAATCTTTGTTTTCTGAATGTTGAGCTTTAAGCCAACTTTTTCACTCTCCTCTTTCACTTTCATCAAGAGGCTCTTCAGTTCTTCTTCACTTTCTGCAGATGTGGTGTCATCTGCATATCTGAGGTTATTGATATTTATCCCGGCAATCTTGATTGCAGCTTGGGCCTCATCTAGTTCAGCGTTTCTCATGATGCACTCTCCATATAAGTTACATAAGCAGGGTATATACAGCCTTGAAGTACTCCTTTTCCTATTTGGAACCAGTCTGTTGTTCCACGTTCAGTTCTAACTGTTGCTTCCTGAGCTGCATATAGGTTTCTTAAGAGGCAGGTCAGGTGGTCTGGTATTCCCATTTCTTTCAGAATTGCCCACAGTTTATTGTGATCCACACAGTCAAAGGCTTTGGCATAGTCAATAAAGCAGAAATTGATGTTTTTCTGGAACTCTCTTGCTTTTCTGATGATCCAGTGGATGTTGGCAATTTGATCTCTGGTTCCTCTGCCTTTTACCCAACATGTACTCACTCTACATTTATTTCCTTTTATCAAATACTTAAGGCTTATGTCATGTTACTTTCATAAAGAGAACTCCTTATCCAAGATTATATCCCTCTCACATATACACTCCCTACCAGCAATCTCTGTGTCAATGATATATTTTATATTCAGTTGGCCCATAGCATCTTATGGAAAAACCTGAATTAACTTTTCTGTCAACCCAATATTTTCTATGCTACTTCAATACAGTCTAAAATTACCATGTATATGTATGTTTGTACATATATGTATAATTTTTATCAGCCCTAACTAGAATAGAAACTTTATGAGAACAGAAACTTATCTGTCTTATTTATATCTGTATCAAAGTTCTCAGAACATACCTGCTATATGAGAGATGCTCAATAATGAACAAATAATGATTAATAAACAAATAAATGAAGTAAAAATTAAGGCCTATAGAAAGTACTTTAAAAAGCTGCACATGGTTATCCTGAACAAAGAATGATTCAGAGGAAATATTTGAGTAGCTGTCATGAAAATAAGGAGAAGGCAGTGGCACCCCACTCCAGTACTCTTGCCTGGAAAATCCCATAGATGGAGGAGCCTGGTGGGCTACAGTCCATGGGGTCGATGAGAGTCGGACACAACTGAGTGACTTCACTCTCACTTTTCACTTTCCTGCATTGGAGAAGGAAATGGCAACCCACTCCAGTATTCTTGCCTGGAGAATCCCAGGGACAGAAGAGCCTGGTAAGCTGCTGCCTCTGGGGTCGCACAGAGTCGGACATGACTGAAGTGACTTAGCAGCAGTAGCAGCATGAAAATAATCTAAAGATATTTCAAATGGAAAAATAATTTCTGCTATACTCTTAAGACAGCTGCTGCTGCTGCTGCTAAGTCACTTCAGTCGTGTCCGACTCTGTGTGACCCCACAGACGGCTGCCCACCAGGCTCCCCCGTCCCTGGGATTCTCTAGGCAAGAACACTGGAGTGGCTTGCCATTTCCTTCTCCAATGCATGAAAGTGAAAAGTGGAAGTGATGTCGCTCAGTTGTGTCCGACTTTTTGCGACCTCATGGACTGAAGCCTACCAGGCTTCCCCGTCCATGGGATTTTCCAGGCAAGAGTACTGGAGTGGGGTGCCATTGCCTTCTCCAACTCTTAAGACTAGGATATGTATTTTGATTTAAGAGAGCTAAAACCATTCTAAAAATCAAAACTGTGGGAAGATAAAATGGGTTGTTTGTGGAATTTTTTGAATAAAATCTGGATGACTACAGGGAGGGTTTCTATAGAAAGGACTATCCAACCAGTCCATTCTGAAGGAGATCAGTCCTGGGTGTTCTTTGGAAGGACTGATGCTAAAGCTGAAACGCCAGTACTTTGGCCACGTCATGAGAAGAGTTGACTCATTGGAAAAGACTCTGATGCTGGGAGGGATTGGGGGCAGGAGGAAAAGGGGATCACAGAGGATGAGATGGCTGGAAGGCTTCAAACTTGATGGACATGAGCTTGAGTGAACTCCGGGATTTGGTGATGGACAGGGAGCCCTGGCATGCTGCGATTCATGGAGTTACAAAGAGTCGGACACGACTGAGTGACTGAACTGAACTGAACTGAAGGCTCTGTATAGATAATGTAGCTGCTTTATATACATTACATCTTCTTGTACTGAGGAGCTGCTTCCTCTTTAGTTATCATAACCCAATGTGCCATTATGTTATCTTAAAAGATGATGCAAGTAATCTAATTAAATTGATTTTACTTTCCTCATCAAGCCAGTGAGTTACTCTGAGTACTATGTCTCAACGGTATATGGAGATTTACATAGGTTACAAGAAATCCAGGTCTTCAAAAGATTTTTTAATAACTTATTCCTACTTTTGGTCCCCTCTCAACCTATCACCATGATCACTGAATCATTTTTGTGATGAATGTGGAAGGAATATTATTAGAAGAGGCAGTGTGAATCATCTTGGCACTGGGATTATTACCATTTTTTCTAAGTAGACCCTTTCCATTTCTTGTTTTTGATGCTTTATCATATTCAGCACATGACCATATATACTGGGGAGTATAGGTGCACCCCACTCCAGCATTCTTGCCTGGAAAATCCCATGGACAGAGAAGCCTGGTAGGCTGCAGTCCATGGGGTCACCAAGAGTCGGACACCACTGAGAGACTTCACTTTCACTTTTCACTTTCATGCATTGAAGAAGGAAATGGCAACCCACTCCAGTGTTCTTGCCTGGAGAATCCCAGGGACAGGGGAGCCTGGTGGGCTGCTATCATGGGGTGGCACAGAGTCGGACAAGACTGAAGTGGCTTAGCAGTAGCAGTGCATTTTGATCCTTTGTTCTTAATAATAAGCAATATTAATTGCCCAATAATCAAATGGCAAGCCTAGCATGAGAGTTAAAGCTGTTCTGTCATGTCCAACTCTTGGCGACCCTATGGAATTACAGTCCCTGGAATTCTCAATGCCAGAATAGTAGAGTGTGTAGCCTTTCTCTTCTCCAGGGGATCTTTGCAACTCAGGGATCAAACCCAAGTCTCCCACTTTGCGGATGGTTTCTTTATCAGCTGCACCACAAGGGAAGCCCAAGAATATTGAAGTGGATAGCCTATCCCTTCTCCAGCTGATAATCTATGATCTGAGGGAAAGGTGAAAAGCATGAATGAAAGTGGATAAGAAGACTGTTCGTGAACAGCATGGTCTGAAGGTAGAAGATAAGGAACTTCAAGCTGGGGTATCTAATAGTGTTGCACATAATGAAAAGAAACGGAAATACTAACTAGACTCTTAGCTATAATGAAATCATCTAAAATAGCCAGAGTAGTTACTCAGAATTCAGGCCCTGCAATCAACCCTCACAGTCTGACTCCCTGTTTTACCACTTAACTAGCTGCAAGACTTTGGGCAAGTCACTTAAATTCTCTCATTTTTTTCACTGTAGAAATGAAGATAATTATGTCACACACATAATAGAGTTTTGGGAGAAAAAATAAGTTAATTCACATAAAGCCCTTATCAAAGTGCTCAATGCATCATAAAAGGCCCACAAACATTAACACTCTGGTTCCTGTTTTACATTTTATGTGCTCAATAGCCTCTGCTTTCCTAAGCCTTCTACCTTTATCCTTTCTTTGAACATCTATTTATTAACTAGCTGAAAATCGAGACAAAATTATAGAACTTAACAGTAAAAATTAGGAGAGAGGAACTCAGAAGAAGAAGAGAGAATAAAGGTTGGGGACTACAGAAGCATGTCTTGTGACTATAAAGTAATGAGGTTCAGTTTTCTTCCACAGGAAATTCTAAAGGCAAATTCTTAAGAAGAATTTCATTTCAAAATTGCTCAGGGCAAAGACAGCGAGTTTGGATACATTCTGTCACCGCGAGGGATTCCTTTGAAATAGCACACTTGTTTTGGTTATGTATCCTATAAAACATACTAAAAATAAAAACTGCTTGGCATTTTATAGACAATCTATTTAATCTTTAAAATTGCAGGAGAACAACTTGTAAGTAAAAGAAATATGTACATATGCATACTCACACATCACACACAAGTTCTTGTCTAGTAATTGCAGAAATCTATGTCATAAGGCAGAGCTCAGAGTTAAATGGGAGCACCTTTGATGTTAAGGATTAGGATCAGATTACAGCCAGCTTTTGTGCTTGGCCACAGTCAAACAGCAGCTTTGATACTTTGGGTCAGTTGAACATACATTTATTATCTACTCTATGCAGGCAATGCAGGAGGAGAGTCCCTCTATGATCTACTGACACATTAGACATATCGACAGCTGAAACAATGCTGCTGACAGCTTCCTGTGGTAGAAATGGCATATGAGTACAAGAAAGTATGAGGGGCCTGTTGACAAAAAGCATGTTAGTAAAAAAGGATGTGAAGTTTTCTTCAGGAAGGATAACTTAAGCTATGCCTTGCAGAATGAGCAAAACTCTGGTAGCTGCAAAAAGTGAGGAAACAGGCTCTAAAATGCAGGGTTTAAAAGCTATGTTTCCCTTGATTTCTTAGTCACTTGACAACTTTAATTCTTTATCTCTGATGCCTTCTGGTGCTAATCCTAGACTTCCTGTCGCCCTGTTATAGGAAATCTACCCAATCACTGATTTCACCACACCCACATGTTTTTCACAAGCATGTTTTTTGAAATGATTGAACTGACCAGTGAATAAATAGCCAGAGGCCATTTTGGGAAGAAGACAAGTTCAGAAGAAATGTTGAACTTTAGATGAAAAACAAAAAATTGTATAAAAGATACTGGCACAAACTCTCCAAGATCAGGGGAGAGAGAGACCTATGCGTCATCTCACATGTTCTGCACCACCACCAAATTTATTTTAGTAATTCGCCTGGATGCTGTGTCATCAATGACTGTGTGGCAAACCCAAGCAAACGGGGCTGCTCAGTCATTCCCTGACGCTCTGCCAGCACCAGCCTGAACTTAGAATCAACCCTGCAGCACACCCATGGAGCTCCTATTATGCAATGGCTCATTCTAATTAAAAGGAATACATCTCCTACTTGAAATGGCAGACAATTTTTGTGTATTTTTCATTTCGGTAAACCATACAGAGGAAAACTCATGTGGACTGAGGACATTAAGCATGGAGATAGTAAGACCATTTCATTGCCCTAGGAATGAGTGGAAAAGACGGAAAAGATCAATTAAAAGGTTTGATAAGAAGGGACGACTAAAAGCTCAACCAATCGGCAATTTGTCATTTGACTGAGTCTAATGGAAAAGCAATGCAGTGAATGCCGTGACAATATTAAGCAACAAAATGGTGAATGATTAAGAAGTGACAAATTCAGGAGAAAAAAAAAAAGGTACAAAGATAATTTGACAAAATTGTCCCCCCAAGGGTAAACAGAGTTTTTTTTCTCTGCCTTAGTGGAACAATGTAACATGAGGAGAGTCATTCTATTTTCAAATAATTTTGAGTGGAGTAAGTTAAATTTTTATATAATTTCAATAATTAAGAATTGAAAATATATATATATATAAAGAATTTGGACTTTTAATGATGTAAACTATATGAAAACTGTGCAACATTTATTCAGAGTGCATTAAAAGTAGAAAAAAGCTGATGAGTAAATTTCCAAGTATAACTAATATATGATATATTTTATTGATCAAAATGGAACATTAATAAAGTATATTTCACATTGAATAGAGTGGATAATTTTAGACTATACATTTTACAAAATTAATGTCTTATTGGACTTATAATTCAGAATATTTTAAAACTCTCTTTCCTCTTACTTCTTTTAAAAAGAAAATTATGTGTAATATTTTTTATTGACTTAGATCATAACAGCAGAACATCATGGAAGGATGTTGGCCTTAGGATAGCTGGTCATGGATTCAAATCCTAAACACTATTATTTTTCCAACAATGTAGGCTTGTAGCTTCTGAAGTTTTCTTGAGTTTCCTAAGACCCAGTTTCCTTATATTCAAACTTGTTTGTGACAAAAACAAACAGAAATACAAAGCCTACGATAAAACTGCTGCTGCTGCTAAGTCACTTCAGTCGTATCCGACTCTGTGCATACTTGGGGATTCTCCATGCAAGAATATTGGAGTGGGTTGCCATGCCCTCTTCCAGGCAATCTTCCCAATCCAGGGATTGAACCCAGGTCTACCACAAAGCAGGCAGATTCTTTACTGTCTGAGCCACCAGGGAAAGCCAAGAGTACTAGAGTGGGTAGCCTATCCCTTATCCAGGGGATCTTCCTGACTCAGGAATTGAACTGGCGTCTCTGGTATTGCAGGCAGATTCTTCACCAACTGAGCTACCAGGGATGCCCTACCAGAAAACACACATCCACAATATTAATTTCCTCAGATCATTCCATTACGTCATCACAGTTCAGTCCAGTTCAGTCCATTTCAGTCGCTCAGTCGTGTCTGATTCTTTGCAACCCCATGAATCACACCATGCAAAGCCTCCTTGTCCATCACCAACTCCTGGACTTTACTCAAACTCATGTCCATCGAGTTGGTGATGCCATCCAGCCATCTCATACTCTGTCATCCCCCTCTCCCCCTGTCTCCAATCGCTCCCAGCCTCAGGGTCTTGTCCAATGAGTCAACTCTTGGCATGAGGTGGCCAAAGTACTGGAGTTTCAGCCTCAGCATAAGTCCTTCCAATGAAACCTAAACATGAATTTAGGATGCACTGGTTGGATCTCCTTGCAGTCCAAGGGACTCTCAAGAGTCTTCTCCAACACCACAGTTCAAAAGCATCAATTCTTTGGCGTTCAGCTTTCTTCACAGTCCAATTCTCACATCCATACACGACCACTGAAAAAACCATAGCCTTGACTAGACAGACCTTTGTTGGCAAAATAATATCTCTGTTTTTTAATATGCTATCTAGGTTGCTCATAACTTTCCTTCCAAGGAGTAAGAGTCTTTTAATTTCATGGCTGCAATCACCATCTGCAGTGATTTTGGAGTACCAAGAAATAAAGTCTGACACTGTTTCCACTGTTTCTCCATCTATTTCCCATGAAGAGATGGGACCAGATGCATTAATCTTCATTTTCTGAATGTTGAGCTTTAAGCCAACATTTTTGCTCTCCTCTTTCACTTTCATCAAGAGGTTCTTTAGTTCCTCTTCATTTCCTGCCATAAGGGTGGCATCATCTGCATATCTGAGGTTATTGATATTTCTCCTGGCAATCTTGATTCCGGCTTGTGCTTCTTCCATCCCAGTGTTTCTCATGTACACTGCATATAAGTTAAATAAGCAGGGTGACAATATACAGCCTTGATGTACTCCTTTTCCTATTTGGAACCAGTCTGTTGTTCCACGTCCAGTTCTAACTGTTGCTTCCTGACCTGCATACAGATTTCTCAAGAGGCAGGTCAGGTGGTCTGGTAATCCCATCTCTTGAAGAATTTTCCACAATTTATTGTGATCCACACAGTCAAAGGCTTTGGCATAGTCAATAAAGCAGAAATAGATGTTTTTCTGGAACTCTGTTGCTTTTTCCATGATCCAGTGGATGTTGGCAATTTGATCTCTCATTCCTCTGCCTCTTCTAAAATCAGCTTGAACATCTGGAAGTCTATGGTTCATGTATTGCTGAAGCCTGGCTTGGAGAATTTTGAGCATTACTTGACTAGCATGTGAGATGAGTGCAATTGTGTGGTAGTTGAGCATTCTTATGCATTGCTTTTCTTTGGGATTGGAATGAAAACTGACCTTTTCCAGTCCTGTGGCCACTGCTGAGTTTTCCAAATTTGTTGGCATATTGAGTGCAGCACTTTCACAGCATCATCTTTCAGGATTTGAAATAGCTCAACTGGAATTCCATCACCTCCACTAGCTTTGTTCACAGTGATGCTTTCTAAGGCCTGCCTGACTTCACATTCCAGAATGTCTGGCTCTAGGTGAGTGATCACACCATCATGATTATCTAGGTCGTGAAGATCTTTTTTTCTACAGTTCTTCTGTATATTCTTGCCATGTCTTCTTAATATCTTCTGCTTCTGTTAGGTCCATAACATTTCTGTTCTTTATCAAGCCCATCTTTGCATGAAATGTTCCCTTGGTATCTCCTATTTTCTTGGAGAGATCTCTAGTCTTTCCCATTCTATTGTTTTCCTCTATTTCTTTGCATTGATTGCTGAGGAAGGCTTCCCTTACTCTCCTTGCTATTCTTTGGAACTCTGCATTCAAATTGGAATATCTTTCATTTTCTCCTTTGCTTTTCACTTCTCTTCTTTTCACAGCTATCTATAAGGCCTCCTCAGAGAGCCATTTTCCTTTTTTGCATTTCTTTTTCTCGGGATGGTTTTGATTCCTGTCTCCTGTACAATGTCATGAACCTATGTCCATAGTTCATCAGGTACTCTATCAGATCGCTTCTCTTAAATTTATTTCTCACTTCCACTGTATAATCATAAGGAATATGATTTAGGTCATACCTGAATGGTCTAGTGGTTTTCCCTACTCTCTTCAATTTAAGTCTGAATTTGGCAATAAGGATCTGAGCCACAGTCAACTCCTAGTCTTGTTTTTGCTGACTGTATAGAACTTCTCCATCTTTGGCTGCAAAGAATATAATCAATCTGATTTCAGTGTTGACCATCTGGTGATGTCCACGTGTAGAATCTCCTCTTGTGTTGTTGGAAGAGGGTGTTTGCTATGACCAGTGCATTCTCTTGGCAAAACTCTATTAGCATTTGCCCTGCTTCATTCTGTATTCCAAGGCCAAATTTGCCTGGTACTC
The DNA here is from genome assembly GCF_001704415.2 of Capra hircus. Taxonomy (NCBI): domain Eukaryota; kingdom Metazoa; phylum Chordata; class Mammalia; order Artiodactyla; family Bovidae; genus Capra; species Capra hircus. The sequence continues at coordinate 27,751,074 of NC_030813.1, forward strand.
CAGGTGTTAATTGACTTCCTACTTTTTCATTCCAGTCCCCTATAATGAAAAGGACATCTTTTTTGGGGTGTTAGTTCTAAAAGGTCTTGTAGGTCTTCATAGAACTGTTCAACTTCAGCTTCTTCAGCATTACTGGTTGGGGCATAGGCTTGGATCACCGTGATACAGAATGGTTTGCCTTTGAAGCGAACAGAGATCATTCTGTCATTTTTGAGATTGCATCCAAGTACTGCATTTTGGACTCTTTTGCTGACCATGATGGCTACTCCATTTCTTCTAAGGGATTCCTAGCCACAGTAGTAGATATAATGGTTATCTGAGTTAAATTCACCCTTTCCAGTCCATTTTAGTTTGCTGATTCCTAGAATGTTGACGTTCACTCTTGCCATCTCCTGTTTGACCACTTCCAAATTGCCTTGATTCATGGACCTAACATTCCAGGTTCCTATGCAATATTGCTCTTTACAGCATTGGACCTTGCTTCTATCACCAGTCACATCCACAACTGGGTATTGTTTTTGCTTTGGCTCCATCCCTTCATTCTTCCTGGAGTTATTTCTCCACTGATCTCCTATAGCGTATTGGGCACCTACTGACCTGGGGAGTTCCTCTTTCAGTGTCCTATCTTTCTGCCTTTTCATACTGTTCATGGGGTTCTCAAGACAAGAATACTGAAGTGGTTTGCTATTCCCTTCTCCAGTGGACCACATTCTGTCAGACCTCTCTACCATGACGCATCCATCTTGGGTGGCCCCGCATGGCATGGCTTAGGTTCATTAAGTTAGATAAGGTTGTGGTCCATGTGATCAGACTGGCTATTTTTCTGTGACTATGGTTTCAGTGTTTTGCCCTCAATGTCATCTCAACAAGAAGCTAAAAATCTGATCTCTCCTGAAATCCAGTTAATAAGAGTTAGAGAAATCAGTGAAATCTGTTTCCTATGAATTCAAGTGCAAAGTTTATTGCATTCTAATGAGAGTTAAATGATGTAGAAGACCAGATATGAGTAGAATTTGGCTAGCACAAATAAAATAATATCCTTTTCCTTGAGGATGTTAACATTTAGTAAATGTTAATGATAAAACAAGTATTACATGCTTAGTCATATGCTACAAATGACTAATCTGAAGTAATCTTTAAATAAGGAATGAATCTTTAAATTTAAATAAATCTGTAAATTTAAATTTAACACATCTTTAAATCTTTAAATAAGGAACATAAGAATAAATCTTTTAATAAATAATAAGTTGAAATAGAAAATTCATATTTGGGGTTCCTATTTATCACATATAATGTTAATAATTCACATACTAAGTTGCTTCAGTTGTGTCTAACTATGTGCGACCTTATGGACTATAGCCCACCAGGCTCCTTTGTCCATGGGATTCTCCAGGCAAGAATAGTGGAGTGGATTCCCATGCCCTCCTCCAAGGGATCTTCCCAACCCAGGGATCAAGCCAGCATCTCTTATGTCTCCTGCATTGGCAGGTGAGTTATTTTACCACTAGTGCCACCTGGAATGTATAATTTATATATTTCAGTAAAACTTGAAGTCTCTTGAAATATCTTTATGTGAATATGTTGATTGAAAATGGATCATTTGACAACATATGAAAGTTGATAACTAGAAAAATAGTAAGAATGGTTTAATTAAATAAATAATGCATGCAAGATAATGGAATATGCTCATTGATTTCTTAATAATATTTTTACCTTTAAAAATAAAAATATGTTACCTGTCTCTAGTGGCTATATGCGTATGCACAATGGGAGGAATATTTTCTAACTATGCCTATGGAATGGCCTCAGAATATATGCACCAAGAGTTATTTGGGTTTTGCTATGAATATTTAATTTAATGACACTCTTTTAGAAAAATAAAAGTTATTTTAATGCATAAATGGCCATTGTGATTTAGAGCTTAGAACTAATTATGTATATTTTCAACATTTTAAAATAACAAATAAGATTTGTTATAAATAAGGAATGAACGATGGGTAATGAGTGAAAGATGAGGTTAAGGCTCAATGACAGGGTGATAAATTGAAAAGGCTTCCAGGGTAGAATTGACTGAATGACTTGGGGCCAATGTCACCTGACTCCTGACCTAATCATTTCCCATATAATCAGGTTTTATATTCTAGGCAGAGAACATTTGCATGCATGTATGCATGTGTGTATTTTAGATAGGAAAATCTTTCTGAATCCTATTACACACGCTTTGTGAGAAATTTTTTTCAGTATTAGTTATTCCTCTGAGTTGTAATACAATGAGCCATTTCAGCTGTGTTGGAAAGTTATTCCTTACACATAAATTGTTATTTTGTTCTTAGTGTTTAATCCTGCAGTTTTTGATTCTCTTTTGATGTCAAGCTTTCAGGAGTCATGCTGTGGTCAGCACACCTGCCACAGTAGTCACTTCGCCACTTCCCAGGGGAAACACAGTGTCACACTTACAGCGAAAACAAAATGAGTCGCTGATGCAGAGACCTGAGCTATACCCTGGATCTCTCACAGTGAGCAGATTACTCAAACTAAATGAGACCCACTATCTTCACCTGGAAAACGAAGATAATAGACCTACATGTTGTGTGAATTAAATGAACAGCATCCATAAGATATTTAACAGCATTCCTGATACATACAAAGCACTCAGTAAACACTTTTCCTTTCCACACTCTTCCATGTGTTAAAAGTATGCCTTTTGTTCCTGTTTTTGGAGAGCGTTAATCTAGCTAGATAAAATGTTGCCTAAAAGAATGTTAAATTGGCTCTGATCACATGCCTGAGACACTTTCCTATGGGTTTGTATTTGTCTGTTATGGCTGCCTACTTGTAGGCTTTTGGCTGTATTCCAAACAATTGAGATTTTTTTTTTAAAGTGAATTGTTGCTACAGTATTGCAAAATCTTAATATCCAATGTTTTTTGTGTGTGTGTGTTCTGCATCAAGAAAGTGCATGTGTTAAACTGAAAACCTGAGTTTTCCTATTCACATATGATGTAAGGAAAAAGTGTAAAGTGATATTTGGGAATCAGATGGATGCACAGTGTCAGAGGCTGCTGTGAGTTCACTGAAAGCTATATCCCCTTTCTGCTGGGGTACACAGTTAAACCACATTTTTCATGTAGGTATGTCCCTGTGACTGAATAATGGCCAGTGAAATATGGACACATGTGATGTGTGATATCTAAAGGCCTAATTCCTAAAAATCCTCAGATGATCCTCTATTCTTGGCAGGGTATACACCAGAGGAACCCACCTCCCTAGGGAATGCAGAGTGATTACAGAGAAGTAGCCTCAGGCTCTAAAACACCATTGGGAGATCTCCTTTACTCATGACAGACTGGTACATGACAAAGAAATATCTTATCCTATGAAGCCACTAACTTTTGAGGTTGTTATAGTACTTAGTATATTCTGACTAAAATACCATGTCTGACTGTGTCTCTATGTCTCTATATCTCTGTTTCCCTCTTAGTATAAGGAAACCAATCATTAGATTTAGGGTCCACTCCACTTCAGGAGAGCCTCATCTTAATGAATTACTGCAATGACTTTATTTCCAAGTAAGGCCACATTCATAGGCTCCAGATGGAAATGAATTTGGGGGAGACATTATTCAATGCAGATGGTTCACCCGAAAACTCTGTTTATTTCATTTTTTCTACTTTTAACAAGATCATGTAGTTCTCAGTCACACTGTCTTTCCATTATAACTTAGTACTTGTTATAACCAGAAGTTGTTTCACTTCTGAAATATTAAATTCAAACTTTCTATTCTCTGACAATTTTTTGTTTCTTTTTGTTTATTTTTCTCTATTCCTGCAATACCTACACTGCAAATTCTTTGAGGTTTTCCAGTTAATCCATCCCTCCAGTTCTCCTGTTTCACCAAGCCCTTATCTTTGCCCAAATTGATATTCTGTGCCAGATTCTGTGGGCTGTATCTTGGAAATGTCTTTACTATCTCTCTGTCTTATTACTGTCTTTTTGTCAAACACACCTAGCAAAACCCCAAACCCTGGATGATCATGACTATCTTCATGCCTATATCTTCGTGCTCAGGATCCTCAACTTATGTGCAAAGTTATTATTATAATCAATTAGATTTTTATCACCATGAATTTGGTACAAAAATGAGCTTTCAAAATTCCTGAGTAATTATATAATTATAATTATATCTATTTAGGCCACTTTCTCACTTTCCTAAGTTATAGGTTTCAGGCTTTCTGTGACTATTCTTATCAGCAGTTAACACTGACTATAGCCTCCTCTTGGAAATGCCCCTTTCTTGGATTTCACAGTTGTTTTCTTCCCTAGCCTCTCTTTCTTAGTCCTCTTTGCAAGACCTCTTTGCATTTTTACTTCCTCTTAATATTAATAGACTAATGAAACAAGACTGTTTAAACCTATTTTTATCTCATTCTACATACATACCAGTAAGGCAATATTATTCATTCGCATGGTTTCAGTTATATTTCATATATTGAAATTTTACATTTATTTAAAACACCCGGTTACTTCTTTTTTCTAGGCATCAGGTCTACATATCAAATTGCTTACTAGATAACACGACTTACATGTTTTATTGGTTAGCTCAGGTTGCCATAGCAAGCTACCATAGAGTGAATAGCTTAAACAACAGAAATTTATTTCTTGAAGTTCTGGGGGCTTAAAGTCCAAGTTCAAGGTGTCAGCATGGTGAGGTTCTAGCTTCTGCTCTCTTGCTTTGTTCAAACGGGGTTAGGACAGAGAACAAGTTCTCTAGTGTCTAAGAGCCCTAATTGCATCATGAGGGTCCCACCCTCTTGACCTAATCTAAATCTAATTACCTCAACAAAGTCTCACCTCCAAATACCATCATTTTGTAGATTTGTCATGAAGTCGCTCAGTCTCTTTGAGACTCTTTGGGACCCCATGGACTGTAGCCTACCAGGCTCCTCCCTCCTTGGGATTCTCCAGGCAAGAGTACTGGAGTGGGGTGCCATTTCCTACTCCAGGGGATCTTCCCAACCCAGGGATCGAACCCGAGTCTCCTACATTCCAGGTAGACGCTTTAACATCTGAGCCACCAGGGAAGCCCCAGAACTTTGTAGATTAGGGACACAATTTAGTCCATAGACGTATACAGGTATATCAGCTACATGATTATCTCCTTGTCTTTAACACCAACTTATCTATTCCCTGAAATAGATAATTATACTAACATCCATCCTTCTGCTCAAAGCATGAAACTTAACATATTTCCTTTCCTACTCCTTCAAACAACAAGCTTTTCCATCTAGCCATTTTAAAACCACTGAATACCAATAGGATACCAGGCCCTGCACTAGAAACTGGGTTAACCACAGAGAAAAGATTAGATGCAATTCCATCCATAATGGTACTAAGATTCTGGTGTCTGACACAAGTCACAAACATTAGTTCTGTAACCATACAAATATATAAAATATTTTTAAAAAGTGTTATGAGTGTTATGAAAGTTAGGGACACTGCAATAAAACAATACAGTTCAACTTAGGGATATCAGAAAAGATAGCCTGAGTGAGTGAAGATTGGACTAAGATGTGAAACACAAGTAAAGATTTTATCATGTAAAAAAAGAAAGAAGAGGTACAAGTCTTTTATGTTAGATTTATTTCTAGGTATTTCATATTTTTTTAATGTAACTATAACTGGGGTTAATTTCTTAATTACTTTTTCTGATAGTTTGCTATTAGTGTATAGAAATACAACAGATTTTATTACATTAATCTTGTATCCTGTAACTTCACTATGTTGACATATGTCCCACTTTGGGCTTCCAGGTGGTGCTAGTGGTAAAGAACCTGGCTGCCAATACTGAAGACATGTGACATGGGTTTGATCCCTGGGTCGGGAAAAACCACTGGAGGAGGGAGGGCATGGCAATCCACTGCAGTATTCTTGCCTGGAGTACCCCATGGACAGAGGAGCCTAGCAGGCTACAATCCAAGGGTCACAAAGAGTCGAACATGACTGAAGCAATTGAGCATGCACACAAGTGTCCCTCTTTTCCCATCTTGATGAGAGTTTTTATCATAAATTGATGTTAACTTTTGTCAATAGTTTGTTCCATATCTATTGAGATTATCATATGGTTTTAATACTTCAATTTATTAAAGTGGGATGCCGTATTGTTTGATCCCAGATATTGAACCATCTCTGAATCCCTGGGATAAATCCTATTTGATCATGATCCATGATCCTTTTAATGTGCTGTTGAATTCAGTTTGTTACTCTTTTATCTGAGATTTTTACATCTATGTTTTTCATTAGTATTGGCTTATAATTTTCTTTCTTTCCTTTTTTTTTGTGGTGTCCTTGTCTGGTTTTGGTATCAGGGTGATGCTGACCTTGTTGAATGAGTTCAGAAGCATTTTTTCTCTTTAATTACTTTGAAATAGTTTGAGAAAGATAGGCATTAACTAGTCTCTAAATGTTTGATAGAATTAACCTGGGAGGCCATCCTGTACTTTGCTGTATTTTTTTCTATTCAGATTTAATTTCATCACTGGTAATTAATGTGTTCATTTGTTTTCTTTATTATGGATTCAAACTTAGGAAATTATAACACCAGGAATTTATTCATCTAGGTTGTGCATCTTATTGGTGTATAATTGTTCATAAAAATCTCTTATGATTATTTGTATTTGTGTGATGTCAGTTCTAATTGCTCCTTTATCATTTAAAAATTTTGATTTGGGCCCTCTTTTTTTTCTTGATGAGTCTTTCTAAAAGGTTTATCAAATTTATCTTTTGAAAGGGCCAGCTCTTGGTATCACTGATCTCTTCCATTGTTTTTTAAATCTCTACTTCATTTATTTCCACTCTGATCTTTTCTATTTCTTTCCTTCTAACTTGCTTGTTCTTTCTCTATTTCCTTTAGGTATAAGGTTAGGTTGTTTGAGATTATTTCTAGTTTCCTCATGTAGGCTTGTATCACTATAAACTTCCCTCTTAAAATTGCATTTGCTCTATCCCATAAATTTTGGATCATTGTGTTTCCACTTTCATTTGTTTCCAATTAGTTTTTTATTTCATTTTTGACTTCTATCATTCTATGTTTAGTAGCATCTCATGTAGCTTTCACATGTTTATACTTTTGTAGTTTTTTCTCTTGCAGTTTTTTTTCTTTTTCTAATCTTATAGTGTTGTGAATGGGAAAAGATGCCTGATATGATTTTAATCTTTTAAATTTATTGAGTTTTGGTTTGTGACCTAGCATGTGATCTATCCTGAGAATGTCTGATTTGAATTTGAAAAGTATGTGTATTCTGCTTCTGGATGGAATTTTCTATGTATATTTATTAAGTTCTCCTGGTACAATGTGTCATTTAAGACCAATGTTTCCTTATGAATTTTCTGTCTGAATGATATGTTTTGATTTAAGTAGGTTATTAAATTCCTGTATTATTATTGTATTATTGTCAATTTTCTCTTTGTCAAGTTTTGGTTTATGTATTTAGGTATGTTGAGTACGTATATATTTAAAATTTTTATACATCTACAGGGCCTACTAATGCATTCCCCTTTGGTCACCAGAGCTATGTGCTCTAGGGGTGCTTGCTGCATAGGTTTTTCTGTTGTAGCAGGGCTGACTACTGTCAGCATGCTAGTAGGTGGGGCTGGCCCCTAGCCTATTTTCTTTTTTTTTTCTTTCTTTCTTTTTTTTTTTGAGTCCATGCCTTATATAGTGGCTCTCACGCCAGCTGAAGGGTGGAATAGGGTTTTCATAGGATTGGTTACATGGCTCAGAAGGGCATGGGGCAGTTGCCAGCCTCCTAGTGGATGGGCTGGGTCCCTGTGTTTTTGTTTGGCTTGGGACATCATGTATTTATTTCAATTTTAGTGTTTACTTTTTAAATAGTGTTTATTTTTAAATTTATTTATGTCTTCCAGGACTATAAATACTTTGAATGTAGAACCTATATTTTATTTATCTCTCTAGAACTTAGCATTATAGTCCCTCAATAAACAATTGTTGAAGAGTAAGTCTTTATGGTTAAATAAATGGATGAATACTATTTAATTTGTATGTTCCAGTGCATAATATTGCCAATGTTATTCCAGAAGAGTTCCTTAATAAGAGATAAATCTTATCATATATTTTAAAAATTTCCTTTATTTTTATAGCCTGAATTATGTCAACTTATTGACTAGTATCTCAAAGACTACTCTGTGTTATTCAACAGATTATATGTACATATTCCTTCTTTTATGTGAAAAATATTTACATTTTTCATAATAGTTAACATCTATTGAACTGATATTACATATATGGTAGGCAGTATTCCAGGTAATTTGGATGTATCAATTACTGTAATTTTTACAACAAAGCTATATAGGAAATATTACCAGTATTGTTTTGTATATGAGGAAAATGAGGCACTGAAAGGTTAAGTAACTTGAGCAAAGTCGCACATTTTTTAAGGGACAGAGTCAGGACCTGCACTGAGACATGCTATCTCTAGAGTCTGTGTTCTTATTCTTTATACTCCATTACCTCTCAGTCTCAAATACATCTTAGAAGAACTAGAAGCCTTATTTATTTTAATCATGTTAGGCTTGATAGAGAAGACAGAGTACTCAGAGTAATTATTTAAAATCAGTGCATGTTTTCCCCAAAATTATACGTGGTAGTTTCACTCTGTAATTACACATGCTCCATACATTTCCATATCCTTGAGCATATAGTCTGAATACAGGAAGCAAAAGGAATTTTGTTCAGGATCAGAAAAAAAAGAGAGAACTAATATGAAAATAAGAAACATGGGGAAAAAATTATAAGGATCTTTGGGCCACATACAAATTGCTTTATACTTCAGGTATAAGTAAATGCAGTATGAAGAACTATTTAGGTTGGTGCAAACATAATTGTGGCTTCAGATCATGAATTTTAAATCATCATAACTAGGCTCAAACATGTCTTTACTAATCGAAATAGAAACCATTACAATCAAGATATTTTTGCCAATGAGAAATAAGTTTGTTTATTCCTGTAGCTAAAAATTCATGCCTCAGGATTCAACAAACTCTTGGAAAGCATTTTCTGCATCCTGCTGGTTGCAAAAAGTTGCTGAGATGCTTGAAGAAATGGTATTTGGTTGGTAAGAAGTCAGGTGAATATGCCAGATAAGGCAAAACTTTACAGCACAATTTGTTCAAATTTTGAAGCATTCGTTATATGACATGCAATCAGGCATTGTCGTGGAGAAGAACTGAGCTCTTTCTGTTGACCAATGCTGGTAGCAGGCCTTGCAGTTTTTGTTGCATCTCATCAATGTGCTGAGCATACTTCTTAGATAGAATGGTTTTGTCAGGATTCAGAAAGCTGTAGTGGATCAGATGGGAAGTGGGCCACCAAACAGAGACCATGACCTTTTTTTTTGGTGCAAGTTTGGCTTTGGGAAGTGATTTGAAGCTTCTTCTTGGTCTAACCACTGAGCTCATCATTGCCAGTTATCATAGAAAATCCACTTTTTGTCACGTGTCACAATCCAATGAAGAAATGGTTCCTTGTTGCATAGACTAGGAGAATATGATACTTCAAAATGACGATTTTTTTTTTTTTTAAATTTCTGGTCATCTCATGAGCCACCCACTTACAGAGCTTTTTCACCTTTCCAATTTGCTTCAAGGGCCAGAAGACTGTAGAATGGCTGATGTTGAGTTTTCCTGTAACATCTTGTGTAGTTGTAAGATAATCAGCTTCCATGATCCTCTCAATTGGTTGTTGTCAAATTCTGGTAGCTGGCCACTATGCTCCTCATCCTCAAGGCTCTCATCTCCTTTGCAAAACTTCTTGAATCACCACTGCACTGTATGCTTGTTACCAGTTCCTGGGCCAAATGCATCACTGATGTTGCCAGTTGTCTGCTGGTTTATGACACATTTTGAACTCAGATAAGATAATTGTTTAAATTTGCTTTTTGTATAACATTAAATTCCATAGTTTAAAATAAACAAAAAATAAACAGCAAGTAGCAAGTCATTAACAAAAAAATGAAGTGAGAAATGTGCATTTCCAATTATGCATGACATAATCACATTTATGAATGTATTCTAATATCAGTTGGCAAATTTCAATAATGTAAAAACTGCAATTATTTTTGCACCAACCTAATATGACTAAGTTCTATATGCTGCTGCTCAGCATATGAGAGAGTACTTAACAGAGACACATTGATAACTCTTGATAGAGCAATTATCATTTGCTATATATATCAACGCTCACAATTCAAACTATTTTTCAGTCTACACTAAAAGACTGAAAGAGTGATGGAGTGATATCTTTTTTCTTTAGTATATAGTTATTACCTGTTCATAATTAGATGTTAGTTACATGCAAATATTACATAATAGTAATAGATTTGGCAATGAGACTCATAACTAGCACTAATTGTTATTCCACTTACTTAGTTGTTCTGTAAATATTAGACTAATTGAAAGAGGACTTTTATTTACTCCTAATTAATTAATTTGTACATTTCTTTAGCAGATATTTTCTAGGCATGCTAAATTAGCAGCTTGAGATAAGTTTTATGGAGAAAAAATATAACAAAGAAAGAGGATAGAAAATGCTAGTGGGAGGGATAGCAATTTTTTAAAAAAGTAATCAGAGAAGGCACATGAGTAAAGACTTTTTGTGTGTGTGTGTGTGTGTGTGTGTCACCTATTAAAACATCTTTTTTTTTTAATTATTTTTTAAATTTTAAAATCTTTAATTCTTACATGCATTCCCAAACATGAACCCCCCTCCCACCTCCCTCCCCACAACATCTCTCTGGGTCATCCTCATGCACCAGCCCCAAGCATGCTGCACCCTACGTCAGACATGGACTGGCGATTCAATTCTTACATGACCGTATACATGTTAGAATTCCCATTCTCCCAAATCATCCCACCCTCTCCCTCTCCCTCTGAGTCCAAAAGTCCGATGGGTAAAGACTTAAATGAGAAAGCAAGCAACATGAGTAGATGGGAAACAGACTGTCTAGATGAAACAAAAAACAAACTGTATTTTTGCGGCATTAGTGCAATAAGGGTGCTCAACTGCTTAAATCTTAAAAAGGAAAGGGAAAGAGCAACAGGAGATAAAATAAATAATGGGACACAAGGTCTAAGACATTTTATCATGAGTGACAGAATATACTATTGTAAGGTATTGAGTAGCAAAATGAGTTCACTTGATATATTCAAACAGGATCACCTTAATTTCTATGATGAAAAGTAGGCAAGGGAGAGACAGGGAGATTAGTTTGGAAGTTAGAATATTAATACAAGCAAGAAATGCTAGCTTTCATTTTGGGTGGGTGAGAAATGTTCAGATTCCAGAAATATTTTGATTGTAAAGTCAATGAGATTGAACATGGACTGTGAGAGCAAAATCAAATCAAGAACGACTCAAGTACTCTATAACTGGAATCATAGCATTTACTATTAACTGAGATGGAGAAGAATGGAAGGTGAGATTTTCTGTGTGTCTATGGAGATGATCAGGACTTTGATTTTGGATGTGGTAAGTCTGAGACAAGTCCATAGGCATTCAGGTGGAAACAATAAGTGGGTAGTTTGCTTAAAAGTATAAATTTCAGAAAAGAGATTTGGTCTTGCAATATAAGCTGGGAGTCACTATCATATAGATGATATTTAACAACATTAAACAAGAGGGGAAACAAGAGAGTGGAGATGTAGACCTATACAGTCTAATATGATAGCTACAACCAAACATGGCTCTTGGGCACTGAAATACAGCTATCCTCAACTGAGATGTGCTATACTAAGTGTGAACAATAGATTAGATTTCAAAGACTGAGTGTGTCAAAAAGAACATAAGTCAGTTTGCTAGTAACATTTATAGGTTATTAAATATTAAAATAACATCTAGAGCTATTCAGGTAAATATATTACTAAGATTAATTTCACTTATTTCTTTTGTAGTTCATATTGTAGCTCATATTACTACTGGATATTATAGATATAGAGGAACTGAAGTCCAAAGTTTGAGCTCCGTGAAATTCCTAGATTAATATATTTGATGAGGGGAAACTAAAATGTTGACTTGGATGGGGCAGCTAGTGATGTGGGACAGATACTAGGAGATGGTTGAATCCAGAAATTCAAATGAAGAAAATAACCCACAGAGGAAGGAGCAGACATGGATCCACCATATTTGGTTTTTAAATGACTGTGATATCACAAGTAAAGCCAGGGTTGAGAATTAAGTATCAGATTAACAACATAAATGTCATTGGTTCTGGGACAAGAGTCATAACTGTGGAGCTTTGGGGTGAAAGTCCAATTGAAATGCCTTAAAAGAGAGAATTAGAGGAAAGAGATGGAAGAAATTAGTATAGCAAGCTCTTCTGATGTGCATTATGGTAAAAGGGAAGCAATCAATGAAATAATAGTTGGAGGTGGCAGTATAATGGTGCTGAGAGCCATCTTTTAAGGAAGAGATATATAGCACCACGTTTTTATGCTGACATGAATGATTCAGTATTGAGGAAGTGAATGTTCATGTCAGAGAACTCTTCAGTGATATCCTGATTAGTCTACAGGAGTCGGAATCTACAGCTAAATGCAGGTGCATATGGGCAGCTGACTTGCTCACAGAATACTTGAAATCTAAAGCGGGTTGTGACAAAGTATATCTGCATGGAGAAGATTTGTTACTTAAGTGTAAACACAGGTGGGGGTGAGAGTTCTCCCTTTAAAAATGTAAAGAGGTGAGATATGGAAAAAGAGGTAGTTAAGTAGTCCACAATATTCAGAGCGTTTATATGAAAATCTGCTTTACATTCAGAAATAAGAAAAGTTTATTACTGAGGAATTACAATCTGGAGTGTGCGCAGCAGTATTATTTGTTTGAACAAGTGGTAAACTCTAAGGGAGATAAAGCCAGTACTGCGGAAGACCCCAAAACTCTGCTATGATTTCATAAAATCTTGAATAATTCAACCATCATCATACCTGGTGAAGAACAAGCTTCTTTTTTTTTTTTTTTTAAATCATTAAGATTTAACTGTCATTTACATCGGGGATTAATCAGTAATGCAAATTCTCTGAAGTTTAATCAGCATGATCCAAAAAACTAAAAAATTTCAACACATACCAAAAAAAATCCTCTAAGGGAGAGAAGGATTAAAGAAATAACAGAGTTTCCATTTCATCAGTAATTCCTTGGCTTTTCTTTGCTTAAATTTCAGGAGCTCACCTTGAAGGTTTTGTTTTCACTACATTAGAGTTACATTCACTACATTGTTTTCGCTACATTCTCACTACATTAGAGTTACATTAACTAATAATAAACATATCTTGACATTAAAACCAACATAGAAACTATGGTTGCTTAAAGATGAAGGAAAAATAGCTGCTTTACAAAATAACAACTTTAAATTTTTTTTTTCTCTTTAGTATTTTCATTTTTTAGTTTATTCTTTTGATTTTTCTAGGTGCCAAATTTAACAATTTGTAATTATGCCTCCCTCCATTGCAAAGTGATCTTTTTATTTCTCTAATTTCATAAGAAACAGAGTCAAGTTTTGCTTCTTCAATGCCCACTAAATAATTAAGACTCCAATATACCCTATATATCTGAACACTCACTTTTAAGAAAAAGTGTAACTATATGATTCAATATTGAGGAAGTGAACGTTCATGTCAGAGAACTCTTTGGCAATATCCTGATTAGTCTACAGGAGTCGGAATCTACAGCGAAATGCAGGTGAATATGGGGAGCTGACTTGCTCACAGAATAGTGAAAATCTAAAGTGGGTTGTGACAAAGTATATCTGCATGGAGAAGATTTGTTATTTCAGAATAAACCACTTAATTTTAAATTGAACACTTATTTTTGAATATTAAGTGCCAAATGCTGTAATACAAAAGCAGATGAAGACATTTCCCTGTCTTTAAGAATCATCATATACATAAGCAGAAGTCACTCCTATGGACAAATAATATAATAACAATAATATTGAGGTACAGATCTCACAACCGTGCAGTATATGTAACAAATTTAGTAAAAAGAAAATGCATTGTAACTTGTAAAAATGTGAATAGAATGGTAGAAGTAGAATTTGACCTCAGTTTAATTTAGTTCCAAAACTTATTTCTTTCCTTTAATCCACATTCCCATTGACAAGCAAATAAAATAGAAACAGTATGTATTAGTGATCTATTGTTTGGTTATAAGTTACCTCAAAACGTAGTAGCTTAAAGCAACATTTATTACCTCAAATATTCTGTGGGTCAAGAATCTGGAAATGGCTTTGCTGAGTCCTCTGATTTCTCACATACTGCAGTCAAGTATCAGCTATAGCCACAATCATCTCTAGGTTCTACTGGAGGTGAAGCCACCCCCAGACTCACTTATGTGGTTGTTGGCAGGATTCAGTTCCCCTCATGTAGCTAGACAGAGGGCGCTGGGTTATCAGCCAGAGACTTGTCTTAGTTCTCTGTGACATGAGCCTCTCCATGGAGTATCCCACAATGTGGCCGCTTTCTTCATTAGAGTGAGCAAGTCAGAGAGCAAAAGAGGTCTAACAAGATGGAAGCTGAATTCCTTTTGCAAATTAAACGGGTGTGACATTTCATCCCTCTGGCTCTGTTCTATTTATTATAAGTATTTCAGTTCACATTCAAAGAGAAGGGATTACATATAAGCATGCATACTAGAACTCAGACATCATTGGGAGCCACTTTAGAAACAGTTCACTATAAAATGTGTAAAAAATACAACAGTAGCTCAGAGGAGGAGCTGTTAAATTTTTTCAAGTACGGGCAAGATTTGAAAAGAAGCAATATGTACCTGAAATGCATATTGAAGATCTTATAGTAGTTAGGCAGTAATTTTGTTTTAGAGGTTTGTTTGTTTATGTAGAGGAAGTGTGCTTAAAACAAAGGGGTAAGGGAAGGGCATACTCAGAAGTTATAATAACATGGGGAATTACGTTGAGTCATAAAGCTGTGGAAGCCAGTTGGAGATGAAATTGGGAAAAGTAGACCTTAAATTTGGCAGTGGCCATGATCAATTTAAATAATTGATGAAAAATAATTATAATGTTCTCAGAAGAAAATTGGCCATAAATATAATATTTGTTGCTTTTCTAAAATTATCTGTAGATCCAAGTTGAAAACTAACAAAATCTCCATAGTTAATCCAGGGAAAATTTTAAAGGACATACTTACTAGGAAATTGGGATTTTATCCTACAAGGCAACAGTCAGTTTCTGAAGAAATTTTAAGCAAGAGAATGAAATGATGACATTCACTAACAATAGGTGGAGTGTCACTAACTGATTACAGGAAACAAGCCATATTATAAGGCTATTTTAGTAACCTAGGCAACAAAGAGATCTGACTGGAGCTGTGATGTTTAGGTAGAAAGAAAGATTAATCTCTAGGAGATACAATCACCTGGACTCATTGACTAATTTAAAACTTGAGGGATACAGAAAGGAGAAGGATTTTAGATTTCTGGTTTTAGAAGCTGCATCATGTGAAAAGAAAATCACAGTGGAGTAGATACTGTTAAGAAAGACTGTAAAATGGAGCTGAGAGACCACTGAGGAAGTGTGACTTAATGTATATCTCAGCCCAGATGGAATCTAAACTTTTGACCACGTATTGTCTTAACCAGGCATCCAGAACATCTGCCAGAAACTCAAGATACTTACTGAACACTTAGCTAAACTAACTTGTGACAGCCTATTCCTTAGGGATAAATATTTCTTTTCCTGCATCACAGTCAATCTCAACTCCTGCTAAATGACTTTTAAGAACCATGCAAGTTTTGTTTGTATAATCCCCTGAATCTTTCTCTTCTTCAGAACACTCTTTCATTTTCACCCAAATCAATGTCTCTGGAATTGCAATTTTTAAGACTCCGAAGAAAGTTATTTGTTTATCGCAGCCTTGACACTGATTATTGTTCAACAGTGATAACATTTAGAGAGAATAAAAAAATCCTTATTTCTTTCCTATGGAGGGAGAAACCCAGTTCTTTACTATGTTTTTCTTCTCCGTGAGTCCCCTTTACTATTTACACAAAACGTTTCACTTTTGGTACCTCTGGTCACCAATTGTGTGGGGATTTTTCCTCCATAAGTAGAAGCAGGTCTCCAGGACACAAGCTGGTTGCCCTATAATTTAACTTATTCTTAAACTATCTACCTGGAGACAATGACAGATACCACAGGTTAAGGCTCAGTCCCACAAGACTGTTCCCACCCCCACTTCAGATGACAATTACAAGCCTAGCTCATCACCTATACTTCTGGCAAAACAGCTGTAGGTTGACGATTCCAATGACCTCCTCCTCAGGTTTGATCAACTTGCTACAGTGGCTCACAGAACTCAGGCAAAACACTTATGTTAACTAGTATATTAAAGGATATGATAAAAGAATCATATAAGCTGAGATGAAGAGATATATAGGGTGACGTCTGGTTCTGGGTGCAGGAGCTTCTCTGTTCCTGTGGAGTTTGGGTGTGTCACCCTCTTGTATGGTTGCCAATCTGAAAACTCTCTTAACTCACGCTTTTAGGGTTTTATGGAGGCTTCTTCATGCAGACATGATCAATCATTAATTCTATTTCCAGCCCTCTCCCTTCTCAAGAGAATGTGGAGGGGGGGTGCTTCTAATCATGGCTTGGCTTTTCTGGTGAGCGGCCCTCATCCAGGAACCCACCCAGAGTTGCTGACTCATTAGAACCAAAGATACTCCTGCTGCTAAGTTGCTTCAGTCGTGTCCAACTCTGTGAGACCCCATAGACGGCAGCCCACCAGGCTCCCCCGTTCCTGGGATTCTCCAGGCAAGAACACTGGAGTGGGTTGCCATTTCCTTCTCCAATGCATGAAAGTGAAAAGTGAAAGTGAAGTCGCTCAGTCGTATCCGACTCTTGGCGACCCCATGGACTGCAGCCCACCAGGCTCCTCCGTCCATGGGATTTTCCAGGCAAGAGTACTGGAGTGGGGTGCCATTGCCTTCTCTGAAGATACTCCTATCACCTAGGATATTACAAGGGTTTTGGGAGACCTGCGTCAGGAATATATAGATATATAGATATAGATATACAGCATCTATCCCCAGTTATAGTATATATAAATAATATATATCTATATATTTCTATTATCTCAGAGTATATATTAACACATATACTATTTTTTCTTAGAAATAAAAGAATAAATGTAACATTGGTAAAACAGATATGCCTGTATTGGCCATTCCTAACATTGTTAGAAATAAGATTGAGAGTCCCTTAGACAGCAAGGGGATCAAACCAGTCAGTCCTAAAGGAAATCAGTCCTGAATATTCACTGGAAGTACTGAGGCCGAAGCTGAAGCTCCACTACTTTGGCCAACTGATGCAAAGAACTGACTCATTGGAAAAGACCCTGATGCTGGGAAAGATTGAAGGAAGGAGGAGAAGGGGATGACAGAGGATGAGATGGTAGGATGGTATCTCCAACTTGATAGACATGAGTTTGAGCAAGCTCCAGGAATTAGCGATGGACAGGGAAGCCTGGCGTGCTGCAGTCCATGGGATTGTAAAGAGTCAGACATGACTGAGTGACTGAACTGAACTGAATATTGTTTAAATACAATATCTGCCTATAATAGAAATAAATTTCATGGTACCTGGAGAAAAATGAAAGTAGAGAGGAACTGTCTACCATAAAAATGAGATAGAAAATGTTGAAAATGCCCAATGCTTCTCTTAAAATATTGTAGACTAACTAATGGAATTGCACTTCTTAATTTAATTAATGAAGTTTGCAGCCAGAAAATGCTTCTCTCTATGTATACTAGTCTGACATTCATTTGATTTATGTAAGCCAAACAATATTTCAAATCACCTTAGGTTCAGGGTTTTCCATCTTATTTTATTCCTTTATCCTTGTTCCTTGTCCAACTCCATTTCTCCTTGAAAAATGCAACTGAGCTATGATAGACAAAAGGAATAGAAAATCATAGAGGTATGAACTGTATTCTTTCCCTTGGCAGTGCCAAACTGGTTATCGTTTGAGAATCAAGGCCCTGAGAATGACCTTGGTCTAGGTTTCAGACATCAGTTCCCTGTCCTTCTGCCCTCTAGCCACCTTCTCCCGACCTCTGACAGGTTTCAGTTCAGTTTAGTCGCTCAGTCGTGTCTGACTCTTTGTGACCCCATGAACTGCTGCATGCCAGGCCTCCCTGTCCATCACCAACTCCCAGAGTCCACCCAAACCCATGTCCGTTGAGTCAGTGATGCCATCCAACCACCTCATCCTCTGTCGTCCCCTTCTCCTCCTGACTTCAATCTTTCCCAGCATCAGGGTCTTTTCAAATGAGCCAGCTCTTTGCATGAGGTAGCCAAAATATTGGAGTTTTAGCTTCAACACCAGTCCTACCAATGAACACCCAGGACTGATCTCCTTTAGGATGGACTGGTTGGATCTCCTTACAGTCCAAGGGACTCTCAATAGTCTTCTCCAACACCACAGTTCAAAAGCATCAATTCTTTGGTGCTCAGCTTTCATTATAGTCCAATTGGTTTAAGGGTTGTTGTTTAGGAAGCAATATATTGACCCTTGTATAAAAATTTAACAGTGAAAAAATGCCATATGAATTCTTATGTTCTTTCATCTGACCTTTGGCCTAACAATAACTTCAATTTAATACACTAATAATGTTAGGGTCATTTGGCTGAACCATTAACAGTAAAATACATGTTTACTGAGTTCCTATACATGGAATACAGGAATGTATATAATATATTTACAAGCTACAGTCATTCTCTTTAAGAATTATAAACCTAGTAGAAGTCCTAAGAGTATATAATTAATTACGAAGAAAATAAACTTTATAAACATGACACTGTTAATATAAAGTATTCTGAAAATCCAGAGAAAGAGGTCATACATTTCAATAAGAACTCAGAACTATTTCATTTAGTAGGTGGCATCTTAGACAACCTATAAGCAACCAGTAAGATTTTTGAGAAGTAGAAATGAAGCAGAAGAAATGGGAGAAAATACACTCATGAGATTTCAGGAAATCTTACTGTTTATTGAAGTTTTTCCAAGGAAAATAAAAATGAACTTAGAAAGATATAGTTGAATTAAAATTAGTTTAGGCTTGTTACTAAAAATATTTATTGATCTCTGTTACAAGAACTGGCTGGCTGTTTACCAATCCTGTTTTTTTTTCCTCCCTTGCATAGAGAAAACTTGCATTTACTAGCATACATTGCAGTTGGGTGTGGCCAAGTGACTGAATTTTGACAATAATGCAAAGTGTGCTGCTTACAGAGGTGACCCATAAAAGATTGAGTGTAATCCTCCATGTTCTTTCCCTTCAGAACAAATTCGGAATACTCAAATTACCTGATTTGATGACTTGGATTAGTTAAGAGTTTTTACATAAGGCACCAGGAACATGATATATAAGATAAAACCTGCTAAATTAGACTTCATCAAAATTGAAAACTTGTGTTCTATGAAAGAACTCAGAGAATGAAGAGATCAATCACAGAGCCAGAGAAACTATTTTAAAATCAGATTTCTGACAAAGTTCATAACTAGAATGCATAAACTTTTCTAAAAGTCAAACAATGAAAGAAAACCCAATATTAAAAAGCAAAAGATCTGAACAGACACTGCATCAAAGAAGATATTTTGATGGGTGAAGGCATAGGAAGAGATATTCAAGAAAGCTAATCATTAGGGAAATGTAACCTATAGTCACACAAGATACAGGGATATACTTCTTAAGATTGCTACAATGAAAAAAATTACTTACCATATCAAGTGATGGAGAGGATGTGGGGCAACTAGAACTCACATTTTGCTGGTACAAGCGTAAAATGATACAACTGCTTTGGAAAAGAGTTTGGCAGCTTCTTGTAAAGTAAAACTTACCCTTGACATACGATCCAATAATCCACCTCCTAGGTATTTGGCTTAGAGAAATGAAAATGTATAATCACACAAAAGTATGTTTCTGAACGGATATCAGCTTTTTGTTAATCAGCAAAACTGAAATCAAAACACTAGTTCTGTTGTTGAATAAACAAACTTTGATACATCAATGCAATGAAATTTTACTTGGCAATAATAGGAATAAAATTTTGATTCATGCAATAATACAGATATATCGCAAATACATTTTGCTAAGTGAAAGAAGTTAAACACTCAAATATATTGAACAGCAGAGGAATTCTACGATGATAACCACTTCTAAAATAAAAACAAAAATAGTATTTTCAAGTTCCTGAGTTTATGAACCTCTGTATTCTGCTACATCATACAAAATAACATAGGAATTTTTTAAAAAAGAATATTTCTATGTATTTTTATTTTTAATGCCCAAAGTATTTTAAATAACTCTCATCAAAATAGTAAAAGGTAAGTTAGAAAATTAGAGAATAATTAGATAGTGGGTTAGTTTATGTGTATTTGGTTAGGGAATTAAAGTTTTATTTGTGGCCCTACCACAAAATTGCAAGTTTGACATGTATTATTGGTATTAATAGCAATACTTCTACTTGTTTTTATTTATTACTGCAACTGCAAAGTTATATATTTCACTGAACATTATAGTTGATTACATATCAAACTTTAATATTCAGATGATACTCTGGTGACAGTCTAAATATAAATACTAACGTAAAAAGAAGTAACAAGATCTAAAAGAATAGGCAGACTTTGTTAGTAAAATACTCTCTGCCATACATTTGTCTTTCTTTTCCTAAAACAAATACATATGCATTTCAAACCTATTTCTCAGAAAATAATTTGTATCAACTTCATGCATAATTCAACAAGGTAAATTCTGACATTTTAAAACTCTTTCTGTAGGTGTTAAAAATATTTTCAAGAAATAATGTTACCAGATACAGGAAGAACACAGTCATCACTTACTATTAGAAACTCTGCGTGTTCCACATTCCCCCACAAGCATGAGATATAAACAAAGGAAATGACAATCACATATTTTGCTATTTCTAGATGTGCTATTCTTATTCATATATGCTAACAGTTATTGATTTTTCATTCTTTAATAATACTAAATTAGAAAACATGAAAAAAATTTTTTTAACTTACAGTCTTTCTGTACTACTCATTAGATTTAAGAGAAAGAAGAGAGAGTAAGAGAGGATTTGGGGAAAGAAGAAGGAAAAAGAAAGAAACCTAAATGAAAACTTTAACATCCAACTCTAAGTTGAATTTTGATTTAACCTACTAACATCTTGATCGAAACTAAAATGCCCATCACAAATATGAATGTCTTTTGCTCCCAACAATTTACAGCACTTTATGGCCTATTTCATTGCATCATAAATGTCATAATGACCAAATGTTCCATGAAATGTCATAAAATGACATGAATTACAGCTATCATCTAGTCTGTGTCTGAAAAGAACGAGATACTGGCTCCTGCTCAGGTAACATTGTGCTTTTTGTGCTTGAAATCTCTGTGTACTGTGACACTGAATTAATTAATCTTATCATCCAAATGTACTGTTGTCCTCTCTCAAACAGTACTTCCTTAGTCTGGAGAGTACATACATAACCGAATTAAGCATCTTTCAGTTATAATGCTGTTATTTCTTTAAATATCAGCTATTTAAATATTCTTAAAAATTTCATCTTAACAAAGCTCTCTGGCATGACAATACTTTACAACTAAGTTTTCATTTTCAATGTTAGGACGCTTGCTGCTCTGGGAGTTATTAACGTGCATGAGATTTTATCATACTGTTTAAACTCCATAATGAATGCCATGTTCTTTGGCTACCCCATTCTCCCATTATTGTGTGCATGCCAGAATGCAATTTAATAGTTTCCTAAATGTGAGTAAGGAAAAAGAGAAAAGACCATAATGATGCTATTCACACACTTGTGCTGCCTGTACCTGTATTGCTAAATCTATTCTTCACAACTTGGTTTTACTATTCAGCTTTGATCCAGCTGGAAATTTAGCTTGCTAGCTAAAAAGCAGTTTTTGAAATGTTAATTTTCAATTTATATCAATATTTCTTCTCTTTTTTCTTAATCCAAATAGAGAAATGATATAACTCTTAGACTGTACCTAAAAGTACATTTTAATGTACCTGTTTATTCAACAAGTACTTACTGAACCCCTTCTGAATCTGGGTACTGCCACTTAGAGGAAGAAATAAACATGGCAATTGCTGTCTCTACCTTCATGACACTTATCCAGGAGCTCAGAAAACAAATATGTAATTGTACATCCAGTTCTAAGGGTTTGACTTCGGTAAGCTAAGGCATCTTCTACAGAATGCCATTACTCCAGATCCATAGAGGAATAAAAATTGAAACACTTGAACCAGCATTTTCAATTCTGCAATCTATTTCTTTTCCTTCTTAGTGAATTTTCCCTGCACTTTTCCATCGAATAGATTATAAGCAAACTAATGCAATCCCTCCTTCTTTGTAGGGGTGCATATTTGTGGACAACCAAGGTAATTGTAATAGTGGACACTTTACTATTCTTGATTTTCCAGTCTCATTCAGTATATTCCTGCTGCCAACAGGAAGTAGTGAGTAACTGAATATCCTGAGTAATAATGAACATCCTGGGCCTCTGGATCTATCTAGTTCTCTCTCCTCCTTTTACCTTCCTTAACAAAACATTTCAACACCCAATTAGTTCTTTACCAAGTGGTAATTGCCAATCCCTACCCTGACATGTAATAGTCATTCAGTAAATGACACAACCCTGGAAATAAGCTACAGAGAGTTTAAAAAATATCTGCAGAATCATGGTTCATTCCATTTGGCATGATATTTTTACCTTGTGTTTTCCTTAAATAATTACTTCTGTGCAGAAAGAAGCTAAAACAAAGTTTCAAAATTTTTGTCAGGGTTAGACAAAAGAGCCATAAACCAATGGAATTTGTCATATTGGAGGCTTATGTGATTGGACAATGAATTTTAAGGCAAATATGCTTATTATAATGCCCCAAGAGAAAATCCTAAAGCCCAGCTCAGAAACAATAGTCAGAGTTTACATAAGGCAATTTACATATTCCAAGGGAGGAAATCACTGCAATGCTTGGGGCACTTCATAATGTGGAAAAATACAGTGAGAAAAGCTGTGAGCCTAGTGTTTCAATCATACTAAGTATATACGGGAATAATTTCCTTGACCTCAGTTTTTCTAAAGTGGCTCTTAATTAACAAAGAAAAAATTGGGAGGAAAATGTCTGCTTAAGGTTTTGTAAAGTTCTGAAACTTGCATCTGTGTCCTTTGTGTAAAATCTGCCTGTTGTTTCAATACAATTTATAATTTTTTCAAGGAATTTATTTTTCAGTTTGGCATATCATGAGAAATCTCTGCATTTAGAAAAACTGCACAAAGTTTGAACTATCTGTGGTTTTCTAATAATTCCAATTGCAAGAACTTCTGACTCAGGAAAAAAAATAAAATCTGTAGGAACATTTAACTACTTGGAAGAGAGGTGTTGGATAATGACAAATGAGATATTTGGCCTTGCATGACTAAGTCAATGAGGAACATTACAATATATTACTCTAAGTTTGCACAGGCAATCATATTTCCTATATGGTTTGCTAGGTTCCAATATACCTTTTAAATTTTCCGTCTAATTTGGTCTCTTAATTTCATTGTTTTATATTGGTATATTTCTGGTGATCTTTAAAAAGAAAGTTTAAATGTATTTAGAGA
Source organism: Capra hircus (assembly GCF_001704415.2). Taxonomy (NCBI): domain Eukaryota; kingdom Metazoa; phylum Chordata; class Mammalia; order Artiodactyla; family Bovidae; genus Capra; species Capra hircus. The sequence continues at coordinate 27,774,796 of NC_030813.1, forward strand.
AAGTTTTACTTTGTGAGTGACATTATGCCAGACATATTAAAAGACATACCATGTCATGAAAGAGTTTAAGCAGTCTATAATGAGGAAAAGCTTGGTCCATTTATAGAAGAAAAATGAATAGTAGAATATAGTAGGGAGATGTTTTGAATATTAAGTATTTTTCTCATGATTTCATTTTTAAGGGTATACTGAAAATCTCAATTGTTAATAATAGCAGAAAAAGAAAAACATTGAGGGTTGATTTGCAAAACATGAGTAAGAAAAATATGTGCATTCATTACAGTCCCACTCTTGTTCAGTTCTTTTGTTTTTGAAAGAACAGAACACAGGTAGAAATTTTCAGGCCTTTGGAAACATTTTACACCTTTTCACGTGTGAACATTTGGTGCACATCTTTTCTATCTTAATGTTTCCTCTTAAACTCTATCATTTCTGAAAAGACAAATTTAACATTTTAATATTTACTGTATGGCTACAATGTTCAAGACTTGAATATTCTGTGAAAGTCAAGATTTGTGAGGATGAATGAAAGTCGAATTGAAGAGTTCTTCAGAAAACCACAGAATTTGACATTGAACAAAATACTGTTTATATGATACATTACAGCTGCTTTTTGTTAAGTCTTTGCATGAAATACTATTAGTCCTCTAGTCCTCATGACTTTCAGCAGGCTAGTGACTTGTTGCTTTGCCATGATGACTAAACTTGAGTCAACATGTGTTGGCTGCCTGTAGAGTTTTGTATGCTAACTTGCTGTTAAATAGACAAGGCTTCTCTTCTCTCTAAATTACACAGAATCATATTGCAGAATAGAAGTAATAAACATGCAACTTAGCTGAACTAGAAACATAAACATTCCATAACATTTGAAGGAATGGCATTCAGCTAACAATACTGTTATAAGAGAATTCTTTCCTGTATGCTGATTTTATCTTAAAGTGAAGGGATGAGCTGTTGTTTCAGAGAAATTGTTTAAAAGAAAGCTTTTTTTTTCATCATTTGTTCTTGGTCAGATCCAGAGATTTCTTCAACTGAATTGCTTTATTCATTCACTGAATCTAAATTCACAGAGTATCTGTTATGTGGCAAAGTCTATGCTAAATATTAAATGTACAGAGATGCAGAGCCTTGTCTCTAAGCTGAACGAACTGACAGGTTGAGGGAAACTCAGCTAAGAATCAATTAAGTGCAACATGAAAACTAAATTTCACCAACACTTCAAGGAAGCTATAATTCTTATTTAAAATTTCCCAGATTTTCCAACTAATTTTTTAAGTTGAGTAAAACACTGATACCAGAACAATAAAAATAATGCAAGAAAAAGTAGAACATTTTCACATGTAAATAAGAACGCAAGATTCAAAATAAAGCATTAGTAAATACAAACTAACACTGTGTCAGGGGAAAAAAACACCTCAAAAGGTAGTCTTATTGTTAGGGGAAGCACACTGATTGAAACCGCCCACCCTGGCCAGGCACCATAGTAACAGTTTGCATGAGTTCTTTTAGGATGACAGGCGGTCCTGGTAAGGAACAGGGAACTAATAAGCCTCTACCAACCAGAAGAGTTCAGGAAAGGTCAAAAGGAGACAACCTGTCTGACCACCTCGCAGAATCCTTCTCTCTGGCATCCATCTTGGCTGAACAAGGCGTGCACCACCAGGAAGGACTCTGAGTCAGAATGATTGGCTAAGGACAACCCGGAAACCAATCCCATCCCCATAAAACCCGAGACTGCAAGCCATGTGGCAGAGCTGTTCTCCTGGGCTCCCTTACCCTGCTGCTCTCCACCCGGGCGCCCTTTCCCAGTAAAATCTGTTGCTTTGTCAGCAGATGTGTCTCCTCAGACAATTCATTTCCGAGTGTTAGACAGGAGCCCAGTTTCAGGCACTGGAAGGGGTCCCTTTTCCTGCAACATTATGACTTCAAAGATTAGTGATATCAGGAAATATATTAATGTAATTTATTCCAATAATAAGATTAAAGGAAATAAAATAATATTGATACACTGATAGGTAACCAATATCATATTATGTATTACTGAAACATAACTTCATTTTTTTCTGAATACCTGTCAGAAAGTTATGGCAAAGACTTATCTTCAAATACATTTATGCCTATTTTTACATCTCCTTTCAGTGTTGAACTAAATATTTGCTAAAGTTAAATGAATATGGCTGACAATTTAACACCTTACAAAGTTGGTGATATTTAAATTTCTTTCCTTAATGATGCATTGTGTTCTTTTTTTTTTTTTTTTTTTTTTTTTTACATTATGTGTTCTTAATCCTTGGATCTTTGGATTTATCTTAAGCTCCTTTATGGTTATTTATAATTGCATTGTATTATTTACCCACAACCACCCCCAAAATTCTCAAATTAAAAATCCTACATTCCAAACATTAGATAATTTGACTGATATTTGGAATGTATTTTCCTGTAGAAAATGGTCTAGATAATTATTAGTTCAGTTCAGTTCAGTTGCTCAGTCATGTCCGACTCTTTGCAATCCCATGAATCATAGCATGCCAGGCCTCCCTGTCCATCACCAACTCCCGGAGTTCACTCAGACTCACGTCCATTGAGTCAGTGATGCCATCCAGCCATCTCATCCTCTGTCGTCCCCTTCTCCTCCTGCCCCCAATCCCTCCCAGCATCAGAGTCTTTTCCAATGAGTCAGCTCTTCGCATGAGGTGGCCAAAGTACTGGAGTTTCAGCGTTAGCATCATTCCTTCCAAAGAAATCCCAGGGCTGATCTCCTTCAGAATGGACTGGTTGGATCTCCTTGCAGTTCAAGGGACTCTCAAGAGTCTTCTCCAACACCACAGTTCAAAACCATCAATTCTTTGGCACTCAGCCTTCTTCACAGTCCAATCTCACATCCATACATGACCACTGGATAATTATATAAAACCTATTAATACTAGGGTATAAACTTAATGAAGAAAACAAACCTACATTCTATGTAAGTGAAATATAGAAGTAATATTAAAGTAGTGAAATAAAATACTTTGTGATATAAGTAATACATATACAAATAAAATGTGTAATGAGAAAATTTCAATTTTCTTTGGATTATTGTCCTTAATGCAAGTAAGTTGAGGTTCTAGACTCTCCACAGACAATTAAAAATCAATAGAAACTGTTTTGGGCTTTTCTGTTTTGATTTCTTTCCCCCCATGTATAGTTTCACTTCAAAGTGAATATTTTAATTATTGAAAATACTATAATTATTTTAAAATTAAAATTTAATTTATTTAAAATTAAAATTAAATCTTAGAAGAAATTTATTAAATGTTATTCCAGTCTTTTATTGGATTACAACTGATGTTTTAAAAGATAAGCAAATGACTGAATTTATATAAGAGCAAAAGTCAGAGGACAGAAGAAGAGTATACCTGACAGATCATTTTATACAATATGAAATGAGAATGACTTAGGGAATATATGTACTTCCTCTTTGAGAGAGAGAAAGGAACAGTACGTTAATCTGTTCTGCCAGCCACTAGTTCGCATCAGTATATGTCATCTCGGTGATTATCCAAAGCAGGCATGAATAATCTTGGGGTGCACATCAAGATGTACAAATAGCTGAAAATATAGAACATTAACCATACATATACTTGTGGCAAATTTTTGATAACTACATAACTAAATGGACTATTTCTAACAATTTTGGTAGAGTTACAATGTAAAACAGTAAATTTCAATGTAATTTGCTATTTTTGTTTCAAAACTAATTTAAATGTAATGTATTTCTTCTTTCTTTTTAATTGAGTTGTACAAGATTACCCTTATTTAAAAAAAACAAAAACTCCAAAATGAAACATGCATAATCTTTTCAACATACTATTTATGAGTACCTATTGCTGGTATTCAACAAAACGCACAGTTTTAGTTATCTTAGAATGACATTAAAAAAGAACATAAATTCACAGTTGGAACTTGTGAAACATAAAATCGAGGAAAAGAAAAGGATGCAATGATATACAGCCAAAGGAAGAGGGGGAGGGAGTTAGGGGGAGGGAGTCGTAGAAGAAGTGAAGGAAAGTAGCTCAGTGGTGCCTGACTCTTTGCAACCCCGTGGGCTATAGTCCATGGAATTCTCCAGGCCAGAATACTGGAGTGGGTGGCCATTCCCTTCTCCATGGGATCTTCCTAACCCAGGGACCAAACCCAGGTCTCCCACACAGATGGCAGATTCTTTAGCAGCTGAGCCACCAGGAGATCCCTTATGGTCTTGCTCAGAATGGCATTTCAGCTGCAGCCTGAAGGGTGACTAGAAGTTATGCATCTGGAGAAAAAAGGGTGTGCAGAGTAAATAGCTAATTAAATAATAATAGTTATAACAATCAGTTTGGATGAAGGAAGAGCTTGTAAAAAAACTCCAGGTGGGTTGCAGGACTTCTGAGCAACTGGGGGCGGTGATGCTGAGACAGGCTGGGACCTGGGAACCTCTACTGCATTGTGTGCACCTGGACAAACATCTCCTCAAGCAACAGGAGGCAAAGAAACTGTAAGGGACTGAAGATGACTGCCTGCCTGAGCAATGGGGCGAATTATGAGCAACACGATGCAAAAAGGCCAAGACACCAGCTGTGACTTCTTAGGTGCCAGGAGCAAAAACAGGGTACCACACACGATCTCTGCATACAGCAGCACCTAGTGGTGGGCAGACACCTAAGACGCCTCTCAGGCCCAAACAGCAGTTTCCCCCCACCTTCACCCTATGTAGGGAAACAGCTCACCAGATCATCTCCCTCCGCCCCCCGCAACTCGCCCCCACAAAATTAAGCTGCAAAGGCACTTGTTACTTCTTGCTCTCTTGTGCTACAGCAGGAGTTTCAGTAAAGGCTTGCCTGAATTTCTCATCTGGCTCCTTATCAATTTCTATTAATTAAAGAGTCCAAGAACCCAGTTTGGTAATAATATGAGTAGAGGTTGGAATTAAATCTTGAGGTTTTTACATTATTCTGAATTTAAAGAGTAGGTTAAGACTGTGATAACATTATTGCCATGACAGACATTCCCCTCCCCCTCACACTTTGGAGGATCAAATACCATCATTAATTGGGTATAGAGTAGACAAAAAAGAGGAAAAACATAGGAGCTTAAAGGTAAGGTACTCACAAGCCAGCAAAGACAGATACAGAATATGTTATTGTATCAACAATTAACAGAAACACACAAAAGGGAATTTATGGATACATGTAACAGGAAAGTTAAAGGCTTGTATAGCTTCAGATACATTGTATTGACATGCTCAAACAATGATGCAAAAAAAAGCTATGTTTGATCATCTCTTAGCTTTTTTTATGTGTGTGATTTTATTTTTCATATGAAGTGACTCATTGCCAGTAACATCTCCAAAGTCATATTCTACCCATCTAGTAAACCCAATGATATAGTGCTTCTTTCTCAATAATTCCCATAATAAAGCCTCCTTTAAATCCAAGTCACCCACCCATCCTTGAACCACTCATGACTAGGAAATGATGTAGGAAATGGAATACCCTCCTAGCTCCAGGCCTGACTCACATCCCCAGGCCTCAGTGGGCATGTGGTTAGGCTTTTCTGAATCAAACTGACTCAACATGACTGAGGTTGCAGAAGGTGTTTGCCAAGGAAAAATCAGGATGATGTTATTGGAAGAAGTAGAAATTTATGCTAGATGGTGGACAAATAAGGATGTAGGGGATTATGAAGGTAATCGGAATAGGGAGAATCAGAAAAGGACCAGATGAAATTAATGTCAGGAGATCGAATCCATGAGATTTGTAAACACAAGTCCAAAGACAGGATAAAAGTAAAAATACATATACATGCTACAGATAACCAGCAAGGACAGCACAGAGAACTATAATCAATATTTTGTAATAACATATAAAGGGAAAATAATCTGAAATCACCTGAAACATTGTAAGTTGTCGGGAGCCGTGCTAGGCATTACTGACAAAATGGAGGCACGGTCCCCAGCCCCCTCTCCTCATTCCACAGGCACGGATCCCGGGATGAAGGAGTTAGGCCTTGTAATTCTGACTTGTCTTTTCCTCTCCTTGACTGAGTTGACTGAAAAGGAATATTAAGGTGCTTATTGTTCTTGAGAGGAGCATGAGAAGGCACAAAGGCTTCTGCAGCATTGCTCAGAAAATAATTCATAAAGTTAATCATTGACATTTGTTCAAGGACTTTTACAAAAGAGTGTTCCAGGATGAGCACGTAGGCCGCAGCTTGAGGCCATGAGAGGGATTGCTATCTGAAGCCTATTTGTGAGGAGAATGTTTATGGCAAAGGAGTTTACTGAATTTAGGGCTTAGAAATAATGAAAACAGTTAGAAGTTGAAGATTTAAGGAATGTTGTAAAGTTAGCATATTTTACTATAGTTTATAGAATTTAGGAATTTTTAGAGACCCTATAGCTAGAAGCCTTTTTAAGAGACAGTGAGCTCAGGATGTTAGGGGCAAACAGGATTTAGGAAGATAAGTAGTAAACTGAGGAATGTAGCATGAATTACAATCTAATCACAAGTTAACTATTGGACACATTAGAGGAGGCAGAGAGTAGATGATAAGGTTGAATCTGAGAGAATCACTGAAGCAGGAACTCTTTTTGTAGAGCAACAGTGATTTATGGAGATAATAAATCTGGGAGAGGGGAATCTGAAAATGTCAAACCTCTGGCCTAATGCTTTTGTGAAAGTATAAAAGAGAATCTTAAACTTGAAATAAACAGGCAGTCCATAGAAAATTAAGAGGCTGCCTTATTCGCCGACACCGTTCACCTCTTCAGGTTGAATCCCTGGCTGCTGGAGTTGGACTCCGGCAGTAAGTCAACTATACTTCAGTGAAAAAAAAGGATACAAGGACATATAAATAATCTCACCCAAGATCTGTTGAATCTGAACCAGGTCATCTAGGCTGTCTCCTGTTGACGTGGATTTTAAAATAAGAACACCAGGATCCCTGAGCACTCTAAAGTTTGGAGTCACTAGATTGAAATTATAACCATGAGGATGCCTGAGTCTCTCAGTAATTCAAAGTGTAGAGTTTCTCTGAGTTGTGAAGTTATATGTGACTTTTATGTTACTTGTTATCTGAAGCAGGAAAATAACCTGACCACAAAAAGGACACCTACCACATAATACTGATTTTTTAAAAAAATGTTGGTACTTCTATTTATGTATTGGTATGTTGAGAAATTTGTCCAAATCAATTTAAGGCCAGTAAGACCTCGTGGTTACTTTGCTTCAACCTCCAAACTTTCAGATAGTCTCTACAGCAGATGAATTGAGTTCTTGAAAACAGGTGTGGAAACTTGAAAATGAATACCCATGAGTACCTTTGAACATGAATACATTGCAAGGTTTTTCTTTGACTCTGAATTTCTTACTCTCCTTAGACTGGAGTTAGTGGTTAGCACTTGCTCACTGTCAAGTGTGTTGCAAATCCTAGATTAAGATTTACTGGGAAAAAAGGTCATCCTTGATTATTGTGAAGTCTGTTAAGATTCAGCCACCAGATGTTAGTAAGACTTGAAAAACAAAATTGCCAACATCTGCTGGATCATGGAAAAAGCAAGAGAATTCCAGAAAAACATCTATTTCTGCTTTATTTGACTATGCCAAAGCCTTTGATTGTGTGGATCACAATCAACTGTGGAAAATTCTGAAAGAGATGGGAATACCAGACCACCTATCCTGTCTCTTGAGAAATCTGTATGCAGGTCAGGAAGCAACAGTTAGAACTGGACATGGAACAACAGACTGATTCCAAATAGGAAAAGGAGTCCGTCAAGGCTGTATATTGTCACCCTGCTTATTTAACTTCTATGCAGAGTACATCATGAGAAACGCTGGACTGGAAGAAACACAAGCTGGAATCAAGATTGCCGGGAGAAATATCAATAACCTCAGATATGCAGATGATACCACCCTTATGGCAGAAAGTGAAGAAGAACTAAAAAGCCTCTTGATGAAAGTAAAAGAGGAGAGTGAAAAAGTTGGCTTAAAGCTCAACATTCAGAAAACGAAGATCATGGCATCCACTCCCATCACTCCATGGGAGATAGATGGGGAAACAGTGGAAACAGCGTCTGACTTTATTTTTTTGGGCTCCAAAATCAGTGCAGATGGTGACTGCAGCCATGAAATTAAAAGACGTTTACTCCTTGGAAGAAGAGTTATGAGTAACCTAGATAGCATATTCAAAAGCAGAGACATTACTTTGCCTACTAAGGTCCATCTAGTCAAGGCTATGGTTTTTCCAGTAGTCATGTATGGATGTGAGAGTTGCACTGTGAAGAAGGCTGAGTGCCGAAGAATTGATGCTTTTGAACTGTGGTGTTGGAGAAGACTCTTGAGAGTCCCTTGGACTGCAAGGAGATCCAACCAGTCCATTCTGAAGGAGATCAGCCTTGGGATTTCTTTGGAAGGAATGATGCTAACGCTGAAACTCCAGTACTTTGGCCACCTCATGCGAAGAGTTGACTCATTGGAGAAGACTTTGATGCTGGGAGGGATTGGGGGCAGGAGGAGAAGGGGATGACCGAGGATGAGATGGCTGGATGGCATCACTGACTCGATGGATGCGACTCTGAGTGAACTCTGGGAGTTGGTGATGGACAGGGAGGCCTGGCGTGCTGCGCTTCATGGGGTCACAAAGAGTCGGACACAACTGAGCGACTGAACTGAACTGAACTGAACTTTGCCAAGTCCAGTGATGTTGCTCACTCAGCCTCTGCTGCCGCTAAATTTCTTCAGTTATGTCCGAATCTGCGCAACCACATAGATGGCAGCCCATCAGGCTCCCCCGTCCCTGGGGTTCTCCAGGCAAGAACACTGGAGTAGGTTGCCATTTCCTTCTCCAATGCATGAAAGTGAAAAGTGAAAGTGAAGTCGCTCAGTCGTGTCTGACTCTTAGTGACCCCATGGACTGCAGCCTACCAGGCTCCTCTGTCCATGGGATTTTCTAGGCAAGAGTGGGGGAGTGGGGTGCCAGAGCAAATTAATATAGTCTTTCTGGTTGTATCTTCTTTTTTTTGTTGTTGTTGTTCCAGGGAAAGAAATGCAATCCATTGACAGAGCCATTGAACACAAAATATAAATTTTCCCAACTCCTGCCCCTGCCCATGACAATGGGCTTCCCCACACTTTTAAGAATATGGGCTAGCTTTTAATTTCCAAGAATTGAGTACTTGCTTCCCCACACTTTTAAGAATATGGGCTAGCTTTTAATTTCCAAGAATTGAGTACCTCAAGATTCATAGTGAATGAGGTCGTTTTTCCAATCTAGAAGGAAAAGGATACATCTGAAGCAAGTGACAAAGGGGTGAATTATCTTGCCAATTACATATAATCTACTATGAAATGTCAATTAATAAAAAATAAGTAGAAAAGTTGAGTGCTCTCAGACTACATATAATGCCAAAAAGAATATGCTGGCACACTTGCAAAGCTTAAATAAAATGGGGTCTTTTTTCTTACTAATCATCCAAGATTTTATGTTTGTATTCTCACTTATTATTGATATTATCTTCATCATTGTTTTTTACTCTGCTATTGTTGCTTATAAGACAAACAAATCCATTTGACCCTATACAAAGCCACCTGAACATCTCAGTTTATTTTTCCTATTTTATGTAAACCTTGAATTAAAACTTGAAATCAAATATGCCACAGCATATCAATGATATCATTATAAAATGTATTCTATTCTCTATAGTTTTGGGTAGAAAAGATATTTTGCAAAATGTACTCTCACTTTCTTGAGAAGTATTCTAATAGTTACTGTGTTCTGGTAAATTGGTTTATTTCACTCTAAGTTTCCTCAGAGGTAGATATTTCAGGCCCTTGACATAGCCAGCCTATCTAGTTAAAGTCTGACCAAGGTCATAAAGTCTATTGACTCATATGGCAATTCCTGTGTAGAACACAAAATTCTACATCATCTTTGAATGAAATCCAATGGAGCAAGATCCCAGCTGTCCTAGTATCTGTTGAAAACACAAAACTGACCTAGTTTAAATTGGTTCTCAGCATTATTTTGGAGAGCATTTATGTTTTCAAGACTGTAAGAATGATACATGTATATTTTAGAAAATTTTAAAAGTAAACCTCAAGATGAAAAATAGCAGTTGTTAATATTTTGATTCACAACTGTCAAGATTTTGTGTTATCTCCTATGTCTCTGTGTTTACTGTAATTAAAAAGCAGCAGCAACCAGACAAAACAGCTAGTTTTATATAGAAATTACCTGTTTAGCAACAATTTGAAAGACTATATAGAGCTTTTCTTCCCAGGGTAAGAAATGGTGAGCTACAATGGCTAGATTGTATTGTTCTTATACCTTAGCAAGGTGAAGTCCATGATAGCTATCGCCAGACATATAGTACTAACACATCTTTTCTTCTCCTTCAAATACAACATGTTTTTTGAATTTGAATTAAGAAAAAATTATTTCAAAAGAGGTGCGGGGCAGGGACAACTGTTAGAACCAGCTTTGAATGCTGTATAAGCTAGGTCCAATATTACAAGGGGGTGACTTACTACCCTATGGCCGCAAAAGAGTCTGGGTCTGTGTGATTGCAATATTGGTGAGTAAAATGAAATGCATAGTCTGTTTTTTCTTTGTGTGCACTTGCTGTTTGCCTCAAAGCTTCATTAGAACCCGGGTTAGTGAACATTCTCTTGATATCTGTCATGTTAAAAGTCTATATATATGTCCAGTGCTGTTAAATATTTTCATATACCTTTTATTTTGTGTTGTGTTTCAGTGGGAGTATGAGGAGTGTAAGGAGGGGTCAGTCAGGTACTCCTAAATTTCTGCCATTTAACTCAGAAGGCCCTTATTACCAGCACTATGATGTCCTCATTCTGAGTCATTAGTGAGCACTTTTCCGTTTAGGGCTTTCAGAGCAACCTAGTTGAATGTATTTCCAGTGCCTATCACAGTCCCCAGGAGAGAGTAGATACTGAAAAAAAATATGAAAAGAGTCAATAAACTAATTTTCTAAGAGATAGTAACCTGTTGTCAGGTATTGATGATACAAAACAAATCATATTTTTCATTTGTCATGCTTCATCAGTTTAGTTGGGACATCTGGTAGAAATAATTCAAAGCAGACACTATTAATATATGAGTAGCAGGGTACATGTGTGTATGTGAATGATAAATATTGGACAGAACTGTAATAAGAAAATAGTGAATGCTTAGAACATATAAAATGTAAATACAATCTCATTTTTAGAAATTAACAATATAAGAATTACTGGAGTTCAATGAATGGTATGAGTGGGTAAGTGGAACTTGGGTTAACAATGTGATATTGTCAAGAAGGAAACCATACTTTGATAGTGCATAAGAGAAAAATTGTATCACAAATTGAACTTTGGTTATACTCAAACTGTGAAGTTGGAACATGACCTGGGAATATCACTAGATTTATCACTTTTGATGGTTTTCAGATTATTTAGGCGGCCAGGATGCCCTTTTAAACTCTCCATCTGATTGACTGTCTGCGTCCTTTCCTACAGAGCACAGGCTCTGCTACATTGATCCCTGCATTTATCATGTTCACATGTGTCTATTTCAACGTGTTTTTCTGAAACTGGAGGAAAAAGCCATGTGGAGATAGCAGCTGGTACCTAATGCAGTACCTCACCTCATGGTATAAGACAATCTCCAAGAGATATTACTCAGACTCCCATGTACACAAAGAGAAAACATCCCTCAGGGAAGATTATCTAGTTCACTGCCTGGATATCTAGGCGAAGATTTTTTCCAAAGTGACATGTAATTTCCAAAAAACCCTACAAGTATCTTAAATTTTACAGATAACATACAGGCACTTTCAAGAGGATATGTTGCTATTAAAAACACTTACATTTGAAATAATATTTAAGAAATAATTCACTTTATATTAATATCTTCCTTGTATATAGGCACGTTCCCTTTATAGCCTAATGTGTTTGGTACTAATATGTCTTTGTGACTTTGGCTTCACAGGATATAATTGTGACTTATGCTTTTTTTTTTTTTTCATTCATTTAATAAATATTTACTGAGCGCCTCTACCTTTAAATAAGTTTACTATACTTCATAGGAGATACAAAAATGTTTAAGACAAAAAAATAAATAGACCTTCCAGGGGCTTACAGAGGAGGACACAAAACAAGAATATCACTCAGATCTTTTTATAATATATAAAGCGGCAAGTTCCCTGTGAAAAGTGTCCATCACTCATTCTCAGTCAGCCAGAGAGCGTGGTGAAACTTTCTAAAGGCTTTTCTTGTAAAATCAAACACTGAATTCCTTAAAATGCAGTGAATTTGAATTCAAGTCAAGAATTAATTGTAGTTGAGTACCAGTAAACATAATAGTCCCAGGCCCTGAGGCATATGCATTTACATTTAATTGACAAAAATTACCTGATTGAAAATCATAAAATATGAATGGCTAACTCAATCACCTGAGTGACTGATGCAGCATTCAATGAAGAATATTGATATTAAAATAGCTGAGAAAAGAATCAGCTATAAAGAATTCAATTGGTTGTCTGGAAGTTCTCAAGTTCACCTCTCAAGTTCAACTGGTAGGTAGGAATCTCTGTTTTATAACTTTGCTTATTTTCTACAACTGCTCAAATTTCTGCCATATTGGCAGACACAGCATTTTAATATATAGCCAACCCATTCTCTTTTTCTAAATGCATCCTAAGTCTAGGGAATTCTTACATAGGACAAGGCATTGGAGACTCATTGGATTCTCAGTGTCCTCTTCCTGCCTGAATGAGGTCCATTGTTTTATCTGGACCATGTCTCATCCTCATAGTCATCTCTATTTCCATTTCTTCTTCCCCTGTTTTCTGTACTTCCAGGCCAATTCATAGGCATAAGAATCATGCTGCTATATCCATGCAAAGGCACAGAAATCCCTGGAAGGCTGTCTGAGGGTGTGCTTTTTTTAATCCACTTCCACTGTGCTGACTGGGAAGTGAAACTCAGAATGTTTTTCTGGGAGGGAACCACCCATTTCAGTATCCAGTCCTCATCATGTCTCATCTTTCACTTGCCTCTTTTCCAAAGGAAAATTTTCTATTTAAGTGTGTATGGAGAGTCCCCTCTTCAATTTACCCCTCTTAAATGTATATTATATACATAGTATTTCTCCATTTATTGAAGCAACCAGTGTCTTGGGAGATAGTAGTCAGGACATGTCTCTTTCTGCTTTCTCTCATCTCTTCCATGAAGTATTGAATAGGAAAAGTTCTAGCAACTTGACATAGAAGAATGAAGCAAAGTAGGAGGAGTACTATCCAAGAAAAATCACAATGAATAATGTAAAATATGGTTATTCCTACATTTATGTATCTTTAAATCACCTCATAATTTTTTTATCAAATAGAAGTCAAATGTATAATAAACAAAACTATAGCAATGGAACAACAGATCAGAACATGTATTCATTATTTTAACATTAATCTTTGAATGAACATTTAAGGCACTGTTTCTAGTGACTCAGGATGCAAAAACTAATTAAACTGTCTTTTTTTAGATGCTTATGGGCTGTTGGCCAACACATAAATAAGAACACAAAAGTATTATAGATTATGAAAATATATAGAAAGCAGACTGTGGATGAAGGTCTAGGAGTGGTCAAGTCTACTTAGGTGGGGAAGGATGAGGCAAGTTTCACAGAAATAAAGAATCTTGAGTTGAGTGTTGAAGCCAGGTGTTCTCTAGCTGGCCAGAGCAGTGAAAGTATTCCAGAAGAGTGAGTAGGAACAGAAGACCCATGGATCACCAAGTAGGATGCAGCCTGGAGTAAGGGAGTCTGGTTAAAAAGAAAATAAAAGCAGTTTGACAAAGCAGTGACACAGAGTGGGCTATGTTAACAGTAAACTAGCTGAAGACATAATCTGAAGGACCCATATTTCATTCTACAGAACTTTGTATGACATTTTGAAAGATCAGGAATTCAGTTAAAAGGTGTTGAGGAATACTGTATGGTTTTATAGGAGGGGGGTTAATAAGACCGAACTGGATCTTAGGGGTATCATGCTGGTTTCAGTTATGGAGGACAAATGTGAGGGGCACACAGACAGAAACAGGGAGAATATTTTGAAGAATTTTTCAGAGGCACTGGCAAGTTATATTTAAAAGCAACCTGTAGGAGCAACGGGGAAGCAATAGCTCCACAGTGTTATAAAGAGGTTGAATTCACAAGACTTTGAGTGCATATAAAAACTATAGTCTAAAAATGAACCCTAGGATAACACTAGATTTTTGACATGAGTCTCTGGTATACAGTGGTGTATTTTGCAAAGATTAAAAAATAAAAGAGAAGCAGGTCTCTTTGGGAGAGAAAAGTAATCTACTATCCAAGTGAAACGGAGAAGGCAAAGGCAACCCACACCAGTACTCTTGCCTGGAAAATCCCATGGGTGGAGGAGCCTGGAAGGCTGCAGTCCGTGGGGTCGCTGGGAGTCAGACACGACTGAGCAACTTCACTTTCAGTTTTCACTTTCATGCATTGGAGAAGGAAATGGCAACCCACTCCAGTGTTCTTGCCTGGAGAATCCGAGGGATGGGGGAGCCTGGTGGGCTGCTGTCTATGGGGTCGCACAGAGTTGAACACGACTGAAGCAACTTAGCAGCAGCAGCAGCAGCAGCATACAAGTGAAAAGTAAATTAATTAGGCAAACTTTACCTTTTTAATGCTGAGAATGATTATTTTTTCATATCATTATGTAAATGAAGGTTTTGAAATGTTGAATTTAGTGCACATAATACCTTATTGACAGATATACTTTTCTCAATAATCTGCTGTAGGTAATTTCAGTACTTCATTTCAAAGTTCTAGCTGCCACATGGAGCTTATGTATCTAGTCAGACCTCAACATCTAGAATCATTATCCTCCTCTTAACTTGTAGCATACTACACTAATGAATGTTTTGTGTTATTTGGAGGGCAAGATTTCAAATTGATCACACTTTCTCTCTCTCTCTCTCTTTTAAGATTTATGAACTTTGTAAAAGGCTTATTTCAGCTGGAATTGTCCTGTGCCATGTTCTGGGCTGTGTTCTTCATCTAATCTCCCATTAATATTAAACGGTCAACAACAACAACAGAACCTTACAAGAGAAGGCTTATAATTCTGGGGATGCAATTATCTTTATGCATTTAATAGCATGTTGCCCTTTATGACATTTAAAAATTAACAGAATTCCATCTTAAGTCACCAGTTAAACAGATGGCATTAACTTGTGGGAATTTAACAAATGAAATTGTTTTTTAAATTGTGCATGTGAAAGTTGGCCATGGCATTTATGAAAGACATTCTGACTTTAGGCCTGTTAAAGGATGGAGCAAGGGACAATAGCAGGTTAGTGTCAGCTTCCTTGAGCTGTCACTTTAATTTTAGGGCAAAGTTTGCGTTCAGTTAAAGAAAAAAGGTACTGATTTTTCCTCTCTCTAACCTGACCATTCTCCTGTGTTTTCATTTCTGATGTTTGTCACTGTCCAGACATGCCTACCATAAAATAAATCAATCAAATAACTTTCAATTATTTTTCTCATTCAATGAGCATTCACTGAGCTTCTAAGTAAAAGTGGGAAAGCAAATATAAACTATAAGGACTGATAAGAGTAACAACTTCATACTGACCTTTACTACTTGACTACTAGAATAATTGATTTTCTTATGCTAATTTTTTGGCTCCCCAAGCAGAACAATGCAATTAAACCAATAGTGATGTATTTCCACTTCTTATGAGTGTGTGCTGTGGGATGAGTCAACGTGAAATAGACAAGTGCTTCTAGGGGCAGTTCTGGGACAGGTAGCCCAGTGAGGAACAGGAGATGACAAAAGTCATGCAAGGAAACTGAACTTAATCAGGGGTGGAATCACCTCATTGTGGGTCCCTATGACTTCAGAAAAGCAGACCAACCTTGTTGACCTTCTTTGGAGAGACACAGGTCATAGTTCTAGAAAGGACAACCAGCTCCAGAGAGAAGACCCAGGTTCAAGCTGTGGGAGTATCACAGCTTGAACCAAAGAAGGGAGGGAAGTAGGAAAACAACTGATGTTGTTGTTGCTTAGTCACTAAGTTGCATCCTACTCTTTTGAGACCCTATGGATTGTAGCCTGCCAGCATCTCTGTCCATGGGATTCTCCAGGCAAGAAAACCATAATGGATTGCCATTTCTTTCTCCAGGGGATCTTTGCAACCAAGGGATTGAACCCATGTCTCCTTATTTGGCAGACAAATTTTTTTCTACTGAGTCCCCTGGGAAGCTCAAGGAAACATATACTGGTGCCAACAGACAATTATATTGGCACTGTAGCCAATATAATGTCCTGTTACTATTTGTATTAGTTATCTCTTGATATATTGCAAACTGCCATATGCTTAGTAGCTAAAAAAACCCCTCATATTTATTATTTCATAGTTTGTATTTTGGGAATCCAGACAGAGCTAGTGGATACCCTATTTCACAGCTTCTCAAAAGGCTGAAGTGAAGGTCTTGACCAGGAAAAGAGATTCATCTAAAACTCAAATAGGAAAGGATCCACTTTCAAGCTCAAATGATGGTTGGCAAGATTCAAATTAAGTTTGATTATCAGGCAGAGGACTCAGGCTCTTGCTGATTATCGAGCAGAGGCAATTCTCAGTTCCTGGCCATGTAGACCGTTACAACGGTTGGCTTACTTCATCCAAACAAGCAAGGGTGAGAGTCAAGAAGGTCTCCCAGCAAGACAGAAACTGCAATCTTAGAAGTGACTTACCAGTTTTTTGCCTTATCCATGCTTTGCTGGAGTAGCCGTGAAGAGAGCCCCATGTCCAAGGTAAGAGAAACCGAAGTAAGATGGTAGGTGTTGCAAGAGGGCATCAGAGGGCAGACACGTTGAAACCATAATCAGAGAAAACTAGTCAATCTAATCACACTAGGACCACAGCCTTGTCTAACTCAATGAAACTAAGCCATGCCATGCGGGGCCATCCAAAATGGGAGGGTCTTGGTGGAGAGGTCTGACAGAATGTGGTCCACTGGAGAAGGGAATGGCAAACCACTTCAGTATTCTTGCCTCAAGAACACCATGAACAGTATGAAAAGGGGAAATGATAGGATACTGAAAGATGAACTCCCCAGGTCATTAGGTGCCCAATATGCTATTGGAGATCAGTGGAGAAGTAACTCCAGAAAGAATGAAGGGATGGAGCCAAAGCAAAAACAATACCCAGTTGTGGATGTGACTGGTGATAGAAGCAAGGTCTGATGCTGTAAGAGCAATATAGCATAAAACCTGGAATGGTAGGTCCATGAATCAAGGCAAATCGGAAGTGGTCAAACAGGAGATGGCAAGAGTGAACGTTGACATTCTAGGAATCAGCTAACTAAAATGGACTGGAATTGGTGAATTTAACTCAGATAACCATTATATCTACTACTGTGGTCAAGAATCCCTTAGAAGAAATGGAGTAGCCATCATGGTCAACAAAAGAGTCCAAAATGCAATATTTGGATGCTATCTCAAAAAAAACCCAGAATGATCTCTGTTCATTTCTAAGGCAAACCATTCAATATCATGGTGATCCAAGCCTATGCCCCAACCAGTAATGCTGAAGAAGCTGAAGTTGAAGGGTTCTATGAAGACCTACAAGACCTTTTAGAACTAACACCCAAAAAAAGATGTCCTTTTCATTCTAGGGGACTGGAATGCAAAAGTAGGAAGTCAAGAAACACCTGGAGTAAGAGGCAGATTTGCCCTTGGAATACGGAATGAAGCAGGGCAAAGACTAACAGAGTTTTCCCAAGAGAACACACTGGTCATAGCAAACACCCTCTTCTAACAACACAAGAGAAGATTCTACATATGGACATCACCAGATGGTCAACAGCAAAATCAGATTGATTATATTCTTTGCAGCCAAAGATGGAGAAGCTCTATAGAGTCAGCAAAAGACTGGGAGCTGGCTGTGGCTCAGATCACGAACTCCTTATTGCCAAATTCAGACTTCATTTGAAAAAAGTAGGGAAAACCACTAGACCATTCATGTATGGCCTAAATAAATTCATTATGATTTGACAGTGAAAGTGAGAAATAGATTTAGGGGACTAGATCTGATAGATAGAGTGCCTGATGAATTATGGACAGAGGTTCATGACATTGTACAGGAGACAGGGATCAAGACCATCCCCATGGAAAAGAAATGCAAAAAAGCAAAATGGCTGTCTGGGGAGGCCTTACAAATAGCTGTGAAAAGTAGAGAAGTGAAAAGCAAAGGAGAAAAGGAAAGATATAAGCATCTGAATGCAGAATTCTAAAGAATAACAAGGAGAGATAAGAAAGCCTTCCTCAGCGATCAATGCAAAGAAATAGAGGAAAAGAACAGAATGGGAAAGACTAGAGATCTCTTCAAGAAAATTAGAGATACCAAGGGAACATTTCATGCAAAGATGGGCTCGATAAAGGACAGAAACGGTATGGACCTAACAGAAGCAAATGATATTAAGAAGAGGTGGCAAGAATACACAGAAGAAGTGTACAAAAAAGATATTCACAACCAAGATAATCACGGTGGTGTGATCACTCACCTAGAGCCAGACATCCTGGAATGTGAAGTGAAGAGGGCCTTAGAAAGCATCACTACTAACAAAGCTAGTGGAGGTGATGGAATCCTAGTTGAGCTCTTTCAAATCCTGAAAGATGATGCTGTGAAAGTGCTGCACTCAATGTGCCAGCAAATTTGTAAAACTCAACAGTGGCCACAGGACTGGAAAAGGTCAATTTTCATTCCAATTCCAAAGAAAGGCAATGCCAAAGAATGCTCAAACTACTGCACAATTGCACTCATCTCACATGCTAGGAAAGTAAAGCTCAAAATTCTCCAAGCCAGGCTTCAGCAGTATGTGAACTGTGAACTTCCAGATGTTCAAGCTGGTTTTAGAAAAGGCAGAGGAACAAGAGATCAAATTGCCAACATCTGCTGGATCATCAAAAAAGCAAGAGAATTCCAGAAAAACATCTATTTCTGCTTTATTGACTATGTCAATGCCTTTGACTGTGGATCACAATAAACTGTGGAAAATTCTTCAAGAGATGGGAGTACCAGACCACCTAATCTGCCTGTTGAGAAACCTATATGCAGGTCAGGAAGCAACAGTTAGAACTAGACATGAAACAACAGACTGCTTCCAAATAGGAAAAGGAGTACGTCAAGGCTGTATATTGTCACCCTGCTTATTTAATTTCTATGCAGAGTACATCATGAGAAACGCTTGGCTGGAAGAAGCACAAGCGAGAATCAAGATTGCCGGGAGAAATATCTATAACCTCAGATATGCAGATGACACCAGCCTTATGGCAGAAAGTGAAGAGGAACTAAAAACACTCTTGATGAAAGTGAAAGTGGAGAGTGAAAAAGTTGGCTTAAAGCTCAACATTCAGAAAATGAAGATCATGGCATCTGGTCCCATTATTTCAAGGCAAATAGATGGGGAAACAGTGGAAACAGTGTCAGACTTATTTTTTTGGGTTATCAAATCACTGCAGATGGTGACTGCAGCCATGAAATTAAAAGATGTTTACTCCTTGGAAAGAAAGTTATGACCAACCTAGATAGCATATTGGAAAGCAGAGATATTACTTTGCCAACAAAGGTTCATCTAGTCAAAGCTATGGTTTTTCCAGTGGTCATGTATGGATGTGAGAGTTGGACTGTGAAGAAAGCTGAGTGCTGATGAATTGATGCTTTTGAACTGTGGTGTTGGAGAAGACTCTTGAGAGTCCCTTGGACTGCAAGGAGATCCAACCAGTCCATTCTGAAGGAGATCAGCCCTGGCTTTTGTTTGGAGGGAATGATGCTAAAGCTGAAACTCCAGTGCTTTGTCCACCTCATGGAAAGAGTTGACTCATTGTAAAAGACTCTGATGCTGGGAGGGATTGGGGGCAGGAGGAGAAGGGGACCACAGAGGATGAGATGGCTGGATGGCATCACCAACTCGATGGACGTGAGTCTGAGTGAACTCTAGGGATTGGTGATGGACAGGGAGGCCTGGCGTGCTGCGATTCATGGGGTCGCAAAGAGTTGGACATGACTGAGCGACTGAACTGAACTGATAGCTTAGAAAAAAAAAAAATAGGTCCCCTTCCATACTAAAGGTGTGAATGTCAGCAGGTAGCAATAATAAGGGTAGTGCTAGCATATAATAGAATAGAACATGTGACTAAGACCATAAACTTAGGCGCCAGACACTGTGGGTTCAGATCTCAACTCTGCTACTTACTAAGCTGTGTACTTGATACTGAGTTACTTTACTTCTTTGTATCCAGTTTCCCTGTTTATAAGATAGAAAAAATAATCACATTCACCTCATAGGATTGTTCTGAGGATTAAATGAGTTCAGATGTTTAAGCAGTAGGAAAGTCGCACTAAATGTTTGTTATTACACTTTGTGAGTAATATGGCAAAAACAGATGTATTTATCACCCAGCTAGACCATGGGTCATCCACTCAAGAGCATTTTTGAGTTTGTAGACAGATAGGTATGAATATCAGGAATCCGTGCTTCAGAGAAAGAGCAGACAGATAGATCTGCCTCTACAAAGCAGACCTGGGCCCTGGCTCTCCTCCTGGAGAATAGGGTATGGAGGGAATTGCATCCATCCTGAGAGCCCTTAAGCCAAAATGAGGATGCACATGGGTCTGAGTCTTATATACTCTATTTTCCCTCTTAGGTAAAGGGATAAGGGTCTTCATATTTTGTTTCCCTCCTGAGAAATGAAAATTCTCATTTTTCTGTAGCACCAAGAGGAATAAGAATCTTGTAGTGTCCTCAACTTCTACCTGAACACTTCCATGACCTATGTTATTGTGTATACCTAACTCCATTCTCCAGAGAAGGCAATGGCACCCCACTCCAGTACTCTTGCCTGGAAAATCCCATGGACGGAGGAGCCTGGTGGGCTGCAGTCCATGGGGTTGCGAAGAGTTGGACACGACTGAGCGACTTCACTTTGACTTTTCACTTTCATGCATTGGAGAAGGAAATGGCAACCCACTCCAGTGTTCTTGCCTGGAGAATCCCAGGGACGGGGGAGCCTGGTGGGCTGCCGTCTATGGGGTCACACAGAGTTGGACACGGCTAAAGCGACTTAGAAGCAGCAGTAGCAGCTCTATTCTCCAACATCACGTTACTATCTTGTTTACATCATTCACTGTCCTCAGCAACTGACTTCTTTGTTCCCTGAGGAAACTGGGACCTTTTTTGCCTCAGGACTTTGCATATGGTTTTCCTTCTAACTGAATGTTTTCTCGACATCTCGTCATACTATTCTTTGGTCTCAACTTCAACGTCCTCCTCAGGGAGGACACTGTTGAGGGAGTCTCAACCCTCCTACAAACCTGTCAAGCATGTAACTCTCTCTTCCATAATTTCTTTACTTCTCTTCCTTATTAGAATCTAAGCACCAGAATCACCAAACTCTTTTCTATCTGGTTTTGTGCAATACTGGCAACATCTAGCATAGGTGCTTGTAATAAATATTTGTTGACTAATGAATGATACAGAAGTAAAGATATACTTGCTGAATTCAATTTCATTTTTACAAAAGGTAGAAAAGTCATTTTAGCCATTTTAAACTCTAAAGATTTTCAAATAAAATACACTCCAAAAAATAGTCACATAAAGATAGTTAATTTTTTTTTTTTTTTTTGGTAACAGTGATTTAAAGATATGTCTTACTTTTCCATAGGATGTTACAGAAAAACCCAAACAAACTTTTTGGTCAAGCCAAACTTTTAAACCGTCACCAGAGTAACATTTGAATATTAAAGCTTAACATGTTACAAAAATGCAATCAGCCACAATATTCAATGAAATGTATAATGCAATAATATATGAAGATAAGTAGGAGAATTTATATTAATACCAGTAATACAACATTCTAAACTTGTAATTTTGTAGTTGGGTCACAAATGAACAGTCAATTTCCTCACCGAATACATATAAGCTACCCTCTATCCAATTATTATCTCATTTTCTAACTCACCTTTTACCATTGTAATGAGTGTTATTTGAAATACTTTGAGTATTAAACAGAAAAACATAAGAAATATTCTTTTTAAAATAAATTCCCAATGCTATTTTGTATGATGTAGAAGAATATAGTGGTCTGTAAACTCAGGAACTTGAAAATACTATTTTTTATTTTTAAAAAAGTTATTATAACATTACAGTAGAATTACTGTTATTGTTCAATGTATTTGAGTGTTTAACTTTTTTCACTTAGCAAAATACATTTGAGATATATCCATATTACTGCATGAATCAGAATTTTATTCCTCTTATTGCCAAGTAAAATTCCATTGTATCAGTTTGTTTATTCAACAACTGAACTACAAATTTCTTGATTTCAGTTTTGGTGATTAACAATAAAGTTGACATCCATTTAGAAACAGATTTTGGTGTGATTACACATTTTCATTTCTTTAGGCCAAATATGTCAGAGGGGGTGCGTTACTGGATCATATGTCAAGAGGATGTTTAACTTCACAAGAAGTTGCCAGTTTCCCAAAACAGTTGCATCACTTTACATTTCTGCCACCAAAATATGAGATATTTCTCAATACCTGGGAAAATTTTCACAACATACAGTATAGCTAAACACAAAGAGTAGTACACAAATTCTACATACTCTGTGAACTCAATTTTTTTTTAGAGAGAAAGATTGTTTAGAAATACAACCAATTATTAAAGTAATCATTTCTAGGGGCTGTTTGGAGTATGAGTATTTTAATTTTATATAATCTGTTTTTATGTTTTTTCACTTTACTTCTACTGTAAATTATTTTTAATAAGGAAATTTTCTGAACCAACTACATAAAGTTTCTCTTGAGACATTTTAATGGTTGAAAATCAATGAACAGTTCTTTTTACAGTGAAAGACTGATATGAATCAGCTGCATTAATTAAACCTCCAGGATAGGAATAAATGGAGGAACAATGGTTAAATAAAATTTGGACAATAATCTGAAGGAAGTGTTTTAAGCAGTGGGTGGTGCCTGTGTAAAATAACACCCTGCGAAGAGGAGCAGTAGAGCGTTTCCTGGTGCCACTTCAGGAGAACAGAAAGAACACTTAACAGGAGAGACCCCTGAGGACTATTTTTATATTAATGGCTAAACACACTACTAAAGTCAAGTGGGAATTTGGCCAGGACTCTGCTAAATCTCAGGTGCTTGATGTAGCTCCCTTTAGACAACAGGTTTTCTGGAGCATGTATAGGCCAAATTCACAGAATTTGATGGTAAGTGCTTTTTTTGTTGTTATTGTTAGATTTGTCAATTCCAGATATTTAATCCCACAGGTTAGTTCAAAATTATTTCTGAGCCTTCATATTTGTTAATTTTCAAACATGTAGCACAAAGGAAGGAAAAAGTCCTTCTTTTTATAGCTCATTCATTCTTACACTTTTTTTCTCTGCTCTATCCCTGTTCTATTAACACAAAGACTCCTTCTATTTTATATAGCTGTAAAAACCAGCAGGCTTCTCTCTTAATCTGTGCTGTCTAGGTTCATTGCCTGAGGGCCTAGGTCGTTAGTAATAAAGGTCATTAGTTGATGTTTCCAACATCCATAGACTGTCAGATGATCCTTTCCTGTAATCTCCCCATGATTAGAAACAGGCCCAAGCTTGTGCTATTTAGTAATTTTATTTTCCTGTTGTGGGAAAAGTAAAAGGTTACCTCTTGGAAACAAAAGCTTTTTAAAACTAATAGCTGCTTCACAGTAGACATGAAGGAATAACAGACAATATATAAAGATACTCAGAGCAGAAACAAGAGAAAATGGAAGGAATTGGTATCTGCTGCACCCTAGGTTTCTTCAAGGAGCTGAATTAAACCGAGCCATAGGCAGCCTCAACTTGCCTGCCCTCATTACCTTACATCTTAGAGCATTGTCTGATTTCCAGCATTCTAATTGAAAAGACCCTTTGTAGTAAAAAGCTCTGTTTGAGTCACTTTGAAATCATGATCCTTGAGTTTTCTTTCTGACAAATGTTTCTTGGACATCACTAAGCTTATTAAACAGTTCTGTGTTTGGAGGCTTCTGATGTTGGAACAGGCATAATCCAGACACCTTCCTATAAAAAAAAATAGCAGTCAATTCCCTGTAGATTCTTTGGAAAGAAGCTGTGTGCTACTTTCCCTCCCTTGACCTGTATCTTTGGAAGTTCAGTGCCATGTAGACAGGAAATACCCGGTAAACAACTGCAGTGGCAGACCATGATTATGTAACTATTATTAGCAATAGAACAAGTTGCTTTTTGTTCTGCAGTCTTCTTCATCTTATTTCCTCCATGCCCTCAAAGGAAGAATGGGAACTTGCAAAGCATCAGAAAGTTTTTGAAGGAAAAATAGTTCTATTTGAGTGAAATTTAAATAATCTTTAGGGAGTTGAAGTATTTATGAAGTCTGAACACCTAACAAAATTGTTCATAGTTCATGGTTGAATGTTGAAAAATAAGATTAATGAATGTAATTATAGGTTTGTCTCTCTATTTCAACACTTTATTCAACATTATATTATAGAATGAATACTTCCATATAATAATTCTCCTAGGAAAGTGATTTTTAAAGAAAGGTCTTTGTTTTCATTGTTATTTTTCAGAACAGAAAAATCACCTGTTTTATTTTTTAAAATTCCTTGAGACAGGCAATACATAAGCAAGTTAAAAAGAAACTGGCAAACATACAGTATTTAAAGCTCAAACTGGTAAAAAGCATAATCAGTTGCATCGCATGTGGCAAACTTTGGTTATATGCTGATTATTTATCTCAGCTGAATTAGCTACTCCTGGAAACTGGCTTCTACTCTCCATAGTTGTGCTGAAGTCCATGGGTGGCAAAAAGTTGGACACAAGTGACTGAACTGACCAACTGACCCTACATTGTCAGCATCCCTTTGAACATTCAGGGCCTCATTAATGCAAAAGTGATGCAAAGAATTCTGTAGTCACCTGCTTATTGATACATATCATCTTTTATTTTAATCTATTAATTAAGGGATCTATTAATTAAAGGGATTTGTGATTTAAATGAAAGGGATTTGTGGAAAAATAAAGAGAAAAAAAGAACTCTGAGTGATTGCAGTGAAGAAAGAAAGTACTGGGGCACTGAGGAAATATTGCTGGGAGATCAACTAATAGGATGGTACTTGTGTCCAGATCAATGATCATTCATAGATGTGATCATTCATTTAACTCATGCACTGGATTCCTAGTACGTGCCTTCCACTGTGCTGGTACAGGCCTTAACACCAAGCACCATAGCCATTTAACGGGACAAGATTTAAACATGAAGGGGGGAATGACAAAGAAAGTGATATGGGCACTGTGATGAGGAGAGATATTGGTGAGGCCCCTAACCAAATTGGTGCTGAGGTGGTGGAAAAAGAAACAAGTTTCATAAAGAATCAAAACTTAAAATGAATCTTGGAATCCTAAATGAAACATCTAAGTACAGGGTCCACTATGTAAAGAAGAAGATATATCTGGTTCCAGTCTAAAATGTTGGCAGACGCTAGACTGTGATTTCTGAAGGTCATGAACTAGAGAAGATAATTTTCTATAAGCCTAATGTAGCCATGGAAATCAACCTTCAATATCCATTGGAAGGACTGATGCTAAAGCTCCAATACTTTGGTCACCTCATGCAAAGAATCGACTCATTGGAAAAGACCCTATTGCTGGGAAAGATTGACAGCAGGAGAAGGGGGTGACAGAGGATGAGATGGCAGAGGATCAGATGGTTAGATGGCATCACCGACTCAATGGACATGAGTATGAGCAAACTCTGGGAGATAGTGAAGGACAGGGAAGCTTGGCGTGCTGCAGTCCATGGGGTCACGAAGAGCCAGACACAACTTAGTGACTGAACAATAACAACCAAAAGGGCAGCTGGAGTAAAAAGCTGAAACCCATTTCACTTTGCTACTGCTTCTAATCAGCAGCCACTTTTAAGTTGTGAATGACACTTTACTGTTCACAGACAGAACAAAACAGCTCTATTCTTCTGCATTGGCATAGGTTATATTGGCTCTTCACTTGTTTTGGATACTTGTTAGGTGACTGAACTATATAATGGTAATCACAGATCAGCTGAATATGACTCCCCTGTCTGACAAAAGGTTGGGAAACTATGAAATAGATACCTTTGTCAAAGAGATGCCACTGTAAGCAAATTATTCATTATACATTTAAAATTGGAAATTTTCTCTAAGTAGAACTTCTAGCTATAGAGGTTCCATTATTTATGGCATTATGTTTAAAATTTGAGGAACAACACAATCAATTAGGTAAATCAAATGTATTTTTATTGTATGCCTGAGAATCACTGAATCTAATGGTCTTAGAAACAATAATTCAAAAAATACATTGTGTCGCTTATGCTTTATGAATGACTGTTTTATGCATGTACTAAAAAAACTGAAGACAGAACCAACCTTATTATAGGCTTAAAGGTAATTTGGGAAGTGAAGCATTAAGACACAACCTAACTTGATACCTATAGTCAATAAGAATTGGCTACTGTGTTTAATGCAAATGATAATAAGTGTAAGCGCACAAAAATCCTTTCTAATACTGGTGAATACAGAAAATGTACATTCTATAAGCATAACAGAATATTCTTTCAAGCATTCTGTAGCATTTCTTTTCTTTTTCTTCCCCTTCCCCTTGTTCTTGACTCCTCCTCTCCATTCTTCAATTTCAAATGGGTATCTGCCTGTGAGATATATATTGATAGGAATTCAAGAAAGTTTTGATTTACCTGTCATCTTTCCAATCCAATTGAAATTTTAACAGCCCACAAATTCTGCGTTCAGAATTACTTATTTAAAATAAATTTACAAAGGAAAAATATTGGCATTTTCACTTTATGAATCAAAGAAAGTTTGAATTTGCCCCCAAAATAACCTTTTATAGATAAGATAGGCTGAGCAAACTAAGCCATGACTGTTGATTCTGGTTTAGTTCCACAGATACCTCACCTCAAAGCCTTATCTGGCTGAGCTGCATGCTTGTTTTAGGGGAGCAAATCCTTAGCAGGAGGAGGCAAATACTAAGAGGGGTTCTTGATGGTCTTTGAAGAAACCGGGAGTACTAGGGTAAGAAAGAATGGAAAAAAAAAGAAACCCCTTTGAAAAGGTTTAGTTTGTATGAGGTGCTAAGTCGGTAGTAACTTTGGGCCAGGAAAGTGACCTAAGCAATTTTATTTAGAAGTTATCAAAAAGAATGTGTCTGCTTAGAATTTCATGCTGAGTAGGCAAAAGATGGTTTGGGAAGGCGTTCATTAGTCAATAGGCTACTTTTAAATCATGAAATTATTTATCAGTATCTGAGCTGCTTTTGAACTGTCATGTAGATTTACAGAAATAAAGACAAATACAAAATCAAGAACTCTTAAGTTCTACTCCAAGAGGCACCATTTATAGAGAATAGAATGGGAATGATGCTTTTGGAACTGTATAACGTGGTGAACTTCTTGAACATTTACAGATTTTCTTGAATATTTACAGTAAATTTCTGCCATAATTTGATATATTTGTGATATAATGTATATCAATCTCCAGTATGAAAATTTTAGAAAAAAGATAACTTTAAAACATCCTATTTAATTACTAGACAATCAGCATATTAATTATATAAACTGATAACCAGATCTGCAAATATTTAAAGTGACCAAAAATACATATGAGTCTTGCCATAGTTTTAGAACTAATTTTGATATAATTTGACATCCATTATGGATGAAAACTCTCATTAAAATAGACAGACATAAAGTTCCATATATATGTGTGTGTCTGTGTATAAATATACTTACACAAAATATATGATCATATATATACATGATGTATAATATGTATCTCAAAGTTAACATGTTAAAACACAGGCTCCTGATTATTTCACAAAAATCTTGGTTTATTTACAATCTTCTTCATGTATGTTAAGTCAACTCCATCCTTTCAGTTTTTCAAACCAGAAAATTTGGAGTCATACTTGACACTCAGAAAATCCTGTTAATTCTTTCAAATAAATTCTGAATGTGACTACTTTTATTGCCACAAGTTTGGTAGCAAGAATGAGACAGACCTAATATTAAAATTATGAAAAGATGTTTATTGATATATTAAGTAGAATAATCAGGTTACAAATAATTTTTATGTTACCACTGGTATTCCATAATTTCTCACTATATATAGTACTGTATTTATACATGCATTTGTTTTCTTTTGTAAGTAATAAGTAAGAAAGAATATCTTTGGAAGACTGATGCACATTTGTTTGGGATAATGAGCTGATTGGGGAAAACATGGGTGAGGCGTTCTTTTAACTGTATAATTTCTGGTATTTTCTGAATTTTATACCAAGTGAATGTATTATTAACTATTAAAACTAAAATTTTAGAAGACTATAATTACTTAAGGAAACATTTAATTTACATTTCTCTTGGAGGTTACTTTATATGGTACTTTGGATGATAAATATTTTAAGATTTCATTTTAACCATCAAATAGGTAAAATAGCAATTCAACATTATGTAGTATAGATAAAATTATGCTTTGATAACTTTTTATTGCTATCTTTTGTATAGAATGCAGTTAGAAAGTGTAGATAAATTACTTATGCCATTATAAACTATTTTATCTAGTGAAACATATAAAATTAAGAAAATAAAATGTACATTTTGTGTTTAAATGAAAAAAAAAATCATAAAACCCAGGAATTTAACAATAGCTCAACTGATCTTTCAGGGAGAATGATACAGCTAAATACAGCTATAACCAAAAAGGACAAAGTACACAAAATATCCTGAAGGGAATAATCCTAGTATAGCAGAGAAAATACAGGACTTCAGAGAATGATTTCTTTCTTCTTTCTCAGTGATAAAATACTATGATTATGAACAGTAATTAACTCTAAAACAACATGGAAGTTGGATGGAAAGAACTCTACCTAAAATGTTGAATAATTAAAGTAAATGAAATAGGAAGCATGCACTGGGGACATAAAACGTGCTACTCTAGCAGAGCTATTAACTATTGCATTAGAGCCCCTAAATCATATGCTCTTTTTACCTTCATTGACTTAGGTCAAACTGGATCTTTCCACTAAAGGAGCCAAATGAGCTTAATGTTTCAGCTGGTTGATGCCAATGGCAAAGAGACCTTCAGATGCACTTCAAGAAAGATGTATGATCAAGGATTAATAAGCTTTTCTCCATTAATGTAACAAGTCAAAATATCATTTAATTTATTTCTGAAAGTTTTTTTTTTCTTTTTTATTGTAACAGATATAGCTCATCACTTAACTTCATTCACCAAACATTATGCACTAGCTTTTTACTATAGTTTTAGGAAGAGAAAGGAAAAGCATTTCAGGGGTGATTCATTGATATTCCTGAAAATAGGATCATTGCTTCAGGATTCTTAAAATGTTAAGCAAGGTGGATACTGAATGTAGTACAAGTGACTATTGAGGTTAAGGTTTTCTGTTGTTATTTTAACTGCATGTTGTATGGACAAATGCTTACAAAATTCACATAAAGCATTCTGAAATTTCAAAGAAGAGATAGAAAGTATAATTGATGCTACCATTGAAGGCCAAAGAGAAGCAATGAAAATGGAGTAAAATACCAGGAAATATTAATGTAATACTACTAAGTATTCTATGACTATCTGTGCTATGTATAATTAGGGTCATTTTCTCATGTCATAGATTATCTGCACGAGAAAATGCAAGTATATAGATGTTATAATCTCTATGTTCTTGGTTCCATACAGAAGAAAAAAACTTATTGTGAGTTCAGTTTTTCAGTCATCTTAATAACATATGGATGCTATGGTACCTTTTTGGTCAAAAACAAGAAGTCTGGGGACATAGAGAAGATAACTGACATAATTTAGATTGAAAGGGGGGGCTAAATGGTTATAATGTGAATCTAGATAAAAAGGGCATTTATATACAGTATTACAAAAATGAATAAACATAGTTCAGGTAGTATAAACAGTTATCAGGTAGTAGTGAAGTATTTTTGCATTGCAGTTTACTGTAGAAATAAGAGAATCTGGAATTAGATTCAGAAAATCATATTTATATCATTTTCTTACTTTGAAAATTGTCATTAAAGTCATTAAACATCTCTTAAACTCTATTTATTTATTAGAAATTAGAAATAATACTAAGAATAATAATTCTTACATCATAGGGGTATTATGGATATTAAATTAAGTAATGGGTAGCACTTGGCACAAAATAAATGCTCAATATATTACAGCCATTATTCTGTGCAAATTTTGCTATGTTAAGCATTTCTTGTAAATGTAATTGTAAATGCATTTTGTTTCTTTTGACAGTCAGTGACCTAACTATAACTATTAATCAAGTGTTAGCCTGGTAATGTGTAAGTATGGTATAGACTTGCTTTCAAAAGAGTGCATGATCATTAAGCCATATAAAGAAACACATCTGGCTCTGACTTTTGACAATGAGGTTGACACTCTTTTTCCTATCATGCTTTTTAAGCATTTTGCAGTTCCACCTTATAGATGAACCCCACCACCACCACCACCTGAAGCCCATTGGGTTTTCCTTCAGAGAAGTATTACGCAGTGGTTAGAGAAGGGACTCTAGTGAAGAGTCCTGACTTTGAATTCCACACTATCTTTGAAGAAGTGACATTTGTGTAGCTTAATTTTATTATGCTAAAATAAGGATAAAAATAGCAAACTTTTATTTGAGAATTAAATGAAATGATGCATTATATGTGAAAATAATTTACAAAGGCCTATCACATAAAAATCTGCTTGTAAATGTTAGCCATCATCCTTAGTCACTAGGCATTTGGCTTTTCTCAACAATTGAAAAGAGAATCTGGGAATCTAAAAGAATCATGTTCTATCCTGAAACCTATATTCAAGTTCTAATGAAGTCATATTTGTATGGTTTAAGAGTGAATTTGATTATTATTAATAAAATTAAGCAGTCATTTTAAAACTTGGTAACATTATTATCTAAACTTGATTATAGCTGCACACTCTGACTTGACTTAGAGTTTTACAAATTTATTTTCCATCAGTTGATTCATCTTACTTGGCTCATTGGTAAAGAAGATGCCTGCAGTGAAGGAGATGTCAGAAATATGGGCTTGATTCCTGGGTTTGGAAAATCTCCTGGAGGAGGGCACAGCAACCCACTCCAGTATTCTTGCCTGGAGAATTCAATGGACAGAGGAGCCTAGTGTCTACAGTCCATAGGTCACAAAGAATCACAAATGACTGAAGCAATTGAGCACAACCCATTTTGCCCACACTACTCTTCATTTGTAAAACAGATGGTGAATGAATTACAATTTCTTTTTTTCAAATATATAGATATTCTCTTGCAAATTTATGTATAGCAAAAGTTGACTGTTAAGATACAACCAAGATCTATTCTAAAGGAGATCAGTCCTGGGTGTTCTTTGGAAGGGCTGATGCTAAAGCTGAAACTCCAATACTTTGGCCACCTCATGCGAAGAGTTGACTCACTGGAAAAGACTGATGCTGGGAAGGATTGGGGGCAGGAGGAGAAGGGGACAACAGAGGATGAGATGGCTGGATGGCATCACTGACTGAAGGGACATGAGTTTGTGTGAGCTCTGGGAGTTGGTGATGGACAGGGAAGCCTGGCGTGCTGCAATTCATGGGGTTGCAAAGAGTTGGACATTACTGAGCAACTGAACTGAAGATATAACAGATACAATACTTTATATTTTAAATACAAGATGTTTAGTTTACTTATTTTTTGAATTGATGTAACCAAGTCATTTTCAGCCATCTATAATTGCATTACATACAAGCAACTACTTTCTTAATCGGAGAACTGGAATAATTATCCATTTAATCAAAAGTTAATATATGGTACATTTTAAACTAATTTTGATTACTTAGTAATTATTTTTTTCTCTACATACCATTGTTTATATGATAATTGTATAATATTGGCCTTACTTTGCTAGTAAATAAAGAGTCCTAAAATTCTAGAGAAATTTAAGCAAGGTTTCCTTGCCATCTTGTGAGAATATATTAAGTAAATATTTTTAAAATTAAAGTAAAATAGAATTAGTTTAAGAAAACAAAAAAGTTTTAAAAAGACTCAAAAACCCAAGGGAAACAAACTGCTTTGATGTATTTAGTCCAATGTTTGATATAAATTCTGCTAAATGCATTAGAGGAAATTATATGACATATAAAACAAACTGGACATTTTGGTGAAGCAATTAGAACACTAGATTTACCTTGTTTTTTCTTGGGTAAGGCATAACAGACCATGTAGGACTAGAAATAATAGGATGGGCTCATTTAATTATGCTTTCAGAATCTTAGTTTTATATTTAAGTATTATTTTTATTATCCTGCTCTTTGCTTCTCAGTAAAACAAACTGTCTTTTCAGAATGCAGAAATCTATTTTAATAGAATAAAGTGAAATTAAATCTGTAGATCTAGGTTACAGAACATATAACTAACGAAATCATTTTGAATCAAATATAATATTAACTTCTGATTATTTCTGTATTGTAAACAATTACTGTTGATTTTACTTTTTATCTTATTGCTTATTTTCTTTAATTAATAATATATATTTCTTGTATAGCATAGTAATTTTTCAAACCAATAGTATAAATAAATATTTGTGTTATACCTATGTATCTTAACTCATATGATGTATTCTAACTATGGGTCAAACTGAGGGAGATTTTAATTAATCAAATGCTACTTCCTATGTGTAATAATGTCTTCAATTCTCACCAATATAACATTTTAAGCAACTATTATTTAGAATAGACACTGGCAAACAATAATGGTACTAAAATAAAATTTTGTGTTTTAAAAAGAAAAAGGTTTTTTTGTGTTACTAAATATTTTCCTTTTTATAAAAATATTAAAATACTGAAAATCAAATCAAATTAACACTTGATAAAGTTGTCCATTATAGACACAGTCTTAAGATTACCACACACTAGCAATCTACCCCATTTAAATATAAATCAAAATTCACTCAATGATCATCCATGCTGTACATCATAACCTTTAGGTGTGCTATATGAGAATACTTAAGTATTGGAAAAATATAGCTTACTAGGGAGGAACTTCAAATCATCAAAGATTGGCTATGGGAAGCAACTCCTAGATTCACTTTACTACTGTAAATTGTCTTACATTTAAAATGAAAAAAAAAAAAAAACAAAAAAACAAACAAAAAAGATGTATCTATCTTGGTACTTTTGGGGGACACCTTCTTAGAGTTTGGAGGATGCAGGACCCTGCAAAAAGATTTAAATGAAGAGGATCCTGAGGATCTTCGAGGCTCCTAAGACCACAAAGCAATCAACTAATCAGTAATGAAAAGATGGTATCTTGCTTTAACAGTTTTGTATACTTATATTTGAAAGGACTTGCTAACCAATGGGTCTGATAATGGTGCATTCAAGCTTCCTCATATTAAAAACAAAACAAAACAAAACTGTAATTTGTCGCAAACATCTTTTGGATAAGAGACACTATGAGCTAACTTTGGGTCAGTTTTAGAATGTTTATTTTATTTTCACCTCAGTTGCTATTATATCTCTTCCATTAAGCATTAATGCTTCTTACCTCAAATTTTGTCTCATTTTTATATTTGTAACTTAGCCTCAAGTAGGAGAACTTGATGATCCATCCATATGAACAATGTTCTGAGCCAGCGATCTTGCCTGGTTCTCTGTCCCTGGGCATGTAACCATAACCCTTCATAAGCTTCCTCCTCAATAAGTTCCAGGCACCAGACCTAAACCCTAGCTCCTGGTATGGTTGTGGTTACAACTGTGTAATAAAAGCAGATGCTTCCATACAATAGTAACAGTTTTATATATATTTTAGGGCAAACAAATTCAAAAGAAAAGGTTTATCAGAATGATTATCAATCATATGTGGTTAACCTATTCTCCCATTCTATAAAATCAGTGGAATAAAATTCATATTTTGTGGAAAGAAAAGAAAAATTTAAACATAAAACTCTTCCTCTCTTATTTGGGTCTCCTCCTTCATCTTTAGTGGTTACTGTGCATCTGCATTAACTAGACCTCCTTAGGAGATAACATTCATTCTTGATCTCATAAAGGGTCACAACTCCTCAGGAGATAACCTCCTTTCTTAATCTTGTAAGAAGTCACAATGACCCCTGACCCACTACTTGCTCTGTAAGTTCAGATCAGGATTGTGTAAACTATTAATACATCATTTGATACATAATCTTTTGTCTCAAAACTTTAACAGCCATGCTTTTATCTCTAATGGGGAGAATAATTCTCAGAGATTTTTGGAAGACTGTCTTCCAGGTTATAAATCTCAGTTAGTTCAGTTGCTCAGTCGGGTTTGACTCTTTATGACCCCATGGACTGCGGCACACCAGGCTTCCCTGTCATTTACTAACTCCCGGAGCTTGCTCAAACTCATGTCCATCAAGTTGGTGATGCCATCCAACCATCTTATCTTCTCTTGTCCCCTTCTCCTCCTGCCTTCAATCTTTCCTAGCATTAGGGTCTTTTCCAATGAGTCACTTCTTTGCATCAGGTGGCCAAAGTATTGGAGTTTCAGCTTCAGCATTAGTCCTTCCAATGAATATTCAGGACTGATTTTTTGAGGATAGACTGGTTTGATTTCCCTGCAGTCCAAGTGACTATCAAGAGTCTTCTCCAACACCACAGTTTAAAAGCATCAGTTCTTCGGCACTCAGCTTTCTTTGTGGTCCAACTCTCACATCTATATATGACTACTGGAAAAACCATAGATTTGACTATATGGGCCTTTGTCGGCAAAGTAATGTCTCTACTTTCCAACATGCTGTCTAGGTTGGTCATAGCTTTTCCTCCAAGGAGCGAGCTTCTTCTACTTTCATAGCTACAGTCACCATTTGCAGTGATTTTGGAGCCCAGGAAAATAAAGTCTGTCACTGTTTCCATTGTTTCCCCATCTATTTCCCATGAAGTAATGGGACCGGATGCCATGATCTTTGTTTTTTTAATGTTGACTTTTAAGCCAGCTTTTTCACTCTCCTCTTGCATTTTCATCAAGAGGTTCTTTAGTTCCTCTTCACTTTCTGCCAGAAGGGTGGTGTCATCTGCATATGTGAGATGACACCAGCATCAGGGTTTTTTCCAATAATCCTCAGGTTGGCTCAAATAAAATTTTCCAATTCTTTCTTAGATAAATTGACTATTGATTAAGTTTTTCATCACCAATGTATTTTTAGTATTTATTTACATATTGACTTATTTGGCTGTGCTGGGTCCTAGTTGCAGCACATGGGGTATTTGCTGTGTCATGGGGCATCTTTTTGTTGTGGTGCATGGACTCTAGTTGTGTTGCACAGGCTCAGTAGTTGTGGCATACAGGCTTATTTGCTCCCTGGCATGTGAGATATTAATTCCTCAGCCAGGGATCAAACTTGCATCCCCTGCACTGCAAGGTGGTTTCTTAACCACTGGATCACCAGGAAAGTCCCCATCAACAATATAACACTGTTATATTATTTTCTCAAATATTTCTGTACTATCTCATAAACACAGGTTTAATAAAACTTCATAAAGTAAAAAAAAAAAAAAAAGGAAAATTCCTTTAGGATCATAGACTCCAGTCTAGTGTACATATAATTAGACAGTGTATTTCCTAAATTCTAACTGAAAATTCATTCTTATTTAGAATCCTTCTCTCTCTCTTAAAAAAGAAAGTGGTATTTCAGGAAAACACACTTATTTTAAAGATTCTCAAGTCACTGTCAGCTATTTTTATATAGGCCAACATACAGCTTTATGTTCTAAATTTTATTAAGAGAAAATAATTTTCTTTCCATTCTCACATAATTTACTTTGAGTGAGAGAGTTGTCTTCAGCACATATGTTTGCAAGACAGAACAATGAGGTGTTTATAACAAACTAATGTTGCATAATGAAGCACTTCAAGTATATGAAAAGTGAGTCTCCAAAGAGATTAGAGCTGTAATTTATATTTGGTTCTGAAGACAAACACTTGTAACAGTCATTTTTTTCTGTATGACAGCTATCTTTATAAAATTAACAGTGATTTAGATTTGAAGATTAACCCACATTATATTTGTGTGCTAAGGCAATTTCAAATAAGTAAAAATGCTTTTTCTTTAGGTCAAAAACAAGTATTGTGAGATTATAAAACTATTTTTATAAATTAAATGCAAGTTTTAGAAAAATGACATTCATTTCTTTGGCTAACAAGTTTTTCTTTGAACATGCAATGCCTGTAAAGAAAGGAGACAAGTGGTGTGTGTTTCTTTGTCATTAACATCTTATTGTGTCTTTGTTCAATCAAATGATTTCTTCTGAACACTGAACTGAGATGATATGGAAGAATTCTTTTGAAATATTGTTATTTTTCATAAAATGCTTTTCTTTGGGTTGATACTAAATGTATACGTATATACTTATCTCCTCTCTACATAGAAACTTATTTGGTCTTTGACAACTATGAGATAAGCATTTAGGCTATTCCTAAATAGCCATTAGGTAAATAAAAGTCACAATTGTACTGTTGAATTTGATAAATCAAAATAATTCAATAGAAACAATTCATATGAAGTTTACATTTGACAACACAACCCATATATGATCACTGACAAGCCATACAGCATGGTAGTTAGAAGCTTTACAGCCCATCTGACTGTACTTGCATTGCCTTGAGAACCCCATGAATAGTATGAAAAGGCAAGAAGATATGACACTGAAAGATGAATCCCACAGGTTGGTAGGTGTCCATTACGCTACTGGAGAAAAGCAGGAAATAGCTCCAGAAGAAATGAAGAGGCTGAGCCAAAATGGAAGTGATGCTCAGTTGTGGATATATCTGGAGGTGGAAATAAAGCACAATGCTATGAAGAACAATATTGCATAGGAACCTGGAATGTTAGGTCCATGAATCAAGGTAGATTGAAAGTAGTCAAATAGAAGATAGTAAGAGTGAACACAGACATTTTAGGAATCAGTGAATAAATTTGGCTCTGAGACTCAATGCTTTAGTTTAACTTCTTGGAATCTCAGCTTCCTTATTTCTAAAATAGAGGTTGATAGCTCTTACATAAAAAAGCTATGATTGGAATTCAGTATATCAGTACAGGTAAAGTTCTCAGAAGGATGCCCAGCTCATAACATAGCAGTTATTCTTATCACAACTCAGAGACAGCACACAGGAGAAATGTAGTGATGTTATATTTTTATCATCAGTCAATTAATTTGCAAGTTGGGAGAACTGGAAATTAACCTTTCAGTTCAGTTCAGTTCAGTTCAGTTCATTTCAGTTCAGTCACTCAGTCGTGTCTGACTGCGTGACCCCATTAATTGCAGCATGCCAGGACTCCCTGTCCATCACCAACTCCCAGACTTCACCCAAACTCATGTACATTGAGTCGGTGACACTATCCAGCCATCTCATCCTCAATTGTCCCCTTCTCCTCCTGCCCCCAATCCCTCCCAGCATCAGGGTCTTTTCCATGAGTCAACACTTCGCATGAGGTGGCCAAAGTATTGGAGTTTCAGCTTTAGCATCAGTCCTCCCAAAGAACACCCAGGACTGATATCCTTTAGAATGGACTAGTTGGATCTCCTTGCAGTCCAAAGGACACTCAAGAGTCTTCTCCAACATCACAATTCAAAAGCATCAATTCTTCAGTGCTCAGCTTTCTTCATAGTTCAACTCTCACATCCATACATACCACTGGAAAAACCATAGCTTTGACTAGACAGACATTTGTTAGCAAAGTAATGTCTCTGCTTTTGAATATGCTATCTAGATTGGTCATAACTTTCCTTCCAAGGAGTAAGCATCTTTTAATTTCATGGCTGCAGTCACCATCTGCAGTGATTTTAGAGCCCCCAAAAATAAAGTCTGACACTGTTTCCACTGTTTCCCCATCTATTTCCCATGAAGTGATGGGACCAGATGGCATGATCTTTGTTTTCTGAAAGTTGAGCTTTAAGTCAACTTTTTCACTCTCCTCTTTCACTTTCATCAAGAGGCTTTTTAGTTCCTCTTCACTTTCTGCCATAAGGGTGGTGTCATCTGCATATCTGAGGTTATTGATATTTCTCCCGGCAATCTTGATTCCAGCTTGTGCTTCTTCCAGCCCAGCGATTCTCATGACGTACTCTGCATAAATGTTAAATAAGCAGGATGACAATATACAGCCTTGAAGTACTCCTTTTCCTATTTGGAAGCAGTCTGTTGTTCCATGTCCAGTTTTAACTGTTGCTTCCTGACCGGCATATAGGTTTCTTAAGAGGCAGATTAGGTATTCTGGTATTCCCAACTCTTTCTGAATTTTCCACAGTTGATTGTGATCCACACAGTCAAAGGCTTTGGCATAGTCAATAAAGCAGAAATAGATGTTTTTCTGGAACTCTTTTCCTTATTCTTTGATCCAGCAGATGTTGGCAATTTGGTCTCTGGTTCCTCTGCCTTTTCTAAAACCAGTTTGAACATCTGGAAGTTCACGGTTCACGTACTGCTGAAGCCTGGCTTGGAGAATTTTGAGCATTACTTTACTACATGTGAGATGAGTGCAATTGTGCGATAGTTTGACCATTCTTTGGCGTTGCCTTTCTTTGGGACTGGAATGAAAATGGACCTTTTCCAGTCCTGTGGCCACTGCTGAGTTTTCCAAATTTGCTGGCACATTGAGTGCAGCACTTTCGCAGCATCATCTTTCAAGATTTGAAAGAGCTCAACTAGGATTCCATCACCTCCACTAGCTTTGTTAGTAGCGATGCTTTCTAAGGCCCTCTTCACTTCACGTTCCAGGATGTCTGGCTCTAGGTGAGTGACGACACCATCGTGATTATCTTGGTTGTGAAGATCTTTTTTGTAC
This sequence comes from Capra hircus, assembly GCF_001704415.2. Classification (NCBI taxonomy): domain Eukaryota; kingdom Metazoa; phylum Chordata; class Mammalia; order Artiodactyla; family Bovidae; genus Capra; species Capra hircus. The sequence continues at coordinate 27,813,771 of NC_030813.1, forward strand.
ACGTCTTCTGTGTATTCTTGCCACCTCTTCTTAATATCATTTGCTTCTGTTAGGTCCATACCGTTTCTGTCCTTTATCGAGCCCATCTTTGCATGAAATGTTCCCTTGGTATCTCTAATTTTCTTGAAGAGATCTCTAGTCTTTCCCATTCTGTTCTTTTCCTCTATTTCTTTGCATTGATCCCTGAGGAAGGCTTTCTTATCTCTCCTTGCTATTCTTTGGAACTCTGCATTCAGATGCTTATATCTTTCCTTTTCTCCTTTGCTTTTCACTTCTCTACTTTTCACAGCTATTTGTAAGGCCTCCCCAGACAGCCATTTTGCTTTTTTGCATTTCTTTTCCATGGGTGTGGTCTTGATCCCTGTCTCCTGTACAATGTCACGAACCTCTGTCCATAATTCATCAGGCACTCTATCTATCAGATCTAGTCCCCTAAATCTATTTCTCACTTTCACTGTCGAATCATAATGAATTGATTTAGGCCATACATGAATGGTCTAGTGGTTTTCCCTACTTTTTTCAAATTATGTCTGAATTTGGCAATAAGGAGTTCGTGATCTGAGCCACAGTCAGCTCCCAGTCTTGTTTTTGCTGACTCTATAGAGCTTCTCCATCTTTGGCTGCAAAGAATATAATCAATCTGATTTTGGTGTTGACCATCTGGTGATGTCCATGTGTAGAATCTTCTCTTGTGTTGTTAGAAGAGGGTGTTTGCTATGACCAGTGTGTTCTCTTGGGAAAACTCTATTAGTCTTTGCCCTGCTTCATTCCGTATTCCAAGAACAAATTTGCCTGTTACTCCAGATGTTTCTTGACTTCCTACTTTTGCACTCCAGTCCCCTAGAGTGAAAAGGACATTTTTTTTTTTTTGGGTGTTAGTTCTAGGGTCTTGTAGGTCTTCATAGCACCCTTTAACTTCAGCTTCTTTAGCATTACTGGTTGGGGCATAGGCTTGGATCACCATGATATTGAATGGTTTGCCTTAGAAAGGAACAGAAATGAACTTAAATTGTTTTTGAGATAGCATCCAAATATTGCATTTTGGACTCTTGTTGACCATAATGGCTACTCCATTTCTTCTAAGGGATTCTTGCCCACAGTAGTAGATATAATGGTTATCTGAGTTAAATTCACCGATTCCAGTCCATTTTAGTTAGTTGATTCCTAGAATGTCAACGTTCACTCTTGCCATCTCCTGTTTGACCACTTCCAATTTGCCTTGATTCATGGACCTACCATTCCAGGTTTTATGCTATATTGCTCTTACAGCATCAGACCTTGCTTCTATCACCAGTCATATCCACAACTGGGTATTGTTTTTGCTTCGGCTCCATCCCTTCATTCTTTCTGGAGTTACTTCTCCACTGATCTCCTGTAGCATATTGGGCACCTACTGACCTGGGGAGTACCTCTTTCAGTATCCTATCATTTTGCCTTTTCATACTGTTCATGGTGTTCTTGAGGCAAGAATACTGAAGTGGTTTGCCATTCCCTTCTCCAGTGGACCACATTCTGTCAGACCTCTGCACCATGACTCACCTGTCTTGGGTGGCCCCACACAGGTGCTACAAAGTATTTAAGGTGATTTGAGCTTTAAGGTGCTACCAAGTGGGCTTCCCTGGTGGCTCAGATGGTAAAGAATCTGCCTGCATTGCAGGAGATCTGGGTTTGATCCCTGTGTTGTAAAGATCCCCTGGAGAAGGAAATGGCAACCCACTCCAGTATTCTTGCCTGGTGAATCTCGTGGACAGAGGAGCCTGGTGGGCTACAGTCCAGGGGGTTTAACTGAGAATGACTGAATGATTAACACAAAGTATTTAAAGTATCCAAGTGTTATGTGTTAAATATTTGCCCCTCCACCCAGTTCATGTTTTGAAATTCTAACTACCATTATTATGAAGATATGGGATTTTTAAGAGGTAATTGTGTCATAGAGCCCTCATGAATGGGATCAGTGGCCTTATAAAAGAGATTCAAAATAGTTCTCTGGCCTCTTCCGCTAAGTGAAGACACAGTTAAAAGATATCCATCTAAGAATCAGGAACCAGGCCCTCACCACACACTGAATGTGATGGAGCCTTGATCTTGGGCTTCTCAACCTCCAGAGTTATTAAAAAAAAATTCTGTTTTTTAAAGGGTGCCAAGTCTATAGTGTTTTGTTATAGCAGCCTGATAGACTAAGACTTGGTGTAATTTGATTATGACCTAAGATTGAACACAAATATATGTTTTATAGTTTTTAAAACACCTTTGTAAGCAATATCTGTTTTAATTTTCCTGAGTTTTTTTATAATACTATATATTTTTACAAAAGTTCTATAAGCAACTAACTATGTTATACAGAATGAAATGACTATAATACTAGGCAAAAAGGCAAAGTAATTACCCCATCTTGGAATCATCTTAGAATTTATAATACACATAGAAATGAATGTATAGTCAGATAAACAATTTAGACTTTAGGGTAACTGATCTCAGAAGCTTCAATATAGAATAGGCTTAGATAGGACAGGATATTATAGAATAGATAGGATATTCTTAAAGGAGTCGGATCAGGAGAAATGTAAATTCTTATAAGACAATTTAAAATAATTCAAAAGATAAAGAAATTTGGCAATATTTTTCAAATTATGGTCTATTTACTGTTTTCATTAAAATGATATAGGCTGTTTCCTAAAAAGGTGAATTCTAGAATCATACTCAAGTTTGGCTGAGTCATTATCTGGAGCTGAAGTTCAAATTGACATTTTTTTAACAGTTCACTAGGTGATATTCATGTATGCTAAACTTTGAAGTTGGGAAAATGTGAAGTACTTTAAGTAATACAGGATGAACTAGTAAGAGACCAAAGAAGAATCTCTCCTCCCAACCTTCCCAAACAAATGCTCTTAAAAATCAAAGGATAAATAAAACTTGGTTGAGAAAATATTTGAATTTTATAAGTGAGTTATTAAACATTAATTTATTATTTAGATACAGTCACCCCTCCATATCTGTGAGGTATTGTTTCTGGACCCCTACAATTAACCACATCTGCAGATGTTCAAGTTGCATAGCACAGTGTGCCTTTGGTTTTCCATTCTGTTTCCTCAAAGTCCACCAGTTTGGCACTCATGGATTTCAAATATAGAAATTCAAAGTTGAATCCATGTATATGAAGACTTATTTTAATTTTCAATTTCTTTCCCAAATAAATTATACTCAAGAGACAAGAATCTTAATTTCAACCCACTATCAGTGATAACAGGGTCTTCCCTGTAGCTCAAATGGTAAAGAATCTGCCTGCAATGCTTGAGACCCAGGTTCAATCCCTGGGTCAGGAAGATCCCCTGGAGAAGGAAATCGCAACCCACTCCAGTATTCCTGCCTGGGAAATCCCATGGACAGAGGGGCCTGAAAGGCATAACTGAAGAATTATGGATAATTTCAAAAGCAGTAGAAGAGAGTTGTCTACACTTTTTTCTTTCCCTTTTCTCTCTCTTTCCCCCTTTCTTTTTGTCTTCTTCCCTTGCCTCTTTCACTCTTTTCTTGCTTTCTCTATTTTTTCTTTTCTCTTCTTTTATTTCTATTTTGTGGAAGCTTATCTCTAAAATACAGACAAGTGATCTTAGCAATGACCTCAACAAAATTAAACAAAATCATGTCAGCATTTAGGAAAGAGGATTGGTAGTTATGATTGTCTCTATTCACTGAGAATTTAAAAAGTATATATTTTACTTGCACTGTTTTTTTTTTTTTTTTTTTTCTTATTTTGACAAGATTATTTAGCTGGCACAGGGAAGGCGACAGGTAACTGTATTTCATTAAGATTGCTTAAGGTGTCTCTTGTTATGAGTTGATGGTTACCAGGGGAAGGGTGGGGTAGGGGGAGGACAGTTAGAGTGTTTGGGATTGACCTGTATATATGCCTATATTGAAATGGGTGACCAAATGTACAGCAAAGGAAACTGCTCAATATTCTGTAACAATCAAACTGGGAAAAGAATTTGAAAAAGAACAGATACGTGTGTATGTATAATTGAATCATTTTGCTGTACACCTCAAACTAGCAAAAAATTGTGAATCAACTGTACTCTAATATAAAATAAAAATTAAAAAAAAGAAAAAAATGTCTCTTTTTATATTTTTATGAGAACTCTCTTAATTGAATTTTAAATAAGAATGACCAGTGGTTTTAATTGATTATAATTCATACTTAGACAGTAGTGAGCTATGGCTGAAAACAGAGGCCACCCCTCTTCATCTTTGACAAGAAAAAGAAAATCAATCATAAGTAAAACAAATTTTTAAAAATTTACAAAGTCACATTTGTCCCCTTAAGCAATAATTCTCAAACATGTGATTTTGATTTTTGGTATAAATTTAAGCCTTCCCTTTTATTTTTTCTTCAGCTTCTGGGTGTTTAGCCCATGAAATAAATAAAACTGGAATAGGTCAAATCTGACACTAGTTGCATTTGATCAGAGAGATACCAGGAAATTGTGAGTCGTTCATCAGGGTGAACATCAGGCCTTTTCCATACTGCAAGGGCTCTAAGATGGGGACTTTCTCCTGGGTGCCACAAGGGCAGTTAGGACTCTATGCAGAAACTGGAAAATGTGAGCTGTAAAGTGAAGCAGACTGTTCTTTTAACTCCTGAGAGACCATAAATGACAATCTGTCAGCATTATCATACAATTTAAGAGCTGAAATATCATTACTTCTACTTTTTAAAATGGCAGTATAACTTGTCAAAGAAAAGTATATCACAGAATTCCAGTATCTAAACCTGACAACAGCCAATATAAAATGGAATTCTCTGGTTAGAGTCTGAGGGAATAAAAGCCCCACTCTATTCAATCTCCTCCCCATACCCCCAGGTAGACAGTATGGTTCTCCCAGAAATCTCTGAGTTCCATACGGCCTTGGAATTGACAGAACATGGTTGAAAGCATCTTGCCTATTTCACCCTCTTCCATCTCCTTCTACTGTTTTACAAGTTTGGTGCTGGATGAGGAAATTGAGAGCAGAGAGTTCCAATAATTTCCTCACAGTTGCTATTAATATTAGAAGGAGAAGTGAACTGCTGTCTTTAGTTTGTTGTTTCATTGTACAACACTGTCTGGAAACAAAGGGAATGATTCTTAACATTATTTCAAACTCATTTTCAAATCATTTCCCATCTGAAAATGTTAAACTGCAAAGAGAGTGGCACTTGTCACATACTTTTGGATTATTTCAGAAACTGAAGAAAACTATGTTTAATCACTGAGGGAGTAATTTAGGGACACAGATTGCATGAAAATTCAAGACAACCACAGACAATTCAGCCAAGAAGAATATTATTTATTCATCATCAAGAGTGTGGACAGGATTTTAGAAGATATGAAAGGAACATAAGACATGGCCCCTTAAGGAACTATTTTGTTAGGCAAACTGTGTGGTGTGTGTGTGTGTGTGTGTGTTTGTGTGTGTGTGTGTCTGCATGCTCATGCATGTGCATGGTCCTGTGCATTGTTGTTTTTAGAGGTATCAGCTGAACTGTGTAGGATTTAATAAAAACTTCATTGCAGTTTGTGAAAGAATACAATCAAATTCTCTTACTCATTAATTTTAAAAATGAGAGAGAGAGAGAGAGACAGAAACAGATACAGAAAGACAGAAAAGTTCAGGAATTTGGTTTTTGATCTTTGAAGCTATCAGTGGGTTGACAGATCTACAACTGTTCAAAGTTTTCTATCCTGTCAAATTCATGGAAAGCAGAAGTGAAAAATTTTACAGAGAAAAATGGGCAGCATAAGATAAAACAGATTATGTATGAAAAAAGAAGCAGAAATAGAGAATGCAGAAATGGAACTGCAACTTTGGAATGTTCTAACTACTATATTTCCTAAAGTTAGGCTTTGCAAGATTGCCTTCAAAATTTTAGACTCATGAGTCATTCTTTAAGGTTTTGTGAAGGGTTTTACTTGCATTCAATCAAACTTTTTTTGAATAATTCAGAATAAATGGATATAAATTGCCTGGTAGACTGTATAGTACATTAAAAACAAAACATGATATATATCATTATTGCATTGAAATATTGTAATTTCTCATACCCAAGATTTCACATGGTTAAGGTTATAGGAACATAAAATGCATAGCTGCTGAGTACATTGTGTAAATGGAAAAACACTGAATGGAATTTTGGAGCTGGGACACTTAGCCTCATTTTTTTTTTTTTTTTCCAAGTGTCCCATTGGCCTTTGGTAAGACTAACATAAAGAAGCCTCACTTTTCTTTTCTGATAGATAAAGGAGAAGATGAGTGATTTCAAAGATGTATTCTGTCTTTAAATTTATGTAAATCTGGGGATGAATCAAAGGCCTAGAATAATCTGCAAGCACTTTCTTTATTTTCCCTGTGAAACTCTCCATGCATAGATTTATGTGAAGCTATATATGACAACCCACAGCAAACATTATCCTCAATGGTGAAAAATTGAAAGCGTTTCCTCTAAAGTCAGGAACAAGACAAGGGTGCCCACTTTCACCACTACTATTCAACACAGTTTTGGAAGTTTTGGCCACAGCAATCAGAGCATAAAAAGAAATAAAAGGGTTCCAAATTGGAAAAGAAGAAGTCAAACTCTCACTGTTTGCAGATGACATGATCCTCTACATAGAAAACCCTAAAGACTCCACCAGAAAATTACTAGGGCTAATCAATGAATATAGTAAAGTTGCAGGATATAAAATCAACACACAGAAATCCCTTGCATTCCTATACACTAATAATGAGAAAGTAGAAAAAGAAATTGAGGAAACAATTGCATTCGCCATTGAAACGAAAAGAAGAAAATACTTAGGATATATCTACCTAAAGAAACTAAAGACCTGTATATAGAAAACTATAAAACACTGGTGAAAGAAATCAAAGAGGACACTAATAGATAGAGAAACATACCATGTTCATGGATCAGAAGAATCAATATAGTGAAAATGAGTATACTACCCAAAGCAATCTATAGATTCAATGCAATCCCTATCAAGCTACCAAAGGTATTTTGCACAGAGCTAGAACAAATACTTTCACAATTTGCATGGAAATACAAAAAACCTCTAATAGCCAAAGCAATCTTTAGAAAGAAGAAGGGAACTGGAGGAATCAACCTGCCTGACTTCAGGCTCTACTACAAAGCCACAGTCATCAAGACAGTATGGTACCAGCACAAAGACAGAAATATAGATCAGTGGAACAAAATAGAAGCCCAGAGATAAATCCACACACCTATGGACACCTTATCTTTGACAAAGGAGGCAAGAAAATACAATGGAGAAAAGACAATCTCTTTAACAAGGTGCTGGGAAAACTGGTCAACCACTTATAAAAGAATGAAACTACCTAAAAAAAAAAAAAAAAAAAAAGAATGAAACTAGAACACTTTCTAACACCATACACAAAAATAAACTCAAAATGGATTAAAGATCTAAACATAAGAACAGAAACTATAAAACTCCTAGAGGAAAACATAGACAAAACACTCTGACATAAATCACAGCAGGATCCTCTATGACCCACCTCCCAGAATATTGGAAATAAAAGCAAAAATAAGCAAATGGGGCCTAATTAAAATTAAAAGCTTCTGCACAGCAAAGGAAACTATAAGCAAGGTGAAAAGACAGCCTTCAGAATGGGAGAAAATAATAGCAAATGAAGAAACTGACAAACAACTAATCTCAAAAATATACAAGCAACACCTGCAGCTCAATTCCAGAAAAATAAATGACCCAATCAAAACTTATTTGGGAGAATGGCATTGATATGTGTATAATATCATATAAGAAATGAATCGCCAGTCTAGGTTCGATGCAGGGTGCAGGATACTTGGGGCTGGCGTACTGGGATGACCCAGAGGGATGGTGTGTGTGTGTGGGGGGGGAGGGGGGAGGGAGTTTTGGGGTTGGAAACACGTGTACACCCATGGCAGATTCATGTTGATGTGTGGCAAAACCAACACAATATTGTAAAGTAAAAAATATATATATATAATAATAATAAATAAATGGAGAACTTGGATGTTATAGGTGTTTGCCTATGCCAATATTCCATAATAACCTAAATGGGAAAATAATTTGAAAAAGAATAGATATATCTATATATAACTGAAATACTTTGCTGTACATCTATACATTGTAAATCAACTACAGTCCAATATAAAATAAAAAATTTTTTAAAACTAAAAAAAATATTGGCCAAAGAACTAAATAGACATTTCTCCAAAGAAGACATACAGACGGCTAACAAACACATGAGAAGATACCCAACATCACTCATTATCAGAGAAATGCAAATCAAAACCACAGTGAGGTACCATTTCACGCCAGTCAGAATGGCTGCGATCCAAAAGTCTACAAGCAATAAATGCTGGAGAAGGTGTGGAGAAAAGGGAACCCTCTACTCTGTTGGTGGGAATGCAAGCTAGTACAGCCACTATGGAGAACAGTGTAGAGATTCCTTCAGTTCAGTTCACTCGCTCAGTCGTGTCCGACTCTTTGCGAAACCATGAATCGCAGCACGCCAGGCCTCCCTGTCCATCACCATCTCCCGGAGTTCACTCAGACTCACGTCCTACGAGTCTGTGATGCCATCCATCCATCTCATCTTCGGTTGTCCCCTTCTCCTCCTGCCCCCATTCCCTCCCAGCATCAGAGTCTTTTCCAATGAGTCACCTCTTCACATGAGGTGGCCAAAGTACTGGAGCTTTAGCCTTAGAATCATTCCTTCCAAAGAAACCCCAGGGCTGATCTCCTTCAGAATGGACTGGTTGGATCTCCTTGCAGTCCAAGGGACTCTCAAGAGTCTTCTCCAATACCACAGTTTGAAAGCATCAATTCTTCAGCGCTCAGCCTTCCTCACAGTCCAACACTCACATCCATACATGACCACAGGAAAAACAATAGCCTTGACTAGACGGACCTTGGTTGGCAAAGTAATGTCTCTGCTTTTGAATATACAATCTAGGTTGGTCATAACTTTCCTTCCAAGGAGTAAGCGTCTTTTAATTTCATGGCTGCAGTCACCATCTGCACTGATTTTGGAGCCCCCCAAAATAAAGTCTGACACTGTTTGCACTGTTGCCCCATCTATTTCCCATGAAGTGATGGGACTGGATGCCATGATCTTCATTTTCTGAATGTTGAGCTTTAAGCCAACTTTTTCGCTTTCCTCTTTCACTTTCATCAAGAGGCTTTTTAGTTCCTCTTCGCTTTCTGCCATAAGGGTGGTGTCCTCTGCATATCTGAGGTGATTGATATTTCTCCTGGCAATCTTGATTCCAGCTTGTGTTTCTTCCAGTCCAGCATTTCTCATGATGAACTCTGCATAGAAGTTAAATAAACAGGGTGACAATATACAGCCTTGACATACTCCTTTTCCTATTTGGAATCAGTCTGTTGTTCTATGTCCAGTTCTAACTGTTGCTTCCTGACCTGCATACAGATTTCTCAAGAGGCAGGATAGGTGGTCTGGTATTCCCATTTCTTTCAGAATTATCCACAGTTTATTGTGATTCACACAGTCAAAGGCTTTGGCATAGTCAATAAAGCAGAAATAGATGTTTTTTTCTGGAACTCTCTTGCTTTTTCAATGATCCAGCGGATATTGGCAATTTGATGTCTGGTTCCTCTGCCTTTTCTAAAACCAGCTATAACATCAGGGAGTTCACGGTTCATGTATTGCTGAAGCCTGGCTTGGAGAATTTTGAGCATTAGTTTACTAGCATGTGAGATGAGTGCAATTGTGCAGTAGTTTGAGCATTCTTTGGCATTGCCTTTCTTTGGAATTGGAATGAAAACTGACCTTTTCCAGTCCTGTGGCCACTGCTGAGTTTTCCAAATTTGCTGGCATATTGAGTGCAGCACTTTCACAGCACCATCTTTCAGGATTTGAAATAGCTCAACTGGAATTCCATCACCTCCACTAGCTTTGTTCATAGTGATGCTTTCTAAGGCCCATTTGCCTTCACATTTCCTGATGTCTGGCTCTAGATTAGTGATCACATCATCATGATTATCTGGGTCATGAAGATCTTTTTGTACAGTTCTTCTGTGTATTCTTGCCACCTCTTCTTAATATCGTTTGCTTCTGTTAGGTCCATACCATTTCTGTCCTTTATCGAGCCCATCTTTGCATGAAATGTTCCCTTGGTATCTCTAATTTTCTTGAAGAGATCTCTAGTCTTTCCCATTCTGTTGTTTTCCTCTATTTCTTTGCATTGATCGCTGAGGAAGGCTTTCTTATCTCTCCTTGCTATTCTTTGGAACTCTGCATTCAGATGCTTATATCTTTCCTTTTCTCCTTTGTTTTTTTCCTCTCTTCTTATCCCAGCTATTTGTAAGGCCTCCCCAGACAGCCATTTTGCTTTTTTGCATTTCTTTTCCATGGGTATGGTCTTGATCCCTGTCTCCTGTACAATGTCATGTACCTCTGTCCATAATTCATCAGGCACTCTATCTATCAGATCTAGGCCCATAAATCTATTTCTCACTTCCACTGTATAATCATAAGGGATTTGATTTAGGTCATACCTGAATGATCTAGTGGTTTTCCCCACTTTCTTCAATTTGAGTCTGAATTTGGCAATAAGGAGTTCGTGATCTGAGCCACAGTCAGCTCCTGGTCTTGTTTTTGTTAACTGTAGAGAGCTTCTCCATCTTTGGCTGCAAAGAATATAATCAATCTGATTTCAAACCTAGAAATAGAACTGCCTTATGACCCAGCAATCCCACTGCTAGGCATATACACCAAGGAAACCAGAATTGAAAGAGACATGTGTACCCCAATGTTCATCACCACACTGTTTATAATAGCCAGGGCATGGAAGCAACCTAGATGTCCATCAGCAGATGAATGGATAAGATAGCTGTGGTACAATGGAGTATTACTCAGTCATTAAAAAGAAGACATTTGAATCCGTTCTAATGAGATGAATGAAACTGAAGCCTATTATACAGAGTGACGTAAGCCAGAAAGAAAAACACCGATACAGTATACTAACGCATAATTATGGAATTTAGAAAGATGGTAGCGATAACCCTGTTTGAGAGACAGCAAAAGAGACACAGATGTATAGAACAGTCTTTTGGACTCTGTGGGAGAGGGAAAGGGTCACTCGATTTGGGAGAATGGTATTGAAACATGTATAATACCATATATGAAACGAATTGCCAGTCCAGGTTCGATGCAGCATACAGGATGCTTGGGGCTGGTGCACTAGGATGACTCAGAGGGATGGTACGGGGAGGGAGGTGGGAGGGGGGTTCAGGATGGGGAACACGTGTACACCCATGGTGGATTCATATTGATGTATGGCAAAACCAATACAATATTGTAAGTCAATAAAATAAAATAAAATAAAATATTATTGAAATTTCAAATAAATAAATAAATAAATAAAATAATACATGCATATAAAACTAAAATAAATAAAAGTTAATGAGAGAGCCATACTGAAAAAAAAAAAAAAAAAGAGAGACAAAACACCTAAATCTAATTTGTTATCCTGAATTAGATCTTCACTTTAGAAAATACTCTCAGGAACAGTTAGAGATAGGTGTGCATATATACTATTTCAGAAAAATATTTAAATTCATATTAATATTATATAATTATAGATAGAATGGCAAAGCACCCATGGTAAAACATTAACACTATGAAATCTGCTGGAGGTCTAAATCTGTACTATTTTCTGTAAATTTTACTGCTGTTGAATTGGAATTTAAATATTGTATATTTGTATTTGAAACTTTATTATGCGTGAAATCACTTGATGTTTTCATAGCATTTGATAACCAGTGACTTTTCAAGTTCATATTTGTAAAAAGAATACAATGTGTGGCAATGAGGCTAATAAAATAGTAGAGAATGAATGAAAAAAATAAATTTATGTGACTTCAAAATAAGACACTTTTTCTTTATGTGAACTTTTCTATGTTAGCTTTTCAGCCTTGTACTGTATGTGTAAACCTTGTTTTGGAGCCTTCCAAATAATTATCACTGATTAAGAGATGGGAATTTTAGTTTCTAAATCATAATGTGTGGGAAGTGTGTGCTTATTTCCTTGACATTAACAAGATCTTAATTCCATCTGAAAAGCTGCCTTAAGACAGGTTTAATCTTGTGTATGTGTTATTATTGAAAATGGATATGCCTTTATATTTGATAGAAAATATGATTGTGTTCTGATGAAAGTGACATCTAAAATTAGTTTCCCAGACCCAGTGTGCCCATGGAAACCTCACAGATGGAAGAGGAGAAAAATGTCAAAGAAGCTCATATACTTGGATTTGTTTCTGCTGCCTACACTTGTCTCCTGATACCTGCTTCTTGGCATTGCCTCCAGTGCCTCTAAAGGAAAACATGTTGCAAAATATGTTAGAAAGTTGTATAATATTTTAATACATTTTTAAAAAGGGAATAACTTTCTCTGCTCTCCTATTGCTGACCTCTCCACTCCTATATTCATCTTCCTCCCTTTTATTGATTCTTCAGGACACTGTAGTGTTTCCTGAGGGACAAAAGCGAAAAGAAACTCCTGGTGCTTTAACAGGTTTAGATACTGCAGGGAATTCCCAGTTCTCACAATCCTTCTTTAAATAGCAGTTCAAGGACTCACTGCTGCAAAGACTGAAGTATGTATTTTAAGCAAAAACAGCAAGGAAAAAGAAGAGGCTGACATCTCTCTGCCCATCACTTGGTAATGCTGTCTTTCTCTAAGGCAAAACTTCAGAGCTTCATCTTCTAGCATAAGCCTATAAAAAGTGACCTCTGTGGTGTTAGTGGTTGGAATTGTTACAGCCTGTAATATCACATAACATAAGGGAAAAATCTGACCTTGAAATAAAAGGATATTTTATTTGTTAGACAACGTTAGTTTGGAAGAAACAAATTCAAAAGAAACAGATTAAATAATCTGGCAAAAATTATGGTTCATCTTGGATTCATATATTGTTCAGTGATGATTTCATGCTTACTCTCTATTCTCCATTGTCATGGTTCATTTTAAGTGTCAACTTGACTGGGTTAAGAGATGCCCAGATAGCAGGCAAGAATTATTTCTGGGTGTGTCTGTGAAGATGCTTCTGGAAGAGATTCACATTCTAATGAGACACTCAGTCAAGAAGATCACCCCCCTCCAGGCCCCAAAGTGAGCAAACATCACCCAACTTCTTGAGGGTTTAAAGAGACCAAAAAAGTAGAAGGAGGATGAATTCTCTCTCTTTCTCTCTCTTTCCTTGAGCTGGGATTTGCTTCTTATCCTGCTGTCTTTCTTGGGTGTTCAGATTCTGGAATTTGTACCAGTGCTTCCTCCCTACTACTCCCCATCTGCATTTCTCAAGCCTTCAAATGTGAGCCAAATTATACAGCTGGCTTTCCTGGTTTTCCAGCTCACAGACAGCAGATTGTTGAAATTTTCAGCCCCCACAACTGTAGGAACCAATCCTATATCAAATCTCCTCTCACACATATCCATATGTATCCTACTGGTTCCGTTTCTCTGGAGAACTCTGACTAATATATCAACCATTCTCCTCTTTTCTGAGCGTTGGATATAAAATCCCTATATATTTATCCATTTTCAATGACACTGCTCTTAAAAACACTTTGTTAGATTTTGTGGGATATTAATCTCATCCAAATTTCAGTAAAAATACGAGGGTTAACACTAAAACTCTTAGGATATCATATCTTTTTCTGCAATAAAAAATTATTATTAATGTTCTAGGCCAAGTTTAGTAAAAACTCATGTGATCTTTCCAGAAGCTCAATATTCCAGCATCCTAATAATTGTGATTTAATCAGGTAGTCTGAAACCGTTGATTTTAATAGAAGTTTCTGAACTAAATGCCTTGGGTAACAAAAATCAGAGGAAGAATACTGTAGTGACATAGTCCCTTAACAAAGCAGTAGCACTGAACTTGAGAAGACTCCAGTCTGCCTACAGAAACTAAAGAAAAATTGCCATTGTAACAACTGTGAAGTAGGAGGAAACAAGGGGTTCAAAGTTAAATGAGGTTTTTCCTTCTAGAATTGAAAAGTAAGTCAATCCAAAGGACAAAAATGGATGGACTTTCTTACAAAATTGCAGGCTCCCCATTATTGTGAGACAACAGATGGACACTCTTCTAGGGGAATCCCACAATAGGTTGAGATTGTACCAGGTGAACTGTAAGTCCCTTCTAATGCTAAGATTCCGCTGTTCTAAGAACCATATGGTGATGGCATTAAAAACAGGACTGGGAGGAAAGGGGCGCTGCTAATCCCCCAGTTATCTTCCTCCAGTTGTCTTCCAATTTCTCTGTACTTGCTGGTTCCCTGGAAAGGCAGCCTCTCTTTACAAGAGATGCTAAATTTAACGGGTGTATCTAACCTCATCTATAATCTACTAGCCTATTTCCCCAAGTCCTTTTCTATACTATTGCAGGCATCATTTAAAAACCATTAATAATTGTGTCCATTAACTACGTTTTCAAATGTTCTGAGACAGTCTCAGAGATGAGGCATGTGAGGTGTCTGGAGCCTGCAATGGAGAAGAATATGAATTGCACTCAGTTTGTGGCAGAAGGGAAGAACATAGGAGACTATTCCCCAGTTCACTTGGTTTTTACCTGATGATTTACAAGGTATGTAAATTAGGAGACAACCACAGAAGGTACATTTAATGACATCTTAATGCATCATGGAATTTACGACAAGGCATGAATAGCTTGTGCACTCAACCATTGGAAGCAGATGCTGCAATAATTCTACTTAATACGTAGAAGCAAAGTAAAGCATATTGTTTTTTTGTACAAATGTTTATGAAACATTAATAAGAATAATATGCACCATTCAATGCTGAACATATAATCTGAAATCCTTTCCTATAAATATTTATAAAGAAGACATTTTGGTTCTCAATGTAAATTGATTTTTAAGCCTAGATTCTGAGATTCTACATTTTTTTCCCCCCTGTCTGGGTATATATTTAACTAGAGTAAAACTAACTGACTCATAGGACAGCACTACTTTTTACTGTACCCACTTAGTGAGAGCCTAAAGAGATTGCTTTGAATTAATTCATGAAATATATTCTGTTTTACAACAGCTAGTCATTTGGAAATGGAACTTTTACTGTTGTGTTAGCTGGTAACTACTTACTGTGTTACAAAGAATTAATGAGCTTCATTAGGTTCAAGGAAGTACACAGTTTCTAAATTACATGGTAATATTTGATATGTATAATACAAATAACTTTAAAAATGCCTTTACCATAAATACCTCAAATATTGGCTTGTTTATTCACAATGACCAATAAGAGATATTAAAGGAGCTAGAATATATTTAAGAGAAATATCCACATTCCAATATTATATAAATCTGATTTACTCTGCAAAATGTTGTAGTTCCTTACTGCTAACTACAGTTGGCACGTTATTTTCTTTCTGACAGTATCTTTTCTATCTGCAATTATCTTATGTTTCTTCTAGTGATTTTTACTAGCCATTGTCAGGTTTTGTTTGTTTCTTCCCCTCCCCTTAACAGGGGAACCACTTCTTCCAATTAAGAGTCCTAACTGCTAATTGCTCCTCAGCACTGCAGTTTTGCCCATCCTTAACTTCCTAAGCTCAGATGAAAATGTCAAGATTATGAAGTGAATCATTTTCATAACTTTATTTGTATAAGTATATAAACAATGAGTGAGTTTTACATGCCAAAGTTAGCTTTCCTAAGCAACACAGTGAACTTATTGAAAAGTACCAGGTAAAATGTGAGCCTTGGGAAAAGTGAAAAAGACTTCATGATATAAAGAATATCCCACAGCAACAAAACAGAAAAAGAACAGATTGAAGGTGGTTAGGAGATATGCATGTGAGTGGCTTTTAAACTAATGCAGTATTTGCCTCATTAGTATCACTTAAATCCCTCTAACCCTTTGAACACAATATGATTGGTCATTTAAACCAATCTTGGACACATTTTATCACAGTATAATGACATCTCTAATCCACTCCCTCCTGTATTATCATTTAAAGGTGTTAGGGTTTGTTACATCTTCTCTGAACTTTTGTGTTTGTTTTGGATCTCCAAATGTTGATATGCACACTGGATGTCCAAATCCAAAGAAAGCAAGTATCATAAAACTATGCCACACTGGGATATTTAAAAAACTATTTCTGACCCACCCTTGTCCTCAATTTATGACTACCATAAATTGAGACACGGTAAAAAAGATTTGGTGATTTTTTTTCTTTTTTATTGCCATGCATCTAGTATATGTTATGAATTTAAAGTTTTTAACAAATTTTATCTCAATTTCATCTAGAATAACTCTGATATAAATTTCAGCCCTAAAGTAAATGCTTGTAAGAATACAGTAGCAAACAATTATCTAAGTCATTGGTACTCCAGCAGATATTTGTTCGATTGGGAATAAATTAGACTAAAGTGAATGCTGGGAGGGATTGGGGGCAGGAGGAGAAGGGGACAACAGAGGATGAGATGCCTGGATGGCATCGCTGACTTGATGGACGTGAGTCTGAGTGAACTCCAGGAGTTGGTGATGAACAGGGAGGCCTGGCGTGCTGCGATTCATGGGGTCACAAAGAGTCGGACACGACTTAGCGAATGAACTGAGCTGAATTGAACTGAACTGAATTTGTGTTAGAAAGTAACAAAGGCTATTTTAAATCATCAATTGAAATTGTAAAATAAAGCCTTCACAAATATTTGAGTTTTATCCATTTCACATACCTTGTCTTGCAGTGGGAAGAGAAAGTACAGTAAATAACGAATATGGCAATCCACTCCAGTACTATTGCTTGGAAAATCCCATGGACAGAGGTGCCTGGTAGGCTATAGTCCATGGGGTCGCAAAGAGTCACACATGACTGAATGACTTCACTTCACTTCAGAGACAGAGATTATGGTTTAAATAAATGTTAAAGTCTAGGATAGCAGTATTCCTGAGTCCAACTATGGTCTATGTTTATCCAATGAAGCTGTAAGTGTCTTTCTTTTAAGGTTTTACTGTTAATTCCCTCATTCGACTCCATTTCCACAACATTACCAGGAAGCTGGTCTGGTTTATTGCCTAGGTTCAAACCCCATGTCCGCAGCTGCTTAGTCACACATACTGGATCATGGGACTCCAACAGTTATTAAAATACTATTCTTTTCTCTACTGCCTTCATCACCATTTATGATCTAGGGTGAAAAAAATTCCTGTCCTCTAGCGATTGTCCCCCAACAATTCCTGAGAATGTCTTCTTTCTGCTATTCATATTTAGATTCTGGGGAAAAAAAAGATGGCAACAGTAGCACTGAGAGGAGAACATGCAATTTTATATATTCTAATGTATTTAATATTACCAAACCCCATTTGGAGAGATCAGAGAAAAGGCTTTGGGAGGTTAAATATTTTGCCCAAAGTTACATAACGATGAAATGATATAGCTGGTGTTTCTAGACCAGTTTTTCATTTCAAAGCCCCCTTTCCCCCTACTGGACCACAGTCCTGGCAACAAGAATAACCAGTGACTAAGTATGTCTTACATGCAAATAAACCTCTGACATTTTCGCAAGACCATTATCTACCATACAGGGCATTATAGCATTTAATTTACTAGTAGATTATGAATTAAGTTTGACATCTTTGATTAGTCTTGGAAATTAGTTATTTAATTGAAACTCTAAGTCTTTTTCAAAGTTAGTTTTAAATGGTTATTTTTGAATGATGAACCCCCCAAAATCATAGTTCTCTGGCAATGTTCTTAACCAATTACTTCCCTGAGAGTTTATTTTCTCTGAAAATTTACCTTTAGACTTGACATTTGGCATGTGAATAGGAGCTTGAAAGACAGAATAAGCTGGAGGTAATAAAGGAATAAATGATTCTAGGAAAAGGCTTGAGGAAATGTCAAACTCAGGTTATAGATCATTGGGACCTCTATTCATGTAACTTATTTTCCTGGATACACCCTTTGACATGTTTTCATAAATATTTTCTTTGTCTCTCCAAATGAATTTCAAACTCCTGAAGCTTGGAGGGCAGATAAAGTGCTTTATTAGCAATATACCCCAGGTCTCACATTCACTTGCTGCTTAGTAAATATTTCCTGAATAAATGAATATAAATAAAAGAATCTACTTTAACTTCTGTATATTATATGTCACATCATATTTGCTTGACTATGCACTGTCAATTGTCTTTGAATCATGAATATAAGGAACAATAATAAAATCTATGCAGCAAAGATATATTAATCAGAACAAAATCCTTTAAAAATACATCTATCAGTTGGCATGTATATGTGTAAGAGGATGTGGATTTCAAGTATGCATATATGTTGGTGTTTGTATTCTTATCTTCCACATAGTGGGTTTTCAAATGTACATTTTTTTTTTTTTTGGTAACTCACTTGATTGAACAACATTCACATTATGCTTTTACTATCAGCTATAATGCACAGGTATTCTAGATCTAACTCTGTACTTCAGGAACTTGAGAAGAAAGCGTTCAGATGCTGTTTCATCATACCAATGGCTGATTAAGGTGACAAAAGTGGTGAGAAGCTATCAGAAATACTGGGCTCTGATATTGCTGATGGTAACAGAAGTAAGGCCATTACCTTGGAGCAGGGACTAGAAGCCTCAAGAGCGGAGATGCTTGAATTTTATTATTGCATCACTGTTAAACAACATTTACTTTTGAAATTATAACCCCTGACTACTGTTTTACATTGAAATAACATCTTTAAAATTTTTGATAAGCACTATTTATTGGAAATGCATTATACTTTTATAATCAGCCAGGCTAAGGACTTTTGATTCTGGATTAAAAATGGGATAAATTCAATTCTCCTTATTGCTCCTGATGAGTACAGTTAAAAACTCTGGAGATTATACATATACAAAAAAAAAAAAAAAATTAGAAAACCGTGGAAGGTGGAGAGAAGAGGGCAGACCAGTAGAGATCTTGCGGACCATGAAACAACTCAGTGACGTTCTCAGAGTCTTCTTTTTACCTCATATACCCAGGATTGGAAGCTAAGACCAGAAACTTGGAAACACCAAAGGGAGCATACCAAAACACAAATAAAACAATAAACAGTCATGCTGTAGTCAAAGGACAAGGAAAAGTTCAAAATAGGAAGAGAGAAAACTTTTAGTCAATAACCTTCCTATCCCAGCCAAACAGCACCAATAAAAGACATGCCTCAACTCACCCCTGCTGGTAAAAGCTGAGTGAGGTTATATAGATGTTCCTCAACACTGTAATGAGCATTACCCCTCATACTCCTCTCCTACCCCCTCCACTTCCCCTTCAGGTGGGGATCAGGGAAGGCTGAGTGGGAAGCTGGACCTTTCATCCCTGCCTGGTGGTATTGAGCTTCCTGCCCTCATGGTGTTGGTGTAGGCCTCAAGGAGAACCTAGACTCCCATGCCAGGCTGCACACCTTCTTCCTCTCTGGCACCATGTCAGAGGAGACCTGAATAAACAAGATTTAAATAAGACGCAGAGCCTTACAATATAATACCCAAAATGCCCAGGATACATTCAAAAGTCCCTTTCACACTAAAAGCAATGATACTATCAGCTTGAATGAAAAAAGGCCATTACAGATGCTAACACTGAGATAACACAAGTTATCTGACAAAGATTTTAAACCAGCCATCATAAAAAGGCTTCAAAGGCAATTATGTACTTGGCGCCTGCTCAGTCACTGCAAATGTGTCTGACTCTTTGAGACCCAATGGACCATAGACCTCTAGGCTCCTCTGTCAATGGGATTCTCCAGGCAGGACTACTTGAGTGGGTTGCCTTACACTCCTCCAGGGGATCTTCCCCACCCAGGGATTGAAACCTCATATTCTGTATTGTAGGTAGATTCTTTACTGCTGAGCCACTGGAGAAGCCTTTGTGTACTTAATAAGAACATATTACAAAATACAAAGCAAAGACAAAGAAATATAAAATGTAAACAGTAAACAAACAGAAAGTTTAGAACAAAAGATAATAATAGCAACAAAAGCCTCAGTGAATGTGCTCAATAACATAATATAAAGGGCAGAGGAAGAATCAGTGAATTTGAAGATGTTGTTCAGTTGCACAGTCTTGTCCAACTCTTTGCAAACCCATGGACTGAAACACTGCAGGCCTCCCTGTCCTATCTCTGAAAGTTTGCCCAAATTCATGTCCATTGCATCAGTGATGTCATCCAGCCATCTCATCCTCTGATGCCCTCTTCTCCTTCTGCCCTCAATCTCTCCCAGCATCAGGGACTTTTCCAATGAGTTATCTGTTAGCATCAGCTGGCCAAAATACTGCAGTTTCAGCTTAAGCATCAGTCCTTCTAATGAGTATTCAGGGTTTATTTCTCTTAAGATTGACTAGTTTGATCTTTCTGTCCAGGGATTCTAAGGAGTCTTCTCTAGCACTACGGGTCGAAGGCATCAATTCTTTGGTGCTCTGCCTTCTTTATGGTCCAGCTCTCACAACCGTACGTGCCCACTGTGAAGACCATAGCCTTGACTATGTGGACTTTTGCTGGCAGATTAATGCCTCTGCTTTTCAACACACTGTCTAGGTTTGTCATAGCTTTCCTGCCAAGAAGCAATTGTCTTCTGATTTCATGGCTGCAGTCACCATCTGCAGTGATTGTAGAGCCCAAGAAGAGATCTGTCACTACTTCCATGTTTTCCCCCTCTATTTGCCATGAAGTAATGGGGCCGGATACCATAATCTTAGTTTGTTTTTAGTATTTAGTTTTAAGCCAGCTTGTTCACTCTCCTTCACCCTCATCAAGAGGCTCTTTAGTTCCTCTTCACTTTCTTCCATTAGAGCGGTATCATACGCATATCTGAGGTTATTGAACTTGAAGATAGATTAATATACATTACTTAATATAAACAAGAGAGAAAAAATGAGTTGAAAAACAAAGTAAACAAGCTCTGAGATTATGTGGGACTATAAGAAAAGATCTGATATTCATATTACTGGATTCTCAGAAACAGAATTGAAAAGGAGTGTGGCTGAAAATTTATTCAGAGAAATAATGGCTGAAAAAATTTCCAGATTCAGCGAAAATAACAAACTTATGGATTCAAGAAGCTGAGTGAACCATAAACTATACAAACATAAAGAATGTCATGTCAAAACTAAATATAACTTAAGTTTTGAAAACTAAAAATAAAATATTGAAAAAAAGCATAGGAAAAATAATACCTTACATACATTAGAAAAACAATTAGAATGCTCTAGACTTCTATGTCCAATTAAATATCCTTCAGGGTAAATCAAAATATTCTCAAGAGAATCAAAACTATGAGAATTTGTCATCAGCATGTCTTCCCTAAAAGGATGGGTAAAAGTAGCTCTTGAAGCAGAATGAGGACAATTAAAATTGATAGTAATAGAAACAACAAATCTTAGAACATAAAGAAAGAACCACAGAAGGAAAAAGAAATATGGACAAATACCATACATTTTCCTTCTCCTGATGAATTTCTAAATTGTGCTTGTTGGCTGAAGCAAAACTTATTCCTTTTTTTGATGTGGTTCTCTATGTAAAGGAAATATTTAAGAAAATGCTATTGTAAATTGAAAAGGGATTTAAAAGAAGGTAAAGCTTCTTTCTGGTGATGAAATTGTTCTTTATCTTGATTTTGGTGGCTGTTATACAAATACATACGTGTGATAAAATGACATAAAACTATATCATACATTATACCAATCAATTTCCTGATTTTGATATTGTGCTACAGATGTAAAATATTGCTGTTAGGGAAAAGAGTGAGGATACGTGGGATGTTTCTGTACTATTTTTGCCACATCCTGTGAATCTAAAATCATTACCAAAAGACAGTTAAAAAAGACAGGCTGTGAACGTATTTATACACACACACACACACACACACACACACGTATACATATATATATATATAATTTATATATATATATATATATGTCTTTGAAAAATAAACACATTCCATATTCTGTGTACAAAGACCTGTTCAGGACATGTCACTCAATCTGGCTCACATCCAAATTTGGTCCTGATCCAATACTGGATCTTTAAAGGTAAAAGACTAGATCAAAAGAAAATTCTACAGGACTTCCATCTGGTCCAGTGGTTAAGAATCTGCCTGACAATGTAAGGGACACAGGTTCTATCTCTGTTCTGGGAAGATTCCACAAGCTGCGGGGAAGCTAAGCCCATGCACTCCTACCACCGAGCCCATGCTCTAGAGTTCATGAGCCACAACTAAGTATGATTTTCACAACTACTGAAGCCTCTGCTCCCTATTAATCCATGTGCTTCAATAAGAAAGGTCACCGCAATAAGTCTGTGTAACACAACTAGAGAGTAGACCCTGTTCACTGTAAGCAGATGGGAATACCAGACCACCTGACCTGCCTCTTGAGAAATCTGTATGCAGGTCAGGAAGCAACAGTTAGAACTGGACATGGAACAACAGACTGATTCCAAATAGGAAAAGGAGTACGTCAAGGCTGTAGATTGTCACCCTGTTTATTTAACTTCTATGCAGAGTACATCATGAGAAATGCTGCACTGGAAGAAACACAAGCTGGAATCAAGATTGCCAGGGGAAACATCAATAAGCTCAGATATGCAGAGGACACCACCCTTATGGCAGAAAGTGAAGAGGAACTAAAACGCCTCTTGATGAAAGTGAAAGAGGAGAGCGAAAAAGTTGGTTTAAACCTCAACATTCAGAAAACAAAGATCATGGCATACGGTCCCATCACTTCATGGAAAATAGATGGGGAAACAGTGGAAACAGTGTCAGACTTTATTTTTGGGGGCTCCAAAATCAGTGCAGATGGTGACTGCAGCCATGAAATTAAAAGACGCTTACTCCTTGGAAGAAAAGTTATGACCAACCTAGATAGCATATTCTAAAGCAGAAACATTACTTTGCCGACTAAGGTCCGTTTAGTCAAGGCTATGGTTTTTCCTGTGGTCATGTGTGGATGTGAGAGTTGGACTGTGAAGAAGGCTGAGCACCGAAGAATTGATGCTTTTGAACTATGGTGTTGGAGAAGACTCTTGAGAGTCCCTTGGACTACAAGGAGATCCAACCAGTCCATTCTGAAGGAGGTCAGTGCTGGGATTTCTTTGGAAGGAATGATGCTGAAGCTGAAACTCTGGTACTTTGGCCACCTCATGCGAAGAGGTGACTCATTGGAAAAGACTCTGATGCTGGGAGGGATTGGGGGCAGGAGGAGAAGGGGACGACAGAGGATGAGATGGCTGGATGGCATCACTGACTCAATGGATGTGAGTCTGAGTGAACTCCAGGAGCTGATGATAGACTGGGAGGCCTGGCATGCTGCGATTCATGAGGTCGCAAAGAGTCGAACACGAATGAGCGACTGAACTGAACTGTAAGCAGAGAAAGCCCGCACGCAGCAATGAGACCCAGCACAGCCAAAAATAAAATAAACAAATAAATATTAACAAAGGAAGTTCTAATGAAATATCTATTATTTTGTTTTTGTTTTTTATTTTTTATTTTTCAATTTTTTAAATTTTAAAATCTTTAATTCTTACATGTGTTCCCAAACATGAACCCCTCTCCCACCTCCCTCCCCATAACATCTCTCTGGGTCATCCCCATGCACCAGCCCCAAGCATGCTGTATCCTGCGTCAGACATAGACTGGCGATTCAATTCTTACATGATAGTATACATGTTAGAATGCCATTCTCCCAAATCATCCCACCCTCTCCCTCTCCCTCTGAGTCCAAAAGTCCGTTATATACAGCTGTGTCTTTTTTCCTGTCTTGCATACAGGGTCATCATTGCCATCTTTCTAAATTCCATATATATGTGTTAGTATACTGTATTGGTGTTTTTCTTTCTGGCTTACTTCACTCTGTATAATCGGCTCCAGTTTCATCCATCTCATCAGCACTGATTCAAAAATACACTCCTCTTCTGTGTATTGGCATTCAATGAGAAATAAAGAATTCTAGTTATTTTCTAGGGGCAAAAAGTTCTTTTTAAAAAGCTGACTCTCAGAGATGTCAATGAGGTTTAACCAATGGACTCTTGCCCCCATCCTCTTCCCCCCCCCCCCCCCATATACGTTGTTGTCTTTGGAAGCAACATTGAATGAAGGTAAAATAGTTTTGTATTTACTGGGTTTCTTCTATAAAAAGTCAGTGTTGTCAGGATACA
Source organism: Capra hircus (assembly GCF_001704415.2). NCBI lineage: Eukaryota > Metazoa > Chordata > Mammalia > Artiodactyla > Bovidae > Capra > Capra hircus. The sequence continues at coordinate 27,837,980 of NC_030813.1, forward strand.
GTTTAGATTTTGAGATAATTCTATATGAAAAGAATGAGGTGTATTAGAGAAGGATTTTACACTTGGGAAGTGCACGCTAATTATTTATATAAATCACTAAGAAGCAGAACCTAAATGGACAAAAATATGCTTGCATCTCCAGTGGTGTAAAGGAAAGAAAGAGAAGTTTATTTTAGTACCATAACACTTAACATGTCAGATATATGAGAAGTAATAAATGAAGCTAATTTGATAGAAGAAAAAGCTTTTCTCTGACTTTCATTTTTATTTTTATGAGCTAATTTCTATTGAGGTATAATTAATATGCAACTTTTATTTCAGCTGAACAAAAGGATGATTCAATATTTGCATATAGTGTGAAATGCCCACCACAATGTCTTGTTAACATCCATCACTATACATAGTTAGAATTTTTTTCCTGTGGTGAGCACTTTTAAGATACTTTCTTAAAAACTTTCAAATATGCAAAAAACTTTGTGGAATATATAATACATTATTATTAACACAGTTGTCATGTTGCACACTACATCCCATGAATTATTTATTTTATACCTAGAAGTTTGTACCTTTTGACTCCCTTCACCCATTTCTCTACTCCTCATCCTCCCACCTCTGGCAACCACCAATCTGTTCTCTGTATTTATGAGCTTTTTAAAAAGATTCCATATATAACAACCTTATGGTATTTGTCTTTCCTTGTCTGACTAATTTCATTTAGCATAATGCCTTCAGTCTCCAACTGTGTTATCATAGATGGCAAGATTTCATTCTTTTTTATGGCTCAATAGTATTCAAATACACACACATATATATATGCAATTGTGCTATAAATGGTTGTGATATGTATATATATATTCATTATGTTTTCTTTAAACATTTATTCACTGATAGACAGTTAGGTTGTTTCCATTCTGACTTCTGCTTTTAAGACTATGTTGCTTAAATGGTGATGGTGACAATATGTAATGGGAGATTTAATTTTAATTATGTCATTTTAGACTGACTTTGATCTTGTAAATATGACTAATATGAGAACTTGAGCAACATCTCACCAGCAACTTGAGAGTAGGTGAGTGATTTCCATAGTACCAATTAGTAAGTCATAAAATAATTGTAATGGCTTAGTAGACCTGGTAAATCATTTTGGAAAATGCATAATTTTGGAAATTGCATAAAATATGATAGAACAAGAAGGATGGGATAGGATAATATAAGATGGAATGGAGAAAAATGATAGAATCCAAATGGATCAGGAGGTGGAATACTATTTGGTGAAATGCTTACTTTGGTTGTACATATAAATATGCATGGGACATGATAGCAAATGAGCTGCTCACCATAAATTGTGGTCAAAAATATTTTAATCTGAAATATACAGTGAAAGAGATCTAACTGAAATAATTGTATAATTCCTTGTTATTTACACTAGCCAAACCACTCTTGCTAATTTTCTTCCTCTGTTAGATGAAGATAAAAGAAGGGTGAACTTGATGTCTTAAAATGCTGCTGCTGCTGCCGCTAAGTCACTTCAGTCATGTTTGACTCTGTGTGACCCCATAGGCGGCAGCCCACCAGGCTCCTCCATCCCTGGAATTCACCTAATTCCTCATAAAAATATCAATTTTGACTTGAGCAATTCTTTCTGTCTTCATTTTACTATAGATAAAAGTAAGAATTTGAACCTGTTTCAACATTTTTCATCACCTGTAGGATTACTTTTACTCCAAATCACATAGGTCCAAATCACAAACCCATAGATCTGAAACTCCTTTTATGTGGTAATATTAGTTTTTAGACTGTCTTTATATCTAATTGTACAATGCATTCATTACTGGATATTTAGGATATGATAGGAATGGAAAGAGCAGTTTTGATTGTTCTAGAAAGTAGAATAATACTGATGTATTGTAGTTTGTGAGTTTTCATGTTTTGCCAACTTGACTGTGGTAAGCAGACTTGAAGATGGCCTCCCAATACTTCCCACTTCCTAGTGTTCACAGCCTTATTAATCCTGTCTCCTTTAGTAATGATTCTTACTAATAGACTATAGCAACATTGAGGGATACTACATCATATTACAAAGATTGTGACTTTTGTATTGTTGGGAGATTCTCAGTATTGCTCTCTCAGCTTGCACAATTTTATGAAGAAAGTTGCCATGTGGAAGAGGTCCATATGAGATGGCCTCCAGACAATAGCCAACAGGGACCTGAGGCCCTCATCTCTCCAGGAACCATTTAACGGGAACTAAATGTTGCCAAAAACTAAACATTCAGAAGCAGATTCTTCTCCAGTTGAACCTTCAGATGAGACCTCCCATTCTTGCCAGTAACTTGATCATGTCTTTTGGAGAGATTCTTAAGGAGAGGACCCATTTATGCCATATCTAAATTCTTCACCCATAGAAATTGCTAATTTTAGTGTTAATGTGTTATACAAAGCCATGATAATTAATGAATTGGCATATACTGTGGTTCTCAAACATGGGTCATTTGGCACTGGCTGGAAATACTTTTGGTTTTCCGGATTTTAGGGGTGCTACTTGAATCTAGGTGGTAGAGGCTGAAGCTGCTGGTAAATACAGGAGAGTCCCCTAACAGAGAAGTTTCTGACAACAAATGTCAACAGTGCTGAAGCTGAGAAATCTTGGTCTAAACCAGATTACAATAACTTTAGATTGTTGATTTTAGATCTCATTTTCCACCTATTTCTAATATCTACTACTTAAAGCGAAATTGTTTTTAAATACATTTCTGGGAATCTTGTAAAATCATTGGAATTTCATTCATTTCTGAAACATTACTACATTTTTCCTTAGCAGTGTCACAACAAAGAAAGTATGAAGTATATCTCCATTAAAATACTTTATTAATCCTAGAGCTATGTCCATTCTGAAATATATAGGCAAGCTAGAAGCTGATAATAAAGCATCTAAATGAGGCAGAGAAATTTTACATCATATTAATCTCACCAAGGTAATACCTGAACAACCAAATTTATCTTTCTCTCTATTTGGTAAGTTTGCTCCCCCTCAGGCTAAGGCTCATTATGCCAAATTATATCTTACACTGAAATTGTTGACGTACAATGAAAGGCGATCCTAAAATCCTGGTGGGCGTGCCTATAACTTTCACATTTAAACTAAAGTGCTTCATGAATAAATCTATGAAGTTGTCACAGAGAGAGGCATACATTTTTCTACAAATGGAACTGTAAGCACCCAGTGCATACTGTGAATAGCTAGTATGTTTCATTTATGACCTGTCCTGTCAGAGAAATAGCATAATTTGTATTGTACACAATTGATATATTTCCAGGATATAAAAACAACCTGAATAGTAATATAATAAGTACTGATATAACTGTGTTTCTGCCTTATTCAGAGCAATAATATAATTACCATTTTTTTTAAAGGAAGCAAGAGTGACAACTGATAGTCCATTGAAGAAATAGCTCCTCACACTAAAGCCAAGAATTGTATTGCTAAAAGTTACCTTAAGCACATGGTATCATGTAGTCATGCTCCATCACTGTCAAATAAGCTGTAGAACCCTTTAGTCTTGAATGCATATATAACACTTCACTTTTGCCAACACAGATCAGGAGATACTGGTTAAGGACACAGCTGTCGAGGTCTACCCTTCAATCATATTCCTGTCCTAAATGTATTATCTAGGCTAAAGAGAGCTAACTGAAAGGCTGGTTCAAGCCCACATTGTGGTTTTGACCATGATCATGAGAAATTATGATTGATCAGCACAGACTTGAAAAGAGGTTAAAATGCACAACATGTGAAATGAAAGATATAGGCTCAGTATCCCTTCCATTCACTATTCAAAAACTTTAATGGCTCCTTATCCTCTACAAAAAAGTTTAGACTCTGTCTGACATTTAATGGTTTCCTTCCAACTACTTTTTAAAAAAGCTGTTTTCAGTACTTCCCATCTTGAAGTCTTTACTTCTGTTAAATTCAATCAGACTCCTTTCTCCTTCTTATGTCTGTGTCACAGCTTATGGAGTTCTCTAAATCTTAACTAACATTTTCTCTTCCTGCACAAATTGTAATCATCCTCAAAAGTCTAGGTAATATACTACTTCTTCAATGATGTCTTCTTAGATCTATAGGAAGAAGATAGTTCTTTCCTTCCTCTAATATCATAAAATGCAATTTATATATATGTTTCAGTTATTATTTTGCATTTAATTGCATTTCTGAATTACCTTTGTATTTCTCCAATGCACAGTGTTTGCATATTATATACATATGTAATTGCCTGACCTAGATCCTAGTGAAATCTAAAGCATTTAAATTTGCAAATTCACATTTTTATTGCCTAATTATTAAAACTATATTTCTTGTATGACTAGTTTGACTTGACTATTCCTGAGTATATCTTTCACTTTACAGAAAAAAAAAAATACAAAACTGACAGAGAGTAGTATTTACATGGTAATTTGCTAATTAAGTGATTTATAGAAAGTCCTTCAATATCTTGTATCAAAGTTTAGTCTGGCACTACTACTAAATAAACATACTGATATTCCTTATTTCTTTCCTTGGTAAAGGAAGATGATCTAATTCATCTCAAATATAATGTTTGAAATTCTAAACTTACACTGGAATGAAAGTTTCTTTTCTAGGACAGGAAAGGCAATGTGGTTAGTGTGCAAGTGCTATAATGTGAGTAAAATAAAATTGCATTTAATTAAGCAGGTTTAGTGACTAAAATGTTAATACAGTTCTAGCTTATAAGCCTTAATATGTGCTTTATGTGATGAAATCATAGTACATCCCAAGATTTATTTGGCTTGACTTTGCTGCCTGTAACAGAAGGAAGCTGAATGACTTAGAGAGAAGAACAAACAGCTCTCCTTATTGTATATCATGTTTATTTATGGCATATTTGGGTTATAATAAAAGTTAGGGAAATTAGTATCTATTCTGAAGAATAAGATGTGAGAAGCTAACAATGAAGATAAAAGGAAGATAATATAAACACAGATCAGATAATTATGCTTTCTCATTAATTTATGATTTCTCACTGCAATCTTTTAAATGAAATGAAATATCCTTCCATGTTTAGAAGATTGAATGTATTCCATTAATAGAATTCACCTGCTAATAAAATATAAATATTCTGCTTTATAGATTGAAATTTAGGTTAATTCTGTTGTCTTGCCATTATATCCTAATGGGACCAGGCAACTAACATTTGCTAAAGGCATCAAAGTTACCTTCTAAGAATAAGTACAAAGTCATAAAACTTTATAAACTGCGTGCCAAAGACTTTGTGTGTACTTGTTTTGTGAATTTGCCTTTTACAATGAGGAGTTTATATTTCTTAAGAGGTAATTTCAGTATAAGTTTCCTTTTATCTTTAGGATAGAAATCTAATAAGAACGATGGCTTTTTTTTTTTTTTTTTTTTGAGAACAACAGTTTTTGAAATACACAGCCCTTCACTGAATGAGTAGCTCCAATTCCAACTTAAATAAAATACATTCTATTACTATTTTATTTTGGGGAGATTTAGATATGTGGTTGATAGGTAACTGGACAGAGAAGAAGCAGAGAGGTATATTTTTTTACCTGTTTCACATAATATTATATGTAGTAAATACATAGAGTGCTTAAAAAGGAGATTTGTTTCTTGGGGAGCAGTTAGATGACAATGATGCTGGGAAAGAAGCCTGGAAGAAAGGAGCTCATATAAAGTGCAGCACTTTTCAAACTGATTCTCATACCACCTGCACTACAACGAACAGGATTGCTTAATAAATATTTAAATTCCTGGCCCACTCAAAACACGCTGGGTCAAAATATTTCAGGGCTGGACAAAAGCATCTGGACAGTCATCTTGGTGCTTCTGAAGCACATTAAAAATTTAGAACTATTGCCAATGAGAACACATGTTAATTTTGTTTATAATAATAACTGTTTTAAAAAGCAACAGGACACTCATCTTTAGTACTTTCTCCATCTCCTCTTATCTTTTTAGTTTAGCAATCCTATTTCATGGTTCTCTGAAGATTGTCTGCAATTCATATAGCCTACCAGGTGGAAGATAGTCACATCATAAAGCTCATATCTTTATATCTTTGTTCAAAAAGGCAGTCAAGTACTTCCCTGGTGAGGAAGTGGTAAAGAATCCACCTGCCAATGCAGGAGACATGGGTTCGATCCTTGATCTGGCAGGATCCCACATTTTGCAGAGCAACTAAGCCCTTACACAACTATTGAACCTGGGCTCCAGAGCTTGGGAGACACAACTACTAAGCCCATGTGCTTCAGTTACTACAGCCCTTGCATCCTAGAGCCCACACTCAGCAACAAGAAAAAGCATTGCAATAAGTCCATGCATTGTAACAAAGATGCATACCACAAGTAGATAAAAGCCCACACAGCAACAAAGACCATAGCCATAAATAAAGAAATAAAATTATAAAAAAAAGAAGAAGTCAGCCAAGTTGGAGACTACATTCACTTGGCCTCAATTCCAAACTTCTAGGGAAGGGATTCTCATTGGTTCAGCTTGAATTAAGTATCCACCTCTGTCCAATAAGGTATGGGAGGCAAGAGGGCCAAGAAATAAAACATGGTTACATGGTCCCTCCCCAATTACCTATGAATTAATTTACAAAAATACTAAGCATAAGGAATTCCCTGGTGGTACAGGCCTGAGTTCAGTCCCTGACGGGTAACTGAGATCCTTCAAGCTGTAATGCTGCTGCTGCCGCTAAGTCGCTTTAGTCATGTCTGACTCTGTGTGACCCCATGGGCTGTAGCCCACCAGGCTCCTCTGTTCATAGGATTTCCCAGGCAAGAATACTGGAGTGCAGCCTGGCATATATATGTATGTCACTAAGTCATGTCTGACTCTTTGCAACCCCATGGACTATAGCCCACCTGGCTCTTTCTGTCCATGGAATTTTCCAGGCAAGAATACTTGAGTGGGTTGCCATTTCCTTCTCCAGGAGATCTTTCTGAGCCAGGGACTGAACCCACATCTCCTATCTACATTGGCAAGTGGATCCTTTCCCACTGAGCCAGGAGGGAAGCCTACATATGTGTATGTGTATATATATATACACACACATTACGTTCAAGCTGGTTTTAGAAATGGCAGAGGAACCAGACATCAAACTGCCAACATCCGTTGGATCATTGAAAAAGCAAGAGAGTTCCAGAAAAACATCTATTTCTGCTTTATTGACTATGCCAAAGCCTTTGACTGTGTGGATCACAATAAACTGTGGAAAATTGTGAAAGAGATGGGAATACCAGACCACCTGACCTGCCTCTTGAGAAATCTGTATGCAGGTCAGGAAACAACAGTTAGAACTGGACATGGAACAACAGACTGATTCCAAATAGGAAAAGGAGTACGTCAAGGCTGTATATTGTCACCCTGCTTATTTAACTTCTATGCAGAGTACATCATGAGAAATGCTGGACTGGAAGAAACATAAGCTGGAATCAAGATTGCTGGGAGAAATATCAATAACCTCAGATATGCAGATGACACCACCCTTATGGCAGAAAGTGAAGAGGAACTAAAAAGCCTCTTGATGAAAGTGAAAGAGGAGAGTGAAAAAGTTGGCTTAAAGCTCAACATTCAGAAAACTAAGATCATGGCATCCGGTCCCATCACTTCATGGGAAATAGATGGGGAAACAGTGGAAACAGTGTCAGACTTTACTTCTTTGGTCTCCAAAATCAATGCAGACAGTGACTGCAGCCATAAAATTAAAAGACGCTTACTCCTTGGAAGAAAATATGACGAACCTAGATAGCATATTCAAAAGCAGAGACATTATTTTGCCGACTAAGGTCCGTCTAGTCAAGGCTATGGTTTTTCCAGTGGTCATGTATGGATGTGAGAGTTGGACTGTGAAGAAAGTTGAGCACTGAAGAATTGATGCTTTTGAAGTGTGGTGTTGGAGAAGACTCTTGAGAGTCCCTTGGACTGCAAGGAGATCCAACCAGTCCATTCTGAAGGAGATCAGTCCTGGGATTTCTTTGGAAGGAATGATGCTAAAGCTGAAACTCCAGTACTTTGGCCACCTCATGAGAAGAGGTGACTCATTGGAAAAGACTCTGATTCTGGGAGGGATTGGGGGCAGTAGGAGAAGGGGAGGACAGAAGATGAGATGGCTGGATGGCATCATTGACTCAATGGAAGTGAGTCTGAGTGAACTCCGGAACTTGGTGATGGACAAGGAAGCCTGGCATGCTGCAGTTCATGGGGTCACAAAGAGTTGGACATGACTGAGCAACTGAACTGAACTGAACTGATACATACAGAGAGAGAACATATACAGTTTGACAAAGACAGGGGACTGCAACCAAAATGAAATAGAAATGAGGAGAGATATCTCAGAAGACAAAGAAATCATTGTATTCTGGGCAGATAAAACTCGTCCCTTAAACGTAACAAAAGCGTGGTAAGATTCTAAGTGCTCAACACCTCAACTCACTCCAGTATTCTTGCCTGGAAAATCCCATGGATGGAGGAGCCTGGAAGGCTGCAGTCCATGGGGTCGCTAAGTCAGACATGACTGAGCGACTTCACTTTCACTTTTCACTTTCATGCACTGGAGAAGGAAATGGCAACTCCCTCCAGTATTGTTGCCTGGAGGATCCCAGGGACGGGGGAGCCTGGTGGGCTGCCGTCTATGGGGTCACACAGAGTCAGACAAGACTGAAGTGACTTAGCAATAGAAATAGCAATGAAACAGCAATCAGGGGATGTAGCTCAGTGGTACAGTGCATGTTTTGTATGTATGAGGCCCTGGGTTTGATCGCTGGCATCTCCATGTGGTTCTGTTTGGACTTCCCTGGTGGCTCAGATGGTAAAAAATCTGCTTGCAATGCAGGAAACCTGGGTCTCCTAATTTATATTTACTTATAAACAACGGTGTGTAGCTCAAACAGTAAAGAATCTGCCCGCAATGTGGGAGACCTGGGTTGATCCCTGGGTTGGGAAGATCCCCTGAAGAAGGGCATGGCAACCCACCTCAGTATTCTTACCTGGAGAATCCCATGGACAGAGGAGCCTGGTGGGCTACAGCTGATGGGGTTGCAGAGTTAGATACTACTGAGAAAATAACATACACATGAACTCATTCTTAGGAGAATATATAGAATGAAGGAAAGCTGTTCAGGAATATTTTATGCTAAAATACACACAAATTATTAAATACCTATAAAATGACCTTATTTAAAAGTAAATGCAGAAAGACATAGGGAGATAAGTAGCATAGTGAATGTCACTAGATTTCTTTTTTTTTCCTTCAAACATTTCTTATTTTACAAATTTCTACAGATTACTGTTAAATTAGAAGATGATAACAAGGAAGAAATAGCATTTATTCTGCAGCTTGCCGCTTATGTACTTTTAAGTCTGACAGCAAAGAAGCTGCTTCTCTCTGTTTTTGGAGCCACAGACTGACTTGCTGAACACACCTCTTTTTGAAGCCAACCATGGGCAGACAAGACAATTTGCATTCACTACAAAGTCTAGACTAACCATTAGGCTGTCATAGAATAAATAGTTCTCAGGATTTGATCCTTGAGACGTGGTAAACCCACATGAGTCTTCTTCAATCCACATGGTATTTGGGTTGACATCAATATGAAAAATACCTGTACTCAACTGAGTACACACAAATGTCAACTAGATTATAGTAATGATTTACTTTTTTTGTTTGCCATTTTTCATCTGTATATACTTTTTATTTGGAGAAAATTGCAATATAGGTAGGAGGTATTATCCCACCTTCCACTATAAAAGTAAAGGGAAATAAATATTTTTCTCCCAGTCTAGAGATTGCTATAAAGTGGACTTGAGGCCCAAGTATAGACACTTAGGTATTCCTATCCAGAATTTTGATTTCTGTGATCATATACAAAGATGCAAGAAACAAGCAGGAATTTTCAGCTGTTGAATTGGCTGGTTCTAGATTTGAGTGGCATTTGGAGAGTGTGGCATTCTGATGGGGTCAACAACAAGCTGTGTCACCCATCCTGTTATTGTGGCCACACTTTAGCTATGCCTCCCTTCTTGTGATCTCTCTTGTTAACTACTCTTTCTAAGGGTTTTATAAGGTGACAGAGATGGTTAATTTTACATGACAACTTGAAAGGTCATGGGGTGCTCAGATTAAACCTTATTTCTGGGGGTATCTGTGTTTCTAGATGAGATTACATTTGAAGGAATGAACATAGCAAAATAGATTGTTCTTCCCATTGTGGGTGGCATCATCCAATACATAGAGGGCATGAACAGAATAAAAGGCAGAGGAATTTTTCCTGTCTCATTGAAATGTGTTAGGCTTTAATTTTTAAAATCCTAAAATAAATATATATGAGAAATAAAGATGGAAAAGAAATAGAAGGAAGGGAGGGAAGGAGAGATTGAGAGAGGAAGGAAAAAGATAATATTCAGAAATTGAAGCTCTAAGATTAAGCTGAAATATTACTCTGTGTTGTGTAATTTTAGGCAAATTACTGGAGCTCTCTGAGCCTTAGTTTTACTCACTTGAAGAAGTAAATCAGAAAGAGAAAAACAAGTATCTTATATTAACACATATATATGGAATTTAGAAATTTGGTATTGATGAGCCTATTTGCAGGCAACAAGGAGATGCAGACATAAGAAGAGACTTGTGGACACTGTCAGGGAAGGAGAGGATGGGAAGGAATGAGAGAGGCATTGAAACATATGCATCACCATGTGTAAAATAGATAGCCAGTAGGGATTTGCTGGATGATGCAGGGAGCTCAAACCAGTCCTTTGTGATGACCAAGGTGGGTGGAATGGCTTTCTGGGTAGCCTTACAAATAGCTGTGAAAAGAAGAGAAGCGAAAAGCAAAGGAGTCAAGGAAAGATATAAGCATCTGAATGCAGAGTTCAAAGAATAGCAAGAAGAAATAAGAAAGCCTTCCTCAGTGATCAATGCAAAGAAACAGAGGAAAACAACAGAATGGGAAAGACTAGAGATCTCTTCAAGAAAATTAGAGACACCAAGGGAACATTTCATGCAAAGATGGGCTTGATAAAGGACAGAAACGGTATGGACCTAACAGAAGCAGAAGATATTAAGTGGATGTGGCAAGAATACATAGAAGAACTGTACAAAAAAGATCTTCATGACCAAGATAATCACGATGGTGTGATCACTCAGCTAGAGCCAGACATCCTGGAATGTGAAGTCAAGAGGGCCTTAGAAAGCATCACTACGAACAAAGCTAGTGGAGGTGATGGAATTCCAGTGGAGCTATTTCAAATCCTGAAAGATGATGCTGTGAAAGTGCTGCACTCAATATGCCAGCAAATTTGGAAAACTCAGCAGTGGCCACAGGACTGGAAAAGGTCAGTTATCATTCCAATCCCAAAGAAAGGCAACGCCAAAGAATGCTCAAACTACTGCACAATTGCATTCATCTCACATGCTAGTAGTGTAATGCTCAAAACTCTCCAAGCCAGGCTTCAGCAGTACGTGAACCGTGAACTTCCAGATGTTCAAGCTGGTTTTAGAAAAGGCAGAGGAACCAGACATCAAATTGCCAACATCCGCTGAATCATCAAAAAAGCAAGAGAGTTCCAGAAAAAACATCTATTTCTGCTACATTGACTATGGCAAAGCCTTTGATTGTGTGGATCACAATAAACTGTGGAAAATTCTGAAAGGGATGGGAATACCAGACCACCTGACCTGCCTCTTGAGAAACCTGTATGCAGGTCAGGAAGCAACAGTTAGAACTGGACATGGACAACAGACTGGTTCCAAATAGGAAAAGGAGTACGTCAAGGCTGTATATTGTCACCCTGCTTATTTAACTTCTATGCAGAGTACATCATGAGACATGCTGGGCTGGAAGAAGCACAAGCTGGAATCAAGATTGCCAGGAGAAATATCAATCAACTCAGATATGCAGATGACACCACCCATATGGCAGAAAGTGAAGAGAAACTAAAAAGCCTTTTGATGAAAGTGAAAGAGGAGAGCGAAAAAGTTGGTTTAAAGTTCAACATTCAGAAAACGAAGATCATGGCATCCGGTCCCATCACTTCACAGGAAATAGATGGGAAAGCAATGGAAACAGTGTCAGACTTTATTTTTTTGTGCTCCAAATTCAGTGCAGATGGTGATTGCAGCCATGAAATTAAAAGATGCTTACTCCTTGGAAGGAAACTTATGACCAACCTAGATAGCATATTCAAAAGCAGAGACATTACTTTGCCGACTAAGGTCCATCTGGTCAAGGCTATGGTTTTTCCTGTGGTCATGTATGGATGTGGGAGTTGGACTGTGAAGAAGGCTGAGCGCCGAAGAATTGATGCTTTTGAACTGTGGTGTTGGAGAAGACTCTTGAGAGTCCCTTGGACTACAAGGAGATCCAACCAGTCCATTCTGAAGGAGATCAGCCCCGGGATTTCTTTGGAATGAATGATGCTAAAGCTGAAACTCCAGTACTTTGGCCACCTCATGCGAAGAGTTGACTCATTGGAAAAGACTCTGAGGCTGGAAGGGATTGGGGGCAGGAGGAAAAGGAGATGACAGAGGATGGGATGGCTGGATGGCATCACGGACTCAATGGACGTGAGTTTGAGTGAACTCCGGGAAATGGTGATGGACAGGGAGGCCTGGCATGCTGCAATTCATGGGGTCGCAAAGAGTTGAACACGATTGAGCGACTGAACTGAACTGAACTGAGGTGGGTGGAATGGTGAAATGGGAGGTTCAAGGGGGACATATGTATACCTTTGGCTGATTCATGTTGATGTATGGCAGAAATCTATACAATATTGTAAAGCAATCATCCTCCAATTAGAAAGAAAAACAGGGAAAAAAACAAAAGAAGTAATAATGTTCTTTTTAATCTGTTGGAAGAATTAGAAGAGATGTTATGTAAAATAGATAATAAAAATAAAATTTTACACATGGTAATGACTTAATAGATATTAGTTATTTCTGCTTTCACCAACATTCTGAGTGGGTCTGATCCTTCTAGTTATATCTCTCTGTCATATGTATAAGGAAGGATGGACTCTAAAACTAACTTAAGAACTTGTTATGTTGACTCACAGAAACATCTTAGTAACTGAACTTTATTTTAATGCTATAACAATAAAGTCAAGAAGATACTGGCTCAAGGTGTGTAAGTTCTGGGCGACTGAGAGTGAAGACAAGAAGTTTGTTTAGCAATATCTGTTCTGTGTGCTAGCCCTTAACCATCACATGGTGCATTGCATTATAGATTTGATGCACTTGGCCCAGGTATTGGGCTCTCCAACATCAAACTCGGCAAGACTGCCTGCTAAATTCTTTCATATCTATTGGGCCTGATGAGGGCAGTTGAGCTTCCAAGTCCTGATATTTATTCTTTCAACTTAATTATCCACAAATGTTGGTCTATAGTTCAGTCCCCATCTAAATGTTTTTAGACTAAAATGCTTTTTACCTTCATATGTCATTGTAGAAAGTTAATGAGCTATACTATATATTCTGTTCAGTGCTGGAAGGAACACTGCTTAAGAATGCTCAAGAATATAAGAGGATATTGTGATAGTCATAAAATGAATCCAGCAGCTCTACTATTTTGTCAATCAGATGTCACAGAATGTCTAAACATATCATTTTTCCTTTGGAGACACTGATTGATTCAGAGAAGTGAGATAATCTACAGAGATGTTGAGATGTTAGTCAGAGATTTAAAATAGAAGACCCCCCCCCAAAAAACAATAAAATAAAATAGAAGACCCTACTCTTCTGGAAAAACCATAGCCCTTGTGGTAGCCTTGTGGCTCCTAAGAGGAGACTGTAATTAAGACAAAAGAGGGGAAAGGAGAGACCACAAATGGCAACATCCGTTAGCCCTTCATATGCTTCAGTCCTGTCTGACTCTGAGATCCTATGGACTGTAGTTCACCAGGCTCCTCTGTCCATGGGATTCTCTGAGCAAGAATACTGGAATGGTTGCAATGCCTTTCTCCTGGGGATTTTCCTAACCCAGTGATGAAACCCATGTCTCATTATGTCTCCTGGATTGGCAGGTGGGTTCTTTACCACTAGTGCTGCCTTTGAAGCCCCTATTAAAAGGAATGGTAATCATTGCCTTCTCCAGGGGATCTTCCCAACCCAGGGATGGAATCCAGGTGTCCCGCATTGCAGGTGAATTATCTACCATTTGAGCCACCAGGGAAGCCCATTATGTCATCATATCTTGCTACAACTGACCAGAACTTTTCCTGGACTTTTTAGTTATGTAAGATAATGTGTGTGTGTGTGTGTGTGTGTGTGTGTGTGTGTGTGTGTGTGTGTTAGTCACTCAGTCGTGTCCTATGCTTTGTGACCCTATGGACCATAGCCCACCAGGCTCCTCTGACCATGGGATTCTCCAGGCAAGAATACTGGAGTGGGTTGTCATTCCCTTCTCCAGGGGATCTTCCTGACCCAGGGATCAAACCCGGGTCTCCTGCATTACAGAAGGATTCTTTATCATCTGAGCCACCAGGGAAGTACAAATGTATGACCATAAATTACCTCTTTTCCTTAGACATTTTTAATAAAGTTGTGTTTTTTTTGTTTTGTTTTGTTTTGGTAACTTGGAAATGAAAATGGGATGAAATTTTTCTTGATGGAATTTGGTAGCCAAAAGAATTACCTGGTTAGCTGTAGGTAAGAAAGAGTGTGTGATGGAGCTTACGAATTCTTAGTACTGAATGATGTTCTGATTAATACCCACATTTTCATTTAGGATTTAAGTGTGTTCTCTCTTAACTCAGTCTATCCTTTGATTCTTCTGTATGGTTATATCTTGCTTCCTATAATCCCCAATCCCTAGAGAGTCACAGTTTGTTGATTGTCGACAGATATTTTATTTACAAATCAATAGTCTCTATGTGATTTCCTAGTGTTATGTGCATCTCAACATATCGAAATTTTTGGTATCTCTAAGTATCTGAAGTTTTCTGAACTTTGATCATTCTAGACTATTTTTCTTTGGAGAGTATGCTGATTATCTCCCAACTGACAGACTGACTGAGGAAATTCTGGGCATGGCTAGATTGTAAGACTGAAGTTTATGAATACAGGGACAAACAGATCCTCAACTGAAGATGGTACGGTCTTAGAGCAAGCTATAGAGGAGGGCAAGACTAGTACCCTGAAATACACCTATAAAGAAACTAAGGGTTAAATAATCATGGAAAGAGTTGAATCTAAAAGGAAGAGCCACAAAACAAAAATGTTTCATTACAAAAGTAATGGAACATCTATAGGAATAAAAGGATTCAAGCAAATTTAAATATGAGGATAGGGAAAAGTTATGAAAATAAAAGGAGCAAACTCACTCTGCTAATGCTAATAACTCTTGTTCAGCTTTATCCATGCGTGGAAATTTGATCTGCTTCACAGACTTAGAAGCCTAAGTCATCTTTTCTCTATTCCGGCAGGATATGATCTTTCCACCAGACATACAGTACCCTTCCTCAGGCTGCTCCGTCTGCATTTGGAAATCCTAGTGCGGGTGCAGCCTAGTATACTTTGGTTTCAGGGAATGTGGAGACTAAACTTTACTTGTCATTTTCTAACTCTAGAGTGAAGTCTTTTTTCCAACAGTTTTCTAACATCCCACTGGTTAAATAATTCAATTTAATTTTAACACTAACTATCCTGAGTTTGCCCAGATCCCGTAGTTGAAGGACTCAGCTCCATAAAACTACCCCAGTCAAACTGGGGGAATCAACATAAATGGGGCCCTTCGTGTAATCCATACATCTTCCTGAGTGATTACAAATTTGGGGCTTCCCTCAACTTGCCACTCAGGTTTGATAACTCACTAGAACAACCCACAGAACTCAAGGAAGCAGTGTGCTTATGACTACAATTTCATTATAAAGGATACAACTCAAGAACAGTCAAATAGAAAGAGAGATGAATCTGACAAAGTATGCAGGGCTCCGGGTATAGGGTGAGGTTTCCATGCCCTCTTTAGCAGCTCTGAATCTCAATGTGCTCACCAACCCAGAAGCCTCTCAAAACCGTTTCATTCAGTTTTTAATCAAGGTTTCATTACAATAGGCATGACTGATTAGATCATAGACCCCAGACAACTGAGCTTGATCTCCAGCTCCATTCCTACTCCAGCTCCATTCCTAGGAGGCTTGGGGATTAGTGAGAACTACCCTCTAATCAACTGTTGGTTCTAGTCTTCCAGAAGCTATTGAGGGGTTTACACTGAGTCAACTAATTAGCATAATGTCAAGCAGGATGCAAAGAGTCTCTTTATGAATAACAAAAGACACCCATCACTCAGGAAATGCCAAGAGTTTTAGGAACTCTATGCCGAGAACCAGGAACAGAGTCAAATATATTTCATACTATACAACAGAATTTCTCCCTGAAATTCCAGAGGTTACATGTGGACCAATCAGAACATCCATCTCACCCTCATAAAATTTTGTTCTCTATGCTTGGATCTTCATTATTTTCTGAATAGATTAAAACAGTGTCTGAAAATATTTAGAAATGCATGAGCTGATCAGTAATTTTCAACGGTGAAAAAGTTTATTTATATAGATTTTACAAACTTGAAATATAAAATCCGTCATGACCTTTATGTGCTTTTATTTTTTTTTCCTAATTAATCATTATGCTCTGAAAGGGTATAAATGAAGCTAAAGATCTTACCAGTTATTTCATGATTGGCTGCAGTTATTCATGATTTTCCTATTTGTATAGCATTTGCCTGTTACTGTTTCACTTCTTTAGTTTGCATTCCGGAGTTACTACTATATTGCATATCTTCAATTCTAAAGCTGATTGTATTGTTCAAAATATGTTGCTGCTGCTAAGTCACTTGTTAGATGATAATAAATAACCACAAAACTCAGTGACTTAATATAACCCATTGTTGCTCTTATTTTTGCTTCGTATCTAAAAGGACAGCAGGGTGCTCTTCTCACTACAGTCACCAGGACCAAAGGCCTTCAGAGGCTTCATCCTGACACCTGTCTTAGGTTACCATGGCAGAGGAACAAGATCCTGGCAGTCCATGCACTGTCTCTAAAAGGTCTGCCAAGAATGGACATGTCTCATTGCTCACATGTTATTGACTAAACCCCCATGAATTCTTCTCGACTTAACTGCAGGTACCATTAGTCTATCAGGTTTTGGTAGGAAATCTAAACGGGCTTCCCTAGTGGCTCAGCTGGTAAAGAATCCACTTACAATGTGGGAGACTGGGGTTAGATCCCTGGGTTGGGAAGATCCCCTGGAGAAGGGAATGGCTACCCTCTCTAGTATCCTGGCCTGGGAATTCCTTGGGATCACAAAAAGTCGGACATGACTGAATGATTTTCACTTCACTAAACCCTTAATTATTTTCCTGGAGAGACTTTGACTAATTGAAAGGACTTTTTTTCCTGTGTTTCCATAAACCATTCAGAGGTTTTAACAATGAGTTTAATGGCCAAGTCCTTGATTTGATGCTCACCACAAGTTTGAATTTTAATTGGCCCTTTTAATACAAATAATTTCTCGATTTTATTGTTTTTATAGTTTGGATTTGAAAAGCAGTTCTGCTTCTAAACAAACAAGTCCCTGAATTTGTGGATTATTTCTATTTCTTTTAAATCTGTTTTCCTGATCTCCTCGTTTTCATCTGATTACTTGAAAATGCAGTCAATAACAACTATAAACCATTATTATTCTATTTTTCACTATTAGATCAATTCCAGCACTTAAAGTTCATGTGGTAAATGAGTTGCCTTCCAAGCAAAGTGGGAATGTTACCAAGTGCTTTTACCCTGCATAACATGGACCATCATTTCCGGTCCTTGTATTGGTTATCTCCCTACTTATTACCTAATCCTTGTATTAATCCCATATGTTTTAATCTTAAGGCCACAAAACATCCATTATCAATTTCTGTATAAATCAGAATAGGATATTTTCATTTGCTCTTTTGCAGTCCATGGGGTCACAAAGAGTCAGACACAATTTAGCAATTGAATAAGAACAACAATAATCACCTGATCACCTGCACACTTCTGTTCACTACTTTGAGACTTGCTATGGGGGGAGACAAGAGGTAGGGGTTGAGGGGTGTGACATGCACAGAATTCAGTTGGCTTGATGTTATTATCTGCATCAATAGATTCTTTCATCTTCCAGATTCCCAGAGAAATCAATAGAAATCAATGGAAGGAGATTGGAGGGTAAAAGGAAAGCAGGTTACTTACTCTCCTGGATTCTTCCCCTTCAGGTTACTACAGGTTGACCGAATTCTTCTGCTGAAGAATAGACCAGTCTATTGTAGGCCCTTTCCATACAACTGCGCTATATAGGTTCTAGAAATTAACACTTCTCCTTGCCCCTTCAGATACAGTTGTCTAACATATGTCCAATGTCATGAGGCCTAGGATACATCATTCCTGGTTAGTTTACCTAACATCTAATGACTACAACTTTGTAAATGCTTCAATCATCTAGTTTAAAGGGGCTTCCTTTTAGGACTCTGATTGATTATGTTATGTTTCAAGAGTAGAATATCCCTGAATCTTTGCAGCTTAACATAATGAAAGTTCTTTTCTTTCCTAGGCTACCTATCCCATGTGTGTAGGTAGGGAGTCATTGAACATTACAGGCTTCAGCTTGGCTTATGCTTCTGTGACCAGTGGGGGCACAGGAAGAGCATGTGCTACTCAATTTAAGGACATTACTGCTTCTGCCTGGATGTGACATCTGTCACTTTTACTTACATTCTGACCTCAATGGTTCAAAATTTACCACCCTATAATATGTAACTCAAATGGGGAGACCTGGAGAATTTACTGATTACTTTATAAATCTTTCAAAAGTGGTTTTTGAAGTATGTTGTTATGATGAAATTGAAGCAAGAATTAAAACTCATGTTTAACTTCATACATATATATAGCAAGAATGGGGACAGTGCACATACAGACTGAGTCTGTTTGTCCTCAAGCAAATAAATCTGCTAGTTTAATGCAAAATTAGTCCTCAAAATTAGTCCAAAAGAGTGTAAACTCACAGACAAGAAAATAACGGAAATTGAACTGTAGTCAGGCCAGTTTATGAGCCATCCAGTTCTCTCAGCTCTGCTCTAACCCTCGGCATGGGTGTTGGCCATTTTCCCAGCTTCTTACACAGAGCAGCTCCAGTGATGGCTTTCACTCTTCCTAAAGGCTCAAAGCCAAGCCTTATTCACTACTGCATTTGCCTCATTTTCAAAATATCCTATCATCTCAAGAGTGAGTGGAGTTTCAGCAAGAATTCTATTATACCCTCATGGTATGAGATGCTGCTGCTCTGGCTCTTCAGTGTGGCCAAAATGGACTCAAGGAACAGCCAGGTTCCCCAGCAGCTATCCAAAGGGATCAGTTAGTAAAATTCAGAGGACTGGGAGAGGAAATTACACATGAAATGATCTTTGATCAAACAAAGACAAAGAGTAGGGAGAGTGTACTGAGAGATTGCTTTCCCTTCCTCTCCTATCAGTTTTGAGATGGTGGTATCATAGAGACTCTCTGCAGATATTCCAGGTAACTAAGCAGCTGACTGCATTTCCTGAGAAGCTGGGAGAGTTCAGTAACATGCAACTTTAAACTCACCTGCCTTTCTTCATTGCCTCACTTTCCTTTATACTCTTGTTTCCCTCTGAATGTACTACCTCTCTCAATATAGTGTTTACACATAAGATTTGCCTTAAGAAATATTTGCTAAAGAATCTAGTCTTAGAAAACTGGTACCAAGGATGGTCATAAAGAGAAAACCTTCAGGAGGAAATTTGCTGTTGAATTTCTCACTTGTCTGAAAGCAATAAAGACTCCATCACTTGGGGTGCATTTTACCAGGAATGCACTAACCGTACCAGTATTTAACATTTTACCAGTAAATAATAGAATTTAGATATTTTTGTGGTTTTTGGCTCATTCAGTTTTTCATTGACCTATTATCACACTTTGCCCTCTAAGAGTTTCTTTTCTTTTTCTTTGCCACTTATGAAAATTCTTCATCAAATTGTTGCTCTTGTTTTTAAGTAACAGACATATACTCTTTATTAAAAAACTATAAAAAGTATTGAAATGTTGCTACATTTATAGATAAGTCACTTTTAATCACATTTCCAGAGAGAATGTCAGTTTTTAACAGATTCATTCCAAAGAAAATTTACTGAATTTTATTTTGAATTATCATTGCCCTTATGTTGGTTTTGCAGCTGCCATTTGAATTTTCTGACCCAAATCTGGCTGTTTTACTTCATCTGGACTGACAGATAAATATATTGATCCAGGTTTTAACAGAATTCTTTTCATGCCAAACTCTGAATCAGGTCAAACTTACTTGTGAATCAAAGAAAAAGGAAGAATGTTCTAGATAGCGACAGAAGCTAGTAGACAGCCTGACTTAAAAGGGCTCAAACAGGTAGGAGTTACTTATCTCACACAAGTCTGACATTAGGCATTTACTGGTGCTGGTTTACCTACCCAAGCCCGTTAAGTCTCCCTGCCGGGTCATTCTTAGATGTTGGTTTGGTCCACATGGTTATTAGCTTTCTAGGGTTGCCATAACAGAGGACCGCAGACAAGGCAGGTTAAAACAGAAATTGATTTTCTCATTATCCAGTTGTTGGCAGAGTTAGTTTCATTCTGAGGCCTTTCTCTTGGTTTATTTATGGTCCTTCTTCTCCGTGTGTCTTCATGTGGTCTTTCCTCTGTGCATGAGTGTATGTTCCAAGTTCCTCTTCTTATAAGGACTCCAGTCATAATGGATTGGGGTCCATCCCAATGACTTGAACTACCTCTGTGAAAATTCTGCCTCCATATATAGTCATTCTTATGAACTGGAGGTTAGGGCATCAACATAAAAATTTTGGTGGAGGGGCACTATTTCAGCCCACATGACTATGGTTATCACTTTGTGATCTTAAGATGAATGCCATGACTCTCATACTTACTATAAAAATCGAAAAGAGACAGAAAGAGAAAGTAATGGGCCTGTTATCTTTATTTCCTTTTTAACAGGAAAACAAAAGCTTCCCATACCACCATGCTTTCCTCGTGTAGTTGATTCATGTATTTAATTCATGTATTTGGCTCAATAGTCAGAACTGTGTCACAAGGCCACTTCCAGCTTCAAGAATGGCTGAACAAGTGACAGGGCTTTTGAACAGTTACATGAACTCTAACTATAGATTGATGGTAAAGGAGAAAAGGAAAACAATGATTAACAAGGGGTTTGGGGACACTCAAACTACAGAATCTGTTCCAGAGAGTTTCACAGAATGTTTAAAAAAATGTATATTTATTCATTTACTACTAATGGCATACTATACTAAACACTCAAGATATACAAATTAGAAAAAAACATCCTGCCATCAAGGAATTTATAGTATGGTGTGGAAAACAGAAAATTAAAACAAGAAATTACAGTACAAAATGGCAATAAAAATGATGGAGAGCAGCACAGCATACTATAGACAATCCTAGGAAAGGCAACAAACCTGGTCACAGAAGATCCTGAAAGGCTCCACAAAAAAAGTGACATCTATGCCTCTCATCATTAACATGCAAGTGACTGATTAACCATACATACTTTGCAGAGGTATTTTAAGCAGTAAGTAAACTAATGTGCCTGAAATCACAAGCACAGGACTAGGCACAAAATAATTACAATGTCTGTACATTTACCGATAATAGTGGGTGTTTTTTTGTTTTTTGTTTTTTTTTTTACTTTTTTTTGGTTTGTTTACTTTATCACTGAAGAACTATGGACAGAGATTTATGACATTCTACAGGAGGCAGCAAGCAAGAACATCCCCAAGAAAAAGAAATGCAAAAAGCAAAAATGGGTGTCTGAGGAAGCCTTACAAATAGCTGAGAAAAGAAGAGAAGCTAAAGGCAAAGGAGAAAAGGAATGATATACCCATTTGAATGCAGAGTCCCAAAGAATAGCAAGGAGAGATAAGAAAGCTTTCCTCAGTGATCAGTCCAAAGAAATAAAATAAAGGAATAGAATAGGAAAGCCTAGAGATCTCTTCAAGAAAATTAGAGATACCACGGGAAATTTTGATGCAAAGATGGGCACAATAAAGGGCAGAAACAGTATGGATCTAACAGAAGCAGAAGATATTAAGAGGTAGGAAGAATACATAGAAGAGCTATACAAAAAAAAAAAAAAAAAAAAATCATGACCCAGATAACCATGATGGTGTGATCACTAACCTAGAGCCAGACATCCTGGAATCACTATAAACAAAGCTAGTGGAGATGATGGAATTCCAGCTGAACTATTTCAAATCCTCAAAGATGATGCTGTGAATGTGCTGCACTCAATATGCCAGCAAATTTGGAAAACTCAGCAGTGGCTATGGGACTGGAAAAGCTCAGTTTTCATTCCAATCCCAAATCTCACATGCTATCAAAGGAATGCTCAAAATTTTCCAAGCCAGGCTTCAACAGTACATGAACCATGAACTTCCAGATATTCAAGCTGGATTTAGAAAAGATAGAGGAACCAGAGATCGAATTGCCAACCACTGGATTATAAAAAAGGAAGAGAGTTCCAGAAAAATATCTACTTCTGCTTTATTGACTATGCCAAAATTTTTGCCTGTGTGGATCACAACAAATTGTGAAAAATTCTTACAGAGATGGGAATACCAGACCACCTGACCACCCTCCTGAGAAATCTGTATGCAGGTTAGGAAGCAACAGTTAGAACTGGACATGGATAAACAGACTGTTCCCAACTCAGGAAAAGAGTACGTTAAGGCTATATATTGTCACCCTTCTTATTTAATTTACATGCAGAGCGCATCATGCAAAATGCTGGGCTGGATAAAGTACAAGCTGGAATCAAGATTGCCAGGAGAAATATCAATAACCTCAGATATGTTGATGACACCACCCTTATGGCAGAAAGTGAAGAAGAACTAAAAAGCCTCTTGATGAAAGTGAAAGAGGACAGTGAAAGAGCTGGCTTAAAATTCAACATTCAAAAAACTAAGATCATGGCATCAGGTTCCATCACTTCATGGCAAATAGATAGGCAAACAGTGGAAACAGTGTCAGACTATTTTCTGGGGCTCCAAAATCACTGCACATGGTGATTGCAGCCATGAAATTAAAAGACACTTGTTCCTTGGAAGAAAAGCTATGACAAACCTAGACAGCATATTCAAAAGCAGAGACATTACTTTACCAACAAATGTCTATCTAGTCAAAGCTATGCTTTTTCCAGTAGTCATGTATGGATGTGAGAGTTATACTATAAAAAAGCTGAGAGCTGAAGAATTTATACCTTTGAACTGTGGTGTTGGAGAAGACTCTTGAGAGGCCCTTGGACTGCAAGGAGATCCAACCAGTCCATTTTAAAGGAGATCAGTCCTGGGTGTTCATTGGAAGGACTGATGCTGAAGCTGAAATTCCAATATTTTGGCCACCTGATGTGAAGATCTGACTCACTGGAAATGAGTCACACTGCTGGGAAAGATTGAAGGCAGGAGGAGAAGGGGACAACAGAGGATGAGATGGTTGGATGGCATCACTAATTTGATGGACATGATATTGAGTAAGCCCTTGGAGTTGTTGATGGACAGGGAAGCCTGGTGTGCTGCAGTCCATGTGGTCACGAAGAGTCAAGACACAACGAGCAACTGAACTGAATTGAACTTCAGTTCAGTTCAGTTCAGTTCAATCACTCAGTAGTGTCCAACTCTTTACAACCCCATGAATTGCAGCACTCCAGGCCTCCTTGTCAATCACCAACTCCCGGAGTTCACTCAGACTCACCTCCATAGGGTCAGTGATGCCATCCAGCCATCTCATCCTCGGTCGTCCCCTTCTCCTCCTGCCCCCAATCCCTCCCAGCATCACAGTCTTTTCCAATGAGTCAACTCTTCGCATGAGGTGGCCAAAGTACTGGAGTTTCAGCTTCAGCATCATTCCCTCCAAAGAAATTCCAGGGCTGATCTCCTTCAGAATGGACTGGTTGGATCTCCTTGCAGTCCAAGGGACTCTCAAGAGTCTTCTCCAACACCACAGTTCAAAAGCATCAATTCTTTGGTGCTCAGATTTCTTCACAGTCCAACTCTCACATCCATACATGACCACAGGAAAAACCATAGCCTTCAATAGAGGGACCTTTCCTCGTCACAATAGTAAACACTTTTGTACTTCTTAAGGGTTCCCTTTTGCTCAGTTATTCCTTACAATAAATAAAGAGGTAGTACTGTTATTAACCTCATTGTAGATGAATTAAAATATTAAGTAATTGTGGAAGGTCACACAACTTTTAAAAGACAAGGTTATGAGTTTGAGTCAAGTCAGTTTAGCCCCGAAGCTCACATTCTATCTACCCTGTCATCAAAGTTCTCATTTTACTCTGCCTCTGATTCTTACTTCAAGTGATGTTAAGAATGTACTCATACTAAAACTATGGGCTTCCCAACTGGCTCAGATGGTAAAAAATTTGCCTGCAATTCGATCCCTGGGTTAAATCCCTGGGTCAGGAAGATCCCCTGGAAAAGGGAATGGCAATGCCATCTGGTATTCTTGCCTGAAGAATTCCATGGACAGAGGGGCTTAATGGGCTACAGTCCTTGGGGTCCCAAAGTGTTGGACAGAACTGAACCAGTTAACACTAACACCCTGATGCCTGAGTTTCTGTTTCTGGCAATCTACCTACCTGATAGGCTATGTAAACTAAGTCATGTCCAACTCTTGTAACTCCATGGACTGTAGCCCACCAGGCTCCTCTGTCCAAGGAATCTCCTAGACATAGATACTGGAGCGGGTTGCCATTTCCTCTTCCAGTAGATCTTCTCATCCCAGGGATTGAACCTAAGTCTCCTGCACTGCAGGCAGATTCTTTACTGCTAAACCACCAGGGAAGCCCCACAGGCTACTTACTGTACTGCATTTTTTTTTTTTTTTAAGTTATGCCCATCTAATCAAAGCTATGGTTTTTCCAGTTGTCATGTACATGTGAGAGTTGGACTATAAAGGAAGCTGAGCGCTGAAGGATTGATGCTTTTGAACTGTGGTGTTGGAGAAGACTCTTGAGAGTCCCTTGGACTGCAAGGAGATCCAACCAGTCCATTCTGAAGGAGATCAGCCCTGGGATTTCTTTGGAAGGAATGATGCTGAAGCTGAAACTCCAGTACTTTGGCCACCTCATGAGAAGAGTTGACTCATTGGAAAAGCCCCTGACGCTGGGAAAGATTGGGGGCAGGAGAAGAAGGGGACGACAGAGGATGAAATGGTTGGATGGCATCACTGACTCAATGGACATGAGTTTGGGTGAACTGCGGGAGTTGATGATGGACAGGGAGGCCTGTTGTGCTGCAGTTCATGGGGTCACAAAGAGTGGGACCCGACTGAGCGACTGAACTGATACACATACCAACCCAAATCTATGTGTTCTCTTTAAAGATAAAGTCACACACATGGCAGCAGGCTCAAAAAAAAAAAAAAAAAAAAAAGTTATCTATTTCCAAGCAAGACCATGTAATAATTTTTTCCTCAAATGGCAAGATTATAAATCCCATCAGTGCATAAAATCCCATCATTTTCCTAAGGCTGGTCATTTTCTCCACCCATGTTTTTTCCTCTTTTGGGATATGTTACAAACCAAATATTGTCAATTTGACATTCAGACAACAACTTGGATTCAGACTTTAGACACTGTTTTAGGTTCTTTTGGGGCAAGGAAAATAGTTTTCTTTTTATGCAGCAACTCTTTCCTCTTGTTCTTTTTATTTTTATTGTTTTGTTTCATATTTTATTTCCATATTTTGTTTCATTATTATCCAAACTTAATATGGTTTCTATTTAGTTCTTTGTTTCAGGATATAATTAAAGGAAATACATTCACTAACTATAATACAACTTTTAATTTTTCAATGACACACATTTTTAAGTTAGTAAAGCCTCAATTTTTCTTATTTTTCTCTGGCCGGGAAAAGAGCCTGCTAAGTCATGTGCAACAATGGGATTTGAAGAGTACCTCTGAAAAAGAAATAAGAATGGAAGAGAACTGGTCCTTACTTTTCATTTTAAATATCAACTATTAAATGTATACACAGTACTAGCAATTATTCATAATCAAATTCTATGCTTTGAGAAGTCAGCAAATCCACAATCCTGAAAATGCTGGTTATTTTTATGCAAATATGTACTGTGCATAAACAATTGTAACTCAGGAAATGGAGTTTTCTTTGTAGCCAAAGGTGGTGTTAGCAAGTTTTTAACTATAGGTTTCAAAGTTTGCTGCTACCTACTATTCATTTTTCTATAGTGATCTCTTGCCTGTGTATTTTCCAAAATCATATTTATTTATTTCCAGTTGATATAGAAGGTTTTCATTTCTTACAAACCTATTATACTTTTTTGATTTTTATGGAACAAATAAATTTAAAAATTGTGTTAAGAATTATCAAGGTCCTTGATAATTTTCAAGGATGTATTCTTTTGTTTTACTTGTTATGATGCTGCTATTTCCATGTTACCTTGATACAGCAGCACGCAATTCTTACACTGCCTATGATAAAGTATGGTTTCTATTAAAGTTGCAATTGATTCTGTATAAGAACTACATTTTGAAATAGACCTTTTCACTTTTCTCTTGGCAATGCCTATTTCTACTTTAGAATCTCTATGGACTTAATACTTGAAGCCAATTGAGTTTTATTACATTTTAATGTTCCCAATACTGTGATGGCATGAATTAGCTAACCTCTAACCTATTATAGCCTTCTGTTAAGATCTGACAAACAAAAATTTGTACTGTGTATTATGATGCTTATACAATTGTAGCTCTGCTCATTTCCAGCAATCAACATTGTGGCTGTCATTTATGTTCACTCTAGGCCTCAAATTTCTTGTCTCTAAACTAGTAACGGATCTCTCTGGAATGACTTTCTCTGAATTGCTGAGAGGGTCAAAGGACATAAGATATGACTTGGCTTCTCAAAGTGGAGAACAAGGATTCCTAGGAGGAAAATTAGTAATTAGGAGGCACAGAATCCTTAGAACAAAGAATGTGCATCCTCCAACAGGAAGGATTTCACTGAAAATATAGGAGGAGAAAAATGAAAAAAAAATTTATAATAAAACAAACAACAGTATTATGGTATGGAATTTAAAGCTTACATGAATGTTTAAGAGAAAACATTCAAAACTAACAGTGATAAAAGGTCTCTCATGGAACTAAAATTCCCTTTTGTCACTCTCCTCTGTTTATCTCAACCACCCACTCTCCTATCAAGCTTGTATATTTACTTTTCTCTATCTTATGAGGACTTGACTTGAGAAATAAACATGCAAATTTTTCTAATTCTGTACAAAACTGACATTCAAATATGACATATTACTATCACCTTTGGTCTTTCTGAAATTGTGTTCAATATCTTGAAAATACTTCATTATCTGCAGTTTACCACTTAATTCAAGTAGGTATCTTTACTCTGTGATCACTGTAACTACCTTGCTGCTGACCTACGGTATCTATTCTGGTTTCTCTCAAAGTTAGCCTCCAGCAAGCAAATAAAATAGTGCTTCTGAATCTTTAATCCAGTCATGGTACATTCTCCCTTGAAACACAGCTGTGACTTCCCATTTTTCTGGGGAAAAATATAAAAGTTTTCAATATATCTTCTTAAGCCTTCCATTCCAGATCCCTTAATTCTTCCCAGCTCTCTCTGTTCCTACTGTTCTTATCTTTCAGCCCCTAGTAATGTTTAAACTCTGTCTTGCCACTGGGACTTAGCACATAATATCCTCTTGCTGAAATGGTTTTCCTTCCTCTCCATCTAGTGACTCTTCCTCTTGCTTGAGATCTTTCATGAAAAAACAAACTCCCTATATAAAGTTTTCACTGTCCACTACAGTTAGGTAAAGTAAGGCTCTGTAGCACCTCATATGTCTCTTTTGCCATACTTACTACAGTTGCAACCAAACATTATTTGGGCAAGTATTTTACTAAAGTTTTTCTTTATTACTTCTCTGTTGAAACTCCATCAGTCTACCTTGTTTCATAGTAGCACATAATAAATCATATATATATATAATATATATGTATATATATTTGATGGAGGAATGAATAAATGAATGGATACAACTTCACTTTAAATCATGATTTTCATCACTGTCATTTTCCTAAGTATTTTATAGCTAAATATCTATAAAGTGGGCTTCCCAGGCGGCACTAGTGGTAAAGAACCTGCCTACCAGTGCAGGAGATATGAGATGTAGGTCCAATCCCCAGGTAGGGAAGATGCCCTGGAGGAGGGCATGGCAACCCACTCCAGTATTCTTGCCTGGAAAACCCAATAGACAGAGGAGCCTTGCACACTGCATTTCATAGGGTTGCATAGAGTTGGACGCAACTGAAGTGACTTAGCATGTGCACATGTACTTACAAAGTAGAGTTATAAAATTTTTCCAAGGTAGTAATATTACATACTGCATGTCTCATTTATGTAAAATTTTATTGCTGACATAGTGTTGAGTATATAGTAGAATTAAAGTGACCTTTTATTCAAATGGATTGAATGATGCAATTTATAGGGAAATGAAGATCAGTTATATGTTTGATATTAATTTGTTTACTGATATTCTCTGATTGAGATAGAACTATATGTATTCTACTCAGAAAAAGTATATTACATTACCATCTAATCTCTATAAACTATCATGGAGAAAGGAAGAATGATCCCAGATAGAATATATTAACGATGAGTGAAAATGTAGAAAACAATTAGCATTTAGCACAAAGATAATTACCTTTGTTAGAAATTAGATATAGACATTTGAAAGCTGGAACTGATAATTGAGTTACTTATGTATTAAGCATTCACCATAGGTAAGAAACAGCAATAGGCATTGTGAGGATATCCATTTAAATTAGAGGGTATATCTATCCCAAGACAGTTAAGTTCCCATTAGAGGAAAAAAAAAAGGCAAAATAGAGCTAGCCTGCTGCAATAAATGCTACAGGACAGCTTTATAGGCTAGTTTGTACCTCGCCACCCTCTGTCCCCAGTCCATCCAGTTTATATATTGAAGTCCTAATCCTTGGTCCCTCCGAATGCGATAGTGTTCAGCCTAGAATGTAAATAGGGTAAAATAAGGTCATTTGGTTGACAGGTTTTAGTATTCAATAAACAGTTGTCCAAAATACAGGTGCCCTTACAAAAAGAAGAATTTTAAACACAGGTACACACAAAAGGAAGAGAACGTAAAAGCATAGGAAGAAGATAGCCATCTACAAGGCCAGGAGGGAGACCCTCAGGAGGAAAATGACATGCCCAAACCTTGATCTTGAGCTTCTAGCTTCTAGAATTGTGAAGAAATGAATTTCTATTGTTTAAGCCACCTGGTCTGTGGTACATTTTTAGTGGCATTTCTATCTAACTAATACATACAATTATAATCTCAGTTGTGTCCGACTCTCTGCGACCCCATGAATCGCGGCACGCCAGGCCTCCCTGTCCATCACCAACTCAAAAAAAAGTTTTTCTGGAGGCTTACAAGTCTGTAGTGGAAGTGGCATCTCTGCTGATTTATTGATATTTGAATAAGACTTCCAATAGCAGGATTACATTCTTCTCTGTTTCCACAGATCACTCAGTAAACCTCTCAACTTCAAGTCTTGTAAAACGACTCCAGTTTTGGTCACCTGTACCTTAAATCTTGACACCTACAATCCTCTATATTAGTTTCCTATGGTTACTGTAATAAATTACCACACACTCAGTGGTTTAAGGTAACACAAGTTTATTTATTTGTTTTTACAGTTTTAAGGGTCAGAGGACTAAAATTGAGGTGTTGGCTGAGCTTCTTCCTTCTGAAGCCTCCCGAGGATTTATTCCTTCTCTTTTGCTGGAAAAAAAGCACAGTAACCTCTTGCTTCCTTTGGTACATCTCCTACTGCTAACTTGGACCTTAATCTTCCTTTTACAAGAACCCTTGTGGTTACATTGTTTCACTCGGGTGATATAGGATAATCTTCCCTTCTCAATATCCGTAACTTGATAATATTAGGAAGTCCCTTTTTCCATGTTATATAGCCACAGGTTCTGGGTGTCATGATGTAGACATCTTTGGGGGACATCATTTTGCCTAGTACATCCTATGAGACAGATCTCTCATATTTCAATACCCTGCTCTTCAAACTTGGTCTTTCATCTTCCATTTTCTCATTCCTGTTAAGCTTGCTCATTGAACTCTAGCAACAGCCAGTATTGTATCTTTCCTTTTCTCTAGATTGTGGCTTCTGCTTTACTGTTTACTGTAATTTGATCATCCTTATCACTCTCTTCCCAGATCCTTCAGTTCCCTTATTTACTGTCATGCCATTGCCCAGGCCCAGGCACATCCCAAACTGATCAGTCACCTATCCACTCTTCTCCCATACAAAGGTGCCCCTGCAGAGTAGAGTACCGCACAACAAGGGTCTCCAATCTAAGTCAGTTTGCAGTATTAATTTCACTTATCCCTTTCCAGTTTCAATTTCTATTAAAAGAAAAGAAAACAAAAACAGGAAAATAAACTTTTACCCTTCACCTTAAACATTCCCAATCCTCACCATTTCTCAGCAGATGATGTTACTTCCTATTTTCAGGAAATAATTTAGCCCATCAGTACAAAATATCTGATTCTTGCCCCCCCACCCACAGAATCCTAGAAAGGTGTGTGATCAATCTCCATTCCCCTTAGAAAATGCTGGAAGGAACATACATTTGATTGTGTCATACTGCTGCTTAAAAATATTTATCGGTTCCCAGCTATCTTCAGAGTAACTTATAGCATCTTAATTTAGGAAGGAAAAGTGTTCCAAACCATTGAAATAACTTACTGTTTTGCATCTTCATCTTATACTATATCTATATTGCACTTATTATCTAAACAGGTAATTTTACACTATTATACATACTTGATCAACTTTGTCTATAATGTTCTTATAGTATGCTATAAACTAGCAAACTCTCCTTAATATTTTTCCTAGGATATCTTCCTCAACTCTTAGAGAAATTAGCAGATATTCCTCTTGACTGAAGTACTATATAATACTCCTCCTCCTCCTCTTGCTGCTCTGACTACTATTAGCACTACCCAGACTATTATAAATAATGTAATAATCAGCTACCATTAGCCGAGTTAACCGATGCAAATAATATTTCTTTTGAATTTCCCCGATTACCCCTTAATTTAAGTCCATTTATTATTCCTTTTATTCTTGAAATTCCTGAAGCTTAAGGCAGTTAAGAGTTTTGTCCAAGGTTGCACAGATTAAAGATTTACACTCAAGTCTGTCTGATCTAAAATTTTTTACTAAATGTTATATTCTATTACCTCTCTTATAAATTTATCATATTAAACTGCAAGGCCACATAGTCTATATTATATCAGTTACATATGCTAAAGGATTAGAAATTCTGAGGAGAAATTTATGTAAATCAAATTATTTTTTAATACTTCCTTAGTGCCAAACTAACATGTTACTGACAGAGAACATGAAAAACAATTATTATTATTTAAAACCTGTGCTTTCTTCTATAAATTGAGGTGCTTTAAATTCACCAAATGATACATAATCTACAAACTCATTTACTCTTTCCTAATGAACAGAAAAATGCTTCTCTGAATGTTTATAATATACTCTTTTGCTTGTGTAAACTATATAAATGTTATTAGAAATATTTCAGATTATAAGTACTTGATTGACTTTATTCTGATAAAAGGAATTGGACAATTATAGTACTCAGTTATTTTTTCCCATTTATTATTTCTTATTATTTTTAACTTCTCATTAGCACCTCCCATGTGATACATACTGCAAGGGAGACTTCTGTGTATAGAAAATAATTCTAACTGTGAACAGAATATCAGATTAAAAGATGTTAAATCACTTACCCAGTCCATTCTAAAGGAGATCAGTCCTGGGTGTTATTTGGAAGGACTGATGCTAAAGCTGAAACTCCAATACTTTGGCCACTTTATGCGAAGAGTTGACTCATTGGAAAAGACTCTGATGCTGGGAGGGATTGGGGGCAGGAGGAGAACGGAATGACAGAGGATGAGATGGCTGGATGGCATCACCGACTCGATGGACATGAGTTTGGGTGAGCTCCGGGAGATGGTGATGGACAGGGAGGCCTGGCATGCTGCAATTCATGGGGTTGCAAAGAGTCGGACACGACTGAGCGACTGAACTGAACTGAATGATAACCTTAGCGTTGCTGCTGCTGCTGCTGCTGCTGAAGCTGCTGCTGCTGCTGCTGCTGCTGCTGCTAAGTCGCTTCAGTCGTGTCCGACTCTGTGCGACCCCGCAGACTCTGCCATCCCTGGAATTCTCCAGGCGACAACACTGGAGTGGATTGCCATTTCCTTTTCCAATGCATGAAAGTGAAAAGTCAAAGTGAAGTCGCTCAGTCGTGTCTGACTCTTAGCGACCCCATGGACTGCAGCCCACCAGGCTTCTCTGTCCATGGGATTTTCCAGGCAAGAGTACTGGAGTGGGGAACCTTAGTGTTACTGATGCTAATTCTGCAGGCTGCATACATTTACATTTTTAAAAAGTGATCACTTTTCAAATTATCTTTTCATTTACAATGATAGGAGGGGCAACAGGAGATGGAAAGCCAGATTTTGAAGGCTCCTCAAAGGACGTTGTCTGCCAATTATATGCTAGCCCATAGCATTGCAGAACAGTAGACAATGGGATGCAGAGCACTTCGTCTCTGCCAATGGACACCACCACTGACTTTTTATAGTTAACATTTCCTGAAACAGCTGGAGTTTGAAATTTCCTAAACCCAAGCCCACTCAGCATCTATTTCAATATATGGCAGTCACAACTGAGGATCTATCCAATAAAGTTTATACCAACTGGCTTTATATTTGAAGCCATATATCAGATGCATAGTTAACTATACTAATCTCATCCTGAAAATGAATGAATTAAAATACATTACCACAGGGTTGGCTAGCTAAACAAATACCATAAAGTTTGAAACTATCACTGCCTAATTCATGCCTGTAATTAAATTTTAGGAGTTTATGTACCAAAAACCTGGAATGGTCTCCTAATGACCCCTGGAAGCCAGGTCTTTTAAGCTGAGTGCACCCATGGACATGATTGGCCCCAAATCTGACCCATATGTCTTCCTGGGTTACTTTGAGGGTGAAACTGATAATTGTCCTGATTCCTGAAAGATCCTTCTTTTATGTTCTGCACTTGAATGTAATGTGTTTCATTTTCATTAGGTGAAAGCATAGAGCTTCAAGCAGAATGATCTACTGAGACACTGTAGAAAATGCATGCAGCACACACATTAGAGTACATATTGAGAGGACACACAGTATGAACAGCTTTTTCTATGACTCAAGATTAAAAACTCTAAAAGCTATATTAATTTTTTACCTTTAGAAAACTGCACTGTTTTAAAGCCATTCATATGTGTAACTTAAAGAAATGTGAAATTAGGCAGCAGTAATAGTGTTATTTCTTTCATAAATTCAGACAGATTATCAGTTAATCCCCAAGAGCTTTCTATTTATTTTAAAATCATTTCCTTGTTATTTTCCCCAGATTGGGAGGCGTGAGAGCATAGATGTTTGTAGCCATAGGATCCACCCTTCCGGCAGCTGCTTGGATTATGCTGAGGACTTTACAAGAGTATTTAGAAAAGCATGAAAAATCCTGATTGCTAAGCATAAAAAGGAGAATATGCATAATATGGGAAAAGGTTATGAATTTTTATTACCCACTTCTCAGAGCTCCATTTTTCAAACATATATGGAGTCAGCATGGCTCTGTAGATGGAACTAGACCAGGAGCAGCAGGGCTAGATATTACACTCCCAGCTTTTACACAAACCAGATTTATGCTCTCACACAAGCACTTAACACCTTAGAGTTTGAACTAATGATCTTTCATATTCAGTTCAAATTTAATGTTTTGTTACTCCATTTTGCAGGGTTTTTTTTCATAACATATCATCTGCCTACCTATCTATCTACAAACCTACCTTATATCCATTTTCAAAAACACTTATTAAATAAACTTGCTTTATCTTTACTTAGAAGTACCAGTTTTCAAAATCTACTGAAGTCTTGGGTAATTTGGAAATGTATGGTTAAAAGAAACTCTTGGCTGTAGCAAAAATATTCCCCAAACTGTAATACACTGTATGATGAAAAAAATGTGCCATGCCAAATTGAGACAGTTATTTAAACACAAGTTGATGCTTACTGGGTAAAACAACTGTTTATAAATATGATGAGCTTATCATGGAGCCAAGAAAAAGGATTTACACAACATATACATAGGGGTCAGAGACTGAGTAGAGTAACTTAAGAAATGATGGCACATTAAGGGAAAAAAAAAACAAACACTTTTTTTAAGAGCTTATGGGCTTATCTGCTGAAAAGTAAATCTCTTATTATTCTTTGTCTTGTGTTTCTTTGAAGAGCTATTATATTGTGACGTGTATACATTAATAGGATAGGAATAGAATATTTTATTTTTTCTTCTATAATATTTACTACTACATTTAAACATTCTATTTCTCATATCTCTACCTACCAAATTTTCTTTAAAACAGACTAACAGAAAAAAATATTGATAGGATAATTAAGGAAACAGGATACACATACAACAGAAGAAAGGGGATTGTTTGTAGCAATTTTTCTTCAGTTTCCCCACTTGCTTATGTTTTTGAAATCAACCTTCAAATAATAGTTTTCAGCTTTATTTAAGACATATTATTATGGTATTTAGTCACCCAACCATGTTCAACTTTGCCATCTCATGGACTGTAGCTAGCTAGGCTCTTATCCATGGAATTTTTCAGGCAAGAATATTGGAGTGAGTGAGTTGCCATTTCCTACTACAGGGGATTTTCTTGACCCAGAGGTTGAACCTATGTCCTTTGTGTCTTCTGAATTAGCAGGCAGATTCTTTACCACTGTGCCATGCCCTTAAGAATTCATAGTGATAAACAATTTGTTTAAATCACACTGTGCCTGACATATTCTCAGGTAGCTTTTAATGATCAGTGCCTCATGGTGTTCACACCCTTATATACTGTCTTCCCCTTAAGAGTGAGCAGAATCTGATTTTATCCAATCAAATATAGCACAAGTGGTGAAATGCCACAAGCTTATGATTCATAGCTCAGTTGGTAAAGAATCCGCCTGCAATGCAGGAGACCCGGGTTCAATTCCTGGGTCAGGAAGATCCCCTGGAGAAGGGATAGGATACCCACTCCAGTATTCTTGGGCTTCCCTTGTAGCTCAGCTGGTAAAGAATGTCTGCAATGTGGGAGACCTGGATTTGATCTCTGGGTTGGTAAGATGCCCTGGAGAAGGGAAAGGCTTCTCACTCTAGTATTCTGGCCTAGAGAATTCCATGGGCTGTATAGTCCATGGGGTCTAAAAGAGTTGGACACGGCTGAGCGACTTTCACTTCACTTTCATGTTACATTATGTGGACTTTGGCAGTGCATTTCTGTTAGAGACCCACCTTGCCACCTTGCTGAAGTAAGAAGCCATGTTGGAGAAGCACAGGTGTCAAGGAGCTGTGGGTGGCCTCCAGGAACTGGGGGAGGCCTCTAGAAGAGATCTCTTTGCTGTCAGCAGAAACCTGAAGTTCTCAGCCTACAACCACAAGTAAGTTAGGTGAGGAGGTGGGAGGGGGGTTCAGGATTGGGAACTCATGTACACCCGTGGCTGATTCATGTCAATGCATGGCAAAACCAATACAGTATTGTAAAGCAAAATAAAGTAAAAATAAAAAATTTTAAATTAAAAAAAAAAAAGAAAATAGATTGTTACCTATTTGAACTTCTGGATGATAACCCCATCCTGGTCAATACCTTGATTCTAGCCTTGTGAAACCGTAAGTAGAAGATCCAGATAAGAAACCCCCAGCTCCTGACCTGCAGAATCCGTGGAGTAATAAATGTGTATTTTTTTTAAGTTGGCAGGTTATAGTTATTTGTTATATAGCAATATATAAATAACACCATAGCATTTGAGAAAGAAGCAGAATTCAAACCCAGGTCTATCTGACAGTTAAACCAATTCTCTTTCCATAACATCAGTGTTCTACAAGCTTGGGTCCCAGGATCTCTTCTATAATAATTACCTGGAAGATTTATTAAAAATATTGTTTTGAGGATTTCAAAGCTGATCTACTGAGACAGAATCTCTGGAATAAAGGCTGAATAGCTGTATTTTTTACAAATTCCTGAAGTGATGGTTATATACAGTAATGTTGAGAATGTTTCACTATACATATTGCTTTTATAAGCTGTAGATTTATTCCAATTAGGTATAATGGCTATAGAACAGAATATCCTTTTATCTTCTAAAAGAGGGTTTTTTTATGGAAGGTTGATCATTCTAAGATTTTTATTACAATATAACTAAATTATTAACTGATAGTAGAGATAGAATTGCATCTTTACAACTTAGTTTGCATATTTTCCCATTATCATCCAAAAATAAAAATATTAGGCACTTATTTTATGGCTTAAAAAAAAAAACAAACCACCACAGGATGTGAGACCTTTCATAGATTAAGAATTAAGTATCTGAAATATGAACTGCACCTATATTGTTAATCTCCACTCTATGTACGCAACAGCTGTCAGTCACGGTGCTGGATACAAAGAGGGTACTCAGTGAATATTTTCTGACCATTAACTAAAGTTTAAAACAGGCAGACACACCAGTCTTTAGCTTTTTCAAGCCTTAATCCTTTCAGATAGAACTTCTCAACCTGAATTACAGGTATATCAACATAAAGACCCTCTCAGCTCTGCCTGGTACTCGTCTGTTCCTACTAGACCTAAGTAGCATTGCTCATTTACTTTATTGTGCCTCTTACTATTGCTACTTGTGTCATGGTTAAACAGAGATGGAGAGTTCCACATTAGAGTTTATATGACATAAAGGGTACAAAAAACAACTTTAAGTAAAAATGTCTTTTAATTTATGAGAAACAGAATCTCACCACTTTAATTTTGTATGTCTGTTTGACTTCTGAAAGTGATCGGCAGGTTTCCCAGAAACATCACCAGAAATACCTTTGTATAACCAAGAAGATAAAATCAGCTCATTTCCTGTGATCTGCAGTGAACCAAGTGTGAGTTTAAATACTAAGGAATTCATGTACTAAGACTATAATATCATAATG
Source organism: Capra hircus (assembly GCF_001704415.2). Taxonomy (NCBI): domain Eukaryota; kingdom Metazoa; phylum Chordata; class Mammalia; order Artiodactyla; family Bovidae; genus Capra; species Capra hircus. The sequence goes on from NC_030813.1 coordinate 27,875,215, forward strand.
CTATAATCTGTAAAAGACCTCTTACTTCTTATTGTATAAAAGACCAAAATTTGTTCAAAAGAGTGAAAAGTCTTATCCAGGCCAAGAGTGTGATTTTAAGAATCCTCTTCCAATGTTCTTTCTTTAATACTGATTTCAAGTTTTATGCAGTGTGAGCCTCAGTGACTATGGAAATAAAAAAGTCTCAAGATTGAGTTAGGCTAGGAAACAAAGAAAGACTAGTTCCCCAGTACTAAAATTCTCCCATGATAGCAGGGGAGATACATATAGACAACTATAGGCAAGGAGGCCTCTAGTACTTCAAAGTGAAAGTGAAATTGCTCAGTCGTGTCCGACTCTCTGTGACCCCATGGACAGTAGCCTGCACCAGAAAATCCCAGTCCATAGGATTTTCTAGGCCAGAGTACTGGAGTGGGTTGCCATTTCCTTCTCCAGGGAATCTTCCCAACCGAGGGATCGAACCCAGGTCTCCTGCATTGTAGACAGACGCTTTACCATCTGAGCCACCAGAAGTCTAGTATTTCAAATAGATCCTCAAATGGCTTGGGTAAATGTCAAATGTAACTCCTATGTTTCTGTATATTTATCACATACGTTGGGCTTCATTCTCTCTCTTTCTCTTTCTGTAAGTACATACACAAACATTCTACCTCTCTTTTAGTGGGAAAATTCCTACCCTTTACTTTGGGGCACACAGGAAGATTATACTTCCTCATTCCTCTTGAAAGTAGACAAGACCAGATGACTTGTTTTAGGCAATAAAGTAAGAGCAGATTTAGCATTTCCTTCATAGGTAGAAACATTTAATTGCTAGAACTCATGCCTCCAGCAATATATTTTCCAACACCAATGATCATAGCACAAATTGATGTGAAAATGCTCTTAATTCAAACCAGCCTGGAATGCTAAGCCACGACAAGGAGAAAAATGGATCTGAAGATTTACTCAGATGTACAAAGTACTGAATACAACCAAGAAATACTTTTTGGGTATAGTTGAGGCACTCATCTTTTGGGATTGTTACTAGGACATAATCTAGTCCATTCTGTTTAAAACATATACTGAAGATAGATAATAATCCTTAGACAGAGCTTAATCTTAATTTAGAAGTACATAGTGAAACTGTCCTATAATTTTTAATGCTAATTCATCTCCAAGTGAGAAAGGGGTGACTTTTATCTAGTAGAGTATTGTTATTTTTTTTCTTTGATTCTATCCCCTAATGGCTCCACCTTCCATACACTCTCATTCTATGTCTCCTTGGATGTGTTTAGAATATAACTGACCGATTTTCCCAGCTTTATTGAGGTATAATCAACACACAACATTGTAAATTTAAGGTGTATGATGTGTTGATTTGATATATTTATGAACTGCAAAATGATTGCTATCATACTATTAGCCATGTCCTCCTCCAGGGGATCTTCCCGACCCAGGGATTGAACCCAGGTCTCCCATGCTTCCCTGGTTGGTAAGACAGATAGAATCTGCCTCTAATGCAGGAGACCTCAATTCAATCCTGGGTCAGGAAGATCCCCGGGAGACAGGAATGGGAATCCATTCCAGTATCCTTGCCTGGAGGATTTCATGGACAGATCATGGGGTTACAAAGAGTTGGACATGACTGAGCAACTTTCACTTTTCACTTTTATAGTATTAATTACCACCTCTACCCCATCATACAATTACCATTTTTTATTCTTATGATGAGAACGTTTGAGATCTACTCTCTTAGCAATAAGAATATGATAACGTTTTATCATCTATAATCACTGTGCTGTACGTTAGATCCCCAAACTTGGGGCTCTGAGATGATCCATGTCCCTACCACACACATACACACCTTGGAGCATGAAGAACACACAGCAACAGCGATTAGAAGCAATGGACCACTAACGCACATAACAATGAGGATAGACTTTTAAAGGTAATACTGAATGAAAAACCTAATGTAATTTATACCACATTGGAGAATACAGGGAAGACCAAGAAGTTCTTCTCTATTCAGGAGAACAATATTAAAAAGGAACTGTGTTTAATGGAGAGTGCTGACACTCAGTCATGTCTGACTCTTTGTGAAACTAAAAAGCCGTCCCTCCCAGTTCTACCACCGAGACGGGGTGGGCATGCATCGGGGTAGGCCTGACGGCATCCCTGACTGACGTCCAGCTCCTCACCATTAAACCTTGCTTGCCTCTGATGCCACCTGGGGTCCAATCAGAGTAGCCTTCCGGAATGCCTCCCAGGCTGAGACTGCTGGGGGAAACATTCTCATCACCTGAGAGCCTGCGTGAAAAAGTTGGCTTAAATCTCAACATTCAGAAAACGAAGATCATGGCATCTGGTCCCATCACTTCATGGGAAATAGATGGGGAAACAGTGGAAACAGTGTCAGACTTTATTTTGGGGGGCTCCCAAATCACTGCAGGTGGTGATTGCAGCCATGAAATCAAAAGATGCTTACTCCTTGGAAGGCAAGTTATGACCAACCTAGATAGCATATTCAAAAGTAGAGACATTACTTTGCCAACAAAGGTCCGACTAATCAAGGCTATGGTTTTCCCAGTGGTCATGTATGGATGTGAGAGTTGGACTGTGAAGAAAGCTGAGCACCGAAGAACTGATGCTTTTGAACTGTGATGGTGGAGAAGACTCTTGAGAGTCCCTTGGACTGCAAGGAGATCCAACCAGTCCATTCTGAAGGAGATCAGTCCTGGGTGTTCTTTGGAAGGAACTGTGTTAGAGCTGAAACTCCAGTACTTTGGCCACCTCATGAGAAGAGTTGACTCATTGGAAAAGACTCTGATGCTGGGAGGGATTGGGGGCAGGAGGAGAAGGGGATGACCGAGGATGAGATGGCTGGATGGCATCACCGACTCGATGGACGTGAGTCTGAGTGAACTCTGGGAGATGGTGATGGACAGGGAGGCCTGGTGTGCTGCAATTCATGGGGTCACAAAGAGTCGGAAACGACTGAGCGACTGAACTGAATTGAATAGTATGGTTACCAGACTCTTACCTTGTGTTAATCACTGCATTTACTTTTAAAATTCTTGCCATATATAAAAGGTAATAATTGTCTATCTCACTGTTAACAGTATTAAAACGTAAGGAAGATAAATGATTTGTGTGTGTATAATGTGTCCACATATGCGTTTAAAGAAAGTAAATCATTAGATGCTTGGGCAGTTGAAGAAAAAACTATGAATTGTAAGGGGTAAAAGAAGATTTTCCTTAGAGACAAAATATCAGAAATAAAAGAAAAATTTGGAGGAGAAATGAAAAAAGAAATAAAATGAGATTGAACATTGATATTTCTTTTGACTTGTATAAAATTTTATATTCACAATATGAAGACCTATTGATTACATTATGATTTCATATTTTAAAGTTTAAATTGGATATATAACCTAACTTCATTGGAGATATGTGCCAAGAGTTTAGATGCTCTAAATTACCTATCCAATTTCAAATACTCTATTGAAATATTATACCATGGTATAACAGGCAAATAGAGTATGTAATTTCAATATAGCATGCAATTTCAATATAGCATAACATTTTAATAGCACTAAAAAAAGTAATTTTGGTTCTTTTTTTTTTTAGAGAGATATTGTTTTTATTGTATTTTTAAAACCTTCCTATTGGCTTCTGGAAAGAATTCACTTCAAATATATATTTTGTGAATGCTATGAATTCTGCCTTTCTTCAAGAAAACAGAAAGTAGAAACAGAAAAATATGTATTTTTCTACACCAATTCCAGAAAAATGTCATCACTATTTCCTTTGAAAATTTGTATTTTTAAATCATGTAATATCTAATGATATTTTAGTAATAATATAAATTGTGTCTAAATTTCAGAAAAGGTATAAATAAATTTGAATCTCTTTATGTTGTATAGTGTTACAAAAAAGAAAGTGGAGCCAGAGAAGATGCTCACAGCCTAGATTTCAGGCAAATACTTGGGACAGTTACTAAGTGTGTATTCTTGGCCTTGTGCAGGTAAGAATTCAAAAGCGAGCCACACCAAAGTAAAAGAGGTTTTTTCAGGAAGAAACACACTCCTCAGACAGAGTGGAAGGCAAGAGGCCCTGAAATACATGGTGGTTAGTTTTTATATTCCGGGTCATTTCATAGGCTAATGAGAAGGAGGATTATATCAACTATTTTGAGGAAGGGGCAGATATTTCTGGGAGTTGGTTCACCACCCACTTTCTGGCCTTTTATCAGTTCAGTTCAGTTCAGTTGCTCAGGGGTGTCCGACTCTCTGCAACCCCATGAATCACAGCATGCCAGGACTTCCTGTCCATCACCAACTCCCAGAGTTCACTCAGACTCACATCCATTGAATCAGTGATGCCATCCAGCCATCTCATCCTCTGTCGTCCCCTCCTCCTCCTGCCCTCAATCCCTCCCAGCATCAGAGTCTTCTCCAATGAGTCACCTCTTCGCATGAGGTGGCCAGAGTACTGGAGCTTCAGCTTTAGCATCATTCCTTCCAAAGAAATCCCAGGGCTGATCTCCTTCAGAATGGACTGGTTGGATCTCCTTGCCGTCCAAGGGACTCTCAAGAGTCTTCTCCAACACCACAGTTCAAATGCGTCAATTCTTCAGCACTCAGCCTTCTTCACAGTCCAACTCTCACATCCATACATGACCACTGGAAAAACCATAGCCTTGACTAGATGGACCTTTGTTGGCAAAGTAATGTCTCTGCTTTTGAATATGCTATCTAGGTTGTTCATAACTTGCCTTCCAAGGAGTAAGCATCTTTTAATTTCATGGCTGCAATCACCACCTGCAGTGATTTGGGAGCCCCCCAAAATAAAGTCTGACACTGTTTCCACTGTTTCCCCATCTATTTCCCATGAAGTGATGGGACCAGATGCCATGATCTTCATTTTCTGAATGTTGAGCTTTAAGCCAACTTTTTCACTCTCCTCTTTCACTTTCATCAAGAGGCTTTTTAGTTCCTCTTCACTTTCTGCCATAAGGGTGGTGTCATCTGCATATCTGAGGTTATTGATAGTTGGACTTTTATAGTTGGCCCCAGAACTGTCATGGAAGATAAGGGTGTGTCATTTAGTGTGCTGATGTATTACAAAGAGTTTATATGAGGTTCCAGGTATACTGAAAGTCAATCATACACCGTCTTGGACCTGTTGGTTTTAACAAGTTTATGTTGTATCCTCAATGGCTGTGTCATTCTTTTAAAGTTGTGCCTGTCCCCTTCCTGTCTCAATAGGACTGGGAAATAAAGAAACTTTTCTGTTAAGAAAACTATTCTACCTATTCTTTTCACTTTCACAAAAATATATATCGAAGTATATATTACCTCCATAATAAAATAATAATAATATCTATGGAGCTTAAGCACCTACTATAAATACATTCCAGTCACTGTTCTAAGAAGTTGGCACATAGTATGCCATTTAATTTTTAGCAGCACCCTGTGGAGAAGGCAATGGCAATGCACTCCAGTACTCTTGCCTGGAAAATCCCATGGGCGGAGGAGCCTGGTGGGCTGCAGTCCATGGGGTCGCCAAGAGTTGAACATGACTGAGTGACTGCACTTTCACTGTTCACTTTCATGCATTGGAGAAGGAAATGGCAACCCACTCCAGTGTTCTTTCCTCGATAATCCCAGGGATGAGGGAGTCTGGTGGGCTGCCGTCTATGGCGTCGTACAGGGTCGGACGCTACTGAAGCGACTTAGGAGCAGTAGCAGTGAGATAATACTATTATGGAGAAACTGAGGAACAAGGTTCTTATGCAAGGTCGCAAAGAGTTAATGACCTAGCTGAACTACAAACATGTGGTCTGGCTTCAGAATTTGTATTCTTAACCACTTGGTATCTTTATTTCTCAGTGTGGCAGTCATGACTCTTGTTAACTTGTAGGAAAGAACCTTTCTAGAATCATCACACATTACTCTGCTATAGCTACTCAACCTCACAGCCAATCTGCTCCTGAACTATATCATGTATTCTTTTTCTTGTGGTTGTTTTCTTTATCCTTCCTTAAAGAATGCTTGTCATTTTTATAATAGCTAGGTCAAAAATCAAATTTGTCTGATTCCTCACAAACCCAGTTCTCCATCCTACCAACCACAGTGGATTCCTCTTTTCCTCCTTCATACCCCTATAATCATCTAGCACTTAGCTTAAATCACTTGTAGATCTCTTCCCACCTACTGCTTTCTGTTTTGCCTTGTGGTTATATGCACACATCTTTACATTCCTAAATAATCTTACAATGTTTCAAGACCAGGTCTGTTTATTTTTAGTCATATTATCTGATCTTACCTTTGAAAGCATAGCTTTTGATTGAATATGTTACTAAATGAATAGATAAGTGATTTAAATTTTAAAAAAAGATCAAAGGATATGAAGGCAATCAATCTTGAGACATAATTAAAGTGTTCACTGTCACGCAGCATATCATCGTTTTTTCCAGACTACTGGGACTCTTTTATAAATAAATTTCAAGTGAGACTTAAGAACTCATTCACTCATGAAGTGAATGATATACTTTTTACATCATAAGACTGAATCAAATACATGTAAAAATAAGATATAATGTCCTAATCATTCATCAAAATTTGTGAAAATGTAAAATGTATAACCAAGCATGGTAGTATCTCTATTTCTCCTAAATATATTCTGGACTACTTGAGCATAGGAGCAATAGTTTGCTCTCTACCATTATAATATTTCATAGTGTATATCCATAGAAAGTATTAATATATTCTTGGCTGAGTGAAATAAAAATACAAAAAATGAGTAAAAAATTACTAAATGATGAAAAACTGTTAGATGCTCAGTTGTGTCCAACTCTTTGTGACCCCATGGACTGTGGCCTGCCAGGCTCCTCTGTCCATGGAATTCTCCAGGCAAGAACACTGGAGTGGGTTGTCATTTCCTTCTCCAGGTTATCTTCCCATCCCAGGAATCAAACCCAAGTCTCTTGCAATGCTGGCAGATTCTTCACCATCTGGGCCACCAGGGAAGCCTACTAATAAATGATAAGAGAACTTCAAAATTTAAGAAATAACCAGGGCATATGAGTTTGTTTAAATTCTGACCCTAGATAAAAATATTTTTTGCTTAGAGAGTAAGGAAAATTTGTGGTCACTAATAAAAGAATTTTAAGCTCTTGCTGTTGATCCAAATTGTTATAATTAATAGAAATTGAGACAATATCTACAGCAAGAATGACATACTAAGTTGACATGTAAACATATCAACTGGCACTTGAAATCAGATTACTAGATTGTGGTTGAAAAAAAATGTAGTGTTATGAACTGGCAATGAGCAGACAAAGCAAGCAGAAATTTCTTTGGATTTAGGAATATGTTTCTAGTCTTTTCAACTATTGGAGAACATGATATTTTTCTGTACTTTTCATTTTAACTCTTATCTCATGCAGAAGTATCATATTGTAGTTACAATGACCATTTTCCTAATGACTAAAGATGTTTAACAACTTGTCATGATTATTTTCTATTTTATACCATTTTTGGTGCAATACTAGTCAACGTTTGTTAAGAGATACAATTAGCTTGTACTTCCTTTTTTATGAAACTGTGAGATATCATCTGACAATTTTGGTACATGTGACTTTTCCCTTATAGATGGACAGATTGATAGCTAGATATAGAAATAAAATTTATATAGCAAATAACTTCTCAATCTCTTTACTTTGTTCTTCACACTTAATGTATTCTTGATGAACAAGTTCCTAATTCCATTATTATCTAATTTATCATTTTGTGCCCTGTGTAAGAAACTTTTCCTTACTCTAATGTCATAGTATGTTTTCCTAAAATTCTTATTATTTCTACCATTGACATTTAGATTTGTGATCCACATGGAACTGATTTTTAGGAAAGATGTAAGACTGAGGGTGGGGAGGAAGTACTATATACAATTTTTCCTCATGAATGTCCAATTGACCCAGCATTATTTATTGAAAAGATAATCCTTTCTACTTTTAATTTCTGATTAACATCTATTAAAAATCAGTGTGTTGTGTACAGATCTGTTTCAGTACTCTGTACGTAACTCTAATACACAAAGAGTTACACTGTTAATTGGTGCCATCACTTTGGAGAGCTATTTGTTAGTACCTGCAAAGTTTGAACATATGCATATATACCATATGATTTAGCAATTCTATTCCCAAGTGTGCATTCAAAAATAAATCTGTGCATATGTTCACCAAAAGGCATATACCTGAATGTTCAGAAAAATATTATTTGTAGTAATTAAGCACTGAAAACTACCATAGTGTTCATGAATGTTGCACTGGATAATTATATCATACAGCAAAATATGCAGAAAGAGAAAAATGAATCAATTACACCTATGCACAATAATATGGATAAATTTAAAAAACACAAAGTTGAGAGGGAAAAGCAAGTAAAAAAGCAGAGTAGGGTGTGGTGGTAATCCTTATACAATAAGGTTTTACTATAGGTAAAACTAATCTATAATACTAGAAGTAGGAAGTTACTAACTGTTGGGTTGGAGAAGGAAATGGTACCCCACTCTAGTACTCTTGCCTGGAAAATCCCACGGGCAGAGGAGCCTGGTATGCTGCAGTCCATGGGGTCGCTAAGAGTCAGACACGACTGAGTGACTTCACTTTGACTTTTCACTTTCATGCATTGGAGAAGGAAATGGCAACCCACTCCAGTATTCTTGCCTGGAGAATCCCAGGAACAGGGGAGCCTGGTGGACTGCCGTCTATGGGGTCACACAGAGTTGGACACGACTGAAGCGACTTAGCAGCAGCAGTAGCAGCCACTGGGTATATTAGTGTCTGAAAACAGAGGGTCTTCTAGGCTCCTGTGAGGCTTTTTTTCATGAACTGGATGCTAGTGACACTGCTGTATTCAATTTGTGAGTTTTCACTAGATTGTATGCGCATGTGCGTTTTTCAGGGAATGTTACATTTTAATAAATACATTTTTAAAAGGAAAAAAAATTTAAATAATTTATAATTAAGGAATAAATTATAATAAAATAGGAAATTATTTAGAACAAAATAAAAACTTGTGGAATGCAATCTATGCTCTACTTAGAGGGAATTCTGGGATAGTTTTAAATGCTTATTTAGGAAAATACCTTAAAATTTATTTAAGTAAGCAGACAACTTAATATGGGAGAATAGAGCAACAGAATAAATGTAAAGCAAGTAGAAAGAAGAAAATACAAACCAGATGCCATTAAAACATAAAACATGCATGCAATAGAATGAATTAAAAATATAATTCATTTTTAATGTATGGGGTTTTATGAATAAAATTGATAAATTAGCAAGGGTGATTAAGAGAAAACATAGGTACAAATAAAAATATAACTTTTGGAGTAGAAAATATTTCACAGCATTGAGGATGTTAAAAGGATAATGAAATAATATCATGAGAAATTTAATGCCAAATTTGAAGTTAGGTTAAATAAGCAAAGGTATACGAAAGCAATTTTTGTAAAATAAGATCCAGTTCAAGCAACAACCAATTTTTCAGGAACAAAGATATGTTCTAGCTTGATATTAGAAGGTACAGAGGAAAGTCATGAGAAGTATGGTTTTAAAAAAATCAGTTGAAATTGTCTTAGATGAATATCTGTACAAACTGGCATCTTCTCACCTACTTTGTACTACTTTATCCCATCCTCATGCACTTGACTTTTGCTGTTGTTTTAGTTGCTGAGCCATGTGTGCCTCTGCGACCCCATGAACTGCAGCCCTCCAGGCTCCTCTGTCTATAGGATTTCCCAGGCAAGAATACTGGAGTGGGTAACCTTTCTCTTCTCCAGCACTTGGCTTTTAACCCTAGGTAAAACCCAACTGAGCAATCATACAGTAGAAAAACTGAAATCAATAATAACTAAGAAGAAAAACAAACAAACAAAAAAAACCTAGAGAAGATTCAGTGTTATGGCTTTCCAGAGCGAAGTCATATCCATTCATGGTTTCTCAGATCACTCACTTCTTAAGCAAAGTCTACTAATTGTCAAGCCAAGCCAATGACACAGAATTATTGGTCAACATTCTTTTATGAGAGAGACTTGACTGAAAGCTGATTTACCTATGTAAGAGTGAGAGAAATTTACATATGTAGGAGTGAAGGGAAATTACAACAGCTATCTGAAAAAAAATCAACCTATAACAACCAAAACCTTGAAATATAAAAACCACAACAGATAAACATTGGAATTGACTCTGGAGGAAAAAGGCATGTCCTAAGAAACCACAAGATTGTTTAAAACATTACTGATACCACCAATAATAATGACAACCAATCCTTCTAATTATTAAGACTCCCTTCTTAAAAACTGGGCTTCCCTTGTGGCTCAGATGGTAAAGAATCCACCTGCAGTGTGGGAGACCTGGATTCGATCCCCAGGTTGGGAAGCTCTCCTAGAGAAGGAATAGCTAGCCACTCCAATCAGTATTCAGGCCTGCAGAATTACTTAGAGAGGAGCCTTGCAGGATACAGTCCATGGGGTCACAAAGAGTTAGACACGACAGAGCGGCTTTCAATTTCTCAAAAACTGGTACTTTTACTTATGTACTAATTTAGGGCACATGCCTTACAATGCGGAGAAGGCAATGGCACCCCACTTCAGCACTCTTGCCTGGAAAATCCCATGGATGGAGGAGCCTGGTAGGCTGCAGTCCATGGGGTCACGAAGAGTCGGGCAAGACTGAGCGACTTCACTTTCGCTTTTCACTTTCATGCACTGGAGAAGGAAATGGCAACCCACTCCAGTGTTCTTGCCTGGAGAATCCCAGGGACGGGGGAGCCTAGTAGGCTGCCATGCGGTCACACAGAGTTGGACACGACTGAAGCGACTCAGCAGCAGCAGCAGAAGCAGCAGCCTTACAATCATCCCTATCTTCTTTTTCTCTCCTACTTCCCATCTGATTTATTAGTAAATCTTATTAACCCTAAATCAAAAATATAATTACAGCGCAATATGTTTCTCATAAGCTACAGAATGACAACCTTATTCAAGACATCATCATTTCACCAATGGACTATTAAGTTTCCTTCTAGCTTGTCTCTGGTTTCTTTGCCCCGCTGACTTTGCACCTCCCTCATCATATATCTTTCTACTGATACTTGTAACTGTGATCATGCATATCTCCTTCAACACTCCCCATTGTTAATTCATATATAAAAATAAACTCTAAACTTTATGCCATCATCTTTAAATAAATTACAAAAGAGAATGTAAAAACTACCAATCCTCTTGGTGTAAAAAAGGTTTCATTGACAGAGATCAATGACTATACACAGATGCAAAATATCAAAATATCAAGTGAAGTGTTAGTCATTCATTCGTGTTCGATTATTCATTTAACTCTATTTAGAGCAACCCACTCCGATGCTCTTGCCTGGAAAGTCCCATGGACAGAGGAGCCTGGTGGGCTGTAGTCCATGGGGTAGTGAAGAGTCAGACACGACTGAGCGACTTCACTTACACTTTTCACTTTCATGCATTGGAGAAGGAAATGGCCACCCACTCCAGTGTTCTTGGCTGGAGAATCCCAGGGACGGGGGAGCCTGGTGGGCTGCTGTCTATGGGGTCGCACAGAGTCGGACATGACTGAAGCGACTCAGCAGCAGCAGCAGCATTTAGATAAATATTATCATTCCTAACAATATAGTCTTATAAGAGCAATCCACTATATTAAAATAGGAAAATATTTTTACAGAAAATTATATAAATTGTCTCTATATTTTACATATATACTAAATTATACTTTGGTATTCTGAAAATTTTAATAAAAATTGAATGCAATTTTAAAAGATTTAAAAACATATACAATGTTATCTGTGGTTACTTCTGAAGGAGGACATAAACATGGTAATTTTGTATGCAGTTTTTGTTCAGCCATACTTCCTAAACCCCTCAGTCTAGTGTTAAATTACTGACAATAATAGAATATAGTTTCAGCTCAGTTATATTGCTGTGAAACAATCAAGGGATATATGTATACCTATGGCTGATTCATGTTGAGGTTTGAAAGAAAACAACAAAATTCTGTAAAGCAATTATCATTCAATAAAAAAATAAATTAAAAAATCAAACAATTACCCACCCTACACCCCCCCCACACACAAACCCATTCCCTAAAATTTATACACATAAACTCCTTCTTCAAACTTAGATATCATGACAACATTACCTCAGGATTTCAGAATTGCTATGGACCAATGACTATAATGCACCTCTCATTCTTTCCCACCTTGAGTGTCACTGAGTTTACAGATAATGTCTCTGTTCCTCCTTTGTAAAGGTTAGATAATTTGTCTTTTGATACAAATTATATTATAAGAGACACAGCAAAATCTGATGTATGTCATGAGATACTTTAAACATAATACTCTAAGTGAATCAAAATTTTGAGATTCTTGAAATAGAATAGATGTAAACAATTGTGGTCAGGATATAGACTGTGCAATATCATTTAGAAAAATAGTTACAATTAATCTTTTCTTTATAGTTATACTCTGTTTGCAATACGACACTGTAAACCATACACAAAGCAGTAAAATTTATTTCTTAGCCCTTGAATCTGTTCTGTCCTTTTAATTCATGGAGGCTAGCAGAGTACAACAGAAATTACATTGTGTGAATTCTAATTGTTTGTTTCTGCTTTCTCTCTCATGGAACCCTGAAATGTGAACAATACCCACTGATATACTAGATGGTGACAGTCATGTGGTTTATTTTATCCTATTTTCACCACTGACAGCTGACCTCCAGACTTGTGAATGAGGCAGTCAAACACCAGCCCACCCCTAGCCGACCTGACAAGGGACACCATATGTAAAACAATTCAAGTAACCCAGGTTAGCCACAGAGCAGCCCAGTTGCCCTCTAGACTTATAATAAATGGCTGTTTTTTAATTCGCTAAATCTGGGAAATATGTGTTCTACAACAATAGTTAACTAATATACTGGCTTAAGGGTAACTGCAGTTGAAAAATCACAATAGTGGAACATCTGTAAATTTGGAATAAGAAAAAAGTCATGTAGATGCATGCTACTACTAAAATTAGAAGCAAAATACTATAGAGAATACTAATACACATGAGTTGGATTCACTAGTCAAATGGTGAATGATGCCTACCAAATATGGTTTAGGATTCTATAGTTTCTCAGTTTTATTATTTTCTTATGCAAAACAATTTAAAAATCTGCAGCAGAGACATGAATTATTATATATATAATAAACAACAGATGGATGAGGCTATGAAAAATAAATAAATAAAAATAATTAAATCTTCCATATTTATATCCTTCTCCTCCCACCCTAACAGTCATATAAATGATGGTTGTACTTAATATCTATTTTTCATAATATCAATACATTCTCTGTCATCTCATTCAAATAACCAAATAAATCTCAAGTCATTAGGATAAGAATTTTTTGATTAGAAATAGAAAAGCTGAATCATACTAGTTTAAGCAGTGTGAAAGAGAAGCTTGAAACATATTGAATACAACATTGCTACCTGACTTGGTATAAATCAGGTGAGCAAATGGACCAGTTTTACCCACTGATTAGAAATATACGAGGAGCAAAGCTGGATAAAAAGGCATGTTCTGCAGAAATTTGAATAAACCACTATAAATGAAGGAAAAAAAGAAAACCAGCAGAATAGCTAAGAAATATTTTCTATTCAGAATTGTATAATGCATAAACAGGTCTCTTGGCACCATCATGGTCAAATTATCAATAGTGAGATGAAGGTTACACAAACAGAAAAGATAGCATTTTGAAAAGTATCAGCAAAATGAGGAAATGCTAGATTTGCATCATAAAGAACACACACCTTGCTGGGCTTTGAGCAGTACAGAAGAAATGCATTTACATGAAAAACTGAAAGACATTCTGTCAATATGGGCAAAGTGATGTGGAAAATGGGAATAATTATCCGGATAATTCAGGCCAAAAATGCTAACGAGGTAAAATAGTTCTTTACAATCTGATTTATCTAGGTCAACTGTCTACATTTATTAAATTAACTGGACATTTATTCAAGTCTCCATTTTTCTAAGCTTGAATACACTTTAGTATTGATTCCCTATTTGCAGGCTGAAGCAGAAGAATCTTGGTGCATTATTGGCATTTCCATATTGGTTACAGATCATGCTCATGTTTAATCTCACAATGCACTTAATTACAGTTTAAGACATTGCTGCATTATACTTAAATATTTACACTGTTCTTTAAATTTTTTTTTGTTAAATGTCAGTTTTCAAGTTAGTCTTTTATTAAAAGTAATGTCCTAGGGACAAAGCAAGTTGAGCTACACTTAATGACTATAAACCACTGGATAGCTTCATAAGTCTCATAAATGCTTGACAAAATCAGATAAGATAGTGTTCTGTGTATTTCAAGGGACAATTTGACTCTGGGATCTTGATTCAATTTGTTAAAATCATATCAATTCAATGATTAATTCTATCTTTCTACACAATCCAAATATTGATTTTTTTCTTTTGACGTTGATTATGTAGGGGTAAATGGAGTATAATGGCATGAGAGCTTTCTAGATATGTGCAAGAAAAGAATGAAGCAGAAAACTATTACAGTATTTCCCCTCCAAAACACTTAATGTTTCAGTTTCAAGCATTTTTATCACAAGCAACCATGAGGCGTGTGTTTTATTTTAAACATATGTGGGCTGAAACTGGAAGAGAGAAGATACATCTTAAACACTAGTTAACAAAGATCCTTGTACTTGGAAAATTCAACCAGACTGCAAAATGTTCGCATTAAGCTTGTTCAGACACGAAAGTAATATAAATACTTCTAAAGGCTTTGTGCTTTGACAAATATTGCAAGACAAATGCATCCTTAAAGACATCATCCCTAAAAATTTTTCATCTAAGGTTTGCCTCACATAACACTATTAGAAGATGTATAAATTGGAAAAAATATATATATTCAATGCCTGTGAAGATGAACAAATCCACAGAGCTGTTTTTTGCAAAAACACTGGCAGCTTTGATATTTTGGCCCAGATAATTCTTTGTTTTGGAAAGCCTGTCTTATGCATTGTAGGATATTTAGTAGTAGCATGCCTTCCTCGTCATCTCTCTCCACTAAATGCTAGTATCACCTATTTCTGCTGCTGCTGCTGCTAAGTCGCTTCAGTCGTGTATTGACAAATGTCCCGTAGTGGACATTTGCCCACGGTTGAAAATCACTGCCATAGATTTTACACCTAGTGTTCTGAGTGCTACCTGTGTGACTAGTTCAAGCTCTTTCCCAAACAAGCATGTTGCCCTCAGAGACTAAAGCTTTTCACCTTTGTCCCAGGTAGAGAACAGATCTAGAGCCTGAAAAGGAAAAAAAGTGTTTAACAATGACTTTGCTATGAAGAAACTAACTGAACACCCTACAGGCAAAGCACAGCCCTTTAATTGTCTTAAGCCCTCAAGAGACTTTCCAAAGAAAACAAATGAACCCAACCCTGGACATGCGGATTTACAGCCACTCTGTGTGTAAGAACCTCTCCTGCTGGGAGATCTGTGGTCAAAAAGGGAATGCTACAGGCACTAGGGCTTCTCAGGTGGTGCAGTGGGATGTGCAAGTAGAGTGACTTCCCACCCACGCTTGGATTTTCCCCTGGAGATCAAAAGTCTGAGCTTCGGAGCCATTGAAAAGAAAGCACCAGAGACCTATGTTCAGTAGGAAAATCAGAGATGCCTGATTTCTGTGAGTTTCTGTCATCTCTTGACAGGGCTATTGCTTTCTCCAATGATAAGGGTCTGTAAAAATTCTGAACTGTTTTAGGTGTTGCAGTGGTGCCTGAAAGCCATTATTTGTTTCCCTGCAACCAGTGAAATAAATGTTTTTGTTTGAAAATATCTGACAGTAAAGCAAGGGTTTTTTTTTGTTGTTTTTTTTTTTTTAATTTTAGTAATCTATGATTTTCCTTTCAGAATACTTGCTGAAAATGCCTTTTAGTACAAAAACTATCTTTGTTATTTAAGTTGTCTATATCCAACAATATCAATAAAGATATTTTTCCCCTTCTGATTAATTAGGTAATGGAAAATTATTTTAAACACTCTGATATAGGTAAAAAACAAAAAACACCAGAGCAAGGTTTCTCAATCTCAGCACTACTGACATTCTGGACCGGATAATAGTTGTGGGGGAGTCTGTCTTGTGTACTATAGGATGATTGCCAATATCCCTGGCCTCTACCCAGTAGATGCCAGAAACACTACCACCCCACGACCACACACACACACACACACACACACACACACACACACACACTTTTGTATTATAGAAAATGAATGGCTCCAGAGATAGCCAAAGGTCTTCTATGGGGGCAAATTTGCCCAAGCTGAAAACCACCATCTAGAAAAGTCCTGCTTTTAAATGACATAGGTGTCATTTGGCAGTTACAAATCCTTTGTCATAAATAACCTTAGGCCACAAAGATTTTCTATTTTTTTTTCTAAATGTGTTAAAAATTTACATTTTGAGCTATGCTTAAGTTTGAATTAATGTTTATATAAGATGTATATTGTCACCCTGCTTATTTAAATTCTATATAGAGTACATCATGAGAAATGCTGGACTGGAAGAAACACAAGCTGGAATCAAGATTGCTGGGAGAAATATCAATAACCTCAGATATGC
Source organism: Capra hircus (assembly GCF_001704415.2). Taxonomy (NCBI): domain Eukaryota; kingdom Metazoa; phylum Chordata; class Mammalia; order Artiodactyla; family Bovidae; genus Capra; species Capra hircus. The sequence goes on from NC_030813.1 coordinate 27,891,902, forward strand.
AGACAACACCACCCTTATGGTAGAAAGTGAAGAGGAAATAAAAAGCCTCTTGATGAAAGTGAAAGTGGAAAGTGAAAAAGTTGGCTTAAAGCTCAACATTCAGAAAACAAAGATTATGGTATCCGGTCCCATCACTTCATGGGAAATAGATGGGGAAACAGTAGAAACAGGGGCTGACTTTATTTTGGGGAGCTCCAAAATCAGTGCAGATGATGACTGCAGCCATGAAATTAAAAGACGCTTACTCCTTGGAAGAAAAGTTATGACCAACCTAGACAGCATATTCAAAAGCAGAGACATTACTTTGCCAACTAAGGTCCGTCTCAAGGCTATGGTTTTTCCTGTGGTCATGTATGGATGTGAGAGTTGGACTGTGAAGAAGGCTGAGCGCCGAAGAATTGATGCTTTTGAACTGTGGTGTTGGAGAAGACTCTTGAGAGTCCCTTGGACTACAAGGAGATCCAACCAGTCCATTTTGAAGGAGATCAGCCCTGGGATTTCTTTGGAAGGAGTGATGCTAAAGCTGAAACTCCAGTACTTTGGCGACCTCATGTGAAGAGTTGACTCATTGGAAAAGACTTTGATGCTGGGAGGGATTGGGGGCAGGAGGAGAAGGGGACGACAGAGGATGAGATGGCTGGATGACATCACTGACTTGATGGACGTGAGTCTGAGTGAACTCCGGGAGTTGGTGATGGACAGGGAGGCCTGGCGTGCTGCGATTCATGGGGTCACAAAGAGTCAGACACGACTGAGCGACTGAACTGACTGAAGATGTGAAGTTGGTATCCTTTTTTTTTTTTTTTTGCATTTAGATATCTAATTTTTCCTTTTATTGAAAGCTACACTTTCTTCATTTAATTGCTGGTACATGGGTGTCAAAAATCAATGAATCATATTTGTGTGGATCTATCAATGGACTGTCTATTCTGTTCCGTGGATCTGTATATCTATCTCTCTGCCAGTGAAAGTGAAAGTGAAGGTCACTCAGTCATGTCCGGCTCTTTGCGACCCCATGGACTATACAGTCCATGGAATTCTCCAGGCCAGAACACTGGAGTGGGTAGCCATTCCCTTCTCCAGGGGAATCTTCCCAACCCAGGGATCAAACCCAGGTCTCCCACATTGCAGGCGGATTCTTTACCAGCTGAGTCACAAGGGAAGCCCAGTTACACGATGCAAATAAAAATATATAGTAAGTTTAAAAATTGGGCAGTGGGAATCTTTTAGTTGTATTCTTTTTTAAAATTATAATACATATATACTTGAATATATATACACATATATTTATTTTTGGATTATATGCAAGCTTACCTTGAATGAAAAGGCAAAATAAATAACATAGTTATAACAATTTTGAAAATGAATACAACTGAAAGATTCAGACTTCATTCTGAGTTGTTTTTTTTTTTCCTTTAATGTGTCTACACAGACACATAAGAGCACATGCATCTGAATCACTATTGTCCTACCCACCCACTTATTTTCTCAGGTATTCACTACACCTAAACACCCAATTACTTTTGCAGTTATCATTTCTCCTCAAAGGGTCAAAAACAATGGAGTAATTTAACACTCAGGCTTTGGAATCAGGTACACCTGGGTTCAAACTTTGTCTCTGACCTTGTTGGTAGCAAGATGATTTGGGCTTTATCAAGGGCCTTAACTCTTTAAGACAAGACTTGTTATCTGTAATATGAGAAAAGCAATACTTAATTTGTAGAATTTTTGTCAGAAACACACATGATAATATTCAGTTCAGTTCAGTTCAGTAGCTCAGTCGTATCCTACTCTTTGCAACCGCATGAGCTGCAGCACACCAGGCCTCCCTGTCCATCACCAACTCCTGGAGCCTACGCAAACTCATGTCCATTGGGTTGGTGATGTCATCCAATGATCTCATTCTCTGTCATTCCCTTCTTCTCCTGCCCTCAATCTTTCTCAGTATCAGGGTCTTTTCAAATGAGTCAGCTCTTCGCATCAGCTGGCCAAAGTATTGGAGTTTCAGCTTCAACATCAGTCCTTCCAATGAACACCCAGGGTTGACCTCCTTTAGGATGGACTGGGTGGATCTCCTTGCAGTCCAAGGGACCCTCAAGAGTCTTCTGCAACACCACATTCAAAAGCATCAATTCTTTGGTGCTCAGCTTTCTTTATAGTCCAACTTCCAAATCCATACATGACTACTGAAAAAACCATAGCCTTGACTAGGTGGAACTCTGTTGGCAAAGTAATGTCTCTGCTTTTTAATATGCTATCTAGGTTGCTCATAACTCTTCTTCCAAGGAGTAAGTGTCTTTTAATTTCATGGTTGCAATCATCATCTGCAGTGATTTTGGAGCCCCCCAAAATAAAGTCAGCCCCTGTTTCCACTATTTCCCTATCTATTTCCCATGAAGTGATGGGACCAGATGCCATGATCTTCGTTTTCTGAATGTTGAGCTTTAAGCCAACTTTTTCACTCTCTGCTTTCACTTTCATTAAGATGCTTTTTAGTTCCTCTTCACTTTCTGTCATAAGGGTTGTGTCATCCGCATATCTGAGGTTATTGATATTTCTCCCGGCAATCTTGATCCAGCTTGTGTTTTTTCCAGCCCAGCATTTCTCATGGTGTACTCTGCATATAAGTTAAATAAGCAGGGTGACAATATACAGCCTTGATGTACTCCTTTTCCTATTTGGAACCAGTCTGTTGTTCCATGTCCAGTTCTAACTGTTCCTTCCTGACCTGCATACAGGTTTCTCAGGAGGCAGGTCAGGTGGTCTGGTATTCCCATACCTTTCAGAATTTTCCACAGTTTATAGTGATCCACACAGTCAAAGGCTTTGTCATAGTCAACAAAGCAGAAATTGATATTTCTTTGGAACTCTCTTGCTTTTTGAACAATCCAGCGGATGTTGGCAATTTGATCTCTGGTTCCTCTGCCTTTCTAAAACTAGCTTGAACATCTGCAAGTTTACAGTTCACATATTGCTATTGCTAAAGCCTATATGATCTATTATTGTAAAATGTCCGTCCCTTCGTCATATCTTTCAAGGCTGTTTTCTATGATATATTCTCCAATTGAAATTAATCTTCTCTGTAATCTGCTTCCAATTTTTACCCTTATTTAAAACGACTAAATTATATTATATAGTATTATTTGAATATAAAGCTGAACAGGACTCTGTTGTTGCCTTCCCAGGTACAAATACTTTCCATCTCCTCCCTTTCCTATTTGTAGGAAATAGGCTTCATTCAGCCCCCTAAGACCTTCTCTAAGTTCCAAAGGGCAGATTCAACAAGTTGCTAAGAAGGGAAGGAAAAGAATGCAAAAACAAAGGAGGAGCCAGTCAAGAAACAGTAGTGCATTCATAAACCAGGGTCCTGGTTTTTCTTCAAGGAATATACATAACACTGTATCTTTGAGTTCTTCTGCAGGAACTAAGACCCCTACTCAGGTGGACAGTGACTTCAGGCTGAGCATAAGAGTCCTGGAGCACCACCCTGTTACCTTACTGGCAACCAATTAGAAGAAAGTCTGCACAGAGTGAAAAGAAAGTGTTAGTCACTCAGTCGTGTCTGACTCTGTTACCTCATGGACTGAAGCCCATCATGTTCCTCTGTCCAGGATTTCACAGGCAAGAATACTATAGCGGGTTGCCATTCCCATCTCCAGGAGATCTTCCTGACTCAGGGATCGAACCCAGGTCTCCTGCATTGCAGGCAAATTCTTTACTGTTTGAACTACCAGGGCACACAGTGGAAGACAATGCAGACTCTGACCCTCCTTCCCTAATAATTAACTGCAATTAACTTCCCCTTTATCCTTTTAAAAACTTTCAGGGTCAAGCAAAATCTTCAGAGTTGGTTCTTAGAACGGATCATTCTTCTCCCCAGGTTGCTGGCCTACCGAATAAAGCAACCTTTCCTTTCCAAACAACACTTGTCTCTTTAAGTATTGGTTTTCAAGCAGAGACCAGTTGAACCTGAGTTTGATAACAATTAGTTATTTGTCCTATTGTAACTTAAGCTACTTAATGATGACCATATATCACATCATCATTAAAATATCCACAACGATTCTACCAAAAATGCAGCAGGTACTTTTAGCAAATACATAAATAAATGATCTGATTTAACTTTGGTAAACAATGAATGAATATGTACATATATGCTTATTTTTATTCTATCTATTGAAAGATGATTCCTCCTCCAGAAAAATAATACATGAAAATATGTCCTGCAGTTATTAAAAAGTTGCTATTTGTCCAGCCATCCTTTTCTTAACACATTCACAGCATAAGATCCCCTTAAGCAGTGAGCTCATTATGACATATATACTTTTGTTGTGATCACAGAAATCTCATTTATATATCACTTTTGATTTGGTTAGAAACACTTGGTATACCAACTTACCTGTATATAGATGAAATGAGGTGTGTTGAGGCAAGTCTCAATGATATAATGATATACTTAAATAAAGGTAATTTTTATCTTTGTGTGTGTGCTCAGAAACCTCTGAAAACATTGGAATGCTAATGTCAACATTCCCCAAAGGAGGTAAAATAAATAATGAACAGTCTAGGTACTTAAGAAAGAAGCTGACTTGACAAATCTTTCTGAGATAATGATAAAATTGTATGTGATTACTTCACTTATATTTATTTAAGCTATTTTAAATGTCAAAAATCTTTTTGAGGGCATTATTTCAAAAGACTACAGCAGCAATCATCTCTTAAGAAATGAAGATCCCTTTTGTCAAGAGAAGATTCAATGATGAATCTTTATGTTACTAAGTAACCAGACAAGCAGTTTTAAATTCTAGAAAACCTAGTAAATGTATTAAGCCTAAGCTGACAAAACAAACAGCAACATTTTAGGTAATCCATAGTTCAAAGAAACATAAATTTGCACTTGATAATTGCATGTCTTTATATTCCATATAGTGAAAGTGAAGTTGCTCAGTCGTGTCCGACTCTTTGTGACCCCATGGACTGTAGCCTACCAAGCTTCTCAGTCCATGGGGTTTTCCAGGCAAGAGTACTGGAGTGGGCTGTCATTTCCTTCTCCAGGGGATCCTGACCCAGGGATTGAACCTGGGTCTCCCGCATTGTAGACAGATGCTTTTCCCTCTGAGATATTCCATATACTAATAGGTAAATTTCTACTAGAGATTAGAAACAGTATAGGCTTGATGCAGTGACACAAATGATGGAAGAAGAAGTAAGTTTATAGCTTCTTAATAAAAAGGCATAGGTCTCAGTTAATGCCCATCTTAGTCGCCAAAGCAAGACTATAAGCCTAAAATGAACTGTGTAGACTATTGACTGTATCTTCACTCATGTTTTCACCACCCTTAAATACCAGTCTTTAACAACAGATTTCTGAATGCTAAACTCACTTGTAGTACACAGAATGCAGAACTCCTCTTTCTTTCTGGAATTTCCACATCCATGTTTTCTCTGTCAGTTTCTCCTCTCTGCAGACATTATTAGCATGTTTATTATTTTAATGTGTTGATGGAAGGGGACATTTTAAACTGATTCTCTACTTGGAATTCTTGCTTAAAGTACAGTCACCTCATGACATTTCTTAATGTGCAGGGATGTAAAATATGACTGAGAGTAGCAGTATTTTTTGTCAAACTATATTCAGTATCTCTTGGGCTACAAAAGCAATTTGTCTCAATTTAAGGAAACTTAGGATTTAGGCAACTGTGACTGAATAAGGCAGTCTGAGGGGATCTGAGATTAGATGATTATTGTAAAGAAGAAGATTAAACTTTGGGTGCTGAGAGAAAAACCACATAGAGGTATGGCATCAAAAGGCTATATTCCAAGCCAGCAGTGCCAGTGTGCTGGATTAGTCCAAAGTAGCAGTAGGTAGGTGGAGCATTCAAAGGCAAGGATCTAGAGGAAGAGAGGCAGCTGACCTTCAGGAAATGTGCTGAGGGGAAAGAGGTGGCTTCATTTTTTCACTGCTCGTGTAATATTGAATATCTTTTATGTGCCAGACCCTATGCTAGTGACTCAAAATAAGAGTTTTGAACAGGTACGAGCAAAGTAATGCTCAAAATCCTTCAAGCTAGGCTTCAGCAATATGTGAACTGAGAAACTCCAGATGTACAAGCTGGATTTAGAAAAGGCAAATGAACCAGAGACTAAATTGCCAAATCTGTTTTATCAAAGAAAAAGTAAGAGAATTCCAGAATAGCATCTACTTCTGCTTCACTGACTATGTCAAAGCCTTTGACTGTGTGGATCACAGCAAACTGTAAAAAATTCCTAAAGAAATGGGAATATCAGAGCATGTTATCTGCCTCCTGAGAAATGTATATGCAAGTCAAGAAACAATAGTTAGAACCAGACATGGAACAATGGACTGATTAAAACTTGGGAAAGGAATAGGTCAAGGCTATATATTGTCATCCTGCTTATTTAACTTCTATGCAGAGTACATCATGTGAAATGAGGGCCTGGATGAAGCACTAGCTGGAATCTAGATTTCTGGGACAAATATTAACAACCTCAGATATGCAGATGAAAGCACTCTAATGGTAGAAAGTGAAGAGGAACTAAAGGACCTCTTGATGAAGGTGAAAGAAGAGAGTGAAAAACTGAATTCAAAATAAACATTCAGAAAACTAAGATCATGGCATCCAGTCCCATCAATTCATGGCAAAAGTGGAAGTGCAAAGTCATTCAGTCATAAATGACTCTTTGTGACTCCATGGACTGTAGAGTGCCAGGCCCCTCTGTCCATAGAATTCTCCAGGCAGGAATACTGGAGTGGGTAGCTCTTCCCTTCTCCAGGTGATCTTCCCAACCCAGGGACTGAACCTAGGTCTCCTGCATTGCAGGCAGATTATTTACTACCTGAGCTACCAGGGAAGCCTGCTTCATGGCAAACAGATGGAGAATAAGTGCAAACAGTGACAAATTTTATTTTCTTGGGCTCCAAAATCACTGCAGATTGTGACTGAAGCCATGAAATTAAAAGATGCTTGCTCCTTGAAAGAAAAGCTATAACAAACCTTGATAGCCTATTAAAAAGCAGACACATCACTTTGCCAACAAAGGTCCATGTAGTCAAAGCTATAGTTTTTCCAGTAGTCATGTATGGATGTAAGAGTTGGACCATAAAGAAGGCTAAGTGCTGAAGAATTCATGTTTTCAAATTGTGGTGCTGGAGAAGACTCTTGAGAGTCCCATAGATTGCAAGGAGATCCAGCTGGTCAATCCTACAGGAAACCAACCCTGGATCTTCATTGGAAGGACTGATGCTAAAGCTGAAGCTCCAGTACTGTGGCCACCTGATGCGAAGAGCTGACTCACTGGAAAAGACCCTAATGCTGGGAAAGATTGAGGGCAGGAGGAGAAGGGGGTGACAGAGGATGAGGTGGCTGGATAGTATTATCAACTCAATGGACATGAGTTTGAGCAAACTCCAGGAGATAGTGAAGGATCACAAAGCCTGGCGTGCTGCAGTTCATGGGGTCATAAAGAGTTGGATGTATCTTAGTGACTGAACAAGATATGATGCCGGCCTTCACAGAGCAAACAGTTTAGTGAGGGAGATAAATGAGCATTAAAGTTACATATATGACTATGTAAGTATTACTGGTGTAAGAATGTCTTAAATAAGTGCCATACTATGCCATGAGATCATATAGAAAGAAAATATAACTTAACATAATTATGGAAGGTTTCCCTGAGGAGGTGAAATGTAAGCAAAGTCCAGCCAATGGGGAAAAGGCTGTCAAAAGTAAGACAGGGACAATCCCATAGAGACTGGGCTCCTAAGTCATTGCTAAGACAGAAATTCAGAAAAGGGTCAGGCAGAAGCCAAGCTTTTAAAGATTGAGCCAAAAGTGCAAAGTTAATACAGCTGTGAGAAGAATTTGATATCAAAAAGGGGAGCAAAAGTAGTATTAATACAAGTTATATTCTTTCGTTCCTTTATTCCTGCTTTTCTATAATCACTTTACAACTCCATTTCCTGTTTGAGCTGGGTTCATCTTAGACAGTGGAGGAATGACTGAATTAAATGACTTCAGTTCAGGAAGAAAAAGAGTGCAAGGATTTTGAGTTTTCTGGGACCTAAGGGGAATTAAAAAAAAAAAAATAGAAGATATTACTCCTCTATGACCCATGAAATGAGGATAAAGAGATACTGAAGATGTCCAATTATTCTAACCAATTAAAAAATATCAGTGATTATTGAGTGACTAGAGCATGTCTGATACTATGCAATTCCTTGAATGCAACAGTGAACAAGATTAGCTTTTGCACTGAGATAGTTATAGTCCAGGGACATATCTGACACATGATATAATAAGCTTAAGTTGTCAAAGGTTGCACAGAAGGACAAGTAATCTAAACTTAGAAAGTAAAAAAATAAATTTTTTGGAGAAAGTATTAAGATGAGATGATTAGTGATTAAAAAAAATACATGATTTTGAGATTCTTGGATCACCCAGGAGAATGTGTAGAGTGAAAAGGAAACAGTGAGAAGGAGAGTTAGCATAAGGAAGAAATAAAGGCTTTATGAAATGGGTAATTGGAGAAGACTCTTGAGAGACCCTTGGACTGTAAGGAGATCAAAGCAGTCAATCCTAAAGGAAATCAATTCTGATTATTCATTATATGGATTGATTCTAAAGCTCCAATACTTTGGCTACCTGATTCAAAGAGCCAATTCATTAGAAAAGACCCTGATGCTGGGAAAGATTGAAGGCAGGAGGAGAGGATGACAGAAGATGAGATGGCTGGATGGCATCACTGACTCAATAGACATGAGTTTGAAGAAGTTCCGGGAGATGGTGAAGGACAGGGAAACTTGGTGTGCTGCAGTCCATGGGGTCGCAAAGACTCAGACCCCTAATCTTGTTCACTGTTGCAACAACTGAGTGACTGAACAACAACAATGCAATGGGTAGAAAGAGGAAGGAAAGTATAAACAGGAAATGATAAAGGATTATCCACAGGTAAGACACATATACACATATCACCTCCCCCCACACACACATTCATGCATACAGAAAGCAATCACAGAACATAAATGAGAGCGAGCATTTCAAGACGAAAGGAACTACAGACAATGTCAAAAGTAGCAATTGAATTTCTTAGTAAGCATTTTCTGATTTAGTATTAGGCAATTTGTTGGCCACCCTGGATAAAGCAGTCATAATGACTGTCTAGAGGAGGTGAATATAAAGATGAAATATAGACAAGTGAACAAAGTTCTTTGGGTTCTTATGAGTTGTGAAACACATGGGGGAACCGTCCTCTGGTTCAGTCTACACTGGTCATAGTTGATGTGCTCAGTGTCTAAGCCAACTTATCTTACTAATGCAGATGCCAAGATAAACCGTTATTGACTTGCAAGGTGGTGATGCTGGGTTTCAAGTGTCTAGTCTCTCTAAGTGCACTGCACAGACATTCTCCACTGAGACCTTGCCATTTCCAGGATGCTATGGTACTAATAAAATCCTTGTTCCCTTTACAGTTTTGGATGAAGTTTCTGCCCACAGATTTTCATCTAGTAACGTTTGCTTTTTTCCTTCTTTCCCTTCTGGGATAATTGTATAGAATTTTAACTCTTACAAACAAAACCTAGATCACTTAGCTTCTTGTGCCTAGGGATATCTCCTTTGGACCTGACTGTTTTGCAGCCCCTGAGTGAAGAAAACACAATACTGACCATCTTATTAGAATCAGGAAGAGAAAGCATTTATAGCAATCCAAGAAAAATCCAAATTAATGTTTCAGTAAATCATTCTGCCACATTAAACATCATTTGTACAAATTTCATATGTCTTCTTTATAGGTTATACTGTTGGCTTTTTGTTTTTCTGTGAAATTTGGAGATAGTTTTTAATTTATATTAAACTATCTTAAAGCTACATTAGACCATTCCACCTTTAGGCTTACATATATATAATATGTTTTGCTGTGTGAAATTTCTCTTAAATTTTTTCTTCTCTTCAAAATAGATATGCTTAGTTCTTATGCACTAAAAGCACTAACAAGTTTAAAGAATTAATGCATGGATGCAGCATAGTTTTATCTTTACCTAAATAAGTTAGCTGTGTAGACATTTTAAATAAAAGGAACATAGAGACTTGATATTTTTAAGTATAACGGAAGGAGCAGCTGCCAACACCAAAGGAAATTCATTTAAATGCAATCTCTGAGGGAGTTAGATTATCATACGGAAGAGTTTCCTTGTGTGTACAGAAGTCTTTAAAGATCAATCATCTTTCACGAATGTTCTTATCCTTTAGTTTATTTGATCGTGCTGGCCTTTCCACCAATGGCTGAGCTGAAGGAAGATGGTATTTCAGAGGTGAATAATTTGCCTTTTTTTCCTCTGGGCTCCTGAATAACACTAGAAGTTGTAAAAATTCAATGAAATTTCTGTATACTTGTAATATCCTCTTCAATTTTTGCAAGTTTGTAATAAGATAATATTAATGCAAATTATGATGCAAATAATAGTGCAAATCCATTCTATGTAATTTACTTGCTACAAAGTTCTGAACAAACATGCTTCAGTCATTTGAAAAATAATTAATTATAGCAACTGGAGGTGGTCACACATTATTCATAGGAAATTTTAGTTTGGTCTGCATAATATATTTAACATATTTTAAATACCCAGAATATTTCACATGTATGAAATCTGAAATTTATATTATTACTCTACTATTGAAAAATGGTATTTGGAAAAATTGAGCTACAACAGAGAAGCTTTATTCAAACTGAACACTCCCATTGACTGGTTCAGAGAACGACTGGCCTGGCTACTGTGAACTTTGAATTTGCAACACTGATTTACATAGTTTATTTCTGGTAATGGGATTTAAATTTCCAAACAACTTTTAATAGCAGACCAATGCTTAAAAAAAAAAAAAATGAAGGCAACAATAAGAAAGAGTTGTCACTCAGTCTGAAGTGAGGTTTAGGTGTCTGTGAGCTCACCTTGTGATCTCTTCATAACAGTCTTTACTAAACCTTTGTGCTATCCCCATGTTGAAACTGTGAGCCTCAAACTGGGACTTGAACCCATGAACTGGACTCAAACTGGACTCAAATATGGCCAAAATCCATGGTCTTTCGACTGAGATCACACACCTGGTTTCAGGACTTACTGAAGTTCAGGTTCTTAAGGTCTCATGGCAGAAAGAATTCAGTGATAGGCAAAATGATAGGTAACAAGTGGATTTATTTAGGTAGAGATACACTCCACAGACAGAGTAAGGTCCATCTCAGAAGGTGAGAGATGGCCTCAAGATATTTTAGGTTAGTTTTTTGTGTGCTGGCTATGAATGGGAGGATTAATCTAACCATTTCAGGGAAGGGGCGGGGATTTCCAGGAGTTGGACCACTGCTCATTTTTTGTCCCTTGATGGGTATCCTCAGAACTGTCATGGCACTGATGGGAGTGTCATTTAGCTTGGCAATGTGTTAAGATGAGCTTATACTGAGGCTCAGTGGTAGAGAATTTGCCTGCCAAGCAGGAGACACAGGTTGGATTTCTGGGTCAGGAAGATCCCCTGGAGAAGGAAATAGCAACTGTCTCCCATATTCTTGCCTGGGAAATCCCATGGACAGAGGAGCCTGGTGGCTACAGCCCATGGGGTCACAAAAGAATCGGACATGATTTAGCAACTAAACAACAATATACTAAGGCTCAAAGTCTAGTGGAAGTTGACTGACTCACCATCTTGGATTTCAATCCAGTTCAGTTCAGTTCAGTCACTCAGTCGTGTCTGACTCTTTGCTACCCCATGAATCACAGCACGCCAGGCCTCCCGGTACATCACCAACTCCCGGAGTTCACTCAGACTCACGTCCATTGAGTCCATGATGTCATCCAGCCATCTCATCCTCGCTCGTCCTCTTCTCCTCCTGCCCCCAGTCCTTCTCAGCATCAGAGTCTTTTCCAATGAGTCAACTCATTGCATGAGGCGGCCGAAGTACTGGAGCTTCAGCTTTAGCATCATTCCTTCCAAAGAACACCCAGGGTTGATCTCCTTCAGAATGGACTGGTTGGATCTCCTTGCAGTCCACGGGACTCTCATGAGTCTTCTCCAATACCACACTTCAAAAGCATCAATTCTTTGGTGCTCAGCCTTCTTCACAGTCCAACTCTCACATCTATACATGACCACAGGAGAAACCATTTCCTTGACTAGGCGGACCTTGGTTGGCAAAGTAATGTTTCTGCTTTTGAATATACTATCTAGGTTGGTCATAATTTTTCTTCCAGAGAGTAGGGTCTTTTAATTTCATGGCTGCAATCACCATCTGCAGTGATATTGGAGCCCCCCAAAATAAAGTCTGACACTGTTTCCACTGTTTCCCCATCTATTTCCCATGAAGTGATGGGACCGGATACCATGATCTTCGTTTTCTGAATGTTGAGCTTTAAGCCAACTTTTTCACTCTCCTCTTTCACTTTCATCAACAGGCTTTTTAGCTCCTCTTCACTTTCTGCCATAAGGGTGGTGTCATCTGCATATCTGAGGTGATTGATATTTCTCCCGGCAATCTTGATTCCATCTTGTGTTTCTTCCAGTCCAGTGTTTCTCATGATGTGCTCTGCATAGAAGTTAAATAAGCAGGGTGACAATATACAGCCTTGACGGACTCCTTTTCCTATTTGGAAACAGTCTGTTGTTCCATGTCCAGTTCTAACTGTTGCTTCTGCATACAGATTTCTCAAGAGGCAGGTCAGGTGGTCTGGTGTTCCCATCTCTTTCAGTGTTTTCCACAGTTTATTGTGATTCACACAGTCAAAGGCTTTGGCATAGTCAATAAAGCAGAAATAGATGTTTTTCTGGAACACTCTTGCTTTTTCCATGATCCAGCGGATCTTGGCAATTTAATCTCTGGTTACTCTGCCTTTTCTAAAACCAGCTTGAACATCAGGGAGTTCATGGTTCACGTATTCCTAAAGCCTGGCTTGGAGAATTTTGAGCATTACTTTACTAGCATGTGAGATGAGTGCAAATGTGCGGTAGTTTGAGCATTCTTTGGCATTGCCTTTCTTTGGGATTGGAATGAAAACTGACCTTTTCCAGTCCTGTGGCCACTGCTGAGTTTTCCAAATTTGCTGGCATATTGAGTGCAGCACTTTCATAGCATCATTTTTCAGGATTTGAAATAGCTCCACTGGAATTCCATCACCTCCACTAGCTTTGTTCGTAGTGATGCTTTCTAAGGCCCACTTGACTTCACATTCCAAGATGTTTGGCTCTAGGTTAGTGATCACATCATCATGATTATCTGGGTCATGAAGATCTTTTTTGTACAGTTCCTCCGTGTATTCTTGCCACCTCTTCTTAATATCTTCTGCTTCTGTTAGGTCCATACCATTTCTGTCCTTTATCGAGCCCATCTTTGCATGAAATGTTCCCTTGGTATCTCTAATTTTCTTGAAGAGATCTCTAGTCTTTCCCATTCTGTTGTTTTCCTCTGTTTCTTTGCATTGATTGCTGAAGAAGGCTTTCTTATCTCTTCTTGCTCTTATTTGGAACTCTGCATTCAGATGCTTATATCTTTCCTTTTCTCCTTTGCTCTTCACCTCTCTTCTTTTCACAGCTATTTGTAAGGCCTCCCCAGACAGCCATTTTGCTTTTTTGCTTTTCTTTTCCATGGGGATGGTCTTTATCCCTGTCTCCTATACAATGTCACAAACCTCATTCCATAGTTCACCAGGCACTCTATCTATCAGATCTAGGCCCTTAAATCTATTTCTCACTTCCACTATATAATCATAAGGGATTTGATTTAGGTCATACCTGAATGGTCTAGCGGTTTTCCCTACTTTCTTCAATTTGAGTCTGAATTTGGCAATAAGGAGTTCATGATCTGAGCCACAGTCAGCTCCTGGTCTTGTTTTTGTTGACTGTATACAGCTTCTCCATCTTTAGCTGCAAAGAATATAATCAATCTGATTTCGGTGTTGACCATCTGGTGCTGTCCATGTGTAGAGTCTTCTCTTGTGTTGTTGGAAGAGGGTGTTTCCTATGACCAGTGCATTTTCTTGGCAAAACTCTATTAGTCTTTGCCCTGCTTCATTCTGCATTCCGAGGCAAAATTTGCCTGTTACTCCAGGTGTTTCTTGATTTCCTACTTTTGCATTCCAGTCCCCTATCATGAAAAGGACATCTTTTGGGTGTTAGTTTTTAAAGGTCTTGTAGGTCTTCATAAAACCGTTCAACTTCAGTTTCTTCAGCATTACTGGTTGGGGCATAGACTTGGATAACTGTGATATTGAATGGTTTGCCTTGGAGACGAACAGAGATCACTCTGTCATTTTTGAGATTGCATCCAAGTACTGCATTTTGGACTCTTTTGTTGACCATGATGGCTACTCCATTTCTTCTGAGGGATTCCTTCCCACAGTAGTAGATATAATGGTCGTCTGAGTTAAATTCACCCATTCCAGTCCATTTTACTTCGCTGATTGCTAGAATGTCAACGTTCACCCTTGCCATCTCTTGTTTGACCACTTCCAATTTGCCTTGCTTCATGAACCTGACATTCCAGGTTCCTATGCAATATTGCGCTTTATAGCATCGGATCTTGCTTCTATCCCCAGTCACATCCACAACTGCATATTGTTTTTGCTTTGGCTTCATCCCTTCATTCTTTCTGGAGTTATTTCTCCACTGATCTCCAGTAGCATATTGGGCACCTAATGACCTGGGGAGTTCCTCTTTTGGTATCCTATCATTTTGCCTTTTCATACAGTTTGTGTTGTGACTTGGGCTTTATCATTCTTTTAAAATTTGTGCTCTGCCCATTTCTCTCCTATTTCAATGCTACTCTCAAGACAAATTTTCATGCTCAGTTGTATGCAAAATACTATACTTAAAACATCTCTAGTGATTTTCTTTCATGACATTGGTCAGAGCTATTTTTGTTCTTTCTCACTTTTTCTGGCTTTGTAGCAATTCTGAGTTGTGTGCAACTTGCAATTCTGAGTTGTGTGCAAAATATTGACAAGAAATAAGATATCTTCCCTTTTGTAGGGTAATTTATTTCCTACTGAGACAGGAAGGAAGGGAGCAGGGCACAATTGTTAAAAGAAGGAAGAGGTGAGCAAACCATTGAGAAAAACAAGATATGACAAAAACTAGCTGGACAGCTTAAACCAAAATGACAATGAGTCTGTTCTCGTCATTGATCTTTAGCTCATTATACCTTCATGAGAATACTGGGAAAAAAAGTAAAATACTCCTCCTCCTGCCAAGACATTTCCAGAGCTGACCATAAAAGGACAAGAAGTAGGTAGTGTCCCAACTCCAAGAAACTCCCACCCTCTCCCCGGAACAGCAAGAATATTCCTCCTGCTTGTTAGCCTATGAAATTACTCAGCCCATAAAAACTAACAACCACATACCCCAGGCCATCCTCATCTTTTTGAGGTGGGAGCTAGGCAGGCTCCAGGTTAGACATTTATAACCTGCTTCCTGTTCACATTTCTTACAGCAAAAAAAAAAAAAAAAAGGTAGTCTTCAGGCCTGACACTTGCAACTAACCTTCTGTTTTTATTTCCTGAGACAGGAGATTTGTGGGCTCCAGGTTAGGCATTTACAATCAGCCTCCAATTTGTACTTCAAGTAGAAATAACAACATTAACAGGGTAAATAGCCAGGCTTTGTCTCCTCAGGACACTGTAATATAACAATTTGACAGAAACAAAGTGGGGCTAAGATCTATTTGAGTAAAAGATGGTGTGTGATCAGTCATTTCCCATTCTGCGATCATATGGACTGTAGCCTGCCCACCTGGCTCTTCTGTCCATGGGATTTTCCAGGCAAGAATACTGGAATGAGTTTCCATTTCTTCCTCTGGGGGATCTCCCTGACCCAGGGATTGAACCTGTGTCTCCTGCATTGGCACGCAGATTCTTTACCACTGAGCCACCTGGGAATCTCGAGTGAAAGATTAAGAGGTCACAAATGTCCCCTCCTTGGGGCAAGGGAGACACTACACATGCACAAAAGGCTCCTCGGCTCCTCAGGAGTCAAAAGACAGGGGACACCAGGCTATAATAAGTCTGCCATTCTCTCCCTTCCCCCTGCCCAACTCTTTTGTTGAAATCTATCTTGGCTCAGGGGGGTGCGAGCACATAGGGGATGATTGAGGCAAATTAGCCATGGTGGCAAAGCTAGATGATTGGCCAGAAGGAAGACAAAGACCTGGAATACACTCTTAACAATGACTTAAATGTCCCCAAATGACTTTCTACTGTGTTTGCCCTTGCATTTTTTGCATAGACTCTGCTCTTCAAAAGTACTCTTTACTTTTCTCTTTCCCTTCTGTCTCATGAGATTATTTATTTATTTATTTTTGTCAAGGCATGCAAGGACTGGGGATTTAGGCCCTAGCCACTAGCCTTTGTGGTCTAACAGTTAGGACTCTGGGTTTTTATCCAAGTGAGCAGGGTTCGATTCCCTGTCGAGGAACTAATATATTGCTTCCAGGTACTGCTCACTGCCACTGCTTACTGCAAGCTACCACTGATTGCTGCATGTGCCTGAAAGTTATTCTGTCTACAGAATGCATATCTTCAACTTGTTTTCACTCTACTTCCTCTCACTCTTGAATTTCCTGCACAAAACCAAGAATCCTCACTTAGTGACCCAGCCAGGAACTTACATGTGTCCTAGGAACAGATATTACCTTCTGCACCACTACCACCTAAAACAGATTTTTCTTTTCCAGTTCAATGGAAACATGATTCTATAATTCAAGACGTAAATTTGGTCTAGCACAAGACAAACATATTTGGTCCAAAGTCACTACAATGAGTTTAAACTGAAAATGTGGACACATGAAACATGGAAAACAACTTAACTGAGTCTTTAATATCCTGTATTCTACATCACTTACATTCATAGTAATTTAAATTATCTATCAGTTTAACTATCATAGCCCACAAATGTGTAACTTTTGAATTTTTTCTCCTTTTTGGCTTTTAAAATTCTCTTCAGTTATTTTTAATTGATATATTCTGGGAGAACTTTTTTTTTTCTTATGTTTGTATCCTGAGACTTTTAGAGACAAGGAGTTATGAAGAATCTAATAATCACATAGTTAAAGTACATAAGAACATGCAGCTGCCAGGTTTTAGACTTTTCATAACCTTGCAATATCTAAAATTCCTTTTTCTCCCTGCCTTTGGCCAAGAGAGCAGGTGGATAATTACACTCCTCAAAAGACAAATTAAAGAAAAAATTTGGACCAACTGGGTTATTGAAATATAGTGCTAATGGAGGGTTGTGGAGAAATGGCCAAATAAGAGTCTCGAATGACCTTATTTTCCTCCTGGTGACAGTGCTTTCCAGATTAAAAGCTGTTTTCTTTTATTGAAATAGAATAGTGCCAAACATTGAACCTGTTTTGTAAGACATACATCAAGAGAGAAAATATTTCACCACAATGACATGACCTGACATTTTAAAGCAGATAACAAATGACATCTTGTCAATGGCACCAATTTATTATTCGCTCTCTTGTACCTTGGTGCCACAGCAGGATGCATGCTCCTTTTAATCATGGGATTGTGTTAAACAAATTTTTACCAGCAGAGACTATAAAACGCCCCTCATCATTTCCGAGTATCCTGACCTCTTGACTGTCCTCACTGTAGCATATAAAGACAAAGGCTATGCTAAATTTTTCATCATTTTATTCCATTTCAGATCCAATTATGTGAGGGTCTTCCATCACTTACAGGGGTGTATATGCTATAACAGGAAGTGCCACACATTAATCAGACTCTTTTTATCCAGCAGACACCAGTGCTAAATCACATTACTTCACAAAAAGAACATGAAATAGAGGCAAACGTATGAGGAGGGTGCTCTCTCTTGTGCAGTTACAATAGGAGGTGACTTGTGTGGGTGGCCTTCCCATCAAGTCCCAGAGAGTATCAAAGTGCATTTTTTTTTCATGTTTTCTACCACATTCCTCCCCAAAAGGACCCTCTTCTCCCACTTGCTTTAATGTTCCTCTGCCAGTTTACATCATAGAATCCACCACTTTAAACACTGCCCTGGGCAATGACTTTCTAGTTGAACTGTTGTAACTAATCGGCCTGCAAGCTGAAAAATGACCAGCTTGACACTTGTGCAGCCCTCTTAGCAATGAAAATTCTCCCTTTATCTCAGCAGTCTCTTTACAAGCACGTAGGACAAAGACCCTAGATGCTGAATATTTCTGACAAATGACATTGAAATTGTGGATCTGAGGGAAGCAGAAAGATTTACATTACTAAATAATCTAAAGTATTTTGGAGTTAACACTTTCTTAATAATATTTCAAAATTCTATGTGATAGATTAACTATTATGAAGATAAGTTGCTTATGATTTCAAAGACATATATAAAAATATATTATAAAAGTTAAATAACTTTCATTGAAAAAATTAATGAAAAATATAAGGATCTTTTTATACAAAAAACGATAAGGCTTATAGTTCAAAACAGACATACTTATAAATACTAATAACTTGTGTTTGGGCAAGTTACATCGTCTTTCAGAGTCTTGATTTATTCCTTTAAGAAACAGGGATAATATTATCACTTACTTCACAGAGTTGGGGCCACTAAATGAGCTAATATCTGTAAAGCATCAGGAATAATAGCTGATAATGCTAGCCACTCAATAAATATTGTTCTTTGTTATCATCATGAAATTCTAAAATATGCCTAGAGTAAAAGAAATAAATTCTTCCAAGGACTGACTGGAGAGAGTAATCTCAATTGCCTTAGATTCAAACTGTGGATTTAGTTTTATTGAAGAAAATGTCATAATTTTCTTTAAGATACTCTTTCACAAGAAAGTTTTAATAGCATAAGAAAAAAATACAATCTAAGTTCTTAAAAATCTATCTATAAATTTGTGGGTGTATTAAGATAATTTCCCCATAAAAATGATACCTCCACTTAAGATAAAATATTCAAAAGATTTTTGAACTCTATGCATTTTAGGAGTATTTGATTAATAAATAAGAAATACATACTTTGTTTAAAGATTAAATCAAAGAGTGACAGAAATGGATATTTAGGATGTAGTAGAAAAGGGGCATTGCTAATAGACAAATTTCTGAATAAGATAATATGAGAAATGAGTGATCAAAAGAACAGGTGAAGTGTTGACACTGAAAAAAGGGAAGGACAACTCTCTTGCTAAAACTGGGAGCAAAGGAATAATATGAGAGGGGGCATAGATAAGCTTATTGGTGTGAAGGCAGAAAGATGAGAGAAATATACCTGACAACCTCAATTATGTATGTAAGGTTGAAAACAAAAATCATACCTGAGATTAAATGGAACGAAAACAGATTAAATGACTTAGGGGGAATGGTAAAGTTTCAGAACTGTTCTGAAAGTAAAAGGGGAAGAAGAAGCTGATTTAAAAATAATGAATTATTATTGTAAGCCTCGCTACCCTTTATGACCCTGAATTTACAAAGTTGTATGCTTTTCTTCCAGCTTTCCTGGTGGCTCAGTGGTAAAAAATTTGCCTGCCAATGCAGGAGACTAGAATTCAATTCCTGGGCAGGGAAGGTCTCCTGAAGAAGGAAATGGTGACCCACTCCAGTGCCTCTTACCTGGGAAATCACATGGACAGAGGAGCCTGACAGGCTGCAGTTCCCAGGGTCTCGGAGTCCGACATGACTTGGTGACTGAGCACGCATGCACGTGATTTTCTGCAGGACTTCTCAGCAGTCTGAGATGGAAGAAAGGAGCAACTGGGGAAATGATAGCTGGCTTTCCTGCTGGCTCAGCTGGTAAAGAATCCACCTTCAATGAAGGAAACCCTGGTTCAATCCCTGGGTTGGGAAGATCTCCTGGAGAAGGAAATGGCAACCCACTCCAGTATTCTCGCCTGGAGAATCCTGTGCATGGAGGAGCCTGGTGGGCTACAGTCCATTGGAATAACTGAGTTAACAGATTTTCCTAAGAAGGTACTAGACTTGCGCTAAGACTTCAGATAAATGATCTCAGGCTTTACTCACACCAAACCTGAAAGGCAGCTATTTTCAATTTCTATTTTACAGATGAAGGAACTGTAAATTTTAAGTGATTTGCTGAAAGTCACAAAAAGTAGTACAATCTAGGTTCACCTGAATACCAAAATCTTTCTTTGTTCCACAGCTAGTCATAATAATGGAAGATCCAAAGGTGAATCTATGTTGAAGAAATAACAGTGGGAATGCGGCGGGCTAAAGGGTAATGATTTATTTTGATGTACGGCAAAAATCACCACAATACTGCTAATTATCCTCCAATTAAAAATAAATACATAAAAAAGAAAGTCTTTGAGTCATTTTATATGGTGAGACAAAAAAAAATCACATGATTGATATGTATTTTGTGCAGGGGTTCAAGAGAATGGAGGGTTAACTTGGCAATGGTATCTAGCTTAAGGGAAAGTTGACAATTTCAGTTTTAATATGTTGTGTTTGAGGCTATAATGAGAAATATGACTAGTGACACTAGGAATACCTGTATTCCAGGTAGCAGTTTGGTGTTTATAATATGAATTTTAAAGAGATATGGTGGGGGATAAAGATTTGTATCTGATTTTACTTGAGAGATAACTTAGAAGCATGAAATTTCCATTGTAGGGGAAATAAGAGGGGAAAGAGAAAATCCATACAGAATACACATTCAAAGCTGAATGGTATACATTCAAATTCTGGCAGTAAAAATGCAGGGGATAATATTCAAACTAATAGGAGGAGAGCAATGAGAGGGTTGTTCTCATATAAACTAAAAGCAGTTTGGTGTTTAGCAACTGCTCCTTGGAGCCTGAGAACAGAAATGGGAATGACAATCTAGATACATCCATATTTCATTGTATGATTACTGACTTCAGAGAGAACAAATTTTCAAAGAGAAGTATGAAGGGATTCTAGATTACAAAGCTACGTATACACTCATATATAAGCATTATTTGTTTACTTAATCGACATATTTTGCTCATAATATGCAAAAACATAACTTTCAAGTATTACCCTTTATAATTTTCTTATACTTGAGGTACCAACCTTTTAAAGGACAGATTAACCTAGGTTCTTTATAAGTCATCCTTTGCCAGTACAAAATTTACTCATTTTCAGTTTAGCCCAGTCTCAGTTCACCATTTTCAGGGTCCTCTTCTTGTTTCTCATCCTGCTTCTATTACTAAGCTCCAGGGGCCCTAACTGCTACCAGCAGGGTAGCCGGAGAGGAGCAATCCTGCCTCACTCTCACCTGAGGGCCACACTGGTCTCCTGATAGAGAATGCCCGGTGTAGTTCTTGATGCTGACACCTCTGTCCTTTGCTCTGCTGGTTCTGTCGCAATAATCCAAGACACAACATTGTCCCTCAGTGTGCAGCCTCTGAATCGCCGGCCATGTATTTCTGGGCCTGGTTGCTGAAGAACTGGCTATTTATCTACACCTTTTCTGAGGGCTTCAAGTACTCAAGGGTCAGTGGTTACTCTTATTTCTCACTAAAGCCCTCTTCCTTACTTTTGTGAGGCTGCTGACTACTGGCTCTTCAGACATGGCAGGGGATGTGCAAGCTGGCCCCTGCACTACCTCTTACTCTAGTTTCTTCTTCTTCTTCTTCTTTTCTCTTTTGCCTCTCTCAACTCTGAGAATTCTTTACGTCATAACTAGAAGAAAAACATTCTCTATGTTCATTTCACAGCCTCAATTATTATTATTTTATCTAATGAATCCTTTTACAATTAGAAGCTATGAATGAGAGGTTTTTCGTTTGTTTGTTTTTCCAGTCTATTTATGACAACTGCCCTGGTGCCAAAGCTCAGAGTCTCTCAGTCAGTGAGTCAAGTAGGGGACTCACATGAGAAAATGAAGCTGTTTATTATCTCATGTTATTCATTTTCCTTATTTATCACATCTTTTCCAGAAAAGGATTTATGGCAGCTTTCATATATTTAGATAAATTGAAGTAAAAAGCAAATGGCAGTGGGGGAGAAGGAAAGCAAAAGAAAAAAAAAAATAGGTGAATTCAAGAATGCCATAAAGGCATCTAAACTTGCTTGCAGCCAGCCACAAACCTGACTCTTGAGTTCTGAAGCAGTCAAAGGAAAGAGGACATTAGAGGAAACATGTTCCCCAGTGCCAATAAAAAAGAAGCTCACCTGTTGCCTAGAAGAAGCACAGTTATTCCTAGCACTGAATCCAGAGAAAAACTTGTCCTTTGAGTCTTCATGAAAAGGGACACTGTGACACAGTGAACAATTTCCTCAAGAAATTGTTGCAGTAACTACATCAAAGAAGTTTTATGAAACTGTTCATTACTGAGTCCTGCAGTGCAAGCCCAGGGTACAATGCCAAGAAGCATAATTGACTGGAAATATTTCTGTGGGGGACGACGTTTGGTTATCTGGGTGTGCATTTGTCTGTTTGTCAGCCTTAACCCATGGGTTGATTTTAATGGTTCCTTTGTGCGGATTCAATTACACTTCAGAAATTTTTCCAGATATTATTATCTTACCTAAAGTTTTGATGGCTACTGAGCAGCAGTAATTTGTAGTTGGATTCCTTAACAAGTGCTTGGAATGCAACTGCTTTGTGTTATTGATGAAGATCAGGGTTGCACACTTTATTGTTCTGTGGCCTGGGAGTAGACCAGCATTTCTAAGCAAGGAGGAGGGGCCTTGGAAGGAGCTGGGATAATGGCTACCCCATTTCTACTTAGAAAATGCCTGTTGGGAAGGGTTGGTCCCAAATTTCCTCAGGAGGCACTTTGGAGTCTGCTTTAACTCATAGATAAAAAGGCCCTTTGAATCTGGCCACGATAATTTCAGCCTGAAAAAATGTATACTTTGTGTATTTAAATACTCAGAGCAATTATGAAACGCAGCTCAGCCTCTACAGACCATTTAACCTTGAGCTTTGTAATTTCAGAGCATGTCCTACAAAATAAATTGATGGCAAATCATATATAGAGGTAAATAGATGAGTCAAAATTAGTCTAAAATTTGAGTATAAAGTCAAATGTGTTGTCTTTTTAATAAAATAATAAGGTTATTTTTAGTGGGGCTGATTAGCACCTCTACTTTGACAAAAATTAAGTAGTGGATCAATGTGGAGTTTTAGAATCATAAAAGTAAATTTCATTCATAGCCAATAATTTGAAAAATATAGTTTAAAAATAAAATTCTTAAAAAAACGGAGTTCAGTATGTTGAGATATTTTCTCTCTTTAGTGTGCAATAGATCTAACATTATAGAATCAGCTGTGGTAAAGCATGGCTGCTGTCCTACAGCATACAGGGTTTGCTTGTTTTAATTGGGGTATAGTTGCTCTACAAGATTGTATTAGTTTCTGCTGCAGACTGAAGTGGATCAGCCATACCTGTGCGTTTATCACCACCCTCTTGGACCTCCCCATCACCCCATCCTATCCAGGTCACCACAGAGCACCGAGCTGAGCTCTTTGCACTACACAGTGGTCCCCACTAGCTGCTTCACCACGGCAGTGCACATCTGTCAATCCCTGTACACTGTCAATCCCAATACATCTCCCCCACTCCCAGCCATCCTCCGCCTGGCCCGTCCTGCCCTGTCCCCATGTCTGTTCTCTACCAGTGGGTCTCTAAATTGTTAGCGGCACCATGGAGGACAGGACTGAGGTTCCTTTAAAAAAACAAAAAATAGAACTACCATATGCTCCATCAGTCCCACTGCCGGGCATATCCATTGAGAAAATCATAATTCAGAAACTATACATGCTTTTTAAACTTCATGTTTAGACTAAACTTTACCAAAACAGGACATTTTCTTTTTGACTGTTACATCTCTAGCCCTCAGAACAGTGCCCAGAACACAGCAGTTATTAAAAGCTGAAATATGTGCTATAATTACAATAAATAGTATTCTCTGAAAAGACAAAAAAATAAAAAGCATAAAGAGATGTTATAGTTTCTGAGTAAGTATTACACATTTAAAAGTATACAACGTAAGTTTGTATTAAAATCATTTTGACCTTTAACTGGTGACTTTTTATTCCTTCTTTAATTAAAAAATTGGCTATCACATTTTAATCAATACTCTGTCATATCCATGGAGACATGCTATAACCAATATGATATTTTTACACGGCATTTTTGCTTGCTTCTTTGAAATCAGACCTCTAAATATACGATCTTAACAAAATTTATAGCCCAATTATGATCCGATTTAGAAACTAAAATATACAGAAAAGCTCATTGTGTTATAAAGATTAATGTGATGAGAGAAAAGCTCCCCAAATTTTAGGGACAGTGGTTCTGCATTTGCAGGTTATTATAATAATCAAAATATGGTAAATGCCAGTTGCTTCTTATGTGCTTAATCTGATTATATATTAATGTTACTGTGATGTCTTTATGAAGCTAAGTACTGAGTATCAGATTAAGTGTCTTAGTAGGCTCAGAAACCAAAGTCAGAACCCTGAATTTAAGTTTGAATTAATCCAGGTTGCCATTTGTGAGCTTTTTGATAATAGTCCACCCAAAATGACATGAGTAGTAGAGATTTTTATCTCAGAATGATATCCCTGCCAGCACCACCAACTGTTGAATGTTAAATATGAGATTAGGCAGGTGCAGAGATTTTAGTCACCTACAGAAAGCAGTATGTAGACACCTAAGCCAAACAGCTCATACACTAACAAAAATCAACCTCCAAACCATCTGCCCATGGAAGAAACATGTCAGTCATTTTTCCATTTGACTGGCAGTATTTCTAGAAATGGAAGATTTTAAACATTATTTCTGACCCAGATAAAAAACAAATGAAACAACCCACCACCACCATCACCACAGAGCTCTACTTTTATTTACCTGGCAATTGAGCTGATCCTAGGCAAAATTATGAGGTTAAAAAAAGTCTTCAGGTTGTGGCCCTTGCTCTTTCATTTGCCTGCTTCCTCATTACCAGTTTATACCTACATGCTTATCCTAGCATTTATTAATGCTTGCTGGCTGCTGTACCAGTGACTAGGATAAGCTGACGCTTGCATCTGATTTATTTCCTCTTAGGCAAGATATGTTTTTTTAGGATTCTACTTATAGGTGATTATATGTAGTAATTAAATCAGATGAATCAATTCTTGATGATTAGACTACCTATTGTTATAATTCCTAGGTTAAAAATGACTTATCTTTATAAAATATGCTTCCTCCTTCCCACTAAAAATCTTTAAAGACTAAGTTAAATTCTTAGAATATTTGTATATCTCTAGGTTGCTCGGGAAATGTTTGAGAAACTGTTCTCTTATTCAATGCCCCTAAAATTAGAGGTTTTCAGGAGCATTGTAATGTCTATTCACCTCTGGCATACTCTGCTTGGAAAACTCTACCAACAAATGACTCTGCCTCAATTTGGTAGAGGTAGCAGAAGGTCAAAGTCCCCGAGGTTTGGCAGACTCTGAAATTTTAAAAGGACATAATTCCTCACTGAGCAGACTGAAATTCTTATTCATTTAGTGAGATGCTAGACTGGATTTAACGATGACAACAACAAAAATTCATCTGCTAGTCTGTATGTTTAAATTAGGGGCTACTTGAATCAAAAAGAAAACAAAATAGATGTTGACTTGTATCATTTTATATTTTATTTTCTACTTTAATATACTCTGATGCAGTTTATTTCTACTTTTAAAAGGAGAGGGATTAGGTATAGGGAATTCTGTAATATTTATCCTGTCTTTCTTTCAGGATAGAGTATCCAATTATATCTTTTGCATAATGCGAAATCTTCACCATCACAGAGAACACATTTTAAATTTATGGCTCAGAGTGCTTTCAATCATCTCTGGCATTCAGCACTCAAGGCGGTTTAGATATTTATTCAGAGCAGCATAGCAGAAAGTACACAACAGATTGCAATTTAAATGCTGTACTTTTTGCAACATATATTTGCAGTAAAAACTTGGAGAATATATAAAATAAGAATGCATTGTGAGTACTGTACATTTGGACTACATGTTTTGAGAGGAGAATTCTTACATTCTTCCATTTAACAGAGATTTTCTCAGGGTAGCTCTATGCATGGAAGAACACATCTGATGTTCTGATCCTAAAGCCATGTACATTGTTTTGTGTCCACTTTAGAGACACCTCCATGTGGAGATCATTACTCTATGCAGTAGGGGTCAAATAAAAATTCTGTAATATTGGAGTTATTTTTTGGCATACAACCAAACAATAATGCAGAAGATATACTGGAGGATCAGGTGTCAGGAAGATAAGAAGTCATTGCAGGGACTTCCTTAGTGATCCAAGGAAGAATCCACCTTGCAATGCAAGAGACATGGGTTTGATTCCTGGTCAAGACCTTTTAGAACACCCCAAAAAAGATGTCCTTTTCATTATAAGGGACTGGGATGCAAAAGTAGGAAGTCAAGAAACACCTGGAGTAACAGGCACATTTGGCCTTGGAATACAGAATGGAGCAGGGCAAAGACTAAGAGCTTTTGCCCTGGTCATAGGTCATAGCAAACACCCTCTTCCAACAACACAAAAGAAGACTCTATATATGGATATCACCAGATGGCCAACACTGAAATCAGACTGATTATATTCTCTGCAGCTAAAGAGGGAGAAACTCTATACAGTCAGCCAAAACAAGACTGGGGGCTGACTGTGCCACAGTCATGAACTCCTTATTGCCAAATTCAGACTTAAATTGAAGAAAATCGGGAAAACCACTAGACTATTCAGGTATGATCTAAATCAAATCCCTTATGATTATACAGTAGAAGTGAGAAATAGATTTAAAGGACTAGATCTAACAGACAGAGTGCCTGATGAACTATGAACAGAGGTTGGTGACATTGTATAGGAGACAGGGAGCAAGACCATCCCCAAGAAAAAGAAATGCAAAAAAGCAAAATGGCTGTCTGGGGACACCTTACAAATAGCTGCAAAAAGAAGGGAAGTGAGAAGCAAAGGAGAAAAGGCAAGATAGACCCATTTGAATCCAGAGTTCCAATTAATAGCAAGGAGAGATAAGAAAGATTTCCTCAGTGATCAGTGCAAAGAAACTATAGAATGGGAAAGACTAGAGGTCTCTTCAAGAAAATTAGAGATACCAAGGGAACATTTCATACAAAGATGGGCTTAATAAAGGACAGAAATGGTATAGACCTAACAGAATCAGAAGATATTAAGAAGAGGAGGCAAGAATACACAGAAGAACTGTACAAAAAAGATCTTCATGACCCAGATAATCATGATGGTGTGATCACTCATCCAGAGCCAGACATCCTGGAATGTGAAGTCAAGTGGGCCTTAGAAAGCATCACTACGAACAAAGCTAGTAGTGGTGATAGAATTCCAGTTGAGCTATTTCAAATCCTACAAGATGATGCTGTGAAAGTGCTGCACTCAACATGCCAGCAAATTTGGAAAACTCAGCAGTGGCCACAGCACTGGAAAAGGTCAGTTTTCATTCCAATCCCAAAGAAAGGCAATGCCAAAGAATGCTCAAACTACCAAACAATGGCACTCATCTCACACACTAGCAAAGTGATGCTCAAAATTCTCCAAGCCAGGCTTCAGCAATACATGAACCACGAACTTCCAGACGTTCAAGATGGTTTTAGAAAATGCAGAGGAGCCAGAGATCAAATTGCCAACATCTGCTGGATCATCAAAAAAGCAAGAGAGTTCCAGAAAAATATCTTCTGCTTTGTTGAGTATACCAAAGCCTTTGACTATGTGGATCACAACAAATTGTGAAAAATTTTGAAAGAGATGGGAATACCAGACCACCTGACCTGCCTCTTGAGAAATCTGTATGCAGGTCAGGAAGCAACAGTTAGAACTGGACATGGAACAAAAGACTGGTTCTAAATAGGAAAAGGAGTACTTCAAAGCTGTATATTGTCACCCTGCTTATCTAACTTATATGCAGAGTACATCATAAGAAATGCTGGGCTGTATGAAGCACAAGCTGGAATCAAGATTGCTGGGGGAAATGTCAAAAATCTCAGATATGCAGATGACACCACTCTTATGGCTGAAAACAGAGAAGAACTAAAGAGCCTCTTGATGAAAGTGAAAGAGGAGAGTGAAAGAGCTGGCTTAAAACTCAACATTCAGAAAACTAACATCATGGCATCAGGTCCCATCACTTCATGGCAAAAAGATAGGGAAACAGTAGAAACAGTGACAGACTATTTTCTTGGGCTCCAAAATCACTGCAGATGGTGACTGTAGCCATGAAATTAAAAGATGCTTGCTCCTTGTCCAACCCAGACAGCATATTAAAAAGCTGAGACATGACTTTACCAACAAAAGTCTGTCTAGCCAAAGCTTGTTTTTCCAGTCGTGATGTATGAGTGTAAGAGTTGGACAATAAAGAAAGCTGAGCACTGAAGAAATGATGCTTGTGAACTGTGCTGTTGGAGAAGACTCTTGATAGTCCCTTGGACTGCAAGAAGATCCAACCAATCTATCCTAAAGATCAGTCCTGAGTGTTCATTGGAAGGACTGATGTTGAAGCTGAAACTCCAATACTTTGGCCACCTGATGCGAAGAACTGACTCATTTGAAAAGACCCCGATGCTGGGGAAGATTGAGGGCAGGAGGAGAAGGGGACGACAGAGGATGAGATGGCTGGATGGCATCACCGACTCAATGGACATGCGTTTGGGTAAACTCTGGGAGTTGGTGATGGACAGGGAGGCCTGGCGTGCTGCGTTTCATGTGGTTGCAAAGAGCTGGACACGAACGAGAGACTGAATTGAACTGAACTGAACAGGCAACTAAGATCTCACATGCCACGGAGCAGCTAAAAGTCTGAGTGTTGCAACTACTGAAGCTTGTGTGCCACGACTTAGAGAATCCATGTGAGACAAAGAAAAATCCTGCATGATGCAACTAAGACCGAACTCAGCCAAATAAATATATATTAAAAAAACTAACTGCAATGATCCATGAGGCCTGAAAAAGTCTTCAATTAAGAAGAAAGAGAGAGAAACAATAAGTGAGTAATGAGGAGGGGTTAGCATTTTTTAGGAAGATAAAAGAATGTCAATCCATGAGAAAGAATGAGCTACATTAGCAAATAGATGGGATTAAGGCATGTAGCTTATATGAGAAGAATTTTTGAAAAACTTATATTGAAGGAATTTAAAAAAAGAGAAATATCCATCAGAAAAGAAGTTATTATCAAGGGTCGTTTATCAAGAGCTAGAGTTTCAGGCTGTTGACAGTGAGTGCAGCCTCCAGGTTGCTCAGCTAGTAAAGAATTTGCTTGCAAAGCAGGAGATCCTGGTTCGATTCCTGGGTCAGGAAGATCCCCTGGAGAAGGGATAGGGTACCCACTCCAGGATTCTGGGGCTTCTCTGGTGGCTCAGAAGGGAAAGCATATGCCTTAATGTGGGAAACCTGGGTTTGATCCCTGGGTTGGGAAGATCCACTGGAGAAAGGAAAGACTACCCATTCCAGTATTCTTGCCTGGAGAATTCTATGGACAGAGGAGCCTGATAGGCTACTTTTCATGGGGTTGCAGAGTTGGACATGGCTGAGCAACTTTCACACACACACACACACACACACACACACACATCTTGGCTAGCACAAATGCTGAAAGTAAGCTCGTCTTGCTACGAAACATCATAGATGAATAGAAGCCTTAATGTCTCTGTGTGTACACAAATCTAAAGGAAAAGGAAAAGCAAGAGAATAAAAAAACATTAAAGAAAATGATTTGGTGGTTGACAATACAAAGAAAAGCTTTTGGACACATTAAAGAGTTTGGAAATAGTCCAATTGGGTTTGGAAATTAGGATCTCTTGCAATGTCTGTGAGAATAATTTTATTAGAATTGTGGAAATGGAAGTCAAATTACAATTGACTTAGGTGGTGGGGAACTGGGGAAATTAGGAAAGCAAGTGCGGGCAGTATCTTTTAAATAATTAAAAGTGATTATTATGGTCACTAAGAGAAGGAAGGAGACAGAGTCTCAACTTGAAGGATGTGAATGTTCAGAAAAAGTACAGTTGCTCATTAAAAAAAATAAATATGGAAGGAAAGAAACTGAGTGTATTTCTATAAATGAAGGGCAAAAGAGAAATGTAGCCGAAATATCTGGAAAAGGCTAGAGAACATTGATGAGGCAACCCAAGATAGGGCAAAGTATAGAGGTGACAGTGTGACCCTCAGGATTAGGAAACGTGAGTATTGTTAGGTGTAGATGGGAACCGGAGGAGGAAGTGTCTCGGCACTTTCCCCAGTGACAGCACTATCTTATTTACGAAGTAACAAAAGATATGCTGATGGTGAGGCATGGAGAGCTCCTTTAGGATGAAGAGAGAGAATATTTGAATGCAATGAGCACCTTAAGGATAAATATCCTAGCCACTAAGGAATCTCTGAGAATGGTGGCTGTTTTTAGTATTGCTCTCACTAGTGCTTATCACTACACTCTTTTAAGTCCCACAAATATTTATTGAGATCAGCCTATTTGTGCCTGAAACTATATTAAGATATAGCAAGTTTTACAAGACACGGAGAAAAGGTGGCTCTTCAGGGAGCTTGTGCTTCTGTTCTGTCAGGTAGCATTAGGCCAGGGAAAATAGTTTATTTCAGCCCATTCTCTTCTTGTATTGAACAGTATTTCATTGTCATATTACTCTATTTGCTGTTCGTATGTGACTGCTTCATGGTTTCCTTGTACTTCCCTAGGCATGTTACCTGTATTTTGAGAATGGAGAAAGGATCCATAATGATAACATTTTGTTCTTTCTTCTTATGCCTTCAAATTTATTTTATTGCTTATTTATTAGTGCTGCCTGCTGTGAGCGGCTCTATCCCGATTTAGCATCATCAGGGATGACTGTATTAAGGTGATCATCCCTTTGTAAGATCAGTAACCAGGCCACTAACCACAAAGCTCATTGCACTAACTCATGAAAACAATGTTCATTTATTTTTAGCTTATTCAGTAATCTTAAAACTGCTTTTTCAGGTATATATCACCACTGTTCCTATATCTATAGTGTTTTCAACATTTATAATTTTTTCAGTATAGAATGTTTGCCTCTCTCAAATTTTATGAAATAAAACTGCAATCTTTTAGCCATTGCCATTATGCTAATTCATGCATTTATTCATTTATTTATGGCACATGAATCCTTCATAAATAATAGGGATATAATTAGCTACTTAAATGTAAAAAGCACTTACTAGAATAAAAATACTTACCTGACAGAAAGGTTTAAAAATACAACTTTTTTCCTATATATTCACTCCATGCTTACTAAAAATGGTAGTGGAAATTACTGGTTCCCCTTCTACCTCTGCAAAGCATCCATTCCTTTTCTTTACCACCAAGAAGCGGTCATTTAGTTCCAGTGAGTTGATCAATCACTGACAGCAGAAAAGGAACTCTACCATTCAGTGTAAATCACACATCCCCACCTCATTGACTGTCCAGGGAATTTGCGCTAAGTTGGTTTAACCAAAATGAAGTGCACAACAGTTACTCTCTGGTTGGGGGTTTTCCCCCCTGATGGTGTGGTACTCAGATATGACGTGTGGCCCTGCTGCAGCTGAGTGGAGGGGGGTTGGTTGAAGCAAGGGGTGACCCACAGAACAGAAGCGATCAATCCTATAATGAGCCAGGTCTGCCTTATCTCTGGTTCTTTCAAGCAAATAAGCCCATAAAACTCCTTTACAGCTTGCACAACATCAACTTCCTAATTATTACAAAACCCTGCTATAAAAAAACAGTGTGGTAGAAACCCTTTGAAGCTAGACACACCGATGAGCTATCCTGATTCAATGAGATACTGATGTCTACATATTTCTGAAACTCAGATTTTTTCCCTGGGTAATGGGGATAATCGTAGTATACTGTGGTTATCATAAGAATTAAAATAATATATGTTGAAAAGCTACCACATAGTACATTTATTGTTACAAGGTAGTATTAGGAATACTATATCAAAGAAGAGAGTTTTAGACACAATTGTCTAAGTAAAATACTCCCTAGGTTGATTTTTTGAAGTCTCAATTCATGTAACTGAGGCACTGATATCTGCAGATGAGCAGGAGCCATACGAATTGCATACCCATTGGCACTGGAACTAGCTTTATAATCTTTTCATGTTCTGGAATTTCTGTGCCCACTGAGTGAAATCTTTCTTCATATAATACATTTTACTGGTTTCTCTGAATGGGCATCAATATCTTCATTGCATTCTAAGTTTTTGGCAAAAGAAATGAAGAATTCTCCAGCCTAATTTTTTTTTTTTCTTGAGATGCTAACTACTAACTATTGCTGGTTACCAGGCGCTGGATCTGATCCTCTAAATTCTTATCGAGAGCTGTGGTTCTTCAGAATGGTCAGATAGTCTATGGCCTCTCTGCTGCCTCATCTTTGTGAATCTCTGGAATTATCTGGAGACTTCTTCAATGTCTCTGCAATTTCTCTCCTATCAGACTCTAGGCACTAACCCTGGGTTAGCTTAAATTTTATCTTTTCTTTGCACATTGCAATAGAACCTGAAGACTACTTCCCCATTCCTTCTTCAGGAGCAATCCTCAGAGCAAGGTTGGACTTTCAGGACTTAGCACTACTCTTCTTTGCATTTTCTTTCTCTTAAGGCATGCTACTGAGAGAGCTTAATGGGCGTCATGAGTTCTCTTCAATTCAGAAAAAGATTATACTTATGCCTAACTATAAATATTTTCAGAAACCTTTAGAGTCAAACAACTGAAATACATTCCATTTTTTTTAACTTTCAAAAACTTTAGCTAAAATTACTGAGCTTTAATTATACACCAGTAATTAGGCTAAAATTTTATATTTACTTTCTCATTCCAAAGAAGGCATTTATTTCCATTCCTCCTAGAATTGCAATATTTGCGAATGTTAAACTCCCTGAAACAGAATGTGACTAACTTTAAAAGTAAACAATATTGATAAGAAAAAGCACAAGACTTCTTGAATTTCTTCCTATTATGTACATGTTCAAAGTCAAAAGAAGAATTAAAAAGTAGTAAACTAAGCCTAAGAGATATAATATCTTTCAACTGTGACAAATTTGGTAACAGAAAAATTTAAAGGAAAACAACTCACAGTTTTAAATATAGCAGACTGTAAATTTCGCATACTAATTATACTTTACTTTACCTTATGAAATTACCTTGCCTTATATCATATAAACTGAACTTGTGAAACTAAGCAATTTTATTTTTCCTTTTGGGATATGTCATTGAGTATTCTTTTGTCCAGTAATCAACAAATTCCAACTGTATAAAGCTGATGGTTGCCTTCAAGTTTTCATATCATTTTACACCATCATTTCCTTGAATGACTTAAGGAAGTTGTTTCTGTAGTAAGTCACTTGGAATGATTCTGATAATGCAATTAGTTTTTATGAGTTAGGGTTTCTTTTTCTAGTTATTCTAGGAATTAAACATAAAAAGTATTTTGTGTAAATAATTCTTTTTTAGGTCTTCAATTTAGGTGATACTAACAAATTTAGGTAAATAGAATCCAGTGAGAATTGTTGGTGGAATTATGTAAACTTTATAATGCTTCAAGCTGAGAAAATCAAGAAAATTCCATTTCCTGACCTATGTACTCAAGGGATTTTCTCAAGATTAATGTGTCTCTTTCTTAGAGCACTAAGGTACATTTAGAGCACTAAAGAAGTCATTTACTAAATGGTGCCCCTGGGACTTGAAAGAGTTAATGTACCTCTCAAAGGTGAGCAATGAACTCTCAAATGTGTGCAAGCATCAGTACCAGAGCTTATAAAGAATTATAAGAATGTTAGTCCAAAGCAGCTGTTAGTCCATAGCTCTATTATTCATGACTATAGCATTTAGTCAGTATATTTGTTAGCATTCAGTGGGTGCCTTATAAACAATGCAGACAAATGAGAATCTTCTTACTTTTAAAAGTGAAAACATGAGGTGAGATAAACATTGGCCAAGATAAACATTGGCCAAATGTTGTAAATGTGTAAATGTTATCCAAGTAGCTTAAATTTCAAGAACGTGACAAATTATGGAAAACTAGGGCTCCAATCCCGGAGAAGGAAATGGCAACCCACTCCAGTGTTCTTGCCTGGAGAATCCCAGGGATGGGGGAGCTTGGTGGGCTGCCGCCTATGGGGTCGCACAGAATCGGACACGACTGAAGCGACTTAGCAGCAGCAGCAGCAGGGCTCCGATCCAAAAGTGCTTTTTTCCCCAGTTACATCAGAATAGTTATTAAATCCATTGCATATTTCCTTCTAAAAGAGTATTAAAGATAATTCTGAGAAAATTTACAATATGTAATGTTAAGTGATAAAGTAAGGGTATAAGACTGCCTATAGAATATAACACAATTTTATTTAGTATATCAATCTAAGATATGAAAGTCCAGAGGAAATACAGCAAAGGATTAAAAGCTTTCACTCTAGGTGATGGGATTATAAATTATAGTTTATTTTACAATTTTTCTGCTCTTCTCTAATTTTTTTGTGATGAACATTTTTCTTGCAACAGTTAAATGTTGAGAAAATGTGAAAATAGGTTAGTGGCAACCTTAACATGTTAAATAAATGTTGCTACCTTGCTTTTTTTCATCTGAAGTAAGAAATTTGAGCATCATTCTATGCAGGATCCTCACTAAAAGTGAAAACTGTGCTCTCCACAGTGCTGCTTATGGAGAAATCAATTATTCTTCACAGGCTAATCTGAGTTGCTCATTATGGAAGTTGGGCAGAAAGAAGAGAGGCAACTCTATACTTTGAATACAGCTCTGTACTTTGAATTACGGTAGACCTGAAATTCTCTCCTTACCTTTCTTATCAACTTCTTATCTTTCTGGGTAATAAATCTACACTCATGGCTTCAAATGTTGATCTAAATGCTAAAAGCTCTCAAATACTTATCTTTAGAATATCGCTCTCTCCATTTTTCCCTATTCAAGGTCATAGACATCTGTAAATATGGATAACTTAGTATTCAATACAAGAAGAAAACAGACTCAACTGAACTCAGAAGCCTCCCTAAAATATCTCTTCTTTCTGTTTCCTCTCCCAGAGGATGACATTACCATCCTCCAAATTTCCTAAAGCAGAAACAATGAAGCCACACTTGACTCCCTATATCCTCGTTCAATAACTCTTCTGCAAATATTTTACCTCCTATGTAGTTCTGAATTTTTTTTAATTTCACTTGAACTCACTCTTACAACACCTACCAGAGTCCTCAATTTGTCCTATATGAATTACTGCAATAACTGAAAATTTTCAGTTCTGAAATTGTTTCCCTTCATTTGGCTTCCTCTTTTCATATTTGTCATCCACTTTAAAGCTGGAATCACATGAAGTCATAATTTAGGCCCATATTTATCTCTGATTCCTAAGCTCTTTCCACTGTAATTTTTGCTTCCTATGATAAAGAATTTGGAAAAGCTTCAACCATCTGTTTAGAGGGGAGAAAATGTAGCCTTCCAGTTAAACATGGTAGCTTGAACTCATGCATCAGCTTTCATTTCCTCCTCAAACCCCACAAAAATAATAGAAAGCATGGTTTTTTATCTGTTGGTCATAAATTCAAAAGCTAAATAGAAATTTCAGTACACATCTGGAAGTTGGAAAATGATAACTTATTAAATAGAACCAAGATAATTGAATCTCACATCAGGAAGATTCTGAGAAGCAAAATACATGCAGAATCCCCCAAAGGGAAAGTATACATGGCATCAGGTACTTTTGAAAAGTGTCAAGATGAATCTATAATCTAGTGAATTTGGGGAAAGTTTAAGAAACAGTTAAAAGACCTTTCCCCTCTAAGCTGCAACTGTTCCTCAGGAAACACTGGATGGTTCTATTAGTTTGCCCAACAATAGAAGGACACACTTCCTCATGTGGGTCCTCCATGCAAAGCAATATATTGATTGGGCTCTCAAAGAAACACCATATTTATAAGTGTAAAAGTAAGTTGCTTCCTCTCATCACATACTAGAGCTTCCCTGGTGACTCAGATGGTAAAAATCTGCCTGCCACATGGGAGACCCATACTCATTCCCTTGATGGGGAAGATCCCTTAGAGAAGGGAATGGCTACCCACTCCAGTATTCTTGCCTGGAGAATTCCATAGACAGGAGCCTGGCAGGCTACAGTTCATGGATTGCAAGGAATCAGACATTACTAAACAACTAACACTGGTATTTTCACCTTGTACTACATTTAAAAACAATGAGAAACAACCAGCCATAATATAACGTGACCAATTCTGCTATATACTTATGAGTTAATGCAGCAATCTGTACTGGTGGCTGCCATAGGAAGAGTTTTCTTTTTAAGTTCAGCTGTGGAATGTATTGATTTTTGTAGAATTCTTAAGAAAGGATGCTAATCAAGCAATGGTATAATTTCAACTTGACCTGCATAAATAATGCTTGCATTTACAATAAAAAGTGCTGCTAGAGAGCAGAAACAAATAAATCACCCACCAACAACACATGTGCCGTATGTGTCAGGTGCATAGCAAATTTTGGAGAAGGGAAATTGTAATGAACTACTCATTTCAGACTTTATTCCATCCTAATGACAACAATTTAGCCCAAACAGCAAAGGTGCTCTATCGAAAAAAAGATATAAAGACCTCCAGAAAATATTCAAATACTCAGCACAAATTCATATTGAAATTAGAAAGAGGGCCCATATATGGTTTCCTGCTGCATCTGATTCTCAATGTATCTGTAATTATCTTATTTCCAATTGTTTTTACTTCATAATCAGATGACAGATATTTTAATGACATTTTTATGATTTTCTTCCAAAAATACTGTTAGGTCTTGAATGGGAAAACCAAACGTCATTTATTTTTGTGCCCTCTTGAACCTAGAAAAATGCTTGAACAAATGATGGATACTCAATAAATGATGAATGACTTCAGTTCAGTTCAGTTCAGTCACTCAGTCGTGTCTGACTCTTTGCGACCCCATGAATCGCAGCACGCCAGGCCTCCCTGTCCATCACCAACTCCCAGAGTTCACTCAGACTCACGTCCATTGAGTCAGTGATGCCATCCAGCCATCTCATCCTCGGTTGTCCCCTTCTCCTCCTGCCCCCAGTCCTTCTCAGTATCAGGGTCTTTTCCAAAGAGTCAACTCTTCACATGAGGTGGCCAAGTACTGGAGTTTCAGCATTAGCATCATTCCTTCCAAAGAACACCCAGGACTGATCTCCTTTAGAATGGACTGGCTGGATCTCTATGCAGTCCAAGGGACTCGCAAGAGTCTTCTCCAAAACCGAAGTTCAAAAGCATCAATTCTTCGGTGCTCAGCTTTCTTCACAGTCCAACTCTCACATCCATACATGACCACTGGAAAAACCATAGCCTTGACTAGACGGACCTTTGTTGGCAAAGTAATGTCTCTGCTTTTGAATATACTATTTAAGTTGAGCATAACTTTCTTCCAAGGAGTAAGTGTCTTTTAATTTCATGGCTGCACCCACCATTTGCTGTGATTTTGGAGCCCCCAAAAATAAAGTTTGACACTGTTTCCACTGTTTCCTCATCTATTTGCCATGAAGTGATGGAACCGGATGCCGTGATCTAAGTTTTCTGAATCTTGAGCTTTAAGCCAACTTTTTCACTCTCTACTTTCATCAAGAGGCTTTTTAGTTCCTCTTCACTTTCTGCCATAAGAGTGGTGTCATTTGCCTATCTGAGGTTATTGATATTTCTCCCAGCAATCTTGATTCCAGCTTGTGCTTCTTCCAGCCCAGCGTTTCTCATGATGTACTCTGCATAGAAGTTAAATAAGCAGGGTGACAATATTCAGCCTTGACGGACTCCTTTCCCTATGTGGAACCAGTCTGTTGTTCCATGTCCAGTTCTATCTGTTGCTTCCTGACCTGCATATAGGTTTCTCAAGAGGCAGGTCAGGGGGTCTTGGTATTCCCATCTCTTTCAGAATTTTCCACAGTTTATTGTGATCCACACAGTCAAAGGCTTTGGCATAGTCAATAAAGCAGAAATAGATGCTTTCTGGAACTCTCTTGCTTTTTTTCATGATCCAGAGGATGTTGGCAATTTGATCTCTGGTTCCTCTGCCTTTTCTAAAACCAGCTTAAACGTCTGGAAGTTCACGGTTCACATACTGCTGAAGCCTGGCTTGGAGAATTTTACTTTACTAGCTTGTGAGATGAGTGCAATTGTGCGGTAGTTTGAGCATTCTTTGGCATTGCCTTTCTTTGGGGTTGGAATGAAAACTGACCTTTTCCAGTCCTGTGGCCACTGCTGAGTTTTCCAAATTTGCTGGCATATTGAGTGCAGCACTTTCACAGCATCATTTTCCAGGATTTGAAACAGCTCAACTGGAATTCCATCACATCCACTAGCTTTGTTCTTAGTGATGCTTTCTAAGGCCCACTTGACTTCACATTCCATGATGTCTGGCACTAGGTGAGTGATCACACCATTGTGATTATCTGGGTCATGAAGATCTTTTTTGTACAGTTCTTCTGTGTATTCTTGCCACCTCTTAATATCTTCTGCTTCTGTTAGGTCCATACCCTTTCTGTCCTTTATCGAGCCCATGTTTGCATGAAATGTTCCCTTGGTGTCTCTAGTTTTCTTGAAGAGATCTCTAGCCTTTCCCATTCTGTTGTTTTCCTCTATTTCTTTGCACTGATCACTGAGGAAGACTTTCTTATCTCTCTTTGCTATTCTTTGGAACTCTGCATTCAGATGCTTATATCTTTCTTTTTCTCCTTTGCTTTTCACTTCTCTTCTTCTCACAGCTATTTGTAAGGCCTCCCCAGACAGCCATTTTGCGTTATTGCATTTCTTTTCCATGACCCTAATTCCAATACCAAATATTATTCATTCTTCATGACCAAGGGTCCTTCTTGTCAACTAGATGAACAGTTGAATTCGTGTATTACAAATCCTGTGCCAGGGTCCCTTCCACATATCCTAGTTCCCTTGGTCTAAGATTCCTATTCTCTGGGAAACTAGAACCCAGTTTGGAATTCTGCTCCTCAAAATTGCTATGAATCTTTCATTATGACACTTAATATACTACTGTGTTCCTCTATTTACATGAGAATACTACATATTTTTATCTAATTTTGGGGTTCACTTGAGAGTGTTGCTGAGGCACTAACATGTTGAATAACCACTATAATGCTAGTCACTTTCAGATGCTGTATTTATTTTGTCATGACAAAATAACATACGTAAAGTGGCTTCAACAAATGAAATACAGTCTCATACTTCTGGAGGTTAGAAGTTCAAAATTGGGGTATGCAGGGTCTGCTCTTTCTGAAGGCTGTTGAGGAAGGATCTCTTCTAATTTCAGGTAGTTTACTGATAGTCATCAGTGTTCCTTCTTGTGTAAATATATCTTCCCAGTCTCTGCCTTTATCTTCATGGGTATTGTCCCTGTGTCTTCACATCATGTTTCTGTGTGCACATCTCTGTATCCAAATATCCTGCCTTTATAAGGTCAGTAACAGTGAATTAGGGCACAACCTAATGGCTTCACTTAAACTAGACTACTTCTCTAAAGATCCTGTCTCCAAATAAGGTCACACTTGGAGGAACTGGGTGTCAGGATTTCAACATCTGAACTTTGAGGGGGCATGACTCAACCCATAACAATGTTCACTGTCTACAGAGAATTATGCTGAAAGTCTCTAGTGTGGGAGCATACCTGTACAGTTGAGAGTGGGATTATCATTCTGAAAATTTGGGAATAAAGTAAGTGCTATATATTGTGTCTGTGACCCTTACACATTCATCTCTGCCAGACTCCAGGAACTGCGTGGGTTCAGATAGAATCAGGTCTTTTTTAGCAGGAATTCATAAGTGCTTTCTCTGGAAATGGGCTTCCCTCATAACTCAGTCAGTAAAGAATCTGCCTGCACTGTGGGAGTGGATGTATGCCTTAATGCATTTGTCATAATGCACCCAAATGTACATCATAAAGAAGAAAGTCTATTGTGTTAATATATGAAAATTTAAAATATCACTTGGCTATAAATAGAATCCAAAAACAAACAAACAAACAAACAAACATGGGTTTCCCTGGTATTCCCTGGTGGCTCAGATGGTAAAGAATCTGGCTGTAATGCAGGAAACCCAATTCAATTCCTGTGTCTGGAAGATTCTCAGGAGAAGGGAATGGCAACAGACTCCAGTATTCTTGCCTGAGGAATTCCATGGACAGGAGTCTGGTGAGCTACAGTCCATGGAGTCACAAATAGTTGGACACGACTGAGCAACTAACGCTTTTTCACATAATCCAAAATAGAATGTAAACTGTAACAAATGAATCTAACTATATAATACATGAATAATATTGCCATACTAAGAAGTTGAATTGTGTCCTCTAAAAAAGATATGCTGAAGTGCTAACCTCCAGTACCTGTGAATGTGATCATATTAGGAAATGGGAGTTTTACAGATCCAATCAAGCAAAAACAAGGCTACCAGAGTGAAGCCTAACCAAATGATTGGTGCCCTCATCAAAAAGGGAAATTTGTACATAGAGACAGACACACACAGAGGGAAGACAATTTGAAGCCACGCAGAGAGAAGAGGATCATCCTGAACAAAATGATGTATCTACTAGTCAGAGAATAGGAAGAATTGCTGGCAAACACTATAAGCTAAAATAGGCAGGCAAGGATTATCTCTCTAAAGCCATCAGATAGAATATGGCCCCTTAGTTACCTTGACTTAAGGCGTATAGCCCCCTAAACTGTGAGACAATACATTTTGTTGTTTTAAGCTATTCAGCTTTGACGCTTTGTTATGGCAGCCCCTAGGAGAATAATACAGTAAATTACTTTGGATAGAAGCATTTTGATTCTATTCAATAATGCTAATAACAAAAAGAACAGTTTACAAATACTATAATCTAGTTAACAGATTTTATTCTCATAGGAATATAGTTTAGAATTTCAGAACTACTTTACTTATACAGTAGGGGTGAGCAAACAAATAAATATATAGCTGATAATGCAATTACTTTGCTAATAACAGTCCTTCTAGTCAAGGCTATGGTTTTTCCTGTGGTCATGTATGGATGTGAGAGTTGAACTATAAAGAAAGCTGAGTGCCAAAGAATTGATGCTTTTGAACTCTGGTGTTGGAGAAGACTCTTGTGAGTCCCTTAGACTGCAAGGAGATCCACCCAGTCCATTCTGAAGGAGATCAGTCCTGGGTGTTCATTGGAAGGACTGATGCTAAAGCTGTAACTCCAGTACTTTGGCCACCTGATGTGAAGAGTTGACTCATTGGAAAAGACTCTGATGCTGGGAGGGATTAGGGGCGGGAGAAGAAGGGGACAACTTTGAGCTTCCCTTGTGGCTCAGATGGTAAAGTGTCTGCCTGCAATGCCGGAGACATGGGTTTGATTCCTGGGTCAGGAAGATCCCCTGGAGAAGGAAATGGCAACCCACTCTGGTACTCTTGCCTGGAAAATTCCATGGACAGAGGAGCCTGGTAGGCTACAGTCCGTGGGGTCGCAAAGTATTGGACATGACTGAACAATTTCAATATCTTTCTTTCTTTCTTATTTTAACTTTTATGCAGAGTACATTATGAGAAATGTCATGCTGGATGAATCACAAGCTGGAATCAAGATTCACAGGAGAAATATCAATGACCTCAGATTTGCAGATGACACCACCCTAATGGTAGTAAGTGATAAGGAACTAACGTGTCTCTTGATGAAGGTGAAAGAGGAGAGTGAAAAAGCTGGCTTAAAACTCAACATTCAAAAAGCTAAGATCACAGCATGCAGTCTCATCACTTCATGGTAAGTAGATGGGGAAAAAGTGGAAGCAATGGCAGATTTTATTTCCTTGGGCTCCAATTTCACTGTAGACAGTGACTGTAGCCACAAAATTAAAAGATGCCTGCTCCTTGAAAGAAAAGCTTTGACAAACCTAGACAGTATATTAAAATGCAGAGACATCACTCTGCCAACATAGGTCTATATAGCCAAAGCAATGGTTTTTCCAGTAGTCATTATGAATGTGAGAGCTGGACTATAAAGAAAGCTGAGAGCTAAAGAATCAATGCTTTCAAATTATGGTGCTGGAGAAGGCTCTTGAGAGTCCTTTGGACAGCAACGAGATCAAATCAGTCAATCCTAAAGGAAATCAATCCTGAATATTCATTGGAAGGACTGATGCTGAAGCTGAAGCTCTAATCCTTTGGCCATCTGATGTGAAGAATCAATTCACTGGAAAAAGATGCTGGGGAAGATTGAGGGCAGGAGGAGAAGGGGGCTACAGAGGATGAGATAGTCAGATAGCATCACTAACTCAATGGACATGAATTTGAGCAAACCTAGGGAGTTAGTGAAGCACAGGGAAGCCTGATGTGCTGCAGTCCATGGGGTTGCAGAGAGTCAGACCCAGCTTAGTGACTGAAAAGCAGCCACTCGCAAGGAATGGACACCTTAGTGAGTGCTGTCAGTGCTTTTCAGAGTATGGGAAGATGCAAGAGTTCAGGTTCGTAAAACATTTTCTTATGAAAATACCTAAATATCTCAAGGCCTGTTTTGTCAGTTTTCCCAGAGTATGAATTGCCTCATCCTGATCTTCATCTGAATTCCTTTGTAGGTTAATTAACTGCACTGATTAACAACTTGATTATTTTAGAACTGGAGGGTGGACAATATTTTTTTTTTTATAATCTCTTTCTTTTTGGTCTTAATTGTAATCAGGCTCTTGGAGGCATTTTGTGACCAATTTGTCCCAAGGCAATAGCAATGCTCATTCCCAGGTCAGGTGAGGATTTCATTTATAAGTCACAGCATGCTTTTACTGGAAGAGGCACTGTATGCAAGACAGGAAAAAAGAC
The DNA here is from genome assembly GCF_001704415.2 of Capra hircus. Taxonomy (NCBI): domain Eukaryota; kingdom Metazoa; phylum Chordata; class Mammalia; order Artiodactyla; family Bovidae; genus Capra; species Capra hircus. The sequence goes on from NC_030813.1 coordinate 27,934,760, forward strand.
ACAGATGTGTACAACGGACTTTTGGACTCAGAGGGAGAGGGAGAGGGTGGGATGATTTGGGAGAATGGCATTCTAACATGTATACTATCATGTAAGAATTGAATCACCAGTCTATGTCTGACGCAGGATACAGCATGCTTGGGGCTGGTGCATGGGGATGACCCAGGGAGATGTTATGGGGAGGGAGGTGGGAGGGGGGTTCATGTTTGGGAACGCATGTAAGAATTAAAGATTTTAAAATTTAAAAAATAAAAAACTATAAAAATAAATAAATAAATAAATAAAATTTAAAAAAAAAAAAAAAGAAAGAAAGTGTCTGGACTGCCTGTCTTACTACTTGTCGTGGCCTGGGAAATGGTTCCCTCTTATAGCTTCTTCCCATATCTAGAGTTATACTATCAGGATCATTGACCTTATAGAACTATATATTTGGTCAATCTTTTCAAATTTCCTATTCATTAATTTTATCTGAGTTTCAGTCATGTACTTGGTAATTCAAGAAACAATATTCTTATAAAATAGAATACAAGTAAATATTCCTAGGAATATTAATAAGGTCATAAGTAAGTATTTTAACTAAGAATTTCCATTAGGTACAGCCCAGTATCTCCCCATCTGACCTGTCTGTTCTGTACCAACCACTGTCTTTAAGGGAAATAATATATTGACATTATACATATAAAGTTTACCAAAGATGTCTACACATACAAGTGGCAGGTCATTGTGACCCCTTATAGGATTGAAAAATGAATGTTATATTTTAAGGAGTTACGTAACTAATGCCAGAAAGAGAAAAATTGATCGTTGCAGTTAAGGAGGTAATTCTGCCATTGGAGAGGTCTCAGTAACACATAGTACAAAGGTACAATGCACACTAGAAGGGAAGGGGGAGGCAAAAGGACAGATTTGGGTATATAGATATGTGTGTGTATAGTGACTTAATATGTGTATACATATATTTTCAAGGTCTGTTCACTCAAAGGTCCTATAAACAGTTCTAGACTTAGGGCCAAGATTTAGTTTCTAAATACCATTATTCAGTTAAGTCTAACCAGGGCTCCTTAGAAAAGTTGTTGATTCCAGGGCTGGGACAATATAAATAAATGATGAGCCTGGACCATCTTGCTGTGCTTTCTATATATTGCATAATATTTTAAATAAAAAGTGCTCAAAAATAGGTGAATGTACGCTAAAAGGTCACTGAAACCAGAATGACACAATGATCAAGGATCAAAGCTAGAACAATCAAAGCAAGAAAATAAATCATAGTATTAAACTCAGAGAATAAAATAAATATCCATGACTCTGTATGTATATAAATAAATAAATAAGAATTGGAAGAGAAGACAGAACTCTTCCTTATAAAAGAATTAAACACATTGCTGCATAGGAGAAATTGACAAACCAGTGCAAAACAACTATACTCCAATTATAAAAGAGAATTCCAATTATTAGATGAAGGCATGAGAAAAATAAAAATCACAACTATACATAAAGAAAATAATTATTGTGAGTAATATATATCCCTTGCCATGGAAGCCAAAACTAAGGTGTCAATGTGTGAGATGAAATAGAATAATGCAGTCTCAAGAATCTCTCTTAAAATATTAACTGCAAAATTTAATAAGAAAGAAAAAAGTACTTTTACAGTGAATAAAACAGGCAGAAACCATGAAGTGGTGGGCCCAGATGCCATGATCTTCATTTTCCGAATGTTAAGCCTTAAGCCAACATTTTTGCTCTCCTCTTTCACTTTCATCAAGAGGCATTGTAGTTCCTCTTCATTTTCTGCCATAAGGGTGGTGTCATCTGCATATCTGAGGTTATTGATAATTCTCCTGGCAATCTTGATTCCAGCTTGTGCTTCTTCCAGCCCAGCGTTTCTCATGATGTACTCTGCATAGAAGTTAAATAAGCAGGGTGACAATATACAGCCATGACGTACTCCTTTTCCTATTTGGAACCAGTCTGTTGTCCATGTCCAGTTCTAACTGTTGCTTTCTGACCTGCATATAGGTTTCTCAAGAGGTAGGACAGGTGGTCTGGTATTCCCATCTCTTTCAGAATTTTCCACAGTTTATTGTGATCCATACAGTCAAAGGCTTTGGCATAGTCAATAAAGCAGAAACACATTAAAGGAAAAAAACTCTGGTAAAATCTGAATGAAGTGTATAGTTTAATTTATAGTATTTTGTTAATGTCAATTTCTTGATTTTGATCATTGAGCAATGGTTATGAAAGATATTAGCCTTAAGGGAAAATGAATGTAGGTATATGAGGACACTGTACTATTTTTGCAACTATTGTAAATCTACGAAATAAAAAAAATAAAACTGATAATTATAACCTCAGCGATGTATGAAAATGTATTGAGCTATGATAAGAGTGTAATATTATAAAAATATTATTTATGGAACAAAAATATATCCCTAGAAAATTAAAATGATGACAGTTGAAAAACTACATATAAAAGCTGATGAAATCTCTTAGACGGTAGGAATCTCTCAGATGGTAGAAAATTAAAGAAAAAATAGAGAAAAATTAAAAAAAAAATTAGAGGAGGACTTCAAAAGATCTAGCATCCAAGTGAGAAGAAAGAATAAGAAGCTACCAAATTAATAACAAAATGTTTTAAGGAATTGTCCTAATTAAAAGATGTAGAGAGTACCTTTACTTGTCTAATAAGTATGGCATGAAAGTGAAAGTCACTCAGTCATGTCTGACACTTTGCAACCCCACGGACTATACAGTCTATGGAATTCTCTTGGCCAGAATACTGGAGTAGGTAGCTGTTCCTTTCTCCAGGGGATCTTCCCAACCCAGAGATCCAACCCAGGTCTGCTGGATTGCAGGTGGATTCTTCACCAGCTCAGCCATGAGGGAAGCCCAAGAATCCTGCAGTGGGTAGCCTATCCCTTCTCCAGGGAATCTTCCCAACTCAGGAACTGAACTGGGGTCTCCTGTACCATGGGCAGATTCTTTCTTTACCAACTGAGCTACCAGAGAATCCCAGTATGGTGTAATTGATATTTATTGATATCCAGTGGTACTGCATTGTATGAAAATACATTTTAAAAAGACATATTCCTGTGAAATTTCAGAAGATTAAAGGCAAAGAAAAGATTTTCAGAGAGAGAAAAGATGTCTTACTAAGAAATTCAAAGATATAAAAGCATTTTATTCTTTTGGTCTTTTGAGCAGGAGTACTGGAAGCTAAAAAAATAGAAAATGTTTAGCATAAAAACACTTTTAATTGGAATATAAACAGACTAAGTGAGTGTAAAAGTGAAAGTGTTAGTAGCTCAGTCCTGTTTGACTCTTTGTGACCTCATGGACTGTAAGCCTCTGTCCATGGGATTCTCCAGGCAAGACTACTGGAGTGGGTAGCCATTCCTTTCTCCAAGGGATCTTCCCAACCCAGGAATTGAACCCAGGGCTCCCACGTTGCATACAGATTCTTTACTGTCTAGCCACCAGGGAAGCCCATAAACTAAACTATCACTCAAATGTGAAGGCAAAATATAGACATTTTTACGCAGGCAATATCTCAAACATTTACTTTAATACACTTGTTTTAGAAAGCCATGGCAGGATATACTTCATAAAACCGAGGGAGTAAACAAAGAAGTCATGCATTTTGGCACAAAGAAGCAAAGAAAAACCTTGGGATGTTTATGGGTATTGCTCTCCTACTCACTCCTACCCTCCAAAAAGAGGCTGTGAAAGAGCTCTTCAAGATGAAATTTCATAGAATACTGTACTGAAAGTATTCAATATATTAAAGAAAAAATTATGCAACTGAAAAAAGAAATAGGAGGATAAATTCGTGTTCAGTGTATAGAAAACAAAGCAGAAAAACAGAAGTAATTACTACCTCCAGCAAAAATAAAAATTGTGCAGTCAAGGAAGTGTTATTCAGATATTACTGTGTATATGGCTCAGCAATATACATATAAAGTTGAATACAGAAATGACAAAAATGGCTATGTTTACATTGCGAGAGTGGGAAATTAGAAGCATGAATATGTGATGTGGAGGCAGGTATATGACAGAAAGCTAAATACTAATATTTCATTGTGAGTATCCAATGACAGTTCTTACAGTGTTAAGAGAAATACCAATGAATTACATGGTGTTTAGAAATGTAGGAGAAAATGCTGAAAGAATAATTTCAAAAAGTTGAATAATTTTTAATATATAATAAAATACAAATGTAGAGGTTTTGAAATATTTAAATAATGTTTATAAATAAAATCCACACATATTGAAAACTCAGTATAAAAAAAAAGAGTAGTTGATTCTGAAATTAAAAAACAAACACATTCCAAAGTTATTAAAATTGTTCTGGCTAGCATTAAGGGAACATTTACTGTGTGCTAGGTGCTATTCTAAGTATTTCACATTGATTAACTCAATCCTCTTAATGGTTATTACCATTTAATAAAGAAGACAGTATATTTAAAGAAGTTGTACACACATAACGATATGGCAGCAACATAGTCTGCACCCAGTTAGTTTTAAATATGTACATTCTTAGTAGGAATACTCCCAAATCTCTCACATGGTAAAATCTAGTAGCAAAATACTGCAGTCATGTGGTCAGATTCATGGAGGTGGTGTAAGAACACCTGGCTCTATATTTTGACCCCAAAGTTTACTAATTATGAAGTATTTACAACACAATTGATTTCTATGAACTTTAGCTTTTCTGTCTGTACTGAATAACTTTCTCCAAGTGCTGACATTAAAATAAAATAAGGTGATATAAAGTCAAGCATAGACGAAAAAACAATACAAAGCCTACATAGGGGATGTCAAGTAGTAGACATTCAATAAATTAACTCAATAAATGTTAACTGATTTGAATGAAACATTACTGAAATGGATGTGAAGTTCAGTGTTATCTTGGTGCACTTATAATTCTTAATTCTCGCTATAGCTCCTTCAGAATGTCTAAGGAAAAGCCATGGATACTTTGGGAAAGCTGAACCATACACATATTATGATAATTGAAAGTAGGTAGTCTAAATTTTCTTCTATGTATATTATTTTCCCCAGAATCAATTTAGGATAATTGTTGATTAAGCCACCATGATATCCTAGAAAATTTTTTTTTCAAATGCTCCTTTTCCAAAAATAGTCTGTTGTTTGAAATTAATTTATGCATCTGACTTAATTAAACTTGTTAAAATTATTCTCTTGGGTTGTTCTGCATGAATAATAAGTTCAGTCACTACTTTTCCATTCCAGAAGTGAAATGTTGACAACTGTAAAATGAATTTGCTTCTAAATAATCAGACTCTACAAAACACTGTTGTAGAAGAGCAGCTTTTAAGTATTCAAAATAAGACATTTTTGTTGTCTGAGCATTTCCCACATGTCCAGAGAAATATTTGTGCCTTAGGAAGATATGTGAAAAAGGTGTTCTGTGATGATAGAATATTTGGAAATTACTAAAAAAAAAAACCATTAAAGTAAGATAGGTTTCTTTTTTGGGAGACTTTTCAGAACCTCTTATATGGTAGCTTATGCTTGGATTTCTAATGGCATATAAAATGTACACTGTTACCCCAAAAACATTGACAACAGCATCATTTTCGTTTGGTTTTGGTTTGTTTCTGAAGATTGCCTATTTCCTATTCCATTAACGTGACATTTTTATCTAGAAGTCAAATGAGTAATAGATTTGATTTCCCCCAATTATTATTTATAATTTATTTTTCTCCTGTAAGTATTTTACCCTAATAGAAATAAAGACATCAATAAATTCAGAAACCTAAATGAGTTGGCATGTAGCTAAGTAATTAACCTCCAATTAAAATAAATAAATTTATATTAAAAAAACTCAATATGTAAGAGTGATTTTTACCGAGAAAAGTATTCCTACTTTTAAATTACAAATGTAGAAAACAAACATCATTACCAAAAGATGGAGGGAGGGATAAATTAGGAGCTTGGGATTAATAGATACAAACTATTAAATATAAAATAAACAACAAGGACACACTATCAAGTTTCCTATCACAGGAACTATATTCAATATCTTGCAATAATCTATAATGGAAAAGAATCTGACTGAATCACTTTGCTGTACACCTAAAACTAACATAATATTGTAATCAACTATATTTCAATAAACACAATTATAAACATAGAGCAAGGTAGTTTTGAATAGTGGTTCAAGCTATATAAAAATTTGGGTTGGGATTAGATCTGGGTACACAGCTTTCCAAGATTAATTTAGTAAAACAGAGAGGTAAGTCTAGCATATTTTCTCATTTGGGTGCGGAATTTTGTTTTTCCTAAAGATACTTTCTTCTCAGAGAATGAACTGAACAATAACATATAGTTACTATCTGGAAAATCGAATTTGTACGCAACCATTTTATTTTATATATTAAGTAAAAAGTTAAATATGAGAAATTTGTTTTCTATGCGGCTATGCAGATGGTGATTGCAGCCATGAAATTAAAAGACGCTTACTCCTTGGAAGAAAAGTTATGACCAACCTAGACAGCATATTCAAAAGCAGAGACATTACTTTGCCAACTAAGGTCCGTCTAGTCGAGGCTATGGTTTTTCCTGTGGTCATGTATGGATGTGAGAGTTGGACTGTGAAGAAGGCTGAGTGCTGAAGAATTGATGCTTTTGAACTGTGGTGTTGGAGAAGACTCTTGAGAGTCCCTTGGACTGCAAGGAGATCCAACCAGTCCATTCTGAAGGAGATCAACCGTGGGTGTTCTTTGGAAGGACTGATGCTAAAGCTGAAGTTCCAGTACTTTGGCCACCTCATGCGAAGAGTGGACTCATTGGAAAAGACTCTGATGCTGGGAGGGATTGGGGGCAGGAGGAGAAGGGGACGACAGAAGATGAGATGGCTGGATGGCAACACTGACTCGATGGACGTGAATCTGAGTGAACTGCGGGAGTTGGTGATGGACAGGGAGGCCTGGGGTGCTGCGATTCATGGGGTCACAAACAGTCAGATACGACTGAGTGACTGAACTGAACTGAAGGGAAGTGGTAAGGAAATGGCAACCCACTCCAGTGTTCTCGCCTGGAGAATCCCAGGGACAGAGGAGCCTGGTTGGCGTCGCATAGAGTCAGACACGACTGAAGCGGCTTAGCAGCAGCAGCAGTAAGTGGTAAAGAATCTGCCTTCCAGTGTAGGAGACAGAAGAGACACAGGTTCTATCCTTGGATTGGAAAGATTACCCTGGAGGAGGGCACAGCTTAGCAAATGGACATGCACACATGTATGAGAAACTTGATTAAAGAATTTAGTTATGAGCTCCTAACTTCACAAAATTGGACTACTCACATTCTGTGAAATATGGAAAACAAGAAAAAAAAAATAATCAAGCTTCTGTTTTCCATGTAAACTATGATAACAAATCATTATTATATTTAGAAATATATTGGATTTAAACCTAGATACAAGTGGATAGCATAGGCAATTATCTGGATCATGTGTGGTAAGAAAAATATTCTAAATGGACTATCCAGATAGTGAATTAATAGATTTTATTATGTAAAAATAGACGCTATATCTACCCAAAACATCTATCAAACTCAGGGACATCCCAAAGAGAATAACCAAATAAGAGACACCCAAGTGTGCAGCCTAGTCTTTGTTCTTAGGTCCCTTTCTGCAGCAATTAAGGATGCTACTGAACATTGGTCATGCAAAGCAGTGTTTTTCTTTGTCTTAGTGACACTATAACATACACCACAAACTCACCACCTCTTCTCACTGGAATATAAGATTACAGAGAAGGCCATTCTTCTTGCATCAAGAGTCGCCATAGAAGCAGCCTCTTCTACATTAAAGGTAGAATAGAAGATGCCAGGGAAAGTGCTAGGTTGCAAGAACGTGCAAGCCATGTTGATTTTCAGGCTTCTGTAATAAATGTAACAATATCAGAAATATTTATAGTTCATATTTTCTTCATATAGATTATCTTCATAGAAAAAATATAAATTTGAATTAATTCTTTTCAGTGTATAACATTCATGGAAAGAAATGTTTCAGTGGTTCTCTGATTTGATTTAACCTTATGTATATAAACATTCTAACAATTTTTACTCTTTGGAGAAAATATATCCTTCAACAAGTGCTATGAGTTCAGTTCAGTCGCTCAGTCGTGTCCAACTCCCTGCGACCCCATGAATCGCAGCATGCCAGGCCTCCCTGTCCATCACCAACTCCCAGAGTTCACTCAGACTCATGTCCATCGAGTCAGTGATGCCATCTAGCCATCTCATCCTCTGTCGTTCCCTTCTCCTCCTGCCCCCAATCCCTCCCAGCATCAGAATCTTTTCCAATGAGTCAACTCTTCACATGAGGTGGCCAAAGTACTGGAGTTTCAGCTTTAGCATCATTCCCTCCAAAGAAATCCCAGGGCTGATCTCCTTCAGAATGGACTGGTTGGATCTCCTTGTAGTCCAAGGGACTCTCAAGAGTCTTCTCCAGCACCACAGTTCAAAAGCATCAATTCTTCGGCACTCAGCTTTCTTCACAGTCCAACTCTCATATCCATACATGGCCACTGGAAAAAGCATAGCCTTGACTAGATGGACCTTTGTTGGCAAAGTAATGTCTCTGTTTTTCAATATGCTATCTAGGTTGGTCACAGGGCTAATTTTACAATGCGAGCAGATGTTGTTCTTAAAACATCTTCCACTGTTAACCTGTGGCTCCAGTGACTACTGTCCAAAGAACAGGGAGGAGGAAACAATTTGGAGAGCAAGATAAGCTGTTTGCTGGGGGCACAGAATATGATAACTAGTTGGAAGTCATTAAATTATAAGTGCCTATAAGTGTGACTCATAATCTCTTCATTTATATCCATTTCAACTACAGCTCACCTTTTATAAACATAATTTCTCATCATGGAATTACTTCAAACATTTTAGAAATTAAAGAAAGTGTGATACCTTTAACTAGCTGATATAATTTAACCTGAACTCGTAGTTTTATTTAATTTAAAGCCTTCATTGGAATTCTTTTTTTCCATATCACTAGAAAGAATATGCAGGTTTTTACAGGTAAAATAATGAACAACAACCTTGAGATTTGATTTAACTTTGCATACATGGGAAGAGAAAAGACAAAAATATTCCCCATCTTTGGGAACACATGCACAAATAACCCAAATTTTCAGTCCTATAGGACTAGGTATTCTTCAGGATTGATAATTTATTGAATTAAACATTATATTCAAGTATAGAAAGCATAGAAATAATAATAAATGATTCATAAATATCTGTAGTCCATTTAAGAGATGGCCACAGATCATTTTTACATCTACTTTGTAGATGTAAAATATTTCTTAGTAATGTATCTACTAGCACTTTGCAATGTGTCTACTAGCACTTTTTAGTAGACTGTACAAAAAAGATCTTCACGACCCAGATAATCATGATGATGTGATCTCTAATCTAGAGCCAGACATCTTGGAATGTGAAGTGGGCCTTAGAAAGCATCACTATGAACAAAGCCAGTGGAGGTGATGGAATTCCAGTTGAGCTGTTTCAAATCCTGAAAGATGATGCTGTGAAAGTGCTGCACTCAATATGCCAGCAAATTTGGAAAACTCAGCAGTGGCCACAGGACTAGAAAAGGTAAGTTTTCATTCTAATTCCAAAGAAAGGCAATGCAAAAGAATGCTCAAACTATCACACAATTGCACTCATCTCACATGCTAGTAAAGTAATGCTCAAAATTCTCCAAGCCAGGCTTCAGCAATACATGAACATTGAACTCCCTGATGTTCAAGCTGGTTTTAGAAAAGGCAGAGGAACCAGACATCAAATTGCCAACATCTGCTGGATCATCGAAAAAGCAAGAGAGTTCCAGAAAAACATCTATTTCTGCTTTATTGACTATGCCAAAGCCTTTAACTGTGGATCACAATAAACTATGGAAAATTCTGAAAGAGATGGGAATACCAGACCACCTAAGCTGCCTCTTGAGAAATCTGTATGCAGGTCAGGAAGCAACAGTTAGAACTGGACATGGAACAACAGACTGGTTCCAAATAGGAAAGGGGGTACGTCAAGGCTGTATATTGTCACCCTGCTTATTTAACTTCTATGCAGAGTACATCATGAGAAACGCTGGGCTGGAAGAAGCATAAGCTGGAATCAAGATTGTTGGGAGAAATATCAATAACCTCAGATATGCAGATGACACCATCCTTATGGCAGAAAGTGAAGAGGAGCTAAAAAGCCTCTTGATGAAAGTGAAAGAGGAGAGTGAAAAAGTTGGCTTAAAGCTCAACATTCAGAAAACGAAGATCATGGCAAATGGTCCCATCACTTCATGGCAAATAGATGGGGAAACAGTGGAAACAGTGTCAGACTTTATTTTGGGAGGCTCCAAAATCACTGCAGATGGTGACTGCAGCCATGAAATTAAAAGACGCTTACTCCTTGGAAGAAAAGTTATGACTAACCTAGATAGCATATTCAAAAGCAGAGACATTACTTTGCCGACTAAGGTCCATATGGTCAAGGCTATGGTTTTTCCTGTGGTCATGTATGGATGTGAGAGTTAGACTGTGAAGAAGGCTGAGCACCGAAGAATTGATGCTTTTGAAGTGTGGTGTTGGAGAAGACTCTTGAGAGTCCCTTGGACTGCAAGGAGATCCAACCAGTCCATTCTGAAGGAGATCAACCCTGGGATTTCTTTGGAAGGAATGATGCTAAAGCTGAAGCTCCAGTACTTTGGCCACCTCATGCGAAGAGATGACTCATTGGAGAAGATTCTGATGCTGGGAGGGATTGGGGGCAGGAGGAGAAGGGAACGACAGAGGATGAGATGGCTGGATGGCATCATGGACTCGATGGACGTGAGCCTGAGTGCACTCTGGGAGTTGGTGATGGACAGGGAGGCCTGGCGTGCTGCGATTCATGGGATCGCAAAGAGTCGGACACGACTGAGTGATTGAACTGAACTGAGCACTTTTTTTCATCAAGTGGTAAAGTCTATTTCCTTGACTTTGAGTTTGCCCTGAGGACATTCTTTGACCAAGAGAAAGTGGTGAAATTGATGCTGTTAAAATGCTGGTGAAAGTGGCGAAATTGATTTCTGAATCCAGATTTCAAGAGTAGTTGTAGATTCTGCTGGAACTATCTTAGAACATGGTGAAACCTTGTAAACAAGCCTGAGATAAGCTCCTTGAGGCTGAGATACTACTGGAAAGAGAGACCCAACCAATAAGATATCAGATGCCCAAAATGTGTAGGGCTATTAATATTTTGGACCATCTGTCTTTCCGGAGCCACCAGTTGACTGCAGATGAATACATGACTTAGGTGAGATTAGCAGAAGACCTATCAGTTGAACCCAATCCAATTGCCAACTCATAGACTCATGGACAAATAGAGGTGTCCTTTTAAGCCACTATGCTTTTGGATGCTTTTTTTTTTGTAAAAATAGATTTGTTGCACAACAGCATTTACCAAAGGTATAATATATGGGATATCTTACAATCACCCAAAGAGATGACATTATGCATACTACTTTTTACATAATTTATAAATTGTATATTTATAATGTTCTAATTTAGAATTCATTAAATATATTGGTGCTTGTGGTAAACAAACAAAACACTGCTTGCCAATGCAGGAGATGTTAAGAGATGCAGATTTGACCCCCTTGGTCAGGAAGATCCCCTGGAGGAGGGCATGGCAACCTACTCCAGTATTCTTGCCTGGAGAACCCCATGGACAGAGGAGCCTGGTGGGCTGTTAGAATCCATAGGGATGCAAAGAGTTGGACACAACTGAAGAGACAGAGCACACACACATGCAAAGATATTGTTCAGTTCAGAAGCTCAGTTGTGTCCCGTTCTTTCCCACCCCAAGGAATGCAGCACACCAGGCTTCCCTCTCTATCACCAACTCCCAGACCTTGCTCAAACTCATGTCCATCAAATTGGTGATGACATCCAACCATCTTATCTTCTGTCGTCCCCTTCTCCTCCTGTCTTCAGTCTTTCCCAGCATTAGGGTCTTTTCCAGTGAGTCAGTTCTTTGCATCAGGTGGCCAAAGTATTGGAGTTTCAGCTTCAGCATCAGTCCTTCCAGTGAATATTCAGGACTGATTTCCTTCAGGATGGAGTGGTTGGATCTTCTTGCAGTCCAAGGGACTCTCAAGTGTCTTCTCCAACACCACAGTTTAAAAGCATTAATTCTGTGGCTCTCAGCTTTCTTTATGGTCCAATTATCATGTCCATACCTGACTACTGGAAAGATCATAGCTTTGACTATACAGACCTTTGTTGGTAAAATATCATATGATGTATATATATACATCATAGTGAAGTTGCTCAGTCATGGCCGACTCTTTGCAACCCCATGGACTGTAGCCTACAAGGCTTCTCCATCCATGGGATTTTTCAGGCAAGAGTACTGGAATGGTTTGCCATTTTCTTCTCCAGGGGATCTTCCTGACCCAGGGATCGAACCCAGGTCTCCTGCATTGTAGGTAGATGCTTTGCCCTCTGAGCCACCAGGGAAGCCCATATACATCATAATGTATATATAAATATGTGTGTGTGTATATGATACCATTTTAAAATCATTTTTTTGAATGATTCTCATCATTAATTCTCTTTCTGATTTCCTTATTCACAATAAAGCTTTCTTTCATATTGAATTTGTTCAGCTTGATTTCTTTCTGGTTAAGTATATTGTCCTGAATTCTAGTTAATGAATTTCATTTGTTTCTAGGGTTACTTGGGACACTGCTGTCCTTTTTAAATGTGCTGTTCAGACTCCTTAGTTCAGTGTAATTGGCATTCTGTCATCATGTTCATTGTTTAAAATGTGAAATCTCATTGAGTATAAGGTTAATTATAGAGGAACACTTCTTGGTTCTCTCCATGCAGAAGACACAGCTGCAGTCCTGACAAGAGTCCTTGCCTGCCCCTGCCCTGTCTCTATCGAGAATAATTTGCTCCTGTGGAGCACATTGCCAGACATGATACAAAGGTATTGTCCTATATCCATTGTGCCTGTGGTGAGTAGAGCCCCACATCACTACGTATATTTAGCAGAGACATATTACTTAGTCTCTTTTAGTATTTCTCAAACTATCTCGGATAGAACATTGATCTAAAAACATGGATATTCTTTATTCTAATAAAAGTCTCATCTCCTAGATAACCCACCACTAAGCCAGGTGTAAGACTACATGAAACACACCCCTTCGTTACGGATGCTGACCAGAATCAGATTCAATCATGTAAGAGTTTGGAATTTGCAGTTTTGCACTGTGCCAACAAAATCTATATTTGTTCTTTCTTTGCAGCATGACTACACAAGCTAAAGTAAATAGCTGCTTCTTGGGAAGAAGCTTCTTGATTTATTCTAAAGGATTATATGTTAATTAGGATCCTAGGAAGAAACAGGTTGTACCCTCAAAAGGATAATTCAAGGGAATTTAACAGAAGGATGGTTTTCAGAGCTGGAAATAAGATAAAGCCATTACTGTCCCTGATGTAGTGAGTGTAGGTTGTGGCCTTACACAACTGGACTAGAGCCATAGTCATAGAAAGTGAACCCCTGCAAAACACTAGTCCTTCAAAGAAGGAATGGATTTGAATAGCATCTTAGATATTATTTCCTCCACTCTTCTCATCTTCAGTTGATTCCTTTCATTTTCCTAATCCAACAGAAATCAGAGGGCAAGACTGCCCTGGACTCTTGGGCATAGAATAGGGCAGTGAATGATAGAATGGGTATGGGAGAACACAGAATATCCATCACAGCTGGGGTAGAATAGTGTTTAATACAATGTTCTAGATTGAATTGAGGCTTTTTTTCTCCTACTAAGCAGATCAAGTATGCTCAAGTACTGCTAAAGAACAAGATGTCCTCTCTGTATACCAAATATGAAGTGTTAGAAGGGAATTTAGCTTCACTGCATATACACAATAAATGCATCATATTAATACCTTAGCTTCCCTGATGGCTCAGAGGGTAAAGCATCTGTCTGCAATGTAGGAGACCTGAGTTTGATCCCTGGGTAGTGAAGATACCCTGGAAAAGGAAATGGCAACTCACTCCAGTACTCTTGCTTTGAAAATCCCATGGACAGGGGAGCCTGGTAGGCTGTAGTCCAGGGGGTCGTGAAGAGTTGGACAGGACTGAGCGACTTCACTTTCACTTTTAACTTTCATGCATTGGAGAAGGAAATGGCAACCCACTCCAGTGTTCTTGCCTGGAGAATTCCAAGGACAGAGGAATCTGATGGGCTGCTGTCTACGGGGTCGCACAGAGTCGGACATGACTGAAGCGACTTAGCAGCAGCAGCAGCAGCTGAATATCAGAAAAATTTGCTTTAAATTCTAGTATTGCCACTTCAAATCCTTGTATGATAAACTTATTATTTTTTTCTTTTTTTCTTCACCTCTATGAAATGGAGATATCTATACCTGCTGTATAGAATTACTATAAAGATTAAACCAAAAGATGGTTGTAAAAAATTGTAACATGCTCAGAATTTAGTAAGCTCTGAATAAATTTAATGCATTGTTTTTAGCTGAAAGGCTGTAAGAGTTAGTAACCTTGATTATTGCTACTTTTTTTCTTACTTAATACTGAGACTGTTCCTGAATACGTGGGTCTCTGGACTTCTGCATGCACTAATAATTTTCTTTCAAAAACTGTGAGCTCATCTTTAAAAATAAATAAATGATTGACAATAATACACTTAAGAGCAATTAAATAAAATGTATTTTAATTCTAGTATTGTTAATAACATTGATAATAATATAATTATTAATAATAAAATGTATATTAGGCACATTGACCTGCCACGACTTAGGTCCTAGACCAAAACAGATTAGATTCTTCACTTATAAGAGTTACTCAGTATGCTTTAATTAAAATTCTTATGGTCAATTCCATAAGCTGAGATGGCTGGAGCAACATCTTACTAACAAGATATTTATGGCAGCTGGAAACATAATGGTAATATCACCAAGAAGTTGATCAAAGCATTTATTGCAATGAGAATTTTTTCATTTGAAATTTTAGTAAAATAAACTCACATTTGTATGGACAACATTTTTACAATTACAGCTTCAATCAGATATTACTTTTTTCTCCTGAAGATTTTGAAAATGAAAGTGAAAGTCACTCAGTTGTGTCTGGTGTCTGACTTTTTGCAACCCCCTGGACTGTAGCCTGCCAGGCTCCTCTGTCCATGAAATTCTCCAGGTAAGAATACTGGAGTGGGTAGCCATTCCCTTCTCCAGGGGATCTTCCCATCCCAGGAAATGAACCCAGGTCTCTTGTATTGCAGGCAGATTCTTTCCTGTCTGAACCATCAGGGAAGATTGTGGGATGAATATAAATTTGAAAACCTTTCCTATCACATTCACATGCTCTGTTTTATGATAAGCTCTCATAGCTTTTTCTGTAAAAAGAACAAATGGTACAAGATAAAAAACATTAGATGAGTTCAGGATTAGAACAAAAAACTGATGGTCCAAAATGTTATACTTCAAAAAAATCACTAGGTGTTAAGTGATGATTTATAAACACAGCCAAGCTTTCAACATCAAAGAAAATCTGGGAAACATTTATCAAAACCAATAAATAGTAATTTCTTCAGGGTACTTTTCAAATGGTATTTCATCACTAGTTTTATTTTGATCTATTTTTTAAAACTTCAGTTCCTCATGAAAACAAGTTGTATAGCTTATGGTATTACTCTAGCAAAATGATTTCCATAAATAAAGCAAGATGCAATGGAAAGGAACATATATAAAGATTAATGCATCAGACTTATAGGCTTATGATGACTAACTATAATTCCTGAGCCTGAAGTTATTGGAAAGAATATCTCTCTTATGGAAACAAGCAACAAATACCAAACTATCTGGGCAGCACAAGCAATTTACTTTCCCTTGACTTAAAGAATTGTCATTTTATAGCCATTTTCCCTGAGTTTATTGATTTCATATGCAGTTTTGTACAATGACATAATGTATCTGGACTTCACACACAGAGACAGAAAGGATAACTAACATTTGTATCATTTGTCAACCCAAAGTAATCAATGGGACCTGTCTCGACTTAGATGTGCAAAGCAACAACGCAAATCCTCTTCAATCAAAGTGTCTCAGGGACAAGAAAGGTAAGAGTACTGCAGAAAAGAAGCAAAAATAAGAAAAAATTCCTAATGTTAAATATTTGTCAGAAAATATGTATAAATTTTTTAGGCATCTTTCACCAAATGTCACATTAGCGGCATTGTAAATTCTAGTCATTTGTCTGTGAATGTTTGCTCTATCCACCGAGAAGAACTGTGGGTTCCTTAAGATTATTAATGTGTGTACTCAAGGAATGTAGATGAACTTTAATAGAATATAATTAGGCAAATCTGCTGTAACATCAAAGTGCTATTATACTTTATAAACTAAAATATAAAGTTTTTCAGTTCAGTTCAGTCACTCAGTCATGTCCAACTCTTTGCAATCCCATAGACTGCTGTAACCAGGCTTCCTGGTTCATCATCAACTCCCAGAGTTTCCCCAAACTCAGGTCCATCGAGTCGGTGATGCCATCCAACCATTTCATCCTCTGTCCTCCTCTTCTCCTCCTGTCTTCAATTTTTCCCAGATTCACGGTCTTTTCCAATGAGTCAGTTCTTCACATCAGGTGGCCAAAGTATTGTAGCTTAAGCTTCTGCATCAGTCCTTCCAATGAATATTCAGAACTGATTTCCGTTAGGATGGACTGGTTGGATCTTCTTGCAGTCCAAGGGACTCTCAAGAGTCATTTTCAACACTACACTTCAAAAACATCAGTTCTTCAGTACTCAGCTTTCTTTATAGTCCAACTCTCACATCCATACATGACTACTGTAAAAACCATAGCTTTGACTAGACAGACCTTTGTTGGCAAAGTAATGTCTCTGCTTTTTAAAATGCTATCTAGATTGGTCATAGATTTTCTTCCAAGGAGCAAGTTTCTTTTACTTTCATGGCTTTATGCGGGGGCCGCTCTGCAGAGAGAGGCAGTGGAACTTCCCTCAGCAAAGCCAAGGGGTCCCGAGGAGAGGTGAGCCTGCTGTCCACCAACCCAGCCCCTTGGCGAGAGAGAGACAATCAGACGTGACAGGGGTTCTGTCTAAGCAGTTCCGCTTTATTGCCACAAACTCTTGGTTTATATAGGCAAGCAAGGGGGTTTTGCGAGGGACTTTCTATAGTTGCACCAATCGCGTTAAAGGTCAAATTGTAATATGCTGTAGTTGCACCAATCACGTTAAAGGTCAAGTCTTAATATACCATAGTTGCGCCAGTCACGTTAAAGGTCAAGTCGTCATGCACTTCATTGTAACAGGAGTCTATGGTGATCACTCGCTGTCCATGTGCTCGGAAATCAAGAGAGCCAATCAAAAGTTTTGACAAACAACTTACGCCACGCCCTCATCTCTTAGCTCTAAACCACAAAGCTAGCCCTTCTTTTTTAAAGTTTCCCATTTAGGGCCCCACATCTCCCCCTTTTTTATATTATTTAAGCCCTCGAGACATTTGTATTGATGTTCTGTAGAGCAAGGCGTAAAGCTGTAGACGGCCAACCTCCAGCCTCGCCAGCGCCTCTTGTGGCTGTGCCTGTCTTAGGTTGCCCTCCTCTGAGGGTCTTACCCGTCATTGGCTCTCCAGCCACCTCTTGGGGGCTAGGCGGAATCTCTCTAGATGATGGGCATCTAGAACTCTTTATTTATCCGTCTCGGTTAACCTCTTGAAGGGCTAAATTAATCCAGGGGTTTTGTGGGTGCCCAATGTGGGCTCCTTTTCCATGACCTGGGCAAGCATAACTATTTTTTGCTGTAAGTGCCTATTGCGGGCTGTGAGATTTTTTACCTTTAACATTACAACAAGCAGAATAACAAAAACAAGCAAATAGAAGGCATTTTTAAACCAGGTAAATGGACTTTATACCCAGTCCCATAGATCCGTTGCTCCCTTTTTTCACATGTTAGAGTCTCATTTAACACTGGAAAAGCTGTCAGACAAAAGCTGGGGTATCTCACATCACAGTCTATGCACACCAAGACACTCAATGTCTCGATCACTCTGGCGTGGAGATCAACCTGTTGTTGGAGTCCCATTATGGCGGATCTCAGGTGTTCGAGCTGGTTTGAAATCCTCGAGCAGAGGCAGTGGATATGTTGTTTATAACCTCGATGGTCTGAGCTTGTTGAACTCTCAGTACGGATGCTGACACTGTTGTACCCTCATGGTTGATGGACTTGTATGTCGTTAAACCCAGGCTTCAAAGATTCTAGAAACTGTTGCACAGCCGTGGCAATGACGAAGGTCAGCAAGGAGAGGATAGGTAATCCGACAATCACGAGCAGCAGTGTCCACCAGGGTCGCCACATCAATGATCTGAAAGGGAAGAAAAGATCGCCTCAAGAACTTTTTGTTCTTGGGCTCAATATGTGAGTGTTTCTTTAATCTGTGTCACATTTTGAGATTTGACCTCTCTCTTGTGATGTAAATTTAAGATTCCTTACTGGCACCCATATAGGGCCGGGGTCCCCAATGGGGAATATGCATCTGAATCCTCTTCCCATTGTAAGGAGTGGATCGGGCCCCTTCCACTGGCCAGTGATGGGGTCTTTCCATCTCACTTGTATTTCAGGTTTTATTTCTTGGTTAGACCAATGTTTTTGAAAACATGGTATCAGTTCATTTTTTGAAAAATTTAAAATGTTTAGAGTAAAGAGTGCCATTCCAAGTTGCTGGTGAGGGCTTATTCCCCCTTTTTGTTTTTGTAATTGAGCCTTTAAATTTTGATGGTGGCGCTCAATTATGGCTTGTCCCTGGGGGTTATGTGGGATTCTGGTGTTATGACAAATGTGCCATTGTTGGAAGAATTTCTGTAACCTCTGGCTGATGAAGCAAGGGCCATTATCTGTTTTTATTTGATGGGGAAGGCCCAACGTCGCAAAACATTGTAAAAAATGGCTTTGAGCATGTTTTGCTTTTTCTCCTGTGTGGGCAGTAGCCCAGCAGGCATGAGAGTAAGTGTCAATAGACACAAAAACATACTTAAGTTTTCCAAAAGGAGAATAATGGGTCACATCAGTTTGCCACAGCACATTGGGATTTTAGCCCTCAATGATTTACTCCTGGGGGCTGTAAAGGTGGTACTTGTAAATAAGGAGGACAGGATTTACAAGTATGTATAATTTTCTTTAATTCTCTAATAGAGATCTGTGGAAACTTTTCATGTAGCCCTCTCCAATTTATATGAGTAAGATTGTGAAGATCATAGGCATCTTGTAAGTTATAAGCTTGGATTGTAAGGGAGGCCGCTCTATCGGCCAGGGAATTTCCCATTGAAAGCAATCCAGGTAAATTTTGATGACCCCTAAGATGGTGTACATAAATGGGGTTAACCCGTTCAAGTAGCGGGTCTGATGGCTCTGTGTCCCCACGTCTTTGGTGGCTGTAATCCTTCGCTCCATAGAGCGGTCTTTCTGTCCTGCGCAAGCCAACTTATGGTCTGAGTTCGTCCCTTCCCAGACTAATAGCCTAACAAATTGATCTCTCAGGGACCCCGGGAGGAATTTTCTCTGTATCTTTTCCACCCAATCTTCATTATTTTTTTGAGTGATGCCCGATATAGGGGGCTCACTGGGGCCCTCCACAAGCTTTTTCCAGGCGGCCAGGCATATGGACCACACCTGATCTGTATAAGGAGCAGGAATGGTGGCCTGTTGAGGTCCTGTACTCCACTGATCTGCCGTCCCTGACAACATCCCAAAAGTCACCAGGATAGCAGGGTTGGCAGCTTGATTTCTTTCTGCCTGAGTGTGACATTGTTCCTTGAGAAAGGCACACCATTTGATATAGGTGTTACTGGGGAGCACTGTCTTACATAACATCTTCCAGTCTTGGGTCATACAAGGTTGATGAGCCAGGCCCTGGAGAGTAGTCTCCGCCCACGAGGAGTTCGAGCCATCCTCTGCCACTGCCTTTTTGAGCTCTTTTAAATCACTGGCCTCCCAGGGGTACCAGGCTGCCGGCCTATTCCCCCTCGGGTTAACATTTACAGGAAAGGCTTGAGTTGGGCCAATAAAGGGCAGCGAGGATCCCCAAGGGTCCCTGGGATAGGTTCTCCCTTTCCAAGGTGACCTCATTGTCTTTCCCACCCAAGGTGCTCCCAAAACTTCTTCAAATGGGGGAGGCAGGGAGGGGCACAGATCTCTCCCCTTGGCTCCATATGGTATAGTTGCACCAATCACGTTAAAGGTCAAGTCGTCATGCACTTCATTGTAACAGGAGTCTATGGTGATCACTCGCTGTCCACGTGCATGGAAATCAAGAGGGCCAATCAAAAGTTTTGACAAACAACTTATGCCACACCCTCATCTCTTCTGCCAGGTGCCATCTTAGCTCTAAACCTCAAAGCTAGCCCTTCTTTTTTAAGGTTTCCCATTTAGGGCCCCACAGCTTTAGTCACCATCTGCAGTGATTTTGGAGCCAAAAAACATAAAGTCTATCTCTGTTTCTATTGTTTCTCCATTTATTTGCCATGAAGTGATGGGACTGGATGCCATGATCTTAGTTTTCTGAATGCTGAGTTTTAGGCCAGCTTTTTTACTCTCTTCTTTCACTCTCATCAAGAGGTTCTTTAACACATTATGTTTCATTTTTCTATATCAACAAACCAATTCATCATGTCAGAAAAACTAATAAAATATTCAGTAGAAATGATAGCACTCAGAGGCAGACCTAGTCAGAATTCTAAAGTTGGTGAAATTGTTTTTTTCTCATTTCTAAACTCTTCTGCCTGTGCTTTCTTCCATGACTCCACTGTGCCCAGGATCCAGTGCCTTCATATTATTTCACTGCTGCTCTCTTGTTATGGACTGAATGTTTGTGTTGTCCCGAAATTCATGTGTCAAAATCCAATAATGTGATGGTACTGGGGAGAGGTGATTAGGTCATTACGGTGGAACCCCTATGAATGAGATTGGTGTCCTTAAAAAAAGAGATCAAAGGCAGTTACCTATGAATCAGGAAGTTGGACTTCACCAGACTAAATCCACTAGTACTTTGATCTTGAACTTCTCAGCCCCAGAGCTAAGAAAAATAAATGTCTTGTTTAAGCCACCCAAAATAATTATTTTTGTTATAGCAGCCCAAATATAATCTCTCGATTGCACAAGGTAATATAGCAAAGATTTTCTCAGTGTTGTAAACTGCTCTTTCTACTCTACTTTTTCTCAAAGGACTTGCCTCTCTGTGTAGCCACTATAAGTAGGCAGGGGACTTCTTGACCACATTGCTCCAGCTACAGATAATAAGATCACTGAGGAAGTATGATTTAAATGGAGCTAATGGACAGACTGATAGCTCATGATTTATATGACATTCTTCATCATGAAGAACAAGTTCAACCAGATCCCTATCTCAGAAATTTGAAGCAACTGGTAGACCGAAAAGATTCACAGTGGTAAGTATCTGCTAGAGCTTAAAAAAGAGAAAAAATAGAGTTAAAACTGCAAATATGAGGCATTGTGCACAAAAGGTTATGAGGCAGGAAAACAATTCACAGAGATAAATAGGATAGACGGACAGAAAGCAGAGCACTAAGAGAAACCCTATGACCCAAGAGATGTGACAGAAGATCTTTAATGCTTAGTTTTCATTCTAGTTCCTATTCCCTTGAGACCTAAATTCTGATTGTCACCTGGACTTTGAAATCAATGATATTGCTGTATTCAGAAAATGCCACTCCATTTTTTTGAAGCTAATATTATTAGATCTTTGTTACAAAACTGTTGAATATATTATTCATCAAATTAATTTGGAAAACAATAATGCTTGCATTTGTAAAGCATTTTATAATTTATCAGTCACTTTCATAAGCATTCTTCTGTTTTATCCATACAACAAGAAAGTGAGACAAGCAGGACAGGCATTGATATGTTCAATTAAAATGAGAAAATACAGTATTTGAAAAAAATTATGTAAACTCTCAGGACTTGTAGGAGTAAAAATAGGACCAAAATCTTGAATTTACTGTGACAATTATGTCACTGAAGCATAGATGAACACTCACATATATACACACATACACACACACTTGGATTCCTAGATCATTTAATCCTTTATTTCTAAAATAAATTTGATCATAGTTATAAGATCAACATTAGAAAACTAAGATTATGGCATCTGGTCCCATCACTTCATGGCAAATAGATGGGGAAACAGTGGCTGACTTTATTTTTCTGGTCTCCAATAACACTGCAGATGGTGCTTGCAGCCATGAAATTAAAAGACACTTACTCCTTGGAAGGAAAGTTATGACCAAGCTAGACAACATATTAAAAAGCAGGAAAAAAAAAAAAAAAAAGCAGAGACATTACTTTGCCATCAAAGTTCCATTTACTCAAGGCTACGGTTTTTCCTGTAGTCATGTATGGATGTGAGAGTTGGACTGTGAAGAAAGCTGAGTGCCGAAGAATTGATGCTTTTGAACTGTGGTTTTGGAGAAGACTCTTGAGAGTCCCTTGGACTGCAAGGAGATCCAACCAGTCCATCCTGAAGGAAATCAGTCCTGAATATTCATTGGAAGGACTGATGCAGAAGCTTAAGCTGAAATACTTTGGCCACCTGATGCGAAGAACTGACTCACTGAAAAAAACCCTGATGCTGGGAAATGTTGAAGACAGGAGGAGAAGGGGAAGACAGAGGATGAGATGGTTGGATGGCATCACTGACTCAATGGACATGGGTTTAGGTGGACTCCGGGAGTTGGTGATGGACAGGGAGGCCTGGTGTGCTGTGGCTCATGGGGTTGCAAAGAATTGGACATGACTGAGCAACTGAACTGAACTGAACTGTTGAACATAAAATTTCTTTGTCTCTCTTTCTCTGACATTATCTAAAAAAATTTTGGACTCCTCTTTAAAACCTCTGATAATTTCCATACATCAGTCCTCCAGTCTTCCACATAACTTCTCAGTTTCCTCTCTTCTTCTTCTAACTTGCTTGTGGACATACTCTGTTACCATTGATAGTGAAAGCAGCAACTGTACTGACAATGGTCCCTAAAGGTGCAGCTGTGATGTGGATACTAGCTGTTCAAAGCTCTACCAGCACTGCTGATGCCCTATGTAAATGATAATGTCCACAGTCATTCTATAATATTTTCATGGTGGGCTACCTAGGAAGCCCAAATATCTGCATGTTGGGCACCTATTGCCAGTGTTAAAACTTCTGAAAATGTAAACTATCAATGCAAATGCTGTCATCAATTCGATTTTTAGTTTTTCTTGGAAATGGAGAGCAAGTCAAAAAAATTGGGAAAAGAATACACCAAGGCTGTATATTGTAACCTTGTTTATTTAAGATAAATGCAGAGTATATTGTGCAAAATGCCAGGCTGGGTGAATCACAAGCTGGAATCAAGATTGATGGGAGACACATAAACAAAGTCAGATATGTAGATGATCCCCCCTAATGGCAGAAAACGAAGAACTAAAGAGCCTCCTGATGAGGATAAAAGAGAAGAGTGTAAAGCTGCCCTGAAACTCAACATTCAAAAAAATTAAAATCATGCCATTCAGTTCCATCACTTCATGGTAAATACAAGGGGAAAAAAGTGAAAGCAATGACAGACTTTATTTTCTTGGGCTCCAAAATCACTGCAGATGGTGACCACAGTCATGAAATTAGAAGACTACCATAGTGTATGTGAGAAAGAGCAGATAATTTAATAGAAAAATTAAGAAGCTATATAACATAACTTGGTATAATGAAAACAAATTTATAAACCTATATGTTATGTTTAACTCATAAGAAAAGAAATATATTTATGAAATACGGATCATTGCTTTTTATCAAAGTTATGTGTGGGCTTTTATTTAAAGTACAATTTCAAAAGTACTATTATTGCTTCAATAAAAATTGAAGTCTAAATCATATTAGCAGCTAAATCACATAGAATTAAAACTTTCAATCATAATCATGTCAATATATGCCTATTTATACACTTTTATTATATAGGGTCTCTATGGTTTTTCCTGTGGTCATGTATGGATGTGAGAGTTGGACTGTGAAGAAGGCTGAGCGCCGAAGAATTGATGCTTTTGAACTGTGGTGTTGGAGAAGACTCTTGAGAGTCCCTTGGACTGCAAGGAGATCCAACCAGTCCATTCTGAAGGAGATCAGCCCTGGGATTTCTTTGGAGGGAATGATGCTACAGCTGAAACTCCAGTACTTTGGCCACCTCATGCAAAGAGTTGACTCATTGAAAAAGACTCTGATGCTGGGAGGGATTGGGGGCAGGAGGAGAAGGGGACGACAGAGGATGAGATGGCTGGATGGCATCACAGACTCGATGGACGTGAGACTGAGTGAACTCCGGAAGATGGTGATGAACAGGGAGGCCTGGCGTGCTGCGATTCATGGGGTCGCAAAGAGTCGGACACGACTGATTGACTGAACTGAACTGAATACTCACACACTAGTAAAGTAATGCTCAAATTTCTCCAAGACAGGCTTCAGCAGTACGTGAACCATGAACTTCCAGAAGTTCAGCTGGTTTTAGAAAAGGCAGGGGAACCAGAGATCAAATTGCCAGCATCCGCTGGATCATGGAAAAAGCAAGAGAGTTCCAGAAAAACATCTATTTCTGCTTTATTGACTATGCCAAAGCCTTTGATTGTGTGAACCACAATAAACTGTGGAAAATTCTGAAAGAGATGGGAATACCAGACCACCTGATCTGCTTCTTGAGAAACCTATATGCAGGTCAGGAAGCAACAGTTAGAACTGGACATGGAACAACAGACTTGTTCCAAATAGGAAAAGGAGTACGTCAAGGCTGTATATTGTCACCCTGCTTTTTTAACTTCTATGCAGAGTACATCATGAGAAACGCTGGGCTGGAAGAAGCACAAGCTGGAATCAAGATTGCCAGGAGAAATATCAATCACCTCAGATATGCAGATGACACCACCCTTATGGCAGAAAGAGAAGAGGAGCTAAAAAGCCTCTTGATGAAAGTGAAAGAGGGGAGTGAAAAAGTTGGCTTAAAGCTCAACATTCAGAAACTAAGATCATGGCATCTGGTCCCATCACTTCATGGGAAATAGATGGGGAAACAATGTCACATTTCTTTATTTTTTGGGCTCCAATATCACTGCAGATGGTGACTGCAGCCATGAAATTAAAAGACGCTTACTCCTTGGAAGGAAAGTTATGACCAACATAGATAGTATATTCAAAAGCAGAGACATTACTTTGCCAACAAAGGTCCATCTAGTCAAGGCTATGGTTTTTCCTGTGGTCATGTATGGATGTGAGAGTTGGACTGTGAAGAAAGCTGAGCACCGAAGAATTGATGCTTTTGCACTGTGGTGTTGGAGAAGACTCTTGAGAGTCCCTTGGACTGCAAGGAGATCCAACCAGTCCATTCTAGAGATCAGTCCTGGATGTTCTTTGGAAGGAATGATGTTAAAGTTGAAACTCCAATACTTTGGCTACCTCATGTGAAGTGTTGACTTATTGGAAAAGACTCTGATGCTGGGAGGGATTGGAGGCAGGAGGAAAAGGGGATGACAGAGGATGAGATGGCTGGATGGCAACACTGACCAAAGGACGTGAGTTTGAGTAAACTCCGGAACTTGCTGATGGACAGGGAGGCCTGGCGTGCTGCGATTCATGGGGTCACAAAGAGTCGGACACAACTGAGCGACTGAACTGAACTGAACTGAATGCATATACAGATTATTCATGATTCCAGGTTACAGGTGATATTTATGGCATACAGAACTCTGAAATATTATTTGCAATTTTCCTTTTTGATGTCCAGTGGCCCTATGTGCATCTCAGCTAGCTGGGCTACCTCTAATGGCCAGTCTCAGGTAATGGGTGCAAAAGCAGAATCTGAGGCCAAGGAGAATAGTTCCTGCTGTTTTTAATTTCCAAATGGAAGCTCTGAAGTTAAGGTTTTAAGAGAGCTGTACTAGGTAAGGCTTAAATATCTAAGCCCTAGACTCTCTATGATGACAATCATATCACAAAAATAGAGTGAGAAGAAGATCAGTAGTGTCAGACTCCTACTTCCCTCATGCCCACAAGAAGCAAAAATTCCAAGAACCCAGGAATAAATGAGGGAACCCTATACAAGGTATAGAGCTATGTGGGCTTCTGCTGGAGAGAGAAAACTAACGATGCCATGGACATGACTGAGTCTGCAGTGAGTGAGTATCTGTGCTCTGCTCAGGTCATAACCTCTCATCACAGGCTCCCAGGGAGACGTGTGGGAGACAAGCCAGTTTCCCAGACCATTCCAGGGGCATCTATACCATATCACCAGTGCTAAGGATGATATTATTCAATATTACTCAAAAAATACGTATTTTGCAGCAGTCGGAACATCTCTTACTGTTCACACAGTAGCACTGACATCTTCCTGAACCCTGAAAATTTGCTCAACCATATATGAACTATCCTTCCTGAACAAATGTCCCTATCTATTCAATATCTTGCTGCTGCTGTGCTGTGTTCAATTGTGTCCAACTCTGTCCGACTCTATAGCCTGCCAGGCTCCTCCTCTGTCCATGGAATTTTCCAGGCAAGAATACTGGAGCAGGTTGCCATTTACTACTCCAGGGGATCTTACTGACCCAGGGATCAAAGTCACAGCTCTGTGTCTCATGCATGGCAGGTACATTCTTTACCACTCGCCACCTGGGAAGGCTTCAGTGTTTTGGGACCCTCTTAAATTCCAAAGTAGGGAATGGAGGCTTGGAAACCTGTACTTACACGGATCTGCTGGTTTAAATCACTTCAAACCTCCCCTGAGCCTGAATCCATGTATCTTTACAAAATTAACTGTCTTTGGAAACAGAGCTGACAGCTTGACAATGGCATTTAGTGAGCAACAAACAGGCCTCTCATATATGTTGGAAACAAGAAAGTGTTAAAGAGAATTTTCTCTTTCGGGGGGGAATAGTTATCCATCAAAACTCTAAGTAGATAGAGATAATGACACTGGAAAACAGACCTTGTAACCTTCTTTTGTAGCTACTGCTGAAGTGCTTTCTCAATTTTTAAGAATATGCTCCATCTGGATAGTTGTCTCCTTTGTGGGGTTCTTCCTTGTCTTAGGGTTTTCCATATGTATTATGACTGATATACTGCGTGGTCCTCTCATATTCCTTAGCCCCCCTCTGAAGTCAGATTCTGTTTTGGTGAACTGATTTTACCCATACCTACAGCTTTCTGCTCCCCTTTTCCTGAGGTCAGTCTTTGGCATTGGGACTGTGTTTGGCAGGAAGTTATGCCACCATGAGTGCCTATCAACCAGTGAACAGCAGTAGCTATGTAGCTTCTTGCTTTCCTCCCTGGACTGCAATAATTCTACAAAATCTCTTTTAGGGTCCAGAGCAGGACTGAGCTCCAGTTCCCAATAGCAGTAATCCACTCTTTAATGAAACCTTAATGCTTGCCCTCCCTTTTATTTCTTATTTGTTGATCCCTTCACTATCCAGATATATTTGCTTTAGTATTTGCTTCTGTGGGACTCAAACTAAGAAATAGGTGGCGTTAGTGGTAAAGAACTCACCTGCCAATGCAGGAGACATATGAGACAAGGTTTGATCTCTGCCTCCAGAAGGTTCCTGGAGAAGAGAATGGCAACCCACTTCAGTATTTTTGCCTGGAGCATCCCATGGACAGAAAATCTTGGAGGGCTGTTATCCATGGGGTCGCAAAGAGTGGGACATGACTGATGTGACTTAGCATGCATGCAGCTAAGAAACGTACATTGCAGAGTCACTGTACTTATGTGTCACAGTCCCTGATTACTTCAATTGTAAGAAATGCGATGTGCTGATACAAATTATCCCTAAAACAAAATATCACTTTAATAGCTTCATCTTCATGGATTTGCTTTATTGTGAGAAAAAGTCTTGTTCCTAACTTTGTAAGGAAATTACAATCAATGTCAACTAAAAGAATTCTTTAAAAATCGAAATCTCAACTATAGATTAAGTGCAAACCGTTTGCTTGAGTACATCATTCTATAGTCTTTATACTTGTTCCAGTTCAGGTTTATCTCTAAGCTGGGTGCCTATCATTTTCTATAAATAGCCATCGAAATTGTCCTCTGGATCCTTTTATAGCTCTCCAAAAATATGAAGTTCTCATCAGAGTAAAGCACAAGGGAATGAGAGTTTGATTTTGTTGAGTTGAGAGATCTGTCCTTGGGAAATGTTTGTTATGTTTAATTATGTACCTGTGTGTCTTCATGAAGCACTCTCTCTGTTAAAGCAATATTGATCTACTTTCCCTTTCTACCTGGGCATTCTATTTCACAGATCATTGTAGACATGTCAAGCATTCCAAGAAATTTAAGTATAGAGAAAAGTATATAGAGCCAAAGTGGGAAAATAGGACTAGTTCCTCTTATAGTTTTGCATTATTTTGTTGATAAAATATGATGAAGCAAGGGTGATTTTTCACACTGTACCCTTTAGAGTTCTTAGAGTCTATAAGGTGAAATGAAAAAAAAAATCAAATGAAAGCAGATAGTGCATTTTTGGATCAATTTACCTAGCTCTACACCTGGGACCAGCTTGCCATGGTTATGATGGACAGGTATCTGTTGGTTCTTTTTTGAATTTACCTTTGCTTATGGATCTGAGAAGGCACTTGTCATTCCAACCACATCTAATATCATTTATAGACTATAACAGAGAATAAAAGAAAACAAATACTGAAATAGGAAGGCAGCTGGCATAATTCACGGTGATTCTCACACCTGGGGACAGTCTGCCTTTATAAGAAGGTAGTGTAAACAATAGCTATAATTTGTGTCGGGGCACATTCTTGAGAGCATTCAAGTTGTCTGATGGCAAAAATGGGAATGATGCTAATAAATATGATCAAGGTTTAATGGGAAAAAAACTGAGGGCAACTGGCTAGCTAAGACATTTAGTAATGGAATATGACACTGTTTGCTTCTAGGTCACTAGTTCCAATTCAGTCAAAATCAGAAGCAGCTGAAAGCTATGATTATGTAATGTGTGCCTGGTGGCCTCTGTGAAATAATGTAATGGTCACAGTTCAGGGAAGATGTGCCCCCTGTAGCCATAAATATATCGAGTATCAGTTAAAGCTTTTCAACATTTTTAATCACTCTGAAATTATTATAAAAAGACCAAATATTGCTTAGGACTAGATTCTATCTTGATCTTTCCTACTGGAATCTCATCGTTGTCAAAAGTGTCTCCTCAAAATGTGAATAGCCAGTCCTCCCCATCTACAGACACAGATACTGATCTCACAGATACAGAGAGACATCTGTACTATGCCATTATCTACAAGGGCTCTGGGCATCCATGGAGTTTGGTATTCACAGGATGGGGGAGGTGGTGGAAGTTTTGGAACTGATCCCCTGCAGATATCAAGGGCTAATCAGAGCAATCTTTTCCCCTGGAAATTTTGGGAACTGACTGGTGACCTAAGAGGCTGCCATCAAACTCAAGAGAGAAACATTGAGTCCCTGACCCAGGTCTAGTGTTTTTAAAATTGTATTTTGATCATTCTGGCCCATCACATGACATGCAGTAGCCTCTCTGTTCCCCAACCAAGATGGAACCTACGCCCCTTGCAGTGGAAACATGGAGTCTTAACCACTGGACCACCAGGGAAGGCCCCAGGTACAGTTTCTGCTGTAGAGCATGGAAATCACTTTACATCTCTATGCCTCAGTTTCCTTCTCGATAAAGTGGAGATGACTAAATAAATATTATACAGGGCTGTTTGGAAAATTATATGACTTAATGTTTTAAAAGTTTAGGTGTTACTGTCTTCTTACCTACATGTGAAAGTGGGATGGGACGGGTGCCTGTTTTAAGAGCTTAGATACTACAGTAGTACTTGGACTAACACAAATCAATAACTTTAGCTACAATGTTGAAGAGTATGTAAGGACTGGAGAGAGAAGCTACATGTGTTCATTTTCTTATTGCTCATTCCCGGAGTAAAGCAGACCCTGAGCCCTCTAGTGAAAGAGGAATGAGAGACAGTGCTGCTCTCTAGCCTCAAATAATCATGTCATCAGCTTTCTGAAGTTCCAAGGTAAAACCGTGTCTTTGGGTATTGTGAAATACAGCACCTGAAATGTGTATCTGTCACATTCATCTCTCTATCCTTGGACGAATAGAGAAGTGTACACTTCATAGGAAGGAGTCTAAAAAGAAACCGTTCCTGTCTGGGTGTTCCATTACTTATGAAATAATTTAAAAAGTACCTCCATAAGATCTTCCAGACTGAAGATTTCATTTACTTCCCAGAACAATGATGAAGTTGTTGTTGTTTTTTTAAATAATAAAGTTCATGGACTTAGTAACAGAACCAGATGAAGTGCTACATAACTACAATATTATTTGAAAATGTGTACTTTTAGAAATCACAGAAGACTAAATGGGTTGAATTTACAAATATTTGAATACACTGGATTTATAAATATTTCAGTATATTGAATTTACTAATATTTGAATATTTGAATCTATGACTTATGGGAAAAAGTTAAATTCAAAGAGATTTCCTATAGGCAAAGGATGAATCCTCCTGGTAGTAAAAGTTAACAGCAGTGACTGAGTTTTCAGATTATTTTATATACATTGTCTTATTTGATTATTCCAATAGCTTAGGGAGTTAGGGCACTGTTATTGTTTTTTCTTTTCTGCTGGTGTTGCCTGCATGAGAAATTTTTGCCTCAGATAGTTTGTTTTGATTGTCCTTGGTCACATAGCTAGAAAGCAGAAAAGACAGGAGTCAAACCACAGGGATTCACATCTCTTGCTGGCTCACCATTCTGCCACTAAGCAGCTATGATTTCACTTTCCATTTTATTGGGCATTGAGTTAGATGTTTTATCCCATAAATATCTCTCAGAAATTACAGTGCAAACTAAGAGAGGGTCATTCAATTCAACACATATAAATATATATATTAGGCTATTTCACAGTACACTCTCTTTTTATAGTTCTCAGGTACACAAGATGAGATCAGCCTACACTATACACTTGCCCCTGTAAAGAACTGTAATTTAGCACTTCAACTACTGCTGTTCCTCTAGCAGGGATCTCAGGCTAAAAGTCTTCTGAATGGAAAACTGAACTGACAAGGCTGTATACTAAAGCAAACAAACTACTGAGCCAACTAATAGATCTCCTTAACATAACTGAAAGTTATTCCCACAATATCTAAGCCCCTTTGGGTTTAGAAAGATATGTGACTATTTTTAAGTTATTTGTATTTTGTACACAGATTTGAGAGACTGAACTTGTTGTTGTTGTTCAGACGCTCAATCACGTCTGACTCTTTGTGACCCCATGGACTGCTGCACACCAGGCTTCCCTGTCCTTCACCATCTCCCAGAGATGGTGGTCCATTGGGTCAGTGATGTCATCCAATCATCTCGTCCTCTGTTATCCCCTTCTCCTCCAGCTTTCAATGTTTCCCAGCATCAGGGTCTTTTCTAATGATTCAGCTTTCGCATCAGGTGGCCAAAGTATTGGGGCTTCAGCTTCATCACCAGTCTTTCCAATGAATATTCAGGACTGATTTCCTTTAGGACAGACTGCTTTGATCTCCTTGCAGTCCAAGGGACCCTCATGAGTCTTCTCCAACACCACAGTTCCAAAGCATCAACTTTTCGGCGCTCAGCCTTCTTTATGGTTCAGGTCTCACATCCATACATGACTACTGGAAAAACCATAGTTTTGACTATATGGATCTTTGTTGAGAGACTGAATAGTGGGCTTAGATCTTGAAGACCTTTTGCATGAGGTCATATACAGACTGACATGATGTTGAAAGATGCCCTAGTGAAAAATCCATGGCTTACTTCATTCCCCTACACCTTCCA
Organism: Capra hircus; assembly: GCF_001704415.2. NCBI lineage: Eukaryota > Metazoa > Chordata > Mammalia > Artiodactyla > Bovidae > Capra > Capra hircus. Next base: position 27,966,692 of record NC_030813.1, read on the forward strand.
AAGTTATAAAAATGAATTAGCCTCTCTTCTTAAGAACTATTTGTGAATTCAACACTGAATGGTAAAGTAGAAAAATCTTGATAAATGGTTTAATTTTAGGATTGTATTTTACAGTTGCTCAGATATAGTTACAAAAATATTTATCATGAAAATACAGATAAAAAAGAAAAGGGTTTATCCATATGCCTTTCTTTCCAAGATATTTATTTCTCATTAATCTTGCATCATCATCTCTTACACACATCATTGCAGTGGCCTTCTAACAAATCAACTTCTTCTATTTCTGTGCCTCTATAGTCTACTTTTGCTTTATACTGACTCTTTAATATGTGTATTTGTTCTTTACTTTTTTTTAATATAAATACATCAGTGATTTATCATCATAGTAAGAATAAAACCCCAACTCCTTACTATGGTTGCAAGGCATTCCATGATATGGTTCTAGCCTGGCATGACAGTTTTATTGCACACCACCATCCTTTTTTCATATTAAGCAACAGCTGTAGTTTTTAGCTTGACAAACCAAGGACTTTTCCATGTTGGAGCCTGTGTACAAGTTAATTCCTCAGCAACTTTAATGTAGTTGGTTCAGTAATACTCTTTAGATTCCATCTCTATTGGATAGTCTTTTGTGAGCTAGAGTAGATAGACATCTTTCCAACCACCAGCCCCAAAATAAGAACAAAATAACCTTCTTTTCAGTATTGCTTTGTGGACTTAGTTTCTAGAATAATTTATCCTGGTCATACTCCCCACACCCAACTTTTTTATTTTCTTTTTTTGGCTGCATCCTGCAGCATGTGGAATCTTAATTCACCAACCAAGGTTCAAATGGGTGTCTTTGCAGTGAAAGCATGCAGTCTTAACCACTGGTCTACCAGGGAAGTCCTCCCACACCCTAGTTTAAAAAATATTTCAATAGATTCTAATGAAATATTTGAACTCACTTATTAGAAAAAAATACACAGAAAAATACATTCAAAAATACATTCACCATGGCTGCAGATGGTGATTGTAGCCATGAAATTAAAAGATGCTTACTCCTTGGAAGAAAAGTTATAACCAACTTTGATAGCATATTAAAAGGCAGAGACATTACTTTGTCAACAAAGTTCTGTCTAGTCAAGCCTATGGTTTTTCCAGTGGTCATGTATGGATGTGAGAGTTGGACTGTGAAGAAAGCTGAGTGCTGAAAAATTGATGCTTTTGAACTATGGTGTTGGAGAAGACTCTTGAGAGTCCCTTGGACTGCAAGGAGATCCAACCAGTCCATCCTAAAGGAGATCAGTCCTGGGTGTTCATTGGAAGGACTGATGCTGAAGCTGAAACCCCAATACTTTGGCCACCTCATGCGAAGAGTTGACTCATTGGAAGAGTCTGATGCTCAGAGGGACTGGGGGCAGGAGGAGAAGGGGACGACAGAGGATGAGATGGCTGGAGGGCATCACCAACTTGATGGACATGAGTTTGAGTAAACTCCGGGAGTTGGTGATGGACAGGGAGGCCTGGCATGCTGCAATTCATGGGGTCCCAGAGTCGGACAGGACTGAGCGACTGAACTGAACTGAACTGACACAACTTAGTGATTTGATATTTCTACACATTTCAAAATGTTCACCAAAATAAGTATAGTTACTTGTCACCATAAAAATATATTACAAAATTATTGACTATATTTTCCACACTGTATATTTTATATTCATGACTCAATTATTTTACAACTTTTAGTTTACCCTTTTTAATCTCCCTCACCTATTTCTTTCTTGTCCCCAGTCCTTTCCCTCTGGCAACCACCTGTATGTTCTGTGTATCTATAAATCTGTTTTTATTTTATTATGTTTGTTATTTCTTTTGTATTTTAGATACCACATATAAGTGAAATCATACAATATTTGCCTCTCTGTCTGACTTATTTCATGTAGCATAATACCTTGTAGGTCCATCCATGTTGTCACAAATGGCAAAATTCCAGTTTCCCTCTCTTTTTTTTTTAAGACTGAGCAATGCTCCATTGTGTAAATGAACCATATCTTCTTTATCCGTTCCTCTATCAATGAGCATTTAGGATGTTTCCATATCTGAACACTGTAAATAATGCTATAACGAACATAGAGGTGCATATGTCTTTTCTAGTTACTATTTTGATTTCTTCAGAAAAAATACCCAGAAGTGGAATTGCTGGATCTGCTGGATCACATGGTGGTTCTATTTTTCATTTTTTGAGGAACCTGCATACTGCTTTCCACAGTGGCTACCCCAATTTACATGCCTACTAACAGTGCATGAAGATTCCCTTTTATTCCCCACATTCTCATCAACACTTGTTATATGTTGTCTTTTTGATAATAGCCGTTTTTACAGGTGTGAGATGATAACTCACTGCAGTTTTGATGTGAAGTTACCTGATAATTAGACCTCCCTGGTGGCTCAGAGGTAAAGAATCTGGCTGCAATGTAGGGTACCTAGGTTTGATCCCTGTTTTGGGAAGATCCCCTGAAGAAAGAAATGGCAATCAATCTGGTAGTATTCTTGCCATGGACAGAGGAGTCTGGTGGGCTAGTCCATAGGGTCACAAACAGCTGAACACAACTGACCAACTAACACTTTCTCTGATAATTAGTGATGTTGAGCATCTTTGCATGTGACTGTTGGCCATTTGTATTTCTTCTTTGGCAAAATGTCCATTCCCATCCTCTGCTCGTTTTTTTTGTTTTGTTTTGTTTTTTTCCACCAGTTTTCTTTTTGTTGTTGAGTTGTGTGAGATCTTTGTAAATTTTGGACATTAACCCCTCACTGGATATATCATTTGCAAATATATTCTTCCATTCAGTAGGTGGCTTTTCCAGTTTGTTGATAGTTCTACCTACTGTTCAGAAGCTTTTTCATTGTATGGAGTGCCATTTGTTTCTTCTTGCTTTTGTTGCTTTTGCTTTTGTTATTAACTTCAAAGAAATCATCACCAAAACTTGTGTCAAGAAGTGTACTACCTATGCTATCTTCTAAGACTTTTATGGTTTAGGTCCTATGTTCAAGTGTTTAACCCATCATGAGTTAATTTTTGTGTATGTTGTTAGATAGCTAATGCTGAAGAATTGATGCTTTTGAACTGTGGTGTTGGAGAAGACTCTTGAGAATCCTTTGGACTGCAGGGAGACCCAACCAGTCCCTCCTAAAGGAGATCAGTGCTGAATATTCATTGGAAGGTCTGATGCTAAAGCTGAAACTACAATACTTTGGCCACCTGATGCGAAGAACTGACTCATTGGAAAAGATCCTGATCCTGGGAAAGATTGAAGGCAGGACGAGAAGGGGACAACAGAGGATGAGATGGTTGGATGGCATCACTGACTCGATGGACATGAGTTTGAGCAAGCTTCGGGAGTTGGTTATGAACAGGGAAGCCTGGGTGCTACAGTCCATGGAGTCACAAAGAGTTGGAGACGACTGACCGACTGAACTGAACTGAATTATCAGAAAGTGTTCCAGTTGTATTCCTTTGTATGTGGCAGTCTAATTTTCTCAAATCTATTTATTAAACAGACTGTGTTTTCCTCCTTGTAGATTCTTGCCACAGATTAATTGACCCTATATGTGAGTTTATTTCTGAGCTCTCTATTCTGTTCTAATGATCTATATATCTCAATTTATGCTAGCAGCATACTGTTTTAATTACATCATTGCATTATAGCTTAAAATCAGGGAACATGATGTCTCTAGCTTTGCCCTTCTTTCATAAGATTTCTTTGGAAATTCATGGTCTTTAGTGGTCCTAAGGAAATGGCAACCCACTCCAGTGTTCTTGCCTGGAGAATCCCAGGGACGGGGGAGCCTGGTGAACTGCTGTTTCTGGGGTCACACAGAGTCGGATACAGCTGAAGTGATTTAGCAGCAGCAGCAGTGGTCCTATACTAATTTTAGTACTTTTGTTTTATTTCTATGGAGAATGCCATTGGAATTTGATAGAAATTGCATTGAATCTGTATTTTGCTTTGGGTAGTATGAAAATTTTAACAATATTAATGCTTCCATTTCACAAGGCTGAAATTTCTTTCCGTGTATTTGTGTGTTCAATATCTTTCAATAGTGTCTTATATTTTTCAATATACATGTCTTTCACCTCCCTGGATAAATTTATTCATAGATACTTTTTTCTTTTTGATGTGTTTGTAAATGGGATTGTGTTCTTAAATTCTCTTATAGTTCACTGTTAGTGTATAGAAATGTAAGTGATTTTTGCATAATGATAATGTATACTGCAACTTTACTTAATTCATTTATTCAGTTCAGTTCAGTTCAGTTCAGTCGCTCAGTCGTGTCCGACTCTTTGCGACCCCATGAATTGCAGCACACCAGGCCTCCTTGTCCATCATCGTCTCCCGGAGTTCACTCAGACTCATGTCCATCGAGTCCGTGATGCCCTCCAGCCATCTCTCATCCTCTGTCGTTCCCTTCTCCTCCTGCCCCCAATCCCTCCCAGCATCAGAGTCTTTTCCAGTGAGTCAACTCTTCACATGAGGTGGCCAAACTACTGGAGTTTCAGCTTTAGCATCATTCCCTCCAAAGAAATCCCAGGGTTGATCTCCTTCAGAATGGACTGGTTGGATCTCCTTGCAGTCCAAGGGACTCTCAAGAGTCTTCTCCAACACCACACTTCAAAATCATCAATTCTTCAGCGCTCAGCCTTCTTCACAGTCCAACTCTCACATCCATACATGACCACAGGAAAAACCATAGCCTTGACTAGACGGACCTTAGGCGGCAAAGTAATGTCCCTGCTTTTGAATATGCTATCTAGGTTGTTCATAATTTTTCTTCCAAGGAGTAAGCGTCTTTTAATTTCATGGCTGCAGTCACCATCTGCAGTGATTTATTAGATCTAAAAATTTTGACTGAGTATCTAAGATTTTATACCTATAATATCATGTCATCTTCAAATAGTGACAGTTTCAATTATTTCTTCCCAATTTGGATGCCTTTTGTTTCTTTTTCTTGACTATTTGCTCTGGTTAGGACTCTAATAGCGTTTGAATAAAAAGCCAAGAGTGAGAATCCTTAGGGGCTTCCCAGGTGGCGCTAGTGGTAAAGAAGCTGGCTGTCTTAAGAGACGCAGGTTTGACATACGGGTCAGGAAGATCCCCTGGAGGAGGACATGGCAACCCATTCCAGTATTCTTGCCTGGAGAATCCCATGGACAGAGAAGTCTGGTAGACTACAGTCCATGGGTCACAAAGAGTTGGTCACAACTGAAGCAACTCAGCATGCATGCAAGAGCATCCTAATCTTGGTCTTGATCTTAGAGGAAAAGCTTTCAGTTTTTCACTGTTGACCATGATATTATCTGTGAGCTTGTCATTTACGATCTTTATTATGTTGAGGTACATTTCTTGTATATCTGCTTTGTTGAGATTTTTTTTTATTAAAAAAAATTGATGTTTAATTTTGTCAAACATAGTTTCCCACATCTACTGAGATGATTATCTGACTTTTTTAATCCTTCATTTTGTTGCTGTGGCATATCCTCTTACTGACTTGTTGATGATAAAAACATCCTTACATCTTTGGAATCAATCCTGCTTGATCATGGTATACAATCTTTTTAACATATTGTTGAATTTGCCAATATTCTATTGAGGATGTTTACATCTTATGGTCATCATGGATATTGCCCATAATTTTCTCTTTTTGTGGCATTATGATCTGGTTTTAGTTTTAGAGTAATGATGGCCTTGTTAAATGAGTCTGGAAAATTTCCTTTCCCTTCTATTTTTTGTTAGAATTTGAGAAGGATTAATCTTAATTCTTTTTAAAATTTTGTTAGAATTTATCAGGGAAGTTATTTGGCCCTGGACTTTTGTTTTTCTGGATTTTTTGATCAGTGGCTTAATCTCCTTAGTAGTAATCTATAAGTAAAAGTTGAGATATTTTACTTCATCATGATTCCATCTTAGTGGGTTATATGTTTCTAAAAATTTATCTTTTTCTTCTAGTCTGCTTAATTTTTTGGTATACAATTGTTCATAGTAAGCTGTTATGGTTGTTTATATTTCTATGGTATCAATTGCAATATATCCTCTTTAATTTCTTATTTTATGTATTTGATTCATCTATTTTTTCTGATGACTCTAGATAAATATTTTTCAGTTGTATCTTTTTGAAAGTGATAGAGTTGATTGGAGTATTGTTTATTAGTATCATCATCTTAATAATATATACGTGTCCTGGGCTCCTGATACAAGAGGCTTCTAAAATACTTAAGATCCCCAGAATGGATGAGGAGAATCATTGTGTGTGCTAATCAGAACCTGGTGCCAAGAGGCCCACAGATAGCTTCCTGATGTGGACTTGTCGCTAGAAAAGCCAACGTGTGATTAGTGGGTTGGAACTTTCAAAACCAACAATTCATTTTCTCTAGGGAGGGGAAAAGGGCTGGGAACTGGCTTAGTCAGCAATGTCCAATAATTTAATCAATCATGTCTACATAATAAGACCTCAATAAAACCACCTTAACTATGTGTTTGAAGAGCTTCCAGACTGATGAACATATCCACTTGTTAGGAGACTGGTGAACCTAAAATTCCATAGGGTCAGAAGTGCCCCCTTGGGGCTCTTCTGGACCTCACTCTATGCAGCTCTTCATCTGGCTGTTCATTTGCATCCCTTATAATAACCATTATAATAAGCCAGCGAATATAAGTAAAGTGTTTCCTTGAGTTCTATAGGCCATCACAGCAAATTATTGAACTTGAGGAGAGAGCTCTGAGAATCCTCTCTCCAATTAATAAGTGAATGATTAGAAGTATAGATGTTAACTCAAGATTTGCAACCAGCATGTGAAGTAGGGTGGCAGTCTTGTGGGACTGAGATCATAACATGTGGGATTTGTGCTATCTCCAGGTCGTTAGAGTTAGAATTGAATTTAATTATAGTATACCTGCTTGGTGTCCAGAAATTTGGGGAATTAATTGTTACTGTGGAAGAAACACACATTTGTTTTCAGAAGTGCTGAGAGCAAAAACAGTTCACAGACCTTGAGATTATATAGCTAAATTCAATAATGATTAAAAACATTTCCAAAGAGAAGTACCCCAGTTAAATTCAGATGGTTAATCTCTAGCCTATTAATCTCTTAAATGCTGATACAGCCATGGAAGTAAAAATGTGTGATAGAATTGCATTTTTTAAAATGTGAGAACTGTATTAAGACTATGTTGAAAGACTTCCCTGTGGTCCAGCGGTTAAGGCTCTATGCTTCCAATGCAGGGATTGTGGGTTCAATCCCTGGTCAGGAAACTAAGACCCCACATGCCATGCAGTTGGCCAAAAAAAAAAAAAAAAAAAAGTGTTTCTTAATGCATTTTAAGGTTTAGGTTCAGAAAGGCCAGATATATCCTTGCATGGGCTTACTGAGCATTGCATGGGCTTACTGAGTGTCATCATTTCAGTAAAACTGGTTCTCCTCTCCCATCCTCTCTCCTCACAAATAATGTTAGAGAAGAACTAAGAGGGAGAAAGAGTATGATTAATGCATTTTCATGAAAGGAAAGAAGGGGTAACTCATAGGAACTGCTCATAAAGCTTGAGATTAAATAATGTAGTAGTGGAAGTCAGTATTATCCATCTACTCCACTTAAATTTGTAATACCAAGAAACATGTAGGTTAGAATCTAAATGTACCTATCAGCTCCAGGTCTAGAGGACTTCCAGTGTTTGAGTTCAAGAATACAAGCATCAAAGAAATGTCTCTAGAGGCCTTTAGCTGTAAGTCAACCTTAGGTTAGCAGGGAAAATACGGTCAACCACATCTTTTAAAGGAACACTAGTATTTAGAAGAGCAATTTGGGAGTAATATCTCCACCAGTGGGGCTTATTCTAATCACCATAATTTTACACCATTTCCAACAGCAGTATGGTAGGCATAGCAATATGTTTTTCACCCAGTTCTTTCTTCAAGGAAGAACTTGTTGCCATGCCTGTTGGGCATTGCTGTATGTAAACAGCCTTCAGCTGTCGGGCCCGTGAGGGATTGTTGCAGATGCAGAGTACTGCCTCTGCAAAGATCAGGGCTGCATTCCAGTGATGCTCAAGGCAAGGTGATAAAGGTCCAATTCAAAGCAATTCTAATTCCAGCCCACTTTAGGTCCAGAGCTTTCTACGGCATATGCAGTAGCTGTTCCTGGGCCTAAATTGTTGTTCAACTCCCCTTTCTGTCCAGTTATGCTTTCTTCTCCAGAGCATTTTCAGATAAACTTTCTGTAAGTTAAATATCTAATTCTACTTTCCAGAAACACAACCTGATTCTGCAGGTTGGAGATGAGATGGTAGTAGAAGGACTTGAGCTAACCTCTCTCAAGAAAACACTGAAATTACAACTAACTGCTGGCACCCCACTCCAGCACTCTTGCCTGGAAAATCCCATGGACGGAGGAGCCTGGTGGGCTGCAGTCCATGGAGTCGCTAAGAGTCAGACGTGACTGAGCAACTTCGCTTTCACTTTTCACTTTCATGTATTGGAGAAGGAAATGGCAATCCACTCCAGTGTTCTTGCCTGGAGAATCCCAGGGACAGGGAGCCTGGTGGGCTGCCATCTATGGGGTCGCACAGAGTCGGACACGACTGAAGTGACTTAGCAGCAGTAGCAGCAACTGAATGACTATAAAAAAAAAAAAAAATTAGAACCTATCCCAAAAGATATTGTACATCCAAAGACAAATAAGAAGCCACAATGAGACGGTAGGAGTGCCACATCTGCAATATAATCAACTCCCATCTGCCATGTGTGTGACCCACAGATTGGAAAATAATTATATTGCAGAGGTTCTCCCATAGGAGTGAGAGTTCTGATCCCCATGTCAGGCTCCCTAGACTGGCAGTCTGACATCAGGAGGAGGAGCCCCCAGAGCATCTGGCTTTGAAAGCAAGGGGGGTTTGATGGCAGGGAGTCCATAAGGACTGAGGGCAAAAGAAACTCCACTCTTGTAGGGCACACATAATGTCTTGTGTACACTGGGATCTGGGGAAAAATTTAAAAAAACAACAACAATGATTTCATAGGAGCCTGGGCCAGATCTACATGCTAGTCTTGAAGAATCTTCTAAGGAAGCAGTTCACAGCTGTGCTCATTATGGGGACAAAGACACTTGTAGCAGAGGTAGCAGTGAGTACTCCTGTGAAAACTCTTCTGGGGGCTGACATTTTGGCACAAAGACCTGGTCCCACCCAAGCACTATCAAATGACTACTGGCACTCTTTGCAGACCTAGAACAAAAAGGTGTTAAAATTTGCATGGAGACACAAAAGACCCTGACTAGCGAAAGCAATACTGAGAAAGAAAAATAAAGCTGCAGGCATCAGACCTCATGACTTCAGACAATATTAAAAAGTTATAGCAACCAAAAGAGTATGGTATTAGCACAAAGAAGGATTTATAGATCAAAGGAAAAAGACAGAATGCCCAAAATAAACCTATGAATCTATGGTCATTTAATCTATGACAAAGGAAGCAAGAACATATAATAGAATAAAAGATAGTATCTTCAATAAATGGTGCTGGGAAAACTGGACTGCTACACCTAGAAGAATGAAATTAGACTGTTCTCTAACACCATACACAAAATTAAACTCAAAATGGATTAAATACCTAAATGTAGGACCAGATACTATATAACTCCTAGAGAAAAACATAGGCAGAACACTATTTGACGTAGATTACAGCGAAATCTTTCTGGATCCCCTTCCTAGAATAATGAAAATAAAAGCAAAAATAAATAATTGTGATCTAATTAAACTTAAAAGCTTCTGCAGAGAAAAGAAATCACACACACACAGAAAAGATAGCTCACAGGTACCAGCAAATATTCCTCTGTGTAAGCTCTCCTGTGTACTACTCCTCTGTGTAAGCTGACAGAATGAGAGAAAATATTAACATTTGCCAACAATGCAGCTGACAAGGGACGGATGTCTAAGAGATATGAACAGCTTATGCAATATACTATAAAAAAAGAAAAACCACAACCCAATCAAAATATAGGCAAAAAACCTATATAGACATTTCTCTGAAGAAGATATACAGATGGCCAAAAAGTTCATGAAAAGATTTTCAACATCTCTAATTATTAGAGAAATGCAAATCAAAACTACAGTGAGGTAACACTTCATTCAGAATGGCCATCAAAAAGTCTGTAAACAAACACTTGAGAGGGTATGAAGAGTAGTGAGCCCTCCTGTACTGTAGGTAAGAATATAAGCTTGAACAGCCTGGAGAAGAGTTTGGAAGTTTTTAAAAAACTAAAAATAGAGCAATATGATCCAACAATCCCACTCCTGGGCATATATCCAGAGAAAACCATACTTTGGGAAGAAACATGCACTCCAGTGTTCACTGTAGCACTGTTAACAGTAGCCAAGACATGGAAGCAAACTAAATGTCTATTGATAGATGAATGGACAAAGAAGATGTGGTACATATATACAAAGGAATATTACTCAGCCATAAAAGTAATGTAATGATGCCATTTGCACAACACAGATGAACCTAGAGATTATACCATACTAAGCAAAATAAGTCAGACAGAGACAAATATCATATGATATAACTTAGATGTGGAATCTTAAAAAAGTGAAGTTATTTATAAAAAAGAAACAGACTCACAGATATAGAAAACAAACTTCTGGTTACCAAAGAGGAAAAGTGGGTGGGAGGGATAAATTAGGAGTTTGGGATTGACATATATACACTACTATCTATAAAAGATAACCAAGAAGGATGCACTAGTATATAACACAGAGAGTTCTACTCAATACTATGATAATAACCTAAGTGGGAAAAGAATCTGAAAAAAGAATATGGAGCACTGATCATTGCAAACACCCTCTTCCAACAACACAAGAGATGACTCTACACATAGACATCACCAGATGGTCAATATCAAAATCAGACTGATCATATTCTTTGCAGCCAAAGATGGAGACACTCTATACAGTCATCAAAAACAAGACCAGGATCTGCCTATGGCTAGGTCATGAACTCCTTGCAAAATTCAGACTTGAATTGAAGAAACTAGGGAAAACCGCTAAAAAAAAAAAAAAAGAAAAAAAGTAGGCTTCCCTGGCGACTCAGATGGTAAAGAATCTCCCTGCAATGTGGGAGACCTGGGTTCAATCCATGGGCTGGGAAGATCTCCTGGAGGAGGGCATGGCAACCTAGTCCAGTATTCTGGCCTGGAGAATCTCATGGACAGAGAATCCTGGCAGGCTATAGCCCTTGGGGTCGAAAGAGTCGGATTTGACTGAGCAACTAAGCACAGCACACAGGGAAAACCACTAGAACATTCAGCTATGACCTAAACCAAATTGCTTACAATTATACAGTGGAAGTGAAAAATAGATTTAAGGGATTAGATCTGATGGATAGAGTGCCTGATGAACTATGGAATGAGGTTTGTAACACTGTACAGGGGGCAGTGATCAAAACCACCCCCAAGAAGAAGAAATGCAAAAAGGCAAAATGTTTGTCTGAAGAGACCTTACAAATAGCTGAGAAAAGAAGAGAAGCTAGAGGTAAAGGAGAAAAAGAAAGATATACCCATCTGAATGCAGAGTTCCAAAGAATAGCAAGGAGAGATAAGAAGGCCTTCCTAAGTGATCAATGCAAAGAAATAGAGGAAAACAACAGAATGGGAAAGACTAGAGAACTCTTCAAGAAAATTAGAGATACCAGGGGAACATTTCATGCAAAGATGGGCACAATACGGGAAAGAAATGGTATGGACCGAACAGAAGCAGTAGATATTAAGAAGAGGTGGCAAGAATACACAGAACTATACTAAGAAGATCTTAATGACCAAGATAACCATGATGGTGTGATCACTCACCAAGAGCCAGATATCCTGGAATGTAAAGTCAAGTGGGCCTTAGGAAGAATCACTATGAATAAAGCTAGTGGAGATGATGCAATTCCATTTGAGCTATTTCAAATCCTAAAAGATGAAGCTGTGAAAGTGGTGCACTCAATATGCCAACACATTTGAAAAACTCAGCAGTGGCCACAGGACTGGAAAAGCTGTTTTCAGTCTAATCTCAAAGAAAGGCAATGTGAAAGAATGTTTAAACTACCACACAATTGCACTCATCTCACACACTACCAAAGCAATGCTCAAAATTCTCTAAGCTAGTTTTCAATAGCACATGAACCAAGTACTTCCAGATGTTCAAGCTGGATTTAGAAAAGGCAGAGGAACTAGAGATCACATTGTCAACATCTGCTGGATCATAGAAAAAGCAAGACAGTTCCAGAAAAACATCTACTTCTGCTTTAGTGACTATGCTAAAGCCTTTGAGTGTGTGTATCACAACGAACTGTGGAAAAATCTTCATGACATGGAAATACCAGATGACCTTACCTGCCTCCTGAGAAATCTATATGCAAGTCAAGAAGCAACAGTTAGAACCAGACATGGAATAATAGACTGGTTCCAAATCGGGAAAGGAGTACATCAAGGCTGTATATTGTCACCTTGCTTACTTAACTTATATGCAGAGTACATCATGTGAAATGCTGGATTGGAGGAAGCACAAACTGAAATCAAGATTGCTGGGAGAAATCTCAATAATCTCAGATACGCAGGTGACAACACCCTTATGGTAGAAAGTGAAGAGGAACTAAAGAGCCTCTTGATGAAAATTAAAGAGGACAGTGAAAAAGCTGGGTTAAAACTCAACACTGAAAAAAAGAAGATCATGGCATCCAGTCCCATCGCTTCATGAAAAATAGTTGGGAAAACAATGGAAATAGTGAGAGACTTTATTTTGGGGGGGGGCTCCAAAATCACTGCAGATGGTTATTGCAGCTGTTAAATTAAAAGATGCTTGCTCCTTGGAAGAAAAGTTGTGACTAACCTAGACAGCATTAAAAAGCTGAGACATTACTTTGCCAACATAGGTCCCTCTAGTGAAAGTTATGGTTTTTCAGTAGTCGTGTATGGATGTGAAAATTGGACCATAAGGAAAGGTGAGCACCAAAGAATTGATGCTTTTGAACAGTGGTTTTGGAGAAAACTCTTGAGAGTCCTTTCAACTGCAAGAAGATCCAATCAGTCAATCCTAAAGGAAATCAGTCCTGAATATTCATTGGAAGGACTGAGGCTGATGATGAAGCTGCAGTACTTTGGCCACTGGATGTAAAGAACTGACTCATTGGAAAAGGCCCTGATCCTGGGAAAGAATGAAGGCAGGAGGAGAGGGGATGACAGATGATGAGATGGTTGGATGGTATCACCAACTCAATGGACACGAGTTTGAGCAAGCTCCAGGAATTGGTGATGGACAAGGAAGCCTGTCATGCTGTAGCCCATGGGGTTGCAAAGAGTTAGATACAACTGAGTGACTGAACTGACTGAAATATAGTAATACATAACTGAATGACTGTGCTATGAACTTGAAACTAACACAACATAATAAATCAACTTTATTCCAAAGTAAAATAAAATAAAGAAACTTAACTCTACTGAAAAACTGTTAGAGCTAACTAGAGAAATGACAATAACCTCTCTTGGGTAGTTTACTAAATATCCTTCTTTATCCTTTTCTAATGTATATGCTAGTGTTAATTGCTGAGACAGGGAAAGAAAAAAATTTGAGAGAACTTTCATGTAGGGTAGGGGAGAAGGTTTAACATATGAGAGAGAAACTTTGTAATGACTAAGTCTTCAAGGTAAGAATGAGAATGTTTTCAAATAGGAAATAATTATTGAAAAGTCATGGTTTCAGCCAGACATACAATTAAAACACCCAATCCCACATAGGAACATGTATATTTCCATGTATGTTTTGTATATGTAGTTGGTATGGCTCCAACTGTGATGAAAATCAATTTTGTGCCATCTTATTTATAAATTCCATATTCCAAATAAGGATGATGTATATCCAATATAAATCCACAGTCATAATATAACTACTTGTTTATTTCAATGAGCTTAATAACAGTAGCATATACACATGATTTTTAAAGTGCATTATATATAGATAGGCATCTTTTTCCAAGAATACTATGGAATCTTCAGTTATGAATTGTCGAATACCACTAACCACAAATTTAAAAGGAATTTCAAGACTCAAAATTTAAAAGACATGTTAAATACTGATAAAGTATAAACTACAATTTTATTATGAGGGCATTTTGATTTTCCTTTAGAAAATTTTTCTCAGAGTCTTTCTCTCTTTCTTAAAAATGTAGAGTGTGTTACTAATTTATAGCAGCCCAACATGCAAAAGTAAATTTTGAGATGGAGATAATGAAGAAGCATAAAATAAAGTAATAAATAAAATATTATAATCAATGGTGGCCATGAAAACACATTATTCTGAGATCTAACTTTCGGAAAAAATTAAAAAATCCAAGGAAAAACAATGATTAAAGCTGAGAAAAATGGGATTGCTAAATAAAAATATATAAATGAATAAAGGAAATAATTGAATAATGGATGCAGTAATCAGTAAGAGCCTCAAACCATCAAAAATATGAGAATTGTTATATGTTTGTGGATATATACACCCTATATGATTTATACATATACCCTATATGATTTATACATAAATCTCCCAGGTATATTTGATTGTAGGATTGTAAGTTGAACACAAAGTCACCAGCGGAAGCAATATCTTAGATTTAATTATTTGTCTCTTCTAATAACATCTAATAAATACGTACACAGATTAGAACACCTAGTTATTTAAATAACTTTGGGAAACACACAAAGACCAAATAAATACAGGAAATATGTGATTAGTATTGCGGAGAGACAACTTGGAATAAGGCAGATGCTGGCATATGGTAGAATTGGAGGGTTACATATTTCACATCCAGAGGGATCCAAACAGGGAATGTGATTGCTTCTGGGATATGGATAAAAATGCAAATAGAGCCACTAGACTCAATCCTCAGAGTAAGATAAATACTCCAGAAGATACAGATGTCAATTTGGACAGTAATGGTGATTAGTGTGATTTGGTAATTGAAAAGAGACAGCAAAGCAGAATCTGAAATCTTCCACATTTAGTTTCTATGACATGTTATTATTTGACTCAATTAAATTACTGAGATATAACTGAATATGTTTTATCATGAGACATGACTCATCCAAACACATGCTAGTTAGTTAGTAACGAAATTCAGAGTTTTGTTAGCCGTAAATTGAGTTAATGGGAATCTGCAAACAATATTTGATCACAGGAGCACAGCTTTCTAGTTTCTTAAGGAAGATATGGCTTAAAATGGCATCCTGCCTCACTGGTTAAACAACAGAATGAGAAAACATACTGAAATCTAATTTTGAATAATGATTCATCTCACATTAGGTTAAGTAATTAAATTTGGTTTACTTGGGTATAAAATGGAACAAATAATACCCAAATACCTTGTGGAAATATTTTAATGAGAAACTCAAGAAGCATCAAGATTATAAATAATCTAAAAAATATAGTTCTAGATAACTAAATAGTAATATTTCCAAATTCACCAGTCATATGCAAAATATATTGATAGTTTATGCTACATTATTAAGTTAGCAACATAAAGCGGTGTGGGAATGCATAAAGGTTGTCTTTATTTTCTAGATAAAATGACTATGAGGCAAAATTTAATTTATTCAAAGAATTTCAAATTTATAAAATTTAAGAAATAATGGCATTGTTCCATAGAAATGGATCACCACAGTTCAAAAGCATCACTTCTTTAGTACTCAGCCTTCTTTTGAAAATTGACCAATGGAAAAGAAAAGTGTGCAGAAAAAAAGCCATACATATATAATCACTGAATACATCAAAATAATTACTGAAATACAGTGAGGAAAGAATGGTCTTTTTGATAAACAATGCTGAATAATTAGATATAATATGGGAAAAATCTGACTGTACTATAGCTATAACTATACACTAAATAAAATCAAGTATAATTGG
Source organism: Capra hircus (assembly GCF_001704415.2). NCBI lineage: Eukaryota > Metazoa > Chordata > Mammalia > Artiodactyla > Bovidae > Capra > Capra hircus. Next base: position 27,982,643 of record NC_030813.1, read on the forward strand.
ATTATGGACCTAACTCTGAAATGTAAAGCAGTTAAGCTTCTTAAGGAAAACAGAATATTTTTATGATTTGGAGAAGATTCAGAAATTTCTTACATAGGACAAAATAAAGGATAATCCTATAGAAAAAAATTGATGATTTGGACTACATTAAAAATAACAGTTTCCATTTTTGAAAAGATTCTAATCAGATAATAAAAAACAAGTGACAGAATTAACAAAAAATCCACGTTATATTTGACAAAATGTTCACATCTGGAAAATATAAAGAACTTCTAAAATTAATGAAAAAAAGGAAACATAATAGAAAAATGGGCAAAGTAATTAACCCTGAACTTGACATAAAAAGTTATATAAAGCACTACTAAACATGTAAAAAGGCCCTTAATCTCGGTCACCAGGTAAATGTAAACGAGAACTATAGAGGGATAATTTCCACCAGGAAAGTTAAAACTGAAAACACTACTCTTATGGGCTGAATTGAGTCCATCAAAATTCAAAAGTTGAAGTTCTAATTTCCAGTACCTCAGAATGTGACTGTATTTGAAGAGAGGGTCTTTAAAGAGGTTGTCCTTGTTGTTCGATCACTAAGTTGTGTCTGACTCTTTGTGACCCCATGGACTGCAACACATCAGGCTTTCTTGTCCTTCACTATCTCCTGGAGTTTGCCCAAACTCAACGTCCCTTAAATCAGTGATGCCATCCAATCATCTCATCGTCTTTCATCCCTTTCTCCTCCCGCTTTTGATATTTCCCAGCATCAGGGTCTTTTCCAATGAGTTGGTTCTTTGCGTCAGGTGGCCAAAATATCAGAGCTTCAGCTTCAGTGTTAGTCTTTCCAGTGAATATTCAGGGTTGAGTTCCTTTAGGATTGACTGGTTTGATCTCCTTGCTGTCGAAGGGACTCTAGAGTGTTCTCCAGCAACACAATTTAAAAGCATCACTTCTTCGGCACTCAGCCTTCTTTATGGTCCAAATCTTACATCCATACATGAATACTCAAAAAAAAAAAAAAAAACAGCTTTGACTATATGGATCTTTATTGGCAAAGTGATATCTCTGCTTTTTAACATGCTGTCTAGGTTTGTCATAGCTTTTCTTCCAAGAAGAAGCATCTTTAAAATGAGGTGATTATGGTAATCTGAACCCAATATGATTAGAATTTTTATAAGAAAATTTGGACACAGACACACATGACAGCAGAGAGACCAGATGATATCACAGGGAGAAGAAAGGACACTAACAAGCCCGGGAGAAGAAAACAACCCTGTGGATATGTTGATTTCAGACTTTCAGACTACAGATTCATGAAATAAATTTCTGTTGTGTGAGCCACTCAATATGTGATATTTTGTTATGGTAGATTTAAGAGATTAATGCAATAACAATACCACCTATTGGCAAAGACTGCATCCTCATACACAGCTAATGTATATACATCAAGCTTGCTGTCACTTCAGGGCCTTTGCACAATAGTATGACTTGTTTCCTCACTTATAACAGGTCTTTGAACAGATATTACTCTCTTGTGAAGTCTTTCCTGACCTCTCTACCTAATACCTTATCACTCTAACACATATTCTTTATTTTATATTCTTGCTTCATTCTGAATAATTATTTATCACCATATTTATTAGATATTTATTATACATTTCTCACACAGCTAACATGTAAGTCCCTGGAAGGGCACAGATTTCATCTGCTGTTTTTTTTTTTTCTTTTTTTATTCACCTTACTTGGAATACTGCCTGGTACGTAGTTGGCAGTCAGTAAAAACTTGCTTGAAGGGGATAAACAAATCAGTTTTCTCTTAATTTTAATTATTAGGCTTTAATATTACTCCATCATCAGTAAGTTTCAGTAAATGGATAATTAGCAAGTGAGAATAATTTGTGGGTTACCTTAAATTATGAATAAAGATGTAGAGAAGAACCCAGGACAGAAAGCATTTACTAATATTAATCAAATGGTTTGATTTAACACTTTTCATTTTAACAAATCACAATGATCTCTGCAGTGGTTTGGTATAAAATCACCATATCAGAGGGAAAAATCATTCCATTGTTTATTGCTTCTCAAAGTAGCTGTCTCTTATTATGTTAATACAAATTGCTAAATATATGTCTGTCTGAAAACAAGAATTGTTTAAGCAATGTATTTGGAGATCAATTATGCAAATTAAATTTTAACACGAAATGCTGGAACAAAGTGGTTTTTAGTGTTGGTCTTATTTCTGTCATACACAATATTTTATTTTCCCACATATATAATTATAATTACTAAGGATGATTTAGATATAATTTCCCCTCTATATAGTCAAGGCAAGTGTGGACTGAGTTATTCAACAGAAAATTACTTTCTCCAATTCTACATATTTTGTCCAAAACAAATCTTATTCCTACTGCAAATATATGTTTTATTTATTTTTTAAAAGATATTACAAATTATGTTTTATCAACACAGATACAAATTCTATCTAAGGTTAGAGTTAGAATTTCCCTTTTTTAAAGAGTCCGATTAAATGCTCTAGCCTAACCACTTGCTTCATGAGTTACTGTCCATAGATATTTCTCATTCATAGCTGACTGATTTGTTTCTTCATTATAAACACTCTACCATAAGCACTCAGACTGTCCTTTTTCCCCTTCATCAGAACTGGCCCACAACCTGCTCGAAAGCATTTCCACAGAGCTACAGATAAACATCAGCAGGTCACCTTCCGCTGATTTATTATTTTTATTAGGATTTGAAATCATTGCCATGGAAGAATGCATGCAAGGTACCTCGTTAAATCAAGATCGGAATCTAACTCAGGAAGTCACTCTCATCTGGTCCTAAACTTGTCATTTCAATCTGTTATGTTTCTTTTGCACTAACTCAGAGGCCTCTGATCTCATTTTTTTGCTGTCCTTTGGGCATTCCACCAAACTCTTACTTCTGTGACTAGATTTTTTTTTTTTTTTTTTTTTTGCTTCTATTGTCTTTTACATTTTGTTGTTATGGTTGGTCTTTCAAAATGTAAGATGGAACTATTCCATAAATGTTGGCTACTTTCAAGCTTCTGTGCCAATATTTGGTGAATCACAATCTATGGAAAGGTCAGAAGAATGATAATCTGTAAAATTAAGTAACCAGGATTAGATATTCAGCATATGGCTCTACTAAAGACAATGATCCTTATGTGCCCATGATTATCTCTGTATTACTCATGATGAAATCTCAGTGACTACCTCAATGCTTGTCACATCGATAGTGCTCAATTAATGTTTCTCAATGGATCCTGTTTGCTTGCTTTTACTTGACACTCACATAGCACATCCACATTTCGAAGCCTTATCTATTTAACTCTATTTAAATCTCTGACTAAAATAATTTCAATTGAAATGCGTTCTTTGAATGCTCTTCTGGTCAGAGTATGGAGCTTTAAATAATGAGATTCTACAGTTTTATTTTCATTAAAATATATTTTTTTCTTACAATATAATTCTCAGTAAACTAAGACAAAAATCATTTCCTATTAATCATTTCAACCTCTTATACAAGTGAAAATATAGTTTTCAAAGAACTAATATTGACATTGGAGAGTATGAGAGAAAAAGTGAGTTAAAATTGCATGATGTTTACATTTACATGTAAAAAATCACTTGCAAAACTAAAGCTGTCATACTGAGAAAAGACACAGCTTTCATTAACCTAAATGAAAAGATGCTTGCAAGGTCAAATTTTCAGTGATTTGTCCAATAGAATTCCCCTATGTTTTTTTAAAATCACCTAGGCTGACACACAGGATTAAAAAATACAGAATTTCTGTATCTATTTAACTACCCTGAGATATGCCAACTAAAAAGTGGCACTTGCTATCTGCCTCTGCAAAGATTAGGTCACTAGCTACTGCAGCAACTGACCTTCACCAACACCCTGAAAGGAGTTCAGAGTGGAGATCAGGAATGAGGCACTCTGTGCTCTGGGAAAAACTGGCAAAATTGTCTTTAGATAATTAGGTACTATCTGGAGATTCTAAGAGCCCAGTTCTTGCATTTCCTCATAGAACAGCACAAAAATCATTAACCGAGACATCTGCTCCTCCTGAAGAGAGGCAAGCCTCTGCCAAAATGAATGTTTGACTGCATGTATACCCATCCACTAAACTCATATATAATGCTGACCTCCTGCCTACTTCTTTTTGGTGAAGTTTCTCAAAGCTGTTTGAAATGTTGCCTTTCAAGCTATAGTCCTCATTTTGCCCCAGATAAAATACTTAGCAACTCTCATGTTCTACTTTTTTTTAGTCAACAGGTAGATGCATAAACTGCCAGCAAAGGTCTGTCTGGTCAAAACTGTGGTTTTTTAAGTAATCGTATACGGATGTGAGAGTTGGACTATAAAGAAACCTGAGCTCTGAAGAATTAATGCTTTTGAAACATGGATCTGGAGAAGATTTTTGAGAGTCCCTTGGACTGCGAGGAAATCCAACCAGTCCATCCTAAAAGAAATCGGTCCCGAATATTCATTGGAAGGACTGAGGCTGAAGCTGACACTCCAATACTGTGGCCACCTGATATGAAGAACTGACTCTTTGGAAAAAACCCTGATGCTGGGAAAGATTGAGGGCAGGAAGAGAAGATGGCAACAGAGGATGAGATGGTTGGTTGGCATCACTGACTCAGTGGACATGAGTTTGAGTAAGCTCCAGGAGTTGGTGATGAACAGGGAAGGCCAGCATGCTGCAGTCCATGGGGTGGCAAAGAGCTGGACACAACTGAGCAACTGAACTGAATTGAACCGAGTTGTATAAACAATATGAAATACTTTTCTCCTTTATGAAAAGCATTTCAACACAAGAAGAAACAGAGCCCAAGAAAGGGCTTCAGAGGATTTGTACACTCCTTTTGCCCTTTTTAGTTAATTAAGTGACCTCAATAAAATGGAGGGCATCCATTTTTAAATCTCAGGATCTCTGAACAGTAGATTATATCTGAAAATTAAAACACAAAACACCATCTCTGCTGTCAAGGGAAAGGCAGATTCATGGGTAGATTAATTTAGCTTTTTGTTTCATCTTTCATTAACTTTTTGTTTTTATTCTACTTACTGCTATTTGTTTTTCAGTTTTAATGAGAGATATTAAGAGATGATATTTTAAACTCATGGCTGAAATTACATTCTTTGATGGTCTCTTTTATGTTTTTTCTCCCAGCTGACACACTATAAAATCAATCATTTTAGAATTAAAGACTTTATAATCATATATGAAAAGATATTTTTAAAAATTAAATATGGAAAAGATTTTTGTTGTTTTATCATAAAGTGGAAAATCAAGGATCCTACAGGCCACATCTAACAGATGTCTCCATAAACCTGGCTTTTAAAGAGGTCTGTTTTCTGAATCTCAAGGCTGCTAAAAGCATCTCCCAGCTGTGGGAAGTTATAGGTACAGTTATAGGTGCAGAGGAAAAGAACCTGACTTCAAGTCTACAGAGATGTGGAGCCTGCATGAAGAAAGTTTACAGAAGTCCAAGGGGATTAAAATAGGAAGATGAGATTGAAAGGCCAGAATAGGGACATAAAGAAGGGAAGGTTTTGGCACATGACAAAGTGGTGTAACGTGGCTCAGTAGATCACCCATAAATCCAGCTTTATGTACTTGCATCTTATAGGCTTCCCATGTATTTTTTAAAGACCTGAAAATGGGTTTTCTATTATTACTACAATAAAGCCACTGTCATATTTAGCTTTATGTTGTCCTTGGTGCTTTATAAATAAGTATTCATTCAATATATGTTTAGTTTAATTTAATTATAGATAGAGTCTCCTAGTAGTCACAAATCACAACAGAGAAATGATTTTCCTTTCTTTTTTCACTTTTGGACAACACTGACATTTTGTGTGAAGGTGGGTTTACTTAATGAGCATTTCTTTAATTTCATTAATTTAATTATTCAATTAAATACAAGAATAATAGCAAACCTCTCCAAATGTAATTTTTAAGGTATCTTAAAATGTTTGCCTTAATTTTGTTATTTAACTAATTTTATAATTAGGTTAATTTTGATTGGTGTTAATATAGTATTACTATATATTAAGGCAGCTTTAGTTCTATATAAAATTTTATCAGGCTTAAAAAGATAATTGTGATAGCATTATTTGCTTACTCAGAAATAGAAAATGGTGCTCCATATTAATCTGGAATATCTAAGAAAAAAAAATATCGTATTCTAATTTCAATGTCTCTGGCTGTCTGAAAAAAGACAGTTTTATAGTCCATGCATGCTAAGTCACTTCAGTTGTGTCGGACTCTATGGTCTTCTCTCCATGGCTCTTCTCTCCATGGGATGGATTCTCCAGGCAAGAATACTGAAGTGGTTGGCCATGTCCTCCTCCAGGGGATCTTCCCCATCCAGGCATCGAACCCGTATCTCTTACATCTCCTGCATTGGCAGGCAGGTTCTTTACCACTACAGTACTGTAAAAGTGAATTTTAGTATGTAAATATTTAGCATAACTTTTCTGCTGGGAAACTTAAATCATATTGCTGATGCATCACATTATTTTTGAAAATCTTTAAAAATGTTTTATTGTTTAGAGTGGTAGCAAAATAGCTATTACCATATATAAAATAGAAAACATTGCTCTTTCACAAATATCTAAATGTTGTTGGTATGACTCAGTTTTAACTTATATTTCCTCTTATTGCAACTGACCACAATGCACAAAATGTTATCAGGTAGCTATCACATAATTAGACTATTTTATTATTATACAGCAATATCCAGAAATTCATATAAAAGCAAACATAATTCAAAACTTAAAATACCCTGTTACAAAGATTTTTTTGCAAGCCTGTCTCTCAATTAGGACAGAAATATTTGCCAAAGGCTTAAACAATACACACATATTGACTACTCTTGAGAAACCGATTACATTTCATTATTCAGAAAAGTGAGCATTGACTGGGAAGAATGTTGCATTTGGATTACATTTCGTCCTTGGGTCATGATTTTCCCTGTCCCTATCTCCAGTATTGTTAACTATTTAATGCACATCGCCTTTTTGCTCCTAGTAAGTAAAATGCTCCTGACTAAGTCTAAGGATGATTGATGTCAGCAGAGTGTAAAGATATATGAATGTATAATGTTTTTGGCCATAAAACTTGACCTTCATTTGTTTTTTCTGCCTTTTTTTTTTTTGGTCTACTTTATTTGAAGTCAATTGACACATCATGCTCCTGGCCCCACCCTTCCCTCAGGATTGAGTGCCGAATTTCTCCCTCTTGTCTGGAAAGTAATTACCAGACATTTTTTTTCCCCTCTAACAAAAGACCTTCCTAACTAGGGGAAAGAGAGAGAGAGATGGACAGAGAGACTAATTTTAGTGTGTTTTGTTCTATTTCTTTTCTTTTTTTTTTAGTAAACTAAAGAACAGGCCTAGCACAGGGCGGCTGCCCAGGAGGTTGTGTTTCATTGTCTCAGAGACGTATCAGTGCTAGTGCTCAGGAGTGAGGGAATTTTATTTTGTTACATAGCATGTCCTTACCAGTTGACAGTGGTAGCAGGGAGAGTAGATCCATATTACCAGACTTTCTTCTCACTGCCTTATTCATCTGTGAAAATTATTTCCAGCAATGCATTTCAAGATTTCCATAACACCAAAGCATAAAGTCCCATTCCAAGTATTCATTTCTGCATAACGTGGCTGTTGTTTGAACCATATGTGTAAAGTGGAATTCACTTGTGCTACCATGACTGCAATTAATTACATAAAGTATCTGACCAAATAGTAGCTATAGTTTCACCTGAATATGAGAACTACAACCAACAGAGTGTGACAATTTGTTTCAATAAAATCAACTCCTATAGTATGATTGCTGGATGCACACAAATAAGGTGGGTAATTTAAGCTCATGCTATATCACATCCATCTGAACAACATTTATGGCTCTCTACCTCGCTTTCTCTGTGCCCCAGTGTTGGATCTGATTTGACCACATGATACATATTGCTATGAAGGAGATGATATCCAAATACTTCAGTCATAAAAGATAGTAATGGCAAGTAATGGAAAGTAATGGCAATGATGTCTCTCCTGTTCTGTTTCTCTCTTCCCAATTTAAGAGTCCTTATGATTTCATAAGACCTATATGGATTATCTATAACAAATTTCTAGTTTTAAGATCAGCTTAGCTCAGTTGTGTCCAACTCTTTGTGACCCCAAGCACTATACAGTCCATGGAATTCTCTAGGCCAGAATACTGGAGTGGGTAGCTTTTCCCTTCTCCAGGGGATCTTCCTAGCCAGGGATCCAATCCAGGTCTCCTGGATTGCAGGTGGATTGTTTACCAGCTGAGCCACTAGGGAAGCCCAAGAATATTGGAGTGAGTAGACTATCCCTTCTCCAGTGGATCTTCCTGACCCAGGAATTAAGCTGGGGTCTCCTTCATTGCAGGTGGATTCTTTAACAACTGAGTTATGAGGGAACCTTAATTTTATTTGTAACCTTAATTGCTCTTTGCTGTGTAACATATTAGCATGGATTAGGGATCAGGATGTTAACATACCTTGGAAGAGCACTATTCTGCTTACTATAAAAAGGCATTTTATAAAAACTAAGATAACACTTCAGATTCCTAAGAGAAGTTGCTATTTGTATAGTACACAGAAGAGCAACTCTAATCATGTAAAATTCCTGGTAGCTTGAGACAGTAATACTAATTCCAGACCCAACCAGGCTATTGTGGATGTGATTTCTAACAACTATTACACTTGGTGGCTCCAGGATTGGATGAGCTTTGAACTTTAGGGAGACAGTCTACTGGTTAATAGCTGGAGAAAGCGGGGCAGTCAGAGAATAAGATTTTCTCATTATTAAATAAAATATTTCCTAGCTACCAATTTTATTTCTGTTATCTCTTCCACTATTTTTTTTTCTTTTGAAGGCTTTGCAGGATTAAAATAAGCCCTCTCTTATGTCTAAGACTTAAAAATGATTCTTGCACTAAGCCATTCAAAACACTGAATAACTGAGCTTAAATTATTTAAGATTTCTAACTTTCAAGTATTAAAAGTGATTCTTGCTGTGGAATGCTCTGAAACAATGAACAACAACATTTTAAAGATTTAGAGTCAGGTGCGTTACGTGCTCGGAGAAGGCAATGGCACCCCACTCCAGTACTCTTGCCTGGAAAATCCCATGGACGGAGGAACCTGGTAGGCTGCAGTCCACGGGGTCACTGAGGATAGGGCACGACTGAGCGAGTTCACTTTCGCTTTTCACTTTCATGCATTGGAGAAGGAAATGGCAACCCACTCCAGTACTCTTGCCTGGAGAATCCCAGAGACAGAGGAGCCTAGTGGGCTGCCGTCTACGGGGTTGCACAGAGTCAGACACGACTGAAGTGACGCAGCAGCAGCAGCAGCAGCAGCAGCAGCAGTGTTACGTGCTGGTGAAACCGAGTATGGCCCTGTGGAGCTCCTAGACGACGAAGACTTTCTGTCCCTCATTTTCTTGTTGGTGTGAACAGACTCCAGCCTTCATGACCTTCCCTGAGTTCCAAAGGGTACATTCAAACAGTTGCTAGTCAAGGGAGAAGCAGCCAAGAAACCACCTAAGGCGAGATTAAAGGAACCAGAGAAGCTCATCAAGATTACCTTAGATGAGAGGAAGGCAGGCCCTGCACACAGCTAATTTTAGAGCAACCCCACCCTTTAACTATTGCTGTAAAACTCCTCATCAAATCCTCCTAGGTTCGGATCACATAGTTTTCAGGGCAGGAGCCTGCTGTGCCCCACTTTGCCTGGCAAAGCATTAAGCTATTCTTTTCTACTTCATCCAAAACTCTGTCTCTGACATTTGATTTGGCACCAGTGCCCAGAGGTCAAATTTCTGGCATCACTGATGCATCTGCTCTATTCCATCACCAGTTACATAATTTAAAAAAGAGACACTGTTAGCCTCCTTCTTAACTTCCTAACTCTCTCTCTCTCTATATATATAAAATAACCAAAGCACAAAATTTACCCTGTTTTTGGAACACTGAGGTATGCTTTAGCTTCTCTGCTGTGAGGCTTTGGGGATACTTTTTACCAGGTTTTTAACTCCAGGTGTTTACACACACACACACACACACACACACACACACACACACACAGATTTTCTTCATATATATCTTTCTTTAATACATCAGGCTATAATAATAAATGTAGATATTCATTACCTTTGGTTAATAGTCTTGTATGCTTTTAAGACAGCAGAGTTTCGTTTTCTTCAAGGAAAACACAAAGCAACTTCCAAAATATTATTTATAGGTGAACTCTTAATTATATATTTCATATTTTATAATGATTTAAATATGACAAAGAATACATATTTATTTTGTGAGTGTTAGACAATAGTTAAAAGCTTTTTTTCTCCATGTAAATGTTGTCATCAAGACTATTCCTTATATTTTATACCCCACAATCTGCTTTTTGTGGCATCTCTTCCTATCTTTATCAGCGGCTCTATTGTTTCACTTGAAATGAACACTTATTTAGGCTGAGGACTTTTAAGTGAATCAAAATGCTTTGAGTTCATACACATCGAAAATACTGAATTTTCAGAAAACAGATCAGTGTTGGGACAGAAGGCATTATCTGTGCAAAAAAGGGCAGGATGATTTTGCCATGTAATTCCTAGTTCAGTCTATACCCAGGACAGAATCCTGATTTGTCAATGATAGCTGCATACTCCAAAATTTCCTTGACCACCTACAGTTTAGTAAGCCTCACAGTATGGTTCCCAAAACACCCTCTGATCACTGAAAATGCTCTATAAAATAAATAAAACTTTGGTGAATAAGGGTTAAAGAATATTTTCATCTACAGCACAGGTTAGCCTTTAAACTACACTACTAGAATGGCTGCGATCCAAAAGTCTACAAGCAATAAATGCTGGAGAGGGTGTGGAGAAAAGGGAACCCTCTTACACTGTTGTTGGGAATGCAAACTAGTACAGCCACTATGGAGAATAGTGCGGAGATTCCTTAAAAAACTGGAAATAGAACTGCCTTATGACCCAGCAATCCCATTGCTGGGCATACACACCAAGGAAACCAGAATTGAAAGAGACACGTGTACCCCAATGTTCATCACAGCACTGTTTATAATAGCCAGGACATGGAAGCAACCTAGACGTCCATCAGCAGACGAATGGATAAGAAAGCTGTGGTACATATACACAATGGAGTATTACTCAGCCATTAAAAAGAATACATGTGAATCAGTTCTAATGAGGTGGATGAAACTGGAGCCTATTATACAAAGTGAAGTAAGCCAGAAAGAAAAACACCAATACAGTATAACAATGCATATATATGGAATTTAGAAAGATGGTAATGATAACCCTGTATGTGAGATAGCAAAAGAGACACAGATGTATAGAACAGTCTTTTGGACTCTGTGGGAGAGGGAGAGGGTGGGATGTTATGGGAGAATGGCATTGAAACATGTATAATATCATATGTGAAATGAATCACCAGTCTAGGTTTGATGCGTGATACAGGGTGCTTGGGGCTGGTGCACTGGGATGACCCAGAGGGATAGGATGGGGAGGGAGGTGGGAGGGGGGTCAGGATGGGGAACACATGCACACCCATGGTGGATTCATGTTGATGTATGCAAAACCAGTACAGTATTGTAAAGTAATTAGCCTCCAATTAAAATAAATAAATTTATATTAAAAATAATGTACACTACTAATTGTATTCATGTATTTGGTATTCTTTGCATACATGAAGTCCACAAAGGCAGGTGTGATACTTGTTACTCTCAGCAGTGGCACTGTATCTGTTACACAGATACTTCTCAGTAGATACTTGGTAATGAATGAGTTTACAATGGTCAAATGCAAGTGTTGGTCCACAAATTCCAGTACTCCAATTTTGACAACTTTATACTACTTGCATATCGGTCCTATTAAAATAATTGTATTATGACAACCTTAGACTAGAAGAATTCTTCTCAGTAATAAGCTAAAATATATTTACACACAAAGAGAGAGGGAAAGTGGAAAAAAGGAAGAAAGGGAGAGAGAGGGAAAAAAAACAAACTTCTTAGAACTTACTTCTCCTTTCTCTGTTTTCCCAGATGATCTGTGATGGTGGAGTTTAGAAAACTTTTTCCTACATATCCAATGGCTAATCCTACATATCCAATGGCTAACACCAAATTCCAGCAAAACTGCAAGAAACTGGGTGACTTACACAATGGGTGAAGTCGCTCAGTCTTGTCCGACTTTTTGCGACTCCATGGACTGTAACCTACTAGGCTTCTCCATCCACGGGATTTTCCAAGCAAGAATACTGGAGTGGATTGCCATTTCCTTCTCCAGACTTACACAATACTGGTGGAAATGTAAACTAGTATAGCCACTCTGGAAAAGAATTCAACCATTCCTTATGAAACTAGCCAGCAAATATTATATGATGCACCAATATCACTCTTGAGCATTTACCCCAGGAAAATAGAAACTTAATGTTCATGCAAATACCTGTACACAAATATTCACAGCAGCTATATTCATAATAGTCAAAAGCTATAAATGATCAGATATTCTTCAATAGGCGATGTTTAAACAAACTATGTTCTATCCATACTATGAAATACTATAAAAAAGGAATGGACTATTAAAACACTCAAGAACTTAAATGACTTGTCAGGAAATTATGTTCTGTGGAAACAGATAAGCCTAAAAGCTAATATACTGTAAAATTTATATATTTAATTTAAAATGTAAAAATAAATGTTATCTTCTCTCACTACCATTACATAATGGGTAACAACAATCACAGTAACAATGAAGTTTTATGAGACATTCACAACATTGTTCTTATTTTTCTCACTTTGATTAAGTGTAGTTGCTCAGTCGTGTCTGACTCTTTGCAACCCATGGACTGTAGGCCACCAGGCTCCTCTGTCCATGGGATTCTCCAGGCAAGAATACTGGAGTGGGTTGCCATTTCCTTCTCCAGGGGATCTTCCCAACCCAGGGATCGAACCTGGGTCTTCCGCATCATAAGCAGATGCTTTACCCTCTGAGTCACCAGGGATTAGCCCAACAGTAATCTATCTATAGGCCTTCAGACAGTGCTGATTTGTAATAATACATTACCCAGAAATTCCAAAATTCAACAAAAAATTTTCCTAAGCCTAAAACACTGAGTATATAGGTACCAAAATGATCTTAATCAAATCTGCATCTATTTATTATGAACAGGCACTACTGGCTGTCCCTCAAAGTCTGTTCTCAATCCTTCTCCACCTCCCATCACTACCATTTTTTCCTTTTGTTCTTTCTTTTCCATAGAGTATAGGATTGGGCAGAAGATCTGCTGCACAGCTAGGTGTCATATAACTAAATTCTGAAAACCCACTGGGACAGATATTATAAATAATTATATATAATATATACTATTATATGTTATATACAATAATAGTAATAACAAAAAGAGCAGAAAATAACAACTGTTGGCAAAGATGTGGAAATATGGAACCATTTAGCACTGTTGGCAAAATTGTGAAAAATGGTAAGTCATTATGGATAACAATATGGTGGTTCCTCAAGCTATTATACATAGAATTATCATATGATCCAATAATTCTATTTCTGGCTTGTATACCAAAGAACTGAAAGCAGGGACTCAAGTAGGTATATCTATACCCACGTTCATAGCAGAATTACTTGCAAGAACCAAGAGGTGGAAGCAATCCAAGTATCCTTTGACCAATGAAAGAAAAACTGAATGTTCATATATGTTATATATATATATGTGTGTGTATGTATACATACATATACATAAGTATACATATACATATATATAGATAAATATGTAGATATAGATATAGGCTTCCTGTGCAGCTCAGTCCATAAAGAATCTGCCTGCAATGTGGGAGACCTGGGTTTGATTCCTGAGTTGGGAAGATTTACTGGAGAAGAAAATGGCAACCCACTCCAGTATTCTTGCCTGGAGAATCGCATGGACAGAGGAGCTTGGTGGACTAGTCATATACACACACAAATACAATATGGAATATTACTGAGTCTTAAAAAGGAAAGCAATTCTGATAAAGGCTTTCACATGGATAAAACTTGAGGATATTTTTCTAAGTGAAATAAACTAATTGCAAAAGTGTAAATACCATGATTCTGCTTATATGGGTCTTATAATAGTTCATAGATATAGAAGTAGAATGGTGGTTTCTGGGGCCTTGGGAGAAGGTGGAATGTGGAGTTATTTAATGGGTGTGGAGTTTCCATTAGAAAAGATAAGTTCTAGAGATCAATGGTTGCAATTTTTTCATAACAATATGAATGCCCTTTATGCTACAGTATTGTATATTTTAGAGTGGCTAAAATGGTTATTTTTATATACTTTTAATCATATTTAGAAGATAAATAATGTTTCCTTTATATGAATTGAATTGAGTGACATTAGAAGTTAAATGCTGAACCACACAAATTAAGGACTGAGGAAAACAAAAACAAAAGGATTGAAGAGAATGAGAATATGGTTTTCTGTATTTATAGGGACAACATAGATGCTGTTTCCATTTTTTTCCAGTCTGTTATTAGGTTATTAAAGAATAATGAATATTGAATTAGCAGTTTTCAGAGTATACACGGTAGAACAAAGTAAAATAATCATGTGTGAAACATTTTGAATAATGGTACAATTGCTACCAACTGGTGTAAGGAGAACCCACCTGAAATAGATGTCCTTAAGTAAACATAAAAGGTGTTTGCCATATTTCAGGTATCTATACTAACTCACTCAGCATTATTGATACCTAAGGGATAATGAATGACCACTCAGTTTCAGTAATTTTGTAATCATCATGCAGAATATTACTCATATTTCAATTTCATCATCTGTTGTCAACAAATTTAGAGAAGAATATGCTACAAAGTAACTGAAATCTACAGTTATATATAGTATATTATTTTTAACTTTGAATATCAGTTCAGTTCAATTGCTCAATCATGTCCAACTCTTTGCAACTCCATAGAGTTGCAGCATGCCAGGCTCCCCTGCCCCTCACCCACTCCTGGAGCCTGCTCAAACTCATATCCATTGAGTCAGTGATGCCATCCAACCGTCTCATCCTCTGTCATCCCCTTTTTCTCCTGTCTTCAATCTTTCCCAGCATTAGGGTCTTTTCTAACCAAACTAACAAGTCAGTTCCTTGCATCAGGTGGCCAAAGTATTGGAGTTTCAGCTTCAGCATCAGTCCTTCCAATGAATATTCAGGACTGATTTCCTTCCGGATTGACTGATTGATCTCCTTGCAGTCCAAGGGACTCTCAAGAGTCTTCTCCAACACCACAGTTTAAAAGCATCAATTCTTTGGCACTCAGTTTTCTTTATGGTCCAACTCTCAGATCCATATGTGACTACTGGAAAAACCATAGCTTTGACTATACAGAACTTTTACAGTGTGAAAAGCCAAAAAGATATGACACTGAAAAATTTGAACACACAGCAGATGTTTTCAGGAAAAACAGGATGAACTGTTCTAACACATCTCTTATACTTTGTTTTCCCCTGGTCCTTATAGTTAAAACTCTGAAACATCTCCAGTGACTTTTAACACTTCAATTTTGCTTTAATTTTTTTATCAATGTAAAATATATAACTGATGTGAAGAGAAATCTTATTGGGTAAGATTTCAACTCTTTTGATACTCAACTTCCAAAAAAATCAGTTTCTTTCCTTTGGAGATATCTCCTAAAGCTTTTAAAACTTTGTTCTTTATTCTTTTTAATTAAGGTATAGTTGATATACAATGTTGTGCCAATATCTTCTGTTTATGAAAGTGACTTAGTTATACACATTTACACAGTCTCTTTTTTAAATATTATTTTCCATTATGGAAACTGCATATGGTTCCTTGTAGTAGGACCTTATTGGTTTTTCATTCTAAATGTTTAACAGTTTGCATTCACCAACCCCAAACTCCCAGTTTATCCCTCTCCCTTCCTCCCTCTCTCTTGGCAGTCACAAGTCTGATACCCCTGTCCGTGAGTCTGTTTCTGTTTTGTAGATGATAGGTTCATTTGTGCTTATTTCAGATTTCATATATAACTGGTATCATATGATCTTTGTCTTCACTTAGTGTGATAATCTTTCAGTCCCTTCATGGTGCCACAAATGGCATTATTTGGTTCTTTTTTATGGCTGGGAAATATTCCATTGTATGCATGTACCACATCCTCTTTATACTTTCATCTGCTAATGAACATTTAGGTTGTTTCCATGTTTTGGTTATTGATAATAACGCTGCTATAAAAATAGGGGTGCATGTATCCTTTGAATTACAGTTTTGTCCAGGTATATGCACGGGAGTAGGATTGCTGGATCATATGGTAATTCTGTGAGGCGCTTCCATACTCTTTTCCACAGTGGCTGCACCAACATTCCCACCAACAGCGTAGGAGGGTTCTCTTTTCTCCACACTCTCTCCAGCATTATGTGTAGACTTTTTAATGATGGCCATCTGTCTGGTGTGAGGCGACACCTCATAGAAATTTTGATTTGCATTTCTCTGATAATTAGTGACACTGAACATCTTTTGTATGTGCCTATTGGCCATCCATATGTCTTCTTTGGAGAAATATCTATTAAGGTCTTCTGCCCAGTTTCTGACTGGGTTGTTTGAGTTTTTTGTTGTTGAGTTGTATAAGTTGCTTGTATATTTTGGAGGTTAAGCACTTGTCAGTTGCAATATTTTCAAATATTTTCTCCCATTGCATAGGTTGTCTTTTTGTTTTCATTTATTATTTTTTTATGGTTTCATTTGCTGTGCAAAAGCTAGTTTGATTAGATCCCACTGGTTTATTTTGTTTTATTTCTATTGCTTTAGGAGACTGACCTCAGAAAACATTATTATGATTTATGTTAGAGAATCTTTTGCCTATGTTGTTTTCTAGGAATTGCAGCTCCTAAAGTTGCAGTGTCATGTCTTACGTTTAAGTCTTTAAACATTTTGAGTTTGTTTTTGTGCACGGTAGGAAGGTGTATTCTAACTGAATTAATTTATATGTATCTGTTCAACATTCCCAACACTACTTGCTGAAGAGACTTTCCCCATTTTATATTTTTTGCCTTTGTCAAAGACTAATTAATGGAAGGTGTGTAGGTTTATTCCTAGGCTCTCTATTCTCTTTCACTGATTCCTATGACTGTTTTTGTAATAATCAATGCTGTTTTGATTTTTGATTACTGTAGCTTTGTGGTATTGTCTTAAGTCTGGGAGAATTATGCCTCCTGCTTTGTTTATTTTCTTCAGAATTGCTTTGACAATTCTGGGTATTTTTATGTTTCCGTATAAACTTTTTTGATAGAAATTTGTTTTAAACAGGTATGTTTCACTATAAAGGAAATTTTAAAAAGTAAAATCTACTTTAATTTTTCTATTTATTTCCTAATTTTTAAATATCAGAAAACACATACATGTTGAAAAAGGAAATCTTATTGAAAACAAAAGTATGCTTCAATTGAGATGTTGACCAAGTGTGAAGCACCTGCTACTGCTGCTGCTCTTCAGTCACTAAATTGTGTCTGACTCTTTGCAATCCCATGGATGGTAGCATGTTAGGCCCCATGGGATTTTTTGGAATGAATACTGGAGTAGGTTGCCATTTCATTCTCCAGGGGATCTTCATGAACAAGGGATCTAACCCTCCCTTGCATTGGAAGGCAGATTCTTTACCACTCAGCCTCAAAGGAAGCCCCATGAATCAGAATGCTTAACTCTTACTTTCCTAGTTTGGCCTTGTGTCATAATAACTGTCCTGATAGTAGAGTATTAAATATTTGTTTTTTTAAGAAGATAGTTTTAAAGCAAAATTCAAAAATCTATGAAAGGTTACAGACGGTAAATAACAAATGTAAGCTCAGTGTGACACATTCAATCTTTTGAATGCACAGAGTAATAGACTAAAATCACTTCACATATGGAAATTCATTTGAGGACCAGTGAGCTGTGAACTTTCCCCATGTCTCAAAATTATGGCAACACCTGGACCAAATTTCTCTGTAATGATGCACTGCAATTGTACTGTGAAGTGTTCAGCAGTTTTCAAAATCATTCTTATTCAAATTGATTTCCACTGATGTAGTATTGCACTGTATTTCAGAAGTTTTTTCAATTGCCTCAATTTTGAATGTTACTCATAGAAGGACTCATCTATGTATCTGCATTTATAAATGAATATTTCTTCTGATGTTCTGCTTTTATCTAGAGTACTCCTTTTGTTTAGAGTATTGAATGTACTGATTATAAAAATATATTTAAAGTTGGTTTATATATTTGTAAGAGAAGTGATCTTTAGGAATTTTCATTTCACCCTAGAGCATTCTGAAACAAAAATTGAGATATGGAAAGAAGACAAAAAACTTTGAAATGATGCTTTGTATTTGTATTTGTTAATTAAAACATGTTCACATCAATTAAGTAATAAAGCAAAGATTTGAGAACAGGAGGCTAGTCTAGACTCAGTATTGCTAACTGTAAATTTGAACATATTTTAACCAAAGTCTTCTAGCTCAAAATGTCTAAACCTTAGCCACAGGCACTTGAGTAAATTTTCTCTATTTTAACAGCACAGCAAAGCAAAAGTTCTCCTTTACTAGTTTCACAGAGATATACATAATCAGGCTGGCAATGGAGAGCAGCTTTCCCAGACTGCTAATTGTTGTTCAGTTTTAAGTTCTGTCTGACTCTTTGCAACCCCATGGACTGCAGCACACCATAGCTCCCTGTCCTTCACTATCTCCCGGAGTTTGCACAAATTCATTTGCATTGAGTCAGATGTAAAACCATCTCATTCTGTGCTGCTCCTTCTCCATTTGCCCTCAATCTTTCCCAGAATCAGGAGCTTTTCGAATGAATCAGCTCATCACATTCAGCCCCTCCAATGAATATTCAGGGTTGATTTCCTTTAGGATTCACTCGCTTGATCTCCTTGCTATTGAAGTGTCTTCTCCAGCACAACAGTTAAAAACCATCAATTCTTCAGCATTCAGCCTTCTTTATGGTCCAAATCTCACATCCATGCATGACTACTGCAAAAACCACAAGCTACACAAACCTTTCTTTGCAAAGTGATGTCTCTGCTTTTTAATATGCTATCTAGATTTGTCATAGCTTTTCTTCCAAGGAGCAAGCATCTTTTAATTTTGTGGCTGTGGTCACTGTCTACAGTGATTTTGGAGCCAGACCGAAAGTGAAACTGTCTGGCTGTTTCAACATTTTCCCTATTTGCAGTGAATTGATGGGTCAAGATGCCATGATCTTAGTTTTTAGAATGTCGAATTTCAGCCAGCTTTTTCATTTTATTCATTCACCTTTATCAAGAGGCTTTTTGTTTTTTTTTAATTTTTTATTTTTTTACTTTACAATATTGTGTTGGTTTTGCCATACATTGACATGAATCTGGATGGGTGTACATGTGTTCCCCATCCTGAAACCCTCTCCCACCTCCCTCCTCATCCCATCCATCTGGGTCATCCCAGTGCACCAGCCCCAAGCACCCTGTATCATGCATCAAACCTGGACTGGCGATTTATTTCACATATGATAATTTACATGTTCCAATGCCATTCTCCCATATCATCCCACCCCTCCTCGCTTTCGGCCATTAGTGTAGTATCATCTGCATATCTGAGGTTGTTGATGTTTCTCCCTGCAATCTTGATTCCAGTATTTGACAAATAAGTGATGCCGTAGGATCTACATTATGAAGCGTTTCTCCCTTTGGCTACTGATTAGAATTTGCACCTGCCCTTTGAGTGGTAGTAGATAGGACCTCTTTACTGTGGCACCATACATTTCTATCAGAGGAAATTCCTTCAAAGTGATGCTACAAAGGTATACTCTCCAAATATGTTTCATGGAATAGTAGTTGAGCAGGATTTCTTTTTTAATTTATTTGAATCCCTTTAATGTGCCCAGCTAATTATTATTACTTAAAAAGAAAATTAAGATAAAATAAATATCTTATTCATCTGAATCTTATAAGCAAAAGTTATAAGAAATGCTATCAATTTATAAATCAAAATAAACTCAATTTTGGGCTACCCATATTGACAGTTTGGCAGAAAATTCAACATTAGTTATTATTAGGGTCTCTCTACTTCTTGCCTACAATCTCAGATTGTACAAGAACACAAGAAGTTTAGAATGCTCTAGCAAAAGAGGTGGAGCTCTTTTGTCCACAAAAGCACTCAGGATCACAGAAAACCTCACTGTCTCAGATCATGTGATCTCATATGGCAGGCTGTTGTGCCCAGCCCGGGCCACAGAATTTTATTTTTTTATTTTTCTTAAGTTTAAGGCCCTGGGATCTAGGGTCCTACCACACAGCCACCACTCTCTAGGTTTTATCAACTGTCAAGATGATGCCACAAAACAAGAATTCATCCCTATTATATACCCAGGTGGAGAAGGCAATGGCAGCCCACTCCAGGACTCTTGCCTGGAGAATCCCATGGACGGAGAACCCTGGTAGGCTGCAGTCCATGGGGGTAGTGAAGAGTTGGATACGACTGAGTGACTTCACTTTCACTTTTCACTTTCATGCATTGGAGAAGGACATGGCAACCCACTATAGTATTCTTGCCTGGAGAATCCCAGGGACGGCGTAGCCTAGTGGGCTGCCGTCTATGGGGTTGCACAGAGTTGGACATGACTGAAGCGACTTAGCAGCAGCAGCAGCATATACCCAGGACTTGGCTGATTTCAGGACTGGTTCCCAGTCCGGGGAAATTTCACATTTTTGTCTCTGTTCAGAACTCTCTCTTTCCCCTTTAGATCACTATCATTCTTTCTAAAATAATCTTAGGTTTTCACAAAGAGAGAAAAAGAAGATAAATTGATCTCTTGAAGAATTGTTTGCTTTCAGCCAAGACACAACAAAACAGAAAGGCTTTGGCTCCTTGCTTGAATAAGGAAAAGAGGGCCTTGCAAAAATTTTTTAAAATGAGATAAAACCTCAATAAATTATTCTGTCACCAAAATTAAACACCTTTTTTTCCTACATTACTTCTTATAATGTTTAATCTCTATGTATTACAAATCTAAACAGAGGATTCATTATGTAGTATTTTCAAAATATCTTTGTCCCCAAAAATTTTTCAGTTTTTCTACTCTCTGAAGAGAATCTCTCAAGAACTAGTTTAGAAAATGCTTCTCTTGGGAAATGCCTGGACCTCTAAGATTCTTCACATTTGGATTTCTCAAACCCCATAGGTCCCACTGCCTCTATTCCCAGAGAACATAAGAGATGATAGCTTGTTACATAAGACTTACATCTATATCTTTTATATTTAAAAAGGAGATGAAATGTTACAAAGAAAGGTAACGAATGCTTTTTCTGACGTTCCTTCATAGGTAATTAATAATATATATTTTTTTCTAAACCTGCTCTGTACAGAGGAGTGTTGCACATCTTTTCAGGATGAACAAAGGGACAGGTGAGGGGAATTGTGTTATTTAATGATTCTGCCATTAATTCTGCTCTTAAAGAATGATACCAATAAAACTGAGTACAGGCAAGTTTCCTTCTTTTGAATCACTGGATTTCTTTAAAAACAGAGAAAACAGAAACATTTCTCTTTTCCTATAATCCAAAGAAAATAAAGCTGAAAAAGAAAGCACAGAATAAATCTGTCAGTATATAGCAAAAGGAAGTCATCTGTGCATTCCTTGGATTAGGACTTGGTAATATACTGAAATGTTGGATAATCGGATATATTGAAAAATTGTATAATGTTGTCTAAAATGCTTTGCATCAATCATTTGAATTCAGAAGTGTGTTTTTATTTCTTTTTTGGTGGCAATATTATTTCATATAAAGAGTTATATGTAGGGCTTATAGTATGACTTTGGTCAATTAGTAAATTGTGGCCAGTTACTTTTTTAAATAAAGGAAAAAAAAGAGAAAAATATCACTTGCCTAGTGTCTTTTCCGTCAGACACTGCATAACTATTGGGTATAAAAGAAACTTCACTAACCCATAGAACATAATATCTGTCTGGTCAAACAGATAAATCTCACCTTCATGTATCGCATAGCCTTATTTAAGGCAGATTGACTTTATAAAATCTGGAATAAATTGATTCCAGTGTATAAAATGGTATGGAAACAAGAAGTATAGGGCAGGTTAAAACGGGGTCTGGAAGAAAGCTAAACCAAGATTTAGCAACAAAACAGTAAGTCAAGGACGGGAGAACATCCTGGTAAGTCAAGAGCATTCAAGGTAAGTCAAGAACATCTGTTATTCATGCTGGAGAAAGAAGCCAAACCTTATGTGTATGTCACAATATACAGAGCATACTCAGTTCCACTTCTACTCAATTTGTTCTGGCAAAAGATTTGGTAAATTGAAACACTACTGGTCTTATATATTTCATACTTGTATCCAGTTCCACAAAACTTCTACCATACATGTTTATTTATGAGAAGATAAATAAATGAAAGAAAGGATATTTATATCTTTTCACTTATGCCAGTGCTTTTATAATACACTTCCTAAATGCCTAAGTAAAAATTCAAATATATTGATAGATATTACCATCATAAAACAAGCAAAAAAAAAAAAACAAGTAAAAAAATAAACATAGGTAACCTAGAAATGCTTGAAGGTTTTACAAATTTATGAAAACTCTATGTGTATTATTTTTTTCTTTTTTTTTCACAAAATATATAATTCAAGTCTTTATAGACTTCTCCTAATGACACTGGGAATCAGTTGACTTTTTCACTTCTCCTTTGGGGTCTCTTTCCCCTTCTCCTCAGAATTAATTAAGAGGGTACAATTTGGGTCTCTAGACTTAAATGCACAATCAGAATGACTTTGTGTTTCAGCTTCATTTCCCAGCTCAGTGGCACATGCACAGATTTTCTCCTTTTCTCATCCCCCTCACCTCCAGCCCTGCCCCCGAGAAGCAGTGTGAAATCCTTCTGAAGGGCTGTCTCTTTCTTCCTCAGGTGACTAAAGGTAGGGGCATCTTGGTGTCACCATCTTGTAGGGAAAGTTCCGAGAGTCCCAAGGGTATTTAGAAAACCATCCAGAGGATCTGAGATGCTTGCTCCTCGCAATGTATTGGAGAGAAATAATGGCTCTATCAGTCCCATCCTATTAATATTGAGCCACTGAATATATCTGTCATAGAACAGCCCATGGCATTACTGCTGTCAGAATAACAGGAAAGAAATGCTATACTGAATTGAATTAACTGGGAAACTTTTCTTAGTACCACTAGTAAATCCTTCATCTTAAACTGCCTCTTGTTTATATCAGAACCAGGTAACTAAGGTGCTAATGATTGAAAAATGTTCAAATAATTAAAACACATGGAAATAATATTGAAATGATTACATATTGAAATATATTGAAATAATATATTTCACATATTGAAATAATATGAGTTATGCTGATATTACTGACTACAGGAACTGACTCACCCAACTAGGAGTCTCAAAATATTTTATTAATTTTCCTCAGATAATAACCCCCTAAAATAAAGCAAGGTTAACACATCCTCCCTTAACAATTTTCTAATATTTAGGAAAATCTGAAACATGGGGCAGACAGTTTTAAAACCAACTTATATTAGTGAATGAAGTGAACCTAAATTGATATTAATTAGGTTACTGACACAGCAAGCTATCCTCTAAATTTAAAAATTTCTAATCCAAGCAAGTAATACTTGAAGGTTGTAGATATAGTAAATATACTTAGGCTTCCTTATCCTGTGTCTGTCTATTGTCTTTCCTACTGTTCTATGTCTGTCCATTGTCCTCATAAAGATACTCATCTTTAGAGGGCCAGCAGAGAATTCCTGTGTTGATGGTCTCAATTGTTTGTGGGTGGACATCATCTGTTCATAATCTGTAGCTTACATTGTTAATTCCCAAAGATAAAACAATAGACAAGGTTTTTGTTTTTTGCTTTTCTTACTGTCTTTTGCTGTCTTCATTCCTGGAAATCTCTGCTCCATCTACTAGTTAGCACATCATTTTTAGGCTCTCTTGGTGTTATTCTACTCAGTCAATCCACTGAGTCTTTTCATCTGGTATCCTCTAAAAACAAAGACCATGATGGCTTCTACTTTAAGTTTTGGTTTATTTGTTTGTACTGATTCAGTTATGCAGATTCTCTTCTCTTCTCTATCTTGTCCTTGACGAGTCTTAATGAGATGACATTTAATGATATGACTGAAGGGCATTATCCATTTTCTTTTGGACACCTACACTATGGTAAAGTTTCTTGGTTTAACAAACCTGTTTGCCAGTCTTTGTAGGAAAGCAATAGATAATTAGTTATATTTGTGAAGATTTTGGAATTGCTGCTATTGCTTCTCATTATTTACTAAATAATAAAGAATCTTTGGTTTATAATTGTAGAGATGTTCACCTTGTTGCCATGGTAACAAATTATTTGCTGTTTTGAAATTTTACATTTAGATTTGAACTGTAGAAAATGTAAAGCCAACAACAGAAATTGGGTGGCCAAGAACTATGGGTAATAAATATCAGTTAAGTTTATCAGGGATAAAAAGTTACATAGTATTTTCTGTAATGATATTTTAGTAGGATTTTTAAACACTTAATTTGTGTCTAAGTATTTATATTCTATATTTAAATATATTTGTGGATTTAAGAAAACATGTAATTAAACTTTTTAATTATTTCTCAAAATATTTGAATAAATGATTAATGATAATTAAGTTAAATATATGTCATTTGTATAAAGTGGAAATGATTGTCAATGTTGTGCCTTTAAAATTTATGTAAAATTATATGCATTGAAAAATAAGCCAAGTTTAAGGCAGCAAATGCTACCACATTTCCCTCACTTTTCTGTTTTGTTCTGCACTGTTTAGTTGTCAGGGCAGCTTAACATTTAAATACCACCTGCAAGTATCCTTTATATCAGTGCAAATGTATTATATTCTTAGAACTGAATTTTCTATTATTTTCTCAGACAAAATCCCATCCTTTGAGAGAAAATCTGGCTTGTGTAAAATGAGGGTAATTTAACAATAATCATATTAATATCTATGGACACAGATTTCCTTATAGAGAAAATTAAAACTTTATTTTTCCACATCATAGTCATAATTATTAAAACTTCTTTTCTGACTGTTGTATAATCTATTGAAATGCTAAAAAGATAAAACCTCATATTTACTTGTGATGTGAAATGCTTTCTCTACTTTAAAGAAAGTAATGAAAAAGTATGTCTTTCCTACTTTAGAGTTTATGATAACTGCCATGTTACTCTGTTAGTTTTCATGGTAAAAGCTTCTTCCATTAGGTAGTAGTTTTTGTATCATTCAATCCAATAAAAAACTGACTTTTAAGTGTTTTTGCTTATGTACCACATAAGAGTTTTCAAAAATGATATACTCCACAGATTTTCAAGTTATCTAACATTTCACATTTAAATAATTTCCAGGATCAATTTTCCAGATTGTTATATATTGTACTATGCTTTAAATGTATTTTAATCGAACTCTTTTGAGGTACAAATTTAACAAGTTCAATTTACTTAAAATAAGTTGTAATTTTCAGTCTTTGTTATATAAAGCAGCCAAATGGGGCTATTCTATCTGAAATTGTGTGCCTTTATTTTAAAGTCTGGATTTATGTTTTGGCATGCATTACTAAGAAGACGATCTTTTCTCTAGAATGCTAATTCTAAAATAGTTAGGGAGATTATTTGTGTACATAGATGGAATGTTGTTCTAAGTCTGCGACATGTATGGCTTTTGGTGCTTATTCCTTTCGACTTTTTAGAGACTCTTATTTGCTATGCTCTCACAGAAATCCTCTTGGTGGCCCTGGCATGGTATTCTTAAAACACACCTTGTTTTGTTCCCTAGAGCTAGTTGTAAAGAACTTTCTCCCTGCATTGTAGAAAACAGATGAGAGTGTACATAAGACCAGACTGAGAAAAAATCAGATGGTTGCTGCAATGATGATGGGCTGAAAGATGCGATGCTCTGGACTTCAATAGACCAGTAAAGATGGAAAGAAATAAACATACCGAGATATATACACAAAGGATGATCATCAGAATATACTGATTGCTTGGATGAGTAAATGTTAACACCCAGGGCACTGACTTGGGAAACTGAATTGTTGATGGTACCATTTATGAAATCAGGAAACAAACGATGCTTTTGGGCCAGTCAGCAGGAAGAAGAGATGAGTTCAGTTTGAGAAATAGTTTTGAGGTCCTCTCTGACATCCAAGTGGCTATCAGAGAAGATAGTTAGTCATAAAGTTCTGATCCTTAAATATGTCTTACAGGGGTGAATATTTCCTGTCTTTAGTCAAACAGTTTCAGAAGTTTGCTATTCATAAACTTTTCTTGATTAATTATAAAGATGGTGATACTGGTTTGAAAACATACTTTCTATGATTTCTCCTCTACCTGCTACTCCACATATTGAACATTACTGTTTATTATATATCAAAGTAAAAGTAATTCATCTAGCTTCTCATCTTTAATATACTTTTTTGATAAACACACACTGAGAAAATTACACAACCATGCGGATACCATAAATTAATTTCCATAATCTGAATGTATCTATGTAAACACCACCCAGAAAAAGAAACAGAATACAGCCAATGGTGCAAAAGTCCTACCACATTTCCTGCCAGTCACTTCCATGTCTTCAAAAAAGTAACCACTATGTTTACTATTAACTTTATAAATGTGCCTGTTTTCTTGTTGCTGTTGTTGTTTTTATTTTCTTTTAACTTGATATTGCAGGGCTTTGCCTGGAAACTCAGAACTGGTATGAATATTATTCCACCTAAAGAGATTTGAGGTTCAACAGATGCAGAAAGAAGCCTTGTTGGAGCTTCTCTCATCTGACTAAAAGTGACAACTGAGAAATGAAGCTACCATAAATCCAACATAATGGGAAGTTTCATGGCCATGTACAAGACTGAATGACACTCACACCTACATAAACAAATGGAACAATCTTTCCTATCTCCCATTATTGGCCTAGAAACTCATTTATCTTTCCTGAAAAAACCTATTCATTCTTCCCACAGAAGACTTTTCTGCCCCATTCTTTTTCCCAACTAAGTTAGGTATATAAACCTCTCTCTTTGACTATTCAGCAAAGGAGTTACTTCTTTTGTTAGCTCCTGTATGCATATGAGTAAATCTTTCCTCTCTTGATTTGTATTTTGTCAGTTTAATTCCCAGGTCCCTGAGAACTAAATCTAAGAGAAAAAGTTTTTTCTGCCCTACAGTATCAATGGAAACATACTATGCTCCTTTGTACGCATGGATGTAATGTCAACTCAAACTATATTTGAATGATTATTTTCATTGCTGAATACCATTTCCTTATATACGAAACTGGACTTCCCTTTTGGTTCAGTGGTAAAGAATTCACCTGCCAATGCAAAAGATGCAAGAGATTCTATCCATGGGTGAGGAAGATCCCCTGTAGAAGCAAATGGCTAACCACTCCAGTATTTTTGTCTGAAAAATCCCATTGACAGAGGAGCCTGGTGGTCTAGAGTCCACAGAGTCACAAAATAATCAGACACAGCTTAGCAACTAAACAAAAATATTGTTGTCATTGTTCAGTCACTCAGTCATGTCTGACTCTGAAATCCCATGGACTGTAGCACACCAGACTTCCCTGTCCTTCACCAACTTCTGGAACTTGCTCAAACTCATGTCCAATGAGTTGGTGATGCCATCCAACCATCTCATCATCTGTTATCCCCTTCTCCTCCTGCCTTCAATCTTTCCCAGCATCAGGGTCTTTTCTAATGAGTTGGCTCTCAAGAGTCTTCTCCAACAGCACAGTTCAAAAGCATCAATTCTTTAACACTCAGCTTTTTTTATGGTCCAACCTCGACATCCATACATGATTACTGGAAAAGCCATAGCTTTAACTAGGCAGACCCTTGTTGGCAAAGCAATGTCTCTGCTTTTTAATATGCTATCTAGGTTGGTCATAGCTTTTCTTCCAAGGAGTAAGTTTCTTTTAATCATCTGCAGTGATTTTGGAGCCCAAGAAAATAAAATATGTCACTGTTTCATTGTTTCCCCATCTATTTGCTATGAAATGATGGGGCCAGATGCCATGATCTTAGTTTTTTGAAGGCTGAGTTTTAAGCCAGCTTTTTCTCTCTCCTCTTTCATCTTTGTCAAGATGCTCTTTATTTCCTCTTCACTTTGTGCCATAAAGGTGGTATCAAACAAAAATATATGAAACTATAATTTATTCATTCTGGCATTGAAACAGTTTTGGGTTGTTTCACTTATTCATTAATGTATCAATAAGTATGACATACACTTTTGTGGTTTAGTTGCTAAATCGTGTCTGACTCTTTGTGACCCCATGGACTGTAGCCTACCAGGCTCCTCTGTCCATAGGATTTCCTAGGCAAGAATGCTGGAATGAGTTGTGATTTCCTTCTCCAAGGTCTTCCCAATACGAGGATTGAACCTGTGTCTCCTGCATTGGCAGGTGGATTCTCTAGTACTGAACCAACTAGTGAAGCCCATGATATACACTTACTATTAATTTAACTTTAGGCACTGTACTAATTAAAGACAAAAAATATTGATAGGATTGGTAAAATGCACTTTATGCTCTCAGAGAATTTACACTTCAATAGCAACAATAAAACATGAATAAATATAATCAACTGTAAGTGATATGAAATTCTATGAACAAAATAGGGTATACCACGGCAAAGAATATAGTTAACACTGCTCAAGAAATGAGATTATAGAATCATTAAAGAATAACAAATGTTTCATCTAGAAGCCTGAGAAAGTAGAGAGTAGGGGGAACAGCATGTGAAAATAATTTTAGAAGAGAAAAAAATATGGCAGATTTAGAAACAGCAATTCAAAATGAATATTAATTTTAAAACTGTGATTATAAAGATAAGTATTGATAGTTATGCTGTAAATGAAGACTAGGACTAAATAATTAAGTTATATCTACTCTGTAGTCAGATTTTTGTTTTAGAAAGAGTACCTGTCACCATAGACGACAGAAGTGATGCAGACAGGGGAGAAACAAAATAAATTAATGCTAGAGGACCATCAAAAGATGAAAGTGGAGCAGATGTGTAGCAATGAGGTATAGAGGGAATAGGATTTTACTCTTGATTGATGAAAGACTCTAAGGTAGATCTTTAATTTCTTAGCAAATAATGATGATCTGAATATTGAGGCAGAGAAGGAAATTTTGCAAACCGATGAAGTTCAAATTTGTCTTACTGAATTTGAACTTATCTAATTAACTAGTAAATAATTGATTACACAGGACTGGAAAAGGTCAGTTTTCATTCCAATCCCAAAGAATGGTAATGCCAAAGAATGTTCAAACCACTCTACAGCTGCACTTATTTCACATGCTAGCAATACTCAAAATCTCTTAAGCTAGGCTTCAACGATACATGAACTGAGAACTTCCTGATGTGCAAGATAGGTTTAGAAAAGGAAGAGGAACCAGAGATCAAATCACCAACATTTGTTGGATCATGGAAGAAGGAAGGGGGTTCCAGAAAAAAATCTGCTTCTGCTTCATTGACTAAGCTATATCCTTTGACCATGTGGATCACAATGGACTGTGAAAATTCTTAAGAGATGGGAGTACCAGACCAACTTAACTATATCCTGAGAAACTTGCATGTGAGTCAAAAAGCAATGGAACTGGACACAGAACAACAGACTAGTTCAAAATTTGGAAAGGACCATGACAAAAATGTATATTGTCACCTCGCTTATTTTAGTTATATGCAGGATACATCATGTGAAATGCCAGATTGAATGAATCACAAGCTGGAATCAAGATTGTCAGGAGAAATATCAACAATCTCAGATATTCAGATGATATCACTCTAATGGCAGAATGTAAAGAGGAACTAAATTGTCTCTTGAAGGTGAAAGAGGAGAGTGAAGAAGCTAGCTTGAAACCCAACACTCGAAAAACTAATATCAAGACATCTGGTCCCATCACTTCACTGCAAATAGATAGGGAGACAATGGAAATGGAAGATAAAGACATATGGAAAATAAAGACAAACTTTATTTTCTTGCACTCCAAAATCGCTGTGGACAGTGACTACAGCCATGAATTAAAAGATGCTTGCTCCTTGGAAGGAAAACTATGACAAACCCACACAGTCTATTAAACAGTAGAGACATCACATTGATGACAAAGGTCTGTATAGTCAAAGCTACGGTTTTTCCAGTAGTCGTGTACAAAAGTTGGACCATAAAGAAGGCTGAGCACTAAAGACTTTATGCTTTTGAATTATGGTGCTGGAGAAAACACGTGTGTCAAAGGAAATCAACCCTGAATACTCATTGGAAGGACTGACACTGAAGCTGAAGCTCCAATACTTTGGCCACCTGATGCAAAGAACCAACTCATTGTAAAAGACCCTGATGTTGGAAAGACTGAATGCAAATGGAGAAGATGAGATGGTTAAATAGTATCACAAATTCAGGGGGCATAAGTGTGAGCAAACTCTGAAAGACAGTGGAAGAAAGAGGATCCTGGGGGGCTGCAGTCAATGGGGGCACAAGGATTTGGATACGAATTAGGGACTGAACAACACCAGTTTAAATTCCAATCAAATATGTGATTTTGTGTTTATGTGATTTTGTATGGGAAAAAGAGTCACGGGCAATAATTATCTTTATACTGTTCCTACTTATCTCCAATCTATATAGCACACATATACAGCTTGTGCATTTTTTAATGCTAATCAGTCATTTTATTTTCTCTTTCTGATATTAGGTGAGGAAGTGAGAGATTCAATCATTCTTCTCATGTCCTAGAAAAATATCACATATCAGCTTCTGAAATATCAATATAAGACATCTCTTTTGTTTTAAACCTTGATTTCCATTCATACTATAGACAAATTTTTGTGCGTGGGCATTTGCAAAATACATTTGATTTTTTATTTAAAAGAACTAAGTGATTTATCCATCAATTCTGTTTTTTAAGATCTATTTCTGTTCATTTGAATTTCTATTTCATTGCTTGTTCAGTTCAGTTCAGTCGCTCAGTATGTCTGACCCTTTGTGACGCCATGAATTGCAGCACACCAGGCCTCTCTGTCTATCACCAACTCCTGGAGTTCACCCAAACTCATGTGCATCGAGTCGGTGGTGCCATCCAGCCATCTCATCTCTGTAGTCCCCTTCTCCTCCTGCCCACAGTCCTTCCCAAATCAGGGTCTTTTCCAATGAGTTGACTCTTTGCATAAAGTGGCCAAAGTATTGGAGTTTTAGTCTCAGCGTCAGTCCTTCCAATGAACACCCAGGACTGGTTTACTTTAGGATGGACTGGTTGGATCTCCTTGCAGTCAAAGGGACTTGCAAGGGTCTCTTCAGCACCACAGTTCAAAACCATCAATTCTTTGGCACTCAGCTTTCTTCACAGTCCAACTCTCACATCCATACATAACCACTGGAAAAACCATAGCCTTGACTAGACAGACCTTTGCTGGCAAAGTAATATCTCTGCCTTTTAATATGATGTCTAGGTTAGTCATAACTTTCTTTCCAAGGAGTGTCTTTTAATTTCATGGCTGCAATCACCATCTGCAGTGATTCTGGAGCCCCCCAAAATACAGTCTTGACACTGTTTCCACTGAAATGATGGGACCAGATGCCATGATCTTAGTTTTCTGAATGTTGAGCTTTAAGCCAACTTTTTCACTCTCCTCTTTCACTTTCATCAAGAGGCTTTTGAGTTCCTCTTCATATTTCTGCCATAAGGGTGGTGTCATCTGCATATCTGAGGTTATTGATATTTCTCCTGGCAATCTTCTATCAGCCCAGCGTTTCTCATGATGTACTCTGCATAGAAGTTAAATAAGCAGGGTGACAATATACAGCCTTGATGTACTCCTTTTCCTATTTGGAGGCAGTCTGTTGTTCCATGTTCAGTTCTAACTGTTGCTTCCTGGCCTGCATACAGGTTTCTCAAGAGGTAGGACAGGTCATCTGGTATTCCCGTCTCTTTCACAAATTTCCACAGTTTATTGTGATCCACACAGTCAAAGGCGTTGGCATAGTCAATAAAGCAGAAATAGATGTTTTTCTGGAACTCTCTTGCTTTTTCGATGATCCAGCAGATGTTGGCAATTTAATCTCTTGTTCCTCTGCCTTTTCTAAAACCAACTTGAACATCTGGAAGTTCACGGTTCATGTATTGCTGAAGCCTGGCTTGGAGAATTTTGAGCATTACTTTATTAGCATGTGAGATGAGTGCAATTGTGCGGTAGTTTGAGCATTGTTTGGCATTGCCTGTCTTTAGGATTGGAATGAAAACTGACTTTTTCCCGTCCTGTGGCCACTGCTGAGTTTTCCAAATGTGCTGGCATATTGAGTGTAGCACTTTCACAGCATCATCTTTCAGGATGTGAAATAGCTCTACTGGAATTCCATCACCTCCATTAGCTTTGTTCATAGTGATGCTTTCTAAGGCCCACTTGACTTCACACTCCAAGATGTCTGGCTCTAGGTGAGTGATCACACCATTGTGATTATCTGGATCATTAAGATACTTTTTGTGTAGTTCTTCTGTGTGTTCTTGCCACCTCTTCTTAATATCTTCTCCTTCTGTTAGGTCCATACCATTTCTGTCCTTTATTGAATTCATCCTTGCATGAAATGTTCCCTTGGTATCTCTCATTTTCTTGAAGAGATCTCTAGCCTTTCCCATTCTGTTGTTTTCCTCTATTTCTTTGCATTGATCTCTGAGGAAGGCTTTCTTATCTCTCCTTGCTATTCTTTGGAACTCTGTGTTCAAATGGGAATATCTTTCTTTTTCTCCTTTGCTTTCTGCTTCTCTTCTTTTCATTGCTTTTAACTGCTAAATATTACACTGAGATGTACGTCCACCATATTTTCCCATTTATTTTCTTAATAAGGGATATCTTTCAACTACTTACTGCTGCTGCTGCTAAGTCACTTCAGTCGTGTTAGACTCTGTGCGACCCCATAGACAGCAGCCCACCAGGTTCCCACGTCCCTGGGATTCTCCAGGCAAGAACACTGGAGTGGGTTGCTACTTCCTTCTCCAATGCATGAAAGTGAAAAGTGAAAGTGAAGTTGCTCAGTCGTGTCCGACTCTTGGCGACCCCATGGACTGCAGCCTTCCAGGCTCCTCCATCCGTGGGATTTTCCAGGCAAAAGTGCTGGAGTGGGGTGCCATTGCCTTCTCCACAACTACTTACTACAAACAGAGAAATCAGAGGCTTTATGGATCTCTGTGGCCTAGATAAACTCAGGATCAGAATTGCTGAGTTACAGTATAGACTTATACTTAATATGGTTAAATAATGCCATGCTGCTCTTTGGAAGCTTTTAGCCAATCTGGAGTATGAAAGAAGTGTTGAAACCAAAGTACTTTCTTAAAAGAAGGGGAAAAATACAAAATAAAGTATCAAAGTGAATATGAAATTAAAGCAAGAATAGAAATAAGAACAGACTCCAATCTAGAAATAATTGACAAACATGAGGATATCATAACATCTAGGGAAAAAAAAAACTTTATTACTTTACCACTTAGCCTATGCATAAAATACACTTTATTTAGTTCTTTTTTTTTTTTTTTATAATTCATTGCCCTTCTTCATCTGTCAACAATTTTAAAATATCATTTTCTCTAGATAATGGAAACATCATTTAAATCTCCTCTAGAATTGGGTTGAGTGAAACAACAGTTGAGATACATAAATCCTATAATATGTTCAGTAATGAAAATGTAGTTATTTTCATTGCTGTAGTAATAACATAATTTTAATGTATATGCTGGTGTAGAACAGTATCAAGACAAAATAATGTTCTTACTAAATGAAGAAACTAAAGAAATGAAGATGACATATAATTGAACTTGGTTGTGGTATTCATTACTTTTTAACTTCATTTTAACAAATCACAGTGTTTTCTCAGTTGAAATAGAAGGCACAGTTGTAACAACATACAGGTATACTTGTATATATTTCAAAACTTAAATAATGTTAGTTATTTCAGCATGGATTTTTGCCCTCAAACTTGTCCTAATTTTGATGATATAAATTGTTTTGAATGTATTAGCCAAAGACAATAAGTAATAAATAAAACCAAAATACTGAAAAGTGAAATTTGTAGTTTTCATGATGTTCCATTAAAAAGATATATACCATTATTTTATGATATTTACTTCTAGTCATTCTCAATTTATTTCATATTTCAACAGATGACTCTGGGTAAAAGATGCCATCTTGTGTCATCGCTAATACATCCAACTACCCCATACACTAAAACAACAATTTTAAATGGGAAATATTAAATCAGCTTCCTCTTTGGCACAAAGCTTGAGCTTCTGCTCCTGTACTAGTCCTCATAAATGTATCAGTCCCTCAGAATGAATTTCTGCTCTACTTTGGAGTAGATATACATTTTATGACTTACTTAAGGAATTCCTGACCTGTTATTTTACAAATTATAAAAATCCATACTGCAGTTGTGAAGATAAACTCTGCTCAATATATCATCAAAGATCTGAAGAAAATGAGGGTTAGACTATTAAGATTTGGGCCACAGCCAAGAAAACTGTAACTGAAAACTATAATTTTCATTGTACCTTAGTTTTATGGCTATATGACTGTCTCTTAGAGCTGTAAGCAAAAGAATATTTAGTAAAATTCAGACAAAATTTACCTTCCAGATGGAACTGACCTAAACAAGTGATTGTTTTGAACTTCTGCAAGACTAAAGTGAAAACTTGTTAATATAATTTTTTTCTGAGTTGAATTTTATATCTGAAGTAACTTAATGGCTTTCCACTTGAAGACTGAAGTTGGGAGCAGAGAGATAATAGAGAAGTAATGAAGATGAAGCAAATACAGGTGATAAAGAAAGATGTGTATAACTTAAAACTAGCTAAAACATTTGCCATGGTGTTGAAAACCTCTACTGAAATTCAAGTTGATTTCAATGACTCCTACCCTTTATATGAATCTGTTTTGTGCTGAGAGCTCCTGGCCTCAGAATCCAAACTTCTAGCATAGTTCCATCCATGCGCATTTTATTGACCACAGCAGATAATAGTTATACCATCTTTAAATAATGATAATATCAGCATGACATCTTTAGATAGATTTTTTAAAGCAGCAGCTTGAAGAGTTAGAACGTAATGCAAATAAATTCTAAGTGCACCCAGTTTTCCTTGTGTATGGGCAATAAGTTCCAGTATAGTTGGAAAATTCTGAGTTGGTAGGTAATTTAGCAAAATATCTAAAAATACGACATTTTATTATGGAATATTATAGCTTTTCCTCTTCAGTGATTACACAGTGAATTGTGACTGTGAGTGATCATAAATTAAAATGTGCTAACAGTTTTAAATCTCTATTATAGATTACTTAGAGGATTCTACTCGTGTGTGTGTGTGTGTATGTGTGTGAGTGAGAAAATAAATGATAATATAGTGACTGACCATAGCTTTTATAGCTTTTATAATATGAAAATGACAGGAATTTTGAGAGAATAATTTAATATCCTTTTTAGAGACACATAAGATTGTGAATCATTGACTCACAATTATGCGTGCATTTACATTTTCTTCTTTTTGCTTTGTGGGGTCACCTGGACATTTTCATCCAGTATACCACCTGGTATTCAGGAGGGAGGGATAAAACTTTGCAAAATGCACCGAGTAAACAGAGTATCAGATAGAAAAAGGGAGTAAAACAGAAATCAAGATTCTGTCCAGAGGGCTCCTCTCAGATATTTGTAGGATATTACACTTGAAAATTGATGTTAAGAATTCATTTAGTTTTGTCAACTCAAGTCCAATCTTCAGTTAAGCTGTTGTCAGTATTACTAATTTGCACACCAGTGGTCTTTTTATATTGTGTACCTAATCACTTCAGTCCTGTCCAAATCTTTGTGACCTCATGGAGTATAGCCTGCCAGGCTCCTCTGTCCATGGAATTCTCCAGGCAAGAATACTGGAGTGGGTTGCCATTCCCTTCTCCAGGGGATCTTCATGACCCAGAGATCAAACTTGCATCTCTTACATTTCTTGCATTGGCAGGTGAGTTCTTTACCATTACAGCCACCTGGGAAGCACAAGAGGTCCTTAGAGGAATCCTTAATTCTGTTCTTAACTCTACTTTATCTCTGAATTTTTATCTCCCCTAGGCTTCTCCATGGAGAAGGCAATGGCAACCCACTCCAGTACTCTTGCCTGGAAAATCCCATGGAGGGAGGAGGAGCCTGGTGGGCTGCAGTCTCTGAGGTCACGAAGAGTCGGCCACGACTGAGCGACTTCACTTTCACTTTCCACTTTCATGCATTGGAGAAGGAAATGGCAACCCACTCCAGTGTTCTTTCCTGGAGAATCCCAGGGACGGGGGAGCCTGGTGGGCTGCCATCTATGGGGTTGCACAGAGTCGGACACGACTGAAGCGACTTAGCATCAGCAGCAGCAGGCTTCTCCAAATTAGCCAATGGCATCATAATTAATGAAACTTCTCACCTGAAACTCATCCTGATTTCTCTATTCCTTACCCTACATATCTAATTAAACAGTGCCAGTTATAGTACACCAATATATTTTAAGTCTACCCACTTATCTCCAATTTGACTGCCATCGCTGTAAAACAAATCATCACCAATTCTTACCTAATAAAATTACTCTCTAACTGATCTCGGCATGTCTACCTCTATTTTCCTTAAACTAACTGTGCACAAAGCAGCCAGCAAGATTAAACAACTTGAACTAGGCCTTGCTTAAACCCTTCTGAGGAGGGACTTCCCTGGTGGTCCAGTGGTTAAGAATCTGCCTGCCAGTGCAGGGGACATGGGTTCAATCCTCGGTCTGGGAAGATTCCACATGCTGCGGGGCCACTAAGCCAGTGTGCCACAACGACTGAGCCTGTGCTCTAGGTTCAGCCAGCCACAACTACAAAGCTCATACGCCTAGAGACTGTGTTCCAAACTAGGAGAAGCCACAGCAATGAGAAACCTACACACCACAACGAAGAGCAGCCCCTACTCACTGCAACTAAAACTGCACGTAACAATGAAGACTCAGCACAGCCACAAATAGATATTAAAAAAAAAAATTCTGGGGCATCTTATTGCAGTTAGAAGGAAATGAAAATAACTAGACATGTCCTATGGAGAAGGAAATGGAAACCCACTCCAGTGTTCTTGTCTGGAGAAACCCAGGGATGGAGGAACCTGGTAGGCTGCCATCTGTGGGGTCGCACAGAGTCGAACAGGGCTACTGCCACTTAGCAGCAGCAGAGGCAGACATGTCCTATATAATCCTTCCTGAAGTGATGCTGCCAACCTCTCCATCCTTCATACCTCTATACCTTTCACTCTCTATATTCATGCCCCATTGCTCTCCTCAGTTTTTCTAACATACTAAGTTCTTTCTCTGTCCAGGGTCTGTGCACATTTCAGTTTTTGTTTGTTTCACTTGCTATGCTTTTGTTCCTGCTCTTAACACGTTTGCCAATTAATTAATTTTTGCTACTTCATTAAAATTAAATGAAAAAAGGCCTTTTTTTCAGAGAATTATTGACATATTTAAATAATCTTGAAACTACCAACCAACTTTAAGTGATATTGCATAGGGTATCTCAAGGTGAGAAACAAATTTCTCTAAACTCTGGGTTCAAAAATATTTTGAGCATCATAACCTCAAAAAACACAGGTGAATGAAATAATAAACAAAATGAGGTCAGTGATTCTGTGTTCCTATTAGGTATAAAGATATACAAAGAGAAATGTAAAAAGAGAAGCACAAAAGTCACAGTTAACTTTTTGAAAAGGTTGCTGTCTAGAAAACTGCTTACCACTGATCTGTTTTCTTAGAGAGCAAGAAGAAAGGAAAGCAAACAAACAGCCTTTAATAAGCCCTCATATTCATTTGCTATCTTCTTTTTCCTTACTTCTTCTCTAACAATGTGTCTCTTAAATTGGGGACAAAACATAGTTAGTGATTTAAAGCATTCATTAAATTTCTAAGGAAAAAAAAAAAAAGAGCTATGTTAAAGTAGTAATTACAAAAAGTGACCCCAGCCAGCTGTACAATGACCTCTTAGCCTGAAGACTGACTCACTCAGCTCATCTGCCATGTTTTTCTTTCTGGACTGCTGTGTGAAAGGACCTCCTTCTCACTGTGTTTTAGTCATATCACAACTAGCTTCCATGATGTAGTTCAAGTCCTACCTTTACAATAAGGCTCTCACAGACCATTCTATCCTGTATGTGGACTTATTCTGATATGTGTTGCTCTACAAATCTGACTACCTGATCACTTCTTCTATCTTTTCATAAAATAATTTATGAGGGTATGCTTCTTTCTGGTGACATTCTAAATTCACCAAAGGAAGTGATAATGTGCTTTTTGTGTTTTTAGTTAATATATTTTCTAGTGCTAACTTGTCCTAAGCATTTATTTCATAATAAATAATATGATTCATTCTGCAAACATTAATAATAAGTTCTGCCATGAAACTATAACATACTATATATTGCACTGGGAATACAGTTAACACATATTAAGTATTTAATATATGTCAAGTATTGTTTTTTTGTGCTTTACATTTGAAAACTTATATTTAATTGTCACTGTCAAGTTATGACATAGACACTATTATTATCCCCTCCCTCAATTTACAGATTAAGAAACTGAGATACAATCACGTTGTTCAAGGTCATAGGGTTAATAAATAACTTCTTCAAGGTCATAGGGTTAATATATAACTCATTCAAGGTCATAGAGTTAGTAAATAATAAGGTCAAGATAGAATCCATGGAGTCTCATTATAGGTATATGTGATTAACTCCTTAGCTCATTGTACCTAAACGCTTGAGAAGAACACAAAAATTTAATGAGCAATCACAAGGCAACATAAATACTGTAACAGGGTATAGACAAGATATAGAGGAACATGAAGGAAAATACTTATGTAGACCTGTGGACACAAGGTCTATATATTCTGTGCTTATAAATTAGATATAAATTATATGTGTATAGAGAGAGGAAAAGAAGCAGTATACACACACACACACACACACACACATACACACTGCACACTACATTAGTTCTTAGGTGGTCTTGGCTTTTGGTCTTCAATTTGTTTCTATCTTTTTCATAACAGCAGTTTTGCATTCAGTTCAGTCCAGTTCCCTGGTGGCTCAGAGTTTAAAGTGTCTGCCTGGAATGCAGGAGGCCAGGGTTTGATCCCTGGGTCGGGAAGATCCCCTGGAGAAGGAAATGGCAACCCACTCCAGTACTCTTGCCTGGAGAATCCCATGGAGGGAGGAGCCTGGTAGGCTACAGTCCATGGGGCCACAAAGAGTCAGACACAACTGAGTGACTTCATTTTCACGTTCAGTTCAGTTCAGTCACACAGTCGTGTCTGACTCTTTGCGACCCCATGAATTGCAGCACACCAGGTCTCCCTGTCCATCACCAACTCCTGGAGTTCACTCAAACTCACTTCCATCGAGTCAGTGATGCCATCCAGCCATCTCATCCTCTGCTGTCCCCTTCTCCTCCTGCCCCCAATCCCTCCTAGCATCAGGGTCTTTTCCAGTGAGTCAACTCTTCCCATGAGGTAGCCAAAGTACTGGAGTTTCCGCTTTAGCATCATTCCTTCCAAAGGACACTCAGGACCAATCTCCTTTAGAATGGACTGGCTGGATCTCCTTGCAGTCTAAGGGACACTCAAGAGTCTTCTCCAACACCACAATTCAAAAGCAGCAATTCTTTGGTGCACAGCTTTCTTCACAGTCCAACTCTCACATCCATACATGGCCACTGGAAAACCCATAGCCTTGACTAGACGGACCTCTGTTGGCCAAGTAATGTCTCTGCTTTTGAATATGGTACCTAGGTTGGTCATAACTTTCCTTCCAAGGAGCAGGCGTCTTTTAATTTCATGGCTGCAATCACCATATGCAGTGATTTTGAATTCCAGTTGAGCTATTTCAAATCCTGAAAGATGATGCTGTGAAAGTGCTGCACTCAATATGCCAGCAAATTTGGAAAACTCAGCAGTGGCCACAGGACGGGAAAAGGTCAGTTTTCATTCCAATCCCAAAGAAAGGCAATGCCGAACAATGCTCAGACTACCGCACAATTGCACTCATCTCACACGCTAGCAAAGTAATGCTCAAAATTCCCCAAGCCAGGCTTCAGCAATATGGGAACTGTGAACTTCCAGATGTTCAAGTTGGTTTTAGAAAAGGCAGAGGAACCAGAGATCAAATTGCCAACATCTGCTGGATCATTGAAAAAGCAAGAGAGTTCCAGAAAAACATCTATTTCTGCCTTATTGACTATGCCAAAGCCTTTGACTGTGTGGATCAAAATAAACTGTGGAAAATTCTGAAAGAGACAGGAATACCAGACCACCTGACCTGCCTCTTGAGAAATCTGTATGCAGGCCAGGAAGCAACAGTTAGAACTGGACATGGAACAACAGACTGGTTCCAAATAGGAAAAGGAGTCCGTCAAGGCTGTATATTGTCACCCTGCTTATTTAACTTCTATGCAGAGTACATCATGAGAAATGCTGGGCTGGAAGAAGCACAAGCTGGAATCAAGATTGCCAGAAGAAATATCAATAACCTCAGATATGCAGATGACACCACCCTTATGGCAGAAAGTGAAGAGGAGCTAAAAAGCCTCTTGATGAAAGTGAAAGAAGAAAGTGAAAAAACTGGCTTAAAGCTCAACATTCGGAAAACTAACATGGCATCTGGTCCCATCTCTTCATGGGAAATAGATATGGAAACAGTGGAAACACTGTCAGTTTTGCATCAAATCCATTTAAAACTGGATATACAACAACAACAACAAAAAGACTGCCCTGTCACCTGCAAAATCTTGTTATCTAAGTCTTCCAACTGAATTCCTGGGGAATATAATAGGCTTAGATAAGTTTACAGTATAAAACATACTTCTAAATAAAACTTCTAAAATTATATAAATTAGTTTCTTCTAAAATGAAGAGTCCCCTAGACAATAAGATGATCAAACCAGTAAATCCTAAAGGGAATCTATCTTGAATATTCATTGGAACGACTGTTGCTGAAGCTCCAATACTTTGGCCACCTGATGCAAAGAGCCAACTCATTGGAAAAGACTGTTGCTGGAAAAGATTTAGGACAAGAGAAGAAGGGATCAACTGGGGGTGAGATGGTTGGTTGGCATCACTGACTTAAAGGACATGAGTTTGAACAAACTCTGGGGGATAGTGAAGGACAGGGAAGCCTGGTGTGCTGAAGTCCATGGTGTCATAAAGAGTAGAACATGACTTAGTGACTGAAGATCAACTAAAACGGAGAAAACCATTTGATTACAAAGTCATATACAAATATATTGCCCACTCAAGTGTTTGTCTTCTGAATTAATAACCCCAGAATATTTACTAGGAAAAATATCCAGAACTTTGGCAATCATAATAATATTTTAGCAATGGAATTTCAAAACCTTTACAAATATCTTGCCAAAGAAGAACTCTGGATATATAACAGCTGTGCTGAATTTTTCAAGATTGGGAATCCCTACAGTGTTCTCTTGTGGCTCAGATGGTAAAGAATCTGCCTGCAATGCCACAGACCCAGCTTCAGTCCCTGGGTTGGGAAGACCCCCTGGAGAAGGGAATGGCAACCCCCTCCAGTATTCTTGCCTGGAGAATTTCATGGACAGAGGAGCCTGGTGGGCCCCAGTCTTTGGGGCTGTAAAGAGTTGGGCATGACTGAGTAACTAACCTGGTTCTAACAGTGCTCCAAAGAGTTTGGCATATTTGTCATCTGTGAGAAGACCCAAAATCTTACTCAACTTCTCAGCATTCTTTGAACCCAAGGAATAAATTACTTCAAGGGGCAATTTTCATTGTCCATTCACTGCTTGTGCATTAAGTGCTGACATATAAAAGTAATTCCGCCATTAGGAGAGCCAGCTACTTGTGCAGAAAGAGATTCCTTGATTGTTTTAATCTTTTTCAGATCAAGTATCAGTACAGCCTAAGTCTGAACCTCAGTGTCTTCCCAAACATGCCAGGGAGGAAAGCCTGATGTACAGAGAAAATGTGAGGCAGACGATGAGCCATGGATGCGCTGATAAAATAATGCTCTGAGCAAGACTGCTACACTGCACAATTCCAAGAGGCACAAGTCACATTATCGCATATATATATATATATATATATATATATATATACTCCCT
Source organism: Capra hircus (assembly GCF_001704415.2). NCBI lineage: Eukaryota > Metazoa > Chordata > Mammalia > Artiodactyla > Bovidae > Capra > Capra hircus. The sequence continues at coordinate 28,024,942 of NC_030813.1, forward strand.
GGAGTTGAGCAGTTTATAGCCTGCTTAACCACACCTGGCAGCCCTGACTAGGGCTTCACTTAATGCTCCAAATAATATTTCCAATGAGTTCATTTTAGAGACATGAAAACATCAAACAAGGTTACTCTTCAGCTTCAGAAACAGCTGATTTTCAAGATAATACAGAGAAAGCATATCATTATAAAATTCAACATTTACATTGCACAACATCAATGATTAGTTTAAGAGGCTTTTTTCTTTCTTTCTTTCTTTCTTTTTTTTTTTTTTTTAAAGTAACCATCACTGCTTGGGGACATGGTGCCAAACTTATGTGCATGATTTCATCTTGCTCTCTAATAAAGCTTTTAATTTTGGTTACTTTTTAAAGTGCATTATATTAATTAGCCATTTGCTCAGCAGTCTCCTTCCCAGGGTTCCTTCTTGCAGTTCCCTTGACCCTGTGGCAGGACTTGGCAGTCGCTACAGCAAGAGTTCAGATGTCTGAAAACAGAATTCAATGATCTTTTGCCAACATGAAGGAGATAGATATGAGCATAAGAAAAAAATGCATTGCTCTGCAAAACACTGCTTCATTTCTCAAACATAGAGGGAGGGCAGAGAAGACTAAATTGCATTGAGCTGCTTCTCAGGCTTAAAATAGAGGTTTACAAAGCAGCTTCTTTTTTTTTTTTTGTTCAATTCATCATTAGTTTAATATTATTTGGATAGGAAACTGATTTAACTCAATTACCTTTAACTGAATTCAGGGCATTTTAGTCACGCAAACAAGAAAGGCAGTGTAGAGTAGACTGAGAGTTACTGGGGTTGAGGCAGAGAAGAAATGTTCCACCCACTCAGCTGCCCATTAGTGCCCTTACTATTCTCATCCATAATTACATTCTATCTGCAATTTTATTCTCTTCACAGAGTTACATAATCCGACTTCGGGAATTATTTTTTTAAACCCATAACATGCTGGAAAGCCTCGTAGTTTCACCAGCCTTACTGAAAATTCTGGACGTTTCTTCCCCAACTGTTTCCTCTTAATTATGATTTAAAAGCCCAATTTAGGAGCCTAAAAATTTTGGTTTTTCATTAGCATCCTCCTTATATTGCACAAGTATGAGTTTGTTACAGGAAAATTGGATTACAAGAGAGAAACACACACACACACACACAACATGGAAGGAATAAGAACCTGGGAGGCAACACTACTTCAGGGGCCAAATTTGATATCAGTTAGCATTACTTGGTAAAGCAAAGTTCATCATCTGCCTTGTTCAGGTCCTGGCAGCCATCCCCAATACCATCAAATTCTCTCTTTTGAATCTTTCCATTCTACTTTCCCTATACCCAGAGGACAATGTTTATAATCAAGGCATAAGACAGCTAATCTTCTCCAAGATATGAGAGCTGAATCTCCTGGTTTCATATTGTGGAGTTATCCTAGGTAATTTATTTATTTACAACATTGGCTAATACAGCCTTAAATGTGTGAAGCATTTATCCAGATATCACCATAGAATTCTGTGGGGATGGGCATAACTCAGAAGGGGCATCCTGGTAGAATCTCAGACATATTTTTTTTTTTAATATATGGGCTATTAAATAAGGTGAAAGAAAAAATAAATGCCAAGAACTTTTTCTTTTGCCAAACCATTCTGATTTGTGCCATTGCCAAATTGATGATGGCTTTTCTGGGGGAAAAAAAAAAAACTTGCTCATTTTGAGATAGTCTCAATATTTTAAGCATAGATTTCGGAAATGAACTGCATAAATGACCCTGCATAAAGATAGAAGCAGAAAGAATGGTTCCGTGGAAGGAACTCCAAGCTAGTTCTTGTGCTCAGATGTTCCCAGGAAGGGGATACTTCAACAGAGCCTGCTGGGTGGCCTTTCCTTCGTGTTAGCACTCAGAGCTGTTGAACATGGACTAATACTCTCCATTGTGCAATATAATGTCGTTTTGCTCTAACTTGTTTTGATCACAGACAGGCTAGACAATTTCTACACTAGGAATGAGTATAGGTAATAAGGGGGAAATGCTTCATGCATGAAAAGTGGCACACATGTATAAACAGCTTATTACAAATGGTCGTTTGCCCTAATCCCCTAACAAATGTTTAAAGGAAGAATTATTAATTCCATTTTTAAAATGAGGAGACTGGCTTGAAGAGGTGAAAAGGTTGGCTCAGAACCCTGTAAAAACTCAGTGGCAAGGTAGAAGCTCAAATGCAAGGATTTTATTTCTAAGTCCAGTGTTGGTTTAACCCACTGCAAATCTCTATACTTTCACTAAACCTTAAAATAGTCCTATATAAGTGCTTCCTAAAAACATTCTAATGACCTCAAAGAAAAGAGATGATAGATTATATACTAAAATTAGGTTATGATTTTCATGCTTTTCTGGGGAGCTCTTTTATTGTTTGATAGGATCATAGAGAAACTAGAAGAGTCATAAAACAGAGGACGATTCCCTGGAATCAAAGAATACAACTAGGCTAATCTGCTTTTACTGCACCAAAATATATCTTATGAACAAATAGCTGCTGAGCAGAAGCTGTATTTGTGGTAATAATACACACAGGCACACTCAAATTGTGACGCACATAACTAAGTCTTTGTAGTCACTGGAGTATGTAGGGGAGTGAAAGTGAAGCTCATTGACAAATGTGGTTTGGTTTTCTCCCAGATTTCTCAATTTCCTTAATTTTAAAAAGATGTTATTGGATATCTTGTGTTTTTAAATGGTCATAAAAGTTTCTCTTTCCTTGCACAATTTTTCTTCTTTGCATAAAAAGATATTTATTTTAATTAATTGATTTTACTCTACTCGCATTTCAAATTCCAATGCTTCAATTCTAGTCAACTATCACCTTGATCAATGACACTTAGATATTTATCCTTAGTGCTCACGTCCTCTTTGTCCATTTCTTTCTCGGACTTCCTAGTCATTGATTTATCTCTGAAACATTTCTCAAGACTGTTCATATCAGCCTGCTTTCCTAAAACCCCTCAACACTTCTTACTTGAACAGCAAAAATCACTTAGAGTTCTTGTTTCCACCTCTATTTCTTCCATTATAAAGATAAGACCTATCTTTTGTCAAAAATTAATAAACAGAAACCTTAGTTAAATAGAGTTGAGGACCAGAGAGGGAGCTCTCATGCCCTAGCACTTTGTGGAGCCCAACAGGGAAATGAAAGACTTCTTGCCTGGCCAGAACTCAGCCAATGAGAGACTATCACAACTAAGCCAATGAAAAGTCTTGGACCCTTTGTTAAATATAGTTTCCCCAAATTTCTTTTCCACTCTGTAAATTAGTTTTCATTTTTGCTAGGGGACTGAGCATGCCTTGATATGGATATAGACCTCAAACTGTAACTCTGCTGATCTTGAATAAACCATTTTTGCCGGAGAAATAATTGGTAGTCTGGTGGCTCAGATGGCAAGGCAAAGCGTCTGTCTACAATGTGGGAGACCTGGGTTCGAGCCCTGGGTTAGGAAGATCCCCTGAAAAAGGGAATGGCAATCCACTCCAGGACTATTGCCTGGAAAATCCCATGGACAGAGGAGCCTGGTAGGCTACAGGCCATGGGGTCGCAAGGAGTCAGACACGACTGAGCGACCTCACTTGATTTATGTGAACCCTTTCTAAAATGTAAATATAACTACGACAATCTTTTACTGAAATGTCTAGTATCTTAATAAAGAATTTAAAATATAAAAATATTTATCAGATAATATTAAATAAAATATTAAAAATGCTCTCTGCAGTATTAGACTAACTAGGTAAATATTATGCAAGCATGTAGGCAGCAACACACAAATTCCTCAGTTGTGTATTAATGTGGACACAAAATATATTGCACTGATATCTTTATTTTTGTGTAACTTTAAAATTGTGTGTATGTTAGTTGCTCAGTCACATCTGACTCTTTGCAACTCCATGGACTGTAGCCCACCACACTGTTCTGACCATGGAATTCTCATTCCTTTCTCCAGGGGATCTTCTTGACCCAGAGATTGAACCTGTGTTTCCTGCATTGCATCTGAGCCACCAGGAAAGCCCACTTTAAAATTATCAATAAATAATAAAAATATATATTCAATAATTGTGCTGCCTAGCATATTTAGTCCAATTACATTGACACAGCACAGAAAATTATTTCAAAACTGTATTCAATTTTCCCTAGAAATAATTTTTTTAAAAATAATTATATCCAGGCATTCAATGCTATTCAACCTTTTAAAAATGCACTTTAGTTCCTTTTCCATATTCCCCTCCCTATGTGCCTACTTGGTACATAAATCCCATTTTTCAATGCTTGTCTTTTATTTCTGTCCTAGATCCTACCCAAATTTTCCAGGCAATAAGCTTCTTTATCATTTATGCTTCTAATTCTCTGTCCAACCACAAAAGAAAGAAAGAAACATTGCTTTTTGCCAAGACACAGATGGGCCTTGAGTGCATTATATTAAGTAAGTCAGCTAGAGGAAGAAAAATACTATATGATTCTACTGATATGTGGAATCTTAAAAACAAAACAAAACAAAACTTGTAGATACAGAGAGCAAATTGATATTGCAAGAGGCAGGGATGAGGGTGGGAAAAATGGATGAAGAGGGTGAAATATAATGTACAGCAAAGTGACTAGAAATAACAATAGTGTTGTATATTTGAAAGTTGTCAAGTAAATCTTAAAATTCCCATACAAGAAGAAAAATTACCTATGTGAGGAGATTGATGCCAGCAAACTTACTGTGATAAACATTTTGCAATATATACATGTATCAAAGTATGTTGTGCATATTGGATTAATACAATGTTAAATGTCAATTATTGCCTCAGTAATACAGGGGGAAAAAAGTCTTTGACATACTAAGCCCATCACTGAACCTCCTTGAAATTAAAGATCTTAACTTTTCATTTCTGAATGTCTCTTTTAATTGATAAACTCCTCTAGAATACTTCTTTTCCCTCTCAGTGACCCATTATCCCTCTTAACCCTAGCCTCCATTTATAGCTGGAGAAGGAAATGGCAACTCACTCCAGTATTCTTGCCTGGAGAATCCCAGGAACGGGGAAGCCTGGTGGGCTGCTGTCTATGGGGTGACACAGAGTCAGGCATGACTGAAGTGACTTAGCAGCAGCAGCAGCAGCAGTTTATAGCATCACATTTAGATTGGAGTTGAAGCTGGAGCTTTTCCCTGAAATTATGTATTTCATCAGAGTTATAATGGTTATAAGTAGAAAGAGAAGCAACGCCATTAAAAAATATAACAGAACCCAATTAAAGTTTATACTTGTAGTCCATTCTAATGTGCAGAAGAGCTAAACTTGGAGAAACTTTTCATTTCTTATTATGTGAAATAGTTACTAGGTCTCATAGATATCACAAAACTACAATGAAGACACATGAAAGCCAAGAGTCCAGTGAATAGTCCCTAGTCATGTCCAGCTATAATAAAAAAAAATATGGTTTTCCTTCTTGAAGGACTATTCTGGGTCTTTTGCAAATTTAAAAAGTGCTCAGTATTAGTGTGTGTCTCTTCATTTGTGTTCCATAAATATTACGTGTCATTATACTTACTATTAGATGTCTATAGTATATCATCAAATGCTTTCTCTGAACATATGATGATAATTCTTGAATCATTGTTCTGAGTTACTCAGTTTCAAACACAGATAACCTCAGTTCGAATCCTTATATGAGCCATCATCCTGTAGCAGAAACCCACCCTACATATTTTGCCTTAAGGTTAATAGAAAAATTCACCTTCTTGAAAGATAATCCTGAGCTCAACTTTATTCAGTGTTTCCATCTGGATCTATATGGTTTTATTTGCTTCCATAAGGGTTATATGCTGCAATAAGCAAACCATGAGGTAAAGTTGAACTTGATGATTATACTCTAAAAGCAAAACATAACTTGTTTACTGAAAAAGTTCAATAAAAGTTAAAAATGAAAAAAAAAAACTCAGAACACATTAAGGAACATAATGAAGCACATTTTCACAATATGAGAGAACTAGGTTTGGTTTGGATATCAGTTATAAATGCATTATTTAAAAAACAGCTTAATAATTAACTCAAAGCTCTAATCAGTGGTAAGTCCTTAGCTAGCATGGATTTTTATGTTTATGAAAAAATAATGAAATAAGAAATGATCTGGTTAGACTGGAATCTGCCTAGTTTTCCAAAAAATATGATTTGGGATCTTAAATTTTTGGATTCTATTCTAAGTAAGAAAATTAGGTTTTTGACTCTTCACTGGGGTTGTGGAAAGTTCTTACACATTTTCATTATGAAACTCATGCAGAAATCAAACGAAAATAAATTAACTAAGCTAATGCATATGAAACTGGATGCAAAGTTTATGTTAATTGACAGTTTCAGAAAGTACTAAAAGCCTTGCTTTTAACTTGGTCACAACTACAGTAATTTTAATTATTTTCACGTTCAGTTATTAACTTAATGTGTATTTGAAATATTGGCTAATTTCCTTCAATCTTAATTATATATTGTCCTTTGCCTCTCATTATGTATACAAAGAAAGAACACATGTGTATATGAATGCATAGCATGAAAATGAAGATGGCACAAGGGAAATAAACTAGGAATTTGGAGCACTAATTGTCATAACAACAGACTTGATTTAGGTACATTGAGGCCTTTTTCTTTCTTTCTTTCTTTTTTTAATTTTACCAGCATTTGCCTTGTTTAACAACAGGAAAATTTTTACATTATCTCAAAAATATTAGTCTTTGAGTTTTCTCAGCCAGACAATCCTGCAATCAGAAGACATATTCCTTGGAGGCTCCAAGGCCAAATCACAAAAACTCCATTGAATGATGCGTGTTAGTTGCTTAGTCATGTCTGACTCTTTGCAACCCCATGGACTGTAGCTTACCAGGCTCCTCTGTCCGTGGAATTCTCCAAGAAAGAATACTGGAGTGGCTTGCCATTTCCTTCTCCAGGGGATCTTCCCGACCCAGGGATCAAACCTGGGTCTCCTGCATTGCAGACAGATTTTTCACTGCCTAAGCCACCAGGGAATTTAATGATAGCCTTTCTTTTTGTATGCTAGGTGATTCTGTCTTAGGCAGAACTGTACACCACTATCTTTGTGCCTCCATCTATAAGGGAAATCAAATGTACTCTTTGACCTAGCTGAAGTACACAAAATCAAGAAAATACATTTTGATCTTAATAAACTTAGGTAGTAGTATGATTTCAAAGCACTTTTGTCACACAGAATCTCTCAATAAGTGATAATGAGAATTGCAATGATTTGGCCATAACTTGGGCTGAAGTGAAGTGTTAGTTGCTCAGTTGTGTCTGACTCTTTGTAATCCCATGGACTTGTAGACCCCCAGGATCCTCAGTCCACAGAATTCTCCAGGCAAGAATAATGGAGTGGGTAGCCATTCCCTTTTCCAGGGGATCTTCTGACCCAGGGGTTGAATCTGGGTCTCCTGTATTACAGGTAGGTTCTTTACCATCCGAGCCACCAAGGAAGGCCAAACCAAAATAAGTGATGTTATTGCCATTCTGATACACACACTTTTATAGTCACACTCTTTTCATCTCTGCAGTCTCCCCTTATGTTTCCTTTTCAAGCACTGTGTTAACATCACTTAGTTTCACATACAGTTGGCACTGAACCCTTTCTTTCTTCCTTCCAATGGATTATGTTACTTCAGCAGCAGCATCACTATCAGATGTCAAGTACCTACGACATACACGGGTTTCCAAATGACAGAATAAAATGGGTTTGAGGGGAAATCCACTTTTCTCCCATAAGTTCAGAAGTGTGTGTGTGTGTGTGTGTGTGTGTGTGTGTGTGTGTGTGTGTGTTAGTCACTCAGTTGTGACCGACTCTTTGCGACTTCATGGACTGTAGCCCACCAGGCTCCTCTGCCCATGGGACTCTCCAGTCAAAAAATATTGGAATGGGTAGTCATTCCCTTCAATAGGGGATCTTCCCAACTCAGGGATTGAACCTGGGTCTTCTGCATTGAAGGCAAATTCTTTACCATCTGAGCCACCAGAGAAGTCCTAGCAACTCCTTTTAGAAGTGTTTAATCATTATGAGTCACAGGAAATCCTCTTAAAAATGAGCCCATTAAAAAAGAAAATAACATGGTATACCTCTCTTTTCTATGGCCAAATATTGATGACATCATGTCTTCCTTTTCCTCACTACAAGCAGATTGATAGACGTATTCCTTCTTGAGAGGCACGTGCGATACACCTTTCAACTAACATGTTCTATGTACCCATAATTTCTAGTGCACTTTTCCTCTTTCCTACTTGTTTTTATAAGATGGAGGAACATTTCTCATTTTAACTATGATGCTCTTCACAGTTTATAAGAGCTATCTGACATGTTTTAAAAGTCAGAAATAAACTATACACTGTGTTATTTTAACAAAATGCATTTCTTTAGGTAGAGCAACAACAGGACTTCAGGGAAGTTCATTCCAATTTCTTTACCAGATATCTCCCACACTAATAAACATTCAGCTTTTCACAAGCAAAGGCTGTTCTTCAGATGTACGGTCACAGGCACTCTGAAGAGATTCTTCTCCAACAGCTAATCAAAGAATACTGTGTGTGATATCAAGATATTTTAATTTGATCCATTGACTACCTGATATTTTTAAACATTCTTTTTTTTAACCTCATGATCATTATGGCCAGAGAGTTTGGTTCTTTCTTCCCTTTCTAAGCTATCACTACATTCTACCTTATTTTCTTTTCATGGAGTTTCCTAAGCAGCTACATCTTCCTAAATGCACTTATTCCAGCGAACTGAGAGGAAGGGAACCTAAAAAAACCTGCATGAGGACACAAAGTGTCTTGGGAGGATGATAGAAATACCACTTGAAAGAAAGCCAAACACTTGATCTGTGAGTGCACTTTAAAAGTGTCAAGGTCATAAAAAACAAGGACAGGCTGAGGAACTGTTACAGACTAGAAGAGGCTAAGGAGAAATCACAACAACATAATCCTGCAACAAAAAAGGGCCTACAGTGGCAGAAAATGGAGAAAGTCACATCAGGTCAATACATTAACAGTTATTGTACCAATGTTAATTTTCTGTTCCTACCACTATGCTGTGGTTGGTTGCACGAAGATGTTAACATTAGGGGAAGTCAGTGAGGGAGGACAATAGGAAATTATTCAGACTTTATTTTTGCAGATTTTCTGTATTTTTTCATCAGTTCAATTTTTAAAATAAATAAATCAATTAAAAAAACTGAAAGCCTATGCAAACACCAAGGAAATTTTGGTTGAAGCTTAACTTACAGAGAAGCTGGAGAATCTAGAGAGAGAAATGATTAGACATATATGTGGAAAAATCAAACTTTACTTTGTAGCAGAGCAACCTAAATGAACCATCTAATGAGTTCTGGAGAAACAGCAGAGTAAAGGGCCAGGCCTAGAAAGACAGAGAACAGGAATCATGATTCTTCATGAAATTCTTCAGCATTCCCAGCAACAGAGGAAAGAAAACAAGCTTGAGTAAGCAGCAAGCCATCTGCTGCCATTCTGTGAGTGCCTCTTCTCCCTCCGCCAGCATTTAGTTTATGCTTCTTAAAAGGAAAAATGTGTAGTTGGTCACTGTGATAGAGTGTCTTTTATTAAGAGTGCTTGATGCACCTACCAATATTAATGTTTATGGAGATAAAAAGTATTCCTCTTTCAGAATCTCAGATATAACAACAAGATGAAAAAAATAATCTACTAATTCACACAAATTGTTCTGCACAGTGATGACCTAGACTGCAGAGAAAGATTTTGAATATCCTCTATTAGAAGTGAAAAAATATGAGTATCTAAGAAAAGTTTTAGCTGTTAATAGTATATTTAGTTTACTTAGCATAGCAGATATTCTAAGTGTTTCAAAATACATTATAGCATCATGACATCCTTATAAAATATCAATATATCTAATTTTTCATATGAAAAAAGTAAAATTTCACAAGGTATATTAATTGTGCAATCTACATATGGCAGCAACTGACATTTGGCTTGAGTGCAGAGGAGCTCCACAGGCATGGTAAACAGATAGCCTGTGACCCTGGGAGGGAGGAAGCTGATAAGCAGCTCTGAGCTGGCTGTCATGCAGGACTGCAGGCCTGATGTGATCATATCTGCCAGTTTTTCAGGAGGAAATAGAAGTTTCATCAAATAAAATTTTGTCAGCCAAAAACTGAGTATCTTGTTTCTACTCCAACTCAGGTGGTAATGACAATTTGGAAATATATTTCTAGATATAATACTACATTAATTTTCTCAACTCTCACTTGAAGACCAAAAGGTGGAATAAATTTGTGATATTTTACTATATCTATTGTGAAGTATAAACATTTTACATCATATAACTATTATGCAATATTTATTAATATTTAAAGATTTAAAAACAATTTTTAAAAGAGTGTTGTGCCTGCCAAATTTTGTGGATTTACCAAAATATCTGAATTGCAATTTTTATAAAAATTCTTGAGAATTTTTAAAGAGGAAGAGAAAAAAAGAAACTCTTGAATAATTTATCTCTTCACTATGTTATTGGTTTGTTATCAGAATCAAGTAAGAAAATGCATGTGGAAGGGATATTTTATAAAATGCTATACAAAGATAAGGAATTATTACATTTGTATTTTATTTTATTTTGTGAAAAATGTTTGTCCTGGAACTTTTATCCTGGCACTCACAAACAATCATAGTATACTATCACAGTTGAGTAAAAGAGTGTACGCAGGACTGAGTTCACGTCTATGGATTTTTACCTTCTTGCTTACAATAATGTTCTATGTAGGAAATGAGTATAATGAAATAGATAAAATTTAGCCTTCAAGTCAGAGCTGATAAAGAACTTAATGCATGTAGTATGTATGAACATGTATTTCAGAAATAACCTTGTCAAATATCAGAATAGAAAAAAAGTTTTTTCTACCAACTAGTTAATTTGCTATGAGGTAAAATTAATAACTATATAATTCTTCAGTTCAGTTCAGTTCAGTCACTCAGTCGTGTCTGACTCTTTGCAATCCCTTGAATCACAGCACACCAGGCCTCCCTGTTCATCACCAACTCCTGGATGAGCTGGTGATGAACTCATGCCCATCTAGTTGGTGATGCCATCCAGCCATCTCATCTTCTGCCATCCCCTTCTCTTCCTGCTCCCAATCCCTCCCAGCACCAGAGTCTTTTCCAATGAGTCAACTCTTCACATGAGGTGGCCAAAGTACTGGAGTTTCAGCCTCAGTATCAGTCCTTCCATTGAACACCTAGGGCTGATCTCCTTTAGAATGGACTGGTTGGATCTCCTTGCAGTCCAAGGAACTCTCAAGAGTTGTCTCCAACACCACAGTTCAAAAGCATCAATTCTTTGGCGCTCAGCTTTCTTCACAGTCCAACTCTCACATCCATACATGTCATATCACTTCCCAAATGCATGGGAATACCAGAAAACTAACGAAGAAAACTAAGCAAATATGTATGTCATTGCATTTCTTTACACAGCAAGGGTAAGAAATAGGGACTTATTCTGTAGACGTAAACTTGAATAAATAGCTCTGGGGCCAAACCACAGTCCCTCACGGCTCACAGGATGTCTCATGATGAACTTCTCCTGCTTTTACCTCTTAAGTAAAGAGAACGTGAAGCAGGTTTTCATCCCCAGTTTTTACAGAGCTTTCCACTGAGACTTTACAGCCAGACTGACTAGATTCTGAGTTCTGTCATTTACTGTTAGAATGTGCAAATTATTTAATTTTCTTATTGCCAGGTTCTTGATACATAAATGTCTGGTATTAAAAGTACTTACCTTTTAGACAAGGAACATCTAAAACTGACTCCAATTTATTAACAAAGAGTAATTTTTAGATTTTGTGCTCTCAAGGAAGATAACTGTTTTTCAAACAGAAAAAGAGATTCTACTCCGCATTGTCTGCTGCTGTACGTTATTTTGACATACAAGAAATATTCATTGTGTGGGTTTTGATAGTATTCAAGAGAGATTTATTATTCTCTTGACTTCAGTTTTAGAAAGAGCTAATTTCATATATATGTATAAATTATATGCTAAGAAATAACATTAATAAATTATATATGTAACTTTCAATGTCCCAGTGTGTTTTCTTTCCCACAATGTAATTGCTATTATTCAAAAATATTCTCTGTTACACAAATTGGAGTGCATTTTAGATTCTAATAGAAATATCTGTTAGCAGTTACTTAGGAATCTGACTGTGTGACAGGCACTGGGCTAAACATATCACACACACCATTGCGTCGGTAAGGAATAAAAGTAGAAACTTTGGAGTAGACATTCTGAGTTCAAATTTCAGCTGAGCTAATTTTTAGCTAAGTGAATAAGGGGAAATTATGCAACCTCTCTGTGTCTCAGTTTGCACAACTGTAATATGGATCCCATATAGAGCTGTTAAAAGGATTAACTAACTATAGCTTTCAGGTCAGTGCCTGGCATATAGAAAGCACAGAATTAGTAATTATTCATATTAAATATTTTGACACTTCTGTTTTATTTTTTTCAGGATCACTATAGTAGGCCTAAATAGCAAAACTGGCTACGAGAAGAATTTCAAATTCTAATATTTGTTGTTACTTTGGTTGAGTCATATGAAGTCACTGAGCTTTAATTCACTTATCTGTAAAACATGCCAACAAGATTTGACTAATGACCTACTATTATTGTTAAGTAGAATAATGTAACAGAATTCCTCAAAAGGTATAAAACCATAATGAAAATACAAGCATCTTCTTACCTAAACACAGGAAAAAATGAATATTCATTATATCTTGCCTTTTCTTTCATAACATTTCCCTCAGTCCACTCTAACCCCACCCAATAGAGGGTTTCAAAACTACAATCCCAAATGGCAATGGTTGCTATATGTGTTTGAAGATACAATGTACCAAACAAGAAATATCTAAAATAGCTGCTTTCTTAAAGAACAAACCATAATCTGGAACAAGTTCTTCCATGTGCAAAAATCAAATAAGAAAATATGCATTTTCTAATTCATAAGAGGAAAACAATGACAGCATTTTCTCAAGATTGAGACTATCTTTTGTTTATTTTTTTCCTTGTCTTTCCTACCTGCCTATTCTTTATCTGCTAGGGAACTTGAAAGTGACAAAATGAATTGTTGAGTATCAAACACATGTTAATTAAAAGTCTCAGACTCAGCCATCTTTTTTCCTTGGCAGCATCTTTTCTGATTGATACATGTACCTGCGGTTTTGCTCTTTATTTTGTTGATAAAATATCATTTTTCCTGCTATTTAGTGGTTATGACACTGGGTGGAAATGTTTCAGGGTAACACATTGTCCAAGGGGAAGCACTTCTGTGGTATTTCCCACACTAGGCAGAAGAACTTTTCAGTAATGAGGTAGGATTTTACCAAACCAAGTAGAGACTTGTGAAAATAATTGGACATACTCTTCCCTTGGAATGGAGATTTTTTAAATGACTAAAATGTACATGATATGGTTACCTAAAACTTAATTTTTCCAGCAACTCCGGAAACCATATATTGGTCTTGTTAAAAACAAAACAAAACAAAAAAAACTTAGTCACTGAAATTCACTAGTGGGAATCAATATGTGACTAGTTATCAGATATGACTAAAACAACTTTTCTCTTATTTTACAATAGAGAAAATTCTGCTGCTAAGTCAGAATTTATTTGAGTTTTCAGTAGACACCTGTGATTGGATGGTGTTTTGGATTTAAACTTTGCTTTGTAATTCTTCTAAATCTTTTCTTACTATGTACTCCTAAAAGTCGAAAAATGTGGAATTTTTCTTTGGATGCTCTAGGCTGATAAAGTATGAAATTTCTTTGAAGTTTTCTGTTTCATTTTTTTAAAGTTGTGTGAACTTTGCATTCTGTTTGTCAATATAGGTGAAACTCTTTTAAAAGAAAAAGATATAAAAATAAAAATAATAAAATTAATAGTAATGTATAGGATACTAATGTCTAGTAATGCATACAATGAAGATGTTTATCAATGAAGACAGTGTCTCAAATTTTTATGTCTATACAGATCTCCTAGTAATTTTGTTATGATATAGATTCAAATCCAGTTGTCTTGAGAAGGGCCTAATATTCTGCATTTCTGAAGGCTCCTGTGTAAGGAGATGCTGCTGGTCTCCAAACTATTTTCTGAGTAGCAAAGTTTTAAAAGGACAACTGAAAAAAATATCCAGATGAGCCTTATGTACACTTATTAGAGAGGTGTGAAATTCTGAAGTCATGTAGAAATATAAAGGTAATGCATATGAGTACTGATTTTTAAATTATAAACAAAACATAAACATTCGTCATTTCAATTAAATTCTATCTACCTAAATAATTACACAGGCCAGGCTGCGACAGCGGAGGAGAGGCTGAGAGGAGCTACCCCACGCCCGAGGTCAGGGGCAGTAGCCGAGAAGAGCAACCCCACGTTCAAGGAGTGGTGGCTGCGCAGGCACAGGAGGGCTGAGAGGAGCTAATCCATGTTCAAGGTCAGGAGGGGTGGCAGTGAAGAGATATGCCTCATCCAAGGTAAGGAACAGCCACTTCGCTTTGCTGGAGCAGCTGTGAAGAGATACCCCACGTCCAAGGTAAGAGAAACCAAAGTAAGACGGTAGGTATTGCAAGAGGGCATCAGAGGGCAGACACACTGAAACCATATCACAGAAAACTATTCAATCTAATCACACTAGGACCACAGCCTTGTCTAACTCAATGAAACTAAGCCATACTCTGTGGGGCCACTCAAGATGGGTGGGTCATGGTGGAGAGGTCTGACAGAATGTGGTCCACTGGAGAAGGGAATGGCAAACCACTTCAGTATTCTTACCTTGAGAACCCCACAAACAATATGAAAAGGCAAAATGATAGGATACTGAAAGAGGAACTCCCCAGGTTGGTAGGTGCCCAATATGCTACTGGAGGTCAGTGGAGAAATAAATCCATAAAGAATGAAGGGATGGAGCCAAAGCAAAAACAATACCTAGTTGTGGATGTGACTGGTGATAGAAGCAAGGTCTGATGCTTTAAAGAGCAATATTGCATAGGAACCTGGAATGTTAGGTCCATGAATCAAGGCAAATTGAAAGTGGTCAAACAGGAGATGGCAAGAGTGAACATCAGCATTCTGGGAATCAGAGAACTAAAATGGACTGGAATGGGTGAATTTAACTCAGATGATCATTATATCTACTACTGTGGGCAGTATTCCCTTAGAAGATTTGTAGTAGCCATCATAGTCAACAAAAGAGTCCAAAATGCAGTACTTGAATGCAATCTAAAAAACGACAGAATGATCTCTGTTCGTTTTCAAGGCAAACCATTCAATATCACAGTTATCCAAGTCTATGCCCCAACCAGTAATGCTGAAGAAGCTGAAGTTGAACTAGAGTGCCTAATGAACTATGGTATGAAGTTTGTGACATTGTATAGGAGACAGGGATCAAGACCATTTTTTGCATGGAAAAGAAACGCAAAAAGCAAAATGGCTCTCTGGGGAGGCCTTACAAATAGCTGTGAAAAGAAGAGAAGCAAAAAACAAAGGAGAAAAGGAAAGATATAAGCATCTGAATGCAGAGTTCCAAAGAATAGCAAGAAGAGATAAGAAAGCCTTCCTCAGCGATCAATGCAAAGAAATAGAGAAAAACAACAGAAGGGGAAAGACTAGAGAATACGTCAAGAAAATTAGAGATACCAAGGGAACATTTCATACAAAGATGGGCTCGATAAAGGATAGAAGTGGTATGGACCTAACAGAAGCAGAAGATATTAAGAAAAGGTGGCAAGAATACTCAGAAGAACTATACAAAAAACATCTTCACAACCAAGATAATCACAACGGTTTGATCACTCACCTAGAGCCAGATATTCTGGAATGTGAAGTCAAGTGGGGCGTAGAGAACATCACTACAAACAAAGCTAGTGGAGGAGATGGAATTCCAGTTGAGCTATTTCAAATCCTGAAAGATGATGCTGTGAAAGTGCTGAAAGTGCTCAATATGGCAGCAAATTTAGAAAACTCAGCAGTGGCCACAGACTGGAAAAGGTAAGGTTTCATTCCAATCCCAAACACAGGCAATGCCAAAGAATGCTTAAACTACAGCACAATTGCACTCATCTCACATGCTAGTCAAGTAATACTCAAAATTCTCCAAGCCAGGCTTCAGCAATACCTGAACCATGAACTTCCAGATGTCTAAGTCAGTTTTAGAAAAGGCAGAAGTGGCAGAGATCAAATTGCCAACATCTGCTGGATGATGCAAAAAGGTAGAGAGTTTCAATAATAGAGTTTCAATCTATTTTTGCTTAATTGGCTATGCCAAAGCCTTTGACTGTGTAGATCAAAATAAACTGTGGAAAATTCTTCAAGAGATGGGAATACCAGACCACCTGACCTGTCTCTTGAGAAATCTGTATGCAGGTCAGGAAGCAACAGTTAGAACTGGACATGGAACAACAGACTGGTTCCAAATAGGAAAAGGAGTACGTCAGGGCTGTATATTTTCACTCTGCTTATTTAACTTCTATGCAGAGTACATCATGAGAAATGCTGGGCTGGAAGAAGCACAAGCGGGAATCAAGACTGCTGGGAGAAATCTCAATAACCTCAGATATGCAGATGACACCACCCTTATGGCAGAAAGTGAAGAGGAACTAAAAAGCCTCTTGATGAAAGTGAAAGAGGAGAGTGAAAAAGTTGGCTTAAAGCTCAACATTCAGAAAACAAAGATCATGGCATCTGGTCCCATCACTTCATGGGAAATAGATGGGGAAACAGTGGAAACAGTGTCAGACTGTATTTTTTTTTTTTTGCTCCAAAATCACTGCAGATGGTGACTGTGGCCATGAAATTAAAAGACTCTCACTCCTTGGAAGAAAAGTTATGACCAACCTAGATAGCATTTTCAAAAGCAGAGACATTACTTTGCCTACTAAGGTCCGTCTAGTCAAGGCTATGGTTTTTCCTGTGGTCATGTATGGATGTGAGAGTTGGACTGTGAAGAAGGCTGGGAGCCAAATAATTGCTGCTTTTTTTTTTTTTAAATTTTTTTCAATTGCTGCTTTTGAACTGTGGTGTTGGAGAATACTCTTGAGAGTCCCCTGGACTGCAAGGAGATCCAACCAGTCCATTCTAAAGGAGATCAGCCCTGGGATTTCTTTGGAAGGAATGATGCTAAAGCTGAAGCTCCAGTACTTTGGCCACCTCATGTGAAGAGTTGACCCATTGGAAAAGACTCTGATGCTGGGAGGGATTGGGGGCAGGAGGAGAAGGGGACGACAGAGGATGAGATGGCTAGATGGCATCATGGACTCGATGGACGTGAGTCTGAATGAACTCCGGGAGTTGGTGACGGACAGGGAGGCCTGGCGTGCTGCGATTCATGGGGTCGCAAAGAGTCGGACACGACTAAGCGACTGAACTGAACTGAACTGAGCTGATGGGCTTCCCAGGTTGAACTAGTGATAAAGATCCTACTTGCCAATGCAGAAGATAGAAGAGATGCCGGTTCAATCCCTGGGTCAGGAAGATCCCCTGGAGGAGAGCATAGCAGCCCATTCCAGTATTCTTGCCTGGGAAATCTTGTGGACAGGGGAGCCTGGCAGGCTACAGTCCATGGGTTCATAAAGAGCTGGACATGACTGAAGCGACTTAGCATAGCACAGCATCCAAGGTACTAAAAATATGTTGAACTGAATAGATTTTTTAAGGTATGTTCTACAATAAAGCAGAATTCCATAATATCTGACTCAGATAATATTTAGTCTCAGAAATTTGACTTGATGTTTACCTAATGCAAGATACAGCATAATCATATTATGAGAAAAGTGAGGATCTGAATTCATCATTCAAGTCATTATGAAGTTATTCTAGAAGAACTCTACCATTTTGAATAGTTTCAAATACACTTTTTACATTTTCCTGGTCTGGGAAATAGACATTTATATATTATATCTATTTATTAGAGATAGTTTTTTCATAGTACCTTTAAAATCAGTACTTCAAAGGGAGGGGTACTGAGTGTCCAAAAATCCTACTATTTGTTAGTAAAATATTAAAGTGTTAGAAAATCATCTAACACAGCTACACTTTTCTCCAAAATTTAAAATATTTTAAGTTTCTGAGAGCTTAACTTGTGCAATTAGATCAGTGAGAGCTGAGCAAGAGAGAAGTTCAAAGAGTGGCTCAATCAAACCACTAAACCAGAAAAGTGGAAAATTGCATTTTGTTGCTTTGAGTTAAGTAGGTTATTACATGAATATGTATGCACATGTTTGTTTTCTATGTTTATTAATTTGGAGCTCTTCACTTCTCTTTTACCCTCCTATAGCCCCTTATTTAACAGAGTTGATATTTTGGTTTCATTTCTTTAATCTCTTGATGGCATTTCTCACAGTAAAAGCTTTTCCTCATCTCATTTTAATATATTTAGTATTTAAGAAGAGTACCTATTTGCAAACCCATTTATTAGTCATGCTCCAAAGTAAATACTCTGTATGAGCCCTCTGGAATCCCTGAAATTAAACTAGATAACTAACTCAAATGAATATAGGGCTGATGTGCTTTCAATCAGATAGCAATGTGCAACAGATGATCCCACTTTGATTACTTGTGTATCTTCATGCAAAACCAGGATGTACTGTAGAGCATGGTATTTATCTTGGATTTTATAGGCCCATGAACTGATTTCAGGGATCCATAAACTAGTTGATAATAGGTGGAATTATAGGTGTATATATATATGATTTGGATGTATATTTTTCTGGAAAGAGGAGATATTGCTTTCAGGAACTTCTCAAAAGGGCTTAAAGCCCCCTAAAAGAGTAAGAATCACTGTCATAAGCCAAGACCAGGATAATAGGAAATGCAAATTATGCAAGCTAAGATAAGATATGGAAGAATATGGCAAATATTACCAGCAGTCCTAAAAATCCTCAAGTGGGCAGGAAACACTAGCATTGGTGAACTACTACTATGAGGCAGGTTCTGTGTCACATGCTTTTTGTATCTCATTATATATTAACTACATTTCTGTGAGATGATTCTCCTTTACTCTATTTCACAATTGAAAATTTTGAGAGTCAGAAGAACTAAATGTTTTTCAATTTGTTGTTGTTGTTTAGTCGCTAAGTCATGTCCACCTCCTTTGTAACTCCAGTGACTGTAACCTGTCAGGCTCCTTTGTACATGGAATTTCCCAGGCAAGAATACTGGAGTGGGTTGCCATTCCCTTCTCCAGGGGACCTTCCCGGCCCAGGGATGGAACCCACATCTCCTTCATTAACAGGTGGATTCTTTACCACTGAACCACCTGGGAAGCCCAATTAGCAATTAGACCTCAACTTTTATTGACACAATTATTTGTACTGGTCACGACTTCATGCATTATTTCATATAATCCTCACAACAACCTCCTGAGGAAAGTGTTGCTGTTCACTCAGTTGTGTCTGACTCTGCAACCTCATGAACTGCAGCTCACTGTGCTTCATCCTTATTTAATAGATGAGTAAATGGAAATTTAGAAGTTTATGTCGCTTACTCAAAACGACACAATTAGAGAAAAGCAGAAGCAAGATAAAATCAAACTACATAAAACAAATTATAGACCTATATAGTAGTATTTTAAATCAGATGTAACTCAAAATTTATATTAATCTTATTAGGGCACAACTCCTAAAAATGAAACAACATTAATTTATAATTTATAGTCTACCAAAAAGATTTTACATCTTAAAGGGAATAAGAGTAGGAGAAAATAGTATTAGAAGACCTGTAAGAATTGGCTAAAACTCTTTAGACAAGAGATGAGTTCAAGAGATTCTTCTTTGTTTAGAATTTTAGGACTTAAGAGAAAAATCTTAATATAATATAGTCCAACTGCCATTTGATGCTGAATTTCCTCTACTCCCTCTCATTCAGATCAGTAGCCAGTTTTTGCTTAAAATTTTCTTTGGGGAAAAACTCATTATCTCTTGGATAGCCCATTATAATGTTTTAAATTTTCACAACGGAAAAATTAATACTGTTCTTGTTCAGTTGCTAAATCATTGGCAACCCCATGGACTGCAGCACACCAGGCTTCCTTATCTTTCACTGTTCTCTGGAGTTTGCTCAAACTCAAGTCCATTGAGTCAGTGATTCCATCCAACCATTTCATTTTCTGTTGGCCCCTTCTCCTCGTACCCTCAATCTTGTCCAACATCAAGGTCTTTTCCAAAGAGTTGTCTCTTCACATCAGATGGCCAAATATTGGAGTTTCGGCTTCAGCATCAGTCCTTCCAATGAATATTCAGGTTTGATTTCCTTTAGGATTGACTGGTTTGATCTCCTTGCTGTCTTGGATAAGGGAATGGCAAACCACTCCAGTATTCTTGCCTCAGGAACCCCATGAACAGTATGAAAAGGTAGAAATTATAAAGGAAATAAATTATTTCCTGGCCTGGAATATAATTCAACTAAGTTGAGCAACCTAAGGCTAAATTCATATAGAGAACATATAAATATTATCTTCCTTTTTTTTTTCATTCCGCTTGAGTATTTGTCCTCTTTTGGTTTTATATGTCCTCTTTTGTTTTACGACTATTTTTATTGACCAAAAACAGATGCAAAATATCAAAGATCTTTATTCTTAGTTACTGACTGACAGCAATAAGCTTTACCGTTCTTTGATTTTTCAAATCCAAATTTATCTGAGATCTACTGGTGCAGTTAGATGGTTCTTTCTGGGAAACTAGCCATTCTCTCACTCATCAGAATCTTTTGTGATTACAGAGTTAAAATTGCATTTGTGATAACATTTTCATCTTAGAAGCCTCATGACACAATCTGATTCATAATTCTTATATTTTTAACAAAATGTATCAGAAAATAAGCTTTTCCCCTTCCTTCCAACTGCCTTATTTTTTTCTCTAATGTTTTCTTGTGTGATAATCATCAGGGTCACCCTCAAATAGGTGGTGAATTGGCAAATAACAAGTGAATAGACCAGACTAACTGAAAATGCTGGTACTGAATTGTGAAGAAACAAAATACAAATTGCTAATAAGAGATCTGTGTTACTTTTACCAGTGTAAAAAGAATCTATAAAGAGTAAAATAGTCTTCCAATTTTTAATATATGTCTTCTAGTTCTGATCAAGGTTGATCATAAACCTGATAATCTAGTGATATCTTAAGCTCATTTATATTCATTTAAACAGTGAATAACCTGATTTTCTCCTTTTTTCCCCCTATAATATGTTTGCAACTCAAGCTTCTGGAAAAGTCATGGTAGAAGCCTTTTGTACCCTGTGCTTCTGCCTAAGACATCTGAAGTTTCTTCAATAAGAGAGAGATTTTTGAGCCATATTTAATAAAGGAAAAGAAAAACACCCTAAATCACTAGGATTCTCAACCATCATCTACTTTCATATGTTAACACAATGTAAAGTTTAGAGAAAAATGTAACTGTTTGTCCAAATAGAAGTAGTGAGTGTAGTATAGTAATCTGGTTCCATCTACTTACTTTCCCACATATAATGGAAAGAACTTTCAAGACTATTATCAAGATAATATATCTTTATCCTAAAGATATGGGGGTACAAGTTTTATGGTTACCATTTTTTCTCTTGAAACACTCCTACAACATTCCTATTCTTGTTATTTCTAAACTAATTCATTTCCAATACCCAAAAGTGGCATAGGTTTTGCTTTTATCTATTTTCTTTCTCATATATGTTGTTACTCAATATCATCTGCCTTTACACTAGTCTTCAGACATGTGCTATCATCACTATAGTAACATCCTTCCACAGAATGAGCTTTCAGCTTTCTGCATGCTCTGTTTTTGTCCATTATCTATTTCAAGAAGTATGGTATGGCAAAAGTCACTAAATGACATAAACACCTTGCTTGTAATAAATTGATCACATTAAAACCAATAATAATATATTATGCTATGTACTTCTAAAGTTTAAAAATATAATTTAAGTTTGTTTTTCCATAATCCAGAGGAAATACATAATCAACTGTCCCTTTGCCTTAGTTCAGTCCCTTGTGAGAGCTTATCTGTACTTTTCAATATTTTAAGCGTACATGTAATGTCTTGAAAAGAGTAATTTTCTATCCATCTTCCTGCTTCCATAGAATCTACAGGTGTGTAGGCTTCATTTCCTAAATAAATTCTGGGGCACCTTGTCATCTAATTCGAAAAGGAAGTTATCTCCTCAGTTTAGAAACATAACTTTTTAAAATCTCATTAGAATGGATTTTGTTTGAGAACAGGATAATAAAGGGTGGAAGATGACAAAATTTAAGTTCCCAAGCAAGCAAATCTGGTGCAAGCAATCTGGTGCCATTAATGCTAGAGCTGTCAGAAACGTAGCTTGCAATAACAGGAACAGATAGCACTTTTTTTTCAGAGCCTAACTTAAAGCTTCAACAGTAAGCAGGGAATGACATTTACATTGAGATGCAAATTACAGCCAATGACACTGTTCATTTATGTAAGATGAGTTTATTTTGGTGTTCAGAAATATAAATTGAAACCTTGTGTTTTCTTTTAAAGAGACTGCATAGAAAGTAAAGCTTAAACTTGCCCCTGACATACCAGGAAAATGCAAAGATCATTTCACTGCCTAAATATGAGTATTGATACAATGCAAAGGTAATTCTGTTTAAGAAGTTATCTAAATTAGTAAGATTATTTCTAAGTTCTCTTGGAAAGACCATCACTTTTGAGGCAATGGAAAGTCTATAAAACAGTAAAAACTCTTCATGCAGAAATATGCAAACACTTCTCCCTTAGCCCTGAACATTAGGTAAATAAGTTCACAACTGTGTACCCTAGAAGACAACTCATGTATTTCATAGGACTAAAAGATTGAAAGATATTTTGAAATGCTATTTAATTTTAATTTCTATCTCCTGGTACAAACAGATTATAGGTTTATTTTTGCTATATAAACTCTTAGAGAATACGATCCTCTAATACCTGTGATACTGTATTAAAACAATTTATCATACGAAACCCTAACACTAAGTCCTTCCAGTTAGTACCCTGACTTAAACCTTCCTTAGTGGAAACCCAAAACAATGATCAACTACCATATAGTGTGTATTTAAATTTGCTCCTTCAATAACTCTGCATAATCCTATCACAGCACCAGTCACACTGGAAAAAATCTACACCTGTCTCTCTCACCTGCTGGACTGGTCACCCTTTGATGGCAGTGTATCTTCCTAGTGTCTATCTTAGTATCTGGAACACAGTATGCATTCAGTAAAGGTTGAGTTATGTTTATTATATTCTTTCACACTATTTTTTAATCTAAATACTTTCAAACATTTTAGTTATTAAGAGTTATTTCTCAAACTCTTTCTGGAATTCATCAACACAATTTATCAACATCATCCCAATAAATGTTTTGCAGTTATGATAATAACACAAACTGTAGCTTTTTAGTTGCTTTGCTATTATTTTCAAGGCCCATCAAGTTGTCATGTCATACACTGCTTATAGTATAATCTTTATGACTAATATACAGTCTGTATTTGAGATAATTTAAGGGGAAAATAAATGCTGCTTAGTACCAACCATACTGTTGATTCTACCTTAACATATTGCTATAATCCTCAGTTATGTTGGAAGAAAAATGATCAAGGCAACCTTAATAATAAATAGAAGGCAAATATCAGTAATAACAATAGTTTAAAAAGAGATAATGTCAAAGCTATTTCCAGAAGTCATCTTCTCATTGTTTTAGAGATTGTGGCAATTCTCTCTTGGGTTCTAGTTAACCAGACTCCTTCCATCCCTTTCCCTACTCTGGCATCCTGAATGACTTTGACAAAGCTCACACCAGCCTTGCTGCAGCAAGGGTATTTCATAAACATCAAACTCTGATATAGTTCCACTATAACTAAGATTATTAATTCATTCATTCAACTAATATTTTTAAAGCTTTTGTTGTTTATCAGACATTTTTCTGAACACTAAACAATTATTAGAAAGAAAAACTCGACTTTGGAGTTTATATCTAGTACAGACAGACCATAAATATATGTGAATACATACACAGTGTATTAGATTGTGTTAAGTATCTAACACAGGCTGAGGAAATAAACAGGTTGAGGTGATCATACAAATCATGGTGCAAAATGAAAGACTTTTGTACATAAAAGGAAAGATGGGTATTTATAATAACACAAGTAAACAGTCATAAACCAGAACTGTCCCACATGGACAGGACAAATAGCCACTGTAGGTGAGGGAGATTAGAAATGTTTTGGGGTACAAGAAAATGCCGTAATTCCTATGATCTAGAAATTTGAAAATTAGGTAGCTAACTCACAGGCATCGAGCAGCAGTAACTGTTTAGAGAACATTCGCCACAGTAACATTTCATCATCGTTGTTGTTGTTGCTCAGTTGCTGTTGTCTGAC
The DNA here is from genome assembly GCF_001704415.2 of Capra hircus. Lineage (NCBI taxonomy): Eukaryota > Metazoa > Chordata > Mammalia > Artiodactyla > Bovidae > Capra > Capra hircus. The sequence goes on from NC_030813.1 coordinate 28,049,397, forward strand.
TCTTTGCGACCCCATGGACTGCATCCTCCACTATCTCCCAGAATTTGCTTAAATTCATATTCATTGAGTCAGTGATACTATCTGACCATTTCATCCTCTGCCACCCACTTCTCCTTTTGCCGTCAAACTTTCCAAGCACCAAGGTTTTCAAAGAATTTTCAAAATTTCAAAATTTTGAAAATTTCCAAAGAATTTTCTCTTCCCATCAGGTGGCCAAAGCATTGGATCAGTCCTTCCAATGAATATTTACAGTTGAATTTCTTTAGGATTGATTAGTTCGATCTCCTTGCTGTCCAAGGGACTCTCAAGAGTCTTCTCCAGATCCACAACTAAAAGCATCAATTCTTTGGTGCTCAGCCTTCTTTATGGTCAAACTCTCACATCCATACATGATTCCTGGAAAAACCAAAGCTTTGACTATACAGATCTTTGTCAGCAAAGTGTTGTCTCTGCTTTTTAGTATACTCTCTAGGTTTGTCATAGCTTTCTTTCCAAGAAGCAAGTGTCTTAATTAAATGGCTGCAGTTACCATTTGCAGTGATTTTGAAGCCCCCCAAAATGAAATCTGTTACTGCTTCCAATTTTTCCCCCTTCTATTTGCCATGAAGCGATGGGAACAGATGCCATGATCTTAGCGTTTTGAATGTTGTGTTTTAAGCCAGTCAGCTATGGCAATCCACTCCAGTATTCTTGCCTGAGGAATCCCATGGACAGAGGAGTCTGGCGGGCTACAACCCATGGGATCACAAAGAGTCAGACATGACTGAGTAACTAACACTAACTAACTAACCAACAGCTTTTTCCTTTCCCTTTCACCATCATCAAGAGGCTCTTTAGTTTCTCTTCACTTTCTGCCATTAGAGTGGTATCATCTGCACATCTGAGGTTGTTGATATTTCTCCTGGCAATTTTGATTCCAGCTTGTGATTTATCCAACCTGGCATTTCACAGGATGTATATCAACATTAAATAAACAGGGTGGCAATATACAGCCTTGACATACTTCTTTCCCAATTCTGAACCAGTTAGTTGTTCCATGTCCAGTTCTAACTGTTGCTTCTTGACTTGCATACAGGTTTCTCAGGAGACAGGTAAGATGATTTGACATTCTCATTTTTTAAGAATTTTCCACAGTTTACTGTGATCCACACAGTCAAAGGCTTTAGCGTAGTCAAAGAAGCAGAAATAAATGTTTTTCTGGAATTCCCTTGCTTTATGATCCAGTGAATGTTGGCAATTTGGTCTCTAGTTCTTCTTCAATTTCATCATCATCATAACGTTATGAGATATATGCTATTATTATTTCTATTTGATGGTTCATGAAATATATGCACAGAGATTTGAGAGCAGCATTTTCTTAAGAATGCTCTTTTCATTACCTCCTAGCTCTACTGCCTCTTCTGGACTCCTTTCCCCATTAGCCTGAAATGCCCATGCCCATATTTTCTCTTTCAAGGAGGCCTCTGCATGTGATTCAATAAGATATCATGCTTACCAAATATGGTGATTTAAAATAGAGACACTGAATTATGATCATAATTACAGAGTTTGTGAATCTGGGGATATAATTATTTTCATGGGTCTTTTTTGGTGGCAAAAGTCCTTAGACAGAGCCTCCAGTGTTTGGCCACAAATCTATGTTTTCTTTCTCCTGATATAACTCTGTACTGAGACTTGATGAATTGTCTCACATATTTTTTTTTTCACTTTTATTTATATTAAGATAATAGGGAATATATATATTAAGAAAATAGGAAATAAAGTCAGTTGTTAGACAAACGTAGTTATAAAATCAAATTATGTCTTTTCTCTAGAGACACTTGTAAGCAAAAATGTACCTAAAAATGTTTTTTCTAAGCATAAATTATTTTAGAAAGTTATTCCCCTAAATAAATGGTAAGAAATAATCATATGCTGTCCACATATGAGTCAGTGGATATCTTCATTTTTACTATAATTAAATCAATAAAACATAAGCAAGCCAATAATAGACACTGGATTATTTATATTATATCAAAATAATAAATATTCTGAAAATATCCAGGGTTGTAAGAGTATTATCACATGAACACAGGCATATTTTCTGGTGGCAGAATAACTTGTTATAGTCCATTTAGAAAGCAATGTGACAGCACTTTTGAAAAAAAAGAAAAGGTAGAGTTTGTAAATTTAGTCTCAGCACCTAGACATAGAAAAATTATATTAAGAAAAATAAACAAATGATGTATAATTCTATTGACATAAATAAACAAAATTGAAAAAATCTAAATGTTCCAAAATGAATGGAGGTGAATTAATTCATTGAGTTACATCATCTCTATAGAATATTTTGTATAAATTAAAAATCTCCTTTTGGGAAGTTTTATGCCATTGATGTAAGGCAATCTGATGTAGAAATATTAAACTAAAAGGAAGAAAATACAAAGTTTCATTTGTTATATAAATATATTTGTGTAAACCATGGATATTAGTAGGAATTGAAAGAAACCATACAAGATAAAAATTAAAATGAAGTAGATGTATTAGAATTATGGGATTATATATAATTTTAATGAGTTTTCATTATTATTAAAGATTGCACATTAATACAATTTTTTAAATCACTGAGCATAAGTCTTATTCATATATTATAATCTCCAGAGAGGCAATTTATAGTCCTACATTTTAAGAGGCCATGTAAATGAAATGGTACTCTTTTTGTATTATACTTGGATTGGTTTAAAGTGTTTCCTATCAATTAAGCATTCTAAACTTCCACAGAGGAAATTGTAGGAAGAGAACAAAGTTGAGGAAAATTGTCAGAGAGCTTTGATGAAATCTGTAACAAGTGTAAACTCTGATAAAGCGTCTTAACAGAGACCTTTTTAAAGAAAATTGACATCCAGTCCATTTGTGTATTTTGAGGGATATCTGGAAAAGTTGATGGTGACCTGCAGAGAGAGAGATCCATGATACTTAGTAACACAAATGTCTCTGATAGTTCTTCATGGATAAAATTTGATGGTTATATATGCCCCACAGCTCGGTTTTAAATGAATTACTTTGAAACTATGACAGGCTTTATATATATCTCTTCAAGTTGAAGCTATACAAATAAATAAAGATATATTAAAATTGTTAACTATATATATGTTTGAAATTATGAGTTCCCTGCAAAAAAAATATTTAAAAACCAAGATTAATTAGAGGGTTGAGACTAAGAAGTTAAGAAAGCTTAAATGCCTTATCCTTGCATAGACTATACATTTGTCATTTAATATTTAGAGAAACAGCTCTTTGACTTGACATTTGAAAAAAGTGCTGTCTTAACAATGTTATCTAGGAAATTGAGGAAGTGCTATTTGTCAATTTCCCATTCTGGAAGATTGGAATGAAAGCAGATGTTAACCCAAGAATGGAAAGGTTACTGCAAAATACATGAATGTGGGTGCTTGGAAAATAAATAATATTGAATATATTTACATGTAGGCTTTGAATATCATTTGGCTCAAAGTTTTGTTAAATTTAAACAAATGCTAAAAAAGCTCTTGTGATATAGCCATTAAGGTTTCTTATTTCCCAAGCAATACTAAACTTTGTCAGCTTCAGGAGAGCAAATAATGCAAAGCTTCAGGAAGATGAATAATGATTAAATGTCCCTCTGCTCCAAACAGTCTTTGTGTTGGTCTTAAGGAGGAAGAAGAAAGTATGGATAAGTCGTGGTCTGAAGCTGGTCTTATTATTTTGGCCAAGGGCCAAAAGGGACATTCTCTAGGGGACTTACCATCCAGATAATCTTTTAAGGTAAGCTTACTTTTTACAACTCCCTGTTTAAGTTGAGAAACCTACACATAAAATTGGATCAAGTAACTTGGCCATGGTCAAACCTCTGTTTCAAAAATACTATCTATATTACATCTATGGCATCCATTATCAATCCCTTAACCAATTCTTTCTGTGTCCAGAGTTCAAGGTTGAAAAATGCAAGGTTGGGGGAGGAGAGCTTAAAACTGGTTCCATTTCTATGTTTTCATTCTTTGTATGCAGCCTTGACTTCAATTAAGACAGCATTAAGATATCTCCCATGCCCAAATTATAAAAATAATAATCATTTGGTTGGCATTTCTACCACAATGATGATTAGCACGAGTAACCATGGGAAAGAACTCCATAGAAACCAGTTGGAATGGCATTGTATGCCATGGGATGTATGTACTGAGGGAATGACTTAAAAGTGTGTGACTATATTACTAGGAATTCTCTATAAAATGAACAGCAATATTTATGGATAATTTAAGCTAAACATCTAGTTAGCAAGCAAGATAAAAAGTTCAAGGTAAATCAATAATTTTGTTGTAACAGGAGTAAGAGCATTCCAATGCATTTAGTTCAAGTATGTAAACTCTACTAATAAGAACATTTTATTAGTCTTTTCTATTAGGTTTTTTTATGACATTGATTGTGAAACTATAATAAAGCCTTGTTGAGACTTTATAACCAAATAAAATGTGCTGACACATGGGTTACCTAACACATAATGCATAGTGCATGATGGCAACCACTTTTTAAAGATCTTGGCAAGCACATTTAATCAATAAATAAGACAGCTGTGTGTTAGGCACAGCTAGCATCATATTCAATACTATCTGTAATTCTGAATTCATGTTATAAAAACATTCCTAATACCTCAAGGAACAGAATTGATGTATGATATAGAGATAATAAATGATAGAGGAATTCATGGTATTTGAGTAATAAAAACATGTTTGATGACAAAGAGCATAACTGAGTTAGGCTCTAATAAAGGATGAGAATCTGAAGCAGTTAAAAAGGAGAAAGGAAAGTCATTAGAGGATAATATGTGCGAAGTCCAGACTTCCTAGATGGCAGTGGTAAAGGGCCCATCTGCCAATGCAGGAGACATAAGAGATGTGGGTTCTATCCCTGGGTTGGGAAGATCCCCTGGAGGAGGACGTGGAAACCCACTCCAGTATTCTCACCTGGAAAATCCCATGGACAGAGGAGCCTGGCAGGCTATGGTCCACAGGGTCACAAAGAGTCAGACATGAACAGAGTGACTTACACACATGCACACATGCACAAAGACCCCAGATGGTTGACAGATAGGGAGGATATTGTTATAGTTAAAACAAAAGCTAGTGATTGACCTTAGCATGTGCAAAGAACCCAGGTGGGTGAAAAAGACAAGAAGCTTAAAGGGATATTAATAGGCTTAAAACAGGAAACTCAAAAAGTATAAAATATGCTCAATCTCATTACAAAGACAGGTGTGAAATTAAAACAATAGTGACCATCCCTTTTACAAACATTATTTAAGCAACATGTATGGACCTAGAGATGATCATACTAAGTCAGTCAGAAGGAGAAAGATATAATATGATATTGTTTATATATGGAATTTAATAAATGATACAAACAAACTCATTTATGAAACAGAAACAGACTCACAGACATAGAAAACAAACTTATGGTTACCAAAGGCAAAGGTGGTGGGGCACGGATAAATTAAGAGTTTGGGATTAACATGTATACACTACTCTATATAAAATAGATAATGAACAAGGATGTAATGTACAGCAGCACAGAGAAATCTACTCAATATTCTGTAATAACTTATATGGGGAAGAATCTGAAAAATAATAATATATGTACATGTATAACTGAATCACTTTGTTTTACACCTGAAACTAACATAACATTGTACATCAACCATGTGCCAAAATAAAACAAAAATTTAATTTTTAAATATTAAGCATAAAACAGCAGTTTGCAACTCAGATTTAAAAGATGAATGTTTTCTCAATAGGTAAAAATCCTCAGTATTAACATTTAATGTGCACATGGAAAGGCAGATTTGCCTGCGCCAAATTTTCTTACCACCATGTCAGTCTGGTTTCACTCACATTCACTGGAAAAGTTGGGCAGTTTCTTTTTTGCTCAGCAATGGCCCTGGATCGGAAAGATCCCCTGTAGAAGGAATAGGCTATCCACTCCAGTATTCCTGGACTTCCCTGTTGGCTCAGCTGGTAAAGAATCTGCTTGCAATGTGGGAGACCTGGGTTTGATCCCTGGGTTGGGAAGATCCTCTGGAGAAGGGAAAGGCTATCCACTCCAGTATTCTGGCCTGGAGAATTCCATGGACTGTATAGTATATGGGGTCGCAAATAGTCAGACATGACTGAGCGACTTTTGCTTTCACTCTGGCCTGTTACTCCCAGTATTTTACAACCCTCAGTCATTGACTCCTAACCAGTGTCCTCTGGACTTCATCCATTTTCCCCCTTTTCTCAGGTCTATATTTCGTGAAAAACAAAAAAAAAATCAAGGTTCTCAATCAGCCCTATAAACCTACTGATTTAAGCCATGTTGTGCAAAGTACATGTTAAAAAATGCAAGATAATGTTAAACAAAATTGTATTCCTTCTGAATAGTGCCTAACAGTATGCATAGAAAACACAGAAACTCTTTGACAGTCCTTTCTTGGGGACCCAGGTATTAAGAGACAAGTACTCCCCAGTTTATTGTTCCTTTCATCTCCAATCTCTGCAAATCCCTTTCTGATTTTTCTTTCATCACAGAATTCTTCTTATTTACCCTCTCCTAATGGGAAATAGATGGGGAAACAGTAGAAACAGTGTCAGACTTTATTTTGGGGGGCTCCAAAATCACTGCAGATGGTGATTGCAGCCATGAAATTAAAAGACACTTACTCCTTGGAAGGAAAGTTATGACCAACCTAGCCAGCATATTCAAAAGCAGAGACATTACTTTGCCAACTAAGGTCCATCTAGTCAAGGCTATGGTTTTTCCAGTAGTCATGTATGGATGTGAGAGTTGGACTGTGAAGAAGGCTGAGCACCAAAGAATTGATGCATTTGAACTGTGGTGTTGGAGAAGACTCTTGAGAGTCCCTTGGACTGCAAGGAGATCCAACCAGTCCATTCTGAAGGAGATCAGCCCTGGGATTTCTTTGGAAGGGATGGTGCTAAAGCTGAAACTCCAGTACTTTGGCCACCTCATGAGAAGAGTGGACTCATTGGAAAAGACTCTGATGCTGGGAGGGATTGGGGGCAGGAGGAGAAGGGGAAGACTGAGGATGAGATGGCTGGATGGCATCACTGACTTGATGGACGTGAGTCTGAGTGAACTCCGGGAGTTGGTGATGGACAGGGAGGCCTGGCGTGTTGTGATTCATGGGGTCGCAAAGAGTCAGACACGACTGAGTGACTGAACTGAACTGAACTGAACTGAATATAGGTTATCTACTTCTGTTTGCTTTGTATCTCTGGGATATCGATGAAAGGCTACCAATGTTCCCCAACATGCATCCCATTCTCTGACAGTGTTTTCCAAGATAATTTTCTTTAAAATCAAAGATATTAGTGTCAGAGCATTTTAAATCTAACTGCCTCTGAATCTATAAGCTACCTTAGAATATTGTGCTTCCTACTGCAGATCAGTCCTAAGTGTTCTCTGGAAGGACTGATGTTGAAGCTGAAACTCCAATACTTTGGCCACCTGATGCGAAGAGCTGACTCATTGGAAAAGACCCTGATGCTGGGAAAGATTGAGGGCAGAAAAAGAAGGGGACGACAGAGGATGAGATGGTTGGATGGCATCAGCGACTCAATGGACATGAGTTTGGGTAGACTCCGGGAGTTGGTGATGGACAGGGAGGCCTGGTGTGCTGCAGTTCATGGGGTCGCAAAGAGTCAGACACGACTGAGTGACTGAACTGAACTGAACTGCACATTCTTCCTCCAGATCCTATGCTACTCAAATCCATCCCTAGAGCATTTTCCTATTCCAAGCCTCTCTCCCTTTTAAGTCCCGCCATTGGTTCTTAGCCTAAAGTTTCATCCTCTACCTACCCAATATAATTACCCCACTCTTCAGACTCTGGCTCAGTTTCGCTCTGGTCCTGTGGTACAAGTCAGCCCTTTGTTCTTCCCTCAAAACATACCTTTTGGGGAGTTGTGAAAACATTGGTTTAATAGTTTGAGGAAGAACGTTAATGGGGAAACACATAGAGGAAACTACAGACTATAATGGTTTATTTTATGTGAGAATTGCGGATGAATTCTTCTGATATTAACTATGAATTGCTCTTATCACATGAACCATCAGAACTCTCAGCACCACCTGAGCAGCTTCTCATCACGTCATTACGAAAAAGGAGTTACAGTCTATGAACTCAAACTCACAGAAAGGCGTTTTGATTATTGACTTTCGTGTCAGTTGCTTACAATTTTATACCCGATTACTATGCTGTAGAATAAGGATCATGTAGACTATTAAATGTTTCATTAACGTTTTATGATTTTATTTGATTAGTACAGGAAACTCTACTCATGTGTGTTCTATATTCACAGTTTATTAAATGTGCAACATGGTTATTTGCTCATAGAGTTTTATCTCCCCTAGTGTACATATAAGGGCATTTTAAAATGTATAGTCTTTAAAAAGTTCCTTCTTTTGGCCTTATGTTAGAACATAGAGATGGAACCATGAGACAGAGTTATGAGAGATTTCATATAAACATTGTACAGTAAGAACCAACTTTTTGAAAAAAAACAAAACAAAACAAAACAAATACTTTGGATGTTGTGATGAATGAATTGAGTCTTTCAACATCCCAGCTCCAGGACTTTCTAGCATGTAGCATGAGTACAAGTGTCCTCATTATGGGTTACACAGTTCAGTTAAGTTGAGTGTGTGTTAACTGATAGCATACATTTATAATAGTGACAACAAATAGAAGCATGTCCTTTTAAAAGATGTGAAGGAAACTAGGCTTGAGAACTTTATAATATCTTACTCATGCCCTTTAAAGAATCTAAAAGAACTGTATTTTATAGCTAAAAACACTTCATATATTTGAAGAAATTCTGATTTCATGCACTTGATTTATGATAAATTCAAATTCAGGACTAAAAATCTCATCTTTATCTTTAGTACAACTTTAAACATTGCTCAGTAGATATCATTTTAAGAGAATGACTGAAATTAAGATTAAATGATTTTCATTGTTTAACAATTAAATAGAGATTGTACTTGAATCTGGACTTCCCAGATAAAGAATCTGCTTGCCAATGCAGTAGACATGGGAGACTCAGGTTCAACTCCTGGATTGGGAAGAACCCCTGGAAGAGGGCACAGCAACCCACTCCAGTATTCTTGCCTGGAGAATCCCCATGGACAGAGGAGCCTGGATACAGTCTATAGGGTTGCAAAAGAGTCAGACATGACTGAAGCTACTTAGCATGCACACACATACTTGAACCATCAGTTTATACAATCTAGTTCTTGCTTAACCTCTGAATTTCTTTAATGGACTTCAACAACATGAATCTATAACTCTCTGCTCCTGCTATTTTTTCTATATTTTCTTTATTTCTCAGTTATTCTATTCTGTGTTTCTAGCTTGTTGATGTCATTGGTTTTTCCACAGTCGTTACAATATTTTTTCTAATAGTTTCCTGTGATCTTTCACTCTTATGTGAGAATTTAGTCTCAATACTCCTTGGAGTTTGAGATGTTTGCCCCAAAACTTTGGCTTGGCTAGTTGTAGTAATAAAAGGAAGAAGTATTTAGTTTATTGCAATCCAAGGTCATCTTTCCTTTCTTTACCACTGTCACATACATTATAATGAGGCAAATTTTACTTGTTGCAAGAGTATGAGAATAGTTTGCAAATGATGCAGACAGCATTTGAAATTTTTGTCAGGTTTGTCATTCCTAAAGAAAATATGAAAACAGACTGAATGATCCAAGATTAGGAAATATCATCACAAGAAGGTAAAGAAACAACAGAAACAGACTCTCTTGAGAGAACTTAGATGCTTAGCATAATATAGAACTTGACACTTAGCATTAATACAGAAAAACAAGGAAGCTTCATGGCTGTGATGGTTAATTTTGTGTGTCCACTTGGTGAGATCATGATGACCAGTTGTTTGGTCAAAACACTAACCTAGATTTTCTGTAAAGATACTTTCTAAGATGTAAATAACATTTATAATCAGTTGACTTTAAGTAAAGCCGATTACCCTCCATCATGTAGGTGAGCCTCATCCACTAAATGAAATGCTTAAGAGGAAATCCTGAGGTTCATCCACTAAATGAAATGCTTAAGAGAAAAACCTGAGGTTTCCTGCAGAAGAAGGAATATTGCCTCCAAATTCCAAAATAAAAATTCTTCCTAAGTTCCCAGCCTTTGGACTTCAGACTGTAACACCAGATATTGCCTGAATCACCAACCAAACGGGTTGCCCTTAGGAATTGTCAGTTGTCACTTACCAGCCCTAATAATGGCATGAGCCAATTCTTTCAAATCAATCCCTTGTCTTTCTCTTTCTCCCTTTCTCTGTCCCCTTTCTTATCGGTTTTCTTTACAACTCTGACTTATACAATGGCCACTAAAGAATCTTCTAATTTTATCATAAAAAAAACACAGGAGTTACTCGATCATAATTTAGTCATATAGTCAAGATGTACGATGCTTTCCTTCCTTATGAGGTCATCCCTCACTGTAATCAAATCATTTTCTTGACAGAGGGCTCAAACAGAACTATCATTAGCAAAGGGTCGTTAATACAGGTAGTTGTTACTTTATTATGACAGTTGATATATTAATAGAGATCTTGTGATGGTTTTTCAACTTATCGTCTATTTTATTTCTCTGAAAACTTTAGTATCAGACAACCTTCTGTCATGTTTGCATATGTGAAACCTACCTCTGGTCATTGTTGACTGGGCCAGAGATGGGCACTCAATTCAGACACACTTACCATGCCTTTCTCCCTTAAGGGTCAGTAGGTTGTTTTCAAAGTCAATAGCCTCTGTAAGTCTTCTTGGAAATGGAGAGAAAACTGGTTTCAGAAAAAAAAAAAAAAAAAAAAAAAAAAGGAGATAAGAATAAATCAAAATGTAATAAAGAGCAGAGACAGCAACTTAAAGACCCACAACAGTGGGAGAAAGTAAAATCCTAAAAGATTAGTCATTTTGATTGCAATAATAATTGCATTTTGTAGAAATACAATCAGTAATAACCAGGTTCAGCTCTTGAGGAGGTCTGGATACATGTCTTTCTTCAGATTCCATGAAATATCTCAGAAAGCTTGTTCTTATTAAGTCCTTCCCCTTTTTAATTCTCCTGAATTTGTTTTTCTTTTTTCTTCAAGAAAATTTGAATGGCTTAATCACAAGAACTCCAATTAAGATAGACAACAAATTTCCTTTTGAAAAAATTTAACTGTTTTTATCATTTGCTTCCCCATACTTTCATTTTTAAGCATTTTGAAAAGATAAAATCAATACCTTCCTTTTAATTCACTGTCAGTTCATGAAACACATAATTTTTCCTAATAACACTGAATATATTATCTAGCACAAAAACTCAGATGACTGTTTCATTTAAAATATCAAGAACAAGGGTTTATAAATCAAGTGTTGACAAGTCTGGAATTGATTATATTGTGAATAATTGCAAATAGTCCAAAACATAGCAACTGGAGAAATGATTCAAAATACTTAGTATATAAAGTTTATCAAAGAAAAAGTGATTAGAACTTAAATCTGATGGCATCTGAGGTAAGAGCTCAAGTGGGGCATATCCATAAACATTTCTTGTCTGATCTTCTGGATCTCATCCAATGTTATTCAGTCCAAAAAGGACCTTTAAAATGGGCAATACAAGAGTGCAGTAGGAGCAGACTGAGTAAATATAGAGCTCCAGCATGGCAATCTGGGAGACTCTTAAGTTTGTGAGAAAGTCAATACCCTTAGCAACCATCCACCTTACCCACTGTTTTAGTTTAATAAAGAAATTGTAGGTATAGTCCATCTGACAGTGACCTGGGCTTCTTCAAAGGAGAGGTTCAAATCAAAAATACTGCAATCTCTTTCATCCTTGATATATGATTTTCTTTTATAAAAGAAGTTCAGCAAAGAAAACAAAATCTTGACTCTTTCCTAGAAAACATGTTCCATCTCATGAGTGGTAGTAAAGAAGTATTTCTGAAGCATGTTATATAGAACATAATGTTTAAGAAGAGCAAAAACAATAGCTATATATTTTACTATTCCAGAGAAGAAGTGACATGACACTAATATATGCAAAAATTTAGGGGTGAATACATTCAGGTAATGAATCTGTCATTTCAGATTTGTGTGACAAAATTTTCAATGAACCAATCAGATCTGAATGTTTCTAAATAATAATTATACACTGACATCAGACATATTTAGGTGATTAGTATATCAAAATCTCTTTAAAATAATTGATAAATAATTCACTTCACAGGTTGAATCTATGAGGTGGAAATATAGGTGTATTTACCACACACACACACACACAAATTTTTCTAAAGATGTTACTGAATGTATGACCTTTGTTGCTTGCTTATTTTAAAAATCTTCATGCTTTATATGGTGTATATCATATAAATTTAAATGAAGCTGTCCATGTAACACAATTCTACTGAATAACAAGGTGTCCTTTTTTGACATGGCTTTTATTATGTTTCTTTGTATTGAGGCAATTACAGTATCAAGTATTTCCTATGCAACTCACAGGAATATTATATTATTTGGGCCTAATGTAATAAATCTTAAGTGACGCAAGTCAGTCTAAAAATCTTGATCCAATGACACTGCTCTGTGGTTGAAGGAAGAGCAATGCTGAGTACAATATGGAATTTACCGTGCAGACTTGTTCTATGCACGAGGTCTCATTCTCATGTGCCTATAGCTTGTCTCAGGGAAGTCTTCAATTAAAAAGGAAAAGAACTTAGCAGTTCACATTAAACTTCCTCTGGGATGCAAAGGAAGTAGAACAAATTGGCACAGCATATTGATAATCAGTTGCTAAATCACGTCCATCTCCTTGAGACCTCATGGACTACAGTATGCCAGGTTTCCGTGTCCTTCACTATCTCCCAGGGTTTGCTCAAACTCATGTACATTGAGCTGGTGATGCCATCCAATCATTTCATCTCCTGTTGACCCCATCTCTTCCTGCCCTCAGTCATTCCCAGGATGAGGTCTTTTCCAATGAGTTGGCTCTTTGTGTCACATGGCCAAACTATTGGAGTTTCAGTATCAATCCTTCCAATAAATATTCAGAGTTAATTTCCCTTAGGATTGACTGGTTTGATCTCCTTGCTATCCAAGGGACTCTCAAGAGTCTTCTCCAGAACCACAGTTCAAAAGCATTAATTCTTCAGTGCTCAGTCTTCTTTATAGTCCAATTTTTACATCCATACATAACTACTGTAAACACCACAGCTTTGACTAAACGGACCTTTGTCAGCAAAGTGATGTCTCTGGTTTTTAATACACTGTCTAGTTTCATCATAGTTTTTCTTCTAAGGACAAGGGTACTTTAATTTTATGCCTACAGTCACCATCTTTGGATATTTTGGAGCCCAAGAAATTAAATCCATCCATGTTTCCACTTTCTCCCCTTCTATTTTCCATGAAATGATGAAACAGAATGCCAAGATCTTCGTACATTGAATGTTGAGCTTTAAGTCAGCTTTTGAACTCTCTTTTTTCAATTTCATCAAGAGACTCTTTAGCTATCCTTCACTTTCTGTCATTAGAGTGGTACTGCTGCTGCTGCTGCTGCTAAGTTGCTTCAGTCGTGTCCGACTCTCTGCGACCCCAGAGATGGCAGCCCACCAGGCTCCCCCGTCCCTGGGATTCTCCAGGCAAGAACACTGGAGTGGGTTGCCATTTTCTTCTCCAATGCGTGAAAGTAAACCATCTGCATATCTGAGGTTATTGATATTTCTCCCAGTAATCTTGATTCCAGCCTGGGATTCATCCAGCCCGGCCTTTCACATGATGTACTCGGCACATAAATTAAATAAGAAGAGTGAGAATATATAACTTTGGTGTACTCCTTTCCTAATTTTGAATCAGTTCATTGTTCCATGTCTTGTTCTAACTGCTGCTTCTTGACCTGCATACAGGTTTCTCAGGTGGCAGGTAAGGTGGCCTGGTATTCTCATCCCTTTAAGAATTTTCCACAATTTGTTGTAATCCACACATTCAAAGGCTTTTGCATAGTCAACAAAACAAAAGTAGATGTTTTTTCTGGAATTCCCCTTGCTTTATCTATGACCCAATGTATGTTGGCAATTTGATCCCTGGTTCCTCTGCCTTTTCTAAATCCAGCTTGAACATCTGGAAGTTCTCAGTTCACATACTGCTGAAACCTAGCTTGAAGAATTTTAATCATAACCTTGCTAGAATGTGAAATGAGTGCAATGGTACAGTAGTTTGAACATTCTTAGACATTGGTTTTCTTTGGGAATGGGATGACAACTGACCCTTTCCAGTCCTGTGGCCCCTGCTGAGTTTTCCAAATTTGGTGACCTGTTGAGTGCAACTTCCCAGGTGGTGCTAGTGGTAAAGAACCTTCCTGCCAATGTAGGAGACATGGGTTTGATCTCTGGGTCAGGAAGATTCTCTGGAGTAGGAATGACAACTCACTCCAGTATTCTTGCCTGGAGAATATCATGGACAGAGAAGCCTGGAAGGCTAAGGTGCATGGGATCCAAAAGAATCAGAATGACTGAAGTGACTTAGCCATGCAGTGAGTGCAGCACTTTACATCATCATCTTTTAGGGTTTGAAATAGCTCAGCTGGAATTCCATCACCTTCAGTAGCTTTCTTATTAACTATGCTTCCTAAAGCCCACTTGAATTCATACTCCAGGACATGTGGCTCTAGGTGAGTGAACACACTATCATGGTTATCTAGGTCACTAAGGCATATTTTGTATTGTTCTTCTGTGTATTCTTGCACCTCTTTTAATCTCTTCTGCTTCTGTTATGTCCTTGCCATTTTTGTCCTTTATTGTTCCCATCTTTGCATGAAATGGTATCTCTAGTTTTCTTGAAGAGATCTCTAGTCTTTCCCATTCTATTGTTTTCTGTTTTTTCTTTACATTGTTCACTTAAGAAGGATTTCTATCTCTCATGCTATTCTCTGAAACTCTGTTTTCAGTTGGATATATCTTTCCCTTTCTCTTTTGCCTTTGCTTCTCTTCTTGTCTCAGTTATTTATAAGGTCTTCTCAGACAACCAATTTACCTTTTTGCATTTCTTTTTCTTTGGGATGATTTTGGTCACTGCCTCCTGTACAATGTTATAAACCTCCATCCATAATACTTCTTCAGGCACTCTGTCTACTATATTGAATCTCTTGAATCTATTTGTCACTTGCATTGCATAATCATAAGAGATTTTACTTAGGTCATACCTGAATGGTATTCTGGTTTACCCTGATTTCTTCAATTCAAGTCTGAATTTTGCAATAAGGAGTTCATGATCTGAGCCATGGTCAGCCCAGGTCTTGTTTCTGCTAACTATATAGAGCTTCTCCATTTTTAACTTCAAAAAATATAATCAATCTGATATTGTATTAACCATCAGGTGATGTCCAAGTGTAGAGTTTTTTCTTGTGTTGTTGGAAGAGAGTGTTTTCTATGACCAGTGTGTTCTCTTGGCAAAACTCTGTTAGCCTTTGCTCTGCTTCATTTTGTACTCTGAGGCCACACTTGCCTCTTATTATAGTTATCTCTTGACTTCCTACTTTCGCATTCCTCCCCTGTGATGAAAAGGACATCTTTTGATGTTAGACAAGACCATCTTACCTGCCTCCTGAGAAATTTATATGCAGGTAGGAAGCAACAGTTAGAACCAGACATGGAACAACAGACTGGTTCCAAATTGGGAAAGGAATGTGTCAAGGCTGTATATTGTCACCCTGATTATTTAACTTATACACAGAGTACATCATGCAAAATGCAAGACTGGATGAAGCAAAATCTGGAATCAAGATTGCCGGGAAAAATATCAATAACCTCAGATATTCAGAATACACCAACCTTATGGCAGAAAGTGAAGAGGAACTAAAGAGCCTCTTGATGAAAGTGAAAGAGGAGAATGAAAAGACTGGCTTAAAACTCAACTTTCAAAAAACGAAGATCATGGCATCCAGTCCAATCACTTCATATCAAATAGATGGGGAAACAATGGAAACAGTGCCAGACTGCATTTACTTGGGCTCCTAAATCACTGCAGATGGTGACTGCAGCCATGATAGTAAAAGACACTTGCACCTTGGAAGAAAAGCTATGACAAATCTAGACAGCATATTAAAAAGCAGAGACATTACTTTATTGACAAGGTCCATACAGTCAAAGCCATGGTTTTTCCAGTGGTCATGTATGGATATGAGAGTTGGACTATAAAGAAAGC
This sequence comes from Capra hircus, assembly GCF_001704415.2. Taxonomy (NCBI): domain Eukaryota; kingdom Metazoa; phylum Chordata; class Mammalia; order Artiodactyla; family Bovidae; genus Capra; species Capra hircus. Next base: position 28,065,669 of record NC_030813.1, read on the forward strand.
TGAGCACTGAAGAATTGATGCTTTTGAACTGTGGTGTTGGAGAAGACTCTTACAAGTCCCTTGGACTGCAAAGAGATGAAACCAGTCAATCCTCAAGGAAACCAGTCCTGAATATTCATTGGAAGGACTAATCCTGAAGCTGAAGCTCCAATACTTTTGCCACCTAATGTGAAGAAATGACTCCTTAGAAAACACCCTAATGCTGGGAAAGTTTGAAGGTAGGAAGAGAAGGGGATGACAGAGGATGAGATGGGTGGGTGGCATCACCAACTTGATGGACATGAATTTGAGCAAGCTCTGGGAGTTGGTGATGGACAGGGTAGCCTGGTGTGCTGCAGGCCATGGGGCCACAAACAGTTGGATATGGCTGAGTGACTGAACTGAACTGAACTAGAAGGTCTTGTAGGTCTTCATAGAACTGTTCAAATTCAGTTTCTTCAGCATTAATGGTTGGAGCATAGACTTGGATTACTGTGATGTTGAATGGTTTGGCTTGGAAATAAACTGAGAACATTCTGTTATTTTTGAAACTGAGTCTAAGAACTGCATTTCAGACTCTTGATGAATATGAGGGTTACTCCATTTCTTCTAAGGAACTGCTCACAGTAGTAGATATAATGGTCATCTGAATTAAACTTGTCCATTCCCATTCATCTTAGCTCACTGATTCCTAAAATATTGATATTCACTCTTGCCATCTCCTGCTTGACTAAGTCCAATTTACCTTGATTCAGGGACCTCACATTCCAGATTCCTATGGGATATTGTTCTTCACAGCATCAGACTTGACTTTCACCACCAGATACCTCCATAATTGAGTGTTTTTTTCCCACTGTGCCTCAGTTTCTTCATTCTTCCTGAAAATAATTCTCTGTAATTCCCCAGCAGCATATTGGACTCCCACAACCCGGGGGAACCATCTCATGGTGTCATATCTTTTTCCCTCTTCATATTGTTCATTGGTCAAGATTATAATAGTTAAGTGGTATGCCATTCCCTTCTTCAGTGGACCACATTTTGTCAGAAATCTCCAACATGACCCATGTCTTGAGAGGCCCTGCAGAACTTAGCTCATAGCTTCACTGAGTTACACAAGGCTGTGATCCATGTGATTGCTTTGGTTGGCTTTTTGTGATTGTGCACAACACAGGATAAATGAATTATCTTCAATGCTGCAGTATATTTTTGTTGTCTCAAGCAGATATATCATAGGTGGTACTTGTGACAAGTTATGGTGGTTGGTGTCAGATAATTTGGCTTGAGTACATAGTGCAATTAGGATTGCAGTACCTCTATTTTTGTTATAGCAGTTTCTTTTCAACAAGTTTTCTGGGACACCTAGCACAGTTTTGGAGTTTTCAGAGTGCAGCATTGCAGCAACTCTCATCACTCTGACAACAATAAGATTCAACATCAACTACAGGACCAGCAAGAGAAGACAACTCCATAGCCAGACTCAGTGGCAGGAGTGAAGATTCCTCTATGAAGCTTGTGGAAATCAGGGCTTTCTGAATAAACTTCAGTTCTTAGTTAGTGCATGTCCTTTCATATGCCACAGATATAGCCCATCACTTCCTCAGAGAAGCCATCTCTGGGTCCCCACACATGCTTCTGTGGTACTGTTAAAACCCTTTCAATGAACACATCACACTTTTAATTGTTTAGTGCCTACCTCCTCTCCTAGTTCCTAACTGGCAGGAAAACATTTAACTGGCTTCTCTTATTTCATGCTCTATCCACGGAGCCTGACATATAACAAGGGCTCAAAATCTATTAGTTGAATTAATAAAAATGATATCCTAGGTGGGCCAATCCCAATGTCCCCCAGAAGTCTTCCATATATAATGAGCAAATAAAATCACGTCAAACATAATAGACTGTTTTGTAGTTCAAGAATAGGGGCTGAGCTTCTATCTCTTAATTAGCCAGGAGCATAGGAAGCCCTGGGAGTTTCCTAGGTGGTACTAGTGGTAAAGCATCCACCTGACAGTGCAGAAGACATAAGAGACATGAGTTCAATCCCTGGGTCAGGAAGATATCCTGGAGTAGGAAATGATAACCCACTCCATTATTCTTGCCTGCAGAATCTCATGGACAGAGGAGCCTGGTGGGCTATACAGTCCATGGGGTTGCAAAGAGTCTGATTTAACTGAAGCGACTTAGCATGCATGCATGCATAAGGAGCCCTGACTAGGAAATAAAACTATGCTCATAAGCAGGGATCATATACACATGCATTTGTCCAGCAGTCTGATGGGGTTTCCCGGGTAGCACAGTGGTAAAGAATCCTCTTGCCACTGCAGGAGACAAAAGAGAGATGGTTTTGATCCCTAGGTTGGGAAAATCCCCTGGAGGAGGAAATGACAACCTATAGTCCATGGGTTTGCAAAGAGTCAGACACAACTAAGCAACGAAGCACACAGTTGTCTGATAGGTAGATGCCAACAGTGGTATTGGAAGAGGGCATGGTGGAACTGGAGCAAGAAAAATGTTTGGAAGACCTAACTTATCCATGAGATAGGATCACCTTTAAACCAAATACTCTTTGGGCCCTAAGATGTGTGGGCTTTGTGTAACATCAGTTATACAAATTGTCCCCAGATCTGTTGAAAAGAGCTCTTCTTCATGCCAAGAGAAAAGACCACAGTTGTATCTATTTGTAAAATTTTCTAGAAATGGCCATGTAAATGGTGTGAGGAGGACATTCTTGTTTATAACCAGAGCTGTTCTTTTATTTTTCTTTGGCTAAAGCTCTTCCAATCACTGATGCTATTTTTCCCTGATCCTCATCAGAAGTTCTAGATACTATGCTAGTCCCTCAGAAGTCAATAGTGAGGAAAACAAAGCATGATTTCTGCCAAGGAACTTGGTCTAGTAGAGCAGATGGATACGAAAATAGGCCATTTCAAACCCAATTTGTAAGTACTGTAATAAGAATAAGCAGAGAATACCCTGGGAGCAGAAAAGGTCTCCCAAAGTACTATCAGGGATGGATTCTCAGAGGAAGTGACATCTAGGTTGAGATCTACAGAATGAATAGTAGGAGGTTACAATGTCCATGCCTGGGGCAAAGCTTGTACAATGGTTTGCACAACATAGTTTATTGAAGAAATACCAATGGGCAGATATAAACTACTATATATAAAATAGAATAACAAGGTCCTACTGCATAGCACATATTAGAGAATATATAATATATAGGGAACTAATATAGTATAATTATATTATATATATAATTTAATTATATTATAATTATATGTGTTATAATTATAACATATAATATTGGGAACTATATTAAGTATCCTGTAATAAATCATTAAGGAAAATAACATTAAAAATAAAATGTGTTATGTCTGAATCAATTTGGTATATACCAGAAATTAACACAATACTGTAAATCAACTACACTTCAATGAAATTATTTTTTTCAAAAAAAGAAATACCAATTGTTTAACAGAGCTAATTTATCAGAAGGTAATAACTGGTATAAAGGTATAGGAGAAGATTAAGAGATATAAACAAAGGTAGATCATGAGGGAATTAGAAGCTATGATAAATGCCTTTAAAAATGGTAAATTTTCTGTTAAAATATTTTACTACCAAAAAATCTCAGTTTTCCTTGCCAACCAATATAATAAAGAATTGTGGATCTGACAGAAACAAAAAAAAAAATTAAAAAAATAAAAAAGAGAGAGACAGAGAGAAACTATGCAAGAGACTGGACTGATGGACTTTATCCTGGAAGTATCTGAGAGCTATTAAAGGTTTTAGGGGCTTCCCAGGTGGTGGGAAGAACCTGCCAACCAACACAGAAGACATAAGGGATGCTGGTTCCAACCCTGGGTTGGGAAGATCCCCTGGAGGAGGGCAAATGGAAGTGATATTATCCATTTTGCATTTTAGAATGATGCTTCTGGCGACAGGTAGTAAAAAATGATCACACAATTAAAGGTTAGATGTAGAGAAATAAGTCTGGAAGCTCTTACAAAATTCTAGTAATACCAATGGCAAATGAGAACGATTTGAATGCCAAGATAGGATATTGCAAACTCGAAAGAGAAGTAAGTCTCAACAGTTGCTAAGGACTGGTTGGTTGAGTAAGGGATAAGAAAAAGGGAAGATTTTTGCCTGCACATTTGTGTTAATAGGAGTGTTCTGGCTCTAAGATGGAGAATCCACTGGGCCTGAATGAAGTTAGACCATGACTGGTATGCGTGTGGTATAAGACTGTCGCATTACTTGGATGCAAGGGAATTCCTGACAGAAAGCTTCCATGGGGCTGAGGGGGAAGTCCCCTACATTTCACAAGTACTTCCCAGGATAGTACCAGCTATCATGCTGTCCACTGAAAATATTAAGAGACATATCTTCATCAGCTCTTTGTATAACTACTCCCAGATTGCCTTTGTTGCATTAACACTCTTTCCACAATCTGGTTAAGAAATCAAGGCCCCTTACCTGAGCAAATTGCTTCCCCTGACACTCTCTAAAGTGTATCAGGTGCTTTTTGGCACTTTTTTCCACATCATGGATATTAGTGCACCTGGAGATGGCTTTCCCTTTCCTGTTTCATAGAAACATAGAAGAAATGGGAAGCAAAACTATAAACTCTGCCAAAGCCATACTTACAAATCTGCCTGCACTGGAAGCACAGAATCTGGCTTTCCTCCTGTCACTGGAGATGAGCTCCTTCATTTCTTCCCTGGAATCTAATACCTTTCACCTGTTTGTGCCTCCTCCATCTTTATGCTCTCAGCAAATAATATCTCTATTTATCCATGTTCTCAGGCAGAATGCCTTTTAATCCTTGATTGCTTGCTTTATCTTGTCCAATGAATCCAATTCAAATACCATCCCTGTGAGCACTACCACCAAAATATATCCCCAAACCATCCAATTTTTTTGGCACTTCCTCTGCTACTACTCTAACCCAGACATGAGCACCTACAGTAGAGACCCCACTGTGATAACTTCATCCCAGATCTTCTTCATACTGATCATAACCCCTCAGGTTATTTTTTCATATAGCAGCAGAAGTTAGCTTTTAAAAATATACCTGTGGCAGATTCATGTTGATGTATGGTGAAACCAACACAGTACTGTAAAGTAATTAACCTCCAATTAAAATAAATTTATATTTAAAAAATATATATACATTTGACCATGTCAGTTCACTGCTCAAAACCCTCCAATGACTTCTTCTTATTTTCAAATAAAATCCTAACGCCCTTCTATATCCTGCAAAGCCCTACAAGATCTGATCCTTGTTTTATCCCTCCACCTAAAATACTCTGTCTGAAACCCTTAAAATAACTCATTTCCCCAGGTCACTGAGAACTCCACTTAAATGTTAACATACTGTTTAGAGTTCAATCAGAGAGTTATATATCTATATATATATATATATATAGATAGATAGATAGATAGATAGATAGATAGACAGACAGACAGACAGACAATCTTCACAAGCATGAAACTGTTATTCACAGACAGAATTGCTCCTGTCTCCCAGGAAAGCCTCAATTCTGATTTTAAACCTTCCAATTGATTAAGTCAGCCCATTCAGCATAGTCAGTCTTACTAAGAGATAATCAACGAGCGTTGCGAGCGAAATGACACAAAGACAAAACACGAGACACACAAGAGACAGACAATACACACTCCAGCCAGAGGAACAGAACTGTGCAAACTAATTGTGGTTTATTATTATAAAAGCCCCCTAGGCAGAATTCCAGACTGCATGAATAAGCCTATTCAGTACAGCGCAGGTGCATACATGTTTTCGTAAAGCAAAGGGGAGTGAAATCCCTGTCTACTGCTGAGTCTGTCCAAAGCCCTCTTTTCCTTCTTATCACAAGAAGGGAATGCTCCCTCATTTGCAAGGGACCATTAAACTCAAGGCTGTGTCCAGACTCTTTGGCAGAACACTCGTTTGCAAGGACGTTCAGCCCGAGCAGAGAGACCCATTTGCAGGCACATCTCTGCTACCCTATTAACCCTTCATCTCCCCCTTTTTTATTTGCTTTTATAAATTGTAGCAAGGTCTGGATCTTCTCTGCTTCGCACTTTAGTTGTTTCCCTTTCCGCCACCGCCGGAAAACTAGAAAAGCAACACAACATAAAAGTAATATAAACACAGTGTTCCCAAAGGTGGTCCCAATTAGTGAGGATACATGCCCTAATGGATTTAAGTTATTCATTCCCTCTTGAAGACTTTTCAGCAAATCAGACCCCATACTGTCAGGTAAAGTCCTGCTAAAAGTAGACAAAATTTGTCGTTCCAGGTCCATAATCTCTGTAGTGAGATTTTGATGCCCAGTCAAGGATCGTTTTACTTTATCCCATCCTTCACTCATGTTAAATGGTACAGGTGTTATACAAAACTGCGAAGAATTCCAATCATATTTCAACACACTTCATGTAGATAAAACAGCCAATTGATCTCCAAGCCAGGAAACGGTGTGTTGAAGATTGAGCACGTCGGTAGCAAGTTGTGCATCCAAATCTCGCTGTTGTTGCCATAGCAAATGAGAGTCTTTATGCCAGTCCTGAACAAAATCAGCTGTTTGAATTCCTTGGTGTAACACAAGACATGCTACCACCGCTGTTGCAGTTACTGACACGACTGCTAGAATCAAAGCACTGACCACACCAAGCATACGTCGAGATCGGTGTAGCAAAGTCTGTACAGTGGTTACTAGATGAGAAACAGCAAAAGAATCTGACCACGGCCAAGTCAGATTTATAGGTAACCATACTTCTGTCTGAGCCTTAACAATTACTAACTAGAAATTGGAGTTATAGGCTTGTCTTTCAAATTCTTCCCACCAAGACTGATTTACACATTGAGTTAGATTACAATAGTCACATGACACAGACCCCACAGTATCATTCCAGGTCCAATTCCCATATAACAATGCAAAAGGATATTTTACACATGCCATTGGGGATTAAGATTTATTAACATGTAAATTAACATGGAATGGACCCAAAGAGTCACCACTGTCCAAAGTACAGTTTCCTGACCAGATAGTGAGATTACCAGAAACTGCCCATAGTTTCCAACTATCTCCTTGAATGTGCGGATATCCCTGCAATTGTAATTGAGCAGGGACAAGTGCAAATTGCTGCCATTTAACTGTTTCATTACCATTGCCCATCAAAGTGCTATTTGCATGATGCCACCTAAGAGATTTATTTGACCATTTTTCTAAGAATTGCCCATGATCTGGACTCCAATCTACAATGATGGCTCCAGAATAATTCATGACTTTAAAGGGTCGATGACCCCAGCAACGTTCCCACTCCAAAGATTCTAGAGAAGGAGCAAAAAAGTTAACAGGACATAGCGACGTGTTTTCCATTATGAATGTCTATCGGTTCTGTCGAGGTGTTAAATCCCCTGGTGGAAACAAGCACAGTAAAAGTAGCAGAATGGTAATTATTATACTTTACCCCCCATGTATTATAGGAATGATGAGAATGTTCCTTGGTGGACAGACAAAAGGGGTGTCCTCCTATACACAAAGGAATACCTTCCACTGCAATGGTCAAATTACTAATATTGTATTGTTGTTTATGATGAGATAGTTGTTCTATTCCCCCGCAGGCTGGTGGGGGAAAGAAGGCAGTCTCATTAGTGCATACCTGCACTTCTGGTTCCCCCCAGAAAACTGCTCCTATTAATGGGGGATTAGGTATATACGCCCAATATGTATGATTACTTGCTGACACACTGATTACCTGACATGTCACCACTGCCATCATGGCAAGTAAAAGATTGGTAGGATTCAGAGGTTGCCCCACCTTCATTAACGTCTTCTCTGCTTCCTGGGTCAACCTCTTCATTTGACCCCACGTAGGAGGTATTGCTTCCCTTGTACGGAAAGTAAAGCTTCTCTGCAGAGTAAGCTCTTCGACTATTTGAACAAAGGGATCAGCCATTGTTGATTTTGATCAATCTTGCTGGGGTCCAAAACCTGTAATTATTAACAGAAATGAAAGCATACCCTCGTCCCAAATATATTAATGATGCTGGGATCCAACCTTTCTCTTTATCTTTATACCAAATAGACGTATTCAAGATCTTCTTATCCTCTTCTTTCCCTTGAAAATGCAACTCTGCTGCTGATAGATTTCCCTTGCTCCAAACATTCAAAAAATTTAGGGTAAGTAAGGTTTTATCCAGAATGTCTTTAGGTTTCATAAATCTCTCTTGTTCCCCCTTTTTTATTTTTTCAAGATAATCATGCGAGGTATGGTTAGCTGTTACAATTATAGCTTGCCCTTGACTATTATAAGGAATACCAAAAGTATGAGTTATATGGTATTGAGATAAAAAGTGAGCTAATTTTGCAGATTGGTAGGCAGGTGCATTATCAGTTTTCAATTCAATTGGTAATCCCATAACTGCAAAATAAGATAACAAATAATAACAGCGTCAGCCTTTTCAGAATGTAATGCAGTGGCCCATTGAAAATGTGTGCACATATCTATAGTATGATGCACACATTTTTGTTGTCTGAAAGAAGAAATGTAAATTACATCCATTTGCCATATCTGATTTGCTTGTAGTCCTCTTAACGTTGACACCGGGTGGGGTAAATGGCAAAGCAAAGGGTGCACATATGGAACAAGAACGAACAATATTTTGAGCTTGTTTTCAAGTTATAGCGTGAGATTTTTGTAACCCTTTGGAGTTGGTATGCTGTAAGAGATGTTCTTGTTTTGCTGCTTCTATAAGATAAAGTAAGGCATCCATTGTAGCATTTCCGAATGATAAGGGTCCAGGAAGGGCAGAATGTGCACAGATGTGAGTAAAGAAAATTAACTCTGAACGGTGCAAGAGCAATTGTTGTACTTGGTAAAACAATTTATCAATAGCTGTTTTAAGGGTCAGTGGAAGGGAGACATGGGGAAGCTGTAGGCAAGAGAGAACAGCATATCGAGAATCTGAAACAATGTTAATAGGAATTTGGGGAAAATCTTGCAAAACTAAATAGATAGCCCACAATTCAGCACGCTGTACAGAAGAAAATGAGTGGGGGAGAATCTTGGAACTTTCCGGGGTCCAATATCCAGCAGTATTTTTATTTTCATCTGTAAAAATAGTGGGTCCCTTAACTGGAACATCTGAAATTGGGGAATGAGATATCATAGCATTATTTCGGAGAAAATCAATCAATTTAGATGATGGATAATGATTAGAAAACAAACTAGGATATGAGGCAAGAGAAATTTGCCAGTTTTCATTAAATTGTAAACATCGAGATGTTTGAGCAGTTGTTAACTGAGTAACAATCTGGTGTGGTTCACATCCTGACAGTTGTAAAATACGATGGCGACCCTTCTGTATAAGGAAGGCTAATTTATCCATATATGTAGCCAATTTTTTGGAAAAACTGTTAGGTAAGAAAACCCATTCTATCAATCCATTTTCTTGAGCAATTACACCAGATGGAGAATAAGGGGTATGAAATATTATAAACGAAATAGGTTGAGACGCAGGTAAGTCAGTCAAAAAGCCGTCATTTAGTCGTTGCTCAACAAATTGAAGTTCCTGTAAAGCCAATGGGGTTAAGGTCCGGGGGCTATCCAGAGCTGTATCTCCTTCTAAAGTAGAAAACAAATGTCATAATTGATAAGTAGGAATCCCAATACCAGGTGTAGCCAATTAATATCTCCCAATAATTTTTGAAAATCATTTAAGGTTTTGAAATGGTCTCTTCTAATTTGCAACTTTTGGGGCCTTATTCTATGTTGCTCCAATATTGTCCCTAAATATGAAATAGGAAAGTCCTTTTGAATTTTTTCTGGGGCTATTTGCAAATTGTATAGTCTTAAAGCCTCCTGTACTTTTAAAAAGAATTCATCACTTTCAGCAATACTAGGAGCTGCTAATAGGAGATCATCCATATAATGATATAGAATATAATTGGGGTATACTCGACGGAGGGATTGTAAAGAGCAAGCTACGAATTCTTGGTATAAGGTAGGACAATTTATCATCCCTTGTGGTAAGACTGTCCATTGATAACGCTTAACAGGCTGAGCATGATTAAGAACAGGAACTGTAAAAGCAAGTTTATCTCTATCTTGCAATTGTAGGGGGATGGTAGAAAAACAGTCTTTAAGATCTAGCACCATTAAGGACCAATTCTGAGGAATAAGAGCTGGAGAGGGGAGTCCCAATTGTAATGCTCCCATAGGTTCAATACATTTATTAACTTCTCGTAAATCAGTTAACATTCTCCATTTTCCAGATTTCTTTTTTATAACAAAAACAGGAGAATTCCAGGGGGAGGTAGAGGGGGCTCTATATGACCAAGTTGGAGTTGTTCTTGTACTAATTGTTCTAACACCTTGAGCTTCATTTGTGGTAATGGCCACTGCTCAACCCATTTTGGAGTATTAGTTAACCATTTTAATGGGAGTGCTCGAGGAATTTGAGCAGTGGCTACTAGTTTTCTGATGGAATGGTTACAGAAGCCCCCAAAGGAGAGAGATCTCTTCCTCATATATTAATAGGTATATTTACAATATAAAAGGTAACAAACACTGATCTTCCATTACGGAATTGACATTGCAAGGATGGGTACTCTTCCAGACATCTGCAATGGAGCCCAATCCCATCAGCATTAAAGGGCTTTTTTTCTTTTTCTCAATCTTGGGGCCATTGTTGAGAAGAAATGACTGAAACATCCGCCCCTGTGTCTACTAGTCCCTCAAAGTTGTTTCCTTGTATAATCAAGGAGAGAACAGGGCGGGAATCTTTGATAAGCATTTCCCAAAATATATGTCGCCCAGTACTTCCAAATCCTCCTGTTCATTCATTAGGAAGAGCCAAAAAGGGGTGATAAGGTAGGAGAAGTATTTGAGCAATACGGTCCCCAGCTAACAATGAAAGCGTGGTAGAAGTAGAGACCATAATTAAAATTTCCCCAACATAGTCGGAGTCTATTACCCCAGGAATTATGGTTAAACCTCTCAAAGCCACACTGCTACGGCCTAATATCAAGCCAAAAGTGCCCGTAGGCAGTGGTCCAAATACATTTGTTTTTAATTTATAAATACCTCCCCCTGGTGACAAAAGAACATTATCAGCTAGTGGCAAATCAGCAGAAGCACTCCCTGAAGTAGCAGACCGTAAGTCCGAAATCATCATCTGAGGTCCTTTTAATAGGGCATCGACTCATAAGGGTTGCTGGGAGGGAACAGGGTTGGGGCAGTGGGATGGCAGGAGGGCAAGGAGAAGTCCCCAGTATTGTTCCTGGGCCCCAAGGATTTAGGCCCGCAGGATAGTTTCCCGGTATCGGGTTGCCCATTTTGTCTGTTTTAGATCTGCATTCATTAGTCCAATGAAACCCCTTCCCACACCGATGGCAAAGTCCAGGAGGAGTCTTATTCTTCCCAGCAAGAGATCTGTCTTTAGGAATTACACCTTGATCAGCTTTTAATTTCCAACACTCTCTTTTCATATGACCAGGTTTTCCACAATGGAAGCAGTTACCTCCCTTTTGTGGTCTCATAGCTTTGGCCAAGGCTGTAGCAAAGACATTAGCCTGATGCTCAGCTCTTCCTACTCCCGAGCAGGCTCTGATATATTCAGCTATAGATGCACCCTGTCCCTTTAAAGGTCCCAGTATATGCTTGCATTCAGGATTTGCATTTTCAAATGCTAAAGTTTGTAATAATATCTCTGAAATTTCATCCCTCCCTACAGCCTGTTCCACAGTTACCCTCAATCTTGCTAGAAAATCAGTATATGGCTCATTGGGGCCTTGCATTGTTTTAACAAAGGAGGGCTGGGCGTGGCCAGTAGGCACCACACGGCACCATGCTCGTAAAAAGACCTGGCGGACTTGTTGTAAGTCCTGATCAGAGTACTGAGCCTGTTCTCTTAAAGCCCGATAAGGGCCCTCTCCCATTAGCTTGTCCTCGAGAGGACCAGGGGGATTCTGTCCCTCATTAATCCGAGCCTGCTTTCTAGCTTCTTCTTCCCACCAGCTACGAAGTTGCAAACATTGAGAACCCTCCAAGAGAGCTTGGGCAATAGATTCCCAATCTAACGGAATGATCAATTTGCCTTTTCCCAATGATTCCAGCATAGACAAAACAAAGGGAGATTGAGGACCGTATTGTGCTACTGCAGCTTTAAGATCTTTAAAAAATTTATATTCCAAAGGAGTGTATTGAACATTTATCACATTGTCATTTTGCTGTCTCTGGATGGGAAATAATTGTGGAGGACTGATAAACCCCCCAGGGAGAGCAGGCAAGTCATCATCATGAAGTATAGACAAAGGAAAGGCGAACCGACAATGTTCCCTGCCCACATAGGGCCGATTAACTGCAGTGGGGAAAAGAGAAGCACAAGGAGGAGCAGAAGGTGTAGATTTTTTCTCCTCCTTTCCACCATTCCTGGAATAGATGGGTCATTTCTTTAATCTCTTTGCCCTCCTCTGACGAAATTGAAGAAGCCTCCAAATCTGATTCTGAACTATCAGATGTTTCACCATTTACAGGAGGAGGCTCATTTGTATCCTTGCCTTCAGGCGATGCAGAAGCCCCACCAACGTCTGACACATCCTCATAAATTATTTCTCCCCTCCTTGAAGAATTAGATTTAGTTTCATTATCAGTAGAGAGCAAGGTCAAAGCCTGTGTTATAGCACTACACAAAGTCCATAACTTCAAAGGGATCACATTACCCTTCTGATGTTGCTTTCTCAGTTCCTTTTGAATTATTTTCCATTCCTTCAAGTTTAACTGTAACTTAGTTTGATATTGAAACCAATGACAATATTGCTCCACCAAGCGAAAGAGCTCACTCAATTGACGAGTCAAGGCTTTAACACCTATGGAGTGGAGAAGTCCTTTGACTAACTCCATGTATTGTGTCCATAATGATGATGAGGAATTCCCCCATGATTTTCTGAAAGTTCCCCTGCTAGGGTGAGGAATTCCCCATGATTTTCCCGAAAGTTCCCCTGCTATGGATTTAAAATCCCCCCGGGGTTACTCACCCTTTTGGTTTCACTCGTGCCCCACGTTGGGCGCCAGATGTTGCGAGCAAAATGACACAAAAACAAAACGCACTCCAGCCAGAGGAACAGAACTGCTCAAACTAATTGCAGTTTATTATTATAAAAGCCCCCTAGGCAGAATTCCAGACTGCATGTATAAGCCTCTTCAGTACAGCGCAGGTGCATACATGTTATTGTAACGCAAAGGGGAGTGAAATCCCTCTCTACTGCAGAGTCTGTCCAAAGCCCTCTTTTCCTTCTTATCACAAGAAGGGAATGCTCCCTCGTTTGCAAGGGACCATTAAACTCAAGGTTGTGTCCAGACTCTTTGGCAGAACACCTCGTTTGCAAGGACGTTCAGCCCGAGCAGAGAGACCCATTTGCAGGCACATCTCTGCTACCCTATTAACCCTTCAAATGAGAAATTACAATTACATCTATGTGATTTCTTCATAGGATCATCTAGATTATTGTTTGATTGAATAGCTAACTGGGGACTATAGCTTACAAAGTTTGACACATCAAAAAGTCATCACAGTTACCAATTGACAGAGGCCTTCCATAATCGTAGTGGCTATATCAGCAACCCGTCAATCTCCTTAGTCTGTGTCCGTAATCTGCTTTATGTTTTTCACAGCATATATTATGATGACATTATTTATTTATATATTCATTTTATGATTCCTCCAGTAACTCCAAGAAATTAGAGACTTTGTTTCATGTACAACTTTACTGTCATTTAAAAAAATTTTAATGAATGAATGAATTGGCCAATGAAATGATCACTATTAATGAACTCAGAAAGGGTGGGTGATTTTCAGTGTATGATATAATACTCTTCTCAGAGATCTTTTCAGAGTGATTGGCAATGAGTGTGGTTACATCTTTCACTAGGGACTTACTGTCAGAAAATTTTGAAGGTATTCTCACCTACAACCCAAAGTAAGAGAGCAAGGACTGATCATGATCTATTTTATTTTAGTCTAAAACATTTTAAAGACATGTGATTTCTAATGCATTTCACTCTTCTGACATCTGTTAATATTTTTCCTCTACAACTGAAATCTTAGCTTCGTTTCTGGCTAGAGAAGAGCAGGATGTATACGTATAGAAATTAACAATGTGATTCTCAGATATATGAAAGAGAAACAAAAATAAAAGAAAGAAGGAAGGGAGGGAGAGAAAGGGAGGGAGGCAAGGAAAGAGAGAGAGAAAGAGGGAGGAAGGGAGGGGCCTAAAATTAATCTGCCAACAATTTCAATTTTTTTGCTTGGTTAATTTTTCTCTTGTGTTTCAAGAATACAGTAAAGTGTTATTTATAATCATTGTGTTTTTTGTTTCATATAAATATCTTTAGAAATAGAAGTGACACTGTTGTCAATAAATTTTACTTCATTCAGTTTCCTGTTACAATGAATAGCGTGCACAGTCTGAAAAAAATGAAAACAGTGCTAATTCGATGTATTTTTACAATATACTGAAATTGTATTATATGATAGGCACTCAAGAGGTTGTGTGAAGGATACCAAAAATGAACTCTGCTTTTCTGTACCTTATATCTATTATATGTATAAAGTTTCCTTTCACTTTTCTCTGAATTTACTAAGCACAGATTCCCTTTGTCATAGTTATATTTGTTTTGAATTAACTTCAGTTAATGAATGAATAAATAAATAAATAAATGTCACAAACCCATTTAAAACATTAATCTTTTCACAGGGGATCTATACAAACAATTGTTGATATGAGAGTTTAGGACATATAAAAATCAAAACCTATGCAGGACAAGCAAGCAAACCTACAAATTTTGAGTTCCTCAGAAGGAAAAAATAAAGCTTTAGTTATACTGAAAATAAATACTTCATCAACCAATTCTCTAGTTGGATGAATGGACGAATTATTCCCAGGGAGCAGTAAATTGGGTCACTGGAAAGATCTAGGCTCTCAGGCCACTGCAGGCACATTTAGAAAATAAAGGTACTATATATAAACTGTACCCAACAGATTAGAAATCAAAATGCCTCCCTATTTCACTCACCAGGAGAAACTGGCAGATTGAGAATTGTTTTAGAAGACAACATATCAGGCAACAAATAGCTTCCTGAATTATACCCAAGGAAATTAGAAATGTTAAGGAAAAAACTCCTTTGAAAACAGCAGTATACAAAAATACTTAAGAGAGTAAAAAGCAGGGTTCCAGAATAAATGATTCTCAGTGGCTTAACATGCTATAAAAAACTCCTACTAAAAACAAATTTCAAAACTTGTATGAGTGACTGTTCAAACAATAGTTCAAACCCTGGGTTGGGAAGATTCAACCCCTGGGTTGGGAAGATCCCTATTGTTACTTTCTGGATGGGAGGTTCTCAATGTTTTGTACTTGTTGCACACTTTCAAATGCATGTCTTTCCCTCATAAGTCATATTTTCATAATGCAAATTTGGTATGACTTGATTAATTAATCTTGGAGAATAATTATTAATTTCTATCAGATAGAGTGAACTAATAACATTTGCTCTATTCTAGAGTTCATAAGAAAAGATGGACACACACAAAGAAAATAGACACAATCAAACACTGGGTCTCTCAATGAGATTTGTATTAATTTGTAACAATTAAAAATATAATTATCATTGAAACTTCCTGTGAATCATTGGTTAGCCCACAAATGAAAGTGAAATTTCTCTATCATTAAGAATAAGTAAAGAAAAATAAAATCAGTGTTGTTTATAGTAGCCAAGACATGGAAACCAACCATTGATGGATAAATGGATAAAGATATTGTGGTATATATAACAGAATATAATTCAGTCATTAAAAAAAAAAAACAAAAACAGGAAATTCTACCATTTGCAACAATATGGAAGGATCTTGAAGGTCTTACATTAAGTGAAATAAGTCAGAGAGAGAAAGACAAAGACTATATGACTTCACCTATATGAAAATTCTAAAACAAAAAAAGTCATAGAAAAAGATATCAGACCTAGAGGTACAGTGTGGGGGGGGGAGGGGGCGGGGCAGGGGGGAATTGGAGGAAGGTAGTCAAAAAGTATAAGCTTTCAGTTATAAGTATATCCCTAGTATTTATAACTGTAAGTTTATGCCCTTTGACCACATACTAGGGATACAGGGGTTTCACTCATTAGAAAAGATCCTGATGTTGGGAAAGATGGAAGGCAGGAGGAGAAGGGGACAACAGAGGATGAGATGGTTGGATGGCATCATCAACTCAATGGACATGAATTTGAACAAGCTCCAGGTGATGGTGAAGGACAGGAAAGCCTGATGTGCTGCAGTCCATGGGGTCACAGAGTCAGACACAACTGAGTGACTGAACAACTGGTAGGTCAGTGGTAATGCAGGGGATGCAGGTTTGATCCCTGGGTGGGGAAGATTCCCTGGAGCAGGCAGTGCTGGCCCACTCCAGTATTCTTGTCTGGAGAATCCCATGGGCAGAGGATTCTGGCAGGCTATAGTCCACAGGGTCTCAAAGAGTTGGACATGCCTGAAGCAACTAAGCGCTCACGCATGTGCGTGCATGCACACACACACACACACACACACACAGTAGCTCTATGTTTATTTTAAGGAACCCCTATACCATTCGCCACAGTGGCTGTACCAATTTAAATTCCCACCAACAGTGTAGGATGGTTCCCTTCTTTTCACATCTTCTCCAGCATTTATTGTTCATGGATTTTTGATGAAACTGAAAAGTCTTTGCATCCCTGGGCTAAATTTCACTTGATCATAATATTTGATCTATTTAATGCAATATTAGATTTAGAATACTAGTATTCTGTTGAGAACTTTCGCATCTATGTTCATCAGTGACATTGGATTGTAATTTTGTTTTTGTGTGTGTTATCTTTGTTTTTTGTATTAGGGTGATGATGTCCTCATAGAATGAGTTTGGGAGTATTTGTTCCTCTGTACATTTATGGAAGTGCTTCAGAAGAATAGGCATTAGCTTTTCTCTAAATATTTGATAGAATTCATCTGTGAAGGTATCAGGTCCTGGATGTTTGTTTGTCAGGAGTTCTTACATCACAGCTTTAATTTCAGTGCTTCTGTTGGTCCCTTCATATTTTCATTTCTAGCTGGTTCAGTCTTGGGAACTTGTACCTTTCTAAGAATATGTCTATTTCTTCCATTTTATTGGCATACAGTTGCTTGTAGTAGTCTCTTATGATCCTTTGAATTTCTTCAGTGTGCAGACAGACTGAAACCACAATCACAGACAACTAGCCAATCTGATCACAAGGAGCACAGCCTTGTCTAACTCAGTGGAACTAAGCCATGCCCTGTGGGGCCACCCAAGATGGTCGGGTCACGGTGGAGAGGTCTGACAGAATGTGGTCCATTGGAGAAGGGAATGGCAAGCCACTTCAGTATTTGTGCCTTGAGAACCACATGAACAGTATGAAAAAGCAAAAAGATAGGACAATGAAAGATGAACTCCCCAGGTTGGTAGGTGCTCAATATGCTACTGGAGATCAGTGGAGAAATAACTCCAGAAAGAATGAAGAGATGGAGACAAAGCAAAAACAACTCCCAGTTGTGGATGGGACAGGTGATAGAAGCAAGGTTTGATGCTGTAAACAGCAATACTGCATAGGAACCTGAAATGTTAGGTCCATGAATCAAGGCAGATTGGAAGTGGACAAATAGGAGATGGCAAGAGTGAATGTCAACATTCTAGGAATCAGCGAACTAAGATAGACTGGAATGGGTGAATTTAACTCAGATGATCATTATATCTACTACTGTGGAGAGGAATCCCCTAGAAGAAATGGAGTAGCCATCATAGTCAACAAAAGAGTCCGAAGTGCAGTAATTGGATGCAATCTCAAAAACGACAGAATGATCTCTGATCATTTCCAAGGCAAACCATTCAATATCACCATAATCCAAATCTATGCCCCGACCACTAACACTGAAGAAGCTGAACTTGAACAGGTCTATGAAGATATATAAGGCCTTTTCTAACTAACACCCCAAAAATATGTCCTTTTCATTATAGGGGGCTGGAATGCAAAAGTGAGAAGTCGAGAAACACCTGGAGCAACAGGCATTTGGTCTTGGAATACAGAATGAAGCAGGGCAAAGGCTAACAGTGTTCTGCCAAGAGAACACACTGGTCTTAGCAAACACCCTCTGCCAACAACACAAGAGAACTCTGTACACATGGACATCACCAGATGGTCAACACCAAAATCAGATTAATTATATTCTTTACAGCCAAAGATGGAGAAGCTCTATACAGTCAGCAAAAACAAGACTGGGCACTGACTGTGGCTCAAATCATGAACTCTTTATTGCCAAATTCAGACTTAAATTGAAGTGGGGAAAACTGCTAGAGCATTCAGGTATGACCTACATCAAATCCCTTATGACTATACAGTGAAAGCGAGAAATAGATTTAAGGGACTAGATCTGATAGACAGAGTGCCTGATGAACTATAGATGGAGGTTCGTGACATTGTACAGGAGACAGAAATTAAGACGATCCCCAAGAAAAAGAAATGAAAAAAAGCAGAATGGCTGTCTGAGGAGGCCTTACATATAGCTGTGGAAAGAAAGGCAGCAAAAAACAAAGGAGAAAAGGAAAGATATACCCATTTGAATGCAGAGTTCCAAAGAATAGAAAGGAGAGATAAGAAATCCTTGCTCAGTGACCAATGAAAAGAAATAGAGGAAAACAATAGAATACGAAAGACTAGAGATCTCTTCAAGAAAATTAGACATACCAAAGCAATATTTCATGCAAAGATGGGCTCAATAAAGGACAGAAATTGTATCGACCTAACAGAAGGAGAAGATATTTAGAAGCGGTAACAAGAATACACAGAAGAACTATACAAAAAAGATCTTCACGACCCCTATGATCACGATGGTGTGATAACTCACCTAGAGCCAGACATCCTAGAATGTGAAGTCAAGTGGGCCTTAGAAAGCATCACTACGAGCAAAGCTAGTGGAGGTGATGGAATTCCAATTGAGCTATTTCAGATCCTAAAAGATGATGCTTTGAAAGTGCTGCACTCAATGTGCTAGTAAATTTGGAAGACTCAGCAGTGGCTACAGGACTGGAAAAGGTCAATTTTCATTCCAATCCCAAAGAAAGGCAATACCAAAGAATGCTCAAACTACCGTAAAATTTAACTCATTTCACATGCTAGTAGGGTAATGCTCAAAATTCTAAAGCCAGGCTTAAGCAATACATGAACGGTAAACTTCCAGATGTTCAAGCTGGTTTTAGAAAAGGCAGAGGAACCAGACATCAAATTGCTAACATCTGCTGGATCATAGAAAAAGCAAGAGAGTTCCAGTAAATATCTATTTCTGCTTTATTGACTATGCCAAAGCCTCTGACTGTGTGAATCACAATAAAATGTGGAAAATTATGAAGAGATGGGAATACCAGACCACCTGACCTGCCTCTTGAGAAACCTGTATGCAAGTCAGGAAGCAAAAGTTAGAACTGGACATGAAATAACAGGCTGGCTCCAAATAGGATTAGGAGTATGTCAAGGCTGTATACTTCACCCTGCTTATGTAACTTATATGCAGAGTACAACATGAGAAACGCTGGGCTGGAGGAAGCATAAGCTGGAATCAAGATTGCCGGGAGAAATATAATTAACCTCAGATATGAAGATGACACCACCCTTATGGCAGAAAGTGAAGAAGAACTAAAGGGCCTCTTGATGAAAATGAAAGAGGAGAGTGAAAAAGTTGGCTTAAAGCTCAACATTTAGAAAACTAAGATTATGGCATCCAGTCCCATCACTTCATGGTAGTAGATGGGGAAAGAGTGGAAACAGTGGCTGACTTTATTTTTCTGGGCTCCAAAATCACTGTAGATGGTGATTGCAGCCATGAAATTAAAAGACACTTACTCCTTGGAAGGAAAGTTATGACCAACCTAGACAGCATATTAAAAAGCAGAGACATTACTTTGCCAACAAAGGTCCATCTAGTCAAGGCTATGGTTTTTCCAGTAGTCATATATGGATGTGCAAGTTGGACTATAAGAGAGCTGAGTGCCAAAGAACTGATGCTTTTGAGCTGTAGTGTTGGAGAAGACTCCTGAGAGTCCCTTGGACTACAAGGAGATCCAGCCAGTCCATTCTAAGGGAGATCAGTTCTGGGTGTTCATTGGAAGGACTGATTTTGAAGCTGAAACTCCAATACTTTGGCCACCTTATGCGGAGAGCTGACTCATTGGAAAAGACCCTGATGCTGAGAAAGATTGAGGGCAGGAGGAGAAGGGGATGACAGAGGATGAGATGGTTGGATGGTATCACTGACTCAATGGACATGAGTTAGGGTGGATACCGGGTTTTGTTGATGGACAGGGAGGCCTGGCATGCTGTCATTCATAGGGCCACAAAGAGTCAGACATGAATGAGTGACTGAACTGATCTTTTAATATATTCTTTTCCATTTCTAATTCTATTAAGCCATCTCTCTCTCTTTTTTTTTTTTTTAATTTTACTTTTACTTTAAAATACTGTATTGGTTTTGCCATACATTGACATGAATCCACCACAGGTGTACATGAGTTTCCAAGCATGAATCCCCCTCCCACCTCCCACCCCATATCATCTCTCTGGGTCATCCCCGTGCACCAGCCCCAAGCATCCTGTATCCTGCATCAAACATAGACTGGCGATTCGTTTCTTACATGATAGTATACATGTTTCAATGCCATTCTCCCAAATCATCCCACCCTCTCCCTCTCCCTCAGAGTCCAAAAGTCCGCTCTATACATTTGTGTCTCTTTTGCTCTCTCGCATCCAGGGTCATCATTACCATCTTTCTAAATTCCATATATATGTGTTAGTATACTGTATTGGTGTTTTTCTTTCTGGCTTACTTCACTCTGTATAATAGGCTCCAGTTTCATCCATCTCATTAGAACTGATTCAAATGTATTATTTTTAATGGCTGAGTAATACTCCATTGTGTATATGTACCACAGCTTTCTTATCCATTCATCTGCTGATGGACATCTAGGTTGTTTCCATGTCCTGGCTATTATAAACAGTGCTGCGGTGAATATTGGGGTACATGTGTCTCTTTCAATTCTGGTTTCCTCAGTGCGTATGCCCAGCAGTGGGATTTCTGGGTCATAAGGCAGTTCTATTTCCAATTTTTAAAGGAATCTCCACACTGTTCTCCATAGTGGCTGTACTAGTTTGTATTCCCACCAACAGTGTAAGAGGGTTCCCTTTTCTCCACACCCTCTCCAGCATTTATTGCTTGTAGACTTTTAGATCGCTGCCATTCTGACTGGTGTGAAATGGTACCTCATTGTGGTTTTGATTTGCATTTCTCTGATAATGAGTGATGTTGAGCATCTTTTCATGTGTTTGTTAGCTATCCTTATGTCTTCTCTGGAGAAATGTCTATTTAGTTCTTTGGCCCATTTTTTGATTGGGTAGTTTATTTTTCTGGGCTTGAGCTGCATAAGTTGCTTGTATATTTTTGAGATTAGTTGTTTGTCAGTTGCTTCATTTGCTACTATTTTCTCCCATTTTGAAGGCTGTCTTTTCACCTTGCTTATAGTTTCCTTTGTTGTGCAGAAGCTTTTAATTTTAATTAGGTCCCATTTGTTTATTTTTGCTTTTATTTCCAGAATTCTGGGAGGTGAATCATAGCAGATCCTGCTGTGATTTATGTCAGAGAGTGTTTTTCCTATGTTCTCCTCTAGGAGTTTTATAGTTTCTGGTCTTATGTTTAGATCTTTAATCCATTTTGAGTTTATTTTTGTGTGTGGTGTTAGAAAGTGATCTAGTTTCATTCTTTTACAAGTGGTTGACCAGTTTTCTCAGCACCACTTGTTAAAAAGACTGTCTTTACTCCATTGTATATTCTTGCCTCCTTTGTCAAAGATAATGTGTCCATATGTGCGTGGATTTATCTCTGGGCTTTCTATTTTGTTCCATTGATCTATATTTCTGTCTTTGTGCCAGTACCATACTGTCTTGATAACTGTGGCTTTGTAGTAGAGCCTGAAGTCAGGCAAGTTGATTCCTCCAGTTCCATTCTTCTTTCTCAAGATTGCTTTGGCTATTCGAGGTTTTTTGTATTTCCATACAAATAGTGAAATTATTTGTTCTAGTTCTGTGAAAAATACCGCTGGTAGCTTGATAGGGATTGCATTGAATCTGTAGATTGCTTTGGGTAGGATACTCATTTTCACTATATTGAATCTTTTGATCCATGAACATGGTATACTTCTCCATCTATTAGTGTCCTCTTTGATTTCTTACATTAGTGTTTTATAGTTTTCTATATATAGGTCTTTAGTTTCTTTAGGTAGATACATTCCTAAGTATTTTATTCTTTTCGTTGCAATGGTGAATGGAATTGTTTCCTTAATTTCTTTTTCTACTTTCTCATTATTAGTGTATAGGAATGCAAGGGATTTCTGTGTGTTGATTTTATATCCTGCAACTTTACTATATGCATTGATTAGTAATTTTCTGGTGGAGTCTTTAGGGTTTTCTCTGTAGAGGATCATGTCATCTGCAAACAGTGAGAGTTTTACTTCTTCTTTTCCAATTTGGAACCAGGAAGAAATAGAAAATCTTCACAGACCCATCACAAACATGGAAATTGAAACTGTAATCAGAAATCTTCCAGCAAACAGAAGCCCAGGTCCAGACGGCTTCACAGCTGAATTCTACCAAAAATTTCCAGAAGAGCTAACACCTATCCTACTCAAACTCTTCCAGAAAATTGCAGAGGAAGGTAAACTTCCAAACTCATTCTATGAGGCTACCATCACCCTAATACCAAAACCTGACAAAGATGCTACAAAAAAAGAAAACTACAGGCCAATATCACTGATGAACATAGATGCAAAAATCCTCAACAAAATTCTAGCAATCAGAATCCAACAACACATTAAAAAGATCATACACCATGACCAAGTGGGCTTTATCCCAGGGATGCAAGGATTCTTCAATACCCACAAATCAATCAATGTAATTCACCACACTAACAAATTGAATATTAAAAGCCATATGATTATCTCAATAGATGCAGAGGCCTTTGACAAAATTAAACATCCATTTATGATAAAAACTCTCCAGAAAGCAGGAATAGAAGGAACATACCTCAACATAATAAAAGCTATATATGACAAACTCACAGAAAACATTATCCTCAATGGTGAAAAATTGAAAGCATTTCCCCTAAAGTCAGAAACAAGACAAGGGTGCCCACTTTCACCACTACTAGTCAACATAGTTCTGGAAGTTTCGGCCACAGCAATCAGAGCAGAAAAAGAAATAAAAGGAAGTCATCTCTCTTTTATTGTTGATGATAAACCTTTAGGTTTATCAGTTTTGTTTGTATTTTCAAAGAACCAGCTTTTAGGTACATTGATCTTTACTATTATTTTATTTTTCATTTATTTCTGCTCTGATCTTTATGATTCTTTTTGCCTTCTACTTACTTGAGGCTTTATTTGTTCTTTATTACCTATTTATTTCACGTTAGGTTATTTGTTTACTTTTAATTTTTCTTTTCTTTTGTGGTAAGATTGTAGTGCTATAAATTACTGTCTTCGAACTGCTTTTGCTGCATCCCACAGATTTTAGATTGTCGTGTTTTTTTTTTTTTTTTGTCTCTTGTTATCATTTGATTTCCTGTTTGCATTCTTTACTGATCCGTTGGTTGCTTAGTAGCATATTGTTTAGCCACTATGTTTGTGGTTTTTTAAGCTTTTTTTTTTTAGTTATAGTGTATATAGCATATATATGGGTCATCATGATGGGAAATGATGCTTGACGTGATTTCAATTTTCTTATGTTTGCCAAGGCTTGCCTTGTGGCCCAGTGTAGGGCCAATCCTGGAGAATGTTCCATGTGCACTTGAGATGTTTTTGATGGAATTCTACTAAAATATCAATTAAATCCATCTCATCCAATGTGTTCTTTAAAGCCTGTGTTTCCTTACTAATTTTCTGCCAGGATGATCTGTCCATTGATGAAAAGTGGTGTGTTAAAGTCTTCCACTATTATTGTGTTAATGTCGATTTTTCCCTTCATGGTTATTAGTATTTGCCTTACATACTGAGATGCTGTGTTGATGATTGTGTATATATTTACAACTATTATATCTTCTTGATTTGATCCCTTGATCATTATGTAGCATCCTTTTTTGTCTCCTATAACAGTTTGTTTTAAAGTATTTTGTCTGATAGAAGTACTGTTCCTCCAGCATTTCAAGTTCCATTTGCATGGAATACCTTCTAACACATCACTTTCAGTCTGTATGTGTCCCTAAGTCTGAGCTGGGTCTCTTGTATATAGCATATATATGGGTCTTATTTTGTATCCATGCACTGGTGCATTTAATCCAGTTATACTTAATATAATTATTGATATGCATGTTCCTATTATCATTTTCTTATGCAAAGTAGTAGAGAAAACAAGAAATTGGGAAAGATTACAGATCTCTTCAAGAAAATTGGAGATATCAAGGAAACATTTCATACTAGGATGGGCATGATAAAGGACAGAAAAGGTACGGGTCCAACAGAAGCAGAAGAGCTTGAGAAGGAGTGTCAAGAATACACAGAAGAACTATACAAAACAGGTCTTAATGACCCAGATAATCATGATGGTGTGGTCAGGTCACTCATCTAGAGCCAGACATTTTTGAGTGTGAAGACAAGTGGGGCTTAGGAAACATTACAAACAAAGCTAGTGGAGATGATGAAATTCCAACTGGGCTATTTAAATCCTAAAAGATGATGCTGTTAAAGTGCTACACCAAATATGTCCACAAATTTGGAAAACTCAGCAGTGCCCTCCGGACTGGAAAAGGTCAAGTTCATTCCAATCCCAAAGAAGAATGATGCCAAAGAATGTTTAAAATATCATATAATTGTGTTTATTCAATATGTTAAGCAAGGTTATTCCCAAAATCCTTCATGCTAGGCTTCAACTGTATGTAAATAAATAACATCCAGATGTATAACTGGATTTAGAAAAGGAAAGAGAACCGGAGATCAAATTGCCAATATTCGTTGGACCATAGAAAAAGCAACATAATTTAAAAAAAAAAAAAAAAAAGCTTCACTAAGCTAAAGCCTTTGACTGTGTGGATCACAAAAAACTGTAAAAAATTCTGAAAGAGATGGGAGTACTAGACCACCATACCTGTCTCCTGAGAAACATGTTTGTAGATCAAGAATCAACAGCTAGAAGCAGACATGGAAAAATAGACTGGTTCAAAATTCAGAAAAGGCTGTGTAATTTTCACCCTGCTTATTTAATTTTTATGCAGAGTTCATGCATGCTCAGTTGCTCAGTTGTGTCTGACTCTTTGTGACATCATGGAATGGTGTTAGTCTCCTCTGTCCATGGAATTTTTCAGGCAAGAATACTGGAGTGGATTGCTATAGGAGACAGGAAGAATAAAAGAAAAGCAGGTCCCGTTCAGGGCCACAAAAGATATTTATAATTATTGATAAACTGGATGCTATAAGGCATGAGACTCTTGGAATAAGTCCAGAGGGAACAGTTTATAATCTTGAAAAGAAGATATGATCCTGGGGTCAGAAAACTGACCTCAGACTGTTTCTCAACTGGCATCTCAGAGTCACATGTTTTACGTATCTGGTAGCAAATCTATAGATAAGAATATTAGTCTTAGTTACTGATTTGTTATTGATTACTGTTTCCTAACTACTCAATGGCTAATGATCATTTTGTTCTTTGGCATGGAAGGCCACCTGAGTTATAGTTTAACTTCCCTCGTATTCTTTCACTCATGGCTGAAACTATAATAAAGCTGGCTTGGATTCTGTTTTGGCACCTTCACCTTGGAGCAGTGTTGGTCCCTTGATCCTTGCTTTTCTCTCAATTCTTGTGTCTCATTTCTCATTCTCTCGCCATATCACACTTTGGGAAACACTGCTTGGCTAGCTGGTCTTGACAGGTTGCCATTTCCTCCTAGAAGGGAACTTCCTGACCCAGGGATTGGACCCTAGGTCTTGTGTCTCCTGTTTTGCCAGGTGGATTCTTTACCACTGTGCCACCTGGTATATCATGTGAAATGCCAGTCTGGATGAATCACAAGCTGGAATCAAGATGTCCAGGAGAAACATCAACAACTTCATATATGCAGACGATACCAATCTAATGGCAGAAAGTGAAGAGAAACTAAAGAGCCTCTTGATGAGGATGAAAAAAGGAGAGTGAAAAGCTGGCTCTAAACTCAACATTAAAAAAAAAAAAAACTAAGATCATGGCATCTGATTCCATCACTTCATGGCAAATAGAAGGGGCAAAAGTGGAAACAGTGACAGATTTTATTTTCTTGGGCTCCAAAATCACTGCAGATCGTGCCTGCAGCCATGAAAGTAAAAGACATTTTCTCTTTGGAAAGAAAGCTATGATAAATCTAGACAGCATATTAAAAAGCAGAGATATCACTTTGCTGACAAAGGTCCATATTGTCAAAGTTTTTCCAGTAGTCATGAATGGATGTGAGAGTCGGACCATAAAGACAGCTGAGCACTGAAGAATTAATGATTTCAAATTGTGATGCTGGAGAAGACTCTTGAGAGTCCCTAGGACCACAAGGAGATCAAATCAGTCAATCCTAAAGGAAATCAACCCTGAGTATTCATTGGAAGGATTGATAATGAAGCTGAAGTTCTGATACTTTGGCCACCTGATGCAAAGATCTGACTCATTAAAAATACCCTGGAGCTGGGAAAAATTGAAGGCTCAAGGAGAAGGGGGCAGCAGCGGATAAGATGGTTCAATAGCATCACCGACTCAATGGATTTGAGTTTGAGACAACACTGGGAGACTGTAAAGGACAGGAAAGCCTGATGTGCTTCAGTCCATGGAGCCACAAAGAATTGGACATGACTAATCTATGGTGTTGGAGAAGACTCTTGAGAGTCCCTTGGACTGCAAGGAGATCTAACCAGTCCATTCTGAAGGAGATCAGCCCTAGGATTTCTTTGGAGGGAATGATGCTGAAGCGGAAACTCCTGTACTTTGGGCACCTCATGGGAAGAGTTGACTCATTGGAAAAGACTCTGATGCTGGGAGGGATTGAGGGCAGGAGGAGAAGGGGACGACAGAGGATGAGATGGCTGGATGGCATCACTGACTCGATGGATGTGAGTCTGAGTGAACTCCGGGAGTTGGTGATGGACAGGGACACCTGGCGTGCTGCAATTCATGGGGTCGCAAAGAGTCAGACACGACTGAGTGACTGAACTGAACTGAAGCTACTGAACAACAACTGTTTCATATTTGTTTTCGTAGGTCTTTCCCTTTTCTTATGTTTTCTCCCTAGAGTAGTTTCTTTAGCATTTATTTGTGGTGCTGCATTCTCTTAATCTTTGCTTGTCTGTAAAGCTTTTGATATCTCTGTCAAATCTGAATGACAGACTTGATGTGCAGAGTATTCTTCATTGCAGGTTCTTCCTTTGCATCATTTTAAATATACCGTGTCATTTCTTTCTAGTTGCAGTTTCTGATGAGAAATCAGCTGTTAACCTTATGGTACCTCCTCCCTTTTCTGTTGTCTTTTTTGTCCTTTTTTGCTTTTAATATTTTATCTTTGTCTTTTATTTTTGTCAGTTTGATTACTATGTGTCTCAGCATGTTCCTCCTTGGGTTTATCCTGCCTGGATAAAAATGGATATTTCTGTGCTTCAAGAACTTTGTTGAGCATTTCCTTTCCCACCTTAGGGAAGTTTTCAGCTATTATCTCTTCAAATATTTTCTTGGGTCCTTTCTCTCTCTTCTTCTGGAGCCACTATAATAGAAACCTTGGTGCATTTAATGTTATCCCAGAGGCCTCTTAGGCTGTCTATATTTCTTTTCATTCTTTTCTCTTTATTCTGTTCCCCAGCAGTGATTGCCACCATTTTGTCTTCCAGGCCACTTATCTGTTCTGCTTCAGCTGTGCTGCTATTCATTCCTTCTAGTGTATTTTTCATGTCACTTGTGTTGTTCATCTCTGTTTGTTGTTTAGTTCTTCTAGGTCTTTGTTAAACATTTCTTGCGTCATCTCAATCTTTGCCTCCGTTCTTTATGAAGATCCTGGATCATCTTCACTACCATTATTCTGAATTCTTATTCTGGTATGTTGCCTATCTCTATTTCATTCAGTTGTTTTTCTGGCATTTTATCTTTTTCCTTCATCTGGGACATAATCCTGTCTTTTCATTTTGATTAACTTTCTATGATTGTGGTTTTTGTTCTGGAGGCTTCAAGAATGTAGCTTCTTGTTTTTGTTGTCTTCCCTCTGGTGAATGAGGCTATCTAAGAGGCGTGTGCAAGCTTCTTAGAGACTGGGAGAGATTGGCAGTGGGTAGAACGGTGTCTTGCTCTGATGGGTAGGGCCTTGCTCAGCAAAACATTAATCTGATTTTTTTGCTGATAGGTTCAGCTGTGTTTTCTCCCTGTTAGTTGTTTGACATGAGGCAACCCAGCCATGGAGTCTACAGGGTCTATGTTAGGGCTAATGGTGACCAACCTCTAGGAGGGTTCTGACAGCAGGTACATACTTCCTAGGATTGCTTCTGGCAATGCCCTTGTCCCTGTGGTTAGTCACCACTGACCTATGCCTCTGCAGAGGACCCTCCAACACTAACAAGCAGGTCTGGTTCAGTCTCCTATGAGATCACTGCTCCTTTCCCCTGGGTCCCGGTACACACAAGATTGTGTGTGTGTCCTCCAAGAGGAGGCAGAAAATCATGGTTTCCCCCAATCCTGTGGAAATCCTGCAATCAAATCTGCTGGCCTTCAAAGTCAGTTTCCCTCAGGACTGCTATTTGCTTTATCAGATCCCTAGGCACAAAAGCTTGACACGCTTAGAACCTTCACATCAGTGCGAGAACATCTGTGGTACACTTGTTCTCCTGTTGGTAGGTCACCCATCCAGCTGGCATGGGATTTGATTTTATTATTGTTGCACCCTTTCTACCATCTGGTTGTGACTTCACCTTTGCCTTGGATATGTGGTTTATTTTTTGGTGGGTCCCAGCATCCTCTGTCAATGATTATTCAATAGTTAGCTTTGATTTTGGTGTTCCTGCATGAGGAGGTGAGTATGCATCCTCTACTCTGCTATTTTGAAACAAAATCCTTCATTGTGATTAGATTATTTCACAAAAGAACTGCACCACGTTCCAGACTCTAATGCTTAGCAGATAATCAATAAATATATAAATGAAAAAACATTCAGTTAAAAAAAAAAACAACATACAATTTCATTTATAACACAAAAAGGCTTACTGGACTAGAAATGAGAACTTTATATGAGGACCATTTAATAGTAAAACAAAATTTTAAAAGTTGAGGGCAAAGTGAGGCCCTTGTTTGGTTAAAATTCAAATGTTCATCACGTAGGTGATTCATCCCCATAATAGCAACTTACTGTTCCACTTCCTCCATGATGAAGTAGCTGATGCAATAAAATTGAAAACTTTTTACTCTCTCTCTCTCTCTCTCTCACACACACACATATAAAAATGTACATATATTTTTTTTCCTGTGTTACATTATAGTATGAATGTACACAGTCTCATATATTGGTCTCTTGTCTCTTTCATTTTGGAAGAAAGAAGTAGAGTTTACTAGTTTATAATAATCATAATGAAGGTGTGGCTGAGTCTCCAAGAACTCTCAACATGAGACCTGACTTACCCCTGAAAGCCTTGCAACCTGTTACAAAGTTTCAACATTTGTAGAAGGGCTTGTCAGTTGGAAGGTGATAAGTGCTACTACTAATATCCTCCACCTTCTTGCAAGTTAACTAGGTGCTTCTCAGCTGAAAAATGACCAAAAGCTATTTATTAGTCAATATATTGAATTACTGGTTTCTCATTTTTAGAAACTGCTTTGGATCATTTAATTATTCTATAGATGAAAGTATAGCAATCTATGACCCATGGACTGAATAAAATTTACTTAAGCTTTAAAAATATGTTTATATAAATAAAACCTTTAGATAGCAAACATCTCAAAAGCAGACTCTAACATCCCGTTTGTTTATGTCTTACAATAATACAGTACTATGACTATTAAGAGATTGCATGATGATGTGTATCCCCAAATTTGAATTAAATTATTCTCCCAGGTAAGGAGCTTAGCTTTCAGAGCTACAGAAATATAACTCATGCTGTCATCTGTTAGATTTAGATATGATCATTACTGTGTAGTTATTCTGAAAGCACAGGGACAGAGGGACCCTGAAATCTAGCGTCATTAAGACCAATCTCTTATTTTTCTCTCATATTTCCTTTTTTCAGATTTCATTTATGCCATTCATTCCCTTACCTAAGACACATTCTCAAGGCCCTGTGTGTGTTTGTGTGTGTGTGTGTTGGTTTCTCAGTCATGTCTGATTCTTTGTGACCCCATGGACTGCAGCCCGCTAGGCTCCTCTTAAGTATCAAATATTGTGCTAAAAATGTAGCCCTTTCTCAGAGCAAGTGCAAGTGTGATGAAGAGAGATATGTGAATGCATGATACAACAGGAATCACTGTTATTAAATTGTCCAGTCATGTCTGACCCTTTTGTGACCCTATGAATTGGGCTTCTTCAGGTAGGAATATTGGCGTGGGTTGCCATTTCCTTTCTCCAGGGGATCTTACTGACCCAGAGATTGAACCTGAGTCTCCTGACTGTGTCTCCTATACCTCTGAGCCACTGGGGAAGCCCAGAAATTGCTACAGATAATATTTAAATCATAGTATAATAATGAGCACCGCCTCAAGAAACAGAGTTAATCTTTGAATCATGTTTTGAGCCTAAGTAGGAATTTTCTAAAAAGACAAACAAGGGCTTACCATTCAGGAAAAAGAATACATGATTGTTTCTAGGTAACAAAATAGCTCAGAATTCTTAAGGACATGGGTTACTTCTAATTCATCAATAGGAAATAAAGCAAAGGAATGTTACCTACTTTCTTTACTTCAAGATTATTTTTTAATCCTTAAAACTGGGGACCAAGTGTTGAATGATCAAAATTATAAGGCAATATTTCTATACATATAGAATAATTCCGTGATGGAGGTATAAAATATATGAAATTTTTAATAATGTGAAATAGCATTTGAAATTGCATGTTATGAGATGTTTAAAGGACAGAGTGAGGGAGAGAGAGACTACAGCTAGAGTAGGACTTTGCGGATGAGTGGGGTTTTGGCAAGTAACAGAGTGGAAGTATGACGTAAGTGAAAGATGTCCAAGAAGGGCTATAGTGTTGCAAAGTTCTACTGTATAAAAGTCTAATTGCAATTCTGCTGTGGGGAGAACTATTTGCATAGACTAAAACGTGAATATGTCATTCCCATTTTTCCTTCTGGATTTGTTGAACTCAGCAGTACCAAACAACACACCGTGAATATTCCCTGAGAGCCTAGCCACAGAATTTGCAATTTAGTTCATCAAAACTTGTTTAAGGCCTAAGGAGCCAATTTCTTCTTTGAGTTTGGGATCAGGCCACCTTAACACTGAATCTCAAGAGAGTCCTAAAGGTCACTAGCTTTCTGTGCCTTGCTTCTGCTGATCCAGCATTTAGAACTTTCATTTCCATTTTGAAACCAATATATCAGCATATCTTGCCAGAGGAGTTTTAACCTCTTACGATGCAATCAAATTGCTCAGTCAGAATGACTCCTAAAAATTGATCTATACATTGTTAAGAATGGAAGAGAAAGTGTTTCTAAGGAATATATATCTCTGATTTATAGAATAATGTTAGCTGGAACCTGAAGAATATAGTAATGCTATTGCAATCAGAAACATTATGAGATTGTCCATACCAAATAGAACAGAAAGTTGCCAATCAGTGATACTGGGCCCATAGTACACAGTTAGATAACCACTGTAATCAGTGTGTTTGCTGATACATTGTTTGGTAATCATCTCCAGGTCAGCTTGAATGTTTATTGTCTCAGATCACTGATAAGAATAGTAAAATACAAAATATATCTTTAATTACTGAAGTACCCCTCTTGGTGATTTAAATCACATACCAAAGGCTTGAAAGTTGCTTCACAGCTTTTGTTTTTGTTTGTTTGGTCACATAGTTTTAATTTTTTATCCTTATTTTGTTTTCTATTTTGATCAGTAAATAATTTTCACCAGAATTAGGTCTTTGAATGAGACAATTTTACTTTTTAATATGTTAATTTTCTCATTCAATATATGTTTCAGAGCAGTAGTTTTATCAATATGTTGTATCTCAGTTTTATTCATTCTAATCTCATCTTATTTCTTTGGTCAGAGCTTGCCAAACCTCCCAAAACAATCTTAAAGTGATCATTTATCTCCCTGCCTGAATATTGGGAATTGATACATGACCACGCCCCTTGGGACCCTAGATCTCTCTTTAATGAAGCAATATCAATGTAATTAATTAAATCAGCTATCACAAAGATTAGCAAGGTAACACGTCCCAAGTGTCCTGTGTTAGCTAGAGAAAGGTACTATGTACACAGAAGAAGCAGCATGATGTTATTTGTGCATTATTCCCTCAGCCCTTAAACTGATTGGCTGTTTTTCAGCTTCAGTGCTCAGAATTAAGTGAGCATAATATTAATGTAGGAAGAACACATGAATTGGCAACCACCAAATATCCTTAAGTGATATGAACATGAAGAATAAGTCTGCTATTGGGAATCTCAGAATTTCTTTTTTTTTCTTACAGACTTTAGCATTAATTTCTCCCCTCCATCTGCTGAATGTCATGTAAAAAGTACCTTGTGCATGTTTTACTAAATTAGCAAGGCAGGTAGCATTGTTGCTGTCTTCCTGTGGAAAGGAACTTAAACTTCCCCCATTGTAAGCAAGGTATAATGGAACAATCTTTTCCTGTAAAAATTTATATTCTTATGAATATAATATAATATCAGTGTTTTTGTTAATGTTGCCAGCACCAACTCATTTTCTGTTTGAAGGCAAAGACTCCTAAAATATAAATGGGAAAAGGGAATAGAAAACTGAAGGAGTCATTAAAAGAGGGTTGTGAAGCAAGTCTAGTAATACAGCTGCAAAGCATTAAATTGTAGTTTAATTATTTCAAAAATTTCCTCAGAATATTGAAGAAAGAATTGTAGGTGTATTGGAAAGGAAGGGCCAAGTATCTAAAGAAAGTATTGTAAGTTTCTCAACCTCTGTTATTTTTCTTGTGCTTTTTGTAGCAGAGGAAGGAAAGGGAATAGTAGATACCATCCTCATCCCTATGGCCTAGATCTTGGTTCCAATGTCTCAAGAATGTGCTGCTGTCCCTTTGAGCTTGCTCTGCAATTATGACTATGGGCTTTTCTATGACGGGACACTGAAGAAAGATCTTCTAGTGTCACTTTGCCCAGAAGTTGTTTTCATTTCATCAGAAGCTATACAAATTACTTGTTGGGCCCTCAAGAACTGTAGAATGTGAGGCTGATATTAGGCAAAACTTACTCTTATTCATATTTATGAACCTCTGAAAGTGAAGAGCCTGTATAGAGAAAGAAATATCAGCATTGGGCAGGGTACCAGCTCTGACCAGTTCCTACAAGTCAATTGTTAAATGTTCTGGCATTTGATGACCCATTTTTTTAAGCTATTGGTAGCTTCAAATTGGGCCTGGCAGGAGTATTTATACCTGATAAACATAACACATCAGTCCCCTAGTTTATAAGAACACTAGCACACTGAAACTGCCCTCTGGATCTTATGTACTTTAGTAAAGATACTCAAGTGTAAGAGGATTCATGTGGACAACTTTGTTAGTCTTGAGATGATCATCACAATGGCTTTCAGAAAGACAATGGATACAGAATGACACAGTGGATGATGATGCAAGAAAAAAAATGTCTAGAAGTTGTTTTAAACTGATCACTAACCACCCATGATGGATGTTCATTCCTAGACAGGAAACTTTGTCTTAAATATCATCATGCTTGACTGTATTAACTAAATGTCAAAATTGTATGCAGTTTAACCAGTTTCCTCTCTACCTACCCCTGTCCCCAAGCAATCCTCTTAGTGGTATCCTAAAGCTCAAATTTCAAAAAAATCCTTTTGTGTGTTAGTTGCTTAGTTGTGTCCAACTCCTTGCAATCCCATGGACTGTAGTCTGCCAGGCTCCTCTTTCCATGGAATCCTCCAGGCAAGAATACTGGAGTGGGTTGCCGTTTCCTTCTCCAGGTGATCTTCTCAACCCAGGGATCAGACCTGGGTCTCTTGCATTGCAGGCAGATTCTTTACCTTCTGAGCCACCGGGGATTATTTTTTGTTTATTCCCTTAAATCAAAATACATTGTGAACTTTCTGGAGGTCACTTCCTCAGACTTTTGCAGACAATAGCCTATATGGGTAACTGAGCAAATTTAGTTGTTTATTTATGCTCATAAGAGGACAGTTGCAAGATAAATAACTGATACAGATTTGAAACTATACTTAATGTTTATACACTGCTTATTATGTACTACATGTATTAAATACTATATCCTCCTATAATGTAACTACTTCAATTTTACATGAAAAAACAAATACAAATGATGAAAACCTGAGTCATAAGGAATTGCATTCCTTACCTACTATCTCACAGTTGCAAGTCTGGAGCAGGATTTTGAATCCAGAAGTTCTGGCTTCAGAAGTGAAGAGCTTAAGCATTACACCAATGCTCTTCATGGAACCATGATGATTGAGGCATTCAGAAGTACTACTAGCTAAGAATGTTCCAACTCAGTTGCCTCTTTTGCTGGAATAAAGTATAACGTGATGTGCATTATATTTTCTCTCTTTTTAAAATAAAGACTGTTTTTATGACAAGATTTTTACATATTTATCAATTGCTATCATTACCTCCATCCTAAAGGAGATCAGTCCTGGGTGTTCATTGGAAGGACTGATGCTGAAGCTGAAACTCCAATATTTATTTGGCCACCTCATGTGAAGAGTTGACTCATTGGAAAAGACCCTGATGCTGGGAGGGATTGGGGGCAGGAGGAGAAGGGGACGACAGAGGATGAGATGACTGGATGGCATCACTGACTCGATGGACGTGAGTCTGGGTGAACTCCAGGAGTTGGTGATGGACAGGGAGGCCTGGCATGCTGTGATTCATGGGGTCGCAAAGAGTCGGACACGACTGAGCGACTGAACTGAACTGGTCATTACTCTAGTAATTAGTATAAATATGAATTCTTCTACTTCAGTTTGAGTTAACAAACAAGAATTTAACAGAAATGATACATTCTACTGAGCACTATGAAGACCAGAAAAGCAAGACAAACAGTAACATGATATCTGAACCAAACATTATTACGACAGAACCTGAGGAGCAAAGCTTACACACTTGGGACACTGAAGATTGGAATAAGATAATATACAATAAACTACTTCCTCTAGGAAAGTGTGTGTAAGAGATGATATTAAATCTAGGCGCAATCCATAAATATTTTTATAGAAAAAATAAGGTAAAATAATTAAACATTAGCAAAATAAATGAGAAATAAACTGTTGCTTTAACATATAAAGGTAAGTTAAAGAAATGATGATATAAACAAAGGATTTTCTAAGAAAAGTTGACACTGGGGAAAAAAGAAAAAAACTGAGATGATATATAAAGGAAATATTGCACAGAATCCTGAAAAACTGAAAAAAAAAGTGTACAATACAAAAAGAAAGCAGGGCTGTAAATATAATATAAAGCTGAAGCTACAAGGGAGAAACTGAAATTAGAAATTCAAGAAGTGCCAGTATTAGTGATGGATTAATAGCACTGCAACTGTCAAAGCAGATGACTAAAGAAGTATGTTATATACTTATTAAAAATGATATTTTAAGTATATTAATTAAAAATATTTTAACAGTATCTTTGATGATTGTTTTGACTGAATTTAAGTTATATTTGAATTAAAATAACAAAATTATTGAATTTAATGGGTTATAACTTTCTGACTTACTGTCCATGTTAATGGGATGACTGAGGAGCTAATAAGCATTTAAAGATGAAGACAGAAGTATTTCCAAGAAGCCACCAATGTAGAATTACCTGATAATTTGATGGAGAAAGGTACACCACAAAGAATAATTTGACATTCTCCTTTAGATGCTTCAAAATTTTCCCTCCAATTTGCACTCCAATACATACATATATATACATATTTGCTTTTTTGCCACTTATTTTTTAATTGAAGGATAATTGTTTTACAGAATTTTGTTGTTGTTTTTCAGCAAGAATCAGTCCCCTCCCTCATGAACCTCCCTTCCATCTCCCTTCCCATTCCACTCTTCTAGATTGTCACAGAGCCCGTTTGAGTTCCTTGAGCCTTATAGCAAATTCCCATTGGCTATCTGTTTTACATATGGTGATGTAAGTTCCCATGTTACTCTCTCCATACAGCTCACCCTCTCCTCCCCTCTCCCCCCATGTCCATAGGTTCCCTATGTCTGTTTCTCCATTGCTGCCCTGCAAACAAGTTCATCAGTACCATCATTTTAGATCCCATATATATGCATCAGTATACAATATTTATATTTTTCTTTCTGACTTACTTTACTCTGTATTAAAGGCTCTAGGTTCATCCACCTCATTAGAAATGACTCATATGCATCACTGCTTATGGCTGAGTAATATTCCATTATGTATATGTACCACAGCTTCTTTATCCATTCACCTGCTGATGGACATCTAGGTTGCTTCCATGTTCTAGCTATTGTAAATAGGGTTGCAATGAACATTGGGGTACATGTGTCTTTTTCAGTTTTGGTTTCCTCAGGGTATATGCCTATGAGTGGGATTATTGGGTCATATGGTAGTTTTATTCCTTGTTTTTTAAGGAATCTCCATACCATCTTCCATAGTGGCTATATCAATTTCCATTCCCTCCAACAGTGCAAGAGCATTCCCATTTCTCCATACCATCTCCAGCATTTATTGTTTGTAGATTTTTTGATGATGGCTATTCTGAGGTGGTATCTCATTGTAGTTTTGATTTGCTCTTCTCTAATAATGAGCAATGTTGAGCATCTTTTCATGTGTTTGTTAGCCATCTGTGTGTCTTCTTTGAAGAAATGTCTGTTCTAGGTGTTTTTTTTCCCACTTTTTGATTGGGTTGTTTGTTTTTCTGGTATTGAGTTGTATGAGCTGCTTGTATGTTTTGGAAGCTAAATCTTGTCAGTTGTTTCCTTTGCTATTATTTTCTCCCATTCTGAGAGTGGTCTTTTCACCTTGTTTGTAGTTTCCTTTTCTGTGCAAAAGCTTTTAAGTTTAATTAGACCCCACTTTAACACTTTTGTTTTTATTTTCATTACTCTAGGAGGTCAGTCATAGAAGATCTTGTTTGATGTATGTCATTGAGTGTTCTGCCTATGTTTTCCTCTAAGAGTTTTATAGTTTCTGGTCTTACATTTAGATCTTTAATCCATTTTGAGTATACTGCATATTGTGTTAGGAAGTGCTCCAATTTCATTCTTTTGCACGTAGCTGTCCAGTTTTCCCAGCAGCATTGAAAAGGCTTTTTTTCCCATTACATATTCTTGTCTCTGTCAAAAATGAGGTACCCATAGGTGCATGGGTTTATCTCTGGACTCCCTATCTTGTTCCATTGGTCTATATTTCTGTTTTTGTACAAGTACCACACGGTCTTGATGACTGCAGCTTTGCAGTATAGTCTGAAGTCAGGAAGGTTGATTCCTCCAGTTGCATTCTTCTCTCTCAAGACTGCTTTGGCTATTTGGGGTCTTTTGTGTTTCCATATGAATTGTGAAACTTTTTGTTCTAGTTCTGTGAAAACTCCATTGGTAATTTGATAGGGATGTACACTTTTATTATACAAAGAAATTTACATTTGGAGAAATGCATTCATAAATTTGAATACTCAGGATCATCATTTTTCCCAGGGTAGGGGGGATAAAAGCTTGGTGACATTACCAAGTTTCTCATCCCTAACTCTTTAGAAGGAAGAGGGAAAGTAAATAAATGTATAAATATATTTTTCTGTTTTACTGAAAGGGAAGAGGAGAGGATGGGGAGGAGATAGGGAGGAAAAAGACTGGCTAGCGCAGAAGACCAGACATCTCTATCCCCTGAAATAACTGGATCAAGGATGGACACATCCAAACAGGCCAACTAAGATTTAAGCCTGAAATTTTTCTGAAACTGTCAAGAAATCTCTCCTAATTTGATAAGTTTTGATAATATAAGATGGTAGATAGAGAAGACCCTTGTTCCATGATATGTAGAAAAATGTAAGAATAAATTAAGTAAAATTAGACAAAGTAGCTGAGAGATGGGAAAACAGAAAAGGAAGAGGAGATGAGGGAAGAGGCAGAGAGAAAGAGAGAGGAAGATAAAGAATCTTATATTCTTCCAGAACTGAAAATATTTCTCAACTTTTCAATTACTGAGCTAATGTTTCTCCACTATGCTACTTTCACAATTCACATAAAGAGTTGTTTGTATATTTATAATATAATAGATACATATCCATTTAACAACAAAATTAAGCTTACTAGAGAAATATATATGTAAATAGAAATAAAGGATGAATCAACCCTGAATACCTTTTGGAAGAACTGATGCTGAAGCTGAAGCTCCAATAGTTTGGCCAACTGATGCAAACAAGTGACTCATTGGAAAAGACCCTGATGCTAGGAAAGACTGAAGGCAGGAGAAGGGGACTACAGAGGATGAGATGATTGGATGGCATCACTGATTCAATGGACATGAACTTGGGCAAATTTTGGGAAATGGTGAGGAGAGGGAAGCCTGGTGTTGCAGTCCATGGGGTCACAAAGAGTTGGACACAATCTGTCAACTGAACAACAAAAATCAATAGCTACAAAACTTTATAAAGCAATATTTTAAGATTTTTGTGTTAGTGCTACAAAGCTTAATATTTACACAATCCTTTGTACTTATTAAATTTTCTCATAAATTAACTAATTTAACATTAATTGTACAACACTTACTATAACCCCACTCTACAAGAAGTAAACTTGTGGTTCAGAAAAGGAAAATGATTTACTCAAGATCATATAAGAATTTGAGCAAAAACTCAAAACAATGCCCTCATTCCTGCTATGTGATTACAAACTGCTCATCTTAAAGCCCAAAACTGTAAAGTCTAAATTAAATGTAACCACATACGATCAAAAAAGCCTACTTCCACCACAAAAAATAATTACAGAAAAGAATTCATTTTAGTCAGTCATCTTGGTTTGAGCTCACATGAAAGCAGAGCCTGAGACAAGGACAGATATTTTGTTATTTTATTTGGGAGGCGATAATAGGAGCTAGAGTGAAAGAATGGAGAGACAGAGAAAAAGAAGAGAAAGATAGTAAAAGAGGGAATATTGAGCTTGTCATCATTATGAGCAACTGAAGCTCAATCCCATTTGGGAACATCTGATAAAAATTACTGTATGTACACAAAATTTTTGTATGAAGTGCTGGAAGTTGGGGTTTGTATTTACCAACCCTGGATTTCTACTGTTTATTGTCCCCATATTTCTCCCCTGCATCAGTACTTTCACCAGCTCCTTGATGACACAATTGCAAATGGGCTGTGAATGACTGTCTCTGCTGCTGAGAGAAAGATCTATGAAAGAGCTCAGCATTTCAGTGAAGAGTCCCTTACAGCTGCAATAAGACTCAGAGGTGACCTGACACAGGACACCATAGTTTGCACTACAGTCACACCCAAAATAGACTGGCATTAAAGTCAATGTGTTGCCATTAGTCTGAGATTTGACATGGACTTGGTAACTACAGAAAGAATAATGGAAAAGTCTGTATCGACTCTCTTGGAAAATAGGAAACTTTTTCTCCTTATCAATTAAAGTTCAATACACAACTTCCTAAAACAATTTGTAGTTCCAGAGAGATTCAATTTCAGACTTGAGTGGTAAATATCATTATTCATAAGCAAAGAATGAAAATGAGCAAAAAGAAGACCAAACTGCTATATACAGATATAAATATGTTTCATCTGTCTCTAATTAGAAGTTCTAACAGATAACACCACTACAAATGAATCATAATTCATACACCAATTTACCTTTAACACATGCATCAGGAGGGCAACTTCTTTTGGGCAGTAGACAAAGATAAATATGTCTCAAGAAAAATACAAGGACTTAACATCTTTTTGGTGTTACATATTAAAGATAAATTGTGTGCTGCTAAATTTAAAATTTGCAAAGAAATTCTGTCTAGTTTCAAAAGAAAATTTAATTATTAAAACTTAAGCCTTTCTATTTGAAATATCTTGCTTGTTTATAGCCTTCAAAGTCTTCATAAGCATCGATACTTCTAAAATATTTTTAATGTTTGCAAAGAAGTCAGGACTGAACAAACAGGAAATGGAGATTTCTAGTGGGTGAGCCATGTATTAGTAGTGAAATTGGTGGGATATCAGCTATACCAGCCACTCAAGTCCCCATTCCTTCCTAAATTATGCTTTTGTTGACTTCAGGAGTTAATACTCAAGATCATATAAAAAGAACCAGACAATTGTTTGGGCAAATCTTCTAGGATATTTTAGTTTGCAATAAATTAAGTCAAGCAATTTTCAATATCAGGTAAAACTATTAAATAAGCTAGAATTTAAATCCTTTAAAATTTTTAATCAAAATACTTGAAATGAGACTGATTTTATGAATCTTTCCTATTGAAATGCAAATGCTTCACACAGAGTTTATAATGCTAGAAATAAGACTTAGGGAATTTCTCATACAGTCAGGTATATAAGTATAGGTATTATTCATAAATGTTTTCAAAATTTAAATCAACCTTCAGTTCAGTTCAGTTCAGTTCAGTCGCTCAGCCGTGTCTGACTCTTTTTGACCCCATGAATCGTAGCACACCAGGCCTCCCTGTCCATCACCAACTCCTGGAGTTCACTCAAACTCATGTCCATCGAGTCGGTGATGCCATCTAGCCATCTCATCTTCTGCCATCCCCTTCTCCTCCTGCCCCCAATCCCTCCCAGCATCAGAGTCTTTTCCAACAAGTCAACTTTTCGCATGAGGTGGCCAAAGTATAGGAGTTTTGGCTTTAGCATCAGTCCTTCCAAAGAACACCCAGGACTGATTTCCTTTAGAATAGATTGGTTGGATCTTGTTGCAGTCCAAGGGACTCTCAAGAGTCTTCTCCAACACCACAGTTCAAAGTATCAATTCTTCGGTGCTCAGCTTTCTTCACAGTTGAACTTTCATATCCATACATGACCTCTGGAAAAACCATAGCCTTGACTAGACAGACCTTTGTTGGCAAAGTAACGTCTCTGCTTTTGAATATGCTATCTAGGTTAGTCATAACTTTCCTTGCAAGGAGTAAGTGTCTTTTAATTTCATGGCTGCAATCACCATCTGCAGTGATTTTGGAGCCCCCCAAAATAAAGTCTGACATTGTTTCCACTGTTTCCCCATCTATTTGCCATGAAGTGATGGGACCATTTGCCATGATCTTCGTTTTCTGAATGTTGAGCTTTAAGACAACTTTTTCACTCTCCTCTTTCACTTTCATCAAGAGGCTTTTTAGGTCCTCTTCACTTTCTTCCATAAGGGTGATGTCATCTGCATATCTGAGGTTATTGATATTTCTCCTGGCAGTCTTGATTCCCGCTTGTGCTTCTTTCAGCCCAGCATATCTCATGATGTACTCTGCACATAAGTTAAATAAGCAGGGTGACAATATATAGCCTTGACGGACTCCTTTTCCTATTTGGAACCAGTCTGTTGTTTCATGTCCAATTCTAACTGTTGCTTCCTGACCTGCATATAGGTTTCTCAAGATATAATGCATATTTAATAAAATATATCCATTTTAAATGAACAGTTTGACAAGCTTCAACAAATGTATTCCAGTACACCAACATAAAAATATAAAACATTTTTTATATTCTTAAACAGTCAGCCTCTACGACCATAGCACTGCTGGCCCCAGGCAACCATTGTTATTTTGTTTTGTTATTGTACATTATTGTTTCCTGGTGAATTACATATAAATGGAATAATATGTACTGTAATATTTTTGGCTTGCTGAAATAAAGTCCTAAACATAGAATAAAAATGGGCTGAGAATTACTGCCCCCTCATTGAAGAATGAGCTAGAGAATAGAATCCACTCTTGGGAACAACCCATCAGGAGCTCTTAGGGTTTATAACTGTCAATAGTGATGGCTGCTTGCTTGCTCCAGCTTTTCACTTGGTAGGTCTCTCCACTCAGGGAAACTCTGGGGGGAAAATTGCTTCTAAATTATAGTTTCTACTTCTCTTTAAAGTCTCCTATTCTAAAATCTGCCAAAATTGAGACACTGTCCTTTCTGGGATAATCAATACTTTTGATTCATCTATTCAAAATAAACAAAATACTTAAACAACAAGCAGAACTGATCAAAGGGTATCATATAGTGACTTAATTCCTGTCAGAACTAAATAACATCCTACACAGATTTCAGTTCTCTTCGTGAAGAGGGAGGAATTTCAGTTTTCTCAAAGAATCCTGTGCTCTGAGCAATATTTGCTTGATAATGATGATCAGAGAGGAGGCAAAAAGGGATTGGATCAAGAGGCAACAAGTAGGAAAGGAGTAATCTAAACTTTTCATATTTTCTGGGGAAGTGGCTTTGGGCCTCCTTCTACATCCCAATCCCCTGGGTTATGGCCATGGAAATTTTCATTTTGTATGATTTGTGACTATTTTCTCCTTAATCTTGTGAGTAGGAATATGTATCAAAACAGGACAAGCCATCTGGGTTTCCATGAAATGAATTTTAAATATGGAATCTGCATGCTATTTATTCTCTCTCAATGAAAACATGTAAATGTCTTAGGGGAAAGGCTGTTAATTTCAGAATATCTTACTTAACAGTGATCTTTATAATATTCACATGCTTTATTCCCATAAAATATCTTTATGTGATTAGGACCATGGAATTTCAAGATATATGTGGAGAGGGCCGTTGAGTTTTCCTATATGATCTATATAGTCATGTATAGTCAATATTTTGTCTTAATACTTGAGGACTTCCTCAAACTTTGCTTTTCCTCCATTTTATTTTTTGGTCAGCCTGTGGTATTTCCCCAAATTGCTCTTTGTACCAGACATTAAATCTCTGAATGAATTAAGCCACTGTAATTTAGTTTGACAGTCTACTTCCTTATACTTCTTTACCTTGCCTTTCCTCCTTCTGAAAACACCTGCTATTTCCCCTACTTTGCCTCTTCACTTAGCACATGGGTGGTTGCTGAGGTCCGAGAAGTGCATAGTTAGCCACAAGAAAATGTGTAAAAGAGAACAGAAAAAAAAAAGTCATTGGCATGTATTAATAACAAGGGAGCTTACCTGTGGAGACGGAGAAGGAATATTGACAATCAGAGA
Source organism: Capra hircus (assembly GCF_001704415.2). Classification (NCBI taxonomy): domain Eukaryota; kingdom Metazoa; phylum Chordata; class Mammalia; order Artiodactyla; family Bovidae; genus Capra; species Capra hircus. Next base: position 28,109,076 of record NC_030813.1, read on the forward strand.
AAAGTGACACTGTGAAGAGTCATGCACGTAAGAAAAAAAGATCATTAGAGAAGCGGTGGCAGTTAAGATTTGTGAGATGGATGACAACAGATCTTGGATGTCCATCACTGTGAGGTGAAAGATTTAGATATAACTCTATAGATAATGGATTACAATTGATTGTGAAAAATACAAAACTTTGAGTGACTGAACATGCATGAAATCAGGAAGAAACTGTAGCATGGATTTTTCAATGTGCTGTTGTTTTTTTTTAGTTGTTAAGTCATGTCCAATTTTTTTGTGACTCCCTGGATTGTAGCCCACAAAGTTCCTCAGTTCATGGGATTTCCCAGGCAAGAATACTAGAGGAGGTTGCCAGTTCCTCCTACAGAGCATCTTCCCAACCTAGGAATTGGATTCACATCTTCTGCGTTGGCAGACAAATTCTTTACCACTGAGCCACCAGGGAAACCTTAAATGGCTATAAGTACCCTAAAGTGCTTAAGTTGAGTGACATGTGTGTGTGTATAAGTTAACTTTAAATATATATTAAGGGCAGTTGGTTAATTTAAGGGATCCTAATCAGGATTAGGATTAGAAGAAGCACAAGCTGGAATCAAGATTGCTGGGAGTAATATCAATAACAGATATGCAGATGACACCACCCTTATGACAGAAAGTGAAGAGGAGCTAAAAAGCCTCTTGATGAAAGTGAAAGAGGAGAGGGAAAAACTTGGCTTAAAGCTCAACATTCAGAAAACAAAGATCATGGCATCTGGTCCCATCATTTCATGGCAAAAAGATGGGGAAACAGTGGAAACAGTATCAGACTTTTTGGGGGAGGCTCCAAAATCACTGCAGATAGTGATTCCAGCCATGAAATTAAAAGACACTTACTCCTTGCAAGGAAAATTATGATTAGATATCATATTAAAAAGCAGAGACATTACTTTGCCAACAAAGGTCTGTCTAGTCAAGGCTATGGTTTTTCCAGAGGTCATGTATGGATGTGAAAGTTGAACTGTGAAGAAAACTGAGCACCGAAGAATTGATGCTTTTGAACTGTGGTGTTGGAGAAGACTCTTGAGAGTCCCTTAGACTACAAGGAGATCCAACCAGCCCATTCTAAAGGAGATCAGTCCTGGGTGTTCTTTGGAAGGACTGATGCTAAATCTGAAACTCCAATACTTTGTCCACCTCATGCAAAGAGTTGACTCATTGGAAAAGACTCTGATTGGGGGCGGGAGGAAAAGGGGACGACAGAGGATGAGATGGCTGAATGGCATCACCGACTCGATGGACATGAGTTTGGGTGAGCTCTGGGAGTTGGTGATGGACAGGGAAGCCTGGTGTGCTGCGATTCATGAGGTCGCAAAGAGTCGGACATGACTGAGTGACTGAACTGAACTGAATCAGGATTACGTACTTGAGAGATGGTTGGTTAGTTAGCTGAAGTTCAAACTCCAGAATCAGCCTCAATTTCTTCCATTATCTTTAGCTCCATCTGCTCTTGTGGGTTTGTTAGCTAAGACTAAATATGTCAGAAATATTTTTTCATCAGTGATACATGTTATTCAAAGTATCATAATTTGCCCAGCAGATTATACATTTCAGAGTAGTACCCTAGATGTAATACTTTTAATTCAACACTTGGTTCATATATTTAATGAAGGATTCTGTCACTGTATTTCAACCAGGACAGCTGAATTCTGCTGCTAGAAGATTATTACATATGCCTTGAGCTAACCTTTCATGTTACAGTCTCACTAGTATGCCTAAAATGATAATAAGCTGTAGTTCACTGAACTTCTAAGAAAAATTATATGCTTGTTTTTGTCACTGCTTTTTGTTTCCATAAGTTAGCAGTATTCTGAAACTTGCATTTATCATATTTACTATAAGATAGGAGTACTGTTAAAAAAAAAGGCATATTTGTGGCTCTCTCACTTAAATAATAATTTAATTGAAGACTCATTATACTTATAAAAATGAAAACCAAAAATCCAATAATTGCGAATGGCTAAATGTGGGCCAGCATGCAACAAACACAAGATGAATATCTATTTTGAAAATAGATCAACAGTATCCATGTGAGGGAATGATGGACTCTATTATATGTGGGAATTGAAATATTTTGGAAATACTGAGCTCAAAGTCTCTTTGTAAGCATTAAACAAAAGGAATTTAACCTCAGATTTAATTAAACTTTCCAACTTAAAAAATAAATTTAAATCAAGAACATTAGATTAAGAACACTATTATAAAATATAAAACATATGCCTCAAATTTTATTTAGTCATTTTGGTTAAAGTAATAAGGATTAGTAGGAAAATAGAACTGAAATAATACAGGAAGTAGTTAGAAAAAATAATTATATCATGGGAAAAAAAAGGTTTATCTAGAGGCATATTGCAGGCCCTGTAGAAGAGTAGCTAGCATTGTGTGGGATGATGGAACTACATTGTGTTATGAAAACACAGCTGCACATCCTGTTCTATATAAACTACTATGGCTAGGGTGACAGATTGTACGTAGGTGCAATGTGTACTCAGTTTGTTCTTATAAAGGACAATTTTATGTTTTGCCATTTCTACATATATTTCTACATAGTTTAGTCCATTCTGAAAATTACTCTCTATCATCCCCAAGGAACAGCAAGATAATTTTGACCTATTTCTTTTGTTAAAAAAAAAAAAGAAACAAAAACACACAGAAACAAAAAGCAACTGAATATTCAGGGGAAAAAAAAGAAGGTAAATATCACGTATCTCACTCTATATGCTCCACATTTAATGAGGCTATTCCCCCAAATTTAACTGGCTCTGTGACAAGCAGAATGAAAAACTATTCATATGACATGATTCCAAAAGCATGAAAAATCTCTCTAGGACCCAAAGGATTTCTATAGTACTTAATGATATGATTATGTTTGACATGAAGAAATTAGGTGAAGCTGTCGTTTGACATGTAAAACTTCATAGTGCATAGTAGGTATCAATAAATCATGTTAAATTTAAATATATATACAGGAATGATGGGTAGAATAAAAGATTAGCTCCTTTTTTACAAATCAAGAGATTGTTTTATTTCATTAGCATTAGTTTCTTCTTAGAAGAACTAGGTCTTTTATTTCAAAGAAGAGCAAGCTAGAGTATGTCTGAACCTTGAACAATTATGTAGGGATGCCAGGCTGGGGAACGGAGAGTCTGGAAACTGCCAAAAAGTGAATGAGCAAGACTAAAAGAGGAATAATTTAATATTATTAGTTCAAATTATTGTATTATTAGAATTTGTTGTAAAATGATTTTATTTCCTAACTCTAACCATAGAAAGAAATAAAATACATTAATTTGTTTAAATCTTTATAAAGTTATTTTTAAAATATTCCAATTCTAGTTAGTTAATAAAAGTTAATTTGAAATAGGAGGGAAGGGGCTAGGGCATAAGTTTCAAAGAATGACACAGCCCTTAAGAATACAACCTAAACTGGATAGAATCAACTAGGTCTAAAATCACATAAGATTCAGCCTCCAGTAGGCCTTGAATCTCACTATACTCATTGTAATACATCAGCACTTTAAATGACACACCCACAGGTGCCATGATAGTTCCAAGATCACCATAAAAGACTAAAAAGGAGGGGTGACCCAGTTCCTGTAAAGCCCCACCCTTTTTTCAAGATAGCTGGAATAATCCTCCCACTCATTAGCCTATGAAATCACCCAACCGTAAAAACTAATCACTGCCCCCATTTTGCGGTCCCTCATCTTCTGAGATGGCCCACATTCTGTCTGTGGAGTGTGTTTCTTCCATAGCCACTCTCACTTCAAGATAATTCCATGCCCTGCTCAAAAGCCTGCTCTCACCTTTTGAGACAGACCTAGGTTTGTCTATGGAAAGTGTATCTCTCTAAATAAATCTCCTTCTTACCTATCACTTTGTCTCTCACTAAACTCTTTCTGTGACCAGACACGGAGAACCTGAGCTTCAGAAAGTCCTGATACCGGGTGAGAGAGATTTTATCTAAAAGACAGTGAGTTCGACTCCCAATCAGAGTTAAGAGACTTAGTCTGCGGGTTCAAGTCCCATTCTGGGTTTAGGCTGGGTTCAAGTCCCATCTCAGAGAAGGCAATGGCACCCCACTCCAGTACTCTTGCCTGGAAAATCCCATGGATGGAGGAGCCTGGTAGGCTGCAGTCCATGGGGTTGCTAAGAGTCAGATACGACTGAGCGACTTCACTTTCACTTTTCACTCTCATGCATTGGAGAAGGAAATGGCAACCCACTCCAGTATTCTTGCCTGGAGAATCCCAGGGACGGGGGAGCCTGGTGGGCTGCCGTCTATGGGGTCGCACAGAGTTGGACACGAGTGAAGTGACTTAGCAGCAGCAGCAGCACCAACTCCCATCTAAGTTGTGGTTTTAAAGATAAGATCAATGCAATAGAATAGAGTCTAGGAAATATATGAACAATTGATTTTTGTTAGAGGTGTTAAAACAGTTCAGTCAAGAAATAATAGATTTTTTCAACTGGAAAAAATGTGCTGTGCTGAAAATTAGACAGCTATTAAAAAAATACTTCAAATTATACCTTGCACTAAAAGTAGTTTATTAACTTAATGTACATCTAAAACTTATAGAAGTAAATAATCTTTGATTAGGAAAAGCTTTCTGAAATATAGCCATAAAATATGATTCATAAAATAAAATTATTTATATGTTACACTTCATAAACATAAAACATTTCTCCTCTGTGAAATAAGTTTGAAGGATGAAAAGCATAAATTAGGAAAACAATGTAAATATTTGTGTCTAGAATATATAAAGAAAAGTCCTAACTCAATAATAAATAAACAACTTAATTTAAAATACACAAAAGATTTGAACAGACACTGAAAGAAGCGACAAATTAGCCCATATAGATGGTTAGCATCAGTTATAGGAAAATGACGGAAAAGGAAAATGAAAACACAAAGTAATGTCAAGGAATGCAGATAAATCAGAACTCACTGCTGATGGAAATAGTACAGCTACATTGGAAAGTAGTTTGACAGTGTCTTAAAATTATAAACATATACCTACCATATGACCCAGTCATTCAATCCTTAAGGAATAAAACATTTCCATAAAAAGTGTCCACAGCAACTTTTTCATAAAAATGTCCCCAAACTGGAAACAACCCAAATGTTCATCAGCAGATAAATCAATAAACAAATTTTGGTATATCCCTTTAACGGAATTCTGTTTAGCAATAAAAGGTTAGGGAAAACTGATACAAACAATGACATACAATTAATTTCAAACTGTCTGTGCTAAGGGAAAGAAGCCAGGCAAAAAAAAAAAAAGTACCTACTGTAATATTTTTTTTTTTCTAAAATTCTAGAAAATATAAGCTAATCTATACATAGAAAAAACAAATCTGTGACTCTCTGGGGATAAAGGATACATGGAAAGTTCTGGGAAAGGGAAATAAAAGAGTAGCATGAGGATATTTGGAGAGGTGACAAATATATTCATTATTCTGTTTGTTTATATACACAAACACACACAGATGCATAGTTCATAGTTTAAACATCTGAAGTTTATTGTATATCAGTTACACCCCAAGGACTTTCCTGGCCAAACAATGGTTAAGGCTCTGAACTTCTAATGCAGTGGGCACAGATTTGATCCCTGGTTGGGAAATTAGAATCCCACATGTCCCATGGTGTGGCAATTTTTTTTTTTTTTTTAGTTACAAAAATTACAACTCAATAAAGCCATTCTATTAATACAAGACATATTTCCAGCTTCTGTGAGATGCTTACATAAACTTATATAATGCTCTATGAAAGCATTCTGATGTAGCTTATGTTTCCTTTAAATTTATAACAGAAAAGGATATATTAAGAATAAAATTATATGGCAGAAAAGTCAAATGATGTAAATAAAAATGACAACTTTATGCTCTTGAAGGGAACCACAAATACTAAACAGCAGAGCACTACTTCCTAGACTGTTACTGAATTTGAAATCATAGGAAAAAATAAAAGAGAAAAACAAAGCTTACTGTAAATTGATCAATGAATTGAAAAAGATTTAGGAAGCGGTAAATTTTTTAAAATACTGCTTTTCTCTGACTTTGGAGTGATGACTGCCAAACTAAAAACTGAAAAGAGCACATTTTCTACTTCAATGAGAATTTGAACATGGTCATTTAAAAAGTAACCAAGGAAGTGGTTTGAAAGTGATTAAATGCTCGAACCTCTTTAGAGGGTTCTCTATAAACAGCAAATACTCACAGGTCCTACAGAGAGCTACAAGCATAATGTGAGCTACCTTATAAATATGCTAGTAGTGAAGGAAACTTCCTAAACAATTAGTCATTTTTTTCTACAATGAAACAAGGATTTTTCCTAAGGAAACTAATGGTGAACAGTCTGGAATTGATACAAATAAATGATCTAGAGGAATTCATAAAATATTTTTAAGTTCTTAAAGATAAAGATCAAGAGACTGGTTACTCACTCTTTTCTTTTTGGCTTTTAATCAGTGCCAAACACAGGCATACTGGTGGAGTACTCAACAAATCTTGGCTATAAGTGTGCTTTTTTGTCCACTTTGTTTTGTTTTTCACATGGGAGAACCATCTTTTTAGTGCATTGAGATTTTATACAAGACAATATTGGTTTAATAATAATAATAATAAAAAAAAAAAGCAACTCTCATCTCTGGTAGCACATTTCTACTCTTTCATAAGAAGTGAGATTAATCAAGTGAGCACAGGTCAACACAAAAGAAACCAAATACAACAGAGGCATCACCAAGACAACCAGAATAGAGAGGCTTATTAGAACAGAGGCTAACAAGCTAAGCAGTTGAAACATGACAGAAAAGCAATAGAATCATGGAGAAGGCAAATAACTTCCAAATTAGTAAATCAATCTACTGCGAAGATTCAAAGGCCCTTCATAATTTCAGTGTTACACTATTCAGAACAGTAATAATGCAGAGCAAGGAAATAATGCAATGGTCAAAACTAATAAACTGAGGAGCTAGGGGTTCAGAGTAATAAATGGCTGTAAAGTTGTTTAAGGACAAGGAATAGCAAAGAAAAGAACAGGGATGAGAGACTGGCTGAAAGGTTACATGAATAAGAGGAAATTGAAAACACTTTCCCTTGAAGGGTTTGGGTAGTTTGGTAAGCGGAATGAAGAATATTTCATCTGGGCAGCCACTTCTCAGTAATATTGAAGGTGGGGCACACAGGCACATTAGAAGGTTAATGGCAACTGATGCCAGTATTCTTGCCTAGAAAATCCCATGGAGAGAGGAGCCTAGCAGGCTACATACAGTTCACGGGGTTTCAAAAAGCTGGACATGACTTAGTGACTAAACAATAATAAGAGTAGATTAGGACTCTAAGGTAAATGAGCTTTATTTTAACTCTTGGATCATATGTAAAAATGAATTGCCTAGAAGCATAAACAAAGGACACATATAAGTAACCAGAAGTGGGGAGAATCCTGATCACTTCAACACTGCTTTCATTTACCCAAAGCCAAATACAGCCATAAAATATATTTTTATCGCACCTTATATTAGTTTCCTAGGGCTGTCGTAATAGAGTACCATGAACTAGTTGGAGTTCAAACAAGGGAAATTTATTTTTGCATAGCTCTATAGTCCAGCAAAACAAAATTAAGGTGTTACAGGACCAAAGTCTTGCCACAGGCTCTAGGAGAGAATCTGTTTCTTGTCTTCTCCAGTTTCTGGTGACTGCAGGCTAATCCTTGGCTTGTGGCCATATCACTCCAAGCACTGCCTCCGTGATGACATTGCCTCCTTCTTTTCTGTGGCTTCTCTGTAAGTCTATTTTATTGAGGATACATCTGATTGTATTTAAGGCCCACCCAGATTATCCAGGATAAGCTCCTCCTCTCAAAAGCTCGATTTAATCATTATGTGTAATACTAAGTAATATTCATTCTTTTGCCACATTATGTCATAATAAATTCTGGGATTTAAGACATACTGTGAAGGGACTACTATTTAACCTACTACACACATTTTTCTGGGAAAAAAAATCATATGATAACAAACAACAGAAAGTCACAATTTATAAAAAAATAATGAAATGCACAATACTTTTTATTGTAAACTCCATATTAATCATTCTCATGGGATGTTTTCATTGATTTTTGCTGAACTCTTGTATCCACCGCCAAACTACAATTTCAGTTAACAGAGAAAGTTGATTAACATTTTAGTTTTTAAGTTGTATGAGGGTGAAATCATGAGAACAAATGTGGGAACTTTACTCATTCACCAATCCAGTGAGCACATTTTTGACAAATAGTACATATCCATCTGTATACAGAGAGAAAGAGAGAAAGAAGAAAGGTATTTTTTTAAATACTGAAAGGGTATTTTCTCAAATATTTTTACGCTAGTCACAATGTAACAGCAACAGATGGCACATACTCTGAAATCTAACCTGCATTATTAACATTTTCTCTATCACTTTAAGTCCAGACAATCAGAAAAGCAATAGTCAAGTCCTGATTTGTAATATTTGCTAATTTCTGTGGTGTAAACATTCCCAACGTGACTAAATTCAGGAATATTAATATGAAATCACTAAATGCAGAGCTGGGAAGTGATATTTCATAGCACATAATTATACAGTATTTCTTCCATGAGATATATAAATAACCTCAAGAACATAATAATATTTAAATATACTAAAATAATTAAGAAGTGATAAACATTGATATTTGTTTATTTTCAACACAGTTTTTGAATTTTAAGTTTACATAATTTTCAGTAATAGTTATGTTTAAAAACTGTCTTTTACTATTCCTAAAAACTTAAGTTGGCTCTTACAAGTTATTATGAGCTTGTTCTAGCATGTTACTCTATAACATGACAGTGATGAATTAGAAGTAATATTTTCAAATATTTATATCATTAATTTTTAGTTAAAAATTAATGATAAATTAGCAAGTTTAGCCAGAGCAAATGCATCTTAAAGTCTTTAATCTTTCCCAGGACTATTGATACAATTACCAGCCAGGGCTGGCTCCAAAGAACAATATCAACTATTACATTAAAGGTCTCAATAATTCAGTTATAATAAGCAGAAAAAAAAGTTGATTTTCCTGTCCTACATTTCTAGAAGTTTCAACTATACCTACTGATGAGTCTCCAGGTGAATTTCATGAGGGAGCTTACTGATGAGTTCTAATTATGGTTAATTCCATATCCACCAACAAATTCACAATTTTGTGGTGTGACATTAGGCAAGTCACTTCCTTTTCTCTGGCAATTTCTTCATCTACGAAATGTGGATATCTTACCTCACAGAGGTGTAGTAAAGTATGAAAAATTATAAAATATTATGTATCCAAAGTACAATTCCATTTAAAATAGTAATTAAGAAAATTAATGTAGGGAACTATGACAATTCCTTTGGAACCAAGGCATTGATTGTTAAATAAGGAAAGGAGAAACATAAAGGAGTAACCTCATCACGATCTTTTATAACCTCCCTTTTGGGAGAGAGGAATCAGACAACACTTACTCTCTCACAGAGGAAAATAGAGAGCCGTGTGACCCTCAGCCTATTTCTATTACGCCAGCATCTGCAATCATTAGGATAAAGTGGCATTTAAAAAAATTATTTTCTCCAAAAGAGTCCCAAGGAAACAATAATTATCATTTAGTGGAATTCACAGTGGCACAACAGCATCACTACTCTTCCCCACCTGAGTTCTGAACCAGTTGAGAAAGGCAGATGGGCACCAAAATACCATCTTTATTACTCATAACAGAAAATGCAGCTTTTAATGGAGGGTAACTGGGCTTTCTTATAATGAATAAACATTAAAACTGACTTTCCTACCATGACAAAGGCGAAATGAGATCAGTGCACACAAGGGCCAGAACAAGGCCCTTGAATACTTACAGCATGACACATCTGCACAGGGTACATGCTTCCCATGACAGGAAGGGACAGGGCTCAGCCCCCCACCCCAGCATCACCTTCTGAATTCACCCTGCCTCTTTATTGAGGGATAGAGGAATGATGTGGCAGAAAAAGGCCTAGAATGCTATGCTAAAGGCGCTCCTTTAGCATAAAGAAGGAAACCTCAGGAGTAGAGAAAGTTCCTCCTTTCCAACTCCACTTTACCATCATTCAAAACTACTGGTATAAGAAAAGAGAGATAGGAATTGCCCATGAGGTATGCACATCTTAGCAAAGAATTTAGGATCAATAAAGAGGATAGTTCCCTTTTGTTCTTTAATAGTGTCAGACTCAGTGCTAGGTGCTCAGAGAAATCAAGCAACTTACGTAAGGTTATACAGCCAGCAGTGGTGTATGACTAGACTGTGTGCTCTCCGAATACAGAGATTATACCTTAATGCATAATAGCTATACATAATAGCTATAGTCTAATAACAACCTGGAACATTGTAAATATTTATAAAAGGAAGAAACAGGGAAGGAGAAATGAAATAACTGAGAGAAAGAAATTTATACCCAGTTTTGAATAGGTCTTCTTGCCACTCTACATTGCCAGATATGGGTGCCGTAACCGGCCCTTGTGATTCCTGGCATCTTACTAAACATTTAAGAAGGAGTAACTCTTAAATGATCATATTCTCTCTTAAGAACAGGAAGTCTCTCTAAAGGAAATAAACTCAGCATTCCAACCAACTCAGATACAATTCTGGCTGCATGCTGATGATATATAATCTCATGTGTCCTCAAACCAGATGAGAAAAACAAAATGAACTGCATCTAATACATAATGGTGTTTATAATGATACTAAGATCAGCACGTTATGTCATAAATAATAGTGTAACTGCAAGCTTGCATTAGCATATTTTAAGCATCTTCTCTTAACACAATGCTCAAAGCTAGTGCTGTCATTCTTTTGCTGTTAAAGATTGCTCTTATAACATTGACAAGCATTAATATATGGGATTAATACCTTTAACTCATTTACTCAGGAGATTATTCTCTACCATGCCCATTGGCTGAATAAGCAAACAATAAATATTATTGAAAAATCATCAGCAATCATTGGTCAAAAATTTCAGGTAAGAAAAGAAGTCAGTCACAGATAGCTTTTCTGCCCTTCACATATTTTGGGATTTAAGGGAAACTACTTGCAAAGAAAAACTAAATCCTCATTATGTATGATGAGCTATATGAAAAACTAGAGTGAAATTTCAAAAATGCTTTATATTAGAGGAAAAGATATTAATATACCTTTTAAACCTATATATTTGGTAATTGTGAGTCCCCTTTATTGAAGATTCTTACATAAATGTGCTCTTGAGAGGGAGAGGACTTATGTATACCTATGGCTGATTCATGTTGATGCTTGACAGAAAACAAAATTCTATAAAGCAATTATCCTTCAATTGAAAAAACAAATTTAAAAATGTGCTCTTGAATCTGCATTTTAGAGTCTACTCTATCGATAACTAGTGGGATCACATTAGACATACGATGGCTCTCCTCTAGGTCTCAGTTATAGTATTTTGCTCATAAGTGAAAGTCACTTTGTCGTGTCCGACTGTTTGTGACAGCATGGTCTATATAGTCCATGGAATTCTAGGCCAGAATCCTGGAGTGGGTAGTCTCCCCTTCTCCAGGGGATCTTCCGAATCTGGGGACCAAACCCAGGTCTCCAGAATTGCAGGCAGATTCTTTATCAGCTGAGCCACCAGGGAAGCCCTTTGTTCATTAGAATGATAGTAACTGGTTACATGAAGACAAAGGCCTAGACCAAGCAACCTATTTACAGCCTTTATAGCCTTAAATAGCATGATCTATGATTATGCGTAAAAACTTGCAATTTGAGACAACTAGGATCTTAGGAAGTTAAGTTGCAAAATTGCTGTTCTCATTCATCTGCCCTTCTGCACCCATGGCAGCTTTAAGAATGGTGCTATCTTTCGTTGACTTGAGTGTTAGCTGCATCAGCCTCCACTGCAATAACATGAAGGCTGATGCCTAAAAGAAGCTTTATCCTCCTCTCCAGTCAAGCCAGCCTCCTCTAGTACAATAACGCTCCATAATCAGGCATGCAATTCAGTTCTGCCTGAAAGGTAAAGTCACTCAGTCCTGTCAGCGTCTTTGCGACCCTATGGACTATACAGTCCATGGAATTCTCCAGGCCAGAATACTGGAGTGGGTGTTCTGCTTACACAACACTTATTCATGTCCTATTCAGGCTGTAAATCACACCTCCCCCATATTAGTTTCCTATTACTACTGAAACACAGACTTAGTGGTTTAAAACACCACACATTTATTATCTACAGTTTCTTAGGTTAAATGCTCTGCATGGGTCTTTGCACCAAATGACATAACAAGGCTATATTCCTCTATGGAGGCTCCAGAGAAGATCTACTTCCTTGCCAAGAGGCTGCGACTTTCCTTGGCTTATGGCTTCTCCTCCATCTTTAAAGCTGGTCACTGACTCTTCTTCCATACTCATATTATCCTCTAGCTGTAGCCAGAAAAGTGTTTCCATTTTAAGGACCCATATGATTATATCAGGTCCACCTGGATGGCTGAAGATAATCTCCCCATCTCAAGGTTTCAAGATCTCTGTTCTTAACCACATATTCCAGATCCCTTTTGCTACTGGTGGCTCAGATGGTAAAGCGTCTGCCTGCAATGAGGGAGACCCGGGTTCGATCCCTGAGTCGGGAAGATCCCCTGGAGAAGGAAATGGCAACCCACTCCAGTACTCTTGCCTGGAGAATCCCATGGAGGGAGGAGCCTGGTAGGCTATAGTCCATGGGGTCGCAAAGAGTCGGACACGACTTCACTTTCACTTTCAGGGTTCTCCAGAGAATCAGAACTACTGGTATGTTCCTGTGCACACACGCACACACACACAGATTCATCTTAAAGAATCAGGAACTGGGTCACAGGATTGTGAGGATTGGCAAGTCTGAAATCTGCAGGATAGGCCAGCAGGCTGGGAACCAGGGTAAGAACTGAAGTTATACTTTGAACCCAAAAGCAGCATGAAGGCAGAATTTCTTCTTCCTTAGGGGAAAACCTTCCATCTTTTTATCTTTTAAGGCCTCAAATGATTATGAGGCCTACTGACTTATGAAAGTTAATCTACTGTACTCAGAGTCTACTTATTTAAATGTTAATCTCATCTAAAAATGAAAAAAAATACAGTAACATTTAGACTGACTAAATATCTGGGTACCCTGGCCTAGTTAAATTGATACATAAAATTAATGATCGCAGCCATGTAGGTGACATATTCATAGGTCCCAGGAATTAGAGCAAAGACATCTTTTCGGGGAGGGAGTATTACCTTGCCTGTCATCTCCCCTATGAAACTTCCCATAACCATTCTAGCCCTTGCTAATAAAACTGTACCTGGCACTACTGGATTCTATAATCTCAAGTATTTAGCAAGTCATTGATTACTGCCTTTTTCAAATCAGATTGTTTTCAATGTGGTGGGGTAACTATAAAATTTCTGGAAGACTTTCTGCTTTATGTGTCTGGTGACTTCTCATCCTTTCCCTTTCATGTTCAGAGTGCTCAATACATAGTAAACAGCATATCTCTCAGATAATTCTTTAAAACCAAAAGCTACATATTTCAGCTTTGAAGACATTTTATATTGTTTAAAAAAAAAAAAAAACTCAAATTGAGTACCAGACAAATGAAAGTCAAATGGAAAATCTAAGGTGACATGGAGCAAGATACAAGTTTAGAATCTTTACAAAACCCATCAGTACTCTTCCTATTACCTTAAGTTAAGTGCTTATAAATAAAAACCATACAATTTAGTTAGAAAACCGGCAAGGACATTGTATATAGGTATATATTTCCCATGATTTACCGGTATGAACATATATCATTTTCATAACCAGGTTCATTTACCATTACAAAAAAAAGTGTTTTTTTTAACAATATAAAGAATATTCTAAAAACCCAGGGATAGTGTGATTCCGTATTATGGTTACTATTCTTATTGTTCTATACTATGATTTAAATTCTTATTATTATATACTATGATTTTTAACATATGTTAAATTCAACGTAGTTTGCAGAAATGAAGTCTTGCTGAAGTCTTCCTTATTCCTTGCAAATAGTTTAATCGTGCTTGCTGGCATGTGTGCCCAGTAAAAAAAGAAAAACTTGCTGACTACCAGGGTCCATGGTAACTGTCCCTGGTACAGTTCACTCACTGAAGTTTGACTGGTATTAAGAATTTTCTGGGTCAATATTTAAATAAAACTGAAGTTAATCAGTGATTCCCCAAGAATTTATAGATGAGATAAAAGAGGTAAAAGAAGTAAACACACACACACTTTCTAATTACTTACAGTGAAAAAAATGATATATTATTTTCTAAGTGATCTGCAAAATAGGGATTCTTAAGATATCATTTGACTTAAAGATATAGACCCCCCACATTCAATTAAATAGTGATAAAGTTTTCATACAAACAGTTTGGATTTACAATTGTGAAATATATGTAAGTAATATTCATGTTTTCTATATGAATTTATTTCTCTGAAATTCACATATTGAAGCCATAATTCTCATGTGATTACATCTGCAGATAGGATAGTAATTAAGGTAAAATGAGTTCATAAGGGTGAGGCCATAATTCAAAAGAACTGTAGATTTATAAGAGGAAGAGAGAAATTTCTCTCTCTCTCTGTCTGCCATCTGCAAACATAGTCATTTTCAGTCAAAAAGAGAGCTCTCTTCAGAAACCAAATCCTGTTCAAGCCTTAATTTTGGATTTCCACCTTCCAGAACTGTGAAAAAAATACTTTTCCTGTTTTTTAAGTCATTCAGTCTATGATATATTGTTAGGGCAGCCTAAGCCAACAAATACAACTTTTAATTTATGAAATGGTTTCAATGGTAATGTAATTCAATTAACCACAACAATTTAGTACAGGTAACTTTCTTAAGCAGGAATTAAAGAAAGCTCCAATCAACAAAATAATTGGTCTTGTTGAAGGACAAATAAAAAAATAAACCTACACACAAAAAAATACCTAGACACTCACCCTAAACCTTTCAAAAACATTAACTCAAATTGGGTTAGAGACCTAAAAGAAAAACTATAAAACTTCTAGGAGACAATAATGATGAAAATCTAGGTGATTTCTGGTTTGGCAATTACTTCTTAGAAAACAACTCAAAAAGCATGATCTGTGAAAGGAAACTTTGATAAGTTTGATTGCATTATGACTAAAAAGTTCTGATATGAAAAATATACTATTAAAGAATGAAACACGCCACAGACTGCAAAAAAATATTTGCAAAACTTATATCTCATTGATTACATTCAAATATGCAAAAAGCCTTAAAAACCAATAATAAGGAAACAAACAACCCAAATGAAGTGAGGGTAAAATACCTAAACAGACACCTGACCAAAGAAATTAGATGACAAATAAGCATATGAAAAGATGTCAACATGTGTCCACCATCCTGAACCCTCCCCCCACCTCCCTCCCCATCCCATCCCTCAGGGTTGTCCCAGTGCACCCGCCCTGAGCACCCTGTCTCATGCATTGAACCTGGACTGGCGATTTCACATATGGTAATATACATGTTTCAATGCTATTCTCTCAAATCATCCCACCCTCGCCATCTCCCACGTAGTCCAAAAGTCTGTTCTTTACATCTGTGTCTCTTATGCTGTCTCTTATATAGGGTCATCGTTACCATTTTTCTAGATTCCATATACATGCATCATTATACTGTATCAGTGTATTTCTTTCTGACATACTTCACTCTGTATAATAGGCGCCAGTTTCATCCACCTCATTAGAACTGATTCAAATGCATTCACTTTAATAGCTGAGTAAGATTCATGTGAATGTATGGCAAAAACATTACAATGTTGTAATTAGCCTTCAATTAAAATAAACAAATTTACAAAAAAAGAAGAAAAGATTTAAAATATTATTATTAGAAAATTTCAAATTATAATAAAACTATATACCTATTGGAATGGCTAAAATTCAAAAAAAAAAAACAAATGCTGATGAGGATGTAGAGTAACAGATATCTTATTCATTGCTAGTGGCATGCAAAATAGTATTGCACCATCTGAGGACAGTTTGGCAGTTTCTTACAAAGCCAAACAGTCTTATCTATATCACCCAGCATATGCATTCCTTGATATTTATCCAAACAAACTTAAACCTTATGTCCACACAAAAACCTGCAAATATTTTCAGAAACTTGATTGATAATTACCAAGACTTGGAAGCAACTAAGATGTCCTTCAACCGGTAAATGGATAAACTGTTGTAAAACCATACAATGGAATATTCAGTTCAGTTCAGTTGCTCAGTCTTGTCCGACTCTTTGCGACCCCATGAATCTCAGCACACCAGGCCTCCCTGTCCATCACCAATTCCCTGAGTTCACTCAAACTCATGTCCATTGAATCAGTGATGCCATCCAGCCATCTCATCCTCTGTCGTCCCCTTCTCCTCCTGCCCCCTAATCCCTCCCAGCATCAGAGTCTTTTCCAGTGAGTCAACTCTTTGCATGAGGTGGCCAAAGTACTGGAGTTTCAGCTTTAGCATCATTCCTTCCAAAGAAATCCCAGGGCTGATCTCCTTCAGAATGGACTGGTTGGATCTCCTTGCTGTCCAACGGACTCTTACGAGTCTTCTCCAACACCAGAGTTCAAAAGCATCAATTCTTTGGCGCCCAGCTTTCCTCATGTCCAACTCTCACATCCATACATGACCACTGGAAAAACCATAGCCTTGACTAGACGGAGCTTTGTTGGCAAAGTAATGTCTCTGTCTTTTAATATGCTATCTCGGTTGGTCATAACTTTCCTTCTAAGGAGTAAGCGTCTTTTAATTTCATGGCTGCAATCACCATCTGCATTGATACTGGAGCCCCCTCAAAAAAATTCTGACACTGTTTCCACTGTTTCCCCATCTATTTCCCATGAAGCGATGGGACCATTTGCCATGATCTTAGTTTTCTGAATGTTGATCTTTAAGCCAACCTTTTCACTCTCCTCTTTTACTTTCATCAAGAGGCTTTTTAGTTCCTCTACACTTCTGCCATAAGGGTGGTGTCATCTGCATATCTGAGCTTATTGATATGTCTCCCAGCAGTCTTGGTTCCAGCTTGTGATTCTTCCAGCCCAGCATTTCTCATGATGTGCCCTCCTGTGGATAAGTTAAATAAGCAGGGTGACAATATACAGCCTTGATGTACTCCTTTTCCTATTTGGAACCAGTCTGTTGTTCCATGTTCAGTTTTAACTGTTGCTTCCTGACCTGCATACAGATTTCTCAAGTGGCAGGTCAGGTGGTCTGGTTTTCCCATGTCTTTCAGAATTTTCCACAGTTGATTGTGATCCACACAGTCAAAGGATTTGACATAGTCAATAAAGGAGAAATAGATGTTTTTCTGGAACTCTCTTGCTTTTTCCATGACCCAGCAGACGTTGGCAATTTGCTCTCTGGTTCCTCTGCCTTTTCTAAAACCAGCTTGAACATCTGGAAGTTCACGATTCCCATATTGCTGAAGCCTGGCTTGGAGAATTTTGTGTATTACTTTACTAGCATGTGAGATGAGTGCAATTGTGTGGTAATTTGAGCATTGTTTGGCATTACCTTTCTTTGGGATTAGAATAACTGATCTTTTCCAGTCCTGTGGCCAGTGCTGAGTTTTCCAAATTTGCTGGCATATTGAGTGCAGCACCTTCACAGCATCATCGTTCAGGATTTGAAATAGCTCCACTGGAATTCCATCACCTCCACTAGTTTTGTTCGTAGTGATGCCTTCTAAGGCCCACTGAATATTACTCAGCGCTAAAAGAAGAAATGAGGTATTCATTCAGCCACAAAAAGGAAATGGAGGAATATTAAATGTATGTATGTATGTGTGTGTGTGTGTGTGTGTACATGAAGGAAGCCAGCATGACAAGGCTGTATGTTTTCAACTATATAATATTCTAGAAAAGACAGAACTATAGAGGATATAGAGGACTGCAAGGAGATCCAACCAGTCCATTCTAAAGGAGATTAGCCCTGGGATTTCTTTAGAGGGAATGATGCTGAAGCTGAAACTCCAGTACTTTGGCCACCTCATGCGAAGAGTTGACTCATTGGAAAAGACTCTGATGCTGGGAGGGATTGGGGGCAGGAGAAGAAGGGGATGACAGAGGATGAGATGGCTGGATGGCATCATAGACTCGATGGACATGAGTTCGGGTGAACTCTGGGAGTTGGTGAAGGACAGGGCAGCCTGGCAACTGCAATTCATGGGGTTGCAAAGAGTTGGACATGACTGAGTGACTGAACTGAACTGAACTGAATGGAGACATGTAAAAGAATAAGAATTGAAGTGGTTTGAGGGTGACGAACAGGTAGAGCAAAGGGTTTTTTTTAGGGCATTGACACTATTGCATATGATGTTGTAATGGTATGTGATTGTGTAATGCTGGATTCGTGGCATCATGCATTTGTCAAAACCAAAGAGAACAGTACAACACAGAGTGAACCCTAATGCAAACCGTGAACTTTAGTAATAATGTATTGACACTCATTCATCAACTATACCAGGTGTAACACATCTAGGAAAGATGTAAATAATAAATGAGGGAGAGGGAATATACAGGAACTCTATTTTCTGTTTAATTTCATGTAAACCTAAAACTAAATAACAAAGTATATTGACTTTTAATAAATAGGCAAATCAAGATATAATCTATGGAAAATAAAAGATTTAATTTAGAATAAAATATGAAACATAGATGGCAGATATTTCTTTTACACATTTGCATACATTACTAGAAAACACAATTCTATGACGTATCAGCTTATAAACCTAAATGAATAAGAATCATGGGGATAGAGAAGAAACACAACTATAGATACATGAATAAAGTCTTTAAAAACAAACATGTTTATACTTAAACTCCTTCACAGATTGAAAATTGACTATATTTAAACTCTTAAGAGTAGCACAAAACTAGAATGACTAGAATTATAATGTTTAGATTCTTAACATAAAAAAGAATCTGTACCTTGAGTGATGAACCACACTGGAGTGCATTTAATAAAAGGTTTTCAGAATTTCACATTGTTCTCTACAGAGGCTATGGGACACTCTGGCATCTGTCTTACAACATCTTCACACTGGGAAGAAGTCGTCTTTGTTTTTACAAAGGTGGGTCAGAAGAAGAAAAGTTTTCCAAGCTTCTCTGTCGTAAGTAACTGCAAAGTTGTAAGTGTTATGTACCATCTCAGCAGGAGATAGGGCAAGTGCCATTAGAATATTGTAAATTTTGTGACTGCTACTTGCTCATTATTTTTAAATATAATAACAGTTTTTGATCCTTTAATTGACTGCTGACTGATTTATTCACTCAGAAAAGAGCACTGGCGTTTCTACCATCCATTCTAGATACTGGCAGTAAAGTAATGATCAAAGTGTACCAGATCTTGGCTCTCAAAAGATGGAAATAAACCCTTAGTTCTTTCAATTAAAACCTGTGCATGCATGTATATATCACTCAGGAATGATCATGCCATTGCCTTCTGTCATCTGCTGTTGGTGAAATAACTCCTTTCCGTCTAACCAACTAACTAATTCTTCAAAGTCATCTATTATTTTCTCTGGTGACTTCTTTATTTTCATCTCCCAGATTCTGGAGCTTCATTGCGACACATATAAATCTCAATTTGCTTTTATTTATCTTTTGTATGCTTGGTATGCTCCTTCAATCTGGAAAACTTTATGCCATTGCCTCTTGAAATAATGATGTATCTACACCCTCTCTATTTTCTAATGTTCTACGAGAACTGCAGTATACTTCAACTGCCCTTTCATTTGTTCTGATTTCTTTTCTTTTGCATGCTGTATTTCCCAAGTATTTCTTACAACTTACTTATCCTCCCTCTCTGAGTATTGATTTGGTTTGACTCAACCATAATTAAATATTTATTTCTAAAAATTCATTTTATTTTCAGAGTATAGGCTTCAATTTTTAATAAATCTGTTCAACTTCCATATTTCCTTAAACAGAAAGCAATGAAAAATGTAAAAAAAAAAATATGGGAGAAGAGTTTGTCATATTTAAGAACAAAGAGAAGACAGTGTGAAAAGGAAAGAATGGTATAAAATGAAGCCATAAAGAATAGGCAATAAATAACCAGATCTTGCTGGGTTATCTAGGCCATTTTAAGGAGTTTGGGTTTCATTCTAAGGGTGAAAGCAGTGTTCCAAACTGGGACATAAGATGACTTCATTTATGTTAAGAAACATATCTTCTATGAAAATAGGAAAAGGATGAAGGGAAAGGTGAAAAACAGTATTTTAGAAATTTAGAAAAGACAGTGTAATGGTTTCAATTTGATCACTACAGTGAGAATGTAGATTAGTAAGAAATGACCTTTAATGTGTTATATGTCAGCCAATGCTCACAGCTTTATATACAGTATTACTTTTATCTTCACAATAGTTGTTATTATCAGTCTAATTTTGCAGATGTGCAGAGGCTTCATCATACTAGATAACGTGCTAAATTCGCAAAGATGTCATATAGGGCAAACGGTTTTTGATTAAAGTTTCTTAGTCCAGTCATTGTATAAGAGAAAGAAATAATGAATAAACAAGATATATTCAGATTATGACATGCACTGTGAAGGTAATTTTGTTCAGTTGCTAAGTCATATCCAACTGTTTATCACCCCATGAACTGCAGAACATCAGGCTTCCTCCATTCTCCACTATCTTCTGGAGTTTGCTCAAATTCATGTTCACTGTGTCAATGATGCTATGTAGCCATCTCATCCTCTACCACTTCGTTCTCCTTTTGCCTTCAATCTTTCCCAGCATCAGGGGTTTTTCCAAAGAATCGGCTTTTTGCATCAGGTGACCAAAGTGTTGGAGCTTTAGCTTCAGCATCAACCCTTCCAATGCATGTTCAGTGTTGATATCCTTTAGGATTGACTGGTTTGATCTCTGTGTAGTACAAGGGACTCTCAAGAGTCTTCTCCAGCACCACAATTCAAAAACATTAGTCTTCAGTGCTCAGCTTTCCTCATGGTCCAACTCTCACATCCATACATAACTAATGGGGAAAAAAACAAACAAACAAATAGCTTTAACTATATAGAACTTTGTTGGCAAAAAGATGTCTCAGATTTTTAATATGCTGTCTTGGTTTGTCATAGCTCTCCTTCCAAGAGCTAGTGTCTTCTAATTAAATGGTTGCAGTTGCCATTCACAGTCATTTGGAGCACAAGAGAATAAATTTTGCTATTGTTTCCACTTTTCCCCCTTCTACTTGCCATGAATTGATGGGACCAGATGCCATGATCTTAGTTTTTTGAATGTTGAATTTTAAGCCAGTCAGTTTTTCGCTTTCCTCTTTCACCCTCATCAAGAGGCTCTAGTTCCTCTTCATTTTATGCTATTAGAGTGGTGTCATTTGTATATCTGAAGTTGTTGATATTTCTCCTGGAAATCTTGGTTCCAGCTTGTGATTTATTCAGTCCTGCATTTTGCATGATGCACTGCATATAAGTTAAATAAGCAGAGTGACAATATATAGTCTTGCTGTACTTCTTCCCAGTTTTGAACCAGTCAGTTGTTTCATGTCATATTCTATAACTGTTGCTTCTTGACCTGTAGGTTTTTCAGGAGACGTGCGAGGTGGTCTGGTACTCCCATCTCTTTATGAATTTTCCAGAGTTTGTTGTGATCCACATCCTTGATGATTGATAGAGATCAGTTTGAAATGGTGATCATTTAGCGGACTTTGAATTTGAGAATAGGTTGAAAAAAAGCATGATTAATCTGGTAGGAGGATTCCTATAAAGATTAAAAATTGAAATTAAAAAGAGAACCCCCAGCATAATACTCAATATTACAAGTTTTAGGTCCAACCAAGAGCCACTCTTTTGATGTGTTTACATGTTTCCACATCTGCAGTGAGCAACACCTTAGCCCTGCTATCAATCTCATGTCATATTACTGTGTCTATTAATGACATATCCCTTTAAAATAAAAGCTCGCCCCCCTCCCTTGACTCTGGGTATAGTATGAGGGGGTTGACTGTTAGAAGAGTAAGGGCACTGATGAAAGAAACCCAGATTCCAATCTATAGATATGCATGGTGAACATTTTCTGGAAAGATAATAGCAGAAAGCTGTTGAGAATAAATGACAGGTATCTGCCTTATGGAAGGAGAGCAGGGAAAATATATCTGAGAATGAGGCTTTGGCTTCTAACTATATTTCTTGATGCATAAATGGCCCTCACAAAATTCACTTCTATCTTAAAAGTGTGTCACTATTTTAGAAGTTGTCCATCTGTTTTTATGTTCATTGGAAAAATCAACATGCTTTTAAGAAAAATTAGTATTATGTTTAAATTACATAATTTAAAATTTTCTCTTGGCAGTCTTTGCCTTTGGGAATTAAATAGCATTAGGAAGAGGCAGAGTTAGTAATGAAAATTGTGGCCTGATATACATCTCAATGTGTTTTACTTTTTAAAACTTTAGTTTATATTGCAATGTAACTGATTAACAATGTTGAGATAGTTTCAGGTGGATAGCAAAGGGACTTGGCCATACATATACATGTATCCATTCTCCCCAAACCTCCTCTCTCAGTGTATTTTAAATTTTGGAAAAGTTACACAATTATAGAAGTAATATATGAATATATAGACATAGGTATACACACACATAAACACTCTGTATGTTTCTGCCTAGCAATCTTTTATCAACTTATACCAGTCAAACTGTTTATTTCCTGGCATAGTCTTCTGAAAATTATAAAGAAACTAAAAAATAAAACACCACTTGATCTAACAGATGACAGAACTGAGAAACACAGTTCGTGTGCTTGACTGCTGTGACTGAAATTATTTTCATTTAGTGATAAAGTACAAGTCTATATCAGAGAATACCTTATTCAATACTCATCAGCTATAAAACCAAAGACAATGTTCTCTCTCATCAATAGCTCTGCAAAAAGAAAACTGTCTGGATAAGGGAGATGGTGGCATTGCCATGAACTAAAGCCCTGGCACTCTGCCCAGAACTCTATGTGTATTTAAAACCTGCACTTATTCTTTTCCATATGCAAGATGAGGAATAATAAGAAATTCAGCCATGCAGTATCAATAGCTCATATTACAGAGTTAGAATGCCTGTTTCAAATCCCATGAGCCCTTTTTGTTAGTCAGATGTGCTTGGGTGAGTGACAGAGTCACACAAACTCTCAGCTGTCTCCTCAGCAAATGGCTTGAATAACTGAACCTCTCCTCCCATACAAGAGATGCTGTGAGGATTAAATGAAGGTAACTTGAATGTTCCATAATTATGTGATCAATAGTAACAATTTTCAAAGCACTGTCCTGGTATAAGACATGCTCATGCCTACTTATTTGTGTCCGACTCTTTGTGACCCCATGGACTGTAGCCAACCAGATTCCAGTGTTCATGGGATTTTCCAAGCAAGAATACTTGAGTGGGTTGCCATTTCCTCCTTCAAGTATAAGACATAGAATAAGTAATTAAATTATCACTGTATTAAAGGAATTACTGCTAATTAATATGGGTACCAGACCCTTGAGTAAAACTTTTCATTGGGCTACACCATCCCCTGGAGAAGGGAAATGCTACTGACTCCAGTATTCTGGTCTGGAGAATTCCCTGGACTATCCATGGGGTCACAAAGAGTCAGACACGACTGAGCGACTTGCACTTTCACTGCACATTATGTATGACTATTTTATTGATATTTGTTTTTCTTTTAATCCAGGAACTCACAAATACATAGTGGAAGAAACTACACTGTTCACTACTAAGTATTAACTCAAACATAAACACATATTTAACAAGCTGCAAATAGTATTTAATTTGGTAATTATATTGATTTTCTATTTTTTTTTTCTTGAGTTAACAGGACATTTTAGCCAGAAATCTCTGAGTATCTCTCTCTTCTGGTTTCATTTGTATCACTATCTTTCATTGTTGAATCCTATAATGCCCAGAAAAGCTTTCCTGTGTATTCAATGTAGTATTAGAACTTTCAATACAAATTTCTGGGATTCGTTCCTCTCTCCTGCCTCAATAACTTCTCTATACAGAACTGGGATTTTAAAAGATTTCTCTATCCTTTAACATTTTCTCTTTAAAATTCTGGCTAAAGATGCTTATCCCTTATTACACAGGCTACAACCCAGGAAATGACTAGTCCCTTTATTTGCAAGGTATTGCAGTTCTGTACAATAGCTCTTGATCAGAATTCAAGATTCTATAATCTTGACCCTGTGTCATTGTGGGAATGGAAGGGATTTTTATTACCAGCTGCTTTCAGCCAAGAGCAAAACTGTTTTCGGGGTGAGAATAACTTCTAGGTAATAATGTGAACATTGACATCTCAGGAATTGATGAACTGAAATAGACAGAAATGAGCAAATTTAAATCAGATGACCATTATATCTACTGTGGGCAAGAATCCTCTAGAAGAAATGGAGTAGCCCTCATAGTCAACAAGAGTTCTAAATGCAGTACTTGGTTGCAATCTCAAAAACAACAGAATGATTTCAGTTCATTTCCAAGGCAGACCATACAACATCACAGTAAACCAAGTCTATGCCCCAACCACTGATGCTGAAAAAGCTGAAGCTGACCAGTGCTATGAAGACCTACAAGACCTTCTAGAACTAACACACACAAAAAATGTCCTTTTCATCATAGGAGACTGGAATGCAAAAGTAGGAAGATGTACCTGGTGTAACAGGCAAATTTGGCCTTGGAGTACAACTGGAAGCAGGGCAAAACCTAATAGAGTTTTGTCAAGAGAACACACTGATGAAAGAAAACACTCTTTTCCAACAACCCAAGAGATGATTCTACCCATAGACATCATCAGTTGGTCAATACCAAAATCAGATTGATTATATCCTTTGCAGCCAAAGATGGAAAAGCTCTAAACAGTCAGCAAAAACAAGACCCAGTGCTGACTGTGGTCAGATCATGACCTGCTTATTGAGAAATTCAGGCTTAAATTAAGGAAAGTAGGGAAAACCACTAAGCATCAGGTATGACCTAAGTAACATCCTTTATGGATATATGTGGGAGTGACAAATAGATTCAAGGGATCAGATCTGGTAGATAGTGACTGAAGAATTATAGATGGAGTATCTTAACATTGTATAGGAGGCAGTGACCACAACCATCCCAAAGGAAAAAAATAATGTAAGAAGGCTAACTGGTTGTCTGAGGAGGTTTTATAAACAGCTGAGGAAAGAAGAGAAGTGGAAAACAAGGGAGAAAGGGAATTATATACCCAACTGAATGCAGAGTTTTGAAGAATAGCAGAGAGAGATAAGAAGGCCTTCTTAAATGAACAATGCAAAGAAGTAGAAGAAAACATTAGAATGGGAAAGACTAGAGATCTCTTCAATAAAATTGGAGATATCAGTGGAAGACTTCGTGCAAGGATGGGCACAATAAAGGACAGAAACGCCAAGGACTAACAGATGCAGAAGTGATAAGGAAAAGGTAGCAAGAATACACAGGTGAACTATATACTAAAGGTCTTACCTGGATAAGCCTGATGGTGTGGCCACTCACCTAGAGCCAGATATCCTGGAGTGTGAAGTCAAGTGGGCCTTAGGAAGCATTACTATGGAAAAAGTTAGTGGAGGTGATGGAATCCCAGCTGAGCTATTTCAAATCGTAAAAGGTGATGCTGTTAAACTGCTGCACTCAATATGTGAGTAAATTTGGAAAACTCAGCAGTTGCCATGGGACTAGAAAAGGTCAGGTAAGAAGGGAAGAAAAGTGATCAGGCTGGGACATGTGCCCCTGTGAGGGGATTCAGGGGGAAAGGGAGATTACATAGGTGAGGACCCTGGCTAGGGAGTGAAAGATTCAAGCCACACATTGGGCGCCCCAATCGTGGAATCTGACAAAAGGAATTCAAACCCCTTCGCTGGTTGGAGGGCCAGTGGGACTAGCAGCAGGGCTGTGGGAAGTCTGGAACCTACTTCAGCGCAAATGCTTGTTTGAACCCAAAGCAGGAGGGAGGGAGTAAAGAGGCAGGATTGAAACTGTGTAGCCCACAACTACCCTCATGGTATCCCAACCTGAGCCAAGCAGAGAGTCCAGCACCGTTTGCTCCAGAGTGGAGCAACAGCTGCCTTGACTGAGGAAACGGCTAAGTTGTGAGACACTGCGGTCACTCAAACCCTAAGCAGCATATGAAAAGGTAATTACATAAGTGGCTATCAGAAGTACTCCATATTTCTGACAGTGGCCTGACTGCCACACCCTGTACCCTGACCTAAACCAAATGATGTTTCCAGCCTCTCTCGCTCTATCCCTGGCCCTCTTTGTGGCTGAGGGTCTTCTGCTGGGAGGGGGAAGAGATGCACTTAAAAAGAACCAATCCAGCTCGGACCCAACCCTCAGGGTTTCTGCTTTAGTAGTTGAGACCTGACCCTGCCTCACACCTCCAGCTATAGCCCCTCTTCCTCCAGCCCTATCTCCTACCAAGGTGATAGCTGCCAGCACATAATGAGTAAAAGACATGACTTATGTTCTCATCACATTCAGCTCTCCCACCAAACCACTAGACACACACAGACTGTATAGGGATGTGCCAGTGTATGAACACCACTTTGAGACTTCCACAGGTAATTGCTTGACCTAATTTAATAAAGACAGAGAAAGATAAGCAAAATGAGAAGACAGGAACTTGTCTTAACTGAAAAACCTAAAGTTCAATTCAGTTCAGTCACTCAGTCTTGTCCAACTCTTTGTGATCCCATGAACCACAGCACACCAGGCTTCCCTGTCCATCACCAACTCCCGGAGTCCACCCAAACCCATGTCCATTGAGTTGGTGATGCCATCCAACTGTCTCATCCTCTGTCGTCCCCTTCTCCTCCTGCCCTCAATCTTTCCCAGCATCAAGAAAATCTCTTTAAAAAACAGTTAATCAAATAGAAACAGATCATATAAAGAATTCAAAGCATTATAATATGAATGTTAATTAAATCAAGGAAAAGAATACATGAACACCATGATCATTTTTATAAGAAACTAGAAAACAAAGAAAAAAAGAAACCAGCATAACTGAAATAACACACACGAGAAGGAATCAATTGCAGCCTAAACAATATAGAAAAATGCATAACTGATCTCAAAGACAGAATAATGGAAACTGGGCAACCTGAATAGTATAAAGAAAAATTTCAAACAAATGAAAATGGTTTACGACTATCTTTTGGGATAACAGCAAGCATAACAACATTTGCGTTATAGAGGTCTCAGAAGGAGAAGAGAAAAACAAAGAGGAAGAGGGCAAAAATGTATTTAATGAAATTATGGCTAAAAACTTCCCTAGCCTGAAGAGGGTATCCAAGTAGATATCCAAACAGATATCTAAGTACAGGAAGCATAGAAGGTCCTAAACAAGATGACCCCAAACAGTCCACACCAAGACATATCATAATTAAAAAGGCAAAAGTTAAACATAAAGAGTGAATTGTCAAAGAAACACAAGAAAAACAAATACTCAGATACAATAGAACCTCCATGAGGCTATCAGCTTATTTTTATGCAGAAACTTCTCAGGTCAGAAGTCAGTGACAAAATATATTTATATTTTCTCCCAGTCGGAAGGTTGTATTTCTGTTTGGTTTATGGTTTCCTTTGCTATGCAAAAGTTTTTAAGTTTAATTAGGTCACATTGGTTTGTATTTTTTTTTATTTCTATTACTCTGAGAGACGGATCCAAAAAAAAAAAAATTATTGCTGTGATTTATGTCAGAGTGTTCCTCCTATGTTTTTCCCTGAAAGTTTCAGAGTACATGGTCTTATATTTAAGTCTTTAATTCATTTTTAGTTTCTTTTTGTATATGGCGTTAGAGAATGTTCTGCTGCTGCTAAGTCGCTTCAGTTGTGTCCCACTCTGTGTGATCCCATAAACGGCAGCCCACCAGGCTCCCCCGTCCCTGGGATTCTCCAGGCAAGAACACTGGAGTGGGTTGCCATTTCCTTCACCAATGCATGAAAGTGAAAAGTGAAAGTGAAGTCGCTCAGTCGTGTCCGACTCTTAGCGACCCCATGGAGTACAGCCCACCAGGCTCCTCCGTCCATGAGATTTTCCAGGCAAGAGTACTGGAGTGGGGTGCCATTGCCTTCTCTGAGAGAATGTTCTAATTTCATTCTTTTACAAGATACTGTCCAGTTTCCCCAGCACAACTTATTGAAGAGACTGTCTTTCACTGCATATTCTTGCCTCCTTTGTTGAAGATTAATTGACTGTAAGCGTGTCAGTGTGCTTCTGGCTTTTCTAGCCTATTCTGTGATCTGTTTTTGTGCTAGCATCATACTGTTCTGATTACTGTAGCTTTGTAGTACAGTCTGAAGTCAGGAAGCATGATTGCGCTAGCTCTATTTTTCTTTCTAAAGATTGTTTTGGTTATTCAGGGTCTTATGTGTTTCCATACAAATTTAATTTTTTGTTGTTGTTGCTCTAGTTCTATGAAAAATGCAACTGGTAATCTGATGGAGATTGCACTGAGTCTGTAGACTACTTTGGGTAGTATGGACATTTTAACAATATTGATTCTCCCAATCTAAGAACACAGTATATCTTTCTCCCTGTTTGTGTTGTCTTCAATTACTTTCATCATTCAGAAAA
This sequence comes from Capra hircus, assembly GCF_001704415.2. Taxonomy (NCBI): domain Eukaryota; kingdom Metazoa; phylum Chordata; class Mammalia; order Artiodactyla; family Bovidae; genus Capra; species Capra hircus. The sequence goes on from NC_030813.1 coordinate 28,137,771, forward strand.
TATTAAACATTATGACAATTAGTTACTAACATGATTTAGTCAATCTGAGACAGAGAAAAATGGGAAAGATTCTCCAATGTCACAAACGAGCACTACCCAAGCTGAAAAAAAAAAGAATCCTCATGTTATCACACTATTATTATTCACCTAAATTAGGTTAGCAATCAAATATCCTTATATCTAGAAACATATAAGTAGAATGTATTCTTGGTATTATGAAGAATTAAAAACAAAGGATAAATGGCAGACATGTTCTCCAGGGATAGTTGCTGTACTGGCAGTAAACAATAGTGAAAAAATGACATTTTATCTTTCACTATCATAATTTAAAATATAAGCTGAAGAAAATATACATATTTCTAACATCTAAACATGAATTCTCACTTATCTCACATAACTTATTTATAAAATAAGAGTATTAAATTAATAAATATTTACCAGTTTAGTCATGTTTCTATCCTGTGATTGTGAAAACAAAATACATTCTAGAACAATAAGGCTATATTTTTAATTTTAGAGGCGACCTGAAGCTCAAAAGTATTTTGTCAAGGTTTTGAAATATCTATTGAATTAAGTAGAGGCACTGATTCACACATTCGAGAAGAAAATAAAATCATTGCTGTTAATTTTAATATTTGATCAATTGACGAATCCTTTTAGCCTTCAACATGAATACTGTGTGCCAAGCAGTTAGAAACTAGAAAATAATGACTCAACTATTCTACCTTTTAATACTAATCATTATTTGTTACCTTCACATATATGCCCTACTTAATATTCTATAAACCAGAAGTTTCCTCTCACAAAAAAAGAGCTTGCTGAGGCTCTGCCACAGGAGAGGCATTTTGAGTTCCCACCTGTAGATAAAACAAATAGATAATTTCTTCTCATTTCTTGCATTCAAACGATTTAGTATTATTTTCTGAGAAGACAAATAGGGGGAAATCATGCTACTACAAGCTTAGTATCATATCCGTCTCTAAGGATATTAAAGTCTTTTCCCCTAAATCTTAGTGATTCTTGGAACAGGTATACCATGTCTTAGATTAAATTTAGTCACTTGACAATAGGAAAAAAAATTGCCCATGACATTCTTTTAAATAGAGATGTTATATTTTCATATTCTTATATAAATTACATTCTTAAGTTTAATTTGCTGCTGTATAATTATAATTATATAACATACAGTGAAATCCAGGCCAAAAACACATCACAGAGGAGCCTGAGCCAGCAAAAGATATCTTTTTAATTTCATTTCTGCAATTCTTAATCTTGGAGTTGAAACAGCCCCATTAGGAAGACTACTGCCTGGAAAAACTAGATGTAACATCATGTCAAGGGATAGATAAGATTGTACAATGCAGGCTTTAAAATATGTGTGTCTATGGGGAAGGCAGGGAAGCTGCTTATGATATAAATACTACAACAAATATTGACATCATTTTGACAGTGGCACCACAGTTGGACGTGATGGAAAATAGAGTGGCAGTTTTTTGCACTGTGTGTGGACATTAAAAAAGATAGTTCTACTCATTTAAAAAATATCAAATCTTAATGTTTCCTGTTTCATGTGTAATTAATGGTGGCTCAAATTCATCTTTACTCAGGCATGAGAATAAAGGAGTGCAGGAATCTGAGTATTAAAGACTCATATTCTTTAAGAATTTATTAAAGATGATTAATTTGAATATCTGACCCATAATTTTAGTATATTTATAAGAAGATTTCATGGGACTTTACCAATTTAAAACATTATTTATCTAACTTTTATTTAATATGTTTACAATAAATTTAAATATGTGCACAATTAAATTCTGACTATAATAACCTCAAAAAGCCTATCCTATATCACATAATAATCTTATATATTCTCATTAATAAAATATTAACTCCAAGCACGCTGTTTTTCTAGTTACCTTTTTGTTTGCTGAACAAATGTTTTCCCATTTAGATGTAACACCTGTTTGCAAATTGCACTGATTTATCAAATGAACTAAACTGATGTAAAAGCTGATAATGCATTTAAATTCCACTGAATTTCCTTTCTGAATCTGCATTTTCCACCAAACTATTAAGAGTTCTATGCAATAAAGCGTCCCTCTGTTACCATAAAACAACCTAACTTTCTTAACTGTATTTTTGAGCTATATATCAAGTCTGAGATGAGCTGTCTGAAAATGGCTATATCATAGCACAGAGAAGAAGAGGAGATGGTGAACAGAAATATGTGTATCAGCGAGAGACACCCAAAGCGCCTTCCAAAGAGTCTGCCACTGGAAAAGTAATTCCTTAAGAAATAGTGGCAGACTTATCAGTGTGAACAGTATGCAATTTCTTGTAACATTCTATTCCTCTGATTATGATGTCATCAGTTTCTACTATAACTGAAGAAAATATTTCCTAGACAACTAACAGGAAAAATGTTCCGTAGCCAATTCCCCAACAAAAGAGTGTTTGTTATCATCCGTTATCAAAATTTATCCAAACTAAAAATGAGATGAAACTTGTGTTATAAAAATTAAAAATTAAAGAAAATTAAAATTTTATTATATGAGTATTTTGATATAGTAAGTTACCAAAATGTTAAATCCTTATGCTATTTTAACTCAACATTAAAAATTCAATTAAAAAAAAAAAAAAACTAAGACCATGGCATCTGTTCCCATTAATTCATGGCAAACAGCAGGGGAAAAAAAAATGGAAACAGACTTTCTTGGGCTTCAAAGTCACTGCAGACAGGGACTGAAGCCATTAAATTAAAAGACACTTGTTCCTTGGAAGGAAAGCTATGACAAATCTAGACAGTGTGTTAAAACATAGAGACATCACTTTGCCAACAAAGGTTCATATACTCAAAGATATGGTTTTTTCAGTAGTTATGCATGGATGTGAGAGTTTGACCATAAAGGCTGAGCACCAAAGAACATATGTTTTTGAACTGTGGTACTGGAGAAGAGTCTTGAGAGTCCTTTGGACTGCAAGGAAATCAAATCAGTCAATCCTAAAGGAAATAACCCTGAATACCAATTGAAAGGACTGATGACATAGCTGAAGCTCCAATAATTTTGATGCGAAGAGTCTACTGATTAGAAAAACCCTGGGAAAGACTGATGGCCAAAGGAGAAGAGGGGCAGCAGAGGATGAGATAGTTAGACAGTATCACTGACTCAGTGGGCATGAATCTGAGCAAACTCTAGGAGATGCTGAAAGAGGAACTCCACAGTTCAGTAGGTGCCCAATATGCTACTGGAGATAACTGGAGAAATAATTCCAGAAAGAATGAAGGGATGGAGCCAAAGCAAAAACAACACCCAGATGTGGATGTGACTGGGTGATAGAAGCAAGGTCCGATGCTTTAAAGAGCAATATTGCACAGGAACCTGGAAAGTCAGGCCCATGAATCAAGGCAAAATGGAAGTGGTCAAACAGGAGATGGCAAGAGTGAACATCGACATTCTAGGAATCAGTGAACTAAAATGGACCGGAATGGGGGAATTTAACTCAGATGACCATTATATATACTACTGTGGGTAGGAATCCCTCAGAAGAAATGGAGTAGCCATCATGGTCAACAAAAGAGTCCGAAATGCAGTACTTGAATGCAATCTCAAAAACGACAGAATGATCTCTGTTCGTTTCCAAGGCAAACCATTCAATATCACGGTAATCCAAGTCTATGCCTCAACCAGTAATGCTGAAGAAGCTGAAGTTGAATGGTTCTATGAAGACCTACAAGACCTTTTAGAACTAACACCCAAAAAAGATATTCTTTTCGTTATAGGAGACTGGAATGCAATAGTAGGAAGTCAAGAAACACCTGGAGTAATGGGCAAATTTGGCCTTGGAATGCGGAATGAAGCAGGGCAAAGACTAATAGAGTTTTGCCAAGAAAATGCACTGGTCATAGCAAACACCCTCTTCCAAAAACACAACAGAAGACTCTACACATGGACATCACCAGATGGTCAACACTGAAATCAGATTGAATATATTCTTTGCAGCCAAAGATGGAGAATCTCTATTCAGCCAGCAAAATCAAGACTGGGAGCTGACTGTGGCTCAGATCATGAACTCCTTATTGTCATATTCAGACTTAAATTGAAGAAAGTAGGGAAAACCACTAGACCATTCAGCTATGACCTAAATCAAATCCCTTATGATTATTCAGTGGAAGTGAGAATTAGATTTAAGGGACTAGATGTGATAGAATGCCTGATGAATTATGGGATGAGGTTCGTGACATTGTACAGGAGACAGGGATCGAGATCATCCCAATGGAAAAGAAATGAAAAAGCAAAATGGCTGTCTGAGGAGGCCTTATAAATAGCTGTGAAAAAAGAGAAGTGAAAAGCAAAGGAAAAAAGGAAAGATATAAGTATCTGAATGCAGAGTTCCAAAGAATAGCAAGAAGAGATAAGAAAGCCTTCCTCAAGGAAGAAATAGAGGCAAACAACAGAATGGGAAAGACTAGAGATCTCTTCAAGAAAATCAGAGATATCAAGGGAACATTTCATGCAAAGATGGGCTCGATAAAGGACAGATATGGTATGGACCTAACAGAAACAGAAGATATTAAGAAGAGGTGGCAAGAATACATAGAAGAACTGTACAAAAAAGATCTTCATGACGAAGATAATCATGATGGTGTGATCACTAATCTAGAGCAAGACATCCTGGATTGTGAAGTCAAGTGGGGCTTAGAAAACATCACTACGGACAAAGCTAGTGGAGGTGATGGAATTCCAGTTGAGCTACTTCAAATCCGGAAAGATGATGCTGTAAAAGTGCTGCACTCAATATGCCAGCAAATTTGGAAAACTCAGCAGCAGGAAAAGGTCAGTTTTCGTTCCAATCCCAAAGAAAGGCAATGCCAAACAATGCTCAAACTACTGCACAATTGCACTCATCTCACACACTAGTAAAGTAATGCTCAAAATTCTCCAAGCCAGGCTTCAGCAATACATGAACCATGAACTTCCTGATGTTCAAGCTGGTTTTAGAAAAGGCAGAGGAACCAGAGATCAAATTGCCAACATCCTCTGGATCATGGAAAAAGCAAGAGAGTTCCAGGAAAACATCTATTTCTGCTTTATTGACTATGCCAAAGCCTTTGACTGTGCGGATCACAATAAACTGTGGACAATTCTGAAAGAGATGGGAATACCAGACCACCTGATCTGCCTCTTGAGAAACCTATATGCAGGTCAGGAAGCAACAGGAAGCAATAAATGGGAAACAGTGGAAACAGTATCAGACTTTATTTTGGGGGGCTCCAATATCACGTGCTAGTAAAGTAATGCTCAAAATTCTCCAAGCCAGGCTTCAGCAATACGTGAACTGTGAACTTCCTGATGTTCAAGCTGGTTTTAGAAAAGGCAGAGGAACCAGAGATCAAATTGCCAACATCCACTGGATCATTGAAAAAGCAAGAGTTCCTGAAAAACATCGATTTCTGCTTTATTGACTATGCCAAAGCCTTTGACAGTGTGGATTACAAGAAACTGTGGAAAATTCTGAGAGAGATGGGAATACCAGACCACCTGACCTGCCTCTTGAGAAATCTGCATGTAGGTCAGGAAGCAACAGTTAGAACTGGACATGGAACAACAGACTGGTTCCAAATAGGAAAAGGAGTATGTCAAGGCTGTATATTGTCACCCTGCTTATTTAACTTCTATGCAGAGTACATCATGAGAAACGCTGGACTGGAAGAAACACAAGCTGGAATCAAGATTGCCGGGAGAAATATCAATAACCTCAGATATGCAGATGACACCACCCTTATGGCAGAAAGCGAAGAGGAACTAAAAAGCCTCTTGATGAAAGTGAAAGAGGAGAGTGAAAAAGTTGGCTTAAAGCTCAACATTCAGAAAACGAAGATCATGGCATCCGGTCCCATCACTTCACGGGAAATAGATGGGGAAACAGTGGAAACAGTGTCAGACTTTATTTTTGGGGGCTCCAAAATCACTGCAGATGGTACTGCAGCCATGAAATTAAAAGATGCTTACTCCTTGGAAGAAAAGTTATGACCATCCTAGATAGTATATTCAAAAGCAGAGACATTACTTTGCCGACTAAGGTCCATCTAGTCAAGGCTATGGTTTTCCCAGTGGTCATGTATGGATGTGAGAGTTGGACTGTGAAGAAAGCTGAGCACCGAAGAATTGATGCTTTTGAACTGTGGTGCTTGAGGAGACTCTTGAGAGTCCTTTGGACTGCAAGGAGATCATAGTGGTCCATTCTGAAGGAGATCAGCCCTGGGATATCTTTGGAAGGAATGATGCTAAAGCTGAAACTCCAGTACTTTGGCCACCTCATGCGAAGAGTTGACTCATTGGAAAAGACTCTGATGCTGGGAGAGATTGGGGGCAGGAGGAGAAGGGGACGACAGAGGATGAGATGGCTGGATGGCATCACTGACTCGATGGATATGAGTCTGGGTGAACTCCGGGAGTTGGTGATGGACAGGGAGGCCTGGCGTGCTGCGATTCATGGGGTTGCAAAGAGTCGGACACCACTGAGTGACTGAACTGAACTGAACTAACTAGGAGATAGTGAAAGACAGAGGACCCTGGCATGCTGTAGTCCATGGGGTCACAAAGATTTGGACATGACTTAGGAACTAAACAACAAGTCACGAAAATGTTAAGTCTTTATGCTATTTTAAATGAATCTTTCATAAGACTTTTATAATTGCATTCTGAAATACAGTAAACACATACTTGTTATTGGTGGGTTGAAAAAACATGGCTAAAGAAATATAATCAATGCAACTTTATGAATTCTCATTGTCCCTTCAACATTTATCCATAGAAATCTTTCCTGGTTGTTAACTTAAAAAATCATATAACTTTATTGCACAGAAACCCTTTTAATAATTTCATTATAAATGTCCAGTGCAATAGTTAAAATCTTCATAACTCATCGAAAAGTAAAGTTTCTGGTAACTTCTCCCCACAAGCCCCAACCACTCTTCCCTTCTCCACCAGTATTGCTGAGTGGTAAGTAGAGCTTTGTTTTGTTTGTTTTTTAATGAAGGGGTATTTTTGGCTCTCCCCCTTTATTCCATTCATAATTTTATTTCATGCTTTTAGTCTTTGGGGGGTTAGATTTGGGGCAATGGAATACAGAAAATTCCTGTTAACTAGAACAGTGATAAGATAATCTGTATAGTCTTTGAGCCTGGCATAGGTTGAAAATCAACCGTGGTCTTCAAGTTGCTTTCCTGGAAAGCTCCAAGAATGGTTATTGGGACTCTGGACTATGCATGAGTGGACCACGCAATTGGTCCTATCTCTCTCCTGTTCCTCCAGATGCCCTCTCATCCTCCTATTCCCTACTCCTTCACTCCTAGCTTTCTAGTTACCCACTCTGACACAGTTTCTTGAGCAGGATTCAAGAGGGATTCATTCTTGCAATCATTTTTCTGTGGGCCATTTTTTTAAATGGACAATTCTTATGGTCTTCTCTTCTGAAAAAGAGCAGGACAACATTCTGCTGCTAACATCACTCTGGCTTTCTTAACCTGTGTCAGGGACACATTCTAAGTCTCCAGGGTGGGCATAACTTCTGGGTGGTCCCACTGGGGTTGTTCCAAATGCCTGAGGCTAAGAGTAAGTCCTCCATTTAACTGGGTGTCCTGTATTTTATCTGGCTACTTTAGTCACCCTTCCTTTGTGGCTGAGTAGAATGTAAAAGCACCTCTCTTTAATATATCCTTTCCAAATCTCACTCCAACTTTCCTATTAATCTGGGTTATATCCAGATTCATCAAAAGAAATAGCCAAGGACTAAGGACTAATGTGTTTTGGTATATCCCATAACTCATTAAGTACAAAAAAATCTATCTTATCTCAGCATCTCAGCTGAAATTTTAAATTTAGCTTCTTGTTTTAATAAGTGTGATATATTGTACCTTTGTGGGCTATTTTAAAATCTCTAAAACTTCATATATTTAAAATCCTACTTTGTAGCCATTTACTATTATGATATCCTTTTATTATAGTAAGTTTATATATTTATATCTCTTTTATTTTATTTGTATGTTTATATGTTTTATACCTATGTGAATGCATAAAAATTATAATTTATATAGCTTATAATACATGTAATAAATATAATTTTTTTTCTAATGCCTCAGTTTTTAGGGACTATAAAAATAGCCCCACTCTTTCTGAAATTGCCCCTTTCCTCATCACAGGCATGATCTTCTATGACTCTGTTTCAGTCTCAAAGACTAACCCAAGATGGTCTGTGATCAAAGTCAAGCACACCTGAGTTACAGTCAAGCCAATCATTGTCCACTGGTAATTTATAAAAAATCTGAGAAAAATCAGTTAAACTAAACTTTAATAAATAAAATTCAGAGGCTATAATTAACCGTATGATTTACTTTCTAGAGATAACAGGATTTTAATAACAGATAAGGAGGAATCTGAGACTCTGTTCTATTTATTCCTGTGGTCCAGGTGCTACTCTTGACCTTCTCACAGATGGTATGTTTAATTTTTCTTTGTTTTTTTAGGATGATTATTGATTTTTAAAATCTAATCTAGCTGGAGTTACAGTCAATAGATGAAACCGATCAATTGTATCTTGCCTTACAATCAACAGATTGCTTAAATGTTGCAATTTGTTATTTTAATATTGTGGCAAACAAAATAATATCAAGGCTTTTACAAAATGTTGTAAGTAGGGAAGATTATAGGCTTAAAATAGATCAACTAGCATGCATGAATCGGTCCTGTTTTAGGAACATTGTTAGAAGAGAGACAAACAGAACATTCACAATAGACACAGTTAATACTTGGACAGACCTCACAATGATACTGAAGCCACGAAATAATCATAAAACATAAATGGGAAGTAATGCCTGAGTGGAATTATAATTAACTAGGATAAGAAAATAAAGGCTAAGAGTACAAGTTCTAAAAATTCTTAAACAGATCAAACATTCTTGAATGCTTTTTAAAAACTGATTTTATATAAGGAATTAAAATTAGAGTGAAAATCCATGCCTATATGAACATTAAGCAGTGGCAGTGTTTGATACTTTTATTGTGTGTGTGCTTAAACCACACTTCTCACAATGACATCTGGATAACTGAAAATGTGTAATTACCTAAATTATCTTCACTTTAACATATTCCATACTGGCTCCAATAAATATTTTAGGCAAATGGTTTGGTAGTCTATTCCTTGCCTCTTTCAGAGCTTTCCCCCTTATTTTATTAATGTCTCTCCAAAAGCTTCCTGGAGGTCTTTTGCTATTTTCTATGGCACAGATACTTAAACGGTTACTTCTGCACTCTGTATTACCATTCACAATAGTTAACACACCATGATATAATCAGGTGTGAATCTCATAAATCACCTTTATAGGCATTCAACTAAAGTGTCTTCTTTGGCAGGCACCACACAGACAATAAAAATTTTTGTCTGTTTTACAATTTTTATTTCCATTTTTATGTTATTTTATTCATATTTTCTGACCTCCCAGGTGGTGGTGGTGGTAAAAAACTTGCCTACTAATGCAGGAGACAAAAAGACACTGGTTCAATCCCAGGAAGATCCCCTGGAAAAGGAAATGTTAACCCACTCCAGTCGCTTAGAAAATCCGAAGGACAGAGGAACCTGATAGGTTACAGTCCATGGGTTCTCAGAGTTGGACATGACTGAAGGGGCTTAGCACATACACATTCATATTTTCTCAGTTCAGTTGCTCAGTTGTGTCCGACTCTTTGAGACCCCATGGACTGCAGCATTCCAGGTCTCCCTGTCCATCACCAACTTCCAGAGTTTACTCAAACTCATGTCCATTGAGTCAATGATGCCATCCAACCATCTCATCCTCTGTCGTCCACTTCTCCTCCTGCCTTCAATCTTTCCCAGCATCAGGGTCTTTTCAAATGAGTCAGCTCTTCACATCAGGTAGCCAAAGTATTGGAGTTTCAGCTTCAACATCAGTCCTTCCAGTGAATATTCAGGACTGATTTCCTTTAGGATGGACTGGTTGGATCTCATTTCAGTCCAAAGGACTCTCAAGAGTCTTTTCCAACACCACAGTTCAAAAGCATCAATTCTTCTGCGCTCAGCTTTCTTATAGTCATATACATACATGACTACTGGAAATATTATAGCTTTGACTACATGAACCTTTGTTGGCAAAGTAATGTCTCTGCTTTTCAATATGCTGTCTAGGTTGGTCATAACTTTTCTTCCAAGGAGTAAGCGTCTTTTAATTTCATGGCTGCAGTCACATTTCCTAAACAGAGAAAAAGTGTTTCCTCTTTCATATCTACTGTTTTGCAAATAAAATCCATGTAATTTTATGAAAGAACTTTAACCTCCAGAATTACTATATAATTCATTTAATATTTATCAAGTTTGTTATGTATCTTCCTTCATTTCACAGGTCACATAACCAAAAAATAAATAGAAAACCAGATCTGAGATGTCATACATCACATATACTATAAACAAGGTAGAAAGCTACAAATAATCCAGCTGAAAAAAGATAAGTGTAAAACATTTGTATTCTGAGAAAACCAACATGCAGCTGTATTAGAATATTTTTTTCTGTGGTGTTCATAAAAATTTCAAAAATTCAGAAAAAAATGTAATGATAAAAATACAGAGCCCTCTAAGAACTCTGCCTCTGAAAGAACAATAGAGGGGAAATAGGTGATGAGTAATGGTATATCCAAAAAAAAAAAAAAAAAGAGAGAGAGAGAAGGAAAACAAGACAAAATAGCTAGTGAAACACAAGGAGAATCTGATTTTCTCCTTGGGGGCAAACTGAACATCAATCTGCTTGACAAAATGAAAGACACACTATTGAATATGGGATATATTACCATTGGCAAAGTACTTATTATTGCAATATGGATATAGAAAATAACAGCTATCATACAAAGGGACTTTGAAAGGACCAGACTTTAACATAAATTAATCAAGGTTAGGGGAGAAGGTCTCTTTGATAGAGCAAGCATTAGGAACTCATCTTTTAGTTAAGTAATAAACCTAGTAGCAGGCTTTACACTGACTACTTCAAAGCAAAAAACAAAGCAGGTAGCAGGGAGGGCTGTTATGGTACATTGCAGTTTGAAAAGAAGAATTCAAGATTGGTTATTTGTAAATTAAGTTAGGTAATTTTACTTGAAAAGGAAAAAAAATGAAAAAGAATTAAAAAGTTTCCTATCTGTATTTTATATATTTTGAAAAACAACTTCCAATTTTCTCTTATTAGCTATTAGATAGTGTTGTAACTTCTATTTTCCATTTAATACATTATTAAAAAGTTTACATATTATATAATAGTGATATGGTGAAGTGAGGATATGTTTTTTTTTTTTTAATATTTAGTCTTTGAGGAGCCACTGCTTCTATATATATGTCTGGACCTGGGTTCTGCAGTCACAGTTACTTTTCCCTGCTTTTATTTCACTCCCACTTCATTACATGGCTTCAACAAATGATGATCCTCAATGACCAATGAGCATAGTCTTCTTATACAGTTTGTTGTATCTAAGGATGTCTGGCCAAGGCAGTAAGTGGGGCCTGAAATCTAGCCATGTTTCTCTCCCCAAGCTGTGTACCTTGGCATGGGGTGTGTATGCCCGAAGAAAGGTCACCTTTCTCTAGTTCTCATAAAGGGTCCATCTGCTTGCCAAGCTGTTCACCTGCAGGGCTACCTCTACCTAGTAGGGAAGTCATTTGCTCATTTGTACAAAGGCTATGGAGCCATATGGGCTAGCCGAGGTCCCGCTAATGAAGAAACTCCATACTCTTTGCCTCAGTAATTGTTTCATGGATGGACCCAAGCTCAAATGTGGCCAATCAGAATATTCCCTTGAACTTTTACTTCACTATTAGCTTGAAATATTGCATTTAATGGCCAGGGTTGCAAAATTGAAGGATGATTGCAGCCATGTTCCTCATCATTTGCAGGGTCTATATGCAGCACTAAGCAAACACAACGAGGAAAGAGAGCTAAGAAATGGAAAAAAAGAGAACAAGCTCTGATTTTAATCCCTGGTTCCAGCCCTCACTGAAATAACTACCAGCCTTTCCCAGCTACAGGAGCCAGTGGATTCTTCCTTAATTAACTTGTTGCAAGTTGAGTTTCTGTTATGTTCAAACAAAAGAGTTCTGATATACACTGGTGGTATAGTGATTAGCTCAGTTGTTGCAATTCATTAGAAAGGATGTTGTACATAATGGAATGCTACTAACCTCCCCCTAATAGCAGTGCTCCAGTTACTATGTGATAGCAAGCATCTATTGCCTTTCAACCTGGACCTGTATATAAAGGCAGGTGTTTTCAGATTCAATGACTGAGTATAGTGGCATGAAGTTAGTCAGGAAAGGATCTCTGAAGACAGATGAATGCTTTTTCCCAATATAAAAGTAAAGAAACTGGATTGGCAAAAGAATGAAATGGAAGATTCCTTAATTTGAGGAAAGAACAGGAGAAAAGGCACAAAGAAACAAGTTAGAGATATATATTATGACTCTCTTTTAAGTTTCAAATGAATGAATTTATTAGCTCACTTCTGAAAGTCTCCATGGACAGTATGGAAGCAGGATTGTTCTGATATGATTGTCTGGAGTCTCTCTTTTCTCTCCTCTCAGAGAGGGAACTGCTCTTTCTTTGTTGTTCTAGCATAAGTCTTAGGAGTAATTATTACTGAGTTATTATGCTGCTTAGGTCATAGTACTGAGTAATTATGCTGCTTAGGTCATAGGTCCAAGCTTCACTGGATCTGAATGGCCAAGATAATGCGAAGCTCTGATCTGTATTACCTGTAGTTGAGCATAGAGGCTCATCATCTGACCAAACACATTGATAAGTGTTTGCCCAAGAAAGGAGGGGCGACTATCACTAGAAAAAAGGAAAATAGATGTTTGATAGATTAAATATCCAAAGTCCAAAGAAGAGGATGAGATGATTGGCTAGGTGACAGGGAGTGAATCTATTAGACAGCATAAAAAAATGAGGTTGGATAAACGAGGGGACCAAGTTCAAGAAATACTGAAGTGTTTTAAATTTGAAGTATATGAATATCAGTATTGCACATAAAAATGGAGTTTGCACATGGTTATCTGTTTGGCACTGGAGAAATATCTGTGATGAGGTGTGCCTCTTCTGAACAGGGAACTCACGTAATTTATACTCCAAGCTGCGACATTTTCAAGAGTAAAAGGGGAGTAGTCTTAATGATTACACTAGAAAAAAGAGGCATAAGTTGGGACTTTACCATGGAAAATGGGGGACAGATGGCTATTCTCTTCTCAGGAAAGTGGCCAGAAAGAGTAGCTTAGACACTATTTCATGGGCAGTGGCATTTGACCCTGTTATCATAGCCAGAATCAATTCCAAGCATCTGTGACTAAACTTGAGGCAGTCACCTATAGCTGAATATAAGAAGGACCAGGAGACTGGCAGGAAAATCTGTGCCAGAATGAATACTTCATCAGATGGTAATCTATGAATACAGAGCCAACTGGATTCTCTTGAGGTGTGTTAGATTCAAGACACGGAGCAAGAATGGTTGGAATGAAGAAAAAAAATTTTTCTTTTTTAAATCAGGGATAATATAGTGTATTAGTTAGTGTGGGCTAAAGGTCTATAAAAGACAGAAACACATATAAGTCTAAACCAATGGAAGTTGTATCTTACTCCTGTGACAATCCCAAATGAGTGTCCTAGTTAGTAGGAACTCTCTTCACACAGGGATCCTCAGAGTAGGACTGTTTCTACTCTGTGGCTTTGTTGTCCCCAAGTCACAGATTAGAATTACTATCTGTACCATCAGGAGGGATTGATAAGACATTGGAGGAACCAAAAAGTTTTTCTTAAAAGTCTTGGCCAAAAATGGCCCATATCATTTCTATTCACTTTCCACAGATAAGAAGTAGGCACGGGATACAACTACCACTAGAAGCAAGGATGGGAATAGGGTCCTTTCTTGGGAAAGGAAGTATGGCTAGGATAACTCTATACCAAGTAAAGGACTTCAGGAGTCTACTAGTGGTCTTTGTCCCAGGCTATAAACAGAGCCTCAGCAAAACACCTGAGAGGTAGAAAGATGGGCAGTTACAGTGAGTTAAAAATGGACATTTGCATAAGAAGCAGAGACAGAGAAACGTTGACTAAGCCTTCTCAGCCCAGTCTCCATAAATTGGTGTTTGAAGTATTTTCTCCTGATCTGCTCTTTTTGTTTACAGCAGTATGTGCTTACACGCATTAATTTGGAGGAAATTAGCTAAGAATTTTGTAACCTTATCAAGCTTAAGATCCACCTCTCTAAATTCCTCAAGCAATACTGTCTACTTCTATGGCTTCGATTACAGTTTACACTGTTTATGTCTTCAGGACAGACTTTTCTGGCATATCTAGTAGCACTGCGCAGCTCCACTGTATCTCATAAACACACAACTCAGCATCCCTGCACTGAATTCATCACTCACTCTCCTCCAGCTTGCTCCTCTGTGTTTGCATTGCAGTGAACAGCATTACCATTCATCTGCATGTTCTGATGGAAAAGTTGTGACTCACCCCTAAATCTCTTTCTCACACCTCATAGAATTGATCAGGAACTGGAGCTCACCTCCTTCTGTGGCTGGAAGTCACCCACATGACTTCATCTACTGCAGGTTTCATAATCCAGGTCATCTCTTCTTGCCCAGATTTTCCAGGAGACTTTAACGTATTTTTTCTACCATAAGTTTTGTCCTTCTATTGATTCTTTACACATCAGATAGAGTGATCATTCAAGTCCTATTAATATATATATATATAAAATATATATATATATACACATATATAGGAGAAAGCAATGGCACCCCACTCCAGTACTCTTGCCTGGAATATCCATGGACGGAGGAGCCTGGTAGGCTGCAATCCATGGGGTCGCTAAGAGTTGGACACGACTGAGCGACTTCACTTTCACTCTTTACTTTCATGCCTTGTAGAAGGAAATGGCAACCCACTCCAGTGTTCTTGCCTGGAGAATCTCAGGGGCAGGGGAGCCTAGTGGGCTGCTATCTCTGGGGTCGCACAGAGTCGGACACGACTAAAGCGACTTAGCAGCAGCAGCAGCATTTTATATATATATATAAAATATATATATATATATGTCTCCATATCTTCTAAATAACTCTTATTTACCATAATGTGGCCTGTAAGGCCCTTTCATAAGTCAGATTCCAATCAGGAAAACAGAATCCACCCAAGTTAATTAAAAAAGGGATAGTGAATATAATAAACAATTACAAAGGAGTTGAGAGAAACAAAAAGAAATATAGGCGATACTGAGACAGGTAGAAACTGGCAACAGCAGGAAGCCACTACACTCTACAGTGGCATGAACAGGAGATCAAGTAATATTGTCTGAATTCAGTGTCAAGAATTATTAAAAGAAAATGGAAATTCTGCAGGAACTTGTCTGACAGGAGCTGGGACTATGGATGAAGAGAGGGTCTGGTGAAAGCTGGGATCATGAAGAAGATGCAGCCCCTTCAGAGAAAGAGAGAGAAGACCACTCTGACTTCTCGTCTCCTGCTCTGCACCACTGCACCTTCAATCACTTAACTTACCTGGAAGCCAACTGGCAAGGAGCCTGCGTAACATACTTTCAGAACACAAGACCATTAGGGAATGAACGTGCACAACTTCATATTCTGGCCCTGCTTATCTTTCCAGCTTTAGCCCTGCCACTACCCCCTCCCTAGCGTACTCTGCACTTCACCCCAAGAACCTCATTTCCGTTTCCTCCATATTCTTTGTTCCCTCCGTGTTTGTACATCCTTTCACCCCAATTCAGAAGGGCCAGAAAAGAGGACACACTTTTGCCTTCTCTCGAGTGCCTGGATATCCCCAGCAATGCTTTGGGTCTTAGTTTAAGTATCACACCTCTGGAAAGTCTATTTTGGTCTCCAAATGTGAACTAGATACCCTTAACATATGAGCTCTTAAGAGTCTATAATAAATTCCCATTATAGCATTTATAAAAAAAATTAAAACATGACATAAAGATTGATATTTTCCAACTTACTATGTTCTGAGCCAGCTTACAAATTCTATACATGGAACAACAGACTGGTTCCAAATCAAGAAAGGAGTACATCAAGGCTGTATATTGTCACCCTGTCTATTTAACTTATATGCAGAGTACATCATGAGAAATGCTGGACTGAGTGAAGGACAAGCTGGAATCAAGAGTGCCGGGAGAAATATCAATAAGCTCAGATATGAGATGACACCACACTTACAGTAGAAAGCAAAGAAGAACTAAAGAGCATCTTGATGAAAGTGAAAGAGGAGAGTGAAAAAGTTTGCTTAAAACTCAGCATTCAGAAAACTAAGATCATGGCATCCTGTCTCATCACTTCATGTTAAATAGATGGGGAAACAGTGGAAACAGTGACGGATTTTATTTTTTCGGCTCCCAAATCACTACAGATGGTTATTTCAGCCTTGAAATTAAGAGACACTTGCTCCTTAGAAGAAAATATATGACCAAACTAGACAGCATGTTAAAAAGTAGACACATTGCTTTGCCAACAAAGGTCCGTCTAGTCCAAACTATGGTTTTTCCAGTAGTCGGAATGGATGTGAGAGCTGGACTATGAAGAAAGAATTGATGCTTTTTAACTGTGGTGTTGGAGAAGACTCTTGAGAGTCCCTTGGACTACAAGGAGATCCAACCAGTCCATCCTAAAGGAGATCAGTCCTGAATATTCATTGGAAGGACTGATGCTGAAGCTGAAACTCCAATACTTTGGCCACCTGATGCGAAGAACTGACTCATTGGAAAAAAGCCTGATACAGGGAAAGACTGTAGGTAGGAGGAGAAGGGGACGACAGAGGATGAGATGGTTGGATGGCATCACGGACTCAATGGATATGAGTTTGAGAAAACTCTGGTAATTGGTGATGGATAGGGAGGCCTGGCGTGCTGCACTCCATGGGGTCACAAAGAGTCAGACACGACTGAGAGATGCTAGTCACCATAGCATACAGTTGGTGCTCAATAACTATCCCTTAACTGACTGTGTGGATCAACAAATGAATGTCGTAAGTCAGAAAATAACAGAGGTTGACAGGGAGTGGTGCCCATCCCTGCTGTGGAACTTCAGCGAGGATTTCACTGCTGTTATATTTTGAAAGACAAAGGATACTGTTCAAATTTTCCATGACTTCTGAATGTATGATAGCTACCTGGGTTTTTGTCTGTCTTATTTCACTTCTACCCTTACTTCCTCACTCCTTGAGACAACACACAACTTACTGTATTAAATAGATGAAGGAGAAAGACACAAGAAACCAGAAACCCAGCTAAAGGGCTATTGTAGAAATTTATGCATGAGTTTATAGGACAAATAAATTAAATATGAGAAGAGAATAATAAAGATAATATTAAACATGGAAATAGCTTGATTTGGAAATAAAGGAAAGAAAGGAGTAATCAGAGAAAGCCATACTTCCCTGAGAAATTACTAGAAAAATTTACCCCAATCCAGTTTAAATGCTTCCCTTTTTACTCATTTGTGAGAAAAAAGCAACAACAACATCAAAAATTAGCTAAAGAAAAGCTAATACTACCACATTCTAGAAGAAGAGTACATAGTTCACTAATAGTTATTTTAAATACAATATATACCTCAAATAAAAAACAAGAGTCAGTATGTTTCTGGCTTTAATCATCACTTCCTCAGTCACAAGTAGGTTGGGTGGCATCTCTCTCCCTCCTAATCCCACATATTGATTCTGCTGCTGGAAGCTGAGACAACTCTTCTAGGAAGTGCTATTATCGCTCTCTGTTGGAATGATCATCTTTTATTATGATAGTTCATTTGTATGCAGGTTTTTTTTCATTTTAGTTCATTGATAATTTCTTTCCTAGCCATGTAGATTTGTTCTTGCCTCTTCTATTTCTAAACCTAATTTCTGTTACACAAATTTATGATGATTAAATTCTTCAGGGCTTCTAGTGTGACTGACTTAATATGTGAATGTGCTGTGCTTGTAATCTTCTGTTCTGTGTTGGAGAGGGTTTCAATTACTCCTATCTGTGAGCAGAACATCTTCTAAAGTAGACCATGAGGAACATTTCTTGATATACAATGCTCCTTTCCAATGGCTTCTTGTCTCTATCTATAGTTATTAACCTGGGCAGCTAGAGATAAAAATCTCATGCTCTGTAATAAAACTCTGCTTCACTAGGTCTTTGCTTACTGTGTATTGGTCCCATATATTATCAATATTAAATAAAGAAGCAAATAAAAATTGAAGTAGGATATGTTTACATAAGATTACAGAGTTCAGTCATGAAAAAACAACAATATATGTATGTTCTCAAACAAGCACTACTTGAACAAACTTGTCATTAAATCTAAACTTGTGACTAGGGATATTAAAAATCAATAACATATATGCCTTAAAATATAAACTCATTGAGTTTTTAAATTCAAATATAAGATCAACAATGATATTACTTGTAAAATAATTCAGTACTTTGAAACTGGCTTTATGGAAAGTGAAAAATGTCTTCAAACAACAGAAAGGAAGCTAGAAGTAAAGGTAGAGATCAGCTTGCAGGATACTTTAGGAAAACTTCCTATATCTCATATATCTTATCACTCAATTTCCCACATGACTGTACACAAAGCAACTGTACAGCCAAGACGACAAATAACAAATAAAAACATTACCACAAGAGTTCATAGCTGCATTTCACAGTCAGACAGGAGTTCTACTGAGGAAGCTGATTTTATGATGCTCTGAATAAGATAAAATACATTTTCCAAACACAGGCATAATGATGTCACCTGAAAATTCTGGTTAGACATAAGCCATAGGCAATTTTTATCTAATGGAGATAAATATATTAACCCATGGGGTTTGTTGTGAGGATTAAATAAGGTAAAGTATATATAACACCTTCTATGGGTTGAATTATGTTCCCCTATAATTCATGTTGGAGTCCTAGCCCCCAGTACCTCAGAATGTGATCTTACTAGGGTTGTTGCAGATGTAGTTAAATTAAGCTTTGGCCATACTGGAGTAGAAAGGGCCACTATACCAATGACTGATGTCCTTATAGAAAGGTAGATGAAGGCAGAAAATACCTTCAGTCTTTTACAAGCCAAGGAAGACCAGAGATTGCCAGCAAACTATCAGAGGTAGGATATAAGCATGGAACAGATACTTCTCCACAGCTCTCAGAAGGAACCAATCTTGCAATACCTTGGTGGACTTCTAGCTTCTAGACCTGAGAGACAATGTATTACTGTTGCTTAGGCCTCCCATCAGTGTTATTTGGTTATGGTAGCTATAATAAACTAATACGATATCTAAAAAAGACTGGTATATAGTGGAGATTCAACTGATGCCAGTGCCTCAGTGACAAACTTGTGTGAACACATTCATGTAAATAAAGGGATATAGAGGTATATATTCCTGTGTAAAGGAATGTGGAAGCATATTAAGGGCTACATCAGAAGTTTCATAGTAATTTTAAGGACTGGGATGCCAAATCTCTAGCTTCCTGGAGGAGAAAGGAGAGAAAGATAGGAACCTAGGACAAAAGGAACTGAGACATTTGACAAGACCATAACAAGGCACTCATAATTTAGGAATTCGGTTCATCCAGTTGACAGAATAATCTTTGGACAAAAAGAATGAAAATGTGGGTACTGGGATTCAGTTCAGTTCAGTTCAGTTCAGCCGCTCAGTCGTGTCCGACGCTTTGTGACCCCATGAACCGCAGCACGCCAGGCCTCCCTGTCCGTCCAGTCGGTGATGCCATCCAGCCATCTCATCCTCAGTCGTCACCTTCTCCTCCTGCCCCCAATCCCTCCCAGCATCAGAGTCTTCTCCAATGAGTCAGCTCTACTGGGATTAGGGTCACATTAGTCATTCATCATTTCTAGAGTATCCATCATATGTTCAAACACTTTGCTAGATACAGAGGGAGCAAGAATAAACAGCTCCTGCCTTTTATACTCAAGAGCTAACAGCCTGCTTGGGAGGAAGTCATAAAGATGTCATAAAAATTACCATTAGGATACAAAGTAGAAATAATTTGCAATGAGCAAAATAATCTTAGATTCAATGAGGATTCAGACGTGGAAGGAACTATGTGGTTAATGTTATCAACTGTCACTATGAAGCCATACTGAGCCAACACTTTATGGAGTCCCTTGCATCTTTTCTTAGATAGAGCAACTTCGTTGTTTGGGCTGAACTATGGTCACCAGAATTGAATAAAATCTGAGTCATTCATTATGACATCTTTTCTCTAGAGTTTGCTATGTGCCTGACACCTAAGGCACACATGCTTTTGGTGAGTAATGTTTTTTGTGGGCCTAGTTAGAATATGCTCAATGACCTTTCTTGAAAATTCTACAAAGGTAGATACTAAACTCAGAAAACTTCATAGCACCCACCATAGAAACTGGTGGTGGTAGTGCTTGCTCACTCAGTCGTGAGCAACTCTTTGAGACCCAGGCTCCTCTGTCACTGGGATTCTCCAGGCAAGAATACTGGAGTAGGTTGCCATTTCCTCCTCTAGGGGATCTTACTGACCCAGGGAATGAATCCATGTCTCTTACCTCTCCTGCACTGGCAGGTGGATTCTTTACACTGTGCCACCTGGGAAGCCCACCACCATAGGGATGAGCCCCATTTAATTCATAACCATATAACAGAATTGGTCAAAATATATTATGGTTAGTCATTTCCAGTTCTTTGTGTTTAAAAATTGCGTACAATGAAAGGAAACAATTTGCTTTTGCACTCCTAAACATGTTATTTCCATAAGTCCCATATGTTGTTTTATGTGCAGGACCCATACCATGAAGTGTGTCCTCCTGTTGTTGGGGAATAATACAAGAAAAGGACAAAATCAAGGCAATGCAGAGTAGTATCAGGAGTACACAGTGTTATTTTTGTTGCACAGGGCCTGCAACTTTCAGGAGGTGCGCAGGCATGTTGACACAGCATAAAGGAGCCGTCTAGCAGCTATGCAGTTCAGAGGTTTTTCACACAGGTGGAGGTGAGGTGACAGGCTCAGCGACAGGCTCAGCGACAGGTCATGAGGCTTGAGGCTCAGAGACAGTACTTTGGTTCTGGGCCATGTTATGAAGGCCTGAGATGTGTGACAGGTAGTGACAAAATGACTCCAGCTGTGGGGATTGGCAAAGGAGAAAAGACAGATGTTTACATGGACTAAGAAACAAGCAAAGAGTCATACCCCAGAGGATCAGAACAAAGAAAGTACATAATACAGGCCAGAACTTCCCTATAAAAAAGGATCTAGAAGAAAGGGGTGATAGGAAGTTTGGGACAACAAGAAATAAAGCAACATTTCAATAGTTATGATAATATGTAGACTTCCTGTGACAAAAGAGTCTAATATTCCTCCTACCCTCTTTCCAGGGACTGAAAATGGCCTCAGCCAAATGGATGCCAGCAAAAACACCTGGTTAGAGGAGGTGTGAGGTTATCAAAATCAAGGCAGTTTATGAAAAAAGTATGTACATATTTAGAAAGATAAGGGTAACATATAGTTTGCAAGTTGCATTTTAAAGATGGAATTTTGAAAAGCTCCTGGAAAGTTTTTGATTCATGTTTAGCCAAATTAATATAATCATGATTCATATATGTAACGTTAAATATAGCTAGCATATCTTATTCACATTTTATAAGCAAAAAAGATGATGGTGCAGGATAGCAGATGTCATGCTTTAGTGTCCCAAGAAACTCATTCTCTTTTCAGGCTAAATTCAGCTACTAAAACTTTATAGTCAAGTATTAAGATGCCTGGGGAAACAAAGGTACTGGGCAAAGATCCTAGCAGATATTTCTCGAAGCAGGAGAGGTGATCTTGAGTCTAAAGTAAAATGAAATCATGAATATAGATTCACAACTAATTTTGAGTCATTAGGAAAATAAAAATCTACATATTTGAAATAATAAGAAAATGTTTGATTAAAAGGTAAGATGTAAATAACTTTAAGTCAGTTTTTTTTTTTTTTTTAATGGACTCAATGTTATTTTAAGGCAATGGTTCTCCAAGTGTGTTTCTGGAACCGACAGTATCCATATACCCTAAGAAATCTGTGAGAAATGCAAACTCTCAGCACCCTATTCCAGACCTGCTGGATCAGAAATTCTTAAAATGGGGTCAGCAACCCAGGTTTTAACAAGCCCCCAGGTGCACAATTGACAAATTTAGAAAATGAATGTATAGTATACACACCTGAATGGAATTTCATATAACAAATGATTAATTTTTCATATGTCCAATGTGATATTTGGGACATATACTAAAAAAAATGCACTGTTTATATCAAATTCAAATTTAACTGGACATCTTTTATTGTATCCTACAATCTTATCCAGGCAACTCTGATACAAATTAAATGCTGAGAATTTTAGTGTAAATCTCACAGCAATGTTCAAAAAATAGTCTCTTCTTTGCCCATAGAGCAGATGATACTAAAAGTATCAGCATCTGGTGCAAGCATCTGTCTGCATCTGTCTGATGGAATGTTGAATTCAGTTTTAAAATATTTTTGTTTGGCCAAATGTATATGTTTTTGCTTCTTCTTTGTGTTTGGATACTTAATTGCAACTAAAGCCTTTGACCATGTGGATCACAATAAACTGTAGAAAATTCTTAAAGAGATGGGAATACCAGACCACCTGACCTGCCTCTTGAGAAACCTGTATGCAGGTCAGGAAGCAACAGTCAGAACTGGACATGGAACAACAGACTGGTTCCAAATAGGAAAAGGAGCACGTCAAGGCTGTATATTGTCACCCTGCTTATTTAACTAATATTCAGAGTACATCATGAGAAACGCTGGGCTGGAAGAAGCACAAGCTGGAATCAAGATTGCCAGGAGATATATCAATCAATAACCTCAGATATGCAGTTGACACCACTGTTATGGCAGAAAGTGATGAAAAACTAAAGAGCCTCTTGATGGAACTGAAAGAGGATAGTTGAAAAGGTTGGCTTAAAGCTCAACATTCAGAAAATAAAGATCATGGCATCTGGTCCCATCACTTCATGGCAGATAGATGGGGAAACAGTGGTTGACTTTATTTTTCTGGGCTCCAAAATCACTGCAGATGGTGATTGCAGCCATGAAATCAAAAGATACTTACTCCTTGGAAGAAAAGTTATGACCAACCTAGAGAGCATATTAAAAAGCAGAGACATTACTTTGCCAACAAAGGTCCATCTAGTCAAGGCTATGGTTTTTCCTGTGGTCATGTATGGATGTGAGAGTAGGACTGTGAAGAAAGCTGAGTGCTAAAGAATTGCTGCTTTTGAACTGTGGTGTTGGAGAAGACTCTTGAGAGTCCCTTGGACTGCAAGGAGATCCAACCAGTCCATCCTGAAGGAGACAGTCCTGGGTGTTCACTGGAAGGACTGATGTTGAAGCTGAAACTCCAATACTTTGGCCACCTGATGTGAAGAGCTGACTGATTTGAGAAGACCCTGATGCTGGGAAAAATTGAGGGCAGGAGGAGAAGGGAATGACAGAGGATGAGATGGTTGCATGGCATCACCAACTCAATGGACATGGGTTTGGGTGGACTCCAGGAGTTGGTGATGGATAGGGAGGCCTGGTGTGCTGAGGTTCATGGGGTCACAAAGAGTTGGACACGACTTAGCGACTGGACTGAACTTACTCAATTATTTGCAACAAATCCAAATATTTTCAATTATCTAATATCCAAAAATTAAATAATATTAATTTTACATATTTAAAATGTTGTGAAATTTCACATAAAATTATGATTTTGACCAGTATGACAACAATTGAGACTTTTAATAATCCACGTTATTCCATATCAGTCTTCAATCCATATCATTCTCTATTGTGTCTCTACCATGAATCTAGACATTGCTGGTCTATTCCTAAAATTGTACTGTTTTAATGTATTAACATTACTTGCCTCTGTCCTTGTAGACTTATAAGGTCTTCTTAAAGTTTTCCCCCTTCATGTGGACTCTTTGTAATATGAAACATCTCAAAAGGAAGGTTTCATGTGGGAAATGGGTATTATGTCACTGGCTATATCTCCCAGAAAATAAGTTATTAGAATTAGAAATCAGGGTTGTAATAGTGTCCAGCCTAAGAGAACCAAGCCTGACTTACATAAGGGCCAATTTAGAGGGAAAAAAAAAATTGGGTTCATTTTGATTATCTTATTTAAAAAAATATTGTTATTGATTCTCCAGGTAAAAATGCATATTCAAAATCTGATGATATATTTTAGTAGTGAAAATAATATCAATATAAAAATTAACAGTGATTTTAAAGGACTAAAATATTAACACTGAAAAATATTTAAGAAATAAAACACAAAGGGTGATTTTCAATCTTTCACACTAAAACTAAACTTTGGGTTCTATCTTACATTTAGACCTCATACATGCACTCTAAGATTGTGACTTACTAATCATTTCTCTATACCAGCTTGAACTAATACATGCGTGTGTAGAATCAGTCGGTAACGCCTTGTTGGAATTTGGTTCCTGTTGCACTTCAAGAACTCTTTCGGCTGTTGAAGAAATACCATCTAGATATTGTTCCATTTATTTTAAGTACGTGAATAAGTACTGAAGAAAATTCATCTATTTGTTCTTAATGCAACTCTGTGCCTTGAAGATCTGAATTCTACAAAGTCTTCTCCAACACTACAGTTCAAAAGCATCAATTCTTCTGTGTTCAGCTTTCTTTATAGTCCAACTCTCACATCCATACATGACTACTGGAAAAACCAGTTCACTAAATATTTCCTAGCCTCTTGATCTCAAATGCATTGTATGTTCCAATTTATCTTTTTAATTATATTGATGATTAATTATATTAACCATCAATTAATATATATTAATTATATTGATGTATTTTGAATATACTGTGGAGACAGAAATTAAATTCAATTTTCTTTTTTTTTTTTCAATTTTCTTTTCTCATGATCTTTTACATACATCTATATAGAGATCTCTCTTTCTGTGTGTGTGTGTGTGTGTGTGTGTGTGTGTATAAACATATATCTACCCCTGCTAAGTTGCTTCAGTTGTGTCCAACTCTGTGTGACCCCAGAGATGGCATCCCACCAGGCTCCCCCGTCCCTGGGATTCTCCAGGCAAGAACAGTGGAGTGGGTTGCCATTTCCTTCTCCAATGCATGAGAGTGAAAAGTGAAAGTGAAGTCGCTCAGTCGTGTCTGACTCTTAGCGACCCCATGGACTGCAGCCCACCAGGCTTCTCTGTCCATGGGATTTTCCGGGCAAGAGTGCTGGAGTTGGGTGCCATTGCCTTCTCCGATATCTACCTCTACGTGTTTTATTTTATCCCTACCAGTCAGGAAAATAGAAAACCCAGGTGTTTTTTATTTTTAATGTAAAATAGATTAGTGTTCTTTTCTGATTGGTCAATGAGGAAGGGCATGTTGTCCACTTAGAATTCCCTGCTTCAGATTGGTATATGCATCTTGAAGCCATCGGGACTATTTTCTTTAATGTATCTCCATTTAATCCAAACTCCAGAGTAGTAGCTTATTATAGTGAAATTTAGTTTTAGATAGCGTAAACAATTCAGGCATTACAAAGCTTGTCAGTTGTTGCTTCGTCACAATTTACAACAGAGAAAAACCCCTGAGGGAATGAATTCATTACTCTCTAGATTTGAGAGACATTTCTACAGCAAAACCCTAAGTCTCATGCAGTGCATTATAGGATGTCCTTACATGTCTCTGCATGCCTAATTCTAAGTTACCCCTTATGCATCAAAATAACTTTTATATATAAATAGTAAAATAGTTATGAACACACTGTTCTCATTTCTGAAGTAAAATATATTACACTTTTGAAAAATCATATGAAATTTGCACAGCCTTCACAAAAATGTTCATCTAAAGCAACAGTACTCTAGACAGGACCTCTCAATTTACTTTTAAAAAAAAAATTGTGAGGGTATACACAGGTATATGTGCAGCAGTGGGAAGATAAAATAGAGTAGTATCTCCTTCTTTCTAACTATACCCCTCCCTGAAAACAGGCCTTGTTAAGGGATGGAAGGTAGGGGCATTCTAAATTCCTTTAGTCTGGAATATTTAGATCATATATATATATATATATTTTTTTTTTAAGGGGAAAAAATGCACTTTTACTTGAGTATTATGTTTACTACCATAAGGATTAGGAGGGCAGAACTACAAGAAGGGAAAGCCCAAAAGCCTGAACCCAGCACTTCCAACCCGAAATACTGTGGGGGATGGAAGGGGGAAGGAAGAGAAAGGCAAAACAAGTATGTTGGGTAACTGGGATACTTGTCTTGGCAACCCCACCCTACCCTTTCATACTAAACCTGTGGAGACAGGGAGAGGGGCCTTTAGAAAGGTCCAGAGAGCTCTGGTAGAACCTAGACTTACAGGCCTACATCCGTGAGTGTGTGTGTTTGGGAGGAGGGAGGTGGACTGGGAGCTCCTAGCAGAAACCTTGCATAAGGCTAGTGGGTGACCGTGACTAAGGAGAGCTAAGAGAAGGGATGCAAGTAGTGAGATAGTTAGGGGAGAGGTGGTAATTCTTAAAAGCTAAATGTCAAGGTTGTGAGACCTACCTTAAAGTGCAGGGTGCCGGAAGACCATCTCCAAGACCACCAGACTCTGGTTTCTGAGGACCATCTACAGTGGAGGAAGTGCATCACGGATTAAGAAGCTGAAGATTCAGCTCTTCTGTCCATTTACTTCCCTTGTTAAGGGAAAGCTTTGAAAGCACAGACACTTCTGTTCCTTCAGGCACAGGCAAAAGGCAATTAAATCGGCCAAGCTAAACTGAATACAGGTGATTGTGAAGGGCACAACGGCTTGAAACAAGGCTGATGGCTGTGTGGATGTACACAGCGGTGATATCACCAAAGGCTGACTGTCCTTGCCCCAGCTGCTGTCACTGCCCCACAGCCGGAGCTCTACAATGACTGTGGCAGAGAACTCTCACGTGGACTAGGAGTCCAGGGCGCACTGGCCTCACCGGGGCTCCGGCTGCGGATCCCATCATCCCCCGCAGGACGTCAGGTGAATAGGGCGACAGAGCTGGGGTTGAGGTGTCCGCAGAGAGCTTGGATACGCAAGAGGCAGGTGTGAGTGGCTGGTGAGGTTCCCCAGGGGAGGTTTAGAGGCCTACGACAATTGGAATGTTTCGGCAGCCTCAGGGTAGCTGTCACCAGGCCCTGCCCTTGGCTGATACCCATTCTGGAGGATGCATAAGTCTGAGAAGTCTGAAGTTCTTATCTCCTCACTGTCCTCGTCATGAACACACTCAGGCCGCTATCCATCTGCAAGAAGGTGGCGTGCTGACGAAGTATGAGGTGCCCAGGTGGAGCGCGGGGTCTGGACGCTCAGCACTGGCCATGGCCTGGCCATGGTGGGCGTGCCTGCCGCGGGGACAGCCAGTCCCCCAAGCCCAGCACCTGCACACCCACACATCAAGCGCTTGAGCCGCTCGTTCAGCTGCTAATCTTTGCGCAACAACGTAGCCATTGCGCATGCGGGGTGACGTCAGGCTCTTCACACGCGGCAGTACCTCCAATTCCCCATGCACCTATCGGTCGGCTGCAGGAAGCTCCAAGGCCAGCGCGGAATGCAGGTGTGAGAGCAGCCTGGGCTGGGAGACTCTTCAGAGACGTATGTATGTAAGTGTATTTATATGCTTCTCTATTTATATTTGCATTTTATATGTTATGTATAGCATGTTTTTTTTAAATTTTATTTATTTATTTATTTTTTAAATTTTAAAATCTTTAATTCTTACATGCGTTCCCAAACATGAACCCCCCTCCCACCTCCCTCCCCATAACATCTCTCTGGGTCATCCCCATGCACCAGCTCCAAGCATGCTAGACAGCCCTCTCTGTTGGTCTGCGGCGGAAATGTGGGTATTCATTTATTTATGAAATCTAACGACTGCTGTCTCATGCTCTGTCGTGCCTCTTTGGAACTCCCCAAAACATTCATAGCCTCTAGTAGGAGTATAACCTGACACAACTACTGTGGAAAAGCGTGTGTGTGCTCAGTACTCTCCAACTCTTTGCGACCCCAAATTGTAACCTTGGTACATAGGTGTACCAGACTGTAATTTAAAAGAACGTCTAGCAGTGACGTTTTTAATGACACAAAATTGAGAGGAAAAATACAAAAGCCCATCCACAGTAAAAATTGAATTTCATATGTTCAAACATGGAAAATACAATTTACTTAAGAGTTTTATTTGATATGTTCACAGAATAGGATATAATAGTTTGGAAAAAAAAAAAAACACAGAGGTATGTGTGACAAGGTAGATGGATTTTGAAATAGTAATTAAGAGCAAGAGGTATAAGAGAAGTGTTGTCTTATGATTTCCAAAAAAAGTTAAAGGCAGTAAAAGCTTAGTGTATACAAAGAACAAATTAGCCACGATGGTGTGGTTAGGCTCTCTTGCCCCATGTTTCCCAAATACATGGTTATTATTGCAACAGCTGAGATCACTTACAGCACAGTGAATGCATATCACGGTGTACCCACTCAGTCAGGGGCCACTTTTGCTCTGTAAATACGTATAAGCTCCACCTGAAAATCCCTTGCTGCTACCTTATGGCTGTGTCTCAGCTGGGTCAATGGGCCAACTAGGACAGGAGAGAATACAGTGTCTGCTGCTATGGCTGCTGTGCCAGTCAGGTGAGAATAAACATGTCTCCAGTTCCTTTTCTTCCAGGTTCCTCGCTCTCACCTTGCTTACCATGTTCAGTGAACAGTGAGATACAGCAGGACACTAAGCTATAAATTATATTGTTTAGGAATATATACTTTGGTGTTAGATCTGTTCAGGAAAACAATAAATGAACTGCCACAATGGTCCTGGTAGTGGTTACCTCTAGGAGTTGGAAAAGGAAGATGTTTGTAGGGGTGCACAGAGGCTTCCAGGCTGTTAGAAATGTTCTGATTTTTGACCTGGATGGTGAGTACATTCCTGTTGGGTTTATAATCATTCTTCACACAACTTGTTTATATCTTATGCATGTTTGTATAAATTTTCATAGTTTAAAGCAAAAAAAAAAGTTTCAAGCTGGGGATTTTTTTTCAGATGCCACATAATTTTAAAAATCTTCTTATACAAAGGATTCACAGTGGGCTGTCTGCTAGGCTGGTATCCATGGTCCTCACAGCCAGACTTCAGGGCATTTCCTGGGACCAGCCATAGACTTCCAGATGCCAGCCGTAGTTGCTTTTGACAGTTCATCGAGGAACCCATACTCGCCACCCCTAGGAAAAATGCAAAGGTTATTTGAAATGAAAAAAAAAATTGTGTGTGTGCCCTCAGTCATGTCTCTTTGTGACCCCATGTGTGTGTGGCCCGCTGGGCTCCTCTGTTCATAGGATTTTCTAGGCAAGGATACTGGAGTAGGTTGCCACTTCCTCCTCCAATGGGATCTTTCTGATCCAGAGATCGAACCTGCATCTCTCGGGTCTCCTGCATTGGCAGGTGGATTCTTTACCACTGCTCCACCTGGGAAATCCTAAAGGCTGTTTAGAGCACAGCATATTTACGCATGGCTACCAGATCCCTTCCACCTTGGGAAGGAGCAGGGTAGACCTCAGCATTTTTATTTAAAGAGGTTAAGCATTTACCTAAAAGGACTGTTTAAATGATTCCTTTCCCAATGCTTACCCAACTGGACTAACATTTATACTTTTTTTCCCCCCACTAAACTGAAAAATGTGTAACTATAAAGAAATTTATATCAGTAACACACAAAATAAATTGCATTTTCTTTGGACATCTAAATGTAGTTAGAGTAAATATTTGACTTAGCAATACATATATGTGCATTTCTAAAGGAAAAATGGGAAGGAAAGAAATAATCTGCATTGTTTGTAAGCGTCTCGTTGGAACAGAAGTGGGATTCAATTTACTCAATAATTAATTGCTGTTGCAGCTAATTCTCTCGTCCACTTTGGTTCTCATGGTTGTATAGCTCTTAAATTTGGTGTGGCAAAGTTTTATGTATGTACTTTGTTTCCTTAGCTATGGCCTATATGCCGAACTACACTTGATTGCAGTTAGACCTTGTATAGAGAAAATCAAAATATGAATATGTACAGTAATAGTTAATTGAAGTACTGATATTCTTTAATAACACTGTTGAAATTGTGAAGTAAAATAATGGAGCAAAGATGCTTATAAGTCTTTGAAGGAAAAAAAAAGCCTGCTTCAATTATTTTGAAATCCCTTATATGACATTCTTTTGTTACTCTGAATAATACTCTAATATTATTAAAAGTTATAAATAGATTATGAATTAGAATAGAAACCTTCTATAACACATAGTCTGATACAGAATGTAGCTGTTACCACAATGAGATTAGCTCTGTGCATGGCTTATTTCAAAACTCTTCTGAAGCAAGAATCTCATTAAATATAACTTTATACTCTTCATGCCATATGAATATGCAAATGAATTAATAAACAAATAGTTTGAAATCTTGCCCAGTTTGGAATTTATAATTCAAAGTAATATAGTAATTACTTTAAAAATCCAAATTTTGCCAAAATGTTAGATATCCAGCTGTATTACTTTTTTTTTTTTTTTTTTTTTGGTCATGCAGTAGAGTTTCACAACCAGGGAATGAACCCAACCCATGCTCCCTGCAGTGGAAGCATGGAGTCTCAACCACTGGACCACCAGGGAAGTCCCTCTTTATTTTTTATTCAGATATAATTGACTTATCATACTGTGTTAGTTGCAAGTGTGCAACACAGTCATTCCCGCCTTTTATACATTACAGTATGATCACTGTGAGTCTGGTTACCATCTGTCACCATACAATGTTATTACAATATCGTTGACTGTGTATCCTATGATGTACATCTCACCCTGATGACTTATTTATTTTTTAACTGGAAGCTTGTACCTCTTAATTTCCCTTGTCTATTTCACTAATCTCTCTGACCCTTTCCCCTCTGGCATCCTCTTGCCACCTTTTTTTCTCTGTGTCTGTGAGTCTGTTTCTGTCTTGTTATGTTTCTTCATTTGTTTTTAGGGTCTGCACATAAATGAAATTGTATGGTATTTGTCTTTGATTTATTTTGCTTAGCATAATACCCTCTAGATGCATCCATGATGTTGCAAATGGCAGAATTTGTTTTTATGGTTGAGTAATATTCCTTGTATTGTGCATTTGTGTGTGTGTTTATAGATAGATAATTAGATATGTATATATGGCTTCCCCAGTGGGTCAGCAGTAACAAATCTGCCTGCAATGCTGGAGATGCACAGAAAATGTAGGTTCAGTGCCTGATTGGGAAAATCCCCTGGAGTAGAGGACTTCCCTGATGGCTCAGTGGGTAAAGAATCTGCCTGAAATGCAGGAGACAGAAGAAACAGGGCTTTGATCCCTGGGCCAGCAATATACCCTGGAGAAGGAAATGGCAACCCACTCCAGGATTCTTGCCTGGAAAATCCCATGGACAGAGAAACCTGACAGGTTACAGTTCATAGAGTATACAGTTCATAGGCTACAGTTGAAGAGAGTATGGTCATTTTAAAAATACTAATTTTTCAAGTCCATGAGCATGACATACTTCTCCATTTGTTTGTATTGTTTTCGATTCTTTTCATCAGTGTCTTGCTGTTTTCAGAGTATAGGTCTTTCACCTCCTAAGATTCCTAGTCATTTTAAGCCTTTTTGATGTAATTGCGAGATTTTTATTCCCTAAATTTCTCTCTGATAGCTCTTTATAGGTATACAGAAACACAACCTATTTTTGTGTGCTAATTTTGTATCCTGCAACTTTACTGAAGTCCTTTATCTAACTCTCATCAGTTCTAATCATTTTTGGTCATATCTGCTTGGTTCCTCTCCTCTCACAGGCTTTTTTTTTTTTTTTTTTCCCTGTGTCTGATTTATGTGTTGCATGTCTCATTATTTATTCTGAAAGGCAATGGCACCCACTCCAGTACTCTTGCCTAGAAAATCCCAAGGATGGAGGAGCCTGGAAGGCTGCAGTCCATGGGGTTGCTGAGGGTCAGACATGACTGAGCAACTTCGCTTTCACTTTTCACTTTCATGCATTGGAGAAGGAAACGGCAACCCACTTCAGTGTTCTTGCCTGGAGAATCCCAGGGTCAGGGGAGCCTGGTGGGCTGCCGTCTATGGGGTCGCACAGAGTTGGACATGGCTGAAGCGACTTAGCAGCAGCAGCCATTTTACATAATACATTGTAGCAATTCTGGATGATGATTTTCCTCCCTTCTGGTGGTTGTTAGCATTCATAGTTGTTTTGTGACTTCATATTTGTTTAGGCTCCTTGGTATAGTGTTTTCCTTGCACCTTTGAGACTTTGGTGTCAGTCCTTTGAGGACATAACATTGGGCTTGTGGCCCATGCATAGGATAACAGTGATTTTTACCAGGGCTCTCTTTGACTGTCTTTCTCTGATCTTTCTGATAAGCCATCTGCTTCATTATTACATCCTGCTCATAAGGCTTTATTAATCGCTCGTTGATTATCATTTTTAGCATCACCCTACAGCATAAATTGCTCAACAATCTGGTCCAGTTAATTTGGACAGTAATCATTTTTAAGACCAAACTTTAAGGTTTTTTGTTTTTTTTTTTCTCCCCGCCCCAGAAGGATTCAACAGTTTCTTTCCATGCTTGTCACTGGAAAATTAGATGGCCAGTGGTTTAGCTTGTCACTCTTAATTAAGAGAAACTGTTATTTTTGAGAGCATCCTTTGGCTTGAACTCATTAACCTAAAGTAACTCCTTTAGATAAAGCTTCAGAGCTCTCTTCTTAATGGACTGCCTCTTTACCTGGGACCTCTCTGAGCCACCGCTCTGGGCTCTGGGTGAGGCAGTACCCTCTAGTTTTCTCTGCTTGCCTCTTGCAGAATGGAATCTCTGCTCTAAGAAGGAGCTAGGGTTAGGGCCGTAGGGGCCTCAGTAGTCTCAGCATGCTGCACATAGGGTAGTGCTTCTGTCATATGAATAGGAACTGAGTGGGATAGGGGCCCTTCAACTATTAGCTGGCATTCACCAGGAATTAGCCATTTTAACTTGCAGTTGAAGTAGATGAGGAGTACTGATGGCTTATACCTCTGTGAAATACAGTAATACTTGACTTGGAGCTGAAGGAAAAGGGGACTCCATCCTCTTAGGCCAGACTTGCCTACAGTGGAGCTTTCCTCAAGCTGAGTTTGGTGGGTGGAGAAAAGCAGAAGATTGTAACCCAAACGCCTTGTCGCTCACTGTTCTTACTGAGAAAAGTAAAAACTCACTTAATCCCTGAACAATTTTTGTTTCCATTTGCTCTATGCCCTTAGAATGATTTCTAGAGACTTTTCTTTAAGTTGTATGGTTATCATTCAGTTCAGTCGCTCAGTTGTGTCTGACTCTTTGTGACCCCATGCATTGCAGCACGCCCAGGCATCCCTGTCCATCACCAACTCCCAGAGTTCAACCAAACTCACGTCATTGAGTCAGTGATGCCATCCAGCCATCTCATTCTCTGTCATCCCCTTCTCCTCCTGCCCCCAATCCCTCCCAGCATCAGTCTTTTCCAATGAGTCAGTTCTTCGCATCAGGTGGCCAAAGTATTGGAGTTTCAGCTTTAGCATCAGTCCTTTCAAAGAACACCCAGGACTGATCTCCTTTAGAATGGACTGGTTGGATCTCCTTGCAGTCCAAGGGACTCTCAAGAGTCTTCTCCAACACGACAGTTCAAAAGCATCAATTCATCGGCACTCAACTTTCTTCACAGTCCAACTTTCGCATCCATACATGACCACTGGAAAAACCATAGCTTTGACTAGACGGACCTTTGTTGGCAAAGTAATGTCTCTGCTTTTGAATATGCTGTCTAGGTTGCTCATAACTTTTCTGCCAAGGAGTAAGCATCTTTTAATTTCATGGCTGCAATCACCATCTGCAGTGATTTTGGAGCCCCCCAAAATAATGTCTGACACTGTTTCTCCATCTATTTCCCATGAAGTGATGGGACCAGATGCCATGATCTTAGTTTTCTGGATGTTGAGCTTTAAGCCAACTTTTTCAGCTTTGCTTATTTCACTGAGGAATGGGTTTGCAGGGCTCTTCACCTTGTTATCTTGAAAATGGAGTTCTGTAATCTCATTCTTTAAATTTTTATTTTTTTTATTCCGGGGAAATATGAGGTGAATGTGATGTGGACAGGTATGTTCAGTTGACTGTCTTGATCTAACCCTTTTCATCTCTTTTTGAGACTTTATTTCTTCTTTCCATATCTCCTTTGTTGCCCAGGTGGGAGACATTGATTTGTGTGTCCTGTTACTGGCATGTAAGAGAACCAGGTCCAGAAACACTCTTAATAAACCTGATTTCAAATCCAGCCTTCTCTTACTAGTTGTCTGACCTTAGCATCATATGGGCTGTTTGAATTTCTGCTCCTTTACCTGTAATAAAAGGAAAGGGCACTTAACATGTGTTGTCATTAGAGATAATGTAAAATGTTAATCTAGACATCACTTTTAGAAAAAACCATATTATCTCTTCTCAATTATAGGAAATATAAGAAAGAATGTGGCAGAATTTAGCTTCATTATCTAATAAGCTTCAAACTACTTCTGAGTTTTTAAAAAATCTATACACAGAGCAATTACTGCTTCATTAAAATATTTCAAAAGAATGTAATTAAACCTATTTTTAATTCTTGATTAATTTCTACAGTGCCTTGATTTCTCATGTAAGATGCATTTAGAAGCTCATGATTGGTAAAAAATAATTTTCTTTTTTGTATTAATGTCCTCAGATATTTTTTTGCTGCTTTTCTATAGATTTAGACAAAACAGATGATTTTCAAATTCTAGTACCAGAGGGTTTCATTTCAGAAACTATTACTATTTAATCCCACAGTGACTGATTCCTGTATCTGGAGTGCTGGATTTACTTAAAGGCTTATAACTTCAGCATTTTCCATAATGTTAAGAAATGCCATGCTGTTGTATTAAAATTGTACTGATTATTGCCTCATTTATTTGAAAGCTGAAAAAATTTACATGTGGATTGTGTGAAAATTTACCTTTGCTATTTTTTTTGTATTGAGGTTTTTCTAAAAATTTGTCAGTGCAAAACCTAGTTGAGAACCCTACAAAAGTATGTAGCCAATTGCTATGTTTAGCAAATTGCTATATTTAATAAACATGCTCTTAGTAGAGGGAAGCATCTCCCCACGTATTTAGACAAGTGACAAATTATACATTTCTAAAAATGTGGAGTATAGGAAAGGTCTTCAGGACCTTGCCTAGCAATGCCTTCTTACATTAGTTGTCTGAAAGCTGGAATTTACCCCATTATACAGGTTTTTCTGTAGTTTTAAAATGGTGTATCAGCTAATCTTTGCAGATTTTTCAAGATCCTTTAGTGATGGAAATTGATAGTTTGTAAAAATTCTAAGAATTCATCCTTCTTCAACCTTTGAACTTTTTTGATTTTACAAATTTCTATATGTTTCATTCACTCAAACAAAGGGTCCTGTGATGGTTAATTTTATGTCCATTTGATTAGATGCCAGTAACAAGACGAAACACTAGTCTGGATATTGCTATAAAGATATATTTTTAGATATTATGAATCTATTTTTAGATGAAGATGTTTTTTAATTCAGTAGGTTACTCTCAATAATTTGAGTGAGCCGTGTCCAAGCAATCAAAGACACTGAAAGAAAACAGACTGTGCAATGTTCCCTGTGTTATACAGTTTCCTGTCTTTGGGAAAAGAATTTTAAAAGAGCAGATATACGTGTGTGTATAAATGATTCACTTTGCTGTACAGTAAACACAACAATTTAAATCAACTAAATTACATTAAAAAAAAAACAAATCAGACAGATCTCTGAGGAAGAGTTTTGCCTCCTGACTGCCTTTGATCTTGAGCTGAAGTATCAACTCTTCCTGGTCTCCAGCCTGCTCTGCAGATTTTAGATTTACTGGTCTTCACCTGAACCAATTTCTTAAAACAAATTTCTCAATCTCACTCTCTCTTTTTTCAGTCTAGAGAGCATTTAGAGTTTATTTTACTCAGTATCTCACCCTCACTATTTTTACCATATTAACATCCCTTATGTACAGCTCTTACCTTAATATTTGTCTTCAGTCTATTTAACTTTTATTTAAAGACCAAAATCACATATCATAAATAGAGACTAACCACAAAAATTAATTAAATCAAAAGAAAAGAGTAGTATTACATTCTAGAAACTGGGCTTTGTATTGAGGTTTGCGTCCTTTTTTAAAATATTTATTTATTTTAATTGGAGGCTAATTACTTTAATTGGAAGGACTGATGTTGAAGCTGAAACTCCAATACTTTGGCCACCTGATGAGAAGATCTGACTCATTTGAGAAGACCCTGATACTGGGAAAGATTGAGGGCAGGAGGAGAAGGGGGGATGACAGGATGAGATGGTTGGATTGCATCACCGACTCAATGGACATGGGTTTGGGTGGACTCGGGTGATGGACAGGGAGGCTTGACGTGTTGTGGTTCATGGGGTTGCAAAGAGTCAGACATGACTGAGCAACTGAACTGAATTACTTTAAATATTATAGTGGTTTTGCCATACATTGACATGAATCAGCCATGGGTGTACATGTGTCCCCCATCCTGAACCCCCCTCCCACCTCCCTCCCCATCCCATTCCTCAGGGTTGTCCCAGTGCACCGGCTTTGAGTGTCCTGTTTCATGCATTGAACTTGGACTAGTGGTCTGTTTCATATGTGGTAATATACATGTTTCAATGCTATTCTCTCAGATCATCCCACCCTTGCCTTCTCCCACAGAATCCAAAAGTCTGTTCTTTTTGTCTGTGTCTCTTTTGCTGTCTCACATATAGGATTATTGTTACCGTCTTTCTAAATTCCATATATATGAGTTAATATACCATATTGGTGTTTTTCTTTCCGACTTACTTCAGTCTGTTTAATAGGCTCCAGTTTCATCCACCTCATAATACTGACTCAAATGTGTTCTTTTTAGGAGCTGAGTAATATTCCATTGTGTATACTTACCGCAGCTTTCTTATCCATTCGTCTGCCAACAGACATCTAGGTTTCTTCCATGTCCTAGCTATTGTAAACAGTGCTGCAATGACCATTTGGATACATGTTCAATTCTGGTTTCCTTGGTGTGTATGCCCAGAAGTGGGATTGCTGGGTCATATGGCAGTTCTATTTCCAGTTTTTTAAGGAATCTCCACACTGTTCCCTATAGTGGCTGTACTAGTTTGCATTCCCACCAACTGTGTAAGAGGGTTTCCTTTTCTCCACACCTTCTCCAGCATTTATTATTTGTACTTTTTGATAGCAGCCATTCTGACTGACATGAGATGGTACCTCATTGTGATTTTGATTTGCATTTCTCTGATAATGAGTGATGTTGAGCATCATTTCATGTGTTTGTTAGCCATCTATGTGTCTTTTTTAGAGAAATGTCTATTTAGTTCTTTGGCCCATTTTTTGATTGGGTCATTTATTTTTCTGGTATTGAGCTGCATGAACTGCTTATGTATCTATGAGATAAGTTCTTTATCAGTTGCTTTGCTATTATTTTCTCCTATTCTTAAGGCTGTCTTTTCACCTTGCTTATAGTTTCCTTTGTTGTGCAGAAGTTTTTAATTTTAATTAGGTCCCATTTGTTTATTTTTGCTTTTATTTCCAATATTCTGGGAGATGGGTCATAGGGGATCCTGCTGTGATTTATGTCGGAGAGTGTTTTGCTTATGTTTTCCTCTAGAGTAAATCTCTTTTCCTTCCTCAGTATCTTTTTGTCTCTCTCTCTCTCACACGCAAACATACACACATACCCCTAACTGCTTTTCTTTCTCTGGAGAACATTTACTGATACAGTTCAGTTCAGTCGCTCAGTCGTGTCCGACTCTTTGCAACCCCATGAATCACAGCATGCCAGGCCTCCCTGTCCATCAACAACTCCCAGAGTTCACTCAGACTCTTGTCCATCGAGTCAGTGATGCCATCTAGCCATCTCATCTGTCGTCCCCTTCTCATCCTGCCCCCAATCCTCCCATCATCAGAGCCTTTTCCAATGAGTCAACTCTTTGCATGAGATGGCCTAAGTACCAGAGTTTCAGCTTTAGCATCATTCCTTCTAAAGAATACCCAGGGCAGATCTCCTTTAGAATGGACTGGTTGGATCTCCTTGAAGTCCAAGCGACTCCCAAGAGTCTTCTCCAACACCACAGTTCAAAAGCACCAATTCTTCGGTGCTCAGCTTTCTTCACAGTCCAACTCTCACATCCATACAGGACTACTGGAAAAACCATAGCCTTGGCTAGATGGACCTTAGTCAGCAAAGTAATGTCTCTGCTTTTGAATATGCTATCTAGGTTGGTCATAACTTTTCTTCCAAAGAGTAAGCGTCTTTTAATTTCATGGCCGCAGTCACCATCTGCAGTGATTTTGGAGACCCAAAAAAAGTCTTGACACTGTTTCCACTGTTTCCCCATCTATTTCCCATGAAGTGATGGGACCAGGAGCCATGATCTTCGTTTTCTGAATGTTGAGCTTTAAGCCAACTTTTTCACTCTCCTCTTTCACTTTCATCAGGAGGCTTTTTAGTTCCTCTTCACTTTCTGCCATAAGGGTGGTGTCATCTACATATCTGAGGTTATTGATATTTCTCCCGGCAAACTTGATTCCAGCTATGGCTTCTTCCATCCCAGCATTTCTCATGATGTACTCTGCATAGAAATTAAATAAGCAGGGTGACAATATACAGCCTTGACGGACTCCTTTTCCTATTTGGAACCAGTCTGTTGTTCCATGTCCAGTTCTAACTGTTGCTTCCTTACCTGGATATAGGTTTCTCAAGAGGCAGGTCAGTTGGTCTGGTATTCCCATTTCTTTCAGAGTTGTCCACAGTTTATTGTGATCCACACAGTCAAAGGCTTTGGCATAGTCAATAAAGCAGAAGTAGATGTTTTTCTGGAACTCTCTCTCTTTTTCTATGATCCAGCAGATGTTGGCAATTTGAACTCTGGTTCCTCTGACTTTTCTAAAACCAACTTGAACATCTGGAAGTTCATAGTTCACGTATTGCTGAAGCCTGGCTTGGAGAATTTTGAGCATTACTTTACTAGCGTGTGAGATGAGTGTAATTGTGTGGTAGTTTGAGCATTCTTTGGCATTGCCTTTCTTTGGGATTGGGATGAAAACTGACCTTTTCCAGTCCTGTGGCCACTGCTGAGTTTTCCAAATTTGCTGGCATATTGAGTGCATGACTTTCACAGCATCATCTTTCAGGATTTGAAATAGCTCACTGGAATTCCATCACCTCCACTAGCCTTGTCCATATTGATGTTTTCTAAGGCCCACTTAACTTCACATTCCAGGATGTCTGGCTCTAGGTGAGTGATCACACCATCGTGATTATCTTGGTCGTGAAGATCTTTTTTGTATAGTTCTTCTGTGTATTCTTGCCACCTCTTCTTAATATCTTTTGCTTCTGTTAGGTCCATACCATATCTGTCCTTTATCGAGCCCATCTTTGCATGAAATGTTCCCTCGGTATCTCTAATTTTCTTGAAGAGATCTCTAGTCTTTCCCATTCTGTTCTTTTCCTCTATTTCTTTGCATTGATCGCTGAGGAAGGCTTTCTTATCTCTTCCTGCTATTCTTTGGAACTTTGAATTCAGATGCTTATAGCTTTCCTTTTCTCCTTTGCTTTTCGCTTCTCCTTCTTTTCACAGGTATTTGTAAAATTGCAGTAGGTCCAAGTCAAAAGATCAAGAAAGTGGCCACGTTAAATGATTTATTTTGTGATTTTTTTTTTCCTAGTGTAATGCAGCTCCTTCATTGCTTCCCCATATTTTACACCATGATCTAGAGGAGATACAATACTTACTGATACAAGCACAAGCCTTTTGCTAGAAATCTTGGCTTGTTTCAACCTTCTCTTTGTCCAGTAAACTCTTATTGACACAAAGATTACTGAACTTCCTCCCTGATAGAATTTTTTGGTTCAATATATTCAAAGAAGGACCTCCCAAATTTGCCTTTAATTTCTAAGAAGCTTCCCTGTTATGCTGACCCTGCTAATTTTAAGACCACACTTGAGAACATCTCCTGTAGATCATAGTGTAAAATATGGGTTCCCAAACATGAACCCCCCTCCCACCTCCCTCCCCATAACATCTCTGTGGGTCATCCCCATGCACCAGCCCCAAGCATGCTTTATTTTCACATTAAAAAACAGATTTTTAAAGTAAAATTGGCATACAATAAATTTCACATTTGTAAAGTATAACATTTGATAATTTTGATGTATTAATATGTTATTCCTCAGGCTCCTTGAACTCGGCACAATTATTTTGGGGTTCATCCATATTGTTGCATGTGTCAATAATCCTGAATGTATTGTAATTTGTTAACCCAATCAACAATTATGGACATTTGAATTGTTTCTAGTTTGGAATTATTATAAACAAAACTGATTTTACACATAAAAAAAATAAATAAAATATGGGGAAGCAATGAAGGAGCTGCATTATACTAGGAAAAAAAAAATCACTAAATCATTTAACGTGGCCGCTTTCTTGGATCTTTTGACTTGGATCTACTGTAATTTTCATCCATATTCCTGTACCTCAGATTTCTTATTAGTAACATAAAGACCTTAGATCTAATTATATTTGATGCTCCTCCTTATTGCAGTTTATAGGATTTTATAAATACTACTATTTATTGTGAAAATTAAAGAAAAACACTTAAGGAAATTCTGGAAGTATCTTCTAACAACGAGGAATGATTTGATAGCAGGTAACTGTGCACTTTGTAACTGTGATTTGAATATATTGTTTTCTCACATGAAAAATATTTGAAAGTAGATGAGTATCATCGTTTTCATGATTGAAAGTTGAGTTCTCTGGAGAAGAGTTTGAGATGAAATTTGGGTTATAAAATCCTCACATTTTATAATGTGGGGATCAACACCTAAGGGGAAAAGTGGGAGCAAGCAGGATTGGGCAGATAAAGCCTGAAATGTGTGCCCAAGAAAATCTCAGCCATTCTCACAGAACACTGCCTAGCAAAGGGTCTCGTGTTGGCCTGGAAGAGCTGAAAATATCTTACGTTGTGAACTCCATCTCACTCGTCACTGGAAGAGTGTGACCTCAGCCAGACAGCTTTCAGCAGCTGAGTTAGGCCCCGAAAAATGGATGTTTGGTTGCTGTCTACTGTTTCTGGGGCTTCCCAGGTGACACTAGTGATAAGGAACCCACTTGCCAGTGCAAGAGACATAGAGATATGGGTTTGATCCCTGGGTCAGGACTATCTCCTGGAGGAGGGCGTTGCAACCCACTCCAGTATTCTTGCCTGGAGCATCCCATGGACAGAGGAGACTGGTGGGCTACAGTCCATGAGGTCGCAAAGAGTCAGAAGTGACTGAAGCGACTTAGCAGCACGCACTGCTGATTCCACTTTCCACATCTAGCAGCCAGTTCTTCCTTGAAGGGGGTAATGGGCGACACATCGTTTGCCTACCTCAAATATCAACACAAGTCCTCTCTGGCTTTCTTTGCCTTCCTCTCATTCAGAAAATGGCTCCTGCAGTAGCAAGTATTACATGTCATTCAGAACACCAAGGGAGAGGAGAAGCAGTGATGTCCATCTCTTTTATCAGGAAATAAAAAGGTTTCCTAGAAACCATTGAGCATATTTTGCCTATGCTTCACTTACCAGAAAGTAATCACATGACTAGATCTGTAGAGGCTGGAAAAGTGAATAGTTTCTGCCTTTAGTGTCTACAATGGAGCAATGAAAGGGAAAGATGATTGGGATGGATATGGGATTCCACGAAGGTCTTAGTCACTCCTTTTGCTAATCACCTAAAATATCTACCAGTGACTTTTCTAGGTACAATGTGTTAAATCCCATAAAGATGTGCAAAATCAGTAGTTATTCCCAATCCCCAGAGAAAAGCCTGAAAACTAATTTTTTCTTTTTATCTCTCTCTCTTGTTTTTTTTTTTTTTTTTTTTTAACTTTCCTCAGTCATTGTCCTAACACCAAGAATTAATAATCTTACACTTTGGAGAATTTATTGGAGCAGCAAGCAAGGAAGTTTCCTGGTATTGTATGTAGAGTGCAGTTTTACTAAGAACATGTTCATGTTCCTATTATAGAAAAATAGCATTTACTAAACTTAGTATTTTTATTTTTCCTTTAGAATCCAAATAAGTTTTCTTATCTATCCTGATAAAATATAGGCAGGTACCTCACAAATGTGACATGAACTAAAGGTTACAGGGGCTGTAATTTATATCAAAGCCAAACCAACAGGACTCCTGTCATCTCCTTTCCAAAGCAATATTATCCCAATGGATGTGCTATTTCACTATAAACCAAGGAGTTCATGCTCAAATATGCAGCTGCCAGCTCACAATTTAACATAAAATGTCTTAAGGAAGCAAGAAAGTAGGTGGGAAAGAAGCTCTACAAATCTCAGGAATCCCTCCTTTCCTTAAGTAGCAGACATCGTGCTAATAAACAAATGAAGATGAGTAATGACCGAGTGAATTATAATAATGCAGATTGTCAAGTGGATACATCATAACTGAAAATAAGGACCATGCATTCATAATTGCTGAAGTGGATAGGAAGGAGGAGGAATCTAATTATCTTATTTCTATAGCTTGTCTGATTGAAATTTAGCTATATTCAAACTCACTTTCCTATAAATATATTTCTAGGTCAAACTTGACCTAGCATTTGAATTTTTTTTTTTTTTCTGAAAACATGTAGGGATTGTATAGAACAGCAGAATAAGGTCAGAATTGTAACACAAAAATTATTGTAATAAGAACTATGTTTCTAATAGCAGTGTGTATATACCTTCTCAAAATAATTTAGATAGCTCTCTTTTATGGGGTGCTTTTAGAAATTGTTAGAAAAGTAAATACTTTGATATTCTGGAAAAGAATATACTGTTTTCATAATGAAATTGTAAAATGTCTCTCTGCAACTTTAACAATCAAAATTGACCAATCAATTAGAAGCTTTGAATGAACTGACTTCCAGGAGGCAAAATAAGCAGTGATTTTAAAAACTTGTTATTTTAAATAAAAACAGTAGAGGACTCTAAAAATGATGAAACAATCAACTGCTAAAGCTAATTTGATTGAGTCTCAACTAGGTATGACACATTTTACACACATTATCTCATGTATAAAAGAAATATGGAAGCTATGAATATATTATTAAAAAATAGCTATTTATGAATAACTTTCCACACAGTATTACTTATCCTTTTAAGCCATTCCTTGACTATTTTTTTTATTATTTCTCAATAAAAATTCCAAAGAGGCAATTTAATCACTTACAGAAAGATTTCAAACATATATTCCTTGGTATTATTTCTTTAGGGAATAGTGTTCTCTTCTTTCAATATTGATTTATGTGTTAATTTTTTTTTTCTGCCATGGAACATCAATGGATATATTATTCAAGGGGCTATATCTCTAAATTATATTAGAATAGAATTTATCTACTTTCATAATTAAAGTTCCAGGAGATATTTTTCACAGGAATAGAAATATAATTTTTAATATCCATCTTAATGCTACTACAAATAATTGCATTATTTTCCTAATGAACTACTATCACCAAGCCTCCATGTTCAAAGAACTATATTAATTTTGACAGTATTAATTTTGTGTACATATTTCACTCAGGTAATTTTCTAAATAGAGGATACATTTACTCAATATGGAAAATATGTTTTGAGTGTTGTTTTTAAGGTACAGTTTTAAATTTGATAATTAATAAGATGGAATCAATTGACTAATGTTTAGCAACATCACTCTCCCCTACTATAGATGATTAGGGAGCAGCAAGATGGCTGAACATCTGAATTTCTTATTTTTTTTTCATGTCTTCAGAGTTCCCAAAGGTATATATTAAAATACAGAAATGACAAGTTTAGAGCCACAAACACATGCAGAACTCAGATAAGTTCATGTGAAAGGAATTAATGGCAGCATAACCAGAGTCGTGATGTTAAATATTTCTGCAATGTGAGAGGCAGCATATTGTTATCATGGGGGCACAGAGTTGGAGCAAGACTACCTGAGACAAAACTAGGCTCCACTCACCATCTATCTGCATGCCTGTAGGCAAGCTGGTGCCTCTCTATCAATGTGGAACATTACCATAATATACTTAATATACTACTGACTTAAAGCATTAACATAACTTTCCAAGGAACCTATTTTATTAATAAGAGCCCAGTTTAAGCCCAAGGACAGTTGAGTTTGAATAATAAAGCATGGTTAAATATTTCAAAGTGTGAAAATAATTTTTAATTTTATAATATTAATGAGTGCATAGTAATTTATGTATTTGACTCTCCTGTTTCTGTTCTTCAAAATTCATCTCTTCATTTTCCATCTCTTCTCTCTTTTAGCTATAATCTGACACAGAGGCAGGGCAAAAAGGAAAACTCACACTCCTAGAACATTTCTTAGAAACAGAAGTCCTGTGAACATCATAAATAACTTTTAAAATTAGAATATTAAGAAAAATATCTTAACCACAAAAACCAGAAGCTAGTCCCATTCTATTTTTATTTCCTTCCTAAATTAAAAACAGAAATATTAGGATTATATACAAAATATATATAAAATGAAAGACCGAATGCATC
The DNA here is from genome assembly GCF_001704415.2 of Capra hircus. Classification (NCBI taxonomy): domain Eukaryota; kingdom Metazoa; phylum Chordata; class Mammalia; order Artiodactyla; family Bovidae; genus Capra; species Capra hircus. The sequence continues at coordinate 28,182,532 of NC_030813.1, forward strand.
TTTCATTTTCCTCTACCCTTATGTTTTCATTCTGCTTACACATAATTCTGTTTATTAAACTAAGAGGATGTTTTGTCAGCTTTTATTTTTCACCAACCACTCTCAATTAGCATGTGACACAACTAAAAGCACTGTCAGATGATATTAAAGATAGGCAACATTCTAAATGAACATAAATTGAACAATTTAATTATCTGCCAGCAGTATTATCCGTGTGCCTCTGTTGTGCTTTTCCGTTTCCCAGAAACAGCTGCCTATCCAATTATTTCTATCTGTGGAATCTCAAGACACAGTTTCCTAATATCATAGTTACTGGACAACCGATATAGATACTTTCCCTAGTTTATGAATGAACCCTAAAAAAGATTATTCAGTTAATCATGGAGGGATTTAAGTAAAATCAGTTTGTTTTAGAAAATGATTTAATGTTGAAGGGTTGTTCAGAAAATGATTTAATGTTGAAGGCAGGGGCTCAGGTTAGCTTTAACAAAGTGTACATATCTATTTGCTTCCTCTTATAGAAATGAGTGAAACAAAGATAAATAGGTGTATTAACTGTAAAAGTCTATGGCTCAAGGAAAGGAGTTGTTATTTGTGCTGGGGAAATGAAACAGTTTTTACACTAAAAACTATACTTCTGTGTATGAGTGTATACATACACACATGTATAAAATCACAGCACTATATAATTGCAACTTCACTGTGGGAATTAGCTGTAAAAAAAATATGGGGTCTTTGATACCCTGAGATTGGCACTGAGAAAATAATATTCTAAAGAAGACAATTATAAAATATACTGTTTGATCTTATTGTGGAAAAACTAGTGTTGGGATGGAAGAAACTATAACTGGTTGTAAACGTTTTACATAGATTGACAAATTTATACCCTCAAGACTGCCACAAACGGTGACTTCATAAACCTTTTTTGGTCTGAATGTTTCTGTTCTGACAGGTCAGTGAGCGTGAGGGGTGAGGAGAGTAAGGAAACCTCAAATACCTTGGTAGTGCTGTCACCTCTGCTAGCGCTCCTATTCTGTTACCTTCTGCGTTTAGCAAGAGGTTACTTGCAGAGGGAGAAAACACTTACTTTCTCTGAGATTCAATTAATTGTTTTGCTCAGTGATTAGGTTTGATTAGATGTTCTCTTAGTACCTTTATATTTAAACTTTGTGATTAAAACACAAAACAGAAAATAACCACAGACCCAGAATATTCTAGAGGCACACTTACAGATATCAATACTAAAAATTACTTGAAGAGATAAAAAGGGAGGGAAAACCCGAAATCTGTGCACAGGGAAGTCTTGGGGGTATGAATTAAAAAGTAATTGCTGTTGTATTCTCCTTTTCTCGTATTCAAACTAGTAAGACATAAATATACTTCAGGAGGTTTCAAACTGACTTGAACTTAAATACTATCCATACAGAATCATTCATTTTATGGGTGAGAAACCATAACCTAAAGAGGATTAAATAGATTAAAGCATGGGTCTTATAACTAATCTTTTCATTAATTCATTTATCATTCATTTAAATAAGCACTAAATACTACTGCATAGAACACTTCGTTAAGCGCTAGAGAACAAATACAAATATGCCATTGACCCTGCCTTTGAAAATATTTTATGTTCTTGGAAGGAAAAGCAAATTTCCTTCAGCAAATGTCTCATAATTAAAAAGACAAAGTTGTTCATAATTAAAAATGTTCTTTGATTTAAATATGTGCATATATATATATAAATATGAGAGATCATTGTAAGTTCATCAATTTTAGAAAGCATGAAAGTAGTATAAAATGTTCCAACAAAGAATAGTCCAGTCCCAGATGGCTTTCATAATGAATCCTCTCTAACATTTAAGGAAATAAATGCCAATTCTATTCAAACTCTTTCAGGAAAATAGAAGAGGAAGAAATAATTTCCAACTTATTTCATGAGGTCACTATCAACCTAATATCAAAGCTCAACAAATACATTTCAAGAAGTAAATGTTATAGACCAATACTTTTTATAAGGATGCACACAAAAATCCTCAATAAAATATTAGCAAAATCAAATCCAGTAAAGTATAAAATCCAGTACATTACTACTAAGTTGGACTCACCTCAATAATGTAAGATTAGTTTGACATTTAAAATCAATCAGTGTAATTCACCATATTCACAATATAAAGAAGAAAATATATGACCATTTTAATAGATGCAGAGGTATATTTGACAAAATTCAGCACCAAGTCATTTTTAAGACTTTAAGCCACATGCAAAAAAAGAACTTCTGCAAACTTCTAACGGCCATTTATAGGAAATCTGCAGCTAGCCTCATAATTAAGGGTGAATATTTGGTATTTTCTCCCTAGGATTAGGAATATATCAAGGATGTCTGCCCTTCCTGTTACCATTCAACTTTAATATTGGAGGTCCTAGCTATTATAATAATGAAATGAATATCAAAAAGGCATAATGGTTGACAAAAATTATGTAAAAAACTTCATATTTCAGTAAAACATGATTGAAATCCTCAAGGACTTAAAAGTAATGGGCTATCAAAGTGGTACAAGGTTAATGTATAAAACATTTGCATTATTATATAACAAAGGAAAAAATTGGAAAATTAAATATTCTGTTTAAAATAGTGCCAAAATATAATATACAAGTAATTGATTTAATAAAATATAAGCAAAGCTATACACAGTAAAAACTATAACATATTACTGATAGAAAGTAAAGAAGACCTAAATAGAGATATTCCCTATATTCATGGATTGGAGGAGTTAGCATTGTTAACATGTTAACTTTCTTTAAATCCATCCATAGAACTAACCCAATCTCAATCAAAATCTTAGTATTTTTTGGTAGCAATTAATAAGTTGATTTGAAAATTTATGAAAATGCAAGCATTTCAGAAGAACTAAAGTCACTTTTTAAAAAGAAGACATACCTTACCTGACTTTAAGATTTGCTATGAAGCTCCAATACTATGGTCACCTGATGCAAAGAGCTGACTTATTGGAAAAGACCCTGATGCTGGGAAAGAATGAGGGCAAGAGGAGAAGGGTGTGACAGAGGATTAGGTGATTGGACGTGAGTTTGAGCAAACTCTGGAAACAGTGAAAGACAGGGAAGCCTGGCATGGTGCGGTTCGTGGTGTGGCAAACAGTAGACATGACTTGGCAACTGAACAACAACAAATGAAGCTACAAGAATCAAGACAGCATGGCCCTGATGAAATAATAGACATATCAAATGGTTAACAGAACAGAATAGTGAATCCAGAAGAAAATCTGTGCATTTATGATCAGTTGATATTTGTCAATGGTCCCAAAGTAATTCAATGGCTGAAAAAAACAATCTGTAACAAATAGTGTTGGAACCACTGGATAGCCCTGAAGAAAAAGAAAACATTAAGCCATGTCATATATAATACACAAAAGTTCTCTTGAAATGCCTCACAATTATAGTGGTAAAAATACAAAACTTCCAGCAGGAAAAATCTTTGAAAATTTCTGCTAGCTATTGTTTTCTTAGATAGAACATAAAAGGCATGAACCACAAAGAAAAAATGAATAATTCAACTTCATGAAAATTAAGAGAGTTAGCTTTTAAAAAGACACCTTAAGATAATAAAAAAGTAACCCATATAAATGTGAAAATATATGCAGCAATAAGTAATTAGAAAGTGATTCACCATAGTGCCAAAAAACATAATTTGAATAAATATATGGTTGAGCAATAATAAAGATTTATAACTTAATAATGAGAACAAGTAAGGCAATTACAATGGGCAAAAAGGTTTGAACAGATTTCAAAATAGAAAATTTCTGGCAAATAGACTCATGAAAATATACTAAATAAAAGTCATAAGGGAAGTATAACTCATGATGAGTTATCACTATCCATTAAAGTGGCTAAAATAAGTAATATTGACAATACCAAGTATGGGGATGGGTGTGAACAACATATTTAACTTTTCAAAATGTAGAAGTGGAATAGCCATAAAACTTTAGAAGTTTAAAATATTAAATACCTATGTGCCTTATGCAACAGCACTGTTGCACTCCTAAGAATTTTCCCAAGTGAAGTTTTCACTTCACTTGTATTTCTATATAGGTTTTTATGTGAATATTCATATCAGCTTTATTCACAATAGACAACAATCCTAATCACAAAGATGCTGTGTTAACAGGACAATAGGGGAAAGGGGCCTTTCTTTCTTCATCTTGTTCACCATCAGTTGGCTGAGCAGCCCTTATACCTTGGTGTTTGAGAACATTTACTCCTGGAGCATTCTGTTTGGAAACTGACCAGATATATCTTGGATGATATCTTGATGTGGCAGGTACAGGTGGTGGTTTTGCTAGTTCAGAGCAGCAAAATCACCCACCACCGAAGTAGAAAACATCTGAAAACAGAATGAAATATTGTGAAATAGTGGCCTGAGTGGCATGTTGCAATGAGAGCCTTTGACAAGTTAACTGGAGGAGACAAGCTGAGGTCAGAGAAGCAAAGAGCAGAAGCAGGTCCAAGTTGGATTGATTACATGTAGCAGATGGCATGTGCAGCATACCTTAAAAGAGGATTGAAACCCTCCTTATCAGAGTAATGGGGAATCAGATTAGTACATTAATAATAATATCAATATTTTACTCTAGTAGATAAATTTGGGAAACTTTATGTTAATTAAACATACAAGAGGATTCCTAGCAATAGTTAGGAAAATTAGGATGCCAGACAGAAATATGTGCATCTTGTCTCTCAGTGAAGGTCTTGTAAAGTTGGGATACCAGATGTAGGGTTCAGGAAGAAGATATAGATTCTAAGTTCCCTCATGATTGTGGGTCATTATGCTAGGGGTGGGTTATGGCAAAATTGAGTCCCAGCCTCTCCTATCTGTTTCAGTGTGATTTTCTTCTCATTTGCCTTGTGTGTAGTTATCACTTAGCCAGTCTTTATTTTTTTAAGAGGAAATTGTTCCATATTGTAGCTGTAGAGTCAGTGTGTCTATGGGAGAGGTAAGTTCAGGATCTTCCTATATCACCTCTTGAACTGAAACCTCCTTTCCAACCTCTGCATCCCTACCTCTGCATCATCTGACTTTGGTGGCCATTGAGGTTTACACTTGCTCATGGTTCTTTCCCCCAAGATGGGGACCAACAGAGAAAAAGTCCTTAAACAGCTACTACTACCAGGACACAGCAAAAGTAATAGACCCAGGAGCTCAGTCTTTCTGTGAAGGAGGCCTATTAGCTAATCATGATGACTGCAGCCTGAGGGGCAGGTTTCTAATTAAACATGTACCTAATGGCAGACTGTAGTTCTTTCCAGAGACTTAAGAGAGGGGTACTATCTTTACACTCATCCTCTGTCATGCTCCGGAGCACCAGTGTTTCCTGAAGGGAAGCTTTATATGCATCTGATGCCTGTTTGTAGCTCTAGCACCCTATTTCATATAGCTGACACTCAGAGGACACCTCTTGATCACCTGACTCTGATGACCAGGGGGACTAAAATTCTTGGATTCCAGGGGCTGTGGCAATCAGAGAAACAGTTATTGGTTGGCTACCACCCCAGGGGAGTGCACCACATGGACAGTGGATGGAGACAAACCACCAAATCCTTTTGTGAAGAAGACCTCTGCTTGTCCTAGTGCTTTGGCCTGAGGAGCAGGCTTCAGATTTAGCATACACTTAGTGGCTAGTCAAGGCTATGGTTTTTCCAGTAGTCACGTATGGATGTGAGAATTGGACGGTGAAGAAAGCTGAGCACCGAAGAATTGATACTTTTGAACTGTGGTATTGGAGAAGACTCTTGAGAGTCCCTTGACCTGCAAGGAGATCCAACCAGTCCATTCTTAAGGAGATGAGTTGTGGGTATTCATTGGAAGGACTGATGCTAAAGCTGAAACTCCAATACTTTGGCCACCTCATGCGACGAATTGACTCATTGGAAAAGACTCTGATGCTGGGAGGGATTGGGGGCAGGAGGAGAAGTGGACGACAGAGGATGAGATGGCTGGATGGCATCACCGACTTGATGGACATGAGTTTGGGTGAACTCCGGAAGTTGGTGATGGACAGGGAGGCCTGGCGTGCTGCGATTCATGGGGTCGCAAAGAGTCGGACATGACTGAGCAACTGAACTGAATGACCTATAGATCTGCTCTAAAAGGAATATGGACTGTAGATACTATCTCCTTCTGCCTTGCTCCAGCCTACTGATATCTCTAAGAAAAGAACTTATACTCATTTTGAGCCCCAATTTTTTTTTTTTTTTGACTGCTGTCAAGGGATCATCTCTAGATTACCTGTCTGGTGGCCAGTAGGATTTACACTTGTGGTATTATAAAACTGTATATGTTTGCATAATTTTAAAAGCTGCTCCATGAGATCTGATTCAGCTTGACTTTAGGTGATGATATTCTTTCTTTTGGGACACTGACAGTTCTTGGTACATCATTTACTGGGAGCTGTTAACAATATAATAGGATACTTGGACAAGCACAGAGATTCAAAAGATGGCAGATACTTGAAGTAGGTTAAACAAGAAGGTTCGTTACCTGTATGAGGTCATTCCCTCAGGGCTGGGGGAGGTAGTTGTTTTATCTACTGTATAGAAATTAAGACGTGGTGTTAGGCATAATGAAGGAAAAGAGGAATATGTCGCAAATGAGAAATAAAAGGATACATCAGAGAAAACATTAATGAAATGGAGATAAGTAACTGACAAGTAATTTGAAGTAATGGTCATTAGATACTTACTGAACAAGGGAGAAGAATGTATGAACACAATGAGAACTGCGATAAATGTTTGGGCAGTATGCTGCAGAACACAATAATGGAGCTGGAAAATACACTAGAGAGATTCAACAGCAGATTAGAAGAAGCAGAGGAAAGGATCAGTCAAGGCACAGGCGAAGCAGTAGAACTCACCCAATCAGAGTAGCTCAAAGGGAGGAAAAAATGAAAAAAGTGCGGATGATCTGTGGGACTTATGGGAGAACATCAGTCAACTAACATTCACATTACTGTATAGGTTCCCAAAAGAAGAGAGAGAGAAATGGGTAGAAATCTTACTTGAATAAATATGGCTGAAAACTTACCTAACTTGGGGAAGGATACAGACCTTCAACTCCAAGAGTCAAGAGAGTTCCAAAGATGAACCCAAAATGACTTACACCAAAACATGTTATAATTAATACATCAAGAGTTAAAGACAAGGAATAGACCATGAAAGAAGAGAAAAACAGCATATAAGAACATCCCCTTAAGACTATTGGCAGATTTTCCAGCACAAATTTTGCAGGCCACAAAAGAAATTCCAACTAGGAATACTCTTATCTGGCAAAGTAATCATTAAGAATTGAACGTGAAGTAAAGCCTTTTCTAGACAAGCAAAAGTTAAATGAGTTCATTTCCACTAAAATTTCCTTTGAAACAATATTAATAGGACTTTTTAAGTTGAAAGGAAAGGTGATAGTGACAAGATCACATATGAAGTAGTATATCTCACTGGAAAGATAAATATCAATAAAAAGTAGTGGATTAATTACTTTAAGGATAACATGAAGGTTAAGTAAAAAAAAAAGTAACTGTAAAAAAATAAATAACTGGGTTACAATAATTTGTTAAGGAATGCACAGAATACAAATACTCAAAATGTGACATCAAAAGCATAAAATTTAGGGGCAGAAGTAAAAATGTTGAATTTTACAGTGGAATTAAACATAAGTTGTTATCAACTTAAAATAGACTGTTACAGTTATAAGGTGTTATATGTAAGCCTCAAGAGAATCAGGAAACAAAAATCTATGGGAAATACATAAAAGATAAAAAGAAAGAAATGTGAGTATAACAGTAAAGAAAGCCATCAAACCACAAAGGAAGAGAGCAAGAGAAAAACAAAGGAGTAAGAGAAACTACAAAAACAGCCAGAAAACAATTAACAAAATGGGAATAACATATGTATTATTTGCTCAGTTGTGTCCAGCTCTTTGTGGCCCCATGGACTACAGCCCACCAGGCTCCTCTGTCCGTGAGATTCTCTAGGCAAGAATACTGGAGTGGGTAGCCATTCCCTTCACTGGGGGATCTTCCTGACACAGGGATCGAACCCAAGTCTCCTGCATTGCAGGCAGCTTTTTCACCCTCTGAGCCACCAGGGAAGCACAGTAAACATGTCAGTCAGTTCAGTTAAGTTGCTCAGTCGTGTCCGACTCTTTGCAGTCCCATGAATTGCAGCATGCCAGGCCTCCCTGTCCATCACCATCTCCCGGAGTTCACTCAGACTCACATTCATCGAGTCGGTGATGCCATCCAGCCATCTCATCCTCTGTTGTCCACTTCTTCTCCTGCCCCCAATCCCTCCCAGCATCAAGGTCTTTTCCAATGAGTCAAATCTTCGCATGAAGTGGCCAAAGTACTAGAGTTTCAGCTTTAGCATCATTCCTTTCAAAGTACACCCAGGACAGATCTCCTTTAGAATGGACTACCTAGCAATAATTACTTTAAATTTAAATAAACTAAATTTACTAAAAGAAATAAAGTGGCTTAAAAAAAAAAGAGTCATCTCTATGCTGCCTTAAATAGACTCACTTCAGATGTGAAGACATGCAAGACTTAAAGTGAAGGGATAGAAAGAGATACTCCATGTAAATACTAACCAAAAGAAAGCTTGAATAGTTACATCATACAAATTAGACTTTAACAAAAGACTGTAGTAAGAGACAAAGAAAGGCATTACATAATGATAAAGGGCTCAATCTAATAAGAAGATGATGTTTGTAAATATTTATGTATCTAATTAACATTAAATATATCAAGCAAACATTAACAGACCTAAAGGAAGAGATAGCACCACAATAATAGTAGGGAACTTTAAGACTCCACTAACATCATGGATCGATCATGTAGATGGAAATTATAAGGGAATACAAACTTTAACACATTAGAACAGATGGACTTACATATTTACTGGGCTTTACATCCAAAAGCAAGAGAATACACATTTTTCTCAATTGCATAGGGAACAGTGTCAGCTATATGAAATAGGATGCTAGAGCTACAAACCAGGCATCAGATGCATATAAAGCTTCCCTTCAGGAAGCACTGGTGCTCTGGAGCATGACAGAGGATGAGTACAAAGACAGTACCCCTCTCTTAAGTCTCTGGAAAGAACTACAGTCTGCCATTAGGTACATGTTTAATTAGAAATCGGCCCCTCAGGCTGCAGTCATCATGATTAGTCAAAGATCTTTGACTAATCTAGGCAACGATTCTATAACCAATTATTCATGTCAAAAATAGCTAGTCTAAAATGATACAGTATTCTAAATATTGCAGTGTATTGTCATAAGAGGCATGGCACCTGGAAATTATGACTTTCTGAGTAACTCATTCTTGCTCAACATCCAGATAATTTGCCAGGGTCCAGCCCCAGTGGATCCAGGGTAATTTGAAGTGGGGACACAGTTGGCATCCTAGGAAAAAGCTATTTAATTAGAAGTATAAAGAGAGATTAGAAAGGAATAGTGTAGTAGGAAAATTAGTGGAGAAAAAGAGGCTGAAAAACTTGGTTTACATGGGATACCAATACAGCCTCGAGACAAGAAGCTTGCACCACCTACGTAGGCCACCAGCGCCCACTTGAATATGAGAGGGTGCCCCGCCTTGGGCTCCCTCTTGCGTGGAACTTAAAAGCCAGGGAAAAATTAGCAGGCTTGATGAGCACCCATGATCCAGATGGGAATTCAGCCAGAAAAACAGAGAACAAGAAAGAATGACATGGGGGAATCAGTCTTTCCAGAAACTGATCCGTTTTCTTTATTTTCAGGTTTGCTTATATACTTTTTGTTATACATAGGGATGAATACAGAGTCACGTGGGGTCAGCAGACCTGACCTTTATCAAAATCAGGTGTTTCATATAAAAGTATACAAAGGTCTTAGGGGTTTTACATCATCTTCTGAGCATGAGGCCTGCTGATATTTTATGATCCTTTCTTTCTGATAACGGTCAGTCAACCAGAAAACTTATTTTCCAGGGGTGACTTTTCTTAAACCAGGCACCACCCTCTGAAGGTACCAGATAAAGTTGCATTCCTATAGGGTGAGGGTGTAGTGGGTTACAATTAAGAAAGGAATTTACTTAGCCTAAGGGTTAACATGATTAATCTTAAAGGTTAATATTTATTTCTTCTATATGCTAGTTATATTCTTTATAAGGGCAGGGAATATGGAGACTTAGCAGCAAATATTGGCTCAACAAATGAAAAACCCTTCACCAATATAATTCCTAATCAACCCACTATGCTAATAATTTCTAACTTCCTAAAAGAATCTGCCTTTAGTAAGTCTAAAACATCTCGTGCCTCTCACAGTTGGGAGGCTGTAAACAATCACATGTAGCCAGACGAACCTATACAGGCAGGCTAGATAACCTTCAGAGGAGTTCGTAAGTTGAAACACTCTTGTCATGCCCAGGAATTTTTATTAACTGGAGCTGTAGGTTAACTCCTTCTCCGAGATAGGTGATGGGGGAGAGCCCCCCGTAAAGTCAGAGGTGTAGGTGAGAGCATAAAACAGTAAAGTAGGCAGACTCTGGTTTTGGGGGTAGATGCTTGGGAACAGGGGGTTTCCTGAGGCTCAATCCTGCCTTTGCATATGCCAAAGCCTCCTTCCTCATGACCTTTGCCATGGGCAGAGTTCCTCACGCTGGCTCCCGGCAATAGTTGATTTGGATAACATACTTATCTAAGAGTATCTTTCTGCAATATGAGGTGATGACATGAGATGATATCCAAGATCCCTTCTAGCTCCAACACTTTTTACTTCTATAAAAAGAATAATACTATTTTTATCACAAGCAGGGAATACTGTGTTGGAAAGAAAAAAAAAAGGTTATGAAGAAGAACTATTGAAAAATATAAGACAGTGAAAATAATTTCACCACCACTAACAGGATTAAACTGTAGTAAATACAGAGTTTATAGTTAATGTAAATTAATGTCCTAATTATACCTTTTGTTTTAGCCATTTGTCAAGTGTTATTTCTTGTTGATTTCTCCGATTTCTATTATAAGCCTTCAGTACCCTCCAAAGTCTCTCCATCCTAATGAATTCTGTGCACTCCTTGGGCATGTTTCACATGTGAACCGAAATTACCGTTCAACTGTCAAACTCCTCCCTTAAGTGTCCATCTTTGAGGCCATTCTAGTGGGTTCTGTCTCTCCCACTAACCTATTTACTGTCGGGCATCACTGTCATTGCCTCCCTCTGGGTATCAACATTGCTTCTGTCAGCATCCACTGTTGTTTGTGCTTTTTAAAGACCTCTGATAAAGTCAGTGTGTGAGCCTTATAGAAGCTGGCAGTTTTCCTCCCTCTTTCTGCTTGAGTGTTGTTTTTGTCTTCAGGGGTACCAAAAGCCTTAGTTGCTACACTGCAATGTCTTAGGAAACCTTTTGTGCATTAAATGTTTTGGATTTTATCAGTAACTATTGTCAATTACTCCCACCATAAATACATATGCTGTTTCAGCTTGTCCTTTGTGATAAATGGGTGGAATGAGAAAGTAAACAAAAATTAGTTACTGTGATAAATGAATGAGAATTTGTGCTTGGATTCTAAATTGATTTTCAGGAAAGAGAAACAAGAGCAGGCATAGAAACATGAAGGGCAAGAATTCATGAGTATATAGTGTGCCTGTACTGTGGTGCTTTAAGAGGAGGTATGTTGTTGTGCTATAATGTTCTATACATATAAGAGATATCATCCAAGAACTAAATAAAGAAGGAGTTGTCTTAGAGTAATGTGGTCTGTATTCATCTGAAGGAGATGACTAGGGGATGCACAGGTTATTTAATGAATTCATTATTCAGTAACCATTTTTGATGACAAATTGGATGGAAGGTATAAGCATCATATCAGAGTTAAATATGATATAAAAGTATGTATAGCTATATAGAATGAAAGGGGCAGAATATGCCATCCCAGATATGCCACTTTGGCATATTAATTATTTTGAATTAAAGTTACTTAAGAAACAGCCAGTGCAAGAAAGACATTACAACTCTCCTTTGTCCGTCTGAAGTGAAATGAAGTGAATTCGCTCAGTCGTGTCCAACTCTTTGTGACCCCATGGACTGTATTCTACCAGTCTCCTCAGTCTATGGAAATTTTCAGGCAAGAGTACTGGAGTGCATTGCCATTTACTTCTCCAGGGGATCTTCCTGAACTAGGGATCGAACCCAGGTCTCCCACATCACAGGCAGACTCTTTACTGTCTGAGCCATCTCCCATGAAATGTACCCTTCTTGTGCCAGGAGGGTGGAAGAGGTATCCTTATCACCAGAGGTAGGATAATAGGAGGGTGGAAAAGGTATCCTTGTCACCATAGATAGGGTGCCAAGGGGTTAGAAGAGGTATCCTTATCACCAGAGTTTGAGAATTCAGGGCTGAGAAGCCTGTATAAGTAGACCTTGTTGGTTCTTCACTAATTTACTACCCAAGCCCAAACTCCTTTGTCTTATCAATTCTCCACACATTTACTGTTTCTTTGTCTAAAACATTTAAAATCTGCCTGCTTTGATTTGTCTTTGAATGTTACACTTTTATGAGTTCCCATATGTAAAAAAAAAAAAAAAATTAAATCTGGTTTATCCACTTGATCTCTCTGATATCAATTTAATTATTCAGTTCAGTACAGTTTGTGTCTGACTCTTTGCAACCCCATGAATCTCAGCATGCCAGGCCACCCTGTCTATCACCAACTCCAAGAGTTTACTCAAACTCTTGTCCATCGAGTCTGTGATGCCATCCAGCCATCTCATCCTCTGTTGTCCCCTTCCCTCCCGCCCCCAATCCCTCCCATCATCAGAGTCTTTTCCAATGAGTCAACTCTTCACATGAGGTGGCCAAAGTATTGGAGTTTCAGCTTTAGCATCAGTCCTTCCAAAGAAATCCCAGGGCAGATCTCCTTTAGAATGGACTGGTTGGATCTCCTTGCAGTCCAAGGGACTCAAGAGTCTTCTCCAACATCACAGTTCCAAAGCATCAATTCTTCAGCGCTCAGCTTTCTTTACAGTCCAACTCTCACATCCATACATGACTACTGGAAAAACCATAGCCTTGACTAGACAGACCTGTGTTGGCAAAGTAATGTCTCTGCTTTTTAATGTGCTATCTAGGTTGGTCCTAACTTTCCTTCCAAGGAGTAAGTGTCTTTTAATTTCAAGGCTGCAGTCACCATCTGCAGTGATTTTGGAGCCCCCCCAAATAAAGTCTGACACTGTTTCCACTGTTTCTCCATCTATTTCCCATGAAGTGATGGGACCAGATGCTATGCTCTTCGTTTTCTGAATGTTGAGCTTTAAGCCAACCTTTTTACTCGCTAGTAAAGTAATGTTCAAAATTCTTCAATCCAGGCTTCAGCAATACATGAACCATGAACTTCCAGATGTTCAAGCTGGTTTTAGAAAAGGCAGAGGAACCAGAGATCAAATTGCCAACATCCACTGGATCATGGAAAAAGCAAAAGAGTTCCAGAAAAACATCTATTTCTGTTTTATTGACTATGCCAAAGCCTTTGACTGTGTGGATCACAATAAACTGTAGAAATTTGTGAAAGAGATGGGAATACCAGACCACATGACCTGCCTCTTGAGAAACCTATATTCAGGTCAGGAAGCAACAGTGAGAACCGGACATGGAACAGACTGGTTCCAAATAGGAAAAAGAGTATGTCAAGGCTGTATATTGTCATCCTGCTTATATAACTTCTATGCAGAGTACATCGTGAGAAACACTGGGCTGGAAGAAGCACAAGCTGGAACCAAGAATGCTGGGAGAAATATCAATAACCTCAGATGTGCAGATGACACCACCCTTATGGCAGAAAGTGAAGAGGAACTAAAAAGCCACTTGATTAAAGTGAAAGAGGAGAGGACCACTAAAAATCATAGAAGGGAAGAAATAAAAGTTTTTCTCACTTTCAAGAACTATAAAAGAGATGGCTGCTACTTTTACATCAGAAGGTGAAAAATACTGCAGTTGTTGACATTGGCTTTTAGTTATGTCAACTCCAATATCTTGGTTTGTTTTCTTTAGCATAAAGGATCAGTGCCTGAGAGTTTTGAAGCAACCATCCATCTCCCATGAAAGAATGACCATAAAGATAACTTGAGTTACATACAATATGTTAAATTTTTATTGTCTCCTGCTTCTGATGACTACAGTTTTATATTAAGTCAATGTGTCTTCTTCACTCTCTTTTCTTGGTAGAAATGCATTCCCAAGTGGCTTTTAAGTTCCTCATGCAACTAACCTTTGAGTCAATCTGAGCCAATTTGTTTGTTCCTTCAAGGTATGTACAAATATTAGTATTGGGTTTAGTTGGGTTGCAAGGTGGACTATACCCATCAATCAACATGTGTCTAGAAAAATTATTCAGCTGCTTTGTGTCTCTTCTATCTCACTTGTAAAGTGAAGTGTAGAGTAGTATCTATTTTAAAATTTTAACTCACTTCCTATCACAAAATGTCTTAAGTAGATTAAAATTAGTGTATGTACTAAGTTAATGACATGATAAAAGTAGAAAAATTGAGAACAGGCTTTTTAATATAAGTAAATATAAGTAAAATATAAGTAATTAATATAAGTAAAATAGTAAAGCTATAATAGTAATATTATATATTAGTATTATAAATTAATATAATACTATATATTATATTATAATAGTAATATATATATAATTAATATAATATAAGTAATTAATAAATGTAAATTAGTAAAGATAAAAATTTGTTTCAAAACATAATCATCAATATTAATTTTGTTAGAGCTGTCATCATCTTAGTTATATAGGGGGGCACAGTGAATTACAGAGTTTGCAATATCAAAAATAAGTTTGAGTCCTTTTTCTATTCAGAAAGCCACAAGAGTAGGATGTTGCTCCCCGTCAAGTACAAAGCCATACAAATTATAAAATTAAAACTTTTTTTAATTTTAACTCACTAGAGGTGTTTTTTTTATAAGGCTGAAGTGGTTAGGCAAGCAGATGAACTGAATTCCAAAGGGTAACAAGCAGAGGAGGAGATAGAGCATATACTGAATGTTACGTGTCTGGCAGATTGTGGGAGGAAGAAATGTTAGGCATGAACACAAGTGCAAGCGTGCACACCTGTGCATGCAGGCCTGCAGGTGGTAACTGGGTCATGCTGGGGGACAGGACTGACTAATTCTTATGTATTGGGATCTTTTCTTATGCAAAGTAAAAGCTGACTTATCCTTGGAGGTAAAGGAGAAAAGCCTTTAACCCTAAGGCCCCAGAACAACATCTACTATCACTGGAAAAAGGATTAAAGCAGAAGCCCTTTAGTGCTAATGGAAAAGCTGGAACCTCCCCAGTACCTCTGACTCAAGACAATCTTGCAGTTATTTGTTTCCCCATCCGTTTTGTGCTGATACTCAAGAAAGGGCAGGTAATGCACTAGTGTTGAGGATCCTTCATTGATTCAAAGCAAAGATTACCTAATGCTGTTCATTATTAAGCAATTAATTAATCAGTAGAATTAGATCAGAGACTCAGGGTCCATACAGGGGATGTGAAGTGATTACAATTAATATATTGAAGGATATGTTAGTAGAAAAAGTGAATGAAAGAGTAAGGATTTCATGAAAGAAATAAAAAAGAAACCAGTCACAGAAGTGCTTGAAATTAAAACCAGCTAGTCAAATGAAAAAGAAAGCTCTGAATTAGAGATTGTGTAGTCTATATTCTCTTAAGATAAATGCTATTAGCAACATGGTACTAGTGATGGAAGAAATGTATCAGTAGAAATCCCTATGAAAGAAAATGGAGAGTGAGTCGAGGGATGCCAGCAGAGCCATCAGACAAAAAGGAAGCATGATTCTATATGAAAGAGAATGGAAAGGAAGGAAGGAATTATTTTTTTAAATTTATTTATTTTAATGGGAGGCTAATTACTTTACAATATTATATTGGTTTTTGCCATACATTGACATGAATCTGGCATGGTTGTACATGTGTTCCCCATCTTGAACCCCCTCCCACCTTCCTCCCCATATCATCTCTCTTGGTCATCCCAGTGCACCAGCCCTGAGCATCCTGTATCATGCATTGAACCTGGACTGGCGATTGATTTCCATATGATATTATGTAAGTTTCAATGCCATTCTCCCAAATCATCCCACCCTCTCCCTCTCCCACAGAGTCCAAAATACTGTTCTATATATCTGTGTCTCTTTTGCTGTCTTGCATACAGGGTTATCATTACCATCTTTCTAAATTCCATATATATGCGTTAGTATACTGTATTGGTGTTTTTCTTTCTGGCTTACTTCACTCTGTATAATAGGCTCCAGTTTCAACCACCTCATTAGAACTGATTCAAATGTATTCTCTTTAATGTCTGAGTAATACTCCATTGTGTATATGTACCACAGAATTTCTTATCCATTCGTCTGCTGCTGGACGTCTAGATTGCTTCCATGTCCTGGCTATTATAAACAGTACTGCGATGACACTGGGGTACATGTGTCTCTTTCAATTCTGGTTTCCTCTGTGAGTATGCCCAGCAGTGGGATTGCTGCGTCATAGTGAAAAGTGAAAGTGAAGTCACTCAATCATGTCCGACTCTTTGTGACCCCATGGACTGTAACCTATCAGGCTCCTCCGTCCATGGGATTTTCCAGGCAAGAGTGTTGGAGTGGATTGCCATTGCCTTTTCCAGGGGATCCTCCCGACCCAGGGATCGAACCTGGGTCTCCTGCATTTCAGACAGACGCTTTACCGTCTGAGCCACCAGGGAAGCCCTGCTGGGTCATAAGGCAGTTCTATTTCCAGTTTTTTAAGGAATCTCCACAGTGTTCTCCATAGTGGCTGTGCTAGTTTGCATTCCCACCAACAGTGTAAGAGGGTTCCCTTTTCTCCACACTCTCTCCAGCATTTATTGCTTGTAGACTTTTGGATCACAGCCATTCTGACTGGCATGAAATGGTACCTCATTGTGGTTTTGATTTGCATTTCTCTGATAATGAGTGATGTGCCAGGGTCCAGCCCCGGTGGATCCAGGGAATTTGAAGCAGGGACGGAGTTGGAGTTTGAGAAAGAACTATTTAATTACAAATATAGAGATTAGGAAAGAATGGTGTAGTAGGAAAATTAGTGGAGAAAAGAGAGTGAATAACTTGGTTTATGCGGAAAAATAATAAAACCTCGAGACAAGAGATTTGCACCATCTACGTTAGGCCACCGGTGCCCACTTGAATAGCGGAGGGTGCCCCGCCTTGGGCTCCCTCTCACGTGGATCTTAGAAGCCAGGGCAAGTAAGTAGACTTGGCGAGCCTCCGCACTCCAGATGGGAATTCAGCCGGAAAAGGGGAGAAAAGAACGACATGGGGGAGCCCAGCATCGATGCAAGACTCACAACTTTATTTTCAAAATCAGCTTATATACCCCAAGTTGTACATAAAAAAA
Source organism: Capra hircus (assembly GCF_001704415.2). NCBI lineage: Eukaryota > Metazoa > Chordata > Mammalia > Artiodactyla > Bovidae > Capra > Capra hircus. The sequence goes on from NC_030813.1 coordinate 28,200,017, forward strand.
TAATGGAATATGCAGAGTTGTGCAGGGGCAGCAGTCCTGACCCTCATTGAGACCAGGCTTTCTTTTTGCATACCTTCCAGTATACAAAAGATCTCAGGTGGTTTATATTATCTTCTGGCCAAAAGGCCTGTTAACATTTTTATGGCTCTCTTCCTAGATAAATGTCTATCAACCAGAAAAACTCTTTTTCCCTAGTAGAGTTTTTTTCTTTACTCTGCATCACCCTCAAAGTACTAAATAAAGTTACATTCCTGTAGAACAACGGTGCAATGGGTTTTAACAAAGAAAGTACTTAACTCAAAGATCTAATGTTGCTAATTCCAGGTCTACTACCTGTTAAACCTTTAATTAGTCCTATTCTAATGATTTTGACTCCTTGGAAGCCCCTACATTCCTAGGATGTTTTAAGCTTCCTGTGCCTCTTGCGGGCAGGAGACCGCAAACAATCACATGTGTAGCTGTAAGAGTTCGGCAGGCAGGCTAGAAAGCCATCAGAGGTGTTTTTAGATTGCAACACTGTTATTATGCCCAGGAGATTTATTATCTAAAAGCTCTAAGTTAACTTTTTCCAGAAAAAGGTGGTGGGGGGACAGCCCCCTGTTAATGTCAGAAGAGTAGGTGGAAAGCATAACACAGTAAAGCAGGCAGACTCTGGTTTTTGTGGGTGGATGCTCAGGAAATTCCGGGGGGAACCCCTGAAGCCTGATCATGCCCTTGGATTTTGTTAGGCTTCCTTCCTCATGACCTTTGCCACAGGCGGGATTCCTCACGCTGGCTCCTGGCAGTGATGTTGAGCATCTTTTCATGTGTTTGTTAGCCGTCTGTATGTCTTATTTGGAGAAATGTCTGTTTAGGTTTTTGGCCCACTTTTTGATTGAGTCGTTTATTTTTCTGGAATTGAGCTGCAGGAATTGCTTGTGTATTTTTGAGATTAATTCTCTTTCAGTTGCTTCATTTGCTATTATTTTCTCCCATTCTGAAGCCTGTCTTTTCACCTTGCTTATAGTTTCCTTTGTTGTGCAGAAGCTTTTAATTTTAATTAGGTCCCATTTTTCCTTTTTTGCTTTTATTTCCAATATTCTGGGAGGTGGGTCATGGAGGATCCTGCTGTGATGTATGTCAGAGAGTGTTTTGCCTTTGTTCTCCTCTAGGAGATTTATAGTTTCTGGACTTACATTTAGATCTTTAACCCATTTTGAGTTTATTTTTGTGTATGGTGTTAGAAAGTGTTCTAGTTTCATTATTTTACATGTGGTTGACCAGTTTTCCCAGCACCACTTGTTAAAGAGATTGTCTTTTCTCCATTGTATATTCTTACCTCCTTTGTTAGTAGAAGGAAACAAATCTTAAAAATTAGGGCAGAAATAAACCAAAAGAAACAAAGGAGACCATAGCAAAAATCTACAAAGCCAAAAGCTGGTTCTTTGAGAGGATAAATAAAGTTGACAAACCACTAGCTAGACTGATCAAGAAACAAAGGGAGAAAAATCAAATCAATAAAATTAGAAATGAAAATGGAGAGATCACAACAGACAACGCAGAAATAAAAAGGATCATGAGACTACTATCAGCAATTATATGCCAAAAAAAATGGACAACTTGGAAGAAATGGACAAATTCTTAGAAAAGTACAAATTCTTAGAAATTCTTTCCAAAACTGAACCAGGAAGAAATATAAAATCTTAACAGACCCGTCACAAGCACAGAAATTGAACTGGAGAAATCGATCTGCCGGACTTCAGGTTCTATTACAAAGCCACAGTCATCAAGACAGTATGGTACTGGCACAAAGACAAAAATAGAGATCAATGGAACAAAATAGAAAGCCCAGAGATAAATTCACGCACCTATGGACACCTTATCTTTGACAAAGGAAGGAATGTTTTGTGAAAGTTTCTTCCACATATGGGTTATAAAGAAACTCTCCAAGGGTACATAAGATGAATGTTTAAAATGCTTTGAGTTCTTGTAGCAAAGAATTGCAGATAACCTAGGCATCCCTTGCTATGAAAAATGAGAAACTAAATGCAGTATGAGCATATAATGGACGGTTTAGCATACTAAGTAGCACGCATGTGCATATCTACGTCACAAAACACTGCATATTTCCTAGGACACATTTACAACTAGATAAGCATATTGGCAATGGAATGGATTGGAAAACTATGTACTCGATATTCTAGAGGTAGGATTGAAAGAAGAGAGGATTGTGACTGGAAAAGGATGAGGACAAAGAAAAATAAATGCAAGGAGGTCTTTGGACATAATGATGCTGATAATGTGATATTAACTTAATTCTGTATATATGATATATACGAAGTTCTTTTAAAAAGAAAAGAAAAAAAAAAAGATCTGTATCTTCTTCCTTTAGTTAAACAGCATTTCCTGACTTCTTACTATGAAGATGAGAGTATTGGTATGTGTACTATCCCCTATACCTTCAACTTCAATAATCTAGACCTTTTATCTATACCTAATGTATACCTAAAAAGATAAACTAATTTTATGTTTTTAGCATTGATTAATCCCTTTAAAATCTATATTTTAGTCTTCTATATTTTGTCAACCAGTTGATTCTAACAAATAACAATAAAGGAGTTTTTTAATCATCATGACTATGTGAATAGTATGCATTGCAAAGCCAAATGGTGTCCTGGGATTACACCTTCTACTCTAATTGTTGAGTGTTAACAGTTACTAAACCACTAAAATGGGAGTGTTCCTTGGATCTACATCAGATAGTTCAACTTTTCTTACTTAGCATCAACTATGCAATACCTGTAGCCATTTTTATATGCATCACATGTGGATGATACTGTGTTTTGGAGAGAAGTGACTGCTAGTTTTTTTTATAATTTTTAATTTGTTGAGAATAAAGACATATGCTGTCTACTAATCCATTAATATCATCCATTTCTCAATTAGTTATCGGTTATGTGGAGTCTAGTCAAATGTTCTTCATAATATTCTTCTTAATGCTTATTGTTTTTTCAACTTCACTTGGAAAAAAGTTTAAAAAGTAGAAAAATCATGGAAAATACTAGAAACAAAAGCAAAATTGAACGGTAAAAATAGAAATTAAACCTATATGAATTTTATTTCTCAATTTGCATTTAGTAATTAAATCTGATTAGGAAATAATTTATTCTAATGCTGGGAAATAGCTTATTTTATAATTAGTGATTTGAAAAGCAACATCATATACTGTGTGCTTACTACCTGATTTGCTATATGCTAAAAGTTTTACATTCCTCATCTCATTTTTCACACCTCTAGTTGTGTGGTTTAATCATTATTTCTAGTAGATAAGATGAGACTTAGGTCATAATGCTTTTTACAAACATCTTAAAAAGTAAAATGCCCCTGCTTGTCATGGTCTGTTGCAATGAAGATGTGGGGAATATTGTTGTTAATATGAACTTTTTATCAGTTAAGATTGTGACTGTATATTATAGTTTTCTACTTCTGCCATAATGAAATATTATGGATTGGATGGCTTAAACAACAAAAATCAGTCTTTTCACAATTTTGGAGCCTAGCAGCCCAACGTCAATGTGTGATTAAGGCCAGCTGTTTCTGAGGCCTCCCCCTTGGCTGGCAGTTGGCTGCCTTCTTGCTGTGCCCTCACATGGTCTGTGTTGTCTGTGTCTTAGTTTCTTTTTATAGTAACTCCAGTCACATTGGGTTAGGGCCTACCCATAATGGCCTCATTTTAACTAATCTGCTTGAAGGCCGCCTCTGTCTTCAGATATAATTCTGAGTACTGGAAGTTAGGACTTTAGAATTTGGGGGAAGTACAACTCAGCCATGACACCATATATTCTTAATACATTGAAGAGCAACTAGCGTATAGCAAATGGCTCAAGAAAATGGATGCTAAAGCTATTTTTCTTGGGCTCAAAAACCATGTTCTATTGGATTTCTCTGAACTGTGCTAGACTTCTTCATTTATAAATTGAGGATAAAAATATAACCTTACATAAAAAGCCCATTTAAAATTTTTCTTCAATACATACGTTTAGAATATAGCCTGGTATATCATAAGTAGTGAATAAAATTTGGCTTAAAAACTTAACAAAAAGTTTTTGGTTTCTAAATAGGTTATATAAATATGACAAAAAGTTTGCCAATATGTATTGAATAGACAATAAAAGTAGAAAATTTATACCCCAAATCTTTATAATTAGACCATAGATATTGCCAGAGTTCAAATTCTTATGTTTTGAGAAGTCTACAAGACCCATGGAATTAAAATTAAATTTAATTATAAATATATAATTTTATAACAGAATCATAAACATGTGTCAAAAAACAAACAACACTTAAAGGTAACAGCAAGGTCTATCTTGACAACTTAATTTCTAACACAGGTTCATAATAAGTATGGCGTTTGCACATTACTATAATTTTGAGGATAAAGGATAAAACTCTGTTTTAACCACCAAATATCCAATCTATTTTTTAAACTTTTGTAAAATAAAGATATTCCTACCCAAAAGATTTATTTTGTTTATTTACACATTTGATCTTGTAATTCTAAAAAGTGAAAAAAAATTCCCAAATTCAAATAATCAGCTCATCTTTTAAGAAAAAGCATTTGTATTTCATACTGATAAAGGAGCATATTTAAACTAAGGTAAATAAAATTCACTAGTAAAAAGAGAAAAGTATACAGAATATTTTATGTTTCATGAAAGAGGGTCAGATCACTAGCTCTATATTTACACTTTGCTTTTATCCACTTAAAATGATTTCATATATTTGAATAGCTCTCAGACAGAGTAGATTCTGTAGTGTTTTTGTATGTATGTGTGTATTGTGTTTTTTGATCTACTCTATTGGGATTTCCGTTTTTTTTGTTTTGGTGTTTTTTTTTTAAGTAGAAGTGGTTTTTACTTGGATTTCTCTTTGTTTCCAATTAGACCATATTAGAGAAAAATAACCATACTTCATGAAATGCTTCTCAGCATTAAATGGGTATTGCTTTTCCTGAGAATCTATGGGTTATAGAGGAGAAAAGTAGAAAACATTTCCTAGACTTGTGTGCAAAGTATTTAAGAAATGTATTTATTTAGTAAAGAAGTCAAGCACTTTGCCCATGATCACATAACTAATAATTGTCAGTATTTGAATGATCACTTCACTACAAGTCCCATAAAGACTTGGTGAATATATTCATGACAATAATATATTTATGTATTGTTTTGTTAACATTTTTGCTTTTATATTTTGAATGCTTTTTAATTGTATATCTAATGACACTGTAGGGAGAAAATTTTTTTCTTTTACAATCTCAGGTTCTATGGGTCTATGAAATAAACTAACAATAGGTAGATTGACGGGAGATAAAGTATACAAATTTATAAATTAAAAATATAGTCTATTTAAACCAAAAAAAGAAAACAAAAGCAGTTTATCTTCCATTTCTCCCGTATCACAACCTCCTCCTTCCCACCTTAGGTAATCACCAATTTGTTCCCTGTATTTTTGAGCTTTTTTTTTTTCTTTTATATTTTACATGTTTGAATGATTATACAGTATTTTTCTTTCTTAATTTGACTTGTTTCACTTAGTGTAATGTCCTTGAGGTCCATCCATGTTGTTACAAATGGCAGAATTTCATTCTTTTTTATGACTCAATAATATTCCATTGTGGTGCATGTATGTGTGTGTCTATGTGTGTATACATATATATGTATATACCACTTTCTTTATTCGTTCATCCATCAATGAACAGTTGTTGCTGACATATCTTGGATATTGTAAATAATGTTTCAGTGAATATGGGGGTGTATATATTTTTTTGAGTTAGTGTTTTCATTTTTATTGGATAAGTACCCAGGAGTGGAATTGTTAGATCATATGGTAGTTCTACTTTTAATATTTTGAGGAACTTCCATATGGTTTTCCATGTGGCTGTGCCAGTTTACATTCCCACTTGAAGTGCACAAGGATTCCTTTTTCTCCAAGTCCTCACGAGCATTTGTTATTTCTTATCTTCTAGACAGTCATCCTAACAGGAATGAATAATACCTCATTGTGATTTTGATTTGCATTTCCCTGATGATGAATGATTTAGAGCATCTTTTTCTGTACCTGTTGACCATCTGTATCCTTTAAAAAAGTTTATTCAGATCTTCTGTTTGTTTTTAATGGGTTTTTTCCACTGTTGAATTTTAAGAGTTTTTTGTATGTTTTGACTATTAGTCCCTTATCACATATATTATTCAAAAATGTTTTTATTCATACAGTAGGTTGCAGTTTCACTTTGTTAATGGTCTTCTTTGTTGTGCAGAAGCTTTTTAGTTTGAGCTCATCTCCCTTTAAAAAAAAAATATTTGCATTTGTTGTTTTTGCTTTTGTTGTCAGATTTTTTTTAAAGTAGTACCAAAATCTCTGTCAAAGAACTTATCACCTAATTACTTTGACCAAGACGTCTTATACTGTGTTGAATTAAAGGAATGAGAGTGGGCATCTTTATCTTGTTCCTGATCTTAGAGGAGAACCTTTCAGCTTTTCACTATTGAGTATAATTTTAGCTGTGGGGTTATTGTAGGCGATCTTTTTTATGCAGAGGTATGTTCCTTTACATCTGATTTGTTGAGTTTTTATCATAAATGCGTGTTGTATTTTGTAAAATGCTTTCCCTGATATGTCGAGAAAATCATATGGTTTTTATTTTTCATTTCATTAATGTGGTGTATTACACCAACAGATTTGTGGATTTCAAACTTCCTTGCATCTCTGGAATAATCCCACTTGATCATGATGTATGATCCTTTAAATGTATTGCTAAATTTGATTTGTTAACATTTTGTTGAGAACATTTGTGTCTATGTTCATCAGGAGTATTGGCCTGTACGTTTCTTTTCTTGTGGCATTCTTGTCTGGAGTTGTTATCAGGCTAATGCTGGCCTCATAAGATGATTTTGGAAGATTTCTCTCTTCTTTTCTGAGAAGAGTTTTAGAAGGAACGTTATTCATTTGTACTTTAATGCTTGGCAGAATGCACTAGTGTAGCTGTGTGATCCTGGACTTTTGATTATTGTCAGAATTTTGGTTACTGATTCTATGACCTTACTGTTATTTGGTCTGTTGATATTTCCTGTTCCACTGTGATTCCCTACTGTCCACCAGAGGTGATCCAGTGGTTAGTCACAAAAATTGGGGCTCCTGATGAGTTTAAGTGCTTCTGGCTGATACCAGCAACATGGAATGACGCAGAGGGAGAGCAGCAGTATGGTGTCCACAACTTATTTTCCTTGAGAGAAGCTCCTTAGGCCACTAAATATGTACCAAACCTGAAACCTGTCCCTAAGGCTGAGGCTCTGGGACAAGCAAAAGGCCCTTTTCACAGAACGGCTGAGTGGGGCTGTGGGGAGGTGCTTCAGGCTGCTTTCTGTGTAGAGTCCGGGGGTTGGTAGCCTATGAAGAACTTTTTCTCTGATTGTCACAATCCCATGAGATCCAGGAATGCAAGCCCTCAGCCATCAAATTCAGAAGATCAAGGTGTGTCCTTTGAAATACAGTTGTAGGAACCAGAGCTTAGACATTAAAAACAAAAACAAAAACAAAAAAACACAAAAAACTGCAGAGCTTTCCTGCAGGATTCGCTGATACTCTGGAACATTGTGGAGGTTGAGCACAAAGATAATGCCCACCCTGAGAGGATTACAGCTTCCCTTGGTGGCTCAGACAGTAAAGTGTCTGTCTGCCTGTAAGGCGGGACTACACTCAGTTCTTAGATGCACATTTAATTAGAAGCTGCTCATCAGATCACAGTTACGATGATTAGCTAATAGGCTTCATGGAAAGACTGAGCTTCTGGCTCTGTTGCCTCTTGTTGTGCCCTGAAGATGTGGTAGCTATTTAAAAACTTTCTCAGTTGGTTACAGTCCCGTGGACTTAAACCCCACTGGCCATAAGAACCAGGTGATGTTGAGGTATCACCTCAAAGCAGTCCCAAAATTGGTGGCCTCCAGAATCGATAATGAGATCCTTTCTGAATGACATCAATTATTACAGATTAATATAATCCCAGGGAACCAGGAATGTAAATTCCTTTGGCCTTCAGTGCCAGGCAATCAAAAAGTTCCCTAAGTGGCAGCCATAAAATTTGGATCACAGGATGTTTGTAAAAGTTCCCTTGCAGGAGTTATGAGTGCTCTGAAGCATAGCAAAGGTGGTGCCCACCAGTTTCTACCCTCAGAGTGTATTTCAGCAGGCTCTTAAGTGTCTGTGTTAAATTAGATGCCTGCTCCTCAGGCCAGTGCTTTAGTATAAAAAGGTGAGCTTCCTTTACCTTAAGTCTCTGAACAATTGCCTGCCTCTGAGCTGGGCCCCAAAGTGGGTGAGTCCACATGTGCAAGCCCATAAAGAAAATTTTCTTGGATTGCTTCAGTATTATGGGTGTTTTAAAGTTAGATATTTTGAGAGCTCATCTCTCAAGTGTGTGTCTTAATAATTATGATGCCCAATGTGAGCTTTGAACCCTTTGCTCCTCAGAGAGAAGCTCCAGGTTACGAGTTCCTACCAGTTGGCAGTCACTGTGCCAGGGAGGGAGTTGATGGTGAGGTTGTGACCTAGCCTCTCTTTCTTGCCTCGGTGTGATTTTCTTCTTGTTTGCTTGATGTGTAGTTTCCATTCAGTCGGTAGATACAGTCTCAGTGTGTCCATGTGAGGATATGAGTTCATGTTCATCCTGTATCTAAGCTGGAAACCCCTAGCCAATTTGTGTGGATGTATGTTTTAGTTGTTCAGCTGTGTCTGACTCTTGGTGACCCCACGGACTGTAGCCCACCAGGCTCCTCTGTCCATGTCCTCTGTTCATTCCATGCCTCTTCACTAGGTATGGATACTAGAGTGGGTTTCCATACCCTTCTCCAGGTGTTCTTCCTAACCCAAGTTTGAACCCAGGGATCAAACCAGACTAGATTGCAGGCAGATTCTTTCCTATCTGAACCACTGGGGAAGCCCTAAGCGGGAACCGCACCCCTGCCCCCCTCCCCCCAATTTATTAATTTTTAAAATTAAATGAATGAGCTTATACAGAAAAACAAAAGTGAATACACCAAAACTGGTGCAATTTCGGAGCTCATATTCTATCTAACAAGCCCCCCCCCTAAAAAAAATATCCTTTTCATTATAGGGGACTGGAATGCAAAAGTAGGAAGTCAAGAAACACCTGGAGTAATAGGCAAATTTGGCCTTGGAATACAGAATGAAGCAGGGCAAAGTCTAATAGGGTTTTGCCAAGATAACACACTGGTCATAACAAACACCCTCTTCCAAAAACACAAGAGAAGGGTCTAAACATGGACATCACCAGATGGTCAACACCACAGATTAATTATATTCTTCCCAGCCAAAGATGAAGAAGCTCTATACAGTCAGTAAAAACAAGACCGGGAGCAGACTGTGGCTTAGATCATGAACTCTTTATTGCCAAATTCACAGTTAAATGGAAGAAAGTAAAAAAAAAAAAAAAAAAAAAAAAAAAAAACCAAGACCATTCAGGTATGACCTAAATCAAAATCAAATCCCTTACAATTATACAGTGGAAGTGAGAAATAGATTTAAGGGACTAGATCTGATAGGCAGAGTGCCTGATGAACTATGGATTCGTGACATTGTACAGGAGACAGGGATCAAGACAATCCCCAAGAAAAAGAAATGCAGAAAGGCAAAATGGTTGTCTAGGGAGGCTTTAGAAATAGCTGAAAGAAGAGAAGCAAAAAGCAAAGGAGAAAAGGTAAGATATACCCATTTAAATGCAGAGTTCCAAAGAATAGCAAGGAGAGATAAGAAAGCTTTCCTCAGTGATAAGTGCAGAGAAATAGAGGAAAACAATAGAATGGGAAAGACTAGAGATCTCTTCAAGAAAATTAGAGATACCAAGGAAACATTTTGTGCAAAGATGGGCTCAATAAAAGACATAAATGGCATGGACCTGACAGAAGCAGAAGATATTAAGAAGAGGTGGCTAGAATACACAGAAAAATTGTACAAAAAAGATCTTCATGACCCAGATAATCATGATGGTGTGATCACTCACCTAGAGCCAGACATCCTGGAATGTGAAGTCCAGTGGGCCTTAGAAAGCATCACTACAAACAAGGTTAGTGGAAGTGATAGAATTCCAGTTGAGCTATTTCAAATCCTAAAAGATGATGCTGTGAAAGTGCTGCACTCAATATGCCAGCAAATTTGGAAAACTCAGCAGTGGCCACAGGACTGGAAAAGGTCAGTTTTCACTCCAATCCCAAAGAAAGGCCATGCCAATGAATAGTCAAACTACTGCACAATTGCACTCATCTCACACGCTAGTAAGGTAATGCTCCAAATTCTCCAAGACAGACTTCAACAATACGTGAACTGTGAACTACCAGAAGTTCAAGCTGGTGTTAGAAAAGGTAGAGGAACCAGAGATCAAATTGCCAACATCTGCTGAATCACTGAAAAAGCAAGAGAGTCCCCAATAAACATTTCTGACTTTTTGATTATGCCAAAGCCTTTGACTGTGTGGATCACAATAAAATGTGGAAAATTCTGAAAGAGATGGAAATAACAGACCACCTGACCTACCTCTTGAGAAATCTGTATTCAGGCCAGGAGGCAACAGTTAGAACTGGACATGGAACAACAGACTGGTTCCAAATTGGGAAAGGAGTATGTCAAGGCTGTAAATTGTCACCATGCTTATTTAATTTATATGCAGAGTGTACCATGGGAAATGCTGGGCTGGATGAAGCAGAAGCTGGAATCAAGATTGCCGGGGGAAATATCAATAACTGCAGATATGCAGATAATACCACCCTTATGGCAGAATGTGAAGAACTAAAGAGCCTCTTGATGAAAGTAAAAGAGGGGAGTGGAAAAGTTGGCTTAAAACTCAACATCCAGAAAACTAAGATCATGGAATCTGGTCCCATCACTTCATGGCAAATAGATTGGCAAACAAAGGAATCAGTGGCAGACTTTATTTGGGGGAGGTTCCAAAATCACTGCAGATGGTGACTGCAGCCATGAAACTAAAAAACACTTGTTCCTTGGAAGTAAAGTTATGACCAATCTAGACAGCATATTAAAAAGCAGAGACATTACTTTGCCAACAAATGTCTGTCTAGTCAAGGCTACGGGTTTTCCAGTAGTGTGTATGGATGTGATAGCTGGACTGTAAAGAAAGCTGAGTGCAGAAGAATTGATGCTTGTGAACTGTGGTGTTGGAGAAGACACTTGAGAGTCCCTTGGACTGCAAGGAGATCCAACCAGTCCATCCTAGAGGAGATCAGTCTTGGCTTTTCACTGGAAGGACTGATGTTGAAGCTGAAACTCCATTACTTTGGCCACTTGATGCAAAGAGCTAACTCATTTGAAAAGACCCTGATGCTGGGAAAGATTGAAAGCAGGAGAAGAAGGGGATGAGAGAAGATGAGATGGTTGGATGCCATCACCGACTCAATGGACATGAGTTTAAGTTAACTCCAGGAGTTGGTGATGGACAGGGAGGCCTGACTTGCTGCAGTCCATGGTCGCAAAGAGTCCGACACGACTGAGCAATTGAACTGAATGGATTCTATCTAAGGACCTTCTCACGTGATCCTAGTGGTAAAGAACCCACCATTCATTGCAGGAGACCTAAGAGATGTGGGTTCAGTTGCCTCGGCCAGGGATATCCCTTGGAGAAGGGAATGGCTACCTGCTCCAGTATTCTTGTCTGGAGAATCCCATGGACAGAAGAGCCTGATTGCCTGCAATCCATAGGGTCCCAAAGAGTCAGACACACCTGAAGTGACTTAGCACACGTGCATGCATACTATCTAAACAGGGGGAAAGGAAGAAGGGATGTAAGCCACTAAAGGTAGAGTGAGTGAGTGAGTGGTCGCTCAGTTGTGCCCAACTCTTTGCGACCCCATGGACTGTAGCCTATCAGGCTCCTCCATGCATGGAATTTTCCAGGCAAGAATACTAGAGTGGGTTGCCATTTCCTTCTCCAGGGGATCTTTCCAACCCAGGGATCAAACCTGGGTCTCCTGCCTTGTAGGCAGATGCTTTACTGTCTGAGCCACCAGGGAAATAAGGGTAGAGGAAATGATTATTAGGAAAGATGAATGGGCCCTTAGAAGAACAGATGGGAAGTATGATAGTTTGTGACAAAGTTGTCTGTGTGAAGTGGACTTCCAGTTTCCTCTTCTGTGATAAGAGTCAACCTCCTATAGTTGATGGAACGCCCAAGGAGGACAGCAATGATAAATGAGTTCATTCTGCAGGATCTGTCCTGAGAAAGTCAAGACAAGTCAGAGAAAAAAAGAGAAAGTCTTTTCCTGCTGTTTTCCTAAGTGCCTTTGCACTCAAGATAATCAATATACCATAGTCACTTATTTGTGGTAATATGTCCTGAATTCTTTCAAAACAAATAGAACCAGACTTTTTTTTTTTTTGCTGTGCCATTGTAGCTTGTGGGAACATTTCCAGACCAGGGATTGAGACCAGGCCATATCAGTTAAAGACCAGAATCCTAACCACTAGGCCACCAGGGAACTCAAGAAGCACCTTTTTCTTATTTAGCCTGTATATAGAATGGAATGTTCTTGTAATCCAAATTCATTTTTGGAAAGGTTTAATTTATGTGTATATACTCAAATAAGCATTATTGTTGATAAAGAATATAAATACAATTCAATATAGTATTTTTAAAATTTTTAAATATTAAAATATAGCTATTTATTTCAAGACAATTTCAAAATAAGAGAAATAATTGCAAGAATTTTTAAAAGAAACCCCTTTATCCTTTCCCTAGTTGCATCAATTAATTAAATTTGCTAAAATGACTTTTGTAATCTCTCTATATACATATTATTAGTTTTTCTGAACAACTTTAGACTAAGCTGCATATATTATATACTTTTAACTTTTGGTTTCTATATATATTTTCCATTATATTTGAATATGATAGAACTCTATATGAATGATAGGGGTATGAGAGAACTCCATATGAATGATATGGTGCTATTATCATTAGATTTACTGATCTAATCATTATTTATTCAAAAATATTTGTTGAGGACTCTATATGTAACTGTAATGGTGAACAAATTTGCTTAAGTCAGTTTTACAAAGGTAAACAGTATTACAAGAAAACTATATTGAGGATTACAGTAATAAAAGTAAAACTGATGTGAATCACAAAGCAAGAACATCTAATATATTTTTATGTATCTAAGAAATCTGGAGAAAGGTACATTTAAGAAAGGGCTTAAAAAGTAAAACCTAAGAGAAGCAGGGAAAAGGGTCTTCATAGAGTGGACTGACTCTGTAGAGCTCCAGAGGTAAGACAATATACTCAAGCTCAAGAATACTCATATCCTTGGGCTCTTGTTTAATTGTTTTAGTTATTTTTACTTAGAATTATTTCCTTTTGTATATAAGGAAATCAAGGATACACTCTTTCACTAGTGATCTCAAGGAACAAAAGTGAGAATGCCTATATGGTCTTTTGTTTGCCTATGGCAAGGTAGAGAAAGACATGGACTTCTTTAGAAGGTAGAACAGCTCCTGTGTTGTGGTTTAATCAGATAGAGAAGAACTTTAGATAGCAGGCATTTCCAGGAGACCTTGGGTAAATGACTGATGCAGTGAATTAATTTAAGGGCTTTTCCTAGAATAGAAGATGTCTGCTTGTTACACATGAGTTAATGTTCCATAAGAGCACTCTGACCTGAAGAAGAGAGGTGAGTGCCTACCAGCTGAGTAGGAAGAAGTGCTCCCATCCGCTGAGCTACCATTATGGAAGGCAGCCAAAGAGAAAAGTCATTAGCCAAGTGAATTGACCAAAGGCATTACCTTTAAACAACAAGGCCCAGTCAGAGAGACCTCAGGATAACCTCAGGTCAGTCTTTTTATGGTGTGGTTTGAAACTGTAGAATCATGTAAAACTGCTCATCCTCAGGACATGGCTATTGCAAATCACGTGTGTCTTAGCAAGTGATCTTCCCTGAACAAAACTAACCTTGGTACTTTGTATGCAGACACCTGTTTGTGAAAGAGACTATCAAGAAAGCAGTCAAACATGCTTGTCACTAAAGTATAAAATGTGGGAAATTCAGGCATACTTCTGAAAATTCAAGCATGCTCAAAAATAAGCTGAATACTAATGCTCTTAGTAAAAACAAAATGCTATAAAGCAAATCTCTGATGAATCTTAAGACTATAAGTGCTCTCCAATTATAAATACAGTTATACATGTGTAAATATATACTGATTATTTCTGCTACAATCTTTAATGCAGTATTATAATTATTGGTTGTTTCCCATCTCTTCAATTTGAATGTGGGCCCCATGTATTGTTTTTATGTTTCTTACATTGCCCAGTATAACAGTGAATATTACCTGATATGTGGATGAAGCAATCCTTTCAGTTTTACCAAAGTCATGTATTGATTGGCATTGATTGATCTAATCATTGGAATTACCAACAGGATTATATGGCAAGGAAATATTAAATTTTACAATATTCCCCAGTATTTAAAGTAAGATATTTGTGTTTTGACTATAAATGTTTTGATAAATTTATAATTAAATAGGTCAGGAATCTAATCCCTCTTACCTCTATCTGTACTTAGAGAAACATTTTGAGAAAACTTGGAGAATACAATTAATTTGTATTTAGTTTCTAGAAATAGCATTTATTAAGGGCTAAATGAGCTTCATATGAAGAACTGCTGGAACTTTTATGACTATTCTGTTCTGCCTGACTTGAAAGATCTAGAAAAGCAACAAAGCTTCCCAGTTGATGAATTATACCTCAGTTAACCATCTAGAGTTCTCCAGTCAGTCAGCTAATGAAATTTTACTTCCCAATTGTGATTAGAATAAAGAAATAGCAGTATGTTTTACTGGGGTGGGTCATTCAATACCCTGACCTAAAGCAAAGATGAAATTTTCAGCAAACCCCAACTCATTATCTCTGCAAGCTGAGGTCTAAAGGGCAAGGTTATTACTGGTGACTTCTAAAACAACTTAATGTATGTTTCACGGAAATGGTTAAAAAAAAAAAAAAGTCGTTTTAATGAAGGAAATGCCACATCATTTATTTGTAGGATTTCAGTCACAAAAAGGCCAGAATGATAATATAGGGCAAATAATTATTTTAGCCTGATCATTTTCAGGAAGTTGATTAACATTGCTAGGAATTCATTGTATTAAATTATTCTTTTTTATGTAGAGATGAGAATTTTTAAAAGTTATTTTTCTTTTGGAATATTTTAAACTTGAATTTTCTTCATTTTATTTTATGTGAGCAGGGGTCACAAAGGTAACCAGGAGAAAGAACTCTGTAAAGCTGTCTGGACAACATGAATTACTGCCAGATGCTCGGAAACCAGAACATTAACTATTTTCATTCTGAAACTTATCTCCCAAGAAAGCTTCATAGATGAATGTGTTGTACATTAAAGTTGCAAGTTGAGTCACATACATAGGTTTTAGACGTTCACTCAAAAGGAACCTGCTGTTCAAAGTTTCTCTCTTGTGAATGTGTGGGGAAAAGTCAGAGGCATTATTCCTCAAAATTATCTATTTGATTTTTCTGGTGTGACCTTTATAGTAAGGACATTTTAACATACATGGATGTAAGAAAATGACTGATTCAAGATTACTTGTAAGGACATAATTTTTAATTAGCACTTTTTAACAGGAACTAGTTGAATATAACATTGATTTTGGGTCACATGCTCTGAATTCACCCCTTCCCCAGCTTGTCTGTATTTATAAGTCATTAATAGTAAAACTAATTTCTTTCATCTTTCTGGGTACTGACTATGAAAAGTCAGCAAACAAGTTGAAGTGAATATAAATATTAGATGCCAAAGTGTATTGGTGATTTATCATGGAATGGGGACTGGGTATTATGTTGATCAGGGTACATTTCAATTCCTTTCAAAATGATAAGTCAAAGCTCTCAACAACAAGCTAGTAATTTGGTGATCTAGCTCTCTATACAAAAAGGCCACATTTTCTTTGCAATATTTATCTTTTTTGCAAAATGAAGGCTGGAAGGGAGGAGGCATGGTGGAAAGCAGAATAGAAGGGAAGAAAGAGGAGAGGGAGGGAAAAACTGAAGAAACTCATAAACTATCTGAGTCTTAGATACTAAGGTTTATTTTCTCACTTTTTTTTTTCTTCTCAGTTTGCAAAGAGACAGGTTTTCATCTGCTGTAGGGCTTTTGAGGTGGAAACAAAGTGCAGACAAGTTAACATTAAAAATAATAGTAATAATAATGTATAGTGTATCTTCCTTCTCCTGGGGATCTTCCCGACCCAGGGATCTAATGTGCTTCTCTTAACGTCTCCTTACCTACATTCCAGCCTATAAGAAGTACCTATGCTACACAGTCCATGCGATTTCAAAGAGTCAAACGTGACTAAGTGACTAACATTTTTACTTTCTTTTTCAAGCTATTAAGTACTCAAGTATTGTAAGGAATTTTAGCATGTTGGAGACAACACATGAATAAATGTGTGCTTTCAATTTAGTTAATTTTTTGTTATTCCTATTTTTTAATGATTATTCATATATTTTGAAGGTTTTGAATAAGTATTGTGAATTATGGATGTGAGCGACCATGCACTAGTTTTGTTTTGCTTTCTTTTGAAACTCAAGTTGTGTAAGTCATATATGGATACAAACATACAGTACTTCAACACATCCATGCATTAGCAATTCATAGCAATGTGGTCTTATAAATATCAGTTTATGGCATATTCTCCTCATTAACTCATCAGATAATATGCAAAATAATATTTCTTATGTGCCTATGACCTGCTTATAGAACTCTAGGCCCTGGGGATATAGACACAAACTAAACTAATAGTCTCTGTTCTTATGGAATTTTAATATTAATGGAAGTCAGGACAGAAAATAGACAAATAGAAAATTCATATGTAATATTCTAGATCATAATAAGAGTGTATGAACAAAAAATGAGCAGAGTAAATGATATGGAAAAGCTACTTTGATAAGATAATTGAACAGAGATCTGAGAGGCAGATAAACATCCTTAAGATTTCTTAAGATAGAGCATTCTGAGAAGTACAAGTGTGAAAGCCCTAAAGGAAAAACCTGTTAGTCACAGAAGAGTAAGGCAATCTGGAGAACAAGTATGAAATCAAAGATCATTTTGAGATTGTAAGAGTTGTTAAAATGAAGTGAAGGTGTTTCTTTGTGGGAAACCAGAATATTATCGATTTGATGTAACCAAAACAAAAGTAAGTTCTAAGGCTAATACAGAGGATGAGATGGTTGGATGGCATCCCCAACTCAATGGACATGAGTTTGAGCAAGCTCCGGGAGTTGATGATGGACAGGGAAGCCAAGTGTGCTGCAGTCCACGGGGTCACAAAGAGTCAGATACAGCTGATCAACTGAACTGAAGACTAACACAGGGACAGATGATCCACTAATAATCTAAAATCAAAATGTTATTTTCCTCAAAAGAATCAAGATTTTCACTGATTTACTTTTTGAGATTATTTATTCAGACTATAAGTGAATGCCTATGTATCAAATATCACTTTATCTCCTCTTTGTTTTCAGTGCCTAATAATATTTTGTTAAAATATAATTATCAGCTAAAAATAAATGTAACTTACCATTATTGAGTAATTTGAAACTTGGATAACTTAATCAGGAATGTTGTAACTGTGCAAACAACAAAAATTGAAAAGGAGACAAATTATATTCATGCATTAATACTAGAGAGCAAATTATCAGAGCCACCTATTTTATTTTATTGATTTTTGTTGTTTTGTTTGCTTTTTCCCTTAGTATAAGCAATAAACAACTGTAAATATGAAAGAGAATACAGTTAGAAAGACATGGGTAAATTTAGTAAATGTTCCCTGCTCTGCTTATAACTGAGATTGACTGCTGCTTGTTTCCATAATGCAATAAAGTATCATAAGGTCAATTTAATTAACTATCTCATGATTCTGTAAACCCTAGTACCTATATAGTAGGCTGGTAACATGTATCAAATTTGGTTTATATGTTTATTTCCATGTACAAAATAGGGATAAAATATATATTTTAGTTTTAAAACATTGGCAAGATTTTCAACAATGTAGATCCTTTTAGAAAGAACATCTGATGTTATAATAAACTTTTCTGGAAAATATATCATGTCTGAGTCTAGATCTTTATATATATATATATGTATACATATATGAGGAAAACAGGGAAGTGATGTTACAGAAATGAGGTGCTTAATATGCTTATATTATTTACAGAAATAACAATAGCGTGATATAGCACAATAATCTACTTAGTTTATTGAATAAAAACTGTAGAGTATTATGTCATAATAAAGTATATGGATAATTTAAGAATAGCCTTTAATATTTGCAAATAGTTTAATATCTGCAATGAAAAAATAAATTCACTGATGTATATCAGATAAACAATATGTAAACAATAAAATGTACTTGGAGTGTTATATACTCCTCTCTCATCGAATGATGGAACATATAGATAGAAAATCTGTAAGCCCTGAAAAACATGATCAAATTGATTCTTTACTCAATAATAACAGAGTACGTATTTTCTCATGTGCACATTAAACATTCAAATAGACTATTTTCTAGGCCATTATATAAGCCACAACAACTAAAAAATATATAATCACACAAAATAGACTGCAATTTAAAATCCATAATAGGAAGTACCTAGAAAATCCAAACATGAAAATTAAACAAGACACTTCTGAATAATCCAAGAGTCAATAGGAAATATTGAGGGAAATTACCAAATATTGAACTGAGTGAAATAAAAATACAGCATATCAAAATTTTTGAAGTTCAGTGAAAGTGATTATATGGATATTGAAAGTATTGGATACTCAAGTCAGAATAGAACAATGGTCTTAAATAAGTAATTTAAATATCTTCTGTAAAAAACAAAACAAATTAAATCCAAAGCAAGAGGTCATATTATGTAAGAAAGAGGAGCGGAATCAATAAAATTGAAAACAAGAAAATATAGAGAATATCAATACAAATATAAATAATTAAAAATAATTTGTACATGTCTAACAAGATGAATCAGAGAGAGAGTATGTGTGTCAGTTTTAAAAATGAAATATTAATCACTATATAGTATATAGATATTAAAATGATAAGGGATAAGTATATAGATTAAAAAAATACCAAAACTTACTAAAAAAGAAATAGATGATTTTAATAGATCAATTAAAGGTTTTAATATGTAACTATAAACTTATTTTTTAATTTTTATTTTTATTTTGCTTTACAATACCATATTGGTTTTGCCATACATTGACATGAATCCACCATGGGTGTAATGAGTTCCCAATCATGAACCCCCCTCCCACCTCCCACCCCATATCATCTCTCTGGATCATCCCCGTGCACCAGCCCCAAACATCCTGTATCCTGTATCAAACATAGACTGGCGATTCATTTCTTACATGATAGTATACATGTTTCAATGCCATTCTCCCAAATCATCCCACCCTCTCCCTCTCCGACGGAGTCCAAAAGTCCATTCTATACATCTGTGTCTCTTTTGCTGTCTCGCATACAGGGTTATCATTACCATCTTTCTAAATTCCATATATATGTGTTAGTATACTGTATTGGTGTTTTTCTTTCTGGCTTACTTCACTCTGTATAATAGGCTCCAGTTTCATCCACCTCATTAGAACTGATTCAAATGTATTGTCTTTAATGGCTGAGTAATACTCCATTGTGTATATGTACCACAGCTTTCTTATCCATTCATCTGCTGATGGACATCTAGGTTGCTTCCAGGTCCTGGCTATTATAAACAGTGCTGCGATGAACATTGGGGTACATGTGTCTCTTTCAATCCTGGTTTCCTCAGTGCGTATGCCCAGCAGTGGGATTTCTGGGTCATATGGCACTTCTATTTCCAGTTTTTTAAGGAATCTCCACACTGTTCTCCATCGTGGCTGTACTAGTTTGCATTCCCACCAACAGTGTAAGAGGGTTCCCTTTTCTCCACACCCTCTCCAGCATTTATTGCTGGTAGACTTTTGGATCACTGCCATTCTGACTGGTGTGAAATGGTACCTCATTGTGGTTTTGATTTGCATTTCCCTGATAATGAGTGATGTTGAGCATCTTTTCATGTGTTTGTTAGCCATCCGTATGTCTTCTTTGGAGAAATGTCTATTTAGTTCTTTGGCCCATTTTTTGATTGGGTCGTTTATTTTTCTGGAATTGAGCTGCAGGAGTCGCTTGTATATTTTTTAGATTAGTTGTTTGTCAGTTGCTTAATTTGCTATTATTTTCTCCCATTCAGAAGGCTGTCTTTTCACCTTGCTTATAGTTTCCTTTGTTGTGCAGAAGCTTTTAATTTTAATTAGGTCCCATTTGTTTATTTTTGCTTTTATTTCCAGTATTCTGGGAGGTGGATCATAGAGGATCCTGCTGTGATTTATGTCAGAGAGTGTTTTGCCTATGTTCTCCTCTAGGATTTTTATAGTTTCTGGTCTTAAGTTTAGATCTTTAATTCATTTTGAGTTTATTTTTGTGTATGGTGTTAGAAAGTGTTCTAGTTTCATTATTTTACAAGTGGTTGACCAGTTTTCCCAGCACCACTTGTTAAAGAGATTGTCTTTACTTCATTGTATATTCTTGCCTCCTTTGTCAAAGATAAGGTGTTCATAGGTGCGTGGATTTATCTCTAGGCTTTCTTCTGTACATCTCTACCAAGATGGATCAGAAACAAAAGAGACAGTATGTGTGTCAGTTTTAAAATGAAATATTAATCACTATATAGTATATAGATACTAAAATGATAAGGGATTTCTACAGATAACTCTATGCCTATACATTTGACAACCTAGATTAAGTGGATCAATTTCTTTAGATTAAAAAAATACCAAAACTTACTAAAAAAGAAATAAATGATTTTAATAGACCAATATCAATTAAAAGTTTTAATGTGTAACTATAAACTTTTTAACAAAGAAATTAGACTTAGATGTATTCACAGTGAATTCACATATCCTTTTGGGAAGAAATCAAATTCTGCCAGTCTCTTGCAAGAATAGATGATAGACAAGATGAAAACAATACCCATTTATTTAATCAATCCTGTGTTTCCCTAAGGGCTTCCCAGATGGCTCAGTGGTAAAGAATCAGCCTGCCAATTCAGGAGACACATGAGACACAGGTTCAATCCCTGTGTCAGGAAGAACCCTGGAAAGGGAAATGGCAACTGACTCCAGTATTCTTACCTGGGAAATCCATAGACAGAGGAGCCTGGCAGGCTATAGTCCAAGGGGTTGCAAAGAGTCAGACACAACTTAGTGACTGAGCATGAGCACAATGTTTTTCTAAAGCTAAAAGCAGATAAAATATATTACCAAAAATGGGGAGTTCCCTGGTGGCGCAGCAGTTCAGACTCTGGCTTTCACTTCATGGACCTGAGTTTGATCCCTCATTGAGGAACTAAGATCTCATAAGTCACATGATGTGACTAAAAACAAACAAAAAAAAGATATTGCATGAAATACAAACCAAATACCAATACACCTCAAGAATATTGACACAAAATTCTCAAAAAATATTAACACTTTGAATCCAGCAAAATAAAATGCCATATAAGCAAGTGGAGTTTACCCCAAGAATGCAAGCTGGTCCAAAATGCAAAAAATGATATAATTTATTGTATAAAGAAACTAAAAATTAGAAACCTTATTGTCTCAAATATGCAGAAAATCACTTAAGAAGTCCAACATTCATTCATGATAAAAACACTGAGCATTCTCAGAATGAAAGGAGACATCCTTAATTGATAAATGACATCTTAAAAACAAATCACTATGTATACCTAATATCATGCTTAACAATGTAAACCTTAACTTTCTGCCTTTAAGTTCAAGAATGAAGCATGCTATGTCCTTCTCACCACTCTTCATTCATACAGTTCTAGAAATCATGGCCAGTGCAGTATGGCAATATGGTAAGAAATTGAAGCACAGAGTATACATATTTGAAAGAAAGAAAGAAAAACATGTGTCTTATAAGATAATGTGCTTAAAAAACCCTCAGTAGGGAAATAACCCAAACCTATTTCAGCTTCTGAGTAGATATACAAACTGTGGTGCACATGTACATTGGAATACTACTCTGATAAAAATAAATTATTTTGTAAATATTCAACACTATATTTTTACTATGAGTAAAAGAATCTGCTGTTTGTGCGGGAGATGTGGGTTTGATTCCTGGGTTGGGAAGATCCCCTGGAGGAGGGCATGGCAACCCAGTAGTCTTGCCTGGAGAATCCCCATGGACAGAGGAGACTGGCGGGCTACAGTCCATGGGGTCACAATGAGTCGGACACAACTGAGTGACTAAACATGGCATGGCACATATATGCTTATATAACTCTAACAGTGTATTATATATATGTGTGTGTATAAATCAGATGTTCTAAAAAGTGAAAAAAGCCAGTCTCAAAATATATAATGTGTGATTCCATTTATTTTAAATTCTCCAAAATAAATAAAAATATAGTGTGGAGAACTAATCAGTGGTAGATGGCCAGTAGTTTAGATGTGTGTGGGTGGGGATCTATGTATGGGAACCATAAGGAATATTGATTATGGTGATAGCTACACTGAATTAAAACACACACATGGGCACACACACAGGGTAAAATAGCACTCACAATTATTAGAATGGTTAAAATCATATACAATGACAGAACCCAGTCCTGACAGGAACATGGAGCAATTAGATTTCCCATATATTGCTAGTGAAAATGCAACATGATAAAGCCACTATGGCAAACGAACAGTATATGTTCCAGAAATCCCTCCCTTGGACATTAAAACAAGAGGAAGAAAAATTAATGTTCATACTTAAAAATGCTTAATATTTATAATGATTATCTGTAAAAGCAAGGAGGGAAATAAAAAGTTATCATTAGGACACCAAATTTCAGATTAAGTCTTCCAGTGGCTGCAAAAATAGGTAGGCAAATTGATTGAGGGGGTATTTGCATACTCTCAAAGTATCTCCTCCAAGTATTGGTTAATTACGAAGAGAATAATAATACTTTTGTGCTGAAGAAACTCTGAAGATACTACCTTAACTAAATAAGCAAGGTTTGAATTACCATCCTTAGATATAACAGCATCGTGTAACATCTGATTATAATACAATTTAACTTTAATATTCTTTCCTAAAATATACAGCCTAATCTTGAACATTTAGGTGAACTTAAGGACCATTCTGCAAAATAACTGACCACAAAGAGTCGAACACGACTGAGCAACTGAACTGAACTGATAGTTCAAAAGTGTTAAGGTCATGAAAGATAAGAAAAGGAGGAAAAAGGCCAAATTGCAGTGTGGTATTCTGAATTGCATCCCATCACAGAAAGAAGACATTAGCAGCGAAAAATGCTGCAGTCCAAATAGAACTTCTGCTTTAATTAAAAGTATTGTACCAATGTTAACTTCTTGGTTTTGATCATTGTGCTATAGATAAGGAAAATGTTCGCATTAGGGGAAAACAGTGAAAGCAAATGAAAATTGTATATTATTTTTTCAGCTTTTCTGTTACTCTAAAATTGTTTCATATTCAAAAGTTAAAACATAATATTCATAGTAATTAATTATACTATTTTGAATACTGAAACAAAACAAGTATCCGCAAGAAAAAAACATTTCTTAACAAATACCTATAAATGTACAAGAAATTGTAAAATTAGAAATTTCCATTTTAAAACTTCCAGTGTAAACTCAATTCATCAAAGTACCATTAATGGTTGCTTGAACATAAATGGAAGTCATCACAACTGAGATTACTTATTAATTACAAAAGGAAATCTTTGCCTGTAAAATGGAAGGACTTGATAGACACTGACATTACCTAATTCAGCATCTTTAATGATGGGATAAAATAACATTACTTGACCTTTATGTGATGAAATGTAAGGTGTCTATGTAGTGTTTTGCCTTTACAGTATTCTTACCAAAACTACTTAATTTGACTCTATTTACATAGAGACAGTCAGAGAAGTATTCTGCAAAACAACTGATCTGGGTTGTTCAAAATATCAAATGTGAAAGACAAGAGGCTGGGGAACTATTCTTTAGGAGACTGACAAAATAAAACAACAGCATGCCATGCAAGATTTGTGATGGGATTCTAGATTTAAAAACAACAACTAAAAGTTATAAAGAGCAATATTAGGACAATTAGGAAGTATTGAACCTGGAATTACAGCATCATGATAATTAGGTCAGTGTTTTATTTAATGACTATGGTTGTGGCATTGGTCTTATGTAGGGATGCCTTGCAGTTTTTAAGAGAATATATGTTGCATTATTTAGCAGTAAGTGTAATAACATCTGCAAACTAATTTCAGATCGTTAGAAATAAACACATATATGATGAGCAGGGAAATAAGGAGACCGCATAGGCTAATATTTGGTAAATCTAGCTGAAGTGCTTGGAGGTATTCATTTTGCTATATTTTTCAACCATTCTATAGTTTTGAAATTTAAAGTCTGGGAGGATTTTGAACTAGCCTGTTTGGAGCATCCTCAACTCTTAAACTTTTAAATGATTAATCAAAAGCTACATTAAGCAAAAATAGTTAACAATCACAAAAACCAATAATTCCTTTACATAGCTTGTACTTGTGGAAATTGAGTTCACAAAGATGTTGTTTGCATTCTTATACATTTATATACCAAGGATCCTTTCCACATAACATCATCAAAGATAATTTTCTGAAAAGCAACAGTAACATGTGGAAGCTTAAGTCGTAAAAAGACATGTGTGCTAGATCTTTTAAAATGAATCTGGAAATACATTGGGAAAAGTTTAATTATCTGTGAGATGAAACCTTTTAGTAGTTGAAATAGAGAAGCCTTGTTTTCAGATTTTCATAATATAACAGAATGCAGTAAAAGAAGCTTATAAATTGTCTAAAGCATTGTGAACAGAGGTTTTTAAAACTAAATGTAATACATATTATATTACAAAATTACCTATATTTCATAATATAGATGCATAATATTTTACATATATAGATATATTTTAATTTCCATGCTTTTAATTTACAAAGACAAGTGGAAACTTGTCAATGTTTTCTTGAGATATTTTCCAACAAGAATGCACCTGAGTGTGTAACATCAGTGCAAATTAGAATAAAATTTTTCAACATTATTTGAACAGTTTGGTAAATAGAAGTTAATTTAAATTTAAGTTAAAAGAGGATATAAATGTTATACTTAATAATTTGTTTTATTCTGTTTGATAGTTTTTCTGTTTTCTTCTATTATGTATTTAACCCAAGTGAACAGTCAGTAAATAAAATTATAGTTACCATGAATATATTTTGGATGTCCCAGGTGATGGTAATGGTAAAAAGCCTGCGTGCAAATGCAGGAGATGTTTTAAGAGACTCGTGTTCGATCCCTAGGATGCGAAGATCCCCTGGAGGAGGGTGTGGCAAACCACTCCAGTATTCTTGTATGGAGAATCCTATAGACAGAGGAGCCTGGCATGCTATCGTCCATGGGATCACAAAGAGTCGGACCTGACTGAACCAACTTAGCACAGAGCACACATGAATATATTTTAATCTCTACCTTAGCAAGAAATATTTTAAAGAGCAAACCTTTAGTAAATATTTTCTCATCTCTTTACCTCCAATACATATTTGTTTTCTACTGTATAGTCACAAATGTACATTTTCTTAGCTATCATTTCCTAATCATTGTTGCAAAGGAGAGAAAATGATTGGATATTAATATTCAATATATGCTGTACTTAATATTTTACAAATTTAAAACAGCTTACAGGTATTAATTCTAAAACAATTATCTAAGTAATAATTTCAGTAATGGTAACTAGCTATTATATTTTTGTTTCTGTACTTTTCTATCATTGGAAAATCAAAACATATTTTTGAGAGGGACTTTGAATAGGAAAGAAATATCTTATTAAAGTAAAGTACTTCAAAAATTGTACCTAGAGAAGAAAAAAGGCGCTAAAATGGATAATTATATCTTTCAGTTCAGTTCAGTTCAGTCGCTCAGTCATGTCCGACTCTTTGTGGCCCCACGAATTGCAGCATGCCAGGCCTCCCTGTCCATCACCAGCTCCTGGAGTTCACTCAAACTCATGTCCATCGAGTCAGTGATGCCAACCAGCCATCTCATCCTCTGTCATCCCTTTCTCCTCCTGCCCCCAATCCCTCCAAGCATCAGAGTCTTTTCCAATGAGTCAACTCTTTGCATGAGGTGGCCCAAGTATTGGAGTTTCAGCTTTAGCATCAGTCCTTCTAAACAACACCCAGGACTGATCTCCTTTAGAACGGACTGGTCAGATCTCCTTGTAGTCCAAGGGACTCGCAAGAGTCTTCTCCAACACCACAGTTCAAAAGCATCAATTCTTCAGTGCTTAGCTTTCTTCACAGTCCAACTCTCATGTCTTTGAGATTTGTCAATTTATAATACCGAGAAGCTAGATCATATGCAATGAAGCCCTTTCTTTTTCCAGCTTCCATATTTCTAAAATTTATTTTTCTAAGAAAATTTTGAAGATAAGTCATTAGATACATCAACTTTCTTTTTAAGGTCTAATGAGTATTTTCAAGTTCCTTATCTTTATTAATCCATGCATCAAAGTTCACATCTCTGTCTGTTGCTATGAATCACAAGTTTTTTACAGCAGGGTTTTATCAGAGCATCATTTATTATTGTGTTAATATTTGTCACTGTATAAAAACACAGCTTTGCATAGGGCAGACACACAAGTATGTGTTCATTGAAAGTAACAAACATTGAAAAGTAGTACTTAGACTTACTTACAATATTTATATGAAATATGTTTTAAGGAATGCTGGTGTCCAGCCCTGGTGGATCCAGGGAATTTGAAGCAAGGATGGAGTCAGTGATTAAAGAGAGATTAATTAGAGATTTAAAGAGAGATTAGAGAAGAATAATGTAGTGAAAAAATAGAGGAGAAAAGAGGCTGTATACCTTGGTTTACATAGAAAGTCAATAAACTTTCAATAGACTACTTGCACAGTCTACGTAGGCCACAGGCACCTGCTTGAATAGCGGAGGGTGGCCCCACCTTGGGCTCCCTCTCGCGTGGGTCTTAGAAGCCCAGGCAAATAAGTAGACACAGTGAGCCTCTATGCTCCAGATGGGAATTCAGCCAGAAAAGGGAGAATAAGAAAAGAACGACATGGGGGAGTCAAGCATCAGTGCAAGACCCACAACTTTATTTTCAAAGGCAGCTTATAAACCCCAAGTTGTGCATAAAGAAATAATGGAATATGCAGAGTTATGCAGGGGCAGCAGTCCTGACCCTTGCTGAGACCAGGCTTGCTTTTTGCATACCCTCCTGTATACAAAAGGTCTCAGGTGATTTACATTATCTTCTGGCCAAGAGGCCTGTTAACATTTTTATGGCTCTTTTCCTAGATAAATGTCTATCAACCAGAAAACTCATTTTCCCTTGAAGTGTTTTTTCTTTAATCTGCATCACCCTCAAAGTACTAAATAAAGTTACATTCCTGTAGAACAAAGGTGCAGTGGGTTATAACAAAGAAAGTACTTAACTCAAAGATCTAATGTTGCTAATGCCAGGGCTGCTACCTGTTTTTTCTACATACCAACTATATCAACAAATAAAAGATATGAAAACTTGGCAGCAAGTATTGGCTCAACAATGAAACCCTTAATCAGTTCTATTCTAATGATTTTGACTCCTCAGAAGGCCCTACATTCCTAGGATGTTTTAAGCTTCCTGTGCCTCTTGAGGTAGGGAGGCTGTAAACAGTCACATGCATAGCTGTAAGAGTCCGGATAAACCTGTCAGCAGGCTAGAAAGCCATCAGAGGGGTTTTTGTATTGAAACACTTTTATTATGCCCAGGAGACTTATTATCTAAAAGCTCTAAATTAACTTTTTCCAGAAAAAGGTGGTGGGGGTACAGCCCCCTGTTAATGTCAGAGGAGTTGGTGAAAGGCATAATATAGTAAGGCAGACAGATTCTGGTTTTGGGGTAGATGATTGAGTAGGTCCAGGGAGGTTCCCTCGAGATCCGACTCGCCTTTGCCTGTCGGGTCTCTTCCTCATGACCTTTGCCATGGGCGGGATTCCTTGTGTTGGCTCCTGGCAAAGGAACTCAAACTGAAAGAAATAAACTTGTCAAACTGTAGTTAATCACAATCTCTGAAACTTCTTTTAAATATTCTTAGGTATAATAGCAATATGGGTTTGTAAGTGAGGCATAGAATTGATGTAAGAAAGTCATTACATACATGTATATTCGTGGATATGTTTATGCTCTTAAAATGGGATCAGAAAAGGAAAGCTTAACAAAACCAGTAAAAAGCAAATGGCTTAAGTGGTTAGTTCAAGTACCACAGTGATTATAGATGACATAGTCTTTTCTCAGGATCCAAATATATTTTTCTGTTGGAGAAAGAAATACTGCCTGTATTCAGACACTTGTGCACTAGAGAAATTAAAAATTACGAATGTCTTCTGATTCCTTGCTCATATCTTACTGTCTATAATAAGAAGAGGAAGTTATTGTTTTATCTTGGGTCTCACGATAGGAATTATGTTAAGATTTTGTTTTAATGCTGAGAAATTCGGACTATATACTGTATATATGTTATGTGGTTAATTTAAATCATGTTATTGTTATTCAGTTGCTAAGTCATGTCCAGCTCTTTTTGACCCCATGGACTGCAGCTCCCCAGGCTTCCTTAAACATTCTGATAGAGATTTGAATCTGTTGACAGAAAAAAAGCAATAGAAAACTATTGTTATTTAGTATTAGGATAGCTAAAAATTTCAATTTTCCTTCAAGAAATGTGTAAAGTAAATAATGAAGTAGGTGATTTGCAAAAAAAGCAAAAACCATGTAGAGAGTAAGTTTATGAATTAACTTTGTCAAATTCAAAGTTATAGAATACATCTTTTGCTTTCCAGTAGCACATTGTCTTACTTTTAGTGTTAAGTATTGCTATTGCTTTGGTTGTATTTCCTGAACTTCACATTTATTTTTAGTGAAAATTAGAAGTCTGCTCAGAATCAGTTAACAGATACCTATTTTTTTTTTTTTGTTTTTTTTTGTTTTTTTTTTGTTTTTTTTTTACAAGCCAATTATCTTTAATGAATATCAATGCAAAAATACTCAATAAAACAGCAAATCAAATTCAACAATATATTAAAAAGGTCATACAATATGATCAAGTGGAATTTATTCCAGGATAAGTCAGAGAGAGAGACACACACACAAATATTGTATGATCTCACTTATACGCAAAATCTAAAACCAAACCCAGTGATACAGAGAACAGACTGTATTTGCCAGAAGCAAGGGTGGGGGATTGGGTAAATAGGTGAAAGTGTAAAAGATATAAACTTCCATTTATTTATAAGATAAAATAATCCTGTCTGTTCAGTTCAGTTCAGTCGCTCAGTCGTGTCAGGCTCTTTGTGACACGCCAGATACCTATTTTAAACCACAAGTAGATGTTTTAATGTTTTTGTGAATTAGAACATAATAAAGGATGGCAGCTGCATTTTAAGTTTTCTGCTTCAGCATACAGGCACCATATCATGAGAATACACTCGAAGATTCTTTTCTAGTTAAGAAAAAATTCTTCTCAAACAAAGTAGCAATTCACTTTCAGATCAAAAGCTATGTAAACAAAAATGGTAGGTTCATAAAACAAATAGTTAACAGATTTTTCAGTTGTTCTTCACTTTTTGTGGTAACAACTGTTGAGTGCTTATGTTGGACAATGTGGATACTAGGTAAAATAAGAAAGGTCTGTTGAAGGTTCTAATGGTGGGTTGCCATCAGTAAATATCTTTATTTTTTCTCTCATCATTGTTTCAAATTGTTACTCCTCCTCCTCAGTTTCTGTGTGATAGCTGGAGTAGATATCTTAGCTTTATCATTTATCTTGGATATTGAATTTATCACTTCACTTGAGCAACTACAAATACACTCTGACCTAAACCAAAATTTTTCTTCACATCCAGTTTGAAGCTCCTCTATCCTTGTGGATGAGAGTCAGCTGTGTGCAACTCTTTGTGACCCCCATGGACCATAACCCACCAGCCTCCTCTGTCCATGGGATTATCCCAACAAGAATAGTGGAGTGGTTACCATTTTCTCCTCCAGGGGCCCTTTCCAACCTGGGGTTTGAACCCATGTTTCTATACTCATCTAAGGCCTAGTTTTGTTATCTGCCATGAGAAAGGGAATTATTATTGGGTTATTTTCCTCTTTACTTTATTTCCACCTATTATTTTAAGTTCTTTTTGCCTCTTCCAAGATCAAATGGTACAAGAATGAGGAAAAGAAATACATGCTTTTTACTGACAAATGCTGCTGTAATTGAGCAGTGGGGCCCTTTTTGTGCAGGTATCAAAATGTGAGCTCTTCCTCCCTTGTGCATTTAAGACCATATTTATTCCCACCCACCCTATACACACACTCTGATTTCTGAAGGTGACAGTGCATTTGGCATCTTCTAGTCTTATGGCATACTTCATGTAGCACCCTTCTGTTTGGATATGCCTGAGACCTTCAGGCAGCATCCTTAGTCTGGCTCCTTTCGAAAGAGTTCCACATCTGCTGACCTTATAAGTTGTTATGTACTGTATCTTGTTTAACTCATGAATTAATTCTCATTGTTTTTTGTAAATTCCTATAGATACTCATGATGTTTGAATATAAAGAGAACTTTATTTCTTCTCAAAATGTATGTGTTTTATTTTATTTTTTAATTCACCAGGCTTCCCTGATGGCTCAGTGGTAAAAAATCCACCAGCAATGCAGGCGATAGTGGTTTTATCTCTGATTCGGGAAGATCCCATAGAGAAGGAAATGCAACCCACTCCAGTTTTCTTGCCTGGGAAATCCCTGGACAGAGGAGTTTGGTGGGCTACTGTCCATGGAGTCACAAAAGAGTCAGGCAGGACTTAGGGACTAAACAACTTGATACACTGGCTACAACTTACATTGCAATTCTGATAGACATGATGTGAATGACTAACTTGACTTGTTCCTGCTGCTGCTGCTGCTAAGTCGCTTCAGTCGTGTCCGACTCTATGCGACCCCATAGACGGCAGCCCACCAGGCTCTGCCGTCCCTGGGATTCTCTAGGCAAGAATACTGGAGTGGGTTGCCATTTCCTTCTCCAGTGCATGAAAGTGAAAAGTGAAAGTGAAGTCCCTCAGTCGTGTCCGACTCCATGCAACCCCATAGACGGCAGCCCACCAGGCTCCCTCGTCCCTGGGATTCTCCAGGCAAGAACACTGTAGTGGGTTGCCATTTCCTTCTCCAGTGCATGAAAGTGAAACGTGAAACTGAAATTGCTCAGCCGTGTCTGACTCTTAGTGACCCCATGGACTGCAGCCCACCAGGCTCCTCCATTCATGGGATTTTCCACGCAAGAGTACTGGAGTGGGGTGCCATCGCCTTCTCCAAGTAATGGGGAAATATTCAGTCTGTCACCATTATGTACAATCATAGTTGTAGGTTTTTTCATAGATGTTTCACTGAATGTTCCTTTTCATTTCTAAATTGTTGAGAGTGTTTGCAATGCATGAACTCTGGGTTTTGTCAAATGCTATTACTGCATCTACTGAGATGGTCTTGTGTGTGTTTCAACAATTATCCTGTTAATATGGTGATTTTATTCACTAAACAAACTACAGATATTCAAACTGTATTATCTTCTTTGTGTATTTCTGGATTCTCTTTGCAAAATATTTTAAAAATTTTTCAAGTAGAGATATTTGTCTGTTTTTTTTTTTTTTTCCTGGAGAAGTTTTGCCTGCTTTTGATAATAAGGTTTTTTTGACTTCATAGAATGTTTCTTCCTCCTCTATGTTCTGAAGGGCTCTGTATGAGTTTCATATTATTTCTCTTTCAGATGGTAGGTAGTATATACCAATGAGAACATTTGGTTTTGGAGTTCCTTTGTGGGAAAGTTCTGATTACCTATTGAAATACCCTGAAAGAGCTGGAGCTATTAAAATTTTAGAAAATTTATGTCTTTCCAGAATTTATTTAATTTCAGTATCAAATATATTGGTGTGACGTTACTTATAACATTTCTCTATTAATTTGTGGTCTCATATTTTATGTCTTTTCTTTCATTCCTAATATTAGTAATATGTTTTCAGAATTTTTTTTTATTAGTGGAGTTTGAAGTCTATCAATTTTATTGATTTTTTCCAAATTACCAGCCTTTGGCCTCCTTTTCCATTTATTCCTCATCAGTGTCATTGAATCTTACTTGTACCTTTTTATTTTTTTAATTGGTGCAAAACTGCTTTACGATGTTATGTTGATTTCTGCTGTACAGCAATACAAATCAGCCATAATTATACATATGACCACTCCCTTTTGTGCCCCCTCCCCTCCCCCATCCCACCACTCTAAGTCATCACAGAGCACCAGGCTTGACTCCCTGTGTTGTGTGATAGCTCCTTACCAGCTATCTCTTTTACCCATGATAGCGTATATATATCAGTGCTGCTTTCTCCGTTCATCCCACACTCTGCTTTCCTTCCTCCACTGTGTCTACAAGTCCATCCTCTGTATCTGTGTCTCTAGTCCTTCCCTGCAAATAGGTTCATTAGTACCCGCCCTTTTTCTAGATTGTATATATTTATGTGTTAATATGCAATATGTGTTTTTCTTTCTGGCTTACTCTGTATAACAGGCTCTAAGTTCACCAACCTCACGAGAACTGACTCAAATTCATTTTTTTTTTATGGCTGAGTAGCATTCCATTGTGTATATGTACCTCAACGTCTTTATCCATTCATCTGTAGGTGGACATCTAGGTTGCTTCCATGTCTTAACTATTGTGAACAGTGCTCCAGTGAACACTGGGCTGCGCGTGTCTTTCAGAATTGTGGCTTTATGCCACAGGGTATATGCCCAAGAGTGAGATTGCTGGGTCAGATGGTAGATTTATTTCTAGTTTGTTTTTTTTTTAAAGAAATTTCCATACTATTCTCCATAATGGCTGTATCAGATTACATTCCAAGCAACAGTGTAAAATGGTTCTCTTTTCTCCATATCCTCTTCAGCATTTATTGTTTGTAGGTTTTTTAATGATGGCCATTGTGACCAGTGTGAGGTGATATCTCATTGTAGTTTTGATGTGCATTTCTCTAATAATTAGTGATGTTGAGCATCTTTTTCATGTGTTTATTGGCCATCTGTATGTCTTCTTCAAAGAAATGTCTGTTTAGGTCTTACGCCCATTTTTTTTTTTTTATTGGACTGTTTTTCTGATTTTGAGCTGTATGTGCTGCTTTAATTTGGGACCCACTTTGCAGGCTGCCTCAGGTGTATGTTCCCTGCCCAGATCAGAAGGCACAAAAGTAGTGGCTTATTAGGGCTTATTTGCTCAGTTGGGGCTGGGGTGAGGCACGATTATGGAAGCCACGTTTGGGAGATGTGGGGAGCACCTGCTGTGATATAGGCCTGCAGGAAATTGCTGCAGCCTGAGGAGGGTCTTGTGCTCTTCTTGGGGAATTAGCTCTGGGTCCTGTGTCCCTCAGCAGAGCCAAGCAGAGCCAAGCTGCATAGACTCCCAGGAAGTAACCCATGCCCATTCAAGGCTCGGTGGCAGCTGCTACCTCTGGTGGTGGGTTGGTTGTGGCAGCATTTTGTCCCCTGCCTCAGGCACTTGCCCTGGCTTTGTCAGTGGCCAGTTGGCTTGAGTTCCTCCCTCTGGGATCATAAACTGCAGTCATGTCCAGTTGCACCTCTCATGCTCCTGCCTGCTTCGGTGGTAGCCAAGCAGGTTTGTCTACCTCTGGGTTGCAGAGTTCACAGATGCCTCTCATCCCACCTGTGGCATTCAGGAAGGTGGTTTCCTGCAGTCTGCTAGCTTGTGGTGCTAGAGGGTCCCCGTGGCAACTGTCTTTTGCCTCTCTGAGAGGCCCAGGCTTTTCCTTGGACTCCCTCGGCTGTGTTATACTAGCCCCCTCTTCACAGCATTCAATCCCGGTCCTCACCCTGGGGTCTGACCCCCTAAGCCTGAGCCTCCGCACCCATCTTCCATTCCATTCACTGCAGCTGGTGTGCAAGCTGATTCTTGACTGGGTAGTGCTGTTTGGCAACTGTCTCAGTGATAAATTCTCTCCATTTTGCTTTCTTATCACCTGTTTCTGCGTTCCCCTCTGAGGTTCCAAAGCTGCCCCCTGTCTCTGCCCCGAGGGGGTTTCTGAGAGTGTGGGGACGCTTTTCCTTCTTCATGGCTCCCTCCTTGAGGTGCAGGTCCCCTTGCCAAAATCCTGTCTTCTCTCTCTCTCTCTCTTTTTTTTTTTTTTTTTTGTCTTTATCTTTTGCCCTACCTCAGGCTATGGTTTTCCCAGTAGTCATGTATGGACATGAGAGTTGGACTGTGAAGAAGGCTGAGTACTGAAGAATTGATGCTTTTGAACTGTGGTGTTGGAGAAGACTCTTGAGAGTCCCCTGGACTGCAAGGAGATCCAACCAGTCCATTCTGAAGGAGATCAGCCCTGGGATTTCTTTGGAAGGAATGATGCTAAAGTTGACGCTCTAGTACTTTGGCCACCTCATGCGAAGAGTTGACTCATTGGAAAAGACTCTGATGCTGGGAGGGATTGGGGGCAGGAGGAGAAGGGGACAACAGAGGATGAGATGGCTGGATGGCATCACTGACTCGATGGACATGAGTCTGAGTTAACTCTGGGAGTTGGTGATGGACAGGGAGGCCTAGCGTGCTGCGATTAATGGGGTCGCAAAGAGTGGGACATGACTGAGCAACTGAACTGAACTGAACATACTAAGGAAATTGAGTTATCTTTCTGGACGTTTGGGGTCTTCTACCAGCATTCAGAAGATGTTCTAGAGAAGTTGTTCCACATGCAAACATACTTTTGATGTATTTATGGGGAGAAAAGTGATCTCATCTTACTCTTCAACCAGCTTGAAAGTCCCCTATCCTACTTGTATCTTTATTAAACCTTTCCTTTCATTTATTTTTTGTTTAATTTTTTACCCTTTGCCTAGCTTCCTAAGGCCAAAAGTTAGGTCAGGAGACTACAACCTATGGACTAGAGGCCAAATTCAGTTTACCACCTAGTTTTGGTGGGAATGCAAACTGGTACAGCCACTATGGAGAACAGTGTGGAGATTCCTTAAAAAATTGCAAATAGAACTACCTTATGACCCAGCAATCCCACTTCTGGGCATACACACCGAGGAAACCAGAATTGAAAGAGACACATGTACCCCAATATTCATCGCAGCACTGTTTATAATAGCCAGGACATGGAAACAACCTAGATGTCCATCAACAGATGAATGGATAAGAAAGCTGTGGTACATATACACAATGGAGTATTACTCAGCCATTAAAAAGAATTCATTTGAATCAGTTCTGATGAGATGGGTGAAACTGGAGCCAATTATACAGAGTGAAGTAAGCCAGAAAGAAAAACACCAATACAGTATACTAACACATATATATGGAATTTAGGAAGATGGCAATGACGACCCTGTATGCAAGACAGGAAAAAAGACACAGATGTGTATACCAGACTTTTGGACTCAGAGGGAGAGGGAGAGGGTGGGATGATTTGGGAGAATGGGAATTCTAACATGTATACTGTCATGTAAGAATTGAATCGCCAGTCCATGTCTGACGTAGGGTGCAGCTTGCTTGGGGCTGGTGCATGGGGATGACCCAGAGAGATGTTGTGGGGAGGGAGGTGGGAGGGGGGTTCATGTTTGGGAACGCATGTAAGAATTAAAGATTTTAAAATTTAAAAAAAATAAAAAATTAAAAAAAAAATAAAAAAAAAAATAACCTGAAAGTTGAGTGATTTCCACATTTTTTTAATGTTTGAAAAAATAAAAATAATACTTTGTGGATGTGAACATTTAATGAAACTCATTACACTTTTTATAAATAAAGGTTAATTTTAGACTGCAGTCCTTTTCATCCATTTGTGAATGCTTTCACACTACAATGGCAGAGATGTTAGTAACAATAGTAAACTACACACTCTATTATTTCCCATTTGACTCTTTATAAAAGAAAAACTGTAAACTCTTGTTTTAGATCATTGATTTTAAATTTTTGTTAGTTTGCTTCTGATATAAACATTTTAAGCTATAAATTTCCCTTTGAGAGCCATTTATCCCTGCAACACAAATTTTTAAATGTTGTTTTCAATTTTACTTAATTCAAACTACTTTCTAGTTTTCCTTTTGCTTTGATGACAGTGTGTTTAAAAATATATATATATTTTTTTATTTTTTCCTATAATTGTTTAGGGGTTTCCCAGATATCTTCCAGTTATTTGTTTCTAGTTTATTTTCACTGTGGTTTAAGAACATGCTCTGTGTGATTTCAGTTCTTTTAAATTTGATGAACTTAGTTTATGGCATATCATGTGACCTGTTTTGTTAAATGTTCCATGTATACTTGAAAATTATGCGTATTCTGCTATTTGAGGTTGCGGTTTCAACCTGTAAATATCAGTTAGGTCCATTTGGTTGATATGATTATTTATTTTTCCTGTTTGTTATAGATTATATTTTTGTTTGTATTATCAATGATTGGGAGGGGGACCTGGAAAATTCCAGTCATAATTCTGGTTGTGTTTCTCCATTCATTACTCTTGGCTTTTGTTTCTTGTAGTTTGTCACTCTATTATTGAGTGTGTCCACATGAAGGACTCTTAGGCCTCCTTGATTAATTTATTTCTTTGTCATTTCAAAATACCCCTTTCCCCCCTCTATTATTCCTGGCTATTATGTCATAATTTCCCCCTCTTCTTACTACAGCTTTTCTAGCTTCCTTATGCTCAGTGTTTTCAGGGTTTGTATTTTCCCGTTCTCTTGCATGCATGTGTGCTAAGTCACTTCAGTCATGTTCCACTCTTTGTGACCCCATGGACTGTTGCCCGCCAGGCTCTTCTGTTCATGGGTATCTCCAAGCAAGAATACTGGAGTGGGTTGCCATGCCCTCCTCCAGGGATCTTCCCCACCCAGAGATCAAACCCTTGTCTCTTAAGTCTCCTGCATTGCAAGTGAATTCTTTACCTCTAGTGCCCCCTGGAAGCTCTTCCATTCTCTTAATTTATATTGTATCTCTTTCTATATATTTAAAGTGTTTTCTTATATTCAGTCCTAAAATCTCTGTCTTTTATTTGCCGGTTAGACAATTTACATTTGATGTATATATCAGTATGTTTAGATTTATAGCAATGTTGCAATTATTAAAAGTTACATTTATGTTTGATTCCTTTTTATCTTTTCTTCCAGCAGAGACATTACTTTGCCAACAAAGGTCCGTCTAGTCAAGGCTATGGTTTTTCCAGTGGTCATGTATGGATGTGAGAGTTGGACTGTGAAGAACGCTGAGCACCAAAGAATTGATGCTTTTGAACTGTGGTGTTGGAGAAGACTCTTGAGAGTCCCTTGGACTGTAAGGAGATCCAACCAGTCCATTCTGAAGGAGATCAGCCCTGGGATTTCTTTGGAGGGAATGATGCTGAAGCTGAAACTCCAGTACTTTGGCCACCTCATGCGAAGAGTTGACTCATTGGAAAGACTCTGATGCTGGGAGGGGTTGGGGGCGGGAGGAGAAGGGGACGACAGAGGATGAGATGGCTGGATGGCATCACGGACTCGCTGGATGCAAATCTGGGTGAACTCTGGGAGTTGATGATGGACAGGGAGACCTGGCGTGCTGCAGTTCTTGGGGTCTCAAAGAGTCGGACATGACTGAGCAACTGAACTGAACTGAACTGAGTGTTTTAAAAAATGGCTTAATTATTCACTAGTTAGCATCTTAGCATTATATATATATATATGTGTATATATATATAATTTACACACAGATGTATATACATATCTTATGACAATCTCCCTTGAAAAATGCAAAATACCACCTTAATGTATATATATTCACACACAGATGTATATGCATATCTTATGACAATCTACCTTGAAATAATACAACAAAATACAACCTTAATGTATCATATGCATTATACATCCTTAAAAGAATGCTTCTATTCTCTATCATTCTTTATACTCTTATTCCTTATAATTTTTATATAACCATATATTTCACAATATATTATTTTAACTTGTACTTTAAAAACTCAGTTATCTTTTTAAAATATAAATAATATTTTGTAATTACTCACATATTTATAATTTCTGTTGTTTTTTTTTATTCCTTTGGGAAATTCCAAGATAAAAAATTTAATGATGATAAATTCACTTCCTTCTCCTTTTCTGGAAAGGTTTTTATTCCACTTTAATTTTTGAATGATATTTTGGCCAGATATAAAATTTTAGATTAATAGATTTTCCTCTTTACCTTAAAATGTTTTCCATTTTCTCTGGGTTTCAGTATTTACTATGAGAAGGCTCAGTCACTCTTATTTTGTGTCTCTGCACATAATGTATCTTGTTTTCCATGCTTCTAGTTTTCATAACAGAAAAGGCAATGGCACCCCACTCCAGCACTCTTGCCTGGAAAATCCATGGACGGAGGAGCCTGGTAGGCTGCAGTCCATGAGGTCGCTAAGAATCGGACACGACTGAAGTGACTTAGTAGCAGCAGCAGCCTCAGTAGCAGTTTTCATAAATGTAGTTATAATATGCCTTGATATGGTATGTGTGTACATTTCCTGTCTCCAGTTCGTTGAGCTTTTAGGATTGATAGGCTTATAATTTTTAAAAATTAAATTTGGATATTATTCCACCATTATTTCTTAAAATACATTTCTGTAGTCTGCTTAATGCTAAGATGCTAATTACAGTTGACCCTTGAACAGCACTGGGGTTCGGTACACCAAGACCACTCCCTTTATACATAACTTAAGTTCAGTTGCTCAGTCATGTCTGACTTTGCGACCCCATGCACTGCAGATGAGTCAGCTCTTCGCATCAGGTGGCCAAAGTATTGGAGTTTCAGCTTCAACATCAGTCCTTCCAATAAATACCCAGGACTGATCTCCTTTAGGATGGACTGGTTGGATCTCCTTGCAGTCCAAGGGACTCTCAAGAGTCTTCTCCAACACCACAGTTCAAAAGCATCAATTCTTCTGCACTCAGCTTTCTTTATAGTCCAACTCTTACATTCATTCATGACTACTGGAAAAACCATAGTTTTGACTAGATGGACTTTTGTTGGCAAAGTAATGTCTCTGCTTTTTAATATGATGTCTAGGTTTATCATAACTTTCCTTCCAAGGAGAAAGCATCTTTTAATTTCATGGCTGTAATCACCATCTGCAGTGATTTTGGCCCCCCAAAATAAAGTTAGCCACTGTTTTCACTGTTTTCCCATCTATTTGCTGTGAAGTGATGGTACCAGATGCCATGATCTTAGTTTTCTGAATTTTGAGCTTTAAGTCAACTTTTTCACTCTCCTCTTTTACTTTCATCAAGAGGCTCTTTAGTTCTTCTTTACTTTCTGCCATAAGAGTGGTGTCATCTGCATATCTGAGGTATTGATATTCCTCCCATCAATCTTGAATCCAGCTTGTGCTTTTCCAGCCCAGCGTTTCTCATGATGTACTCTGCATAGAAGTTAAATAAGAAGAGTGACAATATACAGCCTTGACAGACTCCTTTTCCTATTTGGAACCAGTTTGTTGTTCCATGTCCAGTTCTAACTGTTGCTTCCTGACCTGCATACAGGTTTCTCAAGAGGCAGGTCAGGTGGTCTGGTATTCCCATCTCTTTCAGAATTTTCCACAGTTTGCTGTGATCCAGACAGTCAAAGGCTTTGGCATAGTCAATAAAGCAGAAATAGATATATTTCTGGAACTCTCTTGCTATTTTGATTTTTCAGTGGATGTTGGCAATTTGATCTCTGGTTCCTCTTCCTTTTCTAAAACCAGCTTGAACATCTGATATGACTTTTTTTTTGTTTCATTAGAAACAAAGTTTTATTTAAGGTAGAGACAACACGACTTCTTAAAAGCCTATCTCCTGAAAACCTAAATTGCCTACTATTGGGTGGAAGACTTATTGATAACATGAACAGATAATTAACTTATTGTCTGTTACGTGATCTATATACTGTATTCTTAGAATAAAGTAAGGTTGAGAAATGTTAAGAAGATCATAAGGAAAATTCATTTATAGTACTGTACTGTATTTATTGTTAATGTAATTCTATACCGTCTGTTTACAAGTTGAATCATCTGTCAGTCTCTGCATCAATATTATTTGTATGATAGTGTTAACAGATTTGTGAGGGTGAGTGTTGAAGAGGACTCTCCTTTGTGGGCCTTTGTTCTTGGTAAGGACACAAAGAAGAATCTGAGGTCTTACCCATAGCAAAAACAAGTTCATTGAATAAAGAACAAAAAGAGCAGAAAGAAAAAAAAAGAGCACCTCAAGGGAGAGGTGGACCATGCAAGGAGAGGCACTGGTACCAGAATGAAGAGGTACAGGATTTTCAAGACAGTGCTTTTACATATTTATTTAGGCAGGCATGGACTGACAGTTTTGACTGACAGTTGCAAGTTACATAACAGCAGGCTCTGTTGTACATGTCTTTCCCATAATTCAGTCTTTTATAATCAGATGTATGCATATATAGAATATTTATGAACCCTTAGTGGGCTGCTGGCTGCCTAAGTTCACTGGAGAACACAGCTGTGCAGCAAGGTCACATTTGGAGAAAACCCTGTGTTTAGTTTGTATCCACTATGTGCCTAGGGTGTGTACATATGCCAGGAACTGGATAAGTCTCTGTGGTTATTTTGTAGCATATCTACGAGCTCCCTTGGGCTGTATTGGGCTTCCCTGATAGCTCAGACGGTAAAGCATCTGCTTGCAATGCGGGAGACCTGGGTTTGATCCCTGGGTCAGGGATCCCCTGGAGGAGGAAATGGTAACCCACTCCGGTACTCTTGCCTAGAAAATTCCATGGACAGAGGAGCCTTGTAGGCTACAGTCCATGGGGTCGCAAAGAATCGGACACGACTGACCGACTTCACTTCACTTTTTGGGCTGTATTAGGGTGACTGAGTGACTTCACTTTCACTTTTCACCTTCATGCATTGGAGAAGGAAATGGCAACACACTCCAGTGTTCTTGCCTGGAGAATCCCAGGGACGGGGGAGCCTGGTGGGCTGTCGTCTCTGGGGCACACAGAGTTGGACACGACTGAAGCGACTTAGCAGCAGCAGCAGCAGGGCGTGTCTGGGGTGGGGCTAGAGATCAACTTGTACTGCTCATGCCTAACTTCCTAACTAACAGTACAAAGCACTCTAGATAATATATTACTAACACTAGACATAATAAATGAAAATGTGAAGAAGAAATTTATATTTGTTTACAAGTATAATGAATTGAGTCTTGATAATGAAGATGTATGGATGTGAGAGTTGGACTGTGAAGAAAGTTGAGCGCTGAAGAATTGATGCTTTTGAGCTGTGATGTTGGAGAAG
Source organism: Capra hircus (assembly GCF_001704415.2). NCBI lineage: Eukaryota > Metazoa > Chordata > Mammalia > Artiodactyla > Bovidae > Capra > Capra hircus. The sequence continues at coordinate 28,241,542 of NC_030813.1, forward strand.
ACTCTTGAGAGTCCCTTGGACTGCAAGGAGATCCAACCAGTCCATTCTAAAGGAGGGCAGTCCTGGGTGTTCTTTGCAAGGACTGATGCTGAAGCTGAAACTTCAATACTTTGGCCACTTCATGCGAAGAGTTGACTCACCTGAAAAGACCCTGATGCTGGGAGGGATTGCGGGCAGGAGGAGAAGGGGATGACAGAGGATGAGATGGCTGGATGGCATCACTGACTTGATGGACATGAGTCTGAGTGAACTCAAGGAATTGGTGATGGACAGGGAGGCCTGGCATGCTGCAATTCATGGGGCCGCAAAGAGTCACACACGACTGAGCAACTGAACTGAACTGAATGAAGAAACATGATTACTTTATGCTTTATTGCTTCCTGATAACTTAGTTACAAACTAATGAATGAATGATTATAAAATTTTTATGACATACAGTATTACAGTCAAATCCATAGTAAAATACTGGAAACACTGTTACATTATTTTAAAGCCACTCACCTGTGATGTTAGGCTGAAATGCAGTTTCTCCAATTATGAGAAAGAGGCATACAGTATTATAAAATAATTATTTGAAAGCAAAGTTATAAAACAGTAAAAAAACAGCACATTATTAATTTTATATTAAATATCATCATCCCATGCCTATGTAAGCATAGGCTATCCACTTCAATACAAGTCGTGCAAACAGTGTTCTATGCAGTGAATTTTTCAGTTCGGTTCGGTCACTAAACTATGTCTGACTCTTTGCGACCCTATGGACTGTAGCACCCCAGGTTTCCCTGTCCATCACCAACTCCCGGAACTTGCTCAAACCCATATCCATTGAGTTCATGATGCCATCCAACCATGTCATCTTCTGTCATCCCCTTCTCCTTCCACCTTCAATCATTCTCAGCATCAGGATCTTTTCCAGTGAATCATTTCTTCGCATCAGGTGGCCAAATATTGGAGCTTCAGCTTCAGCATCAGTCCTTCCAGTGAATACAGGGTTGATTTCCTTTAGACAGTGACAATCATGATGATGAAACAAAAACTCTCATACATTTCTGGCCTTACCATTATTGAATTTTCACATGAAGGTACATGCATACAGCATTTAAGTTTTTTAGCTATATGGTGTAATGATTACTTACTATTCCTCATGTGGAAATGGATAATGGTAAAGGTCTTCATCCTTATTGTCTCCACCTTAATTAGGCTGGGGAGGAGGAAGAGGAAGAGTGTTGGTTTTGCTGTCTCTGGTAGCAGAGGTACAATAGCTGGAGAAAGTGAAACTTCAGGCAGGAGAAACAGGCACTCGTGGTGTAACTTTATGAAAATACATCATAATTTGTCTGATTTTTTGCTTTTTCATTTCTCTAAAATTGTTTCTGTACGGTTCCACCACTTGCTGTAGTCTTTTTGCCATATTGTAGGAGGATCAGTATCATAAAAGAAGTCAAATTCAGTCTTGAATAGTCAGAACACTTCTACTAGATTGTCAATTTGTTTTTCTTGCACTCCTATATCTTCTTCCTCGTTGTCTGACACTGCTTTGGAAGTACTCATCTTCATCGAGGTATCTCTGTTAATTCCTCTGGTTCATTATTCCTTGAATTTCTCTAGGATGCATGCATCCTTCACCCTCATCTTTTTTTTCCCAAATCCACAATCTATTTCATCATTTCCTTAACTGGCTCTGTTGTAAATCCTGTAAAGTCATTCATAATTTTTGGACAGTTTTCTGTAGCAGGAATTTACTTTTTTGGACTTGATGGCTTTCACAGCTTTTTATACCAATTATGACATTTTCAGTTATATAATACTTCAGACTTTTATAATGTTCTCTCTATTGGAATAGTCCTCTCCATAGAATACGGTGTATAATGAGTCTTAAAAGTCTTTATGACCCACTAACCCAGAGGTTGAATCAGAAAGGTTGTGTTTGGGGGCAAGCAGATCACTTTGATGCCTTTGCTGTTAAACACATGGGGTTCTTGGTGGCCAGGGGCGTTGTTCAATATCACAAAAGCTTTAAGAGGCAGTTCCTTACAGACAGGGTACTTCTTGACTTCAGGGACAAAGCATAAACAGAACCAGCTCAGAAAGAGGATTCACATTGTCCAGGCCTTCTTGTTGTGGTACAGCCAAAAAACTGCAGCTTGTGCTGACCTTTTCCTTTCGAGGTACTAGTGTTGATATGACTGCATTTGAGTATCCCTGTATGCCTTAAATCCTGGTGAGCAATTCACTTCCCTACTAATAAATGTCCTTTGTGGCATTTTTTTTTTTCCCCAAAATAGGGCACTTCTCTATGCATTTAAAACCTATTCAGGCAGATATCCTTTCTCCTTAATGGTTTTCCAAAAAGCATCTGGGAACTTATCTGCTGTGTGTTGGTCTGTGGAAACTGCTTCTGCTCTTATCTTGACATTGTTTTAAGCCAGGCTTCTTTTTAAAATTATCAAATGATCTTTTACTGGCATTAACTTCTCTACCTTTAGATCCTTCACCTTCTTTTTGCTTTAAGTTTTTATATAATTTACTTGATTTTTAATCAAATCATTTTAGAGTCTATAGGTATGCCTTTCTTATAGCAATCCTGCACCTCCATAAAAACTGTGTTTTCAATAGGAGATTAAAAGTTATTCCCCATAATATTCATTTTTGTGCCTGCTGGCATAGCTGCAGCTACAGCTTCAAAAATTTCCTTTTATTTTTTAATGTTTGTCCTTATGCTGTATTTATTTATGTTTAAATGATAGGCAGTGGCAGCTGTAGACCTCAATCTATAGTACGTAATCAAGCAATTCCACTTCTTCTTGTAATATCATGACTTTTCTCTGTTTCTTGGTAGCACATCTAGCATTACTAGTGGCACTTCATATGGGTTTCTTGGTGTTATTCAGAGTTTACTGCATGGCAGTAAACACAATGAAAATACATGTAAACTGAGAGATACTTTATTGTGATATGCAACTTATTGGAGAGTTTTACTGCTTACATGGAGATGATTAGTATTACATGATGTTTTAAGCTAATGCTCTCAATACTTGACCTCACCACAATAGCAATAGGAAGTGGTTATGAAATTATTACCGTGATGCAGTATGTAAAGCAGTTAGTTTTATTTAGTTATGAGTTACTACATCTGTTTAAATGTCTATCCACTGCAAATGGCACCATGTAAGGTCTGTAAGTGTTTGTGTGCATAGAATTTGATAAATGTTAACTTTTTATAGTAGATGTGTGTGTGCTTTATGATAGTAAATGATAATATGAATTAGTATTTGTATTTTATGCATTCATGACATACCTTTATCTTAATATTTTTGATATTTACAGGCTATGAGGTTCATCTTCAAGTTTATTTACATTGTTGCAAATCTCCAAAATTTTTTCCAATATATTTATTTATTTTTTAAAATCACATGTAAGTGGACCTATTCAGTTCACAGCTGTGTTGCTCAGGGGTCAACTGTGTATTATTTTTGCAGTGCTTTGAATTATTCTGTAGGTCTAGAGCTCAATTCTTTTGGATAGATTGTATTACTGTTCTTCCAAGATTACTGATCCTTTGTTTCCCCTTGCAATGCCAAATCTACTCTTAGTTTCACCCAATAAAAGTTTAATTTTAGATAATCTAGTTTTTATATCTAGAAATTTTGGGAGGTGTTTTAAAAAATATTCCATTTCTATTTATTAGGCTTCTATTTTATGAATACTTATGTATATTTAGAATAGCTCTTTTAGCATTTTTTGATGAATCTATCATCCCGTAATTTCTGGGTCTTTTTTAAAGTCAATTTTGTCCTGATTTTGTGTCACAGTTTCTGGCTGTTTGTGTAGTAATTTTGATTGGGTGTTGAACATTGTAATTTTATTAGGTTTGGTTTTTTAAAATTTTTTTGCCCTGAAACTGATTTTTTTTTCATATAAAATATTTATTCAAATTTTTTGCAATTAGAGGGTTCTTGAAACCAATTAAAACCATTATTCTTAAAACTGGAATGATTTATTCTTAAAAACATATGTTGGAAGCGTTGTCATGTATGAGACTATATCTGCCAGGCTTGATGAGACCGCAGCTGGTTAACTGCTGTAGATAAAATAAAAATGAAAGTGAACAACAGCAAAAAGGCAGCAGAATGAGGGTCTTTGTCTGCTTTAAAAAAAAACGCATACCAGTCACCACTTTCGGCATGCAAAATTTGGAAGTGCTATGTTACGCCCCACCTCTACGGGCCCTGTCTTTGAAAGACTATGCTTTGAAAATGAGGGTGAAGTTTCAAAATGTGCTAAAATATTTCAGGAATAAATTTTGAAGTGAAGGAAGATATAAACAAACTTCTTCAAGTTATAGCACCCCAAATTCCAGCTAAGATTAAAGATGCTTATAATAGAATGTTAACTTTAATATCAGAATTGTATTCTGTTTTTTTTTTTAATTTTTTAAATTTTAAAATCTTTAATTCCTACATGCGTTCCCAAACATGAACCCCCCTCCCACCTCCCTCCCCACAACATCTCTCTGGGTCATCCCCATGCACCAGGCCCAAGCATGCTGCACCCTACGTCAGACATGGACTGGCGATTCAATTCTTACATGACAGTATACATGTTAGAATTCCCATTCTACCAAATCATCCCACCCTCTCCCTCTCCCTCTGAGTCCAAAAGTCCGTTATACACATCTGTGTCTTTTTTCCTGTCTTGCATACAGGGTCGTCATTGCCATCTTCCTAAATTCCATATATATGTGTTAGTATACTGTATTGGTGTTTTTCTTTCTGGCTTACTTCACTCAGTATAATTGGCTCCAGTTTCATCCATCTCATCAGAACTGATTCAAATGAATTCTTTTTAATGGCTGAGTAATACTCCATTGTGTATATGTACCACAGCTTTCTTATCCATTCATCTGCTGATGGACATCTAGGTTGTTTCCATGTCCTGGCTATTATAAACAGTGCTGCGATGAACATTGGGGTACATGTGTCTCTTTCAATTTTGGTTTCCTCGGTGTGTATGCCCAGAAGTGGGATTGCTGGGTCATAAGGTAGTTCTATTTGCAATTTTTTAAGGAATCTCCACACTGTTCTCCATAGTGGCTGTACTAGTTTGCATTCCCACCAACAGTGTAGGAGGGTTCCCTTTTCTCCACACCCTCTCCAGCATTTATTGCTTGCAGATTTTTGGATCGCAGCCATTCTGACTGGTGTGAAGTGGTACCTCATTGTGGTTTTGATTTGCATTTCTCTAATAATGAGTGATGTTGAGCATCTTTTCATGTGTTTGTTAGCCATCTGTATGTCTTCTTTGGAGAAATGTCTATTTAGTTCTTTGGCCCATTTTTTGATTGGGTCATTTATTTTTCTGGAATTGAGCTGCAGAAGTTGCTTGTATATTTTTGAGATTAGTTGTTTGTCAGTTGCTTCATTTGCTATTATTTTCTCCCATTCAGAAGGCCCTGAAACTGATTATTTGGATAAATTTTACCTCTGTTTGTTTTTAAGCTTTGTTATTGCATGAATATTCATAGGAGTCAAAGAGTATCTTCACTCCAGAACAATCTCAGCACTGATCTCCACTGATAACTGTAGTGTCTCTACCTGTGGTCGGTTGAAGCGTGAATGTCTGCCTGCCCTGTGTGAGTTCTTGGAATTGCTGTGCATACACATCGTTGGTCTTTCTTTGTCCTGTCTTTTAGAGTTTTGCTCCATGTATGCATAGCCTAGTACACAGCCTAGTACAAAGACTCAGGAATCTCTAAACAAATTTCCAGAGTCGTCTGTGAACATAGTTCCCTCCTCTCTAGAACTCTGACTTACACTTCTAGGTGACACAGACTCCCGAGAAACCTGCACTTCATCTTCCCATTTGGCAGGTCAAAATGCCAGGGCGTTTTGGATTTCCCTTTTTGCATTAATGGTCTAAATTTTCTCTAGGAAAGAAATGGAGACTTGTTTGTCTCATTTGATTTATATTCCATCTTTCAAGGATTGCAAACCTGCGCTGTATCTTGTCTGATGTCTTGAAACGGTTTCATGTATTTTGTGTAGTTTCTGGTTGTTTATGGGGAGAAGTTCTGTCCTTGTTTTTTTTCTTCATGGATCATAGCAGAAATTTGTTGTATAACATTGATATAAGAATAAATCTTAAAGCTTAAGACCTATATTAATGGTAAAGCCTTTGTGATATTAGTTCTAACAGTGAAGTTAAGGCTTGAGATAGTGGTAAAGCATGGAGTTTACAGTCTGATACACCTGTATTTGGATGTTGGATAAGTTACTTAATCTTCTGAATTTCAATTTCTTCCTTATAATTTGTTATTATAAAACCTTAGGTTTTTATGAGGGTTTAATGAGGTTTTAGACCTGCCTCTTAGCTTGCTGTTATTTTAGATTTGATGTATGAAATCAAAAAAGATAAAAATGTAATCTAAAAATGGTTATATTGTTTTTATTCACAATTTGAGCAATTTAATGCATTTAAATTATAAAACTCATCATTCTCAAGTATAAATGAGAAGAAAATAAATTGATGTTTGCTATAAGTTTAATTTCACTTATTATGTCCTCTGCAAGATTCAACAATAAATCAAGCACAAATTCACAAGCACATGGTTTGTCAGCTACAGAGCAGAAATCTTTCATTTCTGTTAGTTGCATGTGTACCTAAGCTCAATTTTCACATCACACATATCTAAGTAGAAAACTGTTTTTAATCAACATGTTGTAATTTGCCTTCTCAGAAGAATCTGTATTTTTATAATTGTAGTATTTATTTGTTTATCTGCTATAGGCTCTGTCCTTTCAGCTATACTTTGATGAAAATGATAAAGGTGATCAGTAAAAATATATTGGGTGTCCAAAGGTTTGTTGGGGCTTTCTGTAATGGTTTATGGACAGACCTGAATGAACTTTTTGGCCAACTCTATAAAATAGGGAAAATAAAGTACAATCTAAAAATATTCCCCTTATGCTCTGTAATGAACAGAGGGGTGGAATGGGGGGAAGGGAGGTTCAAGAGGGAGGGGGTGTATGTACATGTATGGCTGATTCACACTGTTGTACACTAGAAATTAGCACAACATTTTGAAGCAATTATATACCATTAGAAAAGGCAGGATAAAAAACATTCCCTTTCAGTTTGATTGTAACTGTTGCTGCCTTCCCTTCACTCGCCCTTTGCTCCCTTTTGAGGAGAAAGTTAGAGTACATGACAGTTTGTGAAAGATTGTAAGTTGTTTGTGACAAAATAAAATCAGAGAACCTTTGGTAACTAAGGATAAATTCATTCCTTAAGCGAGTCTGACTGTTCACCATGTGCCAGATGTGCTACAGGTCTGAAGATGCAGTGGTGAAAAGCAAAGCTTTATTGTCATGAAGATTAATCACTAAAGCTAACACTTACACAGTGTTTACTGTGTTCTAAGTACTTTTAAAATAATTAACTTAAACTTCAGAACAATCCTATGTGATAGGTATCCTTATTATTGCCGGAGACATTGAGGCACAAATGTCATTAATTTGTCCCAACTCCCACAGTTAGTAATAGGCAGAGCCGTAATTAAAACCTAGCACATCAGACTGCAAAGCCCATATTCATATATGTACTAGTGCAGAGAGAGAGAAAGAGAGGTCATATTAAATATATGCTGATGTGCTCAATCTTGGCCGACTCTTTGCAACCCCATGCACTGTAGCCCGCCAGCTTCCTATGTCCATGGGTTTTTCCAGGCACGAATACTGGAGTGGGTTGCCATTTCGTTCTCCCATATTGAGAAGGAAATGGCAATCCACTCCAGTACTATTGCCTGGAAAATCCCATGGGCAGAGGAGCCTGGTAGGCTACAGTCCATGGGGTCGCAAAGAGTCAGACACGACTGAGCGACTTCACTTTCACTTTTCTCCCATATTAAAAATAAAGCAGTAAAATACAGTCTGTTCTTCAAATCCACAGGTTTCGCTTGTGCATATGGGGGCTGACTGTACTATGCCATTTTATATAAAAGACTTGAGCATTGGCAGATTTTGGTATCTGCAGGGGGTCCTGGAACCAATGCCCCACAAACACTGAGGGAATAATTAGATAATTATTCATGTCATGGAGTAAAATACAACAGGGGAGAAAAATAAGGGAAAACGTATACGGGGAAACTGTTTTAAAGAAACTTATCAATCAATGTAATTCACCACATTAACAAACTGAAAAATAAAAACCATATGATTATCTCAATAGATGCAGAGAAGGCCTTTGACAAAATTCAACATCCATTTATGATAAAAACTCTCCAGAAAGCAGGAATAGAAGGAACATACCTCAACATAATAAAAGCTATCTATGACAAACCCACAGCAAACATTATCCTCAATGGTGAAAAATTGAAAGCATTTCCGCTAAAGTCAGGAACAAGACAAGGGTGTCCACTTTCACCGCTACTATTCAACATAGTTCTGGAAGTTTTGGCCACAGCAATTAGAGCAGAAAAAGAAATAAAAGGAATCCAAATTGGAAAAGAAGAAGGAAAACTCTCACTGTTTGCAGATGACATGATCCTCTACATGGAAAACCCTAAAGACTCCACCAGAAAATTACTAGAGCTAATCAATGAATATAGTAAAGTTGCAGGATATAAAATCAACACACAGAAATCCCTTGCATTCCTATACACGAATAATGAGAAAGTAGAAAAAGAAATTAAGGAAACAATTCCATTCACCATTGCAACGAAAAGAATAAAATACTTAGGAATATATCTACCTAAAGAAACTAAAGACCTATATATAGAAAACTATAAAACACTGATGAAAGAAATCAAAGAGGACACTAATAGATGGAGAAATATACCATGTTCATGGATCGGAAAAATCAATATAGTGAAAATGAGTATACTACCCAAAGCAATTTACAAATTCAATGCAATCCCTATCAAGCTACCAGCCATATTTTTCACAGAACTAGAACAAATAATTTCAAGATTTGTATGGAAATACAAAAAACCTCGAATAGCCAAAGCAATCTTGAGAAAGAAGAATGGAACTGGAGGAATCAACTTGCCTGACTTCAGGCTCTACTACAAAGCCACAGTCATCAAGACAGTATGGTACTGGCACAAAGACAGACATATAGATCAATGGAACAAAATAGAAAGCCCAGAGATAAATCCACACACATATGGACACCTTATCTTTGACAAAGGAGGCAAGAATATACAATGGAGTAAAGACAATCTCTTTAACAAGTGGTGCTGGGAAAACTGGTCAACCACTTGTAAAAGAATGAAACTAGATCACTTTCTAACACCCCACACAAAAATAAACTCAAAATGGATTAAAGATCTAAATGTAAGACCAGAAACTATAAAACTCCTAGAGGAGAACATAGGCAAAACACTCTCAGACATAAATCACAGCAGGATCCTCTATGATCCACCTCCCAGAATTCTGGAAATAAAAGCAAAAATAAACAAATGGGATCTAATTAAAATTAAAAGCTTCTGCACAACAAAGGAAAATATAAGCAAGGTGAAAAGACAGCCTTCTGAATGGGAGAAAATAATAGCAAATGAAGCAACTGACAAACAACTAATCTCAAAAATATACAAACAACTTCTGCAGCTCAATTCCAGAAAAATAAACGACCCAATCAAAAAATGGGCCAAAGAACTAAATAGACATTTCTCCAAAGAAGACATATGGATGGCTAACAAACACATGAAAAGATGCTCAACATCACTCATTATTAGAGAAATGCAAATCAAAACCACAATGAGGTACCACTTCACACCAGTCAGAATGGCTGCGATCCAAAAATCTGCAGGCAATAAATGCTGGAGAGGGTGTGGAGAAAAGGGAACCCTCCTACACTGTTGGTGGGAATGCAAACTAGTACAGCCACTTTGGAGAACAGTGTGGAGATTCCTTAAAAAATTGCAAATAGAACTACCTTATGACCCAGCAATCCCACTGCTGGGCATACACACTGTGGAAACCAGAATTGAAAGAGACACATGTACCCCAATGTTCATCGCAGTACTGTTTATAATAGCTAGGACATGGAAACAACCTAGATGTCCATCAGCAGATGAATGGATAAGAAAGCTGTGGTACATATACACAATGGAGTATTACTCAGCCATTAAAAAGAATTCATTTGAATCAGTTCTGATGAGATGGATGAAACTGGAGCCGATTATACAGAGTGAAGTAAGCCAGAAAGAAAAACACCAATACAGTATACTAACACATATATATGGAATTTAGGAAGATGGCAATGATGACCCTGTATGCAAGACAGGGAAAGAGACACAGATGTGTATAATGGACTTTTGGACTCAGAGGGAGAGGGAGAGGGTGGGATGATTTGGGAGAATGACATTCTAACATGTATACTATCATGTAAGAATTGAATCACCAGTCTATGTCTGATGCAGGATACAGCATGCTTGGAGCTGGTGCATGGGAATGACCCAGAGAGAAGTTATGGGGAGGGAGGTGGGAAGGGGGTTCATGTTTGGGAACGCATGTAAGAATTAAAGATTTTAAAATTAAAAAAAAAAAAAGAAACTTATCAAGGCATTTGAGTAAACCTGTTGGGGAAAAATATATATATATTTTTTTAAGGTATATAATGTATGTGTTTATATACGTGCGTAAGTTATGTGTATATATATATATATTCTATTTAAAGAATAGAGGCTAAACAATAAAAAAGGCTAAAAATGTCATGTCATTACACAAATTAGCTTAGGACATCTGTTTAATTTGCAGATACTATGTTTAAATATAACTGCTTCTGTCAATCAACATTAATGTAAACTCAAAAATATCCAAAATATTCAAGTAGCTGTTACTAATGGAAGATTTCAGTGACTTATAAATGGGAGCAAAACAGCTTGTTTTCTTAAATTTGTGGATGATTGCTAATACATTCTTTGGTGATCAATTCTAGTCATAAAATTAAGTGTGACTGATCATTATGAAGTGTGCACTAATGATGATTAATTGTACTGACTAAACACACTGTTAAAGCCTGCAATGATTCAACTTGTCAATGTTGAAAAACCTTAAATGCAATAATAAGCTGATTCAACTTGTTTTGTTTAAGCATAACATTTTTCTGGGTTTCAGTTAATACTTTGGTCACCTGATGTGAACAGCCGACTCATTGGAAAAGACCCTGATTCTGGGAAAGATTGAGGACAGGAGGAGAAGGGGATGACAGAGGATGAGATGGCTGATGGCCTCATCAATGCAAAAATATAGTTGCATAGACACCTAAATAACTTACAAATGATGACTGCTATTTAATATGGCTTTCTGAATGAATATATCTTAATAAATGCCAAACACATCATGATTTGGTTAATAATAATATACTTTGTAAGAAAAGAGTTTAATCATCACAGAATAAGAAGTTGTATGTTCAGTTGTTTGTTTTTTCCTGTACCTAATATTTTGCATAATATTGGCATTTGTTTTACCCTAAGTCAGTTAACTTGCAGAAGTATAAGCAAGACGTTAAAGCACATAAAGAAAAAATAAAATGATTTTAAATGAAAACCATGAGTGCTGGAGAAGGAAGGTCTATGAACAAACAGAACTTTGGTGGAATTTCTCAACTCCAGCATTGGTCTCATTTTGGGATGGATGACCTTTCATCTTGGAAGACTGTCACAGACATTGTAAGATATTTAACATCATTCCTATCCTCTACCCAGTAGATGCCAGTAGAATTTCCTTACCCATCAACCTAGTCATGACAACCAAATATCTTTTTAGACTTGGCCAAATGTCCCCTGGGAGACAAAATACCCATGGTTAAGAATATCAGTATTAAAAATGCCTTCTTGTATTAATTCTTATTATATTAATAATAGTAAGTAGATTCTTGCATGTTCATGCTCAGTTGTGTCTGACTTTTTGTGACCCCATGGATTGTAGTCCCCCAAGCTCCTCTGTCCATGGGATTTCCCAGGCAAGAATACTGGAGTGGGTTGCCATTTCCCTTTCAGGGGATCTTCCCAACCCAAAGACTGAACCTGAGTCTCTTGTATCTCCTGCTTGGCAGGTGAATTCTTTACCACTGAGCCACTTGGAAAGCCCAATAAATAGATTAGCAAATTTATTTATTAAGAACAAATTATATTCCAAGTGTTTTGATAGGTGCTAAAATATATATCACTTTATTCATTTCATCTGTTATATGAGGAAGCACTCTTGTGATGGTTGTTTGAGAGATATGGGAACTGACCTCCAAGAGACTGACTTGCATGTCCAGAGCCCTAGAGCCAGTAAATAGCAGAGAAAGCATTTGAAGTCAGCAAGCCATAGCTGTCTGATTTCAGGAATTATCCTCTCAGACAGTTTTCTTCATTTTCCTCATTTACTTAAAGTTTGAATTTAAAATGATTTCTGTGGATTCAAGAATCAAATGTAAAAAGATAAAATTATAGCCAATAAAAATGGTTTAGACTTTTTATAGAACCCGGTAAATACTATGGATGACATTTAGAATATGCAAAATACACATTATACCTTTCACTGCTGCTGCTGCTAAATGACTTCAGTCGTGACATACTCTTTGTGACCCTATGGATTGTAGCCCACCAGGCTCTTCTCTCCAAGGGATTCTCCAGACAAGAATCCTGGAGTGGGTAGCCATGCCCTCCTGCAAGTTATCTTCCTGACCAAGGGATCAAACCCATGTCTCTTTATATCTACCTGCATTGGCAGTCAGGTTCTTTACCACTAGCGCCACCGGGGAAGCCCAATACCACATCACATCATTCATCAGTTGGTACTTGGGAAAGTGTTTCACTGCTTACTGGGTTTGGCTACAAATCCAAGGGGGAGGAACACATGGGCAGGAGAACCTCTCAAGAAGTTGTCAAACCCTAAATACTGGGACAAAGGCAAAAAATAAAGATAAGCTAAACTGAGTGGGAAAAAAAGGCCTCATGCCTCTCTGTAGAGAGTATGTTAAACTTGCCAGACTAACAGAATAAAATAGAAACGTCTGTCATTCTCTGTTAACCATACATGCTTACTGCCTCAGTTTTCATGGGTCAAGGACAATCTGAAATCCAGGTATTCACCTGGACCAATTTCTCATCAGAGCCTGGACTAGAGAAAAATTCACTTCCAGACTCTCACAGATTGCTGGAGGCATTACAGTTATAAAAGTAAAATCCTCACTTTCTTGATGGTCTTTGACCTGGAACTGCTTTCAGATCCTGTGCTGCTGCTGCTAAGTCGCTTCAGTCGTGTTTGACTCTGTGCCACCCCAGAGATGGCAGCCCACCAGGCTCGCCTGTCCCTGGGATTCCCCAGGCAAGAACACGAGTGGGTTGCCATTTCCTTCTCCAATGCGTGAAAGTGAAAAGTGAAAGTGAAGTTGCTCAGTCATGTCCGACCCTAAGCGACCCCATGGACTGCAGCCTACCAGGCTCCTCCGTCCATGGGATTTTCCAGGCCTATAGGTTGCTTTTATTTTCTGGACACAAGGCCCTCTCATAAGTATTCTTTTAAGATGGTAGTTTATTATATCAAAACCAGGAAGATAAAGACATCTTCTTGACAGGCTTGTTTACAAATACATGCTTACATATTTTTATAGAGAAGTACATGCTTGCATAATAAATATGTTCATAAATATGTGTGTATGTTTATTTTCATCTAGGGAACATAAAGGGATAAATATATATATTATATACTGGTATATAGTATATATATTTAGAACTGGACATGGAAAAATTGACTGGTTCAAAATTGGGAAAGGAGTACAACAAAGCTGTATATTGTCACCCTGCTTATTTAACTTATATGCAGAATACATCATTTGAAATGCCAGGCTGAAAGAATCACAACCTGGAATCAAGACTGTAAGGAGAAACATCAACAAACTCAGATATGCAGATGATACCACTCTAAGGGCAGAATGGGAAGAAGAACTAAAGAGCCTCTTGAGGGTGAAAGAGGAGAGTGAAAAACCTGGCTTGAAGCTCAATATTAAAAATTAAAACTCAGACCATGGCATCCAGACCCATCACTCCATGGCAAATAGAACAGATTTTCTTTTCTTGGGTCCCAAAATCACTGCAGATAGTGACTGCAGCCATGAAATTAAAAGATGCTTACTCCTTGGAAGAAAAGCTGTGACAAACCTAGACAGAATATTAAAAAGCAGACATCACTTTGCCAACAAAGGTCCATGTATAGTCAAAGCTATAGTTTTTCCAGTAGCCATGTGTGGATGTGAGAGTTGGACCATAAAGAAAGCTGAGTGCCGAAGATTTGATGCTTTTGAGCTAAGGTGCAGGAGAAGACTCTTGAGTGTCCCTTGGACAGCAAAGAGATCAAAACAGTCAATCCTAAAGGAAATCAACCTGGAATATTCTTTGGAAGGACTGATGCTGAAGCTCCAATTCTTTGGCCACCTGAGATGAAGAACTGACTCATTGGAAAAGACCCTGATACTGGGAAAGATTGAAGGCAAAAGTAGAAGATGGCAGCAGAGGATGAGATGGTTAGATATCATTATTGACTCAGTGAACATGAATTTGAGCAAATTCCATGAGATAGTGGAGGACAGAGGGACCTATTGTGTTATAGTGTGTGTGGTCACAAAGAATGGTACACAGCTTAGCAATTGAACAATAGAGGTGAGAAAAAAAAATCAGTGTCAATGTGGATACAGATTTATATATACACTCAAACACACACACACACACACACACACACGTGAATATAATCGTAGGAATGACATTTTAGCACCTTTCCCATGTTTTATCAGTAACAAGCAGATCACTGATCCAGTCCACATTCCAGATTAGGAGATTTTACAGAGTATAAACATAGGAGTCATCGTTAGATTGTTGAAATCATTGCAGTTTTAAAGCCAAAGTCCCCACTTTCTTGTGTGAAGACACAATTAGTCTCAAAATCATTAGTTCAAAACCACCTATGACAGTTTCACAACTTTTATCTTGTTTTTTAAGAATACAAATGTAAAAGGAAACAGGCAAACCATCAAAAAAAATAGAAGAAAATACTCATTTTAAATAAAAGAAACTTTATGTCTTTATAGAATAGAATTTTCTGAGTATAACATTAGCATCTATTCGTAACAAACTTCCTCACTAGAAAAAACACTTATTTGGCAACTCTGACAAGTTACAGTGTGACATTTTTAGGTCTCTGCATGAGAGAGAAGAATCCTTAGAAAGACCTTTTTTTTTTTTAAATTTTTATTTTTACTTTATTTTACTTTACAATACTGTATTGTTTTTGCCATACATTGACATGAATCCGCCACGGGTGTACATGTGTTCCCAAACATGAACCCCCCTCCCACCTGCCTCCCCATAACATCTCTCTGGGTCGTCACCGTGCACCACAAAAACTTCTCTCTAATCCTCTTTCAATTTACAGAACAGTCACAAATACGTCATCAAATCAAAGAATCAATGACAAGATACATCATTGCTTTATGTTTCCTCTCAAAGGAAAAGCCTGGTAATTAAATTGTTGCCCTATACTATTACTCATTTTGTTAAAATTTTACTAGTTAACACAACTCCTTTAAAATTAGCTTACCTTTATTATTTTTCACTCTTATTAAAAAAGAAAGTATATCTAAAATGTTGGTTAACATGGTCCCGACATTTATTTACTTTCAGTCTAATTTTTTTTTAACTTTACTCAAAATTCAGTTGTGTTTCTTCATTTGTTTTGTATCTTGGATTCCACGAATACTTGAAATCACACAGTATTTGTCTTTGTCTGACTTAGTTCACTTAGAGTAACATTTTCTGTGTCCGTTCATATTGTCACAGGTGGCATGGTTTCATTTTTTTATTTTCTAACTGAGCAATATTCCTGTGTGTGTGTGTATTATGTGTATTATATCACATCATTTTTATCCATTCATCTAGAGATGGGCTCTTAGATGCTTCCATATCTTCACTTGTGTAAAAAGGGTTGCAGTGCACTTGGGGGTGCATATATCTTTCTTAATTAGTGATTTTATTTTCTTCAGATAAATACCCAGGATTGAAATTGCTGGATCATGTCATAGTTCTAGTTTTAATTTTTGCAGAGTATTCAAACTGTTTTCTGTAGTGGCAGCACCAATTTACATTTCCACCAAAAATGCAGAAGAGTTCCCTTTTCTCCGCATCCTTGCCAGCACTTGTTATTTGTTCAGTAATAGCCATTCTGATAGATATGAGGTGATGTCTCATTGTAGTTTTGACTTATATTTCTCTAATTAATGATGTTAAACATTTTTTCATGTACCTGTTGTTCCTCTCTCTGTTTTCCTTGAGAAAATGTCTATTCAGATCCTCTGCCCATTTTTTTAAATCAAGTTTTTTGTTTGTGTTTTTGATGTGGAGTTATGAGTTCTTTGTATATGTTGTGTATTAACCCCTTATCAGACATATTGTTTGCAAATACCTCTTCCTGTTCAGTTGGTAGGCCTTTCATTTTGCCGTGTGAAAATTTTTATGTAGACCCATTTATTTATTTTTGTTTCTGTTTCCCTCGTCTGGGGAAATGTTTCCAAAAAACCAGCTCAAATCTAATGATAATTGCTTTGAAGAAAACTATAGTGCTCAGTATTGTATCAAGAGAAATAGAAATTCAGCATATATTGAAAGAATGTTTTCCTCTTCTCTAAGCCAATGATACCTTTGTAAGTTCAGTCTGTTGACTTTCATCTTGGGTAAATAAGCATCTCTGTTTTAGAGTGTATGTTAAGTGAGGTTGTGTTGCTCTCCTAGGGGTGCCATAACAGATGACTGCAAACTTGGTTGATTAAAACATTAGAAATTTATTTTCTCACAGTTCTAGAGGCTAGATACATACAAATGTGGTCAGAGTTGGTCCCTTCTGAAGGATCTAAGGAGTAGTCCAGTCCTTGTCTCCCTGTCAGTTTTGGGTGGTTGCAGGCAGTCCATGGCACACAGATGACATCCAATCTCTGCTTCTGTCTTCATGCACCCTTCCTCTCTTGTGTCCCAAATATTCCACTCCTTTCTCTTCATAAGCATACCAGTCATTGGATTAAGGCCCACCCCAAATCCAACTCAAGATCCTTAACAGTTATGTATCCACCTACCTTATTTACACAAAAGGTCATGTTCACAGGTACAATGGGTTAAGACTTGGACAATTCTGTTGGGAGGATTTTGTTCATCCCATTATAAAGGAGACATTGAATAGCTGCTGTGTGTAAACAAAAGCAAATTCTAAATTTAAAGAGCTATAAAATATACATTTTGGTATTTTAAAATCAAGTTTGTTTGTTATTAGCACTAACTACAATTATTTGAACATTTCGTCTCAGTTCTCATAATGTTACCAACAAAATTTTATGGATGCAAATCAGGAACCGGAAGACCAGGGGCTACACGCTAATATTTTATATGCAACTAAGAAGAAAATAGCATGCAATTATGCATATTAGAATTAAAAACATAAACACCAGGATTTTTAGAGATACGAATGGCAGATAACATTTTTTTTTTTTTAATTTGGCCACTCTTCCATTTAGGTGAAAGCATGTAAAAAAAATTGATCGACTATATTGGTTATTGAGAAAGGACATTTAAAATTATTCTCCTTCCTCCGTTGTTATTTACTATTTCTCCCCCTCAAGGATACCAAATTATTACTAAGTTCTTTATAGCAGATTACATTTGTGATGGTTCAAAGAGTAATTTCAATGTCTAGTTTCTTAGTTTTCAAAGATATTCTAGTTGAACATTGCAAAGATTAGCTAATAGTTTCTCTTTTTCAAGGACAACTGATTCATATATATTCTTAATTTTTAGTGTTATTTTCAGGAAAAATAGGGCACACAGTGGAACTGGTAACAGCATTTTGTTTAAAATCACTGAGGAAAATTCAGTTTAAGTAGAAAACAATAAATGCATTACTTCATATGAACAATAGTCTTTCAGACACAAGCTTATGCTTTAAGGAATATCTGTATTTAAAAGTTAGCATAGCATGTTCATATATATATAAGTGTGTGTGTGTATATATATGTGCATGGGCAGAACTCTTGAAACTGAGGATATACATCTCCATTCATCAATGTTTGTCACTATCAGCGAGCCACTAGCACAGGAAGCACTGAATTAAAGTGATGGCCAACAATATTTTCATGTAAAAATGTGATGGTAATATTAAACTAGAGTATCTGTGGTTTCCTACGAAAAATCTATTTCTTTGTGAACAGCTTATAGTCATCTTGACAAATCAGCAAGTCAAGACAGGTGATGAATAGTGATAGTTAGATATATTATATTGAATTCTTCACTAGATTAAGTGAGTTAAGCAAAGGTTAATGCTACTTAGAACCAATTCAGTTGGTTTAAGAAATAGGAAGTTATTACTCACTATAATAATCATTTTTGTGTTATTTGAATTCTTGTTTTTTTCTGAAATGTTTTATAGTAAAAAAAAAAAAAATTCATGTAGCTATTTGGAAGATATATAAGTGCTAACTAGAGTCTACCATAAAGAAGACTGAGTGCCAAAGAATTGATACTTTTGAACTGTGGTGTTGGAGAAGACTCTTCAGAGTCCTTTGGACTGTAAGGAGATCAAGCCAGTCAATCCTAAAGGAAATCAACCCAGAATATTCATTAGAAGGACGGATGCTGAAGCTCCAGTATGTTGGCCACCTGATGTAAAGAGCCGACTCACTGGAAAAGACCCTGATGCTGGGAAAGATAAAAGGCAATAGGAGAAGGGGATGGGGCAGCAGAGGATGAAGTGGTTGGATGGCATCACCAACTCAATGGACATAAGTTTGAGCAAGCTCTGGGAGTTGATGATGGACAGGGAAGCCTGGCATACTCTAGTCCATGGGGTCGCAAGAGTTGGACATGACTGAACAACTGAACAGCCAGAGTCTATGGATTAAATAGTGAGGCAGACTTCACTTCCAAGCATTTATACCTTCATGTAATCCCCTCCACTCCAATGTGTATGGAGTCTAGTGTCCCACTACTGATGCATAGAATAGGGCAAAAGGAATTCAATATCACGTCTGAGATTAGATGACAAAAGGACTGTGACTTCTGTCTTTCTCACTTGCTTGCTCAAATGGACGCCACCTGGCATGTGTAAGCTAAATTATAGAGAGAATTAAATAGCAAAGAATTGCTTGAGACTTCCAGCCAACCCTTGTGGCTAAGCTGGTAAAGAATCTGCCTGTAATACAGGAGACGTGGGTTTGATCCCTAGGTTGGGAAGATTCCCTGGGGAAGGGAAAGGCTACCCACTCCAGTATTCTGGCCTGGAGAATTCCATGGACTGTATAGTACACGGGGTCACAAGGAGTAGGATATGACTAAGTAACTTTCACTCCCTCTGGCGAACAACCAGTGATGAACTGACCTCAGTCAACCAACTTGTGAGGAATTAACTCCTGCCAACAACTGGTGAGTGAGCTCTGGAGTGGATCCTCCCTCAGATGAACCTTAAGGTAACTGGAGCCCTAGCCAGTATCTTGATTGCCTTATTGTAAGAGACTCTGAATGGGATGACTCAGCTAAGGTGATACATAGGAACTGTGAGATACTAAGTTTATGTTGTTTTAAGTTAAACAGTTTTTGGATAATTTATTATGCAGCAATAGATAGGTTAACACACTGTTTCTATATACTGGTGAGAAAATAAGAAATAATATGTGTAAGGAGTATAGGAAGACAGTAAATTCAATGTCACTTTATTCCTATTTGAAGCTGGGCCAGATGAGAATATTTTGATATAGGAGTGTATGCTCATGGATTTTATACTTGATGTTAAATATATGTGTCTGTTCCTGAAAACTTTGATAGTTGTTTCATAATTTTATAGTCATAGAACATGGTAACATTCAGTGTTAACTCTTTTTAAATAAGCTATTTTAGCACATAATAAAATCTCTACAGCCTATCTGGCATGTACTGATTATTAATTTTAAATACACAAAGAATTATTTTTAAGATAAAGTATTTTCTCATATCTTTTGTAATGTTTAGAAATAGAGATATGACATTCATTGTGTCACATTCAACAAGCATGTATCTGTTTTAGAAACATGAATCAGCACTAATGAATTTAAAACATGGGGAAAGTATTAATATAAGTCAGAGTGAATAAATTCTCTAAAATGTTTTTAGAAAATTTTCAGCAAGAAAAACTAGCTTCATCTTGTTCATTAGGGAGAAGGTAATCTTGGGGAAGTCTTTAAGTTTAGATAGCTGAGGCTGATAATAAATATTTTCTTCCTTTATAATCACGTAAACTTTTGAATATATGTACATACATTTATACATCTTTTGTTATTGTTTGGTCTGGAAAAAAACATACATATAACAATTAAGGAACTTCTTTTTCCTAGTTCCAATATGACCTCTTGTGGGAAATTGATTTTACATGCAGAGTTAGACATTCCCTTGCTTATATTTATAACATGTATTATAATTCTTGTTTTGTTCCTTCTCCAGAAAAGAAAATAGATAATTGCAGATATTTGATTCTGTATCTAAAAATATGTGGCCCAGTCTCAATACAATGAGAGTTAATTATATTTTTCTGGAACAAATATCTAATCACATTGTTACTTTGTGGTTAGTATTATATTAGTACAAAAAGAATAACAGTTTTCTTTAGTAATATTTATTAGCTGCTTTTTAAGGAAAAGTACTGCAAAATGTGAGAATATGTCCCATTTTTCTTGTATTTATTGGAGTGGGGGATGTAAAGAGGTGTATGTAGCATCCTCATTCTTGTTCTGATCTACAGTTTGTACCTAGTTGCAGGAAAGAAACATGCCTTAATTTTCAGAGTACTAAACTCCACATTTTATTGACTCTGAAAAGTGGAAGAAATATCAATAACCTCAAATATGCAGGTGACACCACCCTTATGGCAGAAAGTGAAGAAATACTAAAGAGCCTCTTGATGAAAGTGAAGTAGGAGAGTGAAAAAGTTGGCTTAAACTCAACATTCAGAAAACTAAGAGTCATGGCATCTGGTCCCATCACTTTTCATGGTAAATAGATGGGGAAACAGTGAGAGACTATTTTGGGGGGGGAGGGCTCTGAAATCATTTCAGATGGTGACTGCAGCCATGAAATTAAAAGATGCTTGCTCTTTGGAAGAAAAGCTATGACCAAGCTAGACAGCATATTAAAAAGCAGAGACGTTACTTTGCCAACAAAGGTCTGTCTGGTCAAAGCTGTGGTTTTTCCAGTGTTCATGTATGGATGTGAGAGTTGGACTATAAAGAAATGATGCTTTTGATCTGTGGTGTTGGAGAAGACTCTTGCGAGTCCTTTGGACTGCAAGGAGATCCAACCAGTCCATCCTAAAGGAAATCAGTCCTGAGTATTCATTGGAAGGACTGATGTGAAGCTGAAACTCCAATACTTTGGCCACCTGCTGAGAAGAGTGACTCATTTGAAAAGACCCTGATGCTGAGAAAGATTGAAGGCAGGAGGAGACGGGGCCAACAGAGGATGAGATGGCATCACCAACTTGATGGACATGAGTCTGAGTAAGCTCTGGGAGTTGGTGATGGACAGGGAAGCCAAATGTGCTGCAATCCATGGGGCTGCAAAGAGTCGGACACAACTGAGCAACTGAAGTGAGCTGAACTGAAGAGTGGAAAATTCTACTCTCTTCTAAGTAAAACCAAACAAGCATATGACAAGAGAAAATTAACAAGTTAATTTACCAAAAAGTTTCACATATTCTTACTTTTTCTTTAGTAACTTTATATTTCTTTCAATTAAATATATAAAAATCTATAGACGTTTTTCAAAATGGGCTTCTGTGTTTTAATGTTATTGAGTTCACTTTCAATTCCTGTGTAATTATGTTTTTCTTTTGAGCACTGGCTTCATACTAAGTAGAAGGAAAAAAAATAGAAGAAAACTTATATCTTATGCATATCACCCATATATTTGGGGTCAGTTTATCAAATTTCTTCAAACATGATGTATCCTTCGTAAAATAATACAGAGATTATAAGACCTATGAGGTGTCATCTTTA
Source organism: Capra hircus (assembly GCF_001704415.2). Lineage (NCBI taxonomy): Eukaryota > Metazoa > Chordata > Mammalia > Artiodactyla > Bovidae > Capra > Capra hircus. The sequence continues at coordinate 28,263,586 of NC_030813.1, forward strand.
TTACTTTATATAATTGATTTTATTCAAGTTGTTGACCAGCATTTTAATATGTTCAACTACCAGTATGCTCCATAGGAAATTGAATTTTGCATTGATATTTCAATTAGTATATTGAAGATTCTATCTTCAACAATCAAATCCATTTTAAAATGGTGAACATTAGAAACATTATTTGTACTTTTTAAATGGTAATATATAGTCTGTGAAGATAATTCCAAAAGGGCTGTACATATTTTTGAATTATGTTAACATCTTAATTATATATATATCCAAGTTGACTCTTTGTAAATGCCTACTTAGATCTATAAATTCTAGTTTGTTTCTTAAAACTCATTTACATTATTATATATATAAAATCCTACCACATTTAGTGTTTTAGACTCAGACTTCTAAAATTCATTCAAAAAGGATGTAATCTTAAATTTGGCATAATTTCTGGAATACCTTAAGTCTATTTTCATTTTATTTTATTTGAACACCACCATGATTGAACTAGTTTTCAATGTTATTAGCTAAAATTTTAGTACCAGATGGAATTACTTTTGTTAATGAATAGAACAAATTATTATTGGAAAAGTCATGAAAATAAAAATTAGTTGATATCTTGAAAATTGTCCCCAAAATGTGAAAACAAGGTAAGAAATTAGTTTTATTTTGCAAACTGAATAGATTAATTTCATAGGAATATATATACTTAAGCTTACAGGAAAACTAAGTGGGTCAAAAATATTTAAATAACCAACATTTAAATAATTTTAATAATTGATAATAGCCAATAATATTAATAAAAAGACACACTTGCTATGTAGATTTTTTCCTGTATGTGAAGAAAGGACATAATTGGTAATTATTAATACTTCATATGGTTTTACTGTAATTACATTGCCTATTATAAAATAATCCCCTTAATTGATGCTAATTGAAACAGTTAACATCTAATTTTATATGTAATATTTAATATAACAATACAGCAATATGATGACTATTGGTAGAATATAATCTTCCTGGTAAGTTCTCATATATACCTATTTAATGCTTTCTCTTTAAATGATATAGCACCCTTTATGGCTATTGCTATCAATAACTTTCATAATGTGGGGTGAGGAAAGAGGACATTTTCTTTTCCTTTATAAACAGTTTTCAGTAAAAGAAAGACTACATAGAGTTTAGAATTTTCTGTTTTGAAGCACAGCTTAAGTATTAATATGTATAAAAATCACATTGGGGAACTAATTAAAATGAGATTCTCTTTCAGCGATTCTGAGGTGGGGTCAGTGATTCTACATTTTTAAGTTCTCAATTACGGTGAATGTAGCTGGTTGATAAACAATTTTTTTAGAGAATAACAACATATTCTACCTTCTCTTTTATGATTTATTGGTATAGACATGTGTATATTAGACTATGATTAGTAAGTTTACATACTCATAATGAAACAATATATTCTCCTCAAGGAAATATTGAGGTATTATATATGTTTCTTATTTTATGTCATAAAATCCTTTCTTCTTTTTTAAAATTCCACTAGCTAAAAAAACATTTTTCCCTTTGAACTGTAAGCCCCATTTAGATGTTTTTCATTTTTGTTTCTCTTTAGATTTGAACATAGTTTATATCTGGATTTGAGCATAAGATAATGGATCAGTAGTGATTGTCAATCACACTGGATATTATATTTTACATTTGGGAAACAGAAGTGTGTTTGGAATCTCTGATAAGATAATTAGCTTTCTCTATTTTCTAGTAAGTTGCCTATCCATCTTCATTGCAAGACTTCCATGGAAGCTATGAACTCTGTGTGCAGTAATTTCAACTAGAAATTGATGTTGATTTAAGAATCTAAAGTCCTGGGCTATGATTATAAAATTCAGATACTTATCCAAAGATCAAATTTGAAGAGTGAGGCTTGCCAGTGCTAATCCTGGCAATGCTTATTTCGTAATGCTGGCATGCCCAGTTTCTAGCAGGGCATGCTTGAAAAATATTTAAAATATAACACTGCCACTTAGATTTAATTTTGATCACTATAAACCAAAATCTGAATACATGGAATGAAACCACATGGAAATATTCAGTTAAGAGGGGTTTACACAGATGGTCCAGAAATAAATATTTTTAAATTATTTTTATATAAGAAAATAAGAACATAAATGAAATCTGATAGCAAGAAACCAATATATTTCACATAATAGCTTTCAAATAATGTTGAATTTGGAAAGTACTGTTCACAAAGTAATATTTTAGATTCTTGAGTGGGAACTTTTCAAACAGAATTTTGTGGAGCTGTCTTTTTCAAATATATTCTCAAGATCTAGGCTTAAACTGGAAAAACTCTTCCTTCAACAGACACTTATATATTGACCAAACTTTCTTAGTTCTTGAAATAATTAGGCTTTGTTTTCAGTGAGATTACATTGTGAAACTCCTTTCAGACTCCGTAGTAAGGAAAAGTAACTTTACCTATTACCACTCATGTAACAAGTTATTTTTTTTCTGATTGGCTCTCAGTATAGTGAAGGCAGAGGAGTATATACCAGGGTTTGACTTGTAAAAAATGTATAAAAAATCATTTAATTTGCAAACAAGCCAAAAATGATAAAGGGGGTAGAATTGAACCATGGATGTCATTTGCTGACCCTTGATGCAGACAGTGCATTGCGAGGATCTGTATTTGATTGATTGATGACTAGGGCATGTTGAAAATAGTGCTGGATTTCAAAAGTTAGATTGAAACATAGAGTTATGGGGAAGGTATTATACATATTAGAAATAAATATGTCTTGAAATACAGGGAAAATAGACACAGATTTGTGTTTGGCAAAGGAGAACATTGGGTCATGATTGTGAATGTTATTTAGAAATCTTTTAGGTTTGTTTTGATGAGGGGTAAACACTTCCAGAAGAAATTAATCTGATGGTGATGTGCAGAATATGATTTTACTGAATGCAGGAAACTGTTAGAAGACGAGTACAATTATCCAAGCATGAAAAGTTGATCTAGAAAAATGGCAATAAAATAAAGAGATAATAAAGAGGTTACCAATATCAAAATAATTGGAGTCTGACCTAATGAGGTATCTTAAATTAAATAGGGGGAAAAGAAATTCAAACATATTTCTAAGGATTTGATTTGTAACAAGAAAAATGATGGTACCGTTATTGATTCTGACAGTAAAATCTGGACGGATGAACAGTTTGAAGGGAAAGATTACTGTGATTTTAGCTAGACATTCTTTAGTTATTGAGCCAAGGACTTCTCAATGAAAATGCCAACCTGCCAGTTAAATATAATAGAGCCAGTATTTATCAAACAGAAAGAAAAGCTTTTGAAAGAAACTGGAGTAATTAAAACTACGGAAGTACTAATACATGATAGTATTTATGAGATTGGGAGGTGTTGGAGGAGGCAGAGGTAGTCCATTGTGTCAAACGTATATCTTATAAAGCTATGTTTTTGGCCCCAGGCTTACAATTCCATTTTGAAGGTGCAAATAGCCATATTCTCACCCTTTCGGGAATGTTCAATTTCTTTTCAAACATAACCACTTGCTGTGTGAGTGACTGCTTCTCACTGTTTGCTAGTGTGAGGCAAAGTCTCAACGCAAGGTTAACAAAAGATTTTTTCAGTAGGTGTATTTTCCTGCTAGATGAAATATAAGCTTCATAAACTGAGCATTATAATCTCAAGAAGGATTTTGCTTTAGGCGCATCTCTTCTTCCATGGGCTATAGATATGTGTGCACGAGCCAATTTGCACTCCTTCACAACACTTTCATTCATCTAAAATTACAGTACCATCCTCATGTGATTTTTATGCACCCAGAGGAATTAAGCTTATCATTGCTATCATGACAGTAAAGCTCTCATAAGAAGATGTTATGTTGGGAATTTTCCCAAATGATTCATTCATATTTTCATCCCTGCCTCAAGTATATAATTTCCCATTTCCACTTTTAAGATACTTAACATATATTGTAACTGGTGTTAAGAAAATTTTAGTAAGACATACCTGGTTTATAGGAAACAAACTATATTTTGGACAGCATATTTTTTGTGTTCCCAAAGTGTGCATATGAAGGGAGGAGTTTAGCATTACATGGTTACCCCAAATAAAGATAGATTAAGAGCTTTTATTTCCTGATGAAGGCAAGATAAATGTCTGTTGAACACATCCTCCAACCAGAACATGTCTATCATTCACATATTTTGTCTTAAATGTAGATCATTGAAGTTGTACCTATTTTTAATCCTCAAGAACAATTCAAAACATAGGAACTTTGATGAATCTGGGAGATTTTTGTGCATCCTTTTTGATTAGATTAGACATCCTTTTTTGGTTATTTAAATTTGCTTTGTTTTTAGAGCAATAAAATAAAATGTCAAGGTCTTTTATTTTAATTATTTTTTATTGATTCATTTTATTTATTTTTAAAATATCTATTTTAATTAGAGGCTAATTACTTTACAATATTGTGGTGGTTTTTGCCATACTGTCATTCAAACTTCTGTAAGATAAAAATACTAAGAGTAAAACAGATGATGGAGCTTCCATCATGGCTCAATGTTAAAGAATCTGCCTGCCAATTCAGGGGATGTGGATTCAGTTCCTGGGTCAGGAAGATCCCCTGGAGAAGGAAATAGCAACCCACTCCTGTATTCTTGCCTGGGAAATCCCCTGGACAGAGGATCCTGGAGGGCTACAGTGCACTGGGTCACAAAAGAGTTGGACACAACTTAGTGACTAAACAACAACAAAATAGATAATCTGTTTTCACTTGACAGCTAATTCTCAGTTATTCTTGTCAGCTGGGGATGTATTATTCCTGTAGCTGTGCTTAGAAATAGTGATGGAAATGGGGAGCTGTGCCCTATGTTTCCCCACCCAGAGGAGGGGAAGGAACTAAACACTATTAGCTTATGAGCTTATGCCTCATCCTCACTATACCCAGTTACTGTGTGTCCTATCTTTGGAAAAGAAACAAGTTTCTGAAGAGATAGTATGTTCATAAAAAGTCCTATTAGTAATAACATAAGCTTCTCAGATGACTCAGTAAAGAATTTGCCTGCTAATGCAGGAAATGCAGGTTTGATCCTTGTGTTGGGAAGATCCCCTGGAGGAGGGCATGGCAACCCACTCCAGTATTCTTGCCTGGGAAATCCCATGGACAGAGGAGCCTGGACTGTAGTCCATGGGGTCTCAGAAGAGTGGACTGAACAACTGCAATAATTGCCTACACATACTATTACCATATACATTATATCATTTGCTCAATAAATGAGCAAACTAGAAATTATTCTAGTTTTATTGTTCAAGGCCATAACAGAAACCTGAGCTTTTGTAAACAAGTACATCTCTAGAGGGAAGGTGATTAAATAGTGATGTGTCCTGACTTCTACAAATGAGGAACTCAAGCTTAGTTAAGTCTAAACAGAAAAAAATCTTTCCATACTGCCTGGCACTCTATATATGATAGAGTGGAAATGTTCAGAGCAGGAAAACACTGCTCACAATAAAGAGCATTCTGGCACACCCATATAGCTCAAAGAAACAGTGTGGAAGCATGGTCTAGTTTTCCCTGGAGTGAAAATGAGAAGTCCAAGAATTCAGTGGTAATGTGTCCAGAGTTTAGCTAAGCTACTCTGGTATTACTGCCTTGGCAGCATCCATTTCTTTTGGCCAGGCTAGCTGTGGGGGCCTTAAACTGACAGTAGCCCCTGATGCAAACACATGCTTTAGACAACAACCCACAGTCACAAGTAAGTGTAGGTTCCTGTTATGACGTTGTCAAGTGCCCTTGTGATAGTCTCCCCTGCCTCCCAGGGTCCTTAACCTTGTGCACTGCTTAGCTAAGACCCTTAGGGTCTTTATTCAATCTAGGCTTAGCCCAGCAACCCCAAAGCATTTCACTCATGGCTTCTGATAAAGGCATGTGCCCCAGATCCTATCTTTTTTTCTGTCTGCACCTTGTCTTGACTTCCCCTTACTGTATTATTTCCTCCTTCTTTTAAGACCTTTTAGTAATAAACTTGTCTACTTCAGTTACCTTGTGGTCTTTTGTTAAATCTAGCTGACTGTCTCATGGATGACTCAGGATGGAGAGTTTACTTAATAAAGTAACCAAATGTAGCAATATCTTATGGCAAATTTTGCTGGTTAAGGATCATGTCAGTTGCCTTAGGAAGAAAAAACCTGATGAAGAATATCCTTTGTTCTTTACAGCCTTTATTGTTCATTGATACACTTATATACTGCAAAATGATTACAACCATAGCATGAAATAACACCTCCATCACATCATATAAGATCAGCTCTCTTAGCAGCTTCGGATTGTATGATGCATATATTATACTCACCTATAAACACCAGTAACTATATAATTCTCATTATTGAATATCAAGTTCTGTTATTTCAAAAGATTTCTTTGTTTCCTTCACATAGTCTTGAGTTAAATAAGTCTGGGATATAATACTGTATTTAGATTCTAGACTGAATGGATCAATATGTGTTATCATATTCAAGAATGTATTCATTTCTGGCTTCATACAATTGGTAATAAAAAAAAGAGTCTGGAGAAAATGTATGCCAAAATAACAGTGATTATTCTTGTTGAGTGAGATAAAAAATAGTAATTTCTTTGTATCCTTTTGCATAGTTTTCAACTGTTTCATTACTAAGAGAGGTAAGGTAGCCAAGAACTCAGCTCTCTCTAGCTTAAACTGCCAAAATTTGATTTCCAACTTGTCCATTTATTAACTGTGTCTTCAAGTTAATCTCTTTATGTTAAAGATTCCTCACTGAAATGGGTGGGTTCTCGTGAAGCCAAGCTTTAAATGTACAAAGACATAAAAAGTTTAATACTTTCACTATTAATTCATTGTTAAGTTGTTAACATTTTGCAATGAAGGAGCAAAAACATTCATTATTTTTTAAGTGTTGGAAATCCTGAGAACTAAGAAATGAATTGTACTAGTGTTTTTTGTTTTAAGTTCAAGGTATATAACATGGTAATTTGATACACTTATATATTGCAAAATGATTACCACCATAGCATAAACTAACACCTCCATTATATCATACAAGATCAGCTTCAAAGTGTTAATACAGTATTATACTCATCATGCTAAATTTTAGTTCCCCAGAACTTATTCATCCTATAACTGGAAGTTGGTACTCTTCGACCAGAATATCTTGATTTGCCCTACCTTCTAGCCCCTGATAATCACCTTGCTACTTTCTGTTTCTATGAGTTTGGTTTTAGTACTCCTTTTAATTGGACTTATTTCATCAGTGATTTCAAGGTTTATTATAAGCTGCAATAATCAAAACAGTGGAGTGCTGGCTCAAAGATGGAAAATATTGATAAATAAATGGAATAGAAATCCCAGAATTAGACTCACACATATTTGGAAAATGGTTTTGACAAAGCTTAAAAGGCTTTTGGAATTGATATCCTCAAATTGCCTTTAGGATGCAGCCTACTTAATCCATAAATAGTAATGGAAGCCTACTTTTCCTACATTATTTGTTAATTACATACATATTAGTGCTATTTTCTAATGATGTATACCTATGATTGACTATTGTGGACAGTCTATATTTATAATAACAAATGCAAATCATGTACTTTTAAATTCAGATGACTCGTTAAAAAAGAAGAAAAACCTATATAGAAAAAAACAGGAAATAAAAGTATGGTGAAATGGAAAGAGGATTACTTTACTAGCTATGTGACCCTGAAGATGTTATCTAATCTCACTGTAAAATTTGGATCTAAAAGGCTAACCACAACAAGATGATATCAGAATAAACAAATCAAACTAGCATGACCACAAATAATCTTTATAAACTCTGGAAAATACACACACACATAGACACACATGTATGTGTGTGCACCCACCATTTAGAGGCATGGTGGAGTGACTAAAGGAAGAGGAAATTAATGGAATTTGACACAAAGATAAGCAAAAGCTAGCTGAGACTGTCTTGCTGTGCGGTCTACATTGATGTAGTATTTTGCATATGATAGCTAGAACTCAAGCAGAAATCTAAGATCTTTATCTGCTTGAGGAGTTAGAGGATAAAAATAGTTTAATAATATCAGAACAGCTGGAAAGTCAAGCATGGGGAAATATCAAAGAGGATGGAGAAGTTCAAAATGTTTCTAAAAACTGTCTTCAAATCTTTGACCACAGAATTGTGTAAGTTTTGGGAAGACTTTAAGAAACTGAGTGGATAGACACAGGTGGAATGTTGAAAACCCTGAGCAGAAATTGCAGCTACTGCCCATCTCTTGGGAAACATAGCATTAAATTTGAATACCACCAGAGTGGAAGTACTTGGAAATACCTTGGGTTTTCCACTGAAAAACCCAAAGAGACTTACATCAGGCAGAAAATGTACATCCCTGAGCTAAAGGATTCACTCCAAGAGCAAGGAAAAGTCTAAAACAGATCGACATTAGTAAATCATAAAAGCAAGTTCCTATTTTTCAAAGAAGCAAGCAAGCAATTTAATTGACTACTAAATGAATAAACAACAATAATGCTCATCAAAGGAAAATAATAGAAGCTAGAGTCTCTCCAATGTATTATCAGTAATTACAGTATATCACTATACACTTGAAGATACAAGAAAATCTACTTCATTATATTGGAATTAGAAAATTTATATTTAAAACTACTATCAAAGAATTAAAGCATATGTTCTCAACTGGTGTATTTCTTGACCCCTAAATTAAACAGTGTGTATCTTTGATTGTTGTGACTGGTGAGTGTGTTGCTGGCATTCAGTGAGTAGAAGCTGAGGATCCTGCTAAACATCCTATGATGCACAAAACAGCCTCCCCACATAGTTGTCTAATTCAGTGGTAATACTGCTTTAGAAACAATGGCTGAGAGGAAAATAATGACAGAGTGGAAAAAACTTCTGGGAATTCTCAGTAGAAAATATAAGCTATAAAAAATCTTAAAAATAGTCAATATCTCTGTTATAAAGGATACAAAATTTAAAACCATAAGATACCATTTTAAACTATGATAACTATAATTTTTAAAAGATCAAAAAGTATAAGTATTGATAGAAAGAACCATAACTCTCATATATTGGGGATTAGACTGTAGAATAATACAGTCATTTTGGAAAATAATTTGTTGCTTAAAAAGTAAAGCCTAAACTTATCATAATTCAAGAAACATGATTCATATGAATCTATACACAAGTGAAATGTACGTGCATGCACATATGTATACACACAAAGATTTTTACATTTATTTCCATAGCAACATTATTCATAAGAAACAAAAATTTGGAACAGTTCAAATGTTCATCACTGGTGAATGAAAAAAATACAGAAAATGAAAATGTTATATGTTGTATTATGGGTAAATGTCATAAACAGTGTCTTTAATGAATGAACCCAGATGCAAAGGACTTTACTTGTCTAATACCACTTTTAAGATATATATTTAAGAGAGAAATCTTTAAAGACAGGAAGCAGATGTGTTCCTGCCTGGATTTGGAGGTAGCAATGGGGATCAACTGCAAAAAGCAATCATTCTGAAATTATGGAAATATTCTAAAACCAACTCTCCAACTTTAAAAATTTGTTTAAAGGCATTGTATTATATACTCAGGAAAATTGTATGCTATGTGATTACACTTTAATCAAGCTCTTTTATAAAATAAATAAAAGTGTAAGTAGAAATTTACAATATCTGAAATGAAAAATTCAATAGATTAATTTTACAGCCAATTGGAGATGACAGGAAAAAAGAGGTAAATTGCAGTCAGATCAATAGAAGTAATCTAATCTGAAGAATAAAGAAAAAAAATCATCAAAGCCTTAGGGGACTCATAGAACTACATCAAGCAGTCTGACGTGTAAATGAAATCCTCAATGGAGAGAGACTGGGGCAAAATATATTTAAGATATAATAACTGAAAATCCTCTAATTTTATGAAATAAATGCACTTAAAGATTGAGGAAACAATTAGACAACCCCAAGTAGGATAAATACAAACAAAACCACATCTAGACACATCTCAGTCAACTGCTGAAAACTAAAGTGATGGACGAAACTTGAAAGTAGCAGAGGAATAAAAAGACATAGTGCAAACAGCAATATGTAAGACTACTCACTTGATCAATGGACAAAAACAGAATGACGTCTCTACTGAAAGAAAAAAGAACACAGAATTCGCTAGTGAAAATATTCGCAAATGAAGAGAAAGAAATTTTCAATTAAATGCAGTATAAGGAGATTCATTACTACCAAACCTATGCTAAAAGAAATGCTAAAGGAAGTCATCTGGGATGATGGGAATGATATCAGATGAAAATGTGGATCTAATAAAGGAGGGAAGAACCCTGTAAGTGGTATATTTGGTTAAATATAACACTTTTGTTAATTTTATTAACAGACAATAAACTACTTAAAGCAAAACTAATACCTTTGTTTAGTGGAGTTACTAACATATGTAGTTGCAAATATGTCAAAAAGTAGCAAAAAATCTAAACATGAGAATAGTTTTACACTATACATGAAATGGTATTATAGTAATTCAAGCTAGATAGTGGTAAGTTGAGTGCACATTATTATAATCACTAAAATAAGCACTATAAAAGTAACAGAAAATAAAAACCTAGAAGAAGAATAGATGAGATGAAATAACAAAAACTACTTGGTTAACTAAGTGAAGTGAAAGTCATTATGTCATGTCCGACTTTTTGCAACCCCATGGACTGTGTTAATGAACTGTGAAAGTCACTCAGTCGTGTCCTTTTGCGACCCCATGGACTTTACAGTCCGTGGAATTCTCCAACCCAGAATACTGCAGTGGGAAGCCTTTCATTTCTCCAGAGGGTCTTCCCAACCCAGAGACTGAACCCAGGACTCTGAACTGCAGGCAAATTCTTTACCAGCTGAGCCACAAGGGAAGCCCAGGAATACTGGAGCGGATAGCCTATCCTTTCTCCAGCGGATCTTTCGGACCCAGGAATTACAGACGGATTCTTTACCAAGTGAGCTATCAAGGAATCCCATGGACTGTGTAGTCCACGGACTTCTCCAGGCCAGAATACTGGAGTGGGTAGCCATTACCTTCTCCAGGGGATCTTCCCAACCAGGGATCAAACCCTTGTCTCTCACACTGCAGGTGGATTCTTTACCAGCTGAGCCCTTAGGGAAGCTTTGGTTAACTTGTATTATAGATTAAACCCTACCGTACCAATATAAATTGTAAATGGACTAAACAGCTTGGTTTTTAGGCAATGATTGTCAGACTAGGTTAAAGAGAAGACTTAGCTAAACAATTTTTATAAGAAACAAATATTAATTAAACATAAAGATAGAGACGATTTGAAAGCAGAGCATTACTTAACAAAAAGCTGCTGCTGCTGTTGCTAAGTCACTTCTCCAATGCATGAAAGTGAAAGGTGAAAGTGAAGTCGCTCAGTTGTGTCTGACTCCTAGCGACTTCACGGACTGCAGCCTACCAGGCTCCTCCATCCATGGGATAGTGCTATTAACATCATATAGGCTGTTCTTGTCTGTATTTTCTGGATTATTTTCAGAGGAATAGAAATTATATCATAAAATAATCAATTATATATATTTATTCACCTACTAACAATTTCAAATTTTGTAAAGCAAAAATTGATGAATAGTTCTTTGGTCCTCCTCTCTAAGTAATTCATAGAATTAGCACACCCAGATCTATAAGGGCTTAGAAGATTAAAATAGAAAAACAAACTTGTGGCTCAGTGCTAAGGAATCCACCTGCAATGCAAGAGACGTGGGTTCGATCCCTAGTTTGGGAAGATCCTCTGAAGAAGGAAATGGCAACCCACTCCAGTATTCCTGCCTGAGAAATCCCACAGACAGAGGAGCCTGATGGCCTACAGTCCATGGTGTTGCAGAGTTGGACATAACTTAGTGACTAAACAACAACAAACTACCTTTACCTAATTGATATTTATAGAATGTTACACTCAATTCCTACAGAATGCACTTTGGTTTCAAGCGCATGTGTTTAATACAGCAAAACAGATACCTTAAAAAATAGTTTCTGTAAATCTCGTGTCAAAATAGTATAGAATGTGTTCTCTGACAGAATCAGAGTTGAAATAAAAAACAGCTGCAAAAATACATATAAAAGTAACCGTCTTAAGCACGTAATCCCAATTATTGTACCAGTAGTGATTTTTGAGGAGATGATTGGTAAAATTAAAGTTTATATGAAAATGCAAATGATTTAAAATGGCCAAACCAACTTTAAAAATGCGTAAAAAGATGGGTGATTTCTACTGCTCAATTTTTCAAAGAGCTGTAAAGGAACAGAAATTAATAAGGATATATGAATAAATTAATATAACTGAACATGAAGTCATTATGTCTCTAAGTTCACATAACTGTGGAAATTGATTTTTAACAAAAGTGACAACGCAAGACAAAGAGAAATTGCAGTCTTTTCAACTAATTGGTGTAGGGACAAATGAATATTAAAATCAAGGAAAGTGAATCTTCTTCCATATCTTGCTCTCACCGGCCAGTGTTAGTGGCTCAGTTGTGTCTAATTCTTTGTGACCCCACAAACAACACCCACCCCCACCAATCTCCTCTGTGGAATTCTCCAGGCAAGAATACTGGAGGGGGTATCCATTCCATTCTCCAGGGGATCTTCCTGATCTAGGGATCTAACCTGGGTCTCCTGCATTGATAGCCAGAGTTTTTGGCATCTGAGCCACAAGGGAAGTCCTCCATATTTTGAAACATATGTAAAATTAACCAAAGATGTGTCATAGTTCTAAATATGAAAGGTAAATTTTAAGATTTATAGAAGAAAACATAGCAACATCCTGGGGAATATATCCACAATCCTGGAGTAGGCAGAATTTTCTTCAGATGCAAAAGCACTAGATTGCTAGAATTTAGAACTTCAATAAATCAGGCTTCATTACGATGTGAAAACGTGTCTCATTAATAAACAGTATTAAGTAAATGAAAGGCAAGATGGATTGGGAAAAATATTTGTAAAATTTTCTGGTAAAGGACTTGTATTCAGAGAATCTAAAGATTATCCTTCAGTTTATGAATGAAAACATGACTGCCCAATTAAAAGACTTGAACAAGCACTCTGAAAAATAAAATAAACACGTGGAAGGAGCTCAACATTGCGGTCCCCCACAGAAGCAGGTTAAAATAATGAAATATCACTATAGTCTCTTTAGAAAGACTAAATTTTAAAATGATTAAAAAATGTTTAGAAGGTGTGAAGCAACTGAGGAGTCTCGCACTGTACATTGCTGATAGAACCATGACATGGATAAATGCTTGGTACTCTCTCATAAAGTAAGTTGGGCTTCCCTGGTGGCTCAGCTGGTAAAGAATCAACCTGCAATGCCAGAGAGCTGGGTTCGATCCCTGAGTTGGGTAGATGCCCTGGAGAAGGTAAAGGCTACCCACTCTAGTGTTCTGGCCTGGAGAATTCCATGGATTGTATAGTCCATGGGGTCACAAAGAGTAGGACAGAACTGAGCAAATTTCACTATAAAGTAAGTTAAACATGCACCTTCCCTGCAACCTTAGACATTCACTTCTTGGTGTATAATGAAAATACATGAATGTATGCATATTCACCCACCAATATATGTGAAGAAGTGTTTAACATCTTTCTTTGCAATAGCTGTAAACCTGAAGGACTGGAGGGGTGGTGGAGAAAGAAGTTATATACCCACAAGAAAATGGATATATGTATTTGGTACATTTATGCAGTGGTCTGCAATTGTATGACATGACTTAACAGCTAAAGCACCACCACCACCATAAACTAGGCAAGGAAAACTGAATGCTAATAAGGATTCATCTCATAGCTGTCATAGACAATGCTAATGTCAAGAAAAAGTAATATGTGCCCTATGATTCCAACCATATAAAGTTCTAGAAGAGGCAGAAAAAGAATCTTTGCTGATAGGAGTCAAAACAGTTCCTTTGTGGGAAGAGATTGGATCAAAAAAAAAAAACAGCGAGGATACTCTGTTGGGTGGAAAAACATTCCGTTTTGAGTGTTTATACACAGTGCATATAGATTTGTCAAAACCCCATCAAGCAAATAGTTCAGAACTCTGCATTTTGCTGAGTGCACATTAAAAGTAAGTAAAAAAATTAGAAAGTCTGACTTGATGCATTGGATATGTTTACTTGTCAGTGTTTCTGCAAGAGAATCATAATTTTGTCCATGCAGTTCAAGTAGTTTAGTCTCTTGGGAACTAACCCACAATAATCATGTTTTTTAAAGATTCAGCTATAACCAGAGCCACACAATACTGGTTTTTAATGAGCAATGTAACTTCAATGCTCACAGTGTCTACCCAGTACATCCATTCTTTATAGGAAAGTTTTCCGTGAGAAGCCCAGTTTCAAACAGGAGTGAGTTTGAAATGAAGTCGCTCAGTCGTGTCCGACTCTTTGCGACCCCATGGGCTGTAGCCTACCAGGCTCCTCTGTCCATAGGATTTTCCAGGCAATAGTCCTGGTTTAGTGGGTACAAAAAAACAGTTCAAGGATAATTAGTTTTATAATTGAAATGACTGGTATCATCATGCTTGGATAGCCTGAGGCAGTTGTGTCTTGTTTGGGCCATGCAGACCTTTTCCTAGACTAGATAGATGTGAGGTCACATGGTCAGAATCCAGTCTTGTGAAGGCCTGCTCTCTGAGATCCTTGGAAACATTTTCTGTTAACACAGTTTTCCTCTGAGGAATAGTGAAATCAATGACAATTAAGCTTTATTCAAACTTACCTCCTCATCCTGCTCTACTGAGACTTCCACTAGCTATTTTGCCTAAACTTTGTCTCTTTTCTTTCTTTCTTTCTTTCTCTTTTTAACCAATTTATTTCATCTTTATTCTTCCCATTATCCCCTTCTCCTGGATTACTTTATATATATATATACACCTATGTGTTTTAATTTATTTATTGGCTGCACTGGGTCTTCCTTGCTGTGTGGACTTTTCTCTACTTGTGGACAGTGGGGCTACTCTCTAGCTGGTGAGTGATCAGCCCATTGCGCTGGCTGCAATTGTTGCAGAGCATGCGCTCTGGAGTGTGAGGGCTTCAGCAGCTGTGGCGTGAGGGCTCAGTAGTTGTGATTCCTGGGCTCTGGAGCACAGGCTCAGGAGTTGTGGCCCACAGGCTTATGGAAATCTTTCCAGGTCAGGGATTGAACCCATGTCTCCATTAGCAGGTGGATTCTTTACCACAGAGTCATTAGGGAAGTCCCTTCCTTGCCTAAACTTGATTTTTCTCTATTTAGTTACTCATTTAGTTATGCTTCAGTTCAGTTCAGTTCAGACGCTCAGTCATGTCTGACTCTTTATGACCCCATGAATTGCAGCACGCCAGGCCTCCCTGTCCATCACCAACTCCCGGAGTTCACTCAAACTCACATCCATCGAGTTGGTGATGCCATCCAGCCATCTCATCCTCTGTTGTCCCCTTCTCCTCCTGCCCCCAATCCCTCCCAGCATCAGAGTCTTTTCCAATGAGTCAACTCTTCGCATGAGGTGGCCAAAGTACTGGAGTTTCAGCTTCAGCATCATTCCTTCCAATGAACACCCAGGACTGATCTCCTTTAGAATGGACTGGTTGGATCTCCTTGCAGTCCAAGGGACCCTCAAGAGTCTTCTCCAACTCCACAGTTCAAAAGCAACAATTCTTCAGTGCTCAGCTTTCTTCACAGTCCAACTCTCACATCCATACATGACTACTGGGAAAACCATAACCTTGACTAGATGGACCTTTGTTGGCAAAGTAATGTCTCTGCTTTTGAATATGCTGTCTAGGTTGGTCATTTTTCTTCCAAGGAGTAAGCGTCTTTTAATTTCATGGCTGCAATCACCATCTGCAGTGATTTTGGAGCCCCAGAAAATAAAGTCTGACACTGTTTCCACTGTTTCCCCATCTATTTCCCATGAAGTGATGGGACCAGATGCCATGATCTTTGTTTTCTGAATGTTGAGCTTTAAGCCAACTTTTTCACTCTCCACTTTCGCTTTCATCAAGAGGCTTTTTAGTTCCTCTTCACTTTCTGCCATAAGGGTGGTGTCATCTGCATATCTGAGGTTATTGATATTTCTCCCGGCAATCTTGATTCCAGCTTGTGCTTTTTCCATCCCAGCGTTTCTCATGATGTACTCTGCATAGAAGTTAAATAAGCAGGGTGACAATATACAGCCTTGACATACTCCTTTTCCTATTTGGAACCAGTCTGTTGTTCCATGTCCAGGTCTAACTGTTGCTTTCTTACTTGCATATAGGTTTCTCAAGAGTCAGGTCAGGTGGTCTGGGATTCATATCTCTTTCAGATTTTTCTGCAGTTTATTGTGATCCAGACAGTCAAAGGCTTTGGCATAGTCAATAAAGCAGAAATCGATGTTTTTCTGGAACTCTTGCTTTTTCGATGATCCTGCGGATGTTGGCAATTTGACCTCTGGTTCCTCTGCCTTTTCTAAAACCAGCTTGAACATCTGGAAGTTCACCGTTCACATATTGCTGAAGCCTGGCTTGGAGAATTTTGAGCGTTTCTTTACTAGCGTGTGAGACGAGTGCAATTGTGCAGATCTCTATTTGCATATTTTATTATTTTAACTCTTGGACAATACTTAGGGGAGTCCCTCATTACAAACCTTCTTATGTTTCTAGTAAAACAGGACATGTGATATGATTGATTGAAAAAAACATTATATTGTAACAATTTGTCCATAAACACGTAACATTTAAAGGCTATTTTAGTACTACAAAGTGTTCTATAGGTACTACTTCAGAGCTTTGTGTCTCAACTTTATGTCTCATCTCCTTTGCTCCTCACTCTGACTCAATTCATAAGCTTTTCCTCATTTTAATCCTTTCTATGGTCTTGAACTTTTATATTTGATTTGGCTGATTTCTGAGTTTCAGCTCATTCTAAACTTCTAGAGGTAGTGAGTGACAGGGTAATATTCAGACAAGTTTGAATATATGCTTTCATATTACTTGGCAATAAAAATGACTAAAAACTTAGTTTTCTTAATTTACCTCATTGAAAGTTTTCACTCATCAGAATGGTCATATGAAACAGTTAAGTAAAATGAATTTTGTTGAAAATTGCCAGGGTCCAGCCCCGGTGGATCCAGGGAATTCGAAGGTGGGGACGGCGTCGGCATCCTTGGAAAAATACATATTTAATCACAGATATATAGAGAGATTAGAAACGGATAGTGTAGTAGGAAAATTAGTGGAGAAAAAGAGGCTGAATAACTTGGTCTATGTGGAATAGCATCCATGCTCCAGATGGGAATTCAGCCAGAAAAAAACGGGGAGCAAGAAAGAAACAACATGGGGATATCAGTCTTTCCAGAAACTGATCCGATTTCTTTATTTTGGGGTTTGCTTATATACCTTTTGTTACATATAGGGATGAATACAGAGTCACGCGGGGGTCAGTAGTCCTAACCTTTATCAAAATCAGGTGCTTCACATAAATGTATACAAAAAGAAGGTCTTAGGGATATTACATCGTCTTCTGGCTATGAGATCTGCTGATTTTATGATCCTTTCTTTCTGATAACCAAAAAACTTATTTCTTCCAAGGGTGTTTTTTCTTAAACCAGGTACCACCCTCCAAATAAAGTTACATTCCTATAGGGTGAGGGTGTAGTGAGTTACAATCAAGAAAGGAATTTATTTAACCCAAGGTTAACATGATTAATCTTAAAGGTTAATACTTATTTCTCCTATATACTTAAAGGTTAATACTTATTTCTCCTATATGCTTAGTTATATTCATTATAAGGGCAGGGAACATGGAGATTTTGCAGCAAACATCATCCCAACAAATGAAAATCCTTTCACCAATGCTCCCCTTAAGATCTATTTAGTCTTAAGATAGTGATAAAGTTACATTTTTACATAGCAAGGACACAGTGATTTATAACAAAGTACAGTGATCTATTACAAAAGAGAAAATTCATTTACTCAAAAAGTCTAGTATTGCTAACCTTAAAAACTACTATATTTCCTTTTCTATATTCCAAATACATTGATTAATGTATTCCCAGGTGCCTAAGGATATGGAGGCCTGGAGGCAATCATTGACTCAACAAGAAGAAAAAGCCCTATGCTAATTAAGACTCTCAAAATACTCCAAAACTCTCTGTGCTGTTTATGGTTGAGAGGTAGTAAACAATCATGTGGGAGGAGTATGGATAATCCTGTCACACAGGCTAGTCTGTCAGCAGCAAGGTTTGACCTGAAACATCCTTGTCCCACCCAGAGCAGGGAATTAGCAGCAATTATTGACACAACAAATGAAAAACCCTTCACCAATATAATTCCTAACCAACCCACTATACTAATAATTTCCAACTCCCCAAAAGAATTTGCCTTTAATAAGTCTAAAACATCTTGTGCCTCTCAGGTTGGGAGGCTGTAAACAATCACATGTGGCCGGATGAACCTATACAGGTGGGCTAGATAACCTTCAGAGGAGTCCGTAAGCTGAAACACTGTTGTCACGCCCAGGAATTTTTATTGCCTTGGAGCTGCATGTTTACTCCTTCTCCGAGAGAAACGGTTATGGGGGAGAGACCCCGTAAAGTCAGAGGTGTAGGTGAGAGCATAAAACAGACTCTGGTTTTGGGGTAGATGCTCGGGAACAGGGGGTTTTTTGAGGCTTGATCATGCCTTTGCGTATGCCAAGCCTCCTTCCTCATGACCTTTGCCATGGGCAGAGTTCCTCACGCTGGCCCCCGACAGAAAATGAGTATTAGTAGTCTGTTTCTAAATATTATGTACCCATTACTCATAAATTTCAGTTTTGTGAGGGAGGATGCACTGTTGGATTAACTAAATATGTAAAGCCTCATGTTTTGCAGATGATGATGATCGTATTGTAGAATCTTTTCACTCCTTGATTACCAAGGAAGACCCTCCAGACTGTATACATTTCTTTCTTTGCTCTTCTACTTATACACCACCTCAAGCTATGATGTGAACCAAATGGAATGACTTAAGTCATATATTTTTAATATGGGATTGGATTACATATTTAATTTTGGTGATTATTAATACTGTTGGTAATAGAAAAATTCATAAATTACCAGGGTCTTGTTGCTAGCATGTAATGTTTTCTGGAAGGAATATTTTCTGAATGTTCATTTCCTTATGGTTTATAATTTCCTTTATATGTTAGGAAATAAATTATATTTGTTTATTTTTAAGATTCACAGAATAATATTTGACCAGTATTTTGATGTGATAAATTTATCCCTATAGTTGGAAAACAAATGTATCCTTTAATAGAAAAAAAAAAAAAAAAAAGGAAGAAGTGGTCAATACTGTGACACAGCAAAGGATTGCTTATATGAGATTTGTTGTGTCTCTGAATTCCTGAAGGAACATGGGAGCTAATTGGTAACAAATAACTGTGAAGTCAAAAAAGAGGCCGTGGCTTGACATATGTGCATGCTAAGTCACTTCAGTTGTTTCCGACTTTTTGCAACCCTATGGCCTGTAACCCTCCAGGCTCCTCTGTCCATGGGATTCTCCAGGCAAGAATACTGGAGTGGGTTGCCATGCCCATCTCCAGGCCATCTTCCCAACCCAATAATAGAACCTGTGTCTCTTATGTCTCCTGCATTGGCAGGAAGGTTCTTTACCACTAGTGCTACCTGGCTTGATATACCATGGAACAAGCCCCAGTGCCCAGATGCTGGTGAGTGAGAAGCCCCTGGCAGGAAGACATACTCAACTGAAAGGAAACAAATAACAGCCACATGCAGCAACATAGCTTGATATCACAATCATTTCAAAGTCATACATAACAGGATATATGACGTAAAATATATTTGAATACGCTAATCTTTAGGAGCCAGACCTAAAGCCAGACATCCTGGAATATGAAGTCAAATTGGTCTTAGAAAGCATCACTATGAACAAAGCTCGTGGAGGTGATGGAATTCCAGTAGAGCTATTTCAAATCCTGAAAGATGATGCTGTAAAAGTGCTGCACTCAATATGCCAGCAAATTTGGAAAACTCAGCAGTGGCCATAGGACTGGAAAAGGTCAGTTTTCATTCCAATCCCAAAGAAAGGCAATGCCAAAGTATGCTCAAACTACCGCACAATTGCATTCATCTCACGTGCTAGTAAAGTAATGCTCAAAATTCTCCAAGCCAGGCTTCAGCAATATGTGAACCGTGAACTTCCAGATGTTCAAGCTGGTTTTAGGAAAGGCAGAGGAACCAGAGATCAAATTGTCAACATCCACTGAATCATGGAAAAAGCAAGAAAGTTCCAGAAAAACATCTATTTCTGCTTTATTGACTATGCCAAAGCCTTTGACTGTGTGGATCACAATAAACTGTGGAAAATTCTGAAAGAGATGGGAATACCAGACCACCTGACCTGCCTCTTGAGAAACCTATATGCATGTCAGGAAGCAACAGTTAGGACTAGACATGGAACAACAGACTGATCTCAAATAGGAAAAGGAGTATGTCAAGGCTGTATATTGTTGTAGGGAACAAGGTATAAAGAAGGTTGAGAAGTGCTTGCAAACGAGACTCTCAACCAGGGCTGAACATTCTTGCAAACGAGATGTTCAGCTAAAAATCCTGTTTGTTCCCGTGGGAAAAGAACATTTCTTGCACACAAGGATGTTTCTCTGATTCCTCAAAAGGAACAGACCCTGGGACAAAACGGATTCTAAGTTGGTAAGGAAGTTCCCCAAAACAAAGTCTTAGCTGCAGTAAATAAGTCAAGGTAAAGGTTATCTCGCCCTGCACCTGCGCACTGTATAGTCTCTGAATCATAGTGCTTGGCAGCTTGCCCTGTAGGTTGTTGTGCAAGGGATATAAAATAAAGCAGCTGTAAGAAGCAAGTGTTAAAATATAAAGATTCAAACCACTCTGCAGTGTTGGTGTTTCATTCCATCGCCAGCATATTGTCACCCTGCTTATTTAACTTATATGCAGAGTACATCATGAGAAACGCTGGGATGGAAGAAGCACAAGCTGGAATCAAGATTGCTGGGATAAATCTCAGTAACCTCGGATATGCAGATGACACCACCCTTATGTCAGAAAGTGAAGAGGAGCTAAAAAGCCTCTTGATGAACATGAAAGAGGAGAGCAAAAAAGTTGGCTTAAAGCTCAACATTCAGAAAACAAAGATCATGGCATCCGGTCCCATCACTTCATGGGAAATAGATGGGGAAACAGTGGAAACAGTGTCAGACGTTTTTTTCTTTTTTTTTTTGGCTCCAAAATCACTGCAGATGGTGACTGCAGCCATGAAATTAAAAGATGCTCACTCCTTGGAAGGAAAGTTATGACCAACCTAGGTAGCATATTCAAAAGCAGAGACATTACTTTGCCAACAAAGGTCCGTCTAATCAAGGCTATGGTTTTTCCTGTGGTCATGTATGGATGTGAGAGTTGGACTGTGAAGAAAGCTGATCGCCGAAGAATTGATGCTTTTGAATTGTGGTGTTGGAGAAGACTCTTGAGAGTCCCTTCGACTTCAAGGAGGTCCAACCAGTTCATTCTAAAGGAGATCAGTCCTGGGTGTTCTCTGGAAGGAATGATGTTAAGCTGAAACTCCAGTATTTTGGCCACCTCATGCGAAGAGTTGACTCATTGGAAAAGACTCTGATGCTGGGAGGGACTGGGGGCAGGAGGAGAAGGGGACGGCAGAAGATAAGATGGCTGGATGGCATCACTGACTTGATGGACGTTAATCTGAGTGAACTCAGGGAGTTGGTGATGGACAGGGAGGCCTGGCGTGCTGCGATTCATGGAGTCACAAGGAATCGGACACGACTGAGCGACTGAACTGAACTGAATCTTTAGGAAAATGATCACCTCTGATTAGGAGAGCTACTGTTGGGAGAGGGCATAGGGGAGTTCTGAAATGTGAATAGCGTCCTGTTTCTTGTTTTGGAGTTTGTTTTTGGCTGTATCTGCTTCTTAAAAATCAGTATATGTGAACTCGTTGTTAGTTCATACTTCTTAATGTAAGTTATACCTTAAGGTTATTTTCAAGTAGGAATAAGTATGTGTGCAGAAAGGTTATGAAATATGATGAACCTGCCAAAAGCAAAAGTTTGAAGGCCCATTTTAGCACATTTTCTAATTTATGGAGCTAGTTATAGATGTTTTTGCTCAGAAGAGTAGGAAATATTTTTATTTCAAGGAAGTCACTTAATTTTAATCAGAGGAACTTCTAAAGTTTCTTTTAGTTGGAATTTTTCCATGTATCATAGTGTTCAATGAAAAATCTAGCAGTTTCAAAGCACTTGCAGAAGTTTGGCTGTAGGCTGATCAACCAGAAAAATCTCCCTTTTCCTAATTAATCAGGTATATAATTTATATTGCAAAGTCCTTGTCACGTTTTGCCAACTTGCATGATTTGTTTTCCTGCCCTGTTGAACAGTTTGACCAAGTGTCACTCACTTTATATTTTATATGAAAGGTAGCTTTCACAGATACACAAACATGGTGATGATGTTTAATTAAAATTATTGGTCTGACTATATAAAACTTTACATTGCCACATGGAAGGCAGAGTCTAATGCTGGTTTTATGAAAGTTGATTGACTCTATCCAATAAAACTAAAGCAATGAAATCTAATTGTCAGTGTAAACCAGTCACAACATCTTCCACTATAGTGAACATATATAATCTAAGTAAAAATAACTTCAACCTTTCCCTAAATCATTCACTGAAAAAATGTATATGAAGTTAATAGTGATAACAGAAAATTATTTGCGAATATATGGCATGTATATTAATTTTTATACTCATGTGCATATATTTTCATCATTATTTCTCTCTGCTTATTATAACATCAATATGTGGGCAAAGTCCTAAATCCAGATTTCAAATATGTAATCTAAGTTATGAGGTAGAGGAGACAATCTCTTCAAATAGCAGTCATTTTTTAGTGTATGTTGGTACTTGTTTAGCATACAAGCATCTTTGGTCATCTTCTAGGTGAAGAGCCAAGTGATGTATGATGGTCAGTGATTATCAGAGCCATACCATGCTAGAATGGTCAGCTAACATAAATAATTTGTATAACCTGTAGCTCTTCTATTGTTCATCTTTCAACATCAGCTCTGCCTTCTGTTATGGGTAAGCAGAGAAGATTTGGTCTTAAGTTTTATACTTTGATGTTTTCCTGGCACTATGAGCTCTTTTTCTGCCATGTCTAGTTTTGCCATTTCCCATTGTACAGCTGGCATGCTGTTCCCTAAAGTGAGCTTTCCTGAGAGTTAGTAAAAAGAGAATCTAAGGAATTAGAGTTTTTCGTCAAAAGGTTTCCACATGAGGAAACATTCAATTTCCTAACTGTTCTGATAAGGTATGACCTTTCTTTTCTCACGTCCAAACTGCATAATGCTCTTCTGATAATTGCCACCACATTTATAGAAAGGCAAATATTAGTGTAGTCCTTTAGGAGTACATTTTTCCAAATTTGAGACATTTGGAATTAAGTCAGTCCTTGGGTTTTTAGGAGGATGATTAATGATACCCTCCATTCCCAAGTCCCATGTCTAGGGAAGAGACAGTACACTACAGTGCTCCATCTCTTGGTCCATACCGGGCTTCTAACTGAGATTTCTGCCTAATGTCTCAGAGTTAGCCATTTGCAGCTCAGAAACTAGTGTAGGCAGTGAATCATTTAACAGCTCTATACCCTACATTGTCTCACTTGTTGTGCTCCCTGCCATTGTGTATAAAAGAAAGACTCAGAAAAAAAGATTCTTTGAAAAAATGAGTTTTGGCTATGATGAGGTTTTTAAAACATTCATTGGAAAGTCAAGGGTATAACTAAATGATAGTTCAGTTCAGTTCAGTTGCTCAGTCGTGTCTGACTCTGCGACCCCATGAATCGCAGCACGCCAGGCCACCCTGTCCATCACCAACTCCTGGAGTTCACTCAGACTAAGGTCCATCGAGTCCGTGATGCCATCCAGCCATCTCATCTTCTGTCGTCCCCTTCTCCTCCTGCCCCCAATACCTCCCAGCATCAGAGTCTTTTCCAATGAGTCAACTCTTCACATGAGGTGGCCAAAGTACTGGAGCTTCAGCTTTAGCATCATTCCCTCCAAAGAAATCCCAAGGCTGATCTCCTTCAGAATGGACTGGTTGGATCTCCTTGCAGTCCAAGGGACTCTCAAGAGTCTTCTCCAATACCACAGTTCAAAAGCATCAATTCTTCAGTGCTCAGCTTTCTTCACAGTCCAACTCTCACCTCCATACGTGACCACAGGAAAAACCATAGCCTCGACAAGGCGGACCTTAGTAAGCAAAGTAATGTCTCTGCTTTTGTATATACTATCTAGGTTGGTCATAACTTTTCTTCCAAGGAGTAAGCGTCTTTTAATTTCATGGCTGCAGTCACCATCTGCAGTGATTTTGGAGCCCGCAAAAAATAAAATCTGACATTGTTTCCACTGTTTCCCCATCTATTTACCATGAAGTGATGATAACAAACCCTAATTCTTAGGTCAGTGTATTCAACATAAGGAAGCAATAAAGTGCAGTGAAATCAACTTTATTTTGACTATGTTTTTCTGAATGTAAGCAAGTTAGAGAAACCTTTCCTTTTTCAAAATGAGCTTCAATGACTCTGCCAATGTCCTATTAGCAATGTCCAGTAACCAAGAGTGATAAAGGTTATATGTGTGTAAGTGGGTGTGTTTGGGCGTGTTTCAAAAGATTCAATAATTAAATAGATAGATCTGTAGCTCATCTTGCAAGCGTCTTCACCTATGACAGGGAGAGGTGGAATACCTCTGGTTTGGTTTTAGCAGTATACCTGGAAGTGTTGGGCCAGACTAGAGTGGTTGGGAATCAGCAGCAACTATTTTCTTGTCATCTTGGTAAGATTTCTTGAAGGAAAAGATAAAATTTTACAGAGCTACCCTTTTTCCAGTGTGTGTCAGAGACCATCCTGTATATAATAAATGCTGAATAATGCTAAAAGAATGCATAATAAATGAGAACATACTTTTGTCCATGTGTAGTGTTTTCTCCTTTCAAAAGAAGCAGTATCCAACATTTAAAAAACTTTGTCTCACCAAAGCGTTTCTTCAGACTGTATCAAAATAATGAAAATTTAAAAACACGTGTGTATAAATGGTAACAGGACACAAGATGATAGTTTACAGTACAGTGAAATTATGAAATTACCATTCAAATCATAAAGTTGTATAGGATAAGTTACAAATTGAGTTGGAGAGAAGACAATGACAGCCCAAAAGAAAATATGTCCATTCTAAGCTAGCATTCACAAAGATGTGATGCTCTATCTATCTGTTCTCTGAGATAAAATTTACTGACCCTTGTTTCATTCAACACATTTTTTTCACTTATACAGCTGGCACTTTTTTATTTGTTTGTTTTCTATGTTTGTATGAATTTATTTGTTTGGAAGTAACTTCTAACTGAGTCCATCATCGTCACAAAGATTCCTTCATTATTCAGAAAGTTTTCAGGCATTTTGTGAAACATTTTATACTTTAAAAAGAGAAAATCATATGGTATAAGAACACATTCTATTTATCTGTATTTTTATGACATGTATTTATATTTCTTATATAAATATATGACATATATATATATATGTCATTGCAAGTTAAGTTATCAAAATGCTCTCATTCCCTATTTCTCTGCCTGTCAAAAACACTCTACAAAGACTTATTTGGACACAAACTTACACTTTCTTTAGAGCACTATCAATAGTTACCTTCAAAACTCTAAGGAAAAAAGGAGTGTTTTGTAGCCTGCAACTTCCCAATTATATGCATGAATAGAATGAATAGCCGAGAGCATATTCTGAGACTCTTAATTGTTAAGAGATTATTTTTTATGTCATTCAACAGTCAGTATTTCAGAAAAGATTATTAATATAAGAACATGAAACTTTAAATATTTAACTATCTTTGGATAAAATTGAAATAGAGGAAACAATACAGGCAATCAGTTCAGTTCAGTTCAGTCACTCAGTCGTGTCCGACTCCTTGCGACCCCATGAATCTCAGCACGCCAGGCCTCCCTGTCCATCACCATCTCCCAGAGTTCACTCAGACTCACGTCCATCGAGTCCGTGATGCCATCCAGCCATCTCATCCTCTGTCGTCCCCTTCTCCTCCTGCCCCCAATCCCTCCCAGCATCAGAGTCTTTTCCAATAAGTCAACGCTTCACATGAGGTGGCCAAAGTACTGGAGTTTCAGCTTTAGCATCATTCCCTCCAAAGAAATCCCAGGGCTGATCTCCTTCAGAATGGACTGGTTGGATCTCCTTGCAGTCCAAGGGACTCTTAAGAGTCTTCTCCAACTCCACAGTTCAAAAGCATCAATTCTTCAGTGCTCAGCCTTCTTCACAGTCCAACTCTCACCTCCATACATGACCACAGGAAAAACCATAGCCTTGACTAGACGGACCTTAGTCGGCAAAGCAATGTCTCTGCTTTTGTATATAATATCTAGGTTGGTCATCACTTTTCTTCCAAGGAGTAAGCATCTTTTAATTTCATGGCTGCAGTCACCATCTGCAGTGATTTTGGAGCCCAAAAAATAAAGTCTGACACTGTTTCCCCATCTATTTCCCATGAAGTGATGGGACCGGATGCCATGATCTTTGTTTTCTGAATGTTGAGCTTTAAGCCAACTTTTTCGCTCTCCTCTTTTACTTTCATCAAGAGGCATTTTAGTTCCTCTTCACTTTCTGACATAAGGGTGGTGTCATCTGCATATCTGAGGTTATTGATATTTCTCCCAGCAATCTTGATTCCAGCTGTGCTTCTTCCAGCCCAGCGTTTCTCATGATGTACTCTAAATAGAAGTTAAATAAGCAGGGTGACAATATACAGCATTGATGGACTCCTTTTCCTATTTGGAACCAGTCTGTTGTTCCATGTCCAGGTCTAACTGTTGCTTCCTGACCTGCATACAGATTTCTCAAGAGGCAGGTCAGGTGGTCTGGTATTCCCATCTCTTTCAGAGTTTTCCACAGTTTATTGTGATCCACACAGTCAAAGTCTTTGGCATAGTCAATAAAGCAGAAATAGATGTTTTTCTGGAACTCTCTTGCTTTTTCCATGATCCAGTGGATGTTGGCAATTTGATCTCTGGTTCCTCTGCCTTTTCTAAAACCAGCTTGAACATCAGGGAGTTTATGGTTCACCTATTGTTGAAGCCTGGCTTGGAAAATTTTGAGCATTACTTTACTAGCATGTATGTGCTTCAAATTCACCATTTCAGAGTTTTCCTAAATTCATTTCAATAGTATGAATGTACCTAAAGAGTGTGCTCATTTTCTCTGATCAGCATACTTTCAACTCTTCAGTAAAGTTTAAACATCATTGAACAGTTGTACCTAGACCTGTGACTGTTTCACTTTAGTTTTTTTTTTTATGGTAATAAATCATAAAAGAGTAATTTTCATAGCATATATAAAATACTAAAGCCAATTGCTGAATAAGAGTCTTAAAGAAGTATGCAATTTATTCAAAATTAAAATGGTATGTGGCTTATATGAAAGCAAAAGTGGTAATGATGCCTTATACTCCTACAATTCTGTTACATACACACTCATACATAGACCCAATGCCAAGAATTCTAGGCAGAAGACATGGAGGCTACATAAAAGAGAACCTTAACATGTTAAAATGTTAGTATAGTAAGAAATGGGAGTAAAAAGTTTGCATTTTGATAACACTAGATATAAAATATAATCTTAAACTAATTAAAATCTGTGTTCTGAACACATGATTGGTGAGGAGAGGTTGGATCTATGATAGAGCTGCTTGAAAAAGAAAAATTATCTGTATCCATAGATTTCAGCCATTCCTTTTTTTTTATTTTAATTTTTATTTTATTTTCATTCCTTTTTTATCCTTTATCAAAATTCAGTTGCTAGTGAGAAGCACTCACTTCAGGATTCAGCTGATTTATATATTGCTCCCAAACTTTGGTCTAGAGTGAAATGGATCATTTTGATTGCTTCCTAGAAAAGCATGCTCGTGGAAAATAAACTGTCCCTGAGAAATCATTAGGACAGAAATTTAGAACAGGTAGATTTTAGTGTCTCACCAAGAAGCTGTAATAATTAAAGAGTTCTAAATTCTTCAATGGTCTAAAGGGTAATTTTAAGTTTCAGGGCACTTCAAAGGTAATCCATGTCTTTTTAAAATTTATTTACACTTCTTGGTTCCTCAATGGAATTTGGTTCAGATCTGCATCTAGTAATATTCAATGCAATGAGTTCAACTTTTGACTCCAGCTGACTCTGTCCAGACTTGAGAAGTGGAGACTCTGGGGAGACTGAAAAGAGATAGATAAAATGCAGCATAATAGGTTCTTATCTTCCTTCTTGTCAGTGATTTTGATACATTGGGATCACTGGAGCCATAAAAAACACTTGTAGCTAGGGACGTATCATTCTGGGAGATATCATCTATTTACTTTAGATTCTACCTTTATCTATTGTCCTGTACCTTGGAACCACTGTATTCTCCATCCAGAATTCTACGAAAGATGTGGCTCTGGGTTAATATTACCAATAACTAATAACCATCGGCCACTTCCTATGATCTAGGCACTATTCTATCATCGATTGTTTAATTCTTACAAAAAGAAGATGTAGTCAGTTCTTCCCACTTTTCAAGTCTGAACGTTAAATGAAGAGAACTTAGGTGACCAGAGAGATTGAATAACTAGCTCAACATGGATCCATGTTACACTCAGCTTCTAGTAAGTAGAAGACTTGATTTGAGCCCAAATGATCAAGCACCACAGTCCATGCCATCCACTACATTACTGCTTCTCAAATTTAACTACTGTTGTAGGTGATATTGGAGAAGGCACTGGCACCCCACTCCAGTACTCTTGCCTGGAAAATCCCATGGATGGAGGAGCCCGGTAGGCTAGAGTCCATGGGGTCGCTAAGAGTTGGACACAAATGAGCGACTTCACATTCACCTTTCACTTTCATGCATTGGAGAAGGAAATGGCAACCCACTCCAGTATTCTTGCCTGGAAAATCCCAGGGACAGAGGAGTCTGGTGGGCTGCTGTTTATGGGGTCACACAGAATCGGACATGACTGAAGCGACTTAGTGGCAGCAGCAGTAGGTAATAACTCTAGGGACAGAGTTGGTTCTGAATGGTCTAAGAATTTGATTTGAGCCAGTTTGGCACTGGACTCTTCTGAGAGACATCACTTTAAGGAATACCATCTTTAGACGTTCATATGATTTATGCCTTTACACATAACATGTATTTTTCTAGTCTAGTCAAATACTTTGATTATTTGTCTAGATTGTTACTAGGCTTTCCTTTACTAGTTGTTGCTACAGAGATGAGATAAATTTGTCATCATGTTTTAAGAGGTGTAGGAGTGCTGATATACACTTTATTTTAGGATCATTTGGTTTTATATACTTTGTTTTTATATACCAGAAGTAGCATATTTTATTGTGGACTGAGATATGTATCATCTCTACAGCTTTTATTAATGTTCTTGTGCTATCTCACTTAAATCTTACGGTGACTCTATAAAATAAATTTAAGCAATATTGTACATGTTTGAAAAATGTATACCAGAAAATTGGGACTTCCCTATAGCTCATATGGTAAAGAATCTGCCTGCAATGCAGGAGACCAAGATTTGATCCCTGGGTCAGGAAGGTCCTTTGGAGAAGGCAATGTCAACCTACTCTAGTATTCTTACCTAGAAAATCCCCTGAGACAGAGGAGGCTGGTGGGATACAGTCCGTGGGGTTGCAAAGAGTCGGACATGACTGAATGACTAACACTAACATTATACCAGAAAATTAGGATAGTTTACCCAACGTCACATGCAGCCACAATCAAGGGAATAATCAATAACATTGTGTAGGAAATGATGGAGTAATGTAAGTAGAAATTTGAAGGATGAGCTTTCGAAGCAGAAGGATCGGGAAAGCAAAGATGACGGCATATTGGACGTTATCTAGGAACTGAAGTTTAAAGTGACAGTTGTAGTGAGCAAAACAAAAGTGAATTCAGAAAAGTAGCAGCAAACTTTATCTTGTATCCCAGTGAAAGAAAACATGATTTTTACATTTGAGCAATATGGGATGCCATCGGTAATTTGGAATACAAGAATGCCATGATGTTCCTTGAATTGTAAAATGATCATTCTGGCAGTTGTATTAACACATTGCTAATATATTGTGTGGAGAGTTAAAGAACCCGAGGAGTCAGATGAATCCAAGGCTTTGTGCTTCAATAATGATAAAATGGATATTCCATTTATTAGGTTTAGGAAACCTGAGGAGGAACAGGAGTTTTGTTTTGAGTGTAAGTTTGGGATGTTTATCATTCATTAAAATTAAGGTAAAAAGTTAGATATAAAAGTTGGGAGTGCAATCTAGATATGCGGGATGAAAGGCTTCAATTTCTGAGTCATAGGCATGTAGAAAGTATTTAAGTAATACTTAATCAGTGTAGATAGGTGGGAAATATATAAGGAATTAGCAGCAGGATATGTAAATGATTAGAAATTAGGCAAATGCAGATAATACAAAAAACTCACAATAAAGCAGAAGAATGAGTCAGTGACCTAAAATGAAAATCAGGGAGCAAATATTCAAGTAGAAAGGGCCTGAGAAACCATGACAATGTGACTACCAGGTCAACTCAGATGAGAACTGACCACTGGAGTTTAGCACCAGGGAACAACTTGATAACATTCCTGATCAGTATGGATTCTCAAGAGAGTTAGAAGAAGAGATAAATTAAAGATCAGTAACAGCAGCTATTTATTAGAGAAGATTGCCCTGATAGCCTTCCCAGCATCATTCAAACCCCATGGATGCCTGGAAGGCCAAGGAGTCAAGGTCGGCTATATGCACAGGCTAGTCTCAATACCTCATATTCTTACCCGATAACAGGCGATTCCCAGTCCTAGCCAGGTAAGGCATGAAGGTGATCTCTTACAGGCTTTCAAGTAGGTTTTCTTTGCCTTTTCATACTGTAGAAAGAAAGCACCACTAAACGGTTGTTCTTCTAGAAGCTTTAAATACTGCATTGCCAGAATAATCATGGGGCTTCTGTAAATGTATTAACACTCCACACCAATCTAAGTTAGATGAGTCCTTGGATTATTAAGGACTCATTATAACTTTGTGTGTGTGTGTGTGTAATAAAGTTTTATTAAAGTAAAAAGTAAAAATGGTATGTGGTACCATAAGGGTACCACAGGCATCAGAAGGGGGCAGAAAGAGTACCCTCTTGTTAGTGTTAGCAATGAGTTTATATACTCTCCAATGAATCCAAAGAATGTTTGCAGGTTGTAAAGACCTCACCAGACCTACTCCCATAATTTACACTTTAAGATAACAGAATTAGCCAGAAGGTTTAATCCAGAGACTGTCCTCAGGCAGAATACATTATTGTTGAAATTTTATGTTCACAGCAAAACTGAAAATACAGAGATTTTCCAATTACCCCCAGTCCCCACACATGCATAGGCTCTCCCATTAGCAATATCCTCCACCAGAGTGCTGTCTTTGTTACAACTATTGAACCTACACTGACATATCATCATCACCTAAAGTCCACAGTTTTCCTCAGGGTACACTCTTGGTGTTGTACGTTTTATGGGTTTGGACAAACGTGTGACATTTTCCCATCATTAGAGTATTTTTGCTTACCTGAAGACCCTCTATGCTTCGTCTATTCATCACTCTCCTTCCTCCAGTCCCCGGAAATCACTGACACCTTTACTGTCACCGTGGTTTTACCTCTTCCAGAATATCATACAGTTGGAATCATGCACCGCCTAGCTTGCACACATTTGATTTTTTCACTAAATAACAAGCATTCAACTGTGGTGTTGGAGAAGACTCTTGGGAGTCCCTTGGACTGCAAGGAGATCCAACCAGTCCATTCTGAAGGAGATCAGCCCTGGGATTTCTTTGGAAGGAATGATGCTAAAGCTGAAACTCCAATACTCTGGCCACCTCATGTGAAGAGTTGACTTATTGGAAAAGACTGATGCTGGGAGGGATTGGGGGCAGGACGAGAAGGGGAGGACAGAGGATGAGATGGCTGGATGGCATCACTGACTCGATGGGTGCGAGTCTGAGTGAACTCTGGGAGTTGGTGATGGACAGGGAGGCTTGGCGTGCTGCGATTCATGGGGTTGCAAAAAGTTGGACACAACTTGGCGAATTAACTGAACTAAATTGATAGACCTTCAAATCTTAGTTACCTGATATTTATTCTTGGTTTTTAGACTCCAGTCTATTATTATGACTAGATCTATTTCATTGTTAAATTTTTAAACTCTGATGTATAGATAAAGTAAATTTGATAGGGGTTTTCTAAATATTCTAAATATAGAAGTTTTCTAAATATTTTCTTTTTTTGGGTGATAGCAAGTAAAAATATACTGATAATTACAAGTTTATGTCCTAGAAATAACTAGCATTATAAATTAGAAGCTATCTCAAACTTTTAAAATATTAAGAATCAGACCATTCAGATAAATTAATTGAACAGAGATTTTTATATATTAAGATTAAAAGGAATTATTTATTTTGCCTCAGCCTGATACCAAATTTTCTTTTGTTCAAATACTTGCGCATGAAAATCTTGCATTTCTCGTATTGGTTAGGTTATATCTTTTAGTTTTTGACTTAAATTATACACACTTTCTTATTACACACTAAACAAAGTTGCAAAGCTTGTCTTCTGATACTTCAGAGACAGTTTCAAGGAAACTCTGAACTAACTTATATAGGAAATTATATTCACACATGTTAGTCTCCAAAGCTATGTAAGTCATGTTTGTTTAAGAAATGTAAAAAATAAGTATTTACAATAGCATGCTTATATGGAAGAATCACTGTGCTTTATTTTCTCTATAGATGGATCTTGTGTGGGTAAATTGTGGATTACATTTATCTTTTGAAACTTACTACTTAAAGATTTAAGAAAAGACAATGTGACATTTGAATACACTTTAAAGTTCTTTCAAAATTCAACAGTTTACAACTTTTATCTCTGTTTTGCATCAACTGCTTTCATTATATTTCTCTAGCAACACCATTTTTGTTTAAAACCAATTTTCTTTCTTGTTTTATTTCCTCCCCTATTGCATTTTTCTCTGTTACTTTTGCTGTTCACAAAGACCAAATAGTCTCTGTCAAAGATAATGAAACATTATTCTAAATAATCCCTGCCCTTTGAAAAGAGTGATAACGGTTTTGATCATTGTATTTGTATAATTAAGGTGCAGGCTTTTGCTTTAAAAATAGTTCATCTCCTGTGTTGAATCTGGGAGGGCATGAAGCATTTACTGAGATGAGTACTCAGTTGGAAAGTCCCTGGTCTCCTTTGGTATCACATCTATCTATGTCCCCAGACTGCTCATCCAATGTTCCAATGACAATGATTAGCGAGACCCCCCACGAGTTGCAGATGGAATGAGGCAGAGTGATAAGGCAAGCTGCCTTTCAGATCAGCAGAAAGAAAGGCCTTCTTCACGGGAAACCCAAGAGGAAGCCATTTAAACAAGCGTGCAGAAAATATTGGGGTAATTACCAAGCACCAGGAGGGGGTCTCAGCATTGAGAATGGATTCAAGAATTCATTCAGCAGATTAACTGATGTTTTCCCTGCAGCTTGTCTTTGGAAATAATTCCCATGGAAATTCATAACTGGGACTGGGGAAATGTATTATAAAAAGATATTTTCATTATCACATACATATTTACTAATGTTTAAACCACATTTATTTCTACCAGAGAAGCTCTGATGCTTTTGATCACTCAGCTTTGCAGTTTTGCTTTCTGAAATAGGACTCTTGCACCTACAGCAGCCAGAAAATCCTGATGCATGAGGATGTATTATA
Source organism: Capra hircus (assembly GCF_001704415.2). Taxonomy (NCBI): domain Eukaryota; kingdom Metazoa; phylum Chordata; class Mammalia; order Artiodactyla; family Bovidae; genus Capra; species Capra hircus. The sequence continues at coordinate 28,297,533 of NC_030813.1, forward strand.
AGAAGCTTCTTAAGGTACTCTGATTATTGAAAATATCTAGGCAAGTTTTGTGACTATTACTTTCTAACATAGCAAGACTTCATTGCCATTCTGATGTTCGATTTATCTAGAAAAAAGAAAATGTTGTATTTGATCAGGAGGTACCCTAAAAGAGGAGGACTGGGCTCACTAGCCCCACAATGCTACTGCAGTGGAACATCAGTGATATGACGGATTTGTTTCAAGGAAGACGTGAATCAACCTTTGCCTCTTTCTTTCCTAACCAGCTGGCAAATAAAGGACCTTGACAGCAAAAATACAGTGATAGCCACTTATCAAATGTACCAGTTTGGAAAAGATGTCAGAAAGCAGCAAAAAAAAAAAAAAAAAAAAAAAGTGAGTGGGCTGTGTACACACACACACACACACACACACACGTATATAAAATATGCAAAGTGTTTATGGAACACAGAGACAGGCTTAAAAAGATACCTTTCTTTTGGAAATATTGATCTATCATTTTGAAAAATGGAAAGAAAATGCTGTTAAAATTATGTTGCTGTATTATCATGGATACCTCTGGGAAAACCTGTGTGTTATGACCAGTTTAATTGGAAATTGACCTGAAGTAAATTAATCTGAGTATCCTTACTGCAGATGTCTGCTTATGCACATTAATGATTCTAGGACCACTTGGGAATTTGAGCCTATGGCTATCCACTCAGAAAAGGAATGATTCACCTTTCCCATGAACAATATATATGTTGTTCCCTTCATGTTGAATGTGATTCCTCTCTTAGTGCACCTGGCATGCTATACTCATGCAACTAGGATTGTATCCTGATTTCCATGTCAAACCATTTACCACAGACTGAGACTTGAACCCATGTGCTGGAACTAGAACCTAGCCAAAACCCAGTTTGGGACTTGAACGTATGTGGCTGGGACTCGAACACACGTGGCTGGGACGTGAACCCAGCCAGAACCCTGCGTGGGACATGAACCCACATAGCTAGGACTCAAATCCCACCAAAACCTTGCTTGGGACTCAAACCCAGCCAAACCCCTGCTTGGGACTTGAACCCACATGGCTGGGACTCAAACCCAGCCAAAACCCATGATACCTGGTTTCAGGACCTAATGAAGCTCAGGTTCTTGATGTCTCATCAAAGAAAGAATTCAGTGAGAGACAAAGTGATAGGTAATCAGTGGATTTATTCAGATTCAGATTGGCTACATTAAAAATGGAACAAGTCTGGTAGCAAAGTGAATAGCTGTCACACCAAGTATTAAGGTCAATAAATAGACTCCCTGGAGAGTCTGGGAACAAATTAGGGGATAGAGTAAATGTGGTTATATACATGTAATGTATCTGGGTTGGCGTTTTAACTTAAGTGTCTTGCTCATAGTCTATTTATACAGTTAATCACTGAAAAAGAAAACAATTAGAGCCAGCATTTTTGCACTGGTGAATAAAGAATACCTGCTAATTTACAGTTCTTAAACAGTGTGCTGTTTATAACTTGCTCAATAATCAACTAACTGTTGATTATCCAAAGAGGACAATCATGACTTGCTTCGAAACAAAAGTGAAATTTTATCATAATGGCAATACCAGTGTTCAATTTATCCTTTTGTTTCATGTTTACATTTTAAAATTATCTTAAAAAGTAAAACTTAATGGAATTCAATAACATTCTGTCTCATCCAATTCCCTTTGTTGTTTTCTCCTGTCAGAATGTCAATATCTAAGAAAACACTAGCAGAAATTAATATTGGCAGGTATTAATTTGTTTAATGCATGCAGTAAACACAGGCACACACAATGGAATCAAAAAACAATGGCATAAGTGCTGTGAATGAAATTTCTGAAGACTACTATGAATGCTTCTTAAGCATAAATTACTAGAAATAAAATGTTTTTGGAGAAAGTCTTTAAGGTGTAAAAATGTCTCAAAATATTTCAAATTGACTAGTTACCCAGACAAATAAGAGTTGGACTTTCTAAATATTTTAATAATAAAAGCCTGTAGGGTACTAGTATTTCATAACCTTTGAAAGTGAAAGTCGCTCAGTCATGTCCGACTCTTTGTGACCCCCAAGGACTATGCTAAGTCACTGCTAAGTTGCTTCAGTTGTGTCCGACTCTGTGCAACCCCATAGACGGCAGCCCACCAGGCTCCCCCGTCCCTGGGATTCTCAGGCAAAAACACTGGAGTGGGTTGCCATTTCCTTCTCCAATACATGAAAGTGGAAAGTGGAAATGAAGTCGCTCAGTCGTGTCCCACCCTCAGCAACCCCATGGACTGCAGCCTACCAGGCTCCTCCGTCCATGGGATTTTTCCAGGCAAGAGTACTCGAGTGGGGTGCCATTGCCTTCTCCTATAAGTCTATGGAATTCTCTAGGCCAGAATACTGGAGTGGGTAGCCATTCCCTTCTCCAAGGGATCTTTTGAACCAGGGATTAAAACCACATCTCCCACACTGGAGGTGGATTCTTTACCAGCTGAGCCAACAGGGAAGCCCAAGAAGACTGGAGTGGGTAGCCTATCCCTTATCCAGGGGACCTTCCTGACCCAGGAATCTCCTGCACTGCAGGCAGATTCTTTACCCACTTAGGTACCAGGGAAGGCCTCATAACCTTTGCTTCCACATATGTAACAATTTGGGGCATCTGACTGTGAAAAATGAACTGGGCAGGACAGATGACAGTGGGCTGGCCAGATTTTCCTTTGTTACCTTCAGGGGTTATCTTTCCTTTGCCCATGATTCAGTTTTTCAGCAATTTGGTTTAAATCTTCAATTCCCCAGTTATGGTACATGTAGTCTCTCCCTTCCTTTTATTCATTTAAATACCCCAAAGATATGAATTCATTAAGGAGCCAGTTTGGTTTTCATATACTCCCTTCTTTTGTTCCTCTTTTGTGGCATTTTAAATTATAAGCATTTCATTGCATAGTGCTTCTGTTGCCCATCTCTGTCCATTTTATCTTTGAAAAGCTCTGGCTTTGGAGGCTGTTTCTTTGAAATCTTTCACATGATTTGATATAAAGTAGGGTGCCAGGTATTTTTCTAAAAGGGAAACTTAAAAGTTTCAATTAGGCTTCCATTTTTGTTTTTTGTTTTTTGTTTTTTGTTTTTTCTATATTCAGATTTGGAATTAGAAGAACTGTTCTCTTCATCATTGTCTTTAAGAGAATCAATAATTTATCAGTCTAGTCAAGAATTTACCAACATTTTCAGTAAGTTGTGTAAATCCTCACATAGTCATCTCAGATTTAAAAAAAAATAAGAAGAAATGAAACATTTTTAGTGTTAAATTATAAAATTAGCAGGTGATGAGTGAGAGCATGTGTTTAAAATTTAGAGTGATATTACAGAGACAGGATGGGTAATGCCCTGGTTCAAGTTCTGAACTTCTTAGAATTTTGTCTTGCTTCCTTATTTTCATCCAGAGGGGAGGAATATGTTAGGCAATTCAGTTGGATGCCATTAAATAGTTAATTATCTAAGTATTCCTCTCTTACCAAGCAACAGCCTATTGATTATAATATGATTTCTCATAATTATGAGAAAATTCAACTGGAAGATATAGCCATTTGGTTGTATACTACATATTTATCATTTAAGGTAACCAGTTGAATTTTGTTCCTTTGTAAATACTGTACATCTTACTTTTTTGCTCACTTAAATAGCCCTTGAGAGAGAAATGAAGATAATCTTGGTGAGCTGGCAATGGCAATTTCTAAGCCTGCAAAACTGAAGCACAAAGTGTGGACCAAAATAAAGCAGTGCTATGCTATTAAACATCTTGGGATAGATCCATATAGTTTTATGAGAAAATCCTTCTCCATCATTGTGTGTAAGCTGTTTCTGTTTGCTACCTATATGAGTGGTGGTTATTTATTTATTTTCTTAATTTTAAAAATTTATTTAATATTAAGATGTCTGGGTCAAAATTACTTCTTGCCACTGCATAAATTTGTAATTTTAGGAACGCCTACCCTGTTCCTGTATTAATGGTCCTTAGTGCATTCCTTCTGTTTCCACCCTTAGTTTTTTAATTATTATTTTAATATTTCTGACATTTTGTGACTCTACAGACTTCCCACTTATATCGAGCTATCTACTACCCCCTACAGCTATCACAGAGAGTCAACTAAGCCTTCTTTATATCTGTGTGCATTGCAGCTAGTCAGGAAAATCAGTTTGTTCATGCCAGTTTTAGTTTTTGTTCTTCAGTGTCCAATACCCCTCACTCTGTTTATTTTCAGTGTATGATCTCATTTTTTACTTACAGTATATTAGATCTTTCTTTTATTTATTTATTTTTAAATATAAATTTATTTATTTTAATTGGAGGCTAATTACTTTACAATATTGTATTAGTTTTGCCATACATCAACATGAATCTGCCATGGATGTACATGTATTCCCCATCCTGAAGCCCCCTCCCACGTTCCTCCCCATAGCATCCCTCTGGGTCATCCCAGTGCACCAGCCCCGAGCATCCTGTATCCTGCATTAAACCTGGACTGGCAATTAATTTCATATATGATATTATACATGATTCAATGCCATTCTCCCAAATCATCCCACCCTCACCCTCTCCCACAGAGTCCAAAAGACTGTTCTATACATCTGTGTCTCTTTTGCTGTCTTGCATACAGGTTTATCGTTACCATATTTCAAAATTCCATATATATGCGTTAGTATACTGTATTGGTGTTTTTCTTTCTGGCTTACTTCACTCTATATAATCGACTCCAGTTTCATCCACCTCATTAGAACTGATTCAAATGTATTCTTTTTAATGGCTGAGTAATACTCCATTGTGTATATGTACCACAGCTTTCTTATCCATTCATCTGCCAATGGACATCTAGGTGGCTTCCATGTCCTGGCTATTATAAACAGAGCTGTGATGAACCCTGGGGTAAAATTCCCACCAAATTTTTTTGGGAAGCACTATTATTTTTTGTATATTTCTATGCATAGATTTCCTTTCATTCCAAGCAGAAACAGGAATAAGGTAATATTTCCAGGCATTTGAGGTATTTTTTTCTCATATCCACTCAAGCGAGAAAAAATGACATTCATTTACTATCCTGTTGTTGAGTCAATACATTAAAGAACACTACTCATTCATAGGCTAACTGCTTGATGCCTTCTCCTTCTCTCTCTTTCACTTATTTTCTCAACAGCTGCTCTATGTACAAGTTGAAAGTTAAGTACAATTCACAGAATGGTCTGGAAGACCACATATATAAAACTTTATTCCAGGTTTTTTTTTCAATTCAACTTTAACACATATAAAAATTGCTCATCATTTGTATCCTCATCTCAATCTCAGATTGCTTTCTTTCTCAATCAGTTCAAAACATGAGAGAAAAGAAGTAATAATCCTCAACATTGCTAACATTTCCCCAAAACAACCATCCTAACTGCATTATATCACTATCACAATCTTTATATTAAAATGCACATGTATAAAAAGTTTAATAAAAAATGTGTATGTGATAAAGAATTAACTTTATTAACGGCAAACACTTATTTAACTCACTGATCAATTTTCAAGTTCATTGATTAGACTGTTTTTATTTGTAAGAAGATAAATAGATGATATTTAGCCCATAAAATTCCCTTCCTCATTTCTATTGCCAAGTTTTCCAAAGGTGAAAGCATATATATATATTCAGTTCAGTTCAGTCGATCAGTCATGTCCAGCTCTTTGCAACCCCATGAATCGCAGCATGCCAGGCCTCCCTGTCCATCACCACCTCCCGGAGTTCACTCAGACTGAGGTCCATCGAGTCAGTGATGCCATCCAGCCATCTCATCCTCTGTCGTCCCCTTCTCCTCCTGCCCCCAATCCCTCCCAGCATCAGAGCCTTTTCCAATGAGTCAGCTCTTCGCAAGAGGTGGCCAAAGTACTGGAGTTTCAGCTTTAGCATCATTCCTTCCAAAGAAATCCCAGGGCTGATCTCCTTCAGAATGGACTGGTTGGATCTCCTTGTAGTCCAAGGGACTCTCAAGAGTCTTCTCCAACACCACAGTTCAAAAGCATCAATTCTTCAGTGCTCAGCTTTCTTCACAGTCCAACTCTCACATCCATACATGACCACTGGGAAAACCATAGCCTTGACTAGATGGACATTTGTTGGCAAAGTAATGTCTCTGTTTTTCATTATGCTATCTAGGTTGGTCATAACTTTTCTACAAAGGAGTAAACATCTTTTAATTTCATGGCTGCAATCACCATCTGCAGTGATTTTGGAGCCCCCCCCCCCAAATAAATCTGACAGTGTTTCCACTGTTTCCCCATCTATTTCCCATGAAGTAATGGGACCAGATGCCATGATCTTCGTTATCTGAATGTTGAGCTTTAAGCCAACTTTTTCGCTCTCCTCTTTCACGTTCATCAAGAGGCTTTTTAGTTCCTCTTCACTTTCTGCCATAAGAGTGGTGTCATCTGCATATCTGAGGTTATTGATATTTCTCCCGGCAATCTTGATTCCAGCTTGTGCTTCTTCCAGCCCAGTGTTTCTCATGATGTACTCTGCATATAAGTTAAATAAGCAGAGTGACAATATATAGCCTTGAAGTACTCCTTTTCCTATTTGGGATCAGTCTGTTGTTCCATGTCCAGTTCTAACTGTTGCTTCCTGACCTGCATACAAATTTCTCAAGAGGCAGGTCGGGTGGTCTGGTATTCCCATCTCTTTCAGAATTTCCCACAGTTTATTGTAATCCACACAGTCAAAGGCTTTGGCACAGTCAATAAAGCAGAAATAGATAGATACACACACACACATACACACACACCCCCACACACATATACATATATATATTCTTTTTATTCTGGCAATAATCCATTCAGTACTGGGGGCCTGATGTCCTCTGCTGGCATTCAGAAGTTTTTTTGTGGAATTTACTCAGCATTTAAATGTTCTTTTGATGAATTTGTGGGGGAGAAAGTGGTCTCCCCGTCCTATTCCTCTGCCATCTTAAGACTGGCCCCCCTTTCAGTACTAAATAGCTAACAGATGTAGATTTTCTTAAGTCTGTAGTTATAGGGTTATTTACTCATAATCTTGGTTTTGTCTTAATGTGCTGTCACCTGGGGGTCGCCTCCTTACCCTCAAAGAGATGACTGAGTCCTAGTTTGAAATGTTGGGTACAGTGGAAAGAACCTAACTTTTAGTTCTTTTGCAGTTATATAGACTCAGAATTTAATGCTGCCTGTAATTCATACTAGATATGGTATATTGAGGAGAAGGCAATGGCACCCCACTCCAGTACTCTTACCGGGAAAATCCCACGGACAGAGGAGCCTGGTGGGCTGCAGTCCATGGGGTCGCTAAGAGTCGGGCAGGTCTGAGTGACTTCACTTTCACTTTTCACTCTCATGCATTGGAGAAGGAAATGGCAACCCACTCCAGTTTCTTGCCTGGAGAATCCCAGGGATGGGGGAGCCTGATGGGCTGCCGTCTATGGGGTCGCACAGAGTCGGACACAACTGAAGCGACTTAGCAGCAGCAGCAGCCGCAGTGTGGTATATTTAAACATGTGCTTCTCCCTTTCCTCAGTATTAAAATTATTGTGCAAATAATGTTAGATTATCTATCATCACCTAACACAATGCATGGTGCATTGTAGACACATGAAATAAAAAATAGACTTTAATTTTTTTCATTATTGCTGTTATTTTGAATTAATGACCCAGTTAACAAATAAGTCAAAATCCTTGCTTCTGTTCAGAAAACAAAAAAACAAGCAAGCAAGCAAACAAAAACAACAAAACTCAACAAATGTCATAAGTTATTTGAAATAGAGCTGGAAATAGGCCTTTGACATTAAATAATAAATTTATGGTACTTATTCCATTTAGGATGAGGCAGAAGTTCCTCCGTATCTTAGAGAAAATCACTAGATTGCTGTTATTTATTTTACAGAGATCCTTGAAAAGCTGTTTTTACCATTTTGCAAAATGAAAGATACCTATCTTTTAAAAATTACACTGCTTGACTTATACCTATTGATTATTAGAACCTGTGGAAATCACATCCTTAATTAGAAGTTAAAGTATGTCCAGTTTCAGCATGTTGTTATAAGTAAAGCATGTTCAAAAGGTTGTCAAACAGACCAACAAGGATAGGACCAAAAATCAGGAAGACACAACAGGACATACAAGACTAGAATTTAAAAGGGTGGGGCAAAAATCTAAGCTGGTTTTTTCAGTGAAGAGTTTGTGTGATTGAAATTAATTAAGTAATTCCAAATATGTACATCATCCCAAGAATAATAAAGTAAAGCAGTATTGAATATAACAACATCTAATTATACCTAACAAATTATTAGTTATCTCTCTGTATACTCATTATAATTATAAATACTTGTTATCCTGGTATTTGTCAAAAATACCTCATGATATCACAATCTCATTGTCTCTAAAGTTCAGACAGGTGTATTGTCAGAAATAAGGCCACCGGCAGTATAATGAGGATTGAGAAAATAAAAGTCATTCACCAGAGACATAAAATTTGTAAGAAGTCAATGGGAGGACTGAAGGAACATGAAATTTACTCCCGGTTACCTACAATCACGGAGAAGGCGATGGCACCCCACTCCAGTACTCTTGCCTGGAAAATCCCATGGGTGGAGGAGCCTGCAGACATTTCTCTAGCAGCAGGCCTCAGCCTATATATGGTTATCAATTTGGTTAACTCTCAATTTAAGAATACAAAGGCATGGGATTTAAAAAGCTATTATAAAAATTTATCTTTGTTGTGGGTACCAGGCTATGCCATTAGTTTGTCTTCAGTATTTAAGCAGCCACGTGGATAATCAGATTCTTTCCCCTAGACTCATGCACCTCCAGGTAATGAATTGAGAATGAGTTTCCTTCCATTCTCAGCCTTAACCATAAACTGATTCTTTATACCATTTCTAATAGAAAGTGTCTTTTGCTATAAGTAGCACTCCCATGAATACTTCCCCTGATGCACTTGAGAAGCGAAAAAAAAAATGTGCATAAAGACTAATGTCTTTTACTGTGTTAGTGTTTACATAACCCAATAAAGCCCATCTTATATAAAACTTATGTATGTAAGTCAAGAAACAAGGTATGGAAAAATGAGAGTGTACTGAAATTCATGGAAGTAAAGATAACTTTTATTTAAAAATTATAACAGCATTTAGATATTTTTTTAATATTACCAGAAAAATCTTTTCACATCACTCTCCATTTGACGCCCCTACATTTACTTCAAATAAAAACCTGTGATCATTGGAATGAATAAATACAAACAAGTTACTGAAATAGAAAGCTCTCCAAGGTTCATGTTTGTCAGCATCCTGGAAGTTTTGACCCAGCAAAACATACTCTCAGAAACCCTTTTAAAGCATCATATACAGAGTGAAGTAAGCCAGAAAGAAAAACACCAATACAGTATACTAACACATATATATGGAATTTAGGAAGATGGCAATGACGACCCTGTATGCAAAACAGGAAAAAAGACACAGATGTGTATAACGGATTTTTGGACTCAGAGGGAGAGGGAGAGGGTGGGATGATTTGGGAGAATGGGAATTCTAACATGTATACTGTCATGTAAGAATTGAATCGCCAGTCCATGTCTGACGTAGGGTGCAGCTTGCTTGGGGCTGGTGCATGGGGATGACCCAGAGAGATGTTGTGGGGAGGGAGGTGGGAGGGGGGTTCATGTTTGGGAACGCATGTAAGAATTAAAGATTTTAAAATTTAAAAAATAAAAAAAATTTAAAAAAAATAAAATAAAGCATCTTAGTTTTTTAAACTGAGTACTTTTATTTAGTAACAGCAGGAAAGAATACGTTTTTATATAATGTGATGTATTCAGTTAATCTGTATCTGAAACATCTTGTACGGATTTAGAAGTGACTTCCATGGAGCTGAGATGTCCCTTACTAAAGTCTTCTTTTATTAAGCCACATTTCTGTCTCTGGATGGAAAACACAAATGTATTTGTTTATTTAAGCTTTAAAATATTTGTTGGCAGGGTCAGAAAAAGTACGCTTCAGTTTGTTATTCTTCATGTACTTTAAAATATATTAAACTATAAAATGTCTAGTGCACTTTAAATAACAATGGTATGAATAGTTATTTCCATTTTCAAAGATCCACTAACAGTCAAGTCCAGGAAAAGTTACTCATAGAACAGGCATATAAGATATAGTTTGGGAGAATGGGAATTCTAACATGTATACTGTCATGTAAGAATTGAATCGCCAGTCCATGTCTGACGTAGGGTGCAGCTTGCTTGGGGCTGGTGCATGGGGATGACCCAGAGAGATGTTGTGGGGAGGGAGGTGGGAGGGGGGTTCATGTTTGGGAACGCATGTAAGAATTAAAGATTTTAAAATTTAAAAAATAAAAAAAATTTAAAAAAAATAAAATAAAGCATCTTAGTTTTTTAAACTGAGTACTTTTATTTAGTAACAGCAGGAAAGAATACGTTTTTATATAATGTGATGTATTCAGTTAATCTGTATCTGAAACATCTTGTACGGATTTAGAAGTGACTTCCATGGAGCTGAGATGTCCCTTACTAAAGTCTTCTTTTATTAAGCCACATTTCTGTCTCTGGATGGAAAACACAAATGTATTTGTTTATTTAAGCTTTAAAATATTTGTTGGCAGGGTCAGAAAAAGTACGCTTCAGTTTGTTATTCTTCATGTACTTTAAAATATATTAAACTATAAAATGTCTAGTGCACTTTAAATAACAATGGTATGAATAGTTATTTCCATTTTCAAAGATCCACTAACAGTCAAGTCCAGGAAAAGTTACTCATAGAACAGGCATATAAGATATAGTTTGGGAGAATGGGAATTCTAACATGTATACTGTCATGTAAGAATTGAATCGCCAGTCCATGTCTGACGTAGGGTGCAGCTTGCTTGGGGCTGGTGCATGGGGATGACCCAGAGAGATGTTGTGGGGAGGGAGGTGGGAGGGGGGTTCATGTTTGGGAACGCATGTAAGAATTAAAGATTTTAAAATTTAAAAAAAATAAAAAATTAATTAAAAAAAAAGATATAGTTTGGCTAAAATTGCATTATAGGTTTTTTTTTTTGATGCTTGCTTTTAGATGCAATTTGGGTTAAAATATCTAGTACTAATCTTTGATCTGACCTAATAAATTTATAAAATATACTATGTTGGGTACTCTCAAAAAGGGTTGAATTAGATTCCTGAATGGTCACAGAGAGATTTGATTAAGATGTTTAAGCTCACTTTTAAGGAGACCTTTAAAAAATTATAAGCCTCAGTGACATTAGCTATATCTTTTGTGTATTTTACAGCAAATAATGCATCATGCTGTTTTCTGGAGACATAAAATATGTCTCCATCATCAACTAATGATTTTGTTGAATTCTCTTAAATTCAGCCATAATAGAACAATGTTATGTCTGGGAATTAAACTAATCTCTCATTCTTTAACAATTCCCCAAACTGAGAAGTATGAAATAGACCATATAATATTTCAGTGAATGTTTGTCTGTTTATAACTTGTAAATGTGTGAGCCAGACTAAAAATATGTGTGCAGAACAGTAAAAAGTGTTTGTCATCTCAAATCTTGATCTGAAGTGGGTGCTGCTTCTCTATTTCTTGTTAGTTCATTTTCCAGGGTTTCTTTTGAGGATCCATCATAGAATTCTAAGTGTTGTGTCCACTGGGATTTACACCACTTGTTCAGTCTATTTATACCAAGTTAATTAAGTGATAATCCCAAAGTATCAGAGGACATATGAAGTAATAAATGTCTGATTCTCTCACAGACACGCCGAGACCACATGGTGAGGAGTCACAATATGGAAGACTGTTTTATTGCCTCATATCATATTCTCTTGTATAGGGGATATTGCTGTTAAACAATCTGTTCTCTTATTTCCTGAGGTTTTATACCTTTCATTTCAAAATATTATTTTGACAACTGTGATGCTTCTGAAGGAGAGTTAAGCCAAAGGCTTGCATACATGCCATTTTGCAGTTTAAGCAAGGGATTACTCCTATTTAGCAAACTTGGTGAAATCCATTGCTGGAATGAATCAAATATAATTTAATTTTCCATTTTTTAAATGATTTCCATGAACAGACAAAGAAAAATCTGAGATGCCTATATTTTTAACTCTATGTTGATCCTGTGTGTGCATATAAACATATATACATACATAGAGAAATAAATTATCAATTTGCTAACTTAATATACCTGATTGTCTTTTTAACTGTTTATTAATCTCATTCATTTGGTTGAATAAGCAAGAAGGAAGTAAAATTCATTGTTCTTGTATTAGCACTAAAAACATTTATGAGAGATAAGAAATACCTGAATATGTCCTAGAAATTCCATGAGTGATATTCAGCTCTCTATAGAAAACTATTTCCAACAATTACAAAAATAAATAAATAAATAAAAGATTGTCCAACCTAGAAAACTCACTATTACATGGAAAGTCATGTAGTCTCCTGATAAAATAAAATAAATAGGATAATGTCTATCAAAAGTAACACACAGCAATCCTTTAAAGATGAAGGACTCCCTTCACACCAATTTAAAATGTTAATGATAGGAAACAAAGAAGCTTAAATGCTACTTACAAGTTTATAAATGGGAGAAATTGGGAAATTTGGGAATGAATGAAGTCCTGGTTCTCCTGCGATTAATTAGTTTCAAAAATATGAAACATTTTACAACATAGGCCGTAATTTTTTCCCTCTATTAAGTGTATCAATGTTGAATTGGATTAGCTCTTAGATATTTTTATCCTAAAATTAGATTATTTGAAGTTTGGAATTCTGAAGAAAAGATTCAATATCTTAGTTATGATTATTTGAGTAATGTATGCCATAAAAAAGTAGAGATGGCTATTAAAACTGTGCTCTGTGTGAAAAAACCCAAAACCCTAAAAATCACTTAGTCAGACTATGGGTACTGGATTATTTGGCTCTAGATGACTTGCTGCTTGCCACTGCTTTGATTCATATAAACTATCCAGAACCTCCGGAGCTGCATCACATAGTAAAAAATTTAGGAATTGTTTACAAGAATATGTTAGCATTGTGTCCCTGATGTCATTGTTAGTCTTAAAGTATAACTTCAGTAAAGCAAAGGCATTTATTTTAACCATACACACTACAATACTGCACTAAAATGTTAACAAACAAATACTTCTAAGCTGATTATAAAATAGTAATTAAATAGGTTCCCCTTACATTAATAAAATCAAGAATATTCTGTATTACAGGTTGGAATGTCACATCAATAAATATTTTGTTGCATGAAATAGTTTAATGCACAAAATAATGTTCACAAGGCAAGCAGTTGATACAGAAATGTATTGATTGTAGATAACATACTAACTTTGTTTCTCTTGCGTCATTAGGAGTCTTCCCATCAGAATATAAGCTCTATCACAGCAGAGATTCTGTCTTTATTTTTTTCTGTTCTCTTCTTGCTGTATTCCATGCATAACAAGTATAATATTTAGTGATTTTCCTTCCCCCAATAAAGGGCATTATATTTTATTTTGCCAGGTATATAAGTTGTTGGTTTATATTGATAACTTTCAGTTCAGTTCAGTCGCTCAGTCATGTCTGACTCTTTGCGACCCCATAAATTGCAGCACGCCAGGCCTTCTTGTCTATCACCAACTCCCGGAGTTCACCCAAACTCATGTCCATTGAGTCAGTGATGCCATCCAGCCATCTCGTCCTCTGTTGTCCCCTTCTTCTCCTGCCCCCATCCCTCCCATTTTAGCCCTGTTAAATTTTATCTATGTTGAGCCAAGTCTGTGTTAAAGAGATTCTAGATCTGCATTGTTCTTAGTATTGGGACATGGCACTTACCACATGATATGGTCCTTACATTGAGGCCAGGGCATTTTCTAGAATCTTGACTGAATGCTCAGTGCACTAATGGTGGTCTTTCTATTCTGATTAGCAGGAGACTCAAATGTCCATCTGAAGTGAACCACTCAGCCCTCATCCAAGGACCCACGATGATTCCCTCCATAGAAGTATGGAGCCCCCCTTCTTCCAGTTCCCTCGTCTTACCCACAACTGTACATTTTGCCTATTCTAGAAGCCAAATCAGATGTCTTCTGATGTCTTCCTCCTCAACTTAGCAATGTCACCCCTCATTTGTCCCTTTACTCTGCAGCACACAAATGCCTCCAGACTGAGAGTCGGGGCCCTTGGGTCACAGTCACCTGGCTACCTCCCTGTGTTTCCCTTCTCTCCACAATCACAGATCTCCTCTGCCTATTGTCCTGTACTTGAAATGTTTTGTCATATAGCTATTTACCCTATTTTATGATAGTTTTTGTGAATAAATAAAATCTGGTATCATTTATTCTGTTGTGATTGAAAGCAGGGGTCCCACCATAGTAACTTGTAATGAATATGATTTAGGTCATTCCTCTTTCTTGATTAAATATCTCACTGAATACACATTGTATTCACTTCTGTATCAAGACCTGTTAGGTTCTGGGTTCTGCCTGACTTCTAATACCTAATACCTAGCTCCTGACTCCTAATACCTAATAAAAATCTTCTTGCTCACTACTCCAGACATGCTGATTTGTTGCTGTCACTGTTTCAACATATTCACAAAAGATGTTTGATCTGCATGAGATTTTTTTTTTTCTATCTTTGTCTACTAACTCTTCAAGTTTCAGTTAAAATTCTGTTCCTTTTAAGGAAATTTTCTGACTACTTATATAACTATATTTCTTTCTTGCATTACATTGTATTTTTTTTCCTTTTATACACTTTCTGCTATGTTGTCAAAATATTTATGTGAGGATTTATTAGTAGATAATATACACTCAGTGTTTTAAGTAAGCATTGTCTAGAGAAAGCAGATCAATAAGATGTACAAATAAGATGTACAAATTGCAATGTACAATAAGACGTAAAACACAAATACACACAAATATGTGTGTATATGTGTGTTAATAAGGAGTTGGCTTGGTGTAATTATGGAGAATGAGAAGTCCTGAGATCTGCAGTCAGCAAGCTAGAAATCCAGGAGAATTAATGGTATGGTTCTAGCCAGAATGGCTTAAGGCCAAGAGAGCCTGTGGTAATAAGTTGCATTTAGATACTAAATCCAAATGCAGGACAAGAATGATGCACCAGCTCAAAGACAGTCAGGCAGAGAGAACACATTTTTCCCTATTCCACCTTCCTTATTCTGGTCAGGACTTCTTTGATAGATTGGATGAAACCTACCCACATTAGTGAGAGCAATCTGCTTGACTCAGTCTACAGATTCACATGTTAATCTCATCCAGAAATATCCTCAAATACACACCCAGAACACTATTTACCAAATATATTGGTATCCTGTGGCTCAGTCAAGTTGCACATAAAAATAATCATCACACTCAGTAAATGTGAGAAATTGAGATTAAAAGAATTCAGGGAATTAGTAGTATAGCAAGTAGTGAAGGGGATTTGAACAGATTAAGCTCTATATGAAATAGCATGGGCATATAAAAGGTTGATGTTCTAAGGAAATAAAGGAAGTCAAGGTGCTCGGAGCCATGTAGGTCAGATGCAGAGTGCTGAGTAATGAATTTTGAGAGGCTGCAAATAGGTCAATTATGTAGAGTTTTGTAGGTTCATAGTGTTCAACGTGTGGTTCTTAAACCATCGACACAGATATCACTTGGCATCTTTTTAAAATCCATGGCCTTTAGTCCCAACCTAAACCCACACAATCAAAATCCAAATTTTAATAAGATCTCAATATGAGGCATGTTCCAGATGTGTAATTTTGATAGGACACAGTGATCAATTATGTATTGGTGATGATGATTCAAGGATAACATTCAGATTATGTACCTTGATTAGAAGTATTAATAAAGGGCCATGTACTCAGGTGGAGAGCTTTATAGGAAGGGCAAAGTGCATTTGTACACATGTAGAACTGAGGATTACAGTTTTGCCTTATTATGTCTGAACTGGCTGTGAAATATCCAAATAGCGATGTCCAGTATTGACAGGGAACTCAAGAAAGATACCTGAGTTAGTTGCATTAAAGAGGATGTAAGCTAGAAAATTGCAAGTTAGAAGAACATGAGACAGTTCAAGAAAATGTTAATGAGAATCTGAACAGTAATTTACAAGTAAGAATTTTTAAAAATAAATGTTTAAGAGATTAACCTAATGAAAACATAAAACTAATTCAACGTAGGGAAAAGGACGGAGAGAGTGAACAAAGATGACAACAAAATTCCCATCCTGCATAGAATGTGTGTGTGTATGGTCAGTCATGTCCAACTCTTTGTGACCCCACGGACTGCAGCTTTCCAGGCTCCTCAGTCCATGGAATCTTCCAGACAAGAATGCTGGAACAGGTTTCCATCTCCTACGCCAGGGGGTCTTCCCCACTCAGAGATTGAATCCGAGTATCCTGCATCTTCTGTGTTGGCAGGAGGATTTTTTACCACTGCTGCTGCTGCTGCTAAGTCACTTCAGTCATGTCCGACTCTATGCAACCCCATTAGAAGGCAGCCCACCAGGCTCTGCTGTCCCTGGGATTCTCCAGGCAAGAACACTGGAGTGGGTTGCCATTTCCTTCTCCAATGCATGAGAGGGAAAAGTGAAAGTGAAGTCACTCAGTCGTGTCTGACTCTTGCTGACCCCATGGACTGCAACCTACCAGGCTTCTCTGTCCGTGGGATTTTCCAGGCAAGAGTACTGGAGTGGGGAGCCATTGGCTTCTCCGTCTTTGCCACTGAGCCACCAGCAAAGTCCTCTATTTCTGTTAACACCTCCTTAAGGACCTCTCAGGTGGCTCAGTGGTAAAGAATCTGCCTGCCAACACAGGAAATACCAGTTCAATCCTTGGATCAGGAAGATCCTCTGGAGAAGGAAATGGCAACCCACTCCAGTATTCTTGCCTGGGAAATTTCATGGACACTGGAGCCTGGCAGGTTAAAGTCCCTGGGGTTGCAAAAGAGTTGGACATGACTTAGCAAATAAACAACAATAGAGATAGAAAATGCAGGGAAATGTCTAAGTGCATACATGATATACTTCAGAAATAATCAGTTGGAAGCAACAATAGGATATTAATTTGCAAAGATGCATATATATGTGTGTATTTGTGTGTGTATATATATATATATATACACACAGATATATCTATCATATATGTCTATATATAGATATGTCTATCATTTAGATATATATCTGTGGCTTTCCAGGTATATATATCTATATACCATATCCATGTATATGTATATAGGGGGCTTCCCTGCACTAGCACGCAGGTTCTTTACCACTAGCACAAAGAACCTGCCTGCCAGTACAGGAGATATAAGAGATGTGGGTTCGAACTCTGGGTCAGGAAGATCCCCTAGAGCAGGGCACAGCAGGGTACAATAACCCACTCCAGTATTCTTGCCTGGAGAATCCCATGGACAGAGGAGCCTGCCCAGGCTACAGTCTGTAGGGTTGTAGAGTCAAATAGAAGAGATTTAGCATAGCATGGTGGATCTCAGGACGCTAAGTCCACAGCTAAGTCCGCAGTAAAGTATTTGGAAGATATATAGATTGAGAAAATAGTTGAGACTTGGATCTAGAGTTCCATTCTACTTGTCACTGGCTCCTCAAATAATGATTTCATTAAAGTCAACACACCACCCCAAAGTGCTGGCTGGTCAGTGCTTAATGGCATTCTGCCCAGGGATCATACTGAGAAAACAAACCAAAAGTAAAATCTAGCATCCCTGAAAAGGAATGAGCTAAGGTATCAGTTTGAGTGGTTGTGGATTCCCTTTTTATTTCGTTTTCCTAATAGAAAAATCTCTGCAGTTTTGAAGGAGAAAGGAGTATCTGACGCAGTGAATTATACTTACATTGTATGAGAAAGAGGAATAAACTTCAGTGTGACATGACCCTACATCTGCTGATGGTTTGATCAGTAATATTTGAGTAGTTAGCATTAAGGAAAAGAAAGAATGATATTCAGACAGCCCCAGTACAGTCAATAAAATTATTGAAATATATTCTCTGGAATTGGAAATTTGCTTCTGCTTTGAGTCCTTAAATGGTGGTCCCTATTAACACAAGTCTAGAGCCCAACTACTTCTGTTCCATCTAACTTTCTGGAACCCAGCAACTTAATTGCAGGTTAAAGCTTGAATCAGTCACATTTTCTCCATCTGTATCCTAATTCTGAGTTGCATATATCCATTCTCACTAGTAGGTGCTCATAGAAGAGGTGATTGGCTTCCATTCTGTAGGCAGCCAGTGTTAGGAGCCATGGGAGGGGACACCTAATATGAATAATGCCACTTAATGCAACTGGGAGACACTGATTAAACTGTAGAACACCTAATTGTTTTTGTCTATCAACACTATGAAATGCATTAGCAAAATGAGATCCAATATCAGGCCATGCCTTAAACATATATTGTCTCACTTGAGTGCTGCGATTTCTCAATTACATTGACAGTGAAAGTCACTCAGTTGTGTCTGGCTCTTTGCGACCCCATGGACTCTACGGAATTCTCTAGGCCAGAATACTGGAGTGGGTAGCCCGTCCCTTCTCTAGGGGATCTTCCCAACCCAGGAATCGAACCTGGGACTCCTGCATTGCAGGCGGATTCTTTACAAACTGAATTATCAGGGGAGCCCAAAAAGTGAAAGTGAGGTCACTCAGCAGTGTCAGACTCTTTGCAACCTTATGGACTGTAGCTCACCAGGCTTCTCTGTCCGTGGGATTTTCCAGGCAAGAATATTGGAGGAGTGGGTTACCATTTTCTTCTCCAGGTGATCTTCCTACCCCAAAGATCAAATTTGGGTCTCCCACATTTTGGGCAGACTCTTTACTGTGTGAGTCCCCAGGCCACCAGGGGTTGATAACTATAATTTTACAATTGAGATATATTGAGATTATTAATAATAATGTCATTAACTAAAATGACAGAGTTTCAATTTGAACTCCACCAGCTAGAAATAATCTCTACTTGTATAGTTGTTTCAATGCCTCTAGTCTCATCTGGAGGAAAAGTTCCAACCTATTTATATATTTTTTCAAACAAAATATGAGTTTGTACATAGTAAATAATAGGATGAATATATTAAATATTAGACATGATATAAGGAGTAATAGAAAGTGAATTCAATTATTGCTAATTCACCAGAAATTGAGACATGAATCAGTACCATGAAAAATTATCATTGGTGATAGGCATAAAGGAGAGGAATTCAACAAACCTACAGTTAATCTTTAATTTATGAAAAATAAACAATGAATATATTTGTTTTAAATGGTCACAGTCTTAAATTTTAAGAAATGAGGTCATCTGAAAAGAGAAGAAATCATTCCAAGAGGAACTGAAAAGTTTTTGAAGTACTAGTGCTGGAGTGAATTGTTTGGAAACATTCCAGTCCTTCATCATGTACCAGCCACCTTCAATTGTGAAGGGATTCTGATAAAGAAGACATTAGTGCTTCCTCTTCTTACAGTCTCTAAACAGGGGTTTTGTTACAGAGAGTATTATATGTACAATTCTTAGTTTTAGGAATACGTTTCCAAACATATAAGAGGGAACAAACGCTTAGAAATGAACCAGAATGACATCTAGTGAAAGCAGGCAATTTAATCCAATATTTACTCCTCTAAAAGCTTTGTTAAACCCAACATGCTAATGTTGCTTATGACTTTTATACCCAAGTATTCAGTTATTTTTTTTCAACAAAAAGCATCCTACACAGTAAACCATTTTTCACAGCCCAAATCCACCTCTAAAAATACGTCATAAGTTTTCATATGTTCATCTTAAGGAAGAAAATGTTGTAGGCTGCATTAAGTAGGATATGAATGAGCAAGCAGAATAAACCAGTAAAATTTAATTAAGCAATTTAGCACACCATTAAAGCAGCAACACATAAAAGTGGGATGTAAACGACAGTGGGGTGGTGCACTGCAATTCCAACCTTTCAGGAACCTAAGGAAGGGTGCTGAGTGCAGCAAACAGACTTGCATTTTCTACACACAGTAAATTTAAACAAAAGTAGTGATCAAAGCAGCCTTTATATATGGAGATTGTGTCTCTTGGTCTCCTGTATTTTTTTTTACTTTTGCCTTGTGCAGGTGAGGCAAATTATAACAAAAAAATATTTGTAAGACTCATACTCTTAAACTTACTATAAACAGAAAAACGGAGGAAAGAATTCATTTATTAACATCCTATTTTTCAAAGTGATATGCCCGCTATATACAAACATTTTAACTGATCCTACTGAGATACTGAAAACAATTATGAGATCAGAGGTGAAAGTATGAGCTACCTTTGCCTTAAAGGAGCTGAATGAATGAACAGCATCCTTTGCTTCATTTCAGAAATCTGATTTGTATTTTCTTAACTTAGGATTATTATGATACTACATTCTTTTAAATCAAACCTGATTGTCAAGGTGCCTGTAACCTTACTATTTTTCAATCTATTTCCAACTAGCTTTCAAAATTTTTCTGAATTTAGTTCAACTGAAATTATTTTAAACATTAGAGTATTAACATTCAAAAATCACAATTGAATTATTTTATATTTAACTGAGGATAATATTTATTTTATATTTAATCTCATACTATTCTACAATGACATATTTGTTAAAAACTACAAAATTATATCTTACTGACATACATTTATTAGGCTGCTTTTATAAAATTCCTTATTTCTTATTTTTAACTCATAATTTGTCTAACATATATGTACATATTTTACTTAATAGATTATGTAATATATATTATATAATTATTATTTTACTTATAATTCAACTTGTTTATCACATGTATTTTATAAGTGAACTTTAAATATCTGTGGAATAAGACCCTGATAGCTCAGTTAGTAAAGAACTGGCCTACAATGCAGGAGACTTGGGTTCGATTCCTGGGTCGGGAAGATTCCCTGGAGAAGGGAGTGCCTACCCATAGAATTCTTGCCTGGAGAATCCCATGAACAGGGTAGTCTGGTGGGCTACAGTCCATGGGGTTACAGAGAGTTGGACACGACTTAATGACCAACATTTCCACTTTCTTTTAAGACAAAGAATAAGACAGTAAGTAAATGAAGATTTCAGTATCTCAAAATGTAGCAATTAACATCAAAATTAATTTTATTTCTTCACATAGGAAGAAGACCATAAACAATTCTTCCCCTAGTTATCTTACAGGTCTTCATGTAATCATAAGTGCATTATAAATATTATTCAGCTTATTATGTAGATCAAGTCACTCATCCCTCTTTAGTAAACATAGCACACTTTATTCTAACTTTGTTTTATTTTAAACATTATTTCTTTTAAAATAATATCACAAATACAGAAAAGTACCAGAATAGTACAAAGAACTCACAGATTCCCAAATTTTCATTCACTCAGACCCTCCAGTTGTTAACATTTTCCATGTTTGCTTCATCACCTTCTCTCCCTTACTTGAAAGCATGATGTAAACACAATCCCCTGTCATCTCTAAATATTTTTGTTAGCTTTTTGGTAAAGCAAAGAAGTATTATCACTCTGTCCTTTTTGTTCTTTGGTTCTGATTTATCAATAACTGATTATCTAAAACTTTGATAATTGTCTTTTAAAATTGTTTTTTAAAATTTTTTAACTGGTAGGAAATTGCTTTACCATTTTGTATTGGTTTCGTTTGTACAATAAGGCAATTCAGTCATTCTATATATCCCTTTCTTCCTCAGCTTCCCTCTCAGCCTTCTAGGCCATCACAGAGCACCAGGCTGGGCTGCCTGCCTTATTTAGCAACTTTCTACTATCTATCTATTTTACACATGATCATGTATATATGACAATGCTACGTTCTCAGTCATCCCACCCTTACCTTCCTTGGAATGTTGAAAAAGCTCAATAACTCAGTTTCTTATGAGCTGACCCACAAATCAAAATAATTGAAGTGTCTTCTTCTCTTATTCTACCCAACAACAAGGAACCATTTCTTGATTGGATTGTGATATGTGATGAAAAGTGGGTTTTATGCAACAACCAGTAATTGGACTGAGAGGAAGTTCCAGAGCACTTTCCAAAGCCAAACTTGCACCAGAAAAGGTCATGGTCAATGTTTGGTCATATGCTGCTGGTCTGATCCACTACAGCTTTCTGAATCTCAGTAAGACCATTACATCTGAGAAGTATGCTCAACAAACTGATGAGACACATAGAAAATTGTAGCACCTGAAGCTGGCATTGGTCAACACAAAGGGCCCAAATCTTCTCCATGACTGCATCCAACCAAACACTTCACAACCAATGCTTCAGAAGTCGAATGAATTGGCTACAAATATTTGGCTCATCTGCCATATATATTCACCTGACTTCTTGCCAACTCTTCCAGCATCTTAACAGTTTTTGGAAAGCAAATGCTTCCACAATCAGCAGGAGGCAGAAAATGATTTCTAGGTATTTTCTTTTCTCCAATGCTTTTGTCAAGAATACCAAAGCATGGATTTTTATGCTACAGAAATAAACAAGCTTATTTCTTATTGGCAAATATGTTGATTGTAGTGGTTCCTATTTTGGTCAATAAAAATGTGTTTGAGCCTAGCTATGGTTTTTCCAGTAGTCATGTACGGATGTGAGAGTTGGACTGTGAAGAAAGCTGAGTGCCAAAGAATTGATGCTTTTGAACTGTGGTTGTTGGAGAAGACTCTTGAGACTCCCTTGGACTGCAAAGAAATCCAACCAGTCCATTCTGAAGGAGATCAGCCCTGGGTGTTCTTTGGAAGGACTGATGCTAAAGCTGAAACTCCAGTACTTTGGCCATCTCATGCAAAGAGTTGACTCATTGGAAAAGGCTCTGATGCTGGGAGGGATTGGGGGCAGGAGGAGAAGGGGACAACAGAGGATGAGATGGCTGGATGGCATCACCGACTCGATGGATGTGAGTCTGAGTGAACTCCGGGAGATGGTGATGGACAGGGAGGCCTGGTATGAGGCGATTCATGGGGTCACAAAGAGTTGGATATGACTGAGTGACTGGACTGAACTGATAATGATTTAAAAGAGCTTCCCAGGTGGCACTAGTGGGAAAGAATCCACCTGCCATTGCAGGAGAAGTGAAAAACATGGATTCTATCCCTAGGTCAGGAAGATCGCTGTAAGCAGGAGTGCCTCCTTTCCAGTATTGTTGCCGCAAGAAACCCATGGATAGAGGAAACTGAAGGGCTACAGTTCGTAGGGCTGCAAAGAATCGAACATGAGTGTAGCGACTGAGCACACACACACACTAACTTAAAATTCACCATCTGAAACCACAATTACATTTTCACCAACCTAATATATGCAATTTATATATGCTACCTTATTAAATATTCTTAATAACCCTATAAGGAAAATATTGTTTTTGTTTGGGGAGAATTCACATTTTTACATTTATGCTTTATGTTTATAGAAACGTTACAAAGATGGTACATAGAGTTCTAATACACCTCTTATCCAGTTTAACATCTTATATTACTAAGGTTCATTTGTAGAAACTAAGAAACTGCCATAGGTATGTTACTATTAACTGAAATCTAGCATACATTAAGGGCTTCCCTTGTGGCTCAGCTGGTAAAGAATTTGCCCACAAAACAGGAGACCTGAGTTTGATCCCTGGGTCGGGAAGATTCCCCTGGAGAAGGGAAAGGCTACCCAATCCAGTATTCTGGCCTGGAGAATTCCATGGACTGTATGGTCCATGGGATCGCAAAGAGTCAGACACGACTGAGCGACCTTCACTTTCACTTTCAGCATACATTAAAGTTCACTGTCTGTGATGTGTTGCTTATATTGTATGGTTTTTGATTTATATGATCTATAGATTTTGACACATGAATAGTCATGTATGTGATATTCTAGTACTGTGCAGAACAGTTCCTTCACCTTAAAAATTATCCTGCACATTCTCTTGTAGCCAACTGATCTTCACTCCTCCAATTCCTGGCAACTGCTAATATGTTTTCTACCTTTATAATTTTTGCCTTTTCCACAATATTGTATGAATGGAATTTTCTATCATGTATATTTGAAGGTATGTCTTCTTTCAGTTACTGAAATGTATCGAATATTGTCCTTGTCATTCATTGCATGGATCAATAGCTCGTTATTTTTACCTCAGATGCTATTACATTATATGGCTCTTCCATAATTTATCAATTCTCCACTCGAAGAGCATATTGATTTTGTCAAATTTTTGGTTATTATGGATAAAGCTGCTCTCAATATTCTCATACAGATTTTCTGTGAATATAAACTTTCAGATTTCTTGGATAAAGACTTAGTAGAGTTCTCTCTATGTTGCATGGTATGTCTTTAACTTACACAAATCCACCCAGCTCTCTTCTGAAGTGGCTCTACTCCATAATCCCATCATTAATGAGTGGATAAAGAAGATATGTTTATATATACAATGGAATATTACTCAGCCATATGAAGGAAAAAATTTGAATCAGCTCTAGTCAAGTGGGTGAACCTAGAGCCTGGTGTGAAGTAAGAAGTAAGTCAAAGAGAAAAATAAGTATCATATATTAATGCCTATATATGGAATCTAGAAAAATAGTACTGATGGTACTTATTTGCAGGGAAGGAATGTAGACACAGACTTAGAAAATAAACTTGTGAACACAGCAGGGGAAGATGGTGGGACAAATTGAGAAAGTATTGACATTGTGTAATATAACTAGCTACTGGGAAGCAGCTGTACAACACATGGAGCCCAGCCTGGCCCTCTGTGAAGACCTAGGGGGGAAGGATGGGAGGGCAAGGGAGGCTCAAGAGGGAAGAAGTATGTATACAATTATGACTGGTTTGCTTTATTGTATGGCAGAAACCAATACAGATTGTAAAGCAGTTATCCTCCAATTAAAAAAAAATGAAATTCTGTTGTTCCTCATCCTCACCAGCATTTGCTATTGTCAGCTTTTCCCTTCCTCCCATTATGGCCTTTCAAATAGATAAATAGGATCTCATCTCATTGTGTTTTTATTTTACATTTCTCAATGACAAATGATTTTGAACATTTTTCATGTTTTAAATTACCAGTATGTATATCCTCTTTGCTATTTGTATGAATATCCTATCAGGTAACTATTCATTTTATCATTATTAATCCCATTTTATAGATGATAAAATTGAGAATCAGAGAAATTAATTACTTGCTCTAAGGTCATGTAACTGATAGTAACAGATTTTCACTACTCTACTTTTTAAGTAGAATATTTACAAAAGATAAGCCCATTACAGAAATAGCATCAAACTCTACAGTAGATATTCCTGTATTATGTTCACTTCCTATAATGACCTCCAGTTCTTAAGAAACACCATGCAAAACTGTAAATTAAAAAAAAAATCACTCCAGAAAACCAGAAATGAATAAGATGTAAAAAAAAAAAAAATGTGAGTTTGAATAGTGAACAACCCAGCAACAAGCTCTCAATGATGGAGTTAGTGGTAAAGAATCCAAGTTTGATCCTTGGCTTGGGAAGATCCCTGGGAGAAGGGAATGACACTCCAGTATTCTTGCCTGGAGAATTCTATAAACATAGGAGCCTGGCAGACTACCATCCATGGGATTGCAAAAAGTAAGACATAACTGAGAGACTAATACACACTTCTCTTAGTAACATCATCAGAATTAAATTAACACAGCAAGCTACTGCACTCATTATTTTCAATTAAGTTCTCTACCCTCAGTGACTTTTGAAAAAATTATTAAAATGATGATCTATAGCATGCTAAATGGTGTGCTTCAGTAGCACTCTATTTATTCCTGAGGATTCCCTGACTTGTTATTTGCAATGTCAATACTTTGCTTTCTATTCTGTTTCTTTTGTCCGGTCACTTACTGGAGATACGGCTGAAGTGCAATGTCACATTATGTCAGTAGTTGCTCCAGAATGAGATGTGATGATACCATCATTTTAAAGTTGATTTGTGTGAAATGAGGGTCATCTACACAATCACAGAGTCACACAAGCTAATTTCAACTTTACATAACTTAAACAAGCATTCAGATTGAATTGATTGTCTTCCATTTATTTATTCTTTTCATGTATTAAAGGTTTGATCATCTATGCCTTTTATGTTGATTAGCATTAAAAAAAATCCAGTCCTTATTGAGCTTTTTGCTATCTCTTGCACTGTAATTTTAATTACACAATTCCCTAGCATGCTGTATAAACTAGAATCACTGTATTTTCGAAGCTAGAATTGTGCAAAACTCTATTGTTCTACTTTGCAATACTGTTTTGTAAGAAAAAAATATGAATACTTTGTGTAGTCATTTTAAAAAAAGCTTTTAGAAAAAGCTTTAATGCTTAATCATGTTTCAACTTCTTATTAAGCTTTGTTTAAACCTGAAATTTACTAATTCAAGATATAGTGAATTAAGTATTTTAATTCATGTTTATAATGCATTCAAAATTTATTGAGGAAAAACATTAATTCTTTAAGTTACAAACTGATTTTTCTTATATGTATTTTTGAGCTGTTTACTAAGATGTAGATATATAATTAACAAAAATAACTTAATAGAGAAGATTATGAATACAATGAATTTATTATGGAATCATCCTCATTTTATGAAAAATAAAAGCCAACTATTATAGGAAATCATGTCATATGATTACAAATGTGGACAGAATAATTATATTAAAATTATTAATTTATTAATTTGGTGTTTTTCTCCATCAAAGTTATGCTACATTAGTAGTTTTGGCTTGTTTGCTTTGGTCAGTGGGCCATAACACTGAATAAATGCAAATGAGGGTCGCTGATATACAATGTCTTAAAAATTATGCTATATGTGTGTATTAGTTGCTCAGTTGCATCCAACTCTTTGTGACCCAATGGACTGTAGCCCACAAGGCCCCTCTGTCTGTGGAGTTTTGCAGGCAAGAATACTGGAGTGGTTTGCCATTTCTGTCTCCAAAAATTATGCTATGTATATCACAATAACTTTGCATTGACTTTCTATAAAATTTCTTTTTTTAATCAACACATAGAAGCCTGTATTTTATAACAGCAGCTATTAAGTAGTTTATTTAAAATACATTTTATTTCCATGTCATATCACTATCTATTATTGATATATCAAATGCTGAAGTGATATGAACAATCAAATCTCTAAAAACATTTGTAAACCACTATTTTTTTAGGGCTTCCCTGGTGGCTCAGCGGATAAAGCATCTGCCTGCAATGAGGGAGACCTAGGTTCGATCCCTGGGTAAGGAAGATCCCCTGGGGAAGGAAATGGCAACCCACTCCACTATTCTTGCCTAGAGAATCCCATGGACAGAGGAACCTGGTGGGCTACAGTCCACAGAGTCTCAAAGAGTCAGATACGACTGAGTGACTTCACTTTCACTTATTCCTTTTTAATGTTATATAGCATAGTATAAAAAGTGGTCAATGATTTCTTATTTTGATCATTTGTATATATTCTCTCATGATTAGAGAAGAGAATTAACATTGCTGCTATATTAGATTTTTTTTCTGCCTGTGGTTTCACCATAATATACATACTACTATGTGTATTATTCTCATAAATAGCAAATGAGACAATAAAATTCAGTAGATACTGAATTAGTATCTCAATTAGTCTGCCAAGGTCTACCAGGAGATAATAAACTGTAAGTTTTTTGAAATACAGTTTAAAAGTTTGGTGCCATGCTATGCTCAGTAGTGCCTGACTGTTTGTGACCTGGTAGACTCTAGCCCACCAGGCTCCTCTGTCCATGTGATTCTCTAGGCAAGAATACTAGAGTAGGTTGCCATGCCATCCTCCAGGGGATCTCCCCAACCCAGAGATTGAAACCGTGTCCCCTACATTGACAGGCAGATTCTTTACCACTGAGATGCCAGGGAAGCCCTTAAAAGGTTGCAGTGAATCCTGTTTGCTTTCATATAACTCAAATGAGGAATACAATAGAACTTTGAATTTGGGAGAAGGATAGCACTAAAGATGTGGTAATGAGATCCAATCGAACTAAAATCAAATGCCAATAAGTGCATTTTTCATCCCAACAAAAGCAAAAATAAATATTTGTCTCTTGATATATTATTTTACTTTACAAAAGACCAAGAAATTGTTCCCTTCCCTCTGCTGAGCAAGAACAGCAACCTAAAGAAATGTGCAACACTAAGGAATGTTTTTATAAATAGGACTAGAAACTTAGAGTGAGCAGTGTAAATATAGGGCACAAAGCAAAGACTTTCTAAGGACAAGGTGACACTAGTGCCTGGAATTCTTATGGGAAACAGAAGATAGTTATTATATTGTAAATTCATAGATTTGCTAATAAAAATGTATTTGCATAGAGCTCTTGCCTCAGTGCATGTGTGTATGTAGAGTGGTCATGGGAGGTAAGGATATACTTTTAGCTTGTTTACACTGAGTGTCACATTCAAGTGTGACTCATTGAGTGAGAGTCACTTTGGTGAATACCCAGAGCAATATTTTTTTTTTACTAGACAAACTACTAGTCAAGCACAAAATCTCCAGCCTTTTAATTTGAGTAACTTTTACAAATAAAATAGTTATGAGAATTAAATGGAACTGTAATCATAAAATACCTTGAATACTGGGAAACACATAATAGATATTTAATAATTTTGTGTCTCTTTTTTCCTTATTCTTCCCTGCTTTTGTTTTCCTTTGATTGAGGATGGTGGCCACCCTCTAATCTAAAATATCAGATTAAGATTTGTAATGGGATAATATGTGGTTTAATTTATTTAAATAATAATTAGAGAAAACTGCTCAGCATGTTACAATATTATTTTAAAAGGCAAAAACTAGGCCACAGAGATTAAATACCTTTCATAGATTACAGGTACATATGACCTAACTAGATTAAAAT
This sequence comes from Capra hircus, assembly GCF_001704415.2. NCBI lineage: Eukaryota > Metazoa > Chordata > Mammalia > Artiodactyla > Bovidae > Capra > Capra hircus. The sequence goes on from NC_030813.1 coordinate 28,326,434, forward strand.
TCAACTTGCATAATTATTTTTTCTTCACACTTTGCATCAGATTCCTTAGATTGTTACTCATAAACCAGCTCATATCTTCAACATTAATATTCAAATATTCTCAATATTATTGTGATTAATGAACTGGCTCTTTGAAAGTAAAATCACATCCTTCTTTATGTGGGGACCAGGAAAAGGAAGAACTCCTCAATACTTCAAAGTTATTTTTCAGCTTCATTTGCTATGTTTTAATTTTTTAAATCCACTGAAGTGTGAAAGTGTTAGTTGCTCCATCATGTCTGACTCTTTCAACCCCATGGATTGTAGCCAGCTGGGCTTCTCTGTCCATGGGATCCTCCAGGCAAGAATACTGGGAGTGGGTTGCCATTCCCTTCTCCAGGGGATCTTCCTGAGTCAGGGATCAAACCCGGGTCTCCTGCATTGCAGACAGATTCTTTACCATCTGAACTGCTAGGGAAGCCCCCAAATCCATTAAGATCCATTAAAATTAAATCATAAATTATGTAATCTAAGAGGCAGATCAGGCTTTATATCCATACTCCATACTGTAATAGTTTAGTAGTGATTAACATGAATTGGATTAAGCCTCTCTTCTATTTTTATTATGGAATTCTTATTTTTGTTCAGTATCTGTAAAGCATAAAAGTTAGTGGTTATTTTTGTTTCTAACATGTGGTTTTTGTCAGCAAGATATTCAAAGGAGAGAGAGAATAAGAAGAGGAAGGAGAAAGAAAAAAACAAGGGAAATAGAGGAAGGTCAACTGAATTCTGAAAAGTCACAGAAGTAGTATATATATTATAATTGCCCTGGACCTTGTGACTTAATTTCTCCAGGCATCAATCACTGAAACTTCTAGCATTTTCTATAGCTTATGAGGGCTCACAGAGTTGGACTTTACTACACTTTCTCTCAGTTCCTCTTAGCCATTGGTGTAATCAAGGTAAAAGTGCTTTTCAGACACTGTATGCTGCATGAAGCTTTAATGCTTGGATAAACTAATAGACAAACAAATGCAAAAAAGTGCATTTAACCTTAAGGTTGTATGTCTCAGACATGACAAAGTAATTATAAGAATTAATCAATTTAATATAGTTCCAGTTATATAGGATGATAATAAACAGGGTTTATTTATAAGAATATAGACATTATTCCCTGACATAAATGAACACCCAACAAAATAGTATATGTTAGAAACAAAAGAGACCATAGCAAAAATCAACAAAGCCAAAAGCTGGTTCTTTGAAAGGATAAATAAAATTGACAGACCATTAGCCAGACTCATCAAGAAACAAAGGGAGAAAAATCAAATCAATAAAATTAGAAATGAAAATGGAGAGATCACAACAGACAACACAGAAATACAAAGGATCATGAGACTACTATCAGCAATTATATGCCAATAAAATGGACAACTTGGAAGAAATGGACAAATTCTTAGAAAAGTACAACTTTCCAAAACTGAACCAGGAAGAAATAGAAAATCTTAACAGACCCATCACAAGCACAGAAATTGAAACTGTAATCAGAAATCTTCCAGCAAACAAAAGCCCAGGTCCAGATGGCTTCACAGCTGAATTCTACCAAAAATTTAGAGAAGAGCTAACACCTATCCTACTCAAACACTTCCTGAACATTGCAGAGGAAGGTAAACTTCCAAACTCATTCTATGAGGCCACCATCACCCTAATACCAAAACCTGACAAAGATGCCACAAAAAAAAGAAAACTGCAGGCCAATATCACTGATGGACATAGATGCAAAAATCCTCAACAAAATTCTAGCAATCAGAATCCAACAACACATTAAAAAGATCATACACCATGACCAAGTGGGCTTTATCCCAGGGATGCAAGGATTCTTCAATATCAGCAAATCAATCAATGTAATACACCACATTAACAAATTGAAAAATAAAAGCCATATGATTATCTCAATAGGTGCAGAGAAAGCCTTTGACAAAATTCAACATCCATTTATGATAAAAACTCTCCAGAAAGCAGGAATAGAAGGAACATACCTCAACTTAATAAAAGCTATATATGACAAACCACAGCAAACATTATCCTCAATGGTGAAAAATTGAAAGCATTTTCCCTAAAGTCAGGAACAAGACAGGGGTGCCCACTCTCACCACTACTATTCAACACAGTTTTGGAAGTTTTGGCCACAGCAATCAGAGCAGAAAAAGAAATAAAAGGAATCCAAATTGGAAAAGAAGAAGGAAAACTCTCACTGTTTGCAGATGACATGATCCTCTACATAGAAAACCTTAAAGACTCTACCAGAAAATTACTAGAGCTAATCAATGAATATACTAAAGTTGCAGGATATAAAATCAACACACAGAAATCCCTTGCATTCCTATACACTAATAATGAGAAAATAGAAAGAGAAATTAAGGAAACAATTCCATTCACCATTGCAATGAAAAGAATAAAATACTTAGGAATATATCTACCTAAAGAAACTAAAGACCTATATATAGAAAACTATAAAACACTGGTGAAAGAAATCAAAGAGGACACTAATAGATGGAGAAATATACCATGTTCATGGATTAGAAGAATCAATATAGTGAAAATGAGTATACTACCCAAAGCAATCTATAGATTCAATGCAATCCCTATCAAGCCACCAATGGTATTTTTCATGAGCTAGAACAAATAATTTCACAATTTGTATGGAAATACAAAAAAACCTCGAATAAACAAAGCAATCTTGAGAAAGAAGAATGTAACTGGAGGAATCAACCAGCCTGACTTCAGGCTCTACTACAAAACCACAGTCATCAAGACAGTATGGTACTGGCACACAGAAATGTAGATCAATGGAACAAAATAGAAAGCCCAGAGATAAATCCACATACCTATAGACACGTTATCTTTGACAAAGGAGGCAAGAATATACAATGGAGAAAAGACAATCTCTTTAACAAGTGGTGCTGGGAAAACTGGTCAACCACTTGCAAAAGAATGAAACTAGAACACTTTCTAACACCATACACAAAAATAAACTCAAAATGGATTGCCAGGAGCCAGCGTGAGGAATCCCGCCCATGGCAAAGGTCATGAGGAAGGAAACCCGACAAAACGCAAAGGTGTGATCTGGTTCAGGGGTTCCCCCTGGGTTTTCTTGAACATCTACCCCCCAAAACCAGAGTCTCCCTGCCTTATTGTACTGTGCTTTCCACTCTTCTGACATTCTCTGGAAAAAGTTAACTCAGGGCTTCAGTTAACAGTCTCCTGCATATGAAAAGAATGTTTCAGCTCAAACCCTTTTGATGGCTGTCTAACTTGCCTAACAGTTGGGGACTTTTACAACTTGTGAATTGTTTACAGCCCCCCAACCACGGGAGGCACAAAGCTTAAAGCATCTTAAAGATACAGAGCCTTTTATAAAAAGCTAAAAATTATCCTGGTGATGGGTTTCACTGTTAAGTCAATGACTGTTACCAGGCCTCCATATTCTTTATCTTTTAGACACCTGAAGGATATTAATCAATGTAATTGGGATATAGAAATAGGAATATAGTAGTTTTGATGTTAGCAACACTAGACTTTTGAGTTAATTAACTTTCTCTTTGTTATAAATCACTGTACTTCTTTCATTGTTATAAATTTTTGTGTCTTTGATATGTAAGAATGTAACATTATTTAGTGCTTTCTGAGAGTGGCACCAGACTTTGGGAAGAAGAACCCAAATAAGTCTTCTGGTTGACAAACCCTTATCAGAAAAGGGCTGTAAAATTGGCCTTCTGGCCAGAAGATGATGTAAATCACCTAAGACTTGTGTATACGACTAAGTATGCAGAGAGAAAGCCTAGTCTCGATAAGAGTCAGGGCTGCTGATGCTGCATAATTTTATATTATCCATTGATCTCTATGTACAAAAAAAGGTTAAAAGGCCTTTCTGGACAATAGAGGAGGGGCAAGTCACTGGATTGGTTTCCCCTGTGTCTTTACTCTTTTCTGGCTTAATTCCCATATAGGGCATGGAGGCTCGCCATGTCTACTTACTTGCCCCGGCTTCTAAGATCCACATGAGAGGGAGCCCAAGGCGGGACACCCCCCACTATTCAAGAGGACACTGGTGGCCTAACGTAGATGGTGCAGGTTCCTTGTCTTGGAACTTTATTAGTTTTCCACATAAACCAAGTTATTCAGCCTCTTTTCTCCACTAAATTTTCCTACTACACTATTTCTTCCTAATCTTTCTTTATGTTTCTAATTAAATAAATAAGTTTTTCTCATCTACGCCATCTCGCCTTTGAATTCCCTGGATCCACCAGGGCAGGACCCCGGCAGTGGATTAAAGATCTAAACTTAAGACCAGAAACTATAAAACTCCTAGAGGAGAACATAGGCAAAAAACTCTCCAACATAAATCACAGCAGGATCATCTATGACTCACCTCCCAGAATATTGGAAACAAAAGCAAAAATAAACAAATGGGACCTAATTAAATTAAAAGCTTCTGCACATCAAAGGAAATTATAAGCAAGGAGAAAAGGCAGCCTTCAGAATGGGAGAAGATAATAGCAAATGAAGCAACTGACAAACAACTAATCTCAAAAATATACAAGCAACTCCTGCAGCTCAATTCCAGAAAAATAAATGACCCAATCAAAAAATGGGCCAAAGAACTAACTAGACATTTCTCCAAAGAAGACATACAGATGGCTAACAAACACATGAAAAGATGCTCAACATCACTCATTATCAGAGAAATGCAAATCAAAACAACAATGAGGTACCATTTCATGCCAGTCAGAATGGCTGTGATCCAAAAGTCTACAAGCAATAAATGCTGGAGAGGGTGTGGAGAAAAGGGAACCCTCTACCCTCTTGGTGGGAATTCAAGCTAGTACAGTCACTATGGAGAACAGTGTGGAGATTCCTTAAAAAACTGGAACTAGAACTCCCTTATGACCCAGCAATCCCACTACCGGGCATACACAGCAAGGAAACCAGAATTGAAAGAGACACGTGTACCCCAGTGTTCAACACAGTACAGTTTATAATAACCAGGACATGGAGGCAACCTAGATGTCCATCAGCAGATGAATGGATAAGAAAACTGTGATACATATACAGAATGGCATATTACTCAGCCATTAAAAAGAATACATGTGAATCAGTTCTAATGAGGTGGATAAAACTGGAGCCGATTATACAGAGTGAAGTAAGCCAGAAAGAAAAACACCAATACAGTATACTAACACATATATATGGAATTTAGAAAGATGGTAATAATAACCCTGTATAAGAGACAGCAAAAGAGACATAGATGTATAGAACAGTCTTTTGGACTCTGTGGGAGAGGGAGAGGGTGGGATGATTTGGGAGAATGGCATTGAAACATATAATATCATATAAGAAACGAATCACAAGTCCAGGTTCAATACAGGATTCTTTGGGCTGGTACACTGGGATGACCCAGAGGGATGGTATGGGGAGGGAGGTGGGAGGGGGTTCCAGGATGGGGAACACGTGTACACCCATGGTGGATACATGTTGATGTGTGGCAAAACCAATACAATATTATAAAGTAATTAGCCTCCAATTAAAATAAATAAATTAAAAAAAGAAATATAGAGAAGGTACTTATTAGTACAGACTTCCTAGAAGTATTATAAGCACCTAGAAACACTCTTCAGTTTGCAGATATTTGTCAGTTTACTTGAAGTAGTTTTTTATCTTTTAAGATTTTTGATTCTAATATGCCTGAAAGGCAGAAGCTACATTATTATCTGGAACATGTATAGGTAGAAGCAGAACAAAATATGCAATTTTTAACTATCTTAATAATTTAATCAATGTTAACAGACTTGTTTTCTTAAAGTTAACTATGTACTATTATCAATAGACAGTCTTTTCAGAATCCTGAGAGCTGGAGGAACATATTTTTGAACAAAGACTCTGCTCTTAATGAGCTTAAGTATAAGATAAATATTTTAAGGCAAATTTTAAGATTAACAATTAGATTGTTAGTGTAAGTTCTTCTGGAATGTTGATGCAGAACCCACAATAAGACATTAGTGGCACAAGAACATTTTGACTTCTTTCCAACTCTAGTACAAGACCCTATTGGTGAAATCTGAACAGAACAGAATAAGACAGGAGGAAAGTATCGCATGGAAAAGCCACTTTTATAATACCAACTCTGGTAACATTTTTACTATTGGTTGAGTTGGTTGAGTTTTTGTCATTTAGGCAAACAAACTGGGAATATTTAGCAGACATATGCGTGTGTGAGTGCATTTGTGTTGTGTGTTCATGCAACCTAATTATGACATTGAATCAGAAATTAAGAATATCAAGACTATCAATACAGTGAAAGATATAATTAAAACTTTCAATATTCTTATAAATTGATTATCTACTCAGATTATCCCTAAGAGGCAGTCTTCCACTCCCATGAAGTATTTTTCATTTCTTGTACAGAAACAGACTATATAAAACTGTGATTGTCAGCATACAAATAAAATTGATATGATGAATTTATTTGGTTAGAACCCCCAGATTTTCAGGTAGAAACAATCTGTTGAAAATATTACTAATAAATAATGGAGTTTTGCTATATAGTAGCTTCGCTATTCAAACACATTGAGTTCAGTTCAGTTCAGTCACTTAGTCATGTCCGACTCTTTGTGACTCCATGAATCACAGCACGCCAGGCCTCCCTGTCCATCACCAACTCCCGGAGTTCACTCAAACTCATGACCATCGAGTCGGTGATGCCATCCAGCCATCTCATCCTCTGTTGTCCCGTTTTCCTCTTGCCCCCAATCCCTACCAGCATCAGAGTCTTTTCCAATGAGTCAACTCTTCGCATGAGGTGCCCAAAGTACTGGAGTTTCAGCTTTAGCATCATTCCTTTCAAAGAACACCCAGGACTGATCTCCTTTAGAATGGACTGGTTGGATCACCTTGCAGTCCAAGGACTCTCAAGAGTCTCCTCCAGCACCACAGTTCAAAAGCAGCAATTCTTCGGTGCTCAGCTTTCTTCACAGTCCAACTCTCATATCCATACATGACCACTGGAAAAACCATAGCCTTGACTAGACGGACCTTTGTTGGCAAAGTAATGTCTCTGCTTTTGAATATGCTGTCTAGGTTGGTCATAACTTTCCTTCCAAGGAGTAAGTGTCTTTTAATTTCATGGCTGCGGTCACCATCTGCAGTGATTTTGGAGCCCCCAAAAATAAAGTCTGACACTGTTTCCACTGTTTCCCCATCTATTTCCCATGAAGTGATGGGACCAGATGCCATGATCTTCATTTTCTGAATGTTGAGCTTTAAGCCAACTTTTTTACTCTCCTCTTTGACTATCATCAAGAGGCTTTTTAGTTCCTCTTCACTTTCTGCTATAAGGGTGGTGTCATCTGCATATCTGAGGTTATTGATATTTCTCCTGGCAATCTTGATTCTAGCTCACATTAGCTTCATTTAAAAATAAATATTCTCAATAAGATAAAACAATTGACTTATTTTTGGCTAAAGATATCATAGGAGGTCAACTCTGCTATTATTTCTTGCTTAAGATCTGGAGCATCTTGCTAGAATACATTAGTTTGAAACTAAAAGTGCAATAGATATTTTTTAACATTATTGAAACACATATTTTATATAGAATACTGAGTTTATACTATGCCTTTTAGAGAAAGACTTCAGTGATAATCAAATCCTAATATGTCATTTTACAAATGGAGGAATTAACTAATAGAAAACATAAATGACCAATTTCAGTGACACAGATATTCGAAGATTAAATTCTAGAATTCTAGGTTAAACTCACTTTCAAAAAAGAGATTCCTGTCTCCATAGTTAAGTAAATTTATATCAGAAAGGTCTTTAGTGAAACGAAAGACATCATTTTGGAATTAATGTATTTTCTTCTGTTTAGTTAATATGTTGTCAATTAATATTTTCCAAGTAATAATTGAAGCAAATGAAAGCTAAATAAATCACTATAAAATTGGCTGATTTGACTCAACAATGGGGATAATGCTATAAGCCTTCAGATGCCTGACTGTCTTTTAAAGGTATTATGTTACATGACAAAAGAAGGAATCAGTGAATATAATTGGATCAGCCCCCTAATGAAGAGGTTTTAAATTCAGTACCATCAGATCTGCCAGGGCTAAAAGGAAATGGAGAGGCAAATGAGGAAGATATTGAAGTTAGATGTATAGCAAAAGAAAATGGGTAGTTTGAGAATTTTTGAACTAGGCCTCTAGAAACCAAATTTAGCTTATATTACAATTCTTTACTTCTTTGGTATTCAGCAGTGACAAAAGCCATCTGACAATCAGTTGGCTCCTTCCTGCTGTTTAAAGTGTCCAAGAGAAAGAAACATGACATTGTGTCTATTGTTTCATTTCAGTGAGCTTACTTTAGGGTACTAAAAATAGGAGATACCATGACAAGAATTACCAATAGTTTTTAAATTTTATGTTTCTATTTATAGCCTTCTTTTTTTTCCTCACAAAATTTCTTTCTGCTAATCTTTTAAGCAGACTGCTAATTGTTTAGAGGAATAAAATCTTGCTAAGAAAAACATTTAAAATATGAAATTTCCTATCATATAAAGAAATATTATAAGAGGAATAAAGTATAAGAACCACTGCTAGTGTTTTAAAAATATATTTATAAAAATTATGTATAGGCAATATTAGATAGTCTACAGCAAGGTTTCAATGTTCCTTTGGATGTAATTCTCTCATAATAAATAGTAATTTTCCATTTATTACCATTAAATATATGGAAAAAAAAAGAATTGCTTTGAATTGATGACAAAGAGAGAGTCTAGAAGCACATAGACAAAAAGTCATTTAATTTAAAACTGGAAATCACTCAAATTAGATGATCTTTATATATATAGACTTGGCCATGAATAATGCCATGGGCCAGTAACTTAACCAATGAGAACAAGACCAAAAACTAAAAGACAAAACTTGAAATCTGCAGACTATGCTTTTAGTTCATAGTGTAATGAAAAAAATATAATGGTTAATAAAATGTGAATATGTGAGTATGAGAGTTTGTTTAAGTAGCCATCTTTAGAACACGCACACAAAAATTAGCAGTCTCAAAGTAAATTCATGCTTTAGCAAATATGAATCAATAGGGTCATCTTATTAGATGCACAACATGTAAATTACTATTCCAAATACTTTCATTGTAAAAAGAGAAGGCAGTTGCTTCCTAGTTGTCTGATTCATGAATTCCTCTGAAGAGTAATGGTTGAAGCTGAAAAGTAATATTTTAAAATTGGTATTTAGAAACCTCTGAATTGCCAGAAAATAGACTTACACTGCAACTGTATATTTTAGAAACTGATAAAATAAATTAGTCATGAAATAGTGAGATAAATTATTGCTAATCCATTATGTTCTAATATAAAGAGCCCAACTTATACAATTTCTTTTCTACTGCAGTTACACTAAAATTATTCTATTAACACGAGATAGTATATTCAGTAGATCTGTAATCCTTTCCACATGTTAAAGGACCTTATCAGAGTATTGTGGAATTTACAGTAACTTTTTATAGTAAAATAGAGCTTCTTTTCTAGTAATCTGAATTTCAGAAGATATTATTCATAAGATTTTACTAGGATTCCTTATGTGGTTTATTATATATATATATATATGACAATATGATATAGTACAGTGATTTTCATTGTGTGTTTGGCAGAAGGTTAAAATTTGCAAAATATTACTATGTTACAACAAATATAGTTTACAGTCAAATAGGTTAATAAAATGTAGGATTAATCACTTCAAATGATTTCTTGCACTGTGGAACCTCCAAGAGCATTTAAAATAACCAACTTTATTTTAAAATATTCCAAATTAAGGTATGTTTTTTAAAAAGTTTTTTAAGCTTCTCAACCAATATACAATTTTTAGGTGACATAGGATCAGTATTCAAGAGAAGTCTACTTAAGAAACATATTTCTTTAGAAAACTTTGGGGACTAACAGTGCATAATACTGTTTTGGATGTTAGCATCTGGCATTATACATTTGTAGCCTAATTTACTCAATTAACTCTTTCTTTTTGTATACTTCAAACCACCTTCATATATTGTGTGTGTGTGTGTGTGTGTGTGTGTGTGTGTGTGTGTGTGTGTGTTAGTGACTGAGTCGTGTCTGACTCTTTCTGACTCCATGGACTGTAGCCCACCAGGCTCCTCGGTTCATGAAATTCTCCAGGCAAGATGATTAGAGTGGATTGCCATTTCCTTCTCCAGGTCATATATTATTTTGGGGTATAAAGGGAAAAGATCCTGTATGAATAAGATTTAAGAATGTACCAAAGCAAATATACACTGTCTTTTAAAATAATAAACATACTATTTGTCCTGTAGCTCTTTTGGCACCTCAACATTCTAGATGTTAGCTGCATGTCAGAATCTGGAAACTTAAAGAATCAATGTCCAGAACCATTCCTAAATCAACTAAATAAAGATCTTTGGGTTCAGGCCAGACACTGATGTTTTTAAAAGCCCTCAACATGATTCTAATATACATTGAACGTTGAGAAATATTGCTGTAGAACTCATCTGAATGGAAAGAAATCAGCCCTCTGAGTTTAATCAGAATTGTCCTAAAATAATATGCTGTATGAAATAGTGAAGGAAGTCCCTTCTCCTATAACACTTGTATTTGACTCATCTTCACATCCCATACTAGTTACTAAAATTCACCTGGCAAAGATTCATCATGATCTGGAAAAGAACTGTGAATAGCAAGAGCAGAGGTGACGGGCAACAGCTGAAGGTTGATGGCATTGGTTCAGGATGGTTTTAGGGATGGATGGAGGAGGCAGAAACTTAGATGACTGTTTCTCAGTCATGAAGTGGGGTATAGAAGAACATTTTTGCAGTTATCTGTCAGGAGCTGTGTTAGGCATTACTGACAAAATGGAGGCATGGCCCTAACCCCCTCTCTTTGTTCCACTGGCCTGGACCCGGGATGAAGGAATTAGGCTTTGTGATTCTGACTTGTTTTTTCCTTTGCTCGGCTGAGTTGACTGAAAAGAATATTAAGGTGCTTATTGTTTTTGAGAGGAGCATGAGAAGGCACAAAGCCTTCTGCAGCTGTGCTCAGAGAATAATTCATAAAGTTAATCACTGACATTTGTTCAAGGACTTTTACAAAAGAGTGTTCCAGGGTGAGCATGCAGGTCACAACTTGAGGCCATGGGAGGGAATGCTATCTGAAGCCTATTTGTGAGAAAAGTGTTTATGGCAAAAGAGTTTGCTGAATTTAGGGCTTAGGAATAATTAAAATAGTTAGAAGCTAAACATTTAAGGAATGTTGTAATGTTAGCATATTCTACTATAGGTTATAGAAATGAGGGACTTTAGAGATATTATTAGCTAGAAGCCTTTTCTAAGAAATAGTGAGCTTAGGATACTAGGGGCAAACAGGACTTAGAAAGATAAGAAATAAACTGAGGAAAGTGGTATGCAGCCCAGACATTAGCATGAGTTACAGTGTATTCACAAGGACACATGAGAAAAAGTAGACAAGAGAATCTCTGAGGCAGAAAATCCTTTCGAGGGGCAACAATGATTTATGGAGACAACAAATCTGGGTCAGTGGGAACTGAAAATATCAAACCTCTGACCTAATGCTTTTGTAAAAGTATAAAAGAGAATTGTAAGCTTGAAATAAACAGGCAGTCCAAGAAAACTGAGAGGCTGCCTCAGTTTCTCACCAACACTGCTCATCTCTTCAGGTTGAATCCCTGGCTGATGGAGCTGGACTCCAGCAATTATCCAAAGAGTGCTTCAAAATATTCATGCCTGGTCAATTCTATCTCCTCCTCACCTACACATATCCTGATATAGTAGCCTTAGAAATTTTGTTTTACTCTCATATCTGCATTGAGAAGCACTAGCCTGGAAATTTATTTCAATTTCAGAATTCGTGGTGAGTATCATACATATTGATTAAGATGTAGTTAATTGTGAAAATGCAAATGCTATAAGAAAAGATAACACTGCCTTTTTTTGGTTTGCTTGTTTGTTTTTTACCTTGGTATAAAAAAATAGGACAAGAAAGAAACATTTCAGAAATTTTGAAAGCCAGACAAGAAATGAAAATAAATGCTAAGTGGATATGAGATATGAAGGGAAAACTAGGATATATTTGAGAAACTTAGTATCTTAGAGGTAATTTTTTTCCTATTTTGATAGCTCACCATCTACCTGAGCATTACAAAATGTTAATGGTGGGCAGATGTATACAAAATACCATAGAGAAAACAAAAGGTGTACAGAAAAAGGCCTAGAAAGATGTAACCTCTAATAATTTCATAAATTCTTTGTCATTATTAAGACTCATGGTCTGATCATATATAAGATCATATGTTCTTGTTCAGAAGGATATAATCAATGGAGCTATTACGAAAACGGGAGCTTCCCTGATGGCTCAGTGGTAAAGAATCTGCCTTCCAATGCAGGAGACACAGCAGATGCAGATTAGATATCTGGGTCAGAAATATCCCCAGGAAGAGGGAATGGCAACCCACTCTAATATTCTTGCCTGGAAAATTCCATGGACAGAGGAGCCAGACTGGCTGCAGTCCTTGGGGTCACAGAGTCAGACACAACTGAATAACTGGGCACTCATGCATCCAGCTGAATTTCTTTGGAAACAGTAATAAAGAGATCATTTAAAGAGCATGACCTTCCCTCCTTTTCAAAGTTAAACAGACATACGCTATTAATCAAGTTTACAGTTTTCCAAGCTCTTAGTAGTCTAGTTCAGTGTAAGCTAAATGAATTTGTTCTCTTAACTGCTTTTTCTTCAAATGATTTTATTGTTCAAAATACTTAGTGTAGAAACTATATATTTTTAGTCTAGAATATATGTGATCTCCCTAGTGGCTCAGATGGTAAAGAATCTGGCTGCAATGCAAGAGACCTGGGTTTGATCCCCAGGTTGGTTATATCCCCAGGAGAAGAAAATGTCAACCCTCTCCAATATTCTTGCCTGGAGAATCCCATGGATAGGGGAGCCTGGCGGGTTACAGTCCATGGGGGTCACAAAGAGTGGAACGTGACTGAGTGGCTTAACACTTTCATTTTCACAACATATGGTAATTAGGTTAAAACTAATATTGAGACAAGCATTCCAGAAGTAAAGCATCTCAAAGGGTGCTCTGTTTAATAAAACTAAAGTGCAGTGATGTTTGGATGGGTATACTGAAGTCTGTCAGATGACGCTTTCTCCACAAGGAACAAGAAAATCTCAAAATCATAAAATTCTTGAAATATTGGTCATCCAAAATTAATTTGGCTGTGCTCAGTATTTTAGAACCCAATCTTTGAAAAAATTACCTTTCCTTGTGAAGAGACTGGAAAATGAGGCTATCATTCTTTGCATGAAAAATAGTATACTAAATAACTATTTCCAGTTTACCTCTAACATTGAAGAGGAATATCTAGAATTCATTGACTGTTCAAATGAAAAGTGAATGAAACTTTTTGAAACTCAAAAATAAATGCATGAGGATAGAAAGAAAATCAGAATAGTGAAAATAATTTATTTGTGTATGAGAGAGAATCCTAGATAAGATATTAGGGAAGGCATTCACAGATGAGACCATATTAGGGAAACAATGAAATTTCTGGCTTAAAGATCTATGAAATATCTGCAGGAAATGTGTGAAACCCACTGTTTTCTAGCCTTTGTTGTTTCTAATGCAAAATCATGTGTTAATTGTAATTTTGTTTCTCTGTACATGTTTTTCTCTGGCTATATTCAATATTGAAAGTTTTCTTTATCTTTCAGCAATTTAGCTTTGATATATCTGGGTTTAGATATATTTGTGTTTATTTTACATAGGCTTGTTGATCTTCTTGGATCTGTAAATTGATGTTTATGACATTAAATGTGGGAAATTTTTGCAACTTATTTGTTTAAATATTTTTACTACAGCCTTATCTTATTTCTGTCTAACTGGCAGTCACGTACACTGCTATGTGTTTGATACTTGCTCACAGGTTTCCAAACTTATGTATATTTTTCTTAAATCTTTGTTTTTCCTCGTCCTTTAGACTGAATAGTTTCTTTTGATCAAATTTGTTGGTTTGCTTTTCTGTCATGGCAAATATGCTAATAAGCTCATCTAGTACATTTTCCCGGAGAAGGCAATGGCTCCCCACTCCAGTACTCTTGCCTGGAAAATCCCATGGATGGAGGAGCCTGATAGGCTGCAGTCCATGGGGTTGCTAAGAGTCGGATACGACTGAGTGACTTCACTTTCACTTTTCACTTTCATGCATTGGAGAAGGAAATGGCAACCCACTCCAGTGTTCTTGCCTGGAGAATTCCAGGGAACAGGGAGCCTGGTGGGCTGCCATCTATGGGGTCACAGTGAGTTGGACACGACTGAAGTGACTTAGCAGTACATTTTCCATTTTGTTTATTATATTTTTCAATCCTGGAATTTTCATTTGATTCTTTTTTCATATATTACTAAGTACTTATTCACATTTACTATTTGCTAAGTCATGCCATCATTCTTTACTTCTTTAAAAATAATTCCCTTTAGTTCTTTGAACATAGTTATAAGAGCCTTTAGAAGCCTTATTATGCTGAATCCAACATCTGGTCCCCCTCTTATAGACTGACCTGTTTCTGAATATGAATCACAGTTTTCTCTTTGTTTGTCTTGTGAGATTTTGTTGAAAATAGCTATTTTAGATAATATAGTAAATACCTCAGTTTTTTTTTTAATTTTCTTTGTTGTTTCTTTTTGGGTATATGTATATATATAGTAAATAACTCTGTATTCTGACATTTTTCCACTACGCATTTTACTTGCCCTTGATTTTTTAAATTTATTTGTTTAGAAACTTGTCAGTACTGAAGGTGTCAAAAGGAAGAGGAGTAAACATAAATGGGCTCTTATAAACCACACTTGGGATAATTTAACCATCTCTTAAAATAAACAATACAATGGCAATGGTATGCTATAACATATTAAAACAAAGACATGGATGAGTCTATGGAAGATACTAAAAAAAGGGGAGGGAATTCTTCTTTTAATAGAAGGCCTTAGCAAAAAAGAAATAATACTAAATAAATTATAGAGTTAAAATATTGCTGTTTCACAACTCCCAATTTAACTCAGAAAATAGATCATCAATGAGTGAGGAAAAACATTGCTGAGTCAAAACAGCAATCAGATATCATAATATACTTGTTAGAATAATTTTTAAAAAGTAACAATTACTGGCAAGGAGGTAGAGCAACAGGAAATCTCATCGGTTGCTTCTGGAATTGAAAAAAAGGTATAGCTACTTTTGGAGACAATTTGGCAGTTTCTTATAAAACTAAATGTGGTCTGATCATAGGATCCAGCAGTTGCACATCATTTAGCCAACTGATTTGAAAGGTTATGTTTACCAAAATTCTACATGCAAATATTTACGACAGTTATCATCCAAAATGAATCAGCCAAAATATTCTTCAAAAATAAATGAATAAAAAGCCCTGTCATATTGTCATACAATAGCACATAGTTCACTGAAAAAGAGAAATTATTGCAATGGCATGAATGAAGCTTAAAAGTGCATCACTGAATGAAAGAAGCCTGTATGAAAAGATTATATATCATTCCATTTATATAACATTTTGGAAAAGGTAAAAATATGAAGATGGAAAACATCAGGATTTGCCAGGGTTTTGTGAGAAATAAATAGAAGCACAGGGAATTTTATTTCAGAAATGTGAAACTTTTCAGTATGATACTATAGTGATATATATATTACACCATTGATTTGTCAAACCTGTAGAATTTTATAGCTGAAGAGCAAAACTTAATGTTTACATTTAAATTAGGAGGTCAGAGGATCCCAAGATGAAATGCAAATTGTGATAAAATGATTAATTGCATTACACATGTATGACATCATTAAGGGCGGGGAGGAGGAAATATGATGACCCAAGTGGAGACTGGAAAGCTAAAGACAAAAGGAATGGAACATAAGAACTGTGCTACAGTGAGTGAAGTTTTATCTCACACATCTGTGAGATAGCAAATCTGAATGAAACAACTGTACGTGTATACTGAGATGGAAGAAGTACAATACATAAATGAATTATGAATGTTGGTAGTCAGATTTCTCATTGTTGGAGTGCAAGGTTACAAGCAAGAGAGCAAGGCTAGATGAAACAATTAAAACTGACTTAATTCGAAGACATCAGTATGAACTCATGTTTGGCTTAATCCACAAAGGATTTGGTTTAATCCACAAAGGAAAGTAGATACAGAAATAATTATAAAGATGGGTTTATACATCATGTTTATATAATATATATAATTAACTACTAATAGATTATTGGAGAAGGCAATGGCACCCCACTTCAGCACTCTTGCCTGGAAAATCCCATGGATGGAGGAGCCTGGTAGGCTGCAGTCCATGGGGTTGCTAAGAGTCGGACACAACTGAACGACTTCATTTTCAATTTTCGCTTTCATGCATTGGAGAAGGAAATGGCAACCCACTCCAGTGTTCTTGCCTAGAGAATCCCAGGGATGGGGGAGCCTGGTGGGCTGCTGTCTATGGGCTGCTGTCTATGGGGTCCGACTCTATGGAGTCGGACATGACTGAAGTGACTTAGCAGCAGATTATTATTATAATATGCATATACAGATATGTATTTCATTTATTTATTTATTTATTTTTCTCTGTACTGGGTCATTATTTCAGTGCAGGGGCTTTCTCTATTTGCGGTGCATGGGGGTGCATGGTGCTCTCCAGTTGTAGCGTGTGGGCTTCTCATTGTGGTGGCTGCTCTTGTTGTGGAGCACAGACTGTAGGGTGTGCAGGCTCAGGAGTTGCAGCTCGTGGGCTTGAGTTCAGGCTCAGTTGTGGCACACAGGCTTAATTGCCTTGTTGCGTGTGGTATCTTACCTAATGAGGGTTCGAATCCATGTTGCCTGCATTGTCAGGAAGATTCTTTAGCATAAGACCTACTAGGGAAGTCCTCATAGATTTATTTTGAAGTTCTGTATTCTCAAAAAGCCTGGAAGCAATGACAACTAAGTAGCAATAAAGATACCCCAGAACTCAAAATTCCCTCTAGTACAAGAAACGAGAACTCCTTGTAGAAATGTATGATTATAAGTCTGGGACAGGAAATAAACATGATAAGCCTGGACCATCTTGTACCACAAAGTAATGGACCATGTCAGAGAAGCACAATTGAATTTGCTTCTGATGTGACCAAACCTGGAACAATTTGATCAAGAAAATAATGACTATAGATAACTAGAGTGTAAGATAAAAATAAATATCTTTAAGCCTGTGGTTATACAAGTGATTGAATAAATATATGAAATGGAGAGAATAGACAAATATTCATATAAAGAAATAAAAAATAACTTATGAAGATACTCCTTTTTTCAGGAGGTGGAACATAGAACTCCATTGCTTAAGTGTGGGCTGCCCATAGTGATTTCCTACCAAACAGCAGAATATAGAAAGAAAGGAAAAGAGTAACTTTGCAGTGGTGAAACCTGACAAACACCACCCTAGCCATGTGATCAAGGCTCATATCCACAGTCATAAGTCATGTTGATAGCATGAATCCCTGATATGGTGTGATGCACATTACCTCTGTGGCTTTTCTTTCCCCAAATCAATAATTCCAGTGTAACCATAAGAAAACATCAGCCAAACCAGAGACATTCTGCAAAATACTTGATTAGTCCTCCTCTAAACTGTCAACTGTCTTGTCATACAAGAAAAATATGAGAAACTGTCATCTAAAGGAATCTAAAGAAACATGATGACTAAATGTAATGTGATATCCTGGATAGGTTACTGGATCCAGAAAAATAACATTAGATAAAAAATAAAATAATACAACAAAAGTATGGACTTGAGGTAATAATACATCAATATTGGTTCATTAGTTATATCATTCAATACAAGATGTTAGAAACTGGGCAGTCTACTTAGGGTAAATATAAGAACCTTCTGTATCATCTTTATATATATATATGTAAATATAAAATTGTTCTAGAATAAAAATTTTATTGAGAAGAAAACATTGGGAAAATTTCTGTGAGTAAAAGGATATTCAAATAGTTCAAAGATTCACTGCATGAATTGCTTTTTCTTTACAGGAGGAGAAGACGGTACCTTTGTGGTGGAGAAATATAGAGGATAATGCTTTAATCAAATGATCAAATTTTTCATTGCCAAATATTGAATATACACCATATGCCTCCTGATATGCTGCACGGACATTAATACATACAACATCACTGTTTTTGACAAAAACCATTAACCTGATTTCATTATGAGGATACGATTAGACAAATCTAATGTTCTATGTGATGTTCTGCAAAATCACTAAAATGTATGAGATAGCTTAAAGCAGTTTTAGCTGAAGGGCTTCAAATTAAAATTATTTAGTTTTTTGCCTAACACAATCTGTTTCCATGGGGTGATTGGAAAGAGCTTGATAGAGTAAATGGCACCAGGGATGCAAATCTAAGGCTGAATTGAAAGGGTCAATTGGACCAAGTAACAGAACAGAATACATGTTATGGTCAATCGATATATTATTGCGTAAGGAGAAAGAAAAAAAAAATACAAACCTTTCCTGAGAATTTAGATCAGAGGAGTCAGAAATGAGCAGGCATAGTGTCAGTGATATAAAGATTTCGTGTTTGAAATTTACCTAATGCTGCAGCTTTGTGTTAATTCTAAAAAAGACTGTGATCACAAGCTTTCTTCTGCTTCATGATCCCAGTTATAAGAAATATTCAACTATTTTTCTCTATTTTTATCAGAGTCTATATACCTATAGGTAAAATAACCACATAAGCAATTTTGGAGCATAAGATTTATTTTAAAATGGAAGCGGTTATCCCATGGTCGGAGGAGCCTGGTGGGCTACAGTCCATGGGGTCGTGGAGAGTCAGACACGACTGAGTGACTTCACTTTCACTTTTCACTTTCATGCATTGGAGAGGCACATGACAACCCACACCAGTATTCTTGCCTGGAGAATCTCAGGGACGGGTGAGCCTGGTGGGCTAACGTCTGTGGGGTCGCACAGAGTGGGACACAACTGAAGCAACTTAGCAGCAGCAGCAGCATTCATCGTTTTAAAAATATGTCTGACATAATGATTTTTATTCTTTTCTTTTAATATATGAAATGGTTTTATGTTCATTTAGCAGGTAGATCAGTTATGAAATCCTTTTTGATGAAAACTTTAAACATTGCTTTGCAATATTATTTTGTCTGGTTATGCCAAGTGATTTGTAGCTTTTGACTCTGAACCACTTTCACTATTTGATTATTAATCCTAGCATCTTTGGTTACATTTTATAAAGTTAAGTAAAATGACAAAAGTGTAATAAAGTTCTGTAAAGGGACAAATATGTAAAGACAGTGTGCTTATGCTTTTTCTTATTTATTTTTTAGTATTTTGGATTTCAGTAAATCTCTTAGAAAACCCATATTTAATATACACATACTGTAAATAATCCAAATCCTGGAAAGTAACTTGGTTGCATTCTTATCATCAAACCCTGCCCTTTTATTGCTGCACTTGAAGCCAGTTTTCTTTTTTTCTGGCTCTGTGATCTCTTTTCTAGCACCTCAGTCCTGTAAATTTCTGGCAGAGGCTCCCTAGAATGGGTTGACTGTGTTATTTGACAGCCTCAAGCTTTGCAGGCCCCCTGTGGCTGGTTATAACAGGCAGTTGCGTAAGGAGAAAAATACAGTTTGCCAGCTAGTACTGAGGAGAGCCATAACACAGACACCTTGAGACTCATATTCAGTTAACCTTCTCTGCCTCCAAGCTTTTTCATAACAAAACCGCTGCCGTCTACAAAAATTATAGTCAATTCAACAAATATTTACAGAGCTCCTACTGTGTGTGGGGTGGGCACTCTGCTAGAGTAAGGAGGCTAGGAGAAAAGGGAATGGAAGTGACTGATGAAGAGAAGGGGGGCTCTTCAAATGTGAACTTTGGAGTTAAATAAAATGAATTCAAATAATTTTAACTTTTCCCTCATTGTCCTGTGACCTTAAGCATGTTAACTTCTGAATTTTTTTTTTTAAATTTTCATTTGGACAGAGCTAAAGAGAATTTTTTACAGGTAAATTTAAGTATGCAACCACATTTAAACTTTATAAGTGAGTAACAAAAGTTAAAATTAAATACAGTGAATAAATGTAACATTTTAACTTCTATACCTGTACCTTGTAAGTGACTGGGAATAAAAATTGCATATAACTAGTTCTAGGGAGCAAACCAGAGTTGTGGAAACAGGTAAAACTTGCTGAGAGGAGACATTCAGTTAGTCTGCACTAGGTGGGGATCAAAAGTTCAGGTTGTCTGCTGGATCTCAGTTATGTATTCATAGACAGGTTAGCTACAGGGTGCCTTGATGACATGCCAGAACAGAATATTGCATTCATTCATGGAACTGCAATCTAAGTGGGGTCATCAAAAATTTAATAGCAGATTATAAGAGGATACAGGATGAAGTGTGTTAAAAAGAGAGGCAAACTACACATAGCCAGAAAACTAGAATAATTTATCCCAGCTAAGTTGGGTGGTGATAACAGGAAAAGTTTCGTAGGAGAGGTAGCGTTGAATTGGGCCTAGGGATGATGGTGGTGTTATCAGAGGCAGTGAGTGGGAAACTTGAACAGTGTTAACTATGTAAGAGCACAGGGAATGTTACAGAAACAAAAAGGATGATAGAAATTATGAACACACGAGAGGGTTGTGGTATATGCGTGCCTTTGGTGATGAGTTTATTGTCAACAGAGGGCAGAGGAAGCTGCATAACTAATCTAGGGAGAAAGCTTGAACAAGGAAGGAAAATGAAGCTGAGGACTTAAGTCTGGAGTATGCCAGTATTTGGAGTTTGAGAAGAGCAGGTAGACTTAGCAGTAGACAATGAAAAGAAGACATCTCTGTAAATGCTTTCATCAGGTTGGTTAAGTCACTCAGTTGTGTCCGACTCTTTTCAACCCCATGGACTGCAGCACGCCAGGCCTCCCTATCCATCACCAACTCCCAGGGTTTACTCAAACTCATGTTCATTGAGTCGGTGATGCCATCCAACCATCTCATCCTCTGTTGGCTCTTTCTCCTCCTGCCTTCAATCATTCCCAGCCTTAGGGTCTTTTCCAATGAGTCAGTTCTTCACATCAGGTGGCCAAAGTATTGGAGTTTCAGCTTCAGCATCAGCCCTTCCAATGAATATTCAGGACTGATTTCCTTTAGGATGGACTGGTTGGATCTCCTTGCATTCCAAAGCACTCTCAAGAGGCTTCTGCAACACCAGAGTTCAAAAGCATCAATTCTTCAGCGCTCAGCTTTCTTCATAGTCCAACTTTCACATCTGTACATGACTACTGGAAAAACCATAGCCTTGACTAGAGGGACTGTGTTCTCATAACAAAAGCAAAATTGTAGCCCTATATGGTGGTGGATGCAGATGACACCACCCTTATGGCAGAAAGTGAAGAGGAACTAAAAAGCCTCTTGATGAAAGTGAAAGAGGAGAGTGAAAAAGTTGGCTTAAAGCTCAACATTCAGAAAACGAAGATCATGGCATCTGGTCCCATCACTTCATGGCAAATAGATGGAGAAACAGTGGAAACAATGTCAGACTTTATTCTTTTGGGCTCCAAAATCACTGCAGGTGGTGATTGCTGCCATGAAATTAAAAGACACTTACTCTTTGGAAGGGAAGTTATGACCAACCTATATAGCATATTCAAAAGCAGAGACATTACTTTGCCAACAAAGGTCCATCTAGTCAAGGCTGTGGTTTTCCATTGGTCATATATGGATGTGAGATTTGGACTGTGAAGAAAGCTGAGCTCTGAAGAGTTGATGCTTTTGAAGGGTGGTGTTGGAGAAGACTCTTGAAAGTCCCTTGGACTGCAAGGAGATCCAACCAGTCCATTCTGAAGGAGGTCAGCCCTGGGATTTCTCTGGAAGGACTGATGCTGAAGCTGAAACTCCAGTACTTTGGCCACCTCATGTGAAGAGTTGACTCATTGGAAAAGACTCTGATGCTGGGAGGGATTGGGGGCAGGAGGAGAAGGGGATGACAGAGGATGATATGGCTGGATGGCATCACTGACTTAATGAACATGAGCTTGAGTGAACTCCGGGAGTTGGTGATGGACAGGGAGGCCTGGTGTGCTGCAATTCATGGGGTTGCAAAGAGTCAGACACGACTGAGCGACTGAACTGAACTGAACTGATGGTGGTGATGTTAACTAGACTAATTGTGATCATTTTACAATACATGCAACTATAAAGTCATTATACTGTCTCCTTGAAACTAGTATAAAATATGATGAGTATACTTCAGTAAAAGAAAAAAAGAAGATATCTGTGGGGCAGAAAATGAGCCAGTGAGGTATGGAAATTAAAAGGCAAGATGAAAGGAACCAAGAATAGGCATTCATCATCTGTATCAAATACTGCTGAGATTTGAGTAAAAAGGAGACAGATAGCTAGCTGATAGTGGACTTAGCATGATGCATGTCTTTGGTGATTATAAGTGATTGTTGAATGGATTGGATGGGGCTGAAAGCCTCTACTAGTTTCTTGAATTGAGGAATTGAAGACAGGCAGTATTGACAGCTTTTCTAAGGAATTTTGTCATAAAGTTGTTTTATATTTTTATCTTAAAGGCTAGCACAGAAATGTGGCTGTGAATGGAGGGAAGGAGATTCAGTCAAAGCTTCAGAACTGGAAGCTTCAAGTATGAGAATCAGGAGGTTTGATAACTTTCTTCTCTGTCCTGTGGACAGTGTGGGATTTTATTACACATATTAAAACCAGCACCTGGAACAAATCAGGGAAGGGAACTGTGCAGACTTCTGACTGGTTAGTCCAATCACATGCCAGGATGTTTCTAATGAATCTTTCCTTAGCCTTAGTTAATTAAAGTGGAATTTGTGTAATCTAAATAAGCCTGGATGATTGAGTAGTAAAATATAATCAGCTAAACTTCGCAAATATTAACTGTGGGATGTCAAAAACATCAGCAAAGTTTGGAGATTCAGACCTGGAATTCATTAACAAGCTCAAAACTATAGTTTCCTACTTTGGAATTGAGAGGACATAGTGAAATCATTAGGCAAGAAGGAGAATTGCTCAGTTTGTGTGCCCAGGTATGGTAGGAGTATTTTCAGTATGTATATAAAACACTATTGTAGAATACACACATGTGAAGAGCAGCTGAGTCAAGTCCATGGAAGAAAATTTCAGGAAAGTTATTCTAAGATGTGAAGGAGAACCAAAAATGTAATGTCATAAGCTCTAAGGAGTGGTTAAGTATTTTAGGGAAGCAATGTATTGCCAAGTGTGTCAATTTTTTTCAAAGAGATTAATTATGATAAAACCAATGGGCTTGACAGTAAGGAGCTTTGAGAAAGCAATTTTAATTTAAATAGTAGAGATGAAAGAGGGATGAGATTATCAGGTTAATATGTACTTGACAGAGAGGAGATAGCAAGGGAGAAGTAATTTGAGTGAAAGGACAGAGAAAGATGGTAACTAGAGGGAAAACTCAGAATGAAAGAGAAGGATCTTAAACAGTATTGATGGGGGAGCATATCTGATGACTATAGGGGAGCTGGAGAGAAGGAGAAACTGAGAAGCAAACAACTAATGGATACAGCAAGGATATGAATGCCAACAGGGGAGAAAGAGTTAGCATTAGATGTCTCCATTGTTTTCCTTCAAATAATCTCATCAGCACTATCTTTCTAGATTCCATATATATGTATTAGTATATGATGCTTGTTTTTATCTTTCTGATTTACTCCACTAACACAATACTGTAAAACAATTATCCTTCAATTAAAAATAAATTAATCATAAAAGGAAAGAAAAAATGAAGCAGCATTACATGTACTTACGTGGAACAATCCCCAGTATATGAAACTTTAAAAGGAAATGAACAGTGCATGTAATATTTTTGTTAAAAATAGTATACATTTCAGAATGAAAAGTTAAAAATTACTTAAAATATTTATGGGTATATATGTATGTGTTTGTGTGCATGTGTATGTATGGATATATATGTTGTACTTCTGTGTGCATAGAATATCTCTGGGAATAGAAGCAAGGAATTAAAAACATCTAGAAAGAGGGATTGGCTGGACTGGACATGGAGGTTAGGAGATGGGAGATTTACTTTTCTGTGTTTACTCTTTGGAACATTTTAGTTTTATAATTGTGAGTTACCGGGTCAAACAATAAACAGATTAAAATCTGGGGTGAAAATTAAAAAAAAAAAAATTAGAGTGAAGGTTGGCCATGTAAAATGACAGGGAAAAAAATGCAGAAATATTTTAGGTGAAAAGTGGGAAATTTATGTTTTGAAAGTGATAACTAAGAGGAAAGGGGCCAGATATAGAAAAATAATGATAAGGCAATAGGTCAGTCAAAGGAGCAAATAAGGTAGATAATTATCCAGAAATAAACAATGCTACTTCCTTCTGCCACTTCTTCTGCTCTCCCCCTCCTTGTTTTATGACTAGTTTTATATATATATTAAACACCCAGAGACTGTGCCATCAAAGGGTAGATGAATAAAAGAACAAAAATGCTGGATTTTGCTTTGGTATCCAAGAGGATGATTTTGGATTACACACCACAGAGAATACTTTGCTTTCTCAACTCAAGAATCAACCTTTCCAGAATGTTTTCTTGGTATACAAGCAAGAACTGAGGACTGTTAATTAGCTGGTGGAAGTCTTTCTGTAAGAGAGGATTGGTTTTAGAGGACATAGGTAGTTTCTACAGGACACCCAACTTTGTGTTGCCCTACCCTTGTAATTAGAAAGGGTTTCCCTTAAGAACCATCATCCTCCTCTACAACAGAGACTTGAGATACCAGAAATACTTGCTTCCGAGCATTATAAATGAATATGCACATATATAAAAACATCACCCATTTGCAAGTTATGGATCACCTTCAAGTTTACTGCTGGTTCTTCATTTGAACTCTGCATCAACAGGAAAACACATTTACTCTGTAGCCTATGACTCTGATACACTGAGACACTGTAATTGCTCTACATTCCTGAGTAATCATTTTCTGATGGGTTTATTGCCACCTCTGCCTTATCAGGGCATGGCACTGTTATGGACCCTAGTGATAAATTACCCTTTGGAGAGGGATAAGACAGTGCCACTTTAACAAGTGCAATAAAACACTTTTTCTATTGGGAGAGTTCAGTGCATTTTCCATTCATCATACACCCTCAGTGATTTTACACAGATTTTACACTGTTGATTAGCTCATTAGTGGGGTTAATTGGATACATTAACTGGCAGAATTACAGCTTGACTATGAACCAAAGGCTGCAGCATTATAAATGACAGACAAACCGCAGACATGCATGACCAGCCTGAAGGAAGTTCTTCTCTTTGATTAACTTTCATTAGATTTTAATTTTCCCCCCTCCCCACTCCTGTAATTGGCTCCACATGAATATTTACTATGGGTTGGATAAGTGAATAGACGGTATGAATACATATTTTCAACATATCCTCTCCTTCTACTATAAGTTTTCCTGAAAAATAATAAGAAAAAAGAGCAGTTTAGGAAAATGATGGAAATAGTCTCCAGGAAATCCAGAAATGAATGTCTAGAAATTCAATAAATTCTCCTCTTTCAAAAACCATACTTTTATGAATCCTTGATAATATATAGTGTGATTGATTGTCCCCTCATGGACTGCATGTCAGTATCACGGGGAAGCTTTTAACAATATAGATTCCTGGACTATACAGCAACTTTATTAAATAAAGACTTATAAAATAGCCCAGGATTCTTTAAAATTAACAGATTCCCTGGCTGATTCTTACACAGTGAGTTTTAGATTGTGGTTAGAATAGCATGTTAGTTTGTACTGAACACCAAGCAGTGTGAAATATGCACTTAATTAAATGACTATAAGTGGATGTGATACCATTTGGAGAAAGGCCAAGGTCTTTTTAAGAAACAATAGAAAAATGTTTCTGTAGTTTAGTTTCCTACCAGACTCAGGCTTTAAGTTTGCTGAAGTCTTCCTGAGTCTCTTCTCTCATCTTTCTTTAACTTTTTTACTTCTACTAGTTGTGATTGTCTTTATGAAATTTTTAGTTTTATTTCTTTCCTGAGAAATTGTATTTGTTGCAGTGGAAACTGTAAGTATAGAAACAATGTGCAATTTACCTATGTTTTATATAAGAGAGTGGTTGGCAGTGGAAAGAACTGTAGGTTCGGAATGTGGACCTGGGCTCCAGTTTCAGTTCTGTGCTCTGTGTCCTCAGTCGCGTTCGACTCTTTGTGACTCTGCGGACTGTAGCCCACCAGGCTCCTCTGTCTACGGGGGTTTTCCAGGCAAGAACACTGAAGTGGATAGTCTATCCCTTCACCAAGGGATCTTCCTGACCCAGGAATCGAACCAGGGTCTCCTGCATTGCAGGCAGATTCTTTACCAGCTGAGCCACCAGGGAAGCCAGCTCTGTTACTCCCTGTTTAGACACCTTGAGAAAGTTTCAAATTTTCTGGTCCTCAATTTATGATTCTTAAATTGGAAATCAGTCATGTATGATAGTAGGATCAGGAAAAGATCAGCTCCAAAGGAGGGGGAGGCAGCTAGTTCATTAGGCAGCTGGTTTGCAAAGCAGCCGGTCTAAAAGAAAAGGAAGGAAATTTCATGTGGACAATATATGCAAACAGTGTGGAAGACAAGGATGTTGGGATTACAGGAAACTTTGTTATAGGTAATTGACTCCTACCTGCTACTCTTCAGACAGAGAGAAACAGGCAGGAAGCAGACACTGGATGAGGAGAAGGCAGAAGATAAAATAATTATTTGTAGTTGTTGGCGAAAAAAAAGCATAGGAAAAGAATGGGGAAGAAAAAATAAACAGACAGCTTTGTCTGTGAATTCTAGGAGAAAAGAAAGCCAGGAGGGCTTGGGAGAGAGAAAAATCTCCTTGTTTGATGTAACAGGGAGAGAGAGAAAGGACTGTTATTAGGAAATCTACATTAAAAATGCATGGAAGTGATTAGCAAGTTACTGCTTAGTTGGGACTTTGATAAAGGATTTAATGAACTGAACCCAAAGGCTGCGTTTACAGTGACTCTAAGTTATGGAATTCAGTATTGATTTGCATTCCGTAATAAAGCTTTTATTATAAAAAATGTTTCAAGAGAATAAAGATCGTAACGACTGTTCTCGGTGGTTTTCGGTAGGTGTGAAGTAAAACTTCTAAGACAGCTTGTGGCTTTTGTGACCAAGATACTGTACTGCGTTTAGGTGGCCTTGAATCCAGAGACAGTAGATCCAAAGTCCCACATGTCAGTGACTCATATGTTTAGGAAACTTTAGGTATCTGGCATGTCGTTACTTTTCAGAAAAAAAAAAATGTATTGTTTGTACTATTTTGGAGGGGGACACTCAGGCACTAATTTTAACTTTCTGAGTAATTAATACTTTGGTTTCAGCTACATTGATGAACTTTTTGCTAATAGCAACACCCAAATATGGCATTGCTCTCTCTTAAAACTCAAAAACTAAACAGTTTCTAAATATATTCATTTAAAAATATTCTCTGTGCTATGAGAACCAAATAAAATGTAATACATTAAATAAAGCTCTTCCTGTTCAACTAGGTCTCTTTCTTTTCTGAACTTCTGTCGCATGCTGCGCATACACCTTATGAGGTACTTATCTTATTTTACCTTCTGTCCTAGTTATTTGCACATGAACTTTATCTTCCTTCTTAGATGACCTGTTTCTGGAGGACAGACATGATGTTTAATAAAATGTAGAACAGACACACAGTTAATCACTGTAATTCTCATAGTATACATAAAGATCTGTTGAGAACAAAGGCATGCCAAGCAGAACACAGAATGAGACAGACATTGATTGCGGTTTCCTTCAGAGTTCATATACTGAACTCAGTGGACCTCACAGCTTGGAGCAAAAGTTGTACATGTACACTTAATATTGGAGTAACTATTTTTATATCTTAGTAGAGTATAAAACTGGAAATAAAGGTCAATAAAATGCATATTTTGAAGGTTATTGGAACAGAGAAATAAAATATTTTGTAGAATATATTGTAGATTATTCTTGATCATGCTCAGAAATGAAACTAACTTTAAGACAAATCTACTAGACACACATTGAACAATGTATTGAAGTGAAATCACAAGTGAAACGAAATATATGTTTAAATATGCATAGTATAGGAGAGGATATTGCTTTAATATTGTTCTGGGAAGCAATTGAGAACCAATGAAGAGGATTAATGAGCAGAAAAATGTTGGAAATACATTTAGAATGTGGACAAAGTATCTCACCTTTTTATTTGTCTAGTCACAACTCGAAAAAGCTTTATTGTTTCCTGTTCTGTGCAGTGGCGTTCAGAGCTTAAACCACCTGATATTGGCTAATGTGGTACATCAGACAATCACCTAGGTCGGAAAGAGCATTGGGAGGAGAACTCTGCAAGTGGGTGGGGGCTAGAAATCATTCTGTTGCTTTGTACCTTCCCTGGCGCCTGGGTGGGCCCTTTGGACATATATCACAGTTTTATTTATCTACTGCATAATGTGACTTCCTTAGGTTCTTGTTCAGTGCACTCATTGCCCACCAACATAAATATCAAGCTGTTCAGCTGGAGTCCTGTCACTGCTGAAAGTTATCATCAGTCCTCTCTAAGTCCAGAATCTAGTCCACACTCATTTCTTGCTTCTGGCTGTGAAGTTACTCAAAATAGGATTAATCAATGAGTATCATGACGAGTATCTGTCTGACCAAATCTTGTCACATCTTGAGACTATGGCTTCATTTGTTCTACGTTGAAATCAGTGCCAATGTATGGTCTGTCATTATACCTGTTTAAATACCTATAATTTGGAGGAAAGTAAGTCAATGGGGTCGCAGAGTCAGACACGACTGAACAACTGAACTGAAACTGAACTGAAGTCAATGGAAAATTAGCTAAAAAATTGAGTATATATTTTCAAAACAACATGTTCATTCACAAATAATTCATTCTATTTGTTCATCTTATTGAGAAAATATCCTACAAATTATTATAATAGTAATATATAGAAATAGAGCAGACTTATTATTGCTTGTTAGTATACATAAAATATAAACATGGATACATATTTTAAAGGATGATATAGGAAATCAAACTAGTACACTACAATATGAAATCTAAATCTTGTTTCTCTGGAAATAACTTGCCTTTTTGACAACTTCATTATCAAGCATAAGCCCTTACCCATATACTAAAGTGAAGTAGTTCAGTCGTGTCTGACTCTTTGCAATCCATGGACTGTAGCCCACCAAGCTCCTCCGTCCATGGGATTCTCCAGGCAAGAATACTGGAGTGGGTTGCCATTTCCTTCTCCAGGGTATCTTCCCAAACCAGGGATCGAGCCCAGGTCTCCCACATTGCAGGCAGATGCTTTAACCTCTGCACCACCAGGGAACTGGGTACTATATAAATGCTCATTTCAAGAATAAGTGTGTCTGACCAAGAGAGAAGTTTTTAGTAAGCATAAATAAAGCACAACAGTTCTGTATAGTAAATGAACAGTTGTAGTTGAATCAGAATTTAAAAATGCAGTGTTATTTTGAAAGCACAATATACTGACAATGGAATATGTGAGGATACCCTTTGTTTGGTGCACTAGTAAGGGTTCTTTAGAGAAACAGAACCAATAGGATACAAAGGACAATTGATTATGAGATATTGGCTCGTGTGACTATAGAGCCTAAGGAGTCCCACAATTCTCTATTTGTAAGCTGGAGATCCAGAAAAGCCAGTGGCTTAATTTAGCTCAAGTCCAGAGACTAGAGAAGCAGGGCATTGATGTAAATCTCAGATTAAGGCCAGGAGATGATGAGATGTCCCAGTTGAAGCAGAGGAAGAAAAAAGGGACACATTTCTTATTTCGTTGACCTTTTTGTTCTGTTCAGATATTCAAAAGATTGAATGATGCCCCCTTACAGAGGGTAGAGCTACATACTTTACTGAGTCAACAGATTCAAATGCATATCTCACCTGGGCACACTCACAAGCACTTCCAAAAATAATGATTAACCAGTTATGTAGGCATTCCCTGATCTAGCCAAGTTGATATATAAAAATTAATCTTACAACTGGTTTAATGAAGTTAGTTATAGTAATTGAGTAATTTAGTTACTACTCAATAAGTTACTCAACTTGAGTTATTGCTCAATAGATTACTCAACTTGCATCCATGGGGTCGCAAGAATCGGACATGACTTAGTGACTAAACCACCACGATATTATAATAAATTCCTGCTCCTTAGTTGCTATGGGCTGTATATATAGCTTGGATATAAAGGATCTTTGATGTCAAAAGCATGAACGATACTGCATATGTACAAGGCTCAATTTGGGAATACAGAGTGAGTAAGAAGCCGTCTCTGCTCTTAAGTATTTATAATTTAGTAGATGCTCTTAGTGCAGAGAACTTCATACAAACACTCTTAATGAAAACTGGCATTTGACAGTATTATCTATTGAAAAGTAGGTATAAGTCAGTATGTGTACACACACACACACACACACACACACACACACACTTGTAGTCTTCTGAGACACAGAAATTAGAATATCCAGTATATTTGCAATTTTTTAAGGAATCTGCACACTGTTCTCCATAGTGGCTGTATTAGTTTGCATTCCCACCAACAGTGCAAGAGGGTTCCCTTTTCTCCACACCCTCTCCAGCATTTATTGCTTGCAGACTTTTGGATCGCAGCCATTCTGACTGGTGTGAAGTGGTACCTCATTGTGGTCTTGATTTACATTTCTCTAATAATGAGTGATGTTGAGCATGTTTTCATGTGTTTGTTAGCCATCCGTATGTCTTCTTTGGAGAAATGGAAACCAGAATAGAAAGAGATACATGTACTCCAATGTTCATCACAGCACTGTTTATAATAGCCAGGACATGGAAACAACCTAGATGTCCATCAGCAGATGAATGGATAAGAAAGCTGTGGTACATATACACAATGGAGTATTACTCAGCCATTAAAAAGAATTCATTTGAATCAGTTCTGATGAGATAGATGAAACTGGAGCCGATTATACAGAGTGAAGTAAGCCAGAAAGAAAAACACCAATACAGTATACTAACACATATATATGGAATTTAGAAAGATGGTAATGATGACCCTGTATGTGAGACAGCAAAGGAGACACAGATGTGTAGAGCGGACTTTTGGACTCAGAGGGAGAGGGTGAGGGTGGGATGATTTGGGAGAATGGCACTGAAACATGTATACATCATGTAAGAAACTAATCGCCAGTCTATGTTTGATGCAGGATACAGGATGCTTGGGGCTGGTGCACAGGGATGATCCAGAGGGATGGTGTGGAGTGGGAGGTGGGAGGGGGGTTCATGTTTGGGAACTCATGTACACCCGTGGTGGATTCGGGTCAATGTATGCCAAAACCAATACAGTATTGTAAAGTAAAATAAAGTAAAAATAAAAATTAAAAAAAAAGAATATCCAATGTAGCTGGATAATAATTCAGACAGTCTTGAGACCAAACAGCCATTTTATGTATTTTCCACACCAGTGTTTTCTTCCAGAATTGTGAATGTCTGTCTGTCATTGCTGGTTCTTTGTTGCCCCAGATCATGGTGCTTCTTGAAAGCTGCTAGTGAATGAACAATTTGTTTCTATTCCCAGGATAACATCTGTAGGAAAACAACTCAGGCAGATATATTCACTTATGCTAGCAAATACTACTTTTTTTTATTTGCAGAAAGTCATTTGAGGCATGATTATGCAGCACCTGCTAAGATGTTGGCTGTTTCTTTCCCTGTTAGGAGGATGTGGTTCTGATGACCCTAATTGTATTGGGAAGAATAAGGGTAGTGATTAGGTGGTTATTGTCTCTCATTTGATGGCAGATTTCTGGCTGAGACTTCTTATTTTCAGTATAAAGTGTTTATATAAATGAGAAAAATGCCATACTCACACAAATCCTTGAAATAAAATGGCACATTCACAGTATTTCAATCTTAATCTTATATTCCTCACCATAGATTCATCTCTGCAAAATGTCCAATCAATCCTTTCAACCCTTCTGCTATCATTATAATTTAATTAAACACCTTTACAGTGACATTATCATGTTTCCTGTGATAATTAAATTTATCTTGTATTCTACTGTCTTAAATAATAAATAAAATGTTTATAAAAATTGAGCTCAGTACTGAATATTTTAAGCTTTTCCATCTTATCACTTTCACTATGTAAATATATTTTAACTGTTTAGCCCCTGAATTACTTAAATTCCCTTTGCCTTATTTGAAGCAGCTGATCCCACTTTCATGACTCTCTCAAATCTCATCTTATATACAATATCTTTCTTCTTGAATTCTTCTCTAAACAGGTCAACTTTCTTATTTTGATCACATGTGCATAATTTGGTCTCTTTCTCATGAAGAGTCTTCTCATAGTAGTTAGCCATAGAGTTTCATTTTCTACCCATTTTTACCCACTGGTACTCCCTAAGTGTACCAGTATTTGATTTACCTAGACTCCCTATCTATCCCTTACAATTACGTTTGTCCAGTAGAAAATTCCAGTAGGAGATCGGTGGATGTGAAGACAAAACTGCCTTTGCATTTAAATTTCTATCTCCTTTTGTTAGTCTGTTGTTACCAATGGCTGGTTCCTTTACTGTAAGCCACAGCTCCACATGGGCTACACCTTCTGTAACTCTAAGTCTTGTCATGTTCAAAGAAACATATGCCACCAGCTGTTGTCAATTCTTAGGATTCTTCATCTTCTTTTTTGGTGTCCTATAAATGTGTCCAGACAACTGTAAAACATCCTTTTATTAAACTCTTTTCAGTCACCTTATATGAGTATGCCATATATGTTTCTTGTGGGGATTCCTCTAGATATAATCTGCCAACCCTAACCAACATCAGTAAAGACTGAATAAAGAGCAAATGAAAAAGTAGGAAGTCTCAGTAAGGAAATGGAAGCCATCAAGTAGACCCAAATGAAAAAAAAAAAATGGAAAAAATATGTTAACCCCTAGTAAAATTGGGTAAAGAACACACAGAATTTCTCTGTATTGTTTTTACAATAGCATGTAAGTCTAGTTATTTCAAAATCAAAAGTTGGTTTTAAAATATCTATTTTAGAAGGACAGAAACATTTACCTTGAAAGCATCAATATTTAGATGAAAAAACATCTCCAAATAATCAAATCATAATTTTTCTTTTTCCTTAGACCTTTTGAAACAGCTTCATAGGTATGTTTTACATATAGAAAAACTTGCACATATTTAGCATATATGTATACAATTTGATGAGTTTGGACATATGCATACACTCGTGAAACTATCAACATGATCAAGGCAATAAACATAACTGTACCTCCCTAAGTTTCCTCATGCTTCTTTGATTTTGTTATGTGTATATGTGTTTTACATCACAGCTTTAGTCACTAAATCACAGTATTGTAAATCACTATGTTTGAAAATCCTTAACAATGTTCTCTATACCTATAGTATAACTCTTAATATCTTTACAGTTTGTTCCTTTGGAAAATGAACATTCTCATGAAAAATAAATAACTGCTATTATCTTTTAATTATTAAGCAATTAGTAGCAATGTTTTATATAATAGGAATACTGATGGGTAGCCATGGATCAGACTAGTTAGAGGCTTATATGTATGAACTGGAATGGATTTGAGATTTTATTATAAATGTGAGTCAGATTAAGATGGAGAATCAGGTTGCAAATTAAGATTAAGATTGCATGCATTTAGTATATTATCTTTGTATGTGCTCTCACTTGTCAAATAATATTTTTTCATATTATACAATCTGTCCTCTGAAAATCTTCATTCCTAATTTGATTTAGGTAAATTACTTAAATATATTTTTCTCTACCTTCTAATTATGGAAGCATTCTCATATGTTCTTCTAATATGTGCCATTCTAAATTTAAATTTGGACCTTTAGTTAATTTAAATCAATTTTGTTGTATGTTATGAAATGAAAACCTTATATTTATTTTCTTCTAAATAAAATATCCAGTACCCTAATACCATTTTTGGAATACCCTTGTTCCCTACTTGGGGCATATTATTATTACATTTAGATTATTATTTTCATACAACTACTTTAATCAATTGCTTCACTTTCTATTATTTCATTAACTTCTTAGACTTTTATTGTACAAATATAATGCTATTCTAATTAAAGAAGCTTAATAGATAATGGAGAGGTTCAGTTCAGTTCAATTGCTCAGTTATGTCTGACTCTTTGTGACCCCATGAACCACAGCAAGCCAGACCACCCTGTCTATCACCAACTCCTGGAGTTTACCCAAACTCATGTCCATTGAGTCGGTGATGCCATCTAATCATCTCATCCTCTGTCGTCCCATTCTCCTCCTGCCTTCAATCTTTCCCAACATCAGAGCCTTTTCAAATGAGTCAACACTTCACATCAGGTGACCAAAGTATTGGAGTTTCAGCTTTAGCATCAGTCCTTCCAATGAACACACAGGACTCATTTCCTTTAGGACAGACTGGTTGGATCTCCTTGCAGTCCAAGGGACTCATAAGAGTCTTCTTGAACACCACCATTCAAAGCATCATCTTCAGCGCTCAGCTTTCTTTATAGTCCAAATCTCACTTCCATGCATGACTACCAGAAAAACCAGAGCCTTGACTAGATGGACCTTTGGTGGCAAAGTAATGTCTCTGCTTTTGAATATGCTATATAGGTTGGCCATAACTTTCCCTCCAAGGAACAAGCATCTTTTAATTTCATGGCTGCAATCACCATCTGCAGTGATTTTGGAGCCCCCAAAAGAAAGTCTGACACTGTTTCCACTGTTTCCCCATCTGTTTCCCATGAAGTGATGGGACCAGATGCCATGATCTTCGTTTTCTGAATGTTGAGCTTTAAGCCAACTTTTTCACTCTCCTCTTTCACTTTCATCAAGAGGCTTTTTAGTTCCTCTTCACTTTCTGCCATAAGGGTGGTGTCATCTGCATATCAAAAGTTATTGATATTTCTCCTAGCAATCTTGATTCCATCTTGTGCTTCTTCCAGCCCAGCGTATCTCATGATGTACTCTGCATATAAGTTAAATAAGCAGGGTGACAATATACAGCCTGACATACTCCATTTCCTATTTGGAACCAGTCTGTTGTCCATGTCCAGTTCTAACTGTTGCTTCCTGATCTGCATATAGGTTTCTCAAGAAGCAGGTCAGGTGGTCTGGTATTCCCATCTCTTTCAGAATTTTCCACAGTTTATTGTGATCCACACAGTCAAAAGGTTTGGCATAGTCAATAAAGCAGAAATAGATGTTTTCCTGGAACTCTCTAGCTTTTGCAATGATCCAGCAAATGTTGTGAATTTGATCTCTGATTCCTCTGCCTTTTCTAAAACCAGCTTGAACATCTGGAAGTTCACAGTTCATGTATTGCTGAAGCCTGGTTTGGAGAATTTTGAGCATTACTTTACTAGCATGTGAGATGAGTGCAATTGTGCGGAAGTTTGACCATTCTTTGGCATTGCATTTCTTTGAGATTGGAATGAAAACTGACCTTTTCCAGTCCTGTGGCCACTGCTGAGTTTTCCAAATTTGCTGGCATATTGAGTGCAGTATTTTCATAGCATCATATTTCAGGATTTGAAATAGCTCAACTGGAATTCCATCACCTCCACTAGCTTTGTTCGTAGTGATACTTCCTAAATCCCACTTGACTTCATATTCCAGGATGTCTGGCTCTAGGTGAGTGATCAGACCATCGTGATTATCTGGGTCATGAAGATCTCTTTTTGTATTTTTCTTACTTATACATTTAAAAAGTTTGTTTGGCAATTTCATATTTGTTCTCCCATATACACTTTAGAATCACTTGCAATAAAAAAGCCCTTTGTAATTCCAGTATTAATGTGATTCTGTAATTAATGTAATCTGTAATTAATGTTGATATTAAACGCAAATCTTTATGTGGCTTTATAACTCTTTATAATGTTGTACCTTTCCTCATTTATTTAGATATCTAAAACAAAAGTTTATTTTTCTATTGTGTGTGTGTGCTTCTGCAGTTTTCAAAATAAGGTTTTGGTGACAGGATCATCCCAGTATTATGAAATAAGCAGAAGCGTTTTTCATGTCATTCTGCCGTGAAGTTTTGTAAAATATGAAGGGTTTGTCTGTCATCTGAGTGTATGTTAAAATTCACAAGTAAAACTACCTGGAACTTGTGTCTTTTACAGTCATGTGGCTTTGAAGATCTTTTCTTCTAATGCTTTGGAATGTTGAATCTTTGATCTCTTCTTAGACCAGTTATTATGATATATATTTTGCTAGAAAATCATGAAAGTTGTCATGAATTAGCATAGAACTGTCACTTATAATAATTTAAATCCCTTTGAGGCCCATAGTTCTATCTTCTTCCTCAACTCTGAGGTTGAACATACTAGTATCTTTTTTTTTCTATTTTTACTCATAATGAGACATGATGTTTTTAAGAAAAGAGAAGGTGACTCTATTGAGAGTCTCATACTCATTTTTTTTTACTTTAACTTAATCTAAACTTTATCATTATATTAATTCAATTTTAGTTTATATTGCTTCTTTCCTTTTATAAACTTAATATGGCAATGCAGTTTCTTTTATTTCTGAAAAGGAAGCATTTAGATGAATATAATCAATTTCTTAAAGAAGCTTTGATAGGATATATTGCTTCTTATTGCCAAATTCAGACTTGAAGAAAGTGGGGAAAAGCACTATACCATTCAGGTATGACCTAAATCAAATCCCTTATGATTATACTGTGGAAGTGAGAAATAGATTTAAGAGACTAGATCTGATAGACAGAGTGCCTGATGAACTATGGATGGGGGTTTGCCATATTGTACAAGAGACAGGGGGCAAGATAATCCCCAAAAAAGAAATGCAAGAAAGCAAAAGCGCTGTCTGAGAAGGCCTTACAAATGAAAAGAAGAGAAGTGAAAAGCAAAGGAGAAAAGGAAAGATATACTCATTTGAATGCAGAGTTCCAAAGAATTACAAGGAGAGATAAGAAATACTTCCTCGGAGATCAGTGCAAACAAACAGAGGAAAACAACAGAATGGGAAAGACTAGATGTCTCTTCAAGAAAATTAAAGATACCAAGGGAACATTTCATACAAAGATGGGCTCAAAAAGGACAGAAATGGTATGGACCTAACAGAAGCAGAAGATACTATGAAGAGGTGGCAAGAGTTCAAAGAACTGTACAAAAATGATCCTCATGACCCAGATAATCATGATGATGTGATCACTCACCTATGGCCAGACATCCTGGAATGTGAAGTCAAGTGGGCCTTAGAAAGCATCACTACAAACAAAGTTAGTGGAGGTGATAGAATTCCAGTGGAGCTATCTCGTATCCTAAAAGATAATGCTATGAAAGTGCATCACTACAAACAAAGTTAGTGGAGGTGATAGAATTCCAGTGGAGCTATCTCATATCCTAAAAGATGATGCTATGAAAGTGCTGCACTCAATATGTCAGCAAAATTGGAAAATTCAGGAACGGCTACAAAACTGGAAAGGTTCCAATTGTAAAGCAAGGTAATGCCAAAGAATGCTCAAACTAATGCACAATTACACTCATCTCACATGCTAGTAACGTAACGCTCAAAATTCTCCAAGCCAGGCTTCAGCAATACGTGCATCATGAACTTCCAGATGTTCAAGTTGGTTTTAGAAAAGATAGAGGAATCAGAGATCAATTGCCAACATCTGCTGGATCACTGAAAAACCAAGAGAGTTCCAGAAAAATATCTATTTCTGCTTTATTGACTATGCCAAAGCCTTTGACTGTGTGGATCACAAAAAACTGTGGAAAATTCTGAAAGAGATGGGAATACCAGATCACCTGACCTACTGTTGAGAAATCTGTATGCAGGTCAGGAAGCAACAGTTAGAAGTGGACATGGAACAACAGACTGGTTCCAAATAGGAAAAGGGGTACATCCAGGCTGTTTATTGTCACTCTGCTTATTTAAGTTATATGTACAGTACATCATGGGAAATGCTGGGCTGGATGAAGCACAAGCATGAATCAAGATTGCTAGGAGAAATATCAATAACCTCAGATATGCAGATGACACCCCTTATGGCAGAAAGTGAAGAAGAACTAAAGAGCCTCTTGATGAAAGTGAAAGAGGAGAGTGAAAAAGTTGGCTTAAAGCTCAACATTCAGAAAACGAAGATCATGGCATCTGGTCCCATCACTTCATGGGAAATAGATGGGGAAACAGTGGAAACAGTGTCAGACTTTATTTTGGGGGGGCTCCAAAATCACTGCAGATGGTGACTGCAGCCATGAAATTAAAAGATGCTTGCTCCTTGGAGGGAAATTTATGACCAACCCAGACAGCATATTAAAAAGCAGAGACATTACTTTGCCAACAAATGTCCATCTAGTCAAGGCTATGGTTTTTCCAGTAGTCATACATGGATGTGAGAGTTGGACTATAAAGAAAGCTGAGCGCTGAAGATGATGCTTTGAACTGTGGTGTTTGAGAAGACTCTTGAGAGTCCCTTGGATTGCAAGGAGATGTAACCAGTCTATCCCAAAGGATATCATTCTGGGTGTTCATTGGAAGGACTGATGTTGAAGCTGAAACTCCAATACTTCAGCCACCTGATGTGAAGAACTGATCATTTGAAAAGACCCTGATGTTCGGAAAGATTGAGGGCAGGAGGATAAGGGGACGACAGAGGATGAGATGATTAGATGGCATCACCGTCTCAATGGACATGAGTTTGGGTAAACTCCAGGAGTTGGTGATGGACAGGGAGGCCTGGCTTCGTGCAGTCCATGAAGTTACGGAGTTGGACTCAACTGAGTGACTGAACTGACTGTTTCTTAAGAAGGCTCTTTTAATTTACAGATGATTTCCACTTTAAAATTTAGTTTAATGTTAAGCTCTTTTTGTTAACTTCTGTGTTTTTGCATTAACATCTGAGAACATGGTCTCTGAAAATCACTGTTTTTAACATCTAGTGAGGCTATCTCTGTTACTCATATACAAAATTTTTTGTAAAAGCTCCATGGACAAAAGAGAGAAGAGTATATTTTTCTGTTTGTTGGTTCAGACATCATTCTTCCTTTGGGTTTAGGTTCAAGTTTTCAGATAATTTTTTTTCTACCCCTGAAATAAGATTATAAGTATTAGAAAAAGCTACATGGGCGGGACCACAGAGTCTGGATCAGATGCTCTGTAAAGTGATGTGCTATCCTCGTCACTCTTTCTAGTCCTGGAGCTACTCTGTGATTTGGATTATGTTATATGATTTTAGCTTCCTCCCCTTCTGTTTGAATTGGTGTTCTTTTCTGCTGCTGTTAGTGAACATGTTATTCAAATTCAAAACATTATTTTACTTCTCTTTTCTATTTCAGGTCAAATCTTATTAATAAACCCAATTCCTACTCATTTTGTTTTTAATGCCTTTAAGGTATATATACAAAGAAGCCTTCATGATTTTAAAGGATCAAGGTGCACAATTAATTTACAGAGAGTTGACACCTTAAAGGTACAATGTTAAAAATATCTATAAATCAAAACTCATAAAGCCCATTAACATTTTTAAACAGAAAGTACCAAAGGCCACTTAGAGGGGGATGAATATGGGCTTTCTCTCTAAATGCCTCATGAGTTTCTTTTTAATATTTTCTACTTTGATATTTTGACAAGAGAAAACCATACCATTATATGTTTGCTTTATAAAAACCAT
Organism: Capra hircus; assembly: GCF_001704415.2. Classification (NCBI taxonomy): domain Eukaryota; kingdom Metazoa; phylum Chordata; class Mammalia; order Artiodactyla; family Bovidae; genus Capra; species Capra hircus. The sequence goes on from NC_030813.1 coordinate 28,366,314, forward strand.
TTAAAACAATATGAAAAAAATCAATCTGAATTCAAAATCCATTTTAAGTGCTATTATAATAAAACAGCTGTCTTTATATAGCATAGGTGCCCATGTTTGAGATACTTAAAGAAAAGTACTACATCCATAAAAGATAATGTAGATGTAAAAGTATTGATTTTTTCAAAATATAAAGAGTAGGAAATGCATTATTGAGTGGATATAATTTCTAAAATTTACCTGAGTGAAAATTCAAGAATAAGAGTACATTTGGGGGATACTGTTTTATGTAATTTCATTCACAAAAGTAAGGAGTGGTTACCAAGCAGCAGTCCTTCCCAATATCAAGCACCCCCAAGACATCACACACACAAGCTCATGTATAATTGAGCGGGCACACATATACAATTGCACATACAGGACATCACCTGCATATACACTTACACATAGGCACTAGATATCTCTAATTTGGGGGGCCTTGTTAGCAGTTTTTTCCAGGCTGAATTATGCATAAGAAAACTTTGAGGTTACTTTAAAAAGCATTTCTAGGTCACCAGACACACAACACACTTCTTTGAAATAAATACTGAGACTCTGCCAACCCTTGATGTAATAATTACAGTAGAAATATCACTTGTTTTATTCCGTTATTTCTAAAATTTAGTAAACTTTTAATCAGCTTCCCCTCAAGGTTCCACCCATTTAAAAGAAGAGACTTCCCACAAAGAAGGAATAGTATGAATGGAACTATGTAGAGAAAAAGTAACATGATAACACATTATGAGGGGCAAAAACTCTCTCCTCTCTTCTTCTTCACTATCACCCTCTATCTCCGTCAGTTAAAAGAGATTACCTTTGTCTAAGAGATGTGAATATTTCTAAATCTAATGCCCTCAGATCCAATTCACTTGCCTTTGCATCCAGAATAAACATCTGGCTGTGTTTTTTGAGAACATATTGATCATTTGTAGTGAGTTAAGGAATGTGATGAAGGACACGGAACACTGGCTTGCTACAGTTCATAGGGTGGCAAAGAGTCAGACATGACTTAGAGACTGACAGCAACACCTACAAGGAATGTGAGGGGCCTAGGATAGTGTTTGTTTTGTTTTTCCTTAAGTGACAGTGTGTCATAGGCTTCTGTTAAAGGCAAAGAGTGCTAAAATTACCGCACAATTGCACTCATCTCACATGCTAGTAAAGTGATGCTCAAAATTCTCCAAGCCAGGCTTCAGCAATACGTGAACCATGAACTCCCTGATGTTCAAGCTGGTTTTAGAAAAGGCAGAGGAACCAGAGATCAAATTGCCAACATCCTCTGGATCATGGAAAAAGCAAGAGAGTTCCAGAAAAACATCTATTTCTGCTTTATTGACTATGCCAAAGCCTTTGACTGTGTGGATCACAATAAACTGTGGAAAATTCTGAAAGAGATGGGAATACCAGACCACATGACCTGCCTCTTGAGAAACCTATATGCATGTCAGGAAGCAACAGTTGGAACTGGACATGGAACAACAGACTGGTTCCAAGTAGGAAAAGGAGTATATCAAGGCTGTATATTGTCACCCTGCTTATTTAACTTCTATGCAGAAAACATCATGAGAAATGCTGGGCTGGATGAAGCACAAGATGGAATCAAGATTGCTGGGAGAAATATCAATAACCTCAGATATGCAGATGACACCACCCTTATGGCAGAAAGTGAAGAGGAAATAAAAAGCCTCTTGATGAAAGTGAAAGAGAGGAGTGAAAAAGTTGGCTTAAATCTCAACATTCAGAAAATGAAGATCACGGCATCTGGTCCCATCACTTCATGGGAAATAGATGGGGAAACAGTAGAAAAAGTGTCAGACTTTCTTTTGGGGGCTCCAAAATCACTGCAGATGGTGATGGCAGCCATGAAATTAAAAGACGCTTATTCCTTGGACGGAAAGTTATGACCAACCTAGATAGCATATTCAAAAGCAGAGACATTACTTTGCCACCAAAGGTCCATCTAGTCAAGGCTGTTTTTTCTAGTGGTCATGTATGGATGTGAGAGTTGGACTGTGAAGAAAGCTGAGCACTGAAGAATTGATGCTTTTGAACTGTGATGTTGGAGAAGACTCTTGAGAGTCCCTTGGACTGCAAGGAGATCCAACCAGTCCATTCTAAAGGAGATCAGTCCTGGGTGTTCTTTGGAAGGAATGATGCTGAAGCTGAAACTCCAGTACTTTGGCCACCTCATGTGAAGAGTTGACTCATTGGAAAAGACTCTGATGCTGGGAGGTATTGGAGGTAGAAGGAGAAGGGGACGACAGAAGATGAGATGGCTGGATGGCATCACCGACTCGATGGACATGAGTTTGAGTGAACTCCAGGAGTTGGTGATGGACAGGGAGGCCTGGCGTGCTGCAACTCATGGGGTCGCAAAGAGTCAGACAGGACTGAGCGACTGAACTGAACTGAACTGAACTGAAAAAACTTAGGAGGGCCAGTAGTTCTGAGGGGAAAAAAAGTGGGTTCTGTGTTAACCTTCTCTGTTTCGGATGACTATGATAGTACTTGGTGATTATACGTCTCCAGTATAGTTGCCCACTACTTTCTTTATGCCCAGATGTTCTCTAAATTTTTCTCATAATATCTATAGTATTTTACCTCACTTCAGTTAGTTTACTAAATTTAGAGCCCTCAAAGTCAAGATAGGAATGTTTTTTAATTCACAGAATCTCATGAATTGTCTGATAAATGATAAGTGTAATAGGAGGTATGATCAAGCTGTTTTCTCTCTCAAAATGTTTACGAAGGCCCAGAGGCCAAGACAAATATAGTTGTTTCCATTGCTCCATCATTCTAATGGTTCTAAACACTTTTGTAAGATGTGTGAAGAGATAGTAATAAGATATTACCAGCATTAATTCACTTCTCCTTTTTCTTGTTGTTATTTTTATAAATGGGGTTGGGGTATTGTACAAGCAAGGGTGTGGTGACTTTGGGGGAATGATGGTTGGAGTGATGTGACATTTTCTTGCCCTAAATTTTGGAGGAAGAAAATAAAATACATCTCTGCCACCTCAGGTCAGGTGAGGCGATTCAAGGAAACAGTTTGGAGAACTTGATATGAGTCTTCTGAAGACTTGGGGATATTGAAGTCTGGTATCTTTCTCCTCTGTGAGAAGTAAAATAAAAACACTTTGATTAATTGTGTTTCAACCATCAAAACAAAGCAAGAGAGGACTGTGATTGAGGAAGCCACATTTCTTCTGGAAGTATTGCAAATAAGTGTGTTAGGACCTGATGAGATTTTGGAAAGTAATTGGCCTAGGGTCACCTAGGCAACAGTCCTAAAATGGGTAAGTGATTTCATTTAGAAGGATGAGTATGTGCAGACCAGGGCCTAAGGAGGAATTAGTAAAAAAGGGAAAGGATGGATGTCAAGAGGATTACAGGTACAAGTTCCATTGGAAGGTCTCTGAGGAACTCACAGAAATCCCATAAGAGAAAGCCAAAAGTTATTTCTTTGTCACCCTGATTGCACTGAAAACAAATTACGAGTTTACCAACCTACTGTGGTCTTTGCTATATCTTATCTCTCTTGCAATCATCAGTACAGTTCAGTCACTCAGTCGTGTCTAACTCTTTGCAACCCCATGCCTCCCTATCCATCACCAACTCCTGGAGTTTACCCAAACTAATGTCCATTGAGTCAGTGATGCCATCCAACCGTCTCATCCTCTGTCGTCCCCTTCTCCTCCTGTCCTCAATCTTTCCCAACATTAGGGTCTTTTCCAATGAGTCAGCTCTTCACATCAGGTGGCCAAAATATTGGAGTTTCAGCTTCAAAATCAGTCCTTCCAATGAACACCCAGGGCTGATCTCCTTCAGAATGCACTGGTTGGATCTCCTTGCAGTCCAAGGGACTCTCAAGAGTCTTCTCCAACACCACAGTTCAAAGGCATCAGTTCTTCTGTGCTCAGCCTTCTTTATAGTCCAACTCTCACATTTTTACATGACCACTGTAAAAATCATAGCCTTGACTAGACGGACCTTTGTTGGCAAATTAATGTTTCTGCTTTTGAACAGTCTATCTAGGTTGGTCATAACTTTCCTTCCAAGGAGTAAGCATCTTTTCATTTCATGGCTGCAATCACCATCTGCAGTGATTTTGAGGTGAGGTGAAGTCGCTCAGTTGGAGCCCCCAAAAATAATGTCTGACACTGTTTCCACTGTTTCCCCATCTATTTGCCATGAAGTGATGGGACCAGATGCCATGATCTTCATTTTCTGAATGTTGAGCTTTAAGCCAAATTTTTCACTCTCCTCCTTTACTTTCATCAAGAGGCTCTTTAGTTCTTCTTTACTTTTGCCATGAGAGTGGTGTCATTTGCATATCTGAGGTTATTGATATTTCTCCTGGACATCTTGATTCTAGCTTATGCTTCATCCATCTCAGTGTTTCTCAAGCTGTACTCTGCATATAACTTAAATAAGCAGAGTGACAATATACAGCCTTGATATATTCCTTTCCTGATTTGGAACCAGTCTGTTGTTCCATATCCAGTTTTAACTGTTGCTTCCTGACCTGCATACAGGTTTCTCAAGTGGCAGGTCAGGTGGTCTGGTTTCCCATCTGTTTAAGAATTTTCCAGTTTGTTGTGATCCACACAGTCAAAGTCTTTGGCATAGTCAGTAAAGTAGAAATAGATGTTTTCCTGGAACTCTCTTCCTTTTTCAATCACAGAAAACTAACCAATATAATCACATGGACCACAGCCTCATCTAGCTCAGTGAAACTAAACCATGCCATTAGTGTCACCCAAGACAGATGGATCATGGTGGAGAGTTCTGACAAAATGTGGTCCACTGGAGAAGGGAATGGCAAACTACTTCAGTATTCTTGCCTTAAGAACCCCATGCAGATTATGAAAAGTCAAAAAGATAGGACACTGAAAGATGAACTCCTCAGGTCAGAGGGTGCCCAATATGCACCTGGAGATCAGTGGAGAAATAACTCCAGAAAGAATGAAGAGACTGAGCCAAAGCAAAAACAGCACCCAGTTGTGGATGTGACTGGTGATGGATCAAGGTCCGATGCTGTAAAGAGCAATATTGCATAGGAACCTGGAATGTTAGGTCCATGAATCAAGGCAAATTGGAAGTGCTCAAATGAGAGGGCAAGAGTGAACATTGATATTTTAGGAACCAGTGAACTAAAATTGACTGCAATGGGTGAATTTAACTCAGATAACCATTATATCTACTACCGTGGGCAAGAATCCCTTAGAAGAAATGGAGTAGCCATCATAGTCAACAACAGTCCTAAATGCAGTACTTGGATGCAATCTCAAAAGCAACAGAATGATCTCTGTTGGTTTGCAAGGCAAATCATTCAATATCACGATAATCCAAGTCTATGCCCTCATCTGCAACACTGAAGAAGCTAAAGTTGAATGCTTCTATGAAGACCTTGCAACCATCAGTTCAGTTCAGTTCAGTTCAGTCTCTCAGTCGTGTCCGACTCTTTGCAACCCCATGAACTGCAGCGTGCCAGGCCTCCCTGTCCATCACCAGCTCCCTGAGTTCACTCAGACTCATGTCCATCGAGTCAGTGATGCCATCCAGCCATCTCATCCTCTGTCATCCTCTTCTCCTCCTGCCCAGTCTTTTCCAATGAGTCAACCCTTCGCATGAGGTGGCCAAAGTACTGGAGTTTCAGCTTCAGCATCATTCCCTCCAAAGAAATCCCAGGGCTGATCTCCTTCAGAATGGACTGGTTGGATCTCCTTGCAGTCCAAGGAACTCTCAAGAGTCTTCTCCAACACCACAGTTCAAAAGCATCAATTCTTCGGTGCTCAGCTTTCTTCACAGTGCAACTCTCACATCCGTACATGACTACTGGAAAAACCATAGCCTTGACTAGATGGTCCTTTGTTGGCAAAGTAATGTCTCTGCTTTTCAATATGCTATCTAGGTTGGTCATAACTTTTCTTCCAAGGAGTAAGCGTCTTTTAATTTCATGGCTGCCATCACCATCTGCAGTGATTTTGGAGCCCCCCAAAATAAAGTCTGACACTGTTTCCACTGTTTCCCCATCTATTTCCCATGAAGTGATGGGACCAGATGCCATGATCTTCGTTTTCTGAATGTTGAGATTTAAGCCAACTTTTTCACTCTCCTCTTTCACTTTCATCAAGAGGCTTTTCATTTCCTCTTCACTTTCTGCCATAAGAGTGTTGTCACCTGCATATTTGAGGTTATTGATATTTCTCTTGGCATTCTTGATTCCAGCTTCTGCTTCATCCAGCCCAGCGTTTCTCATGATATAGTAACCCAATAAAAGCCAGCACGTGAGAGAGAGGAGAAGTAGTTTTCTAAGTATGGTCCGTGACAAGCAGCAGCAACAGTGCCATCAGGGAACTAGTTAAAAATCTTTCTTAGACCTCATCAGACTGACTGAATGTGAAATTTTCAGACTTAGATACAGCAACCTCTCCAATACACCATACAGTTGACTTATGCTGATTCAAATGGGCGTGTGATAGCCACTATGTAAAGAGAATGAATAGGTGGATGTCACACTATGCTAAACTTGTCTGTGGCAGGCCTGCGATGTGGAAGGAAAAGAACTCTCAAGCAGATCAGTCGGACTTTTGGATAGGAAATTATTTTTAAACAACTGAAACTGAGGCTTACGCTTGCACCATAAAGGATGAAAGAATTGATGGGCCATGCTTAAAAGAAGAGGAAAGAATGAGATTAGAGATTGTGTTTAATAAGGAAAGGGGAAAAACAGAGTTGCTTTCTAATTTTTTCCTTACAGAGCTCAGTTCATTCAATAAACTTGACAGGAATGTGTCAAATAAATGTGTTCATAAATCTGAGTAAATGCACAAGTCTAAAGCACAAATGAAAAGCAAGGAAGAGATAACTATTTTGTTGTCTGCTGCACATGGATACTAGTTAAAGCCATGAGAAATGTGGAGATTTATAGAAAGGTCAGGAAACCAAAGGCAGGAGTCTGGAAACCTCAGTATTTAAACAAGAGCTGGAGAAAGAAGTTATCGTGAGATAGATGGGAAAAAATAAGAAGAATTGTTAAAGATGTTAAAGAAAAACTAAGAGAAGTAGTAAAATATGTGGCAAAAAGATTTAATTATAAAGAAAATAACAAAGAAGAAAATGGACTGAGTTTAATTTTCTGTAGAGACTCAATAGTACTAGATGTGAAAATGTGGATTTTTCCCAAGAATCTTAGAAAGCAACTGAAGTGAGAAAAGTCAGAAGCTGGGGATTGGAGGTGAAAAACAAAGGAAAGCATTTAATTCACATGAGTCAGAATGTGTGGATGTTTATATGTTTTAGGTTAACAACCTTTAGACATAAAGATACTCAGAATTTAGGAACATGTTGTAGTGAATACAACATGATCCAGAAGGAGTAGAGGAAAGAAAGAATAATGGGCATCAATTAAATAGCTGGTTGTTTAAACAGAATTTCATAATGGTTCATTCACAGCAGCAATTGAATGACTATTAATTATTGTAGTATTTAGATAGTGGTATTAGATTTCCTTAAGCTGATCACCTAAAGCAATAAAATTTAAACAATTAATCACAGGAGATCTTATACTAGAAAGTATTAGCTAATTCCTTATTAGCCCATTCACATTGAATTTCAAGCAGCGTCTACTGTTCCTGATGATATAAACCATCCCTGCCATTGACCTTTTGCTTTTTTTTTTTTAATTATAGGACTAGTTCTTGCCTGGAAAATCCCATGGATGGAGGGGCCTGGTAGGCTACAGTCCATGGGGTCGCGAAGAGTCGGACACGACTGAGTAACTTCACTTTCACTTTTCACTTTCATGCATTGGAGAAGGAAATGGCAACCCACTTCAGTGTTCTTGCCTGGAGAATCCCAGGGACGGCGGAGCCTGGTGGGCTGCCGTCATGGGGTCGCACAGAATCTGACACGACTGACGCGACTTAGCAGCAGCAGCAGGTATAATAGAAGAATTATACCATCTTCCCATTCAGACCCACATGGCTTCCCTTTTTATGTGTATTTTGGGAGTTGTATATCCTACTTATGATTGTAGTAAGGACTATGGCTGCTTGCATGGTAACTGAAAACTCTAATGAAATTATATAGAATTTTCAATCTTATGGTTCAAAGCTTTTGCTTACTCAGTCATCTACTTTTTAATTCTTTAAATAAGCAGTTATTATGATACTGTTAGGTATGGTAACACAACAGGGCACAGGACATACATATTCCTGCCTTCATGGAAATTCAAGGGCCCTGAGGAGGATATAGGGCTTCTCTGGTAGCTCAGCTGGTAAAAAAAAAAAAATCTGCCTGCAATGCAGGAGATCCCAGTTCAGTTCCTGGGTCATGAAGATCCACTGAAGAAGGTACCCACCCCAGTACTCTTGGGCTTCAGTTGAAGAAGGAATCATCAAATAGTTGCCTGCTGAAATGAGGTAACTGCCTGATGTGTAGGTGTGCAGATAAGGGGCTGATTGAGGTAATGGGAGCGAAAGCTATAGAGGAGATGTTAGATAAGGCATGAGTCCAGGGGAATAGGTATCCTCATTTGACAGTAATGATATAAGTATTTAGTCAAGAGGAGTGAGTGCTCCAAGACGGCAGGTAGAACATCAACATAACACAAAGGCCTAAAAATCACACAGAACAGCCTAGAAGTAGTTAAATAGGTAAGAATTTACTGTAGTTATCTTAATAACAGCAATGATGGTCTATATTTTACTCGTATCAAAGTGGGTGAGGAGAAGTAAACAAATGTAAAGAAATGCATATTGAGCCAAGGCTACTTAAATCTTGTGCTCCTAATATCGTCCCACAATTGGATCAATTAGTCCAGGATGCTGTAGTAATACCACTGTATTGGCTGCCCTGGGTAAAGGAAATCAAGCATGAAATAGGCCTCAGTTATATGGCTGGGTCTGGGAAATGGTCCCTCCATTATCATAATCTCTTTAGTGCAAAATGCAGAGGGAATATTAAGAGAGGGTACAGATCATATGGAAGCTAGATCTGTAACTGCCACCCTTTGAGATTAGAAAGTGAATTAATGGTTCTATAAAGTGACATCAGGGGATCACTAGCAAACTAATCTGTTGTCCTATGCACAGAGTCTGTCTGCCTGGAGACACTGACTGTTCAGTGTGGAAGCCATCTCACAAATTTCAGACACTGATGGGACAGCTTGTTCATAAAACGGGATTTGTGGGGAATTCTCTGGTGGTCCAATTGTTAGGACTCCATGATTTCAATTCTGAGGACCCAGGGTTGGATTCCTGGTAAGGGATCTATGATCTCAAAAGCTGCATGACGTGTCCCTCTGCCACCATGGCATTTTTTTTTTTAATGGGATTTCCTTCCTTATCAAGATGATGCATGCTGGTATTACCCATATAAAGTAGGAGAAAGTTAGGAGAAAGACAATTTGAATTTTTTTTAGAAATCAAGCATATTCATATATGTATATTATTACCTTAGAGTTTAAATGTCTTGAGGAATGACCAAGTTTAGAATATGGCTATGGAGATGGGTTTTTCAGGTGTAACAAATATGATGATCATTCAGAATGTTGGGTCAAGGAACTGGAAGTGCAGTTCTGGAAGTGCACTGGAAGTGCACTTGGGAAGAAGTGCTGCATGTAATTTCTTATATGGCCATGTATTGACTCAGGATGACAGTAGGATTTGAATGTAGTAAGATGAGAAAAGTGGGTAGCAAAGTTATCAGTGGAAAAGAGGAAAATGATAAGAATGAGGAATGAAAGCATGAGGAAAGGTAACTGGTTGTATAGCCAACTGGATAGGCCTCCAAAAGCAGTAGAGTGATTTGTTTACATGAGAAATCATCAATAATGGCTTGGAAGAGCCACCACGGAACCAAGACTACACCAATCTCAGCTATTACCTATGCAGCAGTGTAAGAATGTGGTAAATTCCTCTTGAGTGTTCTGCAAAGAAATCTGTTTCCACAAGGCCACACATTTAAAATGAGAGGATGAGACTGTAGTGGAATAGTTTTCAAAATTCACAGTGGAGATATTTAGGAGCAAGATTAAGAAGAAATAAAGCATTGCATGTGTTTACTGTTAGAACATGACAGAATAACTTATGGAAAAATCTTACACCTTGAGTGCCAGCCAAGGGTTTCAAGGATGTTGAAGAATGATAGACAGTAAATCTCGTGTAATAGTCTGCATTTAATAAGACACATGCAAAGAGAATACTATATAAAGTTGGTTGTAAAGACAACCATAAGTGTTGTTATATTGAAGTAGTTGTGAAACCCACTCTGATAGGTCAATAGTTAAAGAACAGGTTTCAAGTGTTTGTAGTTTTATATGCCGTTAATAATTTTATGAAGCCACTCAACTAGATACATGATTATAATACTACAAGGTAGATTTTCATATGTGGAAAACTTTATCATATTTTATTAACCACTACTATCCTTACATGTAAACCATTTTTTTCACTATTTCAGAGGTCATAATTTCGGCCAAGAGAATAGATATTCTAATTCTGTTACCACTAAAATTTTACCTATGTAATTCTTTTTCTATAGATCAACAGTAAAAATGTGAATATTTAATTAATGTTAGTATTTTGCTATATGATCAAATTCCCAACATCTGTTAGTTAGATCATTGGAAAAGCAAGAGAGTTCCAGAAAAACATCTAATTCTGCTTTGTTGACTACACCAAAGCCTTTGACTGTGGATCACAACAAAATGTGGGAAATTCTGAAAGAGATGGGAATACCAGACCACCTGACCTGCCTCCTGAGAAATCTGTATGCAGATCAGGAAACAAGAGTTAGAACTGAACGTGGAACAACAGGCTGGTTCCAAATTGGGAAAGGAGGACATCAAGTCTATATATTGTCACCCTGCTTATTTAACTTATATGCAGAGTACATCATGTGAAATGCCAGGCTGGATGAAGCACAGGCTGGATGAAGCCCAAGCTGGAAACAACATTGCTGGGAGAAATAGCAATAACCTCAGATATGCAGATGGCACCAGCCTTATTGCAGAAAGCAAAGAAGAACTAAAGAGCTTGATGAAACTGACGAGCTGATGAACTCTTGATGAAGGTGAAAGAGGAGAGTGAAAAAGTTGGTTTAAGACTCAACATTCAGAAAACTAAGATCATGGCATCTGTTTTTGTTACTTCATGGCAAATAGATGAGGAAACAATGGAAACAGTGTCAGACTTTACTTTTTTGGGCTCCAAAATCACTGCAGATGGTAAATGCAGCCATGAAATTAAAAGATGCTTGCTCCTTGGAAGAAAATCTATGACCAACCTAGACAGCATATTAAAAAGCAGAGAAATCACACTGCCAACAAAGGTCTGTCTAATCAAAGCTATTGTTTTTCCAGTAGTCCTGTATGGATGTGAGAGTTGGACTATAAAGAAAGCTGAGTGTGGAAGAACTGATGCTTTTGAACTGTGGTGTTGGAGGAGACTCTTGAGAGTCCCTTGAACTGCAAGGAGATCCAACCAGTTCATCCTAAAGGAAGTCAGTCCTGAATACTCATTGGAAGGACTGATGCTGAAGCTGAAACTCCAAAACTTTGGCCACCTGATGCAAAGAACTTACTCATTTTAAAAGACCCTGATGCTAGGAAGATTGAAGGCAGGAGAAGGGGCCAACAGAGGATGAGATGGTTGGATGGCATCACCAACTCAATGGACACGAGTTTGATTAAGCTCTGGAAGTTGGTGATGGACAGAGAAGCCTTGTGTGCTGCAGTCCATGAGGTCGCAAAGAGTAGAGTTGTATTGAGCGACTGAAATGAACTGAACTGAATTATTATAATTATCAATTTTGTGTTATTATAAAAAATAATTTTTATAATTTATTCAATTTCTGACTTTTCAGAAATAATTTAAATAGAAAGTAGTTTTAAATATTGCAGTTTCAAGCATATTTGCTTTTTTATATGTGGATTAAATTGATTTTAATGCAATTTCATATACAGTTGACTTTAGTATGTTTTATTTTTTCAATTAAAATATGGAGTTTTCCAGCATAGATAGAAAGGCTGAATGCTCACCATATATATATAACTCACAGTTCTCCCAGATACATCCTCTTCTTATCACCATGGTAAGAGCCAGGTAGGTTGCTATTTGCATAACATCATTGATGGTGGGTCCTTTTCTATAGAGTTCAGTAAATGATTGTCAGGAACTTGTTTTATGAGTTGACTTCTAGGCCAGGTTAAACCAGGGGCTATGATTTTTGCAGAACTAGGGTGCATTTATATATATATATTTGGGCATGAGATGATTCATTCTGTCACCTCAACTCATTCTAAATCCAAGGAACTTCAGAATTCTAGATAAATTGGTTTTGTGTATCCAGGGATGGATGGGAAAATTGGATTGTGCTGTATCGTGACAGAACCAATGAAGGAGATTTTGATTAAATTTCTTCAAATTTTATTCCCCAAAAACTGCTTAGCATTATCCCACTTGAATTATATTGAATGGAGGTCGATGTTTGAGCTGATTTTTAGGTAAACAAACGGGACTAACTTAATTGTCCACCTGAATTTCTTCTGGTGTAGACATTGGATACAGAATACATGGCTATCCTTTCAGTGCCCTTAATGCCTTGTCATCAGGAAGGGGTGAATGTGCCTTCTCTGGCACATCGTTAAATGTTGAGTTTGTTCAATTTTTAAGTACGGTTGAATATTCTATCATTTATAACTCAATTAATTAACAATTGCCTTACTCATAGTTGCATTATAATAAAATATTTACTTTATGTGTTTAGAAATATGCATAGTTTTATTTCTATTCATGACAAACCATCCAAGCTGCTTTTCCAAGAATCCTGATGAATTGTGTTTAGCCTTAAGTTAGAGCAAGGAAAAAGATCATTTTTTTGCCACTGATAAAAAAGAATTTAAGAACATAAAAGCAGACCTTATAAAGGCAGAAATCATGCAACTCTAGAAATTATAGTGATTTTTAAAAAGTCATTCATACTTTTCAGAGGACTGCATTTTTTTTATCATAACTAAAGACCCTTCATTGCCAAGCATATGTGGTTTAATAAAGTCCTGGCCCAGTCTGAGTCACACATACATCCTCTGTTATACAGGAGCCCAGATTATTTGGTGCTTGGTAGCTTTACTAGAAAGCTTTGGGTGGGAGAAGATATCTCAAGAAAATTGAGATTTAACTGATAATAATCAACAACTTATTTATTTTTTATTGATTTGCTTTGCTTTGCTTTCTTGATACAACTCTCTCGGTCTCTGTCTCTCCCCCCGCCCCATACACATGTGCACACACATGCACACAACATTTTTCTCTATATGTATTCACTTCAAAAAATCTCACTTTTCACAAAACTGACCTACTTATAATAGCAAACCAATTCACTGATGTGTCAGAAACAACCTTAAAAAATGTTTACCTAAGGCCTACAAAGGCCAGTGTCACAAGGCTTCTTTTCCCCAAATCCAGTATCTTTAAGAAACGTTATGGATTTATGGAGGAGTCAGTGTTAAAACAAAAATATTTCCCAAGATTATGATAACTGAATGACTTAAGTGATACAAGAATGGACATTAGAGAGGAGTTGCAGAAAAGATCCTTATGAAACATGAGATATTTGGAATTAGTTATCAAAGTCAGATTGGGCACATGAAATTGAAGCCTCCATTTATATTCTGAATGAGCTAGAATTAGTCTATGTCTCTCAGTGCCAACTTCATTAATCAACCTACTCCAAGTCAAGTTCAGGTTAAGTGCAGCCAAACCCAGCCTAGATCAGACAAGTGAGAGCCAGAGCTTACTTGCAGACTCCTGAGCGTGAACATAAACACTTGTTTTGTAAGGCACTGAGATTCTGTAGTTGTTTCTTGTAGTGGAAATAAAGAGGAAAGACTGAGCTTCCTGTCCAATTCTCCAGTCTAAAACATTCTAAGATCCTAATTTTCTAGTCCATTAGTCACAATGCATGAATTAGTGTAGATCTTGACCCCAGGCCATCACTCCTTTTAAGCAAAGTAGTAAAGAAAATGTAATGATTGAAATTTTTGCCTAATCAGAGAACTTCCCTTTTGTCCTTAGGGATTTCTTATTAATGAGGCTGTTATATTCCAGTTACCCTCTTGTTGCTGTCGTCTGCATATTTTCAGAACCATCTGTAGTTTGGGCAAGATATTTTGCATCACTTAGTTAATTAATCTGAGGCACTCTTCTGATTTCAGTAGTTGGTGACAAGGAAGTGGTATGTATTCAAGGCACTTAAGAAATACTAACTTCCAACGCTGCCCAGGCCTCCCTTAGATGTGCCAGGTTTCTCTGATGCCACAGGGTGGTTACACATTCCCAGTTTCACAGCTCAATGAGTCAGGGAAGGTTACATCCATGTTACCATCTTAGATTTCATGTTCACAAGGGTAAGTATGCTCTCATCCTCAAAGCTCAGTGATGAATCAGAATCTACTCCTCAAATCATATGCAAATCTTTGGATTGAATTCTTTAACTTTTATGATTTCACTTTACTGATTGCAGATTTGCTTGATTTGAATTTATGTTAGGTTTGAATTTATGTTGTCTTGCAAATAATGTGAGGAGTATGGTATGAGGAGAAAAGTTAATTCATTTCCATAGGGAGAAGCACATTATTTTCAGTTTGATGAGGCACAATTATAAAGGATAATTCTCAGAGATTTGGGAAGTTGGAACTTTTCAATGCTCTTCAGTTCAGTTCAGTCACTCAGTGTATCTGACTCTTTGCGACCCCATGAATCACAGCACACCAGGCCTCCCTGTCCATTACCAACACCCAGAGTTCACTCAAACTCATGTCCATCAAGTCGGTAATGCCATCCAGCCATCTCATCCTCTGTCATCCCCTTTTCTTCCTGCCCCCAATCCCTCCCAGCACCAGGGTCTTTTCCAATGAGTCAACACTTTGCATGAAGTAGCCAAAGTATTGGAGTTTCAGCTTCAGCACCAGTCCTTCCAAAGAACACCCAGGACTGATCTTTAGGATGGACTGGGTGGATCTCCTTGCAGTCCAAGGGACACTCAAGAGTCTTCTCCAGCACCACAGTCCAAAAGCATCAATTATTCAGTGCTCAGCTTTCTTCACAGTCCAACTCTGATATCCATACATGACTACTGGTAAAACCATAGCCTTAACTAGATGGACCTTTGTTGGCAAAGTAAATCTCAGCTTTTGAATATGCTATCTAGGTTGGTCATAACTTTCCTTCCAAGGAGTAAGAGTCTTTTAATTTCATGGCTGCAATCACCATCTGCAGTGATTTTGGAGCCCAAAATAATAAAGTCTGACACTGTTTCCACTGTTTCCCCATCTATTTCCCATGAAGTGATGGGACTAGATACCATGATCTTCGTTTTCTGAATGTTGAGCTTTAAGCCAACTTTTTCACTCTCCTCTTTTACTTTCATCAAGAGGCTCTGTAGTTCTTCACTTTCTGCCATAAGGGTGCTGTCATCTACATATTTGAGGTTATTGATATTTCTCCTGGCAATCTTGATTCCAGCTTGTGCTTCTTCCATCCCATAATGTACTCTGTATATAAGTTAAATAAGCAGGGTGACAATATACAGCTTTGATGTACTCCTTTTCTTATTTGGAACCAGTCTGTTGTTCCATGTCCAGTTCTAACTGTTGCTTCCTGACTTGCATACAGGTTTCTCAAGAGGCAGGTCAGGTGATCTGGTATTCCCATCTCTTTCAGAATCTTCCACAGTTCATTGTGATCCACCCAGTCAAAGGCTTTGGCATAGTCAATAAAGCAGATGTTTTCTGGAAGTCTCTTGTTTTTTTTTTTTTTTTGATAATCCAGTGCATGTTGGCAATTTGATCTCTGGTTCCTCTGCCTTTTCTAAAACCAGCTTGAACATCTGGAAGTTCATGATTCATGTATTGCTGAAGCCTGGCTTGGAGAATTTTGAGCATTACTTTACTGGTGTGTGAGATGAGTACAATAGTGCGGTAGTTTGAGCATTCTTTCCTTCTAAACCAGATGATCAGTCTTAAAGTTTTCACCTAGGAGCCGAATGTCAATTGAATCCAACAACTTCCACAATCAATCTCTTCATACTATTTTCAACAACAGATAAAAGCAGCAAGCTATTATTTCATTATTGTCACATAAAGGTTCTAAAAGATAAACATTTCAAATTTTAGCCTGTTTTTTCTTTATTTTAATTTTAATTTTCAGTTTTGAAACCAATCTGCATTTCTTTAGTATAAATAAAACTTTTCTCATCTCTTTTGCATTGATCTATCTTGGCAGTGCTTCGTCTATGAAAACTTTACCAAAAACTTACTTGAGACCTCATGGAGTAGATTACTTAATGCAGTTGGCACTGAGATATGGACTAATTCTAGCTAATTCAGAATATAAACCAAGACTTAATTTCATGTGCCAAATCTGAGTTTGATAACTCAGATTACTATAATTCCAAATACCTCATATTTCATGAGGATATTTTCTGCAACTTCTCTCTAGGGTATTTTTTTTTTATCACTTAAGTTTTTCAATTATTATAGACAAACTCCAACTTCAGCTAACTTGAACAATAAAAAGGATTAATGAAAGATTTATTTTGAGAATTGGATAGCTCAGAAAATCAAAATCAATCAGTATAGTAAGTTCTTAAGAACAACAGAAATCTGGGCAGCTTGAGCAGGTCCTCAGAAGGTACTTTGGAGAATGTCTCTTCAGAACAATGCAGTAACAATTTAGTTCCAACCACTTCATCCCCATGTGTATCTGGAAGAAAATTCTGAACTGAGTCATGGCCTTATATAGGAGGAGGAGGTCTGATTAGCATACTCATCAGAACTGTTGGGAGTGGAAGAAAGCTAATCCTAATGTAATATTTGTGGTTGTCTTTGTTGTTCATTCACTCAGTCACATCTGACTCTTTGCAACCCCATGGACTGCAGCACACCAGGTTTCCCTGTCCTTCACCATCTCCCAGAGGTGCTAAAACTCATGCCCATTGAGTCTGTGATGCCATCAAACCATTTCATCCTCTGTTGTCAGCGTCTCCTCCTGCCTTCAATATTTCCCAGCATCAAGTGAAAGTCACTCAGTTGTGTCCAACTCTGTGTGACTCCATGGACTCTGTCCATTTAATTGTCCAGGCAAACATACTGGAGTGGGTTGCCATTCCCTTCTCTAGGGGATCTTCCCAACCCAGGGATTGAAGCCAGGTCTCCCACATTGCAGGCAGATTCTTTACCATCTGAGCCACCAGGGAAGCCTTTCCAGCATCAGGGTCTTTTCTGTTGAGTCAGCTCTTCGCATCAGGGGCCCAAAGTATTGGAGCTTCAGCTTCAGCAACAGTCCTTCCTATGAATATTCAGGATTGATTTCCTTTAGGATGGACTGGTTTTATCTCCTTGCAGTCCAAGGGAGTCTCAAGAGTCTTCTCTAACACCACAGTTCAAAGGCATCAATTCTTCAGCTCTCAACCTTCTTTATGATCCAACACTTGAATCCATACATGATTACTGGAAAAACCATAGCTTTGGCTATAAAACGGACCTTTGTCAACAAATTAATGTCTCTGCTTTTCAATATGCTGTCTAGGTTGGTCATAACTTTCCTTCCAAGGAGCAAGTGTCTTTTAATTTGATTGCTAATGTCCATCTGGTCAAGGCTATGGTTTTTCCAGTAATCGTGTATGGAAGTGAGAGTTGGACTGTAAAGAAAGCTGAGCGCTGAAGAACCAATGCTTTTGCACTATGGTGTTGGAGGAGACTCTTGAAAGTCCCTTGGACTGCAAGGAGATCCAACCAGTCCATCCTAAAGGAGATCAGTCCTGGATATTCATTGGAAGGACTGATGTTGAAACTGAAACTCCAATACTTTGGCCACCTGATGTGAAGAACTGACTCATTTGAAAAGACCCTAATGCTGGGAAAGATTGAGGGCAGGAGGAGAAGGGACCAACAGAGGATGAGATGGTTGGATGGCATCACCGACTCAATGGACATGAGTTTGGGTAAACTCCGGGATTTGGTGATGGACAGGGAGGCCTGGCATGCTACGGTTCATGGGGTCACAAAGAGTCAGACACAGTTGAGGGACTGAACTGAACTGACCTGAACAATCACCATCTGCAGTGATTTTTGGAGCCTAAGAAAATAAAGTCTGTCACTGTTTCCATTGTTTTCCCATCTATCTAAAATGAAGTGATGAGATCAGTTGCCATGATCTTAGTTTTCTGAATGTTGAGTTTTAAGCCAACTTCTTCACTCTCCTCTTTCACCTTCATCAAGAAGCTCTTTAGTTCCTATTCCTTTTCTGCTTTAAGGGTAGTATTGTTAGGTAGTTAGAATAGGGAAAAGGAGTCCAGAAGGGTGGTGGATAAAAGATAAGGAAGAGAAAAGTCTGGGAAAATAGAACAAAGGAAGGTCCGTGCACCAGACTGAAGACCTCAGGTAAAACAAACAACACTCCTGGCTGGCCCAGTTTACATAGGACAGGCCCAGGGAAAAAAACATAAAATAGGAACCAAAGCTAGCTCTCTGTCTCTCTCCCATGCGCTGGGGCACTCTTCTCTTCACGTCTTTGGATCGACGTGCCCTCACGCCTCGAAGATGGATTTTTCTGCTATCTTCTAAATAAAATAGAGCTGTAATGCTGAGCTGTAACACTGATTTGTCTAAGAAATATAACATGGTCATTCGAGACCTGAAAGCTATAACATGGTCTGTTCAAGACCCGAGAGCTGTGACATGCGAGGGGGCTTTAATGTCCATCACTCCAAATCTTTGTTGTGAAGAGACAAAACCTGAGGAGCATACACTCACGTGACATCTATGGTGCCTTGACTCAGATTTAACCTGGCTGAAACAGCCTCTGTGCAGAAAAGGCCAGGCACAGCAGGAGCCCAACTCAGGGAAGCTCCCGCCTTAGAAGCGGAATGTGAAGAAAACCCAGCGCGGGGGAAGGCCCATCCTGCTGCAAACCGGGACAGCAAAAAAGGAACTCAGCAGAAAGCTCACGCGGCCCAGTCTCAGGTTCCAGAAGACCTCCAGTTAAGGCAGGAGGTCCTCGCTCCTATGGCTGGAGGGACATGCCTAACAAGATCTTAATTCCTTTACAATCTCTCATTTCTTGTTTCCTCAAATCTCCCATGAACAGGCGTGTGGCAGTGGGCACAATTGAGGGACTCTGGAGAGGCATGTCCCAAAGGCACTCTCTGCTGAGCCCCAGTAGCTGTTACACAAGCCTGTGGGGGTTCTTCTGTCCTTACTCTTCGTGCCAAGGATCAGACCAATGAAAACTGAGCACTGGTCAGATATTTAGCAAATTTTCCAGCAGGATATGAAGGGGATTCCTTGGCACGTTTTTTCCACTGTTTTTTCCTCCTATCCTTCAGCTCTCTCTCCTGGGACTTGAGCCCAACCAAAAACCAGGATGCCTGACTTCAGGACCTAAAGAAGCTCAGGCTCTGATGTCTCATTGCAAAAATTCAGTGAGAGACAAAGGGATAAGTGAGAGGTGGATTTGTTAGGATTCAGAGAGAAGCACACTCTACAGGGTACAGGCCAGGGAATGTGGCCTGGCTAGGCTTTGCAAGAGCGGTGGATTCATATGCTAATGAGTGAGAGGATCATCCCAGCCATTGGGGAACCACCCACTCCTCTGTCTTTTGACAGTGCCTTAGAGCTGTTCTGCCACCTCTGAATGTGTCTTTTAGCTTACAGATTGGGGATTAAAGTTTATTTAAATTTGATTTCTTGTCTTGAACCCAATTGATTTTAATCAGTTTATGTTTTATACCCTTGTGCTATGTCATTCTTTCAAAGGTTGTGATCTGCCCCCTTCCCTCCTGTTTCATGCTCTTTTCCTGAGCCCCATCCAGGCTCACAGTGTTGCCTCTACAATCTTCTGGAGGGACAACCAGGAAACAGCTGGCCCTTGGGAGGGAAATACTGTATAATATCCAATCCATCTAGATATTCAGCCCTTCACCTTCCATGTTTCCTACATGTGCAACGTCAGCATCTCCCAGTGAACCCACTAGGGTGGGCGACAGGCCAGACAGCCACCAATACCTTTTATAACAGAGAACAGGAGAAGGAGGCCAAAGCCCAGGAGAAGAAGAGAAGGAAAGAGACAAGGCATGCCAGATGCTGGCCGCCCTCCAGAGAAGCCCTATGGCACACCCTGATTCCTTGAAGGACAAGGCACGAGACAAATGCCTGATCTGTAGACAGGTGGGGCATTGGGCCAAAGAGTGTCCAAACCGTGACAAGGCTCCTAAAATGGCTTGCTACAAATGCCATCAACTGGAACACTGGGTGGCACTCTGCCCTTGGGACCCAAGAGCCTCAAGGTCAAGTGCCAAGCCTACCCTCACTATGGTTCAAGAGGACTGAAGCAGCCCGCTCCAGCCAGCCCACTCCAGCCAGCCCGCTTGTCATAGATAAACATCACGGGGCTGGAGCCAAGGGTGCAACTGGATGTGGCATGTAGGTCCGAGAATTTCTTGGTTGACTCAGTGGCTACCTACTCTGTCTTGATCTCCTACCAGCCACCAAATAAAACAACTTCTAAGTGGGAGAGGCCATTTATGGATGTCTGATCAAAGAATCCTCAGATATCAAGTAAGCCTGATGGAAAATCCAGGCCTCATTGTATCTTCTTGTGAGGTTCTTAACCCAGCCACCCTTCTGCCTAACCCCGAGGGCTCTCCCCGCTTTCACTCTTGTCTAGAAACCTTGGACCACTGGACAAAACCCCAAGAAGGATTGTCAGAAGATCCTCTGACCAATCCTGAGGAAATTTGGTACACTGATGGAAGCAGGTTTGTCTTGGGTGGAAAAAGAAGAGCTGGATATGCAGTAGTCTCCAATTATAAGATCACAGAGGCTAAGCCTCTGCCACCAGGTACTTCAGCCCAATTAGCTGAGCTCATAGCCCTGACTCAAGCTTTAAAGCTGGGAAAAGGAAGAATAGCCATTTACACTGACTCCAAGTATGCCTTTCTGGTGCTACATACACATGCTGCTATTTGGAAAGAAAGGGACCACTTGACCCCCCGAGGGTCCCCAATCAAATATGGTGATCAAATTCTTAGACTCTTGGAGGCAGTCCGTCTGCCCACTGAGGTTTCAGTCTCCCACTGTAAAGGACACCAAAAAGGGAGCACAGAAGTGGCACAAGGGAACCAAGCAGCTGATTAGGCCGCTAAGAGAGCAGCATTACAGAACCATGGCCTAATAGGGGTTGCCACCCTACTTCCACAGACTAATTTGCCAAAAGTCCCCTCATATACTGAAGGTGAGACTCTTCAAGCTAAGAGTGAGGGCTTTCAAGAAGATCATATGGGGTGGCTCCAAAAGGAGGGACTCCTTTTTCTGCCTGGGAACCTCCAATGGAAGTTGGTTAACTCTTTACATGCCACCACTCATTTAAGGGAAAAGGCCCTCCAAAAATTACTGGAAAGGTCCTTCAGAGGAACAGGCCTCCAAATAACTATAAGGCAAGTAGTCTCCTCTTGTCCCACTTGCCAATTAAACAACCCCCAAGGAGCTCAAAGATCCCAGCTAGCCCAGCCTGTCCAATGACATGGGACCTACCCAGGAGAGGACTGGCAGATGGACTTTTCCCAGATGCCAGTTTCTCAGAGGTATAAGTACCTATTAGTCATGATAGATACATTCACACGGTGGATTGAAGGCTTTCCTACCCTGACTAAGAAGGCTGAGGTGGTGGTAAAAATAACTGCTCCATGAAATCATTCCAAGATTTGGTCTGCCCAGGTCATTACAAAGTGACAATGGGACATCATTTACTTCTAAGGTCACCCGAGGGGTCTCTAAAACATTGGGCATTACTCATTATCTCCATTGTGCCTGGAGGCCTCAGTCTTCAGGAAAAGTAG
Source organism: Capra hircus (assembly GCF_001704415.2). Lineage (NCBI taxonomy): Eukaryota > Metazoa > Chordata > Mammalia > Artiodactyla > Bovidae > Capra > Capra hircus. The sequence goes on from NC_030813.1 coordinate 28,388,235, forward strand.
AAAGAGCCAACCAATTATTAAGATCAGCAATAAAAAATGATAACCCAGGAGACCTCCCTGAGATGGAAGAAGGCTTTACCAAAAGCTCTCCTTTGCATCCGTATTGCCCCTAAGGAACAAGTTGGTCTTAGTCCTTATGAGATGCTATGTGGGAGACCTTTTGTTTATGTCAATGACCTCTTCCTAGATCCAGAGGCTCAGACCCTACAGTCTTATACCATGGCCATTGGACGATTCCTAAAGGATATACACTTGTGTGATATGAACCAGGACCCAAAAGATTCTAAGGAGTCACCACTATATGCTCCAGGGACTCAAGTCCTAATTAAAGTCTGGAAAGATGGGTCCCCAAAAGGCTCAACTCCAGCCCACATGGAAGGGCCCCTAGCCTGTAATGCTTTCTACCCCCACAGCAGTCAAGGTACCAGGACATGACACCTGGATTCACTATTTATGAGTCAAGCCCTGGAAAAAAAAAAAAAAAAAAAACAGAAAAGGACACTCAATACACATGTGAGCCCCTGGGAGATCTCAGATACCTATTCGGAACTACAAACGAGTGCCATTCTAATGAACACCCCCAAAATCTGGTTTCTGGGGATAAGATTTCTCAGGATAGCTCCAAAGAGCCAACACAGCCTGGTAGGGACTGTACTCCAAAACAGACAGGAGATAGATCTTCTGATCCCTAAACAAGAAGAGACTTGAGCCATCCTGGTGATGCTAATTTGAAATTGGCTAATGCCCCTATTAGTCCTTGTTATGCTATATTGATGATGCTTATGATTGTTCCATGTACTGTCAATTGTCTAACCTGTTTTGTCTCTGCCCACGTCAACAAGCTACAACATGCAGTGCCAGTTCAACAAAGGTATAAAACTACAGCTGACCACGAAAAATATCACTCACCCTTAGATAGATGCTGCTATAAGGACTCTGAAGCTTGAGACTAACAAGAGGGGGAGGCCCAATACCCCTCGCCATCCCAATTCAGCAGGAACTAGCCAGAAAGACCTTGAAGCCCCTATTTCCAAAGAATTGGGCCCCCCATCTCTTGAGGGGGGAATGTTAGATAGTTAGAATAGGGAAAAGGAGCCCAGAATGGTGGTGGCTAAAAGATAAGGAAGAGAAAAGCCTGCAATAATAGAACAAAGAAAGGTCCAAGGACCAGACCTCAGGTAAAACAAACAACACTCCTGGCTGGCCCAATTTATATAGGACAGGCCCAGGGAGGGAAAAAGATATAAAAAAAGGAGCCAAAGCTAGCTTTCTCTCTCTCTCTCTCTCCCATGCGCTGGGGCAGTTTTTCTCTTCGCTTCTTTGGATTAACATGCCTTCATGCCTTAAAGATGGATTTTCCTGCTATCTTCTAAATAAAATAGAGCTGTAACACTGAGCTGTAACACTGACTTGTCTAAGAGCTATAACATGGTCTGTTCAAGACCTGAGAGCTATAACATGGTCTGTTCAAGACCCAAGAGCTGTGACACGCCGAGGGGCCTTTAATGTCTGTCACTCCAAATCTTTGTTGTGACGAAACAAAAACCAAGGAGCATACATTCACTTGACAGTATTATCTACATATCAGAGGTTATTGATATTTCTCCCAGCAGTCTAGAGTCAGGCTTGTGCTTCATGCAGCCCAGCGTTTTGCATGAGGTACTCTGCATATATGTTAAATATACAGCATGACAATATACAGACTTGATGTACTCCCTTCCCAATTTGGAATCAGTCCATTGTTCCATGTCTGGTTCTAACTGTTGTTTCTGAAAGATTGTTGCTGAACCACAAAAGATGCCAGGATTCTTGGCCTCCGGAGGAGAAGAATTCAATCTGGGGCTAGAGATGAGGCTTGATCACTCAGAGCTTTTGTGTAATAAAGCTTAATTAAAGTATAAAAGAAATAAAGAAAACTTCTGACATAGACATCAGAAGGGGGCAGAAAGAATACCTGCCTGCTAGTCTTTAGCTGGATGTTATATAGTTACTAGCAGTCTGTTAATAAAAGAAAGGAGATGTCTCAAAATTCAGAGAATGGCACCAGGCCCCTCACCCACAAGATGCATTTTGAGAAAATCTCAGCACCAGGTAAGGCATCCAGGGCCATAAAGCTATTGACTTGAATCTTGAAGAAAGAAAGATTACCATACAAATAGTTTCACTTACATAGTTTAAGAGAACAACGTATGATTATAACATACTGGTTTGTCAAGTCAGTTCTGAGCCTTTAGGCTGAACAGACTTGAAGACAGTCTGGGGTAAATGCATAGTATATTAACACAGCCTAAGACAAATATTTCCATTTTAAAAAATGCATTGGTTAGTTCAAGATTTGAGAAAAGTTAAGTTCAGGTGGAACCAGGTGTCATTATGGCAACAGAGTGTTTTAACAGAAACCTCTTTTTAAATTTGTAGAGAGAAGGGGAAAAATATATCACTAGTTTGTTTCCTCCTGCCACTTAAGAAAGAGATAAAAAAATGTCCAACACTTGACATTTGGAGACATTTCCTCCATTTGGAGACCCCTGGCTTTCCTGCCTATTACTCTCTCACTTCTTGACCTGCATACAGGTTTCTTAGGAGGTAGGTAAGGTAGTCTGGTGTTCCCATCTCTTAAAGACTTTTCCACAGTTCGTTGTGATCCACAGTGGCAAAGGTTTTAGCTTAGTCAATGAAGCAGAAGTAGACGTTTTTCTGGAATTCTCTTGATTTTTTTATGATCCAGCGGATGGTGGCAATTTGATCTCTTCTTCCTCTACTTTTCTAAATGCAGCTTGAACATATGTGTCAGGCAAGTGTATGTTCCTCAGTTCTGTCTCGTCACAACAAAGATTTGGAGTGAGAGACATTAAAGCTCTTGGGTCTTAGACAGACCATGTCATAGCTCTCAGGTCTCGAACAGACCATCCTATAGCTCTTAGACAAATCAGTGTTACAGCTCTGTGTTACAGCTCCATTTTATTTAGAAAATAGCTGGAAAATCCAATCTTGAGGCACGAGGGCATGTCAACCTAAAGACGCGAACAGAAGAGTGCCCCAGCACGCGGGGGAGAGAGAGACCCTTGGCCCTTTGGCCCCTCTTTTTATATGTTTTTTTTTTTTTCTCTCCCCCTGGGCCTGCCCTCTGTAAATTGGGCTAGCCAGGAGTGTTGTTTGTTCTACCTGAGGTCCTCACTCTAGTCCTCGGACCTTCCTTTGTTTTATTTTTTCAGGCTTTTCCCTTGCTTGTCTTTTAGCCAACACCATTTTGGACTCCTGTTTCCTATTTTAACTACTTAACATATGGATGCTCTGGATTCACATACTGTTGAAGCCTAGCTTGGAGAATTTTGAACATTACTTTGCTAGCATGTGAGATGAGTGCAATTTTGCAGTAGTTTGGACATTCTTTGGCATTGCTTTTGTTTGGGATTGGAATGAAAACTGACCTTTTCCAGTCCTATATCTGCTGCTGAGTCTTCCAAATTTGCTGGTGTATTGAGTGCAGCACTTTCACAGCATCATCTTTTGAAAGAGACCAGCTGGAATTCCATCACTCCTAATAGCTTTGTGCATAGTGATGCTGACTTAAGCCCAGTTGACTTCACACTCCAGGTTGTCAGGCTGTGTAGGTGAGTGATCACAGTATTGTAGTTATCTAGGTCATTAAGGAAAGATATACCTATTTGAATGCAGAATTCCAAAGAATAGCAAGGAGAGATAAGAAAGCTTTCCTCAGTGATCAGTGCAAAGAAATAGAGGAAAACACGAATGGGAAAGACTAGAGATCTCTTCAAGAAAATTAGAGATACCAAGGGAACATTTTATGCAGAGACAGGAACAATAAAGGACAGAAATGATATGGACCTAACAGAAGTCTCAGATGATATAAAGAAGAGGTGGCAGGAATACTCAGAAGAACTGTACAGAAAAGATCTTCATGACCCATATAACCATGATGGTGTGATCACTCACCTAGAGCCAAGCATTCAGGAATGTGAGGTCAAGTGGGCCTTAGGAAGCATCTCCATGAACAAAGCTAATGGAGGTGATGGAATTACAGTTAAGCTATTTCAAATCCTAAAAGATGATGATTTGAAAGTGCTACATTCAATATGCTGGCAAATTTGGAAAATTCAGCAATGGCAACAAGACAGGAAAAGGTCAGTCTTCATTCTAATCCTAAAGAAAGGCAATGGCAAAAAATGCTATAACTGTAGCACAATTGCACTTATCTCACATGCTAGCAAAATAATGCTCACAATTCTCCAAGCCAGGCTTCAGCAATACGTGAACCATGAAATTCCAGATGTTCAAGCTGGATTTAGAAAAGGCAGAGGAACCAAAGATCAAATTGCCGACATCCATTGGATAATAAAAAATGTGAGAGATTCCAAAAAACATCTACTTCTGTTTTATTGAATATGCCAAAACTTTTGACTGTGTGGATCACAAGAAACTGTGGAAAATTCTTAGATATTGGAATACCAGACCATCTGACCTGCCTCTTGAGATATCTGCATGCTGGCAGTACTTCAAGGCTATATATTGTCACAGTGCTTATTTAACTTATATGCAGAGTACATCATGAGAAACGCTGGACTGGATGAAGCACAAGCTCGAATTAAGATTGCTGGGAGAATATCAATAACCTCAGATATGCATATGACACCACCCTTATGGCAGCAATAGAAGAAGAACTAAAGATCCTCCTGATGAAAGTGAAAGAGGAGAGTGAAAACGTTGGCTTTAAAAACACAACATTCAGAAAACTAAGATCATGGCATCCGGTCCCATCACTTCATTGCAGATAGATGGGGAAACAATGGAAACAGTGGGAAACTTTATTTTGGGGGGCTCCAAAATCACTGCAGATGGTGACTGCAGCCATGAAACTAAAATATGCTTGCTCCTTGGAAGAAAAGTTATGACCAACCTAGACAGCACATTAAAAAGCAGAGACTTGACTTTGCCAACAAACTTCCATCTAGCCAAAGCTATGGTTTTTCCAGGAGTCATGTATGGTTGTGAGAATTTGACTATCAAGAAATCTGAGCACCGAAGAATTAATGCTTTGAATTGTGGTGTTAGAGAAGATCCTTGAGAGCCCCCTGGACTGCAAGGAGATCAAACCAGTCCATCCTAAAGGAAATCTGTCCTGAATATTCTTTGGAAGGACTGATGCTGAAGCTGAAACTCCAAAAGTTTGGCCACTTGATGCAAAGAACTGACTCATTTGAAAAACCCTAATGCTGGGAATGATTGAAGATTGGAGGAGAAACAGACGGCAGAGGATGAGATGGTTGGATGGCATCACCAAGTCAATGGACTTGAGTTTGAGTAGGCTCTGGGAGTTATGATAGACAGGGAAGCCTGGTGTGCTGCAGTTCATGGGGTCCAAAGAGTTGAACACAACTGAGTGACTGAACTGAACTGAGGTTATTAAGATTTCTTTTCTATGGTTCTTCTGTGTATTTTTTCCACCTCTTCTTAATTTCTCTGCTTCTGTTAGGTCTATACTATCTCTGTCTTTTATTTGTGCCCATTTTGCATAAAATATTTGTGGGAAAAAAACTAAATTATGGGAATTTTTTTTCCAAAAAGTTTTACTTCTCTTTCTTCTTTGAAGATTGTTTTTATATGACTGGATATTATTTTCAAATTATGGCTTCCGCTATATCACCCAACAAAAGTCTCAAATTGCCCTGAATTACAATAATGCCTATCACTTATGCAGTGTTAAATCCAAAGCTCCTTTTGGATGGAATTATTTTAATAAATTAGAAGCATATTTATTTTAGCTGAAGTCTCCCTACTTTGTTTTAATAATGTGCCAGTTTCAACAGAGATAAATGTTGTGACCAGAAATGGACATTGAGAAGTCCTCTCATATATTTCAATCCCAGTATGTCCCCAAAATAACTAATTATTTTTTCTGCATAAAGGTATTTACCCATGACTTTTTCAGCTTTTAAGTTAAACTCCATTCATATTTCCAAGCCAAAGTTCTTGTAATTATCAACTTTTTTCTCTTGAACTCTTCTCCAATGAGACACTGAATTCATTTAAATATATCAAGAATATCTCCCAGATTTGGCCATTTCATTTGATCTATGCTTATTATCCTTTTTGGTCCATGTCCTTAATATCTTTCAACTGCAACTGCCTGATAAGTGCTCTTGTCACCACTATTTCATCCACTATATATGTGTGTGTATATGTTTTATATATTTTCATTGTCACCAGATTTATCTTCATAAAAATGTCTTAATTGCATTTTTTTCTGATTCAAAGGTTTCTGTTGGTTCATCACGGCCTTCAGTATAAAACTGAATACTACCATATGATGTAGAAGGGAGCCAAAGTAGCACACAGCTGAACTCAATTTTCCTCTCCTATTTTATACCAGATAGAATCCTCCCTGCTTTCTCCACAAGTTTCTTTCTCAGGAAAACTGAAAGTCTCAGTTTTTCAGGATGGCATCTAAATTTTTACTTTGGTTCCATGACTGTACAGAGAGGTGTTTCTTCTGCTAGTGATCATTTCCCTGGATATTCATTTTTTCTCCTGCATCCTCTTGTTAATTATTCAAAACACAACACAAATGTTACTTCCTGACTATCTCTACTTACTCTCAGAGTTTACTTGCATGTTAGGTGATTTAGTTGCTAAGTCATATTTGACTCTTTGTGACCCCATGGAACGTAGCTCATCAGGCTCCTCTGTCCATGGAATTCCCCCAGTAAGAATACTGGAGTGGGTTGCCATATCCTTCTCCAAGAGATCTCCCTGTTCCAGGGACCAAACCTGAGTCTCCTGGATTGCAGGCAGATTCTTTACTAACTGAGCTAGGAGGCAAGCCCTAACTGCATGCTGAGAGCATGGCAATCTGTGGAATAAATAATCCACAAAATTAATATTAACAAACTACTAGCATCATCGTAATTATTATTAGGTTACATTATACTTGTGTGTTAATGGACGTCTTCCTGAGCAACGTCTGAGTTTCTCGAGAGCAGAGCAGATACAAGTTTCACCTTGGGGTGCTCAGTGCCTGGCATTGTGCGTGCCTTATTTGATGCTCAGTAAGTTTTATTGAACTAATACAGTAAGGATTGACTCTTCCAAAACCGAAACATGACACATATAAACTGCAATAAATTCTGAGTTGTAAAGTGTGTAACAATATGTTTTCTTCAGAAGACCTTAGGAGTTACTTGCTGCTTGTCTAGATTTATTTCACATGTTTTAAGAAAATCTAAAACTTTTTCATCCAGTGTAAAAATGACCTTGATTCACCCTCAGAAAATTAACAGTGAAGAGATCTGTTCTAAAACAGCATGCTTATTTTGAAATCTTGTTTTACTCATTAAGAGAAAGGCACACAAACTATTTTTGTAAAGAATATCTTCAGCTGATCAAGTATACTTTGATGTATCCTAAAGCATTCATCTTATCAGAATGAAAAGAAAATTCTAATCAAAAGGACTTTCACTGAAGCTAGGCCTAGTGGGAGGTAGAATATGTACTGAATGAAGAAATAGGTCTCTCAGGAAAATTGCACTCTGAGACCTATCCAGATATGTCAAAAATGGAAACCTTCAAATGATTTTGAAATATTCTATTTCTTTGTCGAAAAATTTTGTTCACATAGGAAGTTTAACAAATATTAACCTGAAAACTGAGAAGTATAGTGGAGACAAATGGGTAGTAAGATCTTGATCTCTGTAATTTTTCTTGAATATAAAGATTGTAAGGACCAAAGAAAGTGAAGAAAAACACATGGGTGGGTCCTTGAAAAGTTATATTTCTGTTCTTTGTATAATGCAGCATTATAAATGTTTAGAGTAAGACATATTTTAGTACTAAATATTAGAACTTGTTTCAGGGGCCCTAGTACTCTATGAGGCATCTTTGTGGTATAGGGCAGTGATTCCACACATTGACTCATGCAACAGATATTGACTTTTTTCAAGGTTCTAGTGGTATACTTGTACAAACAAAGCCTTTGCTCTCAAGAAGCTTAACTTCTACTGGGGATAAGAAATATAGGAAAATATAAACAAGTGGTTTATAATATAATTACCAGTAAATAGAGAGTACATGTTTTAGGGTGTACTCTAGTGGAGGTATTGGATTTCCAATTGAGTTATTAAATACTAAAAGATGCTGCTAAGTGCCACACTGGATATGCCAACAAATTTGGAAAACTCAGCAGTGGCCACAGGACTGGAAATGGTCAGTTTTCATTCTAATTCCAAAGAAAGGCAATGCCAAAGAATGCTAAAACTATAGTAACTTACTAGGTGTCCTTCAACCAGACAGGAAGGTACTTAAGAGAACACCTTGTAAATATCATGGGAAAGGAAGACAGAAGAGCATTTTCAAAAGACCTGGTGTGGGGAAAATCTTAGTGTATTTCATTAACAGCAAGAAAGCAAGTGAGAACCAAGTCCAAGGTTATAGAAGTTGAAGTCAAGAAGTTGGCCAGAGGCATGATCCTTTAAGACATTGTAGCTTGAGGTAAGATGTCTGCATTAATTTCATATTAGATGGGAAGCCAGTGAGTGGTTTGAGAAACAAAATGATGCTAGGTTTGCATCCTTAAAATATGATTTTAGACATTGAGTTTTGGGGTCAAGGCTCTCATTTACCTCAACAGGAGAAGTGGCTCACGGAAAGAGCTCAAGGCTAAATATGGTCAGAGTTAGGATATTGTTGAAGGTAGAACTTATATAATAAGTTGATGGGGTGGATATTACTATATTCAGGCTGCCAAAGCAACAGACTAAGTGACTCAAACAACAGATTTATTTTCTCAAATTTCTGAAGGCTAGAAATCGGATATCAAGGTTGCTTAGTTCTGAGGGCTGAGAGAAGATTCTATCTGGGCCTTTATCTTTGAGTTGTAGATTGCAGTTTTTTCTCCGTACCCTCTTCACCATTTTTCTATACCTCCATTTTTCCAAATTTTCTCTTCTTGCATGAACATTTATTATATTGAATTAAGACCCACTCTTATGGCGGAAAGTGAAGAGGAACTAAAAAGCCTCTTGATAAAAGTGAAAGTGGAGAGTGAAAAAGTTGGCTTAAAGCTCAACATTCAGAAAATGAAAATCATAGCATCTGGTCCCATCACTTCATGGGAAATAGATGGGGAAACAGTGCAAACAGTGTCAGACTTTATTTTGGGGGGCTCCAAAATCACTGCAGATGGTGACTGCAGCCATGAAATTAAAAGACACTTACTCCTTGGAAGAAAAGTTATGACCAACCTAGATAGCATATTCAAAAGAAGAGATTAAAAAAAAAAAAAAAAGCAGAGACATTACTTTGCTGACTAAGGTCCGTCTATTCAAGGCTATGGTTTTTCCTGTGGTCATGTATGGATGTGAGAGTTGGACAGGGAAGAAGGCTGAGCGCCAAAGAATGGATGCTTTTGAACTGTGGTGTTGGAGAAGACTCTTGAGAGTCCCTTGGACTGCAAGGAGATCCACCCAGTCCATTCTGAAGGAGATCAGTCCTGGATTTTCTTTGGAAGGAATGATGCTAAAGCTGAAACTCCAGTACGTTGGCCACCACATGTGAAGAGCTGACTCATTAGAAAAGACTCTGATGCTGAGAGAGATTGTGGGCAGGAGGAGAGGGGGACAACAGAGGATGAGATGCCTGGATGGTATCACTGATTCGATGGCCGTGAGTCTGAGTAAACTCCGGGAGTTGGTAATGGACAGGGAGGCCTGGCATGCTGCGATTCATGGGGTGGCAAAGAGTCGGACACGACTGAACAACTGAACTGAACTGAAGACCCACTGTAATTATGTCATTTTTCTTAATAGCCTCCACAAAGATCCTGTCACCAAATATGGTTCTATTCTGAATTAGTGAGAGGTAGGAATTTATCATATGAATATTTTTAGAGAGTATGACACAAGTCAGCCGATAGCAGATAAAGAACCATTTTTAAAAAGAGGAGTTGGGATAATTTCTAAGCATTGGCCTGCGTAACTAGTAAGTTTACATTACTGAAGGATAAGAGCATGATTGGGCAAATGTGAGGATTATCATAGAAGGGAAAACAAGATTTACGTATTGTACAACAATATTGGAAGTGTTCATTATATAGTTGGATATATGAGTCTGATACTTAGGAAAAAGATTAGGACTGGAAGCAGTTTGAAATGCTTCAGATAGACATTTGGATTGCATTGGGACAGGGATGGTGTTTAAAGTCAAGGGATAATATGAGAATATCTAGAAAGTGAGTGTGGAGAATGAAGATTTCTGAGAATTCAGTCAACGGACACTGTAAAAAATCTAAATCAGAAAACAAACAAAAAAAAGGAACAATCAGAAAAGGCTATCTAAAAGGAACCATCATTGTTTCGTAAAGAAAACCAGTAGGATATGGCTTGCTCAGAATCAAGGAAAGAGAATAATTCAAGGGGAAATTGGTCAGTGGTGTACAGTCCATTTACAAGAGAAAGATAACTGAGAATTTAACCACTGGGTGTGGCAAGGTGAAGGTGAGCATGGAATCATTGTTTTTAGAGGAGCTGTGATGAACAGAGATGTTCAGGATAAGTTGAGGACAGAATGGAAGATGAGGACAAAGTAACAAATACAGTACATATTGTGGAATTTGCTATGCAGATAGGCAGGGTGGGATAAGAGGTTGCTGTGGTCTGTTGCTTTGGTATCATTTTAAGTTGAGAAATGTTTTGAGATGTATCTGTGAGCTAAAGGAAAACAATTCAGTAGCAGATGAAAATTTGATGATATAGATGAGAGAATAATTTCAACAACAAAATTCTTGTGAGGCAAATGAAGCAAAATGTGTTGCACATATATTGTGGTTGGAGGAAGGCAGGTTTTATGGAAACATTTATGAGTGGGTTATTAGATTTGTTGGTGGGAAGATGAAGAAATTCTAATCTGATGATTCCTGTTATTTTGATTGTCCCTTCATAATGAAACTGCAAAATTTTTTCACAGTGTACTTTATAAAATATTTGCTGTCAAGCTTTATAATGTATATAATGTATAGAAAAAAGTATTTCCATTATAGATTTTATATTGTGTTTATATTGATGATTGTGAGTCTTATTCCTTATTTTTAAAGGTATGTGAAGATTTTTGCAAGGTGGTATATAGCTTAAGATTCAAATAAGAAGTTGTAAAATACAATTTGAAAAAAAAATTAGCAGAATAAGATTTTTAAAATCCCAAATGAATGTTAAATTTTTTTGGCTATTTGAATCATTTAGTATCCATTAAATAAAAAGTTAAAACTAATAAATTCAAGATAGAAACTAAAATTATTTCTCTTTCATGTATCATATATCCTTTTCATTCCTTCTCCCTACATTTATTCATTATTCTATTTACACATCTTTCTTTGTTCTATCAATCTCCTTTGTTTTTTGTTTTGTTTTTTTTTTGAGAATTTTATTTTATTTTATTTTTAAATCTTTAATTCTTACATGCTTTCCCAAACATGAACCCCCCTCCCACCTCCCACCCCATAACATCTCTCTGGGTCATCCCCATGCACCAGCTCCAAGCATGCTGTATCCTGCATCAGACATAGACTGGCGATTCAATTCTTACATGATAGCATACATGTTAGAATGTCATTCTCCCAAATCATCCCACACTCACCCTCTCCCTCTGAGTCCAAAAGTCCATTATACACATCTGTGTCTCTTACCCTGTCTTGCATACAGGGTCGTCATTGCCATCTTCCTAAATTCCATATATATGTGTTAGTATACTGTATTGGTGTTTTTCTTTCTGGCTTACTTCACTCTGTATAATCGGCTCCAGTTTCATCCATCTCATCAGAACTGATTCAAATGAATTCTTTTTAACGGCTGAGTAATACTCCATTGTGTATATGTACCACAGCTTTCTTATCCATTCATCTGCTGATGGACATCTAGGTTGTTTCCATGTCCTAGCTATTATAAACTGTGCTGCGATGAACATTGGGGTACATGTGTCTCTTTCAATTCTGGTTTCCTCGGTGTGTATGCCCAGCAGTGGGATTGCTGGGTCATAAGGTAGTTCTATTTGCAATTTTTTAAGGAATCTCCACACTGTTCTCCATAGTGGCTGTACTAGTTTGCATTCCCACCAACAGTGTAGGAGGGTTCCCTTTTCTCCACATCCTCTCCAGCATTTATTGCTTGCAGATTTTTGGATCGCAGCCTTTCTGACTGGTGTGAAGTGGTACCTCATTGTGGTTTTGATTTGCATTTCTCTAATAATGAGTGATGTTGAGCATCTTTTCATGTGTTTGTTAGCCATCCGTATGTCTTCTTTGGAGAAATGTCTATTTAGTTCTTTGGCCCATTTTTTGATTGGGTCGTTTATTTTTCTGGAATTGAGCTGCAGAAGTTGCTTGTATATTTTTGAGATTAGTTGTTTGTCAGTTGCTTCATTTGCTATTATTTTCTCCCATTCAGAAGGCTGTCTTTTCACCTTGCTTATATTTTCCTTTGTTGTGCAGAAGCTTTTAATTTTAATTAGATCCCATTTGTTTATTTTTGCTTTTATTTCCAGAATTCTGGGAGGTGGATTGTAGAGGATCCTGCTGTGATTTATGTCTGAGAGTGTTTTGCCTATGTTCTCCTCTAGGAGTTTTATAGTTTCTGGTCTTACATTTAGATCTTTAATCCATTTTGAGTTTATTTTTGTGTGGGGTGTTAGAAAGTGATCTAGTTTCATTCTTTTACAAGTGGTTGACCAGTTTTCCCAGCACCACTTGTTAAAAAGATTGTCTTTACTCCATTGTATATTCTTGCCTCCTTTGTCAAAGATAAGGTGTCCATATGTGTGTGGATTTATCTCTGGGCTTTCTATTTTGTTCCATTGATCTATATGTCTGTCTTTGTGCCAGTACCATACTGTCTTGATGATTGTGGCTTTGTAGTAGAGCCTGAAGTCAGGCAAGTTGATTCCTCCAGTTCCATTCTTCTTTCTCAAGATTGCTTTGGCTATTCGAGGTTTTTTGTATTTCCATACAAATCTTGAAATTATTTGTTCTAGTTCTGTGGAAAATGTGGCTGGTAGCTTGATAGGGATTGCATTGAATTTGTAAATTGCTTTGGGTAGTATACTCATTTTCACTATATTGATTTTTCCGATCCATGAACATGGTATATTTCTCCATCTATTAGTGTCCTCTTTGATTTCTTTCATCAGTGTTTTATAGTTTTCTATATATAGGTCTTTAGTTTCTTTAGGTAGATATATTCCTAAGTATTTTATTCTTTTCGTTGCAATGGTGAATGGAATTGTTTCCTTAATTTCTTTTTCTACTTTCTCATTATTCGTGTATAGGAATGCAAGGGATTTCTGTGTGTTGATTTTATATCCTGCAACTTTACTATATTCATTGATTAGCTCTAGTAATTTTCTGGTGGAGTCTTTAGGGTTTTCCATGTAGAGGATCATGTCATCTGCAAACAGTGAGAGTTTTCCTTCTTCTTTTCCAATTTGGATTCCTTTTATTTCTTTTTCTGCTCTGATTGCTGTGGCCAAAACTTCCAGAACTATGTTGAATAGTAGCGGTGAAAGTGGACACCCTTGTCTTGTTCCTGACTTTAGCGGAAATGCTTTTAATTTTTCACCATTGAGGATAATGTTTGCTGTGGGTTTGTCATAGATAGCTTTTATTATGTTGAGGTATGTTCCTTCTATTCCTGCTTTCTGGAGAGTTTTTATCATAAATGGATGTTGAATTTTGTCAAAGGCCTTCTCTGCATCTATTGAGATAATCATATGGTTTTTATTTTTCAGTTTGTTAATGTGGTGAATTACATTGATTGATTTGCGGATATTGAAGAATCCTTGCATCCCTGGAATAAAGCCCACTTGGTCATGGTGTATGATCTTTTTAATGTGTTGTTGGATTCTGATTGCTAGAATTTTGTTGAGGATTTTTGCATCTATGTTCATCAGTGATATTGGCCTGTAGTTTTCTTTTTTTGTGATATCTTTGTCAGGTTTTGGTATTAGGGTGATGGTGGCCTCATAGAATGAGTTTGGAAGTTTACCTTGACAAGCCACTGATAGAACCCCACCCAAAGTGAGGAAGCTCCATAATAAAGAGAACTCCACAAATTACCAGAATATAAAAAGGCCACCCCAAATGCAGCAATATAACCAAGATGAAGAGACAGAGGAATACTCAGCAGGTAAAGGAACAGGAGAGTTGCCCACCAAACCAAACAAAAGAGGAAGAAGTAGGGAATCTACCGGAGAAGGAATTCCGAATATTGATAGTGAAAATGATCCAAAATCTTGAAATCAAAATGGAAACACAGATAAATAGCCTAGAGACAAGGATTGAGAAGATGCAAGAAAGGTTTAACAAGGACCTAGAAGAAATAAAAAAGAGTCAAAATATAATGAATAACGCAATAAATGAGATCAGAAACACTCTGGAGGCAACAAATAGTAGAATAACAGAGGCAGAAGATAGGATTAGTGAAATAGAAGATAGAATGGTAGAAATAAATGAATCAGAGAGGAAACAAGAAAAACGAATTAAAAGAAACGAGGACAATCTCAGAGACCTCCAGGACAATATGAAACGCTCCAACATTCGAATTATAGGAGTCCCAGAAGAAGAAGACAGAAAGAAAGATCATGAGAAAATCCTTGAGGAGATAATAGTTGAAAACTTCCCTAAAATGGGGAAGGAAATAATCACCCAAGTCCAAGAAACACAGAGAGTTCCAAATAGGATAAACCCAAGGCGAAACACCCCAAGACACATATTAATCAAATTAACAAAGATCAAACACAAAGAACAAATATTAAAAGCAGCAAGGGAAAAACAACAAATAACACACAAGGGGATTCCCATAAGGATAACAGCTGATCTTTCAATAGAAACTCTTCAGGCCAGGAGGGAATGGCAAGACATACTTAAAGTGATGAAAGACAATAACCTACAGCCCAGATTACTGTATCCAGCAAGGATCTCATTCAAATACGAAGGCGAAATCAAAAGCTTTACAGACAAGCAAAAGCTGAGAGAATTCAGCACCACCAAACCAGCTCTCCAACAAATTCTAAAGGATATCCTCTAGACAGGAAACATGAAAAGGGTGTATAAACCCGAACCCAAAACAATAAAGTAAATGGTAACGGGATCATACTTATCAATAATCACCTTAAACGTAAATGGGTTGAACGCCCCAACCAAAAGACAAAGACTGGCCGAATGGATACAAAAACAAGACCCCTCTATATGCTGCTTACAAGAGACCCACCTCAAAACAAGGGACACATACAGACTGAAAGTGAAGGGCTGGAAAAACATATACCACGCAAACAGAGACCAAAAGAAAGCAGGAGTGGCAATACTCATATCCGATAAAATAGACTTTAAAACAAAGGCTGTGAAAAGAGACAAAGAAGGCCACTACATAATGATCAAAGGAACAATCCAAGAAGAAGATATAACAATTATAAATATATATGCACCCAATATAGGAGCACCGCAATATGTAAGAGAAATGATAACAAGTATGAAAGGGGAAATCAACAATAACACAATAATAGTGGGAGACTTTAATACCCCACTCACACCTATGGACAGATCAACTAAACAGAAAATTAACAAAGAAACGCAAACTTTAAATGATACATTAGATCAGTTAGACCTAATTGATATCTATAGGACATTTCACCCCAAAACAATGAATTTCACCTTTTTTTCAAGTGCTCATGGAACCTTCTCCAGGATAGATCACATCCTGGGCCATAAATCTAAACTTGATAAATTCAAAAAAATCGAAATCATTCCAAGCATCTTTTCTGACCATAATGCATTAAGATTAGATCTCAATTACAGGAGAAAAACTATTAAAAATTTCAACATATGGAGGTTGAACAACACACTTCTGAATAACCAACAAATCACAGAAGAAATCAAAAAAGAAATCAAAATATGCATAGAAATGAATGAAAATGAAAACACAACAACCCAAAACCTGTGGGACACTATAAAAGCAGTGCTAAGAGGAAAGTTCATAGCAATACAGGCATACCTCAAGAAACAAGAAAAAAGTCAAATAAATAACCTAACTCTACAACTAAAGCAACTAGAAAAGGAAGAGTTGGAGAACCCCAGAGTTAGTAGAAGGAAAGAAATCTTAAAAATTAGGGCAGAAATAAATGCAAAAGAAACAAAAGAGACCATAGCAAAAATCAACAAAGCCAAAAGCTGGTTCTTTGAAAGGATAAATAAAATTGACAAACCATTAGCCAGACTCATCAAGAAGCAAAGAGAGAAAAATCAAATCAATAAAATTAGAAATGAAAATGGAGAGATCACAACAGACAACACAGAAATACAAAGGATCATAAGAGACTACTATCAGCAATTGTATGCCAATAAAATGGACAACGTGGAAGAAATGGACAAATTCTTAGAAAAGTACAATTTTCCAAAACTGAACCAGGAAGAAATAGAAAATCTTAACAGACCCATCACAAGCACGGAAATTGAAACGGTAATCAGAAATCTTCCAGCAAACAAAAGCCCAGGTCCAGACGGCTTCACAGCTGAATTCTACCAAAAATTTCGAGAGGAGCTAACACCTATCCTCCTCAAACTCTTCCAGAACATATCAATCTCCTTTGAATCTACAGATTACACAGGCAAAGGTAATTCTCAAGATATATTACTAAGGATTTCTCATAATTGCTTAGTCTGATTTGCTGTCAGATGTCTAGATTTTATTTTTCAGAATTTAAATAATTTTTAAAAGGTGAAAATCTATTTTTTTTTTTATCCTGACATGGGAAATAGAAAAGAAAGATAGAAAACTTCTTCAACTTCTCCTTATAAGAGATACCTTGTCTCTCTTAAGTGGTCTGAATACGGCATTATCAACCTAAAGCTAAAGATGGATCATATAGATGCATATGCCAGAAGAAAGAATACTGGTTACCATTGAGGGATAGAGGTAAATTGTGACTGAGGGAGTCACAAGGAGATTCTGGGGGTACTGGTACTATTCTATTCCATATCTGAGCCACTCTGTCTTGTTCACACTCCAACGTGGTCCTATAGATCCCTCAAGGGTAAAACAGGCTGCACCCTTCCTTTGCCTCTTTCTGCTTCCCTCCATGACATGTACTAAAAGCAGTTCTGATAAGCGCACAGTGTGTCTCGTGTCCTACTTGGCATTTATTGTATCCCCTTCTCTAAATGTAGAGGTGATCTTGAAAGGAAGAGCAGAAGGTTTTAGGCAATTTAGGGTAGAGTCACCAATTGTTTAATTACTCCCCTCTGATACTGACACATTTTCTGTGAACCAAATACATCATATGTTTTCTCATAGAGTGAGATTCTTCCCAGATTTTCTATCAGTCCTTCAGGTAAACAGATCCATGATGGGTACTGAGGATGGGGAGAGTTTAGGCTTACCAGTGATTCTTTTTATCTCTATAGCTCTTTTAATTCTGTTGTTCTTGTTATTTGTTGTAAGATCACAATATTACCTTCTACACTTTAAGGCAAGATAATATTCCTCAATGTCTTTCTATTAATTACACATTACACATATGAGTAACCTATGTTCCTAGTAACCTAGGAACCTCCATTTAACTTAAAAAGTTTTTCTAACTGCTCATTTTTATGATCATTTCTTCCTTCAGTAGTAGTTTGTAGATGGGTAAACTATAGAAATAAAATTAGCAAATATGGCTGTATCTAAGGCAGTATAGGGCTTCGCAGATAGCTCAGTTGGTAAAGAATCCGCCTGCAATGCAGGAGACCCTGATTGGATCCCTGGGTTGGGAAGATCTCCTGTAGAAGTGAAAGGCTACCAACTCCAGTATTCTGGCCTGGAGAATTCCATGGGCTGTATAGTCCATGGGATTGCAGAGTTGAACATGACTGAGTGACTTTCACTTTAACTTTCAAGGCAGTATAAAGGTTAAAGGCATAAAAGAGGCATCACTTCATTTACTGTGATGGTGGGTGTATAAGATATGGAAAATGTTATATTTGAGCGCAATCATGTTTTTATCAATTTGGTCAAGTTAGTTTTGAAGTGTATTGCATGGTGGAAAGGAAACAAGCAATTATTTTCTAATTTTTAAAAATATGTTCTATATTTAAGAAACTTGTGGTGACATTGCAAGGCACAAATGATAGATTTCACACTTGGAATGTAATAAAAACTTATAAGATAATGCTACATTTTACCTGAAGGCTTATCTTTTGTCGTGGCAGTGATGACATTGCACCATTTTTAAATACATCAATATTGAGATGATAAAACATCGCAAAATATTGATTCCAGAGAGAATTGTAGTAATTGCCCCGACCCTGAAGGGTGACACGTTAGGACAACACCAGGAGAGCCATAGCGCAGTGACAATGCCTCTGAGCAGAAGTTACCCTTTCAGGAAAGTGCTCCAATTTCCTACTGTGCCCTTTACTGTAATCATTGATGGTAATGGTTTGATCTCATTTGTATAGCTCTAAATAATGTAAATCGTCACAAACCGCACTTAACATGGAGAATGTGAAGTACAATTAATCACTGATTTATTGCTTCAGTGAATGTGCTAGTGAGGAGAATAACCTTGCCATATATAGAAGAGATAAGAATAATGTCATAGAATTACTGGAATTGGAAACTAAGAAGTGAGACAAAGCCTTGACTCTACCTAGAGACTTATTTTATTTGACATGACCTATTTTTCCATGGTCTGCTTGAGGATTATCTAGAGACTGAATTCGTGTATACTTCTTGATAGAAAATTACCAAATGTTTCCAAATTTTAGTACCCGAAGGAACACACACAATTAGCAGATTAATTGTTTTATTTGTTGGTGCATATTTTTCTCACAAGATTATTTTGTTCTGTGTGGCAGATGTGCTTATATTTTCAAAAAATCTTGTTTATCACCCTAATCTATCATACTATCATTTTATGCAATATGACTATGTCATATTATTTTAATCCAGGATATAGACTTAAGAACAAAAGGAATATTTTTACCTTGATTTCTCCCCTTCAATTTCAGCTGGATTGACACTCTGTTGTATTCTTCATCTCAGAGTGGATCCGGTCACACCTATTGAACAGATTTGTACACACTCTAGTTACTCATCACCTGCACAGAATATAGAATGATCCCAATTTTAGGCAGAAGGGCTATAACCCTCTGGAACTCGGTGTTAAGACACCTTTCCTGCCTGACTAATTCAGACATACTCATCTCCGTTCTAAAAATTCAACTTTATAATTTTATTTTGAGACAGTTTGGATCATTGCTTAGGATCCCAGTTATTCCAGGACTCTAATTCTTTGTTTCGCCAGATTTTGCCCCAGGAAAGCTTCTCTCCATCAATCTCCCCTTCACCCCCTAAGGAACATTGCTTATCAGAATATGTTCCTAGAGCGATTGATCTCTCAGACTGATTCAGCACAAACAGATGTTTCTATGATCAGACAAATTTGGTAAATTCTACGTACTGTATGCGTAGTTTTCTATGTATGTATACAGGAAGGTATAATGTTAAAGGAGTTTTGGTTAAATTGTATATAGCATTGTAACCACCAAACCAAAAATCACTAGTTTTTCCTAAATAGTATCTTTCAACAATTTTAACTGGGACTTTAATCATGTAGGAACAGTTTTCCTGAATACCCAGCAGCACAGTGTAAACTTCACATGCTGCCTAGTTACATTTTAATGCCTCATATTCCCCCATGGCCTTAAGAAGAGTGTCTAATATCACCTATGTAGTTATAAAAAGTAAAAATTAATGGCAGAATAGTTTGAACAGTTTGATACTCATGTTATTTGAAACAGTTTATATTTATTCATCCCGAATTGCCCAGCCTGGTAGTAACTGTGGATTCATGTGCTAATTAAATACAGCATACGTTTCAGTTTTAGTGGGTTAAGGATTTGGAGTCAGACAAAGTTTGAATATCATTACCAGCTATAATTAACCTATCTGGTCCACAGTTTTATTTTACATAAAATGAAAACTATTTGAGATTATTGAGGATTAAATGGATCAATGTGCATCACTTACCATTATAATTCCTGACACTCTCTTGTGTGGATCAGTTTCTGTTCCTCCTGATGTTGATTTCCTGATTATTGGTATGATCATCTAAATATGACTTATTTCTGGAGTCTTTGCTTGCATGTTTGAGAAACTTTGTGCCCCATGGAGCTCTCTGAAGTAAAATTCTACATGGAATTATACTATTGTCTATGATGTATCTTTTAGATATTATGTTTCACTGATGTGGCTAGACTTTTTCCTGGCACCTGCCACAGTGTGTCTGGCCTGTGTGACCCAGTGCTGGGACAGATTCCATAATCTGATGCTCCTAGCCTACTCTGTTCTGTCATAGTTAGCATGCCCCCCCTTTTCCTGCTCTAGAATCAGACAGAAAATATTTACACTTCTTATGTTTGTAGGAAAATGACTCTATGTATTCAGTGGTTTTGGATTTGCTACATTGGAAACAAAGAAACAAACATAAATGTATTCATCATTTCATAAATTCTCTAAAGAATATGCATGTACAGAAAGCCTAATACTTCCCAGTTCTGCTGAAGAGTTTTGAAAATCTTAATATTTTTCTAAGTGGCAGAGGTGGTAAAACCATTTGTGGAAATATACCTCCTAATAATCTAAGCTTTCTTTTCCAAGGGAATTTAATTAGCAGATCATGATAATCTAATTAAAAAGAAGCATAACTAAATAAACAATAAATATTCCCATTTGAAAATAATCCCTACTCTGTTTAGTTGGGCTTCCTGGGGGAAACTAAAAACAATCAATGAAAATTTGAACATACAAAATGACATTCTTCTGCCAATTACTAAAAATAACTCAGCGAATGTAAATTTATTGTTAATATACAAGCTTTACTAGAGACTTTCTTCTCTGGGGATTGTCATTTGAATATTTTTGGTGCCTATCTCAAATTCTGTAATACATTTTCCTGCATAGGGACTAGGAGCTTACTCATATGATATCTGCAGAAAATATCGGCAATATTTGAATGATGTTAAAATAATTCTCTGTCAGTGATATAAAATATTCCCTGTCAGTCATCCTTCTACCCCTGAGGGGTCCGTAAGGGAGCCCTGTGCATAGCCAAGTGGGAATCACAGTACACTTTATGATTATTTGTGTCCACCCAAATCAACAGCAATACAGGACTCATTGACATAAGCTAAACTGGATTATGTGGCTTTAACTTGCACACCAATACAGTTTTATACTTCTTCCTTGATTCTAAATCTTGGTACAAAGAAGTCAAACCTGCCTGTGAGGAAAGAGAAAATATGGCCTGTTCTCAAAGCAGGCACTGACTCACCTAACACCAATTAAAGAGAAGATAGCCCACCTCGTCATACTCCACACAAGTCAGTGTGGAAATCCAGGATAGAGAAGGAAGCTCAACTTCTGCCTTGAAGGAGGAGCAGTGTTGTTGTTCAGACATGACATGCTAAGTATATCCATCTCTTTGCGATTCCATGGACTATAGCATGCCAGGTTTCCCTGTCCTTCACTATCTCCTGAAGTTTTCTCAAACTCATGTCCATTGAGTCCGTGATGCCATCCAAGTATCTCATCCTCTGTCGCCCCTTTCTCCTCCTGCCCTTAATCTCTCCCAGCATCAGGGTCTTTTCCAATGAGTCAAATTTTGCTTCAAGTGGATTGGTTTTGTTTAGGATTAACTGGTTGCATCTCTTTGCAGTCCAAGAGACTCACAAGAGTCTTATCTAGCACCACAATTCAAAGGCATCAATTATTTAGTGCTTGGGCTTCTTTATGGTACACCTCTCACATCTGTACATGACTACTGGGAAACCGCAGACTTTGACTGTATGGAGTCAAAGTGAGGTCTCTGCTTTTTAATATGCTGTCTAGAGTTGTCATAGTTTTTCTTCCAAAGAGAAATCATCTAATTTTGTGGCTGCAGTCACAGTCTGCAGTGATGGACAATGTGCTTCTTGATAACATGTGGCACCAGGTGGTTCTGGACTCTAATCAGGTAAGATAACAGGCAGAGTCAGACTGGAGCAGGAGAGTGGATATGTTTCCTTCTACCTATGGTGTTAGAGGAGAGGGTTCTTAAAACACTGTACATAGACTTCCTTTAAGTATCCTTTACCTTTTCCATAGAACAGTGGAGAGAGAGAAGCCAGCTATGTGTTGGCAGTCCAGTCATTGCAAAAGTAAGCTTTATCTATGAACTTCACCTAGCATGGCCCATGGATGTATTCACATTTGGAAGAAAAATAGTTATACATTGAACCACTTAAACACATCAGCCCCTTTAATCTTATGTGTATATTATAATACTAGGGCACTCTTTGCCAGTGCACCATTTTATGCCAAATATTGTGTCATTCTGGAAAATCATTGTAATGGAATAAAATGTTGTTTTTTGTGTGTTTGTATACACAGTAGAAATTGTTTCATATATCACCATTAACCTATTTAAGGATTCCAGTAATATCCTATGTAGCCCTAGGTTGAAACATTACTGATCCTTGCATAGAAAAATGATTAGTTTTATGTTAATATATGCCTTATCTAATTTATACCATATTTCAATCACAATTATAAAATATTCTTGAATTACCATTTTACTCCTAACCAAACATTTTAATATTTTCCTGTAAAAATTTATTTTGTTTAAAATTAGAATACCATATATATTTAAAGAACAATAAGAAAACATGTACAATGTATCCACTATTAAAATTAAATAAGAATTAATATTTTTCCTTCTAAACATCTAATTAAAAAGTGAGCTAAGGAAAAGAGCATTAAAATGATACTGCCATAACTGATGATCCCGTGTCATTTTTCACATCTCTTCCTTTCTCAGAGATGAATATGCAGAGGTGACATATTCCTTTTATATTTATTTATTAGAACATATATTTATCATTGTATATCAACATCTAAAAATGTATAGAGATTTTTATGGCATGTATTACTATTCATTGGCTTTATAATGATAAAATCTTCATAGTGATATATGTATCATTTATTTTCACTACTTTGTAGTTTTACATTACATTAATGTCATTTTACTTTGCCGACAAAGGACCATCTAGTCAAAGCTATGGTTTTTCTAGTAGTCATGTATGGATGTGAGAGTTGGACTGTAAAGAAATCTGAGCACCAGAGAATGGATGCCTTTGAACTGTGGTGTTGAAGAAGACTCTTGAGAGTCCCTTGGACTACAAGGAGATCAAACTGGTCAATCCTCAAGGAAATCAGTCCTGAATATTCATTGGAAGGACTGATGTTGAAGCTGAAACTCCAATACTTTGGCCACATAATGCAAAGAAATGACTCACTGGAAAAGACCCTGATACTGGGAAAATTTGGATGGAGGAGGAGATGGGGAAGACAGAGGATGAGATGGTTAGATGACATCACCGGCTCAACGGACATGAGTTTGAGCAAGCTCTGGGAGTCGTTGATGGACAGGGAAGCCTGGTATGCTGCAGTCCATGGGGTCGCAAAGATTTGGACATGATTGAGCAACTGAACAGAAATGAATGTCATTTTGTCCTTTTTTTTTGTACCAATGGAGTTATTTTCTGTTTTCTATTTAAAATGAGACTTCCATAATTAATATTCTTTTTGTCTCTTTATTCACAGGATGATATAGAAAAGTTTATTTTCTGGTCAAAGTATGTATGAATACTCATTATTCTTGATATTATATTGCCAAATTAATTTCAAAATTGTTTGTAACATTTTAACTCTCATAAGGAAAGCTATAAAAGGTCCTGTCTCTTTGTACTCTCAAATAACACCAAATGCTGTCAAACATTAACTTTGGTCAATATGATGGTTATGAAATGATATTTAAATGTTCTAATTTGTATTTACTCCATTTCTGGTAGGAATGAGTCTTTATTTTTTTTTTCCCATTTTCCCAATATTTCATCTTTCCTTTTTTACTGATTTGTGATGGTTCTTTAATTCTTAGTTTTTTTGTCCTGTTAGTCTTGCTTAACAAATATGTCCTTTTTAGTTCAGTTCATTCGCTCAGTCATGTCCGACTGTGTGACCCCGTGAATCACAGCATGCCAGGCCTCCCTGTCCATCACCAACTCCTGGAGTTCACCCAAACTCATGTCTATCGAGTTGGTGATGCCATCCAGCCATCTCATCCTCTGTCGTCCCCTTCTCCTCCTGCCCCCAATCCCTCCCAGCATCAGGGTCTATTCCAATGAGTCAACTCTTTCTTTGGATGATGTGGCCAAAATAAATATATTTCTACACTGATGTAATCAAGATATTCCTTTTTTTTTTTTTGAGGGTGATTGTTAAAATTATCATGACTACTTAAGCACGAGTATATATTTTACTAGTTTGCTTAAATCCAATGGAGCAACTTATTACAAGTTGATTTTGTAGCTTTGTAAGAGATTATTTTGTTTTTCATCCACGATGAATTTTTATACTTTAAATAATCTGCAAAATCCTATGAATCCCATAATTTTCCTATGCTCTATTTTAAAACATTTTTTCACATGTATGTCTTTAATTCATCAGGAATTTAATTTTGCATACCAGGTGGCATAGGGATCTTATTTTTCTTTTTATGAATTTTTAAACTATACAGTCTTTCCTCACTGATTTGTATTGCTTTCTCTATCATATATAACATCCCCATGCCTACATTTGCCAATTTTTGAGATTTCTTTGCTCAGTTTTCTATTTTTCCAGCTGCATGCCAAAGTTACTTTTAAAAATTATTGTAGTTTTTTTAAAATTTTGCCAACTGTTTCCATCGCCAAATATAAATGAAGAGCCTTGGTTGTCATCTGATTTGGAGACTAATGCCCTCTCCAATCCTCCACCCTTCCACTGTAGAAGTTAGAAACTTCTGTGCCACCAGCCTCCATGTAACTACACAACTTCAGTCAGCAGGAGCCCTGGAATTTTCCTATGCAATGCCATCCACTCTGTCTTGTATGTCTACCATTATCTGTTTTAGGATCATCATGGCTAGTTTCCTAATGCCTTTTATCACTATTTTTATACCTGCAGTACAGAAGCAGAGACTTTTCAGGTCATCTTTTTTCCCCGTATGACTTTGATTATATCTCTTTTCTGAATAAATCTACCCCATTCCCAAGTCCTAAATTATAAAAGTTATTCAAGATCTGGACATTTGTCAGTGAACATTTCTTCAAATATTACCACTTTCTAACTCCTGATGATATCTACTTTTGTAATTCCTAAATGAATTTCTGTTTTTAAGCTGCTCACTTTATTAATCATTTTTTTAAATTTCTCCCTCATTATTTTGAAATCTTTATATCTATTCATTTCAGATAAATTCCTCAGTTTTATCTTGCAGTTTGTTTTCCTAAGAATTTAAACAATTTATTGTATATATCTTATTTTAACAATGGTATTTTTTTTCCTTCTAAGAATTTTGGTAGTTTGTAATTTTTTGGTATTTTATAATTTTATCTTATAATGATATCTTATAAGGATATTAATTCATTATTACATGTCATTAATGTTTTAGTATACTACATGTTATTTGAGTAATTTATGTTATGCAAATATTTGAGGATTATGCTCCCTGTGATTCTCGCTGTAGGTGTTGGTTTCCCTTATTAATTTCCTCTGTGAAGCTCTTCTTCAGTAGGATTTATCAGTAGTTTTCTTGTGACCTGAGCTATCTGTGTTCGATTTTACCAAGCAGCTCAGCGCTATCAGTAGTGCAGGACCATCTTTTATGGTTTTTCCTGAAAAAAGTTAGGAAAGTAAAAGTTGGAAGTTTAGGAAGTACTGGTCACTTCAGACATAAAGCATGTGAGGTACAGAGCATGGCTATGAATTCTCACTGACTTTATTTTCTGCACTTGGATCCTGTGAGCGACCAATGTTTCCCTTTGTAAGTATGTGTACCATTGTACAAATTATGTTTTCTCACTTTATACATTTAGTAGTTTAATATTAATATTTTAACTCTTCAAATGTTTTTTTTTTTAATGTCTAGGTTTCTTAATTAAAATTTGTGCATTTCACAGGTTAAGTAAGGTCTTACCTCCCAACCTCATGTGACAGAGCTAATGAAATAACGTGGCCACCACTTCAACTTCTCTAGGCCCTCCCCATGTTTTGTTAGAGGTTTCATAAAGAGCCCTCACTTTTGTTTTCAATTCCTTGTGCACTTCCTGCATTTGGTGATTTATTTATTAGTAGTATTATTATTTATAATTCCAATCTCAGCTTTCAATAAGTGAATTTGTTGTGAATAGTTATCTTAAACATTAGTGTTTGGAAAGTCTGTACTTCATCAGCTGCATTTTTGGAATGTGAGGTCAAATGAATTGTTAGCTAACTAATTTTCTTGAAGATTTATAAATATGTCAAAGGATCACAATCTATTAACAAAAAAGTTAAGGTTGAAAACACAAACCCTTACTTTGACAATTTTAACAGTGACAATGATGTACTCTCAGCTCCTTAAAACATTTAGAAGCCTGTAGCCAAATTCAGACTTAAATTGAAGAAAGTAGGGAAAACCACTAGACCATTCAGGTATGACCTAAATCAAATCCCTTATAATTATACAGTGGAAGTGAGAAATAGATTTAAGGGACTAGATCTGATACAGTGCCTGATGAACTATGGATGAGGTTTGTGACATTGTACAGGAGACAGGAATCAAGACCATCCCCATGGAAAAGAAATGCAAAAAAGCAAAATGGCTGTCTGGGGAGGCCTTACAAATAGCTGTGAAAATAAGAGAAATGAAAAGCAAAGGAGAAAAGTAAAGATATAAGCATCTGAATGCAGAGTTCCAAAGAATAGCAAGAAGAGATAAGGAAGCCTTTTTCAGTGATCAGTGGAAAGAAATAGAGGAAATGAACAGAATGGGAAAGACTAGAGATCTCTTTAAGAAAATTAGAGACACCAAGGGAATATTTCATGCAAAGATGGGCTCAGTAAAGGACAGAAATGGTATGGACCTAACAGAAGCAGAAGATATTAAGAAGAGGTGGCAAGAATAGACTGAAGAACTGCACAAAAAAGATCTTCACAACCAAGATAAGCACAATGGTATGACCACTCACCTAGAGCCAGACATCCTAGAATGTGAAGTCAAGTGGGCCTTAGAAAGCATCACTACGAACAAAGCTAGTGGAGGTGATGGAATTCCAGTGGAGCTATCTCAAATCCTGAAAGATGATGCTGTGAAAGTGCTGCACTCATTATGCCAGCAAATTTGGAAAACTCAGCAGTGGCCACAGGACTGGTAAAGGTCAGTTTTCATTCCAATTCCAAAGAAAGGCGATGCCAAGGAATGCTCACACTGCCACACAATTGTACTCATCTCACATGCTAGTAAAGTAATGCTCAAAATTCTCCAAGCCAGTCTTCAGCAATATAGGAACCATGAACTCCCTGATGTTCAAGCTGGTTTTAGAAAAGGCAGAGGAACCAGAGATCAAATTGCCAACATCCACTGGATCATTGAAAAAGCAAGAGAATTCCAGAAAAAAACATCTATTTCTGCTTTATTGACTATGTCAAAGCCTTTGACAGTGTGGATCACAATAAACTGTGGAAAATTCTAAAAGAGATGGGAATACCAGACCACCTGACCTGCCTCTTGAGAAACCTATATGCAGGTCAGAAAGCAACAGTTAGAACTGGACAGGGAACAACAGACTGATTCCAAATAGGAAAAGGAGTATGTCAAGGCTGTATATTGTCACCCTGCTTATTTAACTTCTATGCAGAGTACATCATGAGAAACACTGGGATGGAAGAAGCACAAACTGGAATCAAGATTGCCGGGAGAAATATCAGTAACCTCAGATATGCAGATGACACCACCCTTATGGCAGAAAGCGAAGAGGAACTAAAAAGCGTCTTGATGAAAGTGAAAGAGAAGAGTGAAAGAGTTGGCCTAAAGCTCAACATTCAGAAAACGAAGATCATGGCATCCGGTCCCATCACTTCTTGGGAAATAGATGGGGAAACAGTGGAAACAGTGTCAGACGTTATTTATTTTTTTTTTTTGGCTCCAAAATCACTGCAGATGGTGATTGCAGCTATGAAATTAAAAGACGCTTACTCCTTGGAAGGAAAGTTATGACCAACCTAGATAGCATATTGAAAAGCAGAGACATTACTTTGCCAACAAAGGTCAGGGCTATGGCTTTTCCAGTGGTCATGTATGGATGTGAGAGTTGGACTATGAAGAAAGCTGAGTGCTGCAGAATTGATGCTTTTCAACTGTGGTGTTGGAGAAGACTCTTGAGAGTCCCTTGGACTGCAAGGAGATCCAACCAGTCCATTCTAAAGGAGATCAGTCCTGGGTGTTCTTTGGAAGGAATGATGCTAAAGCTGAAACTCCAGTACGTTGGCCACCTCATGCGAAGAGTTGACTCATTGGAAAAGGCTCTGATGCTGGGAGGGATTGGGGCAGGAGGAAAAGGGGACGACAGAGAATGAGATGGCCAAATGGCATCACCAACTCGATGGATGTGAGTTTGAGTGAACTCCAGGAGTTGGTGATGGACAAGGAGGTCTGGCATGCTGCAATTCATGGGGTCGCAAAGAGTCAGACATCACTGAAGGACTGAACTGAGGCAAACTTATTTATGGAAAAAGTTGTCAATAAACAGCATATGCTCTTGCAATTTGCTTATAAGTACAAAGAAAATTTTCTATATAGAATTATCTTAGCCAATAGAGTCAATATTTAAATGATAAAATTATGAAGCAATTGGCTGATTTTTATTTTGAAAACAAAAGTGGAAAAGTTTGTGTATTGATAACTTTGGTTAAATTACTTAACCTCCCTGTGCTTTATTGTTCAAAACTTTAAATGAAAATGAGAATTATGCGTATTTCATTGGTATATTCTGAGGACTACATAAATTCCACACAATTAGAACAGTCCCTAACACAGCACAAAATAATGTTTCCTATTGTTCTATTGTTACCATTATCTGTTTTGGTAATATAGAGCTGAATAAAGAATAATCATAAATTTACATGATATTTCATTTTATGTGTCAAGGTCACTGTTCACAGGGTATCCTGATATTTGGCTAAACTTTTTTGTATGTGTCTGTAAGAATGTTTTCGGTGAAATTAGTACCCTAATGGATGGGCTTAGTAGGGCAATTTGCCCTGCCCAGTATGGCTGGGCATCATCTAATTACCTGTTGGCCTGAAAATAACAAGAATCTGAAGGAAGAAAAAATTCAACCTTTCCTGCCTGATTGCTTAAACTGTGACATTGATCTTTTGCTCTCTGTGTTCCTTGATCTTAGGCCTTCAGATCTGAACTGGATTCTCAAGGAAACTAATAAACACCAATAATAGTAACCAATAGTCTATTTCAACCCTGTTAAATCTTCAATTGGGAAAATTCAAGTCCCGACGAATTAAAGAAAATCAGTTAGAGTCACAAAGTAAACTAATTAGGATTAAAACTATAGAGTTGCCCAGGTCTTAGGTGTTTGGAAATTTAGTCCATTGTATTGTGAGTATTGTTAGCTGTGATTTAATGTGAGTAAAACTGTACTGAAAAGATAAAAGTGTTCTTTCCACCAATTAAATATTTAGCTATTATTTTTCTGAAAAGAAAATTATTCTTTCAGGTTTAAAAAGCCCTTTAACTTATTTCCCTGAGATTTAAATGTGTAGTGAAATAAATGTATAAATCGAGAAGGCACTGGTGATTCAAATGTAAGGAAGTTAACAGTCTTGAGTTCACGGAAGTTGCAGTTGTAGAGGGATGGACAATTAGCCTTTACAGTGTGATTTTGTGATTTGCTATGATAACTGAACTTTGAAGGTTGCTGTGAGGGCTCCTAACCTTACCCCATAGGTCAGGCCTGATAGGCTCAAAGGTACATTAATGTGTGTGTATGAGTGCATGTGTGTACGTGTGTGTGTAGGGAGAGGATGCATGCATGAAAAGAGAGTGTTTAATATGTAGCTTGGTAACTATAGTTAATAATACTGTATTACATATTTGAAAGTTTCTCAGAGAGTAGATCTTAAAATTTCTCATCCCAAGGGGGAAATAATCATAACTGGAAATTGACAGCTGTTTACTAGATTTATCATGCTCAGTTCAGTTCAGTCGCTCAGTCGTGTATGACTCTTTGCGACCCCATTGACTGCAGCATGCCAGGCTTCCCTGTCCATCACCAACTTCTGGAGCTTGCTCAAACTCATGTCCAGTGAGTTGGTCATACCATCCAACCATCTCATCCTCTATCATCCCATTCTCCTCCTGCCTTCAATCTTTCCTAGCATCAGGGTCTTTTTCAATGAGCCAGTTCTTTGCATCATTATTGCACAATGTATACACATATCAAAGCATGATGTTGTACATGTGAAACTAACATAATGTTTTATATCTATTTGATCTCAATCAAAGAGAGAAGGGAGGGAAAGAGAGAGATTATTAGGCAATTTCAGAAGTTCAAGGAAGATATCTCCAAGTAGTGACTGCTAAGCTAACACTGGGAATATTATGCAATGATGAGAACAGCATATTTCTATGGATCTGTCTTTAAACAGCCAGAGTGTGGATTGTATAGCAGACTGTCATTTATATTAAGCCAGAGTTATGTTGGTTGTACTGATAGGAAGACAGCAGGGGTTTCTTTTAGGTGAGCCAAGTAAGGATTACAGCCCCAAAGCAACCTGAGTACAGAAATAAGGACAGCAACCAAGTTCAGTATTCCTGTCTGGAAAATTTCTTGGACAGAGTTGGGCTGGGCTACTATCCATGGGGCCACAAAGAGTCAGACACAACTGAGTCTACACACAGATCCTTTTAGGTTGAGGTAACAAAGAAACTATGAAATGAGGATCAGGTGAACTAATTAAACTCTTCAATTAGATAGCAACTGCAAAGAATATTCTTTATAGATTACAAATTACTGTGCTATATGACTTTTTTCTAAAACATAGTCCTAATACACAGATGGAAATTGTAGTTACACATGTCATCGTTAACTATCACATTTTCCTCAAATATGCTGAATTTATAGAACACACTAAAGAATACACTGTGGTAAAAAGGGGTTGCACCACTTTTCCTGGTCTGTCTGAACCCTGGTCTTCAGCAAACACTGTGGTATTTCTTCTACTCATTCCCCTAACACTCATCTCATTTCATAAAGCCAAAGGTATTCACTAAACAACCATCACTTTTCTCTGTATTCTTGATGATTCCACTTTCTGTTTTCAGTGAAAACAGAGCTGAAAGGGATGGTGAATTGTGTATGAAGTTAAATGGGATGACCAACCAAATGCATGTGCCATTACCTTAGAGTGTTACAAATGAGCTTCCACTTTTATAATCTTTGAGTTTATTTTGGAACAGGTGTTTATGTTTGAGTCTGTCCACTGGTCTTTGTGCTAAATTTCAAAAGAATGTGTCTCCTCTTTCTTTCCATATTCAGCGTGTCACTTTGGAATGTGCCGTCATTGCAACACAGTCTGTTTGTTTTTAGAAGTAGCAACCTGTTTTGAGCTTTTGAATTTTTATCACAATATATTATGAAATGCTTGTCTTTCAACTTTTAAAATATGAGATTATTGCCAAAATGTAAAATCTTCCCCTCAGGTTAAATTTGTCATAAAAGCTATAATTGAAGGGCTAGTTATGGTTGAGGTAGCCTCAGGAGAGATTATATCCTAAGTAGTATACAATAGCCTTCAGGGATTCATAAAATGAATGACTCAATAGAAGAAGGGAAACATAGAGGTGTCTGAGAAAACTAGTTGTAGAGGTGGGAGGAAAGCAAGACAGTGTCACACCAGTTTCAAAAAGAAAAGACTGTTTCAAAAACAAAGGAGCATTTAAAGTGTTGATGGCTGATAGGGATCAAGCAAGTGGGGTATGGAAGAAGTTACCAGTTTCTAAACACTGTCATAGGGATGAAGGACCAATAGCAAGAGGATCAAATGAAATATTCAAAAAATTTTACAGTCACATTAAGTCAGAGAACTGCTGAATATAGCCATCAGTTCAGTTCAGTTCAGTCGCTCCGTCGTGTCTGACTCTTTGTGACCCCATGAACCATAGTACACCAGGCCTCTCTGTCCATCACCAAATCCCAGAGTTTACCCAGACCCATGTCCATTGTGTTGGTGATGCCATCCAACCATCTCATCCTGTCGTCCCCTTCTCCTCCTGCCCTCAATCTTTCCCAGCATTGGTCTTTTCAAATGAGTCAGCTTTCCACATTAGTTGGCCAAAGTATTGGAGTTTCAGCTTCAACATCAGTCTCTCCAGTGAACACCCAGGACTGATCTCCTTTAGGATAGACTGGATGGATCTTCTTGCATTCCCAGGGACTCTCAAGAGTCTTCTCCAGCACCACAGTTCAAAAGCATCAATTCTTTTGCACTCAGCTTTCTTTATAGCCATGGAACATTGTAAAAGAATGCACACAGCCAATATGGTATAGAATGGGCAAGCATTTCTAACACGTATTTAATCGCTTTTTCAAACAGTCTGGTTGTGTGGAAAAATAGAGAACTATGATTGAGGGAACTGGTGGGGTCCAAGAAACTGGATGTGTTTAAAGGCTGATAGAAAGACTCAGGGAGAAGAAGAGGTTGCAAAGCAAGAGTAATGAAATAGTTGATGGTGTGAGGGCCCTGAAAAAGAATGCAGGTACTTCCCAGCACCTGCAGAAACTGGCTTGAGGCACATGTACTGCCGCTCTCTTACAGTAACAGCAGGAGAAGATGAAGGATAATTTTAATAATGTTGAACTGCACCTCTGTCATAAGATTTCTATTTCTTTCTTTCTTTTTTTTTTTTTGTTAGATGCAAAGTCATCTGAAGGGCCTAATGGAAGCTGATGATTGTTAGTTAATAGTTGACCCAGTCTACTTCTTTTATAATTATAACCAACCATCCTCAGCTTCTTAGAATCATGGCTGGCTAGAGTAGGTGTTTGGTTTCACTGAAAGTTATGGTTTTTGCCCAAGCAAGTGTAATTTATAAAAAGATGAAGAATTAAGGTAGTTTGGGATAGTATTTAAGAATGTTTTTTTTTTTTAATATGCTCATAGGAATGTAATCCAAATATGTTTAGAATGAAATAAAAAGGGATATTTCTTGAGAATTCACCTGAAATAATGGGGTCTTCCCTTGTGGCTCAGCTGGTAAAGAATCCACCGGCAATGCCAGAGACCTGGGTTTGATCCCTGGGTTGCAAAGGTCCCCTGGAGAAGGGGACGGCTACCCACTCCAGTATTCTGGCCTGGAGAATTCCATGGGCTGTATAGTCCACGGGGCAGCAAAGAGTCAGATACGACTGAGCGACTTTCACTTTCACTTTCAATGGGACAGTCACTGAAAGCTTCCATCAAGATGAATGAAACCATAGGATCATCATTGAACAAGAATGTTGAAAGGAAGGAAGTTGTAATCAGAGATTGTGATTCTTGAGTTTGTGATGAAGGTATAGCAATTTTGAGTGATGACAACATTCAAGCTGAGGTTGTGAGTGTTCAAAGGTATTGATGGTGAGGAAGGGATTAATGATAATAGTTTATATTTACTGATGACTTATCATAAACCAGGGAGTATTTTATTAACTGTTTTTTGTTTTTTCTCTCAACAGTTGTAAAATGAATTATTATACCAACCCTATTTTACAGACGAGGAAGTTATGTCACTAAAGAGTTTAGTAACTTGCCTTGGGATCAAAGTTACCTGCTTCAGAAAGCAAGTGGGCAGGCAGCCTACACAGCCCATGTTTTTGCACCTGACCTACACCGCTTCTTTGAAATGCCTGTCATTGCGGATGCTAAAGTCATCCAAGATATTGGTGTTTGTGGTAGAAGAAAAGACTATAGTCAAAGTGCTAAACTTTTCAGTGAATAAGGGAAAGTGGCCCCAATTCAGGTGACAGTCTAGAAAAGAGCTGCCCAATTGGCATGGAATGAACTGCAATTAGGCAGTTTTGATGAAAGCAATGATATGTAAAGTCTGGAAGAGATTATGTGGATCTAAGAGGGGCACATCCTTAATACCTGGCCTCATGAGAATGAGGATAAGAGTATATACCTATCACATATTTGAGATAGTTCTAGAAAAGAAAAAAGAACATTTTCAAGGAAGAGCTACATATCCATATCAGTTAAAACAGACAAGTGGAATAAATACAAATGTGGTTGAAGAGGCTTAGTTGAAGTTACAGTGTTGGTTAAAAAGATAGAGACCCAGATATCTCTGCGGAAGAGTTTGAAAGGTAAGCAAAGGAAATAGTTTGGGTAAATGAAGTATAATGCGTTATGAGAAGATAGTGTGCAAGAAGATTAAACATTAGGATTGATTATACTTTGTTCAACGACCAATGAAAACAGACCTCAACATTCTCTTTGAAGTGTATAGCTACTGAATTTAAAAGCAAAAATGCTTAGCTTACATTGATGGGTGAATGTAGGAAATTGTAGACCTCAGACTATTGATTAGTAGAGACTGTCTGGAGCACTTTGCCGGTTAAGATTTTAAGGTCACATCCTAACACAGCTGGGAGGAGCAGTGACTGGATAGATGGCTCTACTGGGGACACAGAGAGAGGCAGGGGAGAATACATAAGTGTACTTGCTGACCCAGGTTCAGAATTTATCTGGCAATCACACCTTCCATAAAAGTAGTCATTGTGGCGATAGAATATTTAACAAAGGGACTACTTATATGCTTTCCTAGAGAAATGTCTCTTTATAGGAACCTGCCTTGAAATACAGGGCACACTGGTTTGATCCCTGGCCCAAGAACATCCCACATGCTGTGGGCACCTAAACCTCTGCACCACAACTACTGAGCCCATGCTTTGGAGCCCATGCACCCCAGACCTGGTGCTCTGCAACAAATAAATACACCACAACAAAAAGCCCACACATCGCAACTAGAGAGTATCCCAGATTGCCACAACTAGAGAAAGTCCTCATGCAGCAATGACAACCAAGCACAGCCAAAATGAAACAATTTAAATTTTAAAAATTTTAAATTATTAAATTTAAAAAAAATTAAAATATTAGGTGACAAATATTGAAGACACTGTTGATAGAAGTAATAGGAAATGATGGAATTAAGAGATATTAAATCACTCAAAGGGTTATAATAGCAGGAAGTATTAAAGATCCTAGACTTGAAGGGTCAAGGCAAAGAAGTATTACCAGAACCCAGGACTGGCCTGCGTGACTCTCGCTGTGCCAACAGAAAAAATAATAGAGTGACTGATATTTTAAAGTCCCAGTAGAAAGAGAGCTGGGAAAAAGAACACCCTGACCTTTCTCTCCCATGATACTACAAACTTCTGCTAGTGCCCTTCTTGGGAAGCTAAAACACATGAGACCCTGAAAATGACATTCATCAGTGTCAATCTCCTGGAGCAAAATCATAAGGCAGATAATGATCTCAAAAGACTAATGGTCAAATTCTCCCACAAAGATGATGTGGTGATGCTCAGGGCTGCCACATATGGTCATGCTGGTTGTGCACGGCACACTCCCGTGCAGTACCATTCCTGCTGGCAGTAGGCATGAGTACCGTTTATGTAGCTGCTCACTTAGAATTGCACTCATGTCTATGCTTTATAGGCTTTGAATACATAACAAGATTGTGATTTGTCTTTTCCTCATAATAGCAAAATTCAAACTGAAGGGGATATAGAAGAGAAAAAATAATACCTTTCTGAGTTCTTAGTTGAAATCTCTTTCACAAAAGATGGCTTAATAAGAGAAAAACAAGTTTATTAATATACATACCTCATTTATTCTTGAGTGATAACTAGGGGAAAATGTGTTATTCCTGTAGTGGATTAAATTGAGACTCGCATGCTGTCTTAATAGGGAAAGGGGAGAGAGGATGTAGGCTTCCTAGGACAGAGTAATGATTTTTAGGAAAGATGGAGAGGCCCTTAGAAGAATAGGTGAGAGATATGATAGTTTGTGACAGTTTGTCTGGTTGTGGTGTTGACTTGTCACTTACTCTCCTGTGATAAGAGTCAGTATTCCTTGCTTGATGAAACTCCTAAGAAGGAGATTTATGGCAATTGAATTCTTTTTGGAGGATTTGCCTTTAGACAGATAAGGGAAATCCAGAAAAAGCCTCTCCCTGCATCTGCTGATTTCAAATGCCTACAGCTCAAAATAATCAATATAACCAAAGCAGCAAGTATTAGGGTGCTGCGTCCTGAACTCATACAGTCATATTTCCAGGTGACACATTCTGTTACACTTCAGAGGATTCTAGAATATCATAATATGGAGTAATAGCATCGGTCACAGGTTGAGATTTAACGAACAAGTAACGTCTGTTAAGTGTGACACAGCTGTTACACAAGATATACTCATCGAAATGCCGATTTCTTTCTTATTGTTTGTTCATATGTCAGTAACACATGATTTCATGTAACCTCCAGCTGGAACTCCAATCACACCAGCAAATATTTTATTTTCCAGTTATGACATATGAAACAGACCAAAAAATTCTCAATAAAGTTCTAGCTTTGAGAAATTTAAGTCAAGAAGTCTAGACTTAAGAGTATTGAATGGAAAACATGGATGATACATTGATATTGTCATCACTGTTATTATGTTAGCATCTTCCAAATGAATTTTAGGTACTTCTAATAGAATTATTATTATAAATGATATGACACGTTTTCCTTTAGTAACTCAACCAAAAGAATTTTGGGAGAAGTGAGAAACTAATGAAGTGGTAAAATGGTGTCCTTGGCTATTCAATCAAGTTTAGAAACATATTTTGAATATATATGTAAATTTAAGGAAAAATTAAAAATAATTTTAATATTAATAAACTTGCATAGTATTTAGTTTTTATAGGTATCCAGATTTAAATAGTATCCTTTAGGTTGTTTAAATTCTGGTATATAAACCTTATATTTACAAAGTAACATAAAGTAGCCACTGACAAATCAGAAATACTGTAAAAGAGACCAGGGATGAATTTATCTAGTTGTCCATATTTTAATTCAACAATATCACTTTACTTAAAG
Organism: Capra hircus; assembly: GCF_001704415.2. Classification (NCBI taxonomy): domain Eukaryota; kingdom Metazoa; phylum Chordata; class Mammalia; order Artiodactyla; family Bovidae; genus Capra; species Capra hircus. Next base: position 28,425,304 of record NC_030813.1, read on the forward strand.
AAGAGTCAGGACTGCTAAGAACAAATTAAATCTTATCATATATTCCCCTTATTGTCCACAGGAAAAATCTTGTTAGGGCATGTAGCAAGTTTTAGTATCAAAATGTATGGCAAAAAGACAGAAAGAGAAGTGTTAGGATGAGAAAGGAAAAGCTAATATGCACAGCATGAAGAACCTTTACCAAAGTTTTTGTTCACTTAGCTCCATTGCACATTATGTAAATATGTGATAAGGCACTTAAATACTGTTTGAACTACACAATGCAATATTTTAAAACATTACCTAATAGGAAAATTGTAGAATATGCTTTTTAAAATTAATTGTCATATTACAGAGTCTGATTTGACAGTGTCTTCAAATAAAGGATATCTGTGACACAAATTCATAGAAATACTAAAGATAGAAAAGTGACGGAAAATTAATGTATTCACATTTCCTCCCTATTTCCTTAGCAAGAATTTCAGTTCAAAGACTTACCCTTTTTGCTCAAATTTCTGAAATAAAGCATTCCTGTTATACTGTCACTCCAGATTCCACCATATGTCAGTTATGTCGCAAAGTTCAATTAAAGTGACAAGTATGACACACATCAATAGTTTCGGAGTAAAAATGAAAAGTGAGTGAACTTCTAAATGAAATTTAATTATGAGATTATGGTAGAAATTATTCTAGAAAGAAGAGAAATACAGTAGCAAGCAATGGTTTATATTTTGGAATTTTCATCCCCAGAGAGAGTTAACCAACCAAATCCACAGCAACATTTGATTAAGTCTGCATGTTGTTCTTGACCTCATTAATGGAGTCAGTTATGAATTTCCACATCAATTTGTATGCAAATGCAACAGAAGTAGGGATGCAGTTTCACGAATAATCTGCCCGGTTACTCTACTTTTTTTTTTTCTCTTTCTTCCATCTTCATTTATATACTGATACTTATCGGTGCCCTTATTTAAGTGTTTTGACAACTGATGGTATATGTTAAACAAAAAAGGGAAGAGATGATTCTAGAGTTTGTTTCATGTAAGACTGTGTGGCAGTCTAACATTTTCTGAAGACTTTTACAACTGTGAATTACTTTACTCCTAAATTATTCTAATACATTTGAACATACAGGGAAGGGACTAGCAGATAAGAACAGACAACAGCAAGGTTAAATCCCATCCATTCTGAGGAGAAAGAGACACTCACCACAAAATGGGATAAATTTAGATATTTAGTGCTATACTGAAAAAATTATAACTATATACTGTAAGAACTTGTCTGTTTTAAAGATAATGGATGTGGGAGCAATCTGATTTCTTGATAAAAATTATTATTTAGAGGATTCACAGTTGTTTGCTTTCAATTAAATTTATTCAGTTAAATTAAGTCAATGAATAATAACTTGTGAAGTATCTATGATGTCATATTTTGTGAGGCATTATTAGAAATGTTTTGGGAACATTAGTTTTATTTGTCATTACACTAAGATTGCATAGATGTCAGCGAGATAGATAAATAAACCTAAAAGGGTGAAACTTAAGAGACTTAAAGGAGGAAAATCTGTAAGATTTATGATTGAGTTTGTGGAGATCTGTGAAAGGGAAAGCTAGTGTCAACCGTAACTGAAGAACTCCTCTAGGATAGGAGACAGTGATGAGTCACAGAGCAGGGTGGGCACATTAAGCAGACAGCTCGATGAAATGAACAGCCTTTACGAACACGACACTTGCATTTCAGGTTTCATCTCAGTCAGACCGGCTGAGAGTATGTGATTTTCCTCTTTCTCCCCAAATCTTATTAAAAATGATGGTCAAAAAACAATGAAAACAATAAGGGTGAATGTGAATAAAGATGTTATCCTGCTGCTGCTGCTAAGTCACTTCAGTCGTGTCCGACTCTGTGCGACCCCATAGACGGCAGCTCACCGGGCTCCCCCGTCCCTGGGATTCTCCAGGCAAGAACACTGGAGTGGGTTGCCATTTCCTTCTCCAATGCATGAAAGTGAAAAGTGAAAGTGAAGCTGCTCAGTCGTGTCCGACGCTTAGCGACCCCATGGACCGCAGTCCTCCAGGCTCCTCCGTCCATGGGATTTTCCAGGCAAGAGTGCTGGAGTGGGGTGCCATCGTCCTCTCCAGATGTTGTTATCCTAGTCTGCTGCTGCTGCTGCTGCTGCTGCTGCTGCTGCTGCTGTTAAGTCGCTTCAGTCGTGTCCGACTCTGTGCGACCCCATAGACGGCAACTCACCGGGCTCCCTCGTCCCTGGAATTCTCCAGGCAAGAACACTGGAGTGGGTTGCCATTTCTTTCTCCAATTATCCTAGTCTAGAAATGCTAAATCCTCACTTGTCATGGCCAAAATCAATAAATAACATCCATAGTTAATGAATTAATATGCAATGTCCTAAACATATCATATGGAGTTTTGAAAGTAAGCAACTTAATAACAGCTACAGATAATCGTAAAACAATAAAGTTGCAGGTGTGGAAACAGGAGCAGTGGAATAATGCAACTGTTTGCTTTCCTTTATACATCGTTCAGTAGCACTGGGTTTATAACCCATGCGTGTGTGTTACTTTAATAAAAATTAACACTGCTAAGGGAAAAATAAACTTGCACTATGCACTGAGAATTCTGCACATTTCTAAATATTACATTTACCTTAAGATGATGATTATTAATCAGCTATTCAGACTTCACTCTGTTGCTTTATAATTAGTATAGCCAAAGATGGAAAAGCTATGTACAGTCAACAAAATAAGGACTGGGAGCCAACTGTGACTCAGATTGTGAATTCTTTATTGCCAAATTCAGATATAAATTGAAAAAGAAGGGAAAACCACTAGACCATTCAGGTATGACCTAAATCAAATCCCTAACGATTATACAGTGGAAGTGAGAAATAGATTTCAGGGACTAGATCTGATAGACAGAGTGCCTGATGAACTATGGACAAGGTTCATGACATTGTACAGGAGACAGGGCACAAGACCATCTCCAAGAGAAAGAAATGCAAAAAAACAAAGTGGCTGTCTGAGGAGGCCTTACGAATAGCTGTGAAAAGAGGAGAAGCAAAAAACAAAGGAGAAAAGGAAAGATATATACATTTGAATGTAGAGTTCCAAAAAATAGCAAGGAGAGATAAGAAAGAAGACTAGAGATCTCTTCAAGAAAATTAGAGATACCAAGGGAACATTTCATGCAAAGATGGGTTCAATAAAGGACAGAAATGGTATGGACCTAACAGAAGCAGAAGATATTAAGAAGAGATGGCAAGAATACACAGAACTCTACAAAAAATATCTTCATGACCCAGATAATCACGATGGTGTGACCACTCACCTAGAGCCAGACATCCTGGAATGTGAAGTCAAGTGGGCCTTAGAAAACATCACAATGAACAGAGCTAGTGGAGGTGATGGAATTCCAGTTGAGCTATTTCAAATCCTACAAGATGATGCTGTGAAAGTGCTGCACTCAATATGCCAGCAAGTTTGGAAAACTCAGCAGTGGCCACAGGACTGGAAAAGGTCAGTTTTCATTCCAATCCCAAAGAAAGGCAATGCCAAAGAATGCTCAAACTGCCACACAATTGCACTCATCTCACATGTTAGTAAAGTAATGCTCAAAATTCTCTAAGCCAGGCTTCAACAATACATAAACCATGAACTTTCAAACGTACAAGCTGGTTTTAGAAATGGTAGAGGAACCGAAGATCAAATTGCCAACATCTACTGACCATTGAAAAAGCAAGAGAGTTCCAGAAAAACATCTATTTCTGCTTTATTGACTATGCCAAAGCCTTTGACTCTGTGGATCACAAAAAACTGCGGAAAATTCTGAAAGAGATGGGAATACCAGACCACCTGATCTGACTCTTGAGAAACCTATATGCAGGTCAGGAAGTAACAGTCACAATTGGACATGGAACAGCAGACTGGTTCCAAATAGGAAAAGGAGTACACCCCGGCTGTATACTGTCACCCTGCTTATTTAACTTCTACGCAGAGTACATCATGAGAAATGCTGGGCTGGAAGAAGCACAAGCTGGAGTCAAGATTGTTAGGAGAAATATCAGTAACCTCAGATATGCAGATAACAACACCCTTATAGCAGAAAGTGAAGAAAAACTAAAGTTCCACTTGATTAAAGTGAGAGAAGAGAGTGAAAAACTTGGTTTAAGACTCAACATTCAGAAAACTAAGATCATGGCATCTGGTCCCATCACTACATTCAAATAGATTGGAAAGAGTGATGTTGAAGCTGAAACTCCAATACTTTGGCCACCTGATGTGAAGAGCTGACTCATTGAAAAGACCCTGATGCTTGGAAAGATTGAAGGGAGAGAAGAAGGGAACAACAGAGGATGATAGGTTTGGATGGCATCATTGACTCAATGGTCATGAGTTTGAGTAAACTTTGGGAGCTGGTGATGGACAAGGGGCTGGCGTGCTGCAATCCATGGGGTAGCAAAGTGTTGGACATAACTGAATGACTGAATGAACTGAACTGGTCTCTCTTGTAATAGCAGTTGTTGAAACATTTTTATAAAACTTTAAACTATTTTGTAATCTTTATTTAAATTGAATATAAAGAGTTGATTCTTACTGCTGATAAAGCTTGTGGCTCAGAAAATCTCAGTTGCTTGCCAATGTGGAGTTCTTTTATATACAGCAGAATATAATGCAGGTCCATATAGCAGAAAATGTGACATATAATTTACCATAGAATATTATATATAGCATGGATGTACATAACATATATATGCATATACATGTTTTATATAACATACTATAAGTATGATATGTAGTATACATCTATATACCACATACTGTGCAGAATTGATCCTTTTCCACATTGGCTAGAGTTTGAAGTTAGCATGAACATTTTAAAAGCCTCTATTATTTGGCATGGTAATTCAGTATGAGATCATCAAAAACCCTTTCAATACCTTTGAAAAATGAGGGAATGTGTAGCTCACTCTTTTTAAAGTGTACTGAAGAATAAGGGTTCTCATTTAAATCCACTTTATGTTAACCTGTCAATCCCTGTAGATTCACAGAAAACCTCTACCAGGCATGAGATTGAAAACTGATGCATGCTATTAGAAAAACTCAATGGAAACACATCCCTTTAAAAGACAAAATGCTCAGTAATTTTTTTTTAATTAATAGCAAGTTGGTTCTTTACCACTAGTACCACCTGAGAATTCCCCAAAACTTCATTGAGATATAATTTATTAATTTCAACTGTAAAGTTCAGTGATTTTTATTACATTAACAGGATTGTTCACACATCACAGAAATCATTTTCAAAACATTTCCTGCTTTGCAAAAAAGAAACTTTTATTCATTTACAGTGACTCCTTATCCCTGCCTCTAGCCTCACATCATGACAGACCTACCTTCTGTCTCTGTATGTTTTATATCAATTCTTCATGAATAATTTGTGACTGGAATTATGTTTTCAGTTAAATACAAGTTTGGATCTTTGTTCAGAGTATTTTGATTCAATCATTTAATGTCCTAATTTTGCTTAGTACAATTTCAAAAGTCAGAGTATCAAACTCATGAATACTTTGAAAAGTCATAATGAAACTGCTTGACTTTGGGCCGCTTCTTTTATTCACCCCCATTTAATACACCTCTGATCAGAACTGGCTACATAACTGGCTAATCATCATTATAATTATATGGATTAATCAGATAAAATCCATAAATTTATAGCACAGTCTAGAAAATACTAGCTCCTTATCAGATTTTCCTCACACTGGAAACTCAGGTTCAGGATTAGATTTTTAAGTGTTTGCAATTTAGTACATGTAGGCTTTTTTAAGTGTTTGCAATTTAGTACATGTAGGCTTAGTCTGAGCACATATCCAAGTGATTTGCATGTGTTCATTGAACTACAGGTACATTGATAATATTTCCCTGAACTGGAAGGTTAGCCTGATTGCAACTACATTTTTATGAATAGTAATGTAAATTTCCAGTGAAGGATAAATAAATTCTGAAAATTATTAGCAACAATTGTTATTTTAGAATTTATTCAAATCCCATGAGAATAGTTTGGATTAAGATCAAACACTATGATTTTGGTGAATATGAAACAATGTAGAAATTTTCCTTTTGAAAATTATGCCTTGGTTGGATGATAGCTTTGGATGAATGAGTCCATTAGCCTAGCATCTTTCAATCCACAGCAGGAATAGAAGGAAAGGTTTGTCATCCTTAAAGCTGAAATCTTGTCAGCACCACTGTAGATTTATGTGGCGATGTTCTAATCCCTTATGATTATCTGTCCTGTTATTCCCTATTACTGCTTCCTCAAGGAGGTTGTTTTTGTGTGAACTCATCCTGTCATGCTCAGCTGAAGTATAATTGACCATCTACACTTATGGTGCATTCATACACAAATGAATGGATGCTGGAAAAGTTGTGCATCCATTAAGCAGAGCATTAGTTTTGATGTTATTCATTTATCTATCAAATATACCTAGACATATGAGTTTTCCGAAAGCTTGTGTACTGAGAAATGGTGCTTTGCTTTTAGGTAGGGAAAATGAAAGATATTGCTACTGTCAATGAATTTAAAGGCTTTTATGCAAAAGTCTGAAAAATGAGAACTCATGTCATTCTTCCATTGTCTGTTTTGTGGTGATTCAAAGTGAAATCTTTCAGCAAGCTGTTTTCATGTTATGATCAGAAGAGAAAACACACACATGAACACTCACACGGATTTATTTTGAGTTGACTTTATCTCTAAAGAGAAGTACGCAGAAATTTAAGTTGTGGGTGACTTACATATCTCTAATTTCAGGTAGTTCCTTTGAAAAAAAAATACAACACAATAAGTAGTTGATTAAAAATACCATTTTTTCATTAGTAAAAATGGACTACATTTCATATCCTGTGGCATGAGAAGATAGGAAGGGTAAGTCAGTTGACACAGTGGTCAGTAGTATGATCAATTTTCTGCAGAAATACAGGATATTATATTAAATTATAGCAGGGACATTAACACTGGTTGAGAAGACTTGGAGAATCTTTGGGGACGTGGCAGATATGTCTAACTTGGAAAGTTGAGAGAAAGAACCAAAAAGTAAAAAAGAATTTTCAGACATTAGAAATAACAAGTGTGAACACTTCAAGGGAGAGAAAAACAAAGCACTTTTGAAGAAAACATCCTGAATTACTGGAACATAAAGAACAAGAACATGTTATCTGATCTAGATCATGTAAAGCCCTTCAGACTTCATTAATAGTTTAACCTTTAAGGAAAAAGGGTTAACCATCAATGGATTTTAAGCATCAGAATGAAAAATATTGGATGTGGATTATTTGAAAGCACAATGTTGGCTGTCGTTTGGAGAAGACACTGGAATAAGAGAAGAGCTTACAACTATTGTCATGGTCCGGACTAAGGAGAGCTGATTAGTGCTGGTTGGTTGGAAGGGGGATATAGAGAGGTGGGAAATTGCACACTTGTGAGATATTCAGAGGAGGAGTACAGAAACCAAGGAGTTTCTTAGGTGTTTTCATATGCATTCTCATTGAAATCCCAAGTTATTGTAAGATAGATGTCATATCATTTAAGATCTGTAAAAATGGAAGCTTAAACTGAAAAACAGAAGCCCAGAGTATTAGCAATGTATCAGACCTTGTATCAAAATTCTTCTGTATGAATTGAAAATCAACCAAATGCCAAATAATGGTGCATATAACCTTTAAATTAAATGCATAACATTTTAATAAACTATTTTTTAGTATCGTATCCTTGTTACTAGAAACATGCTAATTCTTAGTACTGACACTGTTTTGAAAACCTCATCGTTTCCTTCTTTGTTTTCAAAGTGTCACTGACAATTTGAAATTGTATATAATACAGATATTCTCCTGACTTTCCTATTCCTAGTCTATGATTGTACTTTGTTCATAATATTTTTGCTTTATTTTTTTTTCTTTTTAACTTTTCAAGCTTGAATATCTATAGCATGTATATATCAGCAGTCTAGATATTTTGGCATACTTTATTTATTTATATTTATGTATAATGTACTCACTCAGTCGTGTCTGACTCCTTGTAACCCCATGGACTATTCTCCAGGCCAGAAAACTAGAGTGGGTAGCCTATCCCTTCTCCAGGGGATCTTCCTGACCCAGGAATTTAACCAGGTCTCCTGTATTGCACTCCAGTATCCTTGCCTGGAAAATCCCATGGATGGAGGAGCCTGGAAGGCTGCAGTCCATGGGGTCGCTGAGGGTTGGGCACGACTGAGCGACTTCATTTTCACTTTTCACTTTCATGCATTGGAGAAGGAAATGGCAACCTACTCCAGTGTTCTTGCCTAGAGAATCCCAGGGACAGGGGAGCCTGATGGGCTGCCGTCTCTGGGGTTGCACAGAGTCGGACGTGACTGAAGCGACTTAGCTCCAGCAGCAGCAGCCTGCATTGCAGGAGGATTCACCAGCTGAGATACCAGGGAAGCCCTATATACTATATTTATTTATCTATCTATCCATCCATTCTTCCTTCTACCCCTCCTTCCTTCCTTCCCTCCCTCACTGTGGCTCAGATGGTAAAGAATCTACCTGCAATGCAGGAGGCCAGGGTTCAATCCCTAAGTTGAGAAGATCCCCTGGAGATGGGAATGGCCACCTACTCCATTACACATGCCTGGAGAATTCTATGGACAGAGGAGCCTATCGCAAAGAGTGGGACTCAGCTGAGCAACGAACACTTTTCTTTATTTTAAAAGATGATCTAGTCTTGCTAGTACTAAAACAAAATCAAATGAGTTTTAAACTTAAAAACATAAGACATATTAAAGATAGTCCTTAAAAAACAGATAAACTATATTGCCAGATCATTACAGTTGGAGTCACAACCCTACCTTCTTTTGTGTCTGTTATTCAGTAAGTTATGCATCTACCTGACCTCGGACGCAGGGTGTCTCCTCTCGGCCGCCCCTGACATCGGACACAGGGTAGCTCCTCAGGGGCAGCCAGGAGAAGCCACCTTATGCCCGAGGCCAGGGGCGGCAGCTGGGAGGAGCCACCTCGAGCCCAAGGTCAGGGGCAGTGACCCTGAGGAGCCACCCACGCCCAAGGCCAGGGCACACAGCCCAGAGGAGCAACCTGAGGAGTGGTGGCTGCGCAGGCACAGGAGGGCCTAGAGGAGCTATCCCACGTTGAAGGTCAGGAACAGTGGCGGTAAGGAGATACCCCTCATCCAAGGTAAGGAACAGCGGCTGTGCTTGGCTGGAGCAGCCGCAAAGAGATACCCCCACATCAAGGTAAGAGAATTCAAGTAAGATGGTAGGTGTTGCAAGAGGGCATCAGAGGGCAGACACACTGAAACTATAATCACAGAAAACTAGTCAATCTAATCACCCTAGGACCACAGCCTTGCCTAACTCAATGAAATCAAGCCATGCCTGCGGGGCAACCCAAGATGGGCGGGTCATGGTGGAGAGGTCTGACAGAACATGGTCCCTGGAGAAGGGAATGGCAAGCCACTTCAGTATTCTTGTGTTGAGAACCCCATGAACAGTATGAAAAGGCAATATGATAGGATACCAAAAGAGGAACTCCTCAGGTTATTAGGTGCCCAATATGCTACTGGAGATCAAAGGAGAAATAACTACAGAAAGAATGAAGGGATGGAGCCAAAGCAAAAACAATACCCAGCTGTGGATGTGACTGGTGATAGAAGCAAGATCCGATGCTATAAAGAGCAATATTGGAATGTCAGCTCCATGAATCAAGGCAAATTGGAACTGGTCAAACAAGAGATGGCAAGGGTGAATGTCGACATTCTAGGAATCAGCGAACTAAAATGGACTGGAATGGGTGAATTTAACTCAGATGACCATTATATCTATACTGAGGGCAGGAATCCCTCAAAAGAAATGGAGTAGCCATCATGGTCAACAAAAGAGTCCAAAATGCAGTACTTGGATACAATCTCAAAAATGACAGAATGATCTCTGTTCGTCTCCAGGCAAACCATTCAATATCAGAGTAATCCAAGTCTATGCCCCAACCAGTAATGCTGAAGAAGCTGAAGTTGAACGGTTCTATGAAGACCTACAAGACCTTTTAGAACCCTTACTCCAACTTCTACAGCAGTCAGTTCAGGACTTATTCATTGAATGCCAAGTCTCCTATTTTTTGGCACCCACTTCCAAAGCATAACCAGCCAGAGGAAGGGAAATAAGTTTCCCAAACCAATCACATACGATGATCTACTTCCCACATGCAATCAATGTCCAATCCAAGCATACTTGAAGTCTTCATTTTTTAATGTGTGACTTTCCCACTGCACTTTTTTGTCTTTTAAGTTTCTGCCAAATAGAAGTGGGAGTGATTGATTGATTTAGCTTCATGTATTTACACAAGTTTTATTTTGGGAAACATCACCTGTGAAAGAATAAGAGGCAGTGTTGGGAGAAGGATTAAGGAGGAGGGGTCTACCATTTAGAACTAACACCCAAAAAAGATGTCCTTTTCATTATAGGGGACTGGAATGCAAAAGTAGGAAGTCAAGAAACACCTGGAGTAACAGGCAAATTTGGCCTTGGAATATGGAATGAAGCAGGGCAAAGGCTAATAGAATTTTGCCAAGAGAACGCACTGGTCATAGCAAACACCCTCTTCCAACAACACAAGACAAGACTCTACACATGGCCATCACCAGATGGTCAACACCAAAATCAGACTGATTATATTCTTTGTGGCCAAAGATGGAGAAGCTCTATACAGTCAACAAAAACAAGACCGGGAGCTGACTGTGGCTCAGATCATGAACTCCTTATTACCAAATTCAGACTTAAATTGAAGAAAGTAGGGAAAACCATTAAACCATTCAGGTATGACCTAAGTCAAATCCCTCATGATTATACAGTGGAAGTGAGAAATAGATTTAAGGGACTAGATCTGATAGATAGAGCGCCTGATGAACTATGGATGGAGGTTTGTGACATTGTACACGGGACAGGGAACAAGACCATCCCCATGGAAAAGAAATGCAAAAAAGCAAAATGGCTGTCTGGGAAAGACTTACAACTAGCTATGAAAAGAAGAGAAGCAAAAAGCAAAGGAAGAAAGGAAAGATATAAGTATCTAAATGCAGAGTTTCAAAGAATAGCAAGGAGAGATAAGAAAGCCTTCCTCAGAGATCAGTGCAAAGTAATAGAGGAAAACAACAGAATGGGAAAGACTAGAGATCTTGAGGAGAGTGAAAAAGTTGGCTTAAAGCTCAACATTCAGAAAACTAAGATCATGACATCTGGTCCCATAACTTCACAGGAAATAGATGGGGAAACAGTGTCAGACTTTATTTTTGGGGCTCCCAGGGCACTAAGCGCAGGCGGCAGTGGCCGCGCCCAGCGCACTAAGGGCAGCTGAGAGCTACCCCAAGTCCGAGGTCAGGGACAGCAGCCTAGAGTGCCAGGCTGCAAAGGTGCAGGAACAGCTGAGAGGAGCTACCCCGCGTCTGAGGTCAGGGGCAGCGGCCGGGAGGAGCAACCTCATGCCCAAGGCCAGGGCAGTGACCAGGAGGAGCAACCCCAGCCCAAGGAGTGGTGGCTGCCCAGGCACAGGAGGAGCCATCCCAAATGAAGGTCAGGAAGAGCAGTGGGAGGAGATACCCCTAATCCAAGGTAAGGAGCAGTGGCTGTGCTTTTCTGGAGCAGCTGTGAAGAGATACCCCCCGCCCAAGGTAAGAGAAACCCAAGTAGAATGGTAGGTGTGCAAGAGGGCATTAGAGGGCAGACACACTGAAAACATACTCACAGAAATCTAGTCAATCTAATCACACTAGGACCACAGCCTTGTCTAACTCAATGAAACTAAGCCATGCCCTGTGGGGCCACCCAAGATGGGCGGGTATGGTGGAGAGGTCTGACAGAATGTGGTCCACTGGAGAAGGGAATGGCAAACCACTTCAGTATTCTTGCCTTGAGAACTCCATGAACAGTATGATAAGGCAAATGACAGGATACTGAAAGAGGAACTGCCCAGGTCAATAGGTGCCCAATATGCTACTGGAGGTCAGTGGAGAAATAAATCCAGAAAGAATGAAGGGATGGTGCCAAGCAAAAACAATACTGTGGACGTGACTGGTGATAGAAGCAAGGTCCGATGCTGTAAAGAGCAATATTGCATAGGAACCTGGAATGTCAGGTCTATGAATCAAGGCAAATTGGAAGTGGTCAAACGAGATGGCAAGAGTGTATGTTGACATTCTAGGAATCAGCGAACTAAAATGGACTGGAATGGGTGAATTTAACTCAGATGACCATTATATCTACTACTGTGGGTAGTAGTAGATATAATCCAATCCCTCAGAAGAAATGGAGTAGCCATCATGGTCAACAGAGAGTCCAAAATGCAGTACTTGGATGTAATCTCAAAAATGACAGAATAATCTCTGTTTCCAAGGCAAACCATTCAATACCACAGTAATCCAAGTCTATGTCACAACCAGTAACACTGAAGAAGCTGAAGTTGAACGGATCTATGAAGACCTACAAGACCTTTTAGAACTAACACCCCAAAAAAGATGTCCTTTTCATTATAGGGGACTGGAATGCAAAAGTAGGAAGTCAAGAAACACCTGGAGTAACAGGAAAATTTGGCCTTGGAATACAGAATGAAGCAGGGCAAAGACTAATAGAGTTTTGCCTAGATAATACACTGGTCATCGCAAACACCCTCTTCCAACAACACAAGACAAGACTCTACACATGGACATCACCAGATGGTCAACACCAAAATCAGATTGATTATATTCTTTGCAGCCAAAAATGGAGAAGCTCTAGACCGTCAACAAAAACAAGACCAGGAGCTGACTGTGGCTCAGATCATAAACTCCTTATTGCCATATTCAGACTCAAATTGAAGCAAGTAGGGAAAACCACTAGACCATTCAGGTATGACCTAAATCAAATCCCTTATGATTGTGCAGTGGAAGTGAGAAATAGATTTAAGGGACTAGATCTGATAGATGGAGTGTCTGATGAACTATGGAATGAGATTTGTGACATTGTACAGGAGCCAGGGATCAAGACCATCCCCATGGAAAAGAAATGCAAAAAAGCAAAATGGCTGTCTGGGGAGGCCTTACAAATAGCTGTGAAAAGAAGAGAAGTGAAAACCAAAGGAGAAAAGTAAAGATATAAGCATCTGAATGCAGAGTTCCAAAGAATAGCAAGAAGAGATAAGAAAGCCTTCCTCAGGAACCAATGCAAAGAAATAGAGGAAAAGAACAGAATGGGAAAGACTAGAGATCTCTTCGAGAAAATTAGAGATATCAAGGGAAAGTTTCATGCAAAGATGGGCTCAATAAAGGACAGAAATTGTATGGACCTAACAGAAGCAGAAGATATTAAGAAGAGGTGGCAAGAATACACAGAAGAACTGTACATAAAGGATCTTCACAACCCAGATAATCACGATGGTGTGATCACTCATTTAGAACCAGACATCTTGGAATGTGAAGTCAAGTGGGCCTTTGAAAGCATCACTACGAACACAGCTAGTGGAGGTGATGGAATTCCAGTGGAGCTATTTCAAATCCTGAAAGATGATGCTGTCAAAGTGCTGCACTCAATATGCCAAAATTTGGAAAACTCAGCAATAGCCACACAACTGAAAAAGGTCAGTTTTCATTCCAATCCCAAAGAAAGGCAATGCCAAACAATGCTCAAACTACCGCACAATTGCACTCATCTCACACGCTAGTAAAGTAGTGCTCAAAATTCCCCAAGCCAGGCTTCAGCAATACATGAACCGTGAACTCCCTGATGTTTAATCTGGTTTTAGAAAAGGCAGAGGAACCAGAGATCAAATTGCCAACATCCTCTGGATCATGGAAAAAGCAAGAGAGTTCCAGAAAAACATCTATTTCTGCTTTATTGACTATGCCAAAACCTTTGGCTGTGTGGATCACAATCAATTGTGGAAAATTCTCAAAGAGATGGGAATACCAGACCACCTCACCTGCCTCTTGAGAAATCTGTATGGAAGCCAGGAAGCAGCAGTTAAAACTGGACATGGAACAACAGACTGGTTCCAAATAGGAAAAGGAGTACGTCAAGGCTGTATATTGTCACCCTGCTTATTTAACTTCTATGCAGAGTACATCATGATAAACGCTGGGCTGTAAGAAACACAAGCTGGAATCAAGATTGCCGGGAGAAATATCAATAACCTCAGATATGCAGATGGCACCACCCTTATGGCAGAAAGTGAAGAGGAACTAAAAAGCCTCTTGATGAAAGTGAAAGAGGAGAGTGAAAAAGTTGGCTTAAAGCTCAGCATTCAGAAAACTAAGATCATGGCCTCCAGTCCCATCACTCCATGGGAAATAGATGGAGAAACAGTGGAAACAGTGTCAGACTTTACTTTTGGGGGCTCCAAAATCACTGCAGATGGTGACTGCAGCCATGAAATTAAAAGACACTTACTCCTTGGAAGGAAAGTTATGACCAATCTAGATAGCATATTGAAAAGCAGAGACATTACTTTGCCAACAAAGGTCCGTCTAGTCAAGGCTATGGTTTTTCCAGTGGTCATGTACGGATGTGAGAGTTGGACTGTAAAAAAAGGTTGAGTGCTGAAGAATTGATGCTTTTGAAGTGTGGTGGTGTAGAAGACTCTTGAGAGTCCCTTGGACTGCAAGGAGATCCACCCAGTCCATTCTAAAGGAGATCAGTCCTGGGTGTTCTTTGGAAGGATTGTTGCTAAAGCTGAAACTCTAGTACTCTGGCCACCTCATGCAAAGAGTTGACTCATTAGAAAAGACTCTGATGCTGGGGCGGATTGGGGGCAGGAGGAGAAGGGGAAGACTGAGGATGAGATGGCTGGATGACATCACTGACTCAATGGATGTGAGTTTGAGTGATCTCTGGGATTTGGTGATGGACAGGGAGGCCTGGTGTGCTGTGATTCATGGGGTTGCAAAGAGTTGGACACGACTGAGCTACCGAACTGAACTGAATTGAACTACCTTCTTAAAATCCTTTACATGTAAAGGAGACTGGGATAGGTGGGCAGCGGCATTTTGCAGAATCCAGCAAGACTCTCCTACAGAGTTTGAAGATGCTTTGTTCCTTGCCAGGCCCAAGGGAACCTTTCCTAGCTAAGAGAGGGAAAGAAAGAGAGTCTCTTACTGAGATGTGAAGAAAGGAGTTATGATTTAGTCCAGAATATAACTCTTATAAAACATGTAATGTTAGGCAACTACCTAATTAGCTTCCTATGATTTCTATACCTGCTGACTCCTACTGAAGTCCCTGTCCTTTTATATATTTTGAATACAAGTTATTTATTATATACAAAGTTTAAAAATATTTTCTCTCAATCTGTGACTTGTCTTTCATTCTAGTAAGAATATCTTTTACAGAGCCAATTGTTAAAATTTTCATAAAGTCTAATTTAGCATTTTCTTTTATATTTCATGCTCTTTGTGTACCATTTCATTTCTTTCAACTGCAAATGTCATTCCACTCAATATTGCCTCAAAGTTCATTGATACTCTCTTCACTTTGTTCAGTCACTTTTCATGGGGTGATACTTAGAATAGTTCCACTTATTAATTCTTCAAATTCATTATGTTGTTTTTCAATTCTTTAGCTAAAACTTGAGGGGATCTCTCCATAGAACTCCAGAAATCTCTCAGGCATTTTGTCTGAGAAATTCTAACCTCTTTGCATTCCCCAAACACTCCGCTTTGTCTCTGCAATATATATAGATCAGTGGCCTCTGGATTGTCCATCTCTGCACTGTGGCTGCATTCTGAAGAAGTCCTAGCATTAACCTTGTTTACTTCTTTTTCTCACATATTACTTTCTTGGGTTAGCTAGCCCAATGACTGACAACTCATTTCATGTATTTTGTTGAGTTGTCTAATATTTTAAAGCCAAAGGATATGTCAGATTCCTATTATTACATAATGGAAGAAGTGGGATTCCTAGGAACTTTCTTAATGTGGCCAGATATCGTGCTAGTCTTCTTCCTTTCTCATTAACCAATTACTGTTTTTCTTTAACTTTTAAATTATTTGATTGTTTTCATATAGCCATGGGCAAAGTACCACTAATTCAACTTTGTATATTAATTTTGCATCAATGAATGATGTTCTAGTTATTTATTTTTATCTTTTATTTCAGTAAGTTAAAAACTTATTTATTTTTATTAACAGTTTTAAATAATTTTATTTTGATAGTCTTTTTGCTAATAGTTTTATTTTGACTATGTATAGTCCTTTTCTGATCACTTAATTAAAAAAATTCTATTTGAGAAATTTTATTTTATTTATTTCATCATACTGTAATAAATTTAAACACTTTATAACATTGCTACGTTATGTAATGGCTAACAGATTTGACAGAATTTACAAATGGAGAAAATAAACATGGTATTTTGGGGAATTATTTTAAATATATATCATTTTTTCTGATTGTAGTTGTACATGTGACAGTGTAAATACTGCTTAAATTATTATTCATACATAAAATATTGTGGTGACAATGGTGACAGAAAGAGTGATCAGAGTCAATATAACAATTATTCCTTTGTGCTTAAAAAACTTCAAAATTTCTTCCTGTTGACATGTAATCCAACATATATATTACTTTAATTTATTCAAAAGAGTAGAAACTAAATTAACTGTCCTAGAAATTACTGCCTGGGTTGATGCCAACTGTCCCTTTAACAGTATTTATTCCTGATATGGAGAGAAGAATATAAAGATTATCTCAAAAAAATGAGAATAAATTTTTAATTTTTTTCATATTTTATTTACCTCCTATAAGAAGTTATTTTATCTATTTAAATCTTATTCTATTTGCAGTGTATATTAACATTCTTTGCACTGTATTAGTCTATACCCAAGGCAATAAGGCAGATTTGTTAAAATCATGGTTTCTTTGGATTCTGTACTCACAGAGCAGAAAAAAATAAGGATAATAATGTATTGATACTTCTATGAGGTGAAGACTCAATAAAAAGTGCCATGTATTTTGTAAATGAATTCATTCTGTTAGTATGTATTATGAACCTACTGTGTACCAGATACAGTAGTGAACAGAAGAGAAACAGTAAGCATCTTTTCTAAAAAGCTTAAATTCTGGTTGAAAAAGTGGTCAAAAATAGTACATATAAATAATATAATATACTAGAATATAAATTTTATTTGCCACCATTAATGTAAGAGACTTTCTTCAGTTCAGTTCAGTTCAGTTCAGTCACTCAGTCATGTCTGACTGTTCGTGACCCCATGTATCACAGCACACCAGGCCTCCCTGTCCATCACCAAATCCCGGACTGTGCCCAAACTCATGTCCATCGAGTCGGTGATGCCATTCAGCCATCTCATCCTCTGTCGTCCCCTTCTCCTCCTGCCCTCAATCCCTCCCAGCATCAGAGTC
Organism: Capra hircus; assembly: GCF_001704415.2. NCBI lineage: Eukaryota > Metazoa > Chordata > Mammalia > Artiodactyla > Bovidae > Capra > Capra hircus. The sequence continues at coordinate 28,442,717 of NC_030813.1, forward strand.
TTTTCTAATGAGTCAGTTCTTCACAAGAGGCGGCCAAAGTACTGGAGTTTCAGCTTCGGCATCAGTCCTTCCAATGAACACCCAGGACTGATCTCCTTTAGAATGGACTGGGTGGATCTCCTTTCAGTCCAAGGGACTCTCAAGAGTCTTCTCCAACACCACAGTTCAAAAGCATCAATTTTTCAGCGCTCAACTTTCTTCACAGTCCAGCTCTCACATCCATACATGACCACTGGGAAAACAAAGCCTTGACTAGATGGACCTTAGTCGGCAAAATGATGTCTCTGCTTTTCAATATGCTATTTAGATTGGTCATAACTTTCCTTCCAAGGAGTAAGTGTCTTTTAATTTCATGGCTGCAGTCACCATCTGCAGTGATTTTGGCCGCCCCCCCCCCCAACCAGAATAAAGTCTGACACTGTTTCCACTGTTTCCCCATCTATTTCCCATGGAGTGATGGGACCAGATGCCATGATCTTCGTTTTCTGAATGTTGAGCTTTAAGCCAACTTTTTCACTCTCCTCTTTCACTCTCTTCAAGAGGCTTTGTAGTTCCTCTTCACTTTCTTCCATAAAGGTGGTGTCATCTGCATATCTGAGGTTATTGATATTTCTCCCAGCAATCTTGATTCCAGCTTGTGTTTCTTCCAGTCCAGTGTTTCTCATGATGTACTCTGCATAGAAGTTAAATAAGCAGGGTGACAATATACAGCCTTGACGTACTCCTTTTCCTATTTGGAACCAGTCTGTTGTTCCATGTCCAGTTCTCACTGCTGCTTCCTGACCTGCATATAGGTTTCTCAAGAGGCAGGTCAGGTAGTCTGGTATTCCCATCTCTTGAAGAATTTTTCACAGCTGATTGTGATCTACACAGTCAAAGGCTTTGACATAGTCAATAAAGCAGAAATAGATGTTTTCCTGGAACTCTCTTGCTTTTTCCATGATCCAGAGGATGTTGGCAATTTGATCTCTGGTTCCTCTGCCTTTTCTAAAACCAGCTTGAACATCTGGAAGTTCATGGTTCACATACTGCTGAATCCTGGCTTGGAGAATTTTGAGCATTACTTTACTAGCATGTGAGATGAGTGCAATTGTGCGGTAGTTTGAGGATTGTTTGGCATTTCCTTTCTTTGGAATTGGAATTGGAATGAAAACTGACCTTTACCAGTCCTGTGGCCACTGCTGAGTTTTCCAAATTTGCTGGCATATTGAGTGCAGCACTTTCACAGCATCATCCTCAGGATTTGAAATAGCTCCACTGGAATTCCATCACCTCCACTAGCTTTGTTCATAGTGATGCCTTCTAAGGCCTACTTGACTTCATATTCCAGGATGTCTGGCTCTAGGTAAGTGATCATACCATCGTGGTTATCTTGGTCGTGAAGCTCTTTTTTGCACAGTTCTTCTGTGTATTCTTGCCACATCTTCTTAATATCTTCTGCTTCTGTTAGGTCCATACAACTTCTGTCCTTTATTGAGACCATCTTTGCATGAAATTTTCTCTTGGTATCTCTAATTTTCTTGAAGAGATCTCTAGTCTTTCCCTTTTTGTTCTTTTCCTCCATTTCTTTGCATTGGTTCCTGAGGAAGGCTTTCTTATCTCTTCTTGCTTATTCTTTGAAAGTCTGCATTCAGATGCTTATATCTTTCCCTTTTTCCTTTGCTTTTTTCTTCTCTTCTTTTTATAGCTAGTTGTAAGTCTTCCCCAGATAGCCATTTTGCTTTTTTGCATTTCTTTTCCATGGGGATGGTCTTGATTCCTGTCTCGTATACAATGTCACGAACCTCATTCCATAGTTCATCAGGCACTCTATCTATCAGATCTAGTCCCTTAAATCTATTTCTCACTTCCACTGTATAATCGTAAGGGATTTGATTTAGGTCATACCTGAATGGTCTAGTGGTTTTCCCTACTTTCTTCAGTTTAAGTCAGAATTTGGCAATAAGGAGTTCATGATCTGAGCCACAGTCAGCTCCTTGTCTTGTTTTTGTTGACTGTCTACAGCTTCTCCATCTTTGGCTGCAAAGATTATAATCAGTCTGATTTTGGTGTTGACCATCTGTTAATGTCCATATGTAGAGTCTTCTCTTGTGTTGTTGGAAGAGAGTTTTTGCTATGACCAGTGCATTCTCTTGGTAAAATTCTATTAGCCTTTGCCCTGCTTCATTCCACATTCCAAGGCCAAATTTGCCTGTTACTCCAGGTGTTTCTTGACTTCCTACTTTTGCATTCCAGTCCCCTATAATGAAAAGGACATCTTTTTTTGGGTGTTAGTTCTAAAAGGTCTTGTAGGTCTTCATAGATCCGTTCAACTTCAGCTTCTTCAGTGTTACTGGTTGGAGCTTAGACTTGGATTACTGTGATATTGAATGGTTTGCCTTGGAAACGAACAGAAATCATTCTGTCATTTTTGAGATTGCATCCAAGTACGGCATTTCAGACTCTTTTGTTGACCATGATGGCTACTCCATTTCTTCTAAGTGATTCCTTCCCACAGTAGTAGATATAATGGTCATCTGAGTTAAATTCACCCATTCCAGTCCATTTTAGTTCGCTGATTCCTGGAATGTCGACGTTCACTCTTGCCATCTCTTGTTTGACCAGTTCCAATTTGCCTTGATTCATAGACCTGACATTCCAGGTTCCTGTTCAATATTGCTTTTTACAGCATTGGACCTTGCTTCTATCACCAGTCACGTCCACAGCTGGGTATTGTTTTTGCTTTGGCTCCATCCCTTCATTCTTTCTGGATTTATTTCTCCACTGACCTCCAGTAGCATACTGGGCATCTATTGACCTGGGGAGTTCCTCGTTCATTATCCTATCATTTTGCCTTTTCATACTGTTCATGGAGTTCTCAAGGCAAGAATACTGAAACATTCCAGGTTCCTATGCAATATTGCTCTTTACAGCGTCAGACCTTGCTTCTATCACCAGTCACGTCCACAGCTGGGTATTGTTTTTGCTTTGGCTCCATCCCTTCATTCTTTCTGGATTTATTTCTCCACTGATCTCCAGTAGCATATTGGGCACCTATTGACCTGGGGAGTTCCTCTTTCAGTATCCTATCATTTTGCCTTTTCATACTGTTCATGGAGTTCTCAAGGCAAGAATACTGAAGTGGTTTGCCATTCCCTTCTCCAGTGGACCACATTCTGTCAGACCTCTCCACCATGACCCACCTGTCTTGGGTGGCCCCACAGGGCATGGCTTAATTTCATTCAGTTAGACAAGGCTGTGGTCCGTGTAATTAGATTTACTATAGTTTTCTGTGAGTATGGTTTCAGTGTGTCTGCCCTCTGATGCCCTCTTGCAAAACCTACCGTCTTACTTGGGTTTCTCTTACCTTGGACTTGAGGTATCTCTTCACGGCTGTTCTTTAGTTAGCTAATGATAAATGTCAAGTTAAGCAAATATGGCTGCTGCCTAAGAGAGCTGAAGTTGCTTATACTCCTACTAGACAGTTTTAGCTGGACATAATGTCAAACATTGCTGTTGATACTTTGCCTGAGGGGGAATCTGTACTGTCCTTTTAAGACTCATTGAATTAGACTCACTACATTGAAAATTTGACCTATTCTCACCAACAGTTGGGAGTGTTCTCTATCCACCAGTTCACCAGGAAAGAGTAAAATATTTCATCATTAAAATAAACTGTTGGTTGCAATTGTATTTAAAATATTTCTCCAGACTGTAGACTCCCATCCTGTGATTACTTAATCCTATGGCAGAAGTTCTATCATGACCTTTAAACTTACATTTCTCTTTCCTGATTTTTTTCACAGTATAACATTTCATCTCTATTTTTGCCTCTTTCTTAATGCTCAAGTTTTGCTTTTTACTTTCTATATATACTTAGATAATTAGAATAGTATGATGTGGTTTCTATGTAATTTTGACAAGGTAGTAAAAGGAATATAGCTACATACTTATAATTATGCTATAGATTTTGCATGGCTTTGTTTTATTTTGGGTGGCATATCTTACATGTAACTGTTCCTTATTTTTCATTAACAACAATCTCTTATGCACACACGTATGCTCAGTCTTTAAGAACAGAGATAAAATCATGAAAATAAATATATTCAATGAGCTACCTAAATCATGTGGACATTTTCAGTGCCTAACAAATTCCAGCTAGTTTGTTGCCTTAAACCCCTTTAAAATTCTTAGTATAAAAGTTTCCTCTATGAATAGTAGCAACTGTATGTCCTAGATTTCTGAGGACAATTTTGATTTCAAAGAGTTCTATTTTCAGAAGAACTCTCAGGCTCTTCTGTCCTAGTTTTTCATTTAGAAAATATGATAATCATTCATACAAAATTAGGTTAGTAAATGTGCATCAGGTGTTATGTGAGATAGGGACTCAGTGTAAGATGTGATTATTATCATTTGTAAACTAGAGCATAGAACAATAAACATAATATTTTAAGCATATTTTTCTAAAAGTGTTTTTTGAATCCCCATAATATAGAAAACTAAATGTTTGAGAAAAAATATATATCTCTAATACCAGCACTGTTTCCAATGAGACATAGTTCTCCATATTCTCATGTTATATAATAATCACCCACTATTTATATTTTTTAATTGGAGGATAATTGCAATGTTATCTTGATTTCTGCCTCCCTGTCTTTGTATGTTTCTAAATAGCATAGGTAATGATCAAATAATTCTGCAAATATATATAATAAGTTGTATTTTTAATAACAATCATTATTTATATTTTACCAGTTCATATATGAATATTAATGAATACATATGGTGTCATAGGAAAATATGTACATTTTATTTCAATAAATTTTAAGCAAGCACAGAATATAATATTATCTAGCATATTGCTGAGAACTTATGACAAGTGAAATAGGTACTTGAAATTGCATAATTTTATTATAGTCAGTGGTTATGATGTTTTGTTTTATGTGTCAGACTGGTTAGACTATAATATCAGTTATTTAACTAAACAGAAATCTCTGTGTTAATGTAAACCTCATCTACTTTGTAGATGTGATTAGCATCTACAATCAGTTGACTTTAAGTAAAGATTTCTCTTGATAATGTATTGGGCATCATTAAATCGTTTGAAAGTCTTAAGGAAAAAACTAAAGTTTCCTGGGGGAAAGAAAATTATATCTCAAGATTGTTTAAGATGAGAATAAATTCTTGATTGAGTTTCTAACCTGCCAGCCTGGTGACAGCTTCCTGATTCGTCATCCCCCACATGACGAATTCATGTGAGCCAATTCGTTAAAATAAGTACATCTCCGTTTCTGTCTCCCTCTCTCACCATTCCTCTCCCTCCTCCCATTTCCCCTTTTCTTCCTCTCCCTCTTGTTATCCTCCAGCTGTTGGTTCTATCTTTCTGTAGAACCTTAAGCTATAAAGTGGCTATTAGTATAGGTATCAGAAAGAACTTATGAAATAAAATTATCGTTTGTTTATAAAAAGAATATAGATTATTTGGCAGACTTCCACAATAATTAAAAAGGCTTATATATGTGTGTATATATATGTGTGTGTGTATATATATATATATATATATATTTAGTTTACAGAGAATTTATGAAAGTCCTATATTCATATGGTTAATCATGCATTCATGCATGCTAAGTCACTTCAGTCATGTCTGACTCTTTGAGACATTATGGACCGTAGCCCATCAGGTTCTTCTGTCCATGGGATTCTCCAGGCAAGAATACTAGAGAGGGTTGTTGTTTCCTCCTCCAGGGGATCTTCCCAACCCAGTGATCGAACCTGGATCTCTTTAAGTCTACTGCATTAGCAGGCAGATTCTTTACCACTAACACCAACTGGAAAGCTCCAATTATTCATATAGATATGTTTCTATTTTTTAAATTAGATAGGGATTTTTTTTCTCAGCAACATAACAGGTGAAGATAATTAGTATGAATACTGTAAAAGTAAATACAGTTCACCTATACCATCCTCATGCACCAGTAAGAAGAGGGAACGAGATGTCAGAAAGCAGATGAATAAGCTTATGTGTCCTGACTTGCAACAATGGGACAAATCTTAGTGTTAAGACAAGATGGGTCATTATAATGAGGGGAAAGTTCAAAGCCCTACTCTATCTTCAGTTTGTACCTATTGGATATTTGCAGGCATGGTGACCTTATGTGAAAACAAGGACAAGCAACAGTGGTTTCTACACTGAGTGTGAAATCTGCACATTAATCAGCAATAGCTCCTTCGTGGTTAAGCTGTATTCCCTAGGCTGCTTGTTTGGGGCAGTGAGAAAACCAGTTCTCACACTCATGAGTCTCTTTGAGCTCCCTAAGGATCCAGAAGTCCTTGATCTTCCCTGGAGGATGCAGAAGATAGTTAAATAAAGTCTGCAGAAGATAGTTAAATAAAGTCAGCAATTCTGCTATTAGGACCAAGAGGGCAAAGCAACTGCACAATAAAATTATGAAATGGACAGCCTGAGCCAGAGGAAAGATGTAGAAGTATCAACTATTTGGGGACATTGTAATACCAGAAGAAAAAATGCAGGGTAACTCTCCATAAAGACCAGTGAAAAAGAAGATTGGCATGAACACATTTACATATAGCTGAGGCATCAACTACCCACAGCCACTATATCATACAAGATACTCTTTTCCCTGTATATATGATGAAGCCTCCAGAAAGAGCAATTTCATTTACCTGAAAGACATTGAGTTCCCTAGAAGATATTTTAAACCAAAAGAGAAGAAAATTTATTAATAAAAGGAATAAATTACAATCTATTCTTCACATGTGTTCTCAGTGGAGTTCATGAGAAAAATGAGAGCTTTTTCATAAAACAAAGAAGCTTTGTTTTCTTGCATATCTGAAAACTAGTGTATTAAATATAAATTTCATTAAAATGTTTATAGTGAAATGATTATTTAGACTCTCATTAAAGAGCCAATTCCTTACTATCTGACATATTTTAATTGTTTCACAAGGGGTAAAAAAAAAGCATTTGTTAAGTTGCACGTTGATAACTCTTCAGAAATTAAACTCTGTCAATACATACTTAACATTTTTATTTGAATGTAAAGCATAAGAGATATTGATAAACTCACTCTGTGATAACCTGTGTTTTTTTTCTATTTTGTAATATATCCCACAACTTTATATGATGAGAATTTTCATGAACTCATGAAAAGTTCAAATTTCATAAATCAGCTTATTAAGTAGTCTAAGATATTTTTCTTTAATCCTTCAGTTGCAAGGAAAAATAGTCTGCCCTTTCAGTTCAGTTCAGTTCAGTCGCTCAGTCGTGTCCGACTCTTTGCGACCCCATGAATCGCAGCATGCCAGGCCTCCCTGTCCATCACCAACTCCCGGAGTTCACTCAGACTCACGTCCATTGAGTCAGTGATACCATCCAGCCATCTCATCCTCTGTCGTCCCCTTCTCCTCCTGCCCCCAATCCCTCCCAGCATCAGAGTGTCTTCCAATGAGTCAACTCTTTGCATGAGGTGGCCAAAGTACTGGAGTTTCAGCTTTAGCATCATTTCTTCCAAAGTAATCCCAGGGCTGATCTCCTTCAGAATGGACTGGTTGGATCTCCTTGCAGTCCAAGGGACTCTCAAGAGTCTTCTCCAATACCACAGTTCAAAAGTGTCTGCCCTTTACTCAAGTGATTTTAACTGATTGTTTAAAAAGGCAGTGTTTGAATTTTCTCTTATGTGCTATAGGATATTTGGTGGCAGACATTATAATTCGAGGCCTCAAGGTTCTATGAATGATTTTTTCTGTCATGATTATAGTAGCAAAAGATATTATAAATTTGACTTTTCTATGAAGAACCGATGCTTTAAAATACAGTTTGTCATCCATAGCTTCAGGTTTCAGCAGACTACATCTATTCACTGTACTGGATTAAATCTGGACAGAGGACTAAATCTGTTCACTGTACCAAGCTATTTTAAGTAAGGAACTTACATAAGAGGCATCCTTGGATTTTTGTATCTGTGGAAACTCCTGGAATCAATCCCTTGCAGATACCAAGAGGTGAGTGTAACTAACTTCTTGAGTAGCTAACATACTATTTAAGAACAGCAGATTTACTGTTAAAAAAGTGAGAATGAGAGAAACTAAATATTATCACCAACTTTCAGGTTTGAAAAGAAAATTCTAAATTGAGTACCAATACATAAAAATTGCAAAGTTGCATTCTTTTATGAGAATACCTATACACACATATAATCACAAACTTATAGTCTTTACTAATAGTTAACAATCACAACTGAACTAAACAATCACAAGAATTTGCTGAGGAACAAGGCTCTGGTTTTTCCTGTGGTCATGTATGGATGTGAGAGTTGGACTGTGAAGAAAGCTGAGAGCCAAAGAATTGATGCTTTTGAAGTGTGGTGTTGGAGAATACTCTTGAGAGTCCCTTGGACTGCAAGGAGATCCAACCAGTCCATTCTGAAGGAGATCAGCCCTGGGATTTCTTTGGAAGGACTGATGCTGAAGCTGAAACTCCGGTACTTTGGCCACCTCATGCGAAGAGTTGACTCATTGGAAAAGACTCTGATGCTGGGAGGGATTGGGGGCAGGAGGAGAAGGGGATGACAGAGGATGAGATGGCTGGATGGCATCACTGACTCAATGGACGTGAATCTGAGTGAACTCCGGGAGTTGGTGACGGACAGGGAGGCCTGGCGTGCTGCGATTCATGGGGTCACAAAGAGTCGGACACGACTGAGCGACTGAACTGAACTGAATAGTTAGTCATGTTGAACATTTTTGATGTGGTTTTAGCCATCTAAATGTCTTCTTAGAGAAATGTTTGTTTAGATTTTCTGCCATTCTTTGACTGGATTGTTTGTTTCCTTGATGTTAACCTGAATAATCTGCTTGTGTGTTTTGGAGATTAATACCGTGTCAGATGCTTCATTTACAAATATTTTCTCTCATTCTGAAGGTTATCTTTTCTGTTTGTTTATGAGTTTCTTTGATGTGCAAAATCTGTTTAGTTGTCCAGTTTTCCCAGCACCACTTATTGAAGAGGCTGTTGTCTTTTTTTTTCCTTTCTCTTGTTGTATATTCTTGCCTCTTTTGTCATAGATTAGGCAACCATAGATGAGGTGACCATGGACGCATGTGTTTATCTGAAAATTCACTCCTATTCCATAGATCTATGTGTTTTTGTGCCAACACCATACTCTTTTGATGACTGTAGCTTTGTAATATAGTTTGAATCAAGGGAGCCTGATTTCTCCAGTTTTATTTTTCTTTGTCAACATTGCTTTGAGTATTTGGGCTGCATTGTGTTTCTGCACAAAATTTAAGAGCCTCTGTCTTGCCTAACATTTATTTAGGTCAGTATTGCAGATGCATGATATACTGACTGTTTATATTATACAATTATATTTCTTACACAATTTTATGTGATCTGGTGTGCACAGGTTAGAGACTCAAAAATTACCAGTGAATGATTGCAGTCTTTCTAATCAATGACATTATATGTGACCAGTTTACTTCCACAAATACACCACAATTATGGCAGCTGAAAATTAAAATCTGATGATAGTGTTTATTTACTATCATCATTCAAATACTTCATAATGGAAATATTTTAAATTACATTATAGTCCAGCACTTGCTAATCATCTGAACCTTTTTGCTAAGTTATAGTTAACCAAAAATAATATCTTTACAAAGCTCTGTAATAGGGAAATGTAAAGGTAGGAAAATCAACCCTGCATTGTTAAAAGTCAACATTTGGTATTTTTATATAGCTTCTCTCATTATTTTCCATTTTGTTTGCTCATTTCTTTCTATACCTTCATATACACAGGTACATGTTCCCCCTCCCTTTATCTCATGGACCCCTCTAAAACTGAAATTATTTCAGCAGCATTTGTGATTAGAAGCTACACTCTTCATGCATTTCTCCCATTAGGCATAAATAGATCCTAGTCCCTTATGTTCTGTCACTTTACCATTTCTTCTCTTTCATCCTCCACAAGAGTCTTAACAAGCCTCAGTGTATATAATGGTCAATGTGCTCTGAATTCACAGACTTGGATATTTGCTCTTCTACAGCCCTGTATTGGAAATGGGTCAAGAACTGGGCCAAAACCTCTAGAGTGCAGCAGCCATCAAAAGCCAGTATTTTATTCCCCCCTCCCAAATGAATGTCAGTGGGCTGATTTCCTATTCCCCAAGGAACATCTGAATGGTGTATTGTAAACTGAGCAGCCTCTCCACAGACCAGAACCTAAAACATTTACAGATTAGAAAGTAAAAAAGCATAGGCTATATGCTAATTCTTTCCTTACGAATAGTTATTTGTGTCTTCACTATTTACTGAAGTTGCAGACTGTGGCCTCGCTGTGAAAGTACAGTAATTAGGAATCAATTATGCACTATATTGGAACGTTGGTTACTCTGCTGCTTTAAGATAATTGGGAAGTAACTATATTGTCATTTTTATGTACGCTGACTACATTGAATCACAGTGTTTCAGTGATGACATGCTGGCAAATTACACATACATTTTTTTCATATTAGGTTATGAAATGTGAACACTGCTCTCATAGAATGAACTCCAAAGATAATGTGTAAGTTCAAGCAGCTATGTAAAAATAGTCAAGGCTTCTCAGTTAATTTTCATTCCAAATGCAATTAGTGCTACTTAATAGAACGTGGTGTGATATTAGAAAATGGATCTAAATGCATTGTTGGCTTACTTGCATGTGTATATATGTGTGCAAATGTGTATTTTAGCTTGGCTACTGGAGGGATTGAAAAATTAAAGTTGTTGTTGTTTTTTGTTGTTGTTGTTGTTGTTGTTTTTAGTAAAGTGTTTCTTTAAAAATAAATACTTTGAGAATAACATAAAAATAAGTAAATAGAAACAGTGATATGTTAAAATCCAGTGCCCTGAAGAAGTTTTCAGTTGAGACTTTTTAGAGAGGTATGATTCTTTTCTAATTAAGTGACTGGGAAGCAAAGTCTTGTGATATTGGAGAAATGCTTTCCTCGCTTATTTGTCTGCTTATTTATTTGATGTTGCTAATGTGTTCTCATAGAGACGAGTAGGGGTGACAAATCTTGAGCCAAGAACTTAGTTGACCATTCTAATATGAATATCATCAGAATTTCCACATTAAAGAGAAAAATATTGTTTACCTTCTAAAAACAAAGCACTGGAAAGCTCAAGAGATTTAACTTAAGCAACAAATGTGTTAACAAAACTGGCAGTGATGGCCCATAAATTAAACGACCTGTCTCAATTTTTGGTTAGTGAGCTGATTTGGCATGCTAATGTCTAATTATTAAGGAGCAGTGGCTGTGCTTTGCTGGAGCAGCCATGGAGAGTTACCCCACACCCAAGGTAAGAGAAACCCAAGTAAGATGGTAGGTGTTGCAAGAGGGAATCAGAGGGCAGACACACTGAAACCATACTCACAGAACACTAGTCAATCTTATCACACTAGGACCAGAGCTTGTCTAAATCAGTGAAACTAAGCCATGCCCGCAGGGCAACCCAAGACAGGAGGGTCATGGTGGAGAGGTCTGACAGAATGTGGTCCACTGGAGAAGGGAATGGCAAACAACTTCAGTATTCTTGCCTTGAGAACCCCATGAACAGTATGAAAAGGCAAAATGATAGGATACTGAAAGAGGAACTCCCCAGGTCAATAGATACCCAATATGCTACTGGAGATCAGAGGATAAATAACTCCAGAAAGAATGATGGGATGTGGCCAAAGAAAAAGCAATAGCCAGTTGTAGATGTTACTGGTGATAGATGCAAGGTCCAATGCTGTAAAGAGCAATATTGCATAGGAACCTGGAATGTCAGGTCCATGAATCAAGACAAATTGGAAGTGGTCAAACAAGAGATGGCAAGAGTGAACGTTGACATTCTAGGAATCAGTGAACTAAAATGGACTGGAATGTGTGAATTTAACTCAGATGACCATTATATCTACTACTGCAGGCAGAAATCCATCAGAAGAAATGGAGTAGCCATCATGGTCAACAAAAGAGTCTGAAATGCAGTACTTGGATGCAATCTCAAAAATGACAGAATGATCTCTGTTCATTTCCAAGGCAAACCATTCTATATCACAGTAATCCAAGTCTATGCCGCAACCAGTAATGCTGAAGAAGCTGAAGTTGAATGGTTCTATGAAGACTTACAAGACCTTTTAAAACCAACACCTAAAAAAGATGTCCTTTTCATTATAGGGTACTGGAATGCAAAAGTAGGAAGTCAAGAAACACCTGGAGTAACAGGAAAATTTGCCTTTGGAATACGGAATGAAGCAGGGCAAAGACTAATAGACTTTTGCCAAGGACATGCACTGGTCATAGCAAACACCCTCTTCCAACAACACAAGACAAGACTCTACACATGGACATCACCAGATGGTCAACACCAAAATCAGATTGATTATATTCTTTGCAGCCAAAGATGAGGACGCTCTATACAGTCAACAAAATCAAGACCAGGAGCTGACTGTGGCTCAGATCATGAACTCCTTATTACCAAATTCAGACTTAAATTGAAGAAGGTAGGGAAGACACTAGACCATTCAGGTATGACCTAAATCAAATCCCTCATGATTATACAGTGGAAGTGAGAAATAGATTTAAGGGCCTAGATCTGATAGATGGAGTGCCTGATGAACTATGGAATGAAGTTCGTGACATTGTACAGGAGCCAGGGATCAAGACCATCCCCATGGAAAAGAAATGCCAAAAAGCAAAATGGCTGTCTGGGGAGGCCCTAGAAATAGCTGTGAAAAGAAGAATTAAAAAGCAAAGGAGAAAAGGAAAGATATAAGCATCTGAATGCAGAGTTCCAAAGAATAGCAAGAAGAGATGAGAAATCCTTCCTCAGTGATCAGTGAAAAGAAATAGAGGAAAAGAACAGAAAGGGAAAGACTAAAGATCTCTTCAAGAAAATTAGAGATACCAAGGGAATATTTCATGCAAAGATGGGCTCAGTAAAGGACAGAAATGGTATGGACCTAACAGAAGCAGTAGATATTAAGAAGAGGTGGCAAGAATACACAGAAGAACTTTACAAAAAAGATCTTCACGACCTGGATAATCATGATGGTGTGATCACTAATCTAGAGCCAGACAGCCTGGAATGTGAAGTCAAGTGGACCTTAGAAAGCATTGCTACGAACAAAGCTAGTGGAGGTGAAGGAATTCAGTTGAGCTATTTCAAATCCTGAAAGATGATGCTGTGAAAGTGCTGCACTCAATATGCCAGCAAATTTGGAAAACTCAGCAGTGGCCACAGGACAGGAAAATGTCAGTTTTCATTCCAATACCAAAGAAAGGCAATGCCAAAGAATGCTCAAACTGCCGCACAATTGCACTCAACTCACATGCTAGTAAAGTAATGCTCAAAATTCTCCAAGCCACGCTTCAGCAATACATCAACTGAGTACTTCCTGATGTTCAAGCTGGTTTTAGAAAAGGCAGAGGAACCAGAGATCAAATTGCCAACATCCGCTGGATCATGGAAAAAACAAGAGAGTTCTAGAAAAACATCTATTTCTGCTTTATTGACTATGCCAAAGCCTTTGACTCTGTGGATCACAATAAACTGTGGAAAATTCTGAAAGAGGTGGGAATGCCAGACCACCTGTCCTGCCGCTTGAGAAATCTGTATGCAGGTCAGGAAGCAACAGGTAGAACTGGACATGGAACAACAGACTGTTTCCAAATAGGAAAAGGAGTACGTCAGGCTGTATATTGTCACCCTGCTTATTTAACTTATATGCAGAGTACATCATGAGAAATATTGGACTGGAAGAAACACAAGCTGGAATCAAGATTGCCAGAAGAAATCTCAACAACCTCAGATATGCAGATGACACCACCCTTGTGGCAGAAAGTGAAGAGGAACTAAAAAGCCTCTTGATGAAAGTGAGAGGAGAGTGAAAAAGTTGGCTTAAAGCTCAGCATTCAGAAAATGATCATGGCATCCAGTCCCATCACTTCATTGGAAATAGATGGGGAAACAGTGGAAACAGTTTCAGACTTTATTTTGGGGGGTTTCAAAATCACTGCAGGTGGTGACTGCAGCCATGAAATTAAAAGATGCTTGCTCCTTGGAAGGAAAGTTATGACCAGCCTAGATAGTATATTCAAAAGCAGAGACATTACTTTGCCGACTAAGGTCCATCTAATCAAGGCTATGGTTTTTCCTGTGGTCATTTATGGATGTGAGAGTTGGACTGTGAAGAAGCTGAGTGCTGAAGAATTAATACTTTTGAACTGTGGTGTTGGAGAAGACTCTTGAGAGTCCCTTGGACTGCAAGGAGATCCACCCAGTCCACTCTGAAGGAGATCAGCCCTGGGATTTCTTTGGAAGGAATGATGCTAAAGCTGAAGCTCCAGTACTTTGGCCACCTGATGTGAAGAGTTGACTCATTGGAAAAGACTTTGATGCTGGGAGGGTTTTGGGGCAGGAGGAGAAGGGGACGACTGAGGATGAGATGACTGGATGGCATCAATGACTCGATGGAATTGAGTCTGAGTGAAATCTGGGAGATGGTGATGGACAGGGAGGCCTGGCATGCTGCAATTCATGGGGTTGCAAAGAGTCGGGCATGAATGAGTGACTGAACTGAACTGAATGTATCATTTTTGCTATCAGCTCCCTTCTTTTCATTTAATTTCCTTACATTTTAAAATATATTTATTTGTTTTATTTTATTTTTTTGGCTGTGTTGGATCTTTGTTGCTGTGCATGAACTTTCTCTAGTTGCAGTGAACTGGCACTAGTCTCTGGTTGCAGTGCATGGGATTCTCATTGCAGTAGCTTCTCTTGTGGGTCACAGGCTCTAGGCACATGGGCTTTAGTAGTTACAGCGAGTGGGCTCAGTAGTTTTGGTACATAGGCTTATTTGCTCTGCGGCATGTAAGGTTTTCCTAGACCAGGTATTGAACCAGTGTCCCTTGCATTACGAGGCAGATTCTTAAACAGTGGCCCCATCAGGGAAGCTCACTACATCTTTTTAATTTGAAAAATATTATCAGCCATTTAAAAAGTTAGAGATTTCACATTCACATCAAAAGTAAATGGTTCTAAAATGTGGGAGCAAAAATTAACTTGCAGTATAGATACAGGAAATTGAAATGATTTTTTCTTTTCATTGGCCAAGAGTTAACACTGTATCTATTGATGATAATTATTCTAGTGTGCACCATCCTCAGTCTGAAAAACAAGGATAGTCTTTCCTGACTTCCATTTATACTTTTTACATGGCCACAGTCGAAAAAAAAGAAGCTTCTCAAAATACCTGAATCTCAAATGTTTTATAAAAGTATTGTTCAGATGTAAATGGATCCCATTCTATACTTTGAAATGTAACGTGTATACTTGCCTCCAGTGGGTAATTAAGGGATAGATTATATGTAATAGCAAGAGTTGCAGTCCTTAAAATAAAATCGAAAGCATTCTTCCAGAGCTGCATTCAACTAATACCATCCATATTATCTTCAGTCAGACAATCCCACCAAATGTGGCAGTCCAGATACCTTATAAACATCAAACTATTCTAAAAGCTGCTGGTGCACTGGGATGACCCAGAAGGATGGGATGGGGAGGGAGGTGCAAGGGGGGTTCAGGATGGGGAACACATGTACACCCATGGTGGATTCATGTCAATGTATAGCAAAACCAATACAGTATTGTAAAGTAAAATAAAATTAAATAAATAAAACTGAGATAAAAAAAAGAGAGAACTGACAAAAAATAAATAAAAGCCTGATACACTTGATCACTGATTACCCAATTACTTAAGAGGGCAAATCTGAACACAAACAAAAGTATTTAAGTACAGATTTGTTTTTAATTATAAGCAAGCTAAATTAATTAAAATACAGAGTTATTACTGTGAAAGTGAAAAGTGAAAGTGAAGTCGCTCAGTCGTGAAGGGAAAATTACTATGAAGGGAAAAATATATCAGAAATTGTGTTAAATGTGATTCTTAGTAGACAAGTGTCTTGTATCATTTAACAGCAGAAAATTAAGACAATGGATATGAATGTGTTTTTTCACTTCCTCAGGTGGTATTTGATTTTCTTTGGTTTTCTTTCTGTAATTGTGAAATTAACAAGTGGTGAAAAATGAAATTATTTTAAATATTTTTGATACTAAAGTTTCAACAAGAGTAAACAGTGTGTCATCTACTTGCACTCATTTCTGATGAGCAGTATCAGTAAAAATAGATTGCCTTGAAGATACAGGATAACAGTGATGTTAGATTCACGAATCCTCTGAAAAAGAAGAAAATAGAATGTAGTAATAATTTATTATCATGCAAATCTAAAAGGTCTTAAATTTCCATTTTTCTCAAGTTCAAGTTAGAAGAAAGGGAGATTGCCCCCTTGAATTATTCTTTATTTCTATCTGATTAAAGAAAGTTAGAGTTTCTATTAAACACATGTTCAGGAGCACTGCAATATTAAAAGAAAACAATCAGCTGTTGCTGTTTGAATATTTTCAACCTGAAAAATGGCAGTTCCGTTAGGCTATTAATCCAAAGTATTAGCCAGTATGTGTTTTCTGATGAAGTTTCAGTATAGCAGAACCACATGGGGCAGAAGGTCATAGATAAAATTGAGATGTTGCTCAGCCAGAAGTGAAGAATTATCAATGTATTACTTCTATCTTATTGTACTATCCATAATAATCTTTGTTCTCAAATTAATGCATCTCCACTTCTGGTACTGATTTGAGGTGATTTTGCAATGGTAGATTGAGTCCTGGGGTTTGAGCAAATATTTAGTATATAAATAATGTCTTAAAGTAGAAGAAAGTGATAGGAAATGATTGTCACTAGGACACATATATCAGAGGAATGATCAGAATGCTTTTATTGATGATGCAGAGAATAATTCTAGCTCCTAGCAGGGAATGGTGAATCAGGATACCAGCTATCAGATAGATTCACTTCTGTAATTGAGTAATGATATTGTCTATGTATAATTAAGGGGAACATGAGAACAACCATCCTTTGACCTACGGCAGTCATTAATTTGTGGTATGTTAGACCTTTCCCCTAGAACCTCATACAGATTCTTTGTGATATCTCTTAGGTTATGATTGCAATCAACACTCTTTTTTTATTTTCTTTTAGCTATATTTTGTCTAGTAAAATGTTGCTTTATTTTCACTGTGATTGAGAGTATATTGTTATTAAATATTCATGATCAACCTTGAAGAAAAATCATAGATCAGACAAAAATGTTATTGAAAAATTTATATTACATAACAAAGACAAAATATTATGAACACAGTAGGAAATTCCAGCACAAAGAGAAGTATGGAAAATTTCACTAAGAATATTTTTAAAGACAAGTATGGAAGGAAATTTTTTAAACATAAGGGTAAAGTGCTTAGCTTACTCTATTATATTTTAAACATATGAAGTTATGAAACTTATGACATGGAATGATGCAGAAACAAATCAGTGAAAATAAATAGAAATATTCATTCATATAATAATGTCAGTTAAACCAATATTGGGGCAAGAGATTTTTAAGATTAAGTTGGTTAAAATTTGCTTTTACATTTGGCTTCTCTGGTAGCTCATCTAGTAAAGAATCCACCGGCAATGCAGGAGACCTGGGTTTGATTCCTGAGTCAGGAAGGTCCCCTGGAGAAGAAAAATGGCAACCCTCTCCAGTATTCTCATCTTGAAAATCCCATGCACAAAGGAGCCTGGTGGGCTACAGTCCATGGGTTCACAAAGAGTTGGATATAACTAAACAACAAAGCATGGAAGTAATTTAGGTCTCAGTTTTACATATTACACTAAAGTAAATTCTGCATAGGCTAAAGATTTATAAAATATTACTATTCCTAGAATAAAATATACATCAGTACCTATATAATATTGTACTGTTAGGACTTTCTGTGTCTGAACCCATGGACATTAAAACAAATTAAAACACTAATACATTTCACAAAATAAAAATAAAACTCTTTATGGAAAAATATTTATACATGTAGATATGCCTTTATAGGTTAAGAGTTTTGTGTTTTTCAGTGTATCAAGGGCAAATGATTTTGTGTATTGAGTTTGTGAAATGTTATTCCTAATACCTTTTCCAATGTGTAGCTAAGTATGGTGGAAATACAATTTCAAAAAGAAAGAGAATGACACATTGATTATTAAAGAAAACTTTTTCATTTTTTTAAATGAATGATAAGAGACAGGTATAGCTTGCCTCTTATTCATCCAGTTGCTGAGGGAAGGATCTCTGCCCTCACTTGTGTGAAATGACCAAACAAGTCTGTCAGAGAAGTGAAACCCATTAAGGTTGAGAACTGGTGGACTACCGTTGGTCCAGCTGACAGGGAAACTAGCCAAATGGGGAGCCTTTCCCCCTGGTGGGCACATGTCTGGTGAGAGCAGAACTCACAGTTAGGGGGCCCTGTGAGGTTCAAAGACGTCAAGGCAAAATATGAAGTTTTAGACTTTATATTGCAATCAAACAGTTGATGCTTTCTCATTAAGTACATATTTTAGTGATATTGGTATTTTTAGGAAGCGGAAGAACTAACTCTCTCGGTAGCCAAGTAGACACTTGATCAGAAGGGCTACATGGTGAGGTGCTTGTCAAAAATTTGGACTTTAGAAGTGTCCAATTAAGGCAGTGTGTGGCATTGAAGTAGGGAATGCATGTCCCCAGGGAGCCTCAATTTAGACTAATTAATGACTGAGACAGTAATGACAGTCAATAGGGGTCCAGTTCGGAGAAGGCAAGGGCACCCCATGCCAGCACTCTTGCCTGGAAAATCCCATGGACAGAGGAGCCTGGTGGGCTGCAGTCCATGGGGTCGCTAAGAGTCGGACACAACTGAGTGGCTTCACTTTCACTTTTCACTTTCATGGGTTGGAGAAGGAAATGGCAACCCACTCCAGTGTTCTTGCCTGGAGAATCCCAGGGATGGGGGAGCCTGGTGGGCTGCCGTCTGTGGGGTCGCACAGAGTCGGACACAGCTGAAGTGACTTAGCAGAAGCAGCAGCAGGGGTCCAGTTGCTATTTTGTAATTTAATAGTAGAATTGAGGCAACTATTAGGTCTCTACATTAAACTAGGGCCATGGTGGGTTAGTTTTGAACAATGAGTGCCATAACTATGGGGAATTTAGATAATGCAATAATGAAGTGAGGCATATCTATCTATTTACTATTTTATATTCAGAAATACCCCTAAAATTACAGGGCGATTATGTTTAAAGTTAGTGGTATACCTGGGTATAACTGTAATTTAAGCCCTAGTATTAAAGTCCCTGAAATCTTACAAAATAGTGTATTTCAGCTGATGTTAAAGTTCATTCAGAAACTATAGTATAGAGATGCAAAACCCAATTAATATCAATTTTTATATTGGCTAAATTGGTATTGGTAAAATTTTTAAGCAAGTTTTAGATTTCCAGTTTGATCGAATGTTGAATCTCTGTTTTAAATATATATTTTTGTGTGTTCAGATTTTTTTGTTTCCTCCTTCCTTTTTTTGTCACTGGATATATTCAATGTGAGGCATTCTCTCTTATCCTGTTCATTTTTATAAATTATTTTATTCAAAAAGTCTCAAATCAGTATCATTAGGGATCAGGGCCTCCCAGTGCTAGTGGTTGTATATGGTTTAAAGAATCTGGTTTAGGTAAGATTTGAATTAATCCCTTCACTACACTAGATGTTTTCCCTTATAACTCTGAAGATTGGGTTCTTTGTTAGCAGAAGCATATGTAGGGGGATTGTGCAATGGAAGACCCCTGGGCCACAATTCAGAGCCTGGTGGATCAAAACCATTCCATGCTACAGCCTGTCCCACTTGGGAAAGATTTGAATAATTTATTTATCCATTTAACAAACATTTATAGAGTATTTACTAAGTACCAGGCACTGTTTTATACTCAGAGGATAGAATAAGAAGAAAACTACATCTCTGCTCTATAGTTTATATTTCAATGAGCAAGGAAAGTTTTATGTAAACAAGCGAATACAGGAAAATATGGTTTTAATAGAGTAGAGAGAAAAATACACAAGAAAGGAAAGGGTGAGCATCAGGGCAACTAGAGGCTGGGGAGTGTTGTTTTAACTAGAGTAACCAGGGAAGGTTAAACTTCTAGTCTGCAGTGTTAAGGATTGTAGAATTTTTTTCATTGAAGACACACAATGTACAAATATACTGAAACATGCATAGTAACTACAGAAGCCAGTATTACTGGGAGAATATTTTGGTACTGTTTGGCAGAGCTTTTGTAAAGGATGAGCTTCTTAAGTCAGTGCATTATTTCTTGCAGCTGCATATAATGTGGCTGCAAAGTTGGTTTGTGCAAGGAAGTTGATTTCAAGTCATGGTTAAAGTATCACTCATGAATTTAGAATCACTCAGACATACAAATCTTCCATTTTATCCCCATATGTTGTTATGAGCCTTAATTAATGTTACTCCTAACAACAAATCAAAGAAAGCACAGACAGCCTAGACTAGTATGCAAGACCCATTCCATTTAAGAAGTACATTTATGTTTCCACCGAAGACACAGCAGATCCATCATCATAAATTTATATACACTTTATATAGCATTGAGTTTTTTATGGGTACTTTATTGGCTTTAACATTTATGAAATAGTAGCCATTTTAACTCCATACACTCAAACATTGATTTTTCTCAACCCAGTACGATTGCTACAACAGCATTCCTTTTTAAAATAATAGGGTAAAGCAGCTGTCTACTAACGATTTCTATTGATCATGCATAGAAATTTGAATTCATGGTATAGCAGAATACTATAAATTTCAGGGGTTTTTTTTTTCTGTATTGGTTTCTGCTTTTAACTACAGTGTTTTGCCTATCATGGAGAATTATTTTTGTAGTAGCCAGCATTCATAAATAACAATTGAAAATATTTACTTGAATAAGAAAGCAAACCTTTATTTCAATGAAAATTGAACACTTA
Source organism: Capra hircus (assembly GCF_001704415.2). NCBI lineage: Eukaryota > Metazoa > Chordata > Mammalia > Artiodactyla > Bovidae > Capra > Capra hircus. The sequence goes on from NC_030813.1 coordinate 28,463,676, forward strand.
AAAACTAAATTAATAAGTTAGTGGGTATCTACTTCATCAATTAAGACAAATATGTGCATCTTATCTGAATTATCCATATCTACTACTAATCAATCTATCTACCTACCTTCCTATCTAGTATATATGTGTGTAGGTGCTCAGCCACTCAGTCCTATCTGATTATTTGCAGCCCTGTGGATGGTAGCCCCTCAGACTCCTCTGCCCATGAACTTTTCTAGGCAAGAATCCTGGCCATTTTTCTTCTCCAGGGAATCTTCCTAACCCAGGGATTGAACCGACTTCTCTTGCATCTCTTGCATTGGCAGGCAAATTCTTTACTACTAGCGTCACCTGGAAAGCCCATCTAGTACTACATATATAGCCAAAAATAAAAAAGAACATGAATTAAAAGCTCACACATAAATAAAAGCAAAAATATTTAATATCACTAATACTCAAAAAAATGTAAAAGAAAACCAAACAATATGAAAATATCTTTAAGTAAAAAATGAAATGATGGTGTTATTAAGGCTCAAACACTTATAATTTTATTAAAAATAATTTATTCTCTATCTTATACAAAATATTTAATATTATTTACTAAAATATATTGGAGAAGAGCATCGCAACCTACTCCAGTATTCTTGCCTGGAGAACCCCATGGACAGAGGAGCCTGGTGGGCTACAGTCCATGGGGTTGCAGAGTCAGACACGATTGAAGTGACTTAGCACATACCCACGCACTAAAATATACAACAAACGGTAAAAAAAATCTGCCTGCAATGCAGGAGACATGGGTTCGATCCCTGTATAGGGCAGATCCTCTGGAGAAGGGCATGGCAATCTACTCCAGTATGCTTGCCTGGAGAATCCCATAGACAGAGGAGCCTAGCAGAGTCGCACAGAGTCGGACACAACTGAAGCGATTTAGTATGCCTGTACAGGTAACAAATATTGTCTTAAGAGTAAGGCAAAGGGATATTTAATTGATCAAGAAATTTTTTTTGATGCAAGACTGAAGGGAAAATGTATTTTCTTGGTTTATCCTAAAATAGAGTAGGTTTTAAACTACATCTTTACATTAACAAGAAGTTTGGTTCTTGTAAAGTTGTTTGCTAAGCATGAATCTGCAAACTGATAGCATAAGGCTCTTCATACATAAATCACTGAATTCTAAACATAGCCAAAAGCTCTTAAAACTATTCAGTATGTAAATTTTATATTGATCCAAAGAATAATATTTACCATATCTAAATAAATATATTTGTATTGCAGGCATATGCCCTAAAAGTTGAGGAGCAATTCACTTAAAATTGGCAATGGACAGCATTCCTCTTATTTCTGCCAAATACTCCCAGTAATATGCAACACATCAGATTATTTCCTTGGGAATCCAACTAGTGTATTCCAGAAGATGAACTTAAACTTTTAACTGGTATCAAAGAAAATGTCCACTTGCCAACATGAGGAGCTTGTCATGAAGGCAAACTAAAAATAATAATAATAACAATAAAGGATTAATGGAGTCGATGTAAATTGTTGTGCCACAACATTCTACCCATTCAAGGAGACAGGGCTGCCTCAAGATATTTGTACCAAGATGTCAGTAAGGGAAGAATCTCACAGACGAATTGGCCAGATGATGTCATTAATAAACATTGAATAAAATCAGGTAAGAAAATTAAAAGAGCAAACTTCAGGGTCTATATTTTCAGAGAAAATGTTAGAATGTTTTCTAAGGATTTGCAGCAGACATATAAAGACAAACTATGTGAAGAGAGGCAAATCCTACTAATGGGAGAAAGCTCTCAGTCATTTAGACATGACAAAGAAGTAACTTTGCAAGTATCAGTGGCCAAAAAATTACCTGAAAAGCTTGTAGTAATGCAGATTTTCAGATCCTGACCCTAGAAATTCAATTTCAGAAGACCTGGAGTGGAGTTTGAGGATCTCCACTCTATTTAATATGCACTGGAATTGACCTTGGGTCAGATACTCCAGTGTAACCACTTTGAGGAATGTTATTTCTGCTGGAGGAAACTGTGGTTTAATGGAGAAACAGCACAATGATTTTGAAAAAATTCGGTTGCAACAAGTTCTAAGGTTTCTCAAGTCTTCTTTCTTGGTAGATTTTCTTAGGAGGTATTATTTCCCTTCACAACAAGACAGATGAATGAATGATGTCTAGAAATATTCTGGGAACTTAGCAATTCTTTCAAAATAATAAAATAGTTTTATTCACAAAGATAGTTACATATGATATATGTATACTGTGGTTAAAATTAATAAATTATAGTTATGTAAATTGTTTCATTATGTTAAACTGTATAAATTAAATTGATTAAATGGCTATCAAGATAATTATATTAGCATATGTTTTATATATAGTATATAAATATAGTGTTAATTGAAACAGAAATAAAAATTAATGTACATGATGATAATAACTATATAAATTATTCATGTACTTGATAATATTCACAGGGAAACTTTAGAAGAATTAAAATATTTATGTTTGGAGTGGAAAAAATTATACTTATTTTTTTAATTTTATTTTTTTGCTTTACGATACTGTATTGATTTTGCCATACATTGACATGAATCCACCACAGGTGTACATGAGTTCCCAACCCTGAACCCCCCTCCATCCACCCTCCCCATATCATCTCTCTGGGTCATCCCAGTGCACCAGCCCCAAGCATCCTGTATCCTGTATTGAGCCTAGACTAGCAATTCATTTCTTATATGATAGTATACATTTTTCAATACCATTCTCCCAAATCATCCCACCCTCTCCCTCTCCCAAAGAGTCCAAAAGTCTGTTCTTTACATCTGTGTCTCTTTTGCTGTCTCACATACAGGGTTATCGTTACCATCTTTCTAAATTCCGTATATATGTGTTAGTATACTCTATTGGTGTTTTTCTTTCTGGCTTACTTCACTCTGTATAATTGGCTGCAGTTTCATCCACCTCATTAGAACTGATTCAAATGTATTCTTTTTAATGGCTGAGTAATACTACATTGTTTTTATATGGTTTCATAGTTGGTTTATTATATTTCAAAACTGTTTGAAAGTTAGTACTATAATTATTTTAATTAGTTACATTAAAATTATAGCTTGCTTTCTGGAGAGATATGATAGGTTAGTACTTTGGCCAAGCTTATTAATATACATATAATACTTGTTTGTCATTGTTGAGTTGCTGAGTCATGTCTGACTCTGTAAGACACTATGGACTGCACCCCTCTGTCCATGAGATTCTCCAGGCAAGAATACTGAAGTGGGCTGACATTTCCTTCTCCCATAATACTAGGGGAAAATATTATTGCTACTTCTTCAAAGAGATTTTATTTTAACATTTGAAATGAGAAGTCCATGGGGAAAACATTTTCTTATACTAAATTCTGGCTGCCTATAAATCTAATTTGAAAAAGAGCTTCAGTGAAACCTTAATGATTAACATCCATAGTTTCAGGAGAATTTATTTTAATTATATGTTGGAGAAAATAGGGGCCAAATACAAAAGCATTTGCACTTGCTCTAGAAAGGCAAGGGCCGTTGACTGTTTGGAAAGGGATATCATGCTCTACGGACATCATTTTGAGGTGACAATTCTGTGTCACACTCACAGTGCTTGCATTTTAGGTACGGAAGGAGGTCCAAGATCTTAGAGCTCATATAGATCTATCACTAAACATGATCTTTGAACTAACATATCACATTCCAAACATGAGATGCTGTACAGAGGGCTAAAGGACAGTCTTAAAACAGAAAGGCAATTATCAACATAAAATCAAATATTTTTACTCTTATTTTCTTTTCCAATGATCTCTCCCATTATCTTTCACCTAAATCTTAAAGTTTCCTTTTTCAAATTTATTCTTCGTGCTGTTGTTAAAATGTTTCTTCTCTATAGTGTAAGAGTTACAGAGAATGGGAAGAATTTATTTCTGTTGTGTTATCATGTGTATTTAACATAAAAAGTATTTTATATTTTAAACTTGCCTTACAAAAATAATTCCATCCCTGGGATTCTCCAGGCAAGAACACTGGAGTGGGTTGCCATTTCCTTCTCCAATGCATGAGAGTGAAAAGTGAAAGTGAAGTCACTCAGTCGTGTCCGACTCTTAGCGACCCCATGGACTGCAGCCCACCAGGCTCCTCCATCCATGGGGTTTTCCAGATGAGAGTACTGCAGTGGGGTGCCATTGCCTTCTCTGCATTTATCTAATACTAAACATCAAATATGTTTCCTTGAGAATGACGTTGTATCTATTCTCTTAAACATATTCTGATAGAAGCCAATAGAATATATTCCTAAGGTATAATTTTGGGTACTGTATTGTGACATCAAGTAAACAGTAGGATTCTAATGTACACCAAATTTGACTTTTATGATGAAAAACACTCATATAACTTACTTAGCAATATTTAGCGATATGATACTTAGGTGATTTTAAGAACTCCTTTACTACTTGTGTTATGTTGTAATATTGATATCTTTTCCAGATTACATAAGGAAATCATAATTTATACATGTGTAACATGAACATAATTTGTTATATGAACTTAAGACTAAGCTTGTTTAGCTGTCAATAACAAGTTTATACAGGCATGAAACATCTGTCCTTTATCAAGCATTTGACACTTGACACTTCTTTGGCTTACGTTTTCCAAATTGTCTGTTCCAAGAGGAATGATGATTTAGAACCCTGTGTTTTTTCCCTTGTTTAATTTCCAGTGACTCAAGTCTATAACTTTTAGATTTCAGGGTAATTTCTAATATTCTGAAATCAGGAATATTTGTATTTTTTCTTTTCAGTTTTATTTTGGGATTGTTGCGATAAATTGCTTTCCTAGGTAAGCAGTTTTAGGCATGAGCAAGGCTTCCTTCTGGTAACTCCAGGGGAAAAAAATAGAATTTGTTTTTTGTTTACTTTAAATGATTTCATAAATATTGATTCTATTTCTAGAATACATGTGGAGTTTCAATATTGTTGTTGTTTAGTCACTAAGTTGTCTGACTCTTTGCAACCCCATGAGCTGCCAGGCTCCTTTGTCCATGGGATTTCCCAGGCAAGAATCCTGGAGTGGATTACCATTTCCTTCTCCAGGGGATCTTCCTGACCCAGAGTTTGAACTCACATCTCCTGCATTGGCAGGCAGATTCTTTACCACTGAGCCATCAAGGAAGCAACAGAGTTACATTAATAACAATAAACCTTATTTTTAGTGCTAAGATCCCCTTGAGAAGGAAATGGCAACCCACTCCAGTACTTTTGCCTGGAGAATCTCATGGATGGGGAAGCTATAGTCCATGGGGTCACAAAGAATCAGACATGACTGAACAACTTCACTTTCTCTCCACCTAAATGTTCTGAAAATCTAAGCAGGCCTTTGTAACATATCTCTATTCAGTTTTTGGCAATCCCAAGAGGGTATCTCATATTTGTTACCAGTAACTTCTCTACTAAATTATGTTATGTGCAAAAACTGATCTCTTGCTCTGGCTGTTGTTAGGACATACTTTCTATACATTCATCTAGTGATTGGGAGACAACGAAGCCAAATACTAATCTATTGTTTTTAGCCAAGGGTGAAGAACCACCCTACCAGTCATTTCTTAATGACAATGAGCTCACTCTTTTCTTTGTTTAAATATGTTCATTAAGTTCTTAATATATGTGAGAAGCTACACCAGACACTGGACATACAAATATGAATATGCCCTGGCTCCTGTCCTGAATAAGCCCATAGTCTATTTAGGGCAAGAAGAGAAGCCTGGAAGATAATGCAGTATGAAAAAAGCTATGCTAAGTAAGCACAGAGGCTACAGACACATAGGAGAATCAAACCATTTCTAAAGGTTCAGAAAGCTACAAGTAAAAAGTGATGTCTAGGCTGAAATGTGGTGTATAGAGGGAGTGCATAATAGTAACAGTTATTAATCTTTGCCATACTTTTACTAACTCATAACAAAATATTTTAGATTTAAATAAAGTCATACATATAGAAACTTAGAACAAGTATGACTATCACATAGTAAGTTCCAAAAATGTAAGATAAAATTGTCACACATCACTCACTATAGAAGTTGTTAATGTCTCATTTATCACTTAATATTAATATGATCTTATAAATATAATATGATTGTATTATTTAATAAAATGTTATGACTACTAGTCTCTATTTTACCAATAGGAATAGCAAGTTTCGATAGCATTAACTTCTTGTGAAAGTTAACATAGATAGCAAGAGATGTAACCTCTTTCTAAACCTGGCTCTACCTGGTTCTATAGCCTATCATAAATAAACTTCGTGAAAGGTGGTTTCCTGCTCTAAAGCACTGCATATGCAAAATAGCCTGAAATGAACTGAGATGAGTGAGTAGTAAAGCCAGGGCATCACAAGTTGTCTTCTACAAGCTTGAGCTAGAGCTGTACATGGAAAACCTGAGAGGTATACAGGGGTCATAATTTTAACTTTAAGAATAATGAGAACCTTTCAGCTTTAATTTATATTTCAGTATTTTTACTTTCTGGTTCTTTCGAGACTAATAAATTGGAAAGGCACAGGAACGGATGCCAACCAGTCAATCAAAGAGACCAATAATTCATTTGATGGCAAGTTGATGACATTGAACTCCTTTGAAGTATTGTGGAAAGGATGGAAAAACCAGTAACACAGCCCAGGCCATTGCAACACCAGTGTCCACAGCGCAACACCGCCACCACCACCTGAAGCTGATATCCTTTCATCAGTGATGGTGTCTGTGGATCCTCAGCACCCTGCTGCGGCTTCCCCTGGCTATGGATGCACTGTGGTGCTACCTCTGTGGTGATAGCCCAGCTGGGTGATGCTGATGTGCTAGAACCTTCACTATCCCAGAGCTGCATTATGGGCTTTTTGATCCCCAGAATTCCAAAGCTTCATTGTCTTCTCTTACAAAATGGAGAGAATGCTGTTGGTTAATTTTGGTGGAACTTAGCAATGTGACCCTTCATCTCAATGTCTTATACAAATTTTACCAATGTATACTTTAGGCTTTTACACTACAGTCCCTCACTTCCTTTTCCAACATAGCGTTGCTTAAAATAGATTTGTTGAAATAATTTATTTCAGTTTATCATCTCTTCCTCCATAAAAATGTTAAGTGTATCCAAGGTCTGTTATCACTTCAGTTTTATAAGTTCAATAAAAATATATGTGACTATGCATTTTGTTCCTGAAAATTATATATATATTTTTTATGTTATATATATACACAAAATTTTATATTTATATATATATACACACATGTATATATAAAATCCAAAAATAGGTATGCTAAAACCTTTTCTAGTGTTTTGACATAAAATTGTATCCGGTCTCAGCATTTCATTCTATTCCTAGTGACACCAAGCCTTTTCTGATACCTTTTCTCTGATACTATTTTTCAAATACTTCATTTTGCATCTGTGCCCTAGTAAAGGCAGGGTGTATCACATCAAGTGGTTATGTGGGATTGCCAATCATGTCCTGGGTTCAGTCAGACTACCATGTAATAAAGTCAGATAAGCCCAGCAGAAACCCAGTGTAAAAATGAAAATGAACATTTTTAATGGAAAGCATTAGAATCAGGCATGTCTAAAGATCACAGTAAGCTATATGAGGAGATATACCAGATCTCCCTGGTGCCAATCCATGTTGCCCTGACTCCTATCAGCTTACACCCAAGCTCATGAGAACCAGCTGCTAGAGGACCAGAGTACTTGAGCCAGATTCAAGGATAGGTCAAGTCAACATGTGGTTGCAAGATGGAAACATTTTATTACTACTTTACCTTCTCACATAAAGTTGATTTGAAAAGAGACATTGAAACTAAATCCTCCCAGTGGGCATAGCTTTGGGTTGTGTAAATGATCATCCACTTTGTGCAGTGAAAGTTGTAACATGAAGTAAGATTATGCCAGAATTTATAAGCTGGAGAATGGCTTAGCTAATTGGGTGGACTTTCAACAACTAGGAGTGACAGATGTTTGAGAAGCAAGTTTAGGAAAGAAGCTTGTGGTTTAATCTATGCAAGTGGACCCAGAATGTGAGAATCATGTAATTCTTTCCAGAAACTGTCTGCTGCTGAAGAGTCTCTAAGTGGGCACGATGACTTAGTCAGTATATTTCAGCCAGTTTCAGTTCTTGGCCATCAAAGCTTAGAAAGAAAGGCAGCAGATGATGACCAAAATGAGGGTAAACTTTGTAGCAAGAACATGGTACTCTGTTGGGATTTGTCTTGATACTTCCACTGCAGAATGTCCAAATCACATGCAATCAAGTGCAGTGCCATGCTTGAAGTATAGTACTAGCTTTAAAAAGAGACTAACCAGTCATTTGGCAGTAAGCTAACTGCATCGGACCCCTTTCACTCTGGAAAGGACTGACCTGAATTCTGCCTGACTAGGATTGACCATATTTGGGATTTGTCTTTTTTTTTGTCTGCTGTGCCCCAGGAGCCCCACTCAGGGCTCATAATGTGAAATATGCTGATACAGTAGATTATATAGCATCTTGTTGGACTGAGGCATTGTTATATAACAAAGAAGTACAGCCAATGGTAGATACATTGTTGTGGGATTTGTAGATCTTATCACATACCAAACTATCCTGATAAAGTAGGAGAGACTAAACCTTTGAAGTCAGAGCTAAGACACTAGCTTGCGGATGACAGTCAGTGAAACTGGAGTTGTATTTTCAGGATGCAGTACAAATCTTAAATCCATGGCCACTGTATGGTGATGTGTATCCAATAGGTAGACTGAATGGGTTTAGGAACCAATATGTTATAATGGCATTGACCTTGGTTACCACATCACTTTTAGTGTTCTGTTTGTGGGGTTTGTATTTCTTGTCCTCATAAGACTCATCATCTAAAATCCCAAGTCCACGGCAGACATTTCCAGCAGGTTCCTGTAGGCTATCACTGCCCCCTCATCTGATTAAGTTCCTTGCTAGAATAGATTAGCAAGCAGGGGTCATTTACCTTATTATCAAGGAAAGGCAGGCTGCCACATAATGAGGGTGAATAGCAATGGTTAGAACTCCGGTGATCTTTTTGCATCTATTGATATTCCCAAACTTAACTGAAACCAAAAATGGAGAGCAACCAAGCCCTGATAAAAGTATCATAAAAAATGGATTTAATCTCCTTGAACTTGATGTGGATCATGCATTATGAAAGCCAACAGGACCCTCAGAAATGCTAGTCAAACGGGAGGACAGTCTAGAATGAATTTTGGGGGAGAGAGATGGTTTGTCACTATTATCCCCATACCAAATATAACATTGAGAATTGTAGTTTGCCCTACAATTTGTCCCACTACCGTATGTTTTCTCAGAAATTGTGACCAATCAAAATCCAAAAAGTAGTTGTGCCTAGGTGCAGTAAATTTAGTGTTCACTTAAGCAGGTGTGTGTCTTATGAAGTATGAACTAGAAATAGATTCTGTGGGTAACCTAGTTTCCATTTCCCAGCTAGTCATGCCACTCGCTTGCTCAGAGGTAGAATTTCTAGGGCTCGGAATTGTCTGATCCTCCAAAGAACAGCGTCAATAACTCATTCCATGAGGATGCAGTTTTTGTTCAATGACTGACTGTCATTCAAGATGTAGAGTTCCTTTTGGGTACAGACTGAAGTTAAATCTAACTGAGACTACATCCTTCCTCAGCTTTCCTTGCTCTACAATGCATTTTCACTCTCTTTCTCATGAGGGCTCTTCATTAACATATTATGTGAACCTGTTTTACACTCTGCATTTGGGGGACCCAGCCTAAAAACATGGAGAAACATTATTTCCATATTAATATCCTTGAGGCATTTACACACTACTGGTGTGTGAGAAAATTATACAACTATTTATAGGGTAAAATTGTTCAAATCTGTTTCTTTAACCCAGGCATTTTGTTTCTGAGTAAATGTCCTGCCTAAATAATCATGCAAAACTTAAAAATATATATATATATATATAAATCATTATTATAACATTTTTTAATTTTTAAATTTTGTTTATTTTTTAAAATTTAAAATTTTTAAAAATTTTTAAAAATTGTTATTTTAAAAGAAAAAATGCTGAATGTGTATCAATATGGGAAAAGGTTTAATAATTCATAATGTATCCCTACATTCAGTGATATAGTATTAAGTAAATTCCTTTGCTCTTACATAGAAATATGTTCAATGTATGATGGGAGTAAATTAAAGAGCTTAAGCGCATGTACTTTTGTGTTGGCAAAACAATTCTTTTGTAGGTTCTGCCTCTTAGTTACTGCCTGATAGTGAAAAAAGTACTTAACCTTTGCAAACCTACATTTCATTTCCTTCATTTTTAAAATTATCATTTAACGGGATATCACAGGCAAAACATTTAGCACATAATTAATTGTCAATATGTTAGCTCTTATTTTATTATTATTATTATGTACTAAGTGAAAATGTTAAGTAGGAGAGCACTGATTCATTGAATGCATTTAGAGATTGGTATAGCACTGGTTCATATAGTTTAGATGGAAGATAAAGCATGGGCATGTAGTCAGGGCATAAATCCGTAGACTTCACGCCTTGTTGCATCACTAACTTTTGTAAAACCTTGGAGAATTTCTTAAACTCTCTAAACTCAAATTTCCTTGTCAGCAAAATGGATATATTAACCGTACCTTCTTTGGGGACTTACAACCCTAAAAGGCTTAAATGAAAGAAAAACTGTAATAGCTAATGCTTACAGAATGGCATCTTCTCAATGCCTTACTTGTATTTTTATCATACTTTCACTGTGGCCCTAGAAACTAAACATTGTTATTTTCCCTGTTTTATACATGAGAAAATTAAAGCACAAAATAGTTAAATAATATGCAAAGATTCGTGGAGCTAAGGCAAGCAATTCAGGATTTGAATTTAATATGTCCAGTTTCACAATCTGGGGCCAAAGCCGCTTTGAAAAAATGTGAATCCTAAAAAATATTAAAGGCTCAACAAATGATATATATCATGTTCATATGAAATGTATTTATATACAGACATAGAAAAGGCAGAGGAACCAGAGACCAAATTGCCAAATTCTGTTGAATCATAGAAAAAGCTAGAGAATTCCAGAAAAAAAACATTTGCTTCATTGAATACATTAAAGCCTTTGACTGTATGGATCACAGAAAACTGTGGAAAATTCTTAAAGATATGGGAATACCAGACCACCTTACTTGCCTTCTGCAAATCTTGTATGCAGGTCAAGAAGCAACAGTTACAACTGGACAGGGAATGACAGACTGGTTCCAAATTGGGAAAGAAGTACGTCAAGGCTGTATTGTGTTACCCAGCTTATTTAACTTATATGCAGAGTACTTCATGCGAAATGCCAGGATGGATGAAGCACAAGCTGGAATCAAAATTGCCAGGAGAAAAATCAATGACTTCAGATATGCAGATGACATATGGATATCTGCCACCCTTATGGCAGAAAGTGAAGAGGAACTAAAGAGCCACTTGATGAAAGTGAAAGAGGAGAGTGAAAAGGCTGGCTTAAAACTCAACGTTCAAAAAATGAATAGCATCTGGCCCCATCACTTCATAGCAAATAGATGGGGAAACAATGGAAACAGTAACAGACTTTATTTTCTTGGGCTCCAAAATTATTGCAGATGGTGACCATACCCATGAAATTAAAAGACACTTACTCCTTAGAAGAAAAACTATGACCAATCTAGACAGCATATTAAAAAGCAGAGACATTATTTTGCTGACAAAGGTCCATATAGTCAAAGCTATGGTTTTTCCAGTAATCATGTGTGGATATGAGACTTGGACCATACATAAGGAAAGGTGAGTGCCAAATAGTTGATGCTTTTGAACTGAGGTGTTGAAAAAGACTCTTGAGAGTCCCTTGGACTGCAAGGAGAGCAAACCAGTCAACCCTAAAGTCCTGAGTATTCATTGGAAGGACTGATGATGAAGCTGAAGCTCCAATATTTTAGCCATCTGATGCGAAGAGCTGACTCATTAGAAATGACCCTGATGCTGGGAAAGACGGAAGGCAGGAGGAGAAGGGGATAAAAGAGGATGAAATGGTTGGATGGCATCACCGACTCGATGGACATGAGTTTGAGCAAGCTCTAGCAGTTGGTGATGCCTGGCGTGCTGCAGTCCATGGGGTCACAAAGAGTCAGACACCACTGAGCAACTGAACTGATATACATGTATACATGTGGTATGTTTGATTATTTATGGTAAAATATATGGAAATAATACTTGTTTTTATGGTTATGTCTGGGAATGTCTTTCACAGTCATCAGAGGAGGATGTTCATTTTCTGGTCAAAACACTTTGCTTTTTTAATACAATAATCTAGATTCCCTCTCCAAAATCTTTACAGTAAAATTTTTGAACTGCAAGGAAAAACAGAATTTCAAAAATCAAGAAAATTACCTTAGTTAAATCCTAAAAATAGATTCAATTATGACAAATGAAAATTAGTGCACTTAGTAATAAGGAACTAATTAAAATGAAAAGTTCAGTAATGATGGGTAGATAGGAACGTTGGAAACATAAATATATATTATATATACATTTATAAATATAAATATATATACATCTTCTAATCATAGTTTACTAGAGATGGAATGCATTTACTATGTTGGAACAAAATTTAGGGAAAAGAGAATCATGGGCATTCTCAACTAGCATGTTCATTGCCCAGCTGAAGGGGTGGGATCATTCACTATCTCCAGCTGGGTACACTCCTGCAAGAACTCCAACTAAGATTAATAGTGATGGGCAGCTTCTCCTGTGCCCTCATTCTAACCCCCTTCAAAGACACACTGAACTTTTGAGTTCCACATAAAGTGAAAAGGTATAATTGATTTGAAATACTCATTTAGTTACCAGAAAAAAGAATTGGAAGTTCTCTTTTTGAATTCCAAGCCAGATTATTTTTATTTTTATTTTTTTTGTTTTTTTTTTAGTTTTTTATTTTTTAAATAAGCCAGATTATTTTTAAATTACTAGTCCTAAAACACATTTTATAAGGATTCAAGAGAATGCACATCGAGTTTAAGAGAGAAATTATAAAAACTGCTAATGGAGAACATGTCAAGGCTGCATATTGTAACCCTTCTTATATAACTTATATGCAGAATACATCATGAGAAATGCTGGGCTGGAAGAAGCACAAGCTGGAATCAAGATTGCCGGAGAAATATCAATAACCTCAGATATGCAGATGACACCACCCTTATGGCAGAAAGTGAAGAGGAACTAAAAAGCCTCTGATGAAAGTGAAAGAGGAGAGTGAAAAAGTTGACTTAAAGCTCAACATTCAGAAAACGAAGATCATGGCATCTGGTCCCATCACTTCATGGCAAATAGATGGGGAAACAGTGGAAACAGTGTCAGACTGTATTTTTTGGAGCTCCAAAATCACTGCAGATGGTGACTGCAGCCATGAAATTAAAAGACGCTTACTCCTTGGAAGGAAAGTTATGACCAACCTAGGTAGCATGTTCAAAAGCAGAGACATGACTTTGCCGACAAAGGTCCGTCTAGTCAACGTTATGGTTTTTCCAGTGGTCATCTATGGATGTGAGAGCTGGACTGTAAAGAATGCTGAGCACCGAAGAATTAATACTTTTGAACTGTGGTGTTGGAGAAGACTCTTGAGAGTCCCTTGGACTGCAAGGAGGTCCAACCAGTCCATCCTAAAGGAGATCAGCTCTCGGTATTCATTAGAAGGACTGATGTTAAAGCTGAAACTCCGATACTTTGGCCACCTGATGTGAAGAGTTGACTCATTGGAAAAGATGCCTGATGCTGGGAGGGATTGAAGGCAGAAGGGGGTGACAGAAGATGAGATGGCTGGATGGCATCACCGACTTGATGGACATGAGTTTGGGTAAACTCCGGGAGTTGGTGATGGACAGGGAGGCCTGGCGTGCTGCGATTCATGGGGTCACAAAGAGTTGGACAAGACTGAGTGACTGAACTGAACTGACTCAATGGAGAATACACAGAATACTGGGGAGAATTTTTATAGTATAATTCATACAAGAAAATAAAATAAGCATAGCTGGTGTGGGGTATTGGTTTGGGATAGCTCTTGTAACTATGACAAGACTCATAGAACCACATTACCTTTCAGAGTAGGCATATTTCTAATAGCTTAAGCTGCAATTGGATATTCCAATAAAAATAATTCTTGCAAGTGATTCAAAATATTTTATTAATACAAAAAATAGAACTATGGAAATAGGAAAACACATTCTTGTGAGGTTCTGCATTATATCAATCTCAAATATTTCTTACTTGTTTTATTGAGAGTCTAAAATAGAATGGTCCAAGAAAGGCATAGCTCTTCTGCAGAGCATATCTGCAATCTAGGCTCCTTTTGCCTAGACTTCCTTTTATAATTTCTCATAGAACGGATTTATTCTGCTTGAAGCCCTGATGTTCTAAAGAATAAAACATAAGGACGAAAGGATGAACACAGAGATCAAACTGACCATGGCATCCATCTTTCCTTTACACCAGCCTAGCTATATGATTTGGGACATTTTTCAAATTTTATGAGTCTGATTTTTAACTGGAAAAAATTGCCTTAAAGACTTGTAGTAAAATTACTAAGACAACATACATGACAATGTGGCGTAGGTAGATTATAAATGAACTATTTTTATTACTTTCCTGTATCCCTCCACCGATTTATACTTCAGTCCATTTGTGAAAAATCACAGTTTATCAGGCCTCAGTACGTTGAAATAGTCAGGTCACAAATGAACAACCACATTTTGGTGGAAATGGAATCATGAAGTAACCAAAACAGAGAACAAGAGACAGTTCATTATTTCTGACTCACAAATGGCATTTTCTGTTTTGGACCCAAAGTTTTGAGAATAGAGAAGGAAATGGAGCTACCACCTCTGTGTTTACAATTTTTATTTTCAGTGAGAATCAAGTGCAGCTGAGAGGCAGACCTGACCAAATCAACCTCTGTAGTGGGCGGTTCAGCCTATTTAGATGAGCCAAGTGCCTATTCATTCAGTTGATGTAGTCAGCTTCAGAGCAAGCCAAAATCTAAGCACGGGGAAATGCCAGCAGTTCAGTGAAGAAGCACAAAGACTTCTGACAAAAAGAAGTACTTTCAAGGTAGAATGCATCTTAACTGATAGACTAGCAATAGTTTTTTGTTTTTTTTTTTTTTTTCACAATTTGGAAATGAAATTGCTTCAGTTCCCATTGACATCTGGGGCTTGGTTAAAGAGGCATTTAAATAACAATGATGCAAGCTGGTTTTCTTTCAAAATGCAGTCTTTGTCAGTTTCATATTACTGTTTTATTTAGAGAGAAAATAATATTTTTGCCATGTACTAGTATTATAATGTTAGGAAATCACTTTATCTAATATTCATTCTGTCCTTTAAAATGCCAGGCTCCTCATTAGGCCCTCAGAATATGAAAGTGATTCTGATAAGATTGCTCCTCTCAGAGAAGTTCATAGTCTAATGGGGAAAATAGATGTCTGAACACAATTTCAGTAATGTGAAAAAAGTGGCAATACTCATGTGCATAAAATGGCAAAGTTCTCTAACAGATGTAGCAAAGGCCTCATGACAACGGTAGTAACAGAGGTCAGACTTAAGGCTAAGTGAACATTTTCTAGATTGAAAAGGCAAAATGGACATTGCCGAGAGTGCCACAAGGATGTTGACTGTTTTAGCTCGTTTAACGTGTCAGGAACTGAGGAAAATACTTTATATGCATTAATCCATTTGAGGCTTCAACATTCGCTTGAGACAAGTTTTGCTTTTACTCCTTGGTACCTGCATGGTTACAAGGATTACATATAATGGCACAGACTTTTAATTCAAGGCAGTCTGACTTCACTTTAGTAACTGCTGCTTCCCTGTAACTTCCCTGTAACTTATATGATAATACATGTATTATCCTACCACTGTAGAAACACACCAAAGGCGAAAAAACACAGAATTAATTAATTCATGAGTACCCTGTCTCTGGGCTTCCCTGGTAGCTCAGTGGTAAAGAATACACCTGCAATGCAGGAGACAAGGATTCGATCCCTGGTTTGAGAAGATCCTCTGCAGGAGAGCATGACAACCCACGCCAGTATTCTTGCCAGAAAAATCCCATGGAGAGAGGGACCTGGCAGGCTACAAACAATAGGGTCACAAAAGACAGACACGACTGAAGTGACTTAAGATGCATGCACGCACTCACTCTCTACCAAGCACTGGGCTGGCATGAACTGTCTGGAGAAAATTTAGGAAGATACTCTACTAATAAAACAATGAGTCAGAAGAAGCAACTATTGAGAGAAAAGTAATTACTGGCAATTCACTCTTGTCTGTTAGATTAGGGATGAGAGATGGAGTAGACAAAGATGACTGATGGTTTTTGCTAGACAAATGGAGTAAATGTGATGACATAATATGAAGCAGAAAAAAAACTTAATCAGGGAAAATTGGTCATTCATTTTGAAGCCGTGGGTTACCCTATGAAAATCATACAGTCAGATACCTGCTTAACTCTATCTCAGTTTGGTTAATAATATCAGATTATGTCATGATACGTTTAACTCTAAAATACTATGCAAAAAAAGAAAACAATACTATGCAGATTTTAAAACAAACTATCTTACTACAAGTGAATGAAAAGCCACAATGAAATAAATTCATTCAGTCCAGAAACAGGAAACTCAAAGAGAATCCTTCAGAGGGGTAAATGGCTACTTCAGAAGTCTAACCAGAACAGATAGCAATTATTTGTAGAGTGAAATAATAAATTAAGAATATTTGAATAAATGAGTGTGTGCATTCATGGTGAGATTATCTACTGAATTTACTTTTAGAGCACAAGTGAGAGAAAATGGAGTTGAATTAGTGCAAAAGAGAGTTGACATTCATAAGTCATAAACTTCTTAAGCTCGTAGAGTGTTTCCTTTGGAGATGTTCCATAAAGGGAGAAAGTGTCATTGTTCAAGAGGCTGCTGCTTGGATAGTTTACAGTGCGCACAGCACAGAGTTCCAAAGAAAGAGGAATGGAGGAGCATTATGTTATTCTGAAGAACCATCCCTGAATATCCTGATAAACTCATATAATCTTTCATCTTTAGTTGATGTAAGCATCTCCTTTATCCTTAGATATTAACTCTTTAATTTTATTTTAATATAGTACTTTTAAAACACTAGCCAAGATTCTGTACTCATCATTATAGAGACTAATGATAACCTTATACGTTGGTCAAAAGTTTACTTGTATTCAAACTCATTGAACTGTTTCCTTTCAGTTTATTTTTATTTTTACTGTCTTGGTCCCTCTACCTCATGTCATTTACTCCTCAGTTTCCTTTTAACTATGTTTACAGTCACAGAATCTATTGCTATCATTTGCACTGAGGACCAGCAATTTTCTTTGTACATAAAGCTGCTTTTTCCACATTCAATGTTTACATTTTCATCTATTATTTTTATTATATCATAATATTTATTTTTATTTTTTTCATAATATTTATTTTAATGTGCCAAATATTTTACTATCTATGTAATCATATTCACATACTTCTACTGCCTCAATAATAGATTCATCTACTCATAAAATTAAAGTGTTTAATTATGAAACATGAGTAAAATTATATAATCAAATATTTAATTTAGAATTTAAATATTTGAACAAGACAGAGGTAAATTAAGGTCACATAATGAATAATAAAATGTATATTATCACATGGAGTTTTATCCAAAAACACTGAGTGCCTGGTTGATGCTATTTGCCAAGCTAAAAGATGATAGTAAAATAACCAACAAGACAAGAACGATCCTCATCTGAAAGTGCTTTCAGACTAGTGAAAAATATACACAAACTAATTTAATTTTAGAATATCATATAATAGCAAAGAATCAGATTCTATAGGATATAAATGTGCATATATATGTATATACATATGTACATGCATATATATATTTATATAAATTATGTATTTTCATTTTATCATTTTATTGTTGTTATACTTTAAGGTTGACTTCAATGTAATATATTCAGTACAGTTCAGTCACTCAGTCGTGTCCGACTCTTTATGACCCCATGAATCGCAGCATGCCAGGCCTCCCTGTCCATCACCAACTCCAGGAGTTTACTCAGACTCACGTACATCGAGTCAGTGATGCCATCCAGCCATCTCATCCTCTGGTGTCCCCTTCTTCTTCTGCCTCTCATCCCTCCCAGCATCAGAGTCTTTTCCAATGAGTCAGTTCTTCACAAGAGGCGGCCAAAGTACTGGAGTTACATCTTTAGCATCAGTCTTTCCAACGAACAACCAGGACTGATCTCCTTCAGAATGGACTGGTTGGATCTCCTTGCAGTCCAAGGGACTCGCAAGAGTCTTCTCCAACACCACAGTTCAAAAGCATCAATTCTTCGGCACTCAGCATTCTTCACAGTCCAACTCTCACATCCATACATGACCAGTGGAAAAGCCATAGCCTTGATTAGACGGACCTTTGTTGGCAAAGTAATGTCTCTGCTTTTCAATATGCTGTCTAGGTTGGTCATAACTTTCCTTCCAGGGAATAAGCATCTTTTAATTTAATGGCTGCTATCACCATCTGCAAGTGATTTTGGAGGCCCCAAAAATAAAGTCAGCCCCTGTTTCCACTGTTTCCCCATCTATTTCCAATGAAGTGATGGGACCAGATGTCATGATCTTAGTTTTCTGAATGTTAAGCTTTAAGCCAACTTTTTCACTCTCCTCTTTCACTTTCATCAAGAGACTTTTTAGTTCCTCTTCACTTTCTGCCATAAGGGTGGTGTCATCTGCATATCTGAGGTTATTGATATTTCTCCTGGCAATCTTGATTCCAGCTTGTGCTTCTTCTGGCCCAGCATTTCTCATGATGTACTCTGCATATAAGTTAAATAAGCAGGGTGATAATATACAGCCTTGACGTACTCCTTTTCCTATTTGAAACCAGTCTGTTGTTCCATGTCGAGTCGCTTCCTGACCTGCATATAGGTTTCTCAATAGCAGATCAAGTGGTCTGGTATTCCCATCTCTTTCAGAATTTTCCACAGCTTATTGTGATCCACACAGTCAAAGGCTTTGGCATAGTCAATAAAGGAGAAATAGATGTTTTTCTGGAACTCTCTTGCTTTTTCCATGATCCAGCAGATGTTGGCAATTTGATTTCTTGTTCCTCTGCCTTTTCTAAAACCATCTTGAACATCTGGAAGTTCATGGATCACATAATGCTGAAGCCTGGCTTGGAGAATTTTGAGCATTAGTTTACTAGCATGTGAGATGAGTGCAATTGTGCGGTAGTTTGAGCATTCTTTGGCATTGCCTTTCTTAGGGATTGGAATGAAAACTGATGTTTTCCAGTTCCATAGCCACTGCTGAGTTTCCCAAATTTGCTGGCATATTGAGTGCAGTACTTTCACAGCATCATCTTTTAGGATTTGAAATAGCTCAACTGGAATTCCATCACCTCCACTAGCTTTGTTCATAGTGATGCTTCCTAAGGCCCACTTGACCTCACATTCTAGGGTGTCTGGCTCTAGGTGAGTGATGTAATACATTACATATTCCTAAAATACAAATATTCACTCTATTAATAATACCATTAAAAAATTAACACTGTATATTTTTTAAAGTTTTGAAAGGATTATAAGTATTCACCATTAATTTTATAATATTTCATATTTCCAATAAATACATAAGAAAGGGCATGTCTTTGGCAAGTAATACAGAAGAGCTCTTTTGAAGTGGTTGTTTTATTTGAAAACATACTATTAAGGTTATTTGAAAGAATATAAAAACCATATTCATTTCAGTGAAGTATGCTTTTAAATTATAACCTTATGTATAAGAATGTTTTGTTATAGCCTTTGAATTCTGATCAATTATAAATTTTATAATAACTTCACATTAAAATGGGTTTCAAATTATTTTTATTACAACCTAAGCATTGTAGCAGGATAATAACATAAAAGATTTGACTATGAATTAAATATTTTTCTAGAAGTAGTGTCAGGAGAACAAAAACTATGTCTACCGTTTCCTTTGCATTTTCCCATCGGGTCTAATAAAGAACCGTCGGAGCTCACTAATGTTGATGGTGATCTCACTTCCAACTTAGTTTTGATGAGCTTCTGAATTAGCTGTCCTCTAATGTCCTTTCCTTCTCTGAAATTGTTATTCTCTAATAGAGTTCTATATGTTCATTTTCCCCCATAGAGAAATATAAAGCACTTCAAACTCTCTAAGTAAGAATAATCTGTTCAGTGATGCAGATTACACATTATTCATGCTAGTGTTGAAGACAGAAATCACATCAGGAAGAGTTATTCCCAGATTAGCAAAGAATGAGTTGAGGCAGTCTCAGCTCTTTCATTTATTTTTAAATTCTAGTTAAAATAGGACTACAACAAGTGAAATTATTTTGTTAATGTATTAATTTTCATTTATTCTTTAAAAAAAAGAAAAAAAGAACAACTAGGCACATATTCGGAGAAGGCAATGGCACCCCACTCCAGTGTTCTTGCCTGGAAAATCCCACTGACGGAGGAGCCTGGTGGGCTGCCATCTGTGGGGTTGCACAGAGTTGGACACGACTGAAGCGACTTAGCAGCAGCAGCAGGGCACATATTATTACATGTTTCTCAATGATCAGTGTTAAAACTCTTGTTGGAAAACTTGAATTTCCTTGCAAATTCTGATTTATTAAACCAGAACTATCTGGAGCTGCAAAATGGTGATGCCAGGGATGACCAGAAAAAACTCCTTGGGTGTTTTTTATTATCATTAGATTTTTTGAAGTGTGGTTTGGTCACTTATTTCTTGTATGATATCCTCAAAAGGTAGATGAGTACAACACCCACTCATAACTAATTTGAAAAGTTTTGTTTGACAATAAAAGGACTATATAAATTTAGAAGTGTTAACAAGCCAAAGACATTGTATATAATTCAAGGTCAAATAAATGGCAAATAGGAATTCCCTTAAGGTTTCAGATTGAGGAATCATGCTACTTTTTCTATAATATGGATACTGTTTGAATGGGCAAAGAAAATGAATGTGATATACAGAGAGGATGACAGGCCTTAGTAAAAGCTCAGAAGCAGGCAAACGAAAGCTAGATTCAGCAAAAATGATAATGTCACTTTGTCTGACACAGGGGTATGAGTAGGGAAGAAAAGTCGACTGTGGACAGATGCAAAGAGGCTGAATAGGATAGCAATGGAAAATGGGCTTTACCGAGACAGAAGCTGAATAAAGGTATCTTTTACTTGTGAAAACCTGAGGCAGAAGGCACTTTGTTTAGTTTCTTCTAAATCAGGGGAAAAAATAGAAAGAAAATATAGCTCTACGTTATCATATAATTAAATTATGTCCATAATCTGCCACACATAGCATTGAAATTCCACTCAATATTGTAAGTATGCAAACTTCCTCAAGTACACTATATCCTCATAGACTTTGTAAACACTGTCACGTAGAAAGGAGATTTTTATTTTTGCTATGTATCTGTCTAGGTTTTATCTAATTAGGGCATTTTAAAATGGAGGTGAATACAATAAGAACATTGGATGATGGAAACTAAAAGAAAAACCCTGACTCTGCCAGGTCTATTTTAATACAGTTTAACAATTGCTATTCTATATGTTTAAATGTAGTAATGACACATAGGGGGAATGGAAGAAAGGATAAAAATGTGATGCAAGGGGAAGACCATGGACTTAAGAGACAAATAGACCTATGATGTAATAAGTCTACCTTTCTTACTGTGTGACTTCTGAACTCTATTAAAGCTCTTTGACTTTGAGATTTCTTACCCATAAAACAAGGACATTTTTTTTTTCTCTCATAGTATTTATGTGTCTAGCTTCATGCTTGGCAAAGAGGCAGCAGTCAAAAAATAATAACTCTCATCCCATGAATGTCATTATTTTATGCATGGTGAGTTTTCTGTTACTCATAAAAAAGACAATGTCAGCAATTATCAAAGTTCAATATAAGACTATATTGTGGTTCTTTGAAAACACATTTTAATTACTAACATAGTTAATTCTTTACACCTTTTTTCAAGAAGTCCCTACTACAGCTTCACATTATCTCTGCCGTAATTCTCATGTGCAAAATGGTTGGCTCAAACCCTACTCTTTTTCCCACATAATTTAATCCTAGTGCAAGTTTTGATTAAATCCATCTGATTTTCAATACCTAGAACACTTCTGAAATTCTAAGCTCAAAGAAAAATTTAAAAAAAAAAACATTAATTTTAAAACCTGTTGAATCCCTTCTGCAGAGGAATTTTCATAGAAGATAGAATGGATCATTTTCAAGTCAATATTGTGTGTCTAATATAGTCCAACAATTGCTACTCAGTAACCTACTTCCAGCCTTAAATTTCTAAGCAACAGGAACTGTACAATAGATACCTTCCTAATAAATATGACCATTCTTCATACAAATGAAATAGTGCTGCATCCAAGTTCACTGAAAAGGCACGTTCTGCGTGATGCCCATTCCTTCTCTAGCTCAGTTAAAGTGATGAAGCCATTATCTTTATCTAGCGGACAAAGATAAAACTGATATACTCGTCTACGGTAGTTGGACAAGGGGAGAGGGAAAATTTTGGTCAATATAAAAGCATAGAGGAGGCATATTTGGGTAGCTTCTGTAGTCTCCATATTTGTGTAAGGATTGCAAGATTTTCAGGTTGTTTCTTCCACTACTCATTATTTATTTCCTTTGTTCACAGTTACTATCTCTACTCGTTGGGATTCTTTACATGTTGGGGTGGTTTAAAGCTTTATTTCTAAAGGATCTAACCCTCGATTTTCCTGCATATGTGGTAACACTGGAATGGTAGTACTTGAAATATTCCTCCTTGTTGTGCCATGCTAAGTTGCTTCAGTCCTGTCTGATTCTGTGCAACCCTATGGATTGTAGCCCACTGGACACCTCTGTCCTTGGGATTCTCCAGTCAAGAATAGTGGAATGGATTGCCATCCCCTTCTCCAAGGGATCTTCCTGACCCAGGGATCGAACTGGTGTCTCTTACATCTAACCTGCATTGGCAGGCAGGTTCTTTACCACTAGCGCCACCTGGGAAGCCAAATACTCCTTCTTAACCCTATTATATTAAAACAAACACATTTACCCATGATAATCAGAACCAGTCATCTCAGATAACATAGTATCATTCCCTTTTTGGGGGGATTATTGGTCTAGCAACATGAGGAGCCCACAGTGACCAGGTGGTAATCTCAATGGCATTACTGTTGTTTTGCCGTATTGAAGGATTTAGATGAGAACTCTAAACCAATAGAACTTTCTAATGCAAGGAAAAGAAGAAAGTATATTTTGAGTTGGTAATTAGGTATATTAGCAATATTACTTTTAATTTACTCAAATATTCCAGTTCCATGTGTTCTAACAATGAAAGAACTAGAACAGCCTCATCTATTTGTCACTGATTTGTAGATTTCTATCTCGCTATATGATGTCATACTTTTAAATGGTCATTTCTAAGTAGGACAATCACAGAGTCTTTAAGAGTCCATTTCACCAGTTACTTCTGGGTGATAGGGTAAGATTTGTTAGTTCTGTGAGTGTAAACTGGTTGCCTCACTATTTTGGCTAGAAAATAAGTGAATTCTTTCAGAAGTAGAATATCCTGATGATGAATAAGAAATTCAGTAAGATTATTGTTAAATACCATCACCAACTCAATGGACATGAATTTGAGTAAACTCCAGGAGATAGCGAATGGCAGGGAAGCCTGGAGTGCTGCAATCCATGGGGTGGCAAAGAGCTGGGTAAGACTTTGAGCAACAAACAGCAAAGATTATGGTGCCATCACTGGCAGGCAGAGAAGAAGGAGTCAAAATAGTTGTCTCTTGAAATAAGAAAATCATCCATATTTGACATTTCCCAAGTTAACATAACTGATCACCTAGAGATTTACTGTTGTTTGCTGCTGGCATTGGCACGTAAAGTGGCGTAGACAGATAAACTTTGAGAAGAGAAAAGCTGTCTGTGTGCACACATTCACAATTTTTGTCCCTACCAAAATGATCACTATTTGCTCTAAACCTTTTAAAAAGCTTGAGATGCCTAGGAAAAGGCTGTGTAACACCCCAATGATGCTGTCTTATTCACCCGAGAGCTTCTCACATGGCACATGTGATATCCTATCATTCTCAGTCTATTTTAAGAAGTTCATAAATATAATATACCTCTTCCCTAAAACTCTGTAACTTACCTTTGAAAGTATATATATATATATTTTTTAATTCCCTGACCATCTGGCTAATTTTTACCCACTGTTCTTAAATAAATGTTAACTCATACTTGCAGCCAGTTCTTCTTCCATGCAGTGTGACAACCATATGTATTATTAGAATTTTTGCCAAATGACAGTACCTTCCCTACTTTCCTTTCCAGTCAGTAGACTGCTGTGGCATTACATTTTACATATTTCTAACATACAGTTAAGGACCATTTGTAAACCAGGAGCTTTTTTTTTTCCCTTTCTCAATCAAGTAGCTGTAGGGAATTCTCTGTAAGTTAGCATGCCCATATGTGGCTTGAAGAGGGGTGCCAATGCTGTAGAGATACATGTACTAAATTTAGAGACTTATACAGCCTCAGTTTTACATTTAGTATTCTAAATAGCTTTGACTATAAACAATGTACTCTTTATAATAACTATAACATAAATCTTATGCTATAAAGATTGTATTTATAAGCCTAAAAATTAAAGTAAGGCCTTACTGGGCTGTCTATGTTAATCTTTGATAGTCTATGAGCACTTAGTCAAAAGTTATGATTACTATTAACTGTTAAAAAAAAACACAGTACTCTTGCTTCTATGCATTACATATATCCTTTTTGGCCTCTGGATTCTGAGATTTCATCATACATATTAGAATATGAACAAGTAAAGTGTTAGTCACTCAGTCGTGCCTGACTCTTTGAAACCCTATGGACCACAGCCCATCAGGCTCCTCTGTCCGTGGGATTTTCCAGGCAAGGATACTGGAGTGGGTTGCCATTTCCTTCTCCAGGAGGTCTTCCCAACTCAGCGATCGAAACCAGGTCTGCTGCACTGCAGGCAGATTCTTTACTGATCGACCTATGAAGGAAGCCCACATTAGAATCTGAAGCCATATCAATACAACTCTCATAATCATATTACAAAGAATAGCAAATAATATGCTATGGCTTTCCTTACCAACAGATTTTTCAATGACTCAGTGAGTGATTCCTGATAGAGTCCAAAGGAGATTCCTCAGTGAAAGGAATCTCCTTTGGACTCTATCAGGAGTCACATTTAATGAATGTATAAATTAATCAGGCATGATTAAGCCACACCAACATCTGTAAATCTTTGAGGTAGTAGAATCACTTGTTGTGTGTTATAACATGGAAACTTTGGCATTTTTGTCATAAGGATATACTGTAACAGCTAATCAGCTTATCAAACACTTTCCTTCAAGAAATACTTTCTCCCAGGAGACTGCAGGTAGTCATTTAATGTGCTGATTTGACATCGCATGTGATGGAATAACAGTGCTCTTATCCTAATGTTAGCAGGATCCTCCTCGACTTCAAACACAACCAGGATAGATACTCAATACCAGATGTGCATTTCCTTGAGGCTTATTACCAAGCACACATTGTTGTATCAGTTAAGGTTTAACAGCAAAGACAGAACTCACTCAAGCTGGCATACCTATAAGATAATGTATTGTAATAAATTTAATTTAATTTTTTACTGAACAATTAGAAGGCAACTATTAAAAGTCTGAACTATTACAGACTCTAGGTTGAGATGCCAAGAATAACCTCCAAACCTACAGGAGAACTGGGCTTCCAAGGACTGCTATTCCTGCTGTGATCAGGAAAATTCCTGCTGAATCAAGAATTCAGTGCTGCAGCTGCTTGCTTCATAGTCACAACATCTGTGCTATACTACACATATACAACACATACACACCCCAGTGGATACCTTATGCCTTGCTTCTTTTTACACTTAATTCAGTTTTGAATTCAATTTTTATTCAAGTGGGTCTCATTTGGGGAATCTAAATCATAACAAGATTATTGTATTCTTGTTTGGTTCTGTCTTAGTAATTCAGAATCTACATTACAAGAAAGCATATTAGAAAGAGGTTGGAATGGATGTTGAACTGGCTGAGCCAATGCATCTGCCATAGTTTACTACATGGTAGTGATATACGGAATGACAGCCTAATTGTGGAAAGGCTTTAGAATTAGCACTTCAACTGTGAAGTATTTGCTCAAGCATTTACTCTGTAGAACTGGTGCCAAACTATTAGTTCAATTCACAACTTTTAAATACATAATATGTGACAAGTTCTGGGGATACAAAGATGAATTATATCAGTTGTTCACTCTGTAACGTAGGATAGAATAATCAGTACCTGTAGTAATTCAGATATTAACACTAGACCAAGAAATGAACAACATGCTCTGGAATTAATTTAGCTTTGGGTGGATATAGAATGAATACCATGCCTTAAGTATTTCTGCGGTATTATGAGAAGGGAAGTATATTCTTCAAGGAGATTAGAATATGTGTTAAGTATGAAAAGATAAGGGTTCATATGAAAGTATATGATCCTTGATTGTACATGTACAATAAATATTTGATGAGATTAAGACTAAATTACCAAAAGAAACCCCCACAAAACTAGGAGGCAATGCTCGCAATAATAGTGAACAGAAGATATGCCAAGGGAGTTAGAATTTTAGGTTTTCAAGGACATTTGCAGGTCTCTTTGACCGAGTAATGGATAGAAATCAAGAGGTATCACTTCCAGGCCAAAACATTTAGTTGCTGATGTAAGATCACCCACTGTTTTCTTTTCTCTGTTGCAAAACCATCAACATTCAGAAAGAGATTTCTCACAGGAAATGCAAGAAAACAGAAGTCTTTTATACTATGAAATCACATAGTAATATGTTTATAATGGTAACTCTGGAAGTACTAAGGATGATAGATTATAGTGCAGACAGCTGGAGTCAGACAGATCAAATAGAATACCATGTAAGAATCTATGTTCCCTGGGGCAGAAGCAATAGTGGAGATGAGGAAGCTCATCTCAGACACATTGGAGGGAGGGGAATGAGAGGACTTAGATGAAGCAAATATATAAAGAGGAAAGGGGGGAAGTCAGCAAAAAGTTCAAGATTTCTATCTTGGCTCACTGGGGGAATGGTAAAATCTTGATTGGAACACAGATATTTGTTTCATGCTTAGTGAATATCTATATGTGTTCCCGTATTGACCATTCCTCTTGCTATAAAGTGAGATCATCTAGCTACTTTGCCAGTGAACTGTAAGCAGAAATTATGCATGTCACTCTTGAAAAAGGAATAACTAATTAGTATGCACTCTCTGGATCTTTCTTCTTTGCCCTTGTTAACAGAGGAGATCCAGAGCTGAGATGGCTGAATCACTTACACTAGAACCCTTGGTCACTTGATGGATAGAAGCAACTCTAGAATGTCATCCAGACCTCATCACAAGTGAGATATGAACTGTTTCATGTGTAAATTGACTGTAATTACGGGTTGCTTTCATGACAATTGGGTCAGTTTACCATAGTAAATAAGAAGTAAAAGAAAAATCAGAACTCCTGTAGAGGTAAATGACATATAATTTACTAAATATTATATGCCAGTCACTGTTTTAAGCACATCCGTTATATATAAAACAGGCTTCCCAGGTGACTCAGTGGTAAAGAATCTGCCTGACAATGCAGGAGATGTGGGTTCGATCCCTGGGTCTGAAAGATCCCCTGGAGAAGGAAATGACAAATCCACTCCATTATTCTTACCTAGGAAATCCCACAGACAGTGGAGCCTGGTGGGCTACAGTCAGTAGAGTTGCAAAGAGTCAGACACAATTTAGCGACTAAAGGACAACAATAATATTGTTTCTAACAATTCATTTTCTTCCTAAGGCAGCCCTGTAAGGAAGCGTTATTTTATTTAAATTTTGGAGATGAGGGACTTGAGGCACAGGGAAGCTAGGCCATTTGAAATCATATAGCCAGGATGCTGTGAATTTGAAATTCTGGACCATATTTTACACATGCTGAATCTGAGACAGGAATATCCAGTATGCATATAGAGATATGTTCTTCATGCTTAAGAGATTTAATTTTGTGATTCATTGCCATAGAGCTGATATCTGAACCCATAGACAAGATAAATGTCTTTGGAAGCATACTGATGCAAAAACAAGATTGAAGTAGTAGGAATATAAGTAGGTTCTTTTTTTTTTTTTTTTTTTTGAGACCTGGATGACAAGAGTACACAACAGAAACACAGGGGTATAAAGACCAGAGGGCTCCCCTGGTGGCTCAGTGGTAAAGACTCCACCTGCAGTGCAGAAGACCCAGGTTCTATCCTTGGGTCAGGACGACCCCCAGAGAAGGGAATGGCAACTCACTCCAGTATTCTCGCCTGGGAAATTCCATGAGGAGAGGATCCTGGAGGGCTATCCATGGAGTTGCAAACCAGTCGACACCACTTAGCGAGTAATCACACACACACATGAAGACTGGAACATCTTTCCCTGGCTCTAAGACTCTAGATCTTGGCAGTTTTATCTGGCTTCCCATCCACACTCTAAAAAGCCTGTGTAGGGAGGATGATGGAGTTGCAGACCATAGGTTTGAGTCTACAAAAGGCTTGCCATCAGCCTGCAAGTTGTTTCACCATGAAGGATAGTGAGATAATCTCTCTGACTTCCATCTTAGTGGAGACAATAAAAGGGAAAACATCTACCTGTATACTTCCTCCCTGCTAAGCCACATTATCAAGGCTTGAGGGCAACAGTTGCAGCCCGTTACCCTTACAGTTTCAAACAAATAATAAAAATATAAAGTGATTCCATAGATATCACTTCGCTCTGTGAAAGAACTTCTTGTAATGTCTAACTTTGATAATGTTTCCTTCTCCATTCCATTAGTACTATTATTTGTGAGTGCTGAAACTCTTAATACTGCTCATTCTAAATAAACTTCTGACATATTAGTCATTTTCTCTCAGTCCCAGCCATCTGCCTTTCCTGTTGGGGACTTTATATTTAAAAGCATATTTTCAACTAATATATGCATATATATGTGTATATATATTATATATTCCCAAGTATCTCTTTATATCTTTATGTCTAGTTTGTGTTTCTAGTTCTCTTTGAAAGCTCTCAAGCCCAAATGTCTGCAACAGATCTCTAATCAGTTTCCAACCAATATACAGAGAAAATTAAGGTCACTGGATGGCTAGCATTTCTTATTGTTTTTACTGCTATTGAGATCTCTGAAAGGCAGAATACGTTATCAGGAGACAAACTGTTGCTGAAAACAAAACCTCTGGAGTCACAGAGTTCTTTAGTCTCAATCTTGCCTCTGTTATTTATATGCCAGAGTTTGGATCTTTTAAACTTTATATGCTGAGCTTCAGTTTTCTCATTTGCAAATCAAGGATAACTGATCCTACATTACTTATCATGAGTACTAAATCAAATAGTTCACAGAAAATCACGAGGTACCTAGTATATGGGATTCCCAGGTGGCTCAATGGTAAAGAATTGCCTGTCGATACAGGAGACATGGGTTTGATCCCTAAGCTGGGAGGATCCCCTGGAGTAGGAAATGCCGCCTCACTTCAATACTCTTGCTTGGAAAATGTCACAGACAGCAGAGCCTGGTGAGCTACTACTGTCCATGGAGTTCCAAAGAGTCAGACGTGGCTGAACACACAGGCATCTAGTACATAGTAGGCTCACTACAAAAGTTAAGATCTCTTTCCACTAGTTTGTATTCTTAGCTGGGAGAATACCATACAGCCAACTGATTCTGTTAGGACTTCCAAATCATCCTTTTTGAAAACTTTCGTGATTCCAGGTTTTTGACAGTTTGGATTTTAAGGCAATTCAGAATATGTATTAAAATGAATACTCTTTCACTGTATGCTGCTGCTGCTGCTGCTAAGTCACTTCAGTTGTGTCCGACTCTGTGTGACTCCATAGATGGCAGCCCACCAGGCTCCCTCGTCCCTGGGATTCTCCAGGCAAGAACACTGAAGTGGATTTCCAATTCCTTCTCCAATGCATGAAAGTGAAAAGTGAAAGGGAAGTCGCTCAGTCGTGTCCAACTTTTCACGACCCCATGGACCGCAGCCTACCAGGCTCCTCTGTCCATGGGATTTTCCAGGCAAGAGTACTGGAGTGGGGTGCCATCGCCTTGAAAGTCACTCAGTCATGTCCGATTCTTTGTGACTCCATGGACTCTTCAGTCCATGGAATTCTCTAGGCCCGAATAATTCTCTATCCATGGAGTGGATAGCCTTTCCCTTCTCCAGGGGATCTTCCCAATCCAGGGACTGAACCTAGGTCTCCCACTGCAGGCGAATTCTTTACCAGCTGAGCCACAAGGGAAGCCCTTTTTACTGTATAGTAATGTGTATATGACCACAGGAAAAGCCATAGCCTTTACTAGACGGACCTTAGTCGGCAGAGTAATGTCTCTGCTTTTGAATATGCTATCTAGGTTGGTCATAACTTTTCTTCCAAGGAGTAAGTGTCTTTTAATTTCATAGCTGAAATCACCATCTGCAGTGATTTTGGAGCCCCCAAAAATAAAGTCTGACAGTGTTTCCACTGTTGCCCCATCTATTTCCCATGAAGTGATGGGACCGGATGCCATGATCTTCGTTTTCTGAATGTTGAGCTTTAAGCCAACTTTTTCACTCTCCTCTTTCACTTTCATCAGGAGGCTTTTTAGTTCCTCTTCGCTTTCTGCCATAAGGGTGGTGTCATCTGCATATCTGAGGTTATTGATATTTCTCCCGGCAATCTTGATTCCAGCTAGTGTTTCTTCCAGTCCAGCATTTCTTATGATGTACTCTGCATATAAGTTAAATAAGCAGGGTGACAATATACAGCCTTGACGTACTCCTTTTCCTATTTGGAACCAATCTGTTGTTCCATGTCCAGTTCTAACTGTTGCTTCCTGACCTGCATACAGATTTCTCAAGAGGCAGGTCAGGTGGTCTGGTATTCCCATCTCTCTCAGAATTTTCCACAGTTGATTGTGATCCACACAGTCAAAGGCTTTGGCATAGTCAATAAAGCAGAAATAGATGTTTTTCTGGAATTCTCTTGCTTTTTTGATGATCCAGCAGATGTTGGCAATTTGTTCTCTGGTTCCTCTGCCTTTTCTAAAACCAGCTTGAACATCAGGAAGTTCATGGTTCACATATTGCTGAAGCTTCGTTTGGAGAATTTTGAGCATTACTTTACTAGCCTGTGAGATGAGATGAGGCTATGGTTTTTTCCTGTGTTCATGTATGGATGTAAGAGTTGGACTGTGAAGAAGGCTAAGCACCGAAGAATTGATGCTTTTGAACTGTGATGTTGGAGAAGACTCTTGAGAGTCCCTTGGACTGCAAGGAGATCCAACCAGTCCATTCTGAAGGAGATCAGCCCTGGGATTTCTTTGGAAGGAATGATGCTAAAGCTGAAACTTCAGTACTTCGGCCACCTCATGTGAAGAGTTGACTCATTGGAAAAGACTGTGATGCTGGGAGGGGTTGGGGGCAGGAGGAGAAGGGGACGACCGAGGATGAGATGGCTGGATGACATCACTGACTCGAAGGATGTGAGTCTGAATGAACTTCGGGATTTGGTGATGGACAGGTCACAAAGAGTTGGACATGACTGAGAAACTGAACTGAACTGAATGTGTATATATCCTACTTTACTTGGATAGAAATATGAATTATTATTTTTAAAAAATTGTACATATTTTAGCCTCTTTACTTTTCATATTTGACCTACACAGACGTACACTGGGGCAAAGTTTTCACTGACAGTCATGTTTTATCACTCACTTCCTCTAAAAGTGAAGTTCAAAACTGGCTCTTTCATGAAATTCTCTTTGTTTGCAAAAACTAAATTCCATCCTCTGACACAAAATAATTATCTATTTATTGTATTTTGGAAAACTCACAACCCTAATTTGCATTGCTCTTTATTCAAATCCTGAGATAGTCCCCAGATTATGTAAGCCATATGTGTGGGTATATGGGGGTTTGTGTGGGGTGTCTGTGTGTGGGGTATGTGTTTTTGGGTGTGTTTGTGTGGGTGTGTGTATTTGTGTGTGGGGGGGGTGGATAGGTGGGTGGGTGTATGTTTTGAGGTCAATATCTTGAAAGAAATTTTTCACAAGACTTTTAAGAATGTGATTTGAGTTATAATGGAGATTCCTTAATGCTTTTTATGTGCAATGATTTTGATCAAGTTATATGATTTATGAAGTTTAACTTGCTGTTATTTTTCTTGAGAATTTTAAGTCAGGTCCCAATTTCTAATTCTGACTTATTCTGATAAGTGAACATTTATTGAAGAACCTTCGCAATTTTGTACATGGAAATTGAATGGAGAAAAATTATGTTTGCCTCAGTGGGGAGTATTCTGACATTCAATTGTTTTTTAATATTGTATCATAAGCCAATAATTGGCCAGCAAATATGTTTGTTGCAAGGAAGGGTATGATTAATTTGCCTGATAAGTGAACCAAAGTTTCTTCTTTCAACCTCCATCTGCATAAGTTAAAAGAGAAATATTACA
The DNA here is from genome assembly GCF_001704415.2 of Capra hircus. Classification (NCBI taxonomy): domain Eukaryota; kingdom Metazoa; phylum Chordata; class Mammalia; order Artiodactyla; family Bovidae; genus Capra; species Capra hircus. The sequence goes on from NC_030813.1 coordinate 28,496,355, forward strand.
GCTATTTTTTTCTTTTTCTTAAAGGTTCCTCATTTTTATTTCAAAACACTAATAACTAAAATTTATGCTCCAACTTATTATAATGGCTGTTGGTATTGCCAGTATAGTGAACAGTGCAGGGAAGTATATTTCAATGTTGTAGAAAGTGGTGAGGGGTCTTCCCAGGTAGCACTAGTGGTCAAGCATCCACCTGCCAATGTAGGAGAGGTGAGAGGCGTGGGTTTGATCCTTGGATTGGGAAGATCCCCTGGAGTAGGAAATGGTTCTAATATGCTTTCCTGGAAAATTCCATGAACAGAGGAACCTGGTGGGCTACAGTCCAAGGAGTTGCGAAGAGTCAGCTACAACTGAGCGACTGAGTACACAGTCACTGGTTAATAAACATCTGCTCAAAACTGAATTTTTTAAGAAAAAATAACCCATTTTCAATTTTAAGTTCCTAAATTGTTTCCTATCTTGAATTACAGTGAATATAATTTGAAAGAGAGCCTAATATTTCATATTTGGAGTGTGTTTCACGCCTGAATGAAAAGTATACAAAGCAATCCGAGATAGACTCAGAGGATGCTTATCTCTTTATCATATTGTTTGGAAGCAGGAAATCAACCAGGAACATTTATTCATTCATTTACTCATTCATACAGGGTTTACTGTTTGATAGGTGGTGGATATAAGGATGAGAAGCACAGATCTCACCCTACCTTCACAGAGATACAGGCAATCACATGATACAAAATTTAAACATTTCTGTTCATGCCACATACAGCCTTTTCTCAGAAAAGTTGTCAGCCACTGTCACACATCTCCACTGAGGTTAATAGGCTCAGTGATCAAACACGCTGGCTCACAGCTGATTAAAATAAATAAGTCAAACCTGAACGAATGTGCCAAGTGACAAAAACATTAACAAGAAATGAAAGCATTTTGACTGTGAGATTGGTTAGGGAAAAAAAAAAAGATTTCCTCACCTTGCACTCCACTATTCAGCTACAAAATAGCACAGAATCTTATTCAGCTCTCATTCAGTTGCTTAACATTTATCACCTTTCTGTGACATATAGGGCTTCCCTGGATGTTCAGTCGGTAAAGAATCCACCTGTGATGCGGGAGACCTGGATTCAACCCCAGGGGTCAGGAATATTCCCTGGAACAGAAAATGGCTACCCACTCCAGTACTGTACATGGATTTGGATTTATAAGATACAGAAGTAAAATATGGCCCTTAAGTAAACAGGACTCATAATATTATACATGCATATGTTTATCTGTGTTTTTGTGCCTATCTCTGGCAAGGAGGAGGGGATACTTTGTATAGGTTTCAAGAGCTGAAATCAAGCAGAAGGGATACAGTGTCAAGGGAGACCTTTTAACTAACACTTAGGGTTAAGTCTGAAATTGCTGGCAGTGAAGGTAGTGAAACTGTTACAAAGATGGCATGATTTCACAGGGGTAATCTTGAAGGGCCGAATCAGGATAGAATCAGAGTAAACATGGAGGGCGCTCAGCCCACTGTGAAAGCGGAAAAAAACAAATGGACAAGATCTGGGGACATGAGAATAAATGAAACATTGTGAATGTTTGCATTATTGTTCAGCAAATAGTCACTACACTTTCTTCATAGGCAGAGTCCATTTACATACCTCATTGATCTGAGGTTTCAAATGCTTTGGCCACTGGAGCCAGAACTGGAGTTCCAAATGTAGGTCTTAAGATGTATCAAGTGTTTCTGCTCAATTATCTGAGAACCTTTGACCTTTACAATGAAGATCATACTTCACATAGCTTCTGCCCCTCTAGCCTGAACCCCCAAATAAGACAGATGGTGTAATGTCCCCCAACCAACCTGAACACCCATGGAAACAAATAGTTTTTGAGAATAAGTAAGAATTCATTGAGAATAAATAGCTATCATTGTATGTCACTGAATTTTATGTAACAGTACCTGAGTACATGGGACTTCCCTGGTGGGGTCAGACAATAAAGTGTCTACCTGTAATGCAGGAGACTTGGGTTTGATCCGTGAATGGGGAAATCCCCTGGAGAAGGAACTGGCAATCCACTCCAGTATTCTTGCCTGGGAAAGCCCATGGACAGAGGAGCCTGGCATGCTGCAGTCCATGGGGTTGCAAAGAGTCGGACAGGACTGAACAACTAACACAAGCTAAGTACTAAGTTAATTGGTAGCTAAAACTGGGAATGACTTAGAATGAGTCACACTAGCTTTGAGACTGGCTAACAGATAACAAGAAAATTTATTGGAGATTGGATAATCGTGAGCTGTGGTTGTAACAGGAAAATATTTGGTAAAACATTTGCCTCTGGTAAGTTGGAAGATAGAAGACATATATGGAAACTGTAGTATTGGTCAAGAAAGTTTTGATAGCATAAGATGGCTGCTACTAGTTACATTTGATAAGATACTATAAGGGGGAAAATGAGTCCAGAAAAGAAGTGGGCTGTTTTAAATTATACTTGAAAGGAATGCGGAGAAACCAAAAATCACAGAGTTAAAATCACAGACATAAATATTGCAACATAGCTTCAGGGAAAAAAGGAAAATCCAGAGTAGGAGATAAGACTAACACCTTTTGTTAAGATCTCTGAGTGAATTAAAGTCCATTTATTGGGCTGGGCAAAGTAACTCTAGAAAGTACAAGGATGTGGTTCTTTTGAAGCCCAATAAGTAAGAATCAAATTTAATTAAGTCTAAAGAGAAAGAGCAGCATGCCCAAAGAAGCAAAAAAACAAACAAAAGCAAACAAAACCCTAAACCCTTGTGGTTCTGATGTTTGGCTGTTAGAATTCACAAGCATCAAACATGAGAAAACCACAGCTTACCGGAACTATATTTAAAAAATTACTACCAGCCTAGAACAAAAGAGATAGTCTGCTAGTTTATTTATTTATTTATTTATTACTTTTTAAATTAATTTATTTTTTATTGAAGGATACCTGAGAGCCACCAACTTTGTACAGACAAGAAGTGACCTGAAAGATCTATTTATCCACCAGGCGGCACTGCTAGCTATGGAAGATTAAAAATAAATAGGGATCTCCTAGGTGGTAGTGCCATGTTTGGTAGAGATCAATGGAGAATGGGTAGCCACTTACAGGGAGCAAATCTGGAATTAAATCAACGATAGGGGCATCCAGAAAAAAAATTGCCCAGCAGGAATTTAGAATTCTTATGGACTATTAATTATTCATTCTTCTTCTTATCCTTCTTGTTGTGGAATGAAAATGTTTATGGTGGATATCCTTGTTTGTTTCACCATTGTAATTTAGGATTGTAGAGAATAAATGACTTGTCTCTTTGATTCATAAATCTTCAGGTCAATAGAATCTGTACTTGGATAGAATGCAGACAATGAAATTCTTGTCTTAAAGTCTGATAACACTGTAACAGATAAATTTATCAGTAGTCTTAGGATTACCTGTGTTTTGCAATGTAAGAGAACATGTGGAATATTTATAAAGAAGAGGGTGGATTCTGATTGTTAGATGATTGTTCAGCAAATATTCACTGCTTCCTACTTCTCATTATGGGCACAGTATTATTCTAAGTGCAGTGATTTGACATTTAGCCATGAGCCATGCTTTGGTCAATTAAAATGGCAATGAAAATAAGACTGCAAAATCCAAGAATAGACCGTAAGATACAGCAAATATTTCTATGAGGTTTCTTGGAAGTCTGACCTCTATGACGAGAAAACCATAGCACAGATAACCCCTACACTGCCGGCCTAGACATATGGGACAGGATAGTGCCAGGTAACCTATGCAGACAAAAGTTCTGTTCAGGTCAGTCACTCAGTCATGTCTGACTCTTTGCGACCCCATGAATCGCACCATGCCAGGCCTCCCTGTCCATCACCAACTCCCGGAGTTCACTCAAACTCACGTCCATCGAGTCAGTCATGCCATCCAGCCATCTCATCCTTGGTCGTCCCCTTCTCCTCCTGCCCATAATCCGTCCCAGCATCAGGGTCTTTTCCAATGAGTCAACTCTTCGCATGAGGTGGCCAAAGTACTGGAGTTTCAGCTTCAACATCATTCCTTCCAATGAACACCCAGGACTGATCTCCTTTAGGATGTACTCGTTGGATCTCCTTGAAGTCCAAGGGACCCTCAAAAGTCTTCTCCAACACCACAGTTCAAAAGCATCAATTCTTGGGCACTCAGCTTTCTTCACAGTCCAACTCTCACATCCATACATGACCACTGGAAAAACCATAGCCTTGACTAGATGGACTTTGTTGGCAAAGTAATATCTCTGGTTTTTAATATGCTATCTAGGTTGGTCATAACTTTCCTTCCAAGGAGTGAAAGTGAAGTGAATCGCTCAGTCCTGTCCGACTCTTTGCGACCCAGTGGACTGCAGCCTAACAGGCTCCTCCATCCATGGGATTCTCCAGGCAAGAATACTGGAGTGAGTTGCCGTTTCCTTCTCCAGGGATCTTCCAGATCCAGGGATCAGACCCAGGTCTCCTGCATTGGAGACAGACGCTTTAACCTCTGAGCCACCAGGGAAGTTTCTCAAGGAAGCTTCCAAGGAGTAAGCGTCTTTTAATTTCATGGCTGAAATCACCATCTGCAGTGATTTTGGATCCCCCCAAAACAAAGTCTGACAGTGTTTCCACTGTTTCCCCATCCATTTCCCATGAAGTGATGGGACCAGATGCCATGATCTTCATTTTCTGAATGTTGAGCTTTAAGCTAACTTTTTCATTCTCCTCTTTCACTTTCATCAAGAGGCTTTTAATTTCCTCTTCACTTTCTGCCATAAGGGTGGTGTCATCTGCATATCTGAGGTGATTGAGATTTCTCCTGGCAATCTTGATTCCAGCTCATGCTTCTTCCAGCCCAGCATTTTTCATGATTTACTCTGCATATAAGTTAAATAAGCAGGGTGACAGTATACAGCCTTGACATACTCCTTTTCCTATTTGGAACCAGTCTGTTGTTCCATGTCCTATTCTAACTGTTTCTTCCTGACCTGCATATAGGTTTCTCAGGAGGAAGGTCAGGTGGTCTGGTATTCCCATCTCTCTCAGAATTTTTCACAATTTTTTGAGATCCACACAGTCAAAGGCTTTGGCACAGTCAATAAAGGAGAAATAAATGTTTTTCTGGAACTCTCTTGCTTTTTCGATGATCCAGCATATGTTGGCAGTTTGATCTCTGGTTCTTCTGCCTTTTCTAAACCAGCTTGAACATCTGGAAGTCACGGTTCACATATTGCTGAAGCCTGGCTTGGAGAATTTTGAGCAATACTTTACAAGGGTGTGAAATGAGTCCAATTGTGCAGTAGTTTGAGCATTCTTTGGCATTGCTTTTCTTTGGAATTGGAACAAAAACACCTTTTCCAGTCCTATGGCCACTGTTGAGTTTTCCAAATTTGCTGGTATATTGAGTGCAGCACTTTCACAGCATCATCTTTCAGGATTTGAAACAGCTCAACTGGAATTCCATCACCTCCACTGGCTTTGTTCGTAGTGATGCTTCTAAGGCCCACTTGACTTCACATTCCAGGATGTCTGGCTCTAGATGAGTGATCACACCATTGTGATTATCTGGATCATGAAGCTCTCTTTTTTACAGTTCTTCTGTGTATTCTTGCCACCTCTTCTTAAAGTCTTCTGCTTCTGTTAGGTCCCTACCATTTCTGTCCTTTATTGTGCCCATCTTTGCATTAAATGTTCCCTTGGTATCTCTAATTTTCTTGAAGAGATCTCTAGTCTTTTCCATTCTGTTGTTTTCCTCTATTTCTTTGCATTGATCACTGAGGAAGGCTTTCTTATCTCTCCTTGCTATTCTTAGGAACTCTGCATTCAGATGCTTATATCTTTCCTTTTTTCCCTTTGCTTTTCACTTCTCTTCCTTTCACAGCTATTTTTAAGGCCTCCTCAGACAGCCATTTTGCTTTCTTACATTTCTTTTCCATGGGGAGACTAAAGTTAAGCCATTCCAATTAGTCATAAGAGTCAGTCTATTGGACCTGTAAACCTGTGAGCCAAAGAATAAATATTTACTACTCCCAGCTACTGTCTTTTGGGGCTGTTTTTTTTTTTTAATGTAATGATAGCTGACTATTACTAGTTTTTATTACTAGGAAATTTAGCTTTGTGAGAAATAAGAGACAAGTATATCTGCTGAGAGTTGTAAGAAAAGCAGTATGATAATGACTGTGATTGAATTATGGACTTATTTGAAAAAGTGGTTATGTGAAATGGCAGAGAAATAAGAGGCTGTGTAGAAGAAAAAAAAAGAAATCTAGGGAAATATTGGAAATGAGTTTTCTTTTTTCTTTTTGCCCAAAGTAAAAGGAATCTGCTGACTGCTTGTCAGCTCACAAAATGAACTCTTCCTTTATCCTGTGTCCCTTTCCCTTTCAGAAATCTCATGTTATTATTTGCTTTTTTGTATTTGTTTACAGTCACAGATCTTCAAACTCTCATAATTAAAAACCTACAAAAATCTTCTTTAAAAATTAAAAAAAAAACTATAAATATATGTGTAAAGAGCAGGAACGCATACAAAAAAGTATTATTATCCTTTTAAGGCAACTATAGATTACAAAAGTTTTTCCAAAGAACTGCATCACCCTTGACATTTTGGATAAAAAATACCTATAATTTTTACAAAGCCTCACTTTTAAAATGCCACTGTCAGGATAGAAAATGTGTCATTCAGTAGCAGTGTCATTGATATTTATCAACCATGACATGCATTTTTCTTGTTATCTCAATTTTCTGCATAATTCTCACAATAAACCTTCTGTCTTTATCTTAAATTACAGCTTGTCTGGGTGATGATGGACAATATTAAATTCAGAAGTAAAATTCATCAATCTCTTATATTTTTACTTTCCCATTTCTAAGTAATATTTGGTGTGTTCCAAACACCTTAATTAGAGTTGAAGAGTCCTAAACTTTATCTAACCATCAAAGTGCCCATTTCCAGACTCCATTTTTCTAGAATCCTCTATAGCATTAAATATTATTGACTTATGCTTCCCCTTTCAAATATCTTTACTGACTTCCATGACCTTTTATTATTTGAGTCCTCTATATATCAACTCTATATACTTTCTTCTATTTAAAAGTATTCCTCATGTCCTCATTCTTTGATTTAAGTTCATCATATGTTTTTTATTTTTCTTCTGATATGCCTACCCTCTAATTCTTTATCATGACAATCCATTCATTAGCATAATTTTGATGTCTAAATTTTCTTTCCTTATTCTCAACTATAGTTATTGCTCATTTATGATTTCACGGAATAATATTTTGTGCATTGTTTTCTGCCTATGTTGAAATATTATATCATTTAAAACACTATATAAACTTATTAAGGGCAAATATGTATTCTTCATGTTCAAATCCCTTCTGAACCCATTGTATGTTTGGATATAAATGATTGGTAAACATGTTTGCATTCACCTTGCATAATGCATTTCTTTAAAAGCCTCAGTGGGGCCATTTAGGGCCTGGATTTCCTCTCAAGATCCCTTGAGATCATTGTTAGCTTAACTAAAGACAAACAATCTTTCTTGTAATTTTGTCTCTGATGAACCAAGAGAAATTTAAATATTAAGTGTACTCAATCAAAAAAGTAGAATATAGAAAATAAATCAGTCTAAATTTTTTATTTGCTTTGATCTTCAAAAGATAAATGTATGATGTTGAATATTTATTTATTGTAGATACATTTAAAGATGCACTCATATAATGTTATACTAAAAGTAAATTTTATCAAGTAACTTCCAGTCTGTTCTAAATGCAGAATTGTCAATATTTCATTATCATAAATCTTTCTTAACGATTGAACAATTTCACAGCTTCTTCTCTAGATAGATCACACAGGTCTATTCTTGACAATATATGTCCTTTACTCTGTAAAGGACAGTAAAGTACAGCACCAAGGATGCATTTTTTTCTAACCAAAAGCATCTTCCATAGCATTTGTTTGTCTTGGATTCATTCCCCAGAGGAAAATTTATATATTGAGGCAATACATCTTTTGGAGTTCTAGTTTCATTTTTGCATGTTAAGGCACTTCAGTTGTGTCTGACTCTTGGCAACCCTATGGACTTTAGCCTTCCTGCCTCCTCTGTCTATGGGATTCTCCAGGCAAGAATATTTGAGTGGGTTGCCATGCCCCCCTCCAATAGATCTTCCTGACCTAGGGATCAAACCCACATCTCTTACATATCCTACATTGGCAAGATTCTTTACCATTAGCACCACCTAGGAAGCCCAATTTCATTTTAAGGTATATCATTTTTTAAAGAAATTTAAAAAATACTAGATAGTTGAAAATATTTTTAAAAGCATAGTTAATGAATTTAAAAGCAAGTCTACATGATAGGGAAACTATATCTTAGAACAGTGTGAAGCAACTTCACAAAATCTCTAAGTGGATAGAAATAAATTTCAGCTATTTTTAAAAATTTATTACCACAAGGTAAAAGCAAGGTAAAATGTAGTACAGGGAATTAGATTTTTACTTTGATATATTCCCTTCTGTTACAGAAAAAAAAAAATTGTCATTTATTCAAAATGTCAACTTTAAGTTTTCTGTTAATTTAACTACTAAGAAGAATAAATTATTTTTGTACATTTGTATTAATACTATTTAAGTACATAAATGTTCATGGCTCAGTTGTGTCCAAGTCTTTGCAACCCATGGAAAGTAACCTGCCAAGGTCCTCTGTCCATGGGATTCTCCAGGCAAGAATACTGGTGTGGGTTGCTGTGCTTTCCTCCAGGGGTACTCCCGACCCAGGGGTAAAACCCTCCTATCTTAACATCTACCTGCATTGGCAGGCGAGGTTCTTTGCCACTGTCACTAACTGGTAGACTCTCTATCAGCCCAACAGATGTCTTATCATTGCCGGGCCAAATAATGACCCTTTGTTCACTTACAACATGCAGAAGTTTTCTCTCTAGGTCACTGTGGGAGTAGCCATTGTTCTTATTCACGCTGTTCCCTCTCTGGTCCGGTCAAAAGTAGCTGGCCCCACGAGCGCCTGGCATAGGCTGAGGGAGAGAGAGCAGGGGAAGAGGTTTCAGGGCTTAGGAGCCGGGGAGCACCCCTGCATCACAGAAAATTTCCAGAGACTTGGTGAAGATAGGAAAGCTATCAAAAAGACCATTGTGCTTGATGAAGTCTTGCCAGTGCAGCGCTGGAGCAGCAAGCGGCCGAGAGGAGATACCCCATGTCCAAGGTCAGGAATGGTGGTGGTGAGGAGATACACCATGTCCAAGGTAAAAGAAACCCCACTAAGATGGTAGGCGCTGAGAGAGGACATCAGAGAGTAGAGGGACTGAAACCACAATCACAGAAGACTAGCCAGTCTACACGTGGACCACAGCCTTGTCCAACTCAATGAAACTAAGCTGTGAGTGTAGGGCCACTCAGGACGGCCACAACATGGTGGAGAGTTCTGAAAAAACATGGTCCACTGGAGAAGGGAATGGCAAGCCACTTCAGTATTCTTGCCTCGAAAACCCCGTGAACATTATGAACAGGCAAAAAGATAGGACCCAGAAAGATAAACTCCCCAGGTGGGTAGGTGCCTAATATGCTACTGAAGATAAGTGGAGAACTAACTCCAGAAAGAATGAAGGGACGGAGCCAAAGCAAAAACAATACCCTGGTGTGGACGTGACTGGTGATAGAAGCAAGGTCTGATGCTGTAAACAGCAATATTGCATAGGAACCTAGGTCCATGAATCAAGGCAAATTGGAAGTGGTCAAACAAGAGATGGCAAGAATGAACGTCGACATTCTAGGAATCAGCGAACTAAAATGGACTGGAATGGGTGAATTTAACTCAGATGATCATTATATCTACTATTGTGAGCAGGAATACCTTAGAAGAAATGGAATAGCCATCATGGTCAACAAAAGAGTCTGAAATGCAGTACTTGGATGCAATCTCAAAAACGACAGAATGATCTCTGTTCATCTCCAAGGCAAACCATTCAGTATCACAGTAATCCAAGTCTATGCCCCAACCAGTAACGCTGAAGAAGCTGAAGTTGAACAGCTCTATGAAGACATACAAGGCCTTTTAGAACTAACACCCAAAAAGAATGTCCTTTTCATTCTAGGGGACTGGAATGCAAAAGTAGGAAGTCAAGAAACACCTGGAGTAACAGGCAAATTTGGCCTTGGAATGCAGAATGAAGCAGGGCAAAGACTAAAGAGTTTTGCCAAGAAAATGCACTGGTTACAGCAAACACCCTTTTCCAACAACACAAGAGAAGACTACACATGGACATTACCAGATGGTCAACACCAAAATCAGACTGATTATATTTTTTGCAGCAAAGATGAAGAGGCTCTATACAGTCACCAAAAACAAGACAGAGAGCTGACTGTGGCTCAGATCATGAACTCCTTATTGCCAAAATCAGACTTAAATTGAAGAAAGTAGGGAAAACCAAAAGACCATTCAGGTATGACCTAAATCAAATCCTTTATGTATATACAGTGGAAGTGAGAAATACATTTAATAGGCCATATCTGACAGACAGAGTGCCTGATGGACTATGGACAGAGGTTCATGACATTGTACAGGAGCCAGGGATCAAGACCATCCCCAAGAAAAAGAAATGTGAAAAAGGAAAATGGCTGTCTGAGGAGGCCTTACAAATAGGTGAGAAAAAAAGAGAAGCAAAAAACAAAGGAGAGAAGGAAAGATATCCCCATTAGAACGCTGAGTTCCAAAGAATAGCAAGGAGAGATAAGAAAGCCTTCCTCAGTGATCAGTGAAAAAAAAAAAAAAAAAAGACGGAAATAATAGAATGGGAAAGACTAAAGGTCTCTTCAAGAAAATTAGAGATACCAAGGGAACATTTCATGGAAAGATGGGCTCAATAACAGACAAAAATGGTATGGACCTAACAGAAGCAGAAGATATTAAGAAGAAGTGGCAAGAATACACAGAAGAACTGGACAAAAAAGATCTTCAAGACCAAGATAATCATGATGGTACATAGAGCCAGACATCCTGGAATGTGAAGTCAAGTTGGCCTTAGGAAGCATCACTATGAACAAAGCTAGTGGAGGTGATGGAATTCCAGTTGAGCTGTTTCAAATCCTGAAAGATGATGCTGTGAAAGTGCTGCATTCAATATGCCAGCAAATTTGGAAAACTCAGCAGTGGCCACAGGACTGCAAAAGGTCAGTTTTCATTCCAATCCCAAAGAAAGGCAATGCCAAAGAATGCTCAGACTACTGTACAACTGTACCTATCTCACACAGTAGTAAAGTAATGCTCAAAATTCTCCAAGCTAGGCTTCAGCATTACATGAACCATGAACTTCCAGATGTTCAAGCTGAGACACGTGTACCCCAATGTTCATCGCAGCACTATTTATAATAGCCAGGACATGGAAGCAATCCAGATGTCCATCAGCAGATGAATGGATAAGAAAGCTGTGGTACATATACACAATGGAGTATTACACAGCCATCGAAAAGAATACATTTGAATCAGTTCTAATGAGATGGATGAAACTGGAGCCGATTATACAAAGTGAAGTAAGCCAGAAAGAAAAACACCAATACAGTATACAAACACATATATATGGAATTTAGAAAGATGGTAATGATAACCCTGTATGCGAGACAACAAGAGACGCAGATGTACAGAACAGACTTTTTGACTTTGTGGGAGAGGGAGAGGGCAGGATGATTTGGGAGAATGGCATTGAAACATGTATAATATCATATAAGAAATGAATCACCAATCTAGGTTCAATGCAGGATACAGGATGCTTGGGGTTGGTGCACTGGGATAACCCAGAGGGATGGTATGGGGAGGGTGGTGGGAGGGGGGTTCAGGAGTGGGAACTTATGTACACCCATGGTGGATTCATGTTGATGTATGGCAAAACCAATACAGTATTGTAAAGTAAAAAAATTAAAATAAAATAATAATAATAATAAAACACAAAGCAAAAAAAAAAAAAATCAAAATTGAAAAAAAAAAAAGAAAACACAGAGGAACCAGAAATCAAATTGCCAGCAACTGCTGGATCATCAAAAAAGCAAGAGAGTTCCAGAAAAACATCTATTTCTGCTTTATTGACTAGCCAAAGCTTTTGACTGTATTCAGTTCAGTTCAGTTCAGTTCAATTCATTCACACATCATGTCCAATCTTTGCTACCCCATAAACCGCAGCATGCCAGGCCTCCCTGTCCATTACCAACTGTTGGAGTTTACCCAAAATCATGTCCATTGAGTCAGTGATGCCATCCAAATATCTCATCTTCTGTCACCCCCTTCTCTTCCTGCCCTCAATCTTTCCCAGCATCAGGGTCTTTTCCAGTGAGTCAGTTCTTTGCATCAGGTGGCCAAATTATTGGAGTTTCAGCTTCAACATCAGTCCTTCCAATGTATATTCAGGACTGATTTCCTTTAGGATGGACTGGTTGGATCTTTTTGCTGTCCAAGGGACTCTCAAGATTCTTCTCCAACAGCTCAGTTCAAAAGAATCAATTCTTCGGCAATCAGCTTTCTTTATAGTCCAACTCTGACATCCATACTTGACTACTGGAAAAACCATAGCCTTGACATCTGGTCCCATCGGTCCCATCCCTTCATGGGAAATAGATGGGGAAACAGTAGAAACAGTGTCAGACTTTCTTTTGGGGGGCTCCAAAATCACTGCAGATGGTGAATGCAGCCATGAAATTTAAAGATGCTTACTCCTTGGAAGAAAAGTTATGACCAACCTAGGTAGCATATTCAAAATCAGAGATGTTACTTTGCCAACAAAGGTCCATCTAGTCAAGGCTATGGTTTTTCCTGTGGTCATGTATGGATGTGAGAGTTGGACTGTAAAGAAGGCTGAGCGCTGAAGAATTGATGCTTTTGAACTATGGTGTTGGAGAAGACTCTTGAGAGTCCCTTGGACTGCAAGGAGATCCAACCAGTCCATTCTGAAGGAGATCAGCCCTGGGATTTCTTTGGAAGGAATGATGCTAAAGCTGAATCTCCAGTACTTTGGCCACCTCATGAGAAGAGTTGGCTCGTTGGAAAAGACTCCTATGCTGGAGGGATTTGTGGAAGGAGGAGAAGGGGATGACAGAGGATGAGATTACTGGATGGCATCACTGACTCAATGGACGTAAGTCTAAGTGAACTCCAAGAGTTGGTGATGGACAGGGAGGCCTGGTATGCTGCGATTCATGGGGTCACAAAGAGTTGGACGCGACTGAGAGACTGAACTGAACTGGACTTACTATACAGATCTTTGACTGTGTGGATTACAATAAACTGTGGAAAATTCTGAAAGACATGGGAATACCAGACCACCTGACCTGCTTCTTGAGAAATCTGCATGCAGGTAGGAAGCAACAGTTAGAACTGGATATGGAACAGGCTCTTTCCAAATTGGGAAAGCAGTACATCAAGGCTGTATATTGTCATCCTACTTATTTATCTTATATGCAGAGTACATGATGAGAAACACTGGGCTGGGTGTAGCACAAGCTGGAATCAAGATCACAGAGAGAAATATCAATAACCTCAGATATGCAGATGACACCACTCTTGTGGCAGAAATTGAAGAACTAAAGAGCCTCTTGATGAAACTGAAAGAGAAAAGTGCAAAAGTTGTGTTAAAGTTCAACATTCAGAATACAAAGATCATGGCATCTGGTACCATCACTTCATGGCAAATAGATGGGAAAACAGTGGAAACAGTGGCTTGATTTTATTTTCTTGGGCTCCAAAGTCACCACAGATGGTGATTGCAATGATGAAATTAAGACATTTGACACTCATAAGAAAAGCTATGTCCAAACTAGACAGCATATTAAAAAGCAGAGACATTACTTTGCCAACAAATGTCTGTCTAGTCAAAACTATGGTTTTTCCAGTCGTCATATATGCATGTGAAAGTTGGACCACAGAGAAGGCTGAGCACCGAATAATTGATGCTTTTGGACTTTATGTTAGAGAAGACTCTTGAGAGTCTCTTGGACTGCAAGGAGATCAAACTTGTTAATCCCAAAGAAAATACGTCTTAAATATCCATTGGAAAGACTGATGCTGAGCTGAAGCTCCAATATTTTGGCCAACTGATGTGAAGAACTGACTCATGGAAAAGACCCTGCTGCTGGGAAAGATTGAAGGCAGGAGGATAAGGGGACCACAGAGAAAGAGATGATAGGATGGCCTCACAGACTTGATGAACATCAGTTTGAACCAGCTCCAGGAGCTGATGATGGACAGGGAAGCCTGGCATGCTCTAGTCTACAGTTGGACACGACTGAGTGACTATATTGAACTGAACTGAATATAGCATCCAGCCCATCCTATGTTGCAAGTGTTATATACTAATCTTCTGACCTTCTCCCAGTACCCTTGACCACATGGAAACGTTGCTGCTCACTCAGTAATTATCTTCCTGCAACACAATTATTGATGTATATAACTTTCAAACATGTCAATATTTTAACCCAAGTTAAAAATCCAATAATGGCGATAGTTTATGTATATTATGGTTTATCATTGTGGACACTTTCCACTTTCTACAAGCAACAAATGTACTAATAAAATGCTTGTGCATTTAGCATGTCCTTGATGGAAATGGACATTTCTTTCTATCATAATTCATTAGTAAAGAGAGCAGAAGTTAATCCTTATTTTTTTTGGTAACTTTTATTTTTATTTTTGAATTCCATTCCTAGTTTTTGACATCCACTGTGACTCTAATGCTAGCTAGATTAAATTTAGTAGAAAAAGCTATTAAATCTATATTGCCTCAGTTTTCTCACTTATAAAATAAAAATAATAAATCTACTTATGTATTAGACATTTGAGAATTAGATTGGACAATATATAGGAATTGTTTAACACTACCTATAACAATTCTAAGTTCCTACTAACCTAATTTGTCCTAATTGTAGACAAAATAATTACATATTATCCCATCACTTCATGGGAAATAGATGGGGAAACAGTGGAAACAGTGTCAGACTTTATTTTTTGGGGCTCCAAAATCACTGCAGATGGTGAGTGCAGCCATGAAATTAAAAGATGCTTACCCCTTGGAAGGAAAGTTATGACCAACCTAGAAAGCATATAGAAAAGCAGAGATCTTACTTTGCCAACAAAGGTCCATCTAGTCAAGGCTATGGTTTTTCCAGTGGTCATGTATGGATGTGAGAGTTCGACTGTGAAGAAAGCTGAGTGCTGAAGAATTGATGCTTTTGAACTGTAGTGTTGGAGAAGACTCATGAGCGTCCCTTGAACTGCAAGGAGTTCTGACCAGTCCATTCTAAAGGATATTAGCCCTAGGTGTTCTTTGGAAGGAATGATGCTAAAGCTGAAACTGCAATACTTTGGCCACCTCACGTGAAGAGTTGACTCATTGGAAAAGACTCTGACGCTGGGAAGGATTGGGGGCAGGAGGAAAAGGGGACGACAGAGGATGAGATGGCTGGAGGGCATAATCGACTCGATGGACGTGAGTCTGAGTGAACTCTGGGAGTTGGTGATGGACAGAGAGGCCTGGCGTACTGCGATTCATGGGGTCGCAAAGAGTCAGACACGACTGAGTGACAGAACTGAACTGAACTGAACTGATATCTCTCTTTTCTTCTTTAATGCTAAGCCACATTATTGGTCTTTTACTTGTTTGTTTTGAGTAGTGGAAGATGAGAATGAATGGTTATAGATGTACAATAATTGTAAAATTATAATAGCTACTTCAATAACACTACATTGACTTTCTATAAAATGATTTTTTATTAACCAAAGTATAACAGCCTATATTTTAGAATCAGCTCAGTTAAGTTCAGTCACTCAGTCATGTCTGATTCTTTGTGACCCCATGCACTGCTGCACGCCAGGCCTCCCTGTCCATCACCAACTCCCAGAGTTTACCCAAACCCGTGTCCATTGAGTCAGTGATGCCATCCAACAATCTCGTCCTCTGCCATCCCCTTCTCCTACTGCTTTCAATCTTTCCCAGCAGCCGGGTCTTTTCCAATAAGTCACCTCTTCACATCAGGTGGCCAAATTATTGGAGTTTTAGCTTCAATATCAGTCCTTCCAATGAACACTCAGGACTGATCTCCTTTAGGATGGACTGGTTAGATCTCCTTGCAGTCCAAGGGACTCTCAAGAGTCTTCCCCAACAAAACAATTCAAAAGCATCAGTTCTCTGGCACTCAGTGTTCTTTATAGTCCAACTCTCACATCCATACATGACTACTGGAAAAATCCCATAGCATTGACTAGACAGACCTTTGTTGGCAAAGTAATGTCTCTGCTTTTTAATATGGTCATATTAAATTACCATATTAATATGGTCATATGGTCTAGATTGGTCATAATTTTCCTTCCAAGGAGTAAGCGTCTTTTAATTTCATGGCTGCAGTCACCACCTGCAGTGATTTTGGAACTCAAGAACATAAAGTCAGCAATTGTTTCCACGGTTTCCACATGTATTTGCCAGGAAGTGATGGGACCAGATGCAATGATCTTAGTTTTCCGAATGTTGAGCTTTAGGCCAACTCTTTCACTCTCTTCTTTTACTTTCATCAAGAGGCTCTTTAGTTCTTCTTCACTTTCTGCCATAAGAGTGGTGTCATCTGCATATCTGAGGTTTTT
The DNA here is from genome assembly GCF_001704415.2 of Capra hircus. NCBI lineage: Eukaryota > Metazoa > Chordata > Mammalia > Artiodactyla > Bovidae > Capra > Capra hircus. Next base: position 28,512,994 of record NC_030813.1, read on the forward strand.
GATATTTCTCCCAGCAATCTTGATTCCAACTTGTGCTTCATCCAGCCCAGCATTTAGCATGATATATTCTGCATATAAGTTAAGTAAGCAATAGTAGTTGTCACATTTATTTTTAAAAATACACTTTTATTGTTTTTTAATCATGAATTTAGATGTATCACATCAAAGATTGAAGGAACATGAAGTAATTGAGCTCCAAAATGCATTTGCTAAACACCATTCATTTTGATAATGTAAAACATTTTAAAGCATGGTCAATAATTTGATATTCTGATCACTTATATTTTCTGTTTCATTTTTATGGACTAATATTAAGTAAATTATTCCTGCATTTGGTTAGCTTTCCTTTTTCTTTGTGATGGCTCCTAGTAATATCTAAATACAGAATAATGTGCCTATGTGATCAAAAAGGTTATAACCCCAACCGAGACTTCATTTTGGGCTCTCTGCTTCTAAGAAGTTTTGTCTACATAAGATTTTTTTTCCTTATAGAGGGAGGATAGCTGGAGCTTTAGTCTGACCTTTCCAAAGTTTGGATTCTTTGCTATTGTGGCAGGCTTTGGCTTTGGTTCATTTCCTTACTTTAGTGGATAAAATATACTATGGATTTGTCAGCATTGTCATGTTGGATCTTGTGACTCTTTTTAAACACAATGAAGTCTTTTTAAATACAATCATTACTGCAAAAGCTTACTGTATTTTTGGCCTGATAAATTGGAAAAAAGTTTGAAGGACCTCTTGAAATTGAGGAAAGAATCTAATTCTGCATGTAAACTTGGTATGTATCCCTGCTGATCCCTGAACTACAGATGAATGGGACAGACAGCAAAGAATATACCTTAGGAGATAAATAACTAAACTGAGTTGAGTTTCTGCATGAGGACTTAACAGTTTGAATCCAACCAAGTTAAATACATGCTATAAACAATAAAAGATACAAAAATCGGTGTCACAGGAAATTAACAATTTTTTATATGCAGTCTTCACAGTGTAATATTCCAATGAACAGGGCACAATGCAACATAAAACTGTATTTTATTCTACAGCAAAGAATCATAAAAATGTGATCTATTTTTCAAAAGAAACAAACCAACACAGCCCTAATTCCAGATGACCCAAATGTTGGAATTAGCAAACAAGGGCTTTAAAGCAACTATTACAGCAATGTTCATGAAGGAAAAAAAGCACTTGCAATGAATGAGAAAATGAAAAGTATTAATAAGAGATGATTTCCTTAGAAACTAAAAACTATGTTAAAATCTAACTGAATTAACAGAAGTGAAAAATAAAATATTTCAAATAATTTAAACAAGTTTTTTTTTTAATCCTTGAGACTAGTTTTTCATCTGTCAAAGAGAATCACTATAAAATCTATTTAATACAATCTACTTTACAATCTTGTAAACATCTAATGGCTTCTATAAAAAAGAACATTTAAGTTTACTTTTTACTTATAGATGTAACTGTGAGCATACAACAAATACTAGGAAATAATTAAAATTATATTAATGTTTACCTTAATGTTTATCCATTTATTAGCCTGAAAATTCACATCTTATCTAAAATTGTAATTTAGTGAAATTTGTATTTAAGTATATTATTTATGTTTAAACACATACTATTTAAAGTAAGGAACTAGGGAACAAAAGGTACGATATGAATAAATGTTTATCTACTTGTGTAATTCAAATAAATTATTAGTAGTAATGATAACTACATAAGTTAAGAATATGGTAAGTAGAAATAAATACAGCAGTTTTACTGGTGAATCACAGGGTCATGCAGTGTGTAAATTTATAAATTATTTTTTAAATAATTTATAAAATGGCATATTAAAAATTTGACTTAATAAACACAACCAGTCTATGTTCTTTCTCATATTACTAAAATGGATCCTGTTCTCTACAGAGAACTGACTTCAGTTGAGTCCAGTTCAGTCTCTCCATCTTATCCTACTCTTTGCAACCCCATGGACTGCAGCATTCCAGGCCTCCCTGTCCATCACCAACTCCCCGAGTGTACTCAAACTTTTGTCCATTGAGTCAGTGATGACATCAACCATCTGATCCTTTGTTAGCTTTGACTAGATAGACCTTTGTTGGCAAAATAATGTCTCTGCTTTTTAATAAGCTGTCTAGTTGATTATAACTTTTCTCCCAAGGAGTAGGTGTCTTTTAATTTCATGGCTGCAGCCACCATCTGCAGTGATTTTGGAGCCCAGAAAAATGAAAAATAAAGTCTCTCACCATTTCTGCTCTTTCCCCATCTATTTGCCATGAAGTGATGGGACCAGATGCCATGATCTTAGTTTTCTGAATGTTGAGTTTTAAACCAACATTTTGCTCTCCTCTTTCACTTTCATCAAGAGGCTATTTAGTTCACTTTCTGCCATAAGGGTGGTGACATCTGTATTTCTGAGATTATTGATAATTCTCCTGGCAATCTTGATTCCAGCTTGTGATTCTTCCAGCCCAGCATTTCTCATGAAGTACTCTGCATATAAGATAAGTAAGCAGGGTGACAATATACAGCCTTGACTTACTCCTTTTCCTATTTGGAACCAGTCTGTTGTTCCACGTCCAGTTCTAACTGTTGCTTCTTGACCTTCATACAGATTTCTCAGGAGGCAGGTCGGGATGTCTGATATTCCCATCTCTTTCAGAATTTTCCAGTTTCTTGTGATCCACACAGTCAGAGTTTTGCCATAGTTAATAAAGCAGAAGTAAATGTTTTTCTGGAACTCCTTTGCTTTTTCAATGATTCAGCAGATGTTGGCAATTTGACTTCTGGTTCCTCTGCCTTTTCTAAAGCCAGCTTAAACATCTGGAAGTTCATGGATCACGTAATGCTGAAGCCTAGCTTGGAGAATTTTGAGCATTACTTTACTACTGTGTGAGATAGGTACAGTTGTACAGTAGTCTGAGCATTCTTTGGCATTGCCTTTCTTTGGGATTGAAATGAATAGTGACCTTTTTCAGTCCCATGACCACTGTTGAATTTTCCAAATTTGCTGGCATATTGAGTGCAGCACTTTCACAGCATCATCTTTTAAGATTTGAAATAGCTCAACTGGAATACCATCACCTCCAGTAGCTTTGTTCATAGTGATGCTTCCTAAGGCCCATTTGATTTCACATTCCAGGATGTCTGGCTATATGTGAGTGATTATACCATCGTGATTATCTGGGTCGTGAAGCTCTTTTTTGTATAGTTCTTCTGTGTATTCTTGCCATTTCTTCTTAATATCTTCTGCTTCTGTTAGGTCCATGATATTTCTGTCCTTTATTGAGCCCATCTTTGCATGAAATGTTCCCTTGATATCTCTAATTTTCTTGAAGAGACCTCTAGTCTTTCCCATTCTATTGTTTTCCTCTATTTCTTTGCATTGATCCCTGAGGAAGTCTTCCTTATCTCTCTTTGCTATTCTTTGGCATTGTGCATTCAAATGGGTACATCTTTCCTTTTCTCCTTTGCCTTTCATTTCTTTTCTTTTCATAGCTATTTGTAAGGCCTCCTCAGACAACTGTTTTGCCTTTTTTGCATTTCTTTTCCTTGGGGATGGTCTTGATCCCTATCTCCTGTACAATGTCATGAACCTCTGTCCATAGTTCATCAGGTACTCTGTCTATCAGATCTAGTCCCTTGAATCTATTTCTCACTCTCACTGTATAGTTGTAAGGGATTTGATTTAGGTCATACCTGAATGGTCTTTTGGTTTTCCCTACTTTCTTCAATTTCAGTCTGAATTTGTCAATAAGGAATTCATGATCTGAGCCACAGTCAGCTCCCAGTCTTGTTTTTGCTGACTGCATAGAGCGTCCTCATCTTTGGCTGCAAAGAATATAATCAATCTGATTTTGGTGTTGACCATCTGGTGATTTCCATGCAGAGAGTCTTCTCTTGTCTTGTTGGAAGAGGGTCTTTGCTATGACCAGTGGATTCTCTTGACAATACTGTGTTAGCCTTTGCCCTCCAAGGCAAATTTGTACTCATTCTGCACTCCAAGGGAAAATTTCCCCATTACTCCAGGTGTTTCTTGACTTCCTACTTTTGCATTCCAGTACCCTATAATGAAGAGGATATCTTTTGGGGTGTTAGTTTTAGAAGGTCTTGTAGATCTTCATAGAACCATTCAACTTCAGCTTCTTCAGCATTATTGGTCAGGGCATAGACTTTGATTACTGTGATGTTAAACGGTTTGCCTTGGAAATGAACAGAGATCATTCTGTCGCTTTTGAGATTGCATCCAAGTACTGTACTTTAGACTCTTTTGTTGACTATGATGGCTACTCCATTTCTTCTATGGGATTTTGCCCACAGTTGTAGACAGAATGGTCATCTGCTTTAAATTCACCCACTACAGTCCATTTTAGTTTGCTGATTCCTAAAATGTTGATGTTCACTCTTGCCATCTCCTGTTTGATCACTTCCAATTTGCCCTATTTGTGAACCTAACATTCCAGGTTCCTATGCAGTATTGCTGTTTACAGCATCGGACTTTACTTTCATCACCATTCACATCCACAACTGGGTGCTGTTTTTGCTTTGGCTCCATCTCTTCATTCTTTCTGGAGTTATTTCTCCACTGTTCTCCAGTAGGACTGGGCACCTACCAACCTGGGGAGTTCATCTTTCAGTGTCCTATCTTTTTGCCTTTTCATACTGTTCATGGGGTTATCAAGGCAAGAATACTGGAGTGGTTTATCATTCCCTTCTCCAGTGGGCGGCGTTTTATCAGAACTCTCCACTATGACCAGTCACTCTTGGGTGGTCCTACAGGGCATGGCTCACAGTTTCACTGAGTTAGACAAAGCTGTGTTGTATGTGATCAGATTGGCCAGTGTTCTGTGCCTGTGGTTTTCATCTGTCTGCCCTCTGATGGAGAAGGATTAGAGGCTTATTGTAGCTTTCTGATGAGAGAGACTGACTGAGGAGGACACTGGGTCTTGTTCTGATTGGTGGGGTCATGCTCAGTAAATCTTTGATCCAATTTTTGTTGAAGGCTGAGGCTGCATTCCCTCCCTGTTATTTGACCTGAGGCCAAGCTATGGTGGAGGTGGTGAAGATAATGGTGACCTCCTTCAAAAGATCCTTTGCATGCATTGCTACACTCAGTGCCCCCAGCCCTGCAACAGGCCATCACCAAACCATGCCTCCACCTGAGAGTCCTGGGCACTCACTCACAGGCAAGTCTGGATCAGTTTTGTGGGGTCACTTCTCCTTTCTCCTAGGTTTTGGTACCCACGAGGTTCTGTTTGTGCTTTCCCAGAGTCTGTTTTCCCAGTCCTGTGTAAGTTCTGGTGGCTCTATGGTGGGTTGATGGAAACCTCCTCCAAGAGGGCTTACACCATACCCAGGTCTTCTGCACACAGAGCTCCTACCCCTGCAGTAGTCCATCGCTGACCCGTTCCTCTGGAACTAGGGAACTACAAGGTACAATGTGAATAAATGTTTATCTACTTTTGTGATTCAAATAAATTATTATTAGCAATGATGACTACATAAGTTAAGAATATGGTAAGTAGAAAGAAATACAGCAATTTTACTGGTGAATCACAGGGCCTTGCAATGTAATCTATCTTTATTTTTAATAATTTATAAAATGACAAATTTTATAATTGACTTAAACACAACCAGTGTTCTTTCTCATTACTAAAATAGATCCTGTTCTCTGCAGAACATTGACTTCACTTGTGTTTAAATCAATATTCTCATTTAGAACAAAAGCCCACTTTGATAATTGTGGAGTTTCTCTACTACAAACATCTATATATCCTGATGGACTGTAAAGAAATAATGAACACGGGAGTGCTCCAAGTATCATTATTGTATAATCTAAAGATGCATAACAATCAGAAAATTTCTATCATTAAAAGAAAAAACCTAAAAATCAGGTGTCCTGAGGTTTTCATATTACAATCTGATCACCATAATATCATAAACATTACCTTCCTAAAAGTCACACCAAAACCTCATATTATACTCCCATGAGTTTTGGCTGTGAATTTGTGACATCTAACTTTGTTCTAGTTGCAATCCTTTCTGGTTTATTCTATTTCTCATGTTATAATCTCATTGTTATGAGGCAAATTTCTCAAGTTTTATAATTAAAAAATATGAAAATGAAATAAGGTTGGTATAATCCTACCTAAATATTTCAGATAATTTTTGCCAAAAATTATTTTTAATTCCATATCTGTATGTATCTCTGTTAATTTAGTATAATATACTTAAAACCATTGTGAATGGCATGGTTTTTATTTAAACTGAGCAAAGTTTTTTGAACAAGTGAACATGTGTGATTCAAGTTCAGGGTTAGAAACTCTTTTAAATGTGCTCTGAAGGGTCAGCTTGTGACAAAATATAATACATATTTAACACAATGGTGGATCCCCTCATAATGAGCTGGGTCATTTGTAGCTATAAACCTAGGGTATTGAGGTTTTTCTTTTCTTCACCAAAGAGCAGCATGGAGGTATAATTGGGGAACTCAAAATGATGTAGTTTCCTAAGGCCTGTGGTGAAAATTACTGTTTCCATTGAGGATTTTTTGTTTGTTTGTTTTGGTTGCTATTACTAATCCCTTTCTGTTTTCCCACTTACTTGCTTTCAAATGATGTCTTTTTTTCAACCAAACCACCAAGCAGGGCTTTCTACTTCAGTTAGTCCAGCTCACCACTTGGATTTATGTGTGTTTTATCTTTTCAAGTACTCAGATCTCCCAAGGTGCATTCAGTCCTATGCTCATAATTGAGCAGGATTTTGTTTGTTTGTTGTTTTGCTTTTGTCTTGCAGAATAATGAATAGTCCATCTCAGGCTTTATGTAAAATACGCTGTCAAAAGTGAGGAAAACATTTTTTAGACTCTGTGCTTGTAAACGATAGGGCACAAAGGCCCGGTTTTCAGGGAACTCAGAACTCTGTTTTTAGTACCTGACTTTTTTCCTATTTTTGCTAAAAGCGTAGGTCAGTTATAATCTCTTGATAGTGTCCATTCTATTCTGAAGAAATACTTCTTCATAAGTTAGATATCTGTCCACTATTTTTAATCATCATGCTCGCCTTCTAAGATGAGATAATATTATATGCAGTAATGCACTATAAGGGGAAAAGAAAAAAGGAACAAAAGATTTCAAATAAAGGAGTTGCTTACTATCTTGACATTTTACCCCAAATAATTAAATCAACCAAAAGGAATGAAAATCTGAGCTTATAATAGTACAGATATCTGATGAATAACACTTTACAAAGCTAACTAAAGTCTTCTTTCAAGTCTCTTCTTTATTTCCTTCAGATGTTATCTGACTTATGTTTTCCAGCAGCTGTTTTATTATACATGAGAGCAAAGTGAGAGTATTCGCAGAGCAAAGTGGAAAGTATATATAATGAGGATATGCTTCATCTAAGAAAGGAATGTTTTATCATGCATGAGAAAAGAAGCTAAGAAGTCAAATATCAGAATTGATACAGTCAGGACCTATAGGGCTTTTTTGTTTTTAATTTCTAAGAATCACATACTGTTGCAACATAATTAATGAGTGCATAAAATAATATAACCATTTTTCATATATTAATGTTGTCTGAACATGTGCTAATTTTGTGCGTGTATGATTTCAGTCACTCAGTCATGTCCAACTCTTTGTGGCCCAATGGACTGCAGCCTGCCAGGCTCCCCTGTCCATGGAGTTTTGCAGGCAAGAATACTAGAGCAGGTTACCACTTCCTACTTCAGGGGTTCTTCCTGACCCAGATATTGAACCTGTGTCTCTTGCATCACCTGCATTGGCAGGGGATTCTTTACTACTAGCGCCACCTGGGAAGCCCCTGTTAGTCTTGTCATATTTGACACACACACACACACACACACACACCATATATATATATATATATATATGCAGATATATTTGTTTGCCATATACATGTATGTTTGCCATATATATATATTTGCCATATACACACAAACACACATATATGTATATATATGATACATATATGCTGTTTCCTAATATCAGATGGCAAAATATATTTCATGGACACAAGAAGAAAAGCTTCTTTATTCATAACTATTCAGTTTCATCATTATTTATTTTGCAAAAACGTGAGGACTATTTCTATTCTCAGAATGTATTTAAGACTAGTTAATGTGTAAACATCAACAAGATGGCAAACCAGGAAGCTCCACATGTTCTTTCTTCACTCAGACTACAGATTTAGCAGCTACACAAGGATCAGTTCCCTTCATGTGATATCCAGAAACTTTTTGAGAAATTCCTGTATGCTAGTCAGTTGAGAAACCATTCAAATTGAGTTGTAGGAAAAGCTGAGACTCAATTGTCATAAACCCCATTCCTGATACAATACCATATAATCAGGAGAGAACCCCCAATCACAGTTCCTCCCTGAGGAGCAAAGAATTTGGACCACGTGCTAGTGCCTCCATTTTTTCCAGCTGCTATTCAAGGATCTGGCTTATAACTCTTGTATACAGTTGATAGAAATGTAAATTTATGCAGCCATTATAGAAAACATATGGAGGTTCCTCAGAAACCTAAAACACAAACTGCATTATTATCCAACATTCACACTTCTGGGTATATATCTAGGGGAGACAAAAACACAACTATGAAGAAATATCTGCATTACCATGTTCATGCCAGCATTGCTCACAGTAGCCAAGATATAAAAACAACTTAAATATCTGTCAGTTTGTGAATGAATAAAGAAAATGCGATAGAAAGAAAGAAAGGGGAACATTATTCAGCCTTAAAAAAGAAGGAAATCCTGCCATTTGCTGCATCACAAATGAACCTGGAGAATATTACACTAAGTGAAAAAGCCAAACACAGAACAAATACTTCATGATCTCACTAATGTGGCATCTGAAATTGCCATGCTCATAGAAGCAGAGACTGGAATGGTGTTTGCCAGAAGCTGGAGGAAGGGCAAAAATAGAGATGCTTATCAAAGGATGCAAAGTTTCAGTTATGCAAGATATATAAGTTTTGAAGCAGTAATGTGGTGTACATTTGAAGTTTGCTAAGTGGGTAGATATTAGGCATCTTTTTTTTAATTTTTACTTTTACTTTATTTTACTTTACAATACTGTATTGGTTTTGCCGTACATTGACATGAATCCAGAAAGAGAAAGGAGGAAGGAAGGAAGGAAAGGGAGGAAAAGAAAACTATGTAAAGTGATGGGTATATTAACTAACTTGATTGTGAATATTTCACAATATCATAAACCAAGTCATAAACCTTTAATATATATAATTTTGTTTGTCAAGTATACTTCAATAAAGCTGAAGAAAGTCAATGTGTAGAGGCAATCAGTATGCTCAATACTCATGGCATTGGAATAAAAGTGTTTCCAGTGGAAAACTGCATTCTTTATAACATACACCTTCAGTTTTTCTGATGCTATAGAGTTTTTGTGCCTTTCTTTGCCTTTAAGCTATGTTGTGACTTTGTAAGTTGTAGATAAATTATAGCAATGCAAAATAATTCATGGATATAGGTGTGTAATGAAATTCTGTGTAGGTTCAAATTAGTTCCTTCTCAACGGCATTATAAGTCAGTTTTGTATTCATTTGCAAATCTATTTCACTATTCCAGATCTGCAAATATGTTTCTTGTATTCTTTGAATCATCTAACTTCTCACCCATTCCTTTATTAATGAGGTAATTAAATATTTGCTGTGTGTTTATTTTATAAATAGATGTCACAATTCTTATTTGACATTTATTATATAAATTTCAGTTCTAAAATTTTGTTTCCAAAACTACAAAGGAAATGGAGATTTATATGTTTGAAGGTATTAAGACATATTTTAAATCTCAGCAGTAAAGTGCTAATTATCAAAATTTTATCAGTTAAGACTGCGAGTCAGAACTGGGAAGAGGAGAGTGCTTATGGATTTTCATTTTTGGTTTGTTCAAATCTGTCTAGATATTCATTATCAGGGAAAGGGAAATAAACACTAGCTTTCAACTACAGGTTTGAAAGGTTTATAGATCAAGAGAACAGTCATTTTGTTGTTAACTATAGCCATACAAAATGGCTGGAGACAAGACAACAAATCAAGAACTAATGCTGAAGAAAAACTTGAAATTGAAAGAATGTTGAATAAAGAACAAGAATAGTGAAAACTAAAAAATGTACTGCAGAGTTCAAATAGCAATGGAGTGTAAAATTTGATAAAGTGCTGTTAGATTCCTCATGACATCTGGGTTTGAAGAACTATTACCATTTTGCACCTTTAAATTGTGTCATTTCAGTCTTCAAGTGTAAACCAAGAACAAGCAATTTTACTGATGTGAAAACGTCAAACTATCCAAAGAAACATGTTTCATTATTTTTTTTAAAGGAAGTTTATTTTTTTCTCAGTAACTTCCCATTCACTTTCAGGAAATAACTGATTATTAGACAGTAGTCTAATCTTTATTTTTTTAAACATATAGTCTTCATTATTGGAGAGCATTCTACTTCCAAGAAGAGGTTCTCAGGGGTGACCAAAGAAACAGTTTAAAAAAAAAAATTCTCAACTTCTATTCATTCAGTTCAGTTCACTTCAGTTGCTCAGTCGTGTCCAACTCTTTGCGAAACCATGAATCACAGCACGCCAGGCCTCCCTGTCCATCACCAACTCGCAGAGTTCACTCAGACTCACGTCCATCGAGTCAGTGATGCCATCCAGCCATCTCATCCTCTGTCTCCCCTTCTCCTCCTGCCCCCAATCCCTCCCAGCAACAAAGTCTTTTCCAATGAGTCAACTCTTTACATCAGGTGGCCAAAGTACTGGAGTTTCAGCTTTAGCATCATTCCTTCCAAAGAAATCCCAGGATTGATCTCATTCAGAATGGACTGGTTGGATCTCCTTGCAGTCCAAGGAACTCTCAAGAGTCTTCTCCAACACCACAGTTCAAAAGCATCAATTCTTCGGCGCTCAGTCTTCTTCACAGTCCAGCTCTCACATCCATACATGACCACTGGAAAAACCATAGCCTTGACTAGATGGATCTTAGTTGACAAAGTAATGTCTCTGCTTTTGAATATACTATCTAAGCTGGTCATAACTTTTCTTCCAAGGAGTAAGCGTCTTTTAATTTCATGGCTGCAGTCACCATCTGCAGTGATTTTGGAGCCCCAAAAAATAAAATCTGACACTGTTTCCACTGTTTCCCCATCTATTTGCCATGAAGTGATGGGACCGGATGCCATGATCTTCGTTTTCTGAATGTTGAGCTTTAAGCCAACTTCTACACTCTCCTCTTTCACTTTCATCAAGAGTCTTTTTAGCTCCTCTTCACTTTCTGCCATAAGGGTGGTGTCATCTGCATATCTGAGGTGATTGAGATTTCTCCTGGCAATCTTGATTCCAGCTCATGCTTCTTCCAGCCCAGCATTTCTCATGATGTACTCTGCATAGAAGTTAAATAAGCAGGGTGACAATATACAGCCTTGATGTACTCCTTTTCCTATTTGGAATCAGTCTGTTGTTCCATGTCCAGTTCTAACTGTTGCTTCCTGACCTGCATACAGATTTCTCAAGAGGCAGGTCGGGTGGTCTGGTATTCCCATCTCTCTCAGAATTTTCCACAGTTTATTGTGATCCACACCATCAAAGGCTTTGGCATAGTCAATAAAGCAGAAATAGATGTTTTTTTTCTGGAACTCTCTTGCTTTTTCCATGATCCAGCAGATGTTGGCAATTTGTTCTCTGGTTCCTCTGCCTTTTCTAAAACCAGCATGGACATCAGGGATTTCACGGTTCATGTATTGCTGAAGTCTGGCTTGGAGAATTTTAAGCGTTACTTTACTAACATGTGAGATGAGTGAAATTGTGTGGTAGTTTGAGCATTCTTTGGCATTGCCTTTCTTTGGAATTGGAATGAACACTGACCTTTTCCAGTCCTGTGGCCACTGCTGAGTTTTCCAAATTTGCTGGCATACTGAGTGCAGCACTTTCACAGCATCATCATTCAGGATTTGAAACAGCTCAACTGCAATCCCATCACCTCCACTAGCTTTGTTCATAGTGATGCTTTCTAAGGCCCTCTTGACTTCAGTTTCCAAGATGTCTGGCTCTAGATTAGTGATCACATCATCATGATTATCTGGGTCATGAAGATCTTTTTTATACAGTTCTTCCGTGTATTCTTGCCACCTCTTCTTAATATCTTCTGCTTCTGTTAGGTCTATACCATTTCTGTCCTTTATCGAGCCCATCTTTGCATGAAATGTTCTCTTGGTATCTCTAATTTTCTTGAAGAGATCTCTAGTCTTTCCCATTCTGTTCTTTTCCTCTCTTTCTTTGTGTTGATCACTGAAGAAGGCTTTCTTATCTCTTCTTGCTATTCTTTGGAACTCTGCATTCAGATGCTTATATCTTTTCTTCTCTCCTTTGCTTTTAGCCTGTCTTCTTTTCACAGCTATTTGTTACCTGAAAATTCACTTGCATATTCCTATAGGCTTTCTGAGTGCAGTCCTCTTTTGTAAAATTATTTCACTTGCATATCCCATACTCATACTAAATCATATCTGTTGTGGTTGTGTGTGTCCAGGACTAAGCACCTTATGAAAAGGGACACTTTAACCAAATCATAAGTTTACCTGGTTCCTCCTGCACATGTTTTTTTTTTTTTTTTTTTTTTTTTTTTTTGGATAAGAATGAAAGTGCAGCTTTGAATCAAATACTGTGATCTGTGTTAGGCTGTTCTCACTTAGGAAAGAGGAACCAGAGATCAAATTGCCAACATTCATTGGATCATAGATAAAATAAGGGAATTCCAGAAAAACATCTACTTCTGGTTCATTGATTTCACTAAGACTGTGAATGTGTGGATCACAACAAACTGTGGAAAATTCTTAAGAGATGGAAGTACTGAAGGAAGTCCCAGATCACTTTTCCTGTCTCCTGAGAAACCTGTATGTGAGTCAAGAAGCAACAGTTAGAAGCAGACATGGAAAAACTCACTGATTCCAAGTTAGAAAAGGAGTACAACAAGGCTGTATATTGTCATCCTGCTTACTTAACTTCGACATAGAGAACATCGTGTGAAATGTCTGACTGGATGAAGCCCAAACTGGAATTAAGATTACCAAGATAAGTATCAACAACCTCACATATGTAATGAAACCACTCTAATGGCAGAAAGTGAAGAGGAACTAAAGAGCATCTCAATGAGGCTGAAAGAGGAGAGTGAAGAAGCTGGCATAAAACTCAACATTCAAAGAACAATGATCATGGGATCCAGTCCCATCACTTCATGGAAAATAGGTGGGGGAAAAGTGAACACAGTGCCAGCTTTTATATTCTTGGGCTCCAAAATCACTGCAGATGGTGACTGCAGCCATGAAATTAAAAGATGTTTGCTCCTTGGAAGGAAAACTATAACAAACCTAGACAGTGTATTAAAAAGCGAAACATAACTTTGTAAACTAAGGTCCATATAGTCAAAGCTAAGGTTTTTCCAGTCAGTCAGTTCAGTCACTCAGTCGTGTCTGACTCTGCGACCCCATGAATTGCAGCACGCCAGGCCTCCTTGTCCATCACCAACTCCCGGAGTTCACTCAGATTCAAGTCCATCGAGTCCGTGATGCCAACCAGCCATCTCATCCTCTGTCTCCCCTTCTCCTCCTGCCCCCAATCCCTCCCAGCATCAGTCTTTTCCAGTGAGTCAACTCTTCGCATGAGGGGGCCAAAGTACTGGAGTTTCAGCTTTTAGCATTATTCCTTCCAAAGAAATCCCAGGGCTGATCTCCTTCAGAATGGACTAGCTGGATCTCCTTGCAGTCCAAGGGACTCTGAAGAATCTTCTCCAACATCACATTTCAAAAGCATCAATTCTTCGGCGCTCAGCCTTCACAGTCCAACTCTCACATCCATACATGACTACTGGAAAAACCATAGCCTTGACTAGACGGACCTTAGTTGGCAAAGTAATGTCTCTGCTTTTGTTTTTTGTGTTTTTTTTGCCTGTTCAAAGTCTTTTTTTTTTTTATTTTTTTTAATTTTATTTATTTATTTATTTTTTTAATTTTAAAATCCGAATATGCTATCTAGGTTGGTCATAACTTTTCTTCCAAGGAGCAAGCGTCTTTTAATTTCATGGCTGCAGTCACCATTTGCAGTGACTTTGGAGCCCCCAAAAATAAAGTCTGACTCTGTTTCCACTGTTTCCCCAAATCATGTATAAATGTGAGAGCTAAGCATTGAAAAGGCTGAGCATTGAAGAATTGATGCTTTCAAACCTTGGTGCTGGAGAAGACTCTTAAGAATCCCTTGGACAACAAGGAAATCAAACCAGTCAATCCTTAAGGAAATCAGTCCTGAATATTCATTGGAAGGACTGATGCTACAGCTGAAACTCCAAAACTTTGGTCATCTGATGCAAAGAACTGACTCATTCAAAAAGATCCTGATGCTGGGAAAGATTGAAAGCAAAAGAAGAAGGGGGACACAGAAGCTAAGATTGTTAGATAGCATCACCAATTCAATGGACATAAATTTGAGCAAACTCCGGGAGATGATGGATGACATTCGAGCCTGGTGTGCTGCAGTCCAGGTCACAAAGAGTCAAAGACGACTTAGCAACTGAACAATAACCACAACAGCAACAAGTTATGCTTAATGTGAAAGATGGAAATATGAAGAATGGCCTAGGGACTCTTCTTTCAAGAAATTTTATTTTTCTTTTCTCATATTAACACTTTTTAAAACTATGACATAATATTTTTAAAAACATTATTTTGTTTTAAAAACACTACTTTTCTTACACATTTTTAAAGTTTTGACTGACTTTTTGAAACAAGAGGCTGATATTATAATAAGTTGTTTTGTATTGAGGGAAAAAAGAACATACCTTTGGATTATCTGATTTCTGGATTGTAGCTGAATCCTAAAACTGCATATTTATATTTTGTCTGATTAGAAAATGACATTTTAAATGCCTTATTTGGTTCTGTACTCTGGATGAAACTTTCATTTCTGAGAGAATGTTTTAACATGAATAGATCCAGGATTTTAGGGTTATAATCATAGTTACAGTTCTTCTCAACCTACCATTAACATTAGTAAAATAATACAGCAGGAGATAATACTAAGTTTCTCTGTGGTACTAGTATATGGAGGATTATTTTAATATCTATAAGATAAGGCAAGGTGAAAGCAATTATTTTTCAGTGTAAATATTGATGTTTAAATAAGTATGCCAATCAAAGAGGTCTATAACATATTTCACTTCTCATTTGTCATATTCTGCATAATTCAGAATTCAAAATTATATTCTGTGAAATTGAGACTTCCTAGATGGTGGTACTGGTAAAGAACCAGCCCACCAATGCAGGAGACGTAAGAGACACAGGTTTGACCTCTGGGTGGGGAAGATCCCGTGGAGGAGGGCATGGTGATCCACTCCAGTATTCTTGCCTGGATAATCCCAAGTTCAGAGGAGACTGGTGAGCTACAGTCCACCGGGTTGGAAAGAGTCGAACACGACTGAAACAGCTTAGCACACGTGCAGTCATACAAAATTCAGAATTGTAAAGAATATAAAGATAAAAAGATTCTACTTTAGAGAATTTTTCACTGGTTTCACTGGTCCAAGTACCTCTGCCGTCTACATTTCATCCTTTATCCACACCTTTCTACATCTATTTGTGGTCTCCAGTGAGCTGAGAATATGGTTAAGGAATTAGAAAATGAAATGGTGGTTTGGTGGTAGACTAGAAGTTGTACATTTACCATTAAGACTGGAGTTAGAATAAGAGTTGTCCTGGTAATTAATGTTTCATGATGGGAACCTAAGTTACTGATATATTGCATAATGCTACTTGAACGAGAACAAAAAAAGCTATTAATGGAAGTATGGAATATTTCTTAAACTTGGAGAGCTAAATAATATGAATATTTATAGGCAAATTGAGCAAGAGTAGTTATTTCAATCTATGATCCTATACTTTGTTTGAGTGAAAATCTTATATCATCCAAAGGATACTGAGTAGGGACAGACATTTATGAAAACAAAATGTCCAGTATGAAAAAATCTTGCCTTGAATGATAATGGTTAAAGAGTTAGGAAATCTAAAACAGTGATATTAGAACTATCAAAAGAAATGTAAATATTATAGAAATGAATTATGTATCATTCATATGGCTAAGAAGACAAGTATATCATTGACCTTCATCTTGAAGAGAAAATCAGCCTTCATATTTACCACAGTTTAAATTTACATATTTAAAAATAAAGTCTCAGCCAAAAATTTTTCTTTATGTTTTTTTTTCTTAAATAACCATGACAGACTCAATTATATATCCCAGATATTTAACACTTGGACACCTCTAAAACATATATTACCGATACTAAATTGATACAGCCATTTTGGGATTCCGTTAATATAGCATTTTGGGGCTTCCCTGGTGGCTCAAGTGGTAAAGAATCTGCCTGCAATGCAGGAGACTCAGGTTCAATTTCCTGGAGAAGGCAATGGCTATTCACGCCAGTATTTTTGCCTAGAGAATTCCATGGACAGAGGAGGCTGGCAGGTTATAGTCCATGGAGTTGCAAAGAGTCAGACATCACTCAGCAACTGACACTTTTACTTTCTTTCATAACATAAAATTTTTCAGTTCAGTTCAGTCCTTCAGTCGTGTTCAACTCTTTGCGACCCAATGGACTGCAGCATGCTAGGCTTCCCTGTTCATCACCAACACCTGGAGCTTACTAAAATTCATGTCCATTGAGTCGGTGATGCCATCCAACCATTTCATCCTCTGTCATCCCCTTCTCCTCCCACCTTCAATCTTTCCCAGCATCAAGGTCTTTTCAAATGGGTCAGTTCTTCTCATCAAGTGGCCAAAGTTTTGGAATTTCAGCTGCAGCATCAGTCCATCCAGTGAATATTCAGGACTGATTTCCTTTGGGATTGACTAGTTGGATCTCCTTTTTAATATTTGTTAATTTATGAGTACAAGTTTCACTTTTCCCTCTACTACTGAGTATGAGAAGACTTCATCTTCCCTACAGGACCATTATGAGGTCCCTCTTTGTCCTACTGTATCAAAGCAATTCTTATTATAGATGTTAAGGGCTAGAATATGGGAATTATATTAACATCTCTAAGATAAGAGAAGATGAGAGAAATTATTTTTCAGTGTAAATGTTGTTACTTAAAACAAGTATGCTAATCACACAGGTCTACAACATATTTCATTTCTCATTTATCATATTCTGCAAAATTCAGAATTGTAAGGCACATTAAGATAAAAAATTCTTGTGAGTTATACTTATTTATAAAAGAAATTTTGCAATTTTTATGAGTTATTCTGAAATTCAAGATAAATAAACAAATGGAAAATATGTCTTGTCTGCCTGCAAAGTAGAAGCAATACTACAGAAACAAAAATCACAGATACGGAGAACATGCTCTCCCTAATATAAACAAAATAACAGTGAAATAAAGAACAGTAGAAAAAAAGATGATAGATACAGGGGACACAGGAAACCAAAAAGTTCAAAGTCAGTATTTTCCTTTAGGAAACGGCAAATAGCTTAGGTCAAACCAGGTTTCTTGAGGGTAGCAATTATTAAATCTGGACAAAATTTTGTTTCAAATCAACTATATGAAAGCACTAGAGAAAAAACAATGCCTGTCCAAAACTGGAGAAGAGCTGGCCCTTGAAAAAAGAAAACTATGCTGTGTGAAATTTATCTTTCTGTAACTTTTCGTGAGTTACTCTCAGACCATTGGATATGAACGTGCATGCTCATTTGTGTCCAACTGTTTGCACTCCTATGGGCTGTATTTTGTTCATGGGATTTTCCAGTCAAGAAAACTGGAGTGGGTTACCATTTCCTCCTCCAGGGGTCTTCCCAACTAGGGATTGAACTCACGTCTCCTGTGTCTCCTGCATTGCAGGCAGAAAATTCTTTACTACTTGAGCCACCTGGGAAGCCCATAAGAATGGAAAGAATTCATAGCCAGTGGCTAACACATAATGTATTTTACCTGCCCATCTCCAGGGGACCTTCCCTACACAGGGATTGAACCTGAGACTCATATCTCCTGCATTGATAGGTGGGTTCTTTACTAGTGTCGCCACTTGGGTATAGAGTGACTGCAGCTCAAAGAGTAGTCAGCCAAACTGACTTGAAGAATCAGTTCAGTTCAGTTCAATCACTCAGTCATGTCTGGCTCTTTGAAACCTCATGGACTGCAGCATGCTAGGCTTCCCTGTCCATCACCACCTCCCAGAGCTTACTCAAACTGATGTCCATTGAGTCTGTGATGCCATCCAACAATCTTGAGAATGACATTCAGCATTGTAGTGACAAGAATGTCTCTGTTGGGAGAGGGAATATTGTAAAAGGAAGAAGCTACCAAAGAGGGAGAAAATTTTCCTTTTTACCTTTGCCCAAGATACGTGTGGTCAAGATACCAGGAACCATTGCAAATCAAGAGTGAGGGCCTAAATGAGCTGCAGGAGAGAGAAGTTTGGAGTTGAAACAAGTTAGCCATGCATTTGAATAGAAATCAGTACTCTCCAGAGGAAAATAAATCTAAATTATCTACAATTCTTCAAATACAATATTAAGCATATAAGAACTGTGTGATAAGAGTGCAGAAAAAATATAGAGAATGAAAAACATGAAAATAGAAAAAAATCAGAAGCATATTAAATGTGAGAGGATGCATGCACATGATGATTGACTTCTCATCAGAAGCAATAAAAGAAAGACATGGAAATTACCTCTTTAAAATGCCATGTGCCTTAAAATTAAAAAAAAAAAAAAAGAACGAAAAGAAAAATCAATCAACCAGGAATTTGGTATCTCAAAAAACTGTCAAGAACAAAAGTGCAAATGAAAATTTGAGAGAATTAGTTGCATTAGGCCTGAACTTCAAGAAATGCTAAAATGAACTTTATACTAAAGGAAATGTCAACATATGGAACCTATAATCTACAGGAAGAAAGAAAGAATGCTTGAAATGGTGAATATGCAGATAAAGCTATGACTGTATATATTTTACATCTTTTAATTTTTAAATAAAAATATGATTGCAAATGTCTTGCATTGTACATGAAATAGTACATAAATAATCCTAAGTCATTGTTAAATGAATTCTGAAAGAGTTCTTAAATTCTGAAAGAGATGGGAATACCAGACCACCTGACCTACCTCTTCAGAAACCTGTATGCAGGTCAGGAAGCAACAGTTACAACTTGACATGGAACAGACTGTTTCCAAATAAGAGTACATTAGGACTATATATTGTTACCCTGCTTATTTAACTTATATGCAGAGTACATCATTAGAAATGCTGGGCTGGAGGAAGCACAGGCTGAAATCAAGATTGCCAGGAGAAATATCAATAACCTCAGATATGCAGATGACACCACCCTTATGGCAGAAAGTGAAGAGTAACTAAAGAGCCTCTTGATGAAAGTGAAAGAGGAGAGTAAAAAAGTTGGCTTAAATCTCAACATACAGGAAACTAAGATCATGGCATCCAGTCCCATCACCTCATAGGAAATAGATGGGAAAACAGTGGAAACAGTGTCAGACTTTATTTTTTTGGGCTCCCAGATCACTGCAGATGGTGATTGCAGCCATGAAATTAAAAGATGCTTACTCCTTGGAGGGAAAGTTATGACCAACCTAGACAGCATATTAAAAAGCAGAGACATTACTTTGTCAACAAAGGTCCATCTAGTCAAGGCTATGGTTTTTGCAGTGGTCATGTTTGGATGTGAGAACTGGACTATAAAGAAGGCTGAATGCTGAGGAATTGGTGCTTTTGAACTGTGGTGTTGGAGAAGACTCTGGGACTGCAAGGAGATCCAATGAGTCCATCCTAAAGGAAATCAGTCCTGGGTGTACATTGGAAGGAGTGATGTTGAAGCTGAATCTCCAATACTTTGGCCACCTGATGCAAAGAGCTGACTCATTTGAAAAGACCCTGATGCTGGGAAAGATTGAGGACAGAAGGAGAAGGGGATGACAGAGGATGAGATGGTTGGATGGTATCACCAACTCAATGGACATGAGTTTGGGTGGGCTCCTGGAGTTGGTGATGGACAGGGAGTCCTGGCATGCTGCAGTTCATGGGATCACAAAGAGTTGGACACGACTGAGCAACTGAAATGAACTGAACTGAACTGAATCCTTAGTCAACTGTTAAATGTTGGTTGTATATTTTAATCCCCAGAGAAACCATTAAAAATGTTTAAAAGATGTATAGTAAAGACATATTATGAATTATGTGAATATTAATAAGAATTTGATAAACCTGAAAGGAAATGAAAGAGTAAAAATAGATGTGACAAATTGAAAAGAAATAGTAGGAAAGCTAGAATTTCTATATTAATGAGAGACAAAGCTGATTTGAAAACAAACATTATTACTGAAGAGTGACAAATTAATTGAGGGTATAACATCAAGAACGGAAAGTCTTTTTAAGAAATGGTGCCAAAACGACACCATGATGTGGAAAAAAGAAACACAATTATTTTCTACCTTGAAGTTTATAAAAAGCTACTTAATCATTGACTTATGTGTAAAAGTTAAAACAGTGAAACTTTTAGGTAAAAAAGGAGAATGTTATCATAAGTTGGAAGTAATTAGAATATATCTTGATATGGAAAGCAATAACAAGACCAACCATAATAAATGAGACAAATATCTACTTATCAGAAAACATGTTTAAGAAAACAAGCCTAGATTGGGAACTCCTTGTGACTCCATGAACGTAGCCCACCAGGCTCCTCTGTCCATGGGAGTCTCCAGGCAAGAATACTGGAGTGAGTTGCCATACCCTCCTCTAGGGGACCTTCCGGACCCAGGAATCAAACCCATGTCTCTTATGGGAAGCCCATATATATACACATATATGTATATATTTGACAAAAGTTATAACCAGAGCACAAATCTATATTAAAAAAAAATGGACACAGGTTTTCTTTTTGACCATGCAGTCTAGCATGCAGGATATTTAGTTCCCCAAACAAGGACTGAATCTGTGTCCCTTGCAGTGGCTTAACCACTATATTGTCAGGGAGGTCACTGGACACAATTCTTGAACACACATGCCACAAAGAAATGTGTTGATATGTATATGGGAAACATACTACAGAGCCCTTTCCAGCCTAGGTTTTGAACCACCAGGTATATGTACCACAACAGTCTCCTTGTTCTGGAATATACTGCTTCCAGAACTGAAGAGGATTACCAGGCATTGTGCTTCCTACCTCATGGCTAGGTGTGCAGGATGTGATAATGTATGTTTCACTGCTGGGGCCCAGCCCTGGTGGATCCAGGGTAATTCAAAGCAGGGATGGCATGGTGAGAAAGATATATAGATTTAGAGAGAGATAAGGAAAGAGTGAGCTTCCTGATGTTCAAGCTGGTTTTAGAAAAGGCAGAGGAACCAGAGATCAAATTGCCAACATCCGCTGGATCATCGAAAAAGCAAGAGAGTTCCAGAAAAAACATTGATTTCTGCTTTATTGACTATGCCAAAGCCTCTGACTGTGTGGATCACAATGAACTGTGGAAAATTCTTCAAGAGATGGGAATACTAGACCACCTAACCTGCCTCTTGAGAAACCTGTATGCAGGTCAGGAAGCAATAGTTAGAACTGGACATGGAACAACAGATTGGTTCCAAATAGGAAAAAGAGTACATCAAGGCTGTATATTGTCACCCTGCTTATTTAACTTATATGCAGAGTACATCATGAGAAACGCTGGACTGGAAGAAACACAGGCTGGAATCAAGATTGCCAGGAGAAATATCAATAACCTCAGATATGCAGATGACACCACCGTTAAGGCAGAAAGTGAAGAGGAACTAAAAAGCCTCTTGATGAAAGTGAAAGAGGAGAGTGAAAACGTTGGCTTAAAGCTCAACATTCAGAAAACAAAGATCATGGCATCCAGTCCCATCACTTCATGGGAAATAGATGGGGAAACAGGGGAAACAGTGCCAGACTTTATTTCTTTGGCCTCCAAAATCACTGCAGATGGTGATTGCAGCCATAAAATTAAAAGACGCTCACTCCTTGAAATAAAAGTTATGACCAACCTAGATAGTATATTCAAAAGCAGAGACATTACTTTGCCCACTAAGGTCCATCTAGCCAAGGCTATGGTTTTTCCAATGGTCATGTATGGATGTGAGAGTTGGACTGTGAAGAAGGCTGAGCGCCAAAAAATTGATGCTTTTAAACTGTGGTGTTGGAGAAGACTCTTGAGAGTCCCATGGACTGCGAGGAGATCCAACCAGTCCACTTTGAAAGAGATCAGTCCTGGGATTTCTTTGGAAGAAATGATGCTAAAGCTGAAACTCCAGTACTTCGGCCACCTCATGTGAAGAGTTGACACATTGGAAAAGACTGTGATGCTGGGAGGGATTGGGGGCAGGAGGAGAAGGGGACAACGGAGGATGAGATGGCTGGATGGCATCACTGACTCGATGGACATGAGTCTGAGTGAACTCCGGGTGTTGGTGATAGACAGGGAGGCCTGGCGTGCTGCGGTTCATGGGGTTGCAAAGAGTCAGACATGACTGAGCGACTGAACTGAACTGAACTGAAGGAAAAAGTTTGCAGTTAAGAGAATAGAGGAGAGAAAGAGGCTGAATAACTTGGTTTACGTGGAAAGCTAATAAAACCTCGAGACAAGAGGTTTGCACCATCTACGTAGGCCACCAGCGCCTGCTTGAATAGCAGAGGGTGCCCCACCTTGGGCTCCCTCTCGCATGGGTCTTAGAAGCCAGGGCACGTAAGTAGACCCGGTGAGCCTCCATGCCCCAGATGGGAATTTAGCCTGAAAAGGAGAGGGAGAAAAGGAGGAAACCAGTCTTAACAGTGACTGGCCCATCCTTTATTGTTCAGGAAAGCTTTTTATACTTTTGGTTGTACATAGAGATCAATGGATAATACAAAATTATGCAGTGTCAGCAGCCCTGACTCTTATCGAGACCAGGCTTTCTCTCTGCATACCTAGCTGTATACACAAGTCTTAGGTGATTTACATCATCTTCTGGCCAGAAGGCCAATTAACATTTTACGGCCCTTTTCTGATAAGGGTCTGTCAACCAGAAAACTTATTTGCCTTAATAGTGTTGTTCTTCCCAAAGTCTGGTGCCACTCTCAGAAAGCATAAAATAAAGTTACATTCTTACATAGCAAGGGCACAACAATTTATAACAAAGAAAGAGGAGTGATTTATAACAAAGAGAAAATTAATTAACTCAAAAGTCTAGTATTGCTAACATCAAAACTACTATATTCCTATTTCTGCATCCCGTTTACATTGATTAATATCCTTCAGGTGCCTAAAAGATAAAGAATATGGAGGCCTGGCAGCAAACATTAACTCAACAATGAAATCCTTTACCAAACTAATTCTTAGCTCTAAAAGGCTCTATATCTTTAAGATGTTTTAAGATTCATGCCTCTCGCAGTTGGGGGGCTTTAAACAATCACAAGTTGTAAAAGTCTCCAACTGTCAGGCAAGTTAGAGAGCCATCAGAGGGATTTGAGCTGAAACATTCCTTTCATATGCAGGAGACCAGTTGGAGCTCTAAGTTAACTTTTTCTAGAGAAAGATGGTAGGGGATAGCCCCCTGTAACGTCAGAAGAGTATGGTATAGCAGACAGTAAACAGACAGATTTTGGTTTCGGGGAAGATGCTCAGGCAGAGGACCCCTTGATACCTGACTCACCTTGCCTGTCAGGTCTCTCCGCATGACCTTGTCATGGGTGGGATCTCCCTTGCTGGCTCCCAGCATCTCACTTTGGAAGCAATGTCCTAACTTAACCCTGATACCTGTATCCTAAAAATTGTGAAAATATGATAGGGCTTTGTGTAAAGAACACACCTGCCAATGCAGGTAGGTGTAAGAGATACAGGTTTGAATCCTGGGTCAGAAAGATTCCTTGGAGGAGGGCATGGCAACCCACTCCAGTATTCTTGCCTGGAAAATCTCATGGAGAGAGGAGCCTGGTGGGCTACAGTTCATGGGGTCACACAGAGTTGGATATGACTGAAGGTACTTAGCATGCACCCACTGAATCATACTGAGTTTGATTACCACTTTCTTATGGGGCATGTGTCTAACCAAAACCTCCTGTTTATCTCGTTCATTAAAATAACGAATCCATGTAATGTTCTGTGGGACAATAGAGGACAGGATAATTAATAGTCTTGGGACAAACTAATATATATTGCTATCTATTCTACATGAATATGAAGGATTGTGGTTTTTTTAAATTGGGGTTGATGAGTGCAAACTCTCCAAATTAATGCTTGTATTCCATATATCTAGGAGTATATTAATCTGCTATAAGAAAGACATCACATCTGGCATGATACTGTCATTGAACCTTCTAAATTGGTTGAGCTTCTGGTCATCTATAAGTAATCCTGTGGGAGCCATTAAGTTTCTGTAGGTGTCTGACAAGCCAATTACATGGAAATATGAAAGCAAGTACCACCTGATCTTCCTTTAGATTCTTAAGAGTAATACTGGTTCCCCTTTGACCACGCCCAGAGTATTATTTTTTTACTTTCTCATAGAGATTGAACTTTTAGAGACTCCATCTGGCCTTCTCTTTTATCATAGTTCTTCCCATACACACCAAGCTCCCATACACGGGGATTGAGTCAATGATTCATATCCAGGGATATGAAAACTAGAGACACTCTGTGAGTTTGACCTGTTTCAGTACTTGAATTAGTCCTCACTTGGCCCACTTTAGAAGGGGGGCCATGCTGACTTTTCTTTTGCTTAGATAGCAATATCAGTTCTGATATTGTGTATAAAAAAATCTAATGTCATCAGAAAGGTGCTTAAGTCTCAAAATCAGTTCACTTCAGTCTCTGAGTCATGTCTGACTATATGCAACCTCATGGATTGCAGCACTTGTGGTTTCCCTGTCTGTCACCAACTCCCAGCTGTTGCTCAAACTCATGTCCATTGAGTCAGTGATGCCATCCAATCATCTCATCCTCTGTTGTCCCCTTCTCCTCCTGCCTTCAATCAAGGTCTTTTCTAATGAGTCAGGTCTTCCCATCAGGTGGCCAAAGTATTGGAGCTTCAGCTTCAGAATCAGTCCTTCCAATGAATATTCAGGACTGATTTCCTCTAGGATAGACTGGGTTAATCTCCTTGCAGTACAAGGGACTCTCAACAGTTTTCTCCAACACTAACACATATAAACAGAATCTAGAAAAATGGTACTGAAGAATTTATTTACAGGGAAACAATGGAGAAAGAGACATAGAGAAGAGACTTATGGACATGGAGAGAGGGGAGGAGAGAGTGAGATGTATGGAAAGAGTAACATGGAAACTTACATTACCATATGTAAAATAGATAGCCAATGAGAATTTGCTATATGGATCAGGAAACTTATAACAGGGGCTCTGTATCAACCTTAGAGGGGTGGGATGGGGAGGAGATGCGAAGGAGTTTCAAAAGGAAGAGGATATATGTATACCTATGGCTGATTATGTTGAGGTTTGACAGAAAACAACAAAATTCTGTAAAGCAATTATCCTTCAATAAAAAAGAAATATATATGTATATATTTTAAAAGCATCAGTTCTTTGGCACTCAGCTTTCTTTATGGTACAACTCTCACATCCATGCATGACTACTTGGAAAAATCATAACTTTGACTATGCAGACCTTTGATGGCAAATTAGTGTCTCTACTTTAGAATATGCTGTCCAGAATTGTCATAATTTTTCTTCCAAGGAGCAAGCGCCTTTTAATTTCATGGCTGCAGTCACCATCTGCAGTGACTTTGGAACCCAAGAAAATAAAGTCTGTCACTACTTCCATTGTTATCCCATCTATTTGCCATGAAGTGATGGGACCAGATGCCATGATCTTCGTTTTCTGAATGTTGAGTTTTTTAAAGTATGAATCTTTAACTGTAAGGGCAAATATGGAATGTTGAGTATGACAGTGAACACAAAAAGAATATTAATCCTAGAGAAATGAATAACTTTGATTTTTGAAGAATTGTGAGGAAATGGAAAAGAATATTAACCACAGGGGAGAAATGTGTTTTGATTTTCTGAAGTCAAAGAATGGGGGTTCTAGAGGGTATGCTGCTGCTGCTGCTAAGTCGCTTCAATTGTGTCCGACTCTGTGCGACTCCATAGATGGCAGCCCACCAGGCTCCCCAGTCCCTGGGATTTTCCAGGCAAGAACACTGGAGTGGGTATAGTTGAAAGGATTAGAAGGGAATAAAAGATTGAACTTTAGGATCAGGATGAGAATATTAGGAAAGTTAGAAGCCCAGAGAGCTTCTCTCTGGGGCTGCTTCTATAATGGTGACCAAAAGTAACAGGGCTGTTAGACATGGACGGTGCAGTTGTCATTGAGGATCCAGCACTACCAACCCTGTTGGGGGAAAGCTGCTGTTCGGGCATGGAGGCTCAATAGCTTGGGCAGTTGTCCCTGCCAGTAGAGGTCTGGGCTCTGTGAAATTGGGGCAGAACCTTTGGAAGTATGGTTGATAGGGTTCGGAAGAAGCAGGGGCAAAAATTGCTGATGGTGTCAGAGGGTTTTGAAAATCTGCTTTGTGAACTTCAGTGTTAGGCACCGTAGACTCACCTAGTCATCAGATCAGTTCAAACACATGGAGACAACGCTGTTACTATTGTAATGTGTTCAGTTCAGTTCAGTCGCTCAGTGGTGTCCGACTCTTTGCGATCCCATGAATCACAGCATGCCAGGCCTCCCTGTCCAAAGTACAGAAAGTGTTCCATGGTTAAATGGAAATGTGTGGATGAAAAAAATTTAAAAAATTACTTTTTTTAATCTGAGAATATATTTACTTCTTGTTTATTCCTGAAAAATAATTTCAGTGAAAACTGTATTTGTGGTTGACATTTTCTGTTTTTTTTTTTTTTTTTTTTCATTACCTGAAAAAATGTTATGCTGTTTCCTCTGGCCTGCATGGTTTAAGATGAGAACTATAAATTAGTGTTCCTCTTTAGGGAAGTTTTCTGATATAAATTTCTTCTAAAATTTTTTCAGCTCCACTCTTCTTCTGGAATTCTGACTATATACATGCTTTATTTTTGTTATTGTCCTGCAGATCTCTGTGGGTCTGTACAATTTGTCTCAGTGTTTTTCCTCTATTGTTTAGATTAGGTTCTCTACATTCTGTTAAACTCACTGATTCTATCGTTTCCACTTTCGTCTCTATCCTCTGTCATCTCCACTCTATTTATGAGTCCATTAAGCTATTTTAATTTGTTATTGTGTCTTTTAGTCCGTAATTTTCCTTTGTCTCTTTTCTTTTTTTGAACTTCTGTCACTGTAATGAGTTTTTTTCTCCCATTTATTTAAGATAATTTGTAATTAATTGTTGGAGCATTTTTATGATGCTGTCTTATCTCATTCCAGTTGTGATATTGTTCCTGGCTATTTTGTCTGATATGTTAAGCAGTATCTGAGTTCTAGTCAAGCCTTTTGTTTTAGTAAGTCTTCATCTTGTTTATGTATAGCTTGTAGGTTCTAACCCACATCTTTAGACTGTGATTATAAGTACAGCTTGTTCTAGAGCCTTTATGGTTTTATTCTGGCCTTCTTAGTTTGTTTGGTCTCTCCAAATTTAGAAGGCCCTGCTGTTGCTGCTTCCCCTGGTCACTTCAACAAGTACCTTGGCCACACACTTTTGTGGTGGGATCTTCCATGCTGGGCTACAGACTTACTATGGTAGATCCTCGCTTTAAGCCTTCTCCACCACCTGGCCATACCCGCTGGAGATACCTGGAAACAGGCATCAGTGGCAACCAAAAGAGAAGCAAAGGGCATTCTCAGACCCACAAGGATAAAGAATATCGAGGGCCAGACTACATATTATAGTGTGATCCCTCTTGGCAGTCCCTCCTGGCTTCCCTCTTATCTATCAGTGGGAGAGGGAAATTTCAAACCCTGTGTGGATAAAAAACAGTTTACCTGGACACTTATTTTTAGCCAAACTCCTGCTAACAGCATCCTTTCAGTGGTGTTAGGCTCACCTGTGGTCGTCACAGGGACTCCTATTCAATCAGCATATCTTGGCTACCCTCTATGGCCAGGTCTGGATTCTGGAAATGTTGGACTTTGATCACTTTCTTCTGTTGGAGAGGAGATGTAGGACACCCTTCTGCTTTGTTGTTTCTTTACCTTTCTCTAAACAACTTTCAAAGCTTTTGTTTGGTTGCCTTTTGCATTATTTCTAATGCAGGAGCAGAGAGAAATGATTCTTCATGATCTTGTCATTTTAACTCCAGCAAGATCTCTGTACATTATCTAGAATTTAATATACATCAGATGGATCATAATACATTCATTCTAGAAATACTACATCAAAATAATGATGTTTATTTTAGAGACTCAATAATGTACATGGCCTATAAATTTCAACATGGAGAAAGGAACACCAACTCTAGGCTTTTTTTTTTTTTAATACTCACCCTGATGAGCATTACTGGCCAGATGGACTGGTGAGTGGAGTTTTGCTTCAGTGGATGTCCACATGGCATTACGTTCTGAAGTTCTGGGAATCAAGAAAAGGCAGAATAGCAGTTGAAGAGTACTTATAAAGAAAGTACTCTAAAAGGTCGGGTATGAGTATAAAGTTGTAGATGAAAGAAACAGATGATACTGAATCAAGCTTTAAGTGTCATAAAAAGTAAAATGAACATTTTGATTCAATGTTGGTTCTAAAAATATATTGATTTGACTGATTTATATTTGTATTTTGTGGTGATTAAAACCCCTGTTTGTCTATTATTTGAGGGAAACAAGTTCTTCAGTAATAATACAGAAAATATACTAAGAGTATAATCAGGGTTTGAAAAATTTATTTTCTGGATAGATGATGATCTGGGAAGTATAGTTTAGAAAACTAAGATCTCTTTATTGCCAGGTATAACTTTTGAGAATTGAAATCATCCACACAGCTCACTGTCTACCATATTAGAGTTGTATTTTTATATCAGTAACTTCAGTATTGCTCTGGATAGATAAAACTTGTGGATATATTCTAGGAACTTCCAGGAATACCCTCCTCTGTACAATAGAAGCATCAAATAACAGTTCTGGAAGATTCTTTGAAACTTAAGCTACATTTAAATATCTTAATAAATATCCCAGCTGTGTTATCCTCTCTATAGATGCTACTAAGAATTAATTGCCTTTCTGCAGTAGGCAGTATACTCAGATTTGTCTTTCCAAAAGTTATATTGGTAATACCTAAGGGAGAAAACACTTGACAATATTCAAGAATGGCTATAAACAGCCATTCAAAATGAGTAATAACCATATTTCTCTTTTAAAAGTGCTTTTTGAGCATGAAACATATGCTAGAACTTGCCCCAGGTAATAACAGTGGAACTTCTCTAGTGCTGGCCGTTGTGCCGGTCATCATACTAAATGGTTTGTAGACATTATCATTTATCCAGTGAGATATGTACAATTATTATCATTCCCTCATTTTTAAATATGTAAACTAAGACATGGGAGGGTGAACAAAAATCTGAGATTCATCAGAGACAGGATTTGGTCTGAGAGCATCACATTGTAAAACCCATGTTCCCAAGTTCTTTCCTACAAACACTCTTCTGTGCTCTGTTATACTTCTAAACCATACATTTTGTTGAATCTTCACCACCATTTCTGTTTTGCAGATGATGTTAATGAAATCTGGAAGAATTAAATTACATGTCCAAAAGGTAGTTTGAAAAGACAAGATTTATAGCTTGGAAAAATTCACTAAATTTCCCAAAATCACACAAAGAGCTAGTATGTGAAGATACAAATTAGAATTCTAAAATCAGCTAACTTTTCATCAAGCACTGCTAAATCAATGAGTCTTAGTAAGTTCTGGGACATCATAAATGGGAACTTAATAAACAGGTGCCTACTTCAGAAGCCTATGAGTCAAAAAAATGCCTTTTTTGTTGTTTTTATTTCTAATCTGAAAATGTTAACCTGCTACTCTACAAAGGCAGATATTCTTAAAACCATATCATAAAAATTTTTAGATTAATTCTTAATTGTTATAGCCTGTGTTCACTAGAAAAATACATGTCAAGCATACTCTGCCATTTCGTGATTTCTTAAACTTCAGAAAAGAACGTTAGATGTTGTTTAGTCATTTGAAGAAATAATAGCCCTTTTATCAGCCTATTACATGAAGCTAGCAATACTCATGGGACTGATTATAAAATAGCAAAAGCCCAGAACCCCTTATTTCTCTTTCAACATGTAAAGGACAAATTTAGTCATTACCTTGTGTGCCTCATATATTAAACTGGCCGAGGACATGGAAAAAGTGTCTTCAAGACATTTTACATTAAGTGGGAGCTGGGCTACCTAAACTAAGGATCACCCATTTAATTTATTATATTTTGTGCACTATCCAAGTTCCATTTATGCTATATAAGCTTATTCAATAATCCACATGTACAAAGGCAAATCAGTTATTTCTTCATTTTTTAATAGTACTAATCCCATATTATCAAATTCCACATTATCAGGTTCTTCATCCACCACTTCTGACACTCCCTGATAACACACCCCATTGACTCGGCCCCTACATCTATCATGATGCTCCAGAACAATGTCTCCTGGACTGTTATTTAACACATATTATGAAGAATTTTTTCTTTAGCAAATGAAATCATAGACTCCTCAAATGACATAGAAAAAAGGTTGCACTTTGATTTTTTTTTTCAAAAAGCATCAGTTCAGTTCACTTCAGTTCAGTTCAGTCGCTCAGTTGTGTCCGACTCTTTGTGACCCCATGAATCGCAGCACGCCAGGCCTCCCTGTCCAAAGTACAGAAAGTGTTCCATGGTTAAATGGAAATATGTGGCTCATAGGAGTCATATAGCAAGATTCCCAAAGGACACTCAGCAATATATTGCTTAACTCAGTAGAGATCCATGTCATAAGTATTGATGCATTCATCATATTGAATATCCTTCTGGATTCAAATCAGAGCAAAAATACTGTGCCTCTGAAATAGGACATGAATTCACTGGACTTGTTTTCTCCTTGCAGTAGCTAGAGATAAAAAGTTATTTGAGCAGTGTACATCAGGAAGAAGAATGATGTTAAGAAGAAGGGAAGTAAAAGAGAAAACTCTGAAGAGTTTGGGATTTGCAAACAGAAACTCTTGAGCTCAAATGCCCAGATCCTTACTTTTTTAAACTTAAAAATTCACCTCTGGAAAAAGCGGTTTAATAAAATAATAAAACTTCTTACCTCAGGGCATTCTTGTAAAAGTGGAATGAGGTAGTACATAGAAAGATATATAGAACACGCGAGCCATTTAATAAACTTCCTTCCTTTAAGTACAACACTGCTTGTCATAATTAATTACTTCATTATCACAAAATTCTTATAAGCTATAATTATTTGTACAGATGAACAAATAGTAAATTAAGTGAGGGGGCTTGCCTGAGCAACAGTCTTAGCTTATGAAAATGAAAAATTAGATATTTTTCTTCCAAAATCTTCAAACAACACTGGATGCTTTTTATTTCTTTCAGTCAATGTAGTATTTCTGGTAGTCCAGTGGCTAAGAGTCCATACTCCCAGTGCAGGGGGGCCTCTGTTCGATCTCTGGTCGGGGAACTAGATCTTCATTGCCTCAACTAAGATGTGGTACAGCCAAATAAATATTAAAACATTGTTGACCACACTGAGTGGATATTTGTTGATCATAAAGATTGATGTTTTACGCTGAAATCTATGTCTATCTATCATCTATATGCACTCATGCATGTATGTATATAGTTTGTTTGTTGTTTGTTTGTTTGTTTGTTTTTAAGTAATTGTGGAACCCTGTCTCTAGGACCTTTAAATGAGAGTGGAGGTAACAGCCTAAGGACAAAGCACATGAGGTGCATTTGCGAGTTTGAATTCTGGTGTTGCTGGTTACAAGGTCTGTGAACCTCAACACATTTGACTTCTGTGTACCTCAATCTCTTTATCTATAAAATGTAGATAATGACTCTTAGAGTTATTTTAAGAAGTAAATGTGTCAATACACTTGGAAATGTGTTAGTTGATATTGTTTATACATTTCTTCTTGACTCTCAGAAGAATCCTATGAGGGGTCCATGTTGCTCAAGACATCTTACAGGGTAACATAACTTACAGTCAAGGTTATCCAGTTAATAAGCAAGAGGCAAAGCCTCTTCTGAGCTTTTGAAGCTAGAAATGCACTTCAAAAGGAAATATAGGAAGATAATACAATCTTGACTATTGAACTCCCAAAAGACCACAAAAAAACCTTATTGATTGATAAATCTAATTTTATTAAACTTGTCATTAAGGTGGAACTGCACTAGGAAGAGTCTTAGGAGTGCCATAAGGAAGATACTTATAGGGCTTTAGTGTCCAGGCTGGATAACTTTCAGGTGAATCTTGACAAGTAGGGGACTGGTTGGGACTGAGCTCAGTTTATAGCCTGACATCTTTGGTTAGTTATCAGAGTGAGTAGTAGTTGTGAGGGAATGTCTTAAAACAGGTATTGGTGAACAAGATGTTAGTCATGATAAGTCAGTCTTATCTCTTAGGAAAAGGCAAATTCTTGGAGAAAGCAGTTGAGATATTTTTGCTTCAACTCAGCACTAACAGAGACAAGAAATTATGTTCAGTTTTGAGGAGGAAAAAGCAAAATAACAGGAGGAGACAGCTGAAAGAGTGTCTCTAAAGGTCATCTGGAGAGACTTATCTTGATTTATAAATGACCAGCAAAAAAATACTCTCACAAGTTTGGACATAAAAATAAAGGCCTTGTAGCAAAATTTCTTTTTATTGTAAGACTATTTTCTAGAGGCATAGGATATAAAAATGATTTGAGCTTTGCTTTAATGTAAGAGTCCAACTTGAATTGGAACTTATAAAAATGGAAGACTTACAAAAAGCCTCAAAGGCAAAATTCTGAAAGTCAGTTTCACATTAACTTCTAAATTATGGGTATATAAATTTCTCTCTTTTAACCTATATTTCTTAATATTGTATTTTGATTTTATTGTTGTCACTCTTTTCATCCTATTTTACATAAATTTATCAGTAATAATATTATTGAAGCTACTGAATAATACATTTAAAATGATTATATGCACATTAAAAACATTTACTTTTTGAGAAAGTGTGAGCTTGGGGAATGGATAAGAAATATCCACTAATATCCATGTCGTTAGAACATAATGACTTATCTCCATGAGCGTACCTATAGGTAAAGCCAGCATTGATATAAGCAACAGACCAGACAGGGATGGAGGGAATGATGAAGAAGAGGGAGAATCATCACACATTTCATTCAACTGTGTGGCTAAAAATTCTCCAGATGAATTGAGATTGGTGGAGAAGATGACAAATATAAAACAATTCAGTGTTCATTTAATTTAAATAGTGAGCTAGTGTGTGTGTTTTGTTTAAAGTATTGTGTGTTACATATTGACCTAAAGCATTGACGGAAATGATCTATAAAAACAATCCCTATTTTCTAGGAATTTACAACCTGATGGGAACCTTTAAATACTTTCAAAATTATCATCTTTATAAGGAAGCATATGACCAGTCCCAAATGAATTTCTAGATAAGAAGCTAATTACAAATCCAAAGGCAGAAAAGCCTCTTCCAATATAGGAGATATTGTAAAATTAGGAAATGTTGAGTCCTATTTCTATAAATGATCCTTTGTCAGGATCTTTTCTCAGGGTGTGTCTCAGAATTCAGAATTTTTGCTGTACATTTAATAATCTATATATAGCAAATGCTATTAAGTCTACCAAACATCCTGGAGATATAATAATGTTTGAATAAAGTACAGTTCATAGATTTTACCATTTGATTGACAAATGAGAAACTAATCAGTGAGCTATGTTATATATATACACACATATATACGCATGCATATATATGGAATTGTCACTGTAGATGTTGCCGTGAAGAAAAAAAGTGCACACAGTACTAGGGATATCGATCACTAATTTCATTTGGAAGGGTAGAGAAACAACGCAAAACAAGTGGTGACAAATCTATAATTTGAGAAAAGACTAGGAATTAACTTGGCATAAATAGGAAAGGCGTGGAAGGAAAGATGATTCAAGGAAAACAAGGAGCACAGAATGAGTTCCATAGCTGGGCATGAGAATTCCAGTGTGGCCTGATCGCAGAGAGCACGGAGGAAAGGAGGAAAGTTCAGAAGGAACAGGAAAGGTGGGTTGGATTGTTGAATTTAGTCTTTGTCCTAAGAGAACTTTTAGAGTAGTGGATTGTGTGATTAGATTTATGGTTTTCAAGTTTGCTCTGTCCTTGGTTTAGGTAATTGGTTAGATAGTGCCATGAAGGGAGGGTTCCCAGTTAGAAAACTGTAGTATTAGTCCAGACAAAAGTAGCTGGGGCTGGAGTTCTGGCACTGGAGATGGAAGAAAGTGGACCGTCTCATAAGATATGTAAGAGGGACTGGTGAACAATTTACTGTTCAGGACAGGTGAAGGAACGGCATCAAGGATAACATCTAAGTTTATGATTTGAAGATGGTACTTCACTACAATAGTGGCCCAGATTTGGAGTGAGCTCAGGAATTTGTTTCAAAAATATTGAATTCTCCACTTCATTTCATTGATTTTTCAGGTACATTAATTGGATATTTAGTATAGGCATAGATGTCCTGCTTACCAAATTTGAAAATGGCAAGAAGGTCTTTAAGGGACATGGAATGAAAACTTTTTGTTGGGATTAAATACTGCTATCAAATACAGCTGCTGCTCCTGCTGCTGCTGCTACAGCAAGTTTAGGTTTAAGAGATAGACATACAGCAACAGCATTTTCTTCAAAAGCTGCTTTTCTTCAGGCTGTCTATAAAAACCAGACATTCTGTCAAAAATAAAATAAGATAAATCTTAAAGGACAAAATATGCAAATAACTATTTAATCAAAGATAAGCTTATATAACTAGTCATTTAAATTGATTCTTTAATTTTAATTTTTAATCTCTGTTATTTTCTGTTTCCACGTTTTACTCCCAATTAAATGATTGTGTATGACATAGAATTCTCTATTTTAAGAATTATAAGGTTGTTAAAAATTCTGTATGTTGAAAAATGTTAAAAATTTGAGTACATACTATTTGATATAATTTGCTATTTTTTAGTCTCTAAAAATTACACAGATACATCATTTCTTAAATTATGAGTCATCTTTACCTGTGAGTGTTGTATGTCACACTTGTCTCCTCAGCAGTATTCAGCTACTAAAGCTTTGTGTTTCTTCTTGAAGTCTGACCCCCAGTATATTGGTAGCACTCATAATTATTATTCTTAGAATAAAATGTGATATACAAATAGCCTTACTAGAAAAGATCAGTCCACCATCTTTCCATGTTGTTCTACATATTTACAGAAAAGGTATTCTTTTTGACTAATATTGAGTAGATATAATACTTCATTTTAAAAATTCATAGTTCTTGCCAGTATGCCAATAAAATTGACACATTACTCAAACATGACTGCAGTTTAGCTGATAACACCGTTGGCCCCACATGCAAATAGTCTGGGGTATGCAGATAGTTCGCAGATAGTATTTCCTTACTTAGCATACATGAGAGATTCAAAAATGGTATATACATGCATGCTGTATCATCCTAAATATATTTCATTGAAGGTCTGCCCTACATGCACCCTATAGTGTGTGCATTTGAAATTCTACAAGAAGTGATTGCATTTTTTGAGCTAAAAGTTAAACAGTGGCAGTGTCCTCTGATGCAAAACTAAGTGTTCCTTTGTAATTAATTTAGGTTATTTGAGCTATTGTTAGTCATCAATACAATGTCAACCTGGCTTCTGGAAGTTGGAGTACTGTCTAGCAGGCAGGCTCCAGAGTATGCCTCCCTAGGCAGGATGTCAGCGTGAATGTTCAGAAAAGTCATACAGCATCAGTGAGGACCCAGGGAGGAGGACCTTCAGAGAGTCAAAGTACATTGACATGACACTTAACAGGGCTTTAAAGGGCAAATCATTGATGCCACAACTTTTCCTAAGCCGTATTGGATTGAAACATAAGGATGGTGTAATTTGCTAGTGGAAATATTTGTGAAGCTACATTTAGCATCAGAGTTGGTGTATCACATTCTCAGAAATAATAATCAAATCTTAATTGATCTAGGTTTGTAGAAATACAGGGATTGCACATTCGTATACTCTGAATGTGAGAAGGCCATACACTCTTTTTCAATTCTCTGATTAGGAGTGTGTTTTCCTAATATTTGATTGTGTTCTTGGAGATCAGCATATCCTCAACTATTTTTTGTTATGATTCATTGTCCATGATACATAAACTCCAGAGCTCTTAGATTTCCATTATGATTTTGATGCCTGTGTTTGCATTAGTATGTGAATCATAAGTGGTTAGGTAAAGACCAATATTGAACTTTTAATATTTGGGTTACCATTTCTGTTTGGTCTTAGGTTAATAAAGACAAATTTCCAAATGACAGAAATTTTCCTACATCCTCTGCCATAGTCAAATTATTTTATCAGTTCTGAAGGTCAAAATTATGTGCACCATGGAGAGCCATTTTTATAAAAAGGACTTTGATTTCTGAAATTAATAAATGGAGGCTTTTATTTTACATCACAGCAATGATACGCAGTGAAATGCACTACTTTGTGTCTAGTGCCATCAAGAAAACGACTGAGGCCAATTAACATGTAAATTTGCACCAAATGAAGATGAAATGTGGTCAAGAAGCACTGTACAAATGACAGTTTTGCAGTTGTTGAACTAGATAATAGCAGTGGGTATTTGAAGTACACCATGACACACTGCAGTCAGAAGCATTAGATAGTAATAGGTTAAGAATTCAGAGTCTCCAACCAAGCTTCACTAATTGCTAGTTTGAACAAGTTATTTCAAATCTTCATTTTTAAATTTCCTCAGTGAAAATTTGGGAATATAATGGTACATTTTTATAGGACTATTATGAACATATATATTAAATTAAATATATAAATATATAAATTACATTTTGAAGTGAAGTGAAGTGAGCTTGCTCACTCGTGTCCAACTCTTTGCGATCCCATGAACTGGAGCCCACCAGGCTCTTCCATCCATGGGATTCTCCAGGCAAGAATACTGGAGTGGGTTGCCATTTCCTTCTCCAGGGGAACTTCCTGACCCAGGGATTGAACCCAGGTCTCCCTCATTGCGGGCAGGCGCTTTACCCTCTGAACCTAACCCTAACCCTAAATATATTTAAAATGTAATGTTTTAGAATAGTGTTTGGAACATGATAAGCACTCACTAAAAGTCAAACACTAATATTACTAGTTGTAGAACAGGCACATTCAAAAGAATGCACACTGAAACAGTTACCATTATATTCATGTTACGTGTGTTATTTTAATTTCAGCAACATGATCCCTTCTGCAACATTAAATTAGTATTATTAATGTGAAAGTAGTAGGTTTAATCATTTTGTTTATTAATATTTACTGATGATTATTAATGTTTTTAGAATAGTGGGTGATTTATGGTAATGACTATGTAAGTTTCTTTTAAGCAAATATAACATTCTCTTTATGAATTGGTTTCTGAGATAGATCAAAAACATAGAAATTTTTGTTAGTTTTGTTTTTATACATGTATGTAAAAACTTAAGAAAAATTTGTCTTAGTGGAGAATATGTTAGAATATTCCCCATTAGAAACAAAATCTGCATAATAGTAAAAATTTGGGAAGATGCTCCACACAACTTATTTGGAGAGGGAGAAGGATTCAAAATTAGAAGCACTGGAATAGGAATTAGGAAATGTTACTTAAGAGTCCACATAAAGAACCAATAAGCTATGAAACATCTCAAATTTGTTTAACCACTGTACTCCATCTCCTCACCTGCAAGTATCAGTTTAAACTCTTTAAGCTTTGAGGCAGGGGAATCCCGAGTGTTGCTCCCTCGGTCGCCTGCATTAGTATACTCTGACTACTCCATAAAATTTCTCAGCAAAAAATTCCTGTAACTTAGAAGACTTCTGAATTATTCTTGAGGAGATGCATTTTAAAGTATGGAATTTTAAACTAAGAAAGTACATGGAGATAATTAACATGACATAGTTAACATGTTTGAGTTACTCAGAAGACATTTTCTATTTATAAATAGCATTGTATATCATCCTCACTATTGGTACTTTATTTTTACAATACTTATGTGTTTCTTTATATTAAAATATTGTAAAATTAGATGAATTTAAATTGGAGTATGTGTTTTAGGAAAAAAATAAATTCTCAAGAGAGTAACATTATTTTTACGCATTTTATTTGTGATAATTTTCTGTTGTTCAACTTAATTTAGTAAGTATTATCTATGTATCCAAGAAGTTATTAATTATCCCTCCATTGCTTACCTTATATTTGAGTGGGACAGAATCCAATTTATATGGTTCATGGACAATGTCCATGATACATAAATGTATATTGTTCAGTATAAATTTTTGCCAAATTAAATCAGAAAAAAAATGGTGGCTAGCTGCCAATGTGCAACTCAGAATTATATACACATACATGTAAACATAACTCAAAAGTACCTTCGCAGCAGGGACAATTTCTTAGTATAAGTTTTCTCCTCCCATACACCTAGCAATTTTTCTCATCCCATGGGAGATTAACTTGAAACAATGACTTTCTTAATCTAGAATGCCAACCACTCTGAAAGTCCCGTGCACCCTACATTCTCCAGCTGGTAGTCTTGACTCATTGCGTCTGTGAGAGGCTTCCATACTATTTTGTAATTACAAATTTGAAAGTTTATAAATGAAATAGGAGATAAAATATCTATGACAGTATAATTCTATGACAGTAATAGAGCAGGATGGATCATCAAACTTAACAGAGGGTTTTTCCATCCTTTTTTCTTCCTTGAAAATATTATATGACTCATATTATTATGCACTGTTAATTAATAACTTGTTTCTTAACATTGAAATAGAGTTTTAAAAATAGACATTATAACTCAAATCCAAGATTTTGTTCTTCTAAATTAAAAAATATATAATTTGATCATATTTCAAGTTATATTGTGATAAAAGATTTCACCTTTTACTCAGAGCATATGTGACTTGGTGGTACAGTTGTTGAAAAGATGATTGTATAAACTAACCAATATAAAAAAATAGCACTTGATTTTCTAGGAAATGCATGCTTTTGAGAGTTTTTATAGTATTTGGCCACCTCATGCAAAGAGTTGACCCATTGGAAAAGACTCTGAAGCTGGGAGGGTTTGGGGGCAGGAGGAGAAGGGGATGACAGAGGATGAGATGGCTGGATGGCATCACTGACTCGATGGACATGAGTCTGAGTGAACTCTGGGTGTTGGTGATGGACAGGGAGGCCTGGCGTGCTGCGATTCATGGAGTCGCAGAGTCAGACACGACTGAGCGACTAAACTGAACTGAACTGAAAACTGGTAAGTATACGAGCCAAGGCTAAACTGTATTTGAATGCTTCATGCATAGTTTTCTTAAATCAAATTAAGGGTTTTTTTCATACTGTTTTCTCAACCAAAGCATACTAACCTTTTTGGATTATATGAGTAATATTAGTTTTGCCTTCTAAAAAGTATATCTTTATTTGAGACTCAAAGCAACACTCCATTGAAACGGTTGGTACATAAATACTCCAGAAGGTATGAATTAATATCCCATAATACAATATATTTGCATTTCTTAAGCAAATTATATGAATAATTAGAACAAGCGGGATTAATATAGGCTAAAAGTCACACCCCTTCCCATCATACCAGGTTATATTTTGCCACCAAATGAGTTTGCCACAATCTCACCAAAGTATTTAAGGAATCACTTTGGATCGTAATACTATGAGTAATGGATCATGGTGGTAGCATTCCATAAGTCTTGATTATCCATGGATAGTGAATTTGCCTCTGGGGAGCCACTTTGACAATGGAGAGAGTTTGTGTATTTCCTTGAATTCTATAAATAGCTGTGCTTATTGAGCTGTGTCTAAGTACAAGGGAATTCTGTTTATATGATATCCACCATGTAATTTTATAAGTAACATATCTTATACTTAGGATTTTAGTTCTTTCTATGAAAGCAAAAAGTTATTTTTAACACAAGAAACATTTGATTTGCCCTTGCATCTCTAGTGACTCTAGTGCAGAGAAGCAAAGTTCATTATTGCAGTGCAGAGTGAAAAGAAGCCTAGAAAGTTCAAGTAAGTTAGACATGTTTCTATTGATTACAACACTACTGAGAATAGAAAGGGATAGATAAAAGCCAGAAAGTTGGAATTAGTTTAAAAGTATCTCTCTAAGGACTGAGCCCTTTGGAGAAAGCACTGGATAAATTACAAGTCACATTTAAATAACCTTCAATAACAAAACTATGGATGTACAGTATATGTGAATTCTAAAAGAACATTATTGTAGTGCTATTTATATTCTTCTATCTCTTAGAAATATTTTATAAATCTTCTAAGGAAGATTGCAAGAAATGAATCACAGTTGCCATAGTAGCAGAGTCAATATGTTTTGAATGCAATAAATTGAAAAGGATATTGAAAAGGGAAGAAGATATGTAACCATGGTATGCCTGTGGAACAGCATTGTCCAAGAGAACTTTCCGTAATGATGCAAACAGGGTAGCCCCTAGCACATGATGGTGTTGAGGGTGTGAAATGTGGCTCCTGGACTTAGGAACTCAGTTGTAAGTTTAATTAGATTTCACTTCATTTAAATGTAAATAGACACATGTGACTAGTCGCTACCCTATTTGGCAGTGTTAAGTATAGAATTTAAAATGTATTAAACATATGGCTTTTCCTCCAATGTTGAGGTTGTAATTTTTGGCTAGACCTATTTTTTTTAAATAATAACTCTAATTAATTATCTGATGTTTGTTAGAACTAATGAAAAGATTGTTCTGGTGCCCAGTTACACTATGTAACTCATGTCATACTAAATAGCAGGGTGGAGAGATGAGGTTTCCCAATACCAACATACATCTTAGTTACATAAGTCTAGGCTACATCAGTGTTCCTCAGGCTTGATAATACAGAAGAATCAGATGAAGCACCCTCTTGAAGCACAGAGTCTTCTTTGGTAGAGTTGAGGTGGGACTCAAACATTTGCATTTCTAACAAGCTCTAAGTGGTCCTGCTAGTGGTGGACCAGTTTTATTAGTACACAGTGGTTACTTAATGGGGTTCCCAGGTGGCTCAGCAGCAAAGGACCTGCCTGCTAATGAAGGAGACACGGGTTCAACTTCTAGTTCAGAAAGAGCTCTAGGAGAAGGAAATGGCAATCCACTCCAGTATTCTTGCCTGGGAAATCCCATGGACAGAGGAGCCTGGTGGGCTGGTTACTTAATGCAGTAGTGCTTAAAAGGCAGACTCTGAGACTCTGGACCAGCACTTTCACCATCATTATTCCTTGGGGACTTGTCAGAAATGCAAAGTTTCATGGTTTTTCTCAGATATATTAAAGCAGAAGTCCTAAGGATGGGTATATTTCTTGTAACAAGCCCTCCAGATGAACTGGAAAATGTGCTGTAAAATCACTTGTACATATGCATGAGAAAGAATGTATCGTATATCATAGCAGGAACTTGGAAACAACCAAAATACCCATCTTAAAGAAACTAGCTGAGCAAACTGTAGCTGAATTTGTTTTTGGGATACTATGTGATAGTTAACAAAAAAACAAGTAAGACACATTAGCTGTCACGGAAAGATGTCTAAGACATATAATGTGTGTGGAGGACTTGAAATAGACAATGTATCATGATTTATGTAAAAACAAACAAAGCAATTAAAGAACGGATTGATCTTGGTATGTATATTTGTTGTATATATAATAGAATAATTTGTGAAATCAAATTGATAACAGTGGTATTCTGTAAGGAATGAACTAGGATTGGGAGCAGTAGCTGATATAGAATTTATGTGCATGTTGAGTTTTATAAAAGGGAAATATATCTGTCAGATCAATACTTGTGACTTAAAAAATAAAATATTCAAAGTCCATGCCATGGTGTTAAATAAGGATGTATGTATCTGTAAATATCAGTTGCACAGACCTATTTTATTTTTAATTTCTTTGACCATACATTTTAATAATTTAGTTTGTGAATCCAGTTTCCTGTATTAAGTTAGAAACAACTCCCATTGTTAATGCTGGAGTTTGTCATTATATGATATTAATATTGAATCAGAATTTTAGACCAGGAAATAACATCTTTTACACTTTTTGATTGGTTTCCTTTACTTCTTCTCCATATTATAAATCTGCCTTGAATTCAGTTTCCAATATGAGGGTTTTTAAAATCTTTTTATAATTTCAGTGGATTTCTTTCCAAGACATTTTGCTTTGTAAAGCAAATGTGATTAGATCTCTATTCAAAAAGATGCTAATTATAAGAAAACTAAGACAAAGTTGCTCTAACAGGGTACACAACAAATTTTATCTGGCCCATTACTGTTCACTTTACCTTTCTACCATGCCTAGGATAAATTCCTGCTCATCTTACCCATAGTAAGATATGTGCCCATGGTAATCATGTGTATTTATGTGTATTTATCCCATGCATTGCACACTGAATGTGCATCTCAAGGTTTGTGTAACATAAAATTAGAAGAATGAACTCTACCCTTTCTAGTTTTCCAAAGCACTTTCTTGTTAACATTTTACATATAATAAAACAACAAAATGATGTGTATGCCTGACGTTAATATAGCAATTTTAATATTGAAATTGATTTTAATACTGCTAAAATTACCTGTGATGATCAGTTTTATGTGTTAACTAGGCTATAGGACTCAGTTTTTCAAACAAACACAAGTCTTAAGTGGTGCTGTGATGCTATATTGTGGATGTGATTAATGTCTACAATGACTTAACTTTATTTAAAGGAAATTATCCTTTATAATCTGTATGTGGCTGATCTAATCAGCAGAAAGGCCTTAAAAGTGGAATGGAGGTTTCTCCGGGGAGCAGAAATCTTGCCTGTAGACTGCAGTATCAGCTTCTGCCTGAAAGTTTCCAGCTTACCCTTACTATTGTAAAAGTGACCTTGGAATTGAGTGAAGAATGGGGGAAATGGTGAAGAATGGGAGAAATTTGAAGCACTTCAGAGAAGAAGGCTACATTACCTTGAACAGAATGTTAACAGAAATATGGACTTTAAACATGCTTCTGGTGACTTCTTAGAAGAAAGTGAGGAGGACAGTAGAGAAAGCTTCTATCTTGATTCTAAGACAAGATTTTTATGCACCTCAAGTCAGGATTCCTCCTGCGGCTGTTACAGAATGTGGACGGACATGTAGGTTGGAAGAATTGTTAAGCTGTAATACTTTTTGTGATTTTCTTTTTAAATTATTAAACATATGTTTGATTAATGTTCTGTTTGCAAACATG
This sequence comes from Capra hircus, assembly GCF_001704415.2. Classification (NCBI taxonomy): domain Eukaryota; kingdom Metazoa; phylum Chordata; class Mammalia; order Artiodactyla; family Bovidae; genus Capra; species Capra hircus. The sequence goes on from NC_030813.1 coordinate 28,556,457, forward strand.
TTTGAGGATCCAGTATGGTGTTTTCTGAACATGAGGCGTGAAATGAAAGTGGGTGATTCCAGGTGTGAGTCTGCAGATACTTTTGGTAGGATTGAAAATAAACAATTGCAATGTTCAAAGTCATTTCCAAGTAACTGAACCAGAGCAACAAAGGAAAAAAAAATAAAACTATAACCACAGCAACAATAAAAGCTTCCTATTAACATATTTACCAGGAAAGCCATTCGTTTTTATAGGAGCTGACAATCCATTATTTAATCCCATTGTACATAGTTTGTTGCAAACACTCTCTAAGTGAAGCAACAAAATCAAAAGGACACAATTACAAACCACAGTCACTCAACAAGGAAAGCACTGAGAAATAGTTCTTGGAATCTTAAAGTCAGTAAAGGTTTTGTTTAAAAAGAAATTAGTTGCGTTAACTGCAACATTTCAAGAATCAAGTTATTTAGTAGCAGGAATTATCACCTCCCACTCCCCCCAAAAGAGAAAAGTTTCACATGGTTGGTGATAACATAATGATGGAAGCATGTAAATGTATAGTGAGAAAATGCTGGGTTAAGATGCAACTAGATAAATCAAAGACACCACTCTCTATCAAGATAAGTTGAAAAACTGAAAAAGTATCTTTGAAAATGAAGAGATCTGAGAGCAATACATGGAAACATGACTTCTCCTTCCATAGTGGTGAGTAAACATGATTTATCATTAGCTATCAAGCTCTAGCGTTTATAAACATTGTGAATGTTGACAAAATTCATGAAAGACATTTTCTTGCTACAAGCTTCTGTCTGAAAAAGAGAAGGTGATTTTATATATATATATATATATATATGTTTTGCCTTCATATTTGGATAGTGCTGTCTAGGAGGAATTGTGATGAATTCCTTACCGACGTTACTGCATAAATGGTTAGATCTAGGAGTGGCTTGTCTCCTGTTATATAATAAGATCTTGATATTGTCATAAAACACATTCACAGATGATGGAAAGTTGCAAGGCTCTAGGTAGCCTGGAGTTAAAACTCCCTTCCAGGTCCTACCCACCATTCTATGCAAAACAAAGAACTCTCTCACTTGAAGGAAAAATGGACATTAGGTTTATTGCGCCTAGCTCCCAGCCAGTCCAGCCTCTGGCAAATCTCCAAAATTCCTTGCCCAGCCGTTTAAGAGATAACTACTCCGAACAACCATGGAGAAGAACAGGCCCCCTTAAGACAGTAACTTTCCACATACATGCCTATATATGCTTCCTAATTTCTTAGGTTCATGCAGCAGCTCGCTGATTTGACTGCTGCCCCTTCTCATTTCATTAAAGGTGATCTGTTCCTATAAAGTGCCGGTCTCATTCTTTTTCTGAACCTCGCGTTCTCTAACTCCCTTACCTTATAACAGATAGATGCTGGGCTCAAAAATTTTGATAGTAAATGAAAACTAAAGTGTCTGAATGATACTATAAAATGAACTTTGTTAAATGATGATCAGTTTCCTTGAACATGTAAAATTCAACAAAGAGCACATAAATCATTTAATACATACAAAAATCTGGACTCCTTGTAGAGATTTCTCAGCAGTGTTTGAACTGGGAGATGAATTTCAGTAGTACATTTAAGGAAATAATAATCCAAATATTGTTAATGCTTTGAAAATGATAAATGGCTACCCAAAGTAACCTAATTGACAGGCATTGTTTCTTCACTTGAATTAGTTGAACAAGTCTTTGCCAGGCTCTGAAGTGACAAGACTCTTAGACTTTAAAAGGAAATGGAATTTTTGAAAAATCATGTTGGAAATAGGAAAATTTTAACATTTTTATGTTTGCTTGGGTTTGACAGTAAAGAAGGATATCAGTAAATATCTCAGTCCCACGGTAAGTTCAGTTCAGTTCAGTTCAGTCGCTCAGTCATGTCCGACTCTGCGACCCATGAATTGCAGCACGCCAGGCCTCCCTGTCCATCACCAACTCCCGGAGTCCACCCAAACCCATGTCCATTGAGTCGGTGATGCCATCCAACCATCTCATCCTCTGTCGTCCCCTTCTCCTCCTGCCCTCAAACTTTCCCAGCATCAGGGTCTTTTCCAATGAGTCAGCTCTTCGCATGAGGTGGCCAAAGTACTGGAGTTTCAACTTCAACATCAGTCCTTCGAATGAACACCCAGGACTGATCTCCTTTACGATGGACTGGTTGGATCTTCTTGGAGTTCAAGGCACTCTCAAGAGTCTTCTGCAACACTACAGTTCAAAAGCATCAATTATTCGGTGCTCAGCTTTCTTCACCATCCAACTCTCACATCCATACATGACCACTGGAAAAACCATAGCCTTGACTAGACGGATCTTTGTTGGCAAAGTAATATCTCTGTTTTTTAATATGGTGTCTAGATTGGTCATACTTTTCTTCCAAGGAGTAAGCGTCTTTTAATTTTGTGGCTGCAATCACCATCTGCAGTGATTTTGGAGCCCCCAAAAACAAAATCTGAAACTGTTTCCACTGTTTCCCCATCTATTTCCCATGAAGTGATGGGACTGGATGCCATCATCTTCGTTTTCTGAATGTTGAGCTTTAAGCCAACATTTTCACTCTCCTCCTTCACTTTCATCAAGAGGCTTTTTAGTTCCTCTTCACTTTCTGCCATAAGGGTGGTGTCATCTGCGTATCTGAGGTTATTGATATTTCTCCCAGCAATCTTGATTCCTACTTGTGCTTTTTCTAGCCCAGCATTTCTCATGATGTACTCTGCATATAAGTTAAATAAGCAGGGTAGGGTAGCATTAATTAACTGCCAGAAGAAAATCTCTTCAGGAAAACCTTAATATCTAGATACTTAGCTAATGTTAAAGGCCTCTTAATAATATTGACCCAGTTATCAAAAAATAATAAAATAACTAAAAATCTAAATGTATGGAAAAACCAATATAATATTGTAAAGTAATTAGCTTCCAATTAAAATAAATAAATTTATATTAAAAAATAAAATAAGAATTAAGCCTTAAAAAATACATAGAAAATGGAAATAGACCATTGGGATAACAGATAATATTGTTAAATAATGTTAATTTTAATGGCCACAATATAGAAAAGACAGAGAATTTTAGCAGATCTAACTGAAATCTACACACCAGTCAAATATATGTTCCAATGTAAAAATAAAATAACTGATATTATAATTCTATAGACTTTAACCATATACTTGACAGAACAGGAAAGATAATTAGTGAATGAAAAGATAGTTTAATAGAAAATATCAAACTGAATTCTGGAGAGAAAAAACTAATTGAAAATGTAGAAAAAGTTTATAAAGATATAAGTTGTATGGTCAAAATATGTAATATTCATACAACCAAAGTCCTAGAAATGGAGAGAAAATGGGACAACTCTTAAAAAGAGGAAAAATCATTAAACAATTTAATTCAAGCATATAAGAATGCATGCTTTAAAATTTGATTTATTCTACAATTTCAAGTTAGGTTTAATGCTTAGAAATGAATCAGTGTAATGCTCCACATTAACATGATGTGGGAGAAAAATCATATAGCCATACCAATAGATGGACAAAATCCATCAATTTTTCCTGAACTTTAAAAATAATTAGCAGACCAAGGACAGAAGGAAGCTTACTTAATACAATACTTAATAAAATAGTATTGACCAAAATTCTACAGTAAACATCCTGTTTAATGGTGATATAAAATTTTGCTGTGAAACTAGGATGGAGATGATTTCTAGCAACATTTCTATTCAGTATTTCACTGGAGATAGAAGAAAATGAAATAAGGATTGGGATGGATAAAGTGACACTGTCATTATCCATAGATGACATTGTATAGTACATTCAAAAGTATGTTACAAGGAGACCATTAAAATTATTGTGACTCTAAAAAGGCTACTAGATTAAATATCAATATACAAAAAAAAATTTAAGAAATGTAATTTCTAAAATATGCTATTTATCAAATAAGAAACTTCTTTAAGATTTCTATACCAAGAAAAATATTTACGAGATAAAATAAGGAAGATTAGTCAATAGAAAAAAATATTGTATTTTAAACTTGTCATTTTTCCCTGAGTAAAACTAGATTCAGTAAAATCTCGATAAAAATTTCAGCATGTAAGTTGAGGAGCTGATTTCAACTCATGTAGAAATGAGATAATCAAGAATAGTTAACAAGGTCTTGAGGAAATGAACATTGTTGGATGATATAATTGTCATCAAGACAAATAAGAAAGTCATAGTTATTAAAGCAGTGCTATATTTACTCAAGAATAGACAAATAGACTAATGAAATAGAACACATAGAAGAGAAAATGGCCTGATTTAAGATAAAGATGTGTCTGCAATGTGGTAAGGAAGGATGATCTTTCTAATGAATGAGACTGAGTTAATTATATACCTGCATAAGAAAATATAAACCCATCTACCTCATAACATCCATAAAATCAACTCCAGGTGGATTTAGAACTATTTGGATGATAAAGCAAAAATACTTCTACAGGAAAATGTATACTATCATGTGACACCAGAGGGGACAAAGAATTTTTTTTATAATTGTCTTCAAAAAGAAATAATCATGATTAAAAGTATTGATGATTGAACTCCATTAAAACTGGAAAGTTTTGATCTTCAAGAGACACCATAGGAAAGAAGAAGTCCAGCTACAGAATGAGAAAACATATTTATATACAAAAAGAATGTGTATCCAGAACAAAAAATATCTAATTGTCAGTAAGAAAAAAAAAGATAATCTACATTTTATGAAATAGATAAAACTTGAACTAACTCTTTACAAAGATGATATTCAGGGATGTCCCTGGTGGTCCTCTGGGTAAGACTTCACCTTCCATTGCAGAGGGTGTGGATTCAATCCCTGTTTTGGGAGTTTAGGTCCTACATGCCTCATGGCCAAAACAGCAAAATATAAAAACAGAAGCAATATTGTAATAAATTCAATAAAGACTTAAAAAGAAAGATGATATCAAAATGATCAAATAGCCTGTGTAAAGAATTTCAACATCAATTGTCACAAAAGAAATAAAGAACAAAACCAAAATCAAATGCCACCCATGTACTTACTACAACAGTTGGGGGAAAAAAACAAGAATAACAATGACAAAAAAACTTTTTAAAAAATATTTCAAGAATTGATGAGGATGAGAATACTGCTTTAGAAAACTCTATCAAAATTTACTAAATCTGAGTTTGTAATACTCTCTGATCTATTAAATGCAGACCATGAATGTAAATTTTTGAAAAAAAAATTAAATGACACATCAGATGTTCATCAACAATGAAATAGTATACTATGGCTATAAGCAACAAAGTGGTAAACCTCACACCCCTAATGGTGAGTGAAAGAAGCAAGACACAAAATAATATGTACTAAGTATTTTCTTTTATGTAAAGCTCAACCATAGGCATACCAAGTGGGTAAATTCTTTTGGAAATGCTAATTAACTGGGGGAGAATGATATGGAGACTTCTGGGATGATGGTAATATTCTGTATCTTCATCTGGATTATGGCTATCTGTTCATTTTGTAAAGGATCACTGAACTGTTTATAATTGCCATACATACCGTATTGTAATTCAGTTGGCATTTAAAAGGTAAATTAAGATTAAAAAAAAATTGCAAAATGTATTTTGCTCACATCTTACATCACTTTAACAGTCATGTCCATCTTTGAATTTTGTATTTTCCATTGATTTGTGATAACATGCCTCTACAGACGCTAAATTATTTTATTTTCAGAATGTTTGAAATTAGCATCATTATTTCCAGTAACATAAAAAAATGACATTTTACTCTGGTTATTTTTTCAAATTAGATCCCAAAGAATTAATACTTAGTTTGTCTAGCAAATGTTAGCATTTGTATTAATTACCATTTGTTCATTTTTTTTCATTTTATGTTCCTCAATTTTTTACATTTTTTTATTTCTTCTAAATTTGCTTCACAATATTTTATCTTATCATTGCTTTAGTAGATGGGTTCTTCAGTTTAATTGATGTTCATAGTGTTTTTCTTCTTGAAATATGGGAAAGCTTCTTTTTATAAAGAAATCAGTCTTATAAGAAGCTACTTAAAACACATTCTCTTATAGTATGAAACCATTTTGTAGTTGTTTTTCTTGTGCCTATAGGTTTCAAATTTTATTATCTGGGAATTGTGATAATTTTCTTTCTCTCTCAAACTTTTCTTCTCCCAAATTCTTATTTCTTTTTTTCTTTCTGATTGTATTCTCTCTGTTTGTAAAAATAACACATATTTTATGGGGCCTTTATTAGGGACAACCTGATTTTTTCCGAATCAGTCTGAATAATAGGATGGCTGACTGAAAAATAAAAAAAATTAGATGTTTATCTTTGATGGTATTCTGACAAAAGGAGAGAGGAGAATTATAACCTTTTTAATAGTTATCATGGTGTTTTCTATAAAGTGTTGAAATAAATTGTTTAGAAATTGGAATTTTTATTTCTAGAATTGCATATTAAGATCAAAGTAATCTATATCAGAATTTCTGAGTTAGAGGGGTTACTCTCTGAGGAAACTAAGGCCTGAAAATAGAAGTTTGTTTCTAAAGATCACAAGATTAATCAAGGTAAGGATCTGACTTATTCCCAAATTGATACTGAGGCAAAATTTATTGCAAAGTTATTTGATAATCTAAAAACAATTAATTTTATTATGAATTAAATGCTTATAATTTGACAAAAATATTTTAACCATCTTTGAAACAATGCTTATTCTTTTGAAATATTTTGGTAACCTCCTTTTCTTGGTCCAAAATAAAGTAGACTTTAGCATCCAGTGTGTGCATGCACCTATCAGTCAAAATATAATATTACATACATAGACCTATTTCATTTTCTTCTCTGAATATCTATTGAAAATTTCTGAATATTTTTCACTGCACAACAGTGTTTTCTTATTTTGAGCTCTACTTTTAACTACCTTCACAAAGAAAAGACTCTAAAAACCTAAGTAAATTAGTAAATTTCTTTTCAGGTTGCCTTACATTTGATTATAATCAGAAGTCATTATGACCATTGTGTTTTTATTTTGCTGTTCTCATTTCTAACAAATTCTGACCTGGATAGATTAAACTTACTAATAAGCATTAGTTCATCCATGATTATGATTAACATTTCTGAACTTGCTCTTTAAGAATAGGAGATTTATAGAAAAATACATCAGGCTTTGTGAACTAGGTAAAATATATTTTAGTTTTGACTACAAATTCTGTAAGGTCAAGTAATACAAAACTAAATCCAACAAATTACCATCATTATGCATACTTACCATTTTTGAAAGTAAGCCAAGATTGTTTAGGTAGAGTTACAGTAGAGTTAATAGTTAATGGCTAACCTTACTTGTAAGCATCCCATAATTAAAGACTGAATCACTTATGTTCATAAGCTAGTTAAACTGTTGACATCCTCTTTCCCTCACAAAAATGTTCTTATGGTCTTGTACTTAGGTGAGGTAGACAATCAATTTCAACTTCTCTAAGCAATTTCTCTCTTCCTTCATTCTTTACTTTTTTTAACCTGAAAATTTATCATTAATTTAAAGTAATGAACATACATTGACAAGCAATGGATCAACGCTACTGTAAGACGCATATATCATAGTTAGGCTGTTTCAATTCATATGCAGTTCAGTCATATTTACTAAAATGCTTTACATAATGAATGACTTAGTAGTCAAAATGGTGAATTAGTATGTACTTGTTATAATTGTCTTGATGCTCAAATGCCAGAAGGGTGAAATAAATAACAGAAGATGGATGAAAGTAATAAATAATAGGGAGTGGTGGGGACTGTGGCCAACCAAAGAGCAAATAATATGTATGAAGTGTCATTCCCTATTTAGGTACTGAAGACTGCTGCTACACAAAAATGTAAGCAAATTATTGCCAGATCTTCCTGTTTTAAAAGAAGTTGATAATACAGACTTTTGCTTGGATCTAAAAATCTCTATTTGTAAGGAAAATGAGTTACCAAAATAAATCATGTATGTTTGTGTGTTTGCATGTGTGTATGTGTGTGTGAGAGTGTGTGTGTGTGTGTATATATATATATATATATATATATCTCCCAGATCAAAATCCTAGACCTATTATAGGCCTTCTTTCTTTTTAATAATGAGAAAAATATTCAGATATTCACTTTAATACCATCTGTGTGTATTTATAATCTTAAGATATATAAGGTATCTTTGTAGACTCATATATATGAGCTTACATCCCAGTCTATGAGTAGGCAAAAGTTATGGTAAAACTCTACCCTTGGTTGGAGACTAATTGTGCCATAAAAACACAAAGGCAGAGACCTAAATACAAGTGTGCTTTGCTTGATAGCCAAGGAAGGAAATCAATCATGATCAAGATCAGTACCAGTGGTGAGATGATTTCTTCCTACCTCATATTCCATCAGAATATCAACTGAGGTATTCAGATGTTTCTGCTTAAGAAGCCCTAAGTAGAAAGCACCTATAGTAAAAAATACTTTTGAATGGTGGTGCTGGAGAAGACTCTTCAGAGTCCCTTGGACAGCAAGGAGATCAAACCAATCAATTCCAAAGAAAATCAACCCTGAATACTCATTAGAAGGACTGAATCTGAATCTCCAGTAGTGTGAATCTGAAGCTCCTGTAGTGTGGCCACCTGATGCAAACAGCCAACTCATTGGAAAAGACCCTGATGCTGAGAAAGACTGAAGGCAGTAGGAGAAGGGGATGGCAGAGGATGAGATGGTTGGATGGCATCACTGACTCAAGGGACATGAGTTTGAGCCAAATCTAGGAGAGAGTAAAAGACAGGCAAGCCTGGAGCACTGCAGTCCATGGGGTTACAGAGACCTGGATATGACTTATTGACTGAACAACAACAAATAGTCGAAAAATGGGGAGTTGGGCATAGACTTGTAAGGTGATTTCTGTACAAGTAAGCTTTAACTCTTGTCTTTTCATTTTAAATAATTTGGGTATTGTTACCTCTTCCATGACATGTCTTGGGATTCCCTGATAGCTCAATTGCTAAAGAATCTGTCTAGAATGCAGGAAACCCTGGTTTGATCCCTGGGTTGGGAAGATCCCCTGGAGAAGGGAAAGCCTACCCACTCCTGTATTCTGGCCTGGAGAATTCCATGGACTTTTTAGTCCATGGGGGTCACAAAGAGTTGGACAAGACTGAGCCACTTTCACTTCTCTTCACTTCACTTCAGACATATATTTATTTGCATATAAAATATTTTGAAGAATATTAAAATTACTATCATGAAGATATGTGCCATTTTATTTTGTGGCTTCCAAGGGAGGAGGCCTGCAATCTGAGAATTAATTAGCCTTTATGGTTTGTTGGGAGGTGAGATATTAAATAATATCGTCTAAACAGAAGGAACTTTAAAATTGAAGGATGCAATTCTATGAATTACATTTATGAAGTTTATCATGAATAACACACATACAGGCATGATTTCGTGGACAAGATCCAGAGGCATTCAGAGCCACACTCCACTCTGCTGAAAGGGTTATAGGGCTATTTCAAAGGGGCCAAAGCTAAAAAAGAATTTTATTACCAAGTGAAAAGTATGTTAGAACCACCTGCAACTGGGGCTCTTCCCACTCCCTGGGTGTCTCATGACCATTAACCATCTACATCAGCAAAAGACATATCTTCATTTCATATCAGATGAAGACAAGGGTAAAAGTTGACAAGCAATTTATCTGGCTTGGGCACATTCCCTGTGAGTAGGCTATAACTCAGCCATTCCCACAGACATAGAATGGAATAGGACTGCAGGCCTAAGTTGGCGCTAACAATATGAAGTCAGTGTGGTTCGGTGGTGGATTCGATTGTAATATAGTGTGACTCTTAAGCCCTGATGCAATAGAGAGGCCAAGGCCAGTGCAAAACATACAGTGCCATTAATATATTGTAGCTTATATCTGCATTCCCATCTTTTTTTCAAGCTCTGAGGAGAACTATGCACCTTATCATCAAAATATATTATTTACAGAAATTGGTTACAAATTTGCACTCCTGTGCAACTTAATAAACAAAGCATGTTTTTATTTGCTGCATTGCCACATTTGTTAGAGCCCATGGTGGTATATATGCTGGAATTACCTCATATAAATAAATAAGAAACTAAAAATTATGCACTATTACAAGTCCTTGAACACTACATAGGAAAAAAAAGGAGAAATAAATATGAGCAATATAGGTTTAAAAAAAACTGTCATACTGTAGCAACTATTTTTAAAGACTTGCAGTCTTCCTTTTTATTTATTTCAATCCCCTTAGCTATTCTGAATTATTTCAATGGTATATATTTATACTATATAGAATCCGATTGTGTGTTTATCTGGAGGCAAATTATAGGATGTCTTTCATGTGGAAGTCTATTTTTGATGTTCCATTTTTCACACTAAAATCTTGAGCAGCCTGAGTCAATGGTCTGAAACATGCTGGTCGTTTTTATTGCAATGTAAAATTTGGAATCTTTCTGTGGCATAAGCAGAAGGCAAGTAATCTATTAATATTGCAGTACACAAAGATTTTGTTTTTTCCTATGAGACTTGTATTCCTGTTTTCTGTATGTATGATTACTCTCATTGGAGTAGTGAAAAATAGCATCTTAAGTTTGTGTGTGTGTGTGCTTGGGTATATTGTGTATGGCATAGCTTCTTAGACTGGGAGTTTAAAATAGTAGATAAGGGAAATAATTCTGGAGTTAAAGTGGGTGGTTTTAATACAGGCACTCACTCTGAGCACAATTTGAGTGATTCTGAGAAAATCATTTACCCCTTTTAAACCTCACTTTTGTTAAATGTAAAGTGATAATTAAAGTTTCTAATCTGAAGAGTTATTACCAGAGTTAAACCAGGTGAAGCATGTGGAGTACTATATATCTGATGCTTGTTAACTCCTCTTATTATATTTAAGATTAAGTACATATCTGATTATGGGCAATTAGCTTTATTAATCATTTAATTATTTTATTGTCAACCATCAACACTGAAATTTGTTGTTATCTGGGGGAAGTTACTTAACCTTTCTGAGCCTCTGTTACTCATTTGTAAATAGTTATTACCTATTTTGTTCTGGTATCTAAGGAATAAATGAGATGGAGCATGCCAAGTGTTTTGAACTGGGTAGCACATGGTAATCTCTCCATAACAATTTGATACATGATAATCACTTGATTTCTCACAGATTTTAATCTGTGAACTACGATGGAATGCTTTTCATTTAATTGTTCTTATTCTTTCTTTTACACTCCTTTATGTTTTCAATGAACTTTCTTACATAAATTTAATTATACACACACACACACAGACAGACATTGTCAATATCATCATCATTTTTTCCCTTAAGAAACAAATAGCAAGTGTTGAAGAAAAGGGAGCCCTTGTGCACTATCAGTAGGAATGTAAATTGTTAGAGCCAGTGTGGATAACAGTATGGCAGGTCCTCAAAAAATTAAAAATAGAGCTACCATATAATCCAGCAATTCCACTCCTAGATATTTTCCCAAAGAAAATAAAAACATTGATTACAAAAGATAACACAACCCTTTGTTTATTGTAGCATTGTTTACAATAGCCAAAATATGGAAGCCACTAGTGTCCATGATATATGAATGGATAAAGAAGATGTGCTATATATGTATATATAATGGAATAATACTCAGCCATAAAAAGAATGAAATCTTGCCATTTTTGACAACGTAGACAGACCTAGAAGGCATCATGCTAAATGAAATGTTACAGAAAGAAAAATACTGTATGATTTCACTTATATGTGGAATCTAAAAAACGAAACAAAACAGAAAGCAGAGTCATAGATAGAACCAACAGGTAGTCGACAGTGGCCTGAGAAGCGCGGGAGGAAAAGAGAAAAGTAGGCGAGTGAGATTAAGAGATCAACTTTCAGCTAAAAGAAATGGATAAGGGGATGGAATACACAGTGTTAGGAATAAAGCAATAATAATGTAGTATCTTTGTATGGTGAAAGATGGTAACTTACTGTAGTGATATCTTTGTAATATACAGAAGTGTTGAATCACTGTGTTGTATGCCAGGAACTAACATAATGTTGTAAGTCAATTATAATTCAAAAACAAATAAACTCGTAGAAAAAGAAATCAGATTTGTGGTTACCAAAGACCAAAATGTGGGGGGAAGAGGGTATTGGATGAAGGTAGCCAGACAGTATAAACTTACAGTTATGACTGTGTCCTAGGAATGCAATGTACAAAATGATAAATACAGTTAACACTACTGTATGTTATACGTGAAAGTTTTAAAGAGAGTAAATCCCAAGTTCTCATTGAAACAAGAATTATTTTTCTTTTATTTCATATCTGAGATGATAGATGTTCAGTAAACTTAGTGTCTTAATCATTTCATGATGTGTGTGATTCAAATCATGCTGTACACTTTAAACATACATGCTGTAGGTCAATTATATCTCAATAAAATTGGTAGGTACAAACAAAAGCTTATGAGAAAATAATATTTCTTTATAAATGTACATCATCATATTTTCTCTTAAATCAGTTACTAAATTTATTTGATACTAAGTAGGTAAAATACTGCACAACAGTTTTCAACCTCAAAACAAAAATCACCTTATGGATGAAATGATCAATGGCAGAAATGTTGCTTTACCTCACATGTTTCACCAGGACCATACTGTTCACTTGAGACATATGCATTGAAATACACAGAAGACAATTGTTCTTAAAAGGGGTAATATAAAATGTATATAGGAAGCAAACCATTTGAAAATTATTTCTATTGTCAAAATCAACAGGCTATTGCTTTGAGGGGTATGCTTCAGTGGAAACCCTTGGATATAAACTCTAGCACTTGATTCTGCTGGAGCTTCCCTGGTGGCTCAGGGGTAAAGAACCTGCCTGCCAATGCAGGAGCCACAGGAGACTTGAGTTTGATCCCTGGGTGGGAAAGTTCCCCTGGAACTTACTGTAGTGATATCTTTGTAATATACAGAAGTGTTGAATCACTGTGTTGTATGCCAGGAACTGGCAGGAGGAGGAAATGGCAATCCACTCCAGTATTCTTGCCTGGAAAATCTCATGGACAGAGGAGCCTGGTATGCTATAGTCCATAGGGTTGCAAACAGTTAGACATGACTGAGCGTGAGCAGGATGATAATTCTGCTGGACTCATGAGTCCTCTCTTGCCAGTATCTCTGCCACTTGTACTAATCACTACACAGCATCGACAGGCTGTGTAGAACATCCTTAGAACATCCCAGAGGTTGTAAGGACAGCCTGGGGATGAGTACAAGGAAATGAGTCAGTGTCCAGTGATATATAGAGGTTGCTCTTAGTACACAACAAATATATTCATACCTATCCATCTTACTACAAAACAAACTTATCTCCAAGTGAGAGTACTAAAGCTTGTTTGGTAGATGCTATTATCTTTTTCATCTTCAAATCTCAGCGTTTTATTATTTTCATATGTTTCATGGGCCCTTCTCTACTATTGCATTATACCCTTCATTAATTAAACGTATATTTCACACTCTTGTACGAATGATTACAAAGATTGGAATTTGTATTGCCATCTAAAGTCATACTAAAGATATTTGATTATTATTACAGCAGGTGATATTTCCTTTAATTTTGGGGAAGGAGGCAGTAAGAGAGACAAGTTATTCTCTGAACTTAAAAATAATTTATTGACTGTGGCATGCTCCTGAAGCTTTGCGGTCGCTAAGGAGCTGTTACAGGGCGAGTACCTCAGACTGGAAGTGCAGCGACAGCAGCTAGGGGTGCCTTGTGAGGCGCCGGGGGCGTCACCGACCCTTTCCAGAGCTTATCGGGTGTGGCTCAGATGAGGGAGCTGGTGAAGGAGCTCTTTGCTCTCAGGTACAGCAGGAAGCAAAGGACCGGGTGGCTCCCGATGAGGTCTTCGCCGGTGATGATGAACATGATTCAGAAGATGAAAATAACACTGATAACAGAACTAACTCAGATGGACCATCTGCAAAATGGCAAAATACCCACCATCTTAACTAGCTTTTGTGAAATTTAAAAGACTGCTACCATATCTTATTTACCACACACTGACATTTAAGGAGGACTTGTAGTCTGATTTGGAAAGCTTCCCCCTGCCCCGTCCCGGGGACGGTTTTGTTAAAGAGGAAACTTTTCTTCTGTTTCCATCAAAAAGTGAAAGTGAAGTCCTTCAGTCATGTCCGACTCTTTGAGACCCCATGGGCTGTAGCCTACCGGGCTCCTCAGTCCATGGAATTTTCCAGGCAGGAGTACTGGAGTGGGTTGCCATTTCCTTCTCCAGGGGATCTTCCCAACCCAGGGATTGAACCCGGGTCTCCCACACTGCAGGTAGACACTTTACCGTCTGAGCCACCAGGGAAGCCCAAAGAAAGACATAAATGCTTAGAAATGAATCCCTTTTCTTGGGTGAGAAGTCAGTTTCAGATCATGGAAATAAAATAGACATTTAATAATTTATAATATCCAGTAAGTTGGCAACTGAATTCTTACTTTATACTTTTTAAATACCCATGGGTTAAATTGTGTGGTGTCTACATCTTTTAGCTTCTGCTTCTGTTATAATTTGTCAAAGTTTATGGACAATAACATTTCAAGGAACTGACATGAGCAAGTGATGAAAATAAGGTGTTAACTTTAAAAATGTCAGGTACTTCCTTGGTGGTCAAGTGGCTAAGACTCTGCAGTCCCAATACAGGGGGCCTAGGTTCCATCCCTGGATGGAGAACTAGATCCTGCAAGCTTCAGCTAGAGTTTGCATGCCACAGCTAAAGACTCAACATGCGAAAATGAAGATCAAAGATTCTGCACATGTGCATCTAAAACCCGGTGCAGCCAAATAAATTAACTAGTTAATTAATTTAAATTTAAGAATGACAATTCCATGTAAGTAGAAGGAAAATGGGAATAGTGAGAAATACTGAAGAGAAGGAGAGACCTTCAGAGAGAACCAAGAAAACCTCGAATCGACACCTGAACTCAATATACAGATTTCTGGGGAGGATACCACTCAACAGAGAGATGTTTAACTTGTACCTTAAGAGAGTCAAATTGGGGTGTGCTTTTATGCTGTGATATGCTGTTTATGTTAAAATGGAAATGTCTTTATGTAAGCAACCTGTGCTGACTATAACTTAGATATTTCATGTCATTCTATAGCCAAACTTTGATTTTGCTTAATAAGGAACTATCAAATCCTTTAAATATATATGTACATATTCTTAAAAAAAACCTATTATGTTTTACTTCTTTAGTCTTTATATTATTTCTTGAAATATTTCATTCCCAATATGTACATGAGTTGTTTATTTTTTACTGTTGATATGGCATATTGTCCTAACAAGACCTTGAAAGGAAGTATGCATACTCCTTGCAATGTGCACTTTAATTCAAATTGACAAATATATCTGCTCAGATTAAAACAATCAGCAGGATGTGCTTGACCATGATGATGCAGTTTATAATTTCAGTGATTTTTAATCACATCTATCCATGAATTAAAAGTTGATATTTTGGCTCTATCATTTATGTTATTTATTTTTCAACAAAAGTACATGGACGCAATTAGTATGTACTCTGGGCTGAGGGTTAATTTGGGCACTGTTTTTTCTGTTTTCTTCCGTAATACTCCTTTATATCTCAAGCAGTTTACATCACCTATTGAATAAATATATTTAGAGACTATACAGGACATGTGTGAATTAATGAAAGAAGAAGGTCATTGTTCCCCTGTCAGTTAATCTCAAGTATAGCATCCTTGTTTCCTGGCAGTGGCAAACAGCATTCCTGCTATCTCACTCTCCTTATCTCCTTGTCCCTCTTTAGATTAGGGAAGTTTTTACCTAAAGTTTTGTCAGTTTTGGGATCTAAAAACATTCTCTGGTATGTGGAAGTCTCAGTTTCTTTCCTGTATAAAGGAAAAAAAAAAACACTCCTTTCTTTTCAGGTTTACCCTGAGTCTAAAATAAGAGGATGCATATAATGAATACGGGATAGACAAATGTAATTCTCCTCCTTTCTCATTTTGTTGGACCTAGTAATTAACAGTCACAAGAGAATCCCTTAACTATAAATTTAATTTGAGATGCAATGACAAGTATATGTTGGTCTCTGAAAGAGAAATTGATGCTTGATGAAGGTGATTCTTACTGGAAAGAATAGAATCACATGGAAGATTAGAGATTTCAAAACCGTAAGTATAAAATCAGGACAGAGGTCTCCATAGTTGCAGAGACTGATTGTATGGCATTTAGGGATTATTATGTCCCCAAAATTATAGATTAAATATATGCTTTAGAAATGCTTTGGAACAAACTAATTACAGATTTTTAAAGATAGAGAAAAAGGAAAGAGTATACTGCTTTGGGGTTGTAAACCTGACTAACAAACTATGGAGTGTGTAGCATCATTGGCGCAATTAAGGGTACACTGACTTTCTCAAAAGTTACACTGTTTTTTAGAAGAGAAGTCCATCAGTTTACATAATTCAGGGCTACAAATTTTAGCTTGAGTAAACTGAAAGAATATCTAATCTAGATATAGCTAAGAGACAAAGGATCAATGATCAATTTCAGTGAAGACATCATGATCAGAGACATTATGATCAATTTCAGTGAAGTAGTCAGGTAGTAGGGCAGTATCTGGAATCATGATATATTTCAATAGAAACCCCAGTATTTAAATCTATTATTATATTGTTAACATATAAGAAAACTAGAGAGAGTGAGAAAAAATTAGGATGGCAGAGAGATAATTCTGGAGAAAAAAAAAAAATGATACAAGGATTTCAGTTCAGTTCAGTCACAATCATGTCTGACTCTTTGCAACCCCATGGACTGCAGCATGCCAAGCTCCCCTGTCCATCACCAACTCCCAGAGCTTACTTAAACTCATGTCCATTGAGTCGGTGATGCCATCCAACCATCTCATCCTCAGCTGTCCCCTTCTCCTCCTGCCTTCAATCTTCCCAGCATTAGGGTCTTTTCCAGTGAGTCAGTTCTTTGCATTAGGTGGCCAAAGTATTGGAGTTTTAGCTTCAGCATCAGTCCTTCCAATGAATAATCAGGACTGGTTTCCTTTAGTATTGACTGATTGGATCTCCTTGCAGTCCGAGGGACTCTCAAGAGTATTCTGCAACACCACAGTTCAAAAGCATCAATTCCTCTACAAGGATTTGGAATATAGTAAAAAGCATTAAAATTCCTTTTATATTTCCTCACCTAAATATTTATACAAAATTAAATGTAGTATTAATACATATTTGAGACTCATCATGTGTAAGTGTATTTGAGGTGAATATAATAAAATCTATTTAGAAATGGCAATCTTCCAAATCTGAAAAATGAATTGCTTTCCCAGTCCTTACTGAGACAGATATTGGGGAGTAACCTTACTAATGGCAAATTAATGATATGTAACCCCTATCCACACTTACAAATAAATGCAAATTTTCCTTGAGCTAACAGTCCAGGGCTAGCCCTCAGTAAGGGCAGAGAAGGAGGGCTTCTTCACTGATTCATCATTTTGAGCTGAACTTTAGTGTCCTCCATGTTCCACTAATGCAGAGATAGGGCTGCAGCTTTTCTTTTCATTTAAAATAGCAGGCTGAGTTTGGGAAGAAAACTGCATAATTTGAGAAGAGGGGTGAGGAGATAGGGAAGGCAGCATTTTATTCACTAAATAAGTGCTGCTTATTCAGCTGTAACAAGCCAGTAAAGTTGGAGGTTGCAAATGAGAGAGGAGTATCACTGGGGCCTCTATTAAATTCAGCTGCTGTTCTTGATTCAGTTTTATCACTTGCTAGACAAAGCTTGGATTTCAGCGATTTAGGGTTCACAAATTCAGACCAAGTTCTTTCCACTCAGTGAGCTGGGTCAGTTTGTAACCAGTCTAACTTAAAATTCATAAATATGACTTGTTTAATCTGTGGTGTAGATTGAGAGTCACTCAGGATTTTAAATCTCCATTTACTTTCCATTCCTGCAATGCTCCAGCATGAGAAAAATTCGACTCACACACTGGGGCACTCTAGCTGATTTTGCCTCTGAGATATATTCAGTGTATTTTGGTTCCTTCATTCATCATTTCATACTACCCTTGATTGAAACTGCACCTGAACAGAACTCTCCCGAGTTACTCAGACCTGCAAAGCTTAAATCTAGTCACAGTTTATTGATGGAGACAGTAACACATAATGAAATGCCATTAATTCACACATGTAATATTGGTTTCTAATTTGAAGCATCACATGTAATTATCAGTAGATTAGTTACTCAGATTCATAGTGTGGTGACTAGGGGGAAAATGTGCCTACTTCTACAACCTGAACTGTAAGAAATTAGAATGATGTCTATTTCATATGAGGGCAACTACAAAATCTCTGAAGCCTTCACATTGTTATAGATTTATGGCTCAATCCATAAAGAGAGCTCAGGAAAATCAGCTCTGCCACTTGTTATTTCCCTGCAACTCTCATCCCAGACAGTGTTTGCAAAGAGATTCATCATGGAAAAAAGCATTTTCTTTCAGTAAAACAGTTAGAGGCCATTATCCTGCTTTATTTGAGAGTAAAGGGCATCAAAACATGGCAGCCATATTTCTGAAGCCTTGGCTTCTGGAAATATAAAGGAGTTCAATGTTTGATGAGCCTTTTAGGGGGCATGCTGGTAATTCAGGACATGGACTTCCAACCTCTGATTCTGTGTTTACTTAGTTAATGTGGAACATTTACACCCCTAGTGCAATCATGCTTCCACTCACGTCTGTTGTGCAAGGATAGTTTCAGCAAGTGTTTTTGAATTCTGGGAACTACAGTCACAGGCATATTGAAGTTACAGCTGCATATTCAGAAAGACTGGCCTCTCTACAAGGGAGTATAAACGTTTGTGGAAAACATTGTCTCTTTTGGCTTCAAAGCACCCACAGCCCGTCAGCAGGGAAGTGTGAGGATGTCAGGTAAACATAATCAAGCCATTTGTGGAAAATGTGAGCGGAGAAAGAGGAAGGGTAATGAAGCATAGAGAGAGCCAGGCTGTTTCCCAGTCTATTTATCTAGATTGTCTTTCTCTAATTGGTTTTCTCCCTGGAGGTTAAAAAAAAACAGAGAGGATGCGGGAGGGAGAGAAAGAGAGAATTTCAATATTATAAATCTATGCTTTATTACTGCTGCTTTCAATTTTTTTTCACAAAGAAACGTGTAAGGCATTGTTGTGGAACCCAGTAGCAAATCCATAGTTAAAGATTTCTCAGCAGTTCCATTATAGACCTTGTTCCTGAAGATTTCTGTTACAAAAGTAAAATACTTGCTTTCAGGTAAAATTGGCATAAGTATTCTCAAGCCAGGAGCATTTTGCTTTGCTCATTATTTTTAAAAAATCCACAACAAGTGATTTTTTGTAAGTTTTTTCCTCTAAAGACTTTTATTTACCTCTTACATGAATGTTGTGAAAACTCTCAAATTCAAGGCCCAGTTTATTAACTATCTAGAATACAATTACAAAAGGTGGTAATCTCCTAAACTCAAAGTTTTCTTTCTTTCTATCATAATGAATCTAGTTGAATGTCAATCATTGATGAAAATGGGAAATAGGAATGATCTGGATAAATACAGTTCCCAATAAATTCCTAAATTTCCTCAAAACAAGTAGTTTGCTTCTTTCCTTTGCAGCATGAATCAATCAGACCAACAAATAAACTGAACTTATTATTGACCAGGAGACTTTTGTAGAAACTAATATCTGTGGCCACTGATTTTTATTTTGGCTGGCCCCAAATTAATTCTTTTTTCTCACTAACACTTTGCAGGTTATTACACTCAGTAGTTACATCTGATAAACCTGTAAAGTCTTCTGATTTCCATGAGATGTTGTCTTCAGTCAGCTCTTGTATTGAAGTACAGGAGCATTCTCCAGCACCATGAGTTTCACTTTCTCTTTCCCTTTCAGAACCAATCTTAAGTCTTTTTTGTCTTTTTGTTGGTCTGATATTCACATCATCTGAATCAGAGCTATAGTCTAAAGAACTGTCATCTTCTGAGACACTAGTATATATGTTGTTCAAACAATCAGAGAAAATAACTGCAAAAGATTTACTGAAAAATTCTTCATTCCAAATTCTTCATTCCAATTTGCTATTTGTTCCTTAAGGGAAAAAAATGATGATGATGTTGACAATGTCTGTTTGTGTGTGTGTGAGTGTATAATTAAATTTATGTAAGAAAGTTCATTGAAAGCATAAAGGAGTGTAAAAGAAAGAATAAGAACAATTAAATGAAAAGCATTCCATCATAATTCACAGATTAAAATCTATTTAGTGGGAAATCAAGTGATTATCATGTATCAAATAGTTATGGAGAGATTACCATGTGCTGCCCAGTTCTAAACACTTGGCATGCTCCATCTTATTTATTCCTTAGATACCAGAACAAAATAGGTAATAACTATTTACAAATGAGTAACAGAGGCTCAGAAAGGTTAAGTAACTTCCCCCAGATAACAGCAAATTTCAGTGTTGATGGTTGACAATAAAATAATTAAATGATTTTTGAAATTTTATGTTTATAATATATACAAGGTTGGAACAAAAACCTTATAGAGCAAAATGTGAATAATAACAACAATCGTAAGTTTAATAATGAACCCTTGTTCAGTTTTAAGCTCTATCTTTTCATGGTGATGTTAGTTGTATTACTCTCAAAAAACGTATTGATAACATTTCCAGTCAATAGTGTTTGGGTAACAAAAGACATATTAATATGTCTCAAGTCAATAATAACTAAAAATAATACTATCTCTATCAACTTTCAAGAATTTACATAATCGTAGAGGAAAATAGTCATTATAAGCAGTAAAAAATAAGTATATTTCAACAGTGATCTAAAATGAGGTCCAGACGTTTCGATCGCAGCCATTCTGACAGGTGTGAAGTGGTACCTCATTGTGGTCTTGATTTACATTTCTCTGATAATGAGTGATGTTGAGCATCTTTTCATATGTTTGTTAGCCATCTGTATGTCTTCTCTGGAGAAATGCCTATTTAGTTCTTTGGCCCATTTTTTGATTGGATCGTTTATTTTTCTGGAATTGAGCTGCATAAGTTGCTTGTATATTTTTGAGATTAGTTGTTTGTCTGTTACTTCATTTGCTATTATTTTCTCCCATTCAGAAGGCTGTCTTTTCACCTTGCTTATATTTTCTTTTGTTGTGCAGAAGCTTTTAATTTTAATTAGATCCCATTTGTTTATTTTTGCTTTTATTTCCAGAATTCTGGGAGGTGGATCATAGAGGATCCTGCTGTGATTTATGTCAGAGAGTGTTTTGCCTATGTTCTTCTCTAGGAGTTTTATAGTTTCTGGTCTTACATTTAGATCTTTAATCCATTTTGAGTTTATTTTTGTGTGTGGTGTTAGAAAGTGATCTAGTTTCATTCTTTTACAAGTGGTTGACCAGTTTTCTCAGCACCACTTGTTAAAGAGATTGTCTTTAATTCATTGTATATTCTTGCCTTCTTTGTTGAAGATAAGGTGTCCATATGTGTGTGAATTTATCTCTGGGCTTTCTATTTTGTTCCATTGATCTATATTTCTGTTTTTGTGCCAGTACCATACTGTCTTGATGATTGTGGCTTTGTAGTAGAGCCTGAAGTCAGGCAAGTTGATTCCTCCAGTTCCATTCTTCCTTCTCAAGATTGCTTTGGCTATTCGAGGTTTTTTGTATTTCCATACAAATCTTGAAATTATTTGTTCTAGTTCTGTGAAAAATACCACTGGTAGCTTGATAGGGATCGTGTTGAATCTGTAGATTGCTTTGGGTAGTATACTCATTTTCACTATATTGATTCTTCCGATCCATGAACATGGTATATTTCTCCATCTATTAGTGTCCTCTTTGATTTCTTTCATCAGTGTTTTATAGTTTTCTATATATAGGTCTTTAGTTTCTTTAGGTAGATATATTCCTAAGTATTTTATTCTTTTCATTGCAATAGTGAATGGAATTGTTTCCTTAATTTCTTTTTCTACTTTCTCATTATTAGTGTATAGGAATGCAAGGGATTTCTGTGTGTTGATTTTATATCCTGCAACTTTACTATATTCATTGATTAGCTCTAGTATACCAGTCAGAATGGCTGAGATCCAAAAGTCTGCAAGCAATAAATGCTGGAGAGGGTGTGGAGAAAAGGGAACCCTCTTGCACTATTGGTGGGAATGCAAACTAGTACAGCCACTATGGAGAATAGTGTGGAGATTCCTTAAAAAATTGCAAATAGAACTTCCCTAGCCCATAGCCAGGTGGCTAATACCACGGATGGGAGGATGGTGGGTCTGTTCACACACGGGGCTGACTCCATGCTTACACAGCTCAATCTTTGACCCTAAAAAAGAATTCTGTGTTATGGTGGCTGTGATACCAAAGATACTGTATCGACCAGAAGAAGCTGTATATGATTATTGGGCCCACAAATTGACTCTTAATCGACAAGAAAGAGCTTATAAAGTTAAGAGAGAGCCCATTACTGCCATAACCATAACAACTATGTTCGGTCTGGGAATAGCTGGGGCCAGAACTGGAATAGCAGCTCTGTCCATGCAAAGTCAAGGATTTAACTCTTTAAGAGTGGCCATAGATGAAGACATTACCCGTATAGAACAATCTATTAGTCATTTAGAATCATCTTTAACTTCACTTATCTGAAGTGGTCCTGCAAAACAGGAGAGGTTTAGATCTGCTTTTTCTGCAACAAGGAGGACTTTGTGCAGCCCTAGGAGAAGAGTGCTGTCTTTATGCTGATCACACCGGAATAGTCAGGGAATCTATGGCCAAAGTGAGAGAAGGATTAGCCCAATGTAAAAGAGAACGTGAGGCTCAACAACGGTGGTTTGAATCTTGGTTTCAACAGTCCCCTTGGTTGACCATCCTAATCTCCACATTGCTGGGACCCCTATTAGTACTTTTATTAATGCTTACCTTTGGCCCATGCATTATCAATAGACTTGTAGCCTTTGTAAAGGAACGCATAAATACAGTACAGCTGTTCGTGCTTCGGCAACAATATCAGACTCTGTCTCAGGAACCAGAGGAAGATTCCTCTGTATGATCTAAGAACAGGGGGGAATGTCAGGCAGGCCGGACGTCTCAGTGAGGTGCATAGCACCAGTGACCTGAGTCATGTTTCCTGTTAGCTGGGAAGAAAAAAAAACAGCATTCCGTGACCAAATTAGGAAGATTTCCCATACACACCAACCAGAAAGAGACAGGACATGCATTCATCCTGTCTAGCCAATCATGTAACGCCAGCTACTCCTGTAACTGAGACAAAGAACTGACTGTATATAAACCCCCATATCCCTTTGTTCGGGGTCCCTGTTGGATTCCTCTGTGTCGGATGAGACTTGGACCCTAGCACGCTAGAAATAAACTCCCTTCCTGCCTTTTTGCAAAAAAAAAAAAAAAGAACTTCCTTATGACCCAGCAATCCCACTGCTGGGCATACACACTGAGGAAACCAGAATTGAAAGAGACACATGTACCCCAATATTCATCACAGCACTGTTTATAATAGCCAGGACATGGAAACAACCTAGATGTCCATCAGCAGATGAATGGATAAGAAAGCTGTGGTGCATATACACAATGGAGTATTACTCAGCCATTAAGAAGAATACATTTGAATCAGTTCTATTGAGATGGATGAAACTGGAGCCAATTATACAGAGTAAAGTAAGGCAGAAAGAAAAACACCAATACAGTATACTAACACATATATATGGAACTTAGAAAGATGGTAATGATGACCCTGTATGCGAGACAGCAAAAGAGACACAGATGTGTAGAGCGGACTTTTGGACTCTGAGGGAAAGGGAGAGAGTGGTATGATTTGGGAGAATGGCATTGAAACATTTATACTATCATGTAAGAAACGAATCGCCAGTCTATGTTCAATGCAGGATACAGGATGCTTGGGGCTGGTGCACAGGGATGATCCAGAGAGATGATATGGGGTGGGAGGTGGGAGGCGGGTTCATGTTTGGGAACTCATGTACACCCGTGGTGGATTCATGTCAATATATGGCAAAACCAGTACAGTATTGTAAAATAAAATAAAGTAAAAATAAAAATTAAAAAAAGTTTACAATAAAAAAAATAAAATAAAATGAGGTCCAAGGTTCCTGGATAGACTTTGAGGAAACTCATGAATCTCTGACATTAACTCTACAGATTTTGTGCATGCGCCTGCATGTGTATGAATATACCTGTGTAAGAACATACGTATGTTTTTCTGACAAAATCAGATTGAGTCAATGATCTAGAAATTCCATTAGTTTTTAGGCAATATGTAACTCTATAGTATAATAATATGTAACTATACATATTTATGTGTGCTTAGAAGTACATTAGTACTTCTTACTAGTTCAACTAGAAGTACCTAATACTTTTACTAAAACCTAATATAATCTGAAATGTTCTTTTAAATATATAATTTTTAGCTACATATTCATCACTTTATGGAAGAAAGAAAATGGTGAGGATAGGAACTTGTAACAATATATTGGACAAAGCACCACTGAATATGAACCTTGAATAAAAACATTTATAAAAATTATAAAATGAATAGGAAAAATTTTGTAATAGAAAAAAAGAGATTTACTCTCTGATCCCAATGATATGAACTTGGGTTACACACAGATTTTCTAGGCCTCACTGTCTTCACGTGTAAAATGAGGCTGCTTATGGCTCTAGCAATATATTGACTTTTGATCAATGAGGATCAGTATTCATTTTTTTTTTCCTATCCCATTATATGTTGAGAGAATTTCACTGAAAAGGCCAGTTTAATCAAATTTGTTCTGAAATGTTTAGGTAAATTTTCAATCATTTTGGTTGTAAAGTCTGATGAAGTTTGGGATTTGGATCTTATTTGCTTTTCTTGACTTCCTTGGTGGCTCAGATGGTAAAGCATCTGTCTACAATGCGGGAGACCCGGGTTCAATATATGTATATATATATGTACATATATGTGTATACGTATATATATATATATTTTTTTTTTTTTTGACTGCTCTGGGACTTAGTTGCAGCATGCAGGATCCAGTTCCCTAACTAGGGAACCAACCCTGGTTCTCTGTGTTGAGGACAGCCAGGGAAGTCCCTAACTAATTTTGGTTTTGTTATTTCTTTCTTCCTCCAAGACAACAAAATTGCAGAAATAAGGAACTTTTCTTTTCTTTTTTTCTTTTTTCCTTTACAAAGATTAGCAGTGATCTATTACTGATTGTGAATATCAGAGAAAGTCAGAGATGACATGTGCTAAGGCCAACAGATCTGTCTGTTAGTCTTCAAAAGGTTATGAGACGTCTCAGAGTGCCAGAATACATGGGAAAGTCACTAGAATGCTATTGAATGACATTAGAATGAAAAAAAAAATGCATGACTGGACATTAACATTAAATATGTCTGTGTGATCTTGGACAAGTTGCTTAACTACTCTATTGCTATTTATGCACCTATGAAATAAGGATATAAAGTTATGAGGATAAAACATTATAATTTTTATGCAATAATTACAAAATTATTTAACTATTATGTTTTTTGTCATTTTTGCTCTCATACCCTTAAAGTGATAGTGAAAGTCACTCAGTTGTTTTTATGCAATAATTACAAAATTATTTAACCATTATATTTTTTGTCATTTTTGCTCTCATACCCTTAAAGTGATAGTGAAAGTCACTCAGTTGTACCCAACTCTTTGCGATCCCATGGACTATACAGTCCATGGAATTCTCTGGGCCAAAATACTGGAGTGGGTAGCTGTTCCCTTCTACAGGGGATCTTCCCAACCCAGGGATCAAGCCGAGGTCTCCCACACTGCAGGCGGATTCTTTACCAGCTGAGCCACCAGGGAAGCCCTTAACCTTGATTCTAAAAGTTGTATGATTATTTCTGAAGAAAAATCAATTCATAGATGATTATTGATAACATTGAAAGGTGTGGAAAACATAGCCTTTGTAAATACATACTGGAAGACCAAAAAAAAAAAAAAATTGCTCTGTTAGGAGCACCTTTGATTTAAGGGTAGTCTGAATATCCCTCTCCCCTAAATTTTTGTAGGCTGCTTCAATTGGATAGCAATTAAGGCATACTTGCTTATGAAGTCACACTCAGATGTTTTATATGAATGTTACAAGATGCATAATATTATCATTAATTTATTCTTTTTCTCTGAGCAAACATAATCTTTCCATTGACTTAAAATGCTTTTTGTATTCTGTACTCTGAAATTTCAGTAATACTTATTTCATAATCTTATTTCTGGCTAGATCTGAATTTTAAGGAATGTTTCAAGACAAAACTATGAGATCCATAATCTTAGGATTAGGAGTTATTTCAACTTCATTCTCAACACTCTGTTCAGCACTGTTCTAAAGCTCTCAAAGTAAGAACCACAAAAATTGCATTAAAATTTCATCTAATGGTGATTTTGCTTCTCAAGGGGTTTAGATGTTTAAGATTGGTTGTGATGTTATATTTATTTAGTGCACTAGATCACTTGGCAGAAAATGCATATAATGCTCTAGGGTTTTCATGGAGAATGGTCCTTAATATATTCATCATCATTCTACTATTTTTGTTAAGAAATTCTGCATTACACCTTTTTTTTGTTTTTAAGTTCAAAGAAAACATGACTCTCCCACAATAATGTTTTCTTACCTCATTTTTATCTCCTTTGTGAAATTTCTCTTCATCTCTTAAACTCTTTTTCTAAAGGACATGTATAAAGGTAATAATATATATTTAATAATATATAAAATATACTGATTATAATAAAACATGCAAATATATTTATACATTTTATATGTGTATATATACACATTTTATATACTTAATAAAATATGTAATTGCATTTATATATTCCACATATCTGCATATTATACATATTTTATATATTTAATAAAATATGTAAATATATATAAATATGTTTATAAGTTGGCCTGTGCATAATATCTGTTGCTATGTAACAAATTGCCTCAAATACTAGCAGCTTGAAGCAACAAGTTAACTCTCACACATGGTTTCTGAGGGTCAGGATTCTGGCAGAAGCTTAGTGATATAGTTCTAGTTCACATTTTCCCATGAGGTCACAATCAGGCTGTGAGCCCATGATGCTTTTCTCTAAAGGTTTGACCTCATCTCAGCTCATTCACCTGGCTATTGAGAGGAGGCTTTAGCTTCTTACCTCTTGGACTCTTCACACCATGAACTGCACGACGGACTTTCACAGACACACTGACACAAGAGAGTGACCAGGCTGGAAGACACAGTGCCTTCATATTCTAATCTAGGAAGATGCATACTATTACTTCTACTGAATCATATTGGTCATATAGACCAAATTATGTGCAAGTGATGTATATAAAGGTATATGTAGGCAGAGAATGATTCAAGGTAATCTTGAAAACTGGTTAATGTAGCCTGCATGAAAAGTAAATAGTCAGATAATAACTGGGATTTTTATTCACATTTCCTAAAATAGTCACAAAATTATAGAGCTGTTGCTACTGTTGTTTTTGTTCAGTCCCTCAGTTGTGTCCAACTCTTTGTGACCCCCATGGACTGCAGCACACCAGGCTACCTTGTCCTTCATTCTTTCTGGAGTTTGATCAAACTCACGTTCATTGAGTTGATGAGGCCATCCAACCATCTCTTCCTCTGCTGGCCACTTCTCCTCCTGCCTTCCATCTTTCCCAGAAACAAGGTGTTTCCAGTGATTCAGTTTTTCACATCAGGTGGCCAAAGTATTGGAACTTCAGCTTCAGCATCAGTACTTCCAATGAATATTCAAGACTGATATCCTTTAGGATTGACTGGTTTGATCTCCTTGTTGTCCAAGGGACTCTTAAGAGTCTTCTACAACACCACAATTTGAAAGCATCGATTCTTTGGTGCTCAGCCTTTTCTACGGCCCAACTCCAACTCACACATCCATAAATAACTACTGGAAAAACCATACCTTTGGCTATACAGATGTTTGTCAGCAAAGTGATGTCTCTGCTTTTTAATACACTCTCTAGGCTTGTCATAGCTTTCCTTCCAAGAAGAAGGCTATAGTCACCAGTAATTGTGGAGCCCAAGAAAATAAAGTCTGTCACTGTTTCCATTGTTTTACATCTATTTGCCATGAAGTGATGGGGCTGGATGCCATGATTTTACTTTTTTGAATGTTGAGTTTTAAGCCAGTTTTTTCACTCTCCTCTTTCATCTTCATCAGTAGGCTCTCTGCTTCCTCTTCACTTCCTGCCATTAGAATGGTATCATCTGCATAGCTCTGCTTATTGGTATTTCTCCCAGCAATCTTGATTCCAGTTTGTGATTCATCCAACCTGACATTTACCAGGATGTACCACTCCAGTACTCTTGTCTGGAAAATCCAGTGGATGGAGGAGCCTGGTGGGCTGAAGTCCATGGGGTCACTAAGAATCGGACACTACTAAGTGACTTCACTTTCACTTTTCCCTTTCATGCATTGGAGAAGGAAATGGCAACCCACTCCAGTGTTCTTGCCTGGAGAATCCCAGGGACGGGGGAGCCTGGTGGACTGCCGTCTGTGGGGTAGCACAGAGTTGGACAAGACTGAAGCACCTTAGCAGCAGCAGCAGCACTTTGCATTTAAGTTAAATAAGCAGGATGATAATATATAGCCTTGAGGTACTCCTTTCACAATTTTGAACCAGTTTATTGTTTCATGTTTGGTTCTAACTGTTGCTTCTTGACCTGCATACAGGTTTTATAGGAGACAGGTAAGGTGGTCTGCTATTTCCATCTCTTTAAATTTTCCACAGTTTGTTGTGACCCACACAGTCAAAGACTTTAATGTACTCAGTGAAGCAGAAGTAGATTTTTTTTTTTAATTCTCTTGCTTTTTCTATGATCCATCAGATACTGGCAATTTGATCTCAGGTTCCTCTGCCTTTTCTAAATCCAGCTTGTATATCTGGAAGTTCTCTCTTCACATACTGTTGAAGCCTATCTTGAAGATTTTTAAGCACTACCTTGCTAGAATGTGCAATGAGTGCAATTGTGCAGTGGTTTGGACATTCTTGGCATTGCCATTCTTTGCAATTGGAATGCAAACTGACCTTTTCCACTTCTATGGCCACTGCTGAGTTTTCCAAATTTGCTGGTATATTGAGTACAACGCTTTAACAGTATCATCTTTTAGGATACAATATAGCTCAACTAGAATTCCATCACCTCCACTAGCTTTGTTCATTGTAATGCTTCCTAAGGGCTTCTTGACTTCTATGCCCTAGCTATTGTAAAAGGTGCTGTCAAGAACATTGGGGTACATGTGTCTCTTTCAGTTTTGGTTTTCTTATATTGTATGCCCAGGAGTGGAATTGTTGGCTCATGTGGTAGTTATATTCTGTTTTTTAAGGATTTGCTGTACTGTTCTCCATCGTGGCTTTATCAGTTTATATTCCTACCAGTAGTGCAAGAGGGTTCTCTTCACATTCTCTCCAGCATTTATTGTTTGTTTAATGATAGCCATTCTGACCAGTGTGAGGTGATACTTCATTTATTGATTGTTTGTTTTTCTGGTACTGAGCTTCATGAATGGCTTGTATATTTTGGAGATTAATCCTTTGTCCATCACTTCATTTGCAATTATTTCTTCCCATTCTGAGGGTTGCCTTTTAATCCTGTTTATAGTATCCTTTACTGTGCAAAAGCTTTTAAATTTAACTAATTCCCATTTATTTCCATTACTCTAGGAGGTAAGTCAAAGATGATCTTGCTGTTATGTATTTAAAGTGTGTACTGCCTATGTTTTTTTTTCCTCTAAGAGTTTTATAGTTTCTGGCCTCAAGTTTAAATCTTTAATCCATTTTGAGATTCTTTTTTGTGTATAGTGTTTAGAAAGTGTTCAAGTTTTGTTCTTTTACATGTAGCTGTCCAGTTTTCCCAGTACTACTTATTGAAGGGGCTGTCTTTTCTCCACTGTATATTCCTGCCTTATTTGTCACAGACAAGGTGTCCATAGGCACATGGGATTATCTTTGGATTTTCTGTCTTGTTCCATTAGTATATATTTGCTTTTTTGTATAAAAACCACACAGTCTTAATGACTGTAGCTTTGTAGTATAGTCTGAAGTCAGGAAGGTTGTTTCCTCTAGCCCCATTCTTTACCACTTATCTGTATATAATAAATAATATTACACCTCGTATTTAGATAACTTTGTATAGCAATTTTAGTGGAAAAGGCAATGGCAACCCACTCCAGTAGTCTTACCTGGAAAATTGTATGGGCGGAGGACCCTGGTAGGCTGCAGTCCATGGGGTCGTGAAGAGTCGGACATGACTGAGTGACTTCACTTTCACTTTTCACTTTCATGCATTGGAGAAGGAAATGGCAACCCACTCCAGTGTTCTTGCCTGGAGAATCCCAGGGATGGGGGAGCCTGGTGGGCTGCCATCTTTGGGGTTGCGCAGAGTCAGACATGACTGAGGTGACTTAGCAGCAGCAGTAGCAGTATAGCAATTTTATTTATTTTGTTTAGACAAATTTATTAAGATAAATTTTATGGCAATCTTTGGTACTATCACAATTAATTTATTCTTTCACTGTATTACATACCATATAACTGAATTGCTTTAAAATTATCTAAGGAGTTTCCAAAATTGAGAAATGACTCTCAAATATTTTCAAAAGAGAAACACTTGGCTTTTCTTTTCTACTCACTGCAACATTTTTGTCCTATCAAAAAGGAATTGCTAAATTGCTATTGAAGTCTTCAGACTTCTCCTTCAAGTTTACATAAACTGGTTATTTTTATTGTCTGTAATTTTAAAATATTCTCTTGTATTATTATTTTATATTCTTTATTAACAGATTAAAGTAATGAGAAAGTGCCTCCCAGTACCTTTTTCAGTTTCTGTGGTTTTCACATTCTGCCTATTTAGGTCAATCCTCACCACACCACCTCATGTATTCTAACTTTGTGTGAGATCACCCCTGATTGTGAATCTTCCCAACCCATTTTTGCTTATCAATTCTATGTATATAAAAATATGGTGTGAAGAGTTCAAACGTACAGCTCTCTCCACAGGATCAGAAATGATTGTGCTTAGTAGCAGGTCTCATTTTAATTATCAGATCATCAATATTGAAGAGGCAGCAGGCTTTTTTTATGATTCTCAAGCTAGAGTTGGCTTTGCTATTAGTTTTATTGAAAAATTATAGGATTATGCTACCAGTAGAAGAGGATGCAGAATTCAGAGCTGCTATAAAATTGTCTTTAAAAATACAAATGAAATAGTAAGTAAGATATGTGCAACGTTTTTGTGTCCTAAGAAGACTGATAGTTAATACTTAAATAATTAACATTAACATCATTCTTGTAAGACTGAAACATAAACCATGGTTAGTATTCTCCATATACCTACAGGAAAATAAAGATTGTCCATTAGCCATTATGCCATACTGATTCTAAACTTAAATAAAAATTTTAGGCATTGGCTAAATGTATAAAGAAGTATAAAATTTTAAGTATGATTTTTTTTTCTTTAAACCAGAGTTAAATTGGATGCTGGCATTGAAGTGTCACAAAGAATAAACACAATAAACCTCAGTGGTAGAACAAGATGTGAATTTACTTGGGAAGTATTACAAGATAGCTACATGATTCCCAAAACTCTCACCCTCACTGGGGGTATTTAGGAATGGGGATTTGGAGAATGGGAATTTCTCTAGAGATAGTTGATCTGGACTTAAACTACTCCACCCATCCTCAGGAAAAGGAATTCCTGCCCTTCCCCTCAAATCTAAGAGAAAGGCTTCAGTGAGGTCTTTCAGTTTGACATCTATTCTCTGAAGCAGGATCAGTGAACCTAGTCTGAAGGCAGAAGTAAAGGAGAAGAAGGTATTTTGGTTGGGAAGTCCTACCAAGAGTGTTGGATATATATTTCCCATAGACCTGATTTGTGCAAAGAGACAGTGATTCATTGAGATTAAAATTAAGATGTTGCCAAATAAATTTGCCATTTGGTGTTTGAACAATTCTCTGAAGAGACAAGATGAGTTTTCTTGTGATTTTTATCTGCACCAGCAGATAAATGGTGAGTTTTGTGGTGGCCCAACATTGTTACACCTTCATTAATCTGACTCTGCATTTCCTAGTAATTCCTTACGTATATGGTTTCAGGCCATGGTGGCCATGGGAGAAACGTTCAAATGACTTGAAGTTCAGTTCAGTTCAGTCACTCAGTCGTATCTGATGCTTTGAGACCCCATGGACTGCAGCACAACAGCCCTCCCTGTCTATCATCCACCCCCAGAGTTTACTCAAATGCACATCCATTGAGTCTTTGATGCCAACCATCTCATCCTCTGTTGTCCCCTTCTCCTCCCACCTTGAATCTTTCCCAGTCAGGGTCTTTTCCAATGAGTCTGTTCTTCACATCAGATGGCCAAAGTACTAGAGTTTCAGCTTCAGCATCAGTCCTTCCAATGAATATTCAAGACTGATTTCTATAAGGATGGACTAGTTGGATCTCCTTGCAGTCGAAGAGACTCTCAATAGTCTTCTCCAACACCACACTTCAGAAGCATCAATTCTTTGGAGCTCAGATTTCTTTATAGTACATTCCTCACATCCATGCATGACTACTGGAAAAACCATGGCTTTGACTAGACTGACCATTGCTGGCAAAGTAATGTCTCTGCTTTTTAATATGTTATGTAAGTTGGTCATAACTTTTCTTCCAAGGAGCAAACTTCTTTTAATTTCATGGCTGCATTCACCATCTGCAGTGATTTTGGAGCCTCAAAATAATAAAGCCTGCCACTGTTTCACTGTTTTCCCATCTATTTGCCATGAAGTGAAGCGTCCAGATGCCATGATCTCAGTTTTCTGAATATTGAGTCTTAAGACAACTTTTTCATTCTCCTCTTTCACTTTCAACAAGAGGCTCTTTAGTTCTTCTTTGCTTTCTGCCATAAGGGTGCTGTCATCTGCATATCTGAGGTTATTGATCTTTCTCCTGTCAAACTTGATTCCAGCTTGTGCTTCATCCAGCCCAGCATTTCGCATGATGTGCTCTGCATACAAGTTACATAAGCCAGGGTGACAATATAAAACCTTGATATACTCCTTTCCCAATTTGGAATCAGTCTGTTATTCCATGTCCAGTTCTCACTGTTGCTTTCTGACCTGCATAAAGATTTCTCAAGAGGCAGGATAGGTGGTCTGGTATTCCCATCTCTTTCAGAATTTTCCACAGTTTATTGTGAGCCACACAGTTAAAGGCTTTGGCATAGTCAATAAAGCAGAAATAGATGTTTTTCTGGAACTCTCTTGCTTTTTTGATGATCCAGAGGATGTTGGCAATTTGATCTCTGGTTCCTCTGCCTTTTCTAAATCCAGCTTGAACATCTCTAAGTTCACAGTTCATGTATTGTTGAAGCCTGGCTTGGAGAATTTCAAGCTTTACTTTACTAGTGTGTGAAATGCGTGCAATTGTATGGTCACTTGAGCATTCTTTGGCATTGTCTTTCTTTGGGATTGGAATGAAAACTGACCTTCTCCAGTCCTATGGTCACTGCTGAGTTTTTCAAATTTGCTGGTATATTGAGTGCAGCACTTTCACAGCATCAACTTTTAAGGTTTGAAATAGCTCAGCTGGAATTCCATCACCTCCAATAGATTTGCTCATAGTGATGCTTCCTAAGGCACACTTGACTTCACATTCCAGGATGTCTGGCTCTAGGTGAGTGATCACAGCATCATAATTATCTGGGTCATGAAGATCTTTTTTGTACAGTTCTTCTGTGTATTCTTGCCACCTCTTCTTAATATCTTCTGCTTCTGTTAGGTCCATACCATCTCTCCTTTGTTGAGCCCATCTTTGCATGAAATGTTCCTTTGATATCTCTAATTTTCTTGAAGAGATCTCTACTCTGTTCCATTCTATTGTTTTCCTCTATTTCCTTGCATTGATCATTGACGAAGGCTTTCTTATCTCTTCTTGCTATTCTTTAGAACTCTGCATTCAAATGGGTATATTTTTCCTTTTCTCCTTTGCTTTTTGCATCTCTTCTTTTCTCAGCTATTTTATAAGGCCTCCTCAGACAACCCTTTTGCCTTTTTGCATTTCTTTTTCTTGGGGATGGTCTTGATCCTTGCCCCTGTACAATGTTAAAACCTTCATCCACAGGTTTTCAGGCCCTCTGTCTAGCAGACCTAATCCTTTGAATCTATTTCTCACTTCCACTGTATAATCATAAGGGATTTGATTTAGGTCATACCTGAATGGTCTGGTGCTTTTCCCTACTTATTTCAATGTAAGTCTGAATTTAGCAATAATGAGATGATAATCTGAGCCACAGTCAGCTCCTGGTCTCTTTTTTTGCACCCATATAGAGCTTCTCCATCTTTGGCTGCAAAGAATATAATCAATCTGATTTTGGTGTTGGCCATCTGGTGATGTCCATGTGTAGGTTCTTCTCTTGTGTTGTTGGAAGAGGGTGTTTGCTATGATCAGTGCTTCCTCTTGGGAAAACTCTATTACCCTTTGCCCTGCTTCATTCTGTACTCCGAAGGCCAATTTCCCTGTTACTCCAGGTATTTCTTGTCTTCCTATCTTTGCATTCCAGCCCCCTGTAATGAAAAGGACATCTTTTTTGTGTGTTAGTTCTAGAAGGTCTTGTAGGTCTTTATAGACCCATTCAACTTCAGCTTCTTCAGCATTACTGCTCAGGGCATAGACTTAGGTTGTTGTGATATTGAATGGCTTGCCTTGGAAACAAACAGAGATATTCTGTCCTTTTTGAGATTGTATCCAAGTACTGCATTTCAGACTCTTTTGTTGACTATGATGACTACTCCATTTCTTCTAAGGGTATCTTGCCCACAGTAGTACATATAACGGTCATCTGAGTTAAATTAATCCATTCTAGTCCATTTTAGTTCTCTGATTCCTAAAAATGTTGACTTTCACTCTTGCCATCTCCTGTGTGACCACTTGTAATTTGCTTTGGATCATGGACCTAACATTCCAGGTTCCTATGCAATATTGCTCCTTACAGAATCAGACTTTACTTCTATCACCAGTCACATTCACAACTGGGTGTTGTTTTTGCTTTGGCTCTGTCTCTTTATTCCTTCTGGAGTTATTTCTCCACTGATCTCCAGTAGCATATTTGGCACCTACTGACCTTGGGACCAACCTAGATAGCATATTCAAAAGCAGAGACATTACTTTGCCAAAAAGGTCCATCTAGTCAAGTGTATGGTTTTTCCAGTGGTCATGTATGGATGTGAGATTTGAACTGTGAAGAAAGCTGAGCGGCAAAGAATTAATGCTTTTGAACTGTGGTGTTGGAGAAGACTCTTGAGAGTCCCTTGGACTGCAGGGAGATCCAACCAGTCCATTCTGAAGGAGATCAACCCTGGGATTTCTTTGGAAGGAATGATGCTAAAGCTGAAACTCCAGTACTTTGGCCACCTCATGTGAAGCGTTGACTCATTGGAAAAGACTCTGATGCTGGGAGGGATTGGAGGCAGGAGGAAAAGGGGACGACAGAGGATGAGATGGCTGGATGGCATCACTGACTCGATGGACTTGAGTCTGAGTGAACTCCGGGAGATGGTGATGAACAGGGAGGCCTGGCGTGCTGTGATTCATGGGGTCGCAAAGAGTCAGATGCGACTGAGCGACTGAACTGAACTGTGGTCCAGTTGATCAGTTGGTTAGTTTCCTGTGACTCGGTTTTCAATCTATCTGCCCTCTGATGGAGAAGGATAAGAGGTTTATGAAAGCTTCCTGATGGGAGAAACAGACTGAGGGGGGAAACTTAAAGAGACTTGAAAGGTTCAAGTAAATCTTAACCATTGAACTCTGAAAGTCAATGCAGTGGTCATGTGGTTTTTGTATACAGGGTTGCTGTTTCACTGACTCACCTAATTAGCATAATGCTATACTTGAGCTCATAATTCCTATTTCCTAGAACTTCTCCTTTAGCTAGTTGACCCAATGTGAGTGTGC
The DNA here is from genome assembly GCF_001704415.2 of Capra hircus. Classification (NCBI taxonomy): domain Eukaryota; kingdom Metazoa; phylum Chordata; class Mammalia; order Artiodactyla; family Bovidae; genus Capra; species Capra hircus. The sequence goes on from NC_030813.1 coordinate 28,592,545, forward strand.
AACTCCAAATCAAAGAATGCCTTTTTATCCTGAAAATTACCAATATCTACATAGCTTTGGTTTATGAACCTTCCCTGACTTATAGTTTGTCTTGAAGGTATCTTTATGTCTGCAAGGTGCAGTTTGTCTCTGTTCTCATCCATGTCTATCTTTCCTTTTTGACAGACAGTCTGACTGACCTTAGGAACTCTAGAGTCATCACCAGATTCAGGACAACAGACTGCTTTACAATCTCCTGCAATCATATGATTCCTGCAGTAAACTGTGCGTGTAGATGTGTGTGAGCATGCTCATTCATATCAGACTCTTTCCAACACCATGGACTGTAGCCTGCCAGGGTCCTATGTCTATGGGATTCCCCAGGCAAGAATACTGGAGGGGGTAACTCTTCTCCAGGGAATCTTCCCCACCCAGGGGTTGAATCTGCATCTTTTGGCAGGCTGATTATTTACAACCGTGCTACCTGAGAAGGCCTCCCTGCTGTACGTTGCTTACTCTATATCTCCCTTTAGCAGTTTTGCTCCTCTGATCAAACTCAGACCTGTGAAAACTGTAACTGAAGGAGGGTATATCCCTCTGTAATGGGGGAAGCAGGGAAATTACCAAAGAAACCAAAAAAAAAAAAAAAAAAAAAAACCCCTGCCCTCAGGAAGGACTCTGCTTTCTACCTCGGGCAAGCCCCAAATGCAGGCAGCTTGACTGGCAGTTGCCCATGACTGTAGGCATTCAAGTTATGTCTTTTCACTTAAGACAGAACCTACTGGGAAAAGGGGAGTAACTATCATTTTGTGTAAAGTAAAAACCTTTGAATTTTAAGATATGTGACTAGGCATTGTACAGTCAGTACTCTGACTGTATTCATTATACTGAATTAGGTTCTGCTTTGTGATGCAAGGTGACAGCAACTTGACTTAGCTGAAAGTTGGCAGAAAAGCTGTAAGTGGCTAAATTTTCATCTAATGACAAGTGAAAATTAGCCCCACTGAACAAAGTTAAATGGACAGAGTAGTAACATGTTAAACATGGGTTTGATTGCATCCCACTAGTTGTGCTTGTTCACTATTATTGCACCAGTAGATCTTGCTTTCTTTACTTCCCCAGTGTTTGTTTACTTTCCTATGTACATCTTCTACTTCATCCTCTTTTCCAGTATTTTCTTGACTTTTATGTTTTTTGCTTTGCTCTAACATCATCTCTTTGCAAATGTCTCCTTAAGCAAAATGATGTCCTAATCAAAATTGGATTCGTTTTCATTCAGTGACAACTAGCCCGATTCAGCTACTTCACATTCACTTTTCACTTTCAGGCACTGGAGAAGTAAATGGCAACCCACTTCAGTATTCTTGCCTGGAGAATCCCAGGGACAAAGGAGCCTGGTGGGTTGCCGTCTCTGGGGTCGCACAGAGTTGGACATGACTGATTCAACTTGGTAGCAGCAGCAGCAGCAATTACAACAACAAAGACAAATTAGTAGTCACAAGATTTGAGATTGTTTCCCCTTAGAATGAGGTGGAAATAACCAGGATCCTTTTTTGGAAAGCACTAGAGTATGAAGCTTTTTACAATTTAACCACTGTGGGTTCATGGAAAATATGCTAATATGTTGGGTTGGCCAGAAAGTTCATTCATATCTAGGTAAAAGGCATATTTTTCATTTTCATGGAGAACTTTATTGAACAGTATATTTACTAACCAAACAAACCTTTTGGTCAACCCAGTAGTGTTACTCAGAATGTTTAGAGCACACAGCCTGATATACCATGGGGATATATTTCCTAGTTAAGTTTAAATCTCAAGGAAGAAAAGCCCAAGAAAATGTATAAAAATGTGTTATTTTTTATTCACAGTAAACTAGTATGACTCAAAATATTAGGTAAAATATTATAAAGTAAACAAGAATACAAAAAAATGTCTAATATGAAAACCACTAAATGTATGCAAACCAGCTTAATTGTTGGCCTATTTGTTTGATAAATTAATAAGTCATTTGTAATTCTGCTTCCAATTTTAATGATTGGCCTATGGTAGTGATATTACATCTTCCTTTCAATGAAATAATTTTTGAGATAAAAGTTTAATTATAGAATAAGGCACAGAAAATGTTAAGTGAAAATAGAAAATAACCTTGAAGGGAGATTGAGATTGGCTTTCTGTTCTAGTCTCACTGCCAATTTTGGGCAGCCCAGTTCTGTCCTGTGGGGCAGTAATAATGGCAGAGAAACCATCTAGCACAGGCTGCTGCAGATGTTCTAATTCAAGGCCAGCTTGAAGAGTTACCACCAGAACACGGTTCTCCAAGTTTAAATGAGCTGCCAGTGCTGTCGTTTGGCAGTGTTGAGTGTGCAGTAACGAACAGAAGAGAAAATCTATTGAATAAAGGAGACAGTGCCCATATTAAATAGTTGGTAGAAAAAGAGTAGGCTCAAAAAGAAATCAAAAGGAGAGCCATAATTGGGCAGGGGGGGAGAGAGACGGACAGAGGGAGGTGAAAAATAGGCAGAAACTGTAAACTGTTCACACAAGTTGAGTGGATCTAATATCACAATGGAAAGTTACTCAAGAGGAGTTGTTTTCTGTAGCAACAGCAATGCCTCTTCTCCACGCTGTTTACCCTGGCAACATGACTCCTTTCTTACAGTAATACCATTATAATGAGATAAAAAAGTGAACAAAAATGATGTGAAAATTAATTAGAGGACAGATCTCAATCCAACTTGGAAATACTTGGTGGGGAGTGGGGGATTTGAAAGCTATTTGTTTCAAAAGAAGTGAAATCATGACGAAATTCACTGACGTGGACAAAGACAAGTAGAATGTGTTACCTTCAAAGGCCTTCTTTATTTGTGTGCTGCATAGGTGCACCCTTGGACCAAGACACATAGAAACCCTATCTGCATTGCCATATGCTTGAGGACCCACACTCTGGTTTCCTTCCAGCTGCCCCTCTCCATAAGCTGAGGCATCCCTGGGCCTGCCGGGATGTGTGCACTCAAACCCCATTCACCTTCCGGACCATGGTATTGAACAAATCCTATGTGCTGGACTTTTGTATCCAAATGGCTCCTAGTTTGTCCACAGCCTGCCTGGGTTCTGTCTAGGGTGGATTATATTACTGTCATGGGTACCGCCAGGCTCAAGTGTTGACCAAGGGGAGGCTGTTTGTAGAGACTTTGGACTCCTGTGTGAGTCCAGGCCAAGGGGCTCTTCTCTACAGTGCAGGACTGAGCCAGGACTGGAGGAGCAGGGGCACACTGTATGGCTACATTTAGGTACTAAACTCTGTCCTTCCACTTAATTTTGAGGAGAGCCTTTTCCAAATGAAGAGATAAGAGCATGTTTAACTCTTTGTTGTTTAGAGTTTAATGTAACATTTGTATGTTTATATATAAGGTTTTGAGCCCCCATTTCTGCTCTTGTCTTAATTTTGCAAATGTCAAGGGCAGACCTGATGCTACATGTTACAGATAATTGCACTTGTGTTAATATACTTGTGTTGGTAGTACTTTTTTTCTGTAAATGCTTTAAAAGTAAGACTGAATAGTAACCTACACCTATTATTTCTAAGTATTACTTAGAAAATCAGTAAATAAAGAATTAACATGATGAATCTTATTCTTGTGAAATTGCTTTGAGCTTTCTATGCATACTGTCATCAAGGATAAGAAAACTGAACAGACCAGGAGCCAAGGGAGAGAGGTAGCTGCATGAACCTTTTTAAAGATAGGTTAAAGAGTGAAGCACATGAGTTAGCAATATGGATGTAACTCATGCAAAGTGCAAAATTTTAAAATATATTATCTTGACAGTAAGTTTTGAAAAGCAGCTCAGAAAAAGTGTGAGCTAATGCTTCTCAATTGACTTCTTTTGTTGGTGACTTCTATATTTTGCCTCAAAAACTGATTATATATTGATTAAAAGAGACAATTGATATGAAAGCATTTTAAACTGTATTATGTAAGTGTAAACATTTTTATGTTAACATGAATAAATAAATGATATAATATATGCATTTTTATACACAGTGAAACTGGACTATATAAATATAAATATTAACCTAATTATGGTAAACATTTATGAAAATGTCTTTGAGCTCAATATTGTATCTTACCAAGTAATCACAAGACATGTGTAAGCCATAGTAACTGAAAGGCTATATCAATTTTTACCCTCACATTTGATTTTAATATTTTATATAATCTTCATTATAATTATTTGTATATTTGTATAATACTTATCTGTTAGAGTCAGCTTCAAAAGCTTAATGTCATTCACCCAAAATAATGTTGCAGAGAGCTAAGTGACCCATCCATTCCACTGCAGGACTCTAGATTCATCATGAGCAAACACAGAGGAGAGGTCCCTGTTCCAGGGAGAATGCAGACTACTTGGGGAAAGGTCATGAAGCAGTCCTGTATTTTAATGAATATGTATAATTTCCCTTAAAAAGATAAGAGTTTTGTGAGGAAGAGAAGTGATCTATAAGTACAACTCCTAAAGCACTAGTTCTCAAGCTTTGGCACACATCCTGATCTTTAGGGCAGTGGTGGGGGCAGGGGGCTTTTTAAAACACAGATTACTAGACCCTAACTCTAGAGTCCGATTTTGCACTTTACTTCTAAGATGAAGCTGATGCTACTATATTGAGAAATAGTCATAAAGAAAAGTCACCAGATGGGAGATGGTGGCTCTTACATTTTATCTAGCTCGTGAAAGAGCACAAGCTCAGCAAGTGCTGATTTCAGTTATGTGCTTCCTGTAACATGTCCCATTTACCGGGGATTTCATTCTTCTTATGAACTTCTCTTCAGGAGTGATCCTGGATTTGTTATGATGAACACAATCAATTGAGCAGAAAACCAACAAGTGGTACTTTTATGACCAGAAATAAAAACTCTGTACCTTCTCCTTTCCCCCTTGGTTATTGTCACTTATAAAATTATGTTCTAAGTAATAGGAAGTGCAGGAAATTTTCTGTAAGAGAAACTATGAAGAATGGTAATTACTGTAATGGAAGCAATAAGCAATTACAACAGAATGAAAGGCACATAATATAAGAAAAGTAAGTTAAATAACATGCTGTGTCAAGAAACCATTGGTTTACAGTTAATGGTTTAGTTTAAGCTGAAGAAATTGTGCAAAGATATTACATGGATTTAAAATATTAGTATGGCAAAATATGGCAAGCAACTCTAAGGTAGTTAAATGGTGGATAATTCATGTTTGTAATATTTTGTTCAAGCTACCCTATTTTTGTTATCTTTGAGTAGGTATCCAACTCAAGCTGAAAAATTATTAAATATGTAAAGAAGTTAAATTTAAGCATTATGCAAATATAATGGTATTTTAAAGTCTTAATAACTGATCTGGTTATAATATAATTGAACAATTGGAGCTATTGATTAAAATTCAATGTGCTTATAATTTTATAATTGTATTTATAGACATTTCATATCACAAAAAATGAATTATTATAACAAAAACTTAGAGATAAAATATGTTTCAATAATTAGTCATTATTTTGCCTCTAGGCTACAACTATACAGTATAACAACAATAATTTTAAAGTAGAAGAAGAAATGACCTTTGTATGCATTTAAAAGAAGCAATCCTTAAATGTTTCCTTCAGGCTATTGAGATTCATCAAAATCTTTAGCCTGATATTTTGGAGGATTTTACTTGCTTCTGTAAAAACCACAGTTTTGGTTTGTCATTTAAGCCTAAAAAGCAATTCTGAAAAGTTACCTAATGTTTCTCAAGCATAGTCTTGCTCAAAGAGTGTTGACTTTAGGAATAAATTGAAAGTATTAGAGATAAGTTCGCTGGAAGTTAATGATAGATTGACTTATCATTACCATGTCTCACCAAAAATAATATATTTATTAAAATATAAATACACCAGAATGGGATGAGTCTTAAATAACAGCATTCATTTCTATAGTAGATAACTAAAATAAAACTTAGAAATAATTCCTGTGATTTTGATACAATTTGTTTCCTTTTACATAAATTTGCAGGAAAAATGACTGCATGAAGACATTCAGATCTTCTAATTCTGATTTGATTAATCTGCCTTTTCTATGTAACCAGACTTGGGATAGTTGGGGTGGAATACAATTATTGATAAAAATCATGGGAGTTAAATTATGATGAATTTTAATGTAAGCAAATGAATTTATCAATATTATCAAAATGATGGTTACAAGGTTCAGCTGGATCACCATCTCCAGGAAATTATTTCTTGACTTTGACCTGATCTATTGGAGTTAAAGTGGATTACAGATCCCTGTTTGCTGTTCATTAGCACCCAGCCCTTGACTCTTCTGTGGCCTAGCTCACTGCATGTTATTGATAATGTTCATTCACTTATCTGTCTACTTCTTTGAACTGTGAACTCGTTAAAGAAATTGTGTTTCATCCACTCAAAAAATTTTTTATTTTAATTTTTATTGATTTTATAATTTTAGACCAGATTCAGGTTCATAACAAAACTGAGGGGAAGATGCAGGGATGTCCTCTTTGACTAATCCCACATATACATAGCCTCCCTCATTATCAATGTCACTCAATAAGATGACACATTTTTTACCAAGAATGAACCTACATTGGTGCATCATAATCATCAAAATTGCTGGTTTATATTAGAGTTCATTTTTGGTGTTGTACATTGTATATGAGTTTGGACTTATGTCTCATCCTTATGATATCACCGATTCAGTTCAGTTCAGTCGCTCAGTCTTGTTCAACTCTTTGTGATCCCATGGACTGCATCATGCCAGGCTTCCCCATCCATCACCTACTCCCAGAGCCTGCTCAAACTCATGTCCATCGAGTTGGTGATACCATGCAACCATCTCATCCTCTGTGTCCCCTTCTCCTCCTGCCTTCAATTTTTCCCAGCATCAGGGTTTTTGCATCAGTCAGTTTTTGCATCAAGTGGCCAAAGTACTGGAGCTTCAACTTCAGCATCAGTCCTTCCAATGAATATTCAGGACTGATTTTCTTTAGGATTGACTCATTTGATCTCCTTGCAGTCCAAGGGACACTCAAGAGTCTTCTCCAACACCACAGTTCAGAAGCATCTATTCTTCGGCACTCAGCTTTCTTTGTGGACCAACTCTCACATCAATACATGACTATGTACAGAATATTTTATCTTTCTTAAAAATCCTCTGTGCTCTGCTTATTCATCTCCCTTTCTCCCAAACTCCAAGCCCCTGGAAAGCACTGATATGAACATTTTATTTTCTCTGTAGTTTTGCCTTAACCAGAATGTCACATAATTGGGATTATACAATATATAACCTTTTCAGACTGGCTTCTTTCCCTTAATAATATACATTTAAAGTTTTTTCATTATTTCATGGCTTAATAACTCATTCTTTCTGGTGCTGTCTGTATGTACCACAGTTTATTTATCAATTCATCTACTGAATGAAGTCATATTTGCTTCCCAGTTTTGGCCAACTATGAGTAAAGCTACTATAAACATCCATGTGTAGGTTTTTGTATGGATATATGTTTTCAACTCCTTTGGGTAAATACCAAAGAGCAGAATTTCTGGATCATATGATAAGACTATATTTAGTCTTCTAAATCGGCTGCGCCATTTTGCATTCCCACCAAAAATGAATGAGAGGACTTTAGCTTCACCTCTTCACCAGTACTTGGTGTTGTCAGTGTTTTAGATTTGGGGTCATTCTATAAGGTGTGTGGTAGTATCTTATTGTTGTTTTAATTTACCTTTCCTCGATGATGAATAAAGTGGTATATGTTTTTACATGCTTACATGATAATGTAATATAATGCCACATAATGTAGAGTATCTTTACACATACTTATTTTAAGATATATATGTTATTATATCTGTTATCATATTATCTCTATATTATAATATAATGATGAATTCATGTCATAATACATTTTTCCAAACTCATAGAATGCACAACACCAAAAGTGAACTGCAGTGTAAATTATGGATTTTGAGTGATTTTTGTTATTGTTTTTGGTTCCTAAATTATGTCCTACTCTCTATGACCCCATGGACTACAGAATGCCAGGCTTCCTTGTCCTTCACTTTCTCCTGAAGTTTCTCAAACTCATATCCTTTGAGTTGATAATGCCATCCAACCATCTCATCCTCCGTCTCCCCCTTCTTCTCCTGCCCTCAATCTTTCTCAGCATCAGGGTCTTTTCTAATGAGTCAGCTCTTCACATCAGGTGGCCAGAGTACTGGAGCTTCAGCATCAATCCTTCCAATAAATATTCAGGATTGATTTCCTTTAGCATTGATTAGCTGAACTTCTTGCTGTACGAGAGACTCTCAAGAGTCTTCTGTAGCACCACAGTTCAAAAGCATCAATTCTTCAGCACTAAGCCTTCTTTATGGTCCAACTATCACATCCATCCATGACTACAGGAAAAACTATACAGATCTTTGTCAGCAAAGTGATGTCTCTGATTTTTGATACACTATCTAGGTTTGCCATAGCTTTTCAGCCAAGGAACAAGTGACTTTTAATTTTGTGGCTGTAGTCACCATTTGCAGTGATTTTGAAGCTCAAGAAAATTAAATCTGCCTCTGTTTCCTCTTCTGTTTGCCATGAAGTGATAGGACCAGATGCCATAACCTTAGTTTTTTGAATGTTGATCCTTAAGCCAACTTTTTCACTCTCCTCTTTCACCCTTATCAAGAGGCTGTTTAGTTTCCCTTCATTTTCTATCATTAAAGTAGTATCATCTGTATATCTCAGGTTGTTAATATTTCTCCTGACTATCTTGATTCTGGCTTCCCTGGTGTCTCTGAAGGCAAAGAATCTGCCTGTAATGAAGGAGACCTGGGTTCAATCCATGAGTCAGGAAGATTCTCTGGAGAAGGAAATGGCAACCCACTCCAGTATTCTTCCCTGGAAAACCCAATGGCCAGAGGAGCCTGGTGGGTTACAGTCCATGGGTTTGCAAAGTGTAACTGAGCAACTAACACTTTCACTTTCATCTTAATTTCAGCTTGTAAGACATATGCCCAACATTTTACATGATGTACCCTGCATAGAAGTTAAATAAGCAAGGTGACAATATACAGACTTGACATACTCCTTTCCCAATTTTCAGCCAGTCTGTTGTTCCATGTCTGGTTCTAATTATTGCTTCTTAACCTGCAGACATGTTTTTCAAGAGGCAGGTAAGGTGATCTGATAGTCTCAACTCTTTAAGAATTTTCCACAGTTTGTTGTAATCCACACAAGCAAAGGCTTTAGCATAGTCAATGAAACAGTAGTATATGTTTTTATTTTGTTTGTTTTTTTTCTGGAATTCCCTTGCTGTACCCCTCTGGTGGCAGATGCTGGTAATTGGGGAGGTTATGCATCTGTATGGTCAGGGGCTATAAAGGAAATCTATGTACATCTCTTCAATTTTAAGGTGAATTTAAAGCTACTCTAAATAAATAAATTATTAATATGATTTTTTTAAAGTAAATGTCAAAAAGTTACTTAAGTTGACTTCCCTGGTGGTCCAGGGGTTAAGACTCCATGCTTCCACTGCAAGGGGCATGGGTTCAATCCTCCACTGGAGAACTAAGATCCCACATGCCAGAGGACATGATGAGAAAAAAAAGTGAATTAAGAAAAAGAGAACGATGTTAATAAGAGTGAACTCTCTGATAAATTACAAACAAAAATTCTAATTTGAAATGTTCTTGCCTGGAGAATCCCAGGGACAGGGGAGCCTGGTGGGCTGCCATCTGTGGGGACGCACAGAGTCGGACACGACTGAAGCAACTTAGCAGCAGCAGCAGCAGCAGCAGCAGCAGCAGCAGAGATAAGATTAGCACTCAAATAAAAATAACAGAATTCTTAATATGTTGTTAGTTCTAGGTAAAGATTGAACTCTATAATTCTCAGAAACTGAAGTGAAGGGAGAAACATAATCTTAAGATTCAACATAATCATAATATAAAAATATTTTTTCTGAAAATTCTGGATAATTTCCCCTGATGCTTCAAGGAACCACTCTGTGATATAATAGATAAGGTCCTTTAAAAATCTATAAAATTACTACGAATGCAGACTTTATATGATAGCTCCTACAGCATTAATCAGTCCTAGCTGAGCACATGATGCCACAGGGAAGTCCAATAAAAGCATTTATTCAAGATGTTGAAATATTGACATTCAAGTACAATTCTGAGACTCTGGCTCACTATCAAGTGCTATTCTCAACATAAAGGGTGATACATGATCCAATGTCTTCCAAGAACAGCCCCATTAATAGCAATAATATTTTCTGTTTCTTTTCGTTTATCTTAATATTCAGGAGCAAAGAGTATGAGATTATAGTCTGTGGGAATCTGGAGACACAGTAGTCATTCTGTTGATTAAAAGACAGGCCCATGCTTTATAATCAGCTAAGGATAGTTGATGTCTGTAAAGGAAACAAATTTCAAGCCTAAAATAGTCAGGCCATATCTACAGGAGGATAGCAGAAGAAAATATTCAGGACCTGGTGTTTCCTTGGTAAATAATTCTGCATCTGGCCCAACATAAAAATAAATAAGTGATTGAGACCTTAAAGACATTGCATTCTAGATGGTCTCAATAATTTTACCCTGAGCCACTTTCATAACAAATATTATCAATCATTCACCAGGGCCCATAAAATATTGCATTTTAAGTGATTTGACTTCCCAGTAAATGATTAAAAGCTGAATTAGTCGTAAAATATACCCTGAGGTAACTAAACATGTTAGCATGCTGGATTCAGTTGCTGGATATAGGCCAATTAGACATTGGAGAATATGTGTCAAAAACTGATTTCAGTTTTAGAGTAGTTAATACTAAATCATTCATTGTGACAAGAAATATGTGCTACTGGATCAAATAATAAAATTTTATTATCAACATTTTGCAGAATGCATATTGTTTGGTTGTCTAGAGTAGTGGCAACAGTTCGTTCAGTTTTTATGAGAGACATATTAAGTCATTAATCCAGTGAGAGAGAAAAAATGATAAAAACTGATTTTGATAAATTGGGTTTTTGTATGTTTTCAACATTATATAGCCAGCAATTTAATGTGTAATAAAATTATGTATCTATGTATTATACTCAATTACATTGTGTGCATTATATTAAATAGGATTCAGTATCTCTTTATGCTATATTGACTATGCCAAAGCCTTTGACTGTGTGGATCACAAAGAAACTGGAAAATTCTGAAAAGATGGGACTACCAGACCACCTGACCTGCCTCTTGAGAAATCTGTATGCAGGTCAGGAAGTACAGTTAGAACTGGACATAGAACAGACTGGTTCCAAATAGGAAAAGGAATACATCAAGGTTGTATATTGTCACCCTACTTATTTAACTTATATGCAGAGTACATCAAGAAAAATGCTGGGCTGGATGAAGCACAAGCTGGAATCAAGATTTCTGGGAGAAATATCAATAACCTCAGATATGCAGATGACACCACCCTTATGGCAGAAAGTGAAGAACTAAAGAGCCTCTTGATGAAAGTGAAAGAGGAGAGTGAAAAAGTTGCCTTAAAACTCAACATTCAGAAAACTAAGATCATGGCATCTGGTCCCATCACTTCATGACAAATAGATGGGGAAAGAGTGGAAACAGTGACAGACTTTATGTATTGGGGCTCCAAAATCACTGTAGATGGTGACTGCAGCTATGAAATTAAAAGATGCTTGCTCCGTGGAAGGAAAATTATGACCAACCTAGACAGCATATTCAAAAGCAGAGACATTACGTTGCCAACAAGGGTCCATCTAGTCTGCTGCTGCTGCTGCTGCTGAGTCGCTTCAGTCGTGTCTGACTCTGTGAGACCCCATAGACGGCAGCCCACCAGACTTCCCTGCCCCTGGGAATGATTAAAAGCAACAACATTGGAGTGGGTTGCCATTTCCTTCTCCAATGCATGAAAGTGAAAAGTGAAAGTGAAATCTCTCAGTCGTGCCCGACTCTTAGCGACCCCATGGACTGCAGCCTACCAGACTCCTCTGTCCTTGGATTTTCCAGGCAAGAGTACTGGAGTGGGGTGTCATTGCCTTCTCCGCCATCTAGGCTATGGTTTTTCCAGTAGTCATATATGGATATGAGAGTTGGACTATAAAGAAAGCTGAAGGCCAAAGAATTGATACTTTTGTGCTGAGGTGTTGGAGAAGAATCTTGAGAGTCCCTTGGACTGCAAGGAGATCCAACCAGTCCATCCTAAAGAAAATCAGTCCTGAGTATTTATTGGAAGGACTGATGTTGAAGCTGAAACTCCAGTATTTTGGCCACCCTATTCGAAGAACTGACTCATTGGAAAAGACTGTGATGCTGGGAAAGATTGAGGGCAGGAGGAGAAGGGGACAACAGAGGATGACATGGTTGGATGGCATCACCAACTCAATGGACATGAGTTTGGGTAAACGCCGGGAGTTGGTGATGGACAGGGAGGCCTGGCATGCTGCGGTCCATGGGGTCGCAAAGAGTCAGACACAACTGAACGACTGAACTGACTGAACTGAATATGTTACTTGAAACCTGGATGTACAAAGGTATCATAGTATATACATCATTTGAAATATAGAAAATCAGACAAAACTCAGCATAATGCATTGTTTCGCTGTTTTCCAGCCATCCTTATGGATATTTATATTTGTCGTGTCTCATCAGAAAAAAAAAAAACAGGTAGATATTTTCCTATGAGTGAATCATAGAAGAAATATGTAGAATAAAATATCCAAATTATATTTTTAGAATTAAAGAAAAAATTATATGTTATTGAAATTGTTTTAGAATAAGAATTTCTTTTCTAGATAATACAGTTACTTTCTTATGACTTTTCTTTTGATAAGTTAGAACACATGACACTCAAAGAATCAAGAAAGTGTGGACTAGGAACATCTTCAGTAAACACCAAATCATGACAGCTTGCTAGATACTATTCTTCAAAAATGGTTATTTGGAGAGCTGAAATCATATAACAAAGATATAGAGTTATTCATCTTATGATGGTGATGAAAAATACTTGAAATAGCTCATCATTTTCCAATCTATTATGCATTAATCCTGGACATCTATATATAGCCAGTGAATTTCACTTACAGGGACTGGTTCTGAGACAGTGTGTACTGAATAATATCCTGACTGGACCACATTCCAGACTTAGTAGAATGAGGGGAAGTAGGTAAATGGAAAGCAGCATCTGCTCTGTCTCCTAAATAAAGGTGGTGTAACAGAGGTTTCCATAAGAAAGATAATATTACGGAAGCATTTAAACATAATTGGATTGCTCTCAGTACAATTACCCTGTAAATGCGCTTTGAGTCTTCCTATGATCTTCTGTATCTAATTGGCAAAATTTAGTAGGAGGGTAGAAAAGCAATAAGGACAGGATGTTCATTTCACTGTTTCAGTGGCATAATTGTTACTTATTAATAGTAAGTTTTGCTTGTCTTTATCATTTTTGAGCCTCATTGTTGAGTTTCTGAAATAGTTTTATAGTATTTATATGTATGCATATACTTATAATATGCATTATATTTTATTTTATATCACTGCAAAACACATGATTTAATTTGTACTTCAGTATTATTTCATATCACATGTCTCTGAAAATCTTAGCATTTTCCATTAAACTAATACACAGATATTCTAAGATTCTGGTGTTTAACTATTTAAGAGGCCTAACAGCTGAGCATAGGAGGAAATAAATGCATCAGTAAGACTTATGTGTGCTCAAATAATTATATTTCACTTGTGTCCTGTAATATTGTTGACGGCCACCCGACACACCTTTTTTACATGAAAATTCAGATGAGAAAGATTTGGTTGAATATATGTCAAATATTAGATAGAGATTCACCTGAAAAATCACCAAAGTAGCACTGAAGTTACAGTCTCTTGATTGTTATACTTAAAAGTGAAAAGATAATTTATTTAGCAAAACTTATCATTTTTTTAAAGACACATTTTGTTAACAGTTATGTTGTTAATAGTTAAAATTACTCTGGTAGCCAGTGGCAAATTGTTGGCTATGTAAAAATGCCTGGTGCATATACTTTAAATACTTGTTTTCCTTCTTTGTTGGGCCTCCCAGGTGGCTCAGTGTGTAAAGAATCTACCTGTAAGAGATGTAGGAAACGCAATTGGATCCCTGGGTCAGGAAGATCCCTTGGAGCAGGGCATGGCAACTCACTTCAGTATTCTTGCCTGGAGAATGCCATGGACAGAGGAGCCTGGAGGGCTACAGTCCATAGAATTGCAAAGAATTGGACACGACTAAAGTAACTAAGGACGCATGCATTCTTCTCTGTACTGAAAAAAATTTCTTACAGGTTCCTTTTAAACCAAAGCTATAACAAATATTAATATAAATCTATATTAAAGCATATCATTCTCCCTCTGCTATGTTGATGCTTCTGGGAACTGTCTTTAACTTTTGATGTCACCTTATACTCAATAATCATTTTAATGGGAATTCTAGGACTCTTTCTCAACCCCAATTTTATTCTTACAGTTAATACTTTCAGAACTTACACAGGCCAAATGCTAATGCAAGAATGATTTTGGTGTCATTATGGTTATTAGAAAGGATTAAATTCAGACACAGTCACAAAGTCAATTATAAGTATAGTTAGAAGTAGGATAAGGATAGAAAACATAGGATGCCTATGGAAAAATAGCCATTCATTCTTTGCATAATATTCCAAATATAAACACTAAGAAACTGTAAATTAAAGCTATCATGTTGAACTACAGTGCCATTTCTTTTCTGCTATTGTGTTAAAACATCTGTATGGTTTTCTTGAAAACTGTGACCACTGTGCTATCTGATATATTAGTTGACACATGACTAGCATGGAGGATCTTAATGTGTTGTAAATAGAATATTATTGCATATTGTATAACTTTTTGGCAGTAACATTATGCACGTACCATAAGATCAACTTATGTAAAATACAGATATAGTGATTTTTCAGTTTTAGTGAAGTAGAAATTGCTGCAATGCATTAGAATGTGCAAATTTAAATTCTACTTGGGTGAACTTCTATTTAGAGTCAAGCTTTCTGCCAAGAACATAAAGCATTTGTAAAACAATGCTTTCCCAAAGTTTTATACAGTAGTCTGATTTTTTTTTTAAATAAAATGAAAGCTCACTTTTTTTTCACTCATTTAAGCATGGACAAGTTAAACTACTTTAAATTTTGTTGTTTATAAATTACTGTCTACTGAGTCAGTGATTTCTCTGAGCTTCATTTCTTCAACAAATGACAGCAATAAAGACAGTAAAGTACTGTTATTATAAAAGCAACTAACATTAATACAGGTTTTAGGAAATGTATGAAAATGTTTTTGAAACATTGATTTATGTCTTGGATCCCTTACAGTGGACAGAAGATGCCACCAAACAATGCCATTTCAAGAAAAAATACCTGATTAAAAAAAGAAGGTAGAACAGTGAAAATAAAACATGAAAATTTCTCAACTCTTTCTGTATAACAAATCAGTGTGGCATTAGTACTACATTACAATATAAAAAGACAGAAATAGTAGACTACAGTGACAGGAGATGAGATGCTTACATAGCATCACCAACTCAATGAACATGAATTTGAGCAAACTCTGGGAGATAGTGAAGGACAGGGAAGCCTGGTGTGCTTCAGTCCATGGGGTTAGAGTCAGACACAACTTAGCGACTAAACAACAAAATTGTCATACAACTATTTTAACAATTTATATGAGTTATTTGCTTCTTGTTCTATAAGAAGACATTGTTTTACTTTATAAATTGTTTTCTATAAAACCAGAAACTTATTTTGTTAGTATCTAGAAGTTATTAAAGGGCTTCTCTGGTGGCTCAGCATTGCCTGCTAATCCAGGAGACACAGGTTCAATCCTCAGGTCGGGAAGATCCCTTGGAGAAGGAAATGGCGACCCACTCCAGTATTCTTGCCAGGAGAATCGAAGGACAGAAGAGCCTGGTGACCTACAGTCCATGAGGTGGGAAAAGAGTCAGACATGACTTAGCAGCTAAATAACAACAGAAGTATTTGAAACAGTAATATATACAGAGACAAAATATTACTAAGAAGGTACTATTGTAAAAGCAGATATTTTCTTTGAAGAATCATGTGTTTATATGTTTTAGTAATGGAATATGTATCTGTTAGAATAATCTAGGTTATGCTGTTATAACAATCAATCCCCAAACCTCAACAAAAAATTATTTTTTCCATGCTTCATGTCCATCAAGGTTGACTGGCGCCCTGTCACATGTTGTCCTGAATCTCTGACCCATGTTTACAGATAATCCCATCAACTGAAACTGTCACTTTGATAGAAAAGAATTTGGTATATCATCTGGCTTATAAAGCTGTAGTGTCAAGTAACACATACTAGAAAAAAAACAAGTCATGTGACCACGCCTCACTTGGTAATGTTGAGAAGAGATTGCAGCTTACTAAGTTATCGGGGGAGAATTAGTAATACTTGGCTTTTGTGTTAATGACTAACATAGGAGTAACTAAGAAATCATATTTAACAATCAAAATCTATTATTATGCCAGTCTGGTTGTTAAAAGATGACAGTAAGGCTAAACTGCATTACTATACATTCTGGGCTTAACCAAGAACAAGCCAGAATATATAATTATCACTAAAAATCAAGTAAATAATTGTTTTAGAAGGCTTACAAAATAGCATAATTTTTTCTATTGAATATTATAGTGTTTTCACTATTTTAGAGAAAAAAAAAGGAGAAAGAAAGGGGAAAATAGAGTAACTGTGGTTAGGTTCACCATTAACTTCCTTTGGTTTAAAAACGTATTACTAATGGCATTATTCTGGAAAGTGTGACGAAGCCAAAAAAAAAACACTTTAAATTATTATTTTAAGATATGAGGAAGTATTATTAATAGACTAGGCTGTCTGGAGCCAGATTACCTGTGTTTGGTTTTTAGTTTCATCACTTATTAGCTGTGTAACTTTGGATAAAATATCTAAATAGCTGTGTAACTTTGCTTTTTCACCTATAAACTTATAATCATAACATAACTTTAAGAATTATTAAGAGGATTAAATGAGTTTATGCAAAAAGGACCCTTAGATCACCACCTATTACTCTGTAAGAACTCAGAGGAAGTCAATCAATTATTTTATAATTCTCTCCTATTTAAAATGAAGCAGCTAAGCCAAAAATGATTTTAGACTCTCCCCTTATTCCTTACTATGTCACCATATCTCTAGGACATTTGAAGAAGAAAAAAAATGAGAGAAAAGCAAGTTTTTAACATGCAAAGCTTGAGGCTAATGGAACAACAAAGATGGTTCTGAATAAGGTGTGTGTGTGTGTGTGTGTGTGTGTGTGTGTGTTTGGGAGCAGTGACTCAGGGCTTGCAGCTCCTTATAGTAAGGGATACCCATTCCTAGTGGGGTAGCACACCCAGTGCCTCACTATTCTGTTCTTTCATATAGTACTTTGAAGTGTAATTTGTTATCCAAAGTCCCTGACCTCTCTCTGTAACATTTAGAAAGGCACACAAAAAGAAAAAAAAAAATGAGTACAGTGGGGAATTGGCCATATACATGCTAGGGAAAAGATAGAAAAAAATATGGTTTATAATCATTAGTGGCACATCTATTTACAGG
The DNA here is from genome assembly GCF_001704415.2 of Capra hircus. Classification (NCBI taxonomy): domain Eukaryota; kingdom Metazoa; phylum Chordata; class Mammalia; order Artiodactyla; family Bovidae; genus Capra; species Capra hircus. The sequence goes on from NC_030813.1 coordinate 28,610,189, forward strand.
TTCCCCTCTCCCCCATAAATCCTTCCCTCCTTCCAATATGCCTATTTTCATTTTATATGTAATCAGTTTTAAATACAACTTAATTAAAATCAGTAGATTGCCTAATTGGAAAAACAATAGTAAAAAAGGTAGAAGAAATTGTAAAGATCAGAGCAGAGATAAATGAACAAGAAATGGAGAAACAATATCAGAGGTCAATAAAACTAAATGCTTCTTCTTTGAGAAAATAAAATTGACAAACCAACAGGCAGACTCATCAAGAAAAAAAGGGAGAAGACGCAAATCAACACAATTAGAAATGAAAAAGGAGACAGACAATGCAGAAATACAAAGGATCATAAGAGAGTATTATGAGCAACTATATGCCAATAATATTGACAACCTGGAATAAGTGGACAGGTTCTTAGAAATGTTCAACTAAGACTGCATCAGAAAGAAATAGAAATGTGAAAGCCAATCACAAGCACTGAAATCAAGCTGTGATCAAAAATCTCTCAAAAACCAAATCCCAGGGCCAGATGACTTCACAGGTGAATTCTAACATTTAGAGATGAGCTAATGCCTGCTGCTGCTAAGTTGGGTCAGTTGTGTCCGACTCTGTGCGACCCCATAGACGACAGCCCACCAGGCTCCCCCATCCCTGGGATTCTCCAGGCAAGCACACTGGAGTGGGTTGCCATTTCCTTCTCCAATGTGTGAAAGTGAAAGTGAAGTCGCTCAGTCGTGTCTGACTCTTAGCGACCCCATGGACTGTAGCCCACCAGGCTCCTCCATCCATGGGATCCTTCAGGCAAGAAGTGGGGTGCCATCGCACTCTCCGGAGCTAATGCCTATTCTTCACAAATTCTCAGAAAATCGCAGAGGAAGGAACACTTCCAAACTCATTCTATGAGGCCACCATTACCCTGATACCAAAACCGGATAAAGACTAAAAAAGAAAATTACAGGTCAATATCATGAACATAGATGAAAAAATCCTCAGCAAAATTCTAGCAAACAGATTGCAACAGCACATTTAAAAGATCATACACCATGATCAATCTGAGTTTATTTAATGGATGCGAGGATTCTTCAATATACACAATCAATGCGATACACCATATCAACAAGTTAAAAGATGAAAATCATATGATAATCTCAATAGATTCAGACAAAGCTTTAGATAAAATTCAGCACACATTTATGATAAAAACTCTTCAGAAAATAGGCATAGAAGAAACCTTTTCATTGCTCAGTCATGTCTGACTGCAGCTTCATGGACTATTACCCGCCAGGCTCCTCTGTCCATGGAATTCTCCTGGCAAGAATACTGGAATGAATAGCCATTCCCTTCTTCAGGGTATCTTCTCAACCCAGGGATTGAACCAAAGTCTCCCACATTGCAGGCAGATTCTTTACCTCTGAGCCTTCAGCGACGCCCCATAGAGGAAACATACCTCAACATAACAAAGGCCATATATGATAAATCCACAATAAACATTATTCTCAGTGGTGAAACTGAAAGCATTTCCTCTAAGATCAGGAACAAGACAATGGTGTCCATTCTCCCTCTTATTATTCGTCACAATTTTGGAACTCCTAGCCATGACAATCAGAGAAGAAAAAGGAATCAAAGGAATCCAGACTGGAAAAGATGAAAAAAAACTCTTGCTGTTTACAGATGACAGTGTACTGTGCATAGAGAACACTAAAGTTACTATCAGAAAATCACTAGAGCTAATCAGTGAATTTAGTAAATTTGCAGGATACATAAACAATACACAGAAATCCCTGGCAATCCTGTATACTAAAAATAAAAAAAATCAGAGAAATTAAGGAATCAATACCATTCACCACTGCAACAGAAATAACAAAATACCTCAGAATAAACCTACCTAAGGAGACAAAAAAACTGTATACAGGAAACTAAGAGACTCTCATGAAAGAAATCAAAGAGGACATACATAACTGCAGAGATATACCACGTTCCTGGACTGGAAGTGTCAAAACTGTGAAAATGATTAAACTATCCAAAGCAATCTACAGATTCAATGCAAGCCACATAACATTTCCAATGGCATTTTTCATAGAACTATAATAAAAAAATTCACAATTCATATGGAAACACAATGACTCCTAATAGCCAAAACAATATTGAGAAAGAATAATGAAGCTGAGGGAATCAACCTTCCTGACTTCAGACTGTATTACAAAGCTACAGTCATCAAGACAATATAATACTGGCACAAAAGCAGAAATATAAATCAATGGTACAAAATAGGAAGGCCAGAGATAAACCCATGCACCTATGGGCACCTTATCTTTGACAAAGGAGGCAAGAATATACAATGGAGAAAAGATAGATTCTTCAATAAGTGGTGCTAGGAAAACGGGACAGCTATGTGTAAAACAATGAAAGTAAAACACTTCCCAACACCATACACAAAGATAAGCTAATAAAGGATTAAAAACCTAAATGTAAAATCAGAAACTATAAAACTCTTAGAGGGAAACATAGGCAGAACACTCTCTGCATAAATCACAGCAAGATCTTCTGTGACCCACCTCCTCAAGTAATGGAGATAAAAACAAAAATAAACAAATGGGATCTAGTTAAACTTAAAAGCCTTTACACAGCAAAGGAAGCCATAAACAAAATGAAAAGACATCCCTCAGAGTGGGAGGAAATAATTGCTAATGAAGCAACTGACAAAGGATTAATTTTCAAAATACACAATCAGCACAGGCAACTCAATATCAGAAAAACAAACATTTCAATGAAAAATGGGCAGAAGACCAAAACAGACATTTCACCAAAGACTACATACATATGGCTAATAAACACATGAAAAAAAGGCTCAAAATTCCTTATTATCAGAGAAATGCCAATCAAAAGTAAAATGAAGTATCACCTCACACTGGTCAGAATGCTCATCATTAAAAATCTACAAATAATAAATGCTGGAGAGGTGTGAAGGAAAGTGAACCCTCTTGCACTGTTGGTGGGAATGTAAATTGATACAACCATGATGGAGAAGTGTATGGCTTCTGCTGGTGCTGCTGCTGCTGCTGCTGCTGCTAAGTCGCTTCAGTTGTGTCCGACTCTGTGCAACCCCATAGACGGCAGCCCACCAGTCTCCCCCGTCCCTGGGATTCTCCAGGCAAGAACACTGGAGTGGGTTGCCATTTCCTTCTCCAATGCATGAAAGTGAAAAGTGAAGAGGAAGTCACTCAGTCGTGTCTGACCCTTAGCGGCCCTGTGGACTGCAGCCTACCAGGCTCCTCCGTCCATGGGATTTTCCAGGCAAGAGTACTGGAGTGGGTTGCCATTGCCTTCTCCAAGAAAAGTATGGATATTTCTTTAAAAAACTGGGAAAAAAATTACCATATGACCCAGCAATCCTACTACTGGGCATTTACTCTGAATAAGATACAATTCTAAAAAACACTTGTACCCCAGTGTTCATTGCATCACCGTTTACTGTAGCCCAGGACATGGAAGCAACCTAGATGTCAATCAATAGATGATTGGATACAAAGTTGTGATACATATACACAATGGAATAGTACTAATCCATCAGTTCAGTTCATTCAATACCCTGGGGAATTAGATGTCTACAACTTGGGGCCAATGTAGTTGAAAGCTTGAAACATATTCTTCCCTTCCTGTCTTACACTAATGGGATATGATTTTAGTTCAGTTCAGTTCAGTCGCTCAGGCATGTCTGATTCTTTGCGACCCCATGAATCGCAGCACGCCAGGTCTCCCTGTCCACCACCAACTCCCAGAGTTCACCCAAACTCATGTCCATTGAGTCAGTGATGCCATTCAGCCATCTCGTCCTCGGTCGTCCCCTTCTCCTCCTGCCCCCAATCCCTCCCAGAATCAGAGTCTTTTCCAATGGGTCAACTCTTCGCATGAGGTGGCCAAAGTACTGGAGCTTCAGTTTTAGCATCATTCCTTCCAAAGAAATTCCAGGGCTGATCTCCTTCAGAATGGACTGGTTGGATCTCCTTGCAGTTCAAGGGACTCTCAAGAGTCTTCTCCAACACCACAGTTCAAAAGCATCAATTCTTTGGCGCTCAGCCTTCTTCACAGTCCAACTCTCACATCCATACATGCCCACTGGAAAAACCATAGCCTTGACTAGACAGATCTTTTTTGGCAAAGTAATGTCTCTGCTTTTGAATATGCTATCTAGGTTGGTCATAACTTTTCTTCCAAGGAGTAAGCGTCTTTTAATTTCCTGGCTGCAATCACCATCTGCAGTGATTTTGGAGCTCCAAAATATAAAGTCTGACAGTTTGCACTGTTTCCCCATCTATTTCCCATGAAATGATGGGACCAGATGCCATGATCTTAGTTTTCTGAATGTTGAGCTTTAAGCCAACTTTTTCACTCTCCTCCTTCACTTTCATAAGAAGCTCTTTAATTCCTCTTCACTTTCTGCCATAAGGGTGGTGTCATCTGCATATCTGAGGTTATTGATATTTCTCCAGCAATCTTGATTCCAGCTTGTGCTTCTTCCAGCCCAGTGTTTCTCATGATGTACTCTGCATATAAGTTAAATAAGCCATAGGAAAGAAAATAATTTAAGTTCTAGTGAGATGGATCATTCTAGAGTCTGTTATACAAAATGAAGTAAGTCAAAAGAGAAAAATATCATATATTAATACATATATATGGAATCTAGAAAAATGCTACATGATAAACCTATTTGAAGGGCAGCAACAGGGCTTCCTCAACGGTTCGCCAGGTAAAGAACCTGCCTGCAATGCAGAAATTGGAGGAGTTGCGAACTTGATCCTTGGGTCAGGAAGATTCCCTGGAGAAGGAAATGGCACCCCACTCTGGTATTCTTGCCTGAAAAATTTCATGGAGAGAGTAGCCTGGTGGGCTATGGTCCTAAGGATCACAAAGAGTCAGACATGACTGAGTAACTGAGCACAGCACAGCAATAGAGATGCAGACACAGGGACAGACTTGTGGACACATCAGGAGAAGGAGAAGGTGAGATGAACTGAGACAGTAGCATTGAAGCATATACATTACCATGCATATAATAGACAGCCAGAGGGAATTTTCTGTGAGATGCATCACACATTTACATATACTACTCTGTAAAGGGATACAAATATTTTAGAACACGAGGCATTATCTTCTCATTTGAAATATACATAACATGTAATCAAGCAATTCAAACCCTGAATATATTTTTGATATATACAAGTGGCTATGTCCTTGTCGATCACTGGTACAAATGCTCCAAAGTCAACAACAGTACAATGAATAACAAGGCCATATATTTATACTAAGGAATACTACACTGCAGTGAAACAATGAAATAAACTAGAACTACACACAGTAAGGGTGAACTTTATATAATGCTGAATGAATTATATATAACACTAAAGAAAATGTAGATTAATTTCATGTATATGAATTCAAAACAGGCAAAACTAAACAATGTTAGTGTTTCCTAGGTAGGTGTAGAATAAAACACGAAGACGATTGAGTAAAAGTCAGGTTATCTGAATATATATTCCTGTGCTATGTATGTGTGTGTGCATATATATATATGTTTAATATGTAAATATACATGCATATATACATACTTAATCTATCGTCCATTTAAAATATTTATGTCAGGGGGGAAATAGAATTTGGAGTTAGTCGGGGCTAAGGGAGAATTCTGGAGTATTAATAATATGGTAGATTTTGACCTAGGTGACTTTGCAGCAAGACTGTGTATCATACAATTGTCAAAAACTCTTTAAAGTTTATATAACTAAAGATAAGGTAAGATAACATAAATTTTTACATAAAAAGAAATTTGATAAAGTTCTTATTTTAAATATCTAAGTTATTTTACATAAATTATTTCTAGTCAATCTATTTATTCACTTTTAATTGGAAGATAATGGCTTTACAATATGTGTTGATTTCTGTCATACATCAACATGAATCAGCCATAAATATACATATGTCCCCTCCCTCTCGAGCCTCCCTCACACCTCACACCCCATCCCATCCCTCTAGGTTGTCACACAGCACCAGGTTGAGCTCCCTGCATCTCACAGCAAATTTACACTTGCTTTTAGAGCCTTAACAACTGCTTTGTTTTACTTCTTCCTCCCAAAATGAAAAGAACTTGAGGATATCAAACTATGGAACCAAGTGTAAGAAAGAGTGGGAAGAGAACATAGCACAACTTTCTTTGCTATAAAATGTTGGTTTAAACAGTTCGTTTACCCTCATAGGTAATTTTTTGGGTACTGTATGTATTGAGTATGTATGTTTTAAAGTATTCACCTAAGTAAAATGTAAAGTCTAGAACTAAAGCTAAGGATATTACCCAAAGTCATGAATGACTTGAGTAAGGACTTAAGACTAATTAAAATAATTCACAGAACATGTACCCAGTGACACATTTATGTCACAGCTCAAGTATAGAGGCTTTGATACCAGATCTGGTTTAAATCATGGAAAAGGTGATCCCTTGTAGCTTATGCTTTGTTTCTTGGTAGGAGAATTTACTTGCCTAGAATTTTGTTGAAATTTGTTTCTTCTGAAAAAGGAATTCCCTTTTCTCATGGTTCTTGAAAATTCAAGGTCATTTAGAACACTGGAGCCATTCTCTTTCTGTAGGCATACCCTTTCCAACCTCATGGTCACTATGAGAGTGAAATACTTCTGCTTTAAGTTTACTTTATTGCTTAATCATCCACAAAGTATTTATAGTAAGCCATTGATTGGAGCTGCAAATCCATGCCAACTATCTGGGGAACCCCTTTCTGTGAAAATCTCTGCCTGTTGCTCCTTTGGAATAAACAAATAATTAACACCCTCAGCCACAACTGACCGGACCAGAAGTTGACTCTGGAATGAAGAAGACACACACAATTCATAAACTGTTTTCTGATTTACAACATACAGACTTGCTGCACAGATGATGCAGATCAATCAATTCAAATCTAAAAAACTAAGCATCTCTGTTTTCTGAGATAGAAACCACCCCTAAAGGTCATAATATGAAAGGGAGATTTAGGACATGTTGTATGGGGGCACAATAAGCTTCAAGGGGATGTCAGTCAAGAGAAAAAGCATGCAGAAAGAAGTGGCGATAGAGGAGGCCATATGGCTCTGAGATGCAAAGAAAATGACTTAGGCTCCTAGTCTTCCAAAACTTCATACCTATGAAATGAAGGATTATTCGTCCACTCTTTAAAAATCTATATAATCCTTGATATCTTAATATTTATTCACCCCATCTAATTTTATTTTAGTTAATTTGAATAGATTATGGTTGTAAACTAACGAAAGATTTGAGTAGAAAAGCAAAAGTTCACTTATAGATTCCCCTTTTTAAGAGCTTTTCTTCAATTTTATTTTGTTGTAAACATGTTTTCACTATGGAAACAATGTAGAGACTCCTCAAAAAATTAAAAAATAGAGCTACCATATGACCCATCAATTCTACTCCTGGATATTTTTCTGAAGAATGCAAAAGCACTAATTTAAAGAGATATATGCATCTGTATGTTCACTGCAGTATTATTTACAATAAGCAAGATATGGATAAATAAGATGTGATACATCTACGTATATTAGCATATGTAGCATATATTAGCATATACATTACATATGAGTGTAATATTCTATGCATAATAGATGATTACTCAGACATAATAAATAATGAAATCTTGCCATTTCCAATGAAGTGGGTAGACCTGCAGGATATTTAACTAAGTGAAATAAGTCACACATAAAAATAAAAATATGCTATGATTTCACTTACATGTGGAATCTAGGAAACAAAGAAATGAACAAACTTTTAAGAAGACAGAAACAGGGTTATAGATAGAGAAAACAAGCAGGTGGCTGCTCAAAGGGAGGGATTATGGGAGGAGAAAAGAAATAGGTGAGGGAGACAAAGAGGTACGTACTTACATTTGCAAAATAAATGAGTCAGGGATATTAAATGTACAATGTAGGGAATACAGTCAATAGTAATATAATATCATCATATGGTGATATATTATGACTAAACTTATTGTAGCGAACATTATGAAATGTATAGAGATATCGAGCCACGATGTTGTGTAACAGAAACTAACTTAGTGTTTTAGGTCAATTATACTTCAAACACATACACACACACAGAAAAATTCAGAAAAAGAGATCAGATTTGCTCTTACCAAAGACGAAGGATAAGAGTAGGGGAAATTGGATGAAGGTGGTCAAAGGTGCAAACTTTCAGTTAATAAGATAAAAAATATTTAATAGATAAAATGCACAACATGATAAATATCATTAACACTGCTGTATGTTACATATGAAAGTTATTGCAGGAGTAAATCCTAAGAGTTTCATAAGGAAAACATTTTTATTTTTCTTTTGTATTCTTTTGTAACTGTATGAGATGATGGATACGAACTAAGCTTATTATGATAATCATTTCATCATGTGTGTAAATCAGATCATTATATTGTTCACCTCAAACTTATATAGGACTATATATGAATTATATCTCAGGAAAAAACTAAAGGAAAATAAACCTACCATTAAAAATGGCAAGAATATCAAGTGATTTTAGAATTAAGATAAGCTAACCTTAAACAGGGAATAATTCCAATGCCATTTAAAATGGTTTGTGCATGCATGCATGCTAAGTTGCTTCAGTCATGTTCAACTCTGTGCAACACTATAGACTGTAGCCCACTAGGCTTCTCTGTCCATGGGATTCTCCAGGTGAGACTGCAGGAGTGGGTTTCTGTGTCCTTGTCCAGGGGATCTTCCCTACCCAGGGACAGAACCTGTGTCTCTTAGGTCTCTCAGCATTGGCAGATGGATTCTTTACCACTTGTACCACCTGGGAAACCCAGGCTAGTCCATAGCAATACAATTATGACAACTTACAGTACATTCTGTGATGTTAACATAACCTAAATAGCATTATCTGATATAGCAGGAAACAATATGGACAATATATAATAAATATAAGAATAGTGTGAGTACACTTTAGAATATCATATTTTATAGCCTTCAGAGCTTCTCTATCATGAACAAAAATACATTGAATGGAGCATACTAATTTGAAAAAGTATATTGTCAGTCAGCTGCGATGTCTTCATAGAGTGCCACAGATTTAGCACTCTAACATAAATTCAAAAGTAGCTCTATTTTCCAGAGCTACAAAATAAATACACATCAGTTTCTTCTGCACAGAGGAATCATTTTTGGACTTCTGCACAAAAAGTAAGACCTCTTCTCTTACTATTTTTTTCCAGTTGATTAAAACTCTTAACATCTGATGTAATTGAAAACCCAGGGACTTAGGATTAAATGAAAATTTTATGTGAAAAATGTGCATAAATTTTATTATACAAGAAAAGTGACTGCTAAACTTAGTAAAGAATAAGACTCAGACAAAAATCAGCAAATGATACAAAACTAAAGTGACATAATTTTAAGCAGCAGAAGGTCAAGGACAGAAGTAGGTCCCTTCATCAATTTTTCCTGCTGCGTGTAACACAGAGTCAGCCTTGACACTAGAACCACCCTGCTTGTTATTCATTTGTGGTAATTGTTTTACAGATGATTATGCATTAGATAACTGTTTAGTCAATTGTATATGGCTTGTTCCTTATCAGTAATTTTTAAATTGGGAATGTAAAGAGCTTTATAATCTTACTCAGAGATTTTCCTGTGTCTCATAAACTCTAATGTTGGTTAAGTATTTTCAAAGCATAGGTTTAATGAAGCAGCTGGTTTCTATGTCCACTCATTTAAAGTGTTGTATCAGATATTGTTTTGATTTCTCTTAAGATTTTGTTTTTTATACTAACATTTTATTTTGACACTCATATGTGCATTTTATTTTATTTAATGTGTTTAATTGATATTATTGCTGAAAACTCCAGGATTTTGTTGTTGTTGTTTTGATGCATTTTAATGTTTACAACAGTTAGGAGAAATCACTTTTATTATTCAACATTCAGTGTTCTTGTTTGTGGTTTATTGGATTTTGTATTGAAATATATTTAAATAATGAAATTAATATTTATTGTATTCCATATCCTATATCATTTGAATAATATACATTGCTTTAAAGTTGTGAAATTAAGGTGAAAATGATACCTTTAAAGCTGTTTAAATGACTAAAGTAAGATCAGCATCTACCTTGTGATAAATTGGATAGTTTCACAAGTAAATATAGTTTAAATAACTTTCTTAATCTTGATTTTTCCAGAGACATTAAATATTAAGACTCTAAAGCTAGTGAAAGCACTAGGGTCACATTGATTATGTCTAATGAGTCTTTTAAATTAATGAATCACCTGCTTGTGCAGAAGCTACTGTAGGTATCTAAGTGGGCAAAAATGAGTGGTTTTAAGTTTATTTATAGCTCCTGGAATTAATGGTAAGAACAATAATGGTAACAGAATTTTCCACCAAATGATTTAACAATTATGATCAAACATTTAAATTATGAATATTTTTATATGACCAAGTTGCTACATTATGCAGTATTTGGTACTCAAGTTAAGAGCTATTTCACTAGGAACAACCATGAAAATGTTGCTGTTTCCTACGTGTCTCTCTTTTCGTAATATATAAAATGTCAGCATGCTGACATTTAAATATGAGATAATGCAGTTGACTCAAAAGTGAGCACAATAGATCCATTCATAGGTTCTTACCTAGTAATAATAACAAATTCAACATCAACGAGAAAAATAGTACTTAGTACAACTGTCAGTACTTCTGAATGCAACTATGAGTACGTCTCTCAGTCATTGAGTCGCTACTCAGTGCAAGTCACTGTTCAAAGCAATAGTGGTAATCTAGACAAGAAAGGTAGGGAGAATTATAATTTAAAAATCCATGGACCAGATAATTTTCAGATAAGTCATTGGTGCTATACAAATTCCATTTAGATGGCTATAAACAGTTTTCAGATTATCTTCACTTATTTAAAACTTATTGATATTCACATTATGAATATTGTAACCAATAATATAAATTTATACCTGGGAGTACAGGGTTCAAAGATGATAGAAAATTGATCATAGTCATGGGGGTAGGTGGAATGAGAGTGAGGGGAGAGAAAGAGAGCAGGGAGGGGAAGAAGGAGAAGGAGGAGGTGATGAGGAGATAGCAGAGATAGAAGCACAACGTTTAACTTAAGTCTGGAATGGAAAACTACATACAAAATTAAACTTGCTATCTTAAAGTCGTTATGCTAACACTCCAAATAAGTGGAGTATAAGCATTTATAACAGAAAAATGTTTTAATATCATCTATATTCTTTCAGTAACTTACTTTTCTGTGTTTTGTACTTCATACCCTAAATACAGAGATCTTTCTCTCTTTTTCATCTTTTAGCTAGATACTTTTTAAAACTCCACTAAAAATATATTGGTATCTTTATTTTTTACATGCTTTCTTGGTGATTTATTTCAAGAGTCTGACTTTGTTCCAGGAAGCATTATAGTTTGCTATTTTCTTACTCTCAGCATATGAGTTTTAGGATCCATGAGCAATCTACCGTAATTAATAACCCAAATTTATTCAAATATGTTCTTGAGTTAAAATACATCTAAACATCTGTCAAGTAAACATTGATTTTTATGATGAAAAGGTCAATTATTTTTCTATCAAATGCCAGTAAATATTCATTTATTTTATACACCTAAATTATTGAGAACATTTATAATCCTTCATTAAGACATGTGTCTGTGTGATGTCTTCCAACATGTTGGGAGTACTATGAAGAAGAGTAAGATTGTCAGGATTGTAAATGTTAAATGGAAAAGGCTCATTCTATAGAATTGTTTCCTGAAATTTCTAAACATTACTTTAAAAAATAAAACACTGTGGTAAGCTAGAAATGATGACCTTATATGTGAGACAGCAAAAGAGACACAGATGTAAAGAACAGTCTTTTGGACTCTGTGGGAGAAGGCAAAGGTGGGATTATTTGAGAGGGTAGCATCGAAACCTGTATATTATCATATGCGAAGCGGATTGCCAGTCCAGGTTTGATGCATGAAACAGGGTGCTCAGAGCTGGTGCACTGGGATGACCCTGGGGGATGGGATGGGGAGGGAAGTGGGGGTGGGGGTTCTGGATGGGAAACGCATGTGCACCCGTGGCTAATTCATGTCGATGTTTGGCAAAAAAACACTACAATATTGTAAAGTAATTAGCCTCCAATTAAATTAATTAATTAATATAAACAAAAACAAAAAAAACCATTGTGGTTATTATAGCACTATCTTCTAACTATCTATATATATTTTTCCACACACACGCAAGCTGTATAAATCTATATCTGTACTAGTATATATGCTATAAGCTACAAAATGAATATATACATATTTATCATATATATTTATATATAGTTTCCCTTTGACTGTCAAAAATTCTTATAAATTCTCTGTTATCATATTTGAGCCCTGACTTGTTATATAGGTGTTAAATGTGTCTATGTAGCTTCAGAGATGCTATAATAATTCAAGGTGTGATACATCCATCTCAAAGTCTGAAGATCAGAGCGTCAAGCATTCTTGTATAGTGAAAAGACTTAGAAGCCAGATTGTTCAGGCTTGAAAACATATATCTGTGTCATTTGTGACATTATATATTCTTCATATTATATTTAATTATTTTGGCCTTATTGGTCTATCTGAAAAATTAGAATGTGATCCAAAAAGGGTACCATGACAATTGACCAGGAAAAGAAAAGATTTTCAACAAATTTTGAAAGGACAGCTAGATATAAACATGTAAACGAATTAAGTTGGACCCCCACCTCACATTATATATAGAAAACAATTAAAAGTGTTCATATATTTAAACGTTATAACTAAAACCATAAAACTCTTAAAAGAAAGATAGGGGTAAATCTTTGCCATGGATTAGACAATGATTTCTTATATATGACAGCACAAGCAGCAGAAGAAGAAATAAGCTGAACTTCATTAAAATAAAAACTTGGGCTCCAATGGATACCATCAATAAAGGAAAACTCTCACCCACAAATAGGAAGGAAATTTTTGCAGATCACATATATGATAAGCGAACTTGTATCCAGAATATATAAGAAACAATTTTAATTCAAAAGTAAAAAGCAACCCAATTTAAATAATGGCCAAAAAAGTTGAATAGAATTCCTCCCAAAGAAAGCATATAAATGGCCAGTATGCATATGAAAAGATGTTCATTTTTAAAATGTAACTTAAATGACAATGAGATACAGATTCACACTGACTAGGGCGGTTACAATAAAAAAGACAATATAATAAGTATTTCCACTAGTGAAAAATCTGAAGACAATAAATGGGGGACAGGGTGGAGAAAAAGGAACCTTCTGACACTGTTGGTGGGAGTGTAAATTGAGACAGCCACTATGGAGAACAATATAGAGATTCTTTAAAAATAAAAAACCAAAAATAATGTTACCATATGATCCAGCAATCCCACTCCTGGCTATGTAGTACCCAGCAGACGCCATGATTTGAAAAGAAAAATGCACCCTTATATTCATTGCAGCAGTGTTTACAATAGCCAGGACATGGAAGCAACCAAAATGCCCATCAGCTGAGAAATGGATGAAGACATGGTACATATAAACAATGGAATATTACTCAGCCATAAAAATATGAAATAATGCCATTTGCAACAAAATGGATGGGCCTAGAGGTTGACATATAAGGTGAAGTAAGTCAGACAAATATGAAAGTGAAAGTTGCTCAGTCGTGTCCAACTCTTTGTGACCCCCATGGACTATACAGTCCATGGAATTCTCCAGGCCAGGATACTGGAGTGGATAGCCTTTCCATTCTCCAGGGGATCTTCCCTACCCAGGGATCGAACTCATGTCTCCCGCATTACAGGCAGATTTTTAATCAGCTGAACCACAAGGGAAGACCCCAGACAAATATATGATATCACTTATATGTAGAATCTAACATTTTATAAAAATTAACTTATTTACAAAAATGACTCAGAACAGAACTTATTTACAGAAACACACATAGAAAGTGATCTTATGGTCAACAAAAGGGAAGGAGGAGAAGAATAAATTCAGAGATTTGGATTCACATATAAGAGTGCCGGCTGCGACAGACTGTGCAGAAGTGCGCCGTCCAGAGGAGCTACCCCTCGTCCAAGGTCAGGGGCGGGGGCCAAGAAGAGCTACCCCACACCGAGGAGCGATGACTGCATGGGCACAGGGGGGCTCAGAGGAGCCACTCCATGTTCAAGGTCAGGAGGGGTGGTGGTGAGGAGATACCCCTCGTCCAAGGTAAGGAGCAGCAGCTGTGCTTTGCTGGAGCAGCTGTGAAGAGACACCCCACGCCCAAGGTAAGAAAAACCCAAGTAAGATGGTAGGTGTTGCGAGAGGGCAACAGAGGGCAGACACACTGAAACCATACTCACAGGAAACTAGCCAATCTAATAACATGGACTACAGCCTTGTCTAACTCAATGAAACTAAGCCATGCTGTATGGGGCCACCCAAGATGGGCGGGTCATGGTGGAGAGGTCTGACAGAATGTGGTAAACTGGAGAAGGGAATGGCAAACCACTTCAGTATTCTTGCCGTGAGAACCCTATGAACAGTATGGAAAGGAAAAATGATAGGATACTGAGAGAGGAACTCCCCAGGTCGGTAGGTGCCAAATATGCTACTGGAGATCAGTGGAGAAATAACTCCAGAAAGACTGAAGGGATGGAGCCAAAGAAAAAACAATACCCAGCTGTGGATGTGACTGGTGATAGAAGCAAGGTCTGGTGCTGTAAAGAGCAATATAGCATGGGAACCTGGAATGTTAGGTCCATGAATCAGGGCAAATTGGGAGTGGTTGAACAGGAGATGGCAAGAGTGAACATTGACATTCTAGGAATCAGCGAACTAAAATGGACTGGAATGGGTGAATTTAACTCAGATGACCATTATATCTACTACTGTGGTCAGGAATCCCTCAGGAGAAATGGAGTAGCCATCGTGGTCAGCAAAAGAATCCGAAATGCAGTCCTTGGATGCAATCTCAAAAATGACAGAATGATCTCTGTTCATTTTCAAGGCAAACCATCAATATCACAGTAATCCAAGTCTATGCCCCAACCAGTAACACTGAAGAAGCTGAAGATGAACAGTTCTATGAAGACCGACAAGACCTTTTAGAATGAACACCCCAAAAATGATGTCCTTTTCATTATAAGGGACTGGAATGCAAAAGTAGGATGTCAAGAAACACCTGGAGTAACAGGCAATTTTGGCCTTGGAATACAAAATGAAACAGGGCAAAGATTAATAGAGTTTTGCCCAGAGAACGCACTGGTCATAGGAAACACCCTCTTCCAACAACACAAGAGAAGACTCTAGACATGGACATGACCAGATGGTCAACACTGAAATCAGATTGATTATATTCTTTGCAGCCAAACATGGAGACGCTCTATACATTCAGCAAAAACAAGACCAGGAGCTGACTGTGGCTCAGATCATGAACTCCTTATTGCCAAATTCAGACTTAAATTTAAGAAAGTACAGAAAATCACTAGATCATTCAGGTATGACATAAATCAAATTCCTTATTATACAGTGGAAGTGAGAAATAGATTTAAGGATCTAGGATCTGATAGATAGAGCGCCTGATATACTATGGATGGAGGTTCGTGACATTGTGTAGAAGACAGGGATGAAGACCATCCCCATGGAAAAGAAATGCAAAAAAGCAAAATGGCTGTCTGGGGAGGCCTTACAAATAGCCCTGAAAAGAAGAGAAGTGAAAAGCAAAGGAGAAAAGGAAAGATATAAGCATCTGAAGGCAGACTTCCAAAGAATAGCAAGGAGAGATAAGAAAGCCTTCCTCAGGGATCAATGCAAAGAAATAGAGGAAAAGAACAGAATGGGAAAGACTAGAGATCTCTTCAAGAACATTAGAGATACCAAGGGAACATTTCATACAAAGATGGGCTCGATAAAGGATAGAAATGGCATGGACCTAACAGAAGCAGAAGATATTAAGAAGAGGTGGAAAAAATACACATAAGAACTATGACCAAGATAATCACAATGCTGTGATCACTCATCTAGAGCCAGACATCCTGGAATGTGAAGTCAAGTGGGTCTTAGAAAGCATCAAATAACGCTAGTGGAGGTGACAGAATTCCAGGTGAGCTATTTCAAATCTTGAAAGATGATGCTGTGAAAGTGCTGCACTCAATATGCCAGCAAATTTAGAAAACTCAGTAGTGGCCACAGGACTGGAAAAGTTCAGTTTTCATTCCAATCCCAAAGAAAAGCAATGCCAAAGAATGTCAAACAACCGCAGAATTGCACTAATCTCATACGCAGGTCGCTAAGAGTCGGACACGACTGAGTGACTGAGTGACTGAGTGACTTCAATTTAACTTTTCACTTTCACGCATTGGAGAAGGAAATGTCAACCCACTCCAGTATTCTTGCCTGGAGAATCCCAGGGACAGGGGAGCCTAGTGGGCTCCCATCTATGGGG
The DNA here is from genome assembly GCF_001704415.2 of Capra hircus. Lineage (NCBI taxonomy): Eukaryota > Metazoa > Chordata > Mammalia > Artiodactyla > Bovidae > Capra > Capra hircus. The sequence continues at coordinate 28,626,699 of NC_030813.1, forward strand.
TCGCACAGAGTCAGACACGACTGAAGCGACTTAGCAGCAGCAGCAGCAGCAGCAGCAGCGCACACTAGTAAAGTAATGCTCAAAATTCTCCAAGCCAGTCTTCAGCAGTACATGAACCATGAAATTCCAGATGTTCACGCTGGTTTTCGAAAAGGCAGAGGAACCAGAGATCAAATTGGCAACATCTGCTGGATTATTGAGAAAGCAAGAGAGTTCTAGAAAAACATCTATCTCTTCTTTATTGACTATGCCAAAGCCTTTGATGTGTGGATCACAATAAACTGTGGAAAATTCTGAAAGAGATGAGAATACCAGACCACTGACCTGCTTCTTGAGAAACCTATATGCAGGTCAGGAAGCAACAGTTAGAACTGGGCATGGAACAACAGATTAGTTCCAAATAGGAAATGGAGTATGTCAAGGCTGTATATTGTCACCCTGCTTATTTAACTTATATGCAGAGTACATCATGAGAAATGTGGGCTGGAAGAAACACAAGTTGGAATCAAGACTGCTGGGAGAAATATCAATCACCTCAGATATGCAGATGACACCACCCTTATGGCAGAAAGTGAAGAGGAACTAAAAAGCCTCTTGATGAAAGTGAAAGAGGACAGTGAAAAAGTTGGCTTGAAGCTCAGCATTCAGAAAACGAAGATCATGGCATCTGGTCCCATCACTTCATGGGAAATAGATGGGGAAACAGGGGAAACAGTGTCAGACTTTATTACTTGGGGCTCCAAAATCACTGCAGATGGTGATAGCAGCCATGAAATTAAAAGACGCTTACTCCTTGGAAGAAAAGTTATGACCAACCTAGACAGCATATTCAAAAGCAGAGACATTACTTTGTCAACAAAGGTTCGTCTAGTCAAGGCTATGGTTTTTCCAGTAGTCATGTATGGATGTAAGAGTTGGACTGTGAAGAAAGCTGAGCACTGAAGAATTGATGCTTTGGAACTGTGGTGTTGGAGAAGACTCTTGAGAGTCCCTTGGACTGCAAGGAGATCCAGCCAGTCCATTCTGAAGGAGAACAGTCCTGGGTGTTCTTTGGAAGGAATGATGCTAAAGCTGAAACTCCAGTACTTTGGCCACCTCATGGGAAGAGTTGACTCATTGGAAAAGACTCTGATACTGGGAGGGATTGGGGGCAGGAGGAGAAGGGGACGACAGAGGATGAGATGGCTGGATGGCATCACTGACTCAATGGACATGAGTCTGAGTGAACTCCGGGAGTTGGTGATGGACAGGGAGTCCTGGTGTGCTACAATTCATGGGATCACAAAGAGTCGGACATGACTGTGTGACTGAATTGAACTGAACTGAACTGAACTACTATATATAAAATATTAAATATTAAAAATGTGGAAGCAGTGACAGACATTATTTTCCTGAGCTCCAAAATCACTGTGGAGAATGACTGTAACCATGAGATTAAAATATGCTTGCTCTTTAGGAAAACTTTGACAAACCTATACAGTATATTAAAAGGCAAAGACATCACTTTGCCAACAAAGGTCAGTATAGTCAAAGGTCTTGTTTTTCCAGTAGTCATGTATGAATGTGAGAATTGGACCATAAAGAAGGCTGAATGCCAAAGAATTCTTGATATTCCCTTGGACTGCAAGATCAAACCAGCCTATCCTAAAGGAAATCAACCCTGAATATTTATTGGAAGAATAAATGCTGAAATTGAAGCTCCAATACTTGGCCATCTATGTTAAGACTCTACTCGTTGGAAAAGCCCCTGATGCTGGGAAAGACTGAAGGCACAAGAATAAGGGAGTGGCAAAGGATGAGATGGTTAGATGGCATCACTCAGTCAGTGGACATTAGTATGAGCAAACTCCAAGAGATAGTTGAGGACAGAGGAGCCTGGCATTCTGCAACCCATGGGGTCTCAAAGATTCAAGCACAACTTGGCAACTGAACAGCAGCAATATGTAAAAAAGATAACTAACAAGAACCTACCACAGAGAACTCTACCTAATACCCTTTAATGACTTTTATGGGAAAAGAAAATCTGAAGAAAAGGGTGGATATATGATACCGAATTCACTTTGCTGTACAGCAGAAACTAACACAACATTGTAAACTAACACAACATTGTAAATCAACTAAACTCCATTTAAAAAAAGAAAGAATAATTGTCGCCAAGGTTATGAAGAAATTTGAACTATCATACCCTATTGATGGGAATGTAAATGGTGCTGAGAATATGGAAAATTGTTTGTCCCCTCCTTCAAAAGTTAAACATATAGTTACCAGCAATTCTATTCTTAGGTATATGCCAAGAAGATTTTCAAATGTTCATGTAAGAACTTAAGCACATAGGTTCACATCAACATCAGTGATAAGTAAAAAGTGGAAACAGTCCAAATGTCTATCACTGATGAATGTATAAAAAACTGTGATCTGTCCATAGAACTGAGTATTATTCAACCATAAAAAAGAATAGAGTATTGTCACAAACTTCAGCACAGATGAACCTTAAGAACATGCTAAGTGAAAGAACCCAGGAAAAAAATAATCCATTTATATTAGGTGTTCAGAATAGGCACACCCTTAGAGACAAAAAGTAGATTGAGGATCACCAGGGGATAGGCTGTGGAAGAGTGGAAAGTGACTGCGAATGGGTTTGGAGTGCCTTTTAGGGATGATGATAATATTTTAAAATTAGGTAGTGGTGATTGTTGCACTGTTATATCAATCTACTAAAACTGTTGAATTGCACACTCTGAAAAAATGAATTTTATGTTATATAAATTATATCTCAAATAAAACCTGTTATAAAAAAACTGGAACATGAAACTTAATCCAGGGGATGTTTTCTAAACATTAAACAACTTAAGTATGTAAAACACCTTCCATGCTTGGCAGCCAGATTATATTCAGTATATAGTTGCTATTATTATATCATTATGTTAATCATATTTGAGGGCTCCAAAAGTCTTGACACTAACAAATGCATCTGCCTTTTGGCACATGAAGTCCATTGAATTCTCCAAGCATGAATACTGGGAGTGGGTTGCCATTCCCTTCTCAAGGGGATCTTCCTGACCCAGGGATTGAACCTGGGTCTCCTGCATTACAGGCATATTCTTTATGATCTGAGTCACCAGAGAAGCCTGCCTTTTGGAAAAAAGGACTTATTAACTGAACAGAAAGGATTGTGTCAGCTTTTATTTTCTTTGCATTTTCTTTACTTATGGCTTGCATAAAAGAAAATTAAGCAGATGCCTATTTGTATTCTGCACCATATTATGTAGTTTTGTTCTCACCAATCATTCTAATTTTAGAGAATCATAAAAGCATAGTAACTAAAACTTCAAAAATAACTTCTTCAGATAATATTATATAAATTATTGTTCAGATTCCATTTAAAATTTAATCATTTGTGGTAATTTTTTCTTTGCAATCAAGTAAAAATAATAAAATGTGACATGTGCTTGTACATTATACAAAACATGTATGTAATTGATTTGGGTAAGAAATCATTAGCAACTAGAATTAAAGTCTTTATTTTAAGGCTTTTGAAGTAAAAGTTCTATTCTCTTCTATATTTCTAACTTACTTAAAATTTCTATAGAGCCAAGGTGACTTTAAATTGAATGTTCATTCAAATCTCTGTTACTGAGTATACTTTCCCCAAATGTGCTCATGCTAAGAACATGAATAGACATTGTTCCTCCTGGATTTTCTATTCTTCTTTTGTGTATCAAAATCTCATTGAAAGGAAAATTAATGTATCACAGTGGTAGATATTAGTTTGCTTGACCTTTAACTCAAGTTTTCGTGGGCACATGGTAGGATTTTATGTCTCTATGTGGAATTTTAAAATGTCCTCACTGTTGGCTTTTACAAATGAAATATGACTACGAAGAGCATTTATAACTTCCAGGCAAAAGTCATTAAGAGACAATGTATAGTATGTCTCCTTCCTTCTGCCATGGTGACTAGACATTCCACAGAGAGAAAGCTCCATTTACCTGGGCCACCTTGTGAGAAAAACTTGAGACAGACTTATAACCAGAATGAGAAGTACACGTACATATTTGTTTGTTTTAAGCCATTGAGGTCATTGTTTATTACCACAAGATTGCCTGATTACCACTATGACTTGGGGTTTTTTGAAAAGTCTAAGATATTAGTATTCTGTATATGTGTGTGTGTGTGTGTGTGTGTGTGTGTGTGTGTTTGCTGTGTTCAGTTGCTAAACCATATCCAACTCTGTGACCTACTTAACATTTAGACATTAGGTCGAATGAAACATTCAACAACAACATATGCACTCTCATATTATGCATTATTCAGAAAGATATTTTTAAGTTAAAACTTTACCTTGAAGAAGCATATTGATCAGCTTTATGGTGTGAAATGGAGAAGGCAATGGCACCCCACTCCAGTACTCTTGCCTGGAAAATCCCATGGACGGAGGAGCCTGGTGGGCTGCAGTCCATGGGGTCGCTAAGAGTCAGACACGACTGAGTGACTTCACTTTCACTTTTCACTTTCATGCATTGGAGAAGGAAATGGCAACCCATTCCAGTGTTCTTGTCTGAAAAATCCCAGGGATGGGAGAGCCTGGTGGGCTGCCATCCATGGGGTTGCACAGAGTCGGACAAGACTTAATCGACTTAGCAGCATGGTGTGAAATGATAGTTTATGTACAATGTTTCTATCATGGAAAGTGTTACCCGATGTTGAAACATATGTTCATTACTTGTAATACAGATTTCTTCACATATTTGTTTCATGACATCTAAATGTAATTTACAAGACTTGGTGGGTGGGGGATGATAATCTATTTCAAAATAAGTAAATTCATTATCAGTACATGCTATTTTTATCTAATGATGAAGCAAATGATATTAATGACTTTTCAATTTAGAAATAATGAGAATCTCTTGAGTATGATTTCTTTGCAGGAATCTTTTCTCTAGTTCTGGTACCTGTGTAGTTCAAGTGCTGATCATCTTCTGAAACTCTTAAAAGAGTTGCCATATCTTGATCTTCCCTTTATGTGTTTTCAGAGCAACTTTTATCAAATGGAAACCTCCCTCCTAAAGAATTTCACTGGCTTCCTTTTGCCCTCAACATGGCACCCAGTCTCTTTTTCACAATTTAGAAACTCTTGCTATTAAGACCCCAGTGGGAAATGTTCTGCCTGACCGTAGCCTTCTTCCTTCCTTCACTCCATAGTCAACCACACTGAGATAGTTACAGCTCACGTAAGAGGCCAAGATCATTTATTCTTCCAAACATTTGTTCACAATACTTCCTGTGTTAACAATATCACTTTTTAGGGAAAGCATGTCAATAAATATAACAGCATCACCCTGGGCACATTGTCATTTAATGCCACTTCAGTATAACTAAATGAACAGTTTCTTCACCTTGTGCCTTGTCTTTAGCTGTTTTCCTTAAAATTGGACTTGCGTTATTCCAGCCCTATCTCAAATTCAACATGAATCACTCTGACTACAAGATCAAGATTGATCCATGTTCCTCCATAACAAGTCAAAGCTGTTATCAACCCCTCCCCAATGTATGCTCCCTCACAGACCATCATTCTCGATGTACTCCCCAGCTCCAAACACATCTGAGCCTTTGGTAGCTTTTATTCATACACTCTTCCTTCTCTCATATCCATTTTTGCATATTATCAATTTGTCTTCATTATTTGTATAGTAGATTATATCTGTGGTTTTAAAAATTGTTTGGAAGCATATAAGATTAAATTAATATTAATTTGTTTCCTTCCGCTCATTATCCATTTACCAAGAGAATGCTGCTCTCTAGCATTAGTCTTCTGATGGCCATGACCAGTATAACATTTTAAATAGAATATTAAATTGGATAGATCCATTCCACTCTAGGGTTTAATGAAACTGAAACACTTCATTGTTTCCAGTGTTTCTTTCATGATATGTTTTCATCCATTATTTTTCAATTATCTATACTCATTTTGTTGAAAGAAAAGGGACATGTGATCTTATTGCAATAAGTGAAATAGTATATACATGGTGTTAAAAGTTAATCTCTTCTAGCCTCTATTCCCGCTCCTGTAGTGTAATCAATCTTAGCAGATTGCTATAATTCTTTGCCCATTTATCTCCAGCTATACAACCCTGTGAAGCATATGTGCACATCCATAAGAGTGGCAGAACTGTTAGTCACTCAACCAATACTCATTTCTCTCTGTTACCTACAAACAGAACCCATTTTTCTAAGGGAGGGGGTTGCCAGTGTGCCCTGTACAATGTTTGCTTCCTTTAGCATATTCAAAGGCAGAGACATTACTTCACCAACAAAGGTCCGTCTAGTCAAGGCTGTTTTTTCAAGTGGGAAAAACAATATGGATGTAAGAGTAGGACTGTGAAGAAAGCTGAGCACTGAAGAATTGATGCTTTTAAACTGTGGTGTTGGAGAAGATTCTTGAGCGTCCCTTGGACTGCAAAGAGATCCAACCAGTCCATTCTAAAGATCATTTGGAAGGAATGATGCTAAAGCTGAAACTCCAGTACTTTGGCCACCTCATGCGAAGTGCTGACTCATTGGAAAAGACTGATGCTGGGAGGGGTTGAGGGCAGGAGGAGAAGGGGATGACAGAGGATGAGATGGCTGGATGGCATCACCGACTCGATGGATGCGAGTTTGAGTGAACTCTGGGAGTTGGTGATGGACAGGGAGGCCTGATGTGCTGTGATTCATGGGGTCGAAAGAGTCGGACATGACTGAGCAACTGAACTGACTGAACTGAGCCTTACTTTCAGATAGGGGCACAGTGAGACACAGTTGGGCAATGAAAAGGATTTAGATGTCAACTAGGTGAGATTTTGTAAAAAAAAAAAAAAAAAAAAAATTAAAGGATGAGAAGCTCAGCTTTTCCCTTGTAAGGTTTTTTCAAACTTTTTCATTATCAGAGAGTTGTAATAACTTCTAGTCATTGGAGATGTCTTGGTAAAACTTTACTCAAGTGGATGGACCTTTCAAATACTGAGAAAGCATTTGGAAAATTGTTGATAGCTGCAAGACCAGGACAACAGTCATTCTGTCTTTTGTTACAAAGATTGATATCTGCTTATCACAGTAAAATAGAACATACCATGATTCCTTTGTTCATGTTCAGCTGTTTTTATCAACTGTATATTGTAGAAAACTGATTCCCAAATTATGAAATAGAATCATAGGTGATATTTATTTATGATTTCTTAGATTTGTTCAATTTTGTTTAATGAAGGAAATTATGTCTTTGTGAAATTCAAAAGCAGATGTTATCTTAGGGTGGAACATTTAATTTTGAGATCCTGTTTGATGATGAGTGCAATAGCTAAGTATGTGGTTTTTCTTTATTCCAATGACAACTTTAATATGTAAGTACAGAAATTAATGCTTAGTTGTATTTAATGATTATAACTTATTAGACTATCTATATTAATTTCTACCTGCCTTTAATTTATTATGTCTTTACCTAGGAGTAGGTTTATGTTTTCCATGTAGAGAAAAATGTAAATTTTTATCACTAAATTATTACATGCATTTTAGCATGAACGTTTACAATTCTGTGTTGATGTAACTTAAGATGTTTGTCTTGATACTAAAGAGAATATAATTCAGTCTAAATTACATATTTCAGCATAAAATAGTGTAATTTTTTCAGAGAGGTTCTTATATATGTAGTGGGGAAACATAGATGTGAGATTACAATAACCACAGAACTTGAGTCAAAGAAGGGAATATTTCTTCATATAATTTTTAAATTGTGGTTTCCTGTATTTTTAATTCAGAGCCAGCAAGTTTCAAATTAATATAGTCTTGAAATGAATTCAGAAACGTTTATTCTAAATTTAAATTTAAAACTTGTTTTTCTTCTCTTTCTTTTCTTGCTGCCATTTATTTCCCACATAGCTTTCTTTCCTATTTAATTTTTACTTCTTGACTTTTGACTTATACTTATTGACTAGTTTTTCTTGTAAACCATATCATTATCTTTCAAAGCTTCATCATTTTTTTTCAAATCTTCCTTTTTTTTTTTTTTTTTTAGTTGCATGGGTATAAGCTTTCAGAGTTCTTATTGGTCCAAGGACCATGTTTATCTTGCCTATTGCATCTCACAAATGCAATCAGAATGAGAGATAACTAATGACCCAAGCCAATCGAAAAACCCTTGGAGGCCACTATCTAATCATTCCAAAATGGGGATAGTCAAAAACTATCAGACCAAGAAAGTCACAAGGTGTCAATCAACACTATACTATATCAAGCAAATTACATACTGCTTGGCTTCTGAGCAAAAGTACCTTTATGAACTGACACCACTCAAATTTATTGGAATTTTTGGTAAAGAAAAACATTACAAAAAATGCTTTTTAAATTACAAAATACTGCATATCGTTTAGGTGAGTTATTATTAAGACTAGATTATGAGGAAAAAAATCAACAAATGACAGAAATTTAGAAAACTAGCCTACATGTACTGATCAGATTTCTCGTTCTGGTGGGACAATATAAGAAGAACAATAGGAGAATCAATTCAAGACTCAGAAATGGGGGGATATTTAACAGTTAACTTGATGTATCCCAGGGCAGTTAGATGCAGTCATACTGGAGACAGAATGCTAAGATGATCCTCACTGAATCACGCCTTTTAAAAATCTTTTCTCCTTCTAGTATGTGATACAAACCTGGGACTTGCTTCTTGCCAATAGAATATTACCAAAGTTGTGAGATAGTCTCTCCCATGAATAGTTTACATAAGACTCCGTCTAAGCAGTCTGGTATAAGAGCTTCTCCTATTGGCTTTGAAGAAGTGAGTGGCTGTGTTGTGGACAGCCTGTGAGCAGGCCACATAGCAAGGATCTAAGAACCTCTAGGAGCTGAGAGCCAGCGAGAAAGTGGGCTCTCAGTGGATATAATAGCAAGGAAATGAATTCTATCAACAACCATATGAGTTTGGAAAAGGATCTCAAGTTCCAGAAAAAAATAAGACAGCCAAGCCAACAGATTGTCAAAATGTGAGGTCCTGAGCAGAGGATCTGAACTCCTGACCTGAAAACTGATAATGAAGATATGTTGTTTCAAGTATCAAATTTTTGACAATGTGTTATACAGCATAGAAATTGATGCATGTAATGAAAAAGGTGTAATCTAGCTTATAGGAGTAAAAAGTACAACTCATATTTTAGAGACAGGGATAGCATTTTTATCCAGGAAAAATCATAGGATGAGAGGGCTTGGCACTGGTTTATAAAAATAAATAATATATAAAAATGAAACATGCACACAGATAAATACTAGGTTAACTTATCAAAAGAATAACAATTTTTTTAAATTGTTGATATGGTTGAATATTAAGGAATCAAAATGTAATTTAATTAATGCTGAAAAATAAATAGCATGCTTTTCTGTTAAAAGGCACACTATTTAATATAAAAACACTGGAAATAGAAAGCTAACAAAACCAAGTATGAATAGTCTATCAGAATTCTCTTATTAAACTTAGACTGTGTACTAGAAAGGCAAACTTTTTTTTTTTACTTTTTTTTTCAACTATGAAGTAAAAATCTACATGTTTGTTTGGACTCATTCTAGGATTTTGTGTGTGTGTCAGGGATGGAGAGTATTTGCTAATTTTCTTAACACCAAGGTAATGGACCTGGAGTAGGAAATGGCAACCTACTCCAGTATTCTTGCCTGGAGAATCCCATTGACAGAGGAGCCTAGTGGGCTACATACAGTCCATGGAGTTGCAAAGAGTCAGACACAACTGAGTAACTGAACACACAAGTTTACGGAAATTATTTCACTGGAAAGTATAATGAGCATGCTTGCTTGTAAACGTGCACTGTATTAATTTTTAAAATATTTGGTAACCGACAGAAACAAATCAAACCCTTTGAATCAGTTATTTCACAACTGGGAATATATCTTAAGGAACTAGCTAAAATTTGTAGAACTTTACAGTAAAAGATGTTTATTGCTCTACTATGACAAAAATGTTTCAATCAATCTAAATCTCTCGACGAAATTATTAACGCTACCAGGTCTTAAGGTGATTTTACAAATAGTTTATTTGCAATTAGTAATTTTCTGTCATCTCTAAATCTGGTTTGCTCATATTTTCAGGGGGAGCTCTGGAGAAATGAATCTACAATACTTTAACTTTCTATACAGAGACTGTTATTTCCCTGCATTGCTATGTCCTTGACTACAGAGCATCTTCCTTCTATCAAAGAAAAAAAGAGCAACTCCTTTACTGTGACTGTGAACATTTCTGAAAAATATATTAATTTTTTATTGTGAGTGTGTATCTGTGTTTGTGTTCACTTTAGGCCCTGCATGTGACAGTTTATTGCACATAACAATCTCAAAAAAACTATGGACATTGGAAGACAGAGAGCTGGTTCAAAGTTTAAATTTTTATTCTTTTCGCTATTAGGCCAGAGAAAAGGAATCATGCTTAATACTGCAGATGGTGACAGCTGAAAGGGAAGCAAATGAACATCATTGGAAAATAGAAGTAAGTGGTGTGACTTGATTGTTAGCTTGGGAGCTGCCAACATCCCTGGTGGTTCCCAGAAAGAGTATGCAGGAGAAACTCATTTCTTTCTTCATTCCAAAGTGACCACCTCTACTTGGTAGCTCGAGTGAATTTGTTTTTGTTGATCTCTCTCAACCCTCTTCCCCAGCTTCAAGCTGCAATGTGTACCACTAGTGCATTCAAAACGAGGGAATCCCTGTTCCTCAGGGAAAAAAGATAGGAATTGTTATCCTATCATCTCATGTCTATTTTTCCTATAAGGTTGTTTAAGCATTTGAGTACCCCAAGAAGCCCCATGCTCCCCCACTACCTCTCCACCCTGCAAAGGATTAATAAAGTCTAGTCAACTTCCTCTTGCTACTTGTTGCCCACATCATGCTCCACCTTTCTTCCACAACACAGTTATAAACTCCAACTGATAAAAGGCATCCGAAGCTCAATTTTATTATTTTTTTATTGTAACCATTATTATTATTTTTAATTAATTAATTAATTTTGGGGAGGCTAATTACTTTACAATATCATATTGGTTTCAATTCTAAATCACTCATATTTCCATATGAATGTCATTAGAGGCATAGCTTTTAAAATTTTCATTTGAATCTCAAACTTTGTAACATTTCATGCTTTATTATTTTCTTGATGATTTGCAAAATAAAAATGTAAGCATTATAAACTACTTATTGGAAATTATACCAAACATCAAAATGATGCCATTTGTGATCACATCCAATATTTTATAAATAAGACTTGAACGAAACACATAAGATCTGTATGCACATTTAAGACTGGATAATACTGATACAGAGATAGTTTTCAATTTGTTAAAAGGAAGTATATGCATTCATTTGTATTTGTACCTGGGGAAAATTGTCTGGGCAGAAATAACTCATTGCATTTTAGATCACTTTATATAAGTATATCCCTCAAGTGCAAGTAATTATTGCCTTGCTTAATCTACCACAAATTGCAAACACTTTGAACTCAAAGTATGTAAACAACTGTTGCTATTAGGATTGCTGTTGAGATTGAATACTATATATATGCAATGGTTTGTTTCAGTAGAACATGGAACTTATTCAAGTATACAGACTGTTTTTGTCATGTAAAATATAACAAGAAAAGGTCTAACTTATCAAGTAGGTATATTAGTTCATAAATCAGAATCAACATCTTTTAAATATTTTCTAAATTCATTGGTTTATTTATTACTGTAACCATTCATTTAGTTCTACCTGATAAGGGTCACAGATTTCTCGGTATTTTTAGAGAAATAAGACCGCTATATATGTCATATTTAACTCGATCTATTTAGCAAAAAAAATAAATTTAAACCATTACATATGCAGGACACTGAATTGCCAATAATGCATTCTTAATTAAACATTTAAAGGATCTTTTTATTTGAGTATCAATATTTTTAAGAGGAAAAAAAAGATTTATTTTTCTAGAATGTAATCTTGAAGGGTTAAAGACTGCAACTGTCATCAAAAAGTCAGTGCTTAACATAATTTGCTGTTATTCTTTTACTTGTTTATTGTCTCTCTTCCCGCTAGAGGGCAGGGCCTTCTCAGTTTTGTTAACCAGTATACCTTCATGGCAGTTAGTAGGTGCTCCAAAAAAATTATTTTTTAATAAATAAATGGATTAATTCTCTGAATTTATGCAATCTGAAGTTTTGAGTCCCACATTAAATGATATGCTTTATTTTCACTCAAGTTCCCACTGAACTTCACTGCTTGTACCACCTATGACAGAAAACTCCTTTTTGGCTTCTGAGTTTGCACTTTGGGTAAGTACAGTTATCAGGCTACTGTGATGTGAAGTTGAAACGTCAGACAAGCCCAGGAATCTCAACTAAGCCAGCAAAAACAAAACTTTTTGAAAGCATTCTAGCTGAAACATATGATTTATAATCAACTAGGCTTTATCTTCACTGTGATGTGAGCAGCAGGCATCTCAAAGTGTCAATTGTCCAATCATGCCCCTGTAAAGATGGCCGGAAGCTGGCTGATTTCACAAAATGTAACAGTGAGGATGGTGCTAAAAGCATCATGAAGCTGTTGACAGAATCCAATATATTCCAATATATTCTATAAAAAATATAGTATTTTAAAATATTTTAACATTTTAGCTGTCAACTACTCTTTTCACTAAAATGTCCTCTAAAAAGCCCTAACAAGTTTCATGTAGTAGTGGACTATACATGTTCTCTTATACAATTGGATCTATCAGAAAACAGATGAAAGCAGATAAGTATTAGTATAACCCAGGTAAGAGATTTATTTTCCAAATAGCTAGCCAGGTAACCAACAGAATTTTTTGGAAAAAAAAAAGATCAGTATTTTCTCCATGCTTTCTTCTACTGAGTAGGATTACTCAAGTGAAAGGGAAGTCGCCCAGTCGTGTCCGACTCTTCATGACCCCACAGACTGCAGCCCACCAGGCTCCTCCATCCATGGGATTTTCCAGGCAAGAGTACTGGAGTGGGGTGCCATTGCCTTCTCCATATACATACACATACATACATACATACATACATATATATATATCTATATATATATGTATATATATAGATATATATATTTAGATTTATCAAGTGTAAAAATGAAATCAACAAAGATTTTGATTTAGTTATATTGAAAGCATTAGTTTGGTGAAAATTGGCAACTTTGCATTGGGTTGGCCAAAACGTTCATTTGATTAGTGAGTAAGTTGTTCAATAAACATTTTGGTGAAATGAAAAATGTACCTTTTATTTTACTTAAAACCAAGTGAACTTTTTGGTCAGCCTAATAATATTGAGATTTGTTTTCCAAGAACAAATCATAATCGTTGCTTTCTTTTTGTGAAGAACCACCACAACAGTAAAAACTAACTTTTGATGAAAACTTACTTTGTGCCATTACCATTCAAATCATTATATGCTTTGAATCATTTAATCCCCACTATAATCTATGATAATTACTATTACTGTCATTTACATTTTACAAATGAGAAACTGAGGCTCTGAAAGATTAACGTTTTGCGCAAGATCATGCAAAAAGCAGGCAGATCAGAGCTGCCTGCCTCTCCCAGAGGATCTGTTTAATCTTATTTCTGTCATCTTATCTGACATTTTGTTGATGCTTCCTTATTTTCTGTTTTTTCTCCCTTTTGCTCTATGTTCTGTTTGGTGCCTCACATAAGTGATAATCTGTTTTATTTACTCAGAAATATATTTTTCCTTTAAATCACGACTTGAATCTGTCTTTCTAAGTTTATTAATTTCAGTGAAAAAAACGTTGACTAATTCCCGATGTGGAAGATGAAAAGATTGATGAACTAATAAAAGCTTTCTTTAACCCCTCTTTCTCCTTCTCAATAAAATATTCTGGGATTTCTATCACAATCACTAGAGTAGAGATAGTGAATAACATTCATTATGTTTTATATTATATAACTTGTCCTTTGAGAATATAAACTTTATCATTCATTTCTTAATACAGTTACCACAGTTATTTAGTTAAGCATACATTTTGGTGAATCTGCTTATCTCTATCAACATTTTCACAACATATGATATCAGGTAAGATGCTTCTTTTGGAAATAAGTTTTAAAAGTCCCATTCAAATTGCCTTAAAAATTTAGGAACTATATATGCCATAATTAGGAGTTCACAGATAACACAGGATCCAAGAACACGGCAGTGAACATTGGTCTAAATGCTGTCGTGGAGAACCACTGTTACCTTTGACCTCAGACCTAGAGTAGGTAGCTGGAGAAACTTTAGACAACTTAGTCACGTTCGAACATAATGCAATGAAGAGGAGAAATATATCTGAGTGAAAAAGAGAAAGTTTCTCTTTCTTGTTTCTCTCTTAGTCATAGAGAAATTTTTCACAGAAGTTAGTAACATATTTTCCCTTCAGTGTTGTTGGACTTTCCATTCCCAGTTTTGAAATTTTATTGGGAGGATGACTGGAATGAGCATGTTTAGCTTAGATTAATTTTACAGCTTAAATTAATTTTAATTTAATTAATTAATTTTGCATGTTGGAAGCCTTATCAAAAGTCCCCTAAATACTCTCCTCTTCATAAGTAGGCTATTTCTTTTGAATCATTTTGTGAATTCTAGAATATCAGTGAACATTATACCTCCTGAATTACTGCACACTAAATGTATCACCCTAATGCCTTTGTATATGAAATACAGCTTCCTAAGAATATAATTCAGAATTCACAATACTTGCTTTCATGCTTGATAGATAGGCATTACTGCACTAACTTCTGGCACTAAATAGTATCATTTGTATTAGTAGCCTATTTTACATTTTTATACTCTCCATATCACTGCTGTATCCCCTTGTTGTTGTTCAGTCCCTATGTCATATCTGACTCTTTGCAATCCCGTGAACTGCAGCAGGCCAGGCTTCCCTGTCCTTCCCTATCTGTCAAAGTTTCCTCAAACTCATGGCCACTGAGTTGCTGATGCCATCCAACCATCTCATCCTCAGTCACCCACTTCTCCTCCTCCCCTCAATCTTTCCTAGCATCAGGGTCTTTTCCAAGGACTCAGCTCTTTGCATCAGGTAGTCAGAGTATTGGAGCTTCAGCTTCAGCATCAGCCAATCCAATGAGTATTCAAGGTTGATTATCTGTGGTATTGACTGGTTTGATCTCATTGCTGTCGAAGGAACTCTCAAGAGTCTTCTCCACCATGAGAATTCAAAAGCATCAATTCTTCAGTGCTCAACCTTCATAGTTGGACCATAAAGGTCCAAATATCTGTACATGACTACTGGGAAAATAATAGCTTTGATTTTACCGACCTTTGTTGGCAAAGTGACGTCTCTATTCTTTAATATGCAGTCTAAGTTTGTCATAGATTTTCTTCCAAGGAGCAAGAATCTGTTAATTTCATGGCTGCAGTTACCATCCACAGTGATTTTGAAGCCCAGGAAAATAAAATCTGTCACTGCTTCCACTTTTTCCCATCTATTTGCCATGAAGTGATGGAACTGGATGCCATGGTCTTCATTTTTTGAACATTGAGTTTTAAGCCAGCTTTTTCACTCTCCTTCACCCTCATCAAGAGGCTCTTTAATTTCTCTTCACATTCTGACATTAAGGTGCTGTCATCTGCATATCTAAGGTTGTTGATATTTCTCCCAACAATCTTGATTCCAGCTTACAAGTCTTCCAGTCTGACATTTTGAATGATGTACTTTGCATAGAATTTAAATAAGCAGGGTGACAATACAGTCTTGATGTACTCCTTTCCCAATTGAACTAGTCTGTTGTTCCATGTCTGATTCTAACTGTTGCTTCTTGTCCATACAGATTTCTCAGGAGACAGGTAAGGTGGTCTGATAGTCCCATCTGTTTAAGAATTTTCCACAGTTGGTGGTGAATCACAGAGTCAAAGGTTTAGTGTAGTCAATGAAGTGGAAGTAGATTTTTTTTTTTAATTTCCTTGATTTTCCTATCATCCAATAGATTTTGGCAACTTGATCTCTGATTTCTCAGCCTTTTCTAAATCCAGCTTTACATCTGGAAGTTCTTGGCTTATGTGTTGTTGAAGCCTAGCTGTCTATATCCCCTAACTTATGATTTTTCAGTAGTTGTGTATTTTCTATGAAAGATCTTTTCCTTTATTATTTTGTCAGTTCATTCTGTGCTAATAACACGTGATCTTTTGTCACTTGTTTTGGGAATTGCATATTCTCTCTAATTGCCAGGAAATGAATTACTACTTACTGAAACATTTCTTTTCTCTTAAGATATATCTTCTTCCAGAGTGTTTTATTTCTTTCAGATTTTTGCACACTGTGTTATGTCTCTAACTTTATTCCTTTTTTTCTCTATATTACCTCTGTGGCTAATTCATGAAGTATTTATCTACAGTAAATTTTTGCAGAACTAAGACATTTTTTCTCTGCTTGTCTTACTCTGGATAAATCTACCTAACCCATTTTTTTTTTCTTCCCTTTTGCATCAAAATTGAATTTAAGGCTTCCTGTTGACTCTGCCTCTTTTTCTTCAAGGCATTCTTTGAATCATCCCATAAAAGGATAAATAGAAGGCTAGAATTCGTTATATTTGGTTGTGTTTTTTCCTTGGCAGCTCTTCAGATTACTTAAGAATTTATGTCATTATTCAAGAAGCTTGTTGCATTCTGTAACTTTGATATTTAAGCTCTAAATCAAAATGCATCCCAGCAAATGGGAGGAAAAAAGTTCAGTGTAGGTAGTGTTAAGTGCTTTGTAATTTTAGGATTAGATTTCAGGTGGACAAATACTTTGGTGACACAGAGGACAGACGGTTAGATTTGCAAGAGTGTCCCTGCATAGATTAACTATTAAAAACATTATTCCCTAGACATTGTCTTCTACATGGCATATATATTAGTGATAGATTTTATATTTTAGAGGACATTTAACTTCATAGCAAAATTGAACAGAAAGTATAGAGAGTACTGTGACACTTCCTGCCCCCATGCATATACAACTTCCCCCAGTAACAGCATCCCTCCACTAGAGTGGTATATCTCTTTACAACTAATAAATCTATGTTGGACAAGATTACCAGCCTGGTTCATAGTTTACATTAGAGTTACTCTTGAAATTGTACATTCCATGTATTTTGACATATGTATAATGTATCCCTCATAATAACATAATTACAGTCTGATCACATGGACCACAGCCTTGTCTAACTCATCGAAACTATGAGCCATGCTATGAAGGGCCACCAAAGAAGGATGGGTCATGGTGGAGAGTTCTGACAAAGTGTGGTCCACTGGAGAAGGGAATTAAAAACCCCCATTCAGTATTCTTGCCTTGAAAACCCCATGAACAGTATAAAAAGGCAAAAAAATAGGACACTGAAAGTTGAACTCCCCAGGTTGGTAGGTGCCCAATATGCTACTGGTAAGAATGAAGAGATGGAGCCAAAGCAAAAACAAGACCCAGTCATGGATGTGACTGGTGATGGAAGTAAAGTCCAATGATATAAAGAGCAATATTGCATAAGAACCTGGAATGTTAGGTCCATAAATCAAGGCAAATTGCAAGTGGTGAAACAGGAGACGGCAAGAGTGAACGTCAACATGTTAGGAATCAGTGGACTGAAATGGGTAAAATTAACTCAGATGACCATTATATCTACTACTGTGGGCAAGAGTCCCTTAGAAGAAATGGAGTAGCCATCATAGTCAACAAAAGAGTCCAAAATCCAGTACTTGGATGCAATCTCATAAACGACAGAATGATCTCTGTTTGTTTCCAAGGAAAAATATTCAATATCATGATAATCCAAGTCTATGCCCCAACCAATAATGCTAAGAAGCTAAAGTTGAATGGTTCTATGAAGACATACAAAACCTTTTAGAAGTAACACCCAAAAAAGTTGTCCTTTTCACTATAGGGGACTGGAATGCAAAAGTAGGAAGTCAAAAAATGCCTGGAGTAATGGGCAAATTTGCCCTTGGAGTACAGAATGAAGCAGGGCAAAGGCTAATAGAGTTTTCCCAGAGAACACACTGGTCATAGCAAAAACCCTCTTTCAACAACTCAAGAGAAGACTCTACACATGGACATCACCAGATGGTCAAAACTAAAATCCAGTTGATTATATTCTTTGCAGCCAAAGATGGAGAAGTTCTATACAGTCAGCAAAAACAAGACAAAGCTGACTATGGCTCAGACCATGAACTCCTTATTGCCAAATTCAGACTAAATTGAAGGAAGTAGGGAAAACCACTAGACCATTCAGTTATGACCTAAATCAAATTCCTTATGATTATACAGTGGAAGTGAAATAGATTCAAGGGATTAGATCTGATAGACACAGTGCCTTAAGAAATATGGATGGAGGTTTGTGACATTGTGCAGGAGGCAGGAATCAAGATCATCTCCAAGGAAAAGAAATGCAAAAAGGCCAGATGGTTGTCTGAGAAGGCCTTACAAATAGCTGTGAATAGAAGAGAAGCAAAAGGCAAAGGAGAAAAGGAAAGATATACCCATCTGAATGTAGACTGAAGAATAACAAGGGGAGATAAGAAAGCTTTCCTCAGTGATCAATACAAAGAAATAGAGGAAAACAATAGAATGGGAAAGACTAGAGATCTCTTCAAGAAAATTAGAGATATCAAGGGAACATTTCATGCAAAGATGGGCACAACAAAGGATAGAAATGGTATGGACCTAACAGAAGCAGAAGATATTAAGAAGAGGTGGCAAGAATACACAGAAGAACTGTAGAAAATATCTCATGACCCAGATAATCACCATGGTGTGATCACTCATCCAGAGCCAGACATCCTGGAATGCGAAGTCAAGTATGCCTTAGGAAGCATCACTACGAACAAAACTAGTGGAGGGGATAGAATTCCACTTGAGCTATTTCAAATCCTGAAAGATGATGCTGTGAAAGTGCTGCACTCAATATGCCAGCAAATTTGGAAAACTCAGCAGTGGACACAGGACTGGAAAAGGTCAGTCTTCATTCCAGTCCCAAGGAAAGGCATGCCAAAGAATTTTCAAAATACCATATAATTGCACTCATCTCACACACTAGTAAAGTAATGCTCAAAATTCTCCAAGCTAGACTTCAACAATACTTGAACTGTGAACTTCCAGATGTTCATGCTGGATTTAGAAAAGGCAGAGGAGCCAGAGATAAAATTGCCAACATCTGTTGCATCATAGAAAAAGTGAGACAGTTCCAGAAAAACATCTACTTCTGCTTTACTGACTATGCCAAAGCTTTTAACTGTGTGGACCACAACAAAGTTCTTTAAAGTTCTTAGAGAGATGGGAATACCAGACAACCTGACCTGCCTCTTAAGAAATTTGTATGTAGTTCAAGAAGCAACAGCTAGAACTGGACATGGAAAAACCGACGGGTTCCAAATCTGAAAAAGAGTTCTTCTGGGCTGTATATTGTCACCCTGCTTATTTTACTTATATGCAGAGTACGTCAAGAGAAACACTGGGCTGGTTAATGCACAGTGGAATCAAGAATCCTGGGAGAAATATCAATAACCTCAGATACGCTGATGACACCAGCAGAAAGTGAAGAACTAAAGAGCCTCTTGATGAAAGTGAAAGAGGAGAGTGAAAAAGTTGGCTTAAAGCTCAAGATTTAGAAAACTAAGATCATGGCATCTGGTCCCATCACTTCATGGGAAATAGATGGGGACACAGTGGAAACAGTATCAGACTTTATTTTGGGGGGCTCCAAAATTCTTGAAGATGGTAACTGCAGCCATGAAATTAAAAGACACATGCTCCTTAGAAGAAAAGTTATGAAAGGTCTAGAAAAATCTAGATAGCATATTAAAAAGCAAAGACATTACTTTGCCAACATAGGTCCATCTAGTCAAAGCCATGGTTTTTCCAGTAGTCAAATATGGATGTGAGAGTTGGACTATAAAGAAAGCCGAGTGCCGAAGAATTGATGATTTTAAACTGAGATGTTGGAGAAGACTCTTGAAAGTCCCTTGGACTGCAAGGAGATCTAACCAGACCATTCTAAAGGAAATCAGTCCTGAATATTCATTGGAAGAGCTGATGTTGAAGCTGAAACTCCAAATACTGGCCACCTAATGTGAAGAACTGACTCACTGGAAAAGACCCAGATGCTGGGGAAAATCGAAGGTGGGAGAAGTGGACGACAGCGGGTGAGATGGTTGGATGGCATCACCGACTCTATGGATATGAGTTTGAGTAATCTCGGGGAGTTATTGATAGGCAGGAAGCCTGGCATGCTGCAGTCTATGTGATTGCAAAGAGTGTAGATGACTGACTGACTGAATTTAACCGATAATGTATCTCCCATAATAGCATAAAAACTCCAAAGTCACCTGAGTTTCTCCTTTGTTATCTTCTAGGAGTTTTGTCATTTTGCATTTTACCTTTACACTGTTGATCCTTTTGGGGTTAACTTTTGTGAGGAGTGTAAGGTCTGTGTGGGCTTCTCAGGGGGTTCAATGACAGAGAATTCTCCTGCCAAGCAGGAGATGCAGTAGACATGGGTTTGAACCCTGGGTCAGGAAGATCCCCTGGAGGAAGAAATGTCAACCCACTCTAGTGTTCTTGTCTAGAAAATCCCATGGATAGCCGAGCCTGGAGGGCTACAGGCATGGGGTTGCAAGGAGTCAGACATGACTTAGTGACTAAACAGCAGCAGCAGCAGCAGCAGCAGCATAAGTTCTGTCTAGATTTTTTTTTTTTTCCTGCATGTTGATGTCCTATTTTCCCACTGGTATATGTTGAAAAGACCATCTTCAGCCTACTGTGCTTGTTTAGCTTTTTCAAAAAAGATCAGTTGACTACATTTATGTAGGTCCATTTAGGGGCTCCAGGATGTGTTTCTCAAAACACAGTCTTTTCAAAGTTTTTTTTTCTTTAATCTAGGTAAGTCTACATTGTTCTCATTAAAGGGACTGGGTAAAGCTTCACCTTCTGGATCCTTCTTTCTTCTATCCAGTGTCTCCTGGAATAGAACACTTAGTATTCTACACAAATCACTGTGCTAAACTATTTTAATAAAGTTGAAATATAGATACATACTAAACACTCATGCTCACACATACACACTTGTACACACACATACACACACTTTCGCAGCAAGAGATGATTTATGCCTGGTGAGTTCCCAATCTTTCTCAGTGGTAGCACATCATCTGTGTAAAATTCTCAAGTGCTCATAATGTAATTTGCATGAGAGAGCTTATTTACTTTCAAAAGGTAGTACTGCCAGTAATTTTGTGATTATCTTTAAATGTGTTCTTTTGTCAAAGCTTGAACACTATTCTTAAATGTTGTGCATTTTTTAATAAAACAATTTACTGAAAAGGAGAATATCCTCTCCTTTATCCCTTAGAAAGCCCAAGCATATTTTTATATTGTATCATTAACATTCCTATAGCAATTCTAGTAGATCTCAGTGTATCATGATTAGTTTGCTTTAAATGGAAATTAGAAGTTTTCAGTTTAATGCAAAATAGTGGATTAAACTACATTTTTGAAAGCTGTATCATGTGAACTCAATAATTGAAATGTAATTAATGAGGAATTTTATAAATCAAGATGAATAATTTGGCTGAAAATCAGTAGTAAATTATATCTTCAATAATTTGACTTCCTATTGTTATGAAAAAAATTAGAGTAAGAATAAACTTACTATAAGCTTCTTGAATGCCAGATCTGGAAGGGACAGAGGAACCAGAAGGATCAATCAGAAAAGAAGAGTGCCTACTTTCTGAACGGCTCAACATATTGATAGATAAGACTAGGATGGCAATAGTTTTAATCAATGTAAGTCTTCTCTATATTTTATTGTAAAAGAAACAGATATGGAGTAGAGTGCTTAAGGGAGAGTTCCAGAGCCCTTCTGATCGAAGTCATCATTGCATGATCAATCACCTTTTGGTTATTGAAAGAGAGAAAACAATCTCAGTGGAAATATGTGTGCCTTTCATTTTGCGGGGTTCCCAGAACATGAGCTAAAGGTTGCTAAATACAGAAGGAGAAAACTAAGCTCTATGTCTTCTGGAGTTTACTGATCTATGAAAGTCACACTTTAGTAAAACAGTATCCCGTGTTACTCCATTTCTATGTCTTCTAAATAAAACATAGAGAAGACTTGGCAAATTGATCAAAGCAATTGCATCTCATCTTCCCTATGCTGATCACATAGAAAGCAGGCTTTCTTCTTTACTGTTTAATCTATGCTCTTGATCAATCTGCATTTAGTAGATCTGGTATTTAAGAAGCCTAAGGAAGTTGCTATTTTACTCTAATTCCAGTAATAATCATTACAAATTATGGTAACTGTGCTCAGAAATCTATCACTCGATCACATTTCAAAAAAAGAAAATGACAAAAACAAAAATTTAAATTTTAGTAGTTTCTTTTTTACTTATGTTTATGTAATTTCACAGCCACTTCAGGCAACTACAAAGTTTAAAAGCAAAATCAATGCAAATTTCCTTTTCTTATTCCTTTCTTCATCTAGGTTGTCAAATAAGTTCTGAGGTTGGTTAACAGCTATAGTACATCATGCCATTTGAATGCTTAGCCTGTGGCACCATCTGGTTTCCAAGGCATCTAGACTACCTGCTTTGGTCTAAACGTACCTCCTCATATGTTGAATCCTAACCTCAGAATTTAAGAGGTGGGACTTTGGGAGGTTCTGCTGTCGTGAATGGTATTAACCTCTTATTAAATAGGCTCCACAGAGATCCTTCCCCCTACTACCATGTGAGAACCACAGAGAAAATGCACCAGCTATAAATCAGGAAGAGGGCACTCACTAGAACTCAATCTTGCTAGTGTCTAGATCTTGAACTTTCAGCCTGCAGAACTATGAGAAATAAATTTCTTTTGTTAATAAGCCATCTAGTTTACATTTTGTTGTAGCAGCCCAAATGGACTAGTATTATGCTACACTAGTCTGTAGCATCGGAAAAGGAAATGGCAACCCACTCCAGTGTTCTTGCCTGGAAAACCCCAGGGATGGGGGAGCCTGGTGGGCTGCTGTCTATGGGGTCACACAGAGTCGGACACGACTTAAGTGACTTAGCAGTAACATAATATTGTACACAGTTCCACAAAAATCCAAAGTAACTACTTACAGGCAGCTGTACAGAACTGTGCATGGGGATAACAGTGGTACCAGCTTAGAGTGGCATTTTAAGTTTTAAATGACTTAATATATGAAGCGTATTTAAATGACTGCCATTGACATAATCTTCTAAGTTATAATCATCAGTGCCATCATCATTATTACTCTTTATTTCTACTTCTACTAATTACATGTGAGTGTTGTTTCTGATGCTTCTGTTTCAGGCACTCTTCACTGACAGAAACTCAGTATATCTACTGTTCCTACAGGAGGAGCAGGAGGGAGCAGCTGATGAAGTAACAAGGAGCAGGAAGCATGATATAGTCTCTGTAGACACAGACACATCAACACAGACAAATTGCACCCACACGTACTTAAAGACACACATGTGGAGAGGGCTGTCAAGAATGGTGAAGACTATGAGATTTTATCCCACAAGGTCATACATGGTGGCAGATACCCGAATCAGAGATAAAGGACTTTATTACTCAGGGCACAGCAGGCAGCTTGAGCTTCATGTTCTCACAGAGAAAACCTTACTCTTCAGGCCTCAAGAATGATGGAGAGGTGGGCCCTTTTGGATACTGCATACATAGTGGATTCTCTCCCAAATGAGAACAGCTTAGAGTATCACCAGTCTTACAAAAGAATCTCCAACTCTTACATCAGATGGGGACATTATTATCCCAGACAGCAGCTCCATTCACTTTCTCTTCTGAAGAGGGGTACTATCTCTGCTTCCTAAGCCTGTTTCCCATTGTACAAAAGGTAATCATAAACAAAATCAGATACTAGACATATAAAAACAACATTTGGGAGAATGGCCTCCAAAAAAGCATATGGATTGATATGACATCTATTTTGGTCTCCGATCTCCTTTAAGATATATGATAACTTCAATGTTGCAGGGAATTTACGAAAATGTATTCTGATTTACCTTACTTTAATTATTTAAAGTAATGCTGTAATGACATATAAACCTCCAAAATCCAATAACCTAGTGTGGTAGTTACATGAAGTATATCTATTGCTATGATAATATGAAGTCTAAAATGATAGCTCCTAATAAGTGGACGATTCTTCAAATAGGGGTATGTATATGAATTCTTGTTGCTGTTTTAGTCTCTAAATCATGCCCAGCTATTTTGAGACCCCATGAACTCAGCCACCTCTGTCCATGGGATTTCTCAAGGAAGAATATGGGAGTGGGTTGACTTTCCTTCTTCAGGGAATCTTCCCAATCCCGGGATCAAACCTGCATCTCCTGCATTGCAGACAGATTATTTACCACTGAGTCACCAGGGAAGCTCCTTAAGAATTCTCACTTATTCCATATTATGGCTCTAATATCTTCAGCAAAAGTCTCCCAAGTGTGCCATAGACTTGGTCTCCATTCCAGCTATCTTAAAAGAGAAAAGATCTCAGTGGATCCTATGTAGTGGGATTTTATAGGCAGAACTCTGACATACATCATTTCACCCTCAGTCTACTTATAGTCAACCAGATAGTCACATGGCCTCATCTAACAGCCACAGAAACTAAGAAATGAAGTCTAGTTTTGTGTAGAAGAGGAGAAACTTGTCTTGTCAGTTTGATTGCCTCTTACACATTCAACTCAGATCTGTGTGCACTCAGTTGCTTCCAACTCTGCAACCCCATGGACTGTAGCCCACTAGGTATCTCTGTCCATGGGGCTCTCCAGGCATGGATGCTGGAGTGGGTTGCCATGCTCTCCTCCAGGGGATATTCCCTACTCAGGGACTGAACTAGCGCCTCTTGTGTCTCCTACATTGCAGGTGGAAATCGTACTGCTGAGCCAACAGGGAAGCCTCTCAACTTACATAAGTGCATCTTAAATTTAGACTTTTCAAAACCCATATATAGAAAAAAAATTTTAATATACATTTAATTTCATTTTGAATTTTGCTGTGTGCCTTAAGTAGATCCACTAAGGTACAGAATTAATTTCAAGTTAGTTTTCCACAATTTGAAACTAATTTTGATGTGACACAAATACATTATTGGTTAATCCTTCATATCAGATGTCGAGATTTGGAGGATTAAAAAGATTGATTTAAAGCCAACTCGGAAAAATATTTATGCATGCATGAATAAAGCATTGCCGTAAAGTAGCAGAAATTAAAACACTGGGATATTGAAGTGTCTATATCCAAAGGAATCAAAACAATTTCAGGGAGCTAAGGTTTGTCTAAAGTATTTTTTTTTTAATATTTAGAGGATAGTAACACAGCTTGGTTGATTGTAATCACCCTGGCTCAACTTATTTTTCCATCCTGCATGCAGAGAAGAAATGCAAAGTGAATAATGCTTGGCAAGGTCATCTTCTGGGAGCCCTTGGCCACATGGGGCAAAGTAGGGAGAGCGGATCAACTTTTTACTAGTAAAATGTGACTTGGTGATGTCTTGGGTCACTAAGCAGTTAACCAGAAATTCGTCCTATGGTGTGGGGAACTAGAAAGCTTAATAGGACTGGGGGTGGAAGACAGCAGTTTTCCTGTACCTATACCTTTTACTCTGAATTAAATTTAGTTTTGCTTTTAATCGGTTCATTTTAGTTTCTCATATTTATAACCTTGCTCTGATAATTGCATTGTGTAAGTGTTTTTTGAGCATGATCTTTGTTTCCATCTTCCCATGTTTTTCAGCCTTGTTCAGTCATCGTTTTCCTTGTTGCTATGTGCAGTTTCTATGGTATCCTTTGCCATTAATTTTGTTTCTCAAAATAACCTCCTCCCTTTCTCTTTGAGAAGAAGCACCACAGAATGAATAAACATTTCTAATCCAAGATAATATCAGAAGGTTTTAGACTTAAAAGAAAAAACAGGTATCATCATCCCTAAATTATTTGGTTCAGTGAGTGTTGAAAGCATCCCTTTTACATATATGAAGTAACTATATAAAATTGAAATTTGGGAAAAGATAAAAATTCCATGTGTTATCTTCATTTAACTCTCCCTGTTCAAAACCTCTTATAGCATGTTATTCCTTCCAACAACAACAAAAACAGCTACCGTTGATTTAGTGCTTACTGTTTGGGATTCAAGGCCAAGCACTTCTTCCTCTACCACACCAGGGATCTGGCTGAAGAAATATATACATCAGGATTTCCAGCCAAATGGGAATCAAGCAGCATTTTTAAAAATTTGTACCAGAAACTTAAAATGCCAAATGTAAGGCTGTCTTTTACATGCTATAGTGAAGAACAAGATAAAGGCTTAGATTAGGGTCTAAATGACATCTTCTCCATGATAAGCCAACTTTCACCTTTGAATCTTCTTGTGCTTCAGCAAGGCCAGCTGGGTCTGAAGAGGTCCAGGTGGCCACAAGGGAGAGAATTGTGACTATCTAACCTATAATTGATGCTTTTGAACTGTGGTGTTGGAGAAGACTCTTGAGAGTCCTTTGGTCTGCAAGGAGATCCAACCAGTCCATTCTGAAGGAGATCAGTCCTGGGTGTTCTTTGGAAGGAATGATGCTAAAGCTGAAAACTCCAGTACTTTGGCTACCTCATGCGAAGAGTTGACTCATAGAAAAGACTCTGATGCTGGGAGGGACTGGGGGCAGGAGGAGAAGGGGACAACAGAGGATGAGATGGCCGGATGGTATCACCAACTCGAAGGATGTGAGTTTGAGTGAACTCCGGGAGTTGGTGATGGACAGAGAGGCCTGGCGTGCTGTGACTCATGGGGTCACAAAGAGTCGAACATGACTAAGTGACTGAACTGAACTGAATGAACCTATAAACAGCCTATAACCTATAAAAGCAAGTGAGGTTCTCTCAAACCTATAAAAGCAAGAGAGTTCCATCTACTTCTGCTTTACTGACTATGCCAAAAAACCTTTGACTGTGTGGATCACAATCACTGTGGAAAATTCTGAAAGAAATGGGGCTACCAGACCACCTGACCTGCCTCTTGAGAAACCTATATGCAGGTCAGGAAGAAACGGTCAGAACTGAACATGGAACAACAGACTGGTTCCAGATAGGGAAAGGATATGTCAAGGCTGTATATTGTCACCCTGCTTATTTAACTTCTATGCAGAGTACATCATGAGAAACACTGGGCTGGAAGAAACATAAGCTGGAATCAAGATTGCTGGGAGAAATATCAATAACCTCAGATATGCAGATGACACCACCCTTATGCCAGAAAGTGAAGAAGAATTCTAGAGCCCTTTGATGAAAGTGAAAAAAGAAAGTGAAAAATTGTCTTAAAACTCAACATTCAGAAAACTAAGATCATAGCATCTGGACCCATCACTTCATTGCAAATAGATGGGGAAACAGTGGTAGAATTTATTTGGGGGGGGGGCTCCAAAATCACTGCAGATGGTGACTGCAGCCATTAAATTAAAAGGCACTTAACCTTGGAAGTAAAGTTATGACCAACCTAGACAGCATGTTAAAAAGCAGAGACATTACTTTGCCAACAAAGATCCATCTAGTAAAGGCTATGGTTTTTCCAGTGGTCATGTATGGATGTGAGTTGCACTATAAAGAAAGCTGAGCGCCGAAGAATTGATGCTTTTGAACTGCGGTGTTGGAGAAGACTCTTGAGAATCCCTTGGACTGCAAGGAGATCCAACCAGTCCATCCTAAAGGAGATCAGTCCTGGGTGTTCATTGGAAGGACTGATACTAAAGCAGAAACTCCAATGCTTTGGCCAACTCATGTGAAGAGTTGGCTCATTGGAAAAGACCCTGATGCTGGGGAAGATTGAAGGCAGGAGAAGAGGATGTCAGAGGATGAGATGGTTGGATGGCATCACTGACTCAATGGACATGAGTTTGAGTACACTGCAGGAGTTGGTGATGGACATGGAGGCCTGGTGTGCTGCAGTCTATGGGGTCACAAAGAGTTGGACATGACTGAGTGACTGAACTGAACTGAACCTATAAACTTGTGACAAAGGAGTAAGAATTCCGGATGATTTTTACATATATTTTATATAAGCATTCAGATATCACCTAAATCAAATCCTTTATGACTATATAGTGGAAGTGAGAAATAGATTTAAGGGACTAGATCTGATAGATAGAGTGCCGGATGAACTAAGGATGGAGGTTCATAACATTGTACAGGAGACAGGGATCCAGACCATCCCAATGGAAAAGAAATGCAAAAAAAAAAAAAAAAAAAAAAAAGGCTGTCTCAGGAGGCCTTACAAATAGCTGAGAAAAGAAGGGACGCGAAAAGCAAAGGAGAAAAGGAAAGATGTAAGCATCTGAATAGAGAGTTCCAAATAATAGCAAGGAGAGATAAGAAAGCCTTCCCTAGTGATCAAAGAAATAGAGGAAAACAACAGAGTGGGAAAGACTAGAAGTCTCTTCAAGAAAATTAGAGATACCAAGGGAACATTTCATGCAAACATGGGCTCGATAAAGGACAGAAATGGTACAGACCTAACAGAAGCAGAAGATATTAAGAAGAGGTGGCAAGAATACACAGAAGAACTGTACAAAAAAGATCTTCACGACCAAGATAATCACGATGGTGTGATCACTCACCTAGAGCCAGACATCCTGGGATGTGAAGTCAAGCGGGCCTTAGGAAGCATCACTACAAACAAAGCTAGCGGACATGAAAGAATTCCAGTTGAGCTGTTTCAAATCCTGAAAGATGATGTTGTGAAAGTGCTGCACTCAATATGCCAGCAAATTTGGAAAACTCAGCAGTGGCCACAGGACTGGTAAAGGTCAGTTTTCATTCCAATCCCAAAGAAAGGCAATACAAAAGAATGCTCAAACTACTGCACAATTGCACTCATCTCACATGCTAGTAAAGTAATTCTCAAAATTCTCCAAGCCAGGCTTCAACAGTACATGAACCATGAACTTCCAGATGTTTAAGCTGGATTTAGAAAAGGCAGAGGAATGAGCGATCAAATTGCCAACATCCGCTGGATCATTGAAAAAGCAAGAGAGTTCCAGAAAAACATTGATTTCTGCTTTATTGAATATGCCAAGCCTTTAACTGTGTGGATCAAAATAAACTGTGGAAAATTCTTCAAGAGATGGGAATACCAAACCACCTGACCTGCCTCTTGAGAAACCTGTATGTAGGTCAGGAAGCATCAGTTAGAACTGGACATGAAACAACAGATTGGTTCCAAATAGGAAAAGGAGTACGTCAAGGCTGTATATTGTCACCCTGCTTATTTCACTTATACGCAGAGTACATCATGAGAAATGCTAGGTGGAAGAAGCACAATCTGGAATCAAGATTGCCGAGAGAAATAGCAACTACCTCAGCTATGCAGATGACACCACCCTTATGGCAGAAAGTGAAGAGGAACTCAAAAGCCTCTTGATGAAAGTGAAAGAGCAGAGTGAAAAAGTTGGCTTAGAGCTCAACATTGAGCAAACGAAGATCATGGCATCTGATCCCATCACATCATGGGAAATAGATGGGGAAACAGTGGAAACAGTGTCAGACTTTATCTTGCGGGGCTGCAAACTCACTGCTGATGGTGATTGCAGCCATAAACTTAAAAGACGCTTACTCCTTGGAAGGAAAGTTATGACCAATCTAGATAGCATATTCAAAAGCAGAGACATTACTTTGCCAACAAAGATCCATCTAGTAAAGGCTATGGTTTTTCCAGTGGTCATGTATGGATGTGAGAGTTGAACTGTGAAGAAGGCTGAGTGCTGAAGAATTGATGCATTTGCACTGTGGTGTTGGAGAAGACTCTTGAGTGTCCCTTGGACTGCAAGGAGATCCAACCAGTCCATTCTGAAGGAGATCAGTCCTGGGTGTTCTTTGGAAGAAATGATGCTGAAGCTGAAACTCCAGTACCCTGGTCACCTCATGCAAAGAGTTGACTCATTTGAAAAGACTCTGATGCTGGGAGGGTTTGAGGGCAGGAGGAGAAGTGGACGACAGAGGATGAGATGGCTGGATGGCATCACCAACTCAATGGACATGAGTTTGATTGAACTCCAGGTGTTGGTAATGGATGGGAGGCCTGGTGTGCTGTGATTCATGAGCTCACAAAGAGTCAGACACGACTGAGCAACTAAACTGAATTGAATAATAATAAAAAGATGATGTTTGAGACAAAGTATGAGACGTGCTGTCCAATGAATGTCAAACTTATCCTAATCAGGTTAGTACCTCTGCTACTTTGGGAATTAACAAATATATGCACTGCAAGAAAGTTATGAATGTAACTTCCTCCCTTTCTGGTCAAGGCAGGAGTAGGGAGAGAATAATAATCAGCTACCCCTAAATTCACAACATGCTATTGTGCTAAACAACTTACATTTTGTAATCTCTTTATCTCACTGTTGTTATTATCAGATATTATTATGGATGTAGTATAAGGAAATGTATTATAGTAGATGAAGCCATCATTTGACTGTTTTTCTTCACATCCATCCTTTACATTCCTCTGCCCTATTTGTATCATAAAAAAAAATATCCTATACAGATCACACTTCCAAAGCTGGAAGAAACTGACAAGAAGTGCTGGCAGGGATGGGAAACAAGAAGAAGGTAGAGGCTTGGTGTTTTTTCCTCCTTGCTCCTGAGTTCAAATGTCGTGTAGTAGTAGCTCCACTTTCTTAATGCCTCCATCTCCCTTGGGCAGCCCCCTATCTCTGAGATCCAGCTTCTGACAGGAGGCTCTGTGGATGGTTCACCAGACAGATCTTAGATTCCACTTCCTCTGAGATCCCAAGCAGGCAGCAAAGACATAATATTATCTTCTCTCTTTCCAATATCCCATTAACCTGAAGAGTAGAGAGAGCTTTCTTTAGTTTGTAATATCAGGCTCATCATTGCTTTATTTAGGTGACTATCTCCAAACTCATATGGCCTAAATTCTTTCGAACTAAATGTGTAGGTTTGAAATTCCTTGAATGAAGAACCAGAATGTTAGGCTCAATTATCCAATACTCACTTGTGAAATATATTTTTTTCGTATCCCATTATTTCTAGAGAATAGTGTATTATATTATTTGTTAAAATGTGTACAGTACAGAGTAAGTATAACACTTTAATTAAGAATTAGCCTTATAGTAGACGGAGATGAACTTAGTTATTCATTCAACAAATATCCTTTGTGTTCTTTGAGTACCACCTACATGTCAGGTATCTAGTGAAGAGGACAAATGTGATACCTACTTTCAATTTGTTCCTAATCTGTCTATCTTTCTGACTTTTTGTAATATTTGAGTGATGAGTAGGAGGTTCAAAGTAAGTTCTTTCCACAAAAATTAGATTAAGAAAAATTTCAGATAAAGAAGTAGAAAGATTTTTATAGTAAATATCCATAACTCATCACCCAAATTCTAAAAATTAATGTTAACTATTCTTATTTTATTATCTGTGTATATTTCTATATATCTCTGGCTCTATTCATGCAGCATGTAATCTTTTTCTTGTACACTTCAAAGTAAATTATAGACATCATATACTTCTCTCTAAACACTTTAGTATAAATATCATTGACTAGTTAAATATTTTAAAAGCTTTTTCTTGCATAAAATTATTTCCTTACACATACAAATTACGTACAGAGAAACACACAAACTTCCTTACATATTAAGCTGAGTTTTGACAGATGTATATTTTAATACTTCAAACTCTTATGATACAGATCATTTTGATCACTATCAGAAAATTCTTTATATCACTTAATAGTCAATTCTTGTCTACTTTCCCTTGAGGATACCACTGTTCTGGTTTTATCTAACGTGATTTAGATTTTCCTCTTCTAAGAACCTCTAATAAATAGAATTATACAATAGATACTTTGTGTAAGTTTTCTTTCAGTCAATATTATGGCTTTGAAAGACATATATGTCATTCTGTGCTTCAGTAATTCATTAATTTTTATTGCTCACTATTATTCCTTTGTTTGAATACTCTTCATTTTTTTTTATCCATTCACCTTTCAAATGACACCTGGATTATGTCCAGTTTTTGGCTATGATGAATAATGCTATGATTTAAAACACAAGTTATTCAACATCAGCAAATAAAACAATAAAAAATAGTAGAATATCATATATTTAAAGCTGTCTTGTAGGATGTAGATTTCCTCTAGTGTTGAAAATGCTAGTCATAGAGTACATATATATTTAGATTTGTTTGTTTGTTTATTTTTTAAAGTCCTGGTTCATATTCTCCACCCAAATTGTAGAATTTTACCTACAAACCAATGACACATGAAAGTGAAATTGAAGTTGCTCAGTTATGTCTGACTCTTTGCGACCCAATGGACTGTAGCCCACCAGGCTTCTCCTCAGTTCATGGGATTTTCCAGGCAAGAATACTGGAGTGGGTTACCATTTTCTTTTTCCAGGGAATCTTCCTGACCCAGGGATCAAACTCAGGTCTCCCAGTTTGCAGGCAGACTCTTTACCCTCTTAGCCACCAGGGAATCCCAAGAATACTGGAATGGGTAGCCTATCCCTTCTCCAGCAGATATTCCTAACCCAAGAATTGAATCAGGGTCTCCTGTATTGTAGGCAGATTCTTTACCAACTGAGCTATCAGAGAAACCTGGTTTGTTTGTTTGTTTGTGTTTTTTTTTTTTTTTTTTTGAGTTCTGGTTATTCCACATCCTCAACAAAGCTTGGTGTGATAATTCTTTTAATTTTTCCCCTTTAATCCATGTGTACTAGTACTTTATTGTGATTTAATGTGAATTTACCCAATGGCTAATAACATTGAGCAGTTTTTCCTGCATATTGTCCATTTTAAAATCTTCCTCTATAAACTTTTAAAAACTTTTTCCAGTTTTTACAGGGATTGTTTACTTTTCAGTGTCGAGTTCTAGAAATTCTTTATATATCCTGAAAACTAAGATATGTTTCACTAAGCTGATAAAAGGTTTTCCTTTTCATTTTATTGGCAATGTCTTTTGGTGAATGGATGTTTTTATTTTTGATGAATTAAAAAAAACTAATCTAATTCATTTGATTTTTTAAATGTTTTCATTGCCATTGTTTTATTTAAGAAATCTCTGTCTATTCCTGAAATATAAAAATAATCTCCATATGTTTGCCCGTAAAAGGTGTTATAAAGGTAGCTTTCAGTTTTAGGTCTATGGCTTATCTTAATTTTCATGTATGGTAAGCAGTAGAAGCTAAAATTCTGTTTTCTTTTGCATATAAATATCTTGTAATTCCAGTGCAAATGGCTGAAAAAGGCACCCTACCCCTGACAGGACTGCTTTAGTGTCTATGATGAAATTTGCCTGAGCATGTACGTAGGTCTCAGTTTCTGGATCCTCTCTTTTATGTATCATTCTCTTTGTAAATCATGCAGTCTTGATGCTGTATCTCTATGGTAAATATTAAAGTCACGTAGTGTAAGTTATTCGTCTTAGTTCTTATTTTTCAAGATTACATTGGAGAGTATGCTGCTGCTGCTGCTAAGTTGCTTCAGTCATGTCTGACTCTGTGCGATCCCACAGATGGCAGCACACTAGGCTCCTCTGTCCCTGGGATTCTCCAGGCAAGAACACTGGAGTGGGTTGCCATTTCCTTCTCCAATGCATGAAAGTGAAAAGTGAAAGTGAAGTCACTCAGTCGTGTCCGACTAGTAGCAACCCAATGGACTGCAGCCTACCGGGCTCCTCCGTCCATGGGATTTTCCAGGCAAGAGTACTGGAGTGGGGTGCCATTGCCTTCTCTGTTTGGAGAGTATAAGCCTTTTCATTTCCATATAAATTTTAGAATTTTATATTCATTTCTAAAAATTCTCTTTTAGTTTTATACTTGTACTTGCAATGAAACTATAGAATGCAGTAAAATTGGTGGAGAACTGACAATTTGAAAATAGTATGTCGTTCAGTTCATGATCATGGTTATATCTTCATCTATTCAGCTATTGTTTAATTGTTCTAAGCAATAAATGTCATATACATGGTATGTTTAAATACTGAGATATTATGTTTCTATCCTTTATCAAATTTAGAAAATTTATAACTTTGTTTAACACATTGGTAGTGAAGCATGCTGTCAATTATTTCTCTTAGATGCTTACATCTAAAAATATCTTTAGCCTCTATTCTTGAAGGATATTTTCAATAGATTTAAAATTTTAGGATATTTTTTCCCCTTTTGGCATTTAATATTGTTATCCAATTGTTTTCTGTGACTCCTGTTGAGAATCCAACTATCATCTGACTCATTCCCCTGGATATACTGCATTACTTCTGTCTGGATGTTGTCAAGACTTTTATTTATTAATGGTTTTAAATAGTTTTACTATGCTTTGTCTAGGCTTGTTATTCTTAACATTTCATCAGTTTGATTTCTGATCTTACTTTCACCAAATTGTAAAAATTTTCACTCATTATTTTCTCAAACTTTCTTCCTGCCATATTTTTCTTCATATTCAGTTCAGTTCAGTCACTCAGTCGGGTATGACTCTGTGACCCCATGAATTGCAGCGTGCCAGGCCTCCCTGTCCATCACCAACTACCAGAGTTCACTAATTCACGTCCATCGAGTCAGTGATGCCATCCAGCCATCTCATCTTCTGTTGTCCCCTTCTCCTCCTGCCCCCAGTCCCTCCCAGAATCAGTCTTTTCCAATGAGCCAACTCTTCGCATGAGGTGGCCAAAGTACTGGAGTTTCAGCTTTAGCATCATTCCTTCCAAAGAAATCCCAGGGCTGATCTCCTTCAGAATGGACTGGTTGGATCTCCTCGCAGTCCAAGGGACTCTCAAGAGTCTTCTCCAACACCACAGTTCAAAAGCATCAATTCTTCGGCGCTCTACCTTCTTCACAGTCCAACTCTTACATCCATACATGACTACTGGAAAAACCATTGCCTTGACTAGATGGACCTTAGTTGGCAAAGCAATGTTTCCGCTTTTGAATATGCTATCTAGGTTGGTCATAACATTTCTTCCAAGGAGTAAGCGTCTTTTAATTTCAAGGCTGCAGTCATCATCTGGAGTGATTTTGGAGCCCCCAAAAATAAGGTCTGACACTGTTTCCACTGTCTCCCCATCTATTTCCCATGAAGTGATGGGACCGGATGCCATGATCTTCATTTTCTGAATGTTGAGCTTTAAGCCAACATTTTCACTCTCCTCTTTCACTTTCATTAAGAGGCTTTTTAATTCCTCTTCACTTTCTGCCATAAGGGTGGTGTCATCTGCATATCTGAGGTGATTGATATTTCTCCCGGCAATCTTGATTCCAGCTTGTTTCCTCCAGTCTGGCGTTTCTCATGATGTACTCTGCATATAAGTTAAATAAGCAGGGTGACAATATACAGCCTTGATATACTACTTTTCCTATTTGGAACCAGTCTGTTGTTCCATGTTCAGTTCTAACTGTTGCTTCCTGACTTGCATAGAGATTCCTCAAGAGGCAGGTCAGGTGGTCTGGTATTCCCATCTCTCTCAGAATTTTCCACAGTTTATTGTGATCCACACTGTCAAAGGCTTTGGCATAGTCAAGAAAGCAGAAACAGATGTTTTTCTGGAACTCTCTTGCTTTTTCCATGATCCAGCGGATGTTGGCAATTTGACTCTGGTTCCTTTGCCTTTTCTAAAACCAGCTTGAAAATCTACAAGTTCACGGTTCATGTGTTGCTGAAGCCTGGCTTGGAGAATTTTGAGCATTACTTTACTAGCATGTGAGATGAGTGCAATTGTTCAGTAGTTTGAGCATTCTTTGGCATTGCCTTTCTTTGGGATTGGAATGAAAACTGAACTTTTCCAGTCCTGTGGCCACTGCTGAGTTTCCCAAATTTGCTGGCATATTGAGTGCAGCCCTTTCACAGCATCGTCTTTCAGGATTTGAAATAGCTCAACTGGAATTCTTTCACCTCCACTAGCTTTGTTCGTAGTGATGCCTTCTAAGGCCCACTTGACTTCACATTCCAGGATGTCTGGCTCTAGATGAGTGATCACACCATCGTGATTATCTTTGTCGTGACGATCATTTTTGTACAGTTCTGTGTATTCTTGCCACCTCTTCTTAATATCTTCTGCTTCTGTTAGGTCTGTACCATTTCTGTCCTTTATCGAGCCCATCTTTGCATAAAATGTTCCCTTGGTATCTCTAATTTTCTTGAAGAGATCTCTAGTCTTTCCCATTCTGTTCTTTTCCTCTATTTCTTTGCATTGATTGCTGAAGAAGGCTTTCTTATCTCTTCTTGCTATTCTTTTGAAGTCTGCATTCAGATTCTTATATCTTTCCTTTTCTCCTTTGCTTTTCGCTTCTCTTCTTTTCACAGCTATTTGTAACACTTCCCTAGACAATCATTTTGCTTTTTTGCATTTCTTTTCCATGGGGATGGTCTTCATCCCTGTCTCCTGTACAATGTCACGAACCTCATTCCATAGTTCATCATGCACTCTATCTATCAGATCTGGGCCCTTAAATCTATTTCTCACTTCCACTGTATAATCATAAGGGATTTGATTTAGGCCATACCTGAATGGTCTAATGGTTTTCCCTACTTTCTTCAATTTAAGTCTGAGTTTGGCAATAAGGAGTTCATGATCTGACCCACAGTCAGCTCCTGGTCTTGTTTTTGCTGAATGTATAGAGCTTCTCCATTATTGGCTGCAAAGAATATAATCAATCTGATTTTGGTGTTGACCATCTGGTGATGTCTATGTGTAGAGTCTTGTCTTGTGTTGTTGGAAGAGGGTGTTTGCTATGACCAGTGCATTTTCTGGGCAAAACTCTGTTAGTCTTTGCCCTGCTTCATTCCACATTCCAAGGCCAAATTTGCCTGTTACTCCAGGTGTTTCTTGACTTCCTACTTTTGCATTCCAGTCCCCTATAATGAAAAGGACATCTTTTTTGGGTGTTAGTTCTAAAAGGTCTTGTGGGTCTTCATAGAACCATTCAACTTCAGCTTCTTCAGTGTTACTGGTTGGGGCATAGACTTGGATAACTGTGATATTGAATGGTTTGCCTTGGAGATGAATAGAGATCACTCTGTCATTTTTGAGATTGCATCCAAGGACTGCATTTCGGACTCTTTTGTTGACCATGATAGCTACTCCATTTCTCCTGAGGGATTCCTGCCCTCAGTAGTAGATATAATGGTCATCTGAGTTAAATTCACCCATTACAGTCCATTTTAGTTCACTGATTCCTAGAATGTCGACGTTCACTCTTGCCATCTCCTGTTTGACCACTTCCAATTTGCCTTGATTCATGGACCTGACATTCCAGGTTCCTATGCAATATTGCTCTTTACAGCCTCGGATTTTGCTTCTATCACCAGTCACATCCACAGCTGGGTATTGTTTTTGCTTTGGTTCCATCCCTTCATTCTTTCTAGTTATTTCTCCACTGATCTCCAGTAGCATATTGGGCACCTACCTACCTGGCGAGTTCCTCTTTCAGTATCCTATCATTTTGCCTTTTCATACTGTTCATGGGCTTCTCAAGGCAAGAGTACTGAAGTGGTTTGCCATTCCCTTCTCCAGTGGACCACATTCTGTCAGACCTCTCCACCATGACCTGGCCGTCTTGGGTGGCCCCGCAGGTAATGGCTTAGTTTCATTGAGTTAGACAAGGCTGTGGTCCTAGTGTGATTAGATTGACTAGTTTTTTGTGAGTATGGTTTCAGTGTGTCTGCCCTCTGATGCCCTCTTGTAACACCTACTATCTTACTTGGGTTTTCTCTGCTGGTGCTCCTTACCTTGGATGAGGCATATCTCCTCACCGCTGCCCTTCCTGACCTCTACGTGGGATGGCTCCTCTAGGCCCTCCTGTGCCTGCGCAGCCACTGCTTCTTGGACATGGGGTTGCTCCTCCCGGCCGCCGCCCCTGGCCTCGGGTGTGGGGTTGCTCCTCCCGGTTGCCGCCCTGGCCTCGGACGTTGGCTAGCTCCTCTCGATCATCGCCCCGACCTTGGATGAGGGGTGGCTCCTCTAGGCTGCGCTTAGTGTGCCAGCCGCAGCCACCTGCGCTTACTGCCTGCAACTAGTATTTAAGTTTGTGTTCTCTTTTTCCTGAACTTTTTATTCTTTATGGTATTCAAATCAGATCATCTTTATTGATCTTTTCCAAGGCTCACTTTTTCATTAGTCAAATTTAAGTCCATTTTTCAGATATAATATTTTTCAGCTCTTTATTGTCTCTTACTCCTTTTTGTAGTTTTGATTGTTGAAATTTTCATTGCTTGTTTCATTGAATTCACTTTTTTCTTCTTACCTCATTTATCATAGTTATATTACTGCGTTTCAGTTCAGTTCAGTTCAGTTGCTCAGTCATGTCCAACTCTTTGCAACCCCATGAATCACAGCACGCCAGGCCTCCCTGTCCATCACCAACTCCGGGAGTTCACTCAGACTCACGTCCATCGAGTCAGTGATGCCATCCAGCCATCTCATCCTCTGTCGTCCCCTTCTCCTCCTGCCCCCAATCCCTCCCAGCATCAGCATCTTTTCCAATGAGTCAACTCTTCACATGAGGTGGCCAAAGTACTGGAGCTTCAGCTTTAGCATCATTCCTTCCAAAGAAATCCCAGGGCTGGTCTCCTTCAGAATGGATTTGTTGGATCTCCTTGCAGTCCAAGGGATTCTCAAGAGTTTTCTCCAACACCACAGTTCAAAAGCATCAACCACTTTTAAGTGTTGTTATTTCCAAAATCTTGGGATTAATATCTGGGTTCCCCCCCCATAAAGAATAGATCAGCCTTCCTTATTCTTTATGTATCAGGAAATTTCAACTTTTCCAAGACTTTATGAATGATATATTTTGGAGGCTATGAATTCTGCTATATTCCCCTGAAGAATATTGATGTTTTAATTTTAACAGGTAGCTAACTTAGACTCAAAGAAAAACACATTGTCTTAATCTATAACTCAATACTTATTGAAGTTCAAATCCCCTTCTTCACCCCCTGCCCACCCTGCCACTCTCTTTAACAAGGCTTCTTTCAGTTTGCAACATGCATCCCTGCTTCATGAAACACCTACAGATTTTTCAAGGAGTTTACTCATCAAATACAAAATCCTCAACTCTGGATCTCTGCTAGGACACCATAACCGTCTTCTAGGGCCTGGATTGCCGTCTAGTCTATTCAATGGCTCCTCAGGCCCAGAAGGCCATACATTTTCTACTGGAGTTTTGGCTGCTCTGAGTTACTCTCGAGCTAAAAGCCATAAGTGTTGGAAGCTCCCTCAACACTTTTTCACTCTTCCATATTAAAATTCCCTTCATAGTAAGCTTATGTCTTTTCACTGTACCAGAGTTTATTGTCCAGAGCAGAATTTATCATTGTTATCTGTGGGTGATCAGTATGTAAGATTGTTACTAGGTCATCCCAGAGGCAGAACTTCTGTGGTAGAGATTTCCCTTTCTTTGGAATTACATGTTATTCTTTGTTCAACATTGTCTGATAATTTTCTTTACTATAATTAGAGAGATTCTAATTTGTGTTTAAGCTATATTCTAGCCATTCTAATCAGTGTATAATACATGTAATGCTTTTCTCTTTATTAAAGATATATAAGAAGGAAAGAAGAACTATAATTACAAACCAAATATACGTAATGTTGTATTGTTCTGTAGAAATAATATATGAAATTGAGAAAGAGAATAGAGAACATTGAGAGTGTGGCAGCTAATCAGAGATTCTGGAACTTGGTTAATATGCTAACATGAGAGAAGATTTAATATTTTCTTGGAATTGTCCAAACCCTAGTGTGGCTGAAACTTAATAAGCAAATATAAGAATTTCATTAGGCCAGATTAAAATAATTGTGAGGGGCCAAATCAACCAGATGTTCTACAGATTTTGCTAAGGGAATTGGATTTAATTATAAGTATGGAGGGAATCAGTTGAAACGTTGTTAGCAAGGAGTGACTCATCTTGAAAAATCTACATCTTCCGGTGTCTGAATCCTGCTAAAGCCCAAACTGTTTGAAATCTTACATATGATATTTAAAATGCACATAAAATATATTATGTCTGTGTAGACTCAAGTTAGAAATAACTTTGTAAAGTTAAATACTGCTACCAGAGAAACATTAGTTTGTTAATAAATTTATACAATATTTAGCTATGCAGAAGAAATTTTAAGTTTGGTTCCATTAGAACAGTGTTAAAATCTTTCAATGTCAGCAAATCTCTTTGCTTTTTGAAGCTGTTCTCTTCTACCTTGTCCCATAGTGATGACTGCTTTCCTGAAGTTCCAAACCTATATACATGCATCAGAATTTGCAGTTCTGATGTGTCAGTAGTAGCCACCAGTATTCCCAGGGGACAGTTTTAGCACTCTACCACTAGCAAAGATTTCCTGGAGCATTATGTTGTCAGACTATGTATTTTTAAGGGCAAAATTATGCACTCCAAAATATCATTAGTTAATGGAATATATCTGAACTCTTGTATATTTATAATCAAGTGGTGACATTTTTGTAGTGGATTTTCATGGTAATTGAATAACCAACACATAGCATGTTAGTTTCTCAAATTTTACAAGCCAATACTTTATTTCAATGAATATAATCACCTTATCCCACTCTTTAGGGTTTCTGATGTACCTATTTATAATAGGAAAGTGGTCCACAATGTGGTTCACTAGCTAGTGGTTCACTAGCAAAAAATCTTCTCAAGCTTTTATCTTTCATTTTATATTTATAAAAATATAATTTTCACTCATTGAAATTTATTACATGTGTTGAATCATAAGTCAGAAACTGGAAAGGGGCTGAGCTTTCATCCTACCTGTAGGCAACAAATTAGTCTGATTTTATCTATACACACACGTATACACACACTGACAGAAGACATAAAATGATATGAGATCCTTTGGTCAGAGACACACAATATTCCTATTCATAGCAAAACTAGCAACAAGAACAATATATGAGCACTGATTACTCAAACCCTAGTCATCACAGGGTGACACAATGAGGAACATATAATACTTGTACCTACAGTAACCTGGCTCATGGGAGAGAAAATTAGAAATTAGGAAAGTCTGAACGTATTAGGTCTGTGACTGGCCTGACTTGCTTTCCAGAGAGAGACAGAGAAAGAACTTATGTTTATTTTTGTATGTAAACAAATACCCCCAGAGAGGTGAGGAAGGATTTATTTTTATTACCCCCAGGTATCTTTGGAGAGGGAAAGGTGTTTAAGTTGATTACCCTAAAATATTTCCTTATACAATCATTCTTAAGTTTGCTGTAAATGTCTTTCCTAAGAGAATCAGCAAGATGCATAAAAATTAGATATTTAAGGAGAATTGTCTCCCAACTACAGTCACCTACTCTTTATAACTAAATGCCACCTCTTGATCCCTGCCATCCTGGTATCCTGTTATCCCTGTGCATTTCGGGATTCAAGCTGGATAGTAGCATTCTGAGCCTACATGAACGTACAATGGCCACAGAACTCTTCAGGGATGTTGGAACTCCCCTCACAAATTTCTCACATTTTTTGCACATTAAAGGTAAGTTCTGTGTACCCTCCTAGCATGACCGAGCAGATCTTAACATGGTAAATGTATTCAAACATTCTAATATCTCTAAATGTTTGGACATTTTTTCTCCATAGTTTACCAAGATAATTTTGATACTTCAACTTCATGTAATGTACGTAGTTCATGTTAGGGTCTTTCAGAAAATCAAGCAAAGCAACCTTTAGAGCCCTTTCTAACATCTTCAGTCAAACACTGAGTCCAGGATCCCTGTTTAGTGGTCCTATATCAATAAATAGGGCTTGATCTAATTTTATGTTCTTTCCACCATTACCCACACCCTTAAAATCCATTCCCACAGATATTCCCCCAGATCTCTGTATTTGTGTATATACTAAAAATAATCATGCAGTACTTTTGATGTGTAAGTCACTTTTTCATTGTTCACATCTTACACCTTATCCTTTGAGACCCCTTAGTGACTGAGTCTAAATATAGGACCAGGCTATATATAGTTCTGTGCAGTTACGTCTTGAAACAAAGAGATGCCTGGAGTGGGCCCTAAATAGCAACTGCAGTGCCTTGTAACACAGCAGTCTCAGGAAGGCTTGTGCTGACAGAGAAGAATTTGGGGATTTGCCTTCACTTGCTTCCAAGTGTTCTGCATATATGACCCCATTTGAATTTTCAGGATCTTATTCCTTCTCAAACAATGAGGTGGGAGATTCAGTTTGCATTGTAATCCCATCATGCACAAAATGAGACTCTGATTTTTTGTTTCCAGCTTTATTGAAATGTAATAGACATATAACATTGTGAAAGTTTAAGCTATACTACATGTTGATTTGATACATTTATATATTGCAAGATTATCACCATCGTACAATTACAGCATCAGCACTTAATTAACATTTCTTTGTGGTGGTGAGAGCATTTAAAATCTACTCTCTCAGCAACATTCAAGTCTATAATACAATATTAAAACTATAAGCAGTCATACTGTACATTAGATTCCCAGAGTTTGTTAATCTTATAACTAGAATTTTCACCCCTAGACACATATTTTCCCTAACCCAACCCCTGGTAACCACCACTCTACTCTCTGTTTCTCTGAGATTCTGACTTGTTTCATAACTCTCAGTTCTGTGGCAACAGGAGATAAAGGTTTCTTTCAAGGCAGATACAGAACATTTCAGGTCATTTATATTCAGCTGAACCTGAGAATTTGAAGCCCTGTGATAACCTTTCCTTTCCTCACTGTTTTTCCACTATAATCAAGAGGAATATTATTCTCTTAGTTTGACTAAAATATTCTAAACCAGCAAATGAATGGTCATGTAGAACATCATTTCTTTACGTATTTCATTAGGAGTATACAAGGTGATATTTTGACTACCTCTGTTGCCAAATCATAACGTGGACTTTGAGAGCCCTTTTTTTTTAACCTCTGAAAATCATAGTCCTTAGTGCTTGAAATCTAAGCAAGTAGAAAAGCAATTCAGCAAAACCTAGAAGAAATTTAGAAATTTCATCCTTATCTTGCTATTCCTCTGGAACCACACCTGTTACTAAAATCTGTTAC
The DNA here is from genome assembly GCF_001704415.2 of Capra hircus. Classification (NCBI taxonomy): domain Eukaryota; kingdom Metazoa; phylum Chordata; class Mammalia; order Artiodactyla; family Bovidae; genus Capra; species Capra hircus. The sequence continues at coordinate 28,669,825 of NC_030813.1, forward strand.
CAATCAGGGTTCAACAAGAAAAGCAGAATCAGAAATATATATATATATATATATATATATATATATATATATATATATAGAGAGAGAGAGAGAGAGAGAGGCTTATAAGGTCAGTTTAACACCCAAAGGGCTGGTTATGAACACGGATAGGCTAGAACTCTGTCACATCAATTGAAGCTGTTTGTCAGAGGCAGAATTTCTTCCCAAGAAAACCCTGGTTCTGTTTTTAAAGGTGTTTAACTAATTAATTCATGCCCGCCTAGATTATCTTGGATGATCTCCTTTTACTTAAAGTCACTGATTATGGATCATAACCATCTACATAAAAAACCTTCACAGCAATGACAAGGTAACTGTGTGACTGTGTAACTGGTAACAGTAGCCTACTCAAGTTAACATATGAACTATCCAACATAATAGAGAAATAGTTTATTATTCTAAAAAATTGGTAAGCAGAGTAACACAATCAAACATTGTAACTGCTCTTTCTTTAAGAACTATACCAATAGATAGGCCTATAATAGATATGAGGAAATGTGTCTTTATAAAAGTATACCAAACAATAATTGAAAAAGAAATGGTAGAATATCACCGCTTAGCCATACCAGTGAAGTAATGGATGTGGACATTGCGTACAAGTAAAAATGAGAGAAAATCAGACATTACCATTCCCTGTCCTTGATGAAAGAATGGGCTGCCATTCATGACCTTGCCAAAGAAATGAATCTGAGTCTGGTCAGGTCTCTATATTCATCTGCCAATATCCAGAAAAAGCAAAGGAAAAACCAAATTTTGAGCTACATTGAGCATATAAGAACAGCCAAATCAGACTGTGGGAGCTTCTTTATATTGAATAGTCAGTGGTCTTTAATGGATAAAATTGTAAGGAAATGAAAGGAATAGGGGATTGTCTGCTAAAATTAATGTTATAAACTCTAATAATCTTTTAAATAACAAAACTATGGTATGAGGTATACACATGTAAGACTATCTGAAAAGCAGCATTTAAATGATAGATTATTTGTTCTATAGTTACATAGAGTATCAACATTTTCATGACTCTCCTTATAGGAACCAGTTCTCCTGTTTGATAGATGAGATCCTTATCAATTAGGATGTTTCATTTCCTAAATTCTTGATAATGGGGATATGCCAACATGTAAATTATTATAGGGTTCTAAGAAATCTATTATTGATAGCTTTGACATCTGTTGTTTTGAGATATTCAACACCCGTTCTACCATTTTTTATTCTAGAAGCAGAGCCACTTATTTTTGTGAAACTTGTCTCTATACGGAGCTTACCCAGTCACTCCCTGTTCATGGTTTTGGGGCCACCTGTAAAGGTACAAGTCAGAATTTATCAACCCTACGCTGCAGTAAAGACACAGGGAAGAGATAGGGATTCATTTACTCAACAAATATCTATGACAAAATTAGACCAATCAGAGTTCTTCCAAGGGCATTTTTCATTGTTATTCAATGTCCCTTTCATACTGGCCCTGAGAAGCAGTTAGAATGTGTGTCTTGTTCCCCCTGAAGGCTTTCTATCAACTATATGAATAGAGAGTTTGAGTATGAAAGAATCATGTCCTCAACATCATTGATTTCATGCATCCAGCAGTGACTGAACCCATGGAGTGTAGTCTCCCCAGTTTAAGTTTGATTTCTATAATTTGTATCTAAAAGGTTTTTTTCAATAACATATTGTGAATACTTGAAGATTTCTAGAACCTAAAATAACAGGGTATACTATAAAATCAATTTTTTTCTAAAGACCATGTGACATGGATTTTATGTGATGTGAGAGAATAGAGTTGGAGGGATAATTAAGAAATAACTTTATTTTGTTGCATATGTGTTTTTAAGAATATTTTCAAACTTTTGTATAGTAGAATGTTTACAGTTGATAGAATTAAGATTCTACAGTGAAGACACTGAAGTGACTTATGTAAGGTAACAAAATGGCAGGAGTAGAATCGATGGTAGCAGGGATAATTAAAACATGTTTGTTTTTAGAAAAGAACATGAAATCAACCATTTGAAATGTATAATATGATATATTCAGAAAACTAACCATTGATACTTCAAAATAGTCTTTTCCTAATCACCTTAAAAATCGTTTACCAAATATAGTTTTTAAAATGATTGTATTAAGATACTATATATATAAACATGTCATAATTTATTTAAAACTCTTTAAAAAGAAGACATCTCAAAGTTGCTAAATAATTTTTAAAGAGGTAAAATATTTTTAAGTTTATGCTAAAATTAGATCCTTTCACTTATTTTATTTATGAGTTTATTTACCAATATCATTCCACAAAGGTGATGCATTTTGATTTTTAAATATTGACATTGTAAATTATAATATCTGTCTTCAAAAGGTAAACAGAAAGAATTATCTGTTGTAAAAATATTTCTTTATATATACAGCATGCCTCTTTTGGCATGTCGACATAGCAATAGTTCACTGGTAAAAAGATACACACATATTGACCAAGCATTTATTAACATATAGAATTACAGTAATTCCAGAAAGTTTGCTTCTGTAAGCACTCTAAACATCGGACATTTCTAAGAAGTGTTCTGAAGTCTAATAATTGTCATCTCAGATGCTGAATTGTGTCTCCATGGGACAGCTGAATAAGCTGTCACATTTGACAGAGGTGCCAATCTTAAACCAGCTATGACTCCTCTCTGTAAACTTCTCTCTCTGGGGCATTACAAAACTCTTAATTAGCTTTTCTTTCCAAGCAGGGTTCCATTTTCATGATATTACTTCATTTTGTTAAGATTATTGGATTCAAATTGATTTTCATAATTCATTTATTACAATAAGTACATATATTTGTACAGTATCTAAATTCAAGTTGCTAACCTAACTAAGCCTGGAGAAGGAAATGGCACCCCACTTCAGTATTCTTGCCTGGAGAATCCCATGGGCAGAAGAGTCTGATGGGCTACAGTCTATGGGGTCACAAAGAGTCAGACACAACTGAGAGACTAACACACACGCACACCATAACTAAGATAAAATCGGGAGTTCATTAAAACACAAACGTCCCTTTAATACTGAAACAAGAACTTTTTACACATAATTCAGAATTTCATGCAAAGATAGGCACGATAATGGACAGAAACAGTTATAGAAGCAGAAGTTATTAAGAAGGGGTAGCAAGAAGAAATATACAAAAAATCTTAATGACCCAGATAAAAACAATGGTGTGATAACTCACCTAGAGCCAGACATCCTGGAGTACCAAACCAAACAGGCCTTAAGAAGCATCACTATAAGCAAAGAAAGCTAGTAGAGGTGATGGAATTCCAGCTGAGCTATTTCAAATCCTAAAAGATGATGCTATTAAAGTGCTGCATTCAATATGCCCACAAATTTGAAAAACTCAGCAGTGGCCACAGGACTGGAAAAGGTCAGTTTTCATTCCTATCTCAAAGAAGGGCAGTGCCAAAGAATGTTCAAACTACTGTACAACTGCACTCATTTCACATGCTAGAAAGGTCATGCTCAAAATCCTTCAAGCTAGACTTCAACAGTACGTGAACCAAGAACTTCCAGATATACAAGCTGGATTTCAAAAAGGTAGAGGAACAAAAGATCCAATTGCCAACATCCGCTGGATCATAGAAAAAGCAAGAGAATTCCAGAAAAGTATTATTCTGCTTCATTGACTACACTAAATCATTTTATTATGTGGATCATAGCAAACTATGGAAAATTCTTAGAGGTGGGATTACTAGACCACTTTACCTGCTCCTGAGTAACCTGTATGCAGGTCAAGAAGCAACAATGAGAACTGGACATGGAACAGCAGACTATGGACTGGTTCAAAATTGAGAAAGGAATACATCAAGGCTGTATATTATCACCGTGCTTTTTTAACTTATATACAGAGTACATCATGCAAAATGCTGGGCTGGATGAAACACAAGCTGGAATCAAGATTGCCAAGAGAAATATCAATAACTTCACATATACATATGACACCACCCTTATCAGAGCAAGCAAAGAGGAATTAAAGAGCCTCTTAATAAAGGTAAAAGAGAAGAGTGAAAAAGCTAGCTTAAGACAACATTCAAGAAAATAAGATCATGGCATCTGGTCCCATAACTTCATAGCAAATTGATGAGGAAACAATGGAAACTGTGACAGACTATTTTCTTGGGCTCCCTCAAAAATTACCATGGACAATGACTGTAGCCATGAAATTGAAAGATGCTTGCTCCTTGGAAGAGAAGCTGTAACAAACCTAGACACTGTATTAAAAAGCAGGGACATTGCCAATAAAGGTCTGTCTAGTCAAAGCCATGGTTTTTCCAGGAGTCAAGTGTGGATGAGAGATTTAGACCATAAAGATTAAGCTCCAAAGAATTGATGCTTTTAAAGTGTGGTGTTGGAGAAACTCTTGAGAGTTCCTTGGACAGCAAGGAGATTAAACCAGTCAATCCTAAAGAAAATCAATTCTGAATGTTCATTGGAAGTACTGATGTTGAAGCGGAAGTGTTAGTACTTTAGTCACCAGATGCGAAGAATTGACTCATTTTGGAAAAGCCCCTGATCCTGGGAAAGATTGAAGGCAGGAGGAGAACGGGACGACAGAGGATGAGATAGTTGGAATGCATCACTGACTCAATGGACATGAGTTTGAGCAAACTCCAGGGGATAGTGAAGATAGGGAAGCCTGGCTTGCTGCAGTCCATGGGATCACAAAGAGTTGGACATGACTGAGTGACTGAACAAAAGCAATTCAGAATTATGCTGATGTATGATACATTTATCCAAAAAAGCAAGCTTATTTTTGAAGACATGTTGATGATTTTAAATGTTAAAAATTCGCAGAAATAAAAAAGAAGGTAGATATATTATGAACCTGTATAATGCTGTTTGTTAAAATTCTTGTATAAATTATGTATTCCCACAAGGGAAAAATACTTGAATTAAGAATATATTCAACTTATTGTAGAGAAAATTTAGAAAAATTTTCCATGTAATATATTCCAAAATGTTTTGAGTTTCCAACGGGAAAACGTTACACCAGTGAAAAATATTTAGGTATATTTTTAGAGCTTGGCATTTTTGAATAGTTTAACCTGAATGCATCTTTATTATATAGTGTCAGTTTCAACTTACTTGAAATTTTTCACACAACAAATTTCAATTTGAGTATCTTCTCTTAGGGTTCAGGATTAGTTAAAATATTTTAGCAAAATCAGCTGCTTATGAAAGTAGTCAATTGTCATTTACCTTTGCCAATATTAATAGTATGTTTAACAAGTAACAATATGCATTCTCCTTTTAGCAGAGATGCTGCTTACTAATGACATCTCATTGCTTCACACAGCAGGGCCTCTCATTCTATTTGGGTGTAATGACTGAGCTAACATCAGTTTTTAAGAATGTATGTTATCATTATTCATTACAGTACAGCACTGAAGCTTCTTTGGGAGGCAATAAAGAACAAGATGTATATTTTAAAGACCCTCATTTTCCCCCTAAATGCTTGAATTAATCTGCAGTCTGTGGTGTTCAGAGAATTGAGTTATGGGCTAAAGCAATGCTTCTCTTGAAGTACATCACGCCTGGAGATTGGGCTCTGATTAGCCTCTGAGTTTTCTAATACAGCCTATTGATTTTCTGTTACTGTAGCTGCCTTTGGATTTTCTGTGCTGGTACAGAGTTTTCTATCTTTTGCATGAGAGAATGATGAATGGTTGTCTGCGAGTCTCCAAGCACATACTTATTTCCTCTTCAATAAGAACAAGCGTGAATATCATTTAAGCAGAGAAAAACAGTGAGGAACCCAGCACACTTAGGGAAGAATTTGGGTTTTCCTCATATTCTTTGTTGATCCTAACTACTAAACTATTTACATCCTACAAAAATTTGACAATCTTATTTGGTACTATTAAATTCTCTTATTACTCTCATGGTGAGGAAAGAATAAACTTTGTTTTAAAGGTAAACATACAACTTTTGTGAAAGTATATTTTAAAACTAATTTCATTTTTATTTTTCAGTTGGCCACTACATTGATTTTAAATGCAAACAGAGTAGGACTAAGAAATGAACCACTATTCTGAAAATATTTTTTTTAATTTCAGATAAGTACTAGAGACATAATGTAAAACCTGATTAATATAAATAACACTGTTGTATGTTATATATGAAAGTTAAGAGAGTGAATCCTAAGTTTTAATCACAAGAAAAAAAATTTTTCTTTTATTTTGTGTTCATATGAGATGGTGGTTGTTCACTAAACTTATTGTGGAAATCATTTCATAAATCATAACTTTATGCTATATATTGTAAACTTATGCATTTCCATATGTCAATTATATCTCAATGAAGCAAGCAGGAAAATTCTTGTTTGGAATGGAAATTTCCATTCGTTCTTATGAATGAATATACAAAATCATAATCATCTAGAACTTCCTACAGGTGTGCTTGCATGCTCAGTTGCTTTAGTCGTGTCCAACTGTTTGTGAGGCTATGGACTGTGGCCCGCCAGGCTCCTCTGTCCATGGGATTCTCCAGGCAAGAATACTGGAGTGGGTTGCCATGCCCTATTCCAGGGGATCTTCCTGAAGCAGGAACTGAACCCACATCTCTTAGTCTCCACAGCATTGGCAGGCCGGCTTTTTACCACCAGTGCCACCTGGGAAGCCTGAAGCTTCCTACAATTTATATCAAAAAAATAATAATAATTTCAAAGTCAGCAAACTCTGATTTCTTTTTTTTCAGTAGGGATAACACATTGTCCAACTATGTTCACTACAAGCAGAGTCAGAGAAATAGAATTTTGAGCAAGTGATACCTTGAAGCAATGGTCTGAGTGACACCTGTAGCAAGTGAGGGAAGCAGAATAAGTCTGGAAAAAGCAGGCATGGATGTGAATGCAGGCAAAATCTGTCTTTGTTCTCATTTCATAGGGAATGTTACCACTCTGTTGGTACCCACCATAAAGCAAGGACCCTACCTTTTATTCACTCTTGTCATTAAGTCATTGATCACAGGCTTCCCAAGAAGTGGAAGAGAAACATAATTTCCTAGATTAGCTTCTTGCCAAGCAGTTCCCATCAGGAGAGAACATATTCAAGGGAAGAGGCAGCTGTGAGCTGATAGCAGTCAGCACTCACACCAGCCTTCAGAGTGGACCTGAGCAGGGCAACAGCAATGCCTGCTGTATAGGTCCAGTTCAGGTTCACAGTTCTGGTCTGACTTGCTCCCATATAGAGATGCAAAGATTGCATACTGTACCCATTGCCTTTAAAATGGGAATCTGTTAAAAGGATTCACAGATGATATGAAATTATAGATGATCATATAAACTAACATGCAAAACATTTGCTTTGCAATTTATGGATTAAAATCACAAGATATTCAACATTAATTGAATCCACATTTTATACATGTTTAAATATTTTTATAATTTTAGTATTCAGTAAACTATAAATAAAATGGTTTGATTGCTATGTTCCTGTTATTAATTTTTGTTCTTTCAAAGAATTCCCATAAAAGGCAATGTGTGCCATTTCAGTGTTGTGCAAGAAAAGAGGATACAAAATGATCCACTTCTATTTTTATCAATTTCGTTTAGGAGATGAAAAAGGTAAACAAATAGTTTAATGATTCAAAAAGAGTTACAGTTATATCAGCAATGGAAATTTAGTTACACTTTTTAAAATTCTACCAAATTCTTCATAGAACAATGAGCTTCATAGCTTCTGAAAGTTGGAACTATCATTCTGTCAAACCACAACCCTTAAATGGTACATTTATCTGGGCTTCCCCTCACGTGAAATCATCTTCAGAATAAAACTGAATTATATTCAAAGAAAAGGTAGAAAACTTGTAAAGCAGTCCAGCTATGCATATAAATTTATTTAGAAATACTGTTTTGCTTCCCAAAGGGTTGTTTTTTATTGAAGATTTAACCGAATATCATTTTCCAATACCTTGGATTTTAGTTTTCTTTTCACCTATAAAAATATTCGGTGTTTTCTTTGCTCATATTTACAAATCACTAAAATAAGGTTTGTATGTATGGCATTTAAGTTTTTTATTGGTATCAAATACTCTGACTTACTGATTCTAGAATATGAAATTACTGGCTACTATGAACAATAAATTCTGGAGTGATTTCAAGTCACAACAGGATAGTGGATGAGCTCGTATTTTTAAATAATTCTCCAAGCAGACAACCCAAAGTATATAAACTATTATCCATCCAGTTTTGCTTTGGCACCTTGGTATTTATTCTACACAGGAACCTTTAATATTGATTACAAGTCATATGAAGTTAGACTGATATGCTTTCTTCCATCTTCTTTCCAAAAATAAATTATGCCAGAAATTCAAAGTTAATGGAGCAGTCTCATTATAATACATCTCTGTTGGGCATTCTTTCACGTTGGTTAAATAATTGAGGGAATTAGATAGGTGGAGCTATGCAATATGATACAAGCATACACATCCTCAGGCTGAATTGACGTGAAATTAAAGGAACAGGTTAGGAAAAAAGTTCTGGCAAGATCATACGAGTTCACAGTACACTATAGTCTTTAAAACACTTCATGAATTTTCAGTGACACCAAAAAAATGTTAATTCAAGCTTTGACCTCATTTCCTAGCTGAAACAGAAATGATAAGGTATGCTGGTGGACTAAGTCTAACAAACTTCAGTGTGGTAGGGTATCAACTAGCCTAATGAATTCCTTGTCAGTAAGTAGAATGTTAATATGTTAGCATATAGTGTTTTGTGAATTCTTGAATGATCAATGCAAACTTCATAGAAAAGAAATATTCATCCATTCCTGATTAAAAGCAATTCAGTTCAGTTCAGTCGCTCAGTCATGTCCGACTCTTTGTGACCCCATGAATCGCAGCACGCCAGGCCTCCCTGTTCATCACCAACTCCCAGAGTTCACTCAGACGCACGTGCATCGAGTCCATGATGCCATCCAGCCATCTCATCTTTGGTCGTCCCCTTCTCCTCCTGCCCCCAATCCCTCCCAGCATCAGAGTCTTTTCCAGTGAGTCAACTCTTCGCATGGGTAGCCAAAGTACTGGAGTTTCAGCTTTAGCATCATTCCTTCCAAAGAAATCCCAGGGTTGATCTCCTTCAGAATGGACTGGTTGGATCTACCTGCAGTCCAAGGGACTCTCAAGAGTCTTCTCCAACACCATAGTTCAAAACCATCAATTCTTCGGCGCTCTACCTTCTTCACAGTCCAACTCTCACATCCATACATGACTACTGGAAAAACCATAGCCTTGACTAGACGGAACTTAGTCAGCAAAGTAATGTCTCTGCTTTGGAATATACTATCTAGGTTGGTCATAACGTTTCTTCCAAGGAATAAACGTCTTTTAATTTCATGGCTGCAGTCACCATCTGCAGTGATTTTGGAGCCCAAAAAATAAAGTCTGACACAGTTTCCACTGTTTCCCCATTTCCCATGAAGTGATGGGACCAGATGCCATGATCTTCATTTTCTGAATGTTGATCTTTAAACCAACTTTTTCGCTCTCCTCTTTCACGTTCATCAAGAGGATTTTTAGCTCCTCTTTACATTCTGCCATAAGGGTGTTGTCATCTGCATATCTGAGGTGATTGATATTTCTCCCGGCAATCTTGATTCCAGCTTGTGCTTCTTCCAGCCCAGTGTTTCTCATGAGGTGCTCTGCATATAAGTTAAATAAGCAGGGTGACAATATACAGCCTTGACGTACTCCTTTTCCTATTTGGAACCATTTTATTGTTCCATGTCCAGTTCTAACTGTTGCTTCCTGATCTGCATACAGGTTTCTCAAGAGGCAGGTCAGGTGGTCTGGTATTCCCAACTCTTTCAGAATTTTCCACAGTTTCTTGTGATCCACACAGTCAAAGACTTTGGCATAGTCAATAAAGCAGAAATAGATGTTTTTCTGGAACTCTCTTGCTTTTTCCATGATCCAGCGGATGTTGGCAATTTGACTCTGGTTCCTCTGCCTTTTCTAAAACCAGCTTGAACATCTGGAACTTCACGGTTCACGTATTGCTGAAGCCTGGCTTGGAGAATTTTGAGAATTACTTTACTAGCATGTGAGAAGAGTGCAATTGTGCAGAAGTTTGAGCATTCTTTTGTATTGCCTTTCTTTGGAATTGGAATGAAAACTGACCTTTGCCAGTCCTATGGCCACTGCTGAGTTTTCCAAATTTGCTGGCATATTGAGTGCAGCACTTTCACAGCATCATCTTTCAGGATTTGAAACAGCTCAACTGGAATTCCATCACCTCCACTAGCTTTGTTCATAGTGATGCCCACTTGACTTCACTTTCCAAGATGTCTGGCTCTAGATTAGTGATCACATCATCATGATTATCTGGGTCGTGAAGATATTTTTTGTACAGTTCTTCTGTGTATTCTTGCCACCTCTTCTTAATATCTTCTGCTTCTGTTAGGTCCGTACCATTTCTGTCCTTTATCGAGCCCATCTTTGCATGAAATGTTCCCTTGGTATCTCTATTTTTCTTGAAGAGATCTCTAGTCTTTCCCATTCTGTTCTTTTCCTCTATTTATTTGCATTGATCACTGCAGAAGGCTTTCTTATCTCTTCTTGCTATTCTTTGGAACTCTGCATTCAGATGCTTATATCTTTCCTTTTCTCCTTTGTTTTTTTGCCTCTCTTCTTTTCACAGCTATTTGTAAGGCCTCCCCAGACAGCCATTTTGCTTTTTTGCATTTCTTTTCCATGGGGATGGTCTTCATCCCTGTCTCCTGTACAATGTCATGAACCTCATTCCATAGTTCATCAGGCACTCTATCTATAAGATCTAGACCCTTAAATCTATTTCTCACTTCCACTGTATAATCATAAGGGATTTGATTTAGGTCCTACCTGAATGGTCTAGCGGTTTTCCCTACTTTCTTCAATTTAAGTCTGAATTTGGCAATAAGGTGTTCATGATCTGAGCCACAGTCAGCTCCTGGTCTTGTTTTTGCTGACTGTGTAGAGCTTCTCCATCTTTGGCTGCAAAGAATATAATCAATCTGATTTTGGTGTTGACCATCTGGTGATGTCCTTGTGTAGAGTCTTCTCTTGTGTTGTTGGAAGAGGGTGTTTCCTATGACCAGTGCATTTTCTTGTTGAAACTCTTATTAGTCTTGACCCTGCTTCATTCCACATTCCAAGGCCAAATTTGCCTGTTACTCCAGATGTTTCTTGACTTCCTACTTTTGCATTCCAGTCCCTTATCATGAAAAGGACATTGTTTTGGGGTGTTAGTTCTAAAAGGTCTTGTTTGTCTTCATAAAACCGTTCAACTTCAGCTTCTTCAGCATTACTGGTTGGGGCATAGACTTGGATAACTGTGATATTGAATGGTTTGCCTTGGAGACGAACAGAGATCACTCTGTCGTTTTTGAGATTGCATCCAAGTACTGCATTTCGGATACTTTGTTGACCATGATAGCTACTTCATTTCTTCTGAGGGATTCCTGCCCGCAGTAGTAGATATAATGGTCATCTGAGTTAAATTCCCCCATTCCAGTCCATTTTAGTTCGCTGATTCCTAGAATGTCAACATTCACTCTTGCCATCTCCTGTTTGACCACTTCCAATTTGCCTTGATTCATGGACCTGACATTCCAGGTTCCTATGCAATATTGCTCTTTACAGCCTCGGATTTTGCTTCTATCACCAGTCACATCCACAGCTGGGTATTATTTTTGCTTTGGCTCCATCCCTTCATTCTTTCTGGAGTTGTCTCCACTGACCTCCAGTAGCATATTGGGCACCTAATGACCTGAGGAATTCCTCTTTTGGTATCCTACCATTTTGCCTTTTCATACTGTTCATGGGGTTCTCAAGGCAAGAGTACTGAAGTGGTTTGCCATTCCCTTCTCCAGTGGACCACGTTCTGTCAGACCTCTCCACCATGACCCTCCCGTCTAGGGTTGCCCCACGGGCATGGCTTGGTTTCATTGAGTTAGACAAGGCTGTGGTCCTAGTGTGATTAGATTGGCTAGTTTTCCGTGAGTATGGTTTCAGTGTGTCTGCCCTCTGATGCCCTCTTGTAACACCTACCATCTTACTTGGGTTTCTCTTACTTGGGCGTGGGTTATCTCTTCATGGATGCTCCAGCAAAGCACAGCCGCTGCTCCTTACCTTGGATGAGGGGTATCTCCTTACGGCCACGTTTCCTGACCTTCAAAGTGGGATAGCTTCTCTAGGCCCTCCTGTGCCTGCTCAGCCACCGCTCCTCAGGTTGCTCCTCCCGGCCACTGGCCCTGGCCTCAGCGTGGGTGGCTCCTCCCAGCTGCCGCCCCTGGCCTCGGGCTCGGGGTGGCTCCTCAGGGTCACCGCTCCAGACCTCGGACGTGAGGTGTCCCCTCCCGGCCACCTCTGACCTCGGACGCAGGATAACGCCTCCTGGCCGCCGCCTTTGACCTCGGAAGCGGTGTATCTCCTCCCGACGCCACTGACCTCGGACGCGGGGTAGCTCCTCTCGCAGCCGCCTGCTTGGAAACAGTTTAGTAATAGTAACCAATTGAATAAAGGATATATATAGTCATTGGTATGCTGAAAAGCACACACTGGGGCCACTTGTAAACTTGGTCAAGTTGTTGTTGTTCAATTGCTAGGTTATGTCCCACGCTTGGAGATCACATGGACTGCAGCATGCCAGGCTTCCCTATCCTTCACCATCTCCTGGGGTTTGCTCAAACTCATGTCCTTTGAGTTGATGATGCCATCCAACCATCTCATCTTCGGTCACATCCTTCTCCTCCTGCCCTCAATTTTTCCCATCATCAGGGTCTTTTCCAATGAGTCAGCCTTTCACAATACATGGCCAAAGTACTTAAACTCAATATGCCTCAATTATTTCATATTTAGTATGAAGGTAATAATAGCATGCTCTATGTGGAAATATAAATGCAAAAATACCTAGAAGAGTACTTATCACATAGGTACTAGCTATTAATATTCAGCAGTAATCTTAAGAAAATTACTAAAGATGTATAAAAATTTTGCTGCAAGGACATTTGTAGTGGAAAAATATAAATAAACTTCAGGTCATAGCATTGCTGTTGGAATTACTGATCTAAATCCTTAAGTTGGAACCCTACACAGCCATGTGAAATGGCATTATAGAAATGCATTTGTGTTATAAAATATATTAATGTTATATCACTAAGATTAAGTTAAAAACAGTATATGAAGCATGATAAATGCATACAGATATGCTAAGTAATTTTAACAGTGAAAACACAGTGTTAAGATTGACTATTTTAAAATGTAGATGTATGGGTAATTTTATCTGATTAAATTTTATTTTATTACACTAGATTTTTTTAAATAAAACTTTTGTTTTAAGAAAGAAGTAAATTAATTTAAAGGCTTAAAAGTTCTCACAAATTGTACTAAACATAGTTTCTAATCTGCTAAGTGATCTTGTGGAGCTATACCTTTAAATAGGGCCTTTTTTATATAAATGATGCAAACCCAGCAAATTTGGGCTATTCTATGTAAGTGCCTTATACAGAGAGTCTTATGTTTTTAAATGTAACAAATGTAAAACTCCATAGGAGATATTTTCTCATTATTGACCTAAGGTAATAATGAGAAATCATTCATTGGCTACACTTATATTTTGAAGGAATAAAAATACCCATCTCACCTTCTAGTTAGAAATCTAGAAAAATAGAAACTTGATAAGGCCTTTAGCTGAGATTAATAAAAACAGCCTCTATGATTTAGCCTACAGTGCCTAAAAAGATCACCTTCTTTTGATAGAGTGAGCCATGATCTTCAAGATTACTGAAACTACTTTTTTTTTAAACTTACAGACATACATCTTTGATGATTAACTTCTGAGTTTTTCATGTACTCCTCAATATTGTGAGAAAATATTGTTTTACCAGAAACAGCTTTGTTGCCCATGAAAAAATGTGGTGACGTGTCTACTAGTAAGAACTTAAACATACTTACATAACATTACAAGACTACATTGAAAAAGAAATTAATACTTCGAGATGTCAAAAATGCACTTGTGTTCACTATTCATAGAGAAGAAAACCTATAACATGCCTAAAAGTTAAAGACAAGAAACGTTATTAATGAGATGATTTTACCTTAAAGCACAGAAGAAATTTATCTATGAGAAATCCATCTATGAGAAATCCCAGCATGCCACCTTGAAAAGATCACTAGTTGACATGAATAACACTTATTTAAGCAAGGATTATTATAATCCCAGCTTAATCTGTTATTTAATTAATTCATTCATTTACCTGGTTGTAGTAGACCATTGCCAGATGAAGGGGAAAATAAAAAGAAAAACAGCTCAATTAAGGCTAGAATAAAAAAACTTTCATGTCACCAGAAGCTACCACCAAATTTTCAGAGTATGGATCTTGGCAGGAGACAGAATACACCTATGCTTTAGTTTCCTTAGAAATGAAATTGAAATAGAATAAAGCAAATTAAAGGGAGAAAGAGGAGTTGTGATATCAAAAAGCTAATGTCTACTGATTAATTTAAAGGAAAATTTGATTCTACTTAAGATCCATGTATCAGGTAAATTCTTAAAGTTTATGACTTTTCCTACTCTTAGTTTCTTCCCCTCTCCTCCACCCCTAACCCTAAGTGTGGCTGGAGAGCCGACGAATACGCGTAGTACGTTCAGTTGCCAAATACCTGGAAGCACATGTCAGCCATGATTATCAGCAAGCTGCACTACATGCCAGTTTATCCCCCAGGGGCTCTGGGATTATGTACATGTTGTCAGTCCACACTGCCAGCAGACTCCGTGTAACGCACAAAAGAGCAGAGCTCTTCTCGAATCTAACCACACATTTCAGATCATGACTGTTTTTGTTTGTATACCTTGTGTTTCAAAATAAGTTTATATTTATCCCAAGGAAAAATAAAGATAAAGAGACTGGGTCTGATCATATATCTTTCTGGGAATTATTCCCAGAAATTGTATACTGAAAATCTGTTCCAAAAATATAATTTCCAGATAGTTAAGTGGGCAAAATATCAGCTTGTAATTCATTTGCTTATTAAAAAGCAGATCAGAAACATACCTACCCTGTCTTTTAATGATTAGTGTCTAATATTTAATTGTCTACTCCTTGCCTTTTTAGCCAAACAAAAACCTTCTTTTACACAAATACAGAAATCTAGGACTCTCCTCTGAATTAAGTGCTGCTTTTAATGAATAAATAATTCATTAACTACTACCTTCTTTATGAAAGTTTCCAAAAGTTGGATAATATTATGAATGTTTTCCTATCACCACCTACTCTAGCTTTAAAAACTTATATTTCACATTTTGCTAAATTTGCAAATTGTGTAAATGTAATGAGTTTCACTTTATGGATTTACCTTTGTGACAGTTAAATCTCTGCTATCAACATGTTTGTAAATTCTCACATTAGAATTTCTGTTTTAATTTGCAAAGTCTGAAATCAGGATGGTTGAAATGGAAATAAACTAGTTGACTTCTGAAACATTTACAAGAGATATTTACTCATTTCACTTGGCCATGAAGAAATCTAGTAAAGAATCTCTACGTTTGAATGTATCAGTGAAAATAGAGAAAATTAAAGTAAAAGCTATCATCCACTCAGTAATCTAGCTCTCTTTCACCTCATTATTATTGCTCTTTTATACTTGCTATCAGTTTAGATTTCACTGCTCATATTCAGGTAGCTGACCTTGAATTATTTATGTAACTTCTGTTAGATACAAATTGTTTGTTTACGTGCATTATATAACAGAGTTGTTAAAAACTAAATTAAATAGGATATGTGAGGTAACAAACATATTGTAGACTTTAATAAATGGTGGTCAACATCTTTTAATTCTCCTATTCTTCATCTTTTATTTCTCCCTTCTCCAGGGGATCTTCCAAACCCAGGAATCGAACCGGGGTCTCCTGCATTGCAGGCAGATTTCTTACCAACTGAGCTATCAAGGAAGCCCCATATTTTTCATATTAACCCTTGTCTCCTGTTCCCTGAAATGTACAGCTCTACATGCAACATTATGATGTGTGGAGGTTATTAAGTCTAGGCTTGTTTACTCTCCTGCAGATACATTTTCCTAATTATTAGTGAGTGAGAATTCTGATTAATATATAGACATACTTAATAAATAAATCTTGTTTTAAATATCGACATTTGTCAAGTGCTACAATTCAAAAAGTTATTCTGATATATTTAATTTAGTATTTGGGGTTTATTTGGTTGGTTGGTTGGTTGGTTGGTTGGTTAATTTTTCTTGGTGTCTTGCTTAACTTGGTGTCCTGTGACTAACTGCAAACAACCAGACAGACTTTGTTAAATATAAACAACTTCAAATGCTTCTCTCTGTGGCTTGAAAGTCCTCAGCACTTGTGGAAAATGACACATTGAGCTTTTAATAGATAAAGATTTTTATTCTTTTTCTAGATTATGTTAAAGGTGTCTGTAAGGGAAGTTTAAGTTTTATTAAACTTTTGTTATGTTTAATTTTTACTTTTTAACTTTTATTAAATTATTATGCAACTATAAGGACAATCTATATTTCAGAAACTGGGACTGTATATCCTTTCCTTGAACAAAAGTCAAGATCTGAATAAGGTCCTATCAATAAATTAAAAGAAAAAAATAATATAATTTCAACCCTCTCTCAACCTCATATTTTCTCCTAACATAAATGGAATAGAGGCATAAGTATGGGGTCATAATTATTAAGAGTATGACTCTGGATAACTTACTAAAACACCTTGTCGTCTGTTACCAGTTCTGCAGTTTGGGGTAAGAATAGTGTCTAATGCCTGATTTTATGACTGCTAGATAAGTAGTGTTCAAGTCCTTGGAAGTATCAGTATGCAGTAAATGTTAAATGTTAAAAAAAGGGAAAATTTTTAAAATAACATGAAAATAATCTGGTATCATGAAATTAAAGAAAATACTATAGATATATTATTATTCTGACCAAAAAGTACTTCAGGAAATGGCCTGCTAAAATTTTTGTCCACTTGTTACTCTATTAGATGAATAGCCAGAAATGTTAAGATGCAATAGTGATTGAATATAGGTTGCATCTAAGTATATGTAATACTGTGTTATTTTTCATGGAGAATGACAAAAGTGTATATGTTAAATCTCAAGAAAAATGTCCTACCCTTGTTCTACCCTGGATACAACCTACTCTGAACATAAACATAGGTTTTTGATATTAATCATTATATAGATCTCAGAACTACATAAAATTCTAAAGTGCACGAGAATTTAACTTGTTGAATTATTATGGTTCATTTTGGAATTACTTAATATAGCCTCTTGTATTCTACGTTTATAACTACATGTCAGTGATTGGAACCTACAAGTAGAAGAGCAATAGTTACAAGAGTAACTAATTATTAATAACGTGCCACAGCTTTAAAATTTAAATAGCAGGTGCTTGTAAGGGGGGAATATGTTGCATTTTGAAAAATAAAAATAGAAATAGTCATTTGAAAGATAATTACAGGTAAAATGGTTAAAATTTTGATTATGTGTTGGAAGAGAAAAAAATTATGTCTCATACTCACAGGTGTTAATTTTTTTTCTTCGTTTGAAATTCAATTTGAAAACAGCAAAAGGTAAATGTTAAAAAAAAACAGGTTTCAAATTATATTTAAAATACTTCACATTAATCTTTCTAAAATCATGAAAAGTTACTTTTTATAATTTTATTCAACTAGGGAATGTTTCTTTTGTTATACATGGGCACCATAAAATTGCTAAAGTAACAAGCACATGTGCTCAGTCACTCAGTCATGTCCCTCTCTTTGCTACCCCATGGATGTATCCCTCCATGTTTCTCTATCCATGGGGATTCTCCAGGCAAGAATATTGGAAAGGGCTGCCATGCCCTCCTCCAGGGGATCTTCCAGACCCAGGGATCAAACCCATGTCTCTCGCATTGCAGGCAGATTCTTTACTGTCTGAGCCACCAGGGAAGCCTAAGAATACTAGAGTGGGTAGCTGATCCCTTCTCCAGGGGAACTTCCTGATCCAGGAATCATACCAGGGTCTCCTGCATTGCAGGTGGATTCTTTACCAGCTGAGCTTATGATTACTGTACAACTCATTTTAGATTTTTGGAGCATCATAATTATTGAAATGTTCTCACATGTATCTATTTTATCTCTCAAACTATAGTGAAACTACAATTTCAAGCCAGAAATGATAGATAGCACTGTTTATATACCACCTACTCTCAACCATGTCCCAGTTTTGGCTCACTACTAAATTTTTGTCTCTGTCTTTTTTGTATAAGAAAAATATTTTACAATATTGCATCTATTAGCTGTACTAATTACTTAATTGCTCAACTATTTGACATGGGATTTGACCAAACTACATTACACAGATAACAAGAGACAAAGCCAATAACCTTGGAGGGGCTCCATTCCTCCACTTTTGATGATGAGCAAGAAGGCAGGAAGCCCTTCATTAGCCTAGGGAAGCTTATGGAAGAACTGGCTCATAACTGATTCTGAGTTATGTGGACACAGCCTTTTTGTCAGGACATTTTCCTTGAACAGAAAGTTCTTGCTTTGCTTTTGTCTTAATAGTCTCTGCCTGCTATTTCCCTTGGTAGAAAGCAGCTCCACCAGGAGCTCTTTCCCTGGGGCATAATCCAGTCCAGCCATAGATGGTCTGTGTTCTCTGGCCTGAGAGCTCATGGATTTCATGTGCTCTGATATTTCTCTGCCCATATGTTTTACCCCAATAAACCCCATGTACTGATGCAGTTATACATCAGGGTTAATAGATAGCGATTTGTGTATCTGTGTATTGTTTGTATGAAAAAGATGTTGAGATCTATTACTTTAAGATTAGCATGAGAGAACAGATCTCATCACTTAATGGTAAAGGCAACAGGGACAAAGTCTTAAATATATAATACTTGTATAAATCTGTTTTCCTGTGCAGTTGGAATAGGAAGATAACGTAGGATAATGACATCATTGTGATTTTCTTCAATACCATTTTATTTAGAATATACTGAGAGCTCTTTTGGAATCAACTGGATCCATGTGATTGAGTTACAAAAGTAGTATTAAAAATGGAAGCAATATTAAACTCCAGCAATTAAAAACAGAATATTAATGCTAACAGAAGCCCTTCAAGGTTTTTGTTACTTTTGTATATATCTTAGTAGAGCATGCCATCAACACAACTCTTTTTCAGTAAATATATTGTAAACATGTTCATCCTTTTCTAATATCATCATAAAGTATACATGCTTCATCACATAAAGAATACTTAGTACAGTTTATTTCCCATATTTTTAATATAGCCTAGAAAAGTCACTAGTATTTATTGATGTTTTAAACTACAAAATTATTGGCAAAAAAATGCATGTGTGTCTTATTACTGATATCATTTATTTAAATGAACCATATCTATGGGGGGTGGTTAGTTTGAGAGAAGCCTACAACTATCTGTGTGATTGTATTTCCATGGAAATTAGATTAATTTGCCTTTACAGCAAAGGGAAGTACTACTTTCTGATGGCTACAGTTCGTTCCTTGAGACTGAAGGCTACTGCATAATGGCAGTCTAAACATCTATGGATCTCTGACAAGGAAATGGATAGTCTCCCCTAATGTTACAGCTCTCTTGTGATTTTTAACACCACTCTAATATGAAATTGAAGAAATCTACCTATCATTTCAAGATACATTATGTACTTATTCTAGCTGAGGACTTGACAGAATTCATGAGCTGTTTGCTGAATCTCTTTCATGGGCAGTGGTTAAATCCAAATTCCTTAATTTTGTAGTCAGACACCCTCAAATTATGGTTCCACCTTACTGCCATTCATATTCTTCCAAAAATTACATGAAATTATATAGAATAGGCTGTATTTTTCATTACTGCTGTGCTTTTTTTCAAGGACTTCTTTCTTAGCACTGTTTCTCTTTCCTGCCTACTCTGTTATCTGTCCAAATATTGTCTGCCTGCCTCCTAGGCTCAATGCATAAGTTGACTCTTCTCTGTAGCTCCCACTGACTCCTTAAGAGCCATCAGTTCAGTTCAGTTCAGTCGTTTAGTCGTGTCCAACTCTTTGAGACCCCATGAACCTCAGCATGCCAGGCCTCCCTGTCCATCACCAACTCCCAGAGTTTATGCAAACTCATGTCTATTGAAGTCGGTGATGCCATCTAACCATCTCATCCTATGTCGTCCCCTTCTCCTCCTGCTTTCAATCTTTCCCAACATCAGGGTCTTTTCAAGTAAGTCAGCTCTTCGCATCAGGTGGCCAAAATATTGGAGTTTCAGCTTCAACATCAGTTCTTCCAATGAACACCCAGGACTGATCTCCTTTAGGATGGACTGGTTGGATCTCCTTGCAGTCCACGGGACTCTCAATAGTCTTCTCCAACACCACAGTTCAAAAGCATCAATTCTTCTGCACTCAGCTTTCTTTATAGTCCAACTCTCACATCCATACATGACCACTGGAAAAACCATAGCCTTGACTAGACGGACCTTTGTTGACAAAGTAATGTCTCTGCTTTTTAGCATGCTGTCTAGGCTAGTCATAACTTTCCTTCCAAGGAGGAAGCGTCTTTTAATTTCATGGCTGCAGTCACCATCTGCAGTGGACTTCATCTGCCTGGCACAGAATTCCGATAGTCTATCTTCTACAGTAGACGGTAGGACATGCTTTATTTCCTCTACTTGATGACGAGCATTTTGATGGCATGTGTCTCAAGTATCTCAGCTTTCTCACCTGCACGTAGTGCTGCTTTTTGTCAGTTCACTTGAATATGCTTAATCCTTAGGTGGCATAAAGAGGTGCATGATTTCTATAGATATGCAATTTAAGTGAAATATAACCGAAATACTGAATGAATATATTAAAACCATGGGACTGACTTTACTATTATTTTGGCAAGGATTTTATTTAAGAGAAATGGAACCTTAAAAATAATTCTTACCATTCTGTTGATTTCTATGAAACAATGGCACTGTTTTCCTGTGGATGTGCTCATGTGCTAAGTCACTTCAGTCATGTCCAACTCATTACGACCCCATGGACTATAGCCTGCTAGGCTTCTCTGTCCATGGGATTCTCCAGGAGAGAATACTGGCATGGGTTGCCATGCCCTTCTCCAGGGGGTCTTCCTGGCACTAAGGGATCAAACCCAGTCTCCTGAGACTCCTGCATCAAAGGCAGATGAAGAACTGAGCCTCCAGGGGAAGCCAATAGTAGCACAAATAAATAAAATCCAAAAATTCTCCCCAAATCTCATTGGAAATAGATGGGGAAACAGTGTCACACTTTATTTTGGGGGGCTCCAAAATCACTGCAGATGGTGATTGCAGCCATGAAATTAAAAGACGCTTACTCCTTGGAAGAAAGGTTATGAGCAACCTAGATAGTATATTCAAAAGCAGAGACATTACTTTGCCGACTAAGGTCCATCTGGTCAAAGCTATGGTTTTTCCAGTAGTCATGTATGGATGTGAGAGTTGGACTGTGAAGAAGGCTGAGCGCCGAAGAATTGATGCTTTTGAACTGTGGTGTTGGAGAAGACTCTTGAGCGTCCCTTGGACTGCAAGGAGATCCAACCAGTCCATTCTGAAGGAGATCAACCCTGGGATTTCTTTGGAAGGAATGATGCTAAAGCTGAAACTCCAGTACTTTGGCCACCTCATGCAAAGAGCTGACTCACTGAAAAGACTCTGATGCTGGGAGGGATTGGGGACAGGAAGAGAAGGGGGCGACAGAGGATGAGATGGCTGGATGGCATCACTGACTCGATGGACACGAGTCTGAGTGAACTCTGGGAGTTGGTGATGGACAGGGAGGCCTGGCGTGCTGCAGTTCATGGGGTCACAAAAAGTTGGACACGATTGAGTGACTGAACTGAGCTGAACTGAAAGCTTACGTAAGTGTTTTATATATGTGACCTACTTATGTTACTCACTCTTGGCTCTTAGGCCTTACCAGCTGTAGACAAACACTGGCAGAACCAAAGTCAGACTTTTTTATCTTTTTATTACCAGAACTCAGCCCAGTCACGTTTCAGGCAGATTAAGTTTATTTTAAACTTGCAACATTTTCTTCTGTGGAAAATTTATTTGTTAAATCAGAGTTTGGGAAGCAAAGTGGAAGACCTCAGTAACAGTACTTCAGATGTACTTTGTGCCCATATCCATTGATTCTTTGTTTCAATTTCCTGGAAGTTAATGGTTTTCAAATGGATCAGGAAAAGATGATGAAACACAGAGCAATAATTTCTCTTATGAATTCTTCTACAGTGCATGCCCAGAAATAAAATGATTAGACTTATGTTTGTCTATCATCTGAGGAATAATGTATGTTATTTGGCATAGAGGTAATGGTAATCTGAAGCTTTTCAATTAAATTGAAAATGCTGACACAACAATTCTCTTACCTCATACATATCATTAGATAGATTTGTATTTTACTGAATCACATGGAGGCATCTTTGTGTATCTTGAGAAATATACCTTCAATTAATGGCATACTACACACTCTACTGAATAATTTTCTTGAGAACTAATAATTATTTTTCATGTATGTTTGGTAAATGATATTACATATGAACTCAGACCAAAACAATTATTAAACAGAAAAAAGCATTAATTTGCCCTTTTTTAAGATTATTATATAAAAATTATATGATATCTAATCACTTGCTTGCGCCAGTTGAATTTCATATAATGTCATCTGTCTGCCTGCTGTATATAATTTAAAGGCTTTTCTGTACATAAAGAGTGTTTCACAGAAGTGTTTTATTCTTTAATTTTCTTTATTAATTTAAAAATAATTTTGTTTTTTGTCATATGTCCTAGAGAGTAGACACATTTTCTTCAAGTGCTAATTTTTCAGTCACATTTATGTGAATGCTGCATTCTAAACTGTTATATTAGAGCTAATTAGTAAAAGTTATTGTGGTGTCTTTGAACCCAAGAAGGAAATTCTGAAGGTCAAAGCTCCTCTTGCTCTCTCATGCACTCATTTTCTTTCTCTCTCTTTCTATATGTCCTTTCTCCAGCTCATTTCATCTTTATATCTCTCATTAATGCTCTAAATCATTAATGTATTCTGAGGCAGTGGAAAAGAGGGATTTTTATGTGTTAGGGATAATAGATTGGCAGGAATATGGGGAAGAGAGGCTATAATTGTCTAAACTTGCAATCAGATTAAATCTGTGTTTCCCACCCCACCCCACCCCCGGCCCATGGTCTACGCTAAGAAACTTTATTAATTCTGAGTTATAGATATGAAACCAAACCACAGACAAGACAGTATTTTAAAGAAACATATCATTCATATCATTAACTCAAAGGTAAAGTTTTGACATTTTTTTAAGTTAAAGTATTGTCTAAAGGAAAACTTCGATTGTTTGAAATGTATAAATCTCATAAAATTGAAATATATAATTTTTCCCTTTAGACTATGGTTAAGTTTTACCTTGGAAAAATGAATACAAAGATCAGTATTCCATGTGAGTATAGTCAGAGTGATGGAAAATAGAAATAAAATCTGCTTTATTGTCAGTATTTACTTAAGAACAATAACTTACACTTTAATTTTAAACTCACTGGCATAAATCATGGTACATTATTTTTAAAGGACAAAACTTGAGGTGGAGATCTCTTTATTTAAAAAGTTCTTTTGTGTTAGTTAAAATAAAATAATATTCTCCTTCTACTTCCTTTTTTCAATGAATGATGAATTCATTTTCCCAAATGGTTTGATTAAAACAATTTCCTTTGCAACATACAAAGTACTGCTCAAACAATTCATAAATTTCATTTCTTTCCAAACTATTACCTAGCATTAGGCAAAATAGAATACCTTTACATAACCCTGTTTTTATACATTTCTTCACTGAGAAGCATCTTGTGTAATTGTTCAAATGTATAAGCAACTTGTATGTTCTTTATTAATGTAGATTGCTTTTTTTTTTTTTTTTTGGTTGGAAAAGGCAGTGTGCTGTGTTCACTTACTCAGTCATGTCTGACTCTTTGCAACCCCATGGGCTATAGCCCACCAGCTCCTCTGTCCTTGGGACTTTCCAGGTAAAAATGCTGCAGCAGGTTGATATTTCCTTCTCCAGAAGATCATGACCAAGGGATTGAAACTGTGTCTCTTCCATTGACTCCATTGGTGGGCACATTCTTTACCACTAGTGCTGCCTGGAAAGGTGTGTGTGCATGATCAGTCACTTAGTCATGTCCATCTCTTTGTGATCCTATGGGCTGTAGCCCACCTGGCTCCTCTGTCCATGCGATTCTCCAGGCAAGAATCCTGGAGTGGGTTGTCATGCCTTTCTCTAGGGTACCTTCCTGAGCCAGGGATCCAACCTGCATCTCCAGTGGCCACTGCCTTGCAGGCAGATTCTTTACTGCTGCGCCACTGGGGAAGCTATATAGGAAGTTTTAGATTAATATAAATCTGTGTGTGTATGTGTTTACATTCTGTCTGTCCATAGGAAGATGGAAACACTTAATAAAAGACAATTTTGGAAAATGGAATTTTGGATAAAAGGCGTTTTCCCCAAGGAGATACAAGAAAAAAAAAAAAAAGAGTAAGCATTTATAATTTGTTTCAAGATAATTCTTTATGTGAAATGAATTTCCTATTATTTAGCTCATATATTCTAAGGAGATTGAACTGTAGCATGTAAATAGCTGTCTACTTTTGACGAATGATCCAAATATTCTAAGGTTATTTTTCCATCTTACAGATCAAAGGCTGGTTGAAATTATATAACTTTTACCAGTGAACAGTTGTTTATAAACATTGGCTGATATTTCTTAATTCTTTTTTCAGCCAGTTAAAATAAGACACAAAAAATTCTTAACTTCCATAACTTGTATCCTGTTACTTATGTAAGACAGTAAAGTGCTTCCCCATAGAGTGGAGGAGGAAGTCAGATAAAATCGTTCACACTGCCTTTTAGAATCGTATCAATACTTCTAGCATCTCCCAAAGTTGTCACCATCCTTCTGTTTCAGAAATAGCTTTCTTTAATTTATTTTCTAAATGGATCTTAGGCTGTTTCTTAAACTTCACTCAGCTTAGAATTTGTTTAATTTAATAGATATATTGTCTTCTCAGAATAAAAAGGCTCTAACAAAGGTATTTTCTTTCTTTTTCTCCAAGCATATAACATTGTGATGCTCAATCAAGAGATATTTTATAGGTTCTTTTTTTTAAATTTTTATTTTTACTTTATTTTGCTTTACAGTACTGTATTGGTTTTGCCATACATTGACATGAATCCACCACGGGTGTACATGAGTTCCCAGTTCTGAAACCCCCCTCCCACCTGCCACCCCATATCATCTCTCTGGATCATCCCCGTGCACCAGCCCCAAGCATCCTGTATCCTGTATCGAACATAGACTGGCGATTCGTTTCTTACCTGATAGTATACATGTTTCAATGCCATTCTCCCAAATCATCCCACCCTCTCCCTCTCCCAGAGTCCAAAAGTCCGTTCTATACATCTGTGTCTCTTTTGCTGTCTCGCATACAGGGTCATCATTACCATCTTTCTAAATTCCATATATATGTGTTAGTATACTGTATTGGTGTTTTTCTTTCTGGCTTACTTCACTCTGTATAATCGGCTCCAGTTTCATCCACCTCATTAGAACTGATTCAACTGTATTCTTTTTAATGGCTGAGTAATACTTCACTGTGTATATGTACCACAGCTTTCTTATCCATTCATCTGCTGATGGACATCTAGGTTGTTTCCATGTCCTGGCTATTATAAACAGTGCTGTGATGAACATTGGGGTACATGTGTCTCTTTCAATTCTGGTTTCCTTGGTGTGTATGCCCAGCAGTGGGATTGCTGGGTCATAAGGCAGTTCTATTTGCAATTTTTTTAAAGGAATCTCCACACTGTTCTCCATAGTGGCTGTACTAGTTTTCATTCCCACCAACAGTGTAAGAGGGTTCCCTTTTCTCCACACCCTCTCCAGCATTTATTGCTTGTAGACTTTTGGATCGCAGCCATTCTGACTGGTGTGAAATGGTACCTCATTGTGGTTTTGATTTGCATTTCTCTAATAATGAGTGATGTTGAGCATCTTTTCATGTGTTTGTTAGCCATCTGTATGTCTTCTTTGGAGAAATGTCTATTTAGTTCTTTGGCCCATTTTTTGATTGGGTCGTTTATTTTTCTGGAATTGAGCTGCAGAAGTTGCTTGTATATTTTTGAGATTAGTTGTTTGTCAGTTGTTTCATTTGCTATTATTTTCTCCCATTCAGAAGGCTGTCTTTTTATCTGGCTTATAGTTTCCTTTGTTGTGCAGAAGCTTTTTGGAAATACAAAAAACCAAGAATAGCTAAAGCAATCTTGAGAAAGAAGAATGGAACTGGAGGAATCAACCTGCCTGACTTCAGGCTCTACTACAAAGCCACAGTCATCAAGACAGTATGGTACTGGCACAAAGACAGAAATATAGATCAATGGAACAAAATAGAAAGCCCAGAGATAAATTCACACACCTATAGACACCTTATCTTCGACAAAGGAGGCAAGAATATACAATGGATTAAAGACAATCTCTTTAACAAGTGGTGCTGGGAAAACTGGTCAACCACTTGTAAAAGAATGAAACTAGATCACTTTCTAATACCATACACAAAAATAAACTCAAAATGGATTAAAGATCTAAATGTGAGACCAGAAACTATAAAACTCCTAGAGGAGAACATAGGCAAAACACTCCCCGACATAAATCACAGCAGGATCCTCTATGATCCACCTCCCAAAATACTGGAAATAAAAGCAAAAATAAACAAATGGCATCTATTTTATAGGTTCTAAGGGATATTCAATACCAGCCAACCTTCAGGAATAAATCACCTTTGGAAGACCTTCAAATCAGAGGATGTTTGCCTTAAACAGAAGGATATTCTTGGAGAAGATCATTCATTTCTAAGACAGAGGAGACAAGTAGTATTTGTCAATCCATAATTCAGAGGCTCACTTAAGTCATTTCCAAAGTGGGCATAGACGCTCAAGGAGACATTATAATTATCAAAGTATAATTCTCATAAAAGTTAAAAAATTGACTTGCACAAATATAGATGAACAACAAAGATTTTAAAACTCACTGTATTAGTTTCACCTGCTGCTTTAACAGATTACCATGAATTTAGTGGCTTAAAGTAAGGCAAGTTAATTGTTACACTGTTCTGTAGGACAGAAATTCAGCAAGAGTCTCACTGGGTAAAACCATGAAGCCAGCACAGCTGTGTTCATTCCTGAAGGCTCAAGAGGAAAGTCTGTCTCCTGCTCATTTGGGTTACTGGCAGAATTCAGTTCTGTGGCTACAGACTGAGGTCCCTAAGTTTTTTGTTGCTGTTGTTGGCTGTGAGGTAGTGACTACCCTTAGCATCAAGAATGAGTCTTCAATTTTTCACTGAGAACCAGCAATAGGGCACTGAGTCCTTTTTGTCACATTATTTTCTACCATTTTCTACTGTCAGATCTCTCTTTCTGACCACACTAGGAACAGCCCTCTGCTTTTAAGAACTTATATGTTTGGACCTACGTAAATAATCTGTGATAATCTCTTCATCGCAAATTCCGTAACTTTAGAAACATTAGCAAAATTCCTTTGGCCATGTAAGATAACATTCAGGAATCATAGAGATCAGGGTATGAATTGCTTGAGGGGATCATTATTCTACTTACCACACTCAATTTTTGTACCTTTTGACCCCCTTCTTGCATTTCAACCACACCATAACCCTTGCCACTGGTAATAATCATCAACCTCATCTCTGTATTTGTGAGATTCCTTTTTTTTTTTAAGATTTCACATATAAGTGAGATTACCCAGTTTTTGTCTTTCTCTGGTTGACTTATTTCATTTAAAGGAATGCCCTCAAAGTCTATCCTTGTCACTAATAGCAAAATTTCATTTTTTCTGGCTGAATAATACTCCATTGTATATATGTATGTGTGTAAGAGTGTGTGTGTATCTGTAAAATGCATTTTCTTTGTCCATTTATCTATTGGTAGAGACTTAGATTGTTTCCATGTATTGACTGTTTTAAATGATGTACAATAAATATAGAGCACATGTATCATTTTGATTTGGTATCTCTGTTTTCTTTGGAAAACTACCCAGAACTGAAATTGCTGGATCATATAGTACTTCTATTTTGAGGACACTCCATACTGTTTTCCAAAATGACTATACCAATTTATAATCCCACCAACAGTGCACCAAAGATTCTTTTTTATCCACATCCTCACCAACACTTATTGCTTGTCTTTCTGATACTAGCTACTCTAACAGGTGTGAAGTGATACCTCATTATAGTTTTGATTTGCATTTCCATGATGATTAATAATGTTAATCATCTTTTCATCTTTTCACTCATTAATTAGCTAAATACCACAATTCAGAAGATAGGTGAGACTCTTATGTAAAATCTGTGGGAAAAAAGAATGCTTGAACAAATTTGCTCAGATGGATATAAAACTGGTCAATATATTAAGGACAGCAAACTGTAAGATTTGGATTGATCTTTCAGGTGGATAAAATTTATTTGAATCATTAATAAATGGAAATTATTTACTACCTATCAGTTATTTATAAATTAATATACAATTTTGTAAATTAGTCCCTAATCAATAGTAAATTGGTCAAACAAAACTATATTTCTTAGAGTCAAACTTTATTATGGATATGATTTTTAAAATCTTATTCCCAAGCTTTGGACTTTTTTTCCCTTGGATTATTATTCCTTTAATAATCCCTTAATGGATTATTGCTAAAGTCTATGCACTGGCTCTAAAAATTAATATTTCAGGTTAAGGATTGGATGTAATGAAAGCAGTTGTTCAAGTTAACTGCAGTCTTTTTGATAACTGACTGAATAAAAATAGATATTTATTACGTGCACAACTACATTGTTTATGTCCAAATGTATTTTAACATGTGCATGTGTTTACATAATGTAGAGACATTTATGTATCAGTATATAGATAATAATAAATACATTTAGATCTGTATTTGCTAAGTACTGAGGACTCTACAATTTAAAAAGAAACACAATTTCTTCATGCAATCACAAGAAATGCCTTTCTCAGTCTTCTTACATAAGGCAATTTTAATATGATCACACTATAATAAATTACTTTAATTCAACATGTATTTATTAAAGTTCTAATATGAAAAACGAATTATGTTAGGTGCAGTGGATATTAGAAAATAGTGCTCTGTGGCTCCAGGTCTCAAAGTACATGCAGCCTAAAGGATGAGATGAATAAATATCCAAATAACTATGGCATAATCTAAAACTTGCTCAATTTAGGGATATATGAAATGTTATGGAGATGCAAATGCATAATTAAATACTTTTTCTTGGGGGAAGAGTTTTGGGGGAAGCTGAGGAAATGAAGATCCACTTGATTTCACTTTTCAGAGATGAGTAGGGATGAGACAGATGAATAGGAAGTGTAGGTTGGAGAGAGACAGCGACCAGTGTGCTAGGAGTGGAGGGACTGCAATGGGTGGTGATGTAGTGAGGCAGGAGAGATAGGCCAGAGCCTCGCTTTGCAGTCAGGCAGATAGAGCTAAACAAATATCAGCTCTTCTCTTATTTACTTTGTGCCTTTGGCAAAGTAGTTTTTCTAATTTTGAATGAATTGTATAAAATTCTCTCTCAGGATATTCTCATCGTTCAGAGTCTGTATAAATGTTGTTTCCATTGTTTTACATATACTATGACTAAACCTGTATTTTTCTACAAGAAGTAGAAATTCACCACGATTTTTTTTTAAAAGATCATGACTTTAGCAAAGTAGAATATGGCTTCAACAGCAAAGAATCAAAGTCAGAAAGGCCATTTCAATTGTTCCTGTCACACAGGACTGAAAGAGGCTGAAAAATAAAACAATAGAGATGGAGAGGAGGGGGTGGTTGCTAGAGGCTTTTGAAGGTACAGAGTTGGCTAGAATGATAACAAGGTCTCTGGCTGACATAGCATATAGAGGTGAAGGAGAATCAGGCATAATCATAAGGTTCAAGGTTTAGACAAGTTGTTATCAGTGATACTATTGAAGAGAATGGATAGGATGAGGAGAAGCAAGCAGATCATTAGGGGAAATTTTTGAGTTAAGGTTTTAAATACATATTAGAATAATTTTTTGAAAGAAATTACTTTTTCTAGAGTCATCTTGGAGAAGGAAATGACAACCCACTCCAGTATTCTTGCCTGGGAAATCCCATGGACAGGAAGCCTGGTGGGCTACAGTTCCACCATGGAGCTGCAAAGAGTCGTACACAATTTAATGCCTAAAGAGCAGCATGAAGAGTTACTATCTTCATGA
Organism: Capra hircus; assembly: GCF_001704415.2. Lineage (NCBI taxonomy): Eukaryota > Metazoa > Chordata > Mammalia > Artiodactyla > Bovidae > Capra > Capra hircus. Next base: position 28,700,225 of record NC_030813.1, read on the forward strand.
ATTTTATGTTCTCTTTTCTAACAAATAGATACCTTTCAATAGTGAACTAAGAGGCAACTTTTTCATAAAATATAATCTAACTCAAAGACACACACATATACGCACATGAGTGTATAGCTCATAAAGTTGTGATGCTTTGTTGCATTTTCATCTCACTATATTTGCAGTTGCCTGGTTTCTTAATCTCATGGCTGTGTTCTCCACTTCTTCTGTTGTAATTGCTCCTGAAGACTGTCTAAATAGACCTTGAAAAGAGGAAATTTGTCTTCTGTTTGCTTTGAAATCTTCCCACCAGTGCTTTGTTGCTGTGGTCACGGTCAATATTTAATACATACCGTGAAACAGAATCATCCAATAACCTTAAATGTAGACTGCCTTAAATTTTCATTGCTAATTTATTAATTAATTTCCAATTTGGTTGACAAGAGAAAATTCAAGAGAACCTTGATATTCACAGTGGCCCTGAGAAATTCCATTTAAGGATTACAGTCTATTCTGTCTCCAACACAAAACACGAAATATGAAGGAGGTCTGACTTAACCTCCCAGCTCATATGAGTCAGTCACCTATAACTAATTAAGAAGATGTGCTTTTGAGAGGCATGTGCAGTATACCCAGCAGCCACCTGGTCCAAAGCAGCAGAGCCAGCAGAGGGTGAAAAAACATTTTCTTCCCTTAGGTCTAATGGGCACATATTATGCTAATCACATTTTGCCCATGTCCAGCTTCCCCAGCCTTTTCCTGTGTCATCATTCTTCCAGTTACAGTCTCCCAGGAAGGTTTTTCAGTCTCCCAGGAAGGGAGAAAGTAGGTGAATAGTTCTCATTATCATCAGCAGCAGTTGCATGTCATAGTGAAAATGCCCACAGCAAATTGTTAAGAACACAAGGGAAAAGGAAAGAGAAAGACTGAATGCGAAAAGTGCCTGAGGTAATCCATGCAAAAGCTGATAAAGAGAGAACAGGTCCCTGCCCTGAGAGCAAGCACCCAAGGAGCTAATGCCAGGGTCCCCACGCTGTACGCCATTACAAGAATCCTGGAATGTCTCCTTCTAATTCTTACTCATTAGGCTAATTTTCTTTTCAGGCCATAAGGAAACGGAAAAACTGACTTTTAATTTTGTACAGATATTTTTTTAAATAAGTTATTTCCACAGAAATAATTTTAACTATAAGACTTTTAAGTTGGGATTGAGAAACACCTACTACTGTGGGAAAAGGCAAGAAAAATTCCTGGGTGGGTATATTAAAAAAGAGTCTTAAAATTGCATTTTAAGAAGAGCATTTTAAAATAGGTACCTATTTTAAAAATAAGTAGAATGCAACAGATATATTTAGGGAATAATATATTGTCTGTAAGTTAAATTTGATCATTCCTATTTAAAGTTTTTTAAGAAAAACATTTTATAATTGAACAGTAAAACTAAATAAAGCATAATTAGAACTAATAATATGAACAGCAGAAACTTTGAGTATAATTAAGTATATATATTATTATTAGTTAAATTTTAATATACAGTTAAATAATATATTTCAATAAATATTTATTTGTACTACAAAACTTAGCATTTTGTGCAAGCTGATGCCTCATTTAGTCATTCTGATGAGGGAAGATGATTCCTGTTAAAGGCTCAGTAGCATATGGGGTATATGGGAATCAAGATGAAATGTTTATTACTTTTATTATTATTTCCCATCACAATTTCTCTTTCTTTTCCTCAGTGTGGATGATCAACAGATGTAGTAAAAATCTGAGACAGTAATTCTGATATTTCTAAACCTCACCAAATGAAACTTATTTGAAACTTAAAAAAATGTTTTTTTTGGAGTATAGCTGTCGTGTTAGTTTCTGCTGTACAATGTTTATTTTGTAAATATATATATATGTAATATATATATAAGTAATATATATATAAATATAGATACACATATATACACTCTTACTTATTAATAGATTTACTTCACATTTAGGTCACTGTAGATCACTGAGTAGAGTTCCCTGTGCTAAACAGTAGGTTCTCATTGGTTGTCTGTTTTATACATAGTAATGTATGTATGTCAAGCCCAGTTTCCAAATTTGATTCTCATTTTCATATTGTTTTCATATGTTTCCATAATTGTTTCCATAAACAAACCATAAGTTTGTTTTCTACATCTATGACTCTATCTCTACTTTGCTAATAAGTTCATCTATATCATTTTTCTAGATTACATATATAAGCAATATTATACGATATTTAGTTATAAAAGGCTTTCTAACTTATTTCACGCTGGATGGCAGTCTCTAGGTTCATCAGATGGCACTCTTCTGCTTCTGCCTATGGCTGAGTAATATTTCATTGTGTATATGTACCGTATCTTTATTCATTCCTTTGTCAAAGGACATTTGAGCTTCATCCATGTCCTGGCTATTGTTGACAGCGCTGCAATGAGCACTGGGGTTCATGTACCCTTTCAAATATTGATTTTCTCCAGATACATTTCCAAGAGTGGGATTGCTGGGTCATATGGTCTCTATTTTTTAAGTAATCTGTACATTTCTCCATAACGGAGAAATTTATGTTCTAATTTATGTTCCCACCAACAGTGTAGGAGGGTTCGCTTTTCTCCACACTCTCTCCAGCATTTATTGTTTTTGGATTTTTTGACAATGGCCATTCAGACACATGTGAGGTGATACCTTAATGTAGTTTTTGATTTGCATGTCTCTAGGAAATAGTGATGTTGAGCATCTTTTCATGTGCTTTTTGGCTATCTGTATGTTTTCTTTAGAGAAATGTCTATTTAGATCTTTTATTAAAATAATCAACAAAACTAGTATGCACATATTGAATAAAAAAATCAAGATTTTACATTCAGTTAAAACCTTATTGTATATTAAATTTACAAATGCAAATAATAATGATGACTTCTATTTCTAGCAATATGAGTCAAAATTAAATGTTAATTGTTTTGAGAGGGACTCTCTGAGGCTAGAAGTGAGCCACAGGCCCAGAGTAGCTTAAATGAATACTAGTTACTGATACCTACCTCGTTTGGAGGAAATCTGTAGTCAGATGCCCCATAATTTCAGAATCCATATAGGCAAGTACAGTGGATAGATGTAGTCATACTTTCTTGTGTCCAGGCTGTTTGGCAGCGCTTTTTGCACACTCCCTCTGGGCTTGGCCCCGTGATTTCCTTCAGTCCATGGGAACAGTAGCAGAGAAGTTAGAAACAGATTTGAAAGGTGTTTGTAAAGTGGATCTTGCCCTATTACTACTCTTGCAACCCTGCCATCATGTGTACCAGCTCCAGCAAAGCTCCTGAATGGTTCAAGGCCCCCTGAGAAGAAGGCCTACCTGAGGACATCATAAATTAGTTAGCCATTGCAAAACTACCTGCTGACTGCAGATAGTTGATTGAGAAAAGCTAAGATTAACCAGTTCCAGACTAGACCACTCCTCAACAGTCACATGTCTGTGATCAATCCAAATTCTTGACCTTCAGATTCATGAGATAAATATAAGTGTGTGCGTGTGTGTCTGTCTGTGTCTGAGTATGCATACACACATGTGAGTGTATGTATTTTAAGGCTTTTAATGTGGTTTGCTATATGGAAATAGCTAACTGATGAAAACAAGATGTCAGATTAGAGATAAAACAGTTTCCCCACATGAAATGTTAGTTTCCCCACATAAAGCATATTCTGATATAACAGTAATGTTAATGATAGTAGTAACAATAATAAAAATATTAATTCCCTATTACCTAAAAGATAAACACCCATATTTTAGGTTTCTATCCTAATTTTTTAATAGTTGCCCATTTTTCAGACTAATTTCAAAAATAAAAATTTGTGTTCATCATGGAAAAATAAAATTTGTATATAAACAGCAACCTCCAACTTTCAATCCTATCCTGAAGCTGAAAGGGGAATATGGTCATATGGATATAGAGTGAGAAAGGAACTTTCCTCCACTCTTAAATTAAAATGATGACAGCAGAAGAAGTGAGAAACAGAGTGCAGATAGAAACAATATGTACCTCTCGGGTAGAGAAAACTTTTTTTGTTTTAAATTATGAGCAAGTTCAGTTCAGTTCAGTTCAGTCGCTCAGTCATGGCCAACTCTTTGTGACCCCATGAACTGCAACACGCCAGGCCTCCCTGTCCATCAACAACTCCTGGAGTCCACCCAAACCCATGTCCATTGAGTCGGTGATGCCATCCAATCATCTCATCTTCTGTTGTCCCCTTCTCCTCCTGCTCCCAAACCTTCCCAGCATCAGGGTCTTTTCAAATGAGTCAACTCCTCGCATGAGGTGGCCAAAGTATTGGAGCTTCAGCTTCAACATCAGTCTATCCAATGAACACCCAGGACTTATCTCCTTCAGAAAAGACTGGTTGGATCTCCTTGCAGTCCAAGGGACTCTCAAGAGTCTTCTCCAACACCACAGCTCAAAAGCATCAATTCTTTGGCACTCAGCTTTCTTTATAGTCCAACTCTCACATCCATACATGACCACTGGGAAAACCATAGCCTTGACTAGACAGACTTCTGTTGGCAAAGTAATGTCTTTGTTTTTCAATATGCTGTTTAGGTTGGTCATAACTTTCCTTCCAAGTAAGTGTCTTTTAATTTCATGGCTGCAGTCACCATCTGCAGTGATTTTGGAGCCCAGAAAAACAAAGTCAGCCACTGTTTCCAATGTTTCCCCGTCTATTTCCCATGAAGTGATAGGACCAGATGCCATCTTCGTTTTCTGAATGTTGAGCTTTAAGCCAACTTTTTCACTCTCCTCTTTCACTTTCATCAAGAGGCTTTTTAGTTCTTCACTTTCTGCCATAAGGGTGGTGTCATCTGCATATCTGAGGTTATTGATATTTCTCCCTGCAATCTTGATTCCAGCGTGTGCTTCCTCCAGCCCAGCATTTCTCATGATGTACTCTGCATAGAAGTACAGAGTTATATGCACTTATATATGTACTTATAAATAAGTACAGAGTTATAAGTGAAATAATCAGAGTGACAATATACAGCCTTGACGTACTCCTTTTCCTATTTGGAACCAGTCTGTTGTTCCATGTCCATTTCTAACTGCTGCTTCCTGACCTGCATACAGGTTTCTCAAGAGGCAGGTCAGGTGGTCTGATATTCCCATCTCTTTCAGAATTGAGCAAGTTCAGCCTGCACTAATTAACCAAACTCGCTTCCTAATAATCATTATCCTGAATCCCTTACGTCGTTGAAGCAGTCTCCTGAATGAAGTCTACACATGTCACATTCATAGCAGTCTACACCAGGCCAGTTGTAAGTTACCTGGCAGAGATGCCTTCTTACCTCTCCACCCAAACAAGTCCCTTCTTAATGTAACTCTATTAGATGCGGTACTTTAAATGAGAGTACATTTCACAGTAAGGACTCAACGAATATTAGTTTTCTTTCTTCCTTCCTTTTTTTTCCTTTCTTTTGTTTCAATTCCATTTTCTTTCTCATTTTATAAGCCTTTGTGAAGTATAATCTCATTTTAATGACTCCCCAGTTACTAAACAACAAGGATTTGTTGAACTAGTGAACATTCTAAAATTTCTAGTTTCTCCAGTTCATTTTGCATTTGTTAACTGAGCAAACAATTAGCATTGCATTTTTGCAAATCTAATTTCTATGGCTTTAGTGTAAGTTCCAAACTAGCTAGGACCTTAAATTTAAGTAAGATGTTTTATTTTTATTTTGTATATTGTGTGAAAATTAACGTAGTTGTGGATTGTCATTAGCTATAAAAGAGGATGCTGCAAAAGAGACAGAAAACCTTAGCTCTAGTTTTAATTTTATCATTTATGAGCTCTATAATCTTGAGCAAATTAGTTATGCTCTATAAAACTGTATTTCCTTACCCCCAAAATGGGAGTATAGAGACCCACCCTACCTACGTCACATGTTCACTTTATAGTTCAGATAAGATGATGCATGAGGCAGTGTTATTAACAGAGAAGACCTGTTGACAAAGTGCTATGATAGTTAATAAAAAAATTTAAAAAAAAAACAGACTAGAGCAGGACAGAAGCAGGACATAGGTGTGCAGAGAGTGTCACACTGTCACAGCAGCCCTCAAAAAGGAATCACGGTTGTATTAAGGTGCTGAAGGACATTGGCAGGTTGGAGGACAGAGAGAAACAGCATTTTGTTTGTTCCCCGGGTAGAGGAGGCGAATGAGGAAATTAGTTTGCGTATAATCCAGAGACTGTAAGAAATTGTCCAGGTGCCAATTTCACTCACAATACAGAGAGTGGACTGAGATGTAACCGCAGTGGAAAATGTCATTCTGATGATTTTGTGAATGCTCTGAGTTAGCCAGCAGGTATGATGACTTTTTACTGAGGGAAAGCCGAATGAGCATTCCCTCATTCGGGAATGAGGAAAAGTAAATGTTCAAGAAGGAGTGTTCAAAATGTGAGACAGAAATACATGAAATGCTTTCTACAATAATTTATATTCTTGAATAATTGCTCTCTTCTTTATGTTCTGTGAAAATTATATTGTTCCTTTCTTTCTCTACTACCAAAGAAAATAAGTCATGTCTGTTCAGAGTGGTGCCTGTAGACCCGTGCTACCAAGAAAGACCATCCTTTGGGAAACATAGAAATCCTCTGTGATTTGCTTGTCTTCCTTCCTGGGAAGCAGAAGTGACTAGTCTTGAAAGTACTGAGCTAGAGTCAGCCATTTCACACAGGTGCTACACTCTGAGATGAAACAGGCCTGCAGTCCAGGAAATGGAGTGAACATTTCTTGCAGGCCCATTATTAGAGTCTCAGAGCCTTTTCCAGAGAAAAACGCTTTTCATAGTTCCATCATTTTTAGTATTATTTTTTAAACGTTTCCGCTGTCAAGCATGTTGCTAGTTACTGTTTCTGTGCCCCTTGCCTCGTGTTCCAGGCCAAGGCTGACCCTGTACCTGATTTACCAGTAAATGACTGGCAAGGACTCTCTTCTGCTTTTGGAACTTTTTGTTTTCACTTTAGCTACTATTTTGTACATATCATTTATACAGCCTCTGTCAAGTGACACTGTATTTTTCGTTTACTGTTCTGCTGTAGTAGCTATACTAATTAAGAGTTAAGCCCCTATCTAGACATGGTAATGTCTAGACATGGATGGACGCCTCTTTCCTTCTAAATGTTTCTTTGAAATCATACTGATAAAACTTGACCTGCTAAATTTGGTACTTTTTCACTCTTTCAGAACTCACTCACTGCCTTTTCATATTGCTATGCCAACTGCACATTCTCGACTCAGTGGAAATACTCCTTAGGATGCCCCTGAGGTGTTGGCACCGTAGGTATAAATCTGTGCTTTGTCTCCTCCCTATTGCTGTCTTCCTCCTGCTGCAACCCACTTTCCAAATGAGCTTGTTTAGAGAACTGGAACATTTGCAGAGCTTTTCGCTGGGCATGACTAGAGGAAGAGCAGGTGACATGCAAGGTTATGTGGCAAGGGCAATGCAAAGTCATATCAAAAAACTAATGGAACAATTAGTGGGAACAAAGGAACTGATCCTAGAAAGTGATGTCAAAATATCTGTCTATGATACCCTTGATCAAAAACACCAAATAATAGCTGCTTTATTATGATGGTGTGTTCTGTGTGCTAAGTCACTTGAGTCATGTCTGACTCTGTGACCCTATGGACTGTAGCCTTTCAGGCTCCTCTGTCCATGGGATTCTCCAGGCAAGAATACTGGAGTGGGTTGCCATGCCCTCCTCCAGGGGATCCTCCTGACCCAGGGATCAAAACCATGTCTCATATGTCTCCTGCATTGGCAGGCAGGTTCTTTACCACTAGTACCACCTGGGAAGCCCTTTATTATGACTGCCATATGTCATTTACCTGCCATCTAACAAGTATTATATTTGTTTCTTACATAGTTTTTCAACATTAACATCACTGTAGGTAGGCATTATTGCCTAAGTTGTATAAATGAGTAAACTGAGGCTCAGTCCTGTTAACTCACCAGAAATTATATTATCAATATGTGAGGCAGAGTCTTGGATTTATCCCAGAGTTCTCTGGCTCCAAAACACTTGCTGCTCTCTTTTTCTAAGCAGAAATGAATATGTTCCAAGACAAAGTAAATAAGTTACATATATATGTATGTATATTCATATATGGACTTCCTCTGGTGCCTCAGATGATAAAGAATGCCTGCAATGCAAGAGACCAAGGTTTGATCCCTGGATTGGAAAGATCCACTGGAGAAGAAGATGGCTAACCACTCCAGTATTCTTGCCTGGAGAATTCCATGGATAGAGGAGCCTGGTGGGCTATATATTTAGAGAGAGAGCATAAGAGAAATAGGGAATGTGTATGTATGTGTTTGAAAAAAGTGAAAGTGAAGTCACTCAGTCGTGTCCAACTCTTTGCAACCTCATGGACTGTAGCCTACCAAGTTCCTCTGTCCATGGAATTTTCCAGGCAATAGCACCGGAGTGGATTGCCATTTCCTTCTCCAGTGGATCTTCCCGACCCAGGGATCGAACCCAGGTCTCCCGCACTGTAGACAGACGCTTTACCACCTGAGCCACCAGGGAAGCCCAAGTATGTATGTGGGTACTTTGTCATAAATGAAGGTGAGATTGTCATATTGGTTAGTAGGGACAGCAAAATATAGATGGAATGAGAGATTATGGATTACTTCTTTTATATATGTGTTGACTTCCATGCATATTGTATTTATCCCAAATGTTAGCATTAATATATATCAATAATTAAGTAATATGTCCTCACAATGTATTTCAGTGTTTCAGAAACTATGTTAGATGCAACAGTAGGGCCAGAAGGCTCTCCAAATAGTGACTTTTATGCTTGGAATTGAGCTCCTACATGTAAAGCCCTCTAATAAATGACAATCAGCTCAATATAATACTGACATTTCTACGGAAACACTTTACAAACATGCTGCTGATATATTGGGAAAATCTTGTTGAAGAAACTTTTGCTAACTTTAACTTTACAGTAGAGAAGTTGTGTCATATAGCATTTGAACTGTGTACCATTTTCAAGTTGTGGCAGGAGGAAGTGAATATTGGCCTTGGAAAGTGAAACCCTGAGTTTTCTGCCTCGACTTGTAACAAGCAGACTCAGTTATTAGCACCACAGTGATTTCATTGACCAAACAGCATAGTACTTGACTCTCAGTATGATTGTGAAGATTAAATGAAATAATGTTTATATTGCACTCTGATATTTCTATACTATTAGGATCATTATGCCATTTCGTATATAAAATAAAACAATATTGCATTGTAATTTCCCCATTGGTTCTATTCTGTACAGTTTTAAATTATATCTCCTTATTGTGAATTATAATGTAAAAAATTGAGTAATTACAAATCTAAATATGAGTAACACATTTTGCAAAGAAATACTGGAAACATATTTTAAATTTCTGTGAAAGCTCATTGATACTTTAATTATAAGGAAGTGTTTAACCAGCATCATTATTTGGCCTTTGCATGTATTAAACCACCAAAAACTGAAGTAGAAAATTCAATTTCACAAAAAAAATATCGCTTTATAGAAAATCCAGTTTTGAATGGTTTAAATGGATTCAGATTGACATATTAGGTGTGAATTGTGATTCCAGGTTAAGGATAGTTTCAGTGCAGGTGCCAAAATGGGAACAGCTTTGTTATTTGTAACGAACAAGATTCTGAAAGTGACTTTTGAAAAATCAAATAAAATTATGCCAAAAACACTGGTAGAGCTGGCTAAGTAATTATTGGTTTTGAAATATTGGTTAATAGAGACCAAAATCTTATTTATATTAGTCTAGGACACATTTATATTTAGGATAAATGGGAAGAATATTCTCAAAGATAAACTGTGTGAGGGGAATTTATGAGAGGACAATTTTTCATTGAATACTAACAAAGGATTAAAAATTGGCTTAGTAACTAAAGTCTCTAATATTAAATATGCATTATTTTATCTGTAAAGAAAATAATAAAAATAAATTTCTTGTTCTTTACTTTGGATGTAAAACAATCTTTATTTTCTACCACCACTGTCTTATGCTATGATTTACTGTTTTTATTTGTAAACTCCAACAATCAATATCGACCATATTTGGATATTATAAACAGCTGCAAAATAACAAATATATCATGTTGAAAATCATTTCAGGGGTTTAATTCTTCAAAATAATCTTGGTGAGGATACATTGCATTAACTGTATAAAACACTGCCTCAAGTATCACCTCACTAATTCAAATAAAGTCTACATAGTTTTTTTTTTTGTATTTGAAAATCAGATTTAATGAGGTACCATTTTAATACAGCAATATTTTCCCTTTTTTGTAGTCAGTTCTATGAGTCTTTTTCTTTTTTTAATTTTAAAATCTTTAATTCTTACATGCGTTCCCAAACATGAACCCCCCTCCCACCTCCCTCCCCACAACATCTCTCTGGGTCATCCTCATGCACCAGCCCCTACATAGTTTTTAAATCACAGATACTTTTTTAAAATTAACACAAACATTTTTGAAAAAAATTTCAGTTCATATTCATTTACTCTTTGATTTTTTCTTATAAAAAGATAAGCAGTACCAGCCATATATCATTGCACTTAGCAATAGCTTCCTACCATGGGACTCAAACTGCACATTCATCTGAGTCTTATTCAGAGGAATCAACCTTTCGTATAAAATAATACTAAGATAATCTGAAGCGGATAACGTCATTTTTGTGCTACCACCATATTTGTCTCTTTGAAGTCTCAAACGTATTCACGTGACACCCATTGGTAAAACTGTTCAGTGGCACCTTGTAACAAACAGCATTAGGCCCCATTTCAGATAATGCTTGATTTCTTTCCCCGTGGTTCTTAAACTTTAGTGCAGGTCAAAATCCCAGGAGACTTGTTCAACCACAAATTGCTAATACCTACTCTGTAAGAGTGAGATGTCGCCTCAGAATGTGTGTTTCTAACAGCTCCTCAGGATGCTGATTGCGCAGGTCAGGGACCATGCTTTAAGACGTGTTCTAGCTGCCTGTAGTTACTTGCAAGAGGCTTAGTATTTCTTGTCTCTCCAATCATGGCTTATGTCTCTCTCTGTGCCCGGAACAAATACCATTTTGTTTTCCACATGCTTACTTCTGAATTGTCATTCAAAACGGAAACCAGGGAAACCTTTGTTTGTTTGTTCATTTTTTTACTTCTTAAGCCTTCAATCTGAGATAGAGGACTTTCTTTTGCACTTTCATGGAATCCTGTGAGTGTCTCTATTAATTCAAATGGCACAACGTACTAAAATCACACTTTTGGTTGCTTTTTCATCAGAGTGTGAGTTTATCAAAGACAGGGACCATGAAGAGTTAATACTTGCATCCCCAAAGCTACCATGTTGTGGGGCACCCTCCAAACATCCAGTGATTTGTAATGTTCTTTTTATGTTTCTATATGCAAACTTTGAAAATGAACAACAACTATACAGATAATAATAAAGGATTGAAAGTAAAGAATATCCCAGGAATAATCAATAGAAACAGGATGGTAGAGATGGAATATCAAGTGCAAGCTCAATTCTTCCAACAGGTGCCACCTAGGGGAAGGTTAGTTTAAAAGAAAGTTAATGATTCAGTGAAATTAGCTGAAAAGGATTGTTTTGTCTAGGACTTAATTTGTAGGTATGGCTGTCAAGGTCATGTTCTGAAATAAATCTTATTTTTGTGTGTAAACTTCTGCAGAGTATAATAAATTCAAAAGATTTCTAATGCAAAATAATGCTTTATTCTTCATTTAATTCAAAGTTTTCATACTGTTGTATGCAACAACATACTATTTGCATGTTTTTTAATAGCTCTAAATTGTACTTGAAACAGATGAAAGATTCTTTTTTCCTAGGTTGATAACACTTGTCCCATACCTGGATTAATGTGAAGTAGTGTTTCCAGACTTCAGAAATGCTCAGGTTACCATGATTTCATTTCTGGAATAATGGAAAAATTACAGTCCTACATTATTTATATTTTAAACTGAAGTTTTATCATTATGCATTGGAGTGGGAGGAAGAAGGTTGCAGGCAACACTAAGGGCAATTCTGCAAAACACATATTTCTGTAAGAAAAATATATCACGGAAGGCCACAGAGACAGGAAGAAGGGTCAGGAAAATAAAAATCTAGGGACTTATGAAGGTTGGTCATGTTCAATTTATGAAACATAGGTAGTAACAGCTGAATAAATAGAAGGTAGGAAAATCATATTTCAATTAAGTATCCTTGAAGCTTCAGACTCAAAAATGCCATCTGATCTCTCTAGGGAATTTGCCAGACTGCACTTTCATCGGAGATAATTAGGGTTTACAAGAAAGCAATGTGATGATCAATAAGACTTTATGGGTCATACTTACTCTATAATGATATCTTGTGAAACCCTAGGGCAAAATATTGGTCCTTATTGCTGATGGGGTTCATGAGCCTTTATGCATCTCACCACCACCTTCTCTGCATTTACCTCTAGTGACTATATTCAGGCTATGGTGTATGCATGATCCATTTCACCCAGGACATCTGGTGCTCACAGACAATCAGGGCAGTAGTCAGAGGGGCAGCAGAAAATGGCTGTGAAGAATCAATGCACACTGTACACTCTGCTCTTTCTGTCAGAGAATTACCCACTCCAATACTCTTGCCTAGAAAATCTCATGGATGGAGAAGCCTGATAGGCTACAGTCCATGGTGTTGCAGAGTTGGACACAACTGAGCAACTTCACTTTCTATGGATCTTGAGGCCAAAGGTACCAGTGCAACGTGGATAAAGACTTGTTGTTAGTTGGGCCTCATCTACAGTCACAGATTTGGAAGAAAAGGGTTGTTGCTTCCAAATGCCTTTTTCATACTGAGAAAGTAAGTGGCAAGGGAGTGTGTGTGTGTGCGTGTGTGTGTGTGTGCGTGTGTGTCTGTGTCTGTGTCTGTGTTTAGGAGATTGGATTTAGAATATTAGAAAGAGAGCACAAAGGAGAAATAAGGCAAAACATCGTAAGAGGAAAAAGCAAGGTTTTTGGTTTCCATATGCTTTCAGATGGGAGAGTTCCTTGTGCTGCCAATCAATAAAATGGTATATTAATAATGCAACAAGATCACAACTTTACATTTTTAGCAATTAAATTATTTTACTTTAAAAATCTGCTGTTTTCAATCGCTGCCAACATATTCCTTGCGGAAAATTTTGAAAGAGATGGGAATATCAGACCATCTGACCTGCCTCTTGAGAAACCTATATGGAGGTTAGGAAGCAACAGTTAGAACTGGACATGGAACAGCAGACTGGTTCCAAATAGGAAAAGGTGTATGTCAAGGCTGTATATTGTCACCCTGCTTATTTAACTTATATGCAGAGTACATCATGAGAAACGCTGGGCTGGAAGAAGCACAAGCTGGAATCAAGATTGCCAGGAGAAATATCAACAACCTCAAATGTGCAGATGACACTACCCTTGTGGCAGAAAGTGAAGAGGAACTAAAAAGCTTGTTTATGAAAGTGAAAGAGGAGAGGGAAAAGTTGGCTGAAAGCTCAACATTCATAAAACTAAGATCATGGCATCTGGTCCCATCACATCATGGGAAGTAGATGGGGAAACAGTGGAAACAGTGGCAGACTTTATGTTTCTGGGTTCCAAAATCACTGCAGATGGTGATTGCAGCCATGAAATTAAAAGCTGCTTACTCTTTCGAAGGAAAATTATGACCAACCTAGATAGCATATTCAAAAGAAGAGACATGACTTTGCCAACAAAGATTCATCTAGTCAAGGCTATGGTTTTTCCTGTGGTCATGTATGAATGTGAGAGTTGGACTGTGAAGAAAGCTGAGCGCTGAAGAATTGATGCTTTTGAACTGTGGTGTTGAAGAAGACTCTTGAGAGTCCCTTGGACTGCAAGGAGATCCAACCAGTCCATTCGAAAGGAGATCAGTCCTGGGTGTTCATTGGAAGGACTGATTCTAAAGCTGAAACTCCAGGACTTTGGCCACCTTATGGGAAGAACTGACTCATTGGAAAAGACTCTGATGCTGGGAGGGATTGGGGGCAGGAGCAGAAGGGGATGACAGAGGATGAGATGGCTGGATGGCATCACCGACTCGATGGACGTGAGTTTGAATGAACTCCAGGAGTTGGTGATGGACAGGGAGGCCTGGTGTGCAGCAATTCATAGGGTCGCAAAGAGTCGGGCACGACTGAGTGACTGAACAGAACTTAACTGAACTAAACATATTCCTTTCATATTTCACCTTACTATTTGAAACTAATGTCAGTTCATTCAACCAGAATGAATCAAAGGAAAGAAAAAAAAGGTTAAAAAGATTAAATTATTGTAACTGAAAAAGGACATTATGATTGAACATGTCAGAATAGATGGGAATATTTTAAACGTCATATTGAAAGATGGTTTAATCATGTAAATAATTACATAAATACTTATTAACTTATATATGTGTGTGTGTGTGTGTATATATATATATATATATATATATATATATATACACTGGCTTCTCTCGTGGCTCAGTGGTAAAGAATCCACCTGTCAATGCAGGAAACATTGTTTTGATCCTGGGTCAGGAAGATCCCCTGGAGAAGGAAATGGCAACCCACTCCAGTATTCTTTGCCTGGGAAATCCCATGGAAAGAGGAGCCTGTTAGGCTGCAGACCATAGGGCCACAAGAAAGAACTGGACACAACTTAGCGACTAAACAGCAATAACAATAATATGTGTGTGTGGTATGTATATGATGTGTGTGTGTGTGTACATGTTTTCCTGTTACTCTTAGTATTTGTCCTTTTTTTTTTTTTTGAGCAGCAGACTATTAGAAGAACTGTATTTAAAATACATTGCTTTATTTGGTAATGGAAACATAATTTTTAGTCAAACTATATAATGATCCTTTCATGAGTTACAGTACAAATGTGAGAGAAAAATGGGAAAGGGTCATATATCAAATAATAGAATATATTCACATAAAACTCAGAAAAAAAAATTTCCTTGAGTCTTAATTCTAGAAATTAACATGTAGTTCGACCTTTGAGAGGACTTCTGTCCTCTCATTTGTGCTGAATGTATACCAATGCCTTTGTTAGGGACAGACAAATAGATTAATGACATCCTTGCTACTAACTTCAATTCAGGAACTGATCCAAGAAAGACTACTATACCATTAATGACAAAAAAACAGGCTCAAACTTTAAAAGCAAAAGCCATGCCTCCATATTCTTTTGTTTTATTTTCACTTAAGGTCAGAAAATTTGAATCCTTTCTATCACCATTTATTGCTTCTTCAGGCCAAAATTGTATTTACTATTGATTGACAAGAAACTATTATATAAGATAAATGGTATGTATTTGTTTTCTATCTTATTTTTCCTTTTTGTTCTATACTCACTCACATGCCTTCTCCATCCCCAGCTTTTACATGTCTCATCTTTTTGTCATAATTGTCTGATGCCTCAATTTAGTTACTGACTTTCATACTGTGCTCAAAAGATGACATGGCTCATTTTGAAAAAGCAGCAATTATTGTGCAGAACACAGTTTGCATAGCCTGGAACAATTTCAGTAAAATCAAATCAAATAAAAATATTTATGAGCACACATAATAGGAAAGCCACTGTGGTGGGTGCATTTGAGGATACAAAGAAACATAAGCAGTTCCTGCTCTTAAAATGCTTATGATTTATCCACTTGGAAGTTTAAGACATTAGTAAGAAACCTAAATATCAGCAATAGATCACAATGAGAGTGAAAGCCCCATTAGGAGAGGAAGAAACCGGAAGTAAGTGATTAATTGCTGAAGATGTGATGAGCACATTAGGCATTCAGAAGGCAGAATCATCACTTTATATCGGGATGCTGAGAGCAGAACTCAGGACTTCAGTGGTGTGAAATCCTATCACAGATTTGGGTGGGTGGTGATGGTAAGGCACAAAGAGGGTAAAGGCTAAGGAGGAGGTTAGCAGGAATATTGCAAGGCAACTCAAGCAAGACACATGGTGAGGGGAAATCTCCAGAGAGAGCAAATCAATTTCAGTGTTTTGTGGATAGTGACTATTTAGTCTGGTGAGAGAGAACAGGTTTCATACCAACATATCAAAAACTGGGAATTATCTTAGAGTCAATGAGGAGTCACTCATTCCAAGACACGATATTTGAGCAAGAAAGTGGCATGATCCCAGCAGTGTTTTCTGAAGACTAATAAAATACCAGTTTGTTGGACTATTTGGATGAGGAAGTCGGAGTAGATCAAGACAGAAGTGTCACACAATTAACTCCAGGTTATAATAGAAAAGGGGAAATCAGTCCTTCCACATAGAAGCTGTCTCATGACTGAAGCAGTGGGAGATCCGTGTGGTGTTGACTAAATAACTGCTGTGTGCCATACACTATTCCAGACCCTGGAATTAGTGCATAAAGCAAACATAAGCATGGCCTTTGC
The DNA here is from genome assembly GCF_001704415.2 of Capra hircus. NCBI lineage: Eukaryota > Metazoa > Chordata > Mammalia > Artiodactyla > Bovidae > Capra > Capra hircus. The sequence goes on from NC_030813.1 coordinate 28,716,687, forward strand.
TCTTCTTGAACTATCCAGAAGAGAAAAATATAACAATTAACTAATTATACAAATAAATGTGTAATTTGAAATAAGAAAAAAAATAGTATAAAGAAAACAAAAGGCAGCCTTAACAATGTGTATCTGTATGTGTACATAAATTATGAAGAGTGATATGTCTGGAGAAATTCCCTGAAAATGGACATTTTGCTGAGATTTAAGAATGAGTAGGTATTATTTCTGTAAAAGGGACTGGAGAAGAGACTTTTAGGCAGAGGAGAGAAACATATGCAAAGTTAAATGGGAAATAGCACTGATATATTTGGGTACAAAAAGAAGACAGATTTGGCTGCAAAAATAAAAACAGAAAAATGGAATGAAATGAGGCTAACAAGATGGGCATTTACTATAGTAAGGCTTCAAAGGACTTTATTTTTAATAGAAATTGTTAGCCAGTAATGGATTTTTAAGAGGAAGCATTTTGAGAAGACTGGGCTTCCCATGTGGCTCAGGGGTAAAGAATCCACCTGAAATGAGCAAAATCTATCTGATTCAGCTATTAATATTTTGGAACTCTGAGGTCCATTGAAGGCTTGTAACTTCTAGAACAAGGCTTGTACAGTCAGTTGCAGTTATTTCTGATCAGTTTCAGCTCTTAGCACAGTAGATGCTAACCACTCCCCAGCCCCAGCCCCATGGCAGGCAGCTATACACCTGTGCCTGGATCAACCTACACACAGCTTATGGAAGCAAGGCTGGATAAGAAGATTCAGCCTTCCAAATATTGAGGATGTGTGTTCTGATTGTTGATTGTTGCTTCTGGCTACAGTGCATGGGTGCATGCTAAGTCACTTTAGTTGTGTCCAATTCTTTGTGACCCCATGGACGGTAGCCTGCCATGCTCCTCTGTCCATGGGATTCTCTGGGTAAGAACACTGAAGTGGATTGCCATGCCCACCTCCAGAGCATCTTCCAAACCCAGGGATCAAACCCATGTCTCCGGCATCTCCTGCATTACAGGTGGATTCTTCACTGCTGAGCCAGCCAAGAAGGCCCTTCTGGCTACAGAGATGCAGACAGAAACATGAGCAGCCGTTTTGTTATGCTTTCTCACATTACTGCAGGCCCTTCTCCAACTGAAGTGATTTCCAGGGTTCAAAGAGCAGTGTTCTCCCTCCCCTCTTCACCTGCTTTCTATTTTTCCTCTTTGGGGAACTAGATATTAAAGACATTAAGACTAAGAAAGGCAATAACAAAGACAGTTCAAATTACATAGCAGTTGCACTCATTTCACATGCTAGCAAGATTATGCTCAAAATTCTTTAAACTAGACTTCAGCAGTATGAGAACTGAGAACTTCCAGATGTACAAGCTGGATTTAGAAAAGGCAGGGGGACCAGAGATCAAATTGCCAACATCTGCTGAATCATGGAAAAAGCAAGGCAATTCCAAGAAAACATCTGCAAATGCTTCATCGACTATGCTAAAACCTTTCACTATAAGGATCATGGAAAACTGTGGAAAATTCTTCAAGGGATGGGAATACCAGACCCCCTTACCTGTATCCTGAGAAACCTGTATGCAGGTCAAGAATCAACAATTAGAACCAGACATGACCATTGGACTGGTACAAACTTGGGAAAGGAGTACGTCAAGCCTGTATATAGTTAGCCTGCTTAACTGATATGCAGAGTACATCCTGCAAAATGTCAGGATGGATGACTCACAAGCTGGAATCAAGATTGCTGGGAGAAATATTGACAACCTCTGTTATACAGGTGATACCACTCTAGTGAGAGAAAGTGAAGAGGACCTAAAGAGCCTTTTGAAGGTGAATGAAGAGAGTGAAAAGGCTGGCTTAAAACTCAACATTCAAAATATGAAGATCATGGCATCTGATCCAATACTGCATGGAAAATAGACAGGTGAAAAGTGGAAACAGTGACAGATTTATTTTCTTGTGCTCCAAAATCAGTGTGGATGGTGACTGCAGCCATGAAAGATGCTTGCTCTTTGGAATTTGAGCAAACTCTGGAAGATAGTGAAAGAATGAGAAGCCTGGTGTGCTACAGTTCATCAGGTGGCAGAGAGTTTGACATGACTTAGCAACTGGAAAATAAAAACAAAAATATACATGTGATATGTGTATATCACTTGATAAACACTTCCAAGCATTTTTCCAAGATACATGCTAAAGAGTTGAACTGCAATAAAGTTATAGACTATGCATATTCTCTACTTGATAACTGCTCACAATTTTTCAAAGTTAGTTGTAAAATTATATGTTCCCATTAACTGTGTATGGAATACATAATTATTCTTTCTGGATAATACTTTATCTCATAAGATTTAAACATTTTTCAAATATAGTGGCTATGATGGAATCTCACATCTGGCAAAGAAGTTGTCTGAAAAGATAAAGCAAAATGGTGAAAGTTCTCTGACTTTATACATTCTATAATTCTATTTAGCTTGAAATTTTATCAAATGAGCTTATATTGATTTTTAAATGACAGCAAAAGCAAAGAAAAAATAGATAAAAGACAGTAATAAAATTCAGCTATTTTTGAAAGCTTGTTTATCACATAATTAGCAAATACCCTTTGCTTGATAAACTGAGGAATGAAGAGTGTACAGCAAAACCTTGTCCTGAGGACAAAAGTAGATATGCTTATGTGTTATTTTTCACTTAAGCCACAAAGACAAAACAATGAATTTTTTGTAATTGGCAATCTTCCAAATACTGGGTTCCTTGTATATAGCAATTTGTAGTAGTTAAAAATGCCCAAGTAAACTAACAATATTCTGTGTCTTAGGACTTTATGGTAATTTTATCCATTTGTGCAATCACATGCTGTCTACAGTGATTCTATGATATTTTATTCAACCATTATTAAGGGTTCTAAACTACACTGCATTTTATCAGTATATGTCCATATCTGCCTTCCCCATTGGATCTTTCTGTAAGAACTCTGGCTTTGAAATCACACAGACTGAGTTTAAATCCCAATTCTGTGACATATTAATTGTGTACATGTGGATGATTAGTCCTTGAGCTAAAATAGCATTTTCTCTGAAATGCTAGCTTTGTTGTGGGGTGGCGGGGGGCCGGGGGGGGGGCATGTACACAATTTATAATGAATAAGTAGATGTTTTGTAGACTTAGTGAAAAGAACATGCATATGTAAAGATGAGAATTTAGTGAAGACCATCTCCTCAGTTACTGCTTAATTATTGCAACCACCTGGTAAGAAACATTTTTTCCCTCTCTTGGCTCCCGCACACCTTCCATTGAGTAGAGTGAAATCAGAGTGATTTTTCTAAAACACAGTATTGTTCATGGATTAACCCAGCTGAGAACTTTAATAATGGCCCTTAAAGTTAAGTTTAAAATCTTTTCATGTAACTTATAAAGCTGTTCATGACTGACTTCTTCCTCTATCCAGTCTCATCTCTTGTTATCACTTACTTGTTCTTCCAGTCATCCTGTTTTCTTGTGATTTCTCTAATTCTAGAGAAATAGATATATATGTTTTTCTCTACTTTGAAGCCATAGATGTGAGCTGGCATCAGTGCACTGGTGGTGGGTGTCTTTGACATATGGAGCACCTCTATGCAGTTTACTTTGGCCTTTAAGCCTGATCCCTGATTCATCATTTCTGTTTTATAATGTATTCCTGTTGGCCCCACCACACTTTTCAACTTGATGAGTTGTACACAAAGTAACTAATGATGAGCAGTTTTACCAGAGTCACTACTGCTGCCCCTTGTTATATGCCTGGTTCCTAAGATCTAATAACTAAGAACTACTTTTTAAAGAATAATCTCTGCAGCACACAGAATAGGCTCCTCTAAGGATCTATGCTGTGAATGTCTTATGGTGACTTGTCACAAAATTACCGAAGTATGTTTCTCCACACAGATACTCAAGTTCCCTGGTATCTGCTGGGTCCGTGGCCCAAGTTGGATGACTACTTATACTACTTTCTGGGAAAGTGAAAGTAATGCTACATTCAGTTAGAAGCAAAGACTGTTCTCTGGCCATTCTAAAGACCTTATGCCACACAACCTCCTAGTTGGATTAAGTGTTTTCAGTTGTCAAGAGGAAATTTTGTTGTTGTTATACAAATTTTGGCAAAGAAAACTATTTGAAACCTAAGGCCTTCATTCTGAGGTGGGGGGCTACGACTCGTGCTTCATTGACCACTGAGGCTCTACATGAATGCAAGGGAAACGCATTATGCAGAATTAGAAGAAGGAAGCACATATGTTACAGTTTTGAGACCAGTTGCAGAAAGAAGGACTAAAGCACGTTTTCATATTTGTTCTCTATTCATTATCGGTATATGCATAACTGTACATAGAACTATGTGATTTTTTCTCTTTCCTTCTTTTCCTTTTTATTTTATATAAAATTTATAGGAGAAAACTATTTAGTGTTTAGCTAATGAAATTATCAGAGATTGTGTAATAAAATATTATGGTCATAGTGAATGTGTATCTTAGTGTTTGGAGAAATGGTAAAACCTTCATTTCTAAGAAGGACAGCTATATTTTGTTAGGTGGGAAAAACAGAGTTGCCTCATTGTCATATGGAAGTTCAAATGTGTGTTTCAGAAGCCAGTGGAAATTGTGTCCACAAAAGTGAGTTCTTCCAGTTATCAGGGTATTTCCTGTCAGCTCTTAATCCACCCTCGGTACCTCCATAGGGATAATGGAGCTTGTGCTGGCATAAATTTCTTTTTTGCTCCAAGTACAACTTTAAATTTTGATAGTAGGAGGTACCAGAGGACCATTACAAGAGGACAGAGTTTTTCTTTCTGGTTAACGTGTCCCTCCTTTTGCTTCTTTTCATTCCTGTTGTGCGGTTTACAGTAGTGTGAAAGAGGAACATCCAGCGATGGTCAGTCCCAGCTGCGCACCTACAGTATGTAGCCTCTCTAAGCAAGCTTGAGTCCTCAACCTCAGTAGATGGGCAGTTGACTCACAGTGGGCCACTTATGCAGACAGTGTAAACCCTAGACTTTGTACTGTCCAGCTTCTAGATTCCGAATAAATCTACACCTTAGTCTTCTGGCTTCAGACCCTCTGCACCCTGGAAAGCTGTTTCCTGCTTGCCAGTCCCAGCTGCTGTTTCGTACCTATCTCTACTCCTTGTAACTGTGCCAGTCTCAGCGCCCTCCTTCCTTGGAGAGGTGTATTTGACCTGTCACCTTTAGCCTACGTATCCTGAAAGTTATTTCTTGCTGGCCCAGTGACTGTGGGAACTCAGGCAGTTTCCCCACCACCCAGCGTGCTGCGCTCACACTTTCTCCGGTAAGATCTGAAGTCCAGCTTTGGAATGGGAGTTCCCTCTCAAAGTCCTTCCTTCCTTGATTGTGCGCCTTTCAGCCTTAGGACATTCTTTGGAGTTCTTGTTACTCTTTGTATTTGCTCCCTAGTCATAGTTAACCATTCTTTATACTAAATTCTCCCTGTACAAATTGTGGGTTTCATTTCCTGATATATCTCTGCTGTTGTAGGATCAGCTGAATTTGAAAACTGTGGATTTGTAGTGTTCTTAACACAATTATCTATTGTACTGTACAATACCCTGGAAAGACAAAAAGTATTATGGAAGGTCAGGGAGTGAAGAGTGATAAAAGTGTGGTGGAAAAATAAAAATATTTCTGCTAAAATACAGTGCAGTCTTTGCCATTTTCTTTCACATAAAACATGTAGATCATTAGTCCTCTCAATTATATCTACAACATACATTTTGAATCCTTGTTACTTCTTTCTGCCTCCATTGCTACTACCTAAATTCATGCAGTTATCATTTTCATTTATATGACAATTAACCCTTCTAACTAATCAAACCATTTCCCTAATACACTCTTTCAAACTGTACTTTACATAGAAAATTATCTAATTTTCATAACATATTTCAAGCATTAAAAACTTTACTGAAATTTTAATGTATCTGTACTTTTTTTGTTAGTGTTGTAGTTTGTTTTTTTTCATTTCTAAAATCTATAAAACGTTGAGTCAGCTTTGTTCTTCATTATATCTGTAGCTCTAAGCAGAATATTGGCATATACAGTTGGAACTCAATTGCTGAATCAGTGAAAGAATGTCAAGAAATTAGAAATCTGTTTTTGATGAGTTCTTTAAATTGATATCTAATCTGAATATTTTAATGCATTGAAAAAATGAAATGGTATTTTCCCTATAAAATTGGTGCTTTCAGAATAATAGGATAAGATGGTACATATTAGAACAATTTTTGGAGAAAGAAAAGTGCAATGGGTATTACTGTTTGGTGAAATTAGATTCAATGACAGCTGAGAGAGGATAAATTAATAGGGCTGCCTCAAAGAAAAGATGCTTAAAGTAGAGTTTTTTTAATGAGTAGGAGATGCCAGAAGATAAGCAGACTAGGCAGAAAGCATGAAATAAGGAAGCATGCAAGAAAATCAAGGTTTGTATTATGTCTAGAGAGGCTGACCATAGGCTATATTAAGAATAAAGCAACTAGCTCTTTAAAAGAAGTAATATTATTCATATAAGGGGGATTAATAGCAACTTTATTTTTAAATTTTATTATCGAAGTGTAATTGCTTTACAATGCATTAGTTTCTACTATAGAACAAAGTGAATCAGCCACATGTATACATGTATTCTGTCCCTCATGGGCCTTCCCCCATCCCACCTCTCTAGGACATCACAGAGCACGGAGCTGAGCTCCCTGTACTACACAGCAGCTTCCAACTAGCTATTTATTGTACTTGTGGTAGTATATATATGTCAGTGCTACTTTCTCAATTCATCCCATCCTCCCCATCCCCGACCCAAGTCCACACGTCCACTCTCTACATCTGCACCTGTATTCCTGCTCTGCAAATAGGTTCATTTGCACCATTTTTCTAGAATCCATATATATGTGTTAATATGCAACATAATTTTTTCTCTTTCTGACTTACTTCAATCTGTATGACTCTAGGTTCATCAACATCACTTCAAATGACCCAATTTTATTCCTTTTTTATGGATGAGTAATATTCCATTCTATATGTATGTTGTGTGGGTATACATATATATATATATATATATATATACATATATACATATAACATCTTTATCCATTCATCTGTTGATGGACATGACATTTAGGTTGCTTCCATGTCCTAGCTATTATCCATAGTGCTGCAATGAACACTGGGTACATGTGTCTCTTTGAATTATGGTTTTCTTAGAGTATAGTAGACCTTTGTCATTCTTCATAGTGTTTAACTTTTGAAACCCTTTCTATGTGTGGAGAATCCACTGACTTGTGGAGCAAAGCACACATCCAACTATAGAAGTGAAAGGTGCTAGAGAATTGCTTTCTATGCTTCTGAGAATGTAGGGCTCAGGGAAAGGATGTAGAACAACCAGATAGACACATCTCAGCTGCTTAATCTCAAGTGAGTGACCAGGTAGGTATGGTAACAAACGGATCAGCTAACGCTTATTTTCCAAAGTTGTCCATGGGTGTTCCTAATTGAAAGCATTCATTTTTTTTTTTTTTCAGTATTGATGATACAGAGCAACATCACTGGTAGCTTTGATGACAGATTTTAGTAGCATAATTTTGGATACTCTTTTTCCCAAATGGATGACATGTAAATATGGTTCTCAAGCACTGTCATAGATTGTGAGTTTCTCAATATCCTCCTAAGGAAATGCCTTCAGCTTAAAATCATTCAGATTTCTGCTTCCTAGTACTTGTATATAAGAACTTTTGGTTTAGGAGATCTAAATCAGTTGAAAAATCTACAATAATTTAAAGTATTTAACTGGGAATTATTCTGGAAATATGAATTAGTAAAATTAATCAAGAAACAATTTGTAATCATCATAAAAGATAAAAGAGGCTTGAGGCAGTAATACATAAAGGGAAGCAAAAAGAGAGGATATGCATGGGCATTTCGTAGAAAAAGTGATGCAAATTACTTATAAGCATATGAATAGATGTTAAATCTTATTCATAAATAATAAAATGCAAATTAAAACAATAAAGAAACAGATTGGCAAATATTAAGGTATGATAACACAAGGTTTAGAAGAGAGTAGAGAAATCGCATCTTCATACGTTGCTAGGAGCACATTGTTTCAGCTACTTTGGAAATGATTTAGAAATATATTTGTGTGCATGAATGATAATTTTTTGGACTGATACACATAAAACTGTGGCAGCAGAAAAAATGGAGTATTTGTGCCAGAAGAAAACTTCAAATTTCATTAGGTTTTTTTTTTCCACTGTGAATAAGAATTAATAATCAGACATCCTGGAAAATAAAAATGGAAACAGCTAAGGTCAAACTTGAAGAGAAAAACAACTTAAGTAGGGAGAAAGCCTACTGAAAGTAAAGTACAAAGTCAAAATATAATTCAAAGACAAAACCTCCCTGAAAAATGATTAGATATATGAAGTGAAGAGCACAGAGAAGTAAAATGCTATTTAGGCTTGTGGGAACCAGGTAATTAATAAAAGTAGAATAATCAAAAACCAAATATGAGAAATTAGAAATAAAATTGTTTTAATGATTGAAATGAATATCATTTTAAAATGTGTTTGAGAAGTCTTTCAGGATATTCAGCTAGATAACACAACAGATAGTTTTAGATTATAGACTAAATCAGTCAGGGGTTATCAAGGTTCAGAGATTTAGGAAGTACTCAAAAAGTTGAGATGGCTTTAACTGTGGGTGGTACTGCCAAAGAAAACAGACCAATAAAGGTGAAAAGAAGTAAGACTTTGAATCCTGTAACACAGCTTCATTTAGGCAGTAGTGAAACAGGAGGAGTCAGTAAAGAATAAAAGATTGGAACAAGCTGTGTGTCAAGAGAAACAGCAGAATAGTATATGTTTATTGGATCTAAGGGATAATACGGTTTTAAGAAGATAGTCAGCTGTGTGGGTAGTTACAGAGGAATTGATAGAGATCCAAACTGAGAAAGGGTCACTTGATTTTGTGATTAGATGGCCAGTTTCGAGCTATGCAGTGGTAGATACCTGATCACAAGCAGTCCCAATGCACGAGACAGTGGAAAGAGCAAGAAAAATAGTAGTTTTAAAATTACTCTTTTGAAAGCCTAGTCACAAAAGGAAAGAAAAATAGAAAGATAATTCAGGGCATTAGAAGAGCTTTAACACATGTGAACAACTCTTGTGAACATATATTGCTTTGTATTAGAATGTTGCTCCTTTTTAATAAAGAAAGACACAGGAAGCCAACATTTAGAAGACAGAATTTAATACTTGGGAAATATTACCATTGTGCATGTGTGTGCATGTGTGTGCATGAAACTGAATCGCAGGGTTCTGAAATGTAAAATCTATGTGTGCTTGACAGTGGGTCTTAGGTGATGCCTGTCTTCCCCCACTTTGGGTAAGGCCAAAAGTCAAGGGATGTTGGGTATGGGGCCTTCCAGTGGGAGTCCTTAGCAGGGAGTTATTAAATCTAAAAAAACAACAACAACAACGAAAAAAAAAAAAAAAACTATCTACATTTGTATCTCTCTTCTGTAATACATGAACCCTTACTTAAGCTGTGATTATATCTTCCAGCTGGGTTTCACTTGTGCAACAAGGAATTAAGAGAAGGATTCTGTGTTTTCTTTATGGTTAAAACATTACAAGAGTTTAACATATAAGCCTTGTACCTCCAACTGCCTTGTCCAGCAGTAGTTAGTGTCTGAGGTATCTCTAAAAGGGAGAAGAATCTTAGGTCAATGATCAGGACTGTGAAGCCTAGAAAGCTCTTATCCACAGGAAAAGTCCTCCTTACATTGCTTTGGAATACCTGAAATTGATTTCATTTGTGTATTTGACTGATACATTATACAATAATAGAAAAAATCTGAGAAGTTTGAAGAGTATAGGGAGCTCTGCCACATTTATTAAAATAACCAAAGAAGTCACTGGTAAAAAAGATGGAATGGGTATGCCAAATATGACAGGTTTCTTGTTTTAGTGGAATTGATATTTTTCTGTAATTTTTATCTCCAAATGGATAGGAGAATACTTTTAACTATTTTGAATACATCAAGGTATAGTTACCTCATGACCAGAGTTACAGTATATGAGGTTAGCTAGTAAAAAAATAAAAGCACACAGTTGTATTGAGAGGGCATTGATACGTTCCTAATTCAATATGATACCACCTACAGAGTTGACAGATTGGGTCAGCTTCATCAAACACTGGGCGATTCCTTGATGGAAAAAGTAATGTATCAGATCAGTCACTTGTAGTCCAATCAATCAGAATACTGGCTATATGCCTGAAATTTTGAATTTTTAATGTTTCCTTTTGGCTTGATGCAGGCATAACCACTTTGAATAGCATGCAATGCTTAAGGTAATCGTTAATTTTACTACACTTTATACTTCCTCATCTACTCTGTCCTCACAAAACACAGTAACAATCAAATCACATAAGAGGAAAGAGCATTTCATTTTTTTAAAGCATTTCATTTCTAACCAATAAGATGACTCAGTATATATGGAAGAGCTATTTAAAATGTCTTCTTTATGAATATTCAACTTAATTCAGATTAAGCTTTACCATTAGGACAAGTGAGGCAGAATGCTGACTATACCATGAAAACACTTTTAAAAACTACTTTTTTCGGAATGCCATATGTAAAGAGTGAATGTTAACAAGCAGTTGGGCAACTAGTATTTTTTTCCTGTCAAAAATGATGTACTTTTTATATCTATATTATTCCTGTGTAGTCCTTAAAATGACTGCAGTGAGAAAGCTTTGAATGTTAATTTACCAGAGACAGGAATACACATTTATATCTATGGCACTTAAAAAGTACATCTTTTTTCCCCTTACAGTGACACATTATAATGATGTCAAGGTCCTGAAAAAAGAGCATGACATTAACAAGATGGAAGGCTAACTTAATGGAAGTTCCATTGATAAAATGCCATCCTCACAAAGCTAGTAATTGTTCTTTGGCTATTATACCGTTACCAAAGAAGCAATATATCAGATGTCTGCTCATCTAGGCATAACTCTGAAAGATTCTGAGACACTGTAAATTGTATATCACTAAACTGTAGAACATTAAAAGCAACTAACTTATTCATTAATTATTGTATCTTACTGACTAGAATCAAGAATTATGACAGACAATTTAATCATTAAAAACCTCATGCATAGTTATTTGAAAGTGTTATTTTCTTTTAAAATGAAATACATCTCTAGGGAAAAAGTCAAAGATTCTATGTCTCATGCATACATTAATAACCATATAGTATTGGACTGCAAAGTTCTTAGTACTCAAATTGTGTTTGAGTTTTATTGTAAGTTTCTAGATCTTCATAAGAAGCTTAATGTTATTATGCCACATATAGTGTTGAGGTTCATTCTAACAGCAGATAAAATAGCTTTACAATGACTGTGGTTCAATTAAAGTTGAAATTAAAACTTTAAAATTTAGAATATGTGATTTGGTATTTGTATTTTCATCATATGCATTATCAGTCAAGTTCCTGTAAATCCTCTTTATGCTGCTCTGTTTTTCTTAGTAAGTTATTAAAGTTAGCGTTTGTGCTGTCACCTGTCCCAAGAGCTTACTGTGATTATTACTTGCAGTCACAGAGAATACTTGCAACTCTTATGCACTTGTAGAATCAGATAAAGAGATTTGCTCAATGTGGTGAAATGTCTATATGTACCTCATGCCCCTCTCCCTAATGCCATTTAAAACTGAATATCAAACAGTTGCATAAAACAGTTTGCAAGCATGTGCTAAAATATGTGCTAAAATATATCTTTCCCTCAAGGAAAGGTGAGAAAAGACATCAGAAAATTATCAAATTTACCTAAATCTCTCAACCAAGGACCTCTTTATCTACTTTTCTCACATTGCTAGTATGTATTCATTCCACAATTATCCATCAACCCCTTATCATGCACCACTCACTGTGAAAGGCACAGATACAACTTGTCCTCAGTTGTTTCTCTGATAAGCAGAGTTTGAGCCAAGGATTTGGGGAAACAATATGGGCAAAGCAAGATTGGGAAACAAGAGAGTCAAGCAAAGCTGTAATTTTAGATGAAGTCCCAGCCTCTGCCTGTTTCCTGAGGATAGGGGCTCTAGAGTGGCCAGTCATTTCTTGGATGAGGGAATTAGGATTCCCTCCCTAACTCCCTCAGTGTTACCAGGAGAATTACTCAGTCATTGCCTACAGGCCTGGCTGCATCAGCAGAAAATAAATTCCCAGGCACTTGTTGCTTCTGCTGGGCATGGTAGCCTCAAGCACTCACACCATCTTCCTAAGCTCACAGCAACACACAGAGATTCTGGGAATGGGTGCACAGGCTCTCAGGGATGCAAGATGTCAGCTGCACAATTCTAATAAGAAACAGTACTTGTACTAAAACAGTTTTATACTGGGTTTGAATTTAAGAAGCAAGCCAAAAATAAAAAGTTCCAGTCTTTGGTATTTGAACTGCTGCTGATAGATAAGAACCAACATAAATTGGTCACATCAAAGGCAAGCCTGTATCCAGAGGTTTACAAATGAATGCTATCTGGCCTATGGCAAACTCAGTTTAGTAGTTGCTAACACTTGTCTTCAATATCACCCAAATATATTTTCCTTTTTTTTATTTCTCCATAAATGCATATGGAAAAGAGCCATTTTGGAACTATACATGCAAAACCCATATGGCTAAAGGCTGCTGAATGCCTGGGAGATTATCCCAAGAAGTTCTGCAGTTAGTTTTATATTCATTGCACTCCCTGTTAGTTCAGTAATTGTAAAATTAAGGACGAGTAAATGTAAAGAGATAAAAGGTGTTATAACTACCCCTTAATTAGTATGTTTTAAATGATTTTGAAACTTTGCAATTAGATATCAAGTTATTTCAGTTATTTTGTGGGAAATAGATGACAAAAGAAAAAACGTTCTCCAATATTGAGGCATTTTTGTGTGTGTGAAAGCTGTTAAAATAGAAGTTTTATCCAACTGGCTAAGCACCCATCTGCTGGGCAGATAATAATTCTGATTATGTGCAACCACAGCAGATATCCATTGTAAGACATTAAGTTATTTATTAGTCCATATATGTTGGCTTCTTTCCTGATTACATTAAAAATGCTGCAGTGTAAAAGACACTTTAATAAAAGCTCAGTGATATTTGTACTCGTGCCAAATAATTCTTTTAAGAGAATAAAGTCTTTAAAGAAACATCTTTCAGGAATTGGTAAGGACGTTTACTTTTCTCTTTGCGCATAGGAAGGTAGAAGAGGCTGAGAGTGACATTGCAGGCATGCCGAGTCACTTCAGTTGTGTCCTACTGTTTGCAACTTACATACTGTAGCCCTCCAGGGTCCTCTGTCCATGGGATTCTTCAGCAAAAATGCTGGAGTGGGTTGCCCTTCTCTCTCGCAGGGAATCTTCCAGACCCAGGAATCAAACCCATGGCTTTTGTGTCACCTTGGTAAGCATGTTCTTATTACTAGGGCTAACTGGGAGCCCCAGGAGTGAACTTACCATATGCAAAAGCATGCCTTCATTTTCATAACAGTGAAACTTAATTATGGAGGAAAATTTCTCTTCTGAAATATTTACATACCTGGAAATTAATTTTCCCTATGAAATTTTCCTTTATAGCTGTAAATAAATAAAGCATCACTCGAATTCAGGTTCAGTCACTTTCTATGTGCATGTTTACAGCTATTACAAAACAAAAGTTTTCTTACAAAGAAGAAGTAAAGCAAGTATTCATTATATCCTGGCTATGTATAAAAAAGTTGAATTGATTTGATCCCTCTGTGAATTTTCATCATTAATACAGTGAATGATGATGTCTAGGAAGAGCTACCTACAGTCAACCTCTAAGGGTTATTTTTGGAGCCAATTTTCTTGTTTAGCTCACCTAGATAGTAGGATAAAAATCATAACTGGTTAATGGTGCTGTATCACCTGTAAACTAAAATTTAAACAGTTGTTTAAGATAAAATGTGTTGGCTTCCACCCCACTCAGTTTGCCTAAATGTGTGAAAGTCAAGTGGATAATAAAGAAAGCAATTAGATATACAACCTGAACAATGCCATAAGGCTTATTGTAGAGTTATTTTGCCATCCATGTTCTTCATTTACATAAAAATAGACTTAAAAGCATCATCACCAAATAATATGAGTGATCATATGCAAATTATAGGGTAGGCAGTAACTGGGCTTACCTCATACAGTGATAGCACAGAAAGCAAGCAAACTAGACTTGAAGGTGAGAGTTCTCCAAGTGGCAGAAAGCAAATTAACTCACATTCTCAAAGTCACAAATATTTCATTCCTTTATGCAGTACTTCTCTGTAAATGTACTTTGCAAAATACCACAGCAGGGAAGTGATTGATTTTCCAACATTTTCTTCCTTCAGAGATGCTATACATTTCAGAAATATTAAAGTAGTGCGAACAACCTATTTTTTATGCTTACTGATTTATTCCCTTTTAAAACAATTGTTTTGTGCCAATCATTCTATGTGATTATCAGTCTGTCTATAGTTACACATGTTTTTCCTCTGAAAAATTGACATCATCTGAATGAAATAAGTGACGGAGGCAATAGAAAAGGAAGGATATTATTGATAAAGATTTTAAGGTAAATATATGGACCACCATGTAATTTTTAATATATAGCAAATTTTTAAATAATTACCAAAATAATTTTGGTAATGGAGCCATTAAAAATTGGAGATATTTAAACAGTTTTGACCTATACAAATGACAATTTCCAATGAGTCAATATAACTCTTATTTGACATGCTCTCTAGTCAAGATGAGCTTCCCCGGTGGCTCAGCGGTAAAGAATCCACCTGTAGTGTAGGAGTCACAGGAGACATGTGTTCAGTCTCTGGGTCAGGAAGATCCCCTGGATCTTGGCAACCTACTCCAGTATTCTTCCCCAGAAAATCCCATGGACAGAGGAGCCTGGAGGCTGCAGTCCATAGAGTCACACAGAATCAGACTTGACTAAAGCAACTGAGCACACACACATAGTCAAGATGAAGGCAACAGAACATTTCCAGTCTTGCTGTTCCTAGGTTTCTTAGTTTAGAATGTAAACTTAATAATAATAATTACCATTATTGTTATTAATATTAGCAAGGTTTTATACAGAGTGCTTTCTTTTGCCAGGGGCTTCCCAGGCAGCGTTAGGGTAAAGAACCTGCCTGCCAATACAGGAAACATAATGAGGTGTGGATTCAATCCCTGGGTCAAGAAGATCCCCTGGAGGAGGGCATGGCAATCCATTCCAGTATTCTTGCCTGGAGAATCCCATTGACAGAGGATCCTAGCAGGCTACAGTCCATAGGGTCATAGGTCACAAAGAGTCAAACACAACTGAAATGACTTAGCACACACATATGTAGTATGCCAGACATTAGCCAAGAGCTTTAAATAAATACATTTTGCTATTTTACTCATAAAGCATCTATATCAAGAGATTAAATTAAACTGGACAGACCATATGATAAGACCATAGGTGCACATACTCTGACCCACAAATTCTTTAGCGACCAGCCCATGAGGCCAATCAACAAATTCTGTAGTGACTGGCTACAGAACCATAAAGACTTGATCAGTGACTGCCAGCTTCCCTATGTTTTGCCCTATTTCCAACTCAGGGCCAATCAGAGAAAGTCAAATGATTTCCACTGTAAGATGCAGTGGCTTTCGAGGTGGTGCTAGTGATAAAGAAGCCACCTGCCAAGAGACTCGGGTTTGATACCTGAGTCAGAAAGGTCATGGCCTGCTTCTAATCAGTTCCCTCCAGCTTCCCCATGCTGAAGCTTCTGATCAGAGCATCTTTGAAGTCTTCCCCTTTTTTCACCATAAAGCTCTCCCAGCTGGTTCACTTGGTCCTAGGTAGGACAAATTGAAGAAGGAAGGGAATTCTAGAGCAGGGAGACCCTTTGAAGGCTATTATAATATTAACAATATAGAAGAGAGATGCCAAACATAGTAAGAAATGATACCAGAGGAAATGATGGTGTATAAAGAGAAAGTACAAGTTGACCCTTGGTTTGGAGCCTAGATCATTTGAAGAATAATGACATTATTTATAGGATTTAGAGAGACATGCAAATACGCGATTTATATTTCCTGGAAGATAATAACTTTTGTAAAAGCATAGCAACCATTAAGTTTCTAGAGTGAATCATATGAACTGAAGTGTCCTATAGGCAGTAGGGACATGGAGAGAGCGGAAGAGGGACCAGAGTTGGAGTTAAAAATTATAGTTGATTGTCAAAAAAATTTTTAGTAGAATGACTGATTTCTGTTGAAGTATAAACAGCTGAGGGGAAAAGACTCAGTCTTTAGAAGTGCTCACACGAATGCAAAGCAAAATGGAGAGTCAATTAAATGACACAGAGGTGATCAATCAGATTGGTTTTGTGTGTGTGTGTGTGTGTGTGTGTGTGTGGTGGGGGGGGGGTCTGTGCAGAAATACGGGGTCCCACATGGCATAGTATGACTAATCTAGACCTGCAAAATTGTTCTTGTGATGTCACAACCCAAAAAAACAGTGAAAGATGCAACATACCCCGGGTTGTGCCTGACCTTTGCCCAGGAACCACAAACATCTCCACCTACTAACCCTAACAAAGTTATGTGCCCAGGTTCTTTCTCCTTTCTCTACACCCTGCTTTAACCTCTCCGTATGGCACCTTGCGTCTTGCTATGTACTTTTCTAGAACCGATCGGTAATAAATTTTTCAATCTCAGTTTTTCGTAAGGTCTGTTGAACCCTGATTCATCATGGGGCATCCTGTGCTTCACTTGTCCCATTCTCAGTCATGTCTGATGCTGTGCAACACTATGGACTATAGCCCACCAGGCTCCTCTGTCCATGACATTCTCCAGAGAAGAAGACTGGACTGGATTGCTATTTCCTCCTCCTGGGGATCTTCCCGTGTCTCTTGCATCTCCTGCATTGGCAGGCAGATTCTTTTACCACTGAGCTACCTGGGGAGCCCTTGTACTTCATTTAACAAATATTAATTTAACAAAGTCAAAATACCTATATAAAATGAACATTGCTGAAGATAACTTTTCTTATCTAATAGGAAAAATTTAAAAAACCTGTAGACAAATAAAACTAAAGAATATTACTGTGTTTACAGCTCCAGGTGCAATGTGAGGGAAAAGACAAGGCAAAATAAGACAAAACAAAACAAAATCAAAACAACACTTCATCCTGGTATTTCTGTACTTATATGGGCTAGAATTCAATTTAGGTAGCTATTGCTCCTCCTTCCATATGCCAAAGTTTAACTTTGTTGCCACTTTTTTTTTTTTAACTCCCAACTATCCTACATAAGCATAGAAATCCTAGGAAAAGACACTTTGTAACCTGATGATGAATAGGCTCTACAGATAAAGTGCAAAACAAAAGAGCTCACACTAAAATTGTAAGACACATAAATAAAAAGCTGGAAAAGTAAAAATCAGTAAAAGTAAACTATAGAGTGAAGTTAACCAAACAGTAGAAATGAGTGCACTGGAATTTTTTAAAATTCAGAGAGAAATATTCTACTTTTAAATGTTTGTATAAATAAAAACGAAAATTATGCCAAATGAAAAAACATACATTGAATTTTCAAAACATAAAAAGTCCACTGAGTACTTAGCAGATAGGAGAGGAATCATATTCAACACAGATGAAGAGATAATTAGTGAACTGGTAGATTTTAATAAATAACTTGCTGCTGCTGCTGCTGCTAAGTCACTTCAGTCGTGTCCAACTCTGTGCGACCCCATAGACGGCAGCCCATCAGGCTCCCCCATCCCTGGGATTCTCCGGGCAAGAACACTGGAGCGGGTTGCCATTTCTTTCTCCAATGCATGAAAGTGAAAAGTGAAAAGGAAGTCACTCAGTCGTGTCCGACTCTTATCAACCCCATGGACTGCAGCCCACCAGGCTCCTCCATCCATGAATGCAGTTCAAATATACAGACAAATATGGGGAAAAAAAAAGTTTAAAAACTCTGAAGGAAAGAGATGAACTGACATGTTTAAATTGAGTTTGGCATATAAAACTTATTCAATTTATAGTTATTGACCACCTAAAGAGAGGAATAGGGAAGATGAGAGAGAAGAAATAATCAAAATAATAATAACTTGGATTTGTTCTAGAATAGAAGACATGTATTCTCAGATTCCAGAAACTAGTTTATGCTAAGTAGGAGGGGAACAAAACCAAAACAACAAAATCATCAATGAAAAGTTGTTATGACCTCTTTCGAAATAGATTTATTTAACATATTGCAAAACAACACACTATCAGTGACACTGTAACAATTTTAATTACATTAAAAATAAGTCCAATAAGAGTGTGTTCTTTCAAAGATGTCATACAGATAGAGAAAACATAACCCCCAAACTGGAAGATATCCCCAAATAAAATTAACCAAGTAGTATCCATGGCACATAAAGAATACTTAATTAATAAGAAAAAGATATCTAAGTATAAAAATGGGTCAAACTGTGAGCAGGATTTTCTGAAAAGCAAAAACATCAAAAAGGATGATCAATTTAATTAGTATTAGGAGATAGAAAGGAAAAGGCAATGGCACCCCACTCCAGTACTCTTGCCTGGAAAATCCCATGGACGGAGGAGCCTGGTAGGCTGCAGTCCATGGGGTCGCTGAGAGTTGGACACGACTCAGTCACTTCACTTTCACTTTTCACTTTCATGCATTGGAGACGGAATTAGCAACCCACTCCAGTGTTCTTGCCTGGAGAATCCCAGGGACAGGGGAGCCTGGTGGGCTGCCATCTTTGGGGTCGCACAGAGTCGGACACGACTGAAGCGACTTAGCAGCAGCAGTAGCAGCAGCAGATAAAAATTGAAACTAAAGATATGATTTTACACCCATGAAACTGCTAAAATATGAGGTTTGACAATATAAAGGACTATTGAGGATGAAATGGAACGAAAATGAGTATATGCTGTTGGTGAAAACACAGCCCAGCAACTCCCCTCTTAGGAATATTCCCTTAAAAACTCTTGCATGTGTTAACCAAACCACATGTAAAAGAATGTTTTCAGCAATATTTTTAATAGTACAAAAATCTGGAAACTATTCACTCATCTAACAAGTATAGAATAAATTATCTGTACATTACTAGTTCCCAAGGGACAGTTTTTCATAGGTCTTTAATGTTTCTGCACATCTTGTTCTGGGACATGACTTAGCGCTATCTTTTCTTTCTTTCCTTTTCTTTCCTGGACAGCTAAGGGCAAAAATGCTAAATACTCTTTACAAAAGATTTGCATTCATAATCTCAGTGTTCTTTCCTGTGACACAATCCACTGTGCATGCAAGGATCACCTGGCCCTCCTCTTGTTGCCCTGTGGAAACTGGGGCTTGGGGTATTGAGCAAAGATTCTGTTACTCCTATTGCTTGTTTTGTGTGAGAAATAAAGTTTTTTGTCTCTGACCCAAGAGGTTTTGTGTCTTCTAGCAACAGTCATGAAACTGTGACAGGTTAACTGGCTAGCCCTCGAGTAGGATTAAATCTTAGGGCTTTCAGAATTATTGATATTCATGTGATAGATTAAGTAGTAGAATTTAATCTATTCTATCTATCTGAATCAATATGGATGAATCAGAATAGCACTCTGTTGAGGCAAAAAACCATAGATTACCTGAAAGTATCATTCTTTTCATAGAAAATAGACTAAGTAATATATCTTTCAGTTGTACAAACATATGGGGTAAGCCTATTGAAAAAGGCATGAAACTAAAATCATAGTAGGTTCTTCTGCTGGGCGTCAGGGACAAGGATGTGGTGTAAAGTATGTGCAGTCTGTGAAGGGCACATAGATGCTTCACAGGGGTTGATAAAACCATGTTCCTTCTACTGAGTAGCAGGCATATTCATTTAATTTGCTTCTTTAAATTCTACACATATACATATTTTTACCTTCTTTAATATATTTGATATCATAGTACACATTTAAAAGTGTCTAAAGAACTGAAAGAAAAAATATAGGGTAAGATGGAAGGTCCTGCTT
Organism: Capra hircus; assembly: GCF_001704415.2. NCBI lineage: Eukaryota > Metazoa > Chordata > Mammalia > Artiodactyla > Bovidae > Capra > Capra hircus. Next base: position 28,736,738 of record NC_030813.1, read on the forward strand.
CTAATGTTGTAGCCACAGGTTCCAGGAAACAAACTCACTCAGAAGGATAACGCAGAAAATGGAGTGCAGTTTATTATACTGGCGGGCCCAAGGCAGAGTCTCCTCTTAACCAAGGACCCTGACCAGTTTTTGTGAAAACCTTATATACCCTAAGTGTACGTGCCCAAACCCACCTCCCCAGATTCCCTGAAACTAGTCTGAACAAAGGAAAAAGAAAGATATAATCAAAGTCAACCCGTGATTCATATGCCTTAAACCTAACTAGTTAACAATGGACAATTATCAATAGGCTTGTGGTCATTCCCCAATAAGCGTAATAGAATGTGTGATTCTATTTGGTTACACAAATAATTAGGATATTCTTTTAGGTGATGGAGAGCCCTGGGGCTCTTCCTTCCGGGGGTCTGGTTTTCAAGTTGGTATGTCGTTTCCATAGATACATTGGGCATATAGCTCAGCATCCACAGTCCAGCTCAAGATGGAGCCTGCTTTCAAGATAGAGCCTGTTTTATTTCCTCCTTTACTAAGAGATTAAAAGAGACAGCAAAGTCCTTCCTAAGATAGCATTTAAGCATATACTTTAAGGCATTTTGGAGAAACTGCTGTGGTCCTGTGGCTCTCTCGGGGAGGTAGTATCTAGGCAAAGTTAAGAACAGCTGAAGTTCTCCTACACCGAGAAAGCCAGTGTGGTTGGAGCAGTGTGAACAATGGGGAGAGGTGTAGAAAGTGACTTTGGAGGGACAGAAACAGGGGTGCAAACCTTGGATGGCCTGATGGGACATTGAGTTCATGGGATAGAAGTTTGGCATGATAGCACAATGTTTTATTTGGTTTTTAGCTTAAAAATGAATGCGTAGATTTTTATTTTGCATAAATTTTACACTTCTATATTTTCATGTCTGTTTTACTCCACGTAGATGTGAGATATGATATTCCTTCTTTAGCTACTTTTTCTTCACATTTTTCTTTTGAAGGAAAGATTCTTTAAATAATCTAGTGCTTTAAATTTTTCAAAAATTTCACACGTGACTCTTATAATCCCATAATAACTTTTCCCTCTACCCTTATGTTGCTTTTCCCCACTGATAACTACTAGTTTGTTCTCTATATCTGCTTCTCTTTTGTGTTATTCACTAGTTTCTTGTATTTTTTTAAATTCAAAATATGAGTGAAATCATGCAGCATTTGTCTTTCTCTGTCAGATTTATTTCACTTAGCATAATAACCTTCAAGTCAATTCACATTGCTGTAAATGGAAACAATTCATTCCATGGCTTCTCTAGACATTCATCTGTTGATGGACTCTTCAGTTGTTTTCATATTTTGGCTATGAACATTGATGTGTATGTATTTTTGGAATTAGTGTTATAATATTTTTCTAATATATACCCAGGAGTGGAATCACCAAATCATATGGTAATTCTATTTTTAGTTATTTGAGAAACCTCCATACTGTTTTCCACAGTAGCTGCACCAATGTACATTCTCCACAACAGAGAATAAGAGTTCTCTTCTTTGCCACATCCTCACCAACATTTGTTTTTTTATAATCTTTTTGATGATATGTATTCTGGCCAATATGAGGTGATATCTCATTGGCATGAATGCACTAAAATAGTGTCCCTGACTGTTGTGTAGTGAATAGATTTTTTGGAATCAAGAAGAGAAAGAGACCATATCAGAGATTATTGTAGTATTTCAGACAAGAGAAAGTTATAGTCTGGACTAAAGACATGGAGGCTCCAGTGAGATCGGAAAAGGAGTACGTCAGGGCTGTATATTGTCACCCTGCTTATTTAACTTTTATGCAGAGTACATCATGAGAAACACTGGGCTGGAAGAAGCACAGGCTGGAATCAAGATTGCCAGGAGAAATATCAATAACTTCAGATATGCAGATGACAACACCCTTATGGCAGAGAGTGAAGAGGAATTAAAAAGCCTCTTAATGAAAGTAAAAGAGGAGAGTGAAAAGGTTGGCTTAAAGTTCAACATTCAGAAAACGAAGATCATGGCATCTGGTCCCATCACTTCATGGGAAATAGATGGGGAAACAGTGGAAACAGTGTCAGACTTTATTTTCTGGGTTCCAAAATCATTGCAGATGGTGACTGCAGCCATGAAATTAAAAGACGCTTACTCCTTGGAAGGAAAGTTATGACCAACCTAGACAGCATATTCAAAAGCAGAGACATTACTTTGCCAACAAAGGTCCATCTAGTCAGGGCTATGGTTTTTCCAGTGGTCACATATGGATGTGAGAGTTGGACTGTGAAGAAAGCTGAGTGCTGAAGAATTGATCTTTAGAACTGCGGTGTTGGAAAAGACTCTTGAGAGTCCCTTGGACTGCAAGGAGATCCAACCAGTCCATTCTGAAGGAGATCAACCCTGGGTGTTCTTTGGAAGGAATGATGCCAAAGCTGTAACTCCAATACTTTGGCCACCTCATGTAAAGAGTTGACTCATTGGAAAAGACTCTGATGTTGGGAAGGATTGGGGACAGAAGGAGAAGGGGATGACAGAGGATGAGATGGCTGGATGGCATCACCGACTTGATGGACATGAGTCTGAGTGAACTCCGGGAGTTGGTGATGGACAGGGAGGTCTGGCGTGCTGCAATTCATGGGGTCGCAAAGAGTCGGACACGACTGACTGACTGAACTGAACTGAAAGATATGGAGGAGGAGATGGTAAAAGAAGACAGAGTCAGGATACATTCTGGAGGAGATTTCCTGATGATTTTCATTTGGGAAGTTAATGAAAGGGAAGAATCAAAGATGCAAATTCAAAGGAAATAACCCAATCCAATTAGGTTAGCATAATAGAGAAGGTTTTCTGGTCTCTTCATGACAACTAAATAAATTTGTTCTATCATTTAGAGTATTTGAGATTATTATATTGTTTAAATATCTTCTTCTCAGTAAAGTTTTCATTAGGGTAGTAGTGCTCTGTTCATTTTGTTTTAGTTTTGTCCTTTCTTATGAAAGCAAATTCTTATGACTAGTACTTGATCATTATTATATATGATTACTTGGCTGGAACAACATACAGAATTTCAGTAACTTTATTAAGAAAGTATATGAGTTTAATGAAAAATTGCATGCATTTCTGATCAATTTTTAAAATATGAGTAGGATTATTTCAGCTTTCAAGGACAATGATATGAAATTGACCTGACAATCTAACTTTCTTCCTTTAGTCTCCTAGGCTAGCTAGCACTGTGTGAACAAATTATATGACTGTTGTGTTCTTCTACTTCCCTCCTGTACCCACTTTATCTTAGACTTTCTTTTGTGTCCTTTTTCTCCTTCTCTTTATTTCTACCTCCAAACTTCAGCAGTCATAAAATATCAAAGAGGTTAAGAATGCCAAGATTTTGCACAAATGAAATAATGGCAGACGCAAGCTGTGAGGCTGGGACCAAAAAGTGATCAGAAATACATTTGAAACAGGGACCTAAACTAGAAATTTTTATCACAAATACAATAAAAGTGATCATAGGTCAAATAGCATAGGTCAAGAAAGGTAAGTGAGAAAACAGATAGAGGTAGAGCCCAAGTAGAGATCATGTCTGAATTGCTTCACTTTATATTCATCTCCCAACACAAGGCCAGCACTGAAAGAAAGTCCTTAGAACGTTTTTTGATTTCTAACTATAAATTTCTGTAACAGTATGAAGAAGTAGTGATAATCACATTGTTAAACAAAGCTCCTGCAGTTGGCTTAGAGCTGGTAAAGATCACAGATTTAAAAATCCATTACAGGAATAATACACAAAGATTTCCTACATCTATTTACTTAAGTGTACCTTGAACTTTGATATTGTGTCTATTTGGGGGATATTATTCATGGTGTCATAGATGTCCTCCGTGTGCTTTCACTTCATGCAGAAAATTGGGATCATATCTTATCAGCCAAAAAAAAAAAGATATTTATCTAAAAAACTAAGAATGTTACATCAACTGTGCTTATTGCTTTGACATTTTGTAAATTTAAAACCAGTTTTTTTTGTCATTCGATAGCATATGAGATGTCTTAAGGATACTAATTTTGGACTGTTTACCTTGTCTTTACTATTAAAATATACATTATTCTTCAAGTGTTTGTTTTAGCCTTAAATTATATACATTTTTGAGCATCAATATATTCAAATTCTTTCCAGAATAAGCTAAAAATAAATGAGCAAATAACTGTATAAAAGTTTATTTTAGAATTTTACCAATAAGGTATAATCACCTATTCCTTTCATCCTTTTAGTAAATATACAGAGTCATTTTTCCTATAAAGAATAGAATATTGATTGGTACAAATAATTGAGGGTAATAAGTAATTCTGTACTGTGAGTCTAATTTAATAATTTTCCCATCTTCAATCACAATAAACTAGAGTGATAATTCCAGACATTCCCTGTTTCTTCTAAATGCTTCTCTTTCTGCCCCATTCCAACTCACCATAAATCTCATTGTCTGAAGTGCATTTCTAGATAGAGTTCTCATGTCCAAGCCTTAGATAAACTTGTTTATCATAATTCCAACCCAGAACATCTCTGCTAACAAACGTTAAGTCTCTCCAGTTTTGTCCACAATATAGAATCCTTGTCTTCCTAAGACCTATCAAGTGCCTTTTGTTTCAGCAGACTACTTTAGTAATATTAAAAGGAACACTTGAAAAGTTAAGAAGAAAAGAAAGAGCTTTAAGTTTCTTATAATTGCTTGAAGTTTGTGCAGTTGATATTCCAAGAACAGTTGCTAGGATCTGGTAGAGTTGTAGGGAATTGAAATTAACTGATTTATGCCTTACATCCATCTTAGTAACAAAGGAAAGAGAGAGGAGTACATGGGGAAATATCCACTTCAGTGAGCTTGTATCAAATACTGCACTGCTGGGCATGCTGGCCATTTCTGGAGGCTTGTGTGGTCAATAAACAGGAGTTAGTTCTGAATGCTGGAAACCAAAGCATTGCTCAAATGATCTAATCAAGTCTGACTGATTTTTCTTTCCTTCAAAGAGAGATTTATAAGGAATTAGGAGCTGGAGGTATGGGAGAAGGTTAGAAGAAATGGATTTGTGGGAGGACTTGAGAGATATAGAGAAAGAAATATGTAATCATCAAATAAATTTTTAAAAATATTCAATCAGATTACCAGAATGATATTAATAATGATATTCATACCTTGGCCTCACATAATTAGATTTAAAGATAGGGCTTTGATTTAATAGCATTAGTCATTTCCTTTCTTCAGAAGTTGCGGGAATTAGCTACAAATTCAATTTTTTTTTAAAGTGAATAGTAAAAGTGGTCATTTTCTGAATATAGTATTTTATACTGTCCATTAAAGATATGAAATTAACTATAAAGAAATGCCATTGGCACAGGCAATGAAAAGATAAAGAGGAGTCCTATTAACAGATTGCAATTATGTTAAGCCTTTTCATGAAGATTTTACATGTTGACAAAGCAGTAATTATTGAAGCTGTGTGTACAAGGTGAAGTGCATGTGGAGAGGACCAGTTAGAAAGAAGTTCAGGTGTGCACGCTGTCAGGCGTTGAATTGCCGCGTATCGGGCAGGTCACGGTGCTACATGCCCATGTTTCAAAGCACAGCTGCCTCTCCTTTGGACGCTAAGCCAGACGCCTTCTGTCTCCTGATGTTCTTTGTCCCTTGCAATGTAACATTAATTCTATTCTTCACTATATTGATTATGATTTGTATAAACTCATAAAAACAAAACAGAATTTCAGTTTTCTTTTATATAAACAAGGTGCCCAGTGACTTCAACTCCTTTTTACCTTAAAACAATTCAACTGTTGAATTTTTAAGTTATAGCATGGCATCAAAGCTAAAATGATTGCAAGAGAATCTATAAATGCTCTAACTTCATTTTAACTGGGGTGTTCATTAAATTCTAACCAACTCTTTTCTTGCTTTGCTTTCCTACCTTTGCAGAGTCAACAGTGTGGGGCTTCAGAGCTCAGTCTCTGGAGTCAGATGGCTAAGATTTAATCCCAGCTCCAACACTTCCTAGTTGAGTGAACTGAGGTAAATTACGCCTCACTTTCCTCTTCTGTTAAAAAAAAAAAAAAAAAGAATAAAAAGCGTAGCATATTATGGCATCCCTATTATGGTGAAGATATAATAAAGATCTCTGATTATTTGGAAAGATGCCTGGCTATTCATCTACATTATTTAAATATTTACTCTTATTACAGCTCTGCCAAGATTCATATGTATTTGGAATGAAAATAGTTATGTGATCAAACTTACCACAATTAATCTATAATTTACTCTGGACCTCACTAAATTAAAAGAAACAACTGAAATATGATTGGGAGAACAGCTTTTATTTCTTGAGAAAACCTCAATAGTGCATTAAATACACCAGTATTTATATAATTAAATAAATGAACTAGATAATAAATACATAAAATCAAAAGAAGGCATGTTTTAATCAAAATAATGCTGTTATTTTATACACTACTCATTATTTTAACTATGAGGCTTTAAGGTTTTAAATATCTTGATTTCAGATTATATGTTTAGTATTATTTTTCATAAAAGTCCAGATGAGGGATGTTGTTGTTCAGTCACTCAGGCGTGTCTGACTCTGTGAGCCCGTCGACTGCAGCACAGCACGCTTCCCCGTCTGTCACAATCTCCTGGAGTTTGCTCAAGCTCATGTCCATTGAGTCGGTGATGTCATCTAACCATCTCATCCACTGTCATCTTCTCCTCTTGCCTTCAGTCTTTCCCAGAATCAGGGTCTTTTCAAACGAGTCAGATGGTCAGTGTATTAGAGCTTTAGCTTCAGCACCAGTCCTTCCAAAGAACATTCAGGATTGATTTCCCTTGACTGGTTTGATTTCATTGTAATGCAAGAGATTCTCAAGAGTATTCTCCAACACCACAGTTCAAAAGCATCAATTCTTCAGTGCTCAACCTTCTTTATGGTCCAATATTTTGCATAATGTACTCTGCATATCAGTTAAATAAGCAGGGTGATAATATACTCCCTTGACGTAGTCCTTTCCCAATTTTGACCCAGTCCATTGTTCCATGTCTGGTTCTAACTATTGCTTCTTGACCTGTACACAGGTTTCTCAGGAGGCAGGTAAGGTGGTCTGGTATTCCCATCTCTTTAAGAATGTTCCACAGTTTGTTGTAATCCACACAGTCAAAAGCTTTGGCATAGATGTTTTTCTGGAATTCTCTTGCTTTTTCTATTATCCAGTGGATGTTGGTCATTTGATCTCTGGTTCCTCTGTCTTTTCTAAATCCAGCTTGAACATCTGGAATTTCATGGTTCACATACTGTTGAAGCCTTGCTTGGAGAATTTTGAGTATTACTAGTATCACATTACTTGCTTAGAGAATTTTGAGCATTACTAGTGTAACATTACTAGTATGTGAAATGAGTGCAACTGTGTGGTAGTTTGAACATTCTTTGGCATTGCCCTTCTTTGGGATTGGAATGATAACAGTGGCCAGTCCTGTGGCCACTGCTGAGTTTTCTACATTTGCTCACATATTGAGTGCAACACTTCGAGAGCATCATCTTTTAGGATTTGAAATAGCTTAGCTGGAATTCCATCACCTCCACTAGCTTTGTTCATAGTGATGCTTCCTAAGGCCCACTTGATTTCACACTCCAAGATGCCTGGCTCTAAGTGAGTGATCACACCATCACAGTTATCTGGGTCATTAAGATCTTTCTTGCATAGTTCTTCCATGTATTCTTCTGTGTATTCTCGGCACCTCTTCTTAATATCTTCTTCCTATGTTAGGTCCATACCATTTCTGTTCTTTATTGTGCCCATCTTTGCATGAAGTGTTCCCTTGGTATCTTTCAGTTTCTTGAAAAGATCTCTAGTCTTCCCATTCTATTCTTTTCCTCTATTCTTTTGCATTGTTCACTTAAGAAGGCTTTCTTATCTCTCCTTTCTACTCAGTGAAGCTATGAACCATGCTGTGAGGGCCACCCAAGACAGACAGCTCATGGTGGAGAGTTCAGAAAAAATGTGGTCCACTGGAGAAGGGAATGGCAAACCACTTCATCATTCTTGCCTTAAGAACCCCATGAACAGTATGAAAAGGCACAGATATGACACTGAAAGATGAATTTCCCAGGTTGGTAGATGTCCAATATGCTCCTGGAGAAGAGCCAAGAAATAGCTCCAGAAGGAATGAAGAGGCTGAGCCAAAATGGAAATGATACCCAGTTGTGGATGTGTCTGGTAGTGAAAGCAAAGTCCAGTGCTGTCAAGAACAATATTGTATAGGAACCTGGAATATTAGGTCCATAAATCAAGGTGAATTGGAAGTGGTGAAACAGGAGATGGCAAGAGTGAACATCAACATTTTAGGAATCAGTGAACTAAAATGGACCTAAATGGGCAAATTTAATTCAGATTACCATTACATCTACTACTGCGGGAAAGAATCCCTTAGAAGAAATGGAGTAGCCATCACAGGTCACCAAAGAGTCTGAAATGCAGTACTTGGGTACAATCTCAAAAATGACAGAATGATCTCAGTTTGTTTCCAAGCCAAGCCATTCAATATCACAGTAATCCAAGTCTATGCCCCAATCACTAATGCCAGAGAGAAGCTGATCGACTTTATGAAGACCGACAAGATCTTCTAGAACTAACATAAAAATAAAAACAAACCCAGAAAGATGTCCTTTTCATCATAGGGGCTTGAAATGCAAAAGTAGGAAGTCAAGAGATATCTGGAGTAACAAGCCAATTTGGCCTTGGAGTACAAAGTGAAGCAGGGCAAAGGCTAACAGAGTTTTGCCAAGAGAGCACACTGGTCATAGCAAACATCCTCTTCCAACACAAGAGACACCCCTACACATGGACATCACCAGATGGTCAACACCAAAATCAGATTGATTATATTCTCTGCAGTTGAAGATGGAGAAGCTCTATACAGTAAGTGAAAACAAGACTGGGAGCTGACCGTGGCTCAGATCATGAACTCCTTATTGCAAAATTCAGACTTATATGAACCACTAGGCCATTCAGGTATGACCAAATCAAATCCCTTATGATTATACAGGAAGTGACAAATAGATTCAAGGGATTAGATCTGATAGAGGTCTAATGGATGGAGGTTCGTAACATTGTACAGGATCAGGGAATTAGTTTGTCTGATTGATTTATCTTGTTTAATATGGTAATAATGAGATAGCCCTATATTTCCCATATTGTTATTACTTTACATATGATCTCTGATATTATTTTATTTTAAAAATATTAAGAAAGCTCATATGTGGATATAGAAATAGTCCATTGCATTATATTCAATGTTTTACAGAAGTAGATATTTAAGAATATTAGGTATTTATTGAAAAAGTGTTCCAATAACTCACCCAATTTTAGCAGTATCGCACAAATATAGATTCTGTGAGTCAGGAGTTCAGGAAAGGATCAGTGGTTGGCTTATCTCTGCTGCACAATGTTTGGAACCTTGGCTGCAAACTGAAACATCTGGGGGCATTTGGTGTCTCAGGTGAGTTGGGACCAGTGTCATCTGGAAGCTTTTTCTGTGGCATAACTGACTCCTGTGCTGGGATAACATGGATGTGAGCTCAGCTAAGACTGTTAACTCTAATATCTCCTCCTCCCTTCATGGGACTGAGATTTCTCAAAGCAGCCAGGGGAGTTCTGAGAGGATACATTCCAAGAGGAAGAAATGAGGATTCCAAAAGACTGAGGCGAGAGCTGCAAGACTTCCTTTCCTGAGCCTCAGAAAGCATGCAGCATCACGTGCACCATCTTCTACGGATGTAATTGAGAAAAGCAGGCCATACCAGGTGCAAGGGAAAGGTGCCTGAGTTTACCACTTGACGTGTGCAAGCACACTCAGGTGTATCCGACTCTTTGTGACCCCATGGGCAGGAGCCTGCCAGGCTCCTCTGTCCATGGGGTTTTCCAGGCAAGAGTACTGGGGCGAGTGGCCATTTCATTCTCCAGGGGATCCTCCTAACGCAGGGATGGAACCCACGTCTCTTGCATCTCTTGCACTGGCAGCAAGGTTCTTTACCAGCAGAGCCACAGGGAAGCCTTACCATGTGATGGGGGTGGAAAAGTCACACAGCAGAAGACCCTGTGTGATTGCTGATAGCAGTGAAGCTATCCTTGGACAAACGGATCCTGCCACAGGGATCATGTGGCATGTAGGGTTACTAGGTTAGTTTTAGGTTAAGTAGTATATACAGAAATTCAGAAAGCACACAAAAAATAAGTTTAATAAATAAAAAACAATTTAATCTGTATCTGTAAGTGGAAAATATTTTCAGAAGGCTTCTCTTAAGAACACCTCAGTTATGAAACTTAAAATTCATTCATGCATTAATTATAAGTAAATGGTTTAATTACTTATAATTAATTATAACTAAAAGAGGAGCCTGTGTACAGGCTTTTAAGTGTAGTAAAAGTTGCTAAAACTATGAATTAAGCTGTATTTTATAAATCAACTGGATGTGCAAAAAAATGATCAGTTATGAATTATGACTATTTCCAATCACTTATGTTTAAATGAACATGATAGAATCAACAATCTCCAGAAATTTAAATTATATCAGGGGATAGACTTATAAACAGACAAGTATAATACAGAACCAGAAACTTAAAAGTATATTATTCAGATACTTTGAGGAGAAAAAAATGAAATTATCAGACAACTATGACAGAAAATTCTAATATTAGTAGCTATAGAAATCTTCAGTATTTTATCAATCTAAGTCAGTTTTATGTAAATGTGCACTTATATCAGATATTAAATTATAAATGTGCCTTCCTATAAGGTATGTGTTTATACTTCAGTATCACAGAAAGATAGATGATCTTGGGTAAAATTTAAAGATTTTTTTCTTCTTTAGAAAGACAAGTAGTGAATATCAATTTTGTATGAGATTTGAATAATTTTAAATTGTTATAAAGAAAACAAAGGAAAAAACTGTTTACGAAACAGTTTCCAAGTGTCTCCTTACTAGTTTCTGAGGATATAAAGATGAATGATGTCTGCTATTTATCTGAGAGAAATAAAGTAATTTGCCTTATTTATCAGAGATTAAAAATGAAATCTAAATGAGCACTGGGCCCTAACTCCTTTTCCACTTTTATTTTCTCAGAAAACAAAGAAAGGTATGCATTTTAATTCATCCCTGCAGTTAATAGCCAAAAGTAATATTCCTGAAAGAAGGAAAAGAACCATGCAAGGTAAATGTTTTCTTTATTTGAAGTTTGGTTTCCATGTTTTTCAAGCACACATATTCCTGAGATAATTTCCAGACCTCCATGTTATACATGTTGATATTTGGTCAACAGTGTTGCAATCTTAATCAAATATTGATATCGCCACTATTGATCCACTTAAAATAAAAATAATGTAATTTCTCAATTGTTAATTGGTATTCAAAAAAGTCAGGGGGGAATAACAAAACCTCAAGCCAACTTTGTTATAATTCTTCCCAATGAAGGTACTCTAAGAGCAAAGTCATATTTCTCTTAACTGTTTTTTATGTAATCCATTTATAATCATTAGTCCACTCTGAATATATTTCACTAGATTTTTTCTCAAATGTAGCAAATGGGTCTGTGTGTCTAATATGGATGTTAATGATTGACTGATACAATGTAATCCTGGAAAGGACTTTCCCAGTGCTGTCTCATTAACCAGATGACCTCCAGACATTGTCAGTCCAACCCAGCCAAGGTGATTGATCACCAGAGAACAGAGGTTAGTAACTCTCCCCCAGGTATTAATGTATAGAATCTTCACTTACCCCCCTCTCAGGCTTTTCCAGTAAAAGATTGATTTATTATGCAGCTTCAGTGGGGATTTGTCAAACTCTTAATCAAGGAATCCTATATTGCCACAAGTAAATCAATGACACTTTCAGGTAAAATGACTTTTATGGCACCTGAAAACATTACTCTGTGCAGGTACTGTTTGGTAACAGCAAAACACATTAATTATCAGTGAAGCAGAGATGGCTCAGTGGAAGGCAGAAACAGCACGTCCATTCCTTGACTGATGCTATGGTAAAGTAAAATGCTATTTTTGTTTCCTGGAATAAATCACCACAATTCAAAGCTCTGGGACTTGGTAAAAGGAAGAATAAAAGGCAGAGGTGAAATGACTAAGGAAGAAACATACTCTAAAGGCTGAATATTTGAGAGATATATATATAAAGAAATTGATGGGGAAAGAAATGTTAAAGCCTCACTGTTTTGACTGCCTGTCCTATTTAAATGTCCCTAAGGATCTAGCAACTAGCAAGTACTCTGTTGATTTCATGACATATATTACGTTGGAAATTCAATAATCAGTGATATGTCTTATGATGACAAGAATTCTTTTTATTTGACAAACCATGTACTAAATAGTGTAGACTTAAAAGACTGTAAATAGTGCAATTGAAGACACCAAAATTTCCTTACCAAACAGAACATACAAACAAACAAATCAGAATTTCATCTTTCTGCTCTTTATGTCTAGGAGTATATCCCTCACCTCCGAAAATAATCTTTTAAAAATTAAGCAAACTATATTCGTTGTTATGGGTTGAATTGTACTCCACAGAAGAAGATATGTTGCAGTCCTAACCCGCAGTAACTCAAAATGTGACCTTATCTGGAAATATACTCTGTAGATTTAGTCGAGCCAAGGTAAGGCAATTAGAGTGAACCCTCATTCAGTATGACTAATGTTCTTTTTTAAATGGGAAACTTAAGCAGACACACTCAGAGGGAAGATGCAGAAAGACGGCCATGTGGTGAAAAAAGCAGAGTGGACAGATATAATTACAAGCCAAAGGGTGCTAAGGATTGTCAGCCACTATTAAAAGTTAAGAAGAAGTAAAGAAAGATTCCTTCCACAGTTTCAGAGGGACCTCTGCAAACACCTTGATTTCAGACTTCTAGGCTCCAAAACTGTAATGCACTAAATTTTTCTTGTCTTAAGCCGTCCAGTTTGTTATGACAACCAAAGCAACTAATACCTTGTCTATGCCCTGTGCACAGACTAAGTAGGTATTGTCCAGATTAGGGAGACAGTTGCCACAAGACTCACTAGATCCATGCAAGAATCAGGTCACAAGGATGGAGAAATGAGAGACTCGATGCACAGAGCATAGAAGTCTCATGCCTTAGCAAGGCTGTCAGTGTGTGGGAAACAAACAGATGGAACAAAAATGAGAACTTTCATTATAAAAATAGACTAATCCCACATTGATAATGATGGACATCTCTAGATGGGATAGGGATGACTTCCTCTTGATATGCAATACAGTATTAAACACAGCATTAAATATAGTGTTCAGTTCAGTTCAGTCGCTCAGTCGTGTCCGACTCTTTGTGACCCCATGAATCTCAGCATGCCAGGCCTCCCTGTCCATCACCAACTCCTGTAGTTCACTCAGAGACGCGGCCATAGAGTCGGTGATGCCATCCAGCCATCTCATCCTCGGTCGTCCCCTTCTCCTCCTGCCCCCAATCCCTCCCAGCATCAGAGTCTTTTCCAATGAGTCAGCTCTTCGCATGAGGTGGCCAAAGTACTGGAGTTTCAGCTTTAGCATCATTCCTTCCAAAGAAATCCCAGGGCTGATTTCCTTCAGAATGGACTGGTTGGATCGCCTTGCAGTCCAAGGGACGCTCAAGAGTCTTCTCCAACACCACACTTTAAAAGCATCAATTCTTCGGCGCTCAGCCTTCTTCACAGTCCAACTCTCACATCCATACATGACCACAGGAAAAACAATAGCCTTGACTAGATGGACCTTTGTTGGCAAAGTAATGTCTCTGCTTTTGAATATGCTATCTAGGTTGACCACAACTTTTCTTCCAAGGAGTAAGCGTCTTTTAATTTCATGGCTGTTATCACCATCTGCACTGATTTTGGAGCCCCCCAAAAATAAAATCTGACACTGTTTCCACTGTTTCCCCATCTATTTCCCATGAAGTGATGGGACCGGATGCCGTGATCTTCGTTTTCTGAATGTTGAGCTTTAAGCCAACGTTTTCACTCTCCTCTTTTACTTTCATCAAGAGGCTTTTTAGTTCCTCTTCACTTTCTGCCATAAGGGTGGTGTCATCTGCATATCCGAGGTGATTGATATTTCTCCCGGCAATCTTGATTCCAGCTTGTGTTTCTTCCAGTCCAGCGTTTCTCATGATGTACTCTGCACATAAGTTAAATAAGCAGGGTGACAGTATACAGCCTTGATGTACTCCTTTTCCTATTTGGAACCAGTCTGTTGTTCCATTTCCAGTCCTAATTGTTGCTTCCTGACCTGCATACAGATTTCAAGAGGCTATTAAAACCTAGTAATTATCTGAATTGTTTATTATCTTTAAAAAACCAAATTTGATGTGATTGATGAAAGTGTTTCTGATACCACTCAATAAGCAATGGGGATTTTTTTTTTACAAAGCCAGCAGTCAAATTATTCAAAATCTTATGAGCTTTGTAAGTAACTAGGGGCTACATCAGTTGACACGTGTTCAATATAATGTTCTTTTTTTTTTTTTTTGCCAATAGTTCATTTGTTTGAAGAAATCAAATATGACAGCAAAGCAGGGGAAGGCTCAGTGATCCTCTGGTATCCTGGTATCCTCACTGCCAAGCTTGTCATTATTTTATAACTAAGACATATGCTTTGCAGCAAAACACTACGTCTAAAGGATAAAGTACTATTTTCATTGTAAATAGCATTTCTTTATAATGTTCCTTTAAAGAAATCTGCTATCTCAGAAGAATAATTAGTCTTTGAGGCACTGCAAGGATGTTTGGGAATTATTTAAAGGTTTCCTTTCCTTAAATGTCTTCTAAATAAATGTGATGACCATATAAGACCTCTTGCTGAAAGCATATATGTTAATTAAAATCTCCAACATATGAATATAGGCTATATTTAGAGAGTGATCGGGACTAACACTTTATAGCTCCTATTGAGTCTCTCACAATTGCTAAATTTTATCTTCTCAAAATCACTTCATATCTAAATAACCTTACACTTAAGAATTTACAAGTCTTTTTACATACAAATATTTTGAACCACTGATATATACAACTATGTGAATATTTTAAAATTCCATCGGAAATGAAGCATAAGAGATCTTGTCATGATGCAAATTGAATATATCATATTAATAGGAGATGTGTTTCTGAGGAAATGGTATCCTGCTATAGGGGAAAAATGAATAAATATTTTATAATGTCTTACTCCAGACTTACTGAGAATGAACATTACTCTTATCACAACATAAACAATTTGGAGATCTATCATTTTAAAGAAATTCTTACGTAAATTAAAAGTGGATTTCAGTGGTTCTCATTTAAAGTGAGCCAACAATGCCCTTAAATTAACCACCTGAATGATAGCTACACATGAAAGAAAGGGATATATGGACTTAGACTTCTTACAAAAAAAAAAAAAAAAGTAAAAAGATTTGGATGCATATGAGAGAATATACTAGAGGGAACTCCCTCTCAAACTTAGAGCCCCTAAAATGACCTTATTGATTTGCCTTGGGACAATTTCCTTCCAACACCGAGTTTCATTTCAATGAGTGGATGTTCTTTGAAGTCAATTAAAACTCAGGCATGGCACTCTCAAGACTGCAGCACTGTTATAGCTGAAGGCAACAACTGTTTGACAGGGTGACATGGAAATAAGACTCCTGATGCAGAGCACTATTTTCGACCTTCAAGCGTGTGGGAAACATCAAGTAAGGGTATTTATTTGATATTTAAAAATGAGCTGTTTTCAGGGCTTTGGAGAATAAGCATGCAAATTCAACTGAGCTTTACTTTTTTTCAGTTCAGACCTAGAGAGCTTCCCTCTGTTTCTAGTCAATAGCTCTCTCATAAACTCTTGGCCATGTCCAGAAGAGTAAATATATGAGATTCGAGAATGGGTGAAAGAAATATCAACAGTTGCAGATACTGGAAATGCCTAAACTTGGATCATTAGGTCCACTTATCAAGATGAGAAACTTCTGTTTTCAGTTATTGGAGAAAATCTCTGAATGGTGCCTGATTATCCCCATTTGGCAATTTTATAAATCAAGTGATAAGTTTAAACCACCTAATTCAGAATAGCCTTTGTCATGGTATGGTCATTACTTTGCTTATACATTAATATAAGCAACTTTATTCTGGAAAGATTAAGTCTTTTTAAACATTTGCCCAGATTTGCTATATGTAATTCATAATTAAATAACCATTTAAAGATTAAAAAGAGCAAACTTAGTTCATATGTTTTAACCTCTCAGTGTAAATTGGTTGAATAAAATATAAAAGGCTAAAGGCATTCTTTTAATATTCCATTGCTCTCAAATTTATAAGAAATAGAAAACTACTTCTGTTTCCATTTATATGAAAAATAGTAGTTAGTTATTTCCTGTGGATACTACCATCCCATTTGCCTCATGAAATGAAAAATGTTGGTAGAACAAAATTGTATACTCACTTTCACAAATGGTGTAGCTTTACTCGTATTGTGTTGCTCTTTTGGTAGGTAAGGCTGTCTGATATTCTATACCAAAATTAGGTTTAAAAGCAAATTTTAAAAATAATTACCTGGGAATCAGAAATCTTAAGACTCTATTACAGACTGATCCATTAACACATTTACATATATTATTGTAGGAATAGTTAACTTTTCTTATTCATATTAAATAATTACTGTAAATCCTTAAGTTTAAAAATACCTATAAGAATAACTCAGGGCCTGAAAGATTTCTACTAATTTGATTCCACATGTATTATTATTTTCCTTAATTTTTCCACCATTGGATAGTATGAACTATTCACCTAGCCAAAGTCATTTTAGGAAATTTCCCATACAGTAAGTTCCCTACATACAAACATTTACGTTGTGAACTTTCAAAGATGGAAACACGCATGCCAGTCCCTCTGTGGTAGCTATTGTACTGTACTACTGTGCTTTTCAAGGTACTATATATAATAATAAAATGTTTCACTTTCTCTGTTCTTTTATGTACGTTTATGTGTGAGCACTTGCTACAGTGCAGTGCTATAGAGCTGATTGTTTTAGTTGGGTATCTAGGCTAACTTTGTTGGACCTAGGAACAAAATTGGACCCACGCTTTTGGATTCACACCAACGAGTTTGGGAACAGAGCTCACTTGTATGTGGGGAACTTACTGTATATTACAAGCGCATTTATTTCCACCTCCCAGCTGGAAGAAGTAATTAGAATGTTGGTAACTCAAGGTAAATACTTGAGAACATTCACAAGTGATGTCAGAAATACCTTTGGTTAAAGAAATGAGGGTTCCATTTATATTAAGCCCTTTCTATGAGCACCATTTCCCCATGTCCTCCTGAAGCTGCAACTGGTGTCACCAATCATTGCTTTGATTGGCTCATTCTACTTCTGACATGCCTATTGAGATTTTCAACAGTTTATCAGGCAGTTCCAAAGTATTCACCCACTGTCCAAACTTCTGAAGCAGTTTAAGATTGGGATGCCTTCTCTCTTTTTCTCTACTCTTTTTGGAATTGCTGACATAATAACATATGGTTTAAATTAATCTTTGACTTATTGAGGGCTTATAACATTTTAAATTACTCTCTATAATATTAATTATCAGGAATAAGAAGTACAACGTCATTTACTCAGTGTGACATTTTGAATAAAAAAGGCTTCCATCTGCTGTCATTTCTGTCCCTACTTTTCTATCTTCATCTTATTCAGGTTCTTAATAATGTTTTATGCAGTTGTCATCTCCTTCTTTCTCTTGACTTTTTTCATAACATATTGGTCGATATTTCAGTATCTTCCAGCTGCTAAATATTGCTGAACCCAGGGCATTTCTGCTTTGTCTCTCCACCGCCTCCACTGCTGATCCCTCCAAGGCCACAGCTTAAAATACAACCCATGTACTCAAGACGAAATTTCCTGTAAATCTTCTCAAGTTCTCCTAAACTCAAAACTTTTTATTTAACTACAAATTTATGTCTCCACATTGATATATACTAGTCTTCTTACACAGAAGATATCTGGAATAAAGTCCTTATTCCTCCCTCCATCTCCAAATCATCTCTTCATTAGTCTTCTTTAGATCAGTAAATGGCAGATCACATATCCAATTGTTCAGTTAAAATCCCCAAAGTTATTCTTGATTACTTTCATCCCTTCACTCAAAACATTCAGGATATCAGCAAGTCCTTTGATAAATATTTTGAATCTGCTCATTTTTTTCCCACTTTATACCTCTAATTCAAGACACCATCACCTTGTTTTAAGACTATTTTCACAACTTCTTAATTGGTGTCCCTGCTTCTGCCCTTACACTCTAAAACCTAGTCTTCATATAATGACCATTATAAAGCATATATACAGCTCATGCCATTTCCCTGCATAAGTCCAATGATTTGTCAAACTCATTACTGGCAATCATGATATAATTTTGCATATTTCTTGGATTACTGCTCCCATATTCACTATACTCCAGAAACATTTGCTTTCTTTCTTTTCATTCAGTTGCCAGACTCCCTTCTGCCTTAGCATTCTCAGGTTTTTTTTCCCACCTCTTTGTATAGCTAGCTCCTGTCACCAGTCTTTTCTCAATCATGATGTTACTTCCTTACCTTCCCTTCTTAATCAAGTACTTTACTCACCCAATCTGCTCTTTCCATATAACCTTTTTTATTCCAGAAACTTTTGCACCCTGAAATTACCGTATTATTTGGCACATAAAACAAAAGCAGTGACCTTTTCTGTCTTATGCAACACCTCCCCCATCTCTTAGAAAAACTTATGAAAATGTTAAATGCTCAAAATACATTTGATGTATGAATGAAAAGACAGAAAGATTGATACTAGTTCATATAGAACTTAAAACCAAAAGATAGGTCCAGATATATTGCTGAATAAGTCCAGGGAAGACTACGAATGTTGAAGCACTGCTTCTGAAAATGCAGTCCTCAGATCTTGCCCTGGGCTTTACTGGTGGCCCAGATGGTAAAGAATCCCCTCCTGGAATGCGGTAGACCTGGGTTTGATTCCTGGGTTGGGAAGATACCCTGGAGGAGGGCATGGCAACCCATTTCAGTATTCTTGCATAGAGACTTCCCATGGACAGAGGAGTCTGGCAGGCTATAGCCAATGGGGTTGCAAAGAGTCGGACATGACTGAGCAACTAAGCACACGGCACAGACCTTGTACTACTTATGCTAATGAGTTTCAGAAGTGGAAACAGGACAATGTGGCACAGTGAGAAGAATCTGAATAGGAGCCTGAGAAACTTTAATTTTTTACCACTTTCTAATTTTGGCAGCTTGGGTGAGTCGCTTTGCTTGTTAGACCTCTGTATCTGTTGCTGTAAATTACCCTGCTTAACCAACTAGGGTTCTTATGAAGGTGTGGATAGATAGTCGATGGATCCCAGAGGGAAAGGCTGGGAATTGAACATTCCTTGGCAGAATATTGATACTCTTTGTATTTAATTCATTGTTAAATTTAATAAGGTTTTATTTTTATATTCATGTGTGATTATACACATATGTCTTTGTATATTCTGAGAGGAGAGAAAAAGTTAAGTATAGAAAAGTATAAAGAAGTAAAATAGGTCATCCATGATTCTATTGTTCAAATAAATGCCACAATTAGGATAGTTTTTTATTTTTATTTTTCCTGAGTGTTTGTATTGTAGTTGAGATCAAACAGTATAAGCAGCTTTGTATCATTTTGTTTACTTTATATATATATATATATATATATATATATATATATTCATATAGAAATTTCAATAGCTGCTTTTTGGCAATAATATTAATAGATGGTATCATCAGTTTGTATTTATATAGGTATAAGATAGCTAGGGCTGCCGTCTATGGGGCTGCACAGAGTCGGACATGACTGAAGCGACTTAGCAGCAGCTGCAGCAGCAGCAGCAAGATAGCTATATGTGTATGTGCTGAGTCACTCAATCACTCCAACTCTGTGAGCTCCATGGACTATAGCCCTCCAGGCTCCTCTGTCCACGTAATTTTCCAGGCAATATGCTGAAGTGGGTTGCCATGGACTTCTCCAGGGTATCTTCCCAACCCAGGAACTGAACCCATGACTCTTATGTCTCCTGTATTAGCAGGCAGATTCTTTACCACTAGCACCACCTGAGAAGTCCAGAGGCTTCTCTGTCTATGGAATTTTTCCAAGGGAGAACACTGGAGAGGATTGCCATTTCCTACTCCAGGGAATCTTCCCGACCCACAAATTGAAACTTCATATCTTGCATCCTTCATTAACAGGAAGATTCTTTACCACTGTGCCCCCTGCTGCTAAGTCACTTCAGTCATGTCCAACTCCGTGCGACACCATAGACGGCAGCCCACCAGGCTCCCCCATCCCTGGGATTCTTCAGGCAAGAACATTGGAGTGGGTTGCCATTTCCTTCTCCAATGCAGGAAAGTGAAAAGTGAAAGTGAAAGTGAATTCGCTCAGTCATGTCCGACCCTCAGCGACCCCATGGACTGCAGCCCACCAGGCTCCTCCATCCGTGGGATTTTCCAGGCCAGAGTACTGGAGTGGGGTGCCATTGCCTTCTCCCTGTGCCCCCTGGGAAGCCCTATAACACTAGCTATTAAGTTATAAAGGCACATTAAATCCATGTTCACAGCTAAAGAAATACCCAACCAATTTCCCAAATAAGAGTAACCTATCATATCATGGTGGCTCAGAGGTTAAAGCGTCTGCCTGCAATGTGGGAGACCTGGGTTCGATCCCTGGGTCGGGAAGATCCCCTGGAGAAGGAAATGGCACCCCACTCCAGTATTCTTGCCTGGAGAATCCCCTGGACGGAGGAGCCTGGGGGGCTGCTGTCCATGGGGTCGCAAAGAGTCAGACACGACTGAGCGACTTGACTTTCTTTCTTTCTTTCATCATATCATCAACTCATTAACATTTGAGGACAGAAGTACCTTTCTTAGAACACCACAGACACTAAAAGTATGATGATGTCATCTGAGTCTGAAAGCATTCAGTGAGCCCTCCATAATGTGGCTGCAATGCCCCAGGGCCTAAAAGCAATCACCTCAAGAGTCTAGTGAATTGTTTTAAATGTTACCTACTCAAGTAGTTTGGTCTGTTCTCAGAAGTGAATGAAATATATCACCCTGGGGTTGTCTTGAGGGTTTAAAAAAAAAAGAGACTAGCAAAAAAGTTCTGTTACTCAGTATTGAATTTTTAGCAAATCTGAAAACATTGGAAAATAAAGGTGGAAATTAACTTTCTTTCTTGAATGGATTGATAGTATTTAAGCTGACAAAAGATCTTTAGCAAACTTTATGAAATGGCATTTTGAAATAATAGATCTAGTATATGAGATATATCTATTCCCATGAAGGAGAGATGAAAATATTTTCAAGATCATTCAGAGGCTAGATCCAAATTTATTCCTAAAATACAGTGAATATTTCATAACTACTCTGTTCCATCACTTCTTTCCTGTCTCCTTTTCTTATTTTTTTCTACTGTCAAAAAAACCAGTAGTCCCAATATATATTAAATGCCGTGTTATTTTAGTGTAAATATATACCAGTGGTTCTGTTAAAATTAAAAATATATATATAACTGTTATAAAATAAATAAAATAATTATAAATAATATAACATATATTAATATATGTTATTAAACATACATACATTTTTAAAAACAGGGCATTTAGCTTAATTATATTTAACTATCATGGCATATTCATAGGCTTATCATTTTATAAATTAGTGACATGATTGAAGAAAAGAGAGGTACATGGGGGAAAATGTCTTGAAAGTTTCTTAGATTGAGTTGTGGAAAAGAATTGCTGGGATATAGTAAACATGAAATAATAGAAACCTTAGTTGCAGTTATTATTACAGTTTTGAAACTGAGATGAAACCAGAAAAGGGAAACAGAATCTAGTTTTATTCCCTGAGTGTATGGTCTCACACTCTATACCTGCTTTGTCTTTCTATTCCTCGGGAAAACACTTCTAGTGTGTGAGCTGAGTTTGAGAGCAGGACTCCTGTCTAGAGGAGTGTTTGACACTGAAAAGTGTAATTAAAGTTATAAGAGAGTAAAGTAAGATAGAAACCTAGTTACATCAGTGTTTTTCAGTTGCTAAGTTATGTCCTACTTTTTGCTACCCCATGGATTGCAGCACACCAGGCTCCCCTGTCCTTCACTATCTTCCAGAGTTTGCTCAAACTCATGTCCATTGATTTGGTGATGTTATCCAATCATCTCATCCTCTGTCATCCCCTTCTTTTCCTACCTTCAATCTTTTCCAGCATCAGGGTCTTTTCCAGTGAATTGACTCTGCATCAGGTGGCCAAAGTATTGGAGCTTTAGCTTCAGCATCAGTCTTTCCAATGAATATCCAGGGTTGATTTCCTTTAGAATTGACTGGTTTGATCTCCTTGCAGTTCAAGAGACTCTCAAGAGTCTTCTCCAACACCACAGTTCAAAAGCATCAATTCTTTGCCACTCAGCCTTCTTTATGGTCCAACTCCCAGATCCATACATGACTATTGAAAAACCATAGCCATAGTTTTGATTATATGGACCTTTGTTGGCAAAGTAATATCTGCTTTTTAATACACCATCTGGAAGAGGGAATGGCAACCCAACTTATTATTCTTGCTTTGAGAACCCCATGAACATTTACACCAAAGGGGCCAACATTGAAGGTTTTAGAAACAGGGATAGAAATGTGACTTGCATTCCACATGAATTTAAGGTTAAATCTCCAAGGCATTGGGTCTAGGATGATGACTTAACTCTAAATCTTGGGAGGAAAGAAGTCATTGACACACTTTTTAGTTTAGTTAGAATGAGCACAGAAACCAAAGTGCACTTAAGATGGGAAACATAAAAGCAGATTTAAGAAGCTAGTTCAAATAAAAACAGAGGACAGTGCAACAAGGACAATCACATCAATTATTTCTAATGATTCAGAGCCCTTCACTGGGACCCACCACTCTCAAAACAGGAGAGAACTGTCAGGCTCCAAAAGCTGCTGTCATTATTGGTCACTATAGTTTCCTATTGACAGCAAGTACTGAGTCAGAAATAAAGTCACAAGATCCCTATGCTAACTCCTAATTGGAAGGAAACAAAGTTCTATGTCCAATTGTTGTTTTTGTTGATTTTAATCTCATTGATAGGGAGGAATAGAACCCATTAAAAGGAGATCCCTGGTGGATGAGCACAGAGCAGAAAAAGTTCCTGGGTTATAGTTTCATAGTGGAGTTGCAAGCAGCACAGAAGAGCCTCAAAAAATAAAAATAGAAGAACTATCATATGATCTGGCAACTGTACTTCTG
Source organism: Capra hircus (assembly GCF_001704415.2). Lineage (NCBI taxonomy): Eukaryota > Metazoa > Chordata > Mammalia > Artiodactyla > Bovidae > Capra > Capra hircus. The sequence continues at coordinate 28,760,080 of NC_030813.1, forward strand.
AGCATTTATCCAAGAAAATGAAAAAAAAAAACTAACTGGAAAAGATATATTCACTCCTCATGTTCATTGCAACATATTTACAATATGACCTTTAAAGTTTTGAGGTGATACTGGTCAGGTTTTCGTAGTGTCTCTTTTAGGTTTGTATGATATTTTTTCTCAAAATCAGACTGACATTACTTTTTTTAGTAGTGAAGCCACATGGGTGATATGTCATTATCATGATACTGTATTGTATCAAGGTTATGTACTGTCAATAAGATTTGTCATTATTGATGCTGACGTTAATGGCCTGGCTAGGGGACATTTGTCAGGACTGTGCACTCTAAAGTTTTCTACCCCCTTTCCATGCTGTAGTCTTTGTAAGGAAGTAACTTTTGAAACTCACATTTAAGGAGTGAGGAGTATGCTCCAGCTAATTGCGGGTGGAGTATCTATAGAAATTATTTGGAATTATTCAGCACAGAAGGTTTCCATAGTCTCCCCTACTTATTTATTTATATCACCATAAGCTCATGAATATTTGTGTTATATATTGGGATATAATCCAGTATTCATTCTCAATCCATTAGCGAGACTATGCCTCTGACTGTGAACTTCACAAGGGTGTTTCTCAGCTTTTTTTCTCCCTCCTTTTATGGGCGAGGATAACTGAATTGGCCTGGAGCTGGGTATTTACCTTCTACCACTTGGAAGGACAGAACTGACTAGAGTCAGTCACTTCCCTTCCATAGGTCAGTTAGGCTCTGATAATACTCCAATAAATTAGCCTCTGATAAACTAGTTTTTCCTTAGGGCAGGCTTTGTGAGAGTGCCCTAGCATATTTCAAAACGTTTCCCTTTCCACTCTTCCTGCTGGAAGCCAAAAGGGGTTTTTCCTCCATCATTTACTGTGAAAACCTGGATGAGCTCCTAGATGTACATCACACAAAATTGTGTTGGCTCTCCAGTGACTGGATTCTCCCTGGAGTTTTTAACTCTCAGAGCTGTCTACACTGAGCTTCCGGTAATGTGTCAATTATAGCTCAAGTTTTCCTACTCCAGCATTGGTCCCCTGGAGATTTCCACTCAGAAGGCTCCTCAGGTAAACCATGACTCTCCGCATTCATCTGTCCCCTCTTGTCGGGGTCATACCTCTCTTAGGAATCTACGAAGGGTTGTTGATATTCCAGTCTGCTGAGCTTTCTACTTGCTGTTAAGATGAAGTGGTGTATTCCAGGTTCCTTACATGTGGAACTGGAAACTGGTAATACCCTTCACTTTGAAGTGTAATTCTGGGTTGAATTTGCAATTCTAGGTTGATCATATTTTTTTTCCAACATATTTTGAACATTTCACTCAATTTGTTTCTTGCTTGCATGTTTTCCAATACAAAGTTGTCTGTCTGTAATTCTTTTCCTCATTCCTATATAGGTAAGATCCCTACAACCCCCTCACTACTTCCTTGACTTCTTCCAGGATTTTCAACTTTTTTTTGGTCTTCCTCAATTTGAGTACAATATGTCCAGGGGTGGGTTTTGGGTATTTATCCTGAGCTTCCTTGACCTATGGTCTAGTGTTTGTCATAACTTTTAAGAATGTTTCACTCATTATAACATCAGATAATTATTTTGTATCTCTTCTTTTTTTTTTCTCCACATATCCTGTGGAGTAGGAAATGGCAACCCACTCCAGTGTTCTCGCCTGGAAAATTCCACGGACAGAGGAATCTGTTGGGTCGCAGTTCATGGTTTCACAAAGAGTTCGATACAACTTAGCAACTGAACAACATGTAAGTAATCAGTCATGGAAAAGACTGATGCTGAAGCTGAAGCTGAAGCTCCAATACTTTGGTCACCTGATGCTAAAAGCCAACTCATTCAAAAAGACTGATGCTGGGAAAGATCAAAGGCCAAAGGAGAAGGGAGTGGCAAAGGATGGGATGGTTAGATACCATTACCGACTCAATGGACATGAGTTTGAGCAAACTCCAGGAGATGGTAAAGGACAGAGAAGCCTGGCATGCTGCAGTTCATGGGGTTACAAAGTGGACATGACTTAGCAACTGAACAAAAACAACAGCAATGTAAGTAATTATTATTACTGGCCTTTAAAATTTTCACAGAATTGAAATCTTCCAAAATAAAAATGGATGAATGGTGGGAGAATTAGCCTTGAGGCTAGGATGTCCTATTCTGGTCTTTAAGCACCACAGCTTCCTTTAATTGGTCCACAATGAGCCCATTCACCTCTGGATCAAGCACTTCTCCACAGGAGGGTCTGAGTCCCCAGCCTCCTATTGATCACCAACAGTTCTGATTGCACAGGTGGTGATATAGATTCTTTGTGGACTAGATCTGTCTATCATTATCATGTAAATAAAATATTTACTCCAAGAACTGGAAGTATTAGTCACTCAGTCATGTCCAATTCTTTGTGACCCCATAGACAGTAGCCCGCCAGGCTCCTCTGTCCGTGGGATTCTCCAGGCAAGAATACTGAAGTGGGTTGCCATGCCCTCCTCCAGGGTATCTTCCCAACCTAGGGATCAAACTCAGGTCTCCTGCATTGCAGGCAGATTCTTGCCATCTGAGACACCAGGGAAGCCCTTTCTCAGCTATATTGTGGTATAATTGGCATACAACATGTATTTGAACTATATAATTTGCTAAGTTCTGCCATTTGCATATACCTGCAAAATAGTCAACACAGTCAATATAGCAAATATCCATTTCCATCCAGATTTTTCTTGTGCCTCTTTCTAATTCCTCATTCTGTCCTTGCCCTACTGGCTCATCCCCCAGGCAGCAGCTCATTTGCTTTCTGTCTTGGAGATTAGTTTCCATTTTTTTAGAATTTTATATAAATTAAATTATACACTGTATACTTTTTGTTGTTGAGCTTCTTTTACTTGGTATCATTAGATGAAATTCATCCATGTTGTTAGATATATCAGTAGCTCATTATTTCTATTTCTAATAAGAGTGCAATATGTGTGTGTGTATATATATATATAATTTGATAATCTAGAAGGACTTTTGGTTGATTTTAGTTTGAGATTAATACAAAAAAACTATTCTGAACATCCGAGAAAATTCTTTTTATGAAAATCAGCTTTCATTTATTTTTAATAAATGCTCAGTAAAATAACTGAGCTTGAGATAACTGTATGCTTCACCTTGTAAGAAACTGCAAAACTATTTGCGAAAGTGGCATATTTTACATGCCAATCAGCAGTTTATGAGAATTCCAATTTATTCAAATGTTTGCAACACCAGATATAGTCAGCCGTTTTAAATATTCTAATATGTATGAGTCAATATTTGTGATTTCATTTTTCATTTCCCTAATGACTAATAATGCTGAGAATTGCGTTCATGTACTTGTTTGCCATCTGTGTATATTTTTTTGAAGAAGTACTGTTCAGATTGATTGCCAAATTTTTCAGTGGGTTGTTTGTGGTTTTATTATTAAATTTTGAAAGTTCTTTATATATCCTGAATATAAGTCCTTTATCAGATATGTGATTTGCAAACATTTTCTATAGTCTAGTTTCATCATTCTCTTAAGGTATTAATTTTTTAAATGCAGATTTCTGGTTAGAATTTTTTAATTTTATAACTAAAAGCTCTATAATATCAATTTAATGATAAATAATATATTATAAAGGAAAAATAAAAAATGGTTTCTCTATTGTGATTTACATTATTCATCAGTTATGCTAATGGTTCTAGTATCTAAAGATCCCAAATCCCACTACATGTTAATTCTTTTAAAATAAACATATGAAATATAATCTTCATGGAATGTTCTTTGAAACATGAGATATAAATATTTATTGAGTGAGCTTTCTGGGAGAGATGCTGCCGGTTCCTAGTGTGCTTCTTTGAATGATTCAAAGTGTCTCATTTGCAACTCAACACCAGTGTCAACAAAATATTGAAATTAAATCTAGGAAAAGATATTTTCTACTGTTTACATTCAAGCACACTATCCAGATGACTTTTTGATAGAGAGAAAGTTAATGTTATAATTTATTATTAATTATTCATAATTCCTAAATGGATAGTAATTATTTATCCATCTTCGGGGAGATATAAAAAAGTAACAGAATACATGTATCTGATTTAAACTTATATTTATTTATTTATCAACTGTTATAAGGCTGTTGAGGAATCAACAATATGTTTAAGAATCACGTTGATTCTTCTTTCTCATTTTGGGAATAGTGGGCTTTCAAAAACTCACAAGATGTAATCATTGTGCTTTCTCTCACTACACCAATGCCTACTGTGTGTCAAGAGATATTTCATCTCTATAAAGCTCTGTTTCTAAAATGGTAAAAATTGAATAGAGATAGTTCAGATTCTCCCTTTTTTGCTGAATGCATTGATGTTGAATAGTGGTGCTACAAGTATTTAAAATGTTATTTCCTGGCCTTTTGAAATAAAAACAATGACATTTAGAATGCAGCCAAATAGCATTAATCTGGCTTCTCTGCCTGCAAGTTATATCGGCAATTTATCTCAAGCAGGGTTTCATAGTTAAGGTGACATCACCCAAAATGTCAGTCTAGAGAGAAAACCAATGACCCTGTTCTTATAGGATAAAAACCTAAACAATATCAGCAGCTGCATTTCAAATTATAACATGTTGTACCCTAAAGGACTCTCAAAATGGAATCCAAAGCAGGATCCATGCATCTAAGGGCTTTAGCTTATTTCCAAGTTTCATTTAAATATAGCATTATCACTAATTTCATTTTTTTGGACAAATAACTATTGAATATCTACTATATTCCCGAAACTGTTTTAGTTAATTAACAGTAAAATATCACTGTTTATATGGAGCATAGAATCTATTAAGTGTGGTAAGTACTGAAATAAATGAGTAAATTCTTAGAAGTAAGAACAAAAGGCAAGAGAAAACACAGGAAAGAGAGTTGCAGAATGGTGGGGTGAGAGATGGTTTAAATTTTTCAGTAGAGAGTCAGGGAAGACCTGATTAAGAAAATGACATTTTGTTTTGTTTATGAAAACACTTGTATAACACTGTCTTCTAGGCTATGTGCTTTTCAAATATTAACTCATTTAATCCTCATGACAACTCTGTGAAGCAGATGCTGTTATTAACTCCATGGCATAAAAAACAAAAGGGAAGGACAGGAAGCTTAACGAGCCCACGACCCACAAAACTGGAAAGTGACAGAGCAGTGACTTAGCACAGGTGCCCTGGTTCTGGGATCCATGCTCTTTGCCTTTGCATCACTCTGCCCTGGTTCTGGGATCCATGCTCTTTGCCGTTACATCTCTCTGCCCTTTTCTTTGAAAAACACATGATGCAGGTAAGGAGGGCAAGCCATGCAGGTAATTGGAGGAAGTGTATTTGAGACATCCATGAGAGACAAAGACCTAAACTGGTTGTAAAACAGTGTGGGGTGCAGTGTGGCCTGTGTAGAATATGGATTCAGCACAGTTCAGCCGCTCAGTCGTGTCCAGCTCTTTGTGACCCCATGGACTGCAGCATGCCAGTCCTCCCAATTCATCACCAACTCCCAGAATTTATTCAAACTCATGTTCATTGAGTCGGTGAGGCCATCCAACCATCTCATCCTCTGTCATCTGCTTCTTCTCCTGCATTCAATCTTTCCCAGCATCAGGGTCTTTTCCAAAGAGTCAGTTCTTCGCATCAGGTGGCCAGAGTATTGGAGTTTCAGCTTCGGTATCAGTCCTTCCAGTGAATATTCAGGACTGATTTCCTGTAGGATGGACTGATTGGATCTCTTAAATTAAAGATTTACTGAGCATGCCCCCACCCATCAGAACAAGACCCAGTTTCCCCTTCAGTTAGTCTCTCCCATCAGGAAGCTTCCATAAGCCTCTTATCCTTCTACATCAGAAGGCAGACAGACTGAAAACCACAATCACAGAAAACTAACCAATCTGATCACATGGACCACAGCTTTTTCTAACTCAATGATGAGCTGTGCCATGTAGGGCCACCCAAGACAAACGGGTCACGGTGGAGAGTTCTGACAAAAAGTGGTCCACTGGAGAAGGAAATGGCAAACCACTTCAGTATTCTTGCCTCGAGAACGTCATGAACAGTTTGAAAAGGCAAAAAGATAGGGCACTGAAAGATGAACTCTCCAGGTCAGTAGGTGCTCAATATGCTACTGGAGATCAGTGGGGAGAGAACTCCAGAAAGAATGAAGAGACAGAACCAAAGCAAAAACAACACCCAGTTGTGCAGTTGTGGGTGTGACCGGTGATGGAAGAATATGGACTAAGAAAGAGTAATAGGAATGGGGCTTGACAGATGTGAGGCACTGGATCATATAAACAAATTATTTTATTCTGAGGGAGATAGAGATCAGGAGAAAGGACATGTTGAGTCTGTTTCAATTACTGCGGCTACTCTGTCAAGAAGAGACAATAGACTGTAACAAAAAGGACTACTAGTAAGGAATCTAGTTTGAGGTTTTGCAGTAATAGTGATGAGAGGTTATCATTCCTTGCAGGAGGGAAAACTGCTGGAGATAGTGTAATAACCATATTCCAATATTCTTTTAGTCTGACTAATAGAATTCCTTGGTGGTAAGGTATGGGATGTAAAAATAGACAGAAAACCAGCATGACATCAAGGATATTGGCCTGAACAACCAGAAGGATAAAGTTGCCATTAATTGAGAAGGTAGGGCTGTAGTAGGTTAGACTACGGATGGAAACAGCTTTGAACATGTTAAGTTTGATGACTATTTGACATTTAAGTGGAGGTTTGATTTGGCAATTGGGTTTATGAGTCTGGAGTTCAGAGAAGAGATCCACACTGGAGATAAAATTTGGGATGATCCGTGTGCAGTTAGTACCTAGAGGCATGAGGCCAGATGAAGTAACCAAAGCAGTAACTGTGGAAGGAGAAAAGAAAGGGGTCCAAGACTAAGCTAGAACAACAGTTGAGTATTTTTCCATTGGTTCAATATTAAATATAATACATCACAAATTAAAAAGTAGGAAAAACAATGAGAGACCAGAAGCTAAACTGTGTTTATAATACTTTGATATTAGCACATCTATACAATGCTGATATATATGTGTATATAATATAACACAGAAGACTTTGCAAGTTTAAAATGGATTTGAACTTAACCTCAGTGCGGGTTTGAATTTTCTCAGAACTCTAGATTCTCAAAATTAATAACACAGCAACACTCCATATCATACAACTTCTGTAAATGTTCCTCCTTGAAGATTTCTTGGACTCAGTTTGATTGACAAGAGCTGACTGATATTGATACAAGTAAATTATAAATGGGCCAATAAGATGTTTGTTATATTTATCATTAAGAGGAAGGAAAGGAGGGAGAGAGAAAGGGAGAGGCAGGAGGAAGGAAAAGAAAAAGAAGGAAGCACAGCAAAATAGATAAATGAAAGTAGCCAAATTTGCCAAGTGTGTATTCAGAACTTGAGTGACAAGTTTTACAAGTAGAACATGAATTCCCTAATCATCCACCCCTCAGTCATGCGAGTAGTAATCATAGTAAAAACACACTTTCAGAGCTCTGATACTGGGAAATAGCTAACTATCTTTGGTATTTAACTCATCTGTCGAATTAAGCTTTTGTTAGAGTTGATCTTGCAAGGGAATTTGGCCTCTGAAGCCCATGAAAAGCAGATGGATTCTAGGAAGGAATTAAGTGTCTGCTGGTAGGGGGGAGATGGGTTGTTTCATTAATAAAATGTGAACAGCAGGAGGATGTTAATGAATAGACACCCCAGAACATGCATAACAAATTTATTTCATGAAAAAAAAAAAAAAAACTTAAATATGTTAACAAGCAGAGGTATTCTACAAAGCAAAATGCCAAAACAGTAGAGAAACTCATTACTTAGAACTATAAGGTTTAAAAAAAAAAATCAGTTTCTATTACTTTCAATATAGCATTCCAGTTTTTCCAACATGTGTTCTAAAGACAAATGGAAAATGTGAGTAATAGTAATTAATATCACATATTCCATTTTAGAATATTGATCCCAACATTTAGTAATTTGTCATACTCATTATTTATTTTATTTGGATAACATACTTTTTTTTCTCTCTCGATTGATAGAAAAGAAAGTTAAAATATTAGTTACTCAGTCATGTCCAACTCTCTTTGCAACCCTACGGACTATAGTCCTCTAGGCTCCTCTGTCCATGGAATTCTACAGGTAACGATACTGGAGTGGGTAGCCATTCCTTTCTCCAGGGGATCTTCCTGACCCAGGAATTGAACCCAGGTCTCCTGCACTGCAGGCAGATTCTTTACCATTTGAACCATCATATTGACCCAACATTTAGGAATTTCTGATACTGGTTATTTACTTTATTCAGATAACATACTTTTTCTCAATTTATTGGATGACAGACTTTAACAAAAATGTAAACTAATTGTGTTTCTGTCACAAAAGTAACTCGTATGTATTTGTAAAAAGTTAAAACTACAGATAAGTCAAAAAAGGATATTAAAGATCTATCATAATCCCACCATCCAGAGATTATCACTGTTAACTCACTCTCCTCTCAGACATTTTTTATTGAATAAATACTGACTTACATACATCACCTAGAATTAATTTATGGAGAGTGCTTCAAATATCTGGACACAATAAAATACGGCAAGATGGGAGCAACAGTCAAAGCAGGCATACTTGGAAGCAGTTCTGTTTGTATTCCATTTAAGTGAAGGCATGTCAAGGCAGCAAGGATACTGCGGAAGTAACTCTTCTGGTATTGCCTCAACATTTAACTTTAGAATTTTACATTTCAGTTAGTGAGGTAAAGGCATTTTCTGCATATTCTGCAGTCTGCTGGGGTTTCCAGCTGGAAGGCTGCTCTGCTTCTCTCTGTACAATAATCAGCCATGCAGAGCCACTCCTGTAATGTATGGTGTGCTCCCATATGTGGCCATCCAGCTCGTGATTGCTGTGCATCCCCTGACATCCTAATGTAGGAAGTAGGATCTTCCCTGGATGAGTGACATTCAATTATCCAAGAGAGAAATTCTTAAAGGAGCACATGATACAAAGATAAATCACCTTGGCTGACAGCTTCATTACAAACTGACATAGGGAGAAGAGAAGTAGCCCACTAGGCTAAAGGTATCTTCTCAGCCACTCCCCAGGCATCCGTGATGTCTGCCGAAAGGACAGCCTTAGCCAGATGAGCTGGGCAAGGCCTAGGAGTCGTGTCACGAGAGGATTAGATTTTCCCCACAATATTAAGGACTGAGTTTCTGACGTCAACTATTTGATAAATCACCCCTGAGAAGTTCCTGACAAATGGCTGTAATACTATGTATTATGCTACAGTCCCCCACTGGGTAATCCAAAGCTATTTCCTCTTCCTAGCACCCCAGCTCACTACTAATAATCTAAGATAGATCTCAGCTTCTCAGTCGCTTTTTATACTTTACCAGGCACAACAGATGTCCGTCTTATTCTTAATGTAATCTCTATCAGCAAGCATAATGCTTAACACTTGGAAGACAATGTATGAATATTGGTGAATGGATGAATATACAAACAAATAAAAGTATAAGTGGTGGAAAGCCTTACCAGCTGAACACAGACTGCTGGCCCATGCCTTTGCCCACAAGGCAAGAGGACAGCCCACTTCACCACACTGACAACATAGGAAGAAGTCAAACCTTCGGCTTTCACTTTGCATCCTCCACCAGCCCAACAACTTTCACACCATTCCCTGGCATCAGTAAGAAACAGGACTAAGTAGTAAGAAACAGGACTAAGTAAGGCCTTTGTTTTTGTCAAAAGGACTACTAGCATTATCAAAACCCTGCAATTAACATGAGACAATTAGACAATGCAAGTAAAATACTAAGCACCATGTGTGCCTAGTTGCTCAGTCGTGTTCGACTTTTTGTGCCCGCCAGGCTTCTCTGTCCATGGGGATTCTCCAGGCAGGAATACTGGAGTGGGTTGCCATGCCCTGCTCCAGGAGATCTTCCCAACCCAGGGGTAGAACCCAGGTCTCCCACATTGCAGACGGATTCTTTACTTTCTGAACCACTATGTCTGAAAAATAATATTTCTGTAAACAGTCACTATTTGGCTGTTGTCCACTAACGCTAGAGGCTCATGGCCACAATGATGAGCCTTTCCAAGCATCTGAAAGAGAAATACCGTTTGACTGGTGGTAGAAAACACAGAGCGCACTAAAAGTCCTTGCTTCCTACTTATCCCATGAGCTACGCATCTGCCTCAGAAGGACAAGGCAAAACTCCTTGAGCTACAAACTCCTTCTAGAAGTCTACCTGCTAGCTGCGCAACTACAATCAAATCAGACTATTACAATTAAAAGATGTTTCAGTGATACGACTGAAGCGACTTAGCAGCAGCAGCAGCAGTGATAGTAAGTCTAGCCTCCTACTGCATATTTGAATCCCGCCTATAAAATCCTCAGCGAAGGATACTCAGCTCTCATAGCCACTGGTGAGAAGCCTGCTCCCAAATATATTCAGGAAAGAGGTCCTCTGGGATGAGAAATGTAAAGTTGTATTTATTCTGTCCTGTTTTTTTTTTAATATGATAAATTCAACAATATGAAATTCTACACTGCATGTCACGCATAGACTGTCATGCAGGGTTTCTTTTAAATTTCTGAAATAATCTTATTCTCATTTTGATTCCAGTAATAGGAGATGTAATGAAAATGTCAAAAGAGGTTACTAAACGATTTAGCCACATTTTCAATTCCTGTGTTGCATTTTTAATAGTTACATTAAAAAGTGAATTCTTTAGGGACTCTCATTCACTCTCAGGGAAAATGAGGTGTTCTGGAGATATAGCTTTGATATAAGTAAAGGCTTTAACGAGACAGCTACTTAATTATGCATTAATATAAATGCTGAATAGGAGGTGTTTCATAATGAAGGGAGCCCCTATTATAGATTATACCTTGCTCTTCCTATTAATGTTTTGTTCCTATTACTGACTGTAGAGCTCACCAAGGTTGGACAGACCAAAAATGTCTAATTAAATGAGCTGGTTTCTTGGGAGATGGGAGGGGAAAAGGAAATTGATGCCTGTATGGGAAAAACAGTATTGAGATAAAATGATTAGAGGTTTATAATGAAGGATTATATTGCTTTATAACCTGACGTGTCAAAAACACCATAGTTAGAACTAACACACAAATATTACCACCTGGTAGAATTAGAAGGGCTTAGAAAATGATCGTGGCAGGGTACAAGTTAGTCCAGTTAAAAGAAAAACATCAAAATTCCCTGAGCCCTCAAAGGAACTTAGTGAGGAATGCAAGCTGATTTTTTTGTAAAGTGGGAAGCCTAAAACAGATTTCACATGTGACAACTTTATGCCTTGTACTTTAGAATGTGATAATGCAAGTTATATATTTTTTCTTTCTTCCTACCACCATCCTATTTGTAAAGATAAAATTAAATTAAATGTCTAAGTAGCTTTGAAAGCTAAACATAACAGAAGGGTGGAATCCGAAGTATGTATGATACAGGTAAAAATTTGGGATGTTTTATTTGTAGCTCAAACAGGTACTTTAAGAATTATATCATGAAATGGAAATCAGAAGTTATTAAAAACAAGGCAGGATCAGTCTCTTCGGTTGTGTCCAACTCTCTGTGACCCTTGTAGCCTGCCAGACTCCTCTGTCCATGGGATTCTCCAGGCAAGAACACTGGAGTGGACCGTCATTTCCTTCTCCAGGGGATCTTCCTCACCTGGGAACTGAACCTGCGTTCCCTGTGTCCCTTGCCTTGCAGGTGGATTCTTTGCCCCTGAACCACTGGGGAGCCCATTAAAGATAGTAGGACTTTCTTTTTTTCCCAAAGTTCTGAGGTCTTTGAAAAGATCAAGTACCTGTAAAAGTGCCACCCCTTTAAGGAACACAGCAAGCTAAAGTGAGAATCTTTCAAGAGAATTAAGTGATAGTGAAGGGATAAACTTCCTGAATGCACAGAACTATGCAAAAAGGACCCTAATGATCCAGATAAACATGATGGTGTGGCAAATCACCTAGAGCCAGACATCCTGGAGTGTGAAGTCAGCTGGCTCTTCGGAAGCATCACTAAGAGCAAAGCTAGTGAAGACAGTGGAATTCCAGCTGACCTATTTCAAATCCTAAAAGATGATGCTGTTAAAGTGCTGCACTCAACATGCCAGCAAATTTGGAAAACTCAGCAGTGACCACAAGACTGGAAAAGGTCAGTTTTCATTCCAATCCCAAAGAAGAGCAATGCCAAAGAATGTTCAAACTACTTTACAATTGCACTTATTTCACATGCTTATAAGGTCGTTCTTGAAATCCTTCAAGTTAGGCTTCAACAGTATGTGAACCAAGAACTTCCAGATGTTCAAGCTGGATTTAGAAAAGGCAGAGGAACCAGAGATCAAATTGCCCAAATCCATTGGATCATAGAAAAGGCAAGGGGATTCCAGACAGAGATCCGCTTCATTGCCTATGCTAAATGCTTTGACTGTGTGGATCATGAAAAACTGCAGAAAATTCTTAAAGAGATGGGAATACCAGATCACTTTACTTGTCTCCTGAGAAACTTGTATTCAGGTCAAGAAGCAACAATTAGAATTGGACAAGGAACAGACTGGTTCCAAACTGGAAAAGGTTGTATATTGTCACTGTGCTTATTTAACTTATAAGAAGAGTACACTGTGCAAAATAACAAGCTGGATGAAGCACAAGCTGGAATGGAGATTGCCGGGAGAAATATCAATAGCCTCAGATATGCCGATGACACCACCCTATGGCAGAAAGCAAAGAGGAACTAATGAGCCTCTGGATGAAAATAAGAGGAGAGTGAAAAAGGTGGCTTAAAAATCAACATTCAAAAAACTAAGATCATGGCATCTGGTCCCATCACTTCATGGCAAATAGATGGGGAAACAATGGAATCCATGAGAGGCTTTATTTTGGGAGGCTCCAAAATCACTGCAGATGATGACTGCAGCCATGAAATTAAAAGATGCTTGCTCCTTGGAAGAAAAGTTATGACCAACCTAGACAGCACATTAAAAAGCAGAGACATTACTTTGCCAACAAATGTTCGTATAGTGAAAGCTATGGTTTTTCCAGTAGTCACCTAAGGATGTGAGAGTTGGGCCATAAATAAGGCTGAGCACTGAAGAACTGATGTTTTTGAACTGTGGTGTTGGAGAAGACTCTTGACAGTCCCTGGGACAGCAAGGGGACTAAACCAGTCAATCATAATGAAATCAAGCCTGAGTATTCATTGGAAGGAATGATGCTGAAGCGAAAGCTCCAATATTTTGGCCAGCTGATGTGAAGAGCCGACTATTAGAAAAGCCCCTAATGCTTGGAAAGACTGAAGGCAGGAGGAAAAGGGGACGACAGAGGATGTGATGGTTGGATGGCATCACTGACTCAATGGACATTAATTTGAGCAAACTCTGGGAGATGGTTAAGGACAGGGAAGCTGGGGTGCTGCAGTTCATGGGATCACAAAGAGTCAGACATGACTGAGCGACTGAACAAGAACTCATTGAGAGCTGTTTTCTTTTGCTTAGTTGTTAAGGGCTCAAAATGCTAAAGTAATAACTGTAGAATTGTCATAATTATATTCTATTTATTTATGAGATTTTTTACTAAGAAAACTATGTTCATTTTTTTTGTGACACAAATCTATCAATAGTCCTTGGGAATGATTTTACATATAGATATAACCTTATAGGTCAAATGGAATATGGTGTGAATATGTTTGATAAGGAAAAGCAAGCCCTTTATATGGGTTGGAGAGGATCATTATATGTATCATTAGTCAAAGGTGGTGAGCAACTTATTTTAGAATAATACAGTGATGATTCTTTTTAAGCTAAAGTGTAAAGTTGATTCAATCTGTTCTTGATACTCGCCTTCATATTCACTTTTCTGCCCGCATAATCCCATGCACCTCTGGTCTGGGTTCCCCTCATTATTACTGCATTTGATGGATCTTTATGATGACTCTGTTTGCTTGTCATCGTGTTTCCTAGAGGATGTGTAGCATGGTGACATTTCTGACTTGTAGGAAGAAACTCAACATGAGCATCTCGGGGCCATTCTGCCGTTCTTTAAGAGCAGCCTCACCCCTGGACAGGCAGATGCCTTCTGCTGTGTGTCTGCTTTCAATTGGAGAGCAGACCTTGGTCAGGCCAGGCTAACTTTTAAGAAGCAGGTCTTAAAGACACTTTTTTTTTTTCATTAGACTCCTTCTATCAGACATAAAAAATAATATAGAGTGATTACCCTTATTGCTGTTTATGTAGCGTTTGCCTTCTTGCAGGCAAACTTTTTCTCAGATGAACTACCCCAAAGTTTAGACTGAGCGTGTGGGTTACAGATAATGGTTGGGAACTAATTTGCCTTTACAGTCCAATCATGTTCCCCATTACAGCACTTCTGGAAATACAACTGGCATTAAGAGATACACTCTTCTGTTTATCAATTAGTTCTTAACTATAGGGGATAAGATAAGAGAGATAGTGTTTAATTAAAAACCAACTTTAAAAGCTAACATTGTCAAGCATGTTATCTTGTCCGTATTTTAGCTGATACAAGTTAAGAGATGTGTTTTCTGAATGATATCCTGGGTTAGTTTGAAATTCCATAGTGGTGTTGATAGTCTTTATATTAGTTAATGTAAGAAACTTCATCTGTAGACCTTTACATATGCATATTCTTATTTTTACAACCTTATAAGGTAGCAATTATTGTCCCTATAGAAAAGCAGGATCAAATGACAGTAGCTAAGTGACAATTAGCTGAAACAGATTTTTAATGAAAATCCTTATTTCAGAGTTCATTCCCTTGAATGTTGCTATTGTGAAAGATATAACCTGTGTACACAAATAATCATTTAATCTAGAAACCTATGTCTACCACTGAGAGAAATGCAAATGCCAACCTGACTTATGAGTCAGAAATATCTGAAATAACCTTAATTATACTCTTAATTTTTTCCTTCAGAGCATTATAAATGTTTTTAATCAAATATTTCTATGGCTATTTAACATCCATTTCCCCAAATGAATTGTACATTCTGTATGAATGAGAATCATTTCTATTTTCTCCACCATTGTACCCTTAGCACTCAGCTCACTTTTTGGCTCACATTAAATAACCAAGGTTTGTTCAATAAACTAGTTATTCAGCCAGCCCTATTCAACCTGGTGACTTCACTCCTTTCAATAAGAAAGATAGTGTGAATGGACCAATCAATTTTCTCTCTCCAGAATCTGTTTTGGGTCTGTGGGAGTTAGTTCAGTTCAGTTCAGTTCAGTTGCTCAGTCATGTCTAACTCTGCCACCCCGTGGGCTGCAGCACACCAGGCTTTCCTGTCCATCACCAACTCCTATAACTTGTTCAAACTCATGTCCATTGAGTCAGTGATGCCATCCAGCCATCTTATGCCCTGTCATCCCCTTCTCCTCCTGCCTTCAATCTATTCCACCATCAGGGTCTTTGCCAATGAGTCAGTTCTTTGCATCAGGTGGCCAAAATATTGGAATTTCAGCTTCATCATCAGTCCTTCCAATGAATATTTGGGACTGATCTCCTTTAGGATGGACTGGTTGGATCTCCTTGCAGTCCAAGGGACTCTCAAGAGTCTTCAACACTACACTTCAAAAGCATCAATTCTTTGGTGTTCACCTTTCTTTATAGTCCAACTCTCACATCCATACTGGAGAAGGTGATGGCACCCCACTCCAGTACTCTTGCCCGGAGAATCCTGTGGACGGAGGAGCCTGGTGGGCGGCAGTCCATGGGGTCACAAAGAGTCAGACATGACTGAGCGACTTCACTTTCACTTTTCACTTTCATGCATTGGAGAAGGAAACAGCAGCCCACTCCAGTGTTCTTGCCTGGAGAATCCCAGGGATGGGGGAGCCTCGTAGACTGCAGTCCAGGGGGTTGCTGTGGGTCAGACATGACTGAATGACTTCACTTTCACGCATTGGAGAAGGAAATGGCAATCCACTCCAGTGTTCTTGCCTGGAGAATCCCAGGGACGGGGAGCAGCAGCAGCAGCACATCCATACATGACTACTGGAAAATCATAGCTTTGACTAGCTGGATCTTTGTTGGCAAAATAATGTGCCACTTAATTGCACGTTGAGAACTGCAGTTGAGAATTCCAGCAGAAAAGACAAAGAGGACGAAACAGAAGTTTTCACCAACGAAGTTTCAGAATTCACTTGAATGCGCTCCTCCCTTTTCTTTGTCATTGAGTCCTTCTCCCCACCTTCCCTAGAACCTTTGTGCACCACCTGCTGGCTATATCCAGATTGCTGTATATTTTCAGAATATAACCACATGACCAGGTGTTGGAGACTTTTACCACACCATCCTCAGCTGTCAAAATGCAGTCTTTATTTGAGGTGCAACTTTTCTGTGAAGTCATCAGCCCTTCTTCCCAGTCAGAGATAATTCTTTCCTATTAAACATCTTTAAATTTATTTTATAGTATTTATCACAGACTTCCTAGCATGAGAGTTTGCTTTATACAACTCTCTTTCTAACAAAATTGAGGTCTCCTTTGTGCCAAGAATTATGTACCCTCAGTTCCTGGCACTGTATCTTGGGCAAGGAACATAGTCAATTAATGTTTATTAAACTGAATTCTGTATCTTTATTTAGAGCACGAGATAATGACTAGCTTGTAAATAGTGGGATGCTTCATCATGCCAGAATCACGAAGTACTGTCAGTAGTTGAAATGACAGCTTGTTCAGTCATCAACTTGTTTGTCAGATGTTTTTTAAAATGCGTCTTATAGCAGTATTTATGGAAAAGAAATAACAATGTAGATTGCTGCAAGAATAGATTACCATGATGGATGCAGATCAGATAACCATTAATACAATTGTAATAACCTTATATGTTATTTATTAGGAATAGAATTTTAAATCACCTGAATTTTGATAAAAGAAGTAATTTACATCTTGTAAGCCTCAAAATAGATTTAACTTTTACTATTTTAACAAACATCTCTCAAAAAAATTCATTATTTTTGCATTCAGTTTTATTGATATATTTGACATACAATACTGCATGCATTGGAGAAGGAAATGGCAACCCACTCCAGTGTTCTTGCCTGGAGAATCTCAGGGACGGCGAAGCCTGGTGGCTGCCATCTATAGGGTCACACAGAGTCGGACACGACTGAAGCGACTTAGCAGCAGCAGCAGCACTGCATGGACTAAATCCATGGGGTCGCAAAGAATCGGACATGACTGAGCGACTTTCACTTTCACTGCATAAGTTTAAGGTGTACAGCATAGTGATCTGACCTACATAATACAGTGATCGCTACAATAAATTTAGTGAAAGTCCATCATCTCATATAGATTGAAAATAAAAGGGAAAAAATACTTCCTTATTTTGAAAATTCTTAGGATATACTGTTTTAACAACTCTCAAATGTAACATACAGCAATGCTAATTATATTTATCATGCTGTACATTAAAGTCCTGGTATTTATTTATCTTATAAGAGCATGTTTGTACATTTTGATGCCTTCATCCAATTCCCCTTCCACCCCACCACTCCTCTGAAAGCCGCAAATCTGATCTCATTTTCTATGAGTTTGTTTGTTGGTCTGTTTGGTTTTGAAGTATAGTTGACCTACAAAACTATGGTATTTCCTGATGCACAACATAATGATTCAGTATTTCCATACATTCTGAAATGATCACCACAATAAATACCATCTGTCGCCAAAGATATTATATCATTATTGACTATATTTCCCACGCTATACATTTTCTATCGATGATTCACTTTTCTTATGCAACTAAAAGTGTATACCTCTCAGTCTCCCTCACCTATTTCTCTCATCCCTCTATGCACCTTCCCTCAGGCAACCACCTATTTGTTCTCTGTCTCTATGACTCTGTTCCTGTTTTGTTATGTTTGTGGTTTTTTGAGTGTTAGTCTTTTAGATTCCACATATAAGTGAAATCATATGGTATTTATCTTTCTCTAAGGCTATAGTTTTTCCAGTGGTCATGTATGGATGTGAGAGCTGGACTGTGAAGAAAGCTGAGCATTGAAGAATTGATGCTTTCGAACTGTGGTATTGGAGAAGACTCTTGAGAGTCCCTTGGACTGCAAGGATTCAAACAATCCTTTCTAAAGGAGATCAGTCCTGGGTGTTCTTTGGAAGGACTGATGCTAAAGCTGAAACTCCACTACTTTGGCCACCTCATGCGAAGAGCTGAGTCATTGGAAAAAGACTCTGATGCTAGGAGGGATTGGGGGCAGGAGGAGAAGGGGACGACAGAGGATGAGATGGCTGGTTGGTATCACCAACTCAATGGACATGAGTTTGAGTGAACTCTGGGAGTTGTTGATGGACAGGGAGGCCTGGCGTGCTGCAATTCATGGGGTCGCAAAGAGTCAGACACGACTGAGCGACTGAACTGAACTAAACTGAACTTATTTCACTTAACATAATACCCTCTAGGCCAATTCATGTTATCACAAACTTTAAGATTTCATTCCTTTATATTGATACTGTTCCAGAAAAACATCTACTTTTGCTTTATTGACTATGCCAAAGCCTTTGACTGTGTGGATCACAACAAACTGTGGAAAATTCTTCAAAAGATGGGACTACCAGACCACCTGACTTGCCTCCTGAGAAATCTGCATACAGGTTGAGAAATAACAGAACTGGACATGGAACAACAGACTGGTTCCAGATCGGGAAAGGAATGCATCAAGGCTGTATATTATCACCCTGCTTATTTAAATTATATGCAGAGTACATCATGTGAAATGCTGGGCTGGATGAAGCACAAGCTGGAATCAGGATTGCCGGGAGAAATATCAATAACTGCAGATATACAGATGACACCACCCTTATGGCAGAAAGTGAAGAGGAGCTAAAAAGCCTCTTGATGAAAGTGAAAGAAGAGAGTGAAAAAGTTGACTTATAACTCAGCATTCAGAAAACTAAGATCATGGCATCCAGCCCCATGACTTCATGGCAAATAGATGGGGAAACAGTGAAAACACTGAGAGATTTTAAGATTTTTTTGGCTTCAGAATCACTGCAGATGGTGAGTGCAGCCATGAAATTAAAAGACGCTTGCTCCTTAGAAGAAAACCTATGACCAACCTAGATAGCATATTAAAAAGCAGAGACATTACTTTGCCAACAAAGGTCCATCTAGTCAAAGCTATTGTTTTTGCAGTAGTCATATATGGATGTGAGAGTTGGACTATACAGAAAGCTGAGCACTGAAGAATTGATGCTTTTGAAGTCTGGTGTTTGAGAAGGCTCTTGAGTGTCGCTTGAATAGCAAGGAGATCCAACCAGTCCATCCTAAAGGAAATCAATCCCAAATATTCATTAGAAGGCCTGATGCTGAAGCTGAAACTCCAATAGTTTGGCCACCTGATGCAAAGAACCCACTCAATGGAAAAGACCTTAATGCTGGGAAAGATTGAAGGTGGGAGGAGAGCGGGACGGCAGAGGATGAGATGGTTGGATGACATCACTGACCCGATGGACATGAGTTTAACTAGGCTCTGGGAGGTGGTGACTGACAGGTAAGCCTGGTGGTGCTGCAATCCACGGGGTCTCAAAGAGTTGGACACTACTGAGCGACTGAACTGAACTGATTCCATCTTATATATATATGGATGTGAAAGTGTTAGTTGCTCAGTCATGTTTGACTCTTTGCCACCCCATGGAGTGTAGCCCACCAGGCTCCTCTGTATATATACTGTGCTATGCTTAGTTGCTAAGTCATGTCTGACTCTTTGTGACCCCATGGACTGTGTAACCCATCAGGCTTCTCTGTCCACGGGGTTTTCTAGGCAAGAATACTGGAGTGGGTTACTGTTTCCTTCTACAGGGGATCTTCCCAACCCAGGGATCTAACCAGCGTCTCCTGCTTTGGCAGGCAAATTCTTTACCACTGAGCTACCAGAGAAGGCCTGCAATGAACATAGGTGTGCATATATCTTTTTGATTTAGTGTTTCTGTTTTCTTCTGATAAATACCTAGAAGTAGAATTGCTAGATTGTATGGTTGTTTTAGTCTTAGTTATTTTGAAGAAACTCCATACTGTTTTCATAGTCATACACTAATTTACATCCTCAACACTAGTACATGTGTTCTCTTTTCTCTACATCCTTGGCCAGCATTTATTATTTGTGGTCTTTTAGATGATATGCTGGGAAAGATTGAAGGGAAGAGGAGAAGGGGACAACAGAGGATGAGATGGTTGGATGGCATCACCGACTCTATTTACGTGAGGTTGTGTAAGCTCTGGGAGTTGGTGATGGGCAGGGAAGCCTGGTGTGCTGCAGTCCATGGGGTCGCAAAGAGTCGGACATGACTGAGCAAATGAAGTGAACTGAACTGAGATGATATCCATTCTAGCAGATGTGAGGTGATATCTCATTGTGGTTTTGATTTGATCTCCTTGGTGGTTAATGATGTTGAGCATGTTTTCACATGCCTGTTGGCCACCTGTATGTTTTCTTTGGAAAAACGTTTATTTATTTCCTCTGCCAACTTTTTCCATCAAGTTACTTGTTTTTTCTGAGTTGCTTCAGTTCTTTGTATATTTTGGATATTAACTCTTTATTAGATATGTTGCTTGCAAATATCATTTTTCATTCAATAAGGAGTCTTTTCATTTTGTTGATACTTCCCTTTGCTGTGCAACAATTTTCAATTAGGTCCCATTTGTTTAATTTTGCTTTCATTTTCCTTAACTGAGGAGATGTATCCAACTAAGACCAATGTCAAAGAACATACTGCCCTTGTTTTCTTCTAAGAGTTTTATAGTTTCAGGTCTCACAGATAAATCTTTAATCCATTTTGAGTTTATTTTTTAATACGGTGTCAGAAAGTCATCCAGTTTGATTCTTTTGCATGTAGTGACCAGGTTTCCCAATACCATCAATTTCTTAAGGTTAAATAGAACCAGATGAATTTCTGGTTTCAACCAAAGTAGCCTACTTGTCACAGTTACTGAAATAGAAGAGAAGTGACATTTACCAGAAATATTAGAAAAAGTATAGGAAGGAAAGCCTTACTGAGGAATGGTGTTTGTGAGCTCTCTGGATATTATCTACTATGTACGGGTTTTTGTGGAATTTGGAGAGAGTGGTGGAGAATGAAAAGCATCTAATTTTGATTGGTTACTTAATTTCAAGATAGGTGAATTAGCTGTCTAATACAGCTTTATTATTGCTTCCTTATGACACCAGTGCTCCATTCTCACATCATGATACTGCCCAAAACTCCCATATACCAATTATATAATAAACTGAGCCAGAGTCTTCCAGTAGCCAATCTTGAATTAGATACCTTTGAAAGTTATATTAAAATTTTAACTGAAAACATAAACACCATTTTCAGAAATTGCTTAATTATTCTGCAAACACTGGGGAAATCTGACTGAATACATCTTAAATAATTGGTGTTATATATTAAGAGTAAGGTGAGTGCACTTTTCAATAAACAATTACTAAGTTATCATATAACAAGGCAAGATTATATTTCCCAATAGCTGAGGTGTAAGCTATCCTTATTCCAAACATTGAAGCTACATTTTCAGTTACTGTAGACAAAAGAGCGTGTGCACATATAGCTGAACTAAACATGCTGCTGCTGCTGCTGCTAAGTCACTTCAGTCGTGTCCGACTCTGTGCGACCCCATAGACGGCAGCCCACCAGTCTCCCCTGGGATTCTCCAGGCAAGAACACTGGAGTGGGTTGCCATTTCCTTCTCCAATGCATGGAAGTGAAAAGTGAAAGTGAAGTCACTCAGTCGTGTCTAACTCTTTGTGACCCCATGGACTGCAGCCTACCAGGCTCCTCCTTCCATGGGATTTTCCAGGCAAGAGTACTAGAGTGGGTTGCCACTGCCTTCTCTGGAACTAAACATGAGCTTGCATCAAAAATGACAGGCATTTATTAGTGGTCTAATATTGAATGTGATATGAGTACTTCCAAAGAATCATAAAAGCTTTCAGTGTATAAATAAACCATTCACTTAGAGGAGTTAATGTAAATCTATCTTTAAGAAGAATGGTAACATGCAACAAATTGCATCTGAAATATTCAAAATATGAAAGCTGTTGTTTTTCCCTAATTATTTCTTTAAAGGGATTCTTTTCTTACAGAATTAGTTTCAAAGTGTGGTTCAAAGATTCTTGGGAATACCTGAGACATTTCAAGTGTCTGTGAGGTCAAAGCTGTTTTTATAATGACGCCAAAATGCTATTTGACTTTTTTACTGTGTTGACCTTGGCACTGATGATAAAAGGCAATGATGGATAAAAATTGTTGATTCCTTAACTTGAATCAAGGCAGTGGCACCAAGATACTTAGTCTAAGCCATTATATTCTCAAATGTCATACACTCACAGGGGTAGAAAAAAATTAATTTTACTTACGGATGCTGAAGTAGTAAGATGTAATAATTTTATTAATTACTAATTATTTTATATCTATAGTCTTGAGGATTATTGTTTGCTTAAAGTGAGCCAGGTAATGTGTTCTTCACACTTTCAGTGAAACAAAGAATCTGTAAGATTGCAGTAAAGAATATGAAATTCTCTTCTGCATACTATATTGTTCTAAGACAAAGGTTTTTAAAGAAATAAAATGTCAAAATTTGATGCAGTATGATGAAAAAACTGTTCTAATGGGCATTGGTTTCAGAAGGCAGAGTGAGTTTCTCAACTCCAGAGTTATCCTATGATATGATAGATGACAGCTTGGGAGAATTCTACACACTGCGGTAGAAGGGAAGAGTAGCATGCTCCAGGTGGCACTAGTGATAAAAAAAATCCACATGCCAACACAGGAAATGTGGGTTCAATCCCTGGGCTGGGAAGATCGCTTAGAGTAGGAAATGGCAACATGCTCCAGTATTCTTGCCTGGAAAATTCTGTTGACTGAAGATCCTGGCGGGTTATAGTCTATGGGGTTGCAAAGAGTCGGACATGACTAAGGACTGAGCACACACAGGCCTCACCTTGCAGTAGCAGATAGAAATGGCCCTTTAAGGAGGCAGCCACCATCTTTCTAGATGATCTGAAGACTCTCCTTCAGATTTCTTTTTCCTCATCTGGCTTCTGCCCAGTTCTCTACTGGAACCTGTTCTGGCCAAGATTCCTCTTGTTTTCTCTGCTGATAAGACAGGTGATCCCTGCCTGGTCCCTTCCTGACTCCAGGAACAGGAGACAACATCCCCTCCCTCTCCATCCCTCCACCCCAGTCTCCCCCGTGGGCTCCTCTTCCATGCTTAAATGCTGTGTTCCTCAGATTTTCCCCTAGTTCCTTGCTCACCTTGCTCCATACCCTTGTCTGCTGGACCGCTTTCATGCTGAGGACTTGTATTCATCACATCTGCAGATAGAGACCCACTCTCTCCCTTCTGTTCCTTGCTCGGGTCTACACCATGTATCCCCAAGATCTCTTACAAATACATTAAATACATATTACTAAAAATGAATTTGATGTGGACACACAAAATATGTCACCTTAACGGACTCTTTTAAGCTGAAGGAGTCTGAGAAAGCGGCAGAAGCAGGAACATCGCTCTGAACTCCCGCACCCTTACCTGCCCCCTGCTTCACCTTTCCTTTAAACGGGCTATAATGTATTTCCTCATGTGATAGGGACCCTCTCTATATATGGAGGAAAGAGCATCCTCATCTCTGCAGACAAAGGAATGCCAAGAAGAATCCTAATAAATAGGTCTTGTTGAATTCCTTCAAGTTTACTATACTTACCTCATACTTCTTAACCTGTCGTGTTCCCCTTAGCTGTCCACTCTTCATCAAAGCAGCATAAAAGAACAAAGGTCTGACAGTTTCTTTATGTCTTCATACCTTTGTGAAGGTTTGCATATCCCATAATCTATTAACCTGCAATCTCCTCTTAATCTGGCCTCATGAGTTTAATTTTTAGACCCAATCAGGGACCCTAAGAAGGTTGAGGAAAACTTTTGCCTCCCCTGAAAACTGTCTCTCCCCTGCCTCTACCCCTTACTAACCTGCTTCTCCTCCTGAGTTCCCGATCTCAATGTTACCACCGTTCACCCAGCTGTCAAAGCCAGAAATGAAAGAACCATCCTCTCATGGGGACGTGACCCATTCCCACACTCCTACATCTAATCACCCAAATTCTGATCATTTAAACTGTTGAATATTTCACAAAGCTGTTTTTCCCTGCTCGGACTCTCATTATCTTTTGCCCAGATTACAGCAACAACTTCCCTGCTGGTCTTCCCTAGAAGATTATTTTCTTACTGCCCTTAACATCCTTTCCACATCTCAGTTAGCTGAATACTGTCTTTTAATATGCTGTATGACGAAATGGAATGTAAGCAGAAAGCACTACTGCATACTAAAATATGATCATTGTCTTGAGGAAAATCACATATGTAGTTATTTGCATTGCAAATTAACCTGGCTATCTTTTCATGGAATACAATTTTAATTTGAAAGTACTAATGAACTATAGACATCCAAACTTGGACATTTAATAAACATATCTTGAAAATGAGCTCATTATTTTAAGAAAAACACTGGACAGGACATTTTTTTCAATGATAAAATATGAAATTAGGAGTAAAAATTATAATTTTGGAACACTTGTATTCACCAGCATGAGTTTGACAGCCTCCCAATTCTAAAGACTTTTCTGATGAGATTTGTGTGATAGTAAGACATATGATTTTTTTGTTATTAAATATTGGACTCTGTCGACATGTAGAAGATGTATAGAACCCAGTGAACTTATCTTCCTCAAAGAACCAATGTGTGGTACTCCAAAATCTGTTCAGAGTGAAGATAAAATGATAAAATTTAACAAAACAGAATATGACCATTTCTTTTAGAAGATTTCAGATTTCAAATCACAACTTACATTTAAGAAACTACCACACATTGAGTTTGGTATACAAGAAAGACTATCCATGATTAATCTGCAAAAGTTCTTTTTCTTTTTTCTCAACTATTTAATATGACAGACTGGATTCCTTTACATCTTTCCACCAAAGAAATGTTTCACAAGAGATTGAATGAAGAAGAAGTTATGAGAATCCAGATGTCTTCTATTAAGTAAGACATTAAAGAGAACTGGATAGTTATAAAGCAAAGCCACTCTTAATGTTACTTGTTTTTTGTTTTATAAAAGTATTTTACTTTTAATTTTTAAATTTACATTAAATTGCAATGAGATTATAAATGTTGTTTTAAATGAATTAATATATAATATTAAAGCTTTAGTTTTTATTTTAATATGATAAATATTGATAGATATTGTCCACATTAAAAATAGCACTTATTTTAAGAATGTTAAGAAGTCGTGAGGAAACCAAAAGTTCCACAACTAGTTTCTTATAATATCTACAATATATAATACAGTGCTGAATAGATGAATAATAGATGAATAAACATTGCTGCTGCTGCTGCCGCTGCCGCTGCTAAGTCGCTTCAGTCGTCTCCAACTCTGTGGGACCCCATAGATGGCAGCCCACCAGGCTTTCCCGTCCCTGGGATTCTCCAGGCAAGAACACTGGAGTGGGTTGCCATTTCCTTCTCCAATGCAAGAAAGTGAAAAGTGAAAGTGAAGTCACTCAGTCGTGTCTGACTCTTGCTACTTTTCATTAATTGATAATTGTGATATTATCAATTTAATTTTCTATGAGACAGAATTCCAAATAAAGATTTAGTTACATGATTGAGTTATCTAAGTATTATTTTCCAGATTTAAAGATAAAATAATGCTTTTGAAAACTTTTACTGCAATTCTTTCTTTAGTCTGAAAGATGCACATCTTTAATACACAAATTCTATTAGGAATTTATCTTAAGAGAAAAACTGAGCAAATGTATCAAGGACATACATTTAAATATCTTCATTGCAAGGTTTAATGGTAACAGAAATATACAAATAAATAAATACTGACACAGAAGAGTTATATAAAAAAGATCTTAAAGAAGCAAATGTATCAAGGACATACATTTAAATATCTTCATTGCAAGGTTTAATGGTAACAGAAATATACAAATAAATAAATACTGACACAGAAGAGTTATATAAAAAAGATCTTAAAGATGCATATAACCACGAAGGTGTGATCACTCACCTAGAGCCAGACATCCTGGAGTGTGAAGTCAAGTGGGCGTTAGAAAGCATCATTACAAACAAAGTTAGAGGAGGTGATGGAATTCCAGTTGAGCTATTTCAAATCCTGAAAGATGATACAGTGAAAGTGCTACACTCAATATGCCAGCAAATTTGGAAAACTCAGCAGTGACCCCAGGACTGGAAAAGGTCAGTTTTCATTCCAATACCAAAGAATGCTCAAACTACTGCACAATTGCACTCATTTCACATGCTAATAAAGTAATGCTCAAAATTCTCCAGGCCTTCAACAGTACGTGAACTGTGAACTTCCAGATGTTCAAGCTGGTTTTAGAAAAGGCGGAGGAACCACAGATAAAATTGCCAACATCCCTTGGATTATTGAAAAAGTAAGAGAGTTCCAGAAAAACATCTACTTCTGCTTTATTGACTAGGTCAAAATCTTTGACTGTGTGGATCACAACAAACTGTGGAAAATTCTTAAAGAGATGGGAATGCCTGCCTCCTGAGAAACCTGTATGCAGGTCAAAAAGCAACAGTTAGAACTGGACATGGAACAACAGAATTCCAATTTGGGAAAGGAATATGTCAAGGTTGTATATCATCACCCTGCTTATTTAACTTATATGCAGAGTTTATCATGAGAAATGCTAGGTTGGATAAAGCACAAGCTGGAATCAAGTTTGCTGGGAGAAATATGCATCAGATATGCAGATGACACCACCTTTTTGGCAGAAAGCAAAGAAGATCTAAAGAGTCCCTTGATGAAAGTGAAAGAGGAGAGTGAAAAAGTTGTCTTAAGACTCAACATTCAAAAAACTAAGATCATGGTATTTGGTCCCATCACTTCGTGGCAAGTAGATGGGGAAACAATGGAAACAGTGAGCAACTTTATTTTTTTGGACTCCAAAATCACTGCCATGAAATTAAAAGACACTTGCTCCTTGGAAGAAAAGCTATTAAAAAGCAGAGACATTACTTTGCCAACAAAGATCTGTCTAGTCAAAGCTATTGTTTTTGCAGTAGTCATGTGTGGATGTGAGAGTTGGACTATAAAGAAAGCTGAGCGTCTAAAAAAGGAATTGATGCTTTTGAACTGTGGTGTTGGAGAAGACTCTTGAGAGTCCCTTGGACTGCAAGGAGATCCAACTAGTCAATCCTAAAGGAAATCAGTCCCAAATATTCATTGGAAAGACTGATGCTGAAGCTGAAACTCCAATACACAGAACAACAGAGTGCTTCCAAATTGGATCATGTTCTTTGCATTGCCACTTGAAGCAAAGAACTGACTCATTGCAAAAGACCCTGATGCTTGGAAAGATTGAAACCAGGAGGAGAAGGAGACAACAGAGGATGAGATGTTAGGATGACAACACAGACTCGATGGACATGAGTTAGAGTAAGCTCTGGGAGTTGGTGATGGACAGGGAAGCCTGGTGTGCTGCAGTCCATGGGGTCACGAAGAGTCAGACATGACTGAGTGACTGAACTGAATTGAGAGTGAATTAGTTGAAGTATGGTACATCCATATGAAAATCTATTAGAGAGTCACTGAAAGAATAATATAATTATAAGTGTATTGCAAAATTGTATATTTATGACATGTAAACTGAAAAGCAGGTATGAAGATAATATGAACTCAGGAAAATATTGTATATGCAGGATTTTCCTCCTCCTTCACCTCTTACTCCATGGTTTAGCTATTGTATCTTCCAGCAGCTGCCTAGTGTTTCAGGCTGAATGAAGCCGTATGTCTGGGGAGGAGGAAGGCAGAAAGAATTAAGCTGAGAGAACTGAGCCAATCCTTTCACTCAGTGACCGAATTGTCTGATATCATCTCTGAGGAGATGTATAAAATCTGATTCTCTTATTTTTATTTTCTTAATTGAAGTATAGTTGATTTAAAATGTTGTGCTATAAAATCTGATGCTTGACCTACAATCCTGAAAAGCAGAAATGGGAGCAACTGCATAACAAACAGGGCTGAATCTTGAGAGAATGATAGACTGGAGGCCTGGGGGGAGGGATACAACTGGAGGAAGATGCACAGAGGAGGGGATAAGAGGAAGACAAAGAACACTACCCAGTCAGGAGGAGTCACTTGACGAAAATAAATAAACAGCAGAGAAAACTAATGCAGAGAAGGATAATAATAAAATTGAAAGATAAATTTATGAAAGATGATTAAAAATTCATTAAAAGTAAGAAATAGAAGACTATGAAATGTGTAGGTTTGAGATCCTCAGAGAAACAAGTGTTAAGAAACCAGTAGTTTTCTATCTTAGTTTGGGTGTGTAAATATAAAAATAACTTGGCTTTTAATTTTGTTTTATCTAAGAAATTGGCGTCATCTTTCACAACAACACTTCTAGGTATACATAGAACATTTATAAGATAAACTTTTGCACATATATACTATATATAAGGATGATCTTATTTGTTAAACATACATATTCAAACAATAATAACAAAAAAAATCAAAATTATGCTAGAAGAACAATTAAAAAGTTGCACCTGATGGCTCAGCAGTAAAGAATCCGCCTGCAACGTAGGAGACACATGAGACACTGATTCCATCCCTGGGTCGGCAAGATCCCAGGGAGGAGGAAATGGAAACTCACTTCAGTATTCTTGCCTGGAGAATCCCATGGACGTAGAAGCCTGGCCGGCTACAGTCCAAGGGGTCACAAAGAAGAGTTGTACACACATGCATAAAATAATATAATGCATGGGAGCTCAGTTGCATCCAACTTCTTCTTTGTGACCCCATGCACGGTAGCCCACCAGGGTCTGCGTCCATTGAATTCTCCAGGCAAGAATACTGACGAGAGTTGCCATTTCCTCCTCCTGGGAATCTTTCCCACCCAGGGATGGAACCAGCATCTCCTCTGTCTCCTTGCATTGGCAGGTTGATTGTTTACTACTGAGCCATCTAGATACCATATCTATACAAGGGAACACAATGGAAGTTAAATGTCCTAGGTATTACATAAATTAAAAGGAATAAATCCATATTTAAACTAACAAGGATAACCAACAAGGATGTACTATATAGCATATGAAACTCTGCTCAATATTATGTGGCAGTCTAGATGGGAGTGGATTTTGGAAGAGAATGGATACATGTATATGTATGGCTGAGTCCCTTCACTGTCCACCTGAAACTATCACAATGTTGTTAACAAGCTACACCACAATACAAAATAAAAATATTTTTATAAGAAAGGAATAAATAAAAAATACTAAAAGACAAAGGAAAAACAGGTTGCATAACAATGCCTGCAATATGAAAGCACTTATATAAAGCTTAAAATTATGCAAAACAACACTGCATATCATTTGCAGACACATACTACATAGTAAACATGGACAAAGCAGACCCAATTTTTAGAATGGTAATTAACACTGGGGAGGAAAGGAAAGACTAGAAATAGGAAAAGCTACAAACAAAAGCTTCAATTATGTGTGTTTTATACAATATATAAAAAATATCTAAAAATAATGGAGCAAAATGTTAACAATACTTGCTTTCTATATATGTGAAGCATTTCACCATGAAAAGTTTTAAAATTATGCTTAATATAATTCCATTTCAGTATAGTTTTATAGGTAAAAACTGTTTATCTTTATTTGCTATTATTTATATAAAATGCAAAATGAAAGTTGCTCAGTTGTGTCCAACTCTTTCTGACCCTATGAACTATACAGTCCATGGATTTCTCCAAGCCAGAATACTGGAGTGGATAGCTGTTCCCTTCTCCAGGGACCTTCCCAACCCAGGGATCGAACCCAGGTCTCTGGTATTTCAGAGAATTCTTTACCAGCTGAGCCACTAGGGAAGCCCTTATTGTTTTTATAAGAGACATCCATTAGTTGACTAATGTAAATAGCAGAAAATTAAATATAATTGTTTAAATGTATTGCATTATATTCAGAGGCGTATAGAAGTTGTCAGCCACCTGACATGTATAGTGAAATAAATATAAATCATCTTCAAGTTCATTTCAGTGATTATTTCTTGACTGAAAGGATGTAGGATTTTGACCAATTTTGCCCAACTAGTTAATACATTTGTCAAGAATATTTTCAAGGATGTTAAAAAAAATTGAAAAATTGATGTATAAACCCTTAGCAAATGATTTGTGTACTTGTAACTGAAAAAATATGTAATATCTTTAAACTCAAAGATCCAAAATTATATTCTTTAATTTTTTTTTCTCAAAGTGCATGGTAGAAATAGCATAATATCTGCTGTTATGAATACATTGTTCATTTAAAATAAATGTGCCTTATACCACATTTTACTAAAACATGAAGTCCATTTAGGAAATAATTTTACTCATCAATTGTAAACATTAACTAATGGCAAGTTGTCACTTTAAAGATTGCTTTGGGACTAAAAATGTAAACAGGAGTGTAATTTCTTAAATTTACAATCACTTTTCCTGCCTCAAAGATTAATATAATGCTACGATATGTACATTTTATTAGCAGAAGAATGTTATTTGTGTTCAGAAAATCATCTGTTTTTACTTTTAAGATGGGGAGGGAGGTGGAAGGGAGGTTCAGGATGGGGAACACATGTACACCCATGGCGGATTCATGTGGGTGTATGGCAAAACCAATACAATATTGTAAAGTAATTGGCCTCCAGTTAAAATAAATAAATTTAATTTAAAAAAAAAAGAAATTTATAGTAGCTACATTCCATCTTCCCACATTCAGCAGCCAGTCATAGAGATCCCATAGTTTGGTTTTGAATGCCTTAACCAAAACAAACAAAATGAATAACAAACAAAATGAGTAAAATGATTTCTAATATCTGCTTACCTCTTTTACAAACCCTGAAAAATTGCTTTGAAAAGACTGATAGAAACTATTCATAATAGGTAGGTTAAACTCATTTAACAGACCCACTCTACTGTTTGGAGAGGGCAATGGCAGCCCACTCCAATACTCTTGCCTGGAAAGTCACATGGATGGAGGAGCCTGGTAGGCTGCAGTTCATGGGGTCATGAAGAGTCGGACACGACTGAGCAAGTTCCCTTCTACTATTTGGTAAAAGAACATGTTGAACTAGAACAAATAATAACATTCTCCATCTGAATTAATTCATCAAAATTGTATTTAGATTGTCATTGCCTAGGAAATAGTCTTCCTGTCAAAACAAAAACAACACAAATAAAAGAAAAAGCAAATGAAACTCAGATGGGTTTCCTCACATTGGGTTTCCTGTAAACACACTCTGAGATAAGGAGTTGTGTACATGTTTATCTAGAGATAAATGTGTTTCCCTCATTATCAAGGGCAACCCCCACTGAGTACAGAGCTGTGAGCTGGTAACAGCTACCAGTGACCAGTAACAGCTGGTACTGGGTCACTACAGTAACCCAGGCAAGAGAGTGAAGTGGAGTGAGGGCTTCCTAGGTGGTGCTAGTGGTAAAGAATTCACCTACCAATGCAGGAGAAGCAAGAGACACGGGTTTGATCCCTGGGTTGAGAAGATCCCCTGCAGTAGGAAACGACCAGATGGTAAAGTATCTGGCTGCAATGATGGAGACAGACGTTTGATCCCTGGGTCGGAAATTTCCCCTGGAGAAGATCACTCCCCTGGAGAATCACTCCAGTATTCTTGCCTGGAAAATTCCAAGAACAGAGGTGCCTGGTGGGCTACAGTCCATGGGGTTGCAAAGAGTCAGACACAAATGAACAACGAATACTTGCACCTTTTCATTCTTAAGTGATTCACCTCAAGGGACAAGACAGAGCAGGGAAATCTGATCTGCAACGCAGTTGCAAGTGAGGCCTCATCTGACTGCATGTGGAGTGCTGGCAGTAGAATAGCTCCTCAGTTGCTTCAGATGAAATGAAAAGCAGAGCCTTTATGTCCTTGCGGCAGCCTGTGGTTGACCACAAGTCCTCCTATAGGAGGACAGAGCCCGGGTTGCTCCTATCCTGATATTGAGGGCAACCCCCACTGAGTACAGAGCTGTGAGCTGGCTTAACTGCTGGATGGTCGCTACAGTAGCCCAGACAAGAGAGTGAAGTGGAGTATATGTATTCATTACAGTAGTATCCACACAACAAAGTCTGAATGGATTTTTAAATTTTTAATACACATGTGCCTACTTCTGTGTATGTTGAAGATGTCTAAAATAAAACTGATATTCCTCACACAGAAGTTTTAAAAAGGTCAGAATAAAATTAGACAAGTAGCCAGCAGGAAAGGTGAGAACTAAATTATAAATATGAAGAAGCTTTTGTTGCAGCTTTACATTCAGGTTTGAGATTTGTGGCTGCCAACATAGGAAGCAAATTGAAATCATATGGCTTCTAGTCATTCTAAAAGAGAAGAGTCAGCTTTCAGGAAAAATAAGCATTTTCTTGTTTATAACCTTAGCAATAATGTATCACATGCAAAAGATATTAAATAACAATGTCTTTAATATCTGCAGAAAATGAAGAAAGTGTCATCAGTTAGATATATATTGGTAATACTGAAAACTGACAAGAGAATCAATTGTAACAAATCATTGCTAAGAAGTAAGCCCAAGTACATTGTTTTTTAGTGCGATAACTTGAACCTACCTAAAGACCATTATTGATGAGAAGCTTTTGCCTCAGCCATATTTTGCCTAGAGCTAAATAATGGTTATTTTGAAACAGACCTCTCAGGCAAGTACCTGGCACACACAAATCTATGTTGATGATTGAAAATATACCAGATGGTCTGGCAGCAAGGTTACAATCTGTAATGGAAATTAAGGAGTTGAATTATATTCTTGCCCACTTGGAGGGTCATCCCCTGTCCACATGGAAATAAACAGTAGGGGAGCAATTGGTAGGATCCATTTTAAAAGAGCTTTGAGTCTCTATCAACTGAAAACTGTTTGCTTTATCTTAAAGGCCATCTCAGCTACACTGGTGCTTCCCAGAAGTCTAACTTGAGAATTCTGAGGTAGTTTCAGTACTCTGTGGCAAAACTGTCATGACCTGTTAGTAAAATCTGCCATAGACAAGAGAGCAAGCATGCTGTTTATCTGCTCACCAGGATTTAGTCCCACGAAGATCCGCACCGTGTAGCTTGGGAAGGCTCTGGCTGAGATCATTTTTGGAAGAGGTAGAATCTCAACTAGCTTCTCTAGAATATACGACTAGGTGTAGCGCTGCCTCCTTTTTTTTGAGTTTGTGAGCTGCAAAATGTACTCCTCAGGGACTCTTGATGGAATTATTTACTGTGGCTCAAGTAAAGTTAGACATTGCCAAATGCAAATTTAGTTTTAGCCTAGCTGCCATGTAACTGATGATCTCCGAGAATCACATCCGACTTGTTTGGCTTCTTAAGAAGCATTCTGATTTCTGATAGTGCAATGATGTCATTTTAAAAGAAGAAAATGTCTTCCTTTCTGATTCCTAATGGCAGGAGAGTATAAATGTGGTATCCATCAAATGATTTATTTGAAAGTGTTAAATGATCATATTCAGGTATAGGTGCATGTGTACTAGGAGGGTTAAATACAACCCCATTTTAGTCCTTTTATTATAAGTATTTTTATCTTCTCAGTGAAGACTTTTCTAAATAGCTTCTTCTCCATTTAAAATGGTAACTCCATATCTCTAGTTTACTCTGTCTTCCATATTCAGCTTCCCCTCTTAATTTTTCCAAATTACACTAATCATTGTTTTCAATAAGCTATAAATTTACACACTTTTTTTCTCAATTGATTTTTCTCTCCCCATGAAAATGTATGCTTAATAAGGACAGGGATTTCAGCCTACTTTGTTCACTTTTGTACCCCAGAGTGTAAATGTCATGCTAGAATAGTAGCATGACATGCCCTAGGCCGTCAATAAATAGCTGTTGACAAAATTAATGGATAAACCCATGAATATTATGGTGCCTGACCATTCTGAGTCTATAATTATACTGATTTATAGACTCAAAATCAGGAGACACCAGAGATGCAGTTTCAATCCTTGGCTCAGGAAGATCCAGTGGAGGGAGGGCATGGAACCCCACTCCAGTATTCTTGACTAGAAAATCCCATGGATAGGAGAGCCTGGGGTTGCAAGAGTTGGACACTACCAAGTGACTAACTACCACACCATATTGATTTAAAGAATAAATTAGATTGAGGAGATTATGTGGAAATCATATGGCTTGGCTCAGACATACATTGTACAAATATAGCATGTGTGCATGCTAAGTTACTTCAGTCATGTCCACTTCTTTGCAACCCTATGGACTGTGGCCTACCAGGCTCTTCTGTCCATGGGATTCTTTAGGCAAGAATACTAGAGTAGGTTGTCATGCCTTCCTCCAGGGGATCTTCCCAACCTAGGGACCAAGTTTCTTATGTCTCCTGCATTGACAGATGGGTTCTTTACCACCTATGCCTCCTGGGAAGCACACTAATATAGAATATAAGGAGGCAAATGATAGATCAATATTCAGGAGCTTGAGAGTATTGCATTGTTAACTGCTTTTTAAAAGATAAAATAGAGTACTTGAGATCACTCATTCTATGGAATACTGCAGGTACATCTCCCTGAAGTCAATCCTGATGAATACTTCTGCTCTCCTCAAAACACTTTAGAGATGATCAAAAGCCACATTCTTGGCCTGTAATTCATTGCATTCTCCTTCCTTGACAGATTTCTCCTAGACAAATGTTATAACCTCATTTGCATTGCTACAGCCTCTTATTCTATGATCTGCTACTACATTCTGCTAAGACTATTTCCCCTCTGCCTTTTGCTACAGGTGAACTGTACTAAAATGAGAATCCCTAATGATCAAATACTATTGAAGTTCGAACTGAAGATTAGCAGGACATTGAGTTTATCCATACTCTTTCATATTCTGGAAGAATTTTAGAGGGAGTCCATTTGTTTGAGGAACTAGAAACAGATAAAACGGTTTCATTAGATATTGTGTTAAGCTGACCTGATTCCACAATTGTTGGTACTGCATAGTACAATTTTATGAGTTGACACATCTTGCAAAAGAGAAAAAATGCATAAGTTTCTTTGAACTAGATCACTTAAGTAATAGGATATGATAAGAAATTCATTTATTTCAGAGAAGCAGTTGACAACTGATAAAAAAAAAATTACTTATCAATTTGTTTACTGTATGATTCCAGTTCCTCTACAATGGATTATAATGTCTATAAGGAACTTTATGATCTGTTTTCTTTGCTAACAGATACCTAGCAACTAACACTGTGCCTAGTTGAGAGTGCTCATAAAATAACCAAGAATATATAATTAAGGCAGAGGCTTTATTTTATAGGGCAGTTAAAAATAATCTATTGTGCATTTATCCAAGGATTGTAATAAAGAAATTTTAGTGTTTTCTCTAGGTTATTAAAATTTTCATTGGTTGTCTTCTTAGTCCAAAGCATGGCCCATGTGAGACACACAAGTGGAAATAAACTTTACGTATCAAAGATCATGGTTTTTAGTTTCCAGATGTTCCCGTATAGGATTGTGGAGAACATACTGGTGACAGATACCTGACTTTGTTCTTAGATATGGTCATTGTAGCTGCTTTTCTTTTTTTCTTTTCATCAAGTAGCAAAGGGTAGAGAAAGGCAGTCAGACATATTCAAGTCTGTGAGACATTATAGAGTCTGTTTGGGTCCTAATGACAGTCTCCTCTCTGGCCCTAGAATGGTTCTGGGCATGTTTAGTGTGAGGTGACATTAGGAATGCCCCTTGACAGTGACATTCTTACTGTCATTAAAGGTAGAATATGAAAATGTACATTTATAGTCATTAGATAAATGTACTATACTTCTAAAATGAAAATTAAAATATTATCAATCAAAGTGAAAGTTGCTTAGTTGTATCCCACGCTTTGCAACCCCATGGACTGTAGCCCACCAGGCTCCTCTGTCTATGGGATTCTCCAGGCAAGAATACTGGAGTGGGTAGCCATTCTCTTCTCTAAGGAATCTTCTCAAACCAGGGTATTTCTAGCACTGTTCAAAGTAATGGGAACAGTACAAGACAAGCAAATATTTGAGATAACTTTTAAGTCATACGCAATGCATGTGGAAAAATAAATTATTTGTACAAAAAGCATCACATCATCATGTTTAAATGCATGTGTGGGTTATATAAACTATAGGGCAGGTATTATTTCATACAATAAATTAACTTATATACTAAAGTTATTATATTCCTTGGGCTTCTCAGGTGGCTCAGTGGTAAAGATTTCACCTGTCAAACATTTTGATCCCTGGGTCAGAAATATCCCCTGGAGAAGGAAATGGCAACCCACTCCAAGTTTTGTGCCTGGGAAATCCCATGGACAGAGGAACCTGGGGGCCTACAGTCCATGTAGTCGCTAAAGTGTTGGACACAACTGAGCGACTAAACAATAACAGCAACATTATATTTCTTATGTAACTTTATTACATAAGCACATGGTGTTTCTCCAATGGTATCTTTACAGGTCACATTTTCACAGGCCACTTTAATCCTCTTTAGAAATGAGATGTTATCTCCGGTGAAATGCAGCTGCTATCTTACAGAATCATCATAGTCCAGGACAGGAAACCAAGGAGACCTTCATTGAAAATAAACATATAATTCATTCATCCTTTTATAACATTCATCTCAGTGCTGCCAAATGCAAGTGACCAAAAGAAACAACTGTGATCTATCTACAAGGTCTATAGCAAGCAGATTTGATGGCGGTAAGGAGATACCCCTCGTCCAAGGTAAGAGAAACCAAAGTAAGATGGTAGGTGTTGCAAGAGGGCATCAGAGGGCTGCTGCTGCTGCTGCTGAGTCGCTTCAGTTGTGTCCGACTCTGTGCAACCCCATAGATGGCAGCCCACCAGGCTCCCCTGTCCCTGGGATTCTCCAGGCAAGAACACTGGAGTGGGTTGCCACATCCTTCTCCAATGTGTGAAAGTGAAAAGCAAAAGTGAAGTCGCTCAGTCGCGTCCAACCCTCAGCGACCCCATGGACTGCAGCCTTCTAGGCTCCTCCGTCCATGGAATTTTCCAGGCAAGAGTACTGGAGAGGGCATCAGAAGGCAGACACACTGAAACCATGCTCGCAGAAAACTAGTCAATCTAATCACACTAGGACCACAGCCTTGTCTAACTCAATGAAACCAAGCCATGCCCGTGGGGCAACCCAAGACAGGAGGGTCATGGTGGAGAGCTCGGACAGAATGTGGTCCACTGGAGAAGGAAATGGCAAACCACTTCAGTATTCTTGTCTCGAGAACCCCATGAACAGTATGAAAAGGCAAAATGATAGGATACCGAAAGAACTCCCCAGGTCATTAGGTGTCCAATATGCTACTGGAGGTCAGTGGAGAAATAACTCCAGAAAGAATGAAGGGATGAAGCCAAAGCAAAGACAATACCCAGCTGTGGATGTGACTGGTGATAGAAGCAAGGTGCGATGCTGTAAAAAGCAATATTGCATAGGAACCTGGAATGTCAGGTCCATGAATCAAGGCAAATTGGAAGTGGTCAAACAAGAGATGGCAAGAGTGAACGTTGACATTAGAAGAATCAGTGAACTAAAATGGCCTGGAATGGGGAGTTTAACTCAGATGACCATTATATCTACTACTGCGGGCAGGAATCCCTCAGAAGAAATGGAGTAGACATCATGGTCAATAAAAGAGTCCAAAATGCAGTACTTGGATGCAATCTCAAAAATGACAGAATGATCTTATTTCATCTCCAAGGGAAACCATTCAATATCACAGTTATCCAAGTCTATGCCCCAGCCAGTAATGCCGAAGAAGCTGAAGTTGAATGGTTTTATGAAGACCTACAAGACCTTTTAGAACTAACACCCAAAAAACATGTCCTTTTCATTATAGAAGACTGGAATGCAAAAGTAGGAAGTCAAGAAACACCTGGAGTAACAGGCAAATTTGGCTTGGAATGTGGGATGAATCAGGGCAAAGGCTAATAGAGTTTTACCCAGAAAATGCACTGGTCATAGCAAACACTCTCTTCCAAAAACACAAGACAAGACTCTACACAAGGACATCACCAGATGGTCAACACTGAAATCAGATTGATTATATTCTTTGCGGCAAAAGATGGAGAAGCTCTATACAGTCAACAAAAATAAGACCAGGAGCTGACTGTGGCTCAGATCATGAACTCCTTATTACCAAATTCAGACTTAAATTGAAGAAAGTAGGGAAAACCACTAGACCATTCAGGTATGACCTAAATCAAATCCCTTATGATTATACAGTGGAAGTGAGAAATAGATTTAAGGGCCTAGATCTGACAGATAGAATGCCTGATGAACTATGGAATGAGGTTCGTGACATTGTACAGGAGACAGGGTTCAAAACCATCCCCATGGAAAAGAAAGGCAAGAAGCAAAATGGCTGTCTGGGGAGGCCTTACAAATAGCTGTGAAAAGAAGAGAGGTGAAAAGCAAAGGAGAAAAGAAAGATATAAGCATCTGAATGCAGAGTTTCAGAGAATAGCAAGAAGACATAAGAAAGCCTTCTTCAGTGATCAATACAAAGAAATAGAGGAAAAGAACAGAATGGGAATGACCAGAGATCTCTTCAAGAAAATTAGAGATACCAAGGGAATATTTCATGCAAAGATGGGCTCAATAAAGGACAGAAATGATATGGACCTAACAGAAGCAGAAGATATTAAGAAGAGGTGGCAAGAATACATGGAAGAACTGTATAAAAAAGATCTTCACGACCCAGATAATCATGACGGTGTGATCACTCATCTAGAGCCAGACATCCTGGAATGTGAAGTCAAGTGGGCCTTGGAAAGCATCACTACGAACAAAGCTAGTGGAGGTGATGGAATGCCAGTTGAGCTGTTTCAAATCCTGAATGATGATGCTGTGAAAGTGCTGCACTCAATATGCCAGCAAATTTGGAAAACTCAGCAGTGGCCACAGGACTGGCAAAGGTCAGTTTTCACTACAATCCCAAAGAAAGGCAATGCCAAAGAATGCTCAAACTACCGCATAATTGCGCTCATCTCACATGCTAGTAAAGTAATGCTCAAAATTCTCCAAGCCAGGCTTCAGCAATACATAAACTGTGAACTTCCAGATGTTCAAGCTGGTTTTAGAAAAGGCAGAGGAATGAGCGATCAAATTGCCAACATCCGCTGGATCATCAAAAAAGCAAGAGAGTTCCAGAAAAACATCTATTTCCGCTTTATTGACTATGCCAAAGCCTTTGACTGTGTGGATATCAATAAACTGGAAAATTCTGAAAGAGATAGGAATACCAGACCACCTGACCTGCCTCTTGAGAAATCTGTATGGAGGTCAAGAAGCAGCAGTTAGAACTGGACATGGAACAACAGACTGGTTCCAAATAGGAAAAGGAGTACGTCAAGGCTGTATATTGTCACCCTGCTTATTTAACTTATATGCAGAGTACATCATGAGAAACACTGGACTGGAAGAAACACAAGCTGGAATCAAGATTGCTGGGAGAAATTTCAACAACCTCATATATGCAGATGACACCACCCTTATGGCAGAAAGTGAAGAGGA
This sequence comes from Capra hircus, assembly GCF_001704415.2. NCBI lineage: Eukaryota > Metazoa > Chordata > Mammalia > Artiodactyla > Bovidae > Capra > Capra hircus. The sequence goes on from NC_030813.1 coordinate 28,799,764, forward strand.
ACTAAAAAGCCTCTTGATGAAAGTGAAAGAGGAGAGTGAAAAAGTTGGCTTAAAGCTCAACAATCAGATAATGAAGATCATGGCATCTGATCCCATCACTTCATGGGAAATAGATGGGGAAACAGTGGAAACAGTATCAGACTTAATTTGGGGGGGCTCCAAAATCACTGCAGATGGTGACTGCAGCCATGAAATTAAAAGACGCTTACTCCTTGGAAGAAAAGTTATGACCAACCTAGACAGCATATTTAAAAGCAGAGACATTACTTTGGCAACTAAGGTCCATCTAGTCAAGGCTATAGTTTTTAAAGTGGTCATGTATGGATGTGAGAGTTGGACTGTGAAGAAGGCTGAGCGCTGAAGAATTGATGCTTTTGAACTGTGGTACTGGAGAAGACTATTGAGAGTCCCTTGGACTGCAAGGTGGTCCAACCAGTCCATTCTGAAGATCAGCCCTGGGATTTCTTTGGAAGGAATGATGCTAAAGCTGAAACTCCAGTACTTTGGCCACCTCATGAAAAGAGTTGACTCATTGGAAAAGACTCTGATGCTGGGAGGGATTGGGGGCAGGAGGAGAAGGGGACGACAGAGGATGAGATGGCTGGATGCATCACTGACTCGATGGACGTGAGTCTGAGTGAACTCCGGGAGATGGTGACGGACAGCGAGGCCTGGTGTGCTGTGATTCATGGGGTCGCAAAGAGTCGGACACTACTGAGCAACTTTACTGATCTGAACTGATGCCAAAGCATTTAAATTCTTAACTAGATGTGGTATTAAAAATGTCTAAAACATTATCTCTAGAAAGAATCAAAGTCTCCATAAATATGTAGTAATGCATCTAAATAAGCAAAGGGAAAAGGAGAAAAAGATAAAATACAGATAAACTTATCCTACTAAAGTATAAACATTTATTGTATTAGATAGAAAACTTGCGCCTTCTCAGACTTATAAGAATACTTCTTATGAATCATTTTTTAAATGTATGAGCTACATGCAACATTATTTTTCATGTACAGCATATGCCTTGTACAGTCTTTGGCATTGGATTCTGCACAGTTTCACATGTTGGTAAATGATCATGTCAGCATCTCACATGTACAATATAAAATTCTGACTTGGCATTTACTTACATACTGACTGAAAACACAGTTGCTCACAAAATCTGATAACTTCTAAATCAGTATTCCTTGAAATCTTTTGTGGTAGAGCTATAGGAAAAAATAGTTGAGGATATTTAAATACCTTTTAAATTTTTTTTAAAGCTACTCTTTTATTTAAAGGAATAAATAGAAGTATATAGCATTCATGTATACAGGTATATGCTTATATGTAATTATTCATTCATTAGTCCCTTCAAAATGTTCTGAAGCATAGAATGGAAAAGTCATTCATACTGATGCTGGAAATTGAAGGAACTCATTTTAAATGAGTAAACAGAGTTGATTTATCAAAAATTTAGCAATACTGCATTTTAAAAGTACTTTATTGATTACTTACTACAGCACATATACATATCTATAAGCATATATGTGATGTCATAATCACTTTTGTATATACCACCTCATTTGATCATAGTGATAATTCTGCTTTATATTCTTGCTATATTAATTTCATATATAAAGAATCTAACTAACCAACAGAAAGATTACACAATTAACTGGTAAACAGTTCCATATGCCAACACAAGGCTTTAGTTCTTAAGCAGTTAGATGTGGAGGGAAGATAATCAGAAAAAAATATGCAAATTATTGAAAAGGAAATTAGTTTTTCCCCTCAAAAATGATTTGATTAATTATTATAATTAATATCAAATGACTAAATTCACCATTTGACATTTCCTGGAAGAGTGATGTTATACAGATTACAGATTTTAATATCTGACAGAATACACCAGAGAGCTCTGCACTGTGTCTTTGTCCCTATCTAAAACTCTGGGGTGAAGAAATCATACTGTCAGATCAAAAGCAGGGTGATAAGAGAAACTATAGGGATCGGTTCATACAATGTGAGTCAAAATTCCAAAGGCTAGAGAAGGTATCTCACTGAAGACAACAAGCCAATTTTAAGATAAATCATTTAAAAAGAACCTCATTTTCCAAGCAGCTCCTTTCCAGAGAGACTCATTGTCCAAATCATTACAGGAAAATCTCCAACTTATTTGCAAAAAATAAACCCTTGTGTGTCATCTACCCATGTATTACCATTATTTTCTTGATTAGATGATATGCCTTAAATAATCCCCTCTCACAATAAAGAATTCATCTTTTTGTATATTATAAACATTCCGTGGTAAATTAAAATTATTATAGCTATTAAGCCCTTCAAAGTGTTATGCAAATTCTCCTTCAACTATAACTGTATTTCACACAGTTAGGAGCAATGAAAGATAGGATAGTTTTATTTTAAGGAAAGAACATATCATTTTTTTTTACAGATAAATGAAAATAAGATGTGAATGCCATTCTGTTTTGTATTCAAGGTTATTATAATTATAGTGAGCACTCAATAGGGCTGTTCAGTTGGCATTATTGCAAACTAACAATATTCATGAGTGTCAGCTAATACTAATTAATTTCACTCTAATGCTGTGAAAAAGCACACAAGTGAGCCTTTGTTCCCAACCAGTACTTGTCTCTGACTTTTAATATAATAACATACACGGCAAACCTTTAGACTTTCCATCTGAAGTGACCAGATGTTCAAATGAATATGTTTTACTATTTTTAGGACTATGAAATGTGCTTTTCTGCCATCTGAAATGTCATTATGATATGTATTACTCTTTCTTGATATTTAGCTGTAGGACCACTTATCTAAAAATTGATTTGTGATCTTTGGATAACAATTCAGAGTACATATTATTTCTTCAGGTGCTATTGAAATATAAAATAGCTTCTGTGAATAAGCCTCCATTTACATATTTATTCTTTTATATCCTCCTATCTCTGTCCCTGGTAAGTTTATTTACAAAAGTATGTGTTTTTATCCTGAAGTATTCCATTTTATTTTTATTTCTCTTTTACCTAATTCCAACAAATTCATTTTGCATTTGTTCTTGGGGTCACCATTCAAAGGAAGACTCTCTGCACACAGTAGTTCTGCTTTTATGGTAAAGCCTAGACAAAATATTGGCTATGCATGGCAATGAAAAAGCTTCCACCTAGAAATGGGGACCTTCAGTTCTCCCAGTAAATATTTCAAAGCGCTAAAAATAAATAAGGATATTATTTTAGATTTAAAAGGAGTAAATTTGGGCTTTACTCAGAAATATTTAAATAATTAATAATAAACAATATTTTTCTACTTTGTTGGGAGAATGTAGAATTCTAAAAACTAACTTCTTAATGTCTGCGACCAAGACCTAGTCTCTGTTTAGGGATCTTATTTTGACAAGAACAGATAATTTTAGAGAACTTCCCAGATCCTATAAAAATAAATATTTATTTCTGGTGGTATAAAATAGGTTCAAAGGAGGCATTTCATTAGTCTACAATTAGCAGACAACTCTGTCTCAACTGATTTAAGCAATAAGGAGTATTTTGTTTCATAGTGTGCCAGAGATTTATTCCTCTCACTTATTTGGAGTTAAGGTTGTGATGCAGGGCCCAGCGCCATCAGAGGCCTCATTGACCTTTTCAGGGACACAGTTCCTTCCACAGCTATATCCCATCGCCCTCAGCCTTAGTCTCATCCTGCACCTCTCTGCTCTCTTGTTGCCAAGATGACTACAGCCGTTAGAGGTCCAGACACCACACGGCAGAAGAAAGGTTGCTTCTTTCTGTGTCCTACTTTGTCAGCAATCTGTACCAAGCACTACCCCAGCAGACTTCTCCTCACACCCCAGAGATCACACTGGGTCATATATCCACACCTAAACTACACCCTGAGAAGGGAAATGAGACTACCACGACTCACCTTAGGCTGTCAGGGTACCTGAGAAAACAAACACCAGAACTCTGATTTTGACAGTGAAACATTCTGTGCATTGAAATAAAAGCAGGGCTCTGTCAGCATGGCAAGAGGGGGTGCTGTTGAGCAGACAGCCAGCTGATGCTACAGGCCAGCTGGCCTGTCCAGAAGGTATTCCTGTTCTTCGTTCTGCACACACACCTCGAGTTTGGTCTAGATGAGGGGAAAGCAAAGAGCACGAAGCAGGGGAAAGGCTCAGCAAGATGGCAAACTAAAGAGAAGGTGCACACTCTCTTCCCAAGACATTTTCAAAAACTGCAGCCTGTAGTTTGGCACGCCCTGGGAAGTGATTAATTGGCAATTTAATTCATTTTGGTACCAAAGAAGAAATAATTTACCATTAACTCCCTGGTGCTCTGAAGGAGTTAATTTTCATCACATGGATGAGCACTTTATTCCCAGAGAGTATCTTACTCACTCTGCCTGATCATAGAAAGAGACTCAATTCAAGGAAATATTGAACCATTTGGAAAGAACATTAGACAGAATTAAACACTCTCTGTGCTCACCCATGTGATGCAAATTAGTTCTTTGTATTCTTTTAGTCTGATTGCCAAGAAGCATTAGAAACAGGAATATGTACTACCAGTTTAATTGCATAGTTAATGAACAATATTTATTAAGCACCTACTGTTTACAGAGAACTATTCTTGGAATGGTGATAGTCAGAGAGGAAAGAGTATTCATACAGAGACAAGTCAGATGAAACTGCATCAAATTCTGACTCTCTTAGTCTGTTTGTAAAATTAACTCAGTTAAGACTTACATGCATTTCAGAGCAGAACTGGTAGACAGGTCACAGTAAAGAAAGAAGCAAATAACTACCTTTTCTTCAGTTATAAACCTTACTCAGCAAGTATTTTGAAGTATTTTTTTTAATGTTTCTAACATCCTGTCTCACCCCACCTAGTTTACTCTTCTCAAAGCTGGATACTAAACATTATTTAGCTTACAATACAGTTGATAATTATCACTTGCATATATAAAATAATATGCCTAAACTATTTTCTCATGTAGTGACATTTTAAATGTTGAGATTTATCAACAACATTTCATTTAGATTTAGTAAAAGGGATGCTGCTGCTGCTCCTGCTGCTGCTAAGTTGCTTCAGTCATGTCCGACTCTGTGCGACCCCATAGACAGCAGCCCACCAGACTCCCCCATCCCTGGGGGACAAACACTGGAGTGGGTTGCCATGTCCTTCTCCAGTGCATAAAAGTGAAAAGTGAAAGTGAAGCCTTTCAGTCGTGTCTGACTCTTAGTGACCCCATGGACTGCAGCCCACCAGGCTTCTCCATCCATGGGATTTTCCAAGCAAGAGTACTGGAGTGGGCTGCCATTGCCTTCTCCGAGTAAAAGGGATAGAAAGGAAATAAAGTGTAAAAAAATTTTGATATGGCAAATATATATATATATATATCATACATATATCATTTTCTTTTCATATAGATAAATGCATCAGATACCATTTTGTAGAAAAATTTAGTATTTTATGAAGAATACTGTCAATTTCACCCATAATTCCATTAAAGAAAACAAATATTGGGAATTTCCTCATGGTCCAGTGTTAAGATTGTGCTCTAACTGCCCAGGATGCGGGTTTGATCCTTGGTTGGGGAACTAAGATTCCATAAGCTGCCTGGCCAAAAAAAAGGAAATATAATGTTATATGCTATATGGAAAAGATATAATTTCCATACATCAAGTAAACTATGTTTGATTCAAATATTAATACTAACTTTCCAACCAGAGTGGTAAATTCAGTGTAAATGAAAAGTTTTCTTGTTTTTCAGGTTAAATCAGTGTAACAGGGCTACTTTAGTATAGTACCCCCTCCCCATCCTGTGTATTGCTGAACGCTCTACATCATGCCCCTGCCTGATGCCATTAGGCATTCCTGGGGATTGGCACAGGACCCATTTGCATTCCTCAGAGTAGAACACTGAGAAAGAATTTATGGAGATTGAAATGTGAGCTAAATTGAGAGCATAATTTCAAGCAGATGATTTCAGTTAATTAAAACTAGTAATACAGGTTCCTTATAAATGGGTGCTGGTAATTTCCAGAATATATGAGGACATCTACTGAACTATACATTTTATCACAGCCTAATAAGCTCTGATAAAATGCTTTAACTACTATGAGGATTTATGGAACCAACTGTGTTTGTGACTGATACTCGGCCAACCCTGACACACAGAAAGAGGGGTTGATTTGGTTTACCCATGCCCGTCCTTCTCTTTATCTTCCTTCCTACTTATCCCTAAGCTCATTGTATCCTTCATCAGAGGAATAACAGGGAATCACTCGGTTGCTTTTAATGTTTTTGGTGAAACTTTCCTTGGTTAAGTGGGAGCTTGGTAAACTTGCCTGAGACTAGGTTGGAGAATATGTCCATGTTTTATTCCTGACATACAAGAAGATACTAATCATTAATTTCCAAAGTTCAGTGGATAATGAGACAATACCAATCAACTTACTAAGTATATGGTAGTGTTCTTGCTTTTGTATCCCTATTATCTTATTCCTCTTATCTATATTGAGATATCATTCAGATCAGCCGTTTTATCTTTTGCAACATCAGCTATTGATTATTTCCCCTGGATTGAAACCATTTTCTTCATTTTCTATTAGGAACCTTATGAGAGCATTAACTAATAATATGAATACAATGCCATTGGTGACGATATCCTCTTCCATCTACCTCTGCTGCTGTTTAAGTCACATCCTACCCTTTTGTGACCCCGTGGACTGTAGCGCACCATACTCCTCTATCCATGGGATTTTCCAGGCAAGAATATTGGACTGAGTGTCATTTCCTTCTTCAGAGGATCCTGATCCAGGAATGTCATATCCCTTCTCCTGACCCAGGGATCGAACCCACATCTGCATTGTCAGGCAGGTTCTTTACCACTGAACTAAAAGGGAAGCCCGTCTCTGTTGTTAAATGGAGTCAAAAAATATCCTGACTGATGTTTAACTTCGGTGTAAAACCCCTACTACTTTGTGCAAAATAGCATGCAAAACCTAAAGAATTTGGATTACAGAATTGATCCCTGAAACCTCTAATGTTCTAGTAATATAGGCAATGTGAGACCTCACATTTTATTTGATTATATGATTTCTACATTTTAGCATGATTTTATTTAAGTAGATCTGAAACTGCTTCTAGAGGAAAGATTGGCTGTAATGAAAGTCCTTCTTGTGTCCCATGTCCATGCAGAAATCCAATAAGGAACATTAAGTTTACTTCTCAATCTTAATGAAATTATATCAAACTTTTCAGTAGTACATGTGATATTTTCTAAGATCTCACTGGGAAATACTTGTTTGATAGGTTGGGTATAAGTTGGCCAAAAAGCAAGCACTTAATGCTGCTGCTGCTGCTAAGTCGCTTCAATCCTGTCCAACTCTGCATGACCCCATGGACTGCAGCCTACCAGGCTCCTCCGTCCATGGAATTTTCCAGGCAAGAGTACTGGAGTGGGTTGCCATTGCCTTCTCTGCACTTAATGAGACCATGCTATTATATTGCAATTATAATAATATTTAATAATTAAATAATATTGTTATATTAAGTATAAATTTTCAAGCTAAAGCAGTATATATATTATATATAATCTTATTTAATTCTCATAACAATACTACAAGGGCTAATATTAATAAATAGTATATACTAAAGTCTTACTCTTTGCCAGCAGGCTTGGGATCTGGGCCTTATTCTAGAATTAACTTACCTAATTTTTAATAAGCTAACATTTAATTTGAAGTAAGTAACTCTCTACTTCCTTTTTATGAATGAGGAAACAAAAGTTTATAAAGTTATGGGCATTGCATTAGCTGCTTTAGATTCTAGAACATATTCACTCAATGTTGACAATTCGAGGTAGTACATACAAGAGCCATAACCTTGAATCAGTTGTCTATTTCAATCCACTTTCCTCTAACTTCAATGATCAAAGTAAAGCGACATTAATAACCTACCACCCTGGTGTCTCACTCTTGGTCTCAAAGCAGTTTATTCAAGTGTCTGGGCATCTTTGTCTGTGGTGAATGTGGCCATAACTGGATACAGATTAAGAAATACTTATGGAACATCAACTGACTGTGGTTATTTTACTACTTACTTTAATGCTTTAGTAACTTATTTAGGGGAGGAAGCCAAGAAGACATATATGTATCTATCTGAATAAGAATATTCATGACAATAGCACCAGTCTATGTTCAGTCTAACTCCTTTCAATGTTTGCCCTTTACTGCATCTCATTTATTTTATCTTAAGTAAGGGTCTATTCATGATTGAACCATCTTCCCAAGATTGATATATTAAAATGTGTGACGGGCAAGACAGCACTTAGCAGCATTAATGACTAGCCTGATTTTATAGATGTTAAAAAGCTTAGGAGCAATAAAAAATAAAAACATGGAATGTTTGCTTAATGAATTCCAGTTTCACTGGGAACCTAAACATCATTTACTTTCTCACAAGACTTCCTTCCACTTTTCCAGATTTAAAAGAATAAATAATTTATATTAAAAAAGCTATTATGGTAGGGTGATTAGAAGTGCTAATTTTATCTCAAAAGGCATTTTCATGAGTCTCAGTTCCATTATTTATTAGCTATATGAACTTGGGAATTCACTTAATTTATTCTTGGGTCAGTTTTTTTTTTTTCTGTAACATATAGTAAATAGTAATATTTACATCATAGGATTTTTGTGATGAGTTAAAACATGAAAGAATTTAGAGCTACACTTAGCACATACAAAATACACAATAAATATTGAGTAAGTTCAGTCACTCAGTCGTGTCCGATTCTTTGCAACCCCATGGACTGCAGCACGCCATGCCTCCCTGTCCATCACCAACTCCCAGAGTTCACTCAGACTCATGTCTGTTGAGTTGATGATGCCATCCAACCATCTCTTCCTTTGTTGCCCCCTTCTCCTTCCCACCTTCAATCTTTCCCAGCATCAGGGTCTTTTCCAATGAGTCAATTCTTCATATCAGGTGGCCAAAGTATTGGAGTTTCAGTTTCAGCAGCAGTCCTTCCAATGAATATTCAGGACTGATTTCCTTTAGGATGGACTGGTTGGATCTCCTTGCTGTACAAGGGACTCAAGAGTCTTCTCCAACACACACTTCAAAAGTATCAATTCTTTTTTTGATGCTCAGCTTTTTTATAGTCCAACTCTCATATCCATACACGACTACTGGAAAAACCATTGCTTTGACTAGACAGATCTTTGTTGGCAAAGTAATGTCTCTGCTTTTTAATATGCTGTCTAGGTTGATCATATCTTTTCTTCCAAGGAGCAAGGGTCTTTTAATTTCATGGTTGCAGTCACCATCTGCATTTTGGAGTCCAAAAAAACAAGGTCTCTCACTGTTTCTATTTTTCCCCATCTATTTGCCATGAAGTGATGAGACCAGATCCATGATCTTAGTTTTCTAAATGTTGAGCTTTAAGCCAACTTTTTCACTCTCCTCTTTCACTTTGATCAAGAGGCTCTTTAGATCTTCGTTGCTTTCTGCCATAAGGGTGGTGTCATCTGCAGATCTAAGGTTATTGATATTTCTCCCAGCAATCTTGATTTCAGCTTGTGCTTTATCTTCCCAGCATTTCACGATGTATTCTGCATGTGAATTAAATAAGCAGGGTGACATTACACAGCTTTAATGTATTCCTTTCCCAATTTGGAACCAGTCTGTTCCTTATCTGGTTCTAACTGTTGCTTCTTGACCTGCATACAGGTTTCTCGGGAGTCAGGTATTCCCATCTCTTTAAGAATTTTCCACAGTTTATTGTGACCCACACAGTCAAAGGCTTTGGCATAGTCAGTAAAACAGAAGTAGATGTTTTTCTGGAACTCTGTTGCTTTTTCAATAATCCGATGGATGTTGGCAATTTTATCTCTGGTTCCTCTGCCTTTTGTAAATCCGCCTTGAACATCTGGAAGTTCACAGTTCACATACTGTAGAAGCCTGGCTTGGAGAATTTTGAGCATTACTTTGCTAGTGTGTGAGATGAGTGCAATTGTGTGGTAGTTTGAGCATTCTTTGGCATTGTCTTTCTTTGGGATTGGAATGAAGACTGACCTTTTCTAGTCCTGGAGTCACTGCTGAGTTTTCCAAATTTGCTGGCATATTGAGTGAAGCACTTTCACAGCATCATCTTTCAGGGTTTGAAATAACTCAACTGGAATTCCATCACCTCCACTAGCTTTGTTTGTAGAGATGCTTCCTAAGGCCCTCTTGACTTCACATTCCAGGATGTCTGGCTCTAGGTGAATGATCACACCATCGTGATTATCTGGGTCATGACGATCATTTTTGTGTATTAGTTAAATAGTAATATTATTATTAATTCTATTGTGTTCTCAACAGATACTACTGATTAGTTTCAAGGTATTGTAGGAAGGAACTCATGGGTTTGATCCTATACACTCAGGGAAATGAATTCTGCCAATAACAACCTGAGTAAGTTTTCACTGGGCCCTCTTCTAATAGAGCCTTAAATGAGACAGCAGGGTCTAGATGACACCCTGTTTATAGCATCATAACATCCTAAAAAAGAGCCCAATTTTCTATACCCAGACTCCTGGTTCACAGAAAAATATGAGTTAATAAATGTGTCATCTTTTAGACAGCAATAGATAGCTAATAACAGGAGTGGAGAAGTGGAAGTAATTATGACATTTCCAGTTTCAGAGTCTACTTTTTAAATTTATTTTAATTGGTGGATATTTACTTTAAAATATTGTGATGGTTTTTGCCATACATTAATATGAATCAGCCATGGGTATACATGTGTCCCTTCCATCCTTAACCCCGCTCCCGTCTCCCTCTCCACCCTATCCCTCCAGGTTGTCACCAAGCATCAGCTTTGGGTGCCATGCATCATACATCAAACTCACCCTGGGAGACTCTACTTTCATATTGTGTTAAAGTTGAGTTATTATTTGCTATATGGAAGTCAAATGGTCAGGTTCTAAGGACAGTTTGACTTGGCAGTGGTTGTGATCTTTTACAGAGCAGTTTCAGCAAGTCAGCAGGCTCTGAACCAGATTCAGTGGGTTAAAGTTAACCAGAGTTTAAAACTGCTGACAGAAAGTCCTATAGATGGCAGTTCCAAAAAGAAAAATCTTTCTTCACTGAAAGGAAAAAGAAAATAAATGGGTAGACTAAAGAAAAGATGGAGTTAAAGGCACATTCATTTATGGTAAAGAAAGGGGAGTAGATAACTTGGGAAAAGTAAGGAAAGAGGGAAAGGACTATGTTTGTTAATGAAGAGGATGAAATCTCTTAAAGGCACAGATTTAGAACAAGGCAAAAGAAGAGTCAGATAACCCTCTGCATCTAAAAAATTGGGTAAAAGCCGTACTTAAATCATATAGCTGTTGGGTAAATATAACAAGACGATAAATAAAAGCTTCTAACACAGTGTCTACCTGTAGCAAACAAGAAAGGGTATCACCTACAACTAATTTTATGATTATTAAACATACCAAGAGATGATTGGAAGAACAGGGCTTGGAGGTAGCAAAAGGAAACATAAATGCATATTGATTAATATATACATATATGTATATATATATTTTTTTTTTCAAGAAGAGAAAGGAGTGCTAGATGAGTGAAGAACCTACTGCTGGGAACCATTACAATACTTGGATGTAGGTAACTGAAGGAAGTTTGTCTTCAGTTGCAGGCTCCATGAGGGCTTAGTAATGAAGGCATGTTCTGGCTGTATGCTCTCACTCCTCTAATTTTAATCTAACTTTCTGAACATCAGCTTAACTCTAGTCTTTTTTTTGTTAAAGGAGAGGCATTAACAATATCAGGCTCCTAGAGTAGCTGAATCTTGTTTAGAATAAGTTCTATCCTGAAATGTATGAAATTGTCTTTAATTCGGATGCAAGACATGTTATGCTTCTTGTTTTTAGAAATTGTGTTTAACTGTGTAACTGAGTAATCGAATCTTTGTCTTAAATTTTGCATCTTCAGTTTGCGTTAGCAACCTTTCACACACGTCTAGGCTGAAGTGTTAATCTTGTATTGAACTCTGGGTTGGTTAATGTGCTTTCTCATCATGTTACCTTCACACTCAGCTCCAATTTACAAATCTCACCAGTACAGGCAATTTTGCCATCTTTTCACAAGATGACAGAATTCTTGGTTCAATGATGAAGTGTGAAAACCTTGCCACTATATAATAAATGTGGTGCATGATATTAGAGGCTTTATTTTTCAAATCACTAATGCAGTTTTGAGTTGCTGGAAAGATTTTAAAGGAAAGAAACAGTTTAGTTCACCCCTCCTAAATTTTCAAACTACCTGATTAAAGAAAAGTCAAGGAACACAACCAAACTGGATATATGCTTAATTACTGGTAGGTTTCATTCCATGTTTGCCTTTTTTTAGACTATAAGGATAACTATAACTAGAATAGACAAATATGGCAAACAATCTAATAAACGTAAAATAGACAAGTACTTAAATAATTGAAAATAATTAAAGTGATATGTAAATAATATTAACTATTTTAAGTCTTTTTATTGATACATATAAAAGATGGAAATTTTTTCCTTAAAAATTCATGCAGTAATAACCAGTACTGGTACATATGTAAGCTCTGAGAGTCTCAAAAATAAATGATCAAAGAACCTGTTTTTAAAATTGTCCGTTTTTTTTCTTCTCTTAAAAGAAATTAAATTCATTTGAAAGGATATGGGTGTGTTGGGCAGAGATGGATTTAGCATAAAGCTAAAGAAACACTTTAAAGTTTCTGAAGAAGGGCTTTTCACTTCTTAGGGCCTTTGAGAGTTGTGGATATGCACAGAGTGTTCTAGGTGGGGAAGAAAAATCAACTTGCAATAAGGATACCTTCTTATGAAAACATTTTTAACAAATTCTCTAAAAAATTGGAAGCAAAAAAGGACCTGAGGCTACAAACAAACCTTCAATATTTTGTTGTGAGTTCTTTTTATTTTTTCAAGTAGGAATCATCACTTTGTTATGAAATTATGTTCAATTCAGTTCTGTCACTCAGTTGAGTCTGAATCTTTGCAATCCTACCGACTCCAGCACACTATGCTTCCCTGTCCGTCACCAACTCCCAGGGCTTGTTCAAACTCATTTCCATGAGTCGGTGATGCCATCCAACCATCTCATCCTCTGTCCTCCCCTTCTCCTCCTGCCTTCAATCTTTCCCACAATCAGGGTCTTTTCCAACAAGTCAGTTCTTCACATCAGGTGGCCAAAGTATTGGAGCTTCAACGTTAGCATCAGTCCTTCCAATGAATATTCAGGACTGATTTCCTTTAGGATGGACTGGTTGGATCACCTTGCACTGTAAGGGACTCACAAGAGTCTTCTCCAACACCACAATTCAAAAGCATCAGTTCTTCAGTGCTCATCTTTCTTTATGGTAGAACTCTTGCATCCAAACATGACTAATGGAAAAACCATAACTTTGACTAGATAGACCTTTGTCGGCAGAGCAACATCTCTGCTTTTTAAAACGCTGTTCAGGTTTGTCATATCTTAAGCATCTTTTAATTTCATGACTGCAATCACCATCCACAAGTGATTTTAGAGCCCAAGAAAATAAGGTCTGTCACTGTTTTCCATTGTTTCCCCATCAATTTGCCATAAAGTGATGGGACAGCATGCCATGATCTTAGTATTTTAAATGTTGAGTTTTAAGTCAGCTTTTTCACTCTCCTCTTTCACTTTCATCAAGAGGCTCTTTAGTTCCTACTCATTTTCTGCCATAAAGGTGGTGTCATCTGCATATCTGAGGTTATTGATATTTCTCCTGGCAATCCTGATTCCAGCTTGTGCTTCATCCATCCTGGCATTTTGCATGAAGTACTCTGCATATAAGTTAAATAAGCAGGATGACAATATACAGCCTTGATGCACTCCTTTCCCAATTTGGAACCAATCCATTGTTCCATGTTTGGTTCTAACTATTGTTTCTTGACCTGCATGAGGCTCCTCACGAGGCCTGTGAAGTGGTCTGGTATATCCATCTCTTTAAGAATTTTCCACAGTTTGTTGTGATCCACATAAAGGATTTAGCATAGTCAATGAAACAGACACAGATGTTTTTCTGGAATCCCCTTGCTTTTGCACCTTTCTTTGGGACTGGAATGAAAACTGACCTTTTCCAGTCCTGTGTCCACTGCTGACTTTTCCAAATCTGCTGGCATATCGAATGCAGAACTTTCAAGGCATCATTTTTTTAGGATTTTAAATAGCTCAGCTGGAATTCCATCACTTCCAGTAGCTTTGTTCATAGTGATGCCTCCGAAGGCCCACTGACTTCACACTCCAGGATGTCTGGCTCTAGGTGAATGATCACACCATTGTGATTATCTGGGTTGTGAAGATCTTTTTTCTATAGTTCTTCTGTGTATTCTTGCCACCTATTCTTAATCTCTTTTGCTTCTGTTAGGTCCATACCATTTCTGTCCTTTATTGTGCCCATCTTTGCATGAAATATTCCCTTGGTATCTCTAATTTTCTTGACGACATCTCTAGTCAATTAGTGCCCAATTATGTACTTGCATTCTTTTTCTTTAAGGGGAATATCGAACAAATTGTGAGCTCAAGAACACATCAAAACCTGGATCTTGCTTTTGGGCTAAGCATGATAGTGTAAGGAATTACCTTGGTGTTGCCTCTGTGCTTCGGGAAGCCTTATATTCTAAATGTGCATATACCCAGGTTGATTGTTTACATCAGAATATTTTCCATGGAAATGTTTTACATAGTTGTTGGTTGTGTAGCACAGGCTGTTGAAGTCCATTGAATTCATAAATAACTAGAACTATAGCTTTCAGCTTTTAGTCATTTTTCTGACTTACTGCTTCCTCCCTGGAGTGAGAGAGAGAAGAGGGAAAAAGAGGAGAGGCAGAGGAAGGGGAGCAGGGATTAAAAAAAAAGGAGGCTTATGGGGAGAAGGTAGGAGAGATCAAGGAAGAAGGAGGATGGAAGATGGAAGAAAGGAAGGAGAGGAGGGAAAAGAGGTATATTCTTTATCCCCTTGCTCACGATAAGTTTTAGGCACAGTTTTGAAATAGGAAGCATTGTTTATGAGAATCTCCAATATCAGGTCTCTAACATCTGCTCCATTGTGGCATGCTTGATTTTCTAATAGCATTTGTCTTACCTGTTAAACTAAACTCTCACCTAATGGACATGACCCATCTCTGATATTAGAAGTGTGAGCACCTGAATGACGAAAATTATTCCAATAAGAGAAAGAGCAATTGTTTCTTCCTCCCAAAGTGTCTTAACTTTGAAAAGAAGATGTTTAATTTCTCATTTAGATTTCTTGTTAAGGCACAATCAGAGAGTGTGCACGTATACGTGGCAGTGTGGTGCTGATGCTGGTAATGGGCAGGGGATAATAGTGGATGTAGTTTGGGCATCCAGAGCACTTGGGCAGACCTGGGGACAAGAGACGGTGCCAGGTCAGTTTGTCTAAGTTGTTCCTTTTTTTCTGGAGTGTCTTTGCTACCTTCTTACCTATGTATATGGATTATCTAACGCTGCAAGTTTGAAACTGACAGCTACTTTTCTATGAAGACTTCCTGTGTCAGCCACTTCCATCAGTCACCTCAGTGCATGTCAAGGCATTGTGTTCATACATGGTTTCTCTGTTTGTACCTTACATACAAGTAAGGTCCCAACATAATTCCTATGACCATGTCCATTAGTTTTGTCTGTGAAAGTAGAGTAGATGAAACTTAAAATCTAATTTTCAGCTCAGTTCTTTCAGACAAAACCACATGCTGAATGGAGAGTTCAGTCACTGCTTCCTTCTGTCATGATTAACTTTATATCCTTGTGGAACAGGAGGGGTTCTATGTATTTTGAAGTTGTTCCCAGAGAGAAAGGAATGGTAGCTAAATGGGTATGAATTTTTGGTTCATATATCTTTTCTTCTATATAATAACATCGTGACTTTCTTTTCCTAAATCTTTGGACTGTTTTCTCTTTTTTGTATTGATGTGGGGATGATTTACAACATAGCATTAGTTTCAGGCATATAGCAAACTGCTCCAGCTATGCATAAATATGTATAGGGGCTTCCCACGTGGTACAGTGGTAAAGAATCCACCTGCCAATACAGGAGATACATGAGACCAGAGATCCCTGGGTCAGGAAGATCCCCTGGAGGAGAAAGTGGCAACCCATTCCAATATTCTTGCCTGGAAAACTCTGCAGACGGAGGAGCCTAGTTGCTACAGTCCATGGGGTCATGAAAGAGTCAGACACGAATGAGCGACTGAACTAATGACCAAATGTACTTATCTATATTATTTTTTTGTTCTTTTTTTTTCCATTATACTTTATTACAAGATGTTGAACGTAGTTCCCAGTGCTAATGCACTGAATCCTTTTTGTTCATCTAGTTTATATGTGGTAGTGTGTATCTGTTAATCCCATATTCCCAGTTTATACCTCCCCTACTTCTACTTTGATAACCATAGTGTTTTCCATGTCTATGAGTCTCTTTCTGTTTTGCAAAGTAGTTCGTTTATACTATTTTTTTTAAGATTCCACATGTAAAAGATACCATATAATATTTGTCTCTGTCTGACTTACTTCACAGTATGGTAATCTCTAGGTCCATCCATGTTGCTGCAAATGGTATTATTTCATTATTTTATATGGCTGAATAGTAGTCCATTGTATATATACACTTTTCACAATAGCCAAGACATGGAAGCAACCTAAGCGACCATCAATAGATGAATGGATAAAGGCAAATTCACTTTTAACTATTGTCTCATTGCCTTGTCAATGAAAAATTCTCCCCATGTATTGCAAAACACCACTTAACCACTCAATCTTAGATACCTTACCTGCCCCAATCAGGGCCATCTAAAAGACCAAAGGAAGTATATTCTGATAACACAGTGCTCCAGGCAGGGAAGAGGAACTGGCAGTAGCTGTGCTTTCCTTTTGTTCATGAAGTTAAACAGCAGCAAACTGCATTTACCTTACTTTCTTTCCATTTCCTTATGCAAGTTGTCATCAGATTGGAGACAAAAGTGAAAATACTTAGTTCATTTAATGAAGTTAAACCTAATAGGAGCTTTGTTTAATTATCTAAGAGCAGAGTCAGTCAGAGATTGCTACTGAGAAAATGATGGATCCAGTGAAAGCACTTTCATCTGGTGCTAACTTGCTGGCTGCAGTTTTCTTGGTGTGCATATTAATTGTAAAGGGGAAATTTTATGTATCATTTAGATAGAACCTTTATAATTCAAGCCTCCTTTATGTACAGTGCAAAATGTATGCTTAGTTTTTCCAGTAACACTTGGGGAAATGCCTTGTAAATGGGTGTATAAATTTGCTTAATTAATCAAACAAAGGGAAAGCTTTTAGAGAGCAAAATCATGACGGGAACTTAAAAGAAGGAAATTAAAAAGATAAAGCTTATTACTGCCTAGTAATTTCAATTTATGCTGTAAATAAAATAGGTTTAAAAGCAAAGCCAGTGCAAATATGCCTCTATAGCAGGTTCTCCGGTATAATTGGCCTTGGCCCAAGAATTACCAACGGGCTCTAAGTCAATATTGTTTTTGAGTGTCCTTGGACTATTGAATTTATTAAGTGGTTTGTATGTAAGTGAAGACATTCTCTGGGTAACCTTGCCTATACTCCACATGTGATTTCTGAGTCACCAACTAGGCACACAAGGTTAATTCTGATAGCCAGGAGTTTTCACATTGATCTTGGAAATGATACTACTCTACAGTTAAAACTGATTTTAAAAGTTGTAGTGATTTGGGGATTATTGTAAGTTATTTCTTTTCATATATACTTCAAATGTTTGTTGCTTATTTCCAAGAAATTTGAGCAAACTGTTAGAGAAATTAACTTCAATTAAAGTCCTTGATTTATGGTAAACGGACCATGTGAACATGCTGTTCTTGTGGGTAATGGTGATGCTCCACTCACCCCTTTGCCTTCAAAGAGGGTCTATGGGTCAAAGATGAGTGTATTACTGGGGGCATTATTATAGATGCAGAGGTTTGGGTCCCATGCCAGAACTGCTGATTCAGCATCTGCGTTTTAGCAAAATCCCAAGTTAGAGAACAATTCTAGCTAATGAGGGTTTGCAGGGGCAAACCTCCTTCTTGTTCCCTAGGGAATTAGTATTTGTATTTGTACTTGGCACTGTATTGATTCATAACTTTATAGCAGTAAGTGTGCCACCATTTTTTAATGTATTGAGGGGTTTATGTCACCTCTCTTCTAATAGTTTGTAATAATAATTTAAAATAATTCAGTATAGGCAAATTGCTGCTGCTGCTACTGCTGACAAATCGCTTCAGTCGTGTCTGACTCTGTGCGACCCCATAGACGGCAGCCCACCAGGCTCCCCCGTCCCTTGGATTCTCCAGGCAAAAACACTGGAGTGGGTTGCCATTTCCTCCTCCAGTGCATGAGAGTGAAAAGTGAAAGTGCAAGTGAAGTCACAACCCCATGGACTGCAGCCTACCAGGCTCCCCCATCCGTGGGATTTTCCAGGCAAGAGTACCGGAGTGGGGTGCCATTGCCTTCTCCGATTGAAAGGTTATTTGAGCCATGGAAATTAAGAACTCTAAATTGTTCTCCATTTGGATAAAGCAAGAGTTCAACTATTATCCAAGTTCTGAGAGTGTAGGATAAGTCAAGTACTAGTCATTTTTGCAAATTGTTCCCTCCCCGCTGGGAGAAAAAGGTTTACCTTGTTTTCAAGTTTCTCTATAAGTTATACTTCGCTACCTTTTGTAATTGAAAATGATTTTGTTCTTAGTGATTTAATTATTTGTCACTACATTTCTCATCTAGGCATTTGTGTTAACAGTTGTAAAAACCAAAAATATGGTATACTGTATAAATAGATAATATTTATTGAGAACTCTTCTATATGCCAGGAATTCTTATAAATTTTTAATGTAATAACTCATTTAATTTACACAGTAACCCTATAGATTAAATACTATTGTTAGACCCATTTTACCCTTGTAGAAAGTGAAGCACAGGAATGTTAAATGACTTTCCCAAAGTCGCACAGCAAGCTCATAATAGAAATACGAATGTAAGTAGTCTTTCTTCAGAAACAACACTCTTAACGCTAAACAGTGTAAATGCCCAATAGCATACGGAGGCTCTGGGAAAGGGAATGTGTTTGGGTTGGGAGAATCCAGTCCCTTGCTTCTGTAAGACTCAAGTCCTTGTTTTCTTGCTGTTTAACACCCAGACATTGTTCTCAACTTCTGCAAGCCACTCACTTTCAGGTCCTCTACACAGAGCTGTTAGGTTGACAAGCCACATCCTAAGAAAACTGGCTTACTGCTTTGAAATGGAGAGAGTTAAAATGCTGTTTCTGGAGAGGTGCTAAGAAACAAAAAGAACTGCCATTTCTGTCAAGTTACTGAATGTTTCATCTGATTGCTTGAGTCACAGGCAAAATAGCTGGAGGCTAGACAGGTATATTGCTCTTTTAAAAACAGATGGTAGAGCTCACAAGGGATTTGAGAGGGAGAGAAAGCAGAAACTTGAACGAGTAAGTGATTTCTATAAAAGGAGCAATCTTATATATCATAGTAGATACAAAACCATCAGTGCATTCGTTGATCCTCTATTACCTTCCTAAACGTTATGTGCTGTCTATTAATAAAATGTTCACCCTATGATCTTTTTTGCCAAACTTTTAATATCAAACTTTGAAAACATATTATATAACACTTTTATTATCTTTTTTGTATTTTTATTTATGTATTTTTAAATTAATTTATTAACTTTAATTAGAGGCTAATTACATTACAATGTTGCAGTGGTTTTTGCCAAACATTGACATGAATCAGCCACGGGTGCACATGTGTTCCCATTCTGGATGGGGAACGCTTCTATTGTTATGTTCAATATTGTGATGGTTTTTGCCGTACATCAACATGAATTGGCCACAAGTATACATGTGTACCCCTCATCCTGAATCCCCCTGCCACCTCCCTCCCCACTCTACCCCTCCCGGTTGTCCCAGAGAACTGGCTTTGTGTGCCTTGATTCGTGCATCAAACTTACACTAGCCATCTATTAGACAAACGATAATGGAAATGTTTCAATGCTATTTTCTCAAATCACCCACCCTCACCTTCTCCCACAGAGTCCAAAAGTCCATTGTTTCCATCTGTGTCTCCTTTCCTGCACTGCATCACAGCAAGATCCTCTGCGACCCACTTCCTAGAGTAATGGAAATAAAATAAACAAATGGGACCTAATTAAAAGCCTTTGCACTATGAAGGAAACTATAAGCAAAGTGAAAAGATAGCCCTCAGAATGGGAGAAAATAACAGGAAATGAAACAACTTATAAAGAATTAATCTTCAAAATATACAAGCAGTCCATGTACCTCAATACCAGAAAAAAAAATAACCCAATCAAAACATGGGCATTTCTCCAAAGAAGGCATACAAATGGCTAATAAATGCATGAAAAGATGCTCAACATCACTCATTATCAGAGAAATGTAAATCAAAACCACAATGAGATATCATCTCACACTGATCAGAAGGACCATCATCAAAAAATCTACAAACAATAAACGCTGGGAGGGTGTGGAGAAAAGGGAACCCTTTTAACACTGTTGGTGGGAAAACAGACTGGAACAGGCACTATGAAGAATAGTGTGGAGATTCCTTAGAAAACTGGAAATAGAACTACCTTATGCCCCAGAAATCCCACTGTTGCGCATACACCCCAAGGAAATCAGAATTGAAAGAGACGCATATACCCCAATGTCCATTGCAGCACTATTCACAATAGCTAGAACATGGAAGCAACCTAGATGCCCATTGACAGATGAATGGATGTTCATCAGCCAAGGAACGAATAAGAAAGTTGTGGTGCATATATAAAATGGAATATTACTCAGCTATAAAAAGGAATGCGTTTGAATCAGTTCTGATGAGGCAGATGAACCTGGAGTCTGCTATACACAGTGAAGTAAGTCAGAAAGAGAAACACAAATAATGTATATTAACACATATATGAGGAATTTAGAAAGATGACACTGATGATCCTATATTCTAGATGTTTTTAATTTATTGCCTGAGTTTATATATCATAATTGAGGGTACTGACTGTCTGGTGAATACAAATGTATTTATTAAATTAAATTACTGCTCTTACATTGATAAAACATTTCAGTTCAGGTCAGTTAAGTCGCTCAGTCATGTCCGACTCTTTGCGTCCCCATGAATTGCAGCACGCCAGGCCTCCCTGTCCATCACCAACTCCTAGAGTTCACTCAAACTCACATCCATCAGGTCGGTGATGCCAGCCAGCCATCTCATCCTCTGTCGTCCCCTTCTCCTCCTGCCCCCAATCCCTCCCAGCATCAGAGTCTTTTCCATTGAGTCAATTCTTTGCATGAGGTGGCCAAAGTACTGGAGTTTCAGCTTTAGCATCATTCCTTCCAATGAACACCCAGGACTGATCTCCTTTAGGATGTACTCGTTGGATCTCCTTGCAGTCCAAGGGACTCTCAAGAGTCTTCTCCAACACCACAGTTCAAAAGCATCAATTCTTCCGCACTCAGCTTTCTTCACAGTCCAGCTCTCACATCCATATGTGACCACTGGAAAAACCATAGCCTTGACTAGATGGACCTTTGTTGGCAAAGTAATGTCTCTGCTTTTCAATATGCTATCTAGGTTGGTCATAACTTTCCTTCTAAGGAGTAAGCATCTTTTAATTTCATGGCTGCAATCACCATCTGCAGTGATTTTGGAGCCCCCCAAAAATAAAGTCTGACACTGTTTCCACTGTTTCCCATCTATTTCCCTTAAAACATTTAGTTTTGCAATAAAATACATCATTGGAAAAGCAAAGTTAGGGATGACAATTCTATCTAGGGCAGGTTGCTTATTGCTAAGTTGGAAGAAGGTATTTTTCTAAAAAATTTACCTGCAACAGATATTGTAAAATGATGCGATCATAAACAAATATTAACATGGCATGTACCTTAACCACAAAAAAGCAAATGCCTCATGGCAATACATTTTTTAAAAATGCTTATTTAAACAAGAGGTCTTGGCCTTTGTAGATCCAGAGAATGCTACTGACCAATTTTAAAAATATTTGTCCAAAATGGGAATGTATGTAGAAACATTCATGATATCTGGCATAATCATATTTGCAAAACTGCATAGTTTTAAGTGTTTAGGCTAAAATAATGGATAAAGAGTAAAGTAAACCAAGCATGGTGATCAAACACATATCATAGCCTCATAGACACAGATTTCTTTATCTGTGACCTACTTAGCTCTTTATTAATGTGTGATAATTTCATTTTTACTTACTATTATCATTAATTGACCAGATATAAAGGGGTCTGTAATTCAATTCAGAAGCCATTTAAGTGTATATAGATAGGGAGTTTTAATAGCATTTTACAAAGAGTACCATTGTCTCCTGTAGACGCTCAGATTTCTGAAGGCAGAAATCTGGCTTGCTCATGTTTACAAGCTTCTAGGATACAGCAGTGTTTGGCATATAGTGTCAACCACTCTACAATTATTTAATTTTAAGTCATCAAAGAAAATTGTGAAAGTAAAGAGTAATTAGTAGATGGCATCATTATGGAACATCTAGGGTAGAAAATATTTGAGAAGCAGTTTTCCTTATTTTCTTTCCTTGGGAGAATGCCATATTGAAAAATATGATAGGAGATGAAAAAAGATACGTAAAAATAACATCTCTATTTAATGTGGCTGAACTTCATATTAATATTTGATTAAGTTAAATGAGTCAAGTATGATCCTTCAGTGTGACTGTAAAAATAAGAATGCAACTTGTTTTTTAATGTAAATTTATTTATTTTAATAGGAGGTTAATTATTTTACAATATTTTATGGGTTTTGCCATACATCAACATGAATACGCCACAGGTATACACATGTTCCCCATCCTGAACCCCCCTCCCTCCTCCCTCCCCGTACCATCCCTCTGGGTCGTCCCAGTGCACCAGCCCCAAGCATCCACTATCATGCATCGAACCTGGACTGGCGATTCATTTCATATATGACATTATACATGTTTCAATGCCATTCTCCCAAATCATCCCACCCTCTCCCTCTCCCACAGAGTCCAAAAGACTGTTCTATACATCTGTGTCTTTTTTGCTATCTCGCATACAGGGTTATCGTTACCATCTTTCTAAATTCCATATATATGCATTAGTATACTGTATTGGTGTTTTTTCTTTCTGGCTTACTTCACTCTGTATAATCGGCTCCAGTTTCATCCACCTCATTAGAACTGATTCAAATGTATTCTTTTTAACGGCTGAGTAATACTCCATTGTGTATATGTACCACAGCTTTCTTATCCATTCATCTGCTGATGGACATCTAGGTTGCTTCCATGTCCTGGCTATTACAAACAGTGCTGCGATGAACATTGGGGTACACGTTGTCTCTTTCAATTCTGGTTTCCTCAGTGTGTATGCCCAGCAGTGGGAGTGCTGGGTCATAAGGCAGTTCTATTTCCAGTTTTTTAAGGAATCTCCACACTGTTCTCCATAGTGACTGTACTAGTTTGCATTCCCACCAACAGTGTAGGAGGGTTCCCTTTTCTCCACACCCTCTCCAGCATGCATTGCTTGTAGACTTTTGGATTGCTGCATTTCTGCTACTGCTGTTGCTCAGTCACCCAGTCGTGTTCAACTTTTTGTGACCTCATGGGCTGCAGCACGCCAGGCCTAGTATTTCTGTAAATTAGCATATTTAAGACTTCCCTGGTGGCTCAGATGGTAAAGTGTCTGCCTACAATGCAGGAGACCTGGGTTCGATCCCTGGGTTGGGAAGATCCTCTGGAGAAGGAAATGGCAACCCACTCCAGTACTCTTGCCTGGAAAATCCCATGGATGGAAGAGCCTGGTAGGCTACAGTCCGAGGGGTCACAAAGAGTCGGACACGACTAAGCAACTTCACCTTCACCTTACCTTATTATAAACTTAGTCTTGCTGTCCTTCAAGTACCAAAGTTTAGCAATATATCTATACAAGCTCTTTATTAGCAGTACTAGCATTATTCTTAGAAAAGGAAAAAAGGAGTGTAAATCTAATTATATAAGTGCAACATATAAATATTAAAATTTAAAAATAAAGTTAGACAGGCAAAAAGCTTAGAAGAAACAAGCTATTTAATCTCATCAAATGTAAAATATTATTTGAATGCATGGGAAGACCGTGTATCTCTCTTATATGGAAATAATTTTCACCACACATAGACTTTCTCTCCATAAGATTATACATATACAGATCCAATCAGAAACACAAAAGTGATGTAAGGGGGAATTGGATTTAGTGATTTTTTTTTTTTTTTGTATTAGTACGTCTTATGTTTTAAATAACAAATACTACCTAACACTAGTCAAGAAATTTTAAGAGAAGAGTCAGAAAAAAAAAAACCAATTGTCTGATGGCAGAAGACAGCATAAAGACATCATAAGCAAATAAACAAGATTTTGGCCAAAGTGAAGCAAATGGTGCTGACACAAAGTGACTATCCTTCTAAAAGAACATAAAATTGAACCCCTACCTTTACCATATGTACTGGTTTCTTAATGACAAGTAAAACGTATTATTATTTTTAAATTATTTTCCTAGTATGCACATTTAATGGTATGCACAGCTATAACGTCTGTTCAACAAATACATGTTAATTTGTTCAAATGATAAAATTGAAAATAATTTTGTATCTGTCAAATTAATTTGTAGAAAATGTCAACAGTATAATAAACTGTAATAATAATAGTAATAATTTAGCAACTAGCCATGTGCTATGGTAAAAATTCTATAGGTATTACCTTACTGATTTCTCCCAGTAACCCCATGAGGCAGAGTCTGAGTCTCTACTTTTCATAGAGCATGAATTTGAGGACTAGAATGAGCAAGTCATGTACTCAAGGTCACTCATAGGAGAAAAAATGAAGCCAGGATTTAAATATGGACAGTCTGACTCCAGAAGCCTCATCTCAAACTATAAGTACCTATGAATATTCATATTCACTCTCTTACTTTTAAAGACAATGTTGCTGTTAGAGGTAACTTAAAATGTATATGTATGAAAGACTTGTAGAAAAGATAATGATGGGGCTTCCCTGGTGACTCAGAGGGTAAAGAATCTGCCTGCAATGCGGGAGACCTGGGTTCAATCCCTGGGTTGGGAAGATCTCCTGGAGAAAGGAATGGCTACTCACTCTGGTATTCTTGCCTGGAGAATTCCGTGGAGAGAGGAGCCTGATAGGGATAACATAACTTAATTGCAGGGAAGACAAAGAAAAAAAAAGAGGTCAATTAAAACTTCTATAAGAAGAATTTCTTGAATACTGTTTATTTTGTTATTTATGATTTTACTTATTCTGTCATTCAGACATGATTGAAGCAACTTAGCATGCATGCATACACGCATATTCTTCTGAGTGAATTTTATATATTATAGTTAGTACATAAGGAAGATTTCTATTCTTTTATAAAAGCAAACCAAAAATATTAACCAGACTTGAGATATAACTTGTAGTTTTAACTGGAATCAAGATTAAAAATTCCTATCTTGCTCTTGCTCAGTCACTTCGGTCATATCTGACTCTTTGGGACTGCATGTGACCTGCTAGGCTACACTGTCCATGAGATTCTCCAGGAAAGAATACTGGAGTGAAAAGCCATTCCCTTCTCCAGAGCATCTTCCTGACCCAGGGATCAAACCCACACCTCGAATGTCTCCTGCACTGGCAGCTGGGTTCTTTAGCACGAGCACCACCTGGGAAGCCCTAAATTCTCAGTACATTCTCTGTATCTCAGAGTATTCTTTTATGTTTTGGAGTTAGTGTTCTCTCTAACTTTCTAATTTTCTTTTTGAGGCTGCTGTTTCCCCACCCCCACCACCCTCCACCCCAAATATTTCAAACCTATAGCCCTTTCTTTCTTTCTTTGCTCTAATTTCAAATATATCTCTCACAACTTATAAAAAAAAAAAAAAACCAGACATGTTGAACCTGAATGAAATAAATGCAATGAGACTGTCAGAATGAATTTGTCTATGTGAAAATTATATAAGACAATGGACTTCTGGGATTTGGGAGGAGGTAGTGAGGAGAGTGGAGGGCACGGGGGCATAGTACCTATCACAAAGTAGGCATTTAATAACTAGCTGTTGAATGAATGAACGCATGAATTAACATGAGCTACCAAACCAGGAAACCATGACTCAACGAGCCCTTGTAGATTTCTTGTTGGTTCACTGCCAAGGCTCCTTGACACAGAACTTTCTTCTATAGAGGTGTTTTTTTTTTTTAATCATTTCTTTCCATTACCTCTTCTCTTTTCTACTCCTATTAGTTTGAAACCCAGTGAAACAGCATATCCACTTATATTGAATTATCTGATTTTTATAAGCCAACTGTCAAAGACACAGAGGAACTCTTAAGCCTATATGACCTGGAGTTGTCTTCTACAAATAAGAAAAGTAACTCACATTTTCCTTGTAGTTAATGAATATTCAGTAAATGAGATTGGTATGTTTATTGGATTAATAATCAGAGATACATGAAATTATTTAAATTTTTATACAGGAAATCCGACATGTTCAAGGAATTTCTGGACATAAAGTCAACAGCTTATTTTCCCACTAGATTTTGTGATTAATTAACTAACAGAATAACTCAGTTAAATTATCTGTCAAACAATGTCTATAACAGGGTATTTCCATTGGGGATATGAACAATGGTCTATTAAGTGAAGAAAGAAAATAAGTAAACTTTTTTATAATTATTAAAACTAGAAGAGAGATTAGGCTGAACAAAAATACATGAGCATAATATATGACAATAACACACACACACATACACATATATATATATATATATATATATATATATATATGAACACATATGGGGTAAAAGTAATAACATTCTACAGATCTGAGGCAGCCCTGCAGACTTGTTTTAGATGATGTCTAGGGTGATTCCCTATAACTCTTTCATTTTTAATTTTGTTATTTTATTCCCATTACCAAAATGAATATTATTTTAGTAATTTATTACTTTATTAAAATACTTCAAGCTTCTTGGGAACTCCAGGCTGAAACCTTATAAATTTAACCTCAGAGTGAAAACCTTAAATGACAAAGTTTTGTTTACAGTGATTTCATATGATCATATATTTATGCAAAAATGATGTGTTCCTTAAATACCTTGATACCATGAACCTTTTTTCGTTGATGCATCTGATGATATGAGAAATTTTAAATCATAACCTTAAATATTAGTCTTCTCATAATTGTTTTGGGGAAATTATTTCAAGAAATTTAAAGACTTTACCATGTGTGTTACCTCTTAAAGTACCTTAACATTTTCACTGAACTTGCACACATTAAAAATCAAAAATATCTGAAAATCTTCTCAAGTAAGATGAGTGATTATATCTGAAATTACATGACCCCAAGATTTCTATAGGTGAAATGAACACTATTAAAAAGTTTAAAATCTTAGGAAAAGAACCAAGTTCTAAATATGAAGTCAGTAAACTGTGGTTTAGTATATCAATAAAATGTAACATACCTGTTATGTTTTCAAATTTACCAGAGAATCCTTCTCTTGACCGTCACATCATATATGAATTCAATAAAAATTGTCTTTTCAGATACTATAAAATAAAGAGATGCAATAAAATAAAAATCTATTAAGGCAAAGGGAAGCATAAGACAGAAGAATGGGGAAAAATAAGGGGAGAAAGAAGGTACAAATGCTGCATTAATTGCTTTTGATTGTCAAGGTATTTTTCAGTTCAAAGAAACAACAGCAGAGGGGAAGGCAGCTCTCTTCCTTATGGGCGTTTTCTGAACAATGCTGTTGTGCAGTCTGTTATCCATGTCTAATTCTTTGCGACCCCATGAAGAGCAGCATGCCAGGTTTCCCTATCCTTCACCATCTCCCAGAGTTTGCTCAAACTCATGTCCATTGAATCAGTGATGCAACAAACCATCTCATCCACTGTCACCCCCTTCTCCTCAATCTTTGCCAGCATCAGGGTCATTTCCAGAGTCAGCTCTTAACACCAGGTGAATAAGGTATTGAGCTTCAGCTACAGCATCAGTCCTGCCAATGCATATTCAGCATTCATTTCCTTTAGGATTGACCGATTTGATCTCCTTGCAGTCCAAGGGACTCTCAAGAGCCTTCTTCTGCATCACAATTCAAAAGCATCTTCTTTTTTTTTTTTTTTTGGTGTTTAGCCTTCTTTATGGCCTAACACTCACACCCATACATGACTACTGAAAAAAATAATAGCTTTGACTATATGGACCTTTGTTGGCAAAGTGATGTATCTGCTTTATTAATACATTGTCTAGGTTTGTCATAGCTTTTCTTCCAAGGAGCAAGCTTCTTTTAATTTTGTGGCTGCAGTCATCATCCATAGTTCTTTTGGAGCCCAAGAAAATAAAATCCTTAACTATTTCTACTTTTCCTCAAACTGTGTCATGAAGTGATGGGACTGGGTGCCCATCATGGATGCCATGATTTTTGTTTTTCCAACATTGAGTTTTAACCCAGCTTTTTCACTCTATTTTACCCTCATCAAGAGGCTCTTGATTTCCTTTCCTTTCTGTCATTAAAGGTGTATCATCTGCACATGAGGTTATTGCTATTTCTTCCAGCAATCTTGATTCCAGCTTGTGAATCATGCAGCCTAGCATTTCTGGACAATAGGATATTCTAAAACTCTTCTTAAAAATAGTTCTATAACAACTCTAGATATTTTTTGTTGTTGGGAGAGAATTTTTTTCAGCTATCAATTTATCTCACTTGTTACACATTAATTAAATGAACTGTGGAATTATTTTCCTACTTCAGAAATTACATTGGAATAAATGGAGTGCTAAAAGGATGTTACCACATACTTTGTCATTTTACATTTAGCTTCTAAGAAGATTAACTATGCTTGTTTAATTGCTCAGATTTAGAAAGCAGGTTCCAGTTAATACCTAATGGAGAAAAGAGGGAGAAGGATTGAGGGCAAGTGAATAAATGTGGTGAATCACCAAGCTTAATAGAACAGAGTGTAGACTAGTGATTTACACACTTAATGGAATAAAGCAACATGAAAAAAAATAATTTCTTCTGAAAAATCTCATGTTAGAGGGCCCTGGCTCAACACACATACACAGGCACACACACACACACACACATGTAGACACATGCACACATGCACGCACTCTCAACGGGAAAGTCTAGCCTCCCCCAACTCCCAATAAGGCTAACTACTTAAACAGAAGTAATGTCTTTATATAAATATTATTTCTGTGTATACAGAAAGCTTAGTTTTCTTTGAAAACACTGCCAAGTGTTTCACTTGCAATAAAGTAGAAGGAATTTTGTGTTGCTGACTTTTATGGTGGATGTCATGACAGGGAGAGGGAAAGCACCATTGAATCTTGACAACTATAAACAAACTAAAAAATTCTTCTGTAAACAACATCAGCATCTGAGGACATTCTTGCTTCTATGCTTTCATAATTACATGTTATTTTATAGCTCAGGGCATTGTGTGATGTGTGGTATGGTGCAAAGTAAGGATTGGTAAGTAATAAAACAGCGTTCTGCCTTCTGTGTGTGATTTATTTAACATGATGTCAAAATTTACATAGTAATCAAAACTTAGACATGGATTTAAATTTGTCATGTGACAAACCTGATGCACAGCTCAGTGGAGGATGGGAGAGAGGCAGCATGTTTATTTTACAGGCCCCCAAGTCACATATAATAGTCATAACAGCAATAAGTGCTATTTGGAACATATTTTGCAGTGTAAGATGTGCTTTCTCTAATAGTAATGGATAGAATAACTGAAGAACTTATCCCCAGCCTTAGTAAAATAATTCAGGAAAGGGTATCACTAAATCAGTCTAAGAAATAGCTTTGAAGGCATAGAGGTGAATTTATAGGGACATTTTATTTCCCCTGATTTTAGTGTAAAGAATATTGCTTTTTCTTCTCCTTATAGAATGACTGGGTTAGCTGTTTTCTGGAAGACTCTGAAATATTCCCTCAAAATAGTAGTTATAGATAGGAAAAGGAGGTCAGCATCTGTGGACAATGCCTAAGACATTAAAGACTGGATATAGTCTTTAATCTAGGAAACTAGGGATTTCTTTTAAGGTGAGAAAGTCAAAGACAAGCCCTGGAATAGGCTAAGATGAAGGAGATGCTATTCCTGGGCTTAGCAATGTAGAGTCACACTAAAGAAATGGGGCACAAGAGACTGAGGATTTAGGTCAGTATGTTAGTATACCACCAACAGACATATATAAAATCAACAAAGTCAGCAAAATCGGGATTTTCTTCCAGAGAATTATAAAATCAACACTTTAGCCCTAGCAAAGGGATACAAGGAAAGTGTTTGCCTATCTTTCTCTGTTTTCTTAAATGCAATACCCTGTTGAATATTTAAAATCAGATCACAGATTCTATCAAAGCACAGACTATAATTTGCTTGCTGTTGTAATTAGTCTGCTCTCAAAAAAGATATAGATTTGGGTGTAACCTTTAATTCCTATACAATTAGAAGACTTTCAGATTCTTAGGGATTTGTGTCTCTTCTGTATGTGTGTGCAAATACATCATATCCTTATATGTGTACATAAATATGCATTCATTAAAATCCACACACATATGTGTGCAATTTCATTCATATGATTTATAAAGATAAATATAAAATAGGTTCATGCCATTTAAATGGCAAATTAAATGATAGGAAATTTAAAATCATTAATGTCTTCCTCAGCTTAACCCCTTTCTCCACAGACTTAACCACCTTTGTCAATTTAGTACAAATCAGTTAGAGTTATTTTCCTCTTTCGACACATATATACATATCTATTGGTTATTGTAATAAAAATTTTAATAATATGAAATTATATACAAAACATATCATTTTGTACCATTTTTCACTTGATTGTTGTAGCCACACATACTTTGATTAGTTTCCCAGTGTTCCATAGTTTGAATGAACCAATTTAATCATTCCTTTTTGGGTGTAAATGCCAATTTTGCCCTATTTTTGCTTCCATAAATGATGCAATACATATCTTTGAAATGTATTTTGACATAATACTATTTATTTTGACTTAATAATATTTAATAATATTTTGACTTAACGTCTGAAAAATTCCCCAAGGTAGGATTACTGAAGAAGCATAAAATTTGAAACAAAAGTACTGTAGATGACATTGTACAGTCTCACCAGCAGAATGGAGAGGACTCATGCATGAGAACTCGTTTCCTTGTTATTTCATCATGGCTGAATGCTACCTCTTCATTTATTGGTCAGTCTGATGAGAATAACACTGTTGTTTTATTCCTAACTGTGACCAATAGTGAGTAGGACCAGCTCATGATTGGTGGGACCTGAGATGAAATGAAAATGCAGGGCCCCAGCTGGGATCTGGAAAGGCAATTTCCCCTTCTCAGAGGACAGCCCTGCAACCCACTGTTAATGGGTTGATGTAACTTCCAAGGGACTGAAGACCTCACCCTTGGGCACACGTGATACCTGGCTGCAGATGAGCAAAAAGGCCAGCCAAATAACTCCACAGGAGCAGCAGTAGGCAGGCAGCCAAGGTGGGCTCACCCATCCTGGCCCTGTCCAGACCCCCTATAGCAAGTGCCTGACCTGCACATTCCACACAGTATGCCCAGTGAAGGCCCTGGTCTTCATAGGGCAACAGGGAAAAAGGGGCCCTCCCCAGGCACACAAACTGATCTCTGTCCCCAGCAGAGAGGAACCCATCCCAGGGAAGTAGCAGGCGGCAAGAAGGTGGAAAGAGGCTGGACCTCACCGGAGCCAGAGTACCTGTTATAAATGTCTTCTCTGAATTCACATTTAAAAAAAAAAAGATAAGTAAAATCATTAAGAATTTCAAGATGATGGCCAAAGAGCATTATATCCCCAAGCAAGGAGGCCCACTCAGGGAGGGAACCTGAGTTGCTGGTTGCTCCTTGGAGAAACACAATGTGTTTATTGAGCTTTCACATTTTTGTTTCTCTAAAATTTTTGAGCACACCCTCTGTCTAATGTGATGTTTGTTTATGGTTTTCTTACATGTATTAGAATCATTTTGTTTAAGAGAAAAAAAACATACTGATATTTCCTGCCCAGAATGCTGTCAGGATCTTCTTCTAGTCTATTTTTGTCTTGGAGAATTTAACGTTTTTGTCTAACAATATAGTTCAATTCCTTTATCTTTATAGACTCTGGGAATAAGAGCATATCCACTCCCAAATTATGAAAATACCTGGATGTTTCCATCCAATCTTCTTTAATTTACTTGATTGTAGAATTATTTTTTTGCATTTTGAGCTCCAGTACAATGGAAATACATTTATATGTAAACTGAGATGTTTGAGTGTACTTCTGTATTCTCCTAAGTGGTTAGTCAGTTACCAAATACCACTATTAAAAATAGTGGTAGATAATTCCATCAATGCCATCAATGAAAGTCCAGTTTATACCTAAATAAGTTTTGGTTCTTTTTATTCTATTAAACCACTGTACCATGATAAATATCTGATGACAATTGTGAGTGTTAGCTAACAGGTATTGCTGCTAATTTAAAGGTTAGAAATGGGTAATACTTCTATTCATAACATACAGCTTAGCTATAATAAGTACGTGGAAACACTGAAGTACACATTTTCTATGCTCACAGGTAATGAAGTTTGGTCTAATGGAGAGCATAAAGAATTGTGAGTCCAATCTTGTATTGAGATCTTATTCATATAAATACTAGTCAACAGACAAATTGCCTATACTATCACTGCCATATAATTTTCAACTGTGAAACAGGGCTAATAAAGCTTTGGATAGCTTGCAGTGAACAGTGTCGGATTGTTGATCTCTGAAGAAGATTTAGCTTCGGGACCAGGGACCAGATTTGATCCCTCAACAGCTTTTGTGCGCAGAGTTTTATTAAAGCAAGAGAAGGGGCTGAGAAAGCTTCTGGCATAGACATCAGAAGGGGGATGGGGAATGCCCCCTTGCTAGTGTTAGTAAGGGTGTTATATACTTTTTTAAATTAGTTATTACAATTAATCAAAAGAATGTCTCAAGGTTGTAAGGATCTTATTAGACCCACTCCCATAATTTACATTTTAAGATAACAGGATTAGCCAGAAGGTTTTCAGGAAGGAGAAACTGTCCTCAAGCAGGATACACTGTTGTTATATAATCCTTGTCCTTGGTACAGAGTTTAGACTGAATTGTCTGTTGTGTGATCATCAGTTCAAGGCTTAAAGAAAAAAATGTTTTATGTGACTAAGACTAAGAAACATAGAGAGAAAAAAACAAAAGTTTGCCCTTTCCTCCTCCTTGAGAATTCCAGACCACTGTATCCTTCTTGAGAGCCCAGACCCCTTTCTCCTTCTCGGGGACTCTGGACTTCTTATCAATCTGCCTAGGAATTGACTCTCTCACTTTTCTCACAAAACAAACTTCTTGCAACAGTATAAGCACTCTATGAAGATTAATGCTCCCACATTATCATAATGTCAGAACATTTCACTTTAATTTACATCAAAGTATGTCTTTAGCCATGTCTTTCTCTTATACCTTTTAACTTTCAAATAGGTATCATTTCTCTGGAAATCAGGATAGAGCTGTAAATTTCAATTCAATTGAAGGTACTGCTTTTTCAGAGAAAATTGTAATTTATTTACAGTTATTCTAATAATAAATGCATTTGAGCTTATTTCTCCTATCCTAGTTGACTTTTATTATTCAATACGCTTCCTATTGCCTTTGTTTTTCTTCTTTTCTATCTGATTGAATAATTTGTTTTCCCCTAGTCAGTACTTTCAAGATGCTTTGTGTGAAATATACATATATTTTTTTTCCTCCAGTGTTTATCTTCATCATTTTAATGATTACACTTAAGCATAGGTTTATTCTTTATACAAAAACCAAACATTTTATAAGTCTTTACTTCCACTAACACAGAATCTTTACAACATATTTCCTCATTTTCTCCAATGCATACGAACTCTCAAGTTTCATTAAACAAACTTTTGAATTTAAATCCGTTATTTTTTTTCTTACAGAATGCTTCTTATATCAACAATATTGTTCACAAACTATTATCGATTTGTATTAAATATGAATTCTACTGGATTCGTTTTTAACTGTGCTTCCCTGATTAACTTGCCTTCTGTTTTTAGATATTCTGATACCAATTTCACTCAAATGTGGGATTTTCTTGAGTAATTTTCTTAGAATATGTATATCTCTTAAAATTGTCTCAGAAAATATACCACCATGTGGCAGGTATGTGTGTATATACCTAGCTTGCTCCTTCTTTTCCTTTTTTTGTTTCTAATTTTCCCTTTCTCTTTGACAAAAGAAGGAGTTCATGGTTTGGTCTCACGCTATCTTCCAGACTTCACTGGTGCAGATGAGATGAGAGACAAAAAATTGACTCCCTTTACTCTCATAAAATTTATATACTTTTTCAGTTTATCCTTGGAGTTGAGAAAATTTCACCAGGCTAAGGGTCTGGGTATCTGTCTTCTTTTGATTAATCACACTTTGCACACTTGGTAGGCATGACTTAAAAGCTCAGCTCTTTTTCAGATAATGTGAGTACTCTCTTCATGGTTTATGTGTTTCTTCTAATGGGTTTCCAGAAGGCCAGTATTTCAAATCGAATCCCTGGATATGTTCATTTCTGTTGTTGCTCTTACTCCTGATTTCCAGCTCTTCATAAGATTCTTGAGTGGTGGAGAATTTTGCCAATTTCCAAACCATTAATTCAGCTTTCAGCATGTTTTCCAGTTTTTCTATTGAATATCTTAAATTCAGAGATTACATTAAAACTATTTGTTAAACTCTTATTCTAAGATTTCTATTCTATAACTGTCTCCTTTAAAATTACATTGTGTAAAATATATAATTTAAATAAAACTTTACTGAATAAGGTGAAGAGAAGTTAGCTTCTGAAGGCATATTTCTGAAATCAAATCCTGGTTTTGCCAGTTACTAACTTTTTACTTTTCATCCTTGGACAAATACTTCACCTTTTAAGCTCAAATTCAAGAGATTGTTCAGAGGATTAAATGAAATACTTTGAGAAGCAATGCCTAGCTCACAGTAGGTACTTAATAAATTGAATTACTCACATTTAAGAAAATGACTGCAGATGGTGATTGCAGCCATGAAATTAAAAGACACTTACTCCTTGGAAGAAAAGTTATGACCAACCTAGATAGCATACTCAAAAGCAGAGACATTACTTTGCCGACTAAGGTCCATCTAGTCAAGGCTATGGTTTTTCCAGCAGTCATGTATGGATGTGAGAGTTGGACTGTGAAGAAGGCTGAGCGCCGAAGAATTGATGCTTTTGAACTGTGGTGTTGGAGAAGACTCTTGAGAGTCCCTTGGACTGCGAGGAGATCCAACCAGTCCATTCTGAAGGAGATCAACCCTGGGATTTCTTTGGAAGTAATGATGCTGAAGCTGAAACTCCAGTACTTTGGCCACCTCATGAGAAGAGTTGACTCATTGGAAAAGACTCTGATGCTGAGAGGGATTGGGGGCAGGAGGAGAAGGGGACGACGGAGGATGAGATGGCTGGATGGCATCACGGACTCGATGGATGTGAATCTGAGTGAACTCCGGGAGTTGGTGATGGACAGGGAGGCCTGGTGTGCTGCGATTCATGGGGTTGCAAAGAGTCGGACACGATTGAGCGACTGGACTGAACTGAACTGAACTGAAGAAAATGAAAACTCCAAGGTGGGGGAAAAAAATGTCTTTTACATGAAATCCTTTCAGCTAAGAACAATTTGGTGCACTGAATACCATTCATTATTATCAAACACAATGTCTTAAAATAAAATTGAATGCATCAAATTCAGACAATATTTTCCATTTATGGTCTTAGAGAACCATGTATGTGCTTTTGAAACTTCTTTCTTTTGTAACTGAAGTATAATCGACTTATAGTATTAGTTTCAGTTGTGCAGCATAATGATTCAGTATTTTTACAGATTATACTTGATTAAAAGTTATTATAAGATAATGGCTATAATTCCCTGTGCTGTACAATATGTTGTTTTTTCTTATAGTAATTTGAATCTTTTAATATATACCTAACGTGCCCCTTCCTCGTTCTTTCCCTCTACTGGTATTCAAAAATTTGTTCTCTATATCTGTGAGTCTATTTCTGTATTGCAATAGATATTATGAAAACTTATTATTACTATTCTTTATATTTAGGCATTCTATTAGCCATCCAATATGTAGTAAAGAAGAAATACAAGGTAGTTCAAACCTTACCTTGAAACATTTTTTAAAAGTTTTATCATTGATCATTTTACTTTTAGAATAAAAGAATATTCATTTTAACTATTTTTGCTATTTGTTTCGAATATTGGTTATATTCCTGGTCTTTTTCAACAAGTAAAGGAAGCTAGACAAACTCTTTAAGTCCTGTTTATAACCATGGCACCAGCTAACACAGAATTTTATTGATTCTCTGCTTCCCCTTTTAACATATCTGAAATTGGAGTCTCCTTATTAAAGGCACATTCAATTAATGTATAATTACCTCCTCCCATTCCCAGTTTTCGGAGAAGCTGATAGTAAATAGTTGGTGAGTATTACAGTTAATGTATAAGAGGTACTTTTATAGCCTGGTAAATCACAAATAAATTATGATTAGTAATCCACAGAACAATTTTTGTGTTTGCTTCCTTACCTAAAAAAAAATGGATATAAAACTTGCCCTTTCTACCTAACAGAGGTATTTCAAAGCAAACAGCATATTTCAGAAGCACTCTATACTTAGATACTTCTTTGTTGAAATCATTATATGTTGTGCTCTCCAACAGCAGCACCAAAGATTCTTCACTGCACAGTTGCCCAAGAGCATGCCTTGCAGAGAGCACTATAGGAGCAGTTGCCATGGGTGTTTTTCCCTTTTTCTTTATGCCTGGCATTTCTGAAGCAAGACACTGCTTGCCCAGGAGCTGCACAAGGCACAGAAGAGGGCAGGATTAGACTTCACTGAGTTGTAGAAAACAGATGCCCCAAACAAATATAACAGCAACAACAAGTGAGTGATAGGCTGCAGTAACAAAACAGGAGTCTTGAAATGGAAGTGAAATGTTTTGTTTCTTCTAATGTAGTGAGATAAAATACATGTCCCGTATTCAAGACTTAAACAGATCATTCACTATTATAAAATGACCGTATTTCCTGATTTTCTTTTTCTTTACTTTGACTGGAAGAAGTTAATGACTCAACTGTCAGTATAGGTTGTGATTTAGTAATTGAAATGAGGCTAAAATCTGTGCTTAGCATTCGCAAAATGCTTTCCACAAAGCGCCACAGCTGCAGAGATACTCTCATGGATTCTCTCACATATTCCTTGGTATTTTTGGTTTGCCATTGGCAAATCGTGCAACCAGTAAGGAAATTGGGATTTAATTTTCATTGCTACCAAGCAATATCAAATGCTTAATTAAACGTGTAAATGAACAACTGTAACCACTCATCTCACATGCTAGTAAAGTAATGCTCAAAATTCTCCAAGCCAGGCTTCAGCAATACATGAACCGTGAAATTTCTGATGTTCAAGCTGGTTTTAGAAAAGGCAGAGGAACCAGAGATCAAATTACCAACATCCGCTGGATCATGA
Organism: Capra hircus; assembly: GCF_001704415.2. NCBI lineage: Eukaryota > Metazoa > Chordata > Mammalia > Artiodactyla > Bovidae > Capra > Capra hircus. Next base: position 28,837,499 of record NC_030813.1, read on the forward strand.
AAAAGCAAGAGAGTTCCAGAAAAACATCTATTTCTGCTTTATTGACTATGCCAAAGCCTTTGACTGTGTGGATCACAGTAAACTGTGGAAAATTCTGAGAGAGATGGGAATACCAGACCACCTGACCTGCCTCTTGAGAAATCTGTATGCAGATCAGGAAGCAGCAGTTAGAACTGGACATGGAACAACAGACTGGTTCCAAATAGGAAAAGGAGTACGTCAAGGCTGTATATTGTCACCCTGCTTATTTAACTTATATGCAGAGTACATCATGAGAAATGCTGGACTGGAAGAAACACAAGCTGGAATCAAGATTGCCGGGAGAAATGTCAATCACCTCAGATATGCAGATGACACCACCCTTATGGCAGAAAGTGAACAGGAACTAAAAAAGCCTCTTGATGAAAGTGAAAGAGGAGAGCGAAAAAGTTGGCTTAAAGCTCAACATTCAGAAAACAAAGATCATGGCATCTGGTCCCATCACTTCATGGCAAATAGGTGGGGAAACAGTAGAAACAGTGTCCGACTTTATTTTTGGGGGGCTCCAGAGTCACTGCAGATGGTGATTGCAGCCATGAAATTAAAAGACGCTTACTCCTTGGAAGAAAAGTTATGACCAACCTTGATAGTATATCAAAAGCAGAGACATTACTTTGCAGACAAAGGTCTGTCTAGTTAAGGCTATGGTTTTTCCAATAGTCATGTATGGATGTGAGAGTTGGACTGTGAAGAAGGCTGAGCACCGAAGAATTGATGCTTCTGAAGTGTGGTGTTGGAGAAGACTCTTGAGAGTCCCTTGGACTGCGAGGAGATCCAACCAGTCCATTCTGAAGGAGATCAACCCTGGGATTTCTTTGGAAGTAATGATGCTGAAGCTGAAGCTCCAGTACTTTGGCCACCTCATGTGAAGAGTTGACTCATTGGAAAAGACTCTGATGCTGGGAGGGACTGGGGGCAGGAGGAGAAGGGGACGACGGAGGATGAGATGGCTGGATGGCATCACGGCCTCGATGGATGTGAGTCTGAGTGAACTCCGGGAGTTGGTGATGGACAGGGAGGCCTGGCGTGCTGCGATTCATGAGGTCGCAAAGAGTCGGACATGACTGAGCATTTGAACTGAACTGAACTGAACCATAATTAAGAATGCCTACTTTGGAAAAAAAATGCCCACGTTTCTATAGTTTTCAGTATGTGAAGGAAAAGAAATATTGCTCAGTCACCCTACAGTAAACGTTTTTAAACCAACAAATTTTAACAATTAGATTAATACAGTGTGTTGCAGCTACAGTATACTATGGGACAAGGACTATGATAACAGACAACCCAACAAAATGAATACATGTTTAACACTTTCATGTTGTGAAAGCTTCTGTTTCAATTGGCCAACACAAGGTCTACCATGAGAATAAGAGTCCAAAATAAGTCAAAAGACATAGTAGATATTAGCTATTAGGCAAAAGTTTAAAGAGTTGAAAAAGTTTAAAAAGATTGAAATTAAATTGAGTCCAGGCTGACATCTAGATTTCATGCAAAAGGAGGAAATATTTTTATAGTATGGACTTAGTGCCAGAAGGCTGGGCTGAGCATTGCTTTGGGGACAGAAGTAGGAGAAGAGGAACTTCAATTAGAGTAGCTGCTTTGAGGGACAACAGTGAGAACAGAAATGATTAACAAATTTTGTTCTAGCTTCTGTCAAGGCAGTAGAGTTTGTTGGTACCTTTTACATATGCAATCCCATTATGGTGAGATGTGACTTCAAAGAAAACACACATTTTTATCAAGATACAAATCTATTCACAGATCTTGAAAAGGAAAATACTGTTCATTACTAGTTCCTAAATCATTTGATCCCCCTGCCCTGGGTTTTGTCCACAAATCTCCATTGAATCTCTTCTCAAAGTATAAGTTGCTTAGTTGTGTCTGACTCTTTGTAACCCCATGGACTATACAGTCCATGGAATTCTCCAGGCCAGAATACTGGAGTGGGTAGCGTTTCCCTTCTCCAGGGGATCTTCCCAACTTAGGGATCGAACCCAGCTCTCCCACATGGCAGGCAGATTCTTTACCAACTGAGCTATTAGGGAAGCTCAGGGAATCTCTTCTCAACTTAGACTATAAATACCATTTCTGTGTTGTATATAATCAGACAAAATACTTTGCCATAAAATAATCTGGTTGTTCATGACTAGGTCATAATAATATTTCACTTATGTCCCTGATGTAAAGTTATTTTTTCTTCAACAGTTATCATAGGGATTTCTATCTATATCTATAAAAAAACCTCTTTATTGATTCTTCTTTTATTTCTTCTTGCTACACATTTCCCTTTACCTTAGACCTTTTGTTGGAGATTGCCTAAATTGCAATTTCCATGAAACATATATCTTCTAGATAATGTCTTCAAGATTGGAAAGACTTGCTAAGTAATAATAAAGAGATCTGATTTTAAGTGCATCTTGCATAAGAAGCTACATCGTTAGTTCTTTTTCCTCTCTCCATCTTCTGAAGTAAGTACCGTCAAAAAAGCACTTAATTTCCCAGGGCTTCCTTCACATTTACTTAACCTGTGATTAAAAAGAAGGCATATTTAGTGCTTCTTACAAATCTCACCTCCCACTTCAGATTTTGCATTTAACATTGATGTATGTATCTGTCAGGGCTGGTTGTGGAACCTCTAAGCACACTGTTTATTGACTGTATGTAAACAAAAGAATCTTTAATGCTTTTTGTGAATAAAAGAAGAGAAGGAAGAGGGTGTAAGAGTACAAGAATTGAAAGGGGCAAGCATAGAATTTGGATAATGTATGGGGATCAAAAAGTTTTCTAAAATAAAGGGGGAATATTCACTAGCTGGTGAGTTCTCCAAAGTTAGGAACAATATTTTATGCCTCAAGCATATTGGCTTGAAAGAAATTTCTGAATGAATAAATATGAATTCAGCATGAGAAAATTCAGTAAGGAGAAGAGGGAAGATTTTGATGCTCTTAACTAAATTCGGTATCCTTCAGTGTGTGCACAGGTGATCTAAACACAGAACTTGTAGAAATGGGTTGCAGTAGGTCTCAAATCTTTAAAAGTGGGTAACTTCATAAAGCGTAAGAAAGATTTCCTACCTCTGCCCATCAACACAGTTCTTACACAGTACAAGAAATTCTGCTTAACTTTCTGGCTTATGTCTTTGATTCTTGTTGCAAAAAAAATGAAAATCATCTCCCTTCTTCCTTCTACCCATTCTACACACATATAGGAAGAGAATTAGTATTAATATTTGAATGCAGTGATGTAAACAATAGAGATAGTTTCTTTAATCAAATTTTCAGGGAGTAATAAAGGATACAACAATTAACCTCTTGGAACAGCCAAATGCAACGTTTTCTCACTCATATTAGGATAAGCTTCATTCCTAATTTTCTTACAAATGTTCATTTATCTTAACACAATGTACATCAGTCAGTTCTGTTGCACAGTCATGTCCGACTCTTTGCGACCCCATAGACTGCAGCACACCAGGCTTCCCAGTCAATCACCAACTCCTGGACCTTACTCAAACTCATGTCCATCGAGTTGCTGATGCCATTCAACGATCTCATCCTCTGTCATGCCCTTCTCCTCCTGCCTTCAATCTTTCTCAGCATCAGGGTCTTTTCCAATGAGTCAGTTCTTCACATCAGTTCAGTTCAGTTCAAACGCTCAGTGGTGTCCGACTCTTTGCGACCCCATGAATCGCAGCACGCCAGGCCTCCCTGTCCATCACCATCTCCCGGAGTTCACTCAGACTCCCGTCCATCGAGTCAGTGATGCCATCCAGCCATCTCATCCTCCGTCGTCCCCTTCTCCTCCTGCCCCCAGTCCCTCCCAGCATCAGAGTCTTTTCCAATGAGTCAACTCTTCTCATGAGGTGGCCAAAGTACTGGAGCTTCAGCTTTAGCATCATTCCTTCCAAAGAAATCCCAGGACTGATCTCCTTCAGAATGGACTGGTTGGATCTCCTCGCAGTCCAAGGGACTCTCAAGAGTCTTCTTCAAAACCACAGTTCAAAAGCATCAATTCTTTGGTGCTCAGCCTTCTTCACAGTCCAACTCTCACATCCATACATGACCACGGGATAAACCATAGCCTTGACTAGACGGACCTTAGTCAGCAAAGTAATGTCTCTGCTTTTGAATATACTATCTAGGTTGGTCATAACTTTTCTTCCAAGGAGTAAGCATCTTTTAATTTCATGGCTGCAGTCACCATCTGCAGTGACTCTGGAGCCCCCAAAAATAAAGTCTGACTCTGTTTCCACTATTTCCCCATCTATTTCCCATGAAGTGATGGGACCGGATGCCATGATCTTAGTTTTCTGAATGTTAAGCTTTAAGCCAACTTTTTTGCTCTCCTCTTTCATTTTCATCAAGAGGCTTTTTAGTTCCTCTTCACTTTCTGCCATAAGGGTGGTGTCATCTGCATATCTGAGGTTATTGACATTTCTCCCGGCAATCTTGATTCCAGCTTGTGTTTCTTCCAGTCCAGCATTTCTCATGATATACCCTGCATATAAGGTAGCCAAAATATTGGAATTTCAGCTTCAGCATCAGTCCTTCCAATGAATACTCAGGACTGATTTCCTTTAAGATTGACAGGTTGGATATCCTTGTAGCCCAAAGGACTCTCAAGAGTCTTCTCCAACATCACAGTTCAAAAGCATCAATGTTTCAGTGCTCAGCTTTTTTTATAGTCCAACTCTCACATCCATACATGACTACTGGAAAAACCAAAGCTTTGACTAGACAAACTTTTCTTGGCAAAGTAAAGTCTCTGCTTTTTAATATGCTGTCTAGGTTGGTCCTAGCTTTTCTTTCAAGGAGCAAGTATCTTTTAATTTCATGACTTTAGTCACCATCTGCAGTGATTTTGGAGCCTCCCAAAATAAAGCCTCTCATGGATTCCACTGTTTCCCCATCTATTTGCCATAAAGTGATGGGACCAGATGCCATGAACTTAGTTTTCTGAATGTTGAGTTTAAGCCAACTTTTTCACTCTCTTCTTTCACTTTCATCAAGAGGCACTTTAGTTCTTTTTTGCTTTCTGCCTTAAGGGTGGTATCATCTATGTATATGAGGTTATAGATATTTCTCCTGGAAATCTTGATTCCAGCTTGTGCTTCATCTAGCCCAGCATTTCACATGATGTACTCTGCATATAAGTTAAATAAACAGGGTGAAAATATAAAGCCTTGATGTACTCCTTTCCTAATTTGGAACCAGTCTGTTGTTCTATGTCCAGTTCTAACTGTTGCTTCTTGACCTGCATACAGTTTTCTCAGGAGGCAGATCAGGTGGTCTGGTATGCTAATCTCTTGAAGAATTTTTCACATTTGTTGTGATTCACACAGTCAAAGGCTTTGGTGTAGTCAAAGAAGCAGAAGTGGATGTTTTTCTGGAACTCTCTTGCTTTTTCAATGACCCAACAGAAGTTGGCAATTTGATCTCTGTTCCTCTGCCTTTTCTAAATACAGCTTAAACATCTGGAAGTTCATGGTTCATGTACTGTTGAAGCCTGGCTTGGAGAATTTTAAGCAATACTTTGCTCATGTGTGAGATGAGTGCAATGGTGTGGTAATTTGAGCATTCTTTGGCATTGCCTCTCTTTGAGACTGGAATGAAAACTGACCTTTTCCCATCCTGTGGCCATTGCTGAGTTTTCCAAATTTGCTGGTATATTGAGTGCAGCACTTTCACAGCCTCATCTTTTAGGATTTGTGATAGCTCAACTGGAATTCTGTCACCTCCACTAGTTTTGCTCATAGGGATGCTTCCTAAGGCCCACTGACTTAACACTCCAGGAGGTCTGGCTCTATGTTAGTGATCACATCATTGTGGTTAAGTTATCCAGATCATTAAGTTTTTTTGTATAGTTCTGTGTTTTCTTGCCACCTCTTCTTAATATCTTCTGCTTTGGTTAGATTCATACCATTTCTGTCCTTTATTGTGCTCATCTTCACATGAAATGTTCCCTTGGTATCTCTAATTTTCTTGAAGAGATCTCTAGTCTTTCACATTCTATTGTTTTCCTCTAATTCTTTGCATTGATTGCTGAGGAAGGCTTTCTTATCTATCCTTGGTATTCTTTGGAACTCTGCATTTAAATGGGTATATCTTTTTTTTTTTTTTAAAGGTGTTTTTCTTTTTTTTTTTTTTTTTCAGACATGGACTGGCGATTTAATTCTTACATGACAGTATACATGTTATAATTCCCATTCTCCCAAATCATCCCACCCTCTCCCTCTCCCTCTGAGTCCAAAAGTCTGGTATACACATCTGTGTCTTTTTTCCTGTCTTGCATACAGGGTCGTCATTGCCATCTTCCTAAATTCCATATATATGTGTTAGTATACTGTATTGGTGTTTTTCTTTCTGGCTTACTTCACTCTGTATAATTGGCTCCAGTTTCACCCATCTCATCAGAACTGATTCAAATGAATTCTTTTTAACAGCTGAGTAATACTCCATTGTGTATATGTACCACAGCTTTCTTATCCATTCATCTGCTGATGGACATCTAGGTTGTTTCCATGTCCTGGCTATTGTAAACAGTGCTGCGATGAACATTGGGGTACATGTGTCTCTTTCAATTCTGGTTTCCTCGGTGTGTATGCCCAGAAGTGGGATTGCTGGGTCATAATGTAGTTCTATTTGCAATTTTTTAAGGAATCTCCACACTGTTCTCCATAGTGGCTGTACTAGTTTGCATTCCCACCAACAGTGTAGGAGGGTTCCCTTTTCTCCACACCCTCTCCAGCATTTATTGCTTGCAGATTTTTGGATCGCAGCCATTCTGACTGGTGTGAAGTGGTACCTCATTGTGGTTTTGATTTGCATTTCTCTAATAATGAGTGATGTTGAATATCTTTTCATGTGTTTGTTAGCCATCCGTATGTCTTCTTTGGAGAAATGTCTACTTAGTTCTTTGGCCCATTTTTTGATTGGGTCGTTTATTTTTCTGGAATTGAGCTGCAGAAGTTGCTTGTATATTTTTGAGATTAGTTGTTTGTCAGTTGTTTCAGTTGCTATTATTTTCTCCCATTCAGAAGGCTGTCTTTTCACCTTGCTTATATTTTCCTTTGTTGTACAGAAGCTTTTAATTTTAATTAGATCCCATTTGTTTATTTTTGCTTTTATTTCCAGAATTCTGGGAGGTGGATCATAGAGGATCCTGCTGTGATTTATGTCTGAGAGTGTTTTGCCTATGTTCTCCTCCAGGAGTTTTATAGTTTCTGATCTTACATTTAGATCTTTAATCCATTTTGAGTTTATTTTTGTGTATGGTGATAGCTTTTTCTCCTTTGCATTTCACTTCTCTTCTTTTCTCAGCTATGTGTAAGCCCTCCTCAGACAACCATCTTGCTTTTTTGCATTTCTTATTCTTGGGGATGGTCTTGATCACTGCCTCTTGTACAATGTCACAAATCTCTGTCCACATTTCTTCAGGCACTCTGTCTATCAGATGTAATCCCTTGAATCTGTTTATAACTTCCATTGTATAATAGTAAGGGATTTGATTTATGTCATACCCGAATAGCTAGTGGTCTTTTCTACTTCTTCAATTTAAGTCTAAACTGGGCAATAAGGAGTTTATGGTCTGAGCCACATTCAGCTCCCAGTCTTGTTTTTGCTGACTGTATAGAACTTCTCCATCTTTGGCTGCAAAGAATATAATCAATTTGATTTCGGTATTGACAATCTGTTGATGTCCATTTGTAGAGTCTTCTCTTGTGTTGTTGGAAGAAGGTTTGCTATGATGTACATTGACTTTTGCTATTTTATACTTAAGTACCTTCCCCATTAGAATATGATCTCTTGAACATGGATTGTCAATCTGGCATAATAGCTGCAGAGTAGCTGCTCAGTAAAATGGTTGAATCAATGAATGAATGACTTCAGATGTCTGACTCTGAAATTTGTATTCTAATGCTAGCAAATCATCAGTATTACAAGTTATAAGCTAGTGTTTAAGAACATAATTCATTCACTTCATGAGACTAAACTTTCATACTATGAAGGTCAAGTTGGATTTCCATTATACTGATATGCTCATGATTGCAGAGCAACACTGGTTGAGCCTTTCAAATGATGTTTACAGGTAGCTACACTACTGATGCTGAAGCTGAAACTCCAATACTTTGGCCACCTCATGCAAAGAGTTGACTCACTAGAAAAGATCCTGATGCTGGGAGGGACTGGGGGCAGGAGGAGAAGGGGACGACAGAGGATGAGATGGCTGAATGGCATCACCAACTCGATGGATATGAATTTGGGTAAACTCCGGGAGTTGGTGATGGACAGGGAGGCCTGGTGTGCTGCGATTCATGGGATCGCAAAGAGTCAGACATTACTGAGTGATTCAACTGAACTGAACTGAACACTACTCCTTATTTGCTCTATTCAGAAGTATGTATATGATGGATGGTGTGTTCTTATGTGGGATCACTGGCTTCTATGTTACAGATTTTTGCTTAAATTTCTTCCCTTGAGGAGTACATAATGTTTTAGTGGCTTCGACATAGCAGAATATGTTGAAAGATCCTTCATGATGTTTCCTTAATTTCTTCATTCCCAGTGTCACCAGTGTCTTTTCTGGTATTAGCACTTAGAGCAAATATAATGGCCTTTTAACTGGATCTCATGGACCTAGATTATTTCCCATTTTTCCATCTGTTTATAGATTCTGCTCAAAAGTCCTAATATATTCCTGTTGTCTAAGATACAAAGCTTGTTTTATAATTGAGCTAGCATTTGCCAACTTCCATTATTGTCTCACAACTTTTGACTGGCACTGTAACTTTACTTCTGCTCAAGTGGATCACTGCAACTTTGTGTCTTTGCTAATTCTGCTATGCCCATCTAGAACTTATTTCACGCATGCTTCCAAATGGTGAAATTTAAAGAAGGTAACAATAACCCTGTTTGTGAGACAGCAAAAGAGACACAGATGTATTGAACAGTCTTTTGGACTCTGTGGGAGAGGGAGAGGGTGGGATAATTTGGGAAAATGGCATTGAAACATGTAAATTATCAGATGTGAAACGGATCACCAGTCTTGGTTTGATGCATGATACAGTATGCTCAGGGCTGGTGCACTGGGATGACCCAGGGGGATGGGATGGGGAGGGAGGTGGGAGGGCTGTTCGGGATGGGGAACACACGTACACTCATGGTGGATTCAAGTCAATGTATGGCAAAACTGATACAATATTGTAAAGTAAAATAAATAAATTAATTAATTAAAACAAAACAAAAAAATAAAATAATAGAGAAAAAAATGTGAGTTCATGTCAAATAGAAGTCTCTTCTGTTTGTGATTAGGATATACAAAAATGATGGTAGAAATATTTTTCTGGAGATAAATAAAGAGAACATATATTTTTAAGAGCATGAGAAGAGTTCTTTGTGAGGTGGGTTGCTAATCAGACAACTGGAGTGTTGAAGAGAGACTGGAAGGGAGAAAAGCAGAGAGGAAGTCAGGAAATGGTGTGATCCTGGGGGCTGGGTGAGACTAAAGGATAGTGAGGACTTTCTAGTAGTGGAATATTTGTTCCCTAACACAAGCCCTGTCCCATTAACTGAACAGTCTATAAAATCTACTAAATCAACATTCTTATAATATCTATTTGTGCCTTTTATCTGCCAGCTGAGGAAGCGGTTGAGCTCTACATCTAGATCAAAGACCATGTTCTCCAACAAGATGGGGAAAAGTACAGTGGAGCTTTTCCATATCCAAGGATTCTTCGGCTCTTGGGACGATTTTCATCTGTTAAGGCCTGGGAAACAATCATGATATCTGAGATAAGCATACTTTAGGTAGAATTACAATTCTCTTTCTTGTTCTTGATCGTGCTCTTGCTCTTTCTTTCTCATTCTCTCATTTTATTGAAGAGCTTCTTGCCCACATAGTAGGAGTGACATCGCAATCTTTATTACATGTACAGAATTAGAGCATCTGCATTCTTACAGCATCTGTCATACATTGCCTTATTTATGATAACTGAATGAATGTATATTAATAGTAAGCCACGTCCTTTTTCCCCTTAATTATATTGTTACTTCTTTGAATCTGTTAAAGATTCTAAAGTTCTAATTAAATACCTTATTGTTGGTGATTGATTTGTTGATAGTAAAGCATACTCAAGAGAAAAACACCAGTAAAAATATAGAAAATAGGAAAGGGAAGAATGGCCCTTTAGTTATCCAAAGGAATCTCTTCCCAAAGCCCAGAGAGGTTAGCTCTGGAATTTGTTGTCATCCAAATGGCAGTATTGGTGATGGCTGCAGTTTCCCCATATGCTAGTTTTAAATTATACATAAGTATTTTTGATTAATTTTAAAATCTATGAACCTATCTTTTGTCTTCTGTTATAATACAAATAATTAATACCCCAATTTACTGGAAAGAAGAATACAATAAACAAGTTGAAATTTTCTCTTTGTTTAGAGTCAATAATATTTTAGGCATTCAATCGAAATGAAAATGAGACCTTGGTCAGGTCAAATGTTATAGAAAATGCAGTAACAAATAATTGCATTTTCTACAGCTTTCCATTTGAAATGTTATACAATTAGATAAACAGTAATATTTCTTTTGGGCAATAAATGTGAAATGCTGGGAATTTTATTCTGGCTTTCCCCCTATCTTCTATATATTTTAGATGAGTTTCCTCTCTCTGCTTCTGTTTCTTCGTCTATGAAATTATGATAATAACGTCTGATACATCATAGGGTTTTTGAGCAGCTTAAAGTTATTAATAAAAACATCATAAGTTCATTTAATAGTGACTGCTACTTACTAAATGCTGTATAAATGTTTGCTTGATACTATTATCATTATTATATTAAGTTGCAATTTTAAGCAAAAAATGACATCAGCATACATAAAAAGTCTCAAAAGATATCATGTCTTTTAGATTATATTAGTCTCTTAGATTATATTAGTCATGACTACTTTAAGAGCTAGTAATAAAAAGAGAAAAACAATTTAATTAGGATTATTGGCATAGCATTTTAATTTATAAAAATGGGACAATAACATATTTTATCACTAAGTATAGTCATTCTAGGCAAAGCAACAAAAAAATTTCCTAAAAGAATATCTTACACCAATATATGTGTTTTCTTTTATTTAAAATAAGACATAATTTTTTGGATGGAAGAAAGATTTTCCTAGAGCAATGCATGACACTATTATGTTTAAAAACTATGTTTTTAATTTAATTATGAGATATTTAAGAACATTGTGATGGGAAAATAATGTCCATAAAATATTACCACTTATTTTTATAATATTTTATTATCAGTACATATAAAATCCTTCATGAACTGGTCTCATGGATAATTGGCAAATCTAATTTCTGTTTATTACTTCTATACAATCTGATTTTAACCAGATTTCTTTTCTTTCCATTCCTAAGACATACTAGTTATACACATTTGCAGAATAGTTCACATTTTTGTGGATGGTTTACTGTGTTTCACCCTCACTTGAGTAACTCCCACTCAGAAATCACCCTCTGTGATGCCTGGGTGGACTTCTTTGGGTTAAGCTAATCACTCTGCTCAGTGTTAAGCTTAGCCCCTCTTGCTGATTTGTGTGCTGCTGGATCAGAGTTCCTAGCTCTGATCTATCCTCCAGACTAGAGGTCTCTCTCTTCTCACAGACCTTCATGAGACTGACTTCTGCTTCTCATTCAGATTTCTGCTCAAATGCCATCTCAAAAAGAGGAATTCATTTACAACATAACTAAAATTTACACCCTATGCTTCTCATCCTAAACATTCCCCAGTACTTCTTTATCCCCCTGCACTTTTATTTTTTTTAACATCACCTCATTCTTTTCTATTTCCTTAGCCATGAAAAGGTAATATTAAATACAGAAAAGGAATACATTTCTACAAGTAGAATTGATAGATCAAAGAGTATACTATGAAGACCGTGGATACATTTGCCAAGTTCCTATCCAGAGATACTTTATTATTATTACTATCATTATGTACCATGTATAATTTTAATATGGAGGTATAATTATACCATTTATTACAACTATTACTTGTGTTCTTACAATATACCAATCACTGTGCTAAGTGCTATAATACATTAAGTGAATCTTAATATGTATTAAGTCTGTTTGCACTTCCATTGGCAGTATAAAAGAGTGCTGATGTTAACATAGTCATCATTATTTTTTAAATTTTTGATCATTAGAATTATATTTTATTTTCTAGATTTGAAGTTCTTTAATGGCACATATGATAGAACATGCGAATTTTACTGGTCATTTGTATTTTTTTTTGTTTATAAATTCAGTGTATTAGTTTACTAGGGCTGACATAGCAAACTACTGCAAACTAGATGGTTTCAACAACAGAAATTTACTGTCTCACACTTCTGGAGGCTAAAACTCTGACATCAGTGTATCAGCAGGGTCATACTCCCATTGAAGGTGTGAAGGAAGGATTGATTCCAAGTCTCTCTCTTAGCTTCTGGTAGCTCTTTGGTTTGTGGCAACATAGCTCTAATCTGCACAGGTGTTCATATTGTGTCTTCATATCGTCTGCCCTCTGTACATGGGTCTCTGTGTCCAAATTTTCTTTTTAATATGGACACCAGCTACATTGGATTGGAGCCCACTGCATCTGTTTTATCTTAACTTTGTCACCTCTGAAAACTCTATTTTCAAATAAGGTCACATTCTGAGGTACTAGGCATAAGAACTTCAGCATGTGAATTTTGGAAGGACACAGTTTAGCCCATAAAATCCAGTTCATGATCTTTGCTAATTTTTCTTTTGATATACTCATATATTTTCCTGAGGATTAAGAAAAATAGAACTATAATCCTGGACCACATGTCTGGCCACTCTATTTCCAGTTGTGCTTATCTTTCACTTTTGTTTATGCACTATTGACACAAGAAATGTCATATTTACATATGAAAAATTAATTGTTTTTAGCAATCATCTTTAAGTGTACCTTGCCATGGTAAAGGACCTGTAGCTATATAAACTAAAATTTCAACTTTTCATCTAATTATTTGGTACAAGCCATACATGTTAGTGCTCCAGAATTACCTTTCTGCAAATTATTCTTCATTTTGCCAGAAGAGTTTATCTAACATATGCTTCTAATCATTATTCTATTACTTAAAATCCTTGAATGGCTTCTTATTTTTTGTATATTGTGAAACAAAATGTTTTGCAGAGTTTGGTTTCTAGCTTCTCTAAGATTTGGTGCCAGCTCATTTTCCCAACCACAACTTCCACACACTCAAATACATACCTGCGCTACTTTCTCATCAGACCCCCTGAAGTCTGAAAACGTGTCACACCCTCTCAGACAAGCAGTCCCTAACTAACACATACATACACATTTCCAAACTAAATCCAGGAATCACATAGTTGAGAATGACTTTTATCTCTGATTTCCAAATATTATTTTAGATATCTGTTCTACAAAAAAAAAAAGAACAGTGAAAATGAAATAACTAATTTCAGTTAAAATTATTTCTAACGCAGAGAAGTTATAGTTTGGAGAGGAGTTATGGAACTTGGGGGATAGGGTGCAGAAACAGCTGAGTATATGGTGTGGAACTGGTGGGGCAATAGAATCAAAGGTCCAGAACCAGACCTAGGATAAACACGTCCCTAGCCTTTCTCTAAAGGCAGACTAGCAATTTTGAATGTGCAGAAGATAATTCTACAGATAATATTTAAATTGTTCATTTTGAATCAATTTCAGATTTGCACAGGAGTTAAAAGACAATACAGAATGTGGCTCTGTGCCCTTCATCCAGGCTTCCCTGGCAATAACACAGACGTAGCATATTTGTCAAAACTAAGAAATAAGCATTGATAAAAAAATACTAAATAATATGTGCATTTTGTTCGCAGTCCATCCATTTTCTGCTGATGTTAACTTCCTGTTCCAGAATCCAGTCCAGGATATCACACTGTATTTAGTTTTCACGTCGCCATAGTCTCCTTCATTTTTGATACTTCCTCAGATATTCTTGTCATGACCTTGATGCTTTTGAAGAACACTTATCAGATTATCAGGTATTTTTAGACTATCTTTCTTGTGCATTTGTCTGATGTTCCTCATGGCTAGATTGAGAGTATAGATTTAGGTGAGAATACAGCACAGCAGGGGTGATATGCCCTTCTCACTACATCATATCAGGCAGGTATCTGATATTGACATCATTCATCACTGATGATTTAACCTTGGTCACTTGGTGATGGTGGTATCACTCCTTAAAAACTTGCTATTTTTTCCTTTTCTATAGTTGTTAGAAATGAATCACTAAGTTTAGTTCATATGCAAAAAGAAGCTCCGTTTCCTGGAAGGAAAAACATCAAAAAATTTGCGGACATATGTTCAATCCACCACAGTAATTATTTTGTGGGAGATACTTTGTGGATATTTAAATACTCAGGCTCTACTTTTTTATCCTCTAATTTTAGTATTCATCTGTGATTTTCCTTTCCCTCATTTCTTTTACACATATTAGTTTGAATTTTTCTGAAAAGAATATTTGTCCCTCCTCTCCTATTTAATTCTTCTATCATTCACTTAAATAGGTTTGGACCTATGGATATTTATGTTACTCTCAGATTGCAAGTCATTACAATAGTTTTCTTTCTCAATTTGTTTTCTTTCTCAAATTGTTCCAGGTTTGATTATTGGAAGCTCTTGCCGATTAAGTTCTGTGCCTTTTGTATGGCTCATCTTTAATTTTTTTTTTTTTTTCTGTTTTCTCACTTACTTACTAGCAAGATGATTTAGGTTTATACTGTATATTCCCTGAACAAACTTAGGCTCATAGAATGAGCCATTTCTCCAATGACCTCTATTTTCTTTTATTAGAGACTGATATTCAAAAATTAAGATTGGATTCATAGTAAACAGCTCGTCTCTATTGGAGTTTCTCTGATGTTAGGCCATTTCAATAGAGCTGTGTATGTATAGTTTCCAAATACACATACATATCTATATTTATTTAAGTGTTTTATCTATTAGCATCTATATTAAAATAAATATGTCTTCACTCTTAAGTCTCCAACTCTAATTCAGCACATTTTATCCTACTTTCCCTCTTTTTTCATGTGTGACTCTACCTGGACCCCATTATTTACAATTTATGTCAAACCCGGTAAACATGTAAAATTGCTTCAGAATTGATAACTCTTACATCTGTGAAAATAAATTTATCATCTGGAGTATAGTCTTTGATATGTACAGACTTTTTTTTCTGTAGCCTCACAGTATCCAGTCAAAATACAGTTTTCCAAAGTTACTTATTTCAGTTCATTTTCCCATCTTTTTCATTGAGATTATGCCACTCATTTGCAATTAGATTTATTGTCAGAGTCCTGGGCTCCTCCAAGATCCTGATTTATTTTCTTAAAAATTTAATTAACTTCTAATTTTGAGGCATATTGACGTATTGGTTTTGATAGACACATTTAGTCCTGTGTCCTCAAAGTTTCTTACAGCACAATAGTTTCTTACTGCCAACTTCTCCTTTCAGCTTCAGTCTTTCCCAGCATCAGGGTATTTTTCATTGAGTCAGTTCTTCATGTCAGGTGGCCAAAGTATCGGGACTTCAGCTTCAGCATCAGTCCTTCCAGTGAATATTCAAGGTTAATTTCCTTTAAAATGTACCAGTTGATCTCATTGCAGTCCAAGGTACTCGCAAGAGTCTTCTTCATCACCACAGTTGGAAAGCATCAATGCTTTGGTGCTCAGCCTTCTTTATGGACCAGTTTCCACAGTTGTATATACCTACTGGAAAAACTATAATGTTAGCTATATACTCTGTTGGCAAAGTGATGTCTCTGCTTTTTAATACTCTGTCTAGGTTTGTCATAGCTTTCCTTCCAAGGAGCAAGCATCTTTTAATTTCATGACTGCCTTCAGCATCTGCAGTCATTTTGGAGTCCATGAAAATAAAGTCTGTCACTGTTTCCACTTTTCCTCCTTCTATTTGCCATGAAGGGATGGCACCAGACGCCATGATCTTAGTTTTTTTCAGTGTTCAAGCCAGCATTTTCACTCTCCTCATTCACCCTTATCAATAGCTGATTCATGTTGATGTTTGGCAGAAACCAACACAATTTTTTAGAGCAATTATCCTTCAATTAAAAATAAATAAATTTAATTATTTTTAAAAAGGCTCTTTCATTTCTCTTCACTTTCTGCCATTAGAGTGGTATTATCTGCATATCTAAGGTTGTTGTTATTTCTCCCAGCAATCTTGATTCTAGCTTGGGAATTTTCAAGCCCAGCGTTTCACATGATGTACTCTATATAGAAGTTAAATAAGCAGGGTGACAATATACAGCCTTGACATACTCCTTTCCCAATTTTGAACCGGTCATTTTTTCCATGTTCAGTTCTAACTGTTGCTTCTTGACCTGCATACAGGTTTCTCAGAAGACAGGTAACATGGGCTGACATTACCATCTCTTTAAGAATTTTCCACAGTTTGTTGTGATCCTCAAAGTCAAAGGCTTTATATAGTCATTGAAGCATAAATAGGTGTTTTCCTGGAACTCCCTTGCTTTCTCCATTACCCAGTGGATGTTGGCAGTTTGATCTCTGGTTCCTCTACCTCTCAAAACCCAGCTTGTACATCTGGAAGTTCTCTGTTTATGTACTGCTGAAGCTTGGCCTGAAGAATTTTGAGCATACCTTGCTAGCCTGTGAAATGAGTACATTTGTATGGTATCTTGAATATTGTTTGGCATTGCCAATCTTTGGCCACTGCTAAGTTCTCCAAATCTGCTGGCATATTGAATGCAGCACTTTAACAGCACAATTTTTATGATTTTTAAATAGCTCAGCTGGATTCCAACACCTCCTCTGGCTTTGTTCCTACTAATGTTTCCTAAGGCCCACTTGACTTCACATTCTAGGATGTCTGGGTCTAGGTGAGTGACCACACCATTCAAGTCATTAAGACTTTTTTTTTTAATAGTTCTGTGTATTCTTGCTACCTCTTCTTAATCTCTTCTGCTTCTGTTAGGTCCTTACTGTTTCTGTCTTTTATTGTGCCTATCCTTGCATGATATGTTGAGATGTCCCATGCCTGACATATGATATGTCCCTTGATCACTCCAATTTTGGGGAAAATATCTCCAGTCTTTCCCATTCTATTGTTTTCCTCTATTTCTTTGTATTGTTCATTTAAGAAAGCTTTCTTATCTCTCCTTGTTCTTCTCTGGAACTCTGCATTCAGTTGCATATGTCTTTCCCCTTTTCCCTTGCCTTTCACATCTCTTATTTATTTCCCCAGCTATTTGTAAAGCCTCCTCAGACAACCAATTTCCTTTCTTGTATTCGTTTTGGGGATGGTTTTGGTCACTGCCTCCTGTACTATTTATGAACTTCCTTCCATAGTTCTTCAGGCACTCTGTTTACTAGATCTAATCCCTTGAATCTATTCTTACCTCCGCTGTGTAATCATAAGGGATTTGATTTAGTTCATACCTAAATGGTCTAGTGGTTTGCCCTACTTTCTTCAATTTAAGCCTGAATTTATCAATAAGAAGCTCATGATCAGAGGCATAGTCAGTTCCAGGTCTTGTTTTTGCTGACTGTATAAAACTTCTCCATCTTTGGCTGCAAAGAATATAATCAATCTGATTTTCATATTTACCATCTGGTGATATCCACTTGTAAAGTCATCTCTTGGAAACATCCTTTTCCTACAAACACAGGAAACATATGCAACATAGATGTTTGGTATGATTGGTATGTTTTCTTGACAAAACTGTTAGCCTTTGCTCTGCTTCATTTTGTACTGCAAGGCCAAAGAAAGGAATTGTGAAAGTGAACGTCAGTCATGTCCGACTCTTTGCCACCCCATGGACTATACAGTCCATGGAATTCTCTAGGCCATAATACTGGAGTGGGTAGCCTTTCCCTTCCCCAGGGGATCTTCCCAACCCAGGGATCAAACCCACGTCTCCCACATTGCAGGCGAATTCTTTACCAGTTGAGCCACAAGGGAATTTGCTCATTATTCCAGGTATCTCTTGACTTCCTATTTTTGCATTCCAACCCCATATAATGAAAAGGACATCCTTTTTTGGACTTAATTCTAGGTGTGGTAAGTCTCCATAGAACTGGTCACCTTCAGCTTCTTCAGCATCAGTGGTTGGGGAATAGACTTGGATCACTGCGATGTTGAATGGTTTGCCTTAGAAACAATCTGAGATCCTTCTATTATCTTATGAGGTTGCACCTAAGTATTCCTTTTCACACTCTTTTGATGACTATGAGGTCGACTCCATTTCCTCTAAGGTATTCTTGTCCTTAGTTAATAATGTCCTTAGTCTTGAGTTAAATCATTATATCTATTGAATATAATCAATCATCAATCAATCAATAATTAAATTCGCTCATTCCCATCCATTTTATTTCACTGATTCCTAAGACGTTGATGTTCACTCTTTCATCTCCTGCTTGACCACATACAATTAACCTTGATTCATGGAGCTAACACTCCAGGTTTCTGTGCAATATTGTTCTTTACAACATTGGACTTCACTTTTACCACCAGATACAGCCACAGCTGAGTGTCATTTCTGCTTTGGTCCAGCCTCTTCATTCTTTCTGGGCTTATTAGCATTTGCCCTCCACTCTTCCATGTTGGACACATGGGGCATATGCATATTGGACACCTTCTGACCCAGGGGCCATCTTCTGGTGTCATATCTTTTTGCCTTTTCATACTGCTCATGGGGTTCTACTGGCAAGAATTCTGGAGTGGGTTGCCATCTCCTCCTCCAGTGGACTATATTCTGACCCATCTGTTGAGTGGCCCTGCACGGCATGGCTCATAGCTTTGAGTTATGCAAGACCCTTTGTCACAAGACTGTAATCCATGAGAGGGACAACACAGTTCCATCATCCTAGAAAGTTCCTTGTGCTGACTATATGTAGTCAACTCTTGACAACTAATGAAATGTTTTCCATCTCTATAGTTATATCTTTTCAGAGTCTAAAATAAATGGAACTGCATTCAATATATAGTCATTGAGATCTAGTATCATTTACTTCCCTTAAGTGGTTGCCATTGCAACATGCTCCAGTATTCATGCCTGGAAAATTCCATGGGTAGATGAGCCTGGCAGGCTGCAGTCCACGGGGCTGCAAAGAGTCAAACACCACTGAAGGACTGAGCACAGCACTCCATTCACTTAGCTATTCTTTCCTGCTGTGTTAACCACTTCTTTATTCCTTTTATTACTAAGTAGTATTCCATTGTATGAATGTATATTGTGTATATCCATTCATAAGTTGCAAACCTCTTGGTCACTTCCAGATTTTGGCAATTATGAACAAAGATTCTATAAACATTCCCATACAGATTTTTGTATAAACATGCTTTTTAATTTATTGAATGAATAGGAACAAAATCACTGGATTTTTATGATAGATGCATGTTTAACTTTATAAGAAACCACCAAACTCTTTCCAAATTACTGTACCATTTTTCATTTGCATTAGCAATGAACATGATAGGCAGGCTGAAAAGTATAAAACACTGATAAAAGAAATCAAATAACAAATCTAAATAACAGAAAGATATATAGCATTCTTGAATTGGAAGCCATGATATTGTTAAAATAACAGTTCTCTCCTGATTTGATGTGTAAATTCAATGCAGTCTCATTCAGAATCCAAGCAAGCATTTTGTAGATATAGACATTTTTAATCTAAAATTTATATGGGTCATCAAAGTAACAACCACAGCCAAAACAGATGAAAAAGTTAAAAAACCCTCTTTACATGACTTCAAGACATTATGATATAGACAGATCATTCAAAATAACATGATGCAGCCCAGAAATTGACTCCTGCAATTATAATTAATTTATTTTTGTCAAAGGTTCAAAATTAACTCAGTGAACAAAATACAGCCTTTTAAGCCAGTGCTTGGGACATTTGGACATCCATCAGTTCAGTTCAGTTGCTCAGTCATGTCCGACTCTTTATGACCCCATGAACCACAGCATGTCAGGCTCACTTGTCCATCACCAATTCTCAGAGTCCACCCAAACCTAGTCCATCGAGTCGGTGATGCCATCCAACCATCTCATCCTCTGTTGTCCCCTTCTCCGCCCGCCCTCAATCTCTCCCAGCATCAGGGTCTTTTCCAATGAGTCAGCTCTTTGCATCAGGTGGCCAAAGTATTGGGGTTTCAGCTTCAACATCAGTCCTTCTAATGAACACCCAGGCCTGATCTCCTTTAGGATGGACTGGTTGGATCTCCCTGCAGTCCAAGGGACTCTCAAGAGTCTTCTCCAACACCACAGTTTGAAAGCATCTATTCTTCGGCACTCAGCTTTCTTTATGATCTTGTTCTTTTCTATATCTTTTCTGTGTATTACTATTGTTTTTCCTTCTCCAGGGAATCTTTCCAACCCAGGGATTGAACCTAGGTCTCCCACATTTCAGGGAGATTCTTTACCAGCTGAGCCACAAGGGAAGCCCTGGTGCTCAGCTTTCTTTATAGTCCGACTCTCACATCCAAACATGACTATTGGAAAAACCATATCCTTGACTAGATGGACCTTCGTTGACAAAGTAATCTCTCTACTTTTCAATATGCTGTCTAGGTTGGTCATAACTTTCCTTCCAAGGAGTAAGCATCTTTTAATTTCAAGGCTGCAGTCACCATCTGCAGTGACTTTGGAGCCCAGAAAAATAAATTCAGCCACTGTTTCCAATGTTTCCCCATCTATTTGCCATGAAGTGTTGGGACCAGATGCCATGATCTTAGTTTTCTGAATGTTGAACTTTAAGCCAACTTTTTCACTCTCTTCTTTTATTTTATCAAGAGGGACATCTATATCAAAGCATAATATAAAATAAGCAGACTCACGACTCACAGCTCATACAAATCTCACTCAAAATGGATCAACATAAAAATAAATACATGAGAATGTAAAACATCTAAAATAAAATACTGGAGAAAATCTATATGACTTTAGGTTTGATGATGAATTTTTATATGCATCAAAAATAAAATAAAAATATAATAAATTGGACTATCAAATTTAAATATTTTGCAATAGAAATGAAACTCTTAAGAGAATGAAACTACAGCCCACAGAGAGAAAAATGTTCAAATCACATGTTCAGAATATATGAAGAATACTTGAAGATACACAATAAGAAAACCATCAATCCAGTTTAAAAACGAGCATAAAATCTCTTTGAGTCAGTTCTAATGAGGTGGATGAGCCTAGAACCTATTATACAAAGTGATGTAAGTTAGAAAGAGAAAGATAAGTATCATATTCTGACACTTATATAAAGAATCTAGAAAAATGGTACTGAAGAATTTATTTACAGGGCAGCAATGGAGAAACAGACATAGAGAATAGACTTATGGACATGGGGAGAGGGGAGAAGAGGGTGAGATGTATGGAAAGAGTAACGCGGAAACTTACATTACCATATGTAAAGTAGATAACCAAGGAAAATTTGCTGTATGGCTCAGGAAACTCAACAGGGGCTCTGTATCAACTTAGAGGGGTGGGGTGGGGAGGGAAATGGGAGGTTCAAAAGGGAGGGGATATATTTATACTTATGGCTGATTCATGTTGAGGTTTGACAGAAAACAACAAAATTCTGTAAAGCAGTTATTTGTCAACAAAAAAAAAATTTTTAGTTTTTAAAAAATAACAGAAAATCAATACCAGATATCATTAAAAGAAGCTATAAGAATGACAAGCATATAAAATGGCACTCAACATTATGAGTTATTAGAAAATGCACACTAAAGCCACAATGAGATACCATTATATACCTATTAGAATGTTTATATAAATAGAGCATTTATATATAAATAAATGCTAAAAATGCTATATTTATATAAACATTCTAATCCCTGGAGAAGGAAATGGCAACCCACTCCAGTACTCTTGCCTGGAGAATCCCATGGAGGGAGGAGCCTGGTAGGCTACAGTCCACGGGGTCACAAAGAGTTGGACACGACTGAGCAACAAACTACTACTAACTACTGCTACTAGCATTTATATATATATATGTACATATGCATATATGTGTATATATAATGGCTTCCCTGCTGGATCAGAGAGTAAGGAATCCACTCGCAATGCAGAAGACTCAAGACAATACCAAACCTTGGTAAAACTGCTCAGCAGCGGAATCCTTGGGATTCCCTGGTGCTCCAGGAGTTAAAAATCTGCCTTGCAACGCAAGGGACACATATTTGTTCCCCGGTCCAAGGAGATGCCACAGAGCAACTAAACCTGTGCAGCACAACTACTGAGCCCGAGCCCTAAAGCCTGCAGGCCACCAACTGCAGAAGCCACACGCATAGACCCCGTGCCCCACAATAAGAAAAGCACCCTCAGTGAGAGGCCCACACACTACAACTACAGAGTGGCAGAGTCTCGCCACAACTAGAGAAAAGCCCACACAGCAATGAAGACCCAACACAGCCAAAAAAAAAGAATAAATAAATAAATCTTAAAACAAAGAAATTCTCTTGCACAGAGTTTTAAACTGTATATTAGTCATATCACATCATGGATTTGGTCATTTTCAAATAACCCCTTTTGTTTTTATCATAAAGTTTGTAACATAATTTCAGTTCAGTTCAGTTCAGTTCAGTCGCTCAGTCGTGTCCGACTCTTTGTGACCCCATGAATCGCAGCACACCAGGCCTCCCTGTCCATCACCAACTCCCGGAGTTCACTCAAACTCACATCCATCGAGTCGGTGATGCCATCCAGCCATCTCATCCTCTGTCGTCCCCTTCTCCTCCTGCCCCCAATCCCTCCCAGCATCAGAGTCTTTTCCAATGAGTCAACTCTTCGCATGAGGTGGCCAAAGTACTGGAGTTTCAGCTTTAGCATCAGTCCTTCCAATGAACACCCAGGACTGATCTCCCCCAGGATGGACTGGGTGGATCTCCTTGCAGTCCAAGGGACTCTCAAGAGTCTTCTACAACACCACACTTCAAAAGCATCAATTCTTCGGCACTCAGCTTCCTTCACAGTCCAACTCTCACATCCATACATGACCACTGGAAAAACCATAGCCTTGACTAGACGGACCTTTGTTGGCAAAGTAATATCTCTGCTTTTCAATATGCTATCTAGGTTGGTCTTATCTTTTCTTCCAAGGAGTAAGCGTCTTTTAATTTCATGGCTGCAGTCACCATCTGCAGTGATTTTGGAGCCCCAGAAAATAAAGTCTGACACTGTTTCCACTGTCTCCCCATCTATTTCCCATGAAGTGATGGGACCGGATGCCATGATCTTCATTTTCTGAATGTTGAGCTTTAAGCCAACTTTTTCACTCTCCTCTTTTACTTTCATCAAGAGGCTTTTTAGTTTCTCTTCACTTTCTGCCATAAGGGTGGTGTCATCTGCATATCTGAGGTTATTGATATTTCTCCTGGCAATCTTGATTCCAGCTTGTGCTTCTTTTTTAGTAAGGTATAAAATAGATTAAGAGGAAGTATAGTTATCAGCTTTACTAAATGTATAATTATAATTATTAACCCTGAATCAGAGCAGCTCAACCAGCCAGAGTGTACAATATAGCATGCTATCAAAGAGAAACCTATCCATTACTGTTTGAGTAGGTTATGGTTATACATATGTAGGACTGGAAGATATGCACTGTTAATTAGAATAACAGGTATTGACAATTGCTAATAAAGACATGATGGATCTACATTATAAAATGCTTTTTAATAATATAATATTTTTACTATTTATTATATGTTAAGTACTATAATATGTGCTTTGCTAGCTTATTCATGAATAAGAAACAAATTACTACTATTAGTATGAAATACTCTAAAACAGATTAACACTAATTTTTTTCTTTTAAACTTCTGATGAAACTAAGATATTTAAAAATAGCTTTACCTAACAATATTAATTAAATAATATGGTTATTAGCCAAAGGAAACTTCTGTGATTCAATTAAATATGAAAGGTGGCAGAGCATAATTTTCTTGAATATTTATACCTAATGGATATTTGTCAATATAAATAAAGCATTATTGTTACAACATGCCTAAGAAGGGAATAATGTAAACTTTTCACAAGAAAACTTGCTCAATTTTAAATATATGTCCATGTAAAAACACAGTTAAAAATAAACAGTAATTGAAGATATGGAAAAGGGAAATCACAGCAGGCTTCAAATATAAATCACAGCAAACATCACACACTATTCTAGAGCATGTTACTTAACAATAACCATAATTAACTGTATCAGAGTCTACCAGTTGAAAAGAATAAGCCAAGTGTTTATTTTGGTGTTAACACTGTTTTCCTTTAATATTTTAGTCTAAAATACTGCCAAATGAGAATAAACATTCAGAATAAAATTTACATTAGCCTTGAGGGGTAAGAAAAAAAGGCAAGGAACGGATATTTACTGAGCTGTGACCAGCACGCACAGTGAAATGTGATGGGAGTTCCAGTTCAGTTGAAGGTAGGCGGAAAAAGAATGATGAGACTCAGGGGGAAAAAAAAGAGAGAAAGATTCTAGTGATTAACTGTTTATCTCCAGGTGGTCTGAAAGGGATTTATGGACTGTGATCATGAAAGAAGGCACCTCCACAAATAAAATTGTTTTTTAAGAAAAGTTACTACAGAGAAGGCAGTTTTGGTTGCACAATAATTAGGTTTTGAGGGAGAAAAGAACAGAACACTGCTTTAGATGTTATTAAAGGCAATAATACTTAATGATACATTTCAGTTCTAATTTTACTTAAATTATAAAATTGCAAGCCCCAGTGTTTCCTCACACAGCCCAAGCCCCTCCTCTCTCACTCCATCAGCGTTTGGTGAAGCGGTTCTCTTTAATTAACTAAATTGTTGTCTAGCTAGACATCTCGACTTTGAGAAAATGGATGTCTGGGGATTTGCTTGACAGAGGACTTAAGAGAGTCTTCACACAGAACAGAAACATGACATTGGTTCTGAAAGAAATTTATAGCCCTGTTGAACAGAGGTTCTGCTACCAGCAGAAGAAACTGCTCTAGAGGCGGGATGACTAATATGTCACCACGTCAGCGGTTCCTTTATGGAAGCTGAAGAAGAACATCCAAATAAACCAGATTTGTCACAGGCCTAAATACCATTAGACATGTCAGCTGGGATCTGAATTGGCGTCCCAGAGCAGTGGATGGGAAAGTTCTGACTGCACTTTCCCAGAAGCCTCAGCCACAGCCACCCAGCAGCCACTTTGGTGGCTCATACCTTCCATTTTAATCCTAAGGGTCTACCTAGATGTAGCTTCCAGATCATCACCGCTGTTTTGTTCATTTTAAAGGACAAAGTAAGGACTGAGTATACAGAGAACGACACACGCTGCAGCTTTTCTTGGTCTTTGGGGGCTTTTCCAGATGTAGAATTTCACCCAACACATGCTACAGTTAAAAGCAGCCGTTCTTTTTTTAACATAGGCCAAGAAACTATTACTTTAGTGATTCATCAGTTCTTTCCAGTAAAAGTTTATTATTATAAAAATGACTATGCCACAGAAACAGTAAGAGATTTTTACTAGTTTTATACTTAACAGTATTTATATATAACTCAGGCTTCTCATAGATATATATAATATATAAAATAATTATATTTAGTTTTCGTGACTAGCAAATAAGCTGGTATCAAACAAATAAAAACTATTCAAAAGTAAAACTATGCTATTCTAAAATTATAATACTGATGTTTCACTTCTTTGCAGAAAATTTATAAAATATACCCTGAAACTTGGAAAAGCAGCACATCATAGATATAATAAATATATTTTGAATCCTTCACAGTTTACATTTTATGGGAAGGATTGGTTTTTGGCTTAGGAAATTTTTCAGTTATAAAACTTAATCTAAATTTTGTGAGTTCGAACCCAAAATATAAGCAGATAGTCATATTAGTGCAGGATACCCTTTCCATTTGCAAAGCAAAAGTTATAGAACCCTCTCCCAACATGATTAGAAAATGAATGTACACATTTTCAACAAAAATGCCCTTTCTTTTCACAAATACTCCTAATTTAATTCACCCAATTCATTATAGTGTTATACTGAAATAAATCAAGGACTATTAAAATAAATCAAAGATAATTAAAGTAATGAGATGTTGGGGGAGAAAAACACACTTACATTGAACTCCACTGATCTCTGTTAGAGATCCTCTGCTTCCAAGACCCTGAGATGTCTTTTCTGACATATTGTACCTTTATTTGCACAATTTATATTCCCTGAAAGAGTTTGTCTAAATGAATGATAACTATCTACATGTGTGTATCTCCCCCATGAACTTGGACCTTCTTCATTCATTAAACAGATATTTATTTAGTGGCAGGGATTCAGAAATGAAAGACATTGATTTCAGTGATTAGAGAACTGAGATTCTCACAGCAAGATGATTGCGCACTCAAACCCCACGTTCTGCTCAGAAAATGTTTATGTTGGTG
This sequence comes from Capra hircus, assembly GCF_001704415.2. NCBI lineage: Eukaryota > Metazoa > Chordata > Mammalia > Artiodactyla > Bovidae > Capra > Capra hircus. Next base: position 28,864,015 of record NC_030813.1, read on the forward strand.
ATAGACACAAGCTGCACTGGGAGTGTAGAAGAGAGACACAGTGAAGATTCAAATATGTATATAAATAACTTTTATCAAGAGTCGTTGAACAACAAAAAACAAGAGTCATGATATGAAATCTCAGTGGCAAAGACCATATTCCTTCATGTTTTCTCTAGCTTTTAGTTATTTTTTACTAAATTGCTTCTATATATTTTAAAATTTTTATTTATTTTTGGCTGTGCTGGTGCTTTATTTATTTCCCTGCTGCGCATGGGCTTTCTCTAGTTATGGCGAGCAGGGGCTACTCAGTGCAGGCTTCTCACTACAGTGGCTTCTTTCTTTCTGTAGCCCAGGCTCTAGAGTGTGTGGTCTTCAGGAACTGTGTTGGCGGGCTCAGAGGTTATGGCCCATTGGCTTAGTTTCCCCATGGCATGTGAAATCTTCCTGGACCAGGGCTCGAACATGTGTCCCCTGGATTCATAGGCAGATTTGTTGCCGCGGGACCACCAGGGAAGTCCCAAACTGCTGTTTTAAAAACTAGATACTTAGCAGTCCTAAGAGCATTTGAATCACTCTAAAGCATTGCCAAAGGCTTCACAGAGCTGATAGAATCTGAGCTGAGAACTAGAGGCTGCTTAGGAAAGTATTAGTTAAGTAGGCAAAGGCTAGGAAAGATGACATATTTAGGTGAGCAGCAAGGAACAGAAAGAGGTAGCCCAAGCAGGGGAACAACTTGGACATGGGTGTGGGCTTAGGTTACAGTAACATGTTCAAAGGGATATTACCGATAGTTCATTATTGATGAATCATAACATAAAATTAAAGCAGGAAGGAAAGGACAATAAAGTGTAGGATTTTTTAAAAAATTTGATTCCAAATCTCTCGAAGATTTCCTACATATTGTAGTCATTCAAGAAAAGTGGATCAATGTATAACTTAATACTCTGAAAGTATTGAATTATCCTGGTGAAGTATTTTACAGATATTCTCCTATCATATTTTTTCTCCGTTATTATATAACTGCCTTCCTGTATCAGTAAAAAGAGTCAGATCTAATCGAGATATGCATTGTCCGGGTCTGCTAAGAAATGACCGCCAACAGGGTATTAAATGTACAAATATGTGTTAGGAACCGAACATAAGAAGGCAGAGGGAGCCTTCATTCCATAGTGCAGGTCTGATGCCTGTGAAATGAGAGAAGGAAGGAAAGAAAGTCCAACGTCACAGACTCCGGAATAGTTTCAGGAAAGATTTGGTCAGGCCCATAGAGTCCTCAAGCTAAAGTCATCCTTTAGAGGAACCCTGCATCTTGCTTGAGAAGCCAGCTTTCCTGCAGTATGTTTAGTCACTGCTTGGGAGCAGGCCATGGGAAGCAGGGCTTGGCAACAAATACAATGTTGGATCCAGAGGGGCAGCAGCTGGGGCCAACAGTCCATTATACTCTTCACACCAGGAGGTCTGAGTGGCACATTTTCATGGTTGCCACAATGCATAAATCTAAATGAAATGTTCTCTGAAGACTGATTAAAAAACAGAATTAAAAATCATGTAGAGACCATGTTCCCACAATATCAGAAGGAATCATCTGTCTCTTAATTGATCTTCTTTGTACAACTCTAGTTCCCTGCGGTCTCATAACAGAGCACAGAAAACAAAGCACTGCATTTCCCTGAAACCGTAGCTGTGGCATTAAGACAGACTCGAAGGCCCTATGACTAACTGAAGCTATATTTGAGGGGAAAGCTTGTGATACATGCTTGTAAAAACCGGAAATACGTAATGCAGCTAAATGAAGCTTATACCAAAAACATTTTCATATTATTAATGAACTAAAGTATATGAAGAAAATTAAGCTATATAATTCTGAACCAATTATTTAACCTATCAGTCTCTTTCTCATGTGCTTTTTTATGATTTGGGGGAAAAAGAGAATTTTTTAATTGTAAAATGTATTTCAAAGCTTTCATTTTCAAAAGTTTAGCTTTGGGGAAGGCAAGACTTTTCATAGATATATGAATATTATCTAAGGTACACTAGAGGAACTAAAGTCTATATAGCATTTAAAAAATAAGCCTGAGGGTTTACAAATATGACATGAGTGAATTTAGTCTCATCTGCACTAAAATATTCTTCATATATTCAATTCTTATGACCATATTATGAGCCAAACTTTGAAAGAGATGATAAAATTAAAAGTAATTTAAAAATAAGTGTATAATAGGTCCCTTGTCTTTGAGAGCCTCTCAGCCTAATAGAGGAATTTAAAACAGAAATTACAATGGCACAAACAGTACTTCAAAGTTATGTAAGAGGAGAAAGCGCATCATTGGTGAGTTTTAAGCAGTCGTCATAGAATAATTACTAGTTGTGAGTCAGGAAGTAGCATGAGGCTAAATAGAAGGGAAAGCGTCTTCTAAGCAGAGGGAACAGTATATGCAAACACACAGAGTGGAAAAGGTCTGGAAACCATACAAAAATCACTATGACTAGAGAACAGAAATATAGAGGAATGACTTCACATGGTATGAAAATGGTTTACTTTTTCCCCCTCTTTTTATAGACAATATCAGACCATGGAAGAATTTTAATGAAGGAATGGCCATGATTTGGTATATAAGTCTAATATATTTGTTACACATGTTAAAGAGATGAGAGTGGAATAGGTTGGATGGGATACAGGAGACATTAAATAAATTATTATAAAATTCTAAATAAAATATGACCACTGATGGTAGCGGCAGCAGAAAAGGGTCAGTACGGGAAATATTTACAATGATATACTGAGTTCCCCACACATGATTAGAAACAGGAGAGCAGAAAGAAAGAGATTCAGCGTGCCTTCCTGATTTTGACATTGGCACTCAGTGGCACTACTCACAGAGAGAGAGGTTCTAGGACAAATTCCCTGTTGAACAGATGGGGGAAATGTTGCTAAATCCCCTCCTAAGTGGAGTTAGCAGCTAAAACCATGAAAAAGTTAATCATCTGAATAATGTTTTTAAATGTATGTTCTTCTTTAATATTTGATTCATTTATTCACCAAGTATTCAGTGTCTTCTGTATGCCAGGTTCTGTTCTAGCCTAGAAAGATAAAGCAGTGTACAAAACAGAAAAGAGTATTTGGCCTTTGCTAGCAGCAGCAGCTAATATTTTAGTGGAGAGTGGTAGGAAACAAAAACAGCTAAGATATATAATATGAGAAATTTTATGAGAGTGGTTTGAAAAATAGCAACAGATGAATGAAAGTGCAGGGGCTGTTTTAAGATGGCGGCCTGAGAAGGCCACAGTGACAAGGGGCCATCTGAGTGGGGATGTGAGTAGATGAGGGAGATCTGTGGATACACTGGAGAAAAAAGAGCATTGCGGGCACAGGACACAACGTGTATACCAAGGCCAGAAGGCGGGAGCAGGCCCAGCCTGTGCGAGGGGCAACAAGGAGCCCGCTGTGATCGGAGCAAGGCAAGAGAAGGGGAGTGGTAGGGGCTGTGGTCTAATATGTAAAGTGAGGCTAAATTATGGGGGCTTCCATTGTTACTTTAAATAGAGTGAAAAGCTGTCATCTTCCTGAAACATTAAAAAAAAAAATCCCTTTCTTTAAATCTCAGATTTTCAATATACTTTTTAATCATATATCTCCTGGGTTTGTTAATGTTACATTTTTTTTTTCTAATATTCAGTCAGACTAAACTACATTAACTTGAATTAACAAATTTGCTAAAATTTGTTAACAAATTCAAGCTAAAAAGTATTATCCATTTGGACATACTTAATGGTTTGCCTCAATGCCTCAGTTTTATTTGGAAAAAGTTTTTTTTTAATAATTGCAATGCTGATTTTTGTTTATAACAATGTTTATTTTTATTCATAAATATATTTTGATTTAAACTCATTTTTATAGTAGATGCACACTAAAGAAATTAACATGATGGCTTAAGCACTTCTATATAGATAACAATGCTGACAGAATCAAAAGGTTGTCAGCAAGGTAATAATACAAGACAGTATAAATTGAATATAAGAAAGTCAGTGTTAAGGGTACCAATATTTCAACAATAAATGTGCCCCTCATAAGCATAAATAGAGAATGCTAGTAGATGTTTTATGAATGAACTTTCCACAGTCAAGTGTTTCAAAAGTTGTTTAATTAAACAAGGTCAATAGAATTTCATTAACATAGGACAAAGCAGATCTTTGCAGAAATGAATCTTCAAAAGAAGTGCATGTAGTATGTTGTGCTTCTCATGTTTATTTGTCCCTTTCTTTAACAGTGTCTCTCACTAAGACTAAAAAAGAGAGAGCTCTCAGGTGGTGCTAGTGGTAAAGAACTCATCTGCCAATGCAGACGACATAAGAGACGTGGGTTTGATCCCTGGGTCAGAAAGGTCCCCTGGAGGAGGGCATGGGAACCCACTCCAGTGTTCTTGCCTGGAGAATCCCCTGGACATGGAGCCTGGTAGGCTACAGTCCATTGGATCACAAAGAGTCAGACATGACTGAAACAGCCTAGCATGCACACATATGACAAACCCAGAGAGCATATTAAAAAGCAGAGACATCACTTTGTGGACAAAGATTCATATAGTCAAAGCTATGGTTTTTCTAGTAGTCACGTATGGATATGACAGCTGATCCATAAAGAATGCTGAGCACCAAAAAACTGATGCTCTGGAATTGTGGTGCTGGAGACAACTCTTAAGAAACCCTTGACTGCAAAGAGATCAAATCAGTCAATCCCAGGAAATCAACCCTGAATATTCCTTGGAAGGACTGCTGCTGAAGCTGAAACTCCAATATTTTGGCCACCTGATGTGAAGAGCTGACTCACTAGAAAAGACTGATGCTGAGAAAGACTGAGGGCAAGAGGAGAAGGGGGCAGCAGAGGATGAGATGATTAGGTACCATCACTGGCTCACTAGACATAAACTAGAGCAAACTCTGGCAGATAGTGGAAGATAGAGGAGCGTGGCATGCTATAGTCCATGAGGTCACAAAGAGTTAGACACGACTGACTGAACACAACGGTTCATGAAGACAATTGAAATCACTTTTGATTGCCACTGAGTATGTGAATTATGACCAACCTAGATAGAATATTGAAAAGCAGAGATATTACTTTGCTAACAAAAAGGTCCTTCTAGTCAAGGCTATGGTTTCTCCTGTGGTCATTTATGGATGTGAGAGTTGGACTGTGAAGAAATCTGAGCACTGAAGAATTGATGCTTTAAACTGTGGTGTTGGAGAAGACTCTTGAGGGTCCCTTGGATTGCAAGGAGATCCAACCAGTCCATTTGAAGGAGATCAGCCCTGGGATTTCTTTGGAAGGAATGATGCTAAAGCTGAAGCTCCAGTACTTTGGCCACCTCATGAGAAGAATTGACTCATTGGAAAAGACTCTGATGCTGGGAGGGATTGGGGGCAGGAGGAGATGGGGACAACAGAGGATGAGACGTCTGGGTGGCATCGCTGACTCGATGGACACGAGTCTGAGTGAACTCCGGGAGCTGGTGATAGACGGTGAGGCCTGGCGTGCTGCGATTCATGGGGTTGCAAAGAGTTGGACACGACTGAGCTACTGAACTGACTGAACTGACTGATTGAGTATGTGAATCTGGAATTCTGTGTAGAGACCCATTCAGGAGCTATGTTTTGGATGTCATTATATTATGCATCACTACCATGGGTAAATATTACTGCTACTGTGCTCAGTTGCTCAGTCATGTCCAACTCTTTGACACTCATGGACTGTAGCCTGCCAGGCTCCACTGTTCATGGGATTTTCCAGGCAAGAATACTTGAGTCAATTTCCATGCTCTCCTCCAGGGGATCTTCCCGACCCAGGGATTGAACTTGTGTCTCTTTTATCTCCTGTATTGGCAGGCCTAATCCCAGGACATCACCCAAAAAGGATACTTGTTTTTGATTCTAGTGGTGAGTAGCAGATGTTAAACCATAAATATCATTAGGGGGTAAATCTATTGTGTATAAGGAGCTGAGAAGTGCCATGGAAAAGATAAAACATAATCAGAGATCAGTAAAAACGAGTTGATGGGGTGGTTGTAATGTTGAACAAGGGATAAAAGTAAATTTTGTTGTTGAGAAGACTAACTGTGGGGAAAACTTGAAGGAGATGAAAGATTTAGCCTAAATTCATAAAGATATCTGACAGAAGGAATTTCCAGGCTGAGGATGAAGATGCCTGAAGGCAGAAGCTTGTCTAGAATATTCCTAGAACTGTTCAGAGGCTGATATGCTGTAACGGAAGGAGAGAGGAGAGGAATTTAGAGCTATGATCAGAAAGGTAAGGTGGCTCAGATCACATAAGCCATGATGAGGAATGTAGCTTCTATTCAGTGAATATGGGGGTCACTACAGAGTTTTGAATGGGGAAGAGACACCATCTGATTTATGTATTTGGAAAAATCACTCTGTTTTTTCAGGCTGAGTTTAAAGAGTGGAGCCATGAGGGTAGCTTATAAGAGTCAACTCAAAGATACCTGTTAGAAAACTACTACATGCTCACAAGCACAACGATATACTTTGAATCAGAGTAGATGCAACAGAAGCAGGAAAATTGGTGGCTATATGAGGTGAGAGAGTTGAGAGGCAAAAAAAAAAAAAAAAAAGACAAATTGAGAGTTTTATAAATATATATATGTTGTTGTTCAGTCACTAAGTCAAGCCCTACTCTTTGTGACTCCATGGACTGTAGCCCACCAGACTCTTCTGTCCATGGGATTTTCCAGGCAAGGATACTGGAGTGGGGTTGCCATTTCCTCCTCCAGTGGATCTCCCCAACCCAGGGATCAAAACTGAGTCTCCTGTGGCTCCTGTATTTGCAGGCAGATTCTTTTTCACTGAAGCAACTGGGAAGCTGTATATGCATACACACACACACACACATACTGTTTAAAGATATGGAATTGAATGAGCTCATGGAAGATGAACTGAATGCAGATGGAGAAACAGGAAGGACCAAGATTGTGGCCTGGGACACTGTAGCAGTGAGAAGACTAAAAGAGGAAGAACCAGTAGTATCTGGGTAGGATTGTCCAGTGAGTGGAAGCAAAGCTAGGGCATTGCAGTGTCGTGGGAGCCAATCAGGAGTTGTGTGTTAAGGAGGGGTGCATACCCTTAATAAGCAAGAACTATGCTGCCCCTAACCTCCACCCCCATAACAATTATGGGAATCCTGACTTCCATTCACTGTGCAGACCTCTTCCTGAACAAATGACGGGGCTAGAAGATTTAGCAGAGATACGATCTTCCAGGTGGTTTATTACCTGCCAAATGCTCCTGCCATTACTCAAAAGCCCTTTCTTCTGTGCTTCTTTCAAGCATCTGCCTTCATACTTTGCTCCTTTTTTGGAGATTTTGCTCTTTTGTTATCTTAAGCCCCTTAGAGGTAATTTACATCAAGATGTCCAAAATGATTGACTGATTTTCTGATTGGCTGAAACCAATCAGAAAGGAGAAAGAAAACATTTCAGTTTTAACCATAGATATGTTTTTTTTTAAGCTTTCAAATTTGTAATCAATTACCTGAAACTGATAGTTCAATATCATTCTCTCTCCCTTAGAATTTAAAATTGTGTTCCAACCAAAAAACAAAAAAGAATTATTACTTCACATTACATTGTAGCACTCTTCTTTTATACCACCTCTGACCTATATTTCACAGAACTCTGGGTAAAAGTATAGGATGGTAAGCAATTTAACAATGTTATAGAAAAATTGATTAGTCCTTGGCTTCATCTTCCTCAGGAATTCCTGAGGAAGTTGTATAGTTGTGTGTATTGCAATACATAAGAAGAAATATAGGACAACTAATTAGCATATCCTTTGTACCATTACACTGTCAAATACAAAAAGAACACTTTTTATGTGTTTTTTCTTTTTCTTTTTTCCTACGTGATGGCTCTGCATATCCCTGGCTAGAAAAAAAACATTCTTAGTACTTAAATTTCAGTTAGTTCAAGGATGAGTCTCTGTATCTGGGTTTTATTTAGCCTATCCAGAGGGCATCTTCACCTTGTTTTTCCCCAGTATAATTACTGTTACTATCATTAGGGGAGAAATAAACTAATTTTGATAAAAGTCCAATTACTATCGTTACTTGGCATATAGATATAAATAGTGCAGACTCTATAGAAACATTTTTATGGCTGGTATTCATAGGCTAGCAACTGAAGAAAATGGGATACACCATTATCATTTCATTTTAAAAAGCACCCTATGGATTTGCTTAAGGAGTATTAGCAATTTCCAAAGCCAAGAGTATTTTAATTAAACAGTTATATTTTGTATAGGCAATAATTATTCTGCAATATTTTTTTCTTAAGTGGCCAATTGAAGAGTATTTTCTGGATTTATATGCACTTATCATTAAATTAGCTTGTCCAGAGTAACTAACTTTCATCAGCAGAGGTCAAGATTTAAACTTTATCAGAACTTAGGGCAGAATAGCACATTTGATGATATCTGCTGCAAGTCTCAATTCAATTATCTATGTTTTAGTAAAGTTGTGAATTCTAAAGTGGTATCCCCAAAGGGAGATACTAACAGTTTCTTTCTGAACAGTTTTGTTTTTAACATTAAAAATTAAAATAATAAATTTGTACTGTACCTTCTTTGTCAACGTGATCCTAGTTCTTTTCTAGCTTTAAAATTTTCTTTTATATAATACAGTGAATTTTATAATGTATGATTTCATAAAACATTAATTTCATATTTCTCTCTAGAAAATCTGTCTTTTAAATAGTTTTCACAGAGAAGTGCTACTTATTTAGAAAATAAAGGAGTAAAAAATATAAGTAAGCCAGTAAGTGATCCACTTAAATTCAGAATGTTGGTTATTTCTTGGGGAGAATTGGGATAATTTAGTTGGGAAGAGGCACACAGTGTCTGGGGTCAAGGGTCTACAGTGTTTTACTTATCTGATAGGCTGTTCATTCCAGGTGGAAGTAACTTTGTAGCCTTTGTGATTTGATCACAGTCTGCTCTCCTGGAGAGGCAATGGCAAATATTTGAAATAATTACATAGATTTGACATCTATTATGGTGGGAATCAGTAGTATTACTAATCACATTTTGATGTGGAAAGAAACTAACACTTGGTGCAGTGGTCCATTTCACTATTGTGTATAAAATAATACTCCTGGAAATCATCTGAACTCTTAAAGATTTTGATACTGCCCATGCTGAGTGAGATGGAGTTGATCATCCCACCAAGATTGTATCCTCTTCTCTGTTAAACTAGCTTCCTTTTCTCTCACGGGTTCAAATCAGCAATATCAGAATGTACATGTTTTCTAGGCACTATCCAGTACCCCTTGACCATCAACTTTCTCATAATTAAATGCACCGAAAACCTGAGCTACCAAGAGTCATCATTTGTTATTTGGAAGCAATGCATTATTCAAAATAAAAACTTCAACATACTTTGTCAACATCATACCATGAACTGGAGTCATAAAACATGTCTTGAAATCCCAGCTTTGCCACTTACTAGTCTCAGCAAATTGTTTTACTTGTCACTCTAAATACTTTGTGGAATAAAACATTGTTCCAATAATAAAACAAATAAATTTACTTCACTTTCTGCATATCACATTGCTCTTACACAAATAAGATCTAATATACAACTGTGTTGTGAATATTAAATGAGATAATATGTGTGAAGTTCAGTTCAGTTCAGTCGCTCAGTCGTGTCTGACTCTTTGTGACCCCATGAAATACAGCACACCAGGCCTCCCTGTCCACCACCAGCTCCCAGAGTTCACTCGGACTCGCGTTCATTGAGTCGGTGATGCCATCCAGCCATCTCATCCTCTGTGTCCCCTTCTCCTCCTGCCCCCAATCCCTCTCAGCATCAGAGTCTTTTCCAATGAGTCAACTCTTCGCATGAGGTGGCCAAAGTACTGGAGTTTCAGCTTCAGCATCATTCCCTCCAAAGAAATCCCAGGGCTGATCTTCAGAATGGACTGGTTGGATCACCTTGCAGTCCAAGCGACTCTCAAGAGTCTTCTCCAACACCACAGTTCAAAAGCATCGATTCTTCGGTGCTCAGCTTTCTTCACAGTCAGATATGTGTGAAAGTGCTGGGTAAATACTAAAGTGCTCCAAAAGTAAGAGCTATTATTATCTATGGCTTTCCTTTTTATCTTAAGTAATTTTTCACTAATCAGAGTCTCTGTCATTCATGTTCAAAGAATTATCTTTTCTCTCACAATCCCTTTATTATTAAATGATGTGTTTTCCAGGGTTGATAAAAATCTCTTGAAAAAGATAACCTTTGGTCTTAAGTTATAAGGACTTTTAACCACAAAATGAACTACATTTCAGTGAATGAGGTGACTCATATGACATGTTTGTGTTAAATACTTGTCTAATATAAGAAAGAAATAGTGTTTTTAATAGGTCTCCATAGGAGATAGGGCTTCCCAGGTGGTGATAGTGATAAAGAACTGACCTGCCAATTCAGGAGACGTAAGAGTTGTGGGTTTGATCCCTGGGTCGGAACAATCCCCTGGAAGAGGGCATGGCAACCCACTCTAGTATTCTTGCCTGGAGAATTCCATGGACAGAGGAGCCTGGCAGGCTATAGTCCATAGGGTCGCAACTGTAGCAACTTAGCATGCATAAGAGATAGAAATATTTATAAATTATGGAATTGTTTATTATAGAAGAGTCAGAGCGGCAACTGTGGAGAAAATTGAGGTCTCTCTATTTAATACCTTTCTCATGTTGAACTGATTTTTTTAATATATTTAAATTTTGTCTTAGACATAAAACATGTTTGTTTGGTTTACTGCAAATATGCATAGTATGTTTCAATTGCTCTTTAAAATCAGAAAACAAAATGTATAAATGATGGAAAATCAGCATATCATAGACAGGAGGTAAGATTTGGGATCATAAGGGTTGCATGAATAAAATAGTGACTTGAACTAAAGACTTCATCAACTTTGAAAGTATATGATATTAACCATTTGATAACAAATTTGAACTTTTGTAGAAAAAAATTTTACCCAAAAAAGAAAAAAAAATGTCTCAGTTACCAGGTACTGATCTCATTCTCAGTTCAGTTCAGTTCAGTTCAGTTCAATCGCTCAGTCGTGTCCCATTCTTTGCGACCCCATGAATCGCAGCACGCCAGGCCTCCCTGTCCATCACCAACTCCCGGAGTTCACTCAGACTCGCGTCCATCGAGTCAATGATCTCATTCTAGGAGATTAAAATAGCTGAAATAAATACAGCATCCTTTTGGTATTGATTGTATCAAGAATACATGTATGTAGACAAAGCAGTATAAAATCATGAAAGGCTCCCAACTAAACTGTTTGATACTGATATCAGCAAGCACATGTCGTCATTTTTGTGAACTCCGATCACCTTTGCACGTTGCGGTAGTATCACACTGGTGCTGAATAATGCTTCTTCATTGATGGCACAGTGCCTGAAAAAGCCAAATAGAGCATTTCTCATGCATGAAGCATGGCGTGATTCAGACAGGCAAGTATTTTTAAGTAACTTTAGCTTCTTTATAACTAAATTATAAAGCAGTTGGGAGTTTATTTCTGAAATCATCCTAAGTATTTTACACTTAAGGAAACATCTTATTTTTTTAACAGTGTTATTGAGATCTAATTGACATAAAATAATCCGCCTATACTAAGTGTAAGTTACAATCCATTTTGATAAATATATGTACACATGAAATGCTGTCATTCTGTTATTTATCTGTGAAACAAATAAAGATAATGCATGTAGTATTACTTCCAAACATATCCTCATAAATTTTGGAATCTTCCCCTCTCCGTTGTTGCATTTATCTATTTGTCTATCTTTATGCCAGTACCTCACTGTGTTATTACTGTAGTTATGTGACTCTTGAACAATCTGGGTTTATAGTTTCCAGCAAATTGGAAATGTGTTCATCCAGTATTTCTTGAAATACTTTGTCTGCTCCTCTGCCTCTACTTCCAATCAAGCACTCCATCTACGCATTTTAGGTCACTAGAACTGACCCCTAATATACTGATGGCTCTGTTCTATTTTAAAATTCTCCTTTCTCTCTGTATTTGAATTTCAGCAGATTCTATTGATATATCTTCAAGTACACTGGTCATTCCCTGCAATATCTATTCTTACTTTTCTTTTTTTTTTTAATTTTTATTTTTACTTTATTTTACTTTACAATACTGTTGAATCCTAACACATGTATTTGTCATCCAAGACATACTTTTCAATTCTAGAAGCTTGATTTAGATCTTTTTGTTACTTCCCTGTCACTACTTAACGTTCTGAAAATACAGAAGACCATTATAATAATTGTTAAGTGTTTTGTCAGTGAATTCTAATATCTGTGTCACTTCTGGGTCAGTTTTAACTGATCTTCCTTATTATGGATGGTATTCCCTGCTCCTTTTATGCCAGATTATTTATGATCAAGTGCTAAATATTGTAAGTTTTACATTTTTAGCTATATAACTGTATTTCTACAAATAAATTGAACTTCCTTTGCCCTAGCCCCAGGATGCAATTAATTTAACTGTAAAGAGTTTGATTCTGTTAGGTCTTGTTTTAGGGTTTTTAGGCGTGAAAGAACAGCATTTAGGATAGAATTAATTATGCTGAGAACTGTCCCTAAGTCTTCATGAATTGTATAGATTTTTAGTCTGGCTGTTGGGATAAGGCACTATTGCTGGCCCTCTGTGCCTGCTGGGGACTGTTACTTCTCATCCTTTCGTGTGTTTCTTGATTGCTTAGGGTATTTTCTTCACGCACAATGCATACAATATTCAGCTGAATAATTGAAAGAGACCCTCTCCAGGACTCCAGTGTTCTTTTTTTGTCCCTACTCTCCCTGAAGAACTCTAGTAGCCTTGGTCTCCCAAACACTTAGCTCTGTCCTCAAGTCAGGAGTCTTCCATGCTCTGCTAGGGCTTCTTTTGCCTAAAGAGCCTGAAAGCTCTAAGACAGCAATCTGGGATAACTGTTCAGTTCAGTTCAGTCATGTCCGACTCTTTGCAGTCCCATGGACTACAGCCATACCAAGCTTCCCTGCCCATCACCAACTCCTAGAGCTTGCTCAGACTCAGTGTCCATTGAGTTAATGATGCCACGCAACCATCACATCCTCCCTTGTCACTTTCTCCTCCTGCCTTCAATTTTTCCCAGCATTAGGATCTTTTATATGAGACAGAGCTTCACATCAGGTGGCCAAAGTATTGGAGCTTCAGCTTCCACATCAGTCCTTTCAATAAATATTCAGAACTGATTTCCTTTAGGATTGACTGGCTTGATCTCCTTGCTGCCCAAGGGACTCTCAAGAGTCTTCTCCAACATGACAGTTCAAAAGCATCTATTCTTCAGTGCTCAGCTTTCTTTATAGTCCGACATGACTACTGGAAAAACCATAGCTTTGACTATATGAACATTTGTCAGCAAAGTAATGTCTCTGCTTTTTAATATGCTGTCTAGGTTTGTCATAGATTTTCTTCCAAGGAGCAAGCATCTTTTAATTTCATGGCTGAACTCACCATCTGCAGTGATTTTGGCGCCCAGGAAAATAAAGCCTGTCACTGTTTCCATTGTTACCCCATCTATTTGCCGTGAAATGATGGGACCGGATGTCATGACCTTAGTTTTTTGAATGTTGAGTTTTAAGCCAATTTTTTCACTCTCCTCTTTTACTTTCATCAGGGCGCTCTTTACTTCCTCTTTGCTTTCTGCCATAAGGGTGGTGTCATCTGCATATCTGAGGTTATTGATATTTCTTCCAGCAATCCTGATTCCAGATGGAATTCATCCAGTCTGGCATTTTGCATGATATATTCTGCATATAAGTTAAATAAGGGAGGTGACAATGTAAAACCTTGACATACTCCTTTCCCAATTTGGAACCAGTCCATTTTTCCAAGTCCGGTTCTAACTGTTGCTTCTTGACCTGCTTACACATTTCTCAGGAGGCAGGTAAGCTGGTCTGGTATTCCCATCTCTTGAAGAATTTTCCACAGTTTATTGTGATCCACACAGTCAAAGGTTTTAGCATAGTCAATGAAGCAGATGTTTTTCTGGAATACCCTTGCTTTTTCTATGATCCATTGGATATTGGCAATTTTATCTCTGGTTCCTCTGCCTTTTCTAAATCCAGCTTGAACATCTGGAAGTTTTAGGTTCATGTACTTTTGAAGTCTAGCTTGGAGAATTTTGAGCATTACTTAGCTAGTGTGTGAGATGAGTTCAGTTGTGCAGTAGGACACTGTCAGACTAGCCTAATTTGTTTCTTGGCTCTCTGGGATCACTGTATTACATTGCCTGATTTATTTAATATGTTTTGATTCTGATAGTTTTAGGTGATTTTATATATGGTTCCTGTTATTCTTCTGGACCAGGAATAGAACTTGGATGTGTTTTTAAACAAAATTTACAATAAAGCAAACTATAAAAACAATAAGAATGAAAACTTCATCAAAAGAAATATTTTCTTGAAATCATCAATGCGAATGGAACGTAGTTATATCTGAACAATGCTTGCAGAATTTTCTGAACTTATGATACTTCTCCACATGACTTAAGACCTCTTGGGCTAATAGAAAGGCGTGTCCATTACTAGCTACTGTTTCTCTTAAACTGATAATTAACCCCTGCAAGGTATTTGGAGAATGTGGTTGTACTCATGTAACAAATGGAGCAACATTTCATATCTTAGTTGACTCAACATTGAGAAGAATGGAATTCATCAGAGAAAAAAGAACATTTAATTGGGCAGTCAAAAATTTAATTTCAAGGCTAATCTAAAGTATTTTGAGAATTTTTTCTTGTTTTATAATTGTATGTATGTATGTATTTATGTCTGTGCTGGGTCTTCACTGCTGTGCTTCCTTTCCTCTAGTTGCCGCAAGCAGGGGCTACTCTCTAGTTGTGGTTCACAGGCTTCTTATTGCGGTGGCTTCTTTTGTTACTGAGCACAGGCTCTAGGGTCTGCAGGCTTCAGTAGCTGTGGCAAATGGGCTCAGTAGTTCCAGCTGCCAGGCTCTGCAGTACAGGCTCAATAATTGTTGCACCCAGGCTTAGCTGCTCTGAGGCATGTGGGACCCTCCTGGATCAGGGATATGACTCATGTCTCTTACAGTGGCAGGCAAACTCTCCACCACTAAGCCACCAGGGAAGCCCTTGTTTGTCTTCTATTAAATGGAAAAAAAAAATGATACTGAAGATACTTAGAAAAAAGTTCGTGTTATACTCCTAAATGCCCCTGTAAAGAAGTTTAAAAAATTCCCTATGTGACAGCAAACAATTCAACTCAAATATGTATGCAGAAAAATCTTTTTTTCCAACATATATTCAGAATTTATTTTTAAAAATAATTATATACTGCTTTATTGGAGACTGATTCAAAAATAGTTTTTATCCTTTTAGTGGATCTTTTTGTGTCTAATTAATTATTTTATGAATTTCACTGAAAATATACTTTATTGGTGACTTTGATATCATATATGTCTCAGTTTTAGAAGTTTCCATGTTGCAAATTTTTAAAATATTTTTAATTTTTTTTAAATTGTGAGTTCAAAGAGAATCTCAGGAAGAATGACAAAAGCAAGCTTTGAGACATGTTTCTGTTTCTAGTGAATAGTAAGCCATAACAAGTCTGTTTCTATCAGTGTATTCTGTGTCAGACAACACCTGTAAAGAAAGCCTACAAAGAACATTAAGTATCTGGAAATAGGAAAATTATTTCCACTGATGGGCAGCTGAAATGCACTGAGGAGACAGAGAGAGTAATGGTATCTCTGCATTTATTTTGACAGACCTATGACAGCACCATTCTGTTCCTTGATAGACAAACATAATCTTTGAAATATGTTTGGAGATGCCTTCCACTCAGCTTGTTTCTTTCAAGGCTGTCTTTGATCACAAGCCAAACCCAGCTGAATGGAAAACAATGTCTGTTGTTCCTTGTATATCATAGCTAACCTACTATTTTATCTTTCATTACTGGAGTTTTACTTGTATTTGAATGAATGTTAAAAAAAGCTTTAAGCAACCATTATATACCTTACTCATTCTGTCTCCAATCCGACTATTCATTTATCTGCATAACAATACTCATTGTTGATGCATTATGAAGAATAAAAATATAATGCCCTTATCCTACTATATTTCAATCCATTTTATAACAATCAAAAATGTCCCAAGTACAATCATGTTATTTCCATAAGTTTCAGTATCACCACAATAATTAAATAGGTCAAACTTCTGTGCTCTTATACGTCCACATATTTTCAGTTCCTTTGGCAAATAGCAGAGTACGCTGTTTTCCAGCAACTGTTTGCAGCATAAAAGGAATTCTGAAAGCACAGCTAATGAAATCCATATATTAGAATTCTTGCCATTTCTGTAGAACAAGAATACCAAATTTACTCTAAATTTTTTATTCAGCAGAAAGAGCATTACAAAATATAGTTTTATGGCTATGATTCATGTATGTTAGCAGTATTAATTCAGGATAGGAAAGTAATTGCATTCCCTCTCTCAATATTAATATTTTGTGATTTGTATTTATAGCTAACCAAAAGAAATATACTACCACCATATCTGTAGAAACCTTCTGTCTCTAAAAATTTTCTGCTTTGAAAAGACACAAGCCCAGAATACACAAAGCTCTACTCATCTATCATATAGATTCACAAATCATGTTTCCACAATTTAAAAATATTTAAAAATATTTCAGGACCACCCCTGGGGTGAAAAGAAACACCTGAGGCCTTTCCTTTACTCTCTTCATGACAATATGTGTGTGTGTGCTAAGTCACTTCAGTCATGTCTGACTCTGCAGCCCTATGGACTATAGCCGACCAGGCTTCTCTGTTAATGGAGTTCTCCAGGCAAGAATACTGGAGTGGATTGCCTTGCCCTCCTCCAGAGGATCTTCTGAGCCCACGTCTCTTGTCTCCTGCACTGGTAGGTGGATTCTTTACCACTGGTGCCACCTGGAAAGCCCTCATGAAAATATAGTTTATAAAAAATCTGAATTTAAGCTCTGAAAGAAAATGAAAGTTTAAACTAAGCTGCTGTCTAGACCTAAGATGGGATTTTCAGTAATTTGTATGAAACATAATGTAATCAAATTTCAAAAAGTTAAAGGATGCTGTGTACTGACTTGTGTCTCCCCACCAAAATTCATGTGTTGAAGCCACAACCCTCAATGTACTCTATATGGAGATAATTCAGGTTAAATGAGGTCATAAGGATGGGGCCCTAAACCAATAGGACTGTGGCCTTCCAATAAAAAGAAGAGACATTGCCCTCCTTCCATTATGTGAGAAAATAGTAAGATAAACCCTCTGCAAGCCAGGAAGAGAGCTGTCACCAGAACCAGAGCACACCAGCACCCTGACTCACATGTTCAACCTCCAGAGCTCTAAAAAAAATAAATTGTTTGTTGTTCAAGCCAACTCAGTCTGGCATTTTGTCATAGCATCCTGATGATATGTGGTTTAGTGGAAATTTGAGTAGCACCCTTTCACTTATTAGAGGTGTGACAGGGATACATCATTGAAGCATTTCATACCTGTTTTTCCCATACTTACATGATGAATTATTGAAACAGGTTATTTTTATATCAAAAGGGTCATGTCTGTTTATTCTACAATATGGTTGCATATAGATTCTCAACTTGATAGCCATGACTCAAGGTTATCAGGGCATCCAAGCCCCTAGGATATGAACTCCAGTGAACATTGACTTCAGCGGTTTCCTTCCAAGAGTAAAGTTTAATGGATCAATCCCTCATTCTTAATATAATATATAATATGGATCTGAGGCATATCAATAGGTTATATAAAATCTGTACTGCTTTTTCTCTTGGCTACTAACCTAGCAATTTATTGAATAAAAATCATGTCAAATTATTTAACAGAGGTCACTATGTGTGATTGTAATTTCCTGGTACAGCATCTCCAAAATCTTTCAATCTATCTAACTTTTATAAATGTGTCTGTTGCTCTATGTATTTTTTTCCTACATGAAAATGAGGACTATTGATTTTGTAAATATAATTTCTCAGCATAGAATCCCTTTTCTCCATTTTTCTCTTTCCATCACGGTGATTGTTTTTCTCCAATGAAGTCAGATCAAATTTATATCATATATAGGCAGAAAATATATACATGGATAGATATTCTTAGACATGTTAGACATTATTTAGCTTGTTGGCTTTATTATGATTTCAGTTATGACCAGTATCATGCAAATGTATTCACTACACAAAGTAAAGCTTTTTTACATATTAACCATGACTCTGCCTTTCAATCCAGCCAGAAGCAAAGATTTGCACTACATTTTGTTTATTATGTACAGGTATAATTGTTTCCATTTGTCTTACCGTAGCTTTTTAAGGTTTCAGAGCCACAGCCACTCTTCACTGTTCACAGCACCTTGCACAGCTGAGAATTTAAATAGCTATTTCTGTTACTGATGATACTGCTAATAATGATGACTTTGTTTAAAGGTATTTCAGGCCACATATCTAACTGCAGAACTAGGGCATGAAAATCCTCTGAAATTTTTACACTGAAGCAAAGGATGAAGCACAAATTGTGCAAGGTTTGACTTGGTCTACAATTTTCTTGGGGCAATCATCTGCTCCATAGAAAAAAAAAATCCTTAAGGTCTTTTCATGATAGAATACCTATATGACAGCCCATTAGTCCGTCATTTCTAGCTATGTACTGTCTTCCTGTTTTCCAAATCATTTCTGAATCAGGATGAAAATGACATTTCAAGTCATTGTGACAGGTCATACATATGTTTCTATACACAAACTTGGAAACACAGAGAGCACAATTTATGGAGGCTGAATAGTTCCTTGTGTCGTGTGGCTCTGAGGGAAAGTTAGACTCACTTATCAATTCACAGTCCATCATCTTCCTCTAGTCATTGAAATTTAGGGCTCAACACTGCATGGCTACTTGTCACTTGGACCAAGAAAGAAATAAGAAATGATGTAAACCAATTTCCCTTGACAGGAAAGACACAGATGGAGACGACATTTGGACCATATTGCCTGCTTTCAGG
This sequence comes from Capra hircus, assembly GCF_001704415.2. Taxonomy (NCBI): domain Eukaryota; kingdom Metazoa; phylum Chordata; class Mammalia; order Artiodactyla; family Bovidae; genus Capra; species Capra hircus. The sequence goes on from NC_030813.1 coordinate 28,883,077, forward strand.
TCATCCCTGAAGCCATTAGCTATCATAATGATGAAACCTGAGTTATTTATTTCCCCACAATTTTCTAATGTGGCAAAAACAGTATTACACTGGGGGCCTGAGTTTCCTCTGAAAGGTTGTGTTGTCCTTGAGAAAGAACAACACATATGACAGAACATTTTTAGCTTGTAGAAATAAAAATTACAAATAAGATGAAAGAAACATAATGCAGGATAAATATTAAGCTTAGTAGTATGTAAGATTAGACTTTTCATAATACTATTTTGATATTTATGTAAAATACATAAACTTTTCTTGGAGTTATTGGCTCCTAGTACTTTGAGTCAATTCATTCATTTAAGACCATTATTTGATGCCTTCTATTCATTTATTCTGTTGGTCAGAATGTTTACCTGGCCAACAGAATAAATAAACATTTATAGAAAACAATGGAAACAGTGAGAGATATTATTTTCTTTGGATTCCAAAATCACTGCAGATGGTGACTGAATAGCCATGAAATTAAAAGATGCTTACTCCTTGGAAGAAAAGCTATGACCAATCTAGACAGCATATTAAAATGCAGAGACACTACTTTGCCAACAGAAGTCTGTCTAGTCAAACCTATGGTTTTTCCAGTAGTCATGTATGGATGTGAGAATTGGACTATAAAGAAAGCTGAGCACCAAAGAATTGATGTTTTTGAACTGTGGTGTTGGAGAAGAGTCCCTTGGACTACAAGGAGATCCAACCAGTCAATCTTAAAGGAAATCAGTCCTGAGTATTCATTGGAAGAACTGATGCTGAAGCTGAAACTCCAGTACTTTGGCCACCTGATGTGAAGAACTGACTCATTGGAAAAGACCCTGATGCTGGGAAAGATTGAAGGCGGTAGGAGAAGGGGAAGACAGAAAATGAGATGGTTGGATGGCATCACTGACTCAATGGACATGAGTCTGAGCAAGCTGTGGGAGTTGGTGATGGACAGGGAAGCCTGGTGTGCTGCAGTCCACAGGGTCACAAAGAGTCATACATGACTGAGCTGAATGATGGAAAACTCAACATTTACCAGGGCTGATGATGTGTCAGAAAACAAAACAAATCAAAAAGAAGAAAAACATTCCTGTGCTGATGGACCCTGGTTCCTAGTAGGGGAGGCAGTAGAGGAATGAAAGTCAATTATGTATAATTGTTAAACGGTGAAAAGTACTATGAGGAAAAGGAAGTACCAGCAGGGCTAGGCAATGGAAAGGAGTGGGGAGGATGAGAGTAGAGTGGAATTGCAGTCTCATGAGGTGACTGAGAGAAGACTCCTTGAGAATATGACCTCTGAGCACAATTTTAAAATATCTATTTACTCATGGCTGCGTTGGGTCTCAGTTACTGCACATGGGATCTTCATTGCAGGATGCAGGCTTCTCGGCCTGGGCCTGCTCAGTAGTTCTGTTGCCCCACAGCATATGGGATTTTAGTTCCCCATCAAGGATCAAACCCATGCCACCTGCCTTGGAAGGCAGATTCTCAACCACCTGACCACCTGTGAAGTCCCTGAGCAAAATCTTAAAGTGAGGATTTCACCACATGAATGGCTTGGGGACAACCATTCTCCGAGGAAGGACAATTCATGCAAAAATCACTGGGTGGCAATGTGCTTGGCCTGCTCAAGAAGCAGCCGGAAGACTAGCGTGGCTGGAACAGAGTGAGTGAGGGGAACAATATGGACGTATAGAGAGTAACAGCATAGAAACACCAGGGCAAAATTAAAAGGTTTTTTTTTGTTGTTTTTAGGTCATGGTAAGGATTATGGCTTTTGATTTCAAGGAAAAGGGAACCATTGAAAGGAATTTGAGAAAAAGCATACATACCCTGAATTCCTTTTGAACCAACTGAAGAAGGAGCAAGGTGGGAGGTAAGAACTTGATTAGGAGAGTTTGCAATAAACCCAGGCTGAAGAAAATAGGCATTGTATAAAATAATGAACAAACACAGTCTGTGCCCTTAAGTCACTCTTAGTAGAAAACACAGGCATGGGAAAATGTAACTGTGTTAAAGACTGTTATGTGTAATAACTACCAAGAGTACTCAAACAGGCTATTGGCACCAGGAGGGAATGATCACTTGTGATCAGGTCCTGTATCAATGTGACTTGGTTCCTCATACAAGAGGAAACAAAATCCCTCCTCTTCGGAAGATGATATTTTCCTTATAAAAAGTAAAGTTGACTTGTTAAATTGTACATCAGTTTTCTCAAATATGAAATCAACATTGCTGGTAAAGTCACTGAAGGTGTGAGCATTAGAAATGTATATGACATTACAGATCGCCCAATTTGGAAAATTACTGTTTAGTGTCTTTCCTTTCCCTTCTTTATAGTTCAGGTGGCTTCAAAAGTCTTGTTAAATTAAAAACAAATAAAAAATTAAAAACCCTTAACTTTCTATATTCAAGATATAAATTTTCAAACACAGAACATTAGATACACAGAACGACTGGATGACCTATTTTCCCTGTTTATTCTTTGCATATTCCTGCTTTACTTGTTTTTAAGTATCTCTTCCTCTTTGAGTTGTTTTTTTTTCTTCTTCTTCTTCTTGGGCAGCATCAAAATCCATACCTATAATTTAGACTTGCAAATATTTACAAAAAATTAAGCAGGCTGCAGGAGGTGTCAACCAATCCACATTTCACAGGAGAGAAAACATTGTAAAGAATATAAATTCCATGAAATATTGCTCTATTGTAAGTTACCATTGAAAAGGCTCCATAATTCATTGGTTTCTTATTGAAAATGTACTCATCCAACCGCAATAGATGCTAATATGTTGAATTGCAAAAGTCAAGAACTGTTTTGTGGTTTTCAAAATGCAAAACTAAGAATTCAATTAAGATCAACTGCATTTTGTTTTCAAATGTTGGTATTCATATTCAAAGTGTAATTCTGTTGAAGTAGATAAAGTTATATTAGATAAGGTTAGATTATAAGTTATATAAACCCATACAATATAATTAACACATCAAGTACTATACACAACCAATAGGTTAGATGTTACCATATGATTCTTACTTCTAAGCACTCAAGAAACATCCATTAAAAACTGGTTTGAAAAGGGCTAAATTATGAAGTTTGAAAATACAGTTTCCCTGGAGGCTCAGATGGTAAAGAATCTGTTTGCAATTCAGGAGACCCAGATTGGGAAAATTCCCTGGAGAACAGGATCGCAACCCACTTCAGTATTCTTGCCTGAAGAATCCCATGGACAGAGGAGTGTGGTGGGCTACAGTCCATCACATTGCAATGAGTCAGACACAGCTGAGCACCTAACACTTCTATTTTCATCCTACACTTACTAATTTAAAATTCTTAGAATCATATAAGCTTCCCATCTAGATTTTATATACTATTCTATTTGTTTATATAAATATGCACCATAATTATATATTTATATAGGTGTTTTATATAAATAATTGTAAATATAACATACATGTATGTTTAATATTTTATCATCAACAACTAACTGAGTCTAATACTCAAGTTTCTATGAAAACATTTGCCATCTAGTCCTTATCATTTACCTTGAGTAATAATATGTGATTTTTTTATTAGCAAAGAACATAAGAAACCTGTAATTTCACTCAGAAAAAATAATGAAATGAAGGTAGGATATTAAACATCTTTATGTAAATAAATCACTTTCAGCAGCAAAATGGTATTGCTTCCCATTAGCTCCCTTGAAATGGTTAATCACATAATGTATCTTGATATTAAGTCCAAATAAAACTCAGGAAAAATAAACTCTTTTCATGGAAAGAATAAGCCCTGGATCTAAAAATTCTTATCACATGTTCCTGAATTCTAGTAAATAACTTGTGTTTGGGAAAATAGCTGTTCACAGATTATTTTTTAATTATGCAATGCCTTTGTGCAGTAGTGGATACGATTCAGGCACCATCATCTATGTCATTCAGCACTGCTGGACAGAGTAAACATTTTTCTAAATCATATCAGGACTGAAGAAAGACATTTTCCAATTAGAAAATAATTTAAGTATGTTTGCAATTCCACATCTGTGCCACCTTGAAAGGACTATCCACTTTCTGCCATCTGTCTTTTAAAGGCTCCTGTTGAAAGGTCAGTTGAGAAAAATGGACACAGCTGACAAGCATAAGAACTGTGTTGAACCATGTTTATTAAGGTTGTCTAGAACTTCTGTGTTACCAGTACAATGGGAATTGTTACCAAGAATGCAAAATTCATAGCTAAAAAGTAGAACCAACTTTCTTCTCCTAAGAAAAATCCTTAATAAAATAATTGGTACAAGTGTGATCAATATAAAGATTTTCTATATTGCCAGTATACATTTTAATTCTGAAAATTGGCAAATTAAAAACAATTCTTGCCAGTTATATTATTTTTCATCTTCAAAATTTTAGGTAAATAATTTCTAAAACTCCCAAACCCCATATGTTTACATTAGAACTTTTTAATAGTTTGATAGAAAAAAATCAAGTCATTGTTTAATGGAGGCAAGTTTATGTTTTGGATGATAAAAAAGTTCTGGATATATGCAGTGGTGATGACTACACAATTTGTAAGTATACTTAGTGCTGGTGAATTATATACTTAAAAATGATTAAAATGGAAAAAAGGAAGAAACTGCTACAATTCACCAAAACAGTAAGATGGCTGTAGGAATAAAATTGAAAAAAACAGCTTTCTAAGCTCCTCAAATTGTGCCTATTTAAAATCAAAGTGACGTGTGGATAAGAATGTGGTTTCTTTCAATGTATTGGCATTCATTTGCATTAACAGTATAAATTACAAAGTGTCATTTTATTTGTAACACACTTTTTGTCTTCTTGATATGCATTTAGAGGTGCTGACATCTGCATTAGTCCTAAATGAAGAAACATAGAAAGAAAAAGGGAAGAAGGAAGGAAGGGAGTGAAGGAGGGAGGAAAAGAGAAAAAAATCTCTCCTGCCTTTCTCATCCATCAGCGGTGATGTGAAAATTCTGCTTGCAGTTCTTCTGAAACTAATAATAATTCTGCTTTGTAGACAATATTTGAAGCATTTTTGAGGTATTGAAAGTATGGTTTTATGTTTCTAAAGCTGAGCACATTAATTAGTGTAAGAGAACATTAGCACTTCAGCAGTCTCTCTTGAGATAGAAAGGTTTCCCCATATATATCATAAATTGACTAATTGTGAAGAAGTCTTAAAGGAAGAAGAGACATTAAAACCTGGGAGATAATAAGTAGCTGAAAAATAAAAAAGAAAGAAATGCTGGCTTTACTTGCTTACCAAAGTAAAAGCATAGTCCAACATAGATACATTGGGCTTCCCTGGTGGCTCAGATGGTAAAGAATCCTCCTGCAGTGCATGAGATCTAGGTTCGATCCCTGGGTTGGGAAGATCCCCTGGAAGAGGTCATGGCAAACCGCTCCAGTATTCTTGCCTAGAGAATTCCTATGGACAGAGGAGCCTGGCAGGCTAAAGTCCATGGGGTCACAAAGAGTCAGACAAGGCTGAGCGGCTAAGCGTAGCACAGCACATGCATTGCTCAAAATTAAAAAAGATAAATACTGGCTTTAGTTCCTTACTGAAGAAAAAGAATAGTTCAACATAGATACATCAAGATAACCTAAAAAGTAAAAGTGTGTATGTTCCAACACAGTGTAGAAAAATTTAAGAGTTTTTTCTTCAGTCCAGGAACTATTTTGCAAGATGAGAAAGAGTAACAGGTCAATAATCTAACAATTTATTGATATTCTCCCTACTTAGCAAGCAAAAGTATTACCATTGACTAAAGGAACATTTGGAGAAGGAAATGGCAACACACTCCAGTGTTCTTGCCTGGAGAATCCCAGGGATGGGCGAGCCTGGTGGGCTGCTGTCTATGGGGTTGCACAGAGTCAGACACAACTGAAGTGACTTAGCAAAGGAACATAGCATCTAGTTGACTACCTAACAAGTAAAGATATTAAACAATTATAGAGCTTACTAAGTTTTGTGAGAGATTTGGAAAAATGCCAGACATGAGAAGATTCCAGGAGACCATCACATTCTTGTTTTGCTACTTCTGCTTCCTTTCCTTCTCTACTCCCTTCTCTTTCTTCTCCCCCAACCCCCCCCCCACTTCCTTTTTCAGGCTTTCTTTTTCATGAAAGAAGTGTTTTCTCTATGATAGCATGGGTTAAAGACATATAAGAAATGGTATAAAGAGGTACAAATATTGGATTGGCCAGAAGGTTCATAAGGGAGAAACTCAAATGAACACTTTGGCCAACTCTCTCTCTTCTCTCTCTCTCTCTCTCTCTCTCTCTCTCTCTCTCTCTCTCTATACATATATATATATATATATACACATATGACAACAGAATGTTTAATATCTACTTTAATTTTTCATAAATATACATACACAAAGTATTCAGAAATCAGAGTACTAATAAGTTGATAGGAAAATAAAGCTTAATTACTTCACACCCTTGTTCATTGACTCTGTCTTCCAGCCTTGCTTCTCAGAAGCAGTTATTTTACATTCTTTTGGTTATTCTTTGTGGTACATCCCCATGACTTCAAGTGACAATCAAAAGAAGAAAACATTCTTGGTCTATCAATTTAGGCAGCATCTATTGACTTTCACTATGGTCGTGGAAATTTAGCTTATATAAGAAACTCAATATCATTTCCATATCCTTCCCCTATAGTTATATCTCAGTTTTTGGTTAAATCAATATTAAATTTCTATTATAAAAACTAAGACATTTCTAGGACAAGTAATATACTAAATTATAGGTTTAATTTTTTTGTTGTTGTTGTTTTTGCTTTTACTGGGTTTAAAATCAACTTTTTTCATTTGCTGATATATATTATAACATATAATGGGAGGAGGGAATGGTGACCCACTCCAGTACTCTTGCCTGGAAAACTCCATGGACGGAGGAGCCTGGTAGTCTGCAGTCCATGGGATCACTAAGAGTCGAACATGACTGAGTGACTTCACTTTCCCTTTTCACTTTCATACGTTGGAGAAGGAAATGGCAACTCACTCCAGTATTCTTGCCTGGAGAATCCCAGAGACAGAGGAGCCTGGTGGGCTGCCGTCTATGCGGTCCCACAGAGTCGGACACAATTGAAGCAATTTAGCAGCAGCATCAATAGTATCCTAACCAAAGAAGGGAATTATAAAATATCCTGTGCCTGTAATTATATATATATATAATTGTGTGGGGCTAGATTAAAGGAAAATGTACAACTTTTCACTCATTTGATAAGCAGTCTCTACAACTTAGAAACTAATATAAAATGGTGTACAGATTATCTTCTTCCAGAAGCAAAGTCTGAGTGCAAATAGTTTACCTAAGAGGTGACCTGGAAGCACCAGTTAGTGGAGTGGATAATAAGACAGAAGGCATGAGTACTAAGTCGCTTCATTCATGTCTTGATTCTTTGTGACCCTATGGACAAAGACCTGACCCTTGGCCAGCCACCAGGCTCCTCTGTCTATGGGGATTCTCCAGGCAAGAATACTGGAGTGGGTTGTCATGCCCTCCTCCAGGAATCTTCCCTACCCAAGGATCAAACCTGCGTCTCTTGTGCCTCCTGCACTGACAGGTGATTTCTTTACCACTAGTACCACCTGGGAACCCTGAGACAGAAGGAAAGGAATCCAATACAGAACACAGTAATGAGCAGATTATTATTTTACTTAACTAGGGCTAGGGGCTTCCCAGGTGGCTCAGTGGTAAAGAATCTGCCTGCCAATGCAGGAGACACAGGTTTGAACCCTGAGTCAGGAAGATACCCTGGAGAAGGGAATGACTACCCACTCCAGTATTCTTGGCTGGGAAATCCCATGGATAGTGGAGCCTGGAGGGTTGCAGTCCATGGGGTCCCCAAAGAGTCAGACACAACTTAGCAACCAAACAACAACAGTGGCTCAGTTCTACAGAGAACGTTAGAGGGACTTGCATGGAAAATCTTCAGGGTTGCCTCAGCGAGGAACAAAAAGTTTGCAGATTTATTCATCAACTCCTGTCAGTTATTGGATGAGAAACACTTCCAGGAAGATGAACATCCCAGCCCTGATACACTGGCATAGGACCAAGTGCTTTCCAGTGGTCAGAGAACCCTGCAAGCAGACACATAAGCATTGCAAGAGAAACCTGCCAGGTTAGCATACACAGGAACTGTGAGTGCAAAACAGCACTGAGTGAAGCACCAACAACACCTGCTTTTTTTTTTTTTTTTCCCACCTTCTATGAGGATAGAAAATATATAGCATTGATCTCTGCCCTAAATTCTTGAAACCCTTGTAATTTCCTAAATGATAAGAGCACTAGGAACATCTTTTGTTCTAATATTTGGCCTTTGACTACAGTCCCTGACACAGAACTTCTAAAACCCTTGGAATTTCCCCGATGATCAAAGTGTTTTGTTCTAAAAAGACATTGCCAGGTGTGTTCCTGGATGGGGACTGGTCACTAGGAAAATCAAACCATAATTGTAAGCTTGGAATTTTCAGCCCTACCTTCTTTATTTCTCCAGAGAGGAGAGACGTGCTGGAAATTGAGTTAATAATTTATCATACCTATCTGATGAAGCTTCCCAGGAAATCCTAATATATACTAAGATTCAGAGAATGGCAGGTTTGTGAACACATTCACATATCAGAAGGGTGACATATCCTAAATCCACTGGTACAGATGCTCCTGGCCTCAGGATCTTCCCAGACCTCACTCTGTATCTCTTCATCTGACTGTTCATCTCTATCATTTACCCTGCATCCTTTAAAAGACTGTTAAACCTAAGTATGTGATCCCCTGAGTTTTATGTGCCTTTCTAGCAAATTAACCCAAGGTGGGGGTTGTGACATGGGTTTGAGTGGACTCTGGGAGTTGGTGATGGACAGGGAGGCCTGGCATGCTGCAGTTCATGGGGTTGCAAAGAGTCAGACACGACTGAGCGACTGAACTGAACTAAACTGGGGGTTGTGACAACTTCAAATTTATAGCCAGTGAGTCAGAAGGACCGGTGACCTGGACTTGCAGTTAGCATCTGAAGTGGGAGGGGAACAGTCTTGTGGGACTGAGCCTCTAACCTGTGGGGTCTGAAGCTGTCTCCAGGTAGGTCGTGTCAGAAGTCAGGTAAGTCACAGGACACCCAACTGGTTTTGCAGAGAACTGCTTGCTGGGACACATCCATCTCAGAAGGGTCACGCGTAGAGTAGCAGTGTGAAAGCAAAGGAGAAACACAGGAGGAGGACTGACTGTTTCCCAAGACACCTCAGCCTCAGTAGAAGTGAAGCCATGAAATGAAGCCTCCAACTGCTCCTCAGAGACCTCTGCCTCTCTCTCTCTCTCTCTCTCTCACCTGTGGTACTCAGCCTCACCCTACATATCTGTCTGAGTGGAGGCGGTCCCCCTGAAACTCATACAAAGTTTGAGTATGAGTTCATCGCTGTTTGCTTCATACACCATGTATTAGTCCACACAGGCTTCCAGAACAAAGTAGCATAATCTGGATGGCTTCAACTACAGAAATTATGTCTCACGGGTCTTGATGCTGGTAAGTCCAAGATCTACTGGTGCAAGCCAATTCAGCTCATGAAGAGGGCTCTCTTTCTGGCTCACAGGTGGCTGTCTTCATGCTATATCCTCACTTGGGGAAAAGAGAGACAGATAGGAGAGCACTCTGGTGTCTTATAAAGCACTCTTCTGCTTATAAAGACAAAATTTTAATGAATCAAATCTCTAGACTTATGATCTCAATTAATCTTAGTTATATCATAAGGGTCCTATCTCCAAATAAGATTGCATGAGGGTGCTGAAGCTTCAATATATCAGTTTTGGGGGACACAAATATTCAGTTCATAACACATCATAAGAAATCTCACGTTTGATCATTCTTTTTTAGTTTATTTTATTTTACTTTACAATATTGTATTGGTTTTGCCATACATCAACATGAATCCACCACGGGTGTACATTGATCATTCTTTATCTTCTAGAATCCCATTTCATAAAGATCTGTTGTTGCTGTTTTTGCTGTTTAGTCCCTAAGAGTCTGACTCTTTTGCAACACCATGGACTATAGCCTGCCAGACTCCTCTGTCCATGGGATTTCCCAGGCAGGAATTCTGGAGTGGGTTGCCATTTCCTATTCCAGTTAATATTCCCAGACTAGGGATCAAACCCATGTCTCCTGCATCAGCATGCAGATTCTTTACCGCTGGGCCACTTGGGAAGCCCATGAGAATCTGTACGTCTACTCAAACTCTTAAAATCAGTCACAGAACTCTGAAATGTTTTGTTAGTCATTAGAGAATCCCCTATATCCTAAACCTTTCTTCTGATGTTTCTCTTCATAGTCTTACCTCTCTGAAGCTCAAACAATAATATTAAAGATGTGAGAGAACAGTCCGTGTCTTGGAATTGATAAGTTGCATGAATTTAACAAAAGCAACCCATTGTGCTTGAAAATTTTTCTTTACATGTGCCCTTTTCAGTATTAAGTTCACCTTTGCTCAGTCTTATTTTTTTAATTTGTATTATTTCTATTGACTTACAGTTGATATAAAATATTATATAATTTAAAGGTATATAGTGATTCACAATTTTTAAAGGCTGTACTCCACTTTCATTTATTTTAAAATATTGCCTGTATTCCCTGCGTTGTATAATATATCCATGAGCTTTTTTTATACACAGTAGTTGCACCATTTAATCCTCACCCTATGCTGCCCCTTCCCCATCCCTCTCCCAACTGGTACATGCTAGTTTGTTCTCTGTATCTGTGAGCCTGTTTCTTTTTCTGCTGTATTCACTAGTTTGTTTTTGTCTCACATATAGTATTTGTCTTTGTCTGAATTATTTAGCTCAGCCAAATGACTACCAGATCCATCCATGTTGCTGCAAATGGCAAAATTTCATTCTTTTTATGGCTGAGATGTATTTCATTATACCTTCTTTATTAATTCATCTCTTGATGGACACTTGCTGCTGCTGCTGCTGCTGCTAAGTCGCTTCAGTTGTTTCTGACTCTGTGCGACCCCATAGACGGAAGCCCACCAGGCTCCCCCGTCTCTGGGATTCTCCAGACAAGAACACTGGAGTGGGCTGCCATTTCCTTCTCCAGTGCATGAAAGTGAAAAGTGAAAGTGAAGTTGCTCAGTGGTGTCCGACTCTTAGCGACCCCATGGACTGCAGCCCACCAGGCTCCTCCATCCATGGGATTTTCCAGGCAAGAGTACTGGAGCGGGGTGCCATTGCCTTTCTTTCATATCCTGGCCATTATAAATAATGCTGCCTATGAACACAGAGGTTCATGTATCTGGTAGGAATGCAAATTGGTGCAGCCACTGTGGAAAACTTAATGGAAGTTTCTCAAATAACTAAAAATAGAGCTACCATACGACCCAGCATTTTTGTTCCTGGGTATGTATCTGTACAGTCTTTTCAAACTTCGCTCAGCTACAACTGACTTCCACACTCATATCCTGAGTGCTAAAAGCAATGAGCGTTTTTTGTTAGGTATGCTGCCTGGGCTCTACATCCTTTGCTGCCTTTAGCTCCCTTCTTTTCCTTGGATTCCAGAAAATATTATTTTTTTCTTTATTCTTTCTAACACCTATTCCTCCTAGTCTTTCACTGGATCATTTCTAGTATCATCTCTCCTAATTAGTAACCTGATCTCCCACATTCATATTTTCTGCTCTGCCCGTTTTGTATTCCCTAGATAATTCTATTTCCGTTCCTTCCTTTCTCTTTCTTCCATTAACTCTCAGATATCCACCTCTCAAATCTGACTTTTTGCTGAAATACAAACTTGCACCTTTAGTTTTGTATTAAGGTTTTTTTTTTTTTTAATTTTCTTGATTTACTATTTTGAAACATGAACTCAATCTGCCTCTTATACATACACACCTTCTTGTACCCTCTGCTTGGAATCAAGGACTCAGTATCCATCCAATCCAGGGTCAGTAAACAACCATCTAAATCATACTCAACTAATTCAACATTGTTACTTTTAATCTTTCTAGAACCACTTCTCTTTATTATAACTACTCATTTATTGAGGTTCTCCTCATATCTCAAAGATTATTAAAATAGCTTCATAACTGTCTTAACTGTGAAATGCTATCTTTACACAGCAACACAACCTGTCATTTTAGATTAACACTCTGGTCAAAAACTTTGTTTTAAACATCCCCAGCTCCTTTTGATCCTAGAATGAGATGTAAACTCTTCAGCTTGAGAAATAAAATATTTCCTCCTTTCTTTCATTCAGCTTTGCCTCTGGCCACTGCTTCCCTTGTCCCTATGTTCACAGCAGTGCAAACCCCAGTCCTTCCCCACCTATCACCAGTATCTATGACTTTGTCATATTTTTCCCTCTGGTTTAAGTACCAGTGTCTTTGGAATGCTTCTCCAACCAAACTTCTTTCAAGACCCAAGTGACTAATAACTCTTATGAAGAAGTGAAAGTGTGAAGGAATCTTCATTCAGGAAGATCAGTCAGGATAAATAATCATGATGGCATCTACGTTCCTGAAGCACTGCATAAACTTCTGTTATAGCATTTATTAAACTGCTTGGTAACTAGTTATAAACTTACACCAGATGTAAGATACTCATAGCAGGCACATCCTAATGTTTGCTTGTTTGTTTATTTTAAATAGAGAGAAAGACCAAGGATGAACTCCTAGTCCTAAAAACTAAGCTTGTATCTTAGTTCTTCCATGGACCAATACTGTGATCCAAAGCAAATCTCTTAACCTTGCCCCAGTTTCTCTTCCACCAAATTAAGATAATAACTTCTTTATTTCGAGAATGTTATGGAATAATATACATATGGTTCCACAGATCACAGTTCCCAGATCATAGTATGTAGTCTGCAATGTTGGTTCCCTTCCTTATTAGCTTCTTCCTTTCATCCCTGGACAGTGTCAGCACATAGAATGTGAAATACACGTATGTGCGTAAATCCTTTTGTTTATTATATTCACTGTATCCAAACCATCTGAAAACTTAATAGCTTACAGCAATGACAACTTTTATTATGTTCCTGAATCTGTGATCTGGGCTGGGCTTTCTAGGGACAGCTTGTCTGTGTTCCACTCAGCATCACTAAGGTGGCTTGTAGGTTGAAAGGCTGAAATCATTTGAAGAGTCCCTCATCGCCTGCCTGGCATTTGATGCCGGCTGTTGACTTAAACCTCTGTTCTCTGGCTGTGGCCAGAACTTCTTCACCTCAGCATTTCATGTGGCTGCTTGTCTTCCTCACAGTGTGATAACTGGGTTCCAAAAGCAAGTGTCCTGAGAGAGAGAGTCAAGAGGAAGCTGAGGTACCCTTTATGATTTAGCCTGGAAATTATGCAACGTCACTTCTGCCACATTCTATTAGTAAAAATTGATTAACTAAGACAAACCCATATTAAAATAGAGGAGAATTAGACTCATAGTTTGATGGGAATAGTGTCAAAGGATTTGTGTACTTGTTTTAAAACCATGCATTCCTCCACCAGTCAATACCCTGCTGGTGTGTTGACTATATGGATGAGCCCACTTGCAAGCATCAGGGTTCCAATATACAAATCAGAGATCTGTTAAAGTAAAGAAAGTTTGGGATTGACGTGTGCACACTGCTATATTTAAAATAAAATGCTTTTCCGTGAAAAAAATTAAATAAAAGAAAAAACAAACCCAGACCCAGAATTCCAAAGTAGTCCTGTATACAAAATCAAGATGTGCCCAGCCTAAAAACTAACTAAGCCTTAATTACAACCAAGTCACTTAACTGTTGAGCCTCAGTTTTCCCAGATCTAAAGTGGGGATAATGATTATTATGCAGACAGGTGCACAAAGTTTTGAGACTCAGAACTAGTTCATTAAAGACATTATGAATTCTGCAACGTAGAAAAAGGCAAGTTATTGGAGTAGAGGTAGGTGAGCAAAACCATTCTCCTTTTACATAACAAAGTAACTATGTTCTTATCTTTGTCAGATTTGCTTTTACTGCTGGCAGTAAAGACGGTTTATCCTTTGATTTTCCCTGCATAAGAAATGCATTTTTAAAAAGGCCACTGCTCTTACCTAGGTACCAGGAAGGTTAATTAGCTCTTGATGCGAGATGTTTTGCAAGTGTCCATTGCAGTATTATATATCCCACCCCACTGATACACTCTATCTTCAGTCTTGTATTTCAAGAGAGTAAAAGCAAGTGACATTTTGTAATCTAAGCTTGTTCTGTTTAAAAAAATGGATTCTAGGTTTATAGAAAATGTCAAAGAACATCAAAGAAAATATCTGACATTTAAACAACCAAGAACCTCAATACTCAATATATAAGATGAAAAGGATGACTAATGTGTGCACTCTTAACTATGTATTACATGTTTTTATCTTTTTGCTTAATGATAAATACCTTGTACTTATATAGTTTCCTTAATAACGTTTAAATTTTCCATGATTTCACCATTAAAGGATATTATCACCCTTTAGCTATCTTTATATGAAATTCTTCATTACTTAATCTATAATGCACTTTTTTTCACTCCTTTGTCTATCATATGTATCCATATGATAAGATTCCAGTAATTAGCCAGTTAATTCAAAATGTTGATGGATCTACAAAAAAAATAGTCTACATATATGTCTGGACTGAAGTGGAAGGTGCCTCTTCAGCCCAAGACTTGGCAGATGAAGTCAAAACAGAAGCCCCCATGTGCAATGAGATATTTCAGACACATAACTGGCAAGGTATCTAAATCTGAAATATATGAAATATTACTACAAATAAATAATAAAAGTAAAACAAAAAATGAGTTTAGAATATGAACAAGAAATTCACTGAAGAGAAAATCCAAATTGCTGATAAACACAGAAAAATATGCCCCTTATTACTAGATGCAAGGAATAATGTATTCATATAAAGCAATAAAGAAATAATATGCATATTTATTAAATGGTCTAAGTTCTAAGCTTGGACAAAACTTAACAAAACCAAGTTTTGCTAGAGCTACTAAAAGTGAGAATCTCATAACTGCTTTCTGTTAGCCTGCAATATTACATAGTGACAAGTGAATATAAATACATGCTATTAAATATTTTGAGAAATAGTATTTGCTAGTAACTACATTTGTTACAATAATTTATTCAATCATAAAAGACTGAGTGCATTCTAGAGTCTATAGTTGATTGTCCTAAATCTAAGACTGGGCTTTAACAGTGAGAAAATTAGTATAGGAAGCTTTAAAATGTAGAGCACACAACAGGCACTCAACAAAGAGTAGATTTAATACTGTTTCTTGAGGTTTTGAGCTAGTAGTTACAAGGGTTATATGCCATTGTACACAAGTCAGTTTATGATCATTCATAAAAAATGCAGTAAGTGTGTAAATTCTAGAGATAGACTGATTTATTTTTCCAATCCTGTCCTGTAGGATGATTTCTTTTAAGAAATGGAGTTCTTGCAGCTTAGAATATAATTTCCAAAGACAGCTTGAAATGTGGATTCACAATGTGTTACATCTCAAATAACTTTTATAGAAATGAAATGATGTGCTCTGGGGAAAAGTATGTTAGCCAACTCAAAAAGCATCTTAAGTGATCCAAATGATATTAAGGGCACAAATACTAAATAGAGAACTGTGAAATGATAGAGTGAAATAAAACAACAACCTATGTATTACTTAATATAATATATTAATATAGTATATTATATATTAATATAATATTATAGCATATGTGTGCATGCAAGTTTAGTCGCTCAGTCATGTCCGACTCTTTGTGACCCCATGGACTGCAGCCCGTCAGGCTCCTCTGTCCATGGGGATTCTCCAGGCAAGAGTATTGGAGTGGGTTGCTATGCCCCCCTCTATGGGTCTTCCTGACTCAAGGATCGAACCTGTATCTTTTATCTCTCCTGCATTGGCAGGCAGGTTCTTTACTACTAGCACTACCTGGGAATCCCATTGTAATATATACATGTAAGTTAATACAATTACACCTACTTCACCAAGAACAAGAAAAACATAATTGAAAAATTGTTTCGCATTTTCATATCTTCCAAATGGGAAAGTAGAGGATGATCTTATTTTAAATATTGACATATATCCACACATAGTATAGTCTACCCTGCTTTAAAATCCTTTAGTGTCTCCTCAATACTATAGGACAAAGTTTAAGCCTCTTAGGGAAACACGGAAGGCTTCTAGAATCAGGCTTTTCCCTAACTCTCCAGTTTTTTTGTTTTACTCTCCCTTAAAGTTCAGCATTACAGAACTGTGTGCTGTTCTCTTCAAGAATTAAATAAATTCTCCTGTATTCTTTGCCCTCTCTTATCTTCTGGCCCAAGACACGTCAAAGCTTCAATTCCCGTCATGCCTCCTGTTTGAAAAATTCCCCGAATGAAACCTCTTTCCACTTCCTTTTTTCTTGCAAAGCATCTTTTTCCTATCTTTTACATAGCACTGTATTATAATTTTTTTCTAAAATACTAGCATTGTGAACAAGAGTACATAGTAGCTTCTAAGTTAGATAGAAATTATCCAAGCTTTGTCATTCAAAAGCTGCTTGACCTAGGATAATTTACTTAACTTCTCTGATTCATTTGTAAACTGTGCAAAATAATATTTAATATTATGCAATAACAATAATAGTAATATGATGTTATGAGGCTTAAACAAGCTATAAAAAGAATGGATACAGATCATAACCCAAATTACTATTATCAATAAATAAAGATACTATTATCATATTATTCTTGCTATTATTAATATTATTTTCTCTTTCCTTCTCGTAGCATGTAAGATTTTTGGCATTAAATGGAATTGTTTTATTATTTGTGTCACCTAAGGCTGATGTTTTGACTAGAATATGCTACATGCTTAATGCTTGGATAATTAAATAAATGAATGAGGGGGCTGCTAGAAATTAGGAAAAGACAAATCATAGTTTGTCCCATATAGAGTAGAAGAGAATGACCGATTTTCTTTTTTCTAGAAATCATATGTCTACAGCATTACTCTGCGTTGTTGCTTACCAAAATCTTCCATGACCTAAACGTGAGAAGTACATGAAGAACCGTAAATTTCATGCTCTGAATGCAATCATCTCCTTAAGATAATGTGCTATTACTAGCACTGTTTACCTTGGAAGTTATTAGACCAGAGCTCCTCTTCTCCCTCAGTCCTGACACTTAGTTACAGACCCTGAGAAGTCTGAGATAAGAAAATAAATGTTGCAGTGTCAGGGGCTACAGGCTATAGGATGAGGTAAGGAAGGGCACTTTTGAAAAACAAGGCATTGCCCAATAGTACGGGAACAAATGGATGGAGGAGCTGAGAACTGATGACAATAAGAAAGATGGGAGAGTCTCCAAACCCAAATGGCTGTTTCCTAGCATTTTATTTAAAAGGTTTCAACTGTGGTATTCATGATGTTGACAATGACTTATCTGAATGGGTTAAAAGTACTCTGAGACCATAATTCCTCCCTCTTAGGTGGCCGAATTACTGAGCAGTCTAGTTTAATTCTGGTAAACATTTTCCCAGTGAGGATTGCTAATATTCCCACTGGACAGACTGGGAAAGCCACTGAAGGCCAGATAGATATTACACTGTAAATAAATTGACATTGCCGTTTATCACTAGTCCCTTGAGACTTTAGTCAGCATCGAATCCACAGAGCCTATAAGTCCTGGAAGAGTTCAGAAAAAATTGAATTTTAGGATCTCTAAGAGTAAGTAGTGCCTGAAATAGAAACACATACAGCAAAACCAGCAATCTTCTTCCTGCTAACTTCCCCTCCTCTTCCAGCTTCAGGAAATCACTCACATCATCATCATTATCCTCATCATCCTGCTTTAATTAAACACCACTACCTCTAATGTGTGTACCGTACAAATGACTTTCAGTGCCAACGTCCTGTAACAAGATGTCTGATTGGTATAGTGGACAAGTACAGATATGTCTGAGGTCAGCTGCTCAAGGAAATAGATTACAACAGAAATTCTCCTAAGAGAATTAAGATGCAATGCAGAAGAAATGGCCCCAGTCTTCACCATTCTGGTAGTACCCCATGAAATCAAACGTAGTGCACTCTACCAGATTTCCATAATGAAAAACTATGGGTTATGGGTCGGTTTGTTTCAACTTCTCCCAGGGAGTAAGACAGTGAAGGCTGTTGTGCTTTGCTTGGAGCCAATCACTTTTAGAGTCCAGGCTATGAGTCCTCCGCAAGTCCTTAGTCTCAAAACTCCTTTCTTCTTTCAGATGTTTCAATGACTCTTTGGACACTAAAAGGGGTGGAGTATGTGCTTGGCTTTTGCCCTATTTGCTTCTCCACATTGCCTTTAGTATCTTTCATTATTACCCCAAGGCAGATGCACCATCGCAAATACTTTGGTAAAGATGAAACAGTGCAATTTCTCAAAATATTTCTGAAATACATTCTTCTTCATTTTTCATTAAAAATCTTATTTTCCATGCTTTTCAAAAAAGAACAACCTCACAGTGACATCTTTAGTTTGCCTAAGTGGCAGATTTTGGATAAAGTCACTATCAAGTTATATTCAAAATCAGAAATACTAACAGAGAATTTTTGTGACAGTGAATACTGCATCTATCCCTGGAGCATGTTGCTTGCTTTCAGGGATCATACCTGAAACAATATTAGCTGATGGGTCCCAAACAGCTCACCTCTTATGAGGACAGTATAAAGAGCCATTGGGCTCCTCTTCACAAGCATGAAACTGATCCTCTCATTGACATGGCCCTACTGTCCTGTCAACTGTCCCCGAGTGAAGTCTTGGAGAAATAAACTTGCCTGCAATGCAGCTTCATGTCAAATTAGCATGTGGCATAGCATATGGAATGACAATTGGGTGACTGGTTTCTCAGACCTGAGAGGATGCGAAAAAAAATCTGCAGAAGAGACACATCTCTCGTTGAAGAGGCAGCTGCCCAACACGCATTGTCTCCCCGTAGACGGATACTGGCAAGGACAACTGTCTTGACTGAAAAGAACGCTGCCAAGAAACTGACCTTAGGGGGAATGGCAGAGCACAGAGCACGGTATTTACATTTCTTTGAAGTCGCTTTCAAGTTTTGAAAATCACTCCGAAAAATACACTCAACTGTGACTAGAAATATATTTTCTATTCTCTTAGAATGGTTGTGAGGTTAGGAGACACGCTGGAAATGACACATTCACTCTTCCCCATCTCTGTATTCTCCAATTTTTTATGCAGCCTGACTAAAATAAAGCAGTTCAACAGATTAGCAATACTAAATATATGCATTTAGGTTTCCCTCTTATCTCATTCTCAGTTTGGTAGCTTAGAGTCTCAACTGAAAACTATGCTAAATCCACATTATATTTTGGCATCCCACACGTTCTGAAGAGAGAGCAAAAATCTCCTCTGACTCTTTCTTTAATTTGCAACTATTGCTAAGTATTTCAGCATTATAGCCCTTTACCACACAGCTGTCAGGAAGGAACACTTTGAAGATAGCTTATAATCCTTTTTGTGAGTGACAGCTTGTTTCATAGCATTTTATTTGAGTCAACTTGAAAATCCCACCAATCAGAAATCTCATTCTAGCTCAAAGAAATGAATTTTAATATATTAAATACTATCCACTGTAGAGAACACCATGTCAGAAGCAGAATATATACAAAAACATCAAAATACATAGACGTTCACGTAGTGAGATTATCAGTGAACATTTCAGAAGTTTTTGTGTTTTTCTGTAGTAGGAGGCTATGATGTTTCTCATAAGCCTCTCAGAAAAAATAATTCACATTAACTTATTTTGAAGTGTTTCTGTCCTTTACCACAAGATGATGATTCCCTTCCACAGCATCTAAAATTTACAACTCTAAATGCCCTCATGAGTGAACCTAGTTCACCTGTGTTAATAGAGCTGCTTTGAACTTCATTCACTAAACTCCATCACAGTCACACTGACATTCACTGACGCAGTGTTCTATAGTTTAGCTACTATGCCTTAGCCACTGTCAGCTTTCCACTGAAACACAGTAAGAGTGTATTTTGTGTGTACTAAACTATGTTG
Organism: Capra hircus; assembly: GCF_001704415.2. Taxonomy (NCBI): domain Eukaryota; kingdom Metazoa; phylum Chordata; class Mammalia; order Artiodactyla; family Bovidae; genus Capra; species Capra hircus. Next base: position 28,903,134 of record NC_030813.1, read on the forward strand.
AACCTTTGTATCTGGACCTTTCCACTTCTCCCATTATGTGGTCACCTTTGCTGTCCCTTTTTTCCCCAACCAGTCAGGATTCTAAGATAAGTATTTCATCAACATATTGAACAGTCTAAAACCAATGTCATTTTAAGTCTTTTTTCTCCTCATCAATCAGTAGTCAAGGTCATTCTTGTCTGTTTACTCTTATTTTACTTAAAATCTGCAAAATATTAGCCAGAAATATTAAGAAAAAAAAAAAAAAGCAATGACAAAAGCAAAGCAAAAACTCCTGTTGCACACATCATACAACATGCTTTCGAGTCAGGGAAAGTTTGAACTTAAATCCCAGCTCTGCTACTTGTCCACTATTTGGCATTTCTCAAGTAACAGAAGCTATCTGAGCCTCAGTTTCTCCTCTATAATCAGAAGGTTATCTTCAGTTTTAGAGTTTTGTGTGAATCACAAAGTCATATTATCTGAATTTTGACTTACTCAGAATGAAGTAGTTTTGCTCGAGAAAGAGTAACTTAAGTGGAACGAATGATCCCATCAGCTATCCTATCAAATCCATCTCTTCCCCGGAGTAAGCAGGACATGAAGGATGTGTATTATCTAATTTTCATGCAACATGTTTCCAAAATGTAAGCTTCCAATTTCAAAGAGAAATTGCAGTCTGCTTCAGTGCTAAAGGAAAACCTGGCAGTATTAGATTTAAAGAAAAGCAGTTAAGCAGTCCTTACTTAGAAATTCTCAGTCAATATATTTGAGTATCTGAAATATACACTTGTTCAGATGGTAAAGAATCTGCCTGCAATGCAGGAGACCTAGGTTTGATCTTTGAGTCGGGAAGATCACCTAGAGAAGGAAATGGCTACACACTCCAGTATTTTCGCCTGGAGAATTCCATGGACAGAGGAGCCTGGCAGCTATAGTCCATGGGATCACAAAGAAATGGACATGACTAAGTGACTCTATTCTACAATAATGTTTTTAAATTTCCTGCCAAACCCATCATGCCTCACACATTAATGGCATTCAATCATATTAGGTGATTATTATTCATCATTTTATTGCTACAATAAAATAAACACAACTGCTATATCTTTTTAGCTTCTTGTTGGCATGAAAAGTGAAAGCCACTAAGTCATATCTGACTCTTTGCAACCCCAGGGATTATAGCCCACCAGGGTCCTGTGTCCATGGAATTCTCCAGGCAAGAATACTGGAGTGTGTAGCCATTCCCTTCTACAGGGGACCTTCCTGGATTGCACTGCAGGCAGATTTTTTACCATCTGAGCCATCAAAGAAACTATGGCCCTAACAGTGGTTCTTCCCAACACTTCCACTTTCCTCAAGTCCAATATTCATTCTTTCCTTTTCATTTGCAGCAGACACTCAATTTCCACTATTACTCTCAAATTAAGATTATCTAGTATAACTATACCTTTCTCACATTTTTCCCATGTAAAAGCATCACTTTGTATTTAATCTTCCTCTCTTCCTTTGGCCAGTCTTTCTCCAATTTAAGTTGAAGACCTCACCGATTCTTAAAGGTCTTGTTTTATTCACTTTCATGTTAATCATAATAGTAAAAAAGCATATTATATTTTATAAATATCTGGCATATACTAAGTGTTATGCTTTAAATACATTTCCTGTAACTATCTTGCTTTCCTATTTATTTTTAACATATTTGTATGGATCTCTGTAAAATATATTCCTAAAATTCATCTGGTTTCAATATATGTAGATATGGGATCATACTGTCTGTAGTAACATGTAACTTGCTTTTACCTTTCAACAAAAATTTTTTTGAAATTCTTCCAATATAATTTTTTATACTATAGGTTTTTTTCATTTTCACTGTTATATAATATTCTAATGTATGAATATATGACCTTTTAATTATCTAATCTCCTGTTGATAAATGTTTGTGCTATTTCCATATTTTTGTATTATACACAGTGATATCCTGGAGAAGGCAATGGCACCCCACTACAGTACTCTTGCCTAGAAAATCCCATGGATGGAGGAGCCTGGTAGGCTGCAGTCCATGGAGTCGCTAAGAGTCAGGCACGACTGAGCAACTTCACTTTCGCTTTTCACTTTCATGCATTGGAGAAGGAAATGGCAACCCACTCCATTATTCTTGCCTGGAGAATCCCAGAGACAGAGGAGCCTGGTGGGCTGCTGTCTATGGGGTCGCACAGAGTAGGACACGACTGAAGCGACTTAGCAGCAGCAGCAGCAGCAGCAGCAGCAGCAGCACACAGTGATATCCAGGTCATTTAAGTCAAGGTCTAGACACAAAGTGTTCCTGTGGATTGGTCAGTGTCATTTATCAGTGTTCTTTCAATTACTGTGAAACTGTAAGTTACTGAATCATAGTTCTCTTTCCTCTTTTAATCCTTCTGTATTAATCATCTATTTAGCAACATTTCTCTGTATAGAACAGTATTAAGAAAAACTTGACCACCACTTTGCAAAGCATTATGGATTTTCAATTTGTTTCTTATTAAAAGCAGTTTTATTTCAATGAAAATGACTAAAGAAGACACAGTTATATTGCTATTATTGAGTTGCTGCTGCTGCTGCTGGGTTGCCATTTCCTTCTCCAGTGCATGAAAGTGAAAAGTGAAAGTGAAGTTGCTCAGTCGTGTCCGACTCTGCGACCCCATGGACTGCAGCCCACCAGGCTCCTCCATCCATAGGATTTTCCACGCAAGAGTACTGGAATGGGGTGCCATCACCTTCTCCGATTATTGAGTTAGCCAGACACAAAATATATTTTGAATGTATTGAATAACTTTAACCTCCATGAAGGACCATATTTTAATTAACAAAAGAGATATTCAAAGGCTCCTAAATGTTTGTCTCTGCATGACTAGAGCTTCACTGAAGGATCACAGTGTCTAATGAATAAATCCATTAAGAACTTGTCAATAACATAGAGAAATGTTTTATTTGCTTTACTAACAGGCTGTAGGAAAAAAAAATATCTTTCAATATCTTTGACTAAGCTAATGGGCTAGCATCTGATACATAGAGCAAGTTATATAATCATTACAACAGATAATTCTGAGATTAGAGTCATAGATTTAAACCTATTTTGGACTTTGCTGTTAGTCATATCATTTGTATACATTGATTATTCTGATTGGCTAATCGTTTAATTAGGAAATAGACACAATTTGTTAATAAATTGACTTTAAGACAGTTCTCAAACTCTGGGAGAGGATTAGTAGTCCTTTGTTCTGTGTAAGTATGTACATGAAATCTGACAGTGAAATTTAATATTACACTAGGTGCAAATTTTTAAAATAATTCCAATAGAAATATATTAAGGAAATATATGCACACATAATTTTGTTACTAACTAAAATAAAATAAACTAGTTAGAAAACTTGAAAACCATCAGAGAAATGATTTTGTTTATTGCGTTTATTTTGTTTAAGGGCCCTAAAAAATAAAACTAAAGCCTGTTTTCTAGAATCAGTTAACATGGTAGTTAATAATGTTACTTTAATGTAGAAACAGAGTTCTGAAGTACAATGAGAAAAGCCTTAAGTTACACTAGTTCACAGAACATTTAAGCTATCATGTGTATTCCCTGCAGAGCTTCCTCTCTTACAAATAACACTGACACAAGAGGAGGAGTTGAACTTTCTGGTTAAATGATAACGGATGATACAAAATGTAACGCTATAAAGGTATGAATAAGACACAAGGAAATTGTTTCAAAGGCCAGTCCAATGTCTCTTTGATACAAACCCAGGGGCCTTTCCATTTCCAATGAGCTCAATTAGCCCCTTTGCTTCATGACATCACAGAGTGACTGCTTTAGACTGTGCTTCAAGAGCCTTTTATATACAAGAATTAACTGTCTCATTTAATTTCAGTTAATGTAAGTGAGCTTCTGAGAAGGAACTGCTCAGTTATAACACTGAGCTTGGAGCCAGGCTGGCTGATTAATTCCTAGCTGTTTGAAGTGCTTTCTTCTCTTATCTTGAGCTGTGCAGGCCTCACTATAGCCTGAGGAGACCTGAACCTAAGTCTTAGAGAGATTTTTGTCTCCTCTCTACAGAGAGGAATGGAGAACAGATAAGCACTGTGGCATAAAACCAGAAACAAACCAGGAACTTGTTGCCAATTTTGAAAAAGGCATGGGGTGTGAAGCTGCATAGAAAACCCAAAAAAGCCCGTAATTTGGCGTCCTTGTATCTGACTTTCAATCCACTGATACACTGTGCAATTTTAATTGAAAATTACTATTGCCTAGAAACTAACATTACTCTAAAGATGTCCTAGTTAGTTCCAGTTGAAGTTTTTTTACATAAAATGAACATTAGCAGTGATGAAAAAGGAAGGGAGAGGCTGAACATGGTGAGTCATTAAGGCAACGATTAGGACACTTTCCCAGATTTTATTGTATAACCTTTTGAAATCCTCATATAATTTGCTTTGCAGTTCTCAAGAGAGTCCTTTTATGATCTTCAAAGCAAAAATATGCCTCAGCATGAACTTCCTAATAAACATATCACAACATATCTTTCAGTTTAAGATAAAAAGGGAATCATTTTTCTGTGGTAATTTCATGACTACCCCCCCATTATGTTTTCCCATTCACCCATACACATGCCCTGGCCCCCATCTCACCTACACTTTTATATTTTATTGAATTTTTATTTTAAGTAGATGTCCAGAGAAATACAGGATGAACTGGCAACTTTAGGTCATATAAATATCCTTTCTTGCCTCTACATGGCATTGCTGCAAGGCCACAGCACCCAAAACAGTTATGCAGCCCTGTCCCTGGGCGGCCATGGTGCTGAAGATTCAAACAGCAAGCTAAATCATTGCCAAGAACTCACAAGAGCCAGTCAGAAGGGCTTAAGCACTTGAGAGAGCAAAATTATTAAAACTAAGCTAGCTCAAAGACCAAAACCGTTCTTCTCCAGCTACTGTGTTGTTTGCTCAAATAAACATCCAAAGCAGAGCAAGAAAATAAGAAAACAAAACACCTAAGACTGTAAAACAAAGAACCATTGTTTAAACAACTCTTCCTCCTGGGAAAACTGGAAACCGCAATGAATCCAGAGATTCACAAAGCAAAATCTTAAATGAATGTTTACTCCAGGCATTGTTCTCATAGCCAGATCACTAATGTACTTGAGTAGTTTGAAAATCTTCATAATTCTGCTGAGGGGCTAGGTGATCTTATATTGTACTTCCTATAAAGGTACTTCTAGTGGGATGCTCACCATAGCAACTGAGCACTTCAGTTGTGTTATCTGAACACAGGCTGTCTGGGAAAGAGAACATTTCTTGCATCTTTATTCCAGACTATGTAAGATTAAAGTAGTAATGGTTTCGGAACTATATGGATTTTGATATTTGGAGATTCAGAATCAACTCATGGAAAAGGATATATTTTACATCATTCCCTAGTAGCACACCAGTGGCTTGAGAACTTATGTTTGTGAGAAAGAAATGCCTTACTAAAGAACTTTTATCTGTGGAGTAAATATGATTTCTCAAATTAACATGAAGAGTAAATATCTAAATAATCAGATGCCAGATAATTTTGGAGGGTTACTCATACAATCATCGCATGAAACTGGGCCTATAATTAAGATTTCAAAATCATGAAGTTTCTTTATGTCTTAAACACACAATTCATAATCATGAATTGTTATTATGAATTAATGAAACTAATTTATGTCATGGGTTCATTAGTTAACTCTAAAATTATCATTTAAAAGTGAAAAGTGTTTTGATATTGGGATATATAATATATATATATATATATATAATAATAGGTTACTCTTTGTTGAGATCCTACAGCATACATGCACTTTTCACAAATGGTCTAATTTAATGATAAAAAGTTGGGAGGCAGCTATTAGACTGTTTTTAAAGACAGAGATATTTTGGTGTTCAAAAATAATGCATCAAAAGTCACATAGCTAGTCATTGCCAAAGCTAGAAGTTCCCTCTGTTAGCTCCTTTCCCTATAGCTTTCTTCATACTCATCCATTTCCCATTCTGTTCTTACAGCCATATCTCTTCTCAATTTTCTCCTTTCTTCTGCTCTACTAATTTCTGTTTAGCATACTACTGAAATTAAACTAAGCCTTTTTTTTTCTCCAAAAGTCCAAAGCTGCAGATGATGCCATCTGCAGTAAAAGGTAAAAAATACCTTCTGACATGTTTTGTTTCTACTTTATTCATCAGAATTCCCATTCACAATCTGTATCTGAAGCCTGATCCAAGTGCAGATTCTCTGGGCTGACCTTCATCTGAACCAGTTTTCCCTTCCAAACCCTCTCCTATCTTATCATTACTACAGGAGATAAATAATTCTTTGATTTTGAAACCACTATAAACAGTTTAAATATTTTAAGGCATTTTAGGTAATACAATTGTAATTGTTAGTATTAATTATGAAATAACCAATCATTCTTCATTTTCATGGTTTCTTGTAAAACTGTTAAAGTGATCATAATGCTCTGGGTGGCAAATTAAGCATAATATTTCCATACTGCAAAATTTCACTTATCATTGACTGGGATCTCGCTAATGTGTTTTTCATCTATGTTACTGAAAAATCTATCATGCTACGCATCTGTGTTTTTGCATGGCAACGTTTATCTACTCAGCTACATAAAAGTCATACCTACACCAACATCACTATAAAGTTCAGGCCAATATTTTCTCCTGTCCTTCCATTTTAATCCCTTTCTGGTATAAAACTACCTCAACAGGAATTAAACTGGAAATGACTTTCATAGATATTTCTAGGGTTTCTCACAAAGAATCAAATAATATCTTGAATAAACAATGGGATTCATTTTTTTTCCCCCTGGTCAGGAACAGTTCTCATGTTAGTAAACTAAGCTAAAGAGACTAACTAATGGCTTCACATGTGCTTTTGTTCTTTTGCTGACTCATACATAGTCTTCAGCAAATTTATATTCCATGAATGTGAAGATCACAAGAATAATGAGGCTGGAATAATGTAATGGGTTATTAACATTTAAAATCAATGTCAGCAAATAATTTTCTATTTAGTCATCTTCCTGGCATTTAGAATTTCACTTTATCTTTTGTCCAACTTACTAAATGCTGGCAAATTCAGAAATCTTTTCTGAAATTTGAGATTTAAAGTTGGAGTCTGAAATTGGTCATTTCTTTCCCTGGGGACTTCCCTGGTGGCTCAGTGGTAAAGAACCCGCCAGCCAATGCAGGAGATGTAGGTTCTGTCCCCAGGTCAGGAAGATCCCCTGGAGAAGAAAATGGCACCCACTCCGGTGTTCTTGCCTGGAGAATTCCATGGACAGAAAAGCCCAGTGGGCTACAGTCCATGGGGTCACAAGAGAGTTGGACAGGACTTAGCAACAACAAAAAAAACAACAGATTTTATACCTGAATAATCCCATTAAGATTTCCTCAGAAAGACTGTAAGCTTCAAGTTAGTATAGAGAAGTTCACAAACTTTACAAAGCAAGAGCTAGAGCATTAAGTTATCTTAAGAATATAATTATGTTGGTATTTATTGCTATCGTATCTTAAAGTTATTTAAAATGCATTTTTAATACTGTGTTCCCAATACCAAATCTTTTTATAGTGTTGAGTGAATTTAACTTGTTCTTGGCTAAGACAAGTACCAAATGAAATGTCACTGGAGTCAATATTACCTTGATTTAGAAAAAGTCAAAAAGCTTAGGAGGACAGGTAGGCCTACGTGAGAAGTGGTCTTGGTGTAGCCACACGTTTCGAGAAACAAACTCACTCAGAAGGACAATGCAGATAGTGGAGTGCAGTTTATTACACCAGCAGGCCCAAGGCAGAGTCTCCTCTTAGCCAAGGACCCCGACTAGTTTTTGTGAAAACCTTATATACCCTAAGTGTACGTGCCCAAACCCACCTCCCCAAATTCCCTGAAACTAGTCTGAACAAAGGAAAAGAAAGATACAATCAAAGTTAACCCATGATTCAGATGCCTTAAGCCTAGGTAGTTAACAGTGGACAAATAGCAATAGGCCTGTGGTCATACTCCAATGAGCATAACAGAATTTATGATTCTATTCAGTTACACAGATAATTAGGATATTCTTTTAGGCAACAGAGAATCTAGGTACGAGCCCTGGGGCTCTTCCTTCTGCGGGGTCTGGTTTTCCAATTGGTATATAATTTTCCATAGATACTGGGCATATAGCTCAAAGTCCACAGTCCGGCCCAAGGTGGAGTTCTGCTCTCAAGACAGAGCCTGTTCTGTTTCCTCCTTCAGTATAGATGAAACAAGATTGGCCAAGTATTAACAATTTTTGAACCTAGATGATAGATGCAAGAGAGTATGTTATGCTATTTGCTCTACTTTTTCTTATGTATTAAGTTTTTTATTAATACAATTTTTAAAGCTAAATTTGCAAAAATGACCTCATATCCCTTTTCCTGTATGTGTTTAACCATTTGAGCCTCCTAGATGTTCAGTTAATTCTTAGAATCTTTCATTTTAGCCTAGCTTTTATGCACAAGTATATAGAAAAAAATAATTTCTCATTTATTTTTCTTGTCCTCTTTGAAAATCCTATATAATATTTCATTGGCCATTCCATTCCTATACTCTAAACCAATGTATTTCTATTTTTGCAGCCATAGTGTGGTTCTTTCTACTATTTTCAAGTGTTTGGGCTCAGAATTCAGGTAACTTTCTTTTATGTTCTTCAGCAGTTTTTCAAAAAATTCCATTGACTCTTATCTGTGCTCAAGTCATAAACTCAGCTGGACAAATTCACAACAGGTAAGGCAATGTCACTGAAATGTTTCCTATCTAAAAAATCATCTTCTTCTAATTGCAGGCCAGTGACATCTTTAAGAAAAAGGAATTCCTTGTTCAAGCCAGTTGTCCATTTTGGTTCATTATTTAAGACTGAATTTCATCACCTCAATCAAAACAGTCCTATAATTTTCCTGATGGAACATTATTTGCCTTCTGAAAATTTAAAAAGTGGAAGGCTTTCCCATGCTATTCACTTAATGTGGTCTTTCATATAATTACCACATGCCAGTTATTAGTTCTGTTTCACTTCTGTTCAGGTCGGGGCAAGGCAAGTTAACATATGCCACTGTGTTCAGAATTTCAAAAGGAAGAATCTCAGCTTGAAAAGATGATCAAAACTGTGCCTCCAGGGGAGAGCACCTAAAGTGAGAGGATTTCTCACAACCTTGAGTGTGTTCCCACGAATGGCACACAGGCTCCAACAAGCATGGGTAACAGCTGACGCCACAGCAAAGCCAGACTCGGGCTCTGCAGGAATCAGGCACTGAAAACCACAGTGGCTTAAAAGAGCCTCTGGTGGGAATTTTAGACAAAAGACCCAAACAGCTTGTAATGTCCTCATTATCTTCAAAACAAAGCATGTTGCTAAGAATGTCAGAGGACTTACTGCTTTCCAAAGACTTGGTGGTACAAAACTTCCCTCTTTGAATGGAGCAGTTAGCGTGAATCACCATCTTTACAGAGAAACATGAAAGGAAATTACTCAAACATTTCTGGAAATGTAGCAGTTCCTTGAAACATGTAGTTCTTTAGATGATTCCATTATCTCCCATTAAAGAATTTTGTGAAATGTTAGGTAATATAGTTTTAAGAGGATCTCCCCAAGAAAGAAGTTTTAGAATTTAAAAAGTGCTTATTTATGTTACATTTGTTATTATGTAGTTTATAAGATACATTTTCACTTATGCCAATTTTCAACATTAAACAAAAAGTATGTTATATGCTCATTTTATTTTCTCTAATAACATTTATCTTTTAACATTTATGTATTTTCCTTGAATCTGACCTAATATAGCTAATAAGCTACATTACTCAAAATATTTATTTAACGTGCATGAAAGTCATTTAGTCTATGGAGTGAACATACCGAATTCATTTTGATAGAAGATTATTTTCAGTCATCTGCCTGCTGGTTTATCTGAAGGCAAGAAATCAAACAAGAAAATAAATCATTTACTTCAGTATTTACCAGTGAACTGTACTAGTGTCAAATTGTAAACAGACTGCTTTGTAGGTGTTCCTTAAAGAGAATATAGTTGACTCTTGGAGAGTAGTGGGGTGGGGTGGGGTTGGAGGTCTACCCAGAACATAATTTCTGGTCAGCCCTCCATATGTATCTGCAGTTTACAACCACAAATTCCAACCAATTCATTCATTTAACCAATATCATCAGGAGTTACTCTCTGCTGAACACTGTGCTGGACCCTGAATGTTCAGTGTTGACAACAATAGAAAATCAAATGGAGAGAAGACAAGCACGCAGAATATTAAGTTTCATGAGGAAGGAAAAATATCAAATAGGGCAAAAAAGGAAAATGATGGATAGACTATAGGAACAGAGGGATGGAGATGAGCTCATGTTGAAGAGAGGAGTTAAAGCTTAAGTGAAGAGAAGAGGCAACCAGAGAAAGAACCATTTTGGGCAGAGTGAACAGCACAGAGCCCGTGCAGAGCTCCAAGTTAAAAAAGAGATTTGCAGGTTTGAAAAACTGAAAGAAGACTGGATGCAGAAGAATTAAGTGAGGGGGAAAGAAGAACAAAATCAGGCTGAGAAGCAAGTGTACTGGAAATCTTAACATTCAATAGTTTTTTGTTGTTGCTATTTTATTTATAATACATAGGTCCCTACCTCCAACATCATTTTAGAAATCTTTGAGAAAATTCGTGATAATATTCTTTCTCTTTCTAGATCCTTAGAATGTGAAATGAAGGTTCAGAAAGATTTTGTGTGTGTGTGAGCAATCTGTTCTTTTCTAAATGAAATCACGGATTCCTTTGATGATTGGGCTCAGGAATCTGTCAACTGTATCATGAAGTTGATTACCTAAGATTTGAGCAAATCAGTATCTCAACCATATCCTATTGTGTCTCTTTTGAAAATTTCAATACAAGCTATGAGATCAATGTTTGGTGATTGCTTTCTCCTTTAATCTGTAGTATTCTAATTACTTTTATCATTACTCTTTCCATAGTGAAATATTACTGGTCTGTGTTTGTTGGTATGTTTTTATGTTTCAGTGGAACAACCTGCCTAGGATTTTTTAGGTATTGTTTTCCTTCCTGGAATTAGCTATAATAACTATCTACAAAGTCAATTATTACTTTTCATATTATTTATTTTTCTAGAAGTTGCTTTTGATGGGTGACCCTTACTACATCAAGGGAAAGAGAACCATTAAGAGAGGCACCAAGGAGGCACGGTAACCACCTCTTAACTTGCTTCCTGCTACTCTAGTCCCATCCCATTTCACAGCATCTGTGCTCAGTTAATAAGCCATTCTGACTATACCACTTACCAACATACTAATTTCTGCCTATTTCTTTCACCTCTTAAAAGAATACACAGCATTTCACAGTTGGGCCCAAAACTACTTTTCACAGCTTCAAATGCCACCAGTTCTTGCATACTCTATGCTAGTATCGCATTGGATAGACAATCTTCAATTGCATTTTTTGGGGATGAGCTGCTAAAGTCCATTCACTCAGAGACCGAAGGGAGGCAGCAGAGAGTTATGTTTTGTGGTACCTGAGACTGGCCTCTTGTAAAAATTTCAAAATCTCAGAGGTCTCATTCTGAAATGATTGTATTCAAAGGATCTTCTACTGGGTCGTGGGAAATGCTTTACTAGCCATCAGCACAGGATCTTATACAAGTCTCCAGACCATACAGGAGTGTGCGTTCTAGACATAAGGAACCAAGGCTCTTTTCTCTTGCTGCTTTGCGATTCTTGGTACATATAATACACCTAAAAGGTCCTATATGGCTACATGAGCTCCAGCTGTCATGTTCATACTCTTATTAGCAGGAAGAACAAGAGACAAAGAAAGACTGTCTTTCTTCCTGGAGGTTATAAGCCTAGCTAAAACCGAGGAATTATTCTACTAAAGAATAAGGGGAGAGAGATGTTCAGTACTGTGTTTCATTATCCAACAGAGTATCTGGCATCTAAATATACTCCTTGAGTTGATATTCTGCGAATTTATGTCCCAGTTGCATCAAGTGTGTTATCTCATTAAAACCTCACACCAGTCTTCTGAATCATATATTCTTTTAAATATTTTGCAGAAGAAAGAGAACCCCAGAAAATGTAACAGATTTGCCTACAATTGTGCACTGAAGTAGGATTAAAGTTCTAGCCTTGAACTTTAAAGGTGTTCTATTGTCTCAAGGGTAATGATAGTCCTTTATAACTTTCCATGCAATCTGCCATGGAAACTGCCTCTTTCTTTGTCTGTTCTCATTACTCCTGGATGGAAACTGCTTCTGAGAAATCCATGTTTATACTTTCTTGGTCCTGCCCTTTCTGGCCTGCTATTTTGCAACCTGGTGCAACCTGGTGCTACCAACTGTTTCTGCACCTGTGCAGGTTTACATAAGTTTTTCTCTAAGCTGAATGGAAAATTTGGAATTACATAAATAGAGGCATTTAACTGATGTTAGTAATGGTGCTTTGTCACCTACATGTAGACCTATGACTCATACTTACTCTCTTGAAAATATGTAGATTGGTCACAATTTTTTATCTGTAGTATTTATTAAGTAGCTATATTGATTTCATGGGGAACCCTGTACTTACAAGAGCTACCTGATAGGAACCAACAAAACTAAGGTCACCCTCCTATATTTCAGGTTATGCAGAAGAGAGACAAAACAAGGAACTTGTTTCTTTGAATTTCAGTTCTTTCATTTAGTTCATTGAGCCATCTGGCTGCCTTATTTTCCACCCACTACTCGAAATATGTGTTTATAGAAATAAATATGAAACTGCAACTAAAGTAATATGAAAACTGCAAATGCAGAAACATGATACTGACAAATACAAAAGTCTGTGTTATAAAAGCAATTAATCACTCCATTAGCATAGCTTTGAATGTTATGGTTTATAAACTCATTGAAAACATATACACATTTGTTGATATATCATTGTTATATTAAGTTCATTAATTTTTAAGTGCATTACCATGAACATACTACTTTTCTTTCCTAGATGAACATCTTTTGTTGCTCTTTGAATAAATATTTAATTAATTTTTTAAAAATGAAAGTCAATAAAATGACTTTCTATTCATGCATCTGATATTTTAAAGGAGATTTTCTCTTTTGTTGTAAAAACTATAGGACTGGTCTTTTTGTTTTTTTAAGGGCTAATATTCCAAATGACTCTGGTAAAGTTGAAGTCTTTTTTGTTTTCTTTAGTTTTGAGAAACTAGACCTAAAAATCTATCATATTAGATAACTTTAGTTTCTCCTAGTGCATTTCAGTCAGTAGGAGAAAGTCCTGTATACCTGAACATGATCTGTGGTAAACAACAGGAAGAATGTTAAAAATAGCACTAACAAAGATGCTAATGTCAGTAAAGACAGCAATTTGTTGAGCAACAGCACCAAGAAAACACATACACGTAAAAACACACATGAGCACATACACTCATACACACTTCCTGCTATCGGCATCACCATTTCCTAATGTAATGCTTTTGAGTGTTGTTTGTCTTCCGCTTGTATAAAGGATTGTCTTCTTCAGTCTACCAGTCTAGCAATCTAAAAATCTACTGTAAAAAATAAAAAAGAAAATCTTGAAAATATTTTCTCACTGAAGATGTAAAAGTGCTTTTGGAATACTGTATGTAGACATATTTACATCTGAATAGTACTTTCAGTTCAATTCAGTCACTCAGTCGTGTCCAACTCTTTGTGACCCCATGGACTGCAGCCCACCAGGCCTCCCTGTCCATCACCAACTCCTGGAACTTACTCAAACACATGTCCATTGAGTCGATGATGCCATTCAACCATCTCATCCTCTGTCGTCCCTGTCTCCTCCTGCCTTCAATCTTTCCCAGCATCAGTGTCTTTTCAGATGAATCAGTTCTCGGCATCAGGTAGCCAAAGTATTGAAGTTTCAGCTTCAGCATCAGTCCTTCCAATGAATATCTGGGACTGATTTCCTTTGGGACGGACTGGTTGGATCTCCTTGTTGTCCAAGGGACTCTCAAGAGTCTTCTCCAACAACACAGTTCAAAATCATCAATTCTTTGGCACTCAGCTTTCTTTATAGTTCAACTCTCATATCCATACATGACTACTGCAAAAGCCATAGCTTTGACCACTTTACCACATTCATTTTAGAGGTAGAGTGGTGTAAAAAAGATTAATAAGACATGACGCTTTCTCTGAACAAGTTTATGGTCTATTGAAAAAATACCAACGTAATTATTTTCAGTTATCATGAAAAACCATCAGTAATAGTGATAGAGCATTCATTAACTGCAGAGCACTATGAGGGGCAACACTTTCTTTGTAAAGAGTTGTAAGAGGAATAACACAAAACCAGGTACCAAGTATGTATGTATGTACATATAATATTAGTGTATCACAATCAGAGTTGTGTATAAGGAATTCAACATAATGGGTTGAACAAAGTTAAACAGATGCCTTTAATGTAAAACTTCTCAGATCTGCTAATACACAGTTTACACCACGTAACTTTGAAAGGAAGATTTTGTTTAATATAGTTTTCACCCTCCTCTTTCTTTTTGTTGTAGAATATTGAGGCTATTGTTGCACAGACCAGCAGAAACCTAAGGGGCTATGAAAGAAGGTTCATTTCTCTGTCTCCTCAGAAAATGTTCCCAACTTCAATATTTCAAATATACCAATATTCATTATCACACACTTTATAAAATTCATCCTATTTTTTAAAATGTATAATAGTAACATGCCTTAATTATGAAAGCTTAAAAATGTTGAATGTTTTTACAAGCTTTTTTTCTGTTGAAATTTATGAAATTCACGGTTCATAAATCTAAAGCTATAAATACTGCAAATCCATGACAGCTCAAATAATATGAATTCAGAATACATTAATTATCTTTTGAGAAGAAACAAGTTTTTCTCTCATAATAACTAATAGTAAGCAAAATAGAATTTATGGACAGAAGTTCTGTACAAGTAACTTTTTTCAAATTGTGGTTTAAATATTGTCTGTGTCGTTATGTTGCTATGTCCTGTGTGACTGTCTGCAACCCCATGGACTGCAGCGTGCTAGTCTCCTCTGTCCTCCACTGCTCTCCCAGAGTTTGCTCAAGTTCATTTCCATTGAGTTGGTGATACTCTAACCATCTCATCCTCTGCCACCCTCTTCTCCTTTTGCCTTCAGTCTTTCCCAGCATCAGGGTCTTTTCTAATAAGTCGGACCTTTGCATTAGGGGCCAAAGTATTGGAGCTTCAGCTTTAGCAGCAATCTTTCTAAAGAATATTCAGGGTTAATTTCCCTTAGGATTGACAAGTTTGATATCCTCGCAGTTTAAGGGACCCTCAAGAGTCTTCTCCAGCACAACAATTCAAAAGTTCTTTGGAGTTTAGCCTTTTTATGGGCCAGCTCTCATATCCATACAAGACTACTAGAAAAACCATTGCTTTGACTCGAAGCAAATTTGTTGGCAAAATGGTCTGTGAATTATTTTTAATTTGGAGTATAAA
This sequence comes from Capra hircus, assembly GCF_001704415.2. Classification (NCBI taxonomy): domain Eukaryota; kingdom Metazoa; phylum Chordata; class Mammalia; order Artiodactyla; family Bovidae; genus Capra; species Capra hircus. The sequence goes on from NC_030813.1 coordinate 28,918,664, forward strand.
CAAAATTCATTCCATATAAGCAGATTTTGGTTGATTTCAATGTTATAAAATATGCATTTTATTTGATATTTGAAGTTATTTTTATTTCTGCCAGGCTAATCTTTTTCCAGATAAAAATACAGTCAGTGAAATCCCTTTAATCTGCCTACATTTTTAAAATATATGTTTATGTTCTAACTGAAAAGCCTTCCCCCTCTCAAAGCTAACATAAAATTATTGTTTTAAATACTACTACTAATTTTAGTCAAAATTCATATTGTCCTCTAACTTTATGACTTTGCAACACTGCAAAATTATAATTTTTCCTTTACCTTAGGAATATTAAAAAAGAAAATTTAAATTATATTAAGGATATACTTCTATTTCTATGCAACCCACCTTACAGGTAGGACATTAAAATGTCCCATATATTTGTATTTTATTTAACTTTTTAAATTTTGGAACTGTCAAATATATATTTTTATTCTCTGTTATAGAGTGATTTCTTAAAATTAATTATCTTTTTTATTTTAGAGTTTATGAACCATTCAGTCTCACCCAATTTATCTTTTTAAAAAGTATATTTTCATGTGAACGTGTACTTGGGAAAATTACTGAATGGCCTAAATTATGAATTACTGAACTGAAATATTTCAAAGCCAATGTTGAAAAGCAAATATTAGTGAAACATTTACATATCATCAGCAAATACTAAGCAGTTTACTCTGATGCATCCAGTCAGTGAAACTGAACCATAAATTGCCAACATACTCCTAGATCAGGTTTTCTCAAATGCAGTGAATTTTTCTTCTCAAGCAATGTTTGGCAGTGTTTGGGGATATTTGGGGTCATCACAACTGGACAACTAAGAGAGGGGCACCATTTGCGTTTACTGGATTGAGGCCGGGGCGCTGTTAAACATCCTGCAACATACATGACAGACCTCAACAACAAAAAGTGCTCTGGCTTACATATCAATAATGCCAAAGTTGAGAAACCTTGCCATAGGTGATGCTAGCTCAATATACTGTAGGCATCTCCAACGCACAACTAAAATAAAACTCCTTTTCTTCCCAAAACAGACTCTGCACTACCTGTTTCTGATAGCACTCTCATCATCCTTTAAGATTTAAAACCATAGAGTCAAATGTGAGACCTATATATTTTATTTCTCTAAATAAAAACCCCTGCAAGGTCAGCATCAGCCACCACAGAAGCCCTCATGTGCCTGTGTCATTCCCTCCTTTCGAGAATCACCCCACACCATGGACTTTTCCGTCAGCTTTCTAATAGCTTCTATCCATCCTGTTAGTAATGCTTATTTTTCTCCTGCTTCATATTTATGCCCCAGGTAATCTTCCTAAACTACCATAAAGATTATGTCACTCTTCTACAAAGGATTGTTCAGTAGTTAGGCATTGCCTAAATCATAAAAGATCAAACTTTCATTTTTAATATCCTCTCCCCACTAGAGGCTTAACTTTGACCACTTCATTTGTAATACTCAACTCAGACTAAATAACCTCGATAAATCACTGTACCTCCAGTGCAGTTTTCCTCTGATTTTATTCTATCTTGATTTCTATTCTATTCTGGATTTCAGCTTGAATAGAGTCATTTGGAATTTCAACCTTAAAAAAGAATATGAGCAGTCTTATAGTTTTTACTCCAAAAAGAGAAAACTGTCTCCTTTAAAATACCTAGACATTGGAATAGGAAGTCATTTTATTGGCTTTCATTCTTTAATTATTCTTTATTTCTCCTGCATGCATGAAGGATAGCTTTTTCTGAATATAGTATTGACAACTAATAATTATTTTCTTTTAGCACTGGAAAAATACGCCACTTTCTTCTGGCTTTAATGACTTAAGATAAGAAATATGTGATAATTCAAACTGGTTTCCACTGTAGCCAATGTGTTATTTCCTTCTAGAGGTTTTTCAATTTTTTTGTTTTATATTTATTTCTTCAAAGTTTAAATATAATGATTATTGGTGTTTTGTGTTTATTTCTATTTAAGATGTGCTCAGTTTTTTGAACCTACAGGCTTATGTATCTCAACAAATTTTGGAAGTGTTCAGTAACTGTTTCTTTAATAATCTTTCAACCTCACCTATTTTCTCCTTTCCTTCTTGGACTCTGATAGCAAAATGTTGCATCTTTTGTTATTGTCCCTAACGACCTGTTTTTTTCTTCAAAGCTATTTTTCTTTTATTTTTCTAACTAGTTAAATTCATTTTTCTGTTCTCTCCCATCAGTCAGCTGTCTCTCCACTTCAGTGAGAGGTCAGTACCACTTAATTGTCACTCTACTATTAAGCCCATCTGGCAAGCTTTTTCTTACTCTTATTGTATATTCTTAGTTCTATTATTTTCATGTAGTTATTTTTAAACTTTTATTATTTTAATAAGTTTTTCAATTTTATTTGAAGATAATCTGTCACTGCTTTTTGACCACTTCTTTATGATGCCTGCTTTAAAATTATTGTCAGATAATTTCAACATCCCGTTTATGTGAAGTTGGGCTCAATTGTTTTTCTTTGTCATTCACATGTGATTTTCCTGGTTCTTGTTATAAAGGGTGATTTTCAGTGTATCCTGGACACCTTGTCTACAGTGCCAGCAGTTTCTGATTACTAGTTGGATCTTTTATATTAGAAGATAGTGACTTTATTTTGGTATAGCATGCCAGTCCTGGTCTACTTTTGTGAAGAAAGAAAAGAAAGTGAAGTTGCTCAGTCGTGTCCAACTCTTGGCAACGCCGTGGACTGTAGCCTACCAGGCTCCTCCGTCCTGGGGATTTTCCAGGGAAGAATACTGGAGTGGGTTGCCATTTTCTTCTCCAGGAGATCTTCCTGACCCAGGGATTGAACCCAGGTCTCCCTCATTGTAGGCAGACACTTTACCATCTGAGCCACTGTGGTTCCTATAGTAACTGAATTTTCAGAGCCTCTAGGGACCCCTTTGGTCTACCTGATTTATTTGGTGCTCCTAGGATACCTATTAGTTATTCTAGCACTGTCTGAAACAAAAGAAAGAACTTACCCAGGCCATACCACCTCTAAGTAGGGGAAGAAAATTACCAACCCATTGAGACAGAGAGGATTCCCATGTTGGATTATATTTTTGGCTGGATCCTCTTTATTGTTACTACCCAGCTGCCTGGTATCTTTGGTTGATGGAAGGGTACTCTCAAGCCCATGGGAACAAGAGACTTCCTAGTCATGGTGAACCCTGGGCTGGGATGCTCATTATCAGATGTTGCCCAGACACTTGGTTTATCTCAGTAGGGAAAGGAAACGCCAGTCCTGGTGAAGAGTGAGAGTGTCTTCCCCAGCTCCTTGTTGTCAACGGCACTGTCAGATGATCCCGCTTGCTGGTATTGCCAGGTTTGTCTGGTGCTGTCAACAGTATTCCAGAGATATGAGGCAGAAATGAGCCTATTCAAGTTGCCTTCTCTTGCGGGACTGAAGGGACAAAAGATTTTTAGGTCACCTTATTCTGACAGGGCTAGAAGACACTCCGCTGCTGTTGTTCCTCCAGTCCCTAGTCTTTCTTACCTTTATTTTAATATCATTCATAAATCCCATTTGACTGCCTACTACATTGTTTCCAGGACTTATATTTGTGCTTACAACTGAAGAGCAGGAAAAATCGTATCTAAGCAATATTGTCTGGGTCAGAAATATGGCATATTATTTGGAAACCACCATAGAACCTTCTTCATAACATAGACCCAGTATGTATTTATGAAGTTAAACACATAAAGAAAGCCAAGTTACAATTTGTTGATGTTGAACCACAAATATTTCTTGAAAGTTGCTGAAAATAATCAGTTTTTACTTTGTTAAAATTGGTATTGGGGCTAAGAAAAATAAATCTCTAGGCTACCTGAGTGTTCTTTCCACATCTCTTAGTGGATTCTAACTCCTGGCCATTCATCACTGACACACCTTAGTTAACTTATTGATCCACTTGTTGTCTGGGTATGTATCACAGAGCTAAAATCCTCTCAGAAGGTCTTGATCAAGACATAACATCGGGTAACAACTAAGTTAAATGTCTTAATTGCTCTTGGAATCATAAAATGTGAAATATGTTCATGGTAGAATACAAACTTCACAACACAAAAGAGTGATGATAAGCAATAGGATCCTAGGTAAACTAAGAGAACAGGTAGAAGCATTACTCACAAGGTCAGAAGCTAAGAAGGTCAGCAGCATGTGGAGAAATAGACTATAAGTCAGACTGTGAAATGTTTTTCATACAGAGACCATATGCCCATTTAATTTTGACTGAGCACTTGGGACAGCAACAATTTCCACACAGGTCACCTTGTACATGGAGCATGTATCCTATGCATGGTTCAGGTTCTGATAGCAAAATGCCAATAAAATTATATTAATAAAGGAAATTAGAGGAACATGTTTCCAAATGCTATGCTCTTTTTCACTCCATTGTCCCATGTTCATTAGCATAAAACATCAACTCTTTCCATTTATTGTCAGGTGAAACTTTGTTAAGTAGTTTTGCATGTTTAATGTCTCACACTGCAAAACTGCAAGCCTACAGTATCTACTTTGTGTGTATTTTATATTTTTTTCATTTATCTCTGGTGACTACATGAGTTTTATAATTTTTAACAAAAATATAATAAAGCAAAAATTATAAATAATTTTGGGTTTCCTATAATAAAGATGTTAAATGATTTTAATAAACATTTTATCCTAGGATTAGAAAACATGTTTTTGCCACAAAACTCAGGGTATCCTAAGGTAGACTATATAGAAGTATAAGTAAAAAGATCATGTAGGCAAATGCAGTCTGCCTTGAGCTATCATATTATTTGGCAGTTTGCATGACAATCCTCAAATGTTACTTCATATTAGTGTATTTATTTCACTACTAAAATTAAGTGTACCAATATGATACCTTTCACAATATGCAAAATTAAATGTTATTCATCATTAAATGCTTTAGCAAATCCATTAGATTCTAATTATACTTTAATTGTACTCAGTAGCAGGTAAAATATGTGGTTTTCATTCATCCATATAAAGAATTACATTAAAATCTTGCTGAAAAGGCACTCTCTTCACATTTAACTCCTATTTCAATAAAAATATTGACTAGATATAACAAATAAATTGTCTAATAGGAGGGATATTTTCTACTAACAGGATTAAAAGAGGCTGTATTGAGTAAGTAGTACATATATAATATAATGAGGCTTTATACGTAGTCTTTCCTGTCTGGTTTAATTGGTTCAAACATTCACTACAGACTTATTTCTCAATTTGGGGAAAGTAATTCTGTTCTCATTACTAGCAAAATACCCAACTAATAAAAATTGCCATGAGTCAATTTTATTGTTTCTCCAATGGTGGGAAAAGGAAAGTATCTTTTAGCACTCTACTCCTTAAAAAATTAATAACTCCTCTGAAAATTACTCCAGATGGCAGAATCATTTCTATCTCCAGAGATCTGTATTTCCATCCACAAAAGCTTTCAAGATATAAACCTGAAAAATAACATTTTGTCTTTTAAACTGTGGGGTTTATTTTGTCTTCGGAGGCACTCACAGGCACACGTGGACTGAGAATCCTTAAACAGAAATTATTCCACCAAAGTTATCCTGATTACCACTCTAATTACAATTATCAGACAATTTGAAACTGTGTAGATACTTTTTAATAGTATATGAAAGACTCTTCTTTACTCTGGAATTTCAAAATAGAACACATATTTGAAAATGAAAAAAATTCCAAAAAAATCCAATCTATGGAATAATTTGTATACTATTCTAAACAGTTACTTTAAACTTATCCATAACAAGCTATATATAATATAGTTATATAACTATAGCTGCCCTAATATTGACAACCAAACGCAATTCGTCAGGGGAAAAAAAGAAAATTTTACTTTTATGTGACAATTCTTAATAGAAATTTTATTTATTATGATGTAAATAACAGTAATGTCAGTAAAGAATGCCATCAGTCAATTTTCTTCACTATTAAGGCTGACTAGTTCCTTAGAAAAATAATTTCTTAAGAGAATGGAAAACACTCTCTAGCTAATGGCTCCTTTAATCCACGCATATAAGGAACAATTTCATAGCAAGTAGGAGTATATACGGCTTTCCTGATAGCTCAGTTGGCAAAGAATCTGCCTGCAATGCAGGAGACCCTGGTTCGACTCCTGGGCTGGAAAGATCCCCTGGAGAGGGGAAAGGCCACGCACACCAGTATTCTGGCCTGGAGAATTCCATGGACTGTACGGACTGCAGTGCTCCACAGGACCACCTATCCTGCCTGTTTTGAAAGTATTCTATCATTTTCTCCTTAGTGATGACCCTTACCAAGGCGTATTGTTTTGGTTCTAATCATAATATGTATGTACATATTTATACATTTAGGAGGTTTAATTCTAAGAAACTAATAGGTACCAAATAGATATTTAGTGACCATGCTTTTTCAATCCAATTTTCAGATAGTAAAGGCTCAGAACAACTCTATATCACTAATGACTGCTCTCGCCAAGTCAAGTGCAGGTTTTTCTTTCCAGTATGGAACCATTACAATTTAAGGTCAAGACATTACCTGTGATCCAAACCAAATCATATATCTCTTTATAAGGAATCTTCCAATATTGATTATTCCTATACATTCTGGCTCTTCATCACACACATCTCTGTGGAGTTCTTCCAATTGCTTTTAGTTATATTGCAATTTTCCTAACTTAAAGACAAAAATTTTCCTCATTCTGATTTATCCCTCCAATTAAAATTGCACCCAACTTCAGAAAAGAAAATTTCCTCCCCTTCACATACAGCAGTGAATCCTAATGTCTTTTCCTGTCGCCTTTCCCTCCATGGCTGCACAAAATGGCTCCGATTGATGTAGTAATGACTTTGGGTCAGTCAATCTAAAGTATTTTTATACCACATCCTGCTTGACCAAATTTCATTATTTTTTATTTTTTTTAGTTTTTTATTTTTTAAATTTTAAAATCTTTAATTCTTACATGCGTTCCCAAACATGAACCCCCCTCCCACCTCCCTCCCCATAACATCTCTCTGGGTCATCCCCATGCACCAGCCCCAAGCATGCTGTATCCTGCGTCAGACATAGACTGGCGATTTAATTCTTACATGATAGTATACATGTTAGAATGCCATTCAAATTTCATTCAAAACTATTCACATACTCTTTCTTAAAACACTATTTATCAATTTCCTTGAAACCTCCTTTATACTTTATGTCTCATTGCTCCTTGTCTCTTTTATTGACTCACTCTCTCATCTCCCCACGTGATGTATATTGCAATTTTTATAAGTTTGGTTTTTAGCCATACTTAATCCTAATCCCATATTTCCTCATTCCAACCCATAGTTTCAATCTATTCACAAATGGCCCCATATATATATATTTTTCCTGGCAAGAATTCTCCTCCGAGGTTTTCCAAAAGCAGAAATTCTCACAGGACCCTCAACGTTTTTATAACAGCTCTATTGAGATAATTAGTGTGTCATATAATTTACACATGTATATAATTCAATGAATTTTAGTGTGTTCACATTTATGAAAAACTATCATTACAACTTAATTTTAGCACAGTTTTCATCATCTCAAAAATGAATCCCATATACCCTTCAGCTGTCACCTCCCTACTTTCTCCTTCTATGCTTCCAGCCCTGCAAAATCTATTATTTGTCTATTACTTAATCTATTATTTGTCTCTATAAGTTTCATTGTTCTGGGTACAGCATGCACGGAAATCCTATTCTATGCAATCTTTTGTGACAAGCTTCCTTCACTTAGCATCTTTTTAAGGTCCAGCATGGCAACCCACTCCAGCATTCTCGCCTGGAGAATCTCAAGTGTGAAGAGCCTGGTGGGCTACAGTCCACAGACTCACAAAGAGCCAGACACGACTAAAGCGTGAATGCACACATGCTGTAACATGTATCATAACCCTACTCTTGTTATTGCTAAATAATATTCCATCGTGTGCTGCTGCTAAGTCGCTTCAGTCGTGTCCGACTCTGTGCAACCCCTGTCCCTGGGATTCTCCAGGCAAGAACACTGGAGTGGGTTGCCATTTCCTTATCCAATGCATGAAAGTAAAAAGTGAAAGTGAAGTCACTCTGTAGCGTCCAACTCTTCGAGACCCCATGGACTGCAGCCTACCAGGCTCCTCTATCCATGAGATTTTCCAGGCAAGAGTACTGTAATGGGGTGCCATTGCCTTCTCCCATTCCATTGTATAGTTAAACCAATATTATTTAGCATTTTTCACTTGAACAATAAGTTTGTTTACACATTTTGGCCATGATAGTTAGCACTGGCATTAACTTTCATGTACAAGTTATTGTGTAAACATAAGTTTTATTTCTCTTAGGTATACAACTTTGAGTAGAATTACTGGGTTATACAATAAGTCTATGTGAAATACTTTGTTTCTCAAATTGGTTGCACCTTTTAATATTCCCACCAGTAGCATAGTTTAGACATTTCCACATTCTTTCTCACCAAAACTTGTTCTTATCTGATTTTTTAAAAAATTATGGTGAATATGTAAAGGCTCTTAAATCTGAACTCATCATCTTCCCCAACTTTTAAAATCTGGTCCTTCTGCACATTTCAATTAGCTTTTATGAATTTATAGTTAGAAAAATGTGATTATGATTATTATTGAGATATAATTGACACATTGCATTATATTTGTTTCAGACATAGAACATAATGTTTTGATATTTTTATATTTTGCAGAATGAAAACAAGTTTAGTTAACATCCTTCATTATGATATTAGTTTTTAATGTAGAAAACTGGAAATATTTATTGATGGTCCCTTCTCCTTCATCCCCCATATTTTATATCACACAGAGTCTTGCCCATTGTATTTTATAACTATATATTGAACTCACTTTTCTCCTTTTCTACTATGTCTATCCCAGTGTAAACTACCACTGCTCATCTGAACCAATGCAGACCATCCTAACCAGTCTTCTCAGATCCTTTCTTGCCCCTGTTTAAACTACTTTCTATAGCAAAGCGACATTTTTCAAATAAATGTAAGAGTCCTTCAAAGTCTTCATTAATTCTCCATTGTCATTTAGGTAATGGATATAATCTTTAAATTAACCTACCCATTTCAGCATATAGCTGAATTTCAGCTGAATCAGCTGGAATAGCTGATTTTAGTCATGTCTGACTCTTTGCAACCCTTTGGACTGTAGCCCACCAGGCTCCTCTGTCCATGGGGATTCTCCAGGCAAGAATACTGGAGTGGGTTGACATGTCCTCTGCCGGGGTCCAGCCCCAGTGGATCCAGGGTAATTCGAAGTGGGGGATGGAGTCGGTGAGGAAAAATTTATTTATTTAGAAATATAAAGAGAGATTAGGAAAGAATAGTGTAGTAGGAAAATTAGCAGAGAAAAGAGGCTGATATTCCTTAGTTTACATGGAAAGTTAATAAAGTCTCAAGACAAGAAACTTGCACCATCTACGTTAGGCCACAGGTGCCCACTTGAATAGCAGAGGGTGTCCCGCCTTGGGCTCCCTCTTGCATGGGTCTTAGAAGCCCGGGCAAATAAGTATACATGGAGAGCCTCCGCGTTCCAAGGGATCAGCCTGAAAAAGAGAGGGAGAGAGAGGGAGAAAGAGAAAGAGAGAGAGTCGACATGGGGGAGGCCAAGCTTGTGCAAAAACCCCGTAACTTTATTTTCAAAAGGTGCTTATATACCCTAAGTTTTACATAATGGAAGATACAGTCATGTAGGGGCAGCAGTCTTGACCCTTATCAATATCAGGCTTTCTTTCTGTATATCTTTTTGTATACAAAAGGTCTCAGGTGATTTATATTATCTTCTGGCCAAGAGGCCTGTTAACATTTTTATGGCTCTCTTCCTAGATAAATGTCTATCAACCAGAAAACTCTTTTTCCCTTGAAGTGTTTTTCTTTAATCTGCATCACCCTCAAAGCACTAAAGTTACATCCCTATAGAACAAAGGTGCAATGGGTTATAACAAACAAGGTACTTAACTCAAAGATCTATGTTGCTACTTGTTTTTTCTCTATACCAACTATATCAACAATTAAAATATATGAAAATTTGGCAGCAAGAATTGGCTCAACAATGAAACCTTAATCAGTCCTATTCTAATGATTTTGACTCCTCCGGAGCCCCTACATTCCTAGGATGTTTTAAGCTTCCTGTGCCCCTCGCTGTCGGGAGGCCACAAACAATCACATGTGCAACTGTAAGAGCCCGGCAGGCAGGCTAGAAAGCCATCAGAGGGGTTTTTGGATTGAAACACTCTTATTATGCCCAGGAGACTTATTATCTAAATGCTCTAACTTAACTTTTTCCAGAAAAAGGTGGTGGGGGGACAGCCCCCTGTTAATGTCAGAAGAGTAGGTGGAAAGCATAACACAGTAAAGCAGGCAGACTCTGGTTTTGGGGGTAGGTGCTCGTGAATTTTCAGGGGGACATTTGAGGCTCGATCCCGCCTTTGCATATGCCAAGCCTCCTTCCTCATGACCTTTGCCATGGGCAGGGTTCCTCACGCTGCCTCCCTGGCAGTCCTCCTCTAGGGGAGCTTCCCAACTCAGGGATTGAACCCAGGTCTTCAGCATTGCTGGTGGGTTCTTTACCAGCTGAGCTACCGGAGAAGCCCTGTCCTTAATTAATTTTCCCCATCCTGCTATGCTCCGAATCACTTCAGGATTGTATTTTAGAGTAGTGTCCTTTAACTTGCAAATTTTCATCCACTCCTTTCTCTGCAAACTCAACTGATACTCTTCCTTAACAGTTCAGTTAAATTATTGTTTCCTCAAGAAGAGTTTCCAATTATTCACTTTCAGAGGATATCTCCATATAGATAGAATTTATCAGAACTGAAATCAAATTCTTAATTGCATAATGCATGCTAATTTGTTCGATCACTAAAACATGAGTTTCATGAAGGCAAGTGGAGAAATGTCCATTTATTATCTGTTCTAAGTCCAATGACTGATTTAGTATATGTGTGTGTGTGTGTGTGTAGTGATTAAATAAGTTAATAAAACCCTTATTTCAAAAACTCAGTCAGTTCAGTTCAGTCGCTCAGTCATGTTTGATTCTATGCTTCCCCATGGATTGCAGCACACTGGGCCTCCCTGCATTTCGGACTCTTTTGTTGACCATGGTGGCTACTCAATTTCTTCTGAGGGATTCCTGCCTGCAGTAGTAGATATAATGGTTATCTGAGTTAAATTCACCCATTCTAGTCCATTTTAGTTAGCTGATTCATAGAATGTTGACGTTCACTCTTGCCATCTCTTGTTTGACCACTTCCAGTTTGCCTTGATTCATGGACCTGACATTCCAGGTTCCTATGCAATATTGCTCTTTAGAGCATTAGATCTTGCTTCTATCACCAGTCACATCCACAACTGGGTATTGTTTTTGCTTTGGCTCCATCCCTTCATTCTTTCTGGAGTTATTTCTCCACTGATCTCCAGTAGCATATTGGGCACCTAAAGACCCGGGGAGTTCCTCTTTTGGTATCCTATCATTTTGCCTTTCCATACTGTTCATGAGGTTCTCAAGGCAAGAATACTGAAGTGGCTTGCAATTCCCTTCTCGAGTAGACCACATTCTATCTCAAAAATGACAGAATGATCTCTGTTCATCTCCAAGGCAAACCATTCAATATCACAATTATCCAAGTCTAACCCCAACCAGTAATGCTGAAGAAACTGAAGTTGAACAGTTTTATGAAGACCTACAAGACCTTTTAGAACTAACACCAAAAAAACATGTCATTTTCATTATAGGGGACTGGAATGCAAAAGTAGGAGGTAAAGAAACACCTGGAGTAACAGGTAAATTTGGGCTTGAAATGCAGAATGAAGCAGAGAAAAGAATAATAGACTTTTGCCAAGAAAATGCACTGGTTATAGCAAACACCCTCTTCCAACAACACAAGGGAAGACTCTACACATGGACATCACCAGACGGTCAACACCAAAATCAGATTGATTATATTCTTTGCAGCCAAAGATGGAGAAGCTTTACACAGTCAACAAAAACAAGACCAGGAGCTGACTGTGGCTAAGATCATGAACTCCTTATTACCAAATTAAGACACAAATTGAAGAAAGTAGGGAAAACCGCTAGACCATTCAGGTATGACCTCAATCAAATCGCTTATGATTATACAGTGGAAGTGAGAAATAGATTTAAGGGACTAGATCTGATAGATAGAGTGCCTGATGAACTATGGAATAAGGTTCGTGACATTGTACTGGAGACAGGAGTCAAGACCATCCTCATGGAAAAGAAATGCAAAAAAGCAAAATGGCTATCTGGGAAGGCCTTACAAATAGCTGTGAAAAGAAGAGAAGCGAAAAGCAAAGGAGAAAAGAAAAGATATAAGCATCTGAATGCAGAATTCCAAAGAATAGCAAGAAGAGATAAGAAAGCCTTCTTCAGTGATCAATGAAAAGAAATAGAGGAAAAGAACAGAATGGGAAAGACTAGAGCTCTCTTCAAGAAAATTAGAGATACCAAGGGAACACTTCATGCAAAGATGGGCTCGATAAAGGACAGAAATGGTCTGAACCTAACAGAAGCAGAAGATATTAAGAAGAGGTGGCAAGAATACATGGAAGAACTGTGCAAAAAAGATCTTCACGACCCAGATAATCATGATGATGTGATCACTAATCTAGAGCCAGACATCTTGGAATGTGAAGTCAAGTGGGCCTTAGAAAGCGTCACTACAAACAAAGCTAGTGGAGGTGATGGAATTCAAGTGGAGCTGTTTCAAATCCTGAAAGATGATGCTGTGAAAGTGCTACACTCAATATGCCAGCAAATTTGGAAAACTCAGCAGTGGCCACAAGACTGGAAAAGGTCAGTTTTCATTCAAATTCCAAAGAAACGCAATGCCAAAGAATGCCCCAAATACCTCACAATTGCACTCATCTCACAAGCTAGTAAAGTAATGCTCAAAATTCTCCAAGCCAGGCTTCAGCAATACGTGAACCGTGAACTCCCTGATGTTCAGGCTGGTTTTAGAAAAGGCAGAGGAACCAGAGATCAAATTACCAACATCTGTTGGATCATCAGAAAAGCAAGAGAGTTCCAGAAAAACATCTATTTCTTCTTTATTAACTATGCCAAAGCCTTTGACTGTGTGGATCACAATAAACTGTGGAAAATTCTGAAAGAGATGGGAATACCAGACGACCTGACCTGCCTCTTAAGAAATCTGTATGCAGGTCAGGAAGCAACAGTTAGAACTGGACATGGAACAACAGATTGGTTCCAAGTAGGAAAAGGAGTACGTCAAGGCTGTATATTGTCACCCTGCTTATTTAACTTCTATGCAGAGTACATCATGAGAAACGCTGGAGCGGAAGAAACACAAGCTGGAATCAAGATTGCCGGGAGAAATATCAATAACCTCAGATATACAGATGACACCACCCTTGTGGCAGAAAGTGAAGAGGAACTAAAAAGCCTCTTGATGAAAGTGAAAGAGGAGAGTGAAAAAGTTGGCTTAAAGCTCAACATTCAGAAAACAAAGATCATGGCATCTGGTCCCATTACTTCATGCGAAATAGATGGGGAAACAGTGGAAACAGTGTCAGACTTTATTTTGGGGGGCTCCAAAGTCACTGCAGATGATGACAGCAGCCATGAAATTAAAAGATGCTTACTCCTTGGAAGAAAAGTTATGACCAACCTAGATAGCATATTCAGAAGCAGAGACATTACTTTGCCAACTAAGGTCCGTCTAGTCAAGGTTATGGTTTTTCCTGTGGGCATGTATGGATGTGAGAGTTGGACTGTGAAGAAGGCTGAGCACCAAAGAATTGATGCTTTTGAAGTGTGGTGTTGGAGAAGACTCTTGAGAGTCCCTTGGACTGCAAGGAGATCCAACCAGTCCATTCTGAAGGAGATCAGCCCTGGGTGTTCTTTGGAAGGACTGATGCTAAAGCTGAAACTCCTGTACTTTGGCCACCTCATGCAAAGAGTTGACTCATTGGAAAAGACTCTGATGCTGGGAGGGACTGGGGGCAGGAGGAGAAGGGGACAACCGAGGATGCAATGGCTGGATGGCATCATGGACTCGATGGATGTGAGTCTGAGTGAACTCCGGGAGATGGTGATGGACAGGGAGTCCTGACATGCTGTGATTCATGGGGTCTCAAAGAGTCGGACACGACTGAGTGAGTGAAATGAGCTGATCTGGGTCTCCCTGCCCATTTCAAACTACCTGAGTTTACTCAAACTCATGTCCATTGAGTCGGTGATGTCATCCATCCATCTCATCCTCTGTCATCCCCTTCTCCTGCTTTCAATCTTTTCCAGCATCAGGGTCTTTTCAAATGAGTTAGCTCTTTGCATCAGGTGTCCAAAGTATTGGAGTTTCAGATTTAGCATCAGTCCTTTCAATGAATATTCAGGACTTATTTCCTTTGGGATGGACTGGTTGGATCACCGTGCTGTGCAAGGAACTCTCAAGAGTCTTCTCCAACACCACAGTTAAAAATCATCAATTCTTTGGTACTCAGCTTACTTTATAGTCCAATTCTCACATCCATACATGACTACAGGAAAAACCATAGCTTTAATTAGACAGACCTCTGTTGGCAAAGTAATGTTTCTATTTTTTAATATACTGTCTAGATTGGTCATAACTTTTCATCCAAGGAGCAAGCGTCTCTTAATTTCATGGTTGCAATCACCATCTGCATTGATTTTGGAGCCCCCAAAAATAAAGTCTGCAACTGTTTCAACTGTTTCCCAATCTATTTGCCATGAAGTGATGGGACCTGATGCCATGATCTTAGTTTTTTGAATGTTGAGTTTTAAGGCAAATTTCACACTCTCCTTTCACCTTCATCAAGAGGCTCTTTAGATCATCTTTGCTTTCTGCTATAAGGGTGGTGTCACTGAGTATCTGAGGTTATTGATATTTCTCCCAGGATTCTTGATTCCAGCTTGTGCTTCATCCAGCCTATCATCTCTCATGATGTACTCTGCATATAAGTTAAATAAGCAGGGTCACAACATATAGCCTTGACATAATCCTTTCCCTATTTGGAACCATTTTATTGTTCCATGTCCAGTTCTAACTGTTGCTTCCTGACCTGCATACAGATTTCTCAAGAGTCAGGTCAGGGGATCTGGTATTCCCATCTCTTTCAGAATTTTCCAGAATTTTTTGTGATCCACATTGTCGAAGGCTTTGGCATAGTCAATAAAGCAGAAATAGATGTTTGTTCTGGAACTCTCTTGCTTATTTAATAATCTAACAGATGTTGGCAATTTGATCTCTGGTTCCTCTGCCTTTTCTAAAACCAGCTTGAACATCTGGAAGTTCATGGTTCACATACTGTTGAAGACTAGCTTGGAGAATTTTGAGCATTACTTTACTAGCATGTGAAATGACTGCAATTATGTGGTAGTTTGAGCATTCTTTGGCATTGCCTTTCTTTGGGACTGGAATGAAAATTGACCTTTTCCAGTCCTGTGGCCACTGCTGGGTTTTCCAAATTTGCTGGCATATTTAGTGCAGCACTTTCACAGCTTCAACTTTCAGGATTTGAAATAGTTCAACTGGAATTTCATCCCCTCCCCTAGCTTTGTTTGTAGTGATGCTTTCTAAGGCCCATTTGATTTCACATTTCAGGATGTCTGGCTCTAGATGAGTGATCATACCATAGAGATTATCTGGGTCATGAAGATCTTTTTTTTTTTGTACAGTTTGTGTGCTCTTGCCACCTCTTCTTAATATCTTCTGCTTCTGTTAGGTCCATACCATTTCTGTCCTTTATAGAGCCCATCTTCGCATGAAATGATCCTTTGGTATTTCTTATTTTTTTGAAGAGATCTCTAGACTTTCCCATTCTGTTTTTTTCCTCTATTTCTTTGCATTGACCACTGAGGAAGGCTTTCTTATCTCTCCTTGCTATTCTTTGCAACTCTAGATTCAAATGGGTATATCTTTCCCTTTCCCCTTTGCTTTTTCCTTCTCTTCTTTTCTCAGCTATTTGTGAAGTCCCCTCAGACAACCATTTTTCCTTTTTACATTTCTTTTTTTTAGGGGATGGTCTTGATCACTGCCTTCTGTACAATGTCATGAACCTCCATCCATAGCTCTTCAGGCACTCTGTCTATCAGATCTAGTCCCTTGAATCTATTTCTCACTTCCACTGTATAATTGTAAGGGATATGATTTAGGTTATACCTGAATGGTTTAGTGGTTTTCCCTGCTTTCTTCAATTTGAATCTGAATTTGGTAATAAGGTGTTCATGATCTTAGCCACAGTCAGTTCCTGGTCTTGTTTTTGCTGACTGTATATGGCTTCTCCATCTTTGGCTGCAAAGAATATAATCAATCTGATTTCAGTATTGACCATCTGGTGATGTCCATATTTATTTAAAAACCAGATAAGTATAATTTGAAGAGTTTGCAGATATCATTTGATTTTTTATTATTTTACATTCAAACAATTTGCCTTCGAATTATTATCAAGTGTTTTATTGTGTTGTTGAACTATAACCGTGATTGGCAATTGCAGAGAACTGCAATCCTGCCTCAGAATTCTTTAAATCTCTTGACCTAGATGGGCTGTATAGGAGCAAGAAGCAAAGTTAAACTCTTAACAATATACTCAATAATATCCTAGGAAAGAAAAGCAAAGATATCTGTGCAATTCAATAAAAATATGAACGTTAAATATCATGATGCATGCTAATGATACTTCTGTATCTGAGTTACTTCAACTCATATATAACTAAGAAAAATAACTCAGCATTTATTCCATAACTATATATTTATCTCAGCACTATCCTAAGAACTATGATTACACAATCACAAATTTTTTTCACCAGTGTTTTAAGCCCAATTCATTCCAGAAGCAGTTGTCTCTACTGAATCATGAGAATAGTTGAAGAGGTTAGTTACTTTATTTAACCTGAACACATTTCAGTTTTAGCTATTTTATTAATAATTATTCATTTGAATTACATAGATAACATTTCCATAAAGAAAATCTAATATATTATCCCTTCCTTCCAGGGTCATTATAATCAAATTCCTCAGGTAAATCAGACTTGCGTTGTGACTGAGTCATTCAGACTACTTTGATTTTGAATGTCAAAGCTTTCTGGGTCAAACCAGAATACAGCTCATATTTCCAAGTTCTGTATTAGAAATCATGCTGTGAGGGGTAAATATGTTGTGTTAACTACATGAAAATATAGGGCAACATTGTTCAAAGAGTCTCACAGGGAGTCCTAGGAAGAGATAATAAATAATCAGTGTCAAAGGGAAAAAGATTTTATATCACACACACACATGCATTATATAAGAAGCTTTTCTATTACCTTAAAATGATGGTAAATCTATCTATTTATCTATCAATCTATTGATAGGTTACCTTTTCCTCTCCATTTCCCAAACTTTAAAAATTCCACTTACATTCAGAATACATACACAATGCTTATTTTTTAATGAATATCAGGTATTTTTGCAGTAAGGATTTCTAAAAATTTTATATTGTTTTATATTCAATGGTTTGCATTGAATCAAGTCACATCAGGCTCCTGTAATTAAGATATTTTGCAATGAAGCAAAATAACTTTTTATAGTAAAATCTTAAATTAAAGAGGGTATTTCCATTTCTAGGTGAACAGTTTTTAATTTTGTGACACAGTTTCAGAGTATGTAATAATTATTCACTCAAATCAATATCTTGAGATATTTCTGATTCATTAGGCATTCTTGAAATCATGTACGTAATAGAAATCTCAGTAGCTAAAAGTAGAGTTAATGGAAAGACAGTGATACTATTTGATGGTAGCGTATAGCTAAAGAAAGAGCAGAATGCTCAGTTTCAGGGGGCACACACAGAAAAGCCCAAATGAGTGATTACCACATAATATATACCAAACCTTTTGTAGAGAAACTATAGCATGTCAAAAGCAAATTGAATATACTAAAAGTAACTAAAATACAATTCACAAAGT
Organism: Capra hircus; assembly: GCF_001704415.2. Taxonomy (NCBI): domain Eukaryota; kingdom Metazoa; phylum Chordata; class Mammalia; order Artiodactyla; family Bovidae; genus Capra; species Capra hircus. Next base: position 28,936,678 of record NC_030813.1, read on the forward strand.
AGTAACAATTATATTTCTAAGAAACAAGTGCAACAATATTTTCCAATACTAAGACAAAAAGCAACCTACAACTCTATGTCTACTCTCTCTCTTCACTCCCCATATAATCTCACTAAAGGAATTTCTCAAGAATGTGCTTCAAGAGGAAGAAAATTATTACATAAGGAGAGTATGATATTTTTAAAGGACTAGTAAGTAAAGAAATTACTCTTTGAAAATGTTATGTTTCACAAAATGAGTTTGTCTTCTTCCCTCATTTTCTTATAATGCTATAAAGACCTCAAAGAATGGAACATCACTTATTAAATAACTTATGCATGCTAAAGTTAATTTTGCCAGCCCTGCTCTATGCCTCTGTCTATTCTATGGTTTACTTACCGCAGTGATTATGTTCTCATTGAATCTACATCCATGCAGTTATTATAGACAGTGATCTTTTCCTTCATGTTAGCATTCCCTATGCCTGTGTCTGACCTGTCATGACTAAGGAGGAGCTTATCTGCCTCCAGAACTCATTCCTTTCTTCTTTCAAGAGCCTTGGGGGCTTCCCTGGTGGCTCAGTAGTAAAGAATCTATCTGCCAGTACAGGAGACACGTGTTCAATCCCTGATCCAAGAAGATCCCCCATGCCACGTGTGGCACAACTGTGGAGCCTGTGCTCTAGAGCCCAGGAGCTGCAACCACTGAAATCCACACCCCCTACAGCCCATGCTCTGCCACAAGAGAAGCCACTGCAATGAGAAGTCTGGGCACCACAACTAGAGAGTATCCCTCAATTGCTGCAGTTACAGAAAAGCCTGCAACAACAAAGACCCAGCATAGTCAAAAATAAATTTTAAAAATTTTAAAAGATAAGTAAACATTAAAAAATAACAAAAGAAAGAAATGTCTTGGGAATTCCCTGGCAGTCCACTGGTTAGGACTCCACGCTTGCACTGCAGGGGGTCTGGATTCAGTCCCTGGAAAGGGATTCAAGATTGTGCAAGCCATGCAGTGGAAAAAAAGAAAAAGTCCTGCACCAAAATTCACTGATTCCTACTACTAAACTTTTCTGATCTGTGCTTTATCATGCAAGCCCTCCATTCTCATTTAAGTTCTTTTAAAATGTCTTAAAACAATTTTTATTCTATTCTTTGATTCCTTTCATTACTTTCTATTTTTGTGCCAAGCTATGCAAATGACTTATACCCTTTACTCCAATTGTCTACACAGACACACACACACACACACACACACACACACACACACTACTTTAATTTCTGTAAAATATCTTCTGCTCTCACCCCCTAAAAAACTGTTCAATCATAGCTGTAACCTGCCCACCAAATCTAATAATGTTTTTAAATGGTTTATTCAACTTTCCCTTTGTCCTCCATTTCAGTCAGTGACCCTTCTTCATCATAAACACAAAGCACTTTCATTTTGTGTTTTTCAGTGGCATCTTTTCTCAGTGACCTACCCCCTAAGTGTGCAGGTTCCCAACGATCTGTTTTCAGAGCAGATTGCCTTCACCTTAAAAGAAGCTGGATTGGATAATCCTTAAATTATTTTCCAGACCAAATAGAATTATCTGTTTATAAGCTCAACTGCATGTCTATGAGTTTAATAAATGCTTGATAATAATACTTCATAGGCTTATTATCTGTATTCAGGCAGATAATGCATATAAGATGCCTGGAAGATATTAAGCTCTCAATGAATTCTAGGTGAGAGTCTTACTGTTATTATCCACCAAATTCACAAGCAGATATAAACTGGTTCTTTCTCTTTTTGATCGCTCCTACCAGGCAAAGATAACATGTGGCAACTTTTCAACACTCTGATTGCAATATTTTCATCCAGGATTGCGGTATCCAGTAAACTTGATAAATTGTTCCATCTTCCAATGTTTAAATGACATAATATAAAGACCTCTTCAAACTGACAAAGCACAGCACTGATGTAAAACACCCATAGACAATTATTTATATTAGCATTATTATTTAAGGTTGATAGGTCAGGTATTAATTCCCATTTAGTTTCTATTTTATTCATATTGTATTTGTATTATAGCATTAATTGCATCTGAGTCCATGTATTCTACAGATCTAGACACAGAGAGCTATTAATAGCAATGTTTTGAGTGCCTCTGATTGACTAAGTAGACCAGATGCTGATCCACTTAACAGTGAGGCCTTCAGCACGCTTTTCCCCATTTCTTGATTAATACTTCATACAAGACTGAACCAAACTCTTTCTAAAGTCAGGATAAATGGCATCTAATGCTTTTCTCTGATTTACTATCCCATTATTCTGTCAATAGAAAGATATCTGCTACCACTGTGACAGAATTTGTTCTTTATAAAGCCTTGTGTGTTTCTCAGTACATTATTCTAGTCTAGGTATCTGAAAATGGGATTTTATACCTTTTTCCCCAGATTTTGGTAGAGCTTTAATTTCAAGGGTGATGCCTTTTTACTGTTTTAGAATTGGTATTCTCCTCAGAGAAGGAAATGGCAACCCACTCCAGTGTTCTTGCCTGGAGAATCCCAGGGACAGGGGAGCCTGGTGGGCTGCCGTCTGTGGGGTCGCACAGAGTCGGGCACGACTGAAGAAACTTAGTAGCAGTAGCAGCCAGAGCACTCAAAGAAATTAAAGATTAAAATTATACTAGTCAAACTTTCGATATCCTATACCTTTAGATTTTAACAGTTCATTTAAGCAATCTCAATACATTTCCCCCTTTTTTACACTCTTTACTTTGCCCTTGCAATTTCTGGTTGCCTGATAACACAGTTTTCAGACAAAAATTGACTTTTTTCTGTAAATATACAAAGAAAGTATTAAATGGTCATTTTAAGTAAACATAGCAATATCTTCTTCTTTGTGATAGATGTTTCCTTTACTTTTCTCTCATGTCTAATATTGTTGCAGAATCTCAGAAATTGCTTATGTGTATTTTCAGTATTTAACCAACAAAATGATACCATTTTTAAATATCTTGACCTATTTTATGATTTCTGTAATGATTCCATTTCAGTCCTGGGGTATTAAACAAATTGTAGTATTTTCATGCCATTTATTTTGGGCCAATATTCTTTTATTACATTTGAGTACATGTGTATACCTGTGGCAGATACATGTTGATGTATAGCAAAACCAATACAATATTGTAAAGTAATTAACCTCCAATTAAAATAAACAAATTTATATTAAAAAAACCATCAGAAATGTATGAAGTAGCAATGTTTTTGATAAGAAATATCAAAAAATGATTTATCAGTGTAACCACTGAATGCTGAATTTTTACATTGGCATTTATTTCTCCATTTTAAATTATATTTGATATATATTTAACATTTGCATTTATTTATTTCTGACTTCTTCTGTAGATGTGTTAAAGCTGACTTGCTTAAGTATGTAGATTAGAAGTAAAATTGTAAAACATTTCAGGGGCTCCCCTGGTGGCTCAGTGGTAAAGAATCTGCCTGCCAATGCAGCAGACATGGATTCAGTCTCTGATCTGGGAAGATCCCACATGTCGTGGAGCAAATAAGCCCATGCACCTCAGCTATGGAAGCCTGCCTCTCATAGAACCAGGGCTCTGAAACAAGAGAAGCTGCCTCAATGAGAAGCCCCACACACCACAGCTAAAGAATAACCCTCTACCTGCCACAATTAGAGAAAACCCCGTGCAGCAGCAAAGACCCAGCACAGCCAAAAATAAATAAATAAGTAAAATAAAACATTTCAAAATGAGACAAAGGGAAAATAAAATAATATTACAAAGAGTAATAGAGCCAGAATGACCTTATTTGAATAAAAACTTTAGCAACCAACACAGAAAAGACCAATCAATTCCAAAATGTGAGCACATATTAATTCTTCAGAATAGCATTATTATTATTTAAACTGATAATCAGAAAGGAATTTCCAAGATACAGTGTCAACCCCAGGGCCTGGTCCTTATTAACTATTCCAACAAAGATTTGAAATGAATGAATGGATAGACACATGAATTATTAATTGCAGTCATATTTATGTAATCCTTATCACAAAGGAGTTTGCAGCCATGAGTTTTAGAGACTTCAACATTGCTTGATATCTTCACCCTAAACTCTTAATTATTTACGAGCAATTTGATAGTGAGGCCAGAAGGATTCATTCTTTGTAGTGGATTTCTAAGGGATAGATGTTAGAACAACTGAGGAATGGAAGCACATCTTTCAGGTGCACCTTCACAACTATCAGGAGAGTAAATTTAAGATTGCTGTCCACTTATACTCAAGTATGGACTATGTGTTAAATAGTCAGATACCGGGAAACATTGTGTCATATTCCACAATACAGAACTAAGCAAGAACTAAAGTACTTATTCAAACATTTGGGTGGTCCAGAACTCTGATATACAGTACTTAATAAATAGTGGTTATTATTATTATTATCATTTGTAGTTAAGGGTACACTAAAAATATTTCACAACTAATAAAAACTAAAAAATTCAACCTTAACTTATGCACTACAAAGTAATATTCACTCTCATCCATAAAGTTACCATCACACATCATTATTTTGTTAAGTCCTTTTAATGTGAAGTTATCCTAACCTCCAATACTGAAACTCTAATACTTTGGCCACCTGATGCGAAGAGCTGACTCATTTGAAAAGACGCTGGTGCTGGGAAGGATTGAAGGCAGGAGGAGAAGAGGACAACAGAGATGGTTGGATGGCATCACTGACTCAACGGACATCAGTTTGAGTAAACTCGAGGAGTTGGTGATGGCAGGGAGGCCTGGTGTGCTGCAGTCCATGGGGTCGCAAAGAGTCAGACAGGACTAAGTGACTGAACTGAACTGAACAGATCCTAACCTCTCCATATTTGATTATCTAAACTTTAAGAAGTATATTTTAAAATATATACTTTAAGCAGATACTGTTACGTAAGATTCAAGAGAGAGAAACTGAAACACAGATGTTAAATATTTGTTAATGCGTGGTGGAGAATTAATTAGAACTCAGATCTTCATGACTCAAAAGACAGGGCTCTTTACCAGTCATCTTGATTACATCCCAAATGAGAACCAAAGGAAAAAGATATAACCTATCCCTCTCTTCCCCGTCAAGATTTAGTGAAAAAACTTACAAGTCCAATTAGGTTAGAGTCTGTGATTGTTAAAAAAAAAAGAAAGAAAAGGATCTGCTCTTCCCCCAACATTCTGAAGAACTTTGCAAAATTCTAAAAAGTGAATTTTGTAAAGTATAAGTGAGAATAATAAATGGAATTGCTAGGTAATAAATTTTATTCTTATGATGAAAGTGAAAGTTGTTCAGTCATGTCCGACTCTCTGTTACCCCACGGACTGTATTCTGCCAGGCTTCCCTGTCCATGGAATTCTCCAGGTCAGACTACTGGAGCAGGTAGCTGTTCCCTTCTCCAGGGGATCATCCCAACCCAGGGATCGAACCCAGGTCTTCCATATTGCAGGCAGATTCTTTACTGTCTGAGCCACCAGGGAAGCTAGACACATACACATGAGAGTGACAGGTACAGAAAGCCACTTATTGTCTGATTAGGGGAGAAATAGCAGTTATATAAGGTATTTTCAGAAATAGTTCTATGCTATCAAAACAGAGTTGAAGTTAAATTTGTATTATATCTGAGTATAGCAAATTGATTCAAGTACCAGGGCTATAAATCTGGTCCATGTCAGGTACAATAAATTTACCTGCATTTATCACTTCAGCAGGGAAAATTTTGAGCTTATGGTTCTTTGATATTAAATGTAGAATCTTTATCTAAAAAGAGGAAAAATTGAGAGCCACCACTGAAAATGCCTGTCCTGGGGATGGCCTTAAATTTCAGAAAAATTCCATAAGTTAAAATGTAGACCCAAGTAATAGTATTTTGTGACTCTCATATATTTTGTGATAGCAGGTTTTAACCTGAATATCAAGCCTTTTATGACCATTACAAATCTCTGGGTTTCCACTGCCTGGCTAAGGCTTTAATCTTGTCAACTTCCTATCCTTCATCCACAGAGAAAGATTTTATTTTTGAGTGTGTGTGAGTTATAGACATATTGAACCAGATGTTGACACAAAGAAGAATGTTTCGGTAGCCTCCCTCAGAGTTCAACAAACTCATTCATTCATTTATCAAACAACAATATTTAGTGAACATCTAAAGCTTCAGTTATTCTTTGGAGGAGTGCTATTATTTTTTAATTGGTGTATATAACTTGCTTCATTTTATATCCTTTTTGTTCACTTCTTCCTTTTATGATTCTGTCCATTCATTCATAACTTGGGAATTAGGCAGATCTTAGTTTTTCATGACCCAACTTTCTCTTCTCATTTTGATCAAAAATTCTAAAAAGCAAGTGACTTTCTCCAATGATTTTTATTCCCAAAGGGGGAGGATGCAGTTAATAATATGGTTTACCAAATTTCCAGGAGTCAGAAAAAGAAAAAGAAAATAGCTAGCTCAGAGGTAAATAGGAAAACCATCCTCTATTAATGCATTTATTAATATTCTGTATATTCATAAAATATTTCTGTAATGACACTTTTAAGATAGCATAGAAATTATAGTTGCTTCTGATACGGTCAATGAAGGGCTAGGGTTCAGGAGTGAGAGGAAAAGTTTTTGTGATCTTTGAATTTTTCTTATCCTGGACTTGAATTAATATTTGAAAATTACAGGACAGTTAATATCTTATTTAATTCTATTTCATTGAACTATTCCCCAAAGTATGTGATAAAAATAGTTTTTGTGTAATCCAAATGCAAAATTGTATATTATTTAAAAGTATATATATATGAAGATCCGGAGAAGGCAATGGCATCCCACTCCAGTACTCTTGCCTGGAAAATCCCATGGACTGAGGAGCCTGGTAGGCTGCAGTCCATGGGGTCACTAAGGGTCAGACACGGCTGAGCGACTTCACATTCACTTTTCATTTTCATACATTGGAGAAGGAAATGGCAACCCACTCCAATGTTCTTGCCTAGAGAATCCCAGGGATGGCGGAGCCTGGTGGGCTGCCGTCTATGGGGTCGCACAGAGTCAGACACGACTGAAGCAACTTAGCAGAAGCAGCAGCAGCAGTATATATGAAGATCAGGATAAAGTAATAACCATAACACACACAAAAGTAATTATCACTTAAAACATCATTTATAACCAGCAGTATTTACTCACTGTAAGTTTTCAACTGTAATTCTATTAAGAAAAATTTATATTATTTTTCTTTTTTAAAAATGTGTCCCATTTTGTATTTGTTGTTAAAATAATGAGCATACTGTAGATAAGTCTTATACTGTATGATAACAAAGTTGATATGTCTATGTAAAGATTGGGAAAGTAACACCTATTTCTTTTTTTTTTTTTTAATTTTAAAATCTTTAATTCTTACATGCGTTCCCAAACATGAACCCCCCTCCCACCTCCCTCCCCATAACATCTCTCTGGGTCATCCCCATGTACCAGCTCCAAGCATGCTGTATCCTGCATCAGACATAGACTGGCGATTCAATTCTTACATGATAGTATACATGTTAGAATGTCATTCTCCCAAATCATCCCACCCTCTCCCTCTCCCTCTGAGTCCAAAAGTCCATTATACACATCTGTGTCTCTTTCCCTGTCTTGCATACAGGGTCGTCATTGCCATCTTCCTAAATTCCATATATATGTGTTAGTATACTGTATTGGTGTTTTTCTTTCTGGCTTACTTCACTCTGTATAATCAGCTCCAGTTTCGTCCATCTCATCAGAACTGATTCAAATGAATTCTTTTTAACGGCTGAGTAATACTCCATTGTGTATATGTACCACAGCTTTCCTATCCATTCATCTGCTGATGGACATCTAGGTTGTTTCCATGTCCTAGCTATTATAAACAGTGCTGCGATGAACATTGGGGTACATGTGTCTCTTTCAATTCTGGTTTCCTCAGTGTGTATGCCCAGCAGTGGGATTGCTGGGTCATAAGGTAGTTCTATTTGCAATTTTTTAAGGAATCTCCACACTGTTCTCCATAGTGGCTGTACTAGTTTGCATTCCCACCAACAGTGTAGGAGGGTTCCCTTTTCTCCACACCCTCTCCAGCATTTATTGCTTGCAGATTTTTGGATCGCAGCCATTCTGACTGGTGTGAAGTGGTACCTCATTGTGGTTTTGATTTGCATTTCTCTAATAATGAGTGATGTTGAGCATCTTTTCATGTGTTTGTTAGCCATCCGTATGTCTTCTTTGGAGAAATGTCTATTTAGTTCTTTGGCCCATTTTTTGATTGGGTCGTTTATTTTTCTGGAATTGAGCTGCGGAAGTTGCTTGTATATTTTTGAGATTAGTTGTTTGTCAGTTGCTTCATTTGCTATTATTTTCTCCCATTCAGAAGGCTGTCTTTTCACCTTGCTTATATTTTCCTTTGTTGTGCAGAAGCTTTTAATTTTAATTAGATCCCATTTGTTTATTTTTGCTTTTATTTCCAGAATTCTGGGAGGTGGATCATAGAGGATCCTGCTGTGATTTATGTCTGAGAGTGTTTTGCCTATGTTCTCCTCTAGGAGTTTTATAGTTTCTGGTCTTACATTTAGATCCGTAATCCATTTTGAAGAATTATCTTAAATGTTTACATTTTACAAGTGAATAAGGTAAGAAAATAATAGTCTACTTTTTCCTGAAAGTGAAAGTAAGCAGACCACTTGATTGTCAAAATTTCTTATTTAGAAATGAATTTTAAATAACATTTCTTCCACTCCACGTGTAAATAATTAATATAGTTGTGCTGAAATATGTTGCTCATGACATTAAATTTTAGCTGTGGATTTCTAATCTGAGGAATATGTGTAGCATTCAACTGATGCAGTAATAATTATTCCTGGTCTTAAATTGCTCTGTGTAGAAGCAACTGTCTCAGGCATCAGCAGAAAGATGACACCTAAAATACCCTTATTTTTTGCTCAGATAACATTAGAAGACTATTAGATTTGTTATCAGTTTGATATGCTGTAGTCACCAGATCATACATGTTAATATATGTAGAACTTATATATTATGTTAATATATATAGCATACAAATATTTCTTATGAAAAGAAAAATATCGACATTCACATAAAAAAATCCTCACTAGCAGTGGATTATACATTAAATGGATAAGTCTCTGTCAACATTTTGTATTGCTTTCCATTAACAGATATTACATAAGATTAATTTTACTATATCTGGAATAATGTGTTAGGCTTCCCACTCCCCCCCACCTCCCCGAGGATTACCTGATAATTTCTGCAGTCATATTTGTTTAGTCATCATAATTGAGAAGACAGTAGTGACATTTACTTGGCAGGGGATGTGAACCTTTGATACTTCAATGGTCACCACAGGCCCATACAATGAAGGCTAGGGTTCATATTGTTGAACTTGGTGCAACTGTATTGGTCCTTTTAATACTGTAACTCTCGCTTAGAGGAGCATAAAAACTTCCCTGATTCTCCTAAGCACATACCTGTACCAGGACCTCCACCAGCATTCAACAGTCTAGCTACTCAATTGTTAATATCTGGCTTAACAGAGGTTCCTTGTATCCAGTTTTTCTACCAGTAAGACTGATATCAATTCTGATTGGATAAAAATGATAAAGAATGTGAATATTTACACATTGAACAAAGAAAAATGTTTTCATGACCTGTGATGACATTCAAATATCCTGCCTAGACATTTAGAGATGAAGTTTATGCTTCATCTTGGGTTCTATGTGATATATTTTTATTACTATAATCATATCATAAAATAAAATGATTTATAAATGACATTACACATGCAAATACCACCCAGTGCATTTGCATGAACAGAGTACCTCATATTGCAAATACCACCCAGTACATTTGAATGAATAGAATACCTCCTGGTTTTTTTTTCTTGTCTACTTCAATAGTGATGTGTCTTGGCATCTAAATTCTACTCCAACTGGAGTTATTTCCTCTTTTTCTTATAAATGTAGTATGTTATTACTTATAAATCTGGTTTTATTCCTGTATCCTATGCTTCTGTACTTTTTATTTCTCTGTATCCTTTAATGAAAAGTGTCCTGATCTTTTTTTAAATTCAAATTTACTCATTATAAGTGGATAAAAACATCTGACTACATTTTTGTCTTCAAGTATACTCATGCTTGATTATGTTTATATTGAAATTCATTTTAATTTATTATAGATTACTTTTATTTTATATTTATAGTTCAGTTTGAGGACTGTAATTTTTCTATAACTGTGTTTAGATGTAGGTTATATAATTATATAGGATTTCAAGTTAGTAAACAGTTCATTAGAAATTGCTCCAACTATGGGGGTACCCTGAGTTTAATAAGGTTAAGAACTGCTATTTAATTTATTAAAAGTCAAAGCTCTTTCAAATCAGTATGTGAAGTATAAGATTATCTTGCATGTACGCAAAAAAGTCTTCTGAAGTCTTCAATAATAGCTACTGTTTATTTTCTTATTTTTTACTATGTGCCAAGCAGTACTGTAAGCAATGTATGTGTATGTGTACCTGTGTGTATGTGTATATATATATATATATATATATATAATTTTAGTCCCCCTCAATTTTCTGAGATACCTGCTATAATTAGCCCCATTTCATAGACATGAAACTGAGTCACAGATAAAGTCACAGAACTGGAAAGTACTGCACTAAATATATACATGGAGACGAAAGCAAAATCTTAGAGTAGATCATAGTAGACAAATGCTCTGACTGAGAACAAGTAGAAAAGTTTGATAAATATAGATACAAAAGGCATCAGAGGCTGTGGAAAAAAGGACTGGAGGGAGTAAAATTTCAGGGACAAGTTGAGGATCCTCAGCTTTCCCAGAGAACATTTTCTTATTCTAGCTAAGGCTAGAAGTTGAGAATGTGGGCTCCAGGCAGACGCAGAGGGATCTAGAAGACAACAGCTTTTGACAGTGCCACCAGTGACAGAACTGGAGAAATGAAGGTACTCGAATGCAGGCTGACTTCCCCTCCAAACCTATAGAGGCTAGTCACTCAGTCATGTCCAACTCTTTGTGACCCCATGGACTGTGGCCTGCCAGGCTCCTCTGTCCATGGCATTCTCCAGACAAGAATACTGGACTGAGAGCAGCTCTCCTGCATTGCAGGCAGATTCTTTACCATTTGAGCCACCAGGGAAGCCCCCTCAAGATCTATATAACAGTGCATATAGAGGACACTACAGAGCTAGGCCAAAGCCTCAGAAAAGTAGAATGGAATTTCTTTGGGACCCAAGGTCTGCCAAGGCAGCATAAAGAATGCCGGATGGAACAGAAAGCCCCCAGGAAATGGTTAATTTTTACTGAAGGTCTGCCGTGGCTTGTCACCAGGGCACTCTTGCCAATCAGGCCACAACCAGAAACTGAATGGAGATTAGACTCCTGGTAGAGAGCCACTGCTGGGGGACAGGACATTTTGAAATAAAAACTTGCAATAAATGAGACCATGCCTTTTTGGTCTCATTGAATTATTCTCCTTCTGCTGAAGCTTTCTGTATATTTTGTGTTGCTTTCTTTCCTTTTCACTCTTCATCCTTTCCTTCTCCCACACTTGTTATATACAATCCAAAATAAGATTCTGTTATTTTAGATAAGAAAAAACAGATTTTTTTGATTTTTTCTAATTCCCTGACAATATTCTAAGCACATTAGCTATAAAAACTAAATTAACCTTAAAACAACACTACAAGATAAGTTCTGTTACTTCATTTTACATGGATGTGGAGATCAAGCCCCAGAGAGGTGAACTAATTTGCCTGAAATTAAAACCTAAAAACTAGCAAAATTGGTATTCAAGCCTGGAAATCTTGCTCCAAGGCCCATGCTCATAACTAGTAAACATTACATTAAATTTTCACAGAAATGAGAGGAAAGGGACAATTTAGTATGTAGGATAAGTAAAGAAATGAATTCGTAGTATCATAAACTCATTGGTGACTAAGTCAGGACATTCATCCTATATAATTAAAATAAAGATCTTCACTCCCTGCGCTGTGTTGTTGGTGTTTTAGTCCCTGAGTCGTGTCCAACTCTTTTGCAAATCCATGGACTCTAGCCCACCAGGCTCCTCTGTCCATGGGATCTCCTAGGCAAGACACTGGAGTGGGTTGCCATTTCCTTCTACAGGGGGTCTTCACGACCCTAGGATCAAACCCATGTTTCCTGCATTGAAGGCAGATTCTTGACTACTGAGCCACCAGGGAAGCCCCACTGTGCTATAGATTTTCAGATTTAGTCTAGCAAACAATGTCAGTTTATCAGGCCCTTTTAAGTCAGATTTTGTTCTGGACAATCAGTCAGTATTCTTTTTAGTCAAAGAGAGTCTTCTTTTTTTTCCTCCAAAGAATTTGCATTTGACATACTACATTTGAAATTCTTATATTACTATGTTAGTTACATAACATTGGGCAATTTAGTCTCTCTGAGCTTTGGTTTTCTTATCTCTTAAATGAGAAAATACAATGTTTCCTAATAGATTTTTTGAGGGAATTTGATGAAATGATACAAAACGCCCATTTAGCCAGCGCTTATCATATATACTCAATACAGAGCAGCTGTTTTATTATATGTGTTGACAGGGTACATAGATAAGAAAAACATGATTTACTTAAGGAAGAAACACCAATAAAATATTTTAAATTTCATGTATTTTAACATACTTTCCTTTTGGAGAAAGAAAAAAATCTATGAGTTTATAACAAATCTTGTATAAACTGTAATGTCTAGAACAATGATGTTTATATATCATGATAATCATACTTTTCAAGAATGTGTGAGGGTCTTTTCACATTGAATAATAGAGCTGCTGCTAACAAATTTGTGAGTTTGGAAGATTTAAAACTACTAGATGTAAATATGACTATAAAAATATAATTTCTTAAATAATGACTTTAGAGCTCTCTCCTAAACACGCTTGCTTTGTTTTAACATAACTGCCTGTCTTTTCACCACTGTATTTTTCTGAAGAAACTGAAAAGATGCAATACAAAATGTTACATGAGTATTTTGAGAGAATGTCAATGACTGAAAATGAAATATATCCTAGGCTTAATGTATTTTAGTATTTCTTTCATATTTTATTTTTTCTTTCAAATGGGGAACCCAAGTTATTAAGAACTTAACTCTAGTTCAAACTCAGTGCCAGAAAACACAGAAAAACTGAATTCGAATTAGCCACAACTTTAGCCCTCAAAGAGCTTTTATTCTAGCAATAAAGGCAAGTACACACAGGAAATGATTGCAGAGCTGGGTGGGAGGGTGACTGTGCTGGAATTGTCTAGTAGGAGGGGTCTCGGGATTCCAAAGAAAAAGTGCCCAAATCATGGGGAGGGATCAGAAAAGGCAAGTTGGCAGACAGGAAGACCAACATGTACTTCAAACCTTCCCATCAAGGAATATTCAGAAGCCTTTAACCCTGAGCATCTGTACATTCATACTATTATATACTATATGCTGCTGCTGCTGCTGCTAAGTCGCTTCAGTCGTGTCCGACTCTGTGCGACCCCATAGATGGCAGCCCACCAGGCTCCGCCGTCCCTGGGATTCTCCAGGCAAGAACACTGGAGTGGGCTGCCATTTCCTTCTCCATGCATGAAAGTAAAAAGTGAAAGTGAAGTCACTGAGTCGTGTTGCTGTACTACACCATATACTATGAGGAATAGTTCATTGGGACTTTGTCGGTGTTCTGGCTCAGAAGACCGACGTAAAAAATCTATTGAGCTATTTTGTCCCGCTTTGTTTTCAAAGGGAGAAAAGATCTCCAGGAAATTATTAATGTACTTTGTTTGCTTGTCTGAATCATTCTCTTTATGGTTTTACTCAATAAATACATTTGGTGGCAATTCTAAGATCTTTGGTGTGTACAAAAATATAGTTTCTGGTTGGCCATATTTTGTGTATTATGGCCAATTCCTACTCACAAGCTGCTTACTTTTGAATTTGAATACAGTAAGCAGGATACAGAAACAACTGTACTCTGTTAGAATGTCTTATTGATTAACAATCATGTAGGTGGAAGGAATTCCTCACATAAATAGATTTCAGCATGTACAGTATTGAAATGTCCATATTCCAACTAAGACTGTAAACTAAATGAAGCTGAAGATGACAGATATCCATTCCACAGTTCTCCTTTCTACCAGCTGAGCTATGGAATAGTGGGGATGGGCACAGGGAAAGGATGACTGGATGGAGCACAGGGCCTTTCAGAGCAGTGAAACTACTCTATATGATACTATAATGGTGGATGGATGGCATTATGCACTTAGCAAAGCTCTTAACTTTACTTACTAATAATGTACTAATTTTGGTTCACCAGTTGTAACAAATAGACCACACTAACGCTAGACATTAATAATAGGGGAACTGAGGATTGGAGGGACAGGGTGTATAAATGAATTATCTGAACTTTCTGCACATATTTTCTGCAAACTTAGGACTACTCTAAAAAATGAAATCTATTTAAAAGACAGAGAAACGGAAATGACAAATTGGAAAATATTTTTTAAGAATCTGATAATGCATGATTATATCCTTTACAAATAGGGATCAAATAAATCAATGACTAAAATAATTAAAATTTCAAACACAATGAGGGCAACAAGATAAACTAATAATGAACATAAGAAAAATACTGGCATTATTATTGATAAAGTAAATATAGAGAAATTACATATTTTAACTTATTTAATAAACATTTTATCAGAGAAGGCAATGGCACCCACTCCAGTATTCTTGCTTGGAAAATCCCATGGACGGAGGAGCCTGGAAGGCTGCAGTCCATGGGGTCACTAAGGGTGGGACATGACTGAAATGACTTAGCAGCAGCAGCAGCAGCAGCAATAAAGATTTTATAAAATGTTAAGACTCAAGGTAGCGCAGAGTACAGATTAATTTTCAAATCTTAAGTATAAATTGAGTTTTTAAAAATGGTAATATGTATCAAGAATATTTTACTCATTCATCTATACATCTGTGAGTTTATAAGCCTAGAATGCAATAGTGAGTATAGCAAACATTTCCCCTGAACCATGCAGCTTAAAGTTTAGTGATTAAAACTGATATTTTAAGAAACTTAAAAATTAAGTGCTCTTGTTACAATTGTTATGATAAAGAAATACAGAAGAGCTTAAATTGATCTGGATTGTCTTCAAAGGAGAAGTTAAATTCAAATGAGACTAGAAAGATAAGCAGAAATTAACTAGATGAAGAGAGAGTGAGTCATTCCATCAGTAGTTAAGAGCAGAGTTGAAATGCTGTAGCATGCGAGCCTGATGAGCTCAGAGAAATGACAAGGGCTAGTGCAACGGAAGCAGAGAAAGCTGCAGTGAGTCGTTGGGCATAGTGGAAATCTTTGAAGAGTCCAGACTGATGCTCAACAGGGCTCTTGGAGACCTGAAGGCTCATAGCAACTGAGCCCAAGAGAACTGAGAGGGGAAATCAAAGGTTTGGCGAGTCTTAGGATATATGAGTAACGCTTTAAGGGAACCGTGTCCGACTCTGTGTGACCCCATAGATGGCAGCCCAACAGGCTCCCCTGTCCCTGGGATTCTCCAGGCAAGAACACTGGAGTGGGTTGCCATTTCCTTCTCTAATGCATGAAAGTGAAAAGTGAAAGAGAAGTCGCTCAGTCGTGTCCGACCCTCAGCAACCCCATGGACTGCAGCCCACCAGGCTCCTCCGTCCATGGGATTTTCCAGGCAAGGGTACTGGAGTGGGGTACCTTCGCCTTCTCCAATGAACATAGAAATATAGGTATATTTTCCAACATGATTTCCATTATTTAGATGTTCAGTGTGTCTTATTCGAAACCTTTTGAGCAGCTATATGCAGAAGGCAGATAATACAGAAGATCATCGAGACACTGACAACAGCAACTTTAGGCAAAGGGAAAAGAACTAAATGAATTCCAGGAAAAGCACAACATTCATCTCATGGGGGGAAGACAACCAGCAGCCAAGGAAAACTCAGAAGGAGCTAGGGCTAAAGCCAGCTCAGCTGGTGTGTTGGGCTCCTGGAGACTAAGATCTCTACTTTTTTGTATACCCTGATTCCCACTTCTAATTTCTCTTTATTGTCATTATTTTCTCTATTGTAATTTTTTTAGTAATTAAATGTTTTGGTCAGAAAAAGTAGTAGAATATAGTGTTTATCACAGGATGTTTGTAAAATATGGTTAAAGGGGAAACTTGTTAGGTAGGTGGGACAAGGAATCTAAGAAGTGATGTAATACGAGTCCATAATGAGCAGGACTGTACATACTGCTGGAGGATTTTTTTTTTTTTTAATCCTGTGATGGAGTCTACATTTTTTTTCTTTAAATAATTTCCTTGGAAAATAACTTTATTGTAGAAGATGCTTGATACCTGCAGTTACCAAACTAAGATTTAATTGGGTCAAGGGCTTCTAAACAAGGGAGATGAGAAAGGGTGGTGAAATGTTTATATGTGCCAACTATTCTATTATACAGCTTGACTATCATCTTTTCCCCCTAATATTTTATTTTGCAAATGAAATATTCAGAACTACCTTGCTTATCCTTGCCCAGGTGGCCCTTTATCTGGCATCTACCAATGCCTGATTTGTAAAGGGTGTATTTTTGCTCTGTCATGTAGGCGTATGTGTTATGCCCGCAGTCCAATTCCCCACAACTGAGAAAACAAGACATCCACAGCAATGCAAATACAAAAAGGGAATTTATTGCTAGCTCGAGCCAGGGCCCAAGTCACATCCAGCGCAGTGGAGTGGAGCAAGGGCCCCGAGCCCTGAATTACAGCAGTATTTATAGGTTTAAGACAGAGACAGGGAGTTGGCAGGGGCGGATTGATTGTAAGGGTTCCTTAGCATCTACTAATTGGCTAGATTTTCGCTCACGTGGGCTTTCTCAGGAGGTTTTCATCCTCGTCCTGATAAGCTTGAACCAGGCTACAGGGAGTATACTGATTGGTCGAGTCCTGGTGCCGGCGGAGGGATCTCAGCTCCTCCTTGGCAATAACTCAGCCCCTCTGTAAAGGAGACTTAGGCCTACCTTAGCCCCCTGAAGCCTGTCATGGCGCCTGTTTGGTCCTACCAATATGTAGATAATCCCGACCCAAATTACCATTCATAACATTCCTCACAACCTTCTATTACTGCCTATAATAAAAGATTTGGAAGTTCCAATGCCTAGGATCTAAACAAAGAAAGAAAAAAAGGAAATGTATGGATAAGAATAGCCAAATTAGTGCAGAAAAAATTACATTTCAAGGTCAGATATTGAGAAAATGTACAGAAATAAAGGTTTAAAATGCAGCAATTAACACTGTATAGTCCATTATCATGTATCCCATGAAATTGCAAAAATATAACTCCATGACTGTCACAAAAGTCTAGTATCTTTTCTTTAGGAATTTGCTCTCAAATCCTTGTAAGAGTGGTGCATACATTTCTAACTGCAGCTGAGTTTGGAGTATAAGCAAGTCCTATTGCTCTGTTCAATGTCAGAATTAAAAGTTCGGAGTTTTCTTATGGTGGTTGCCCAATACCTTTAGTTTTGAAGTGAAGGTTATTGTTTTTCATGTCAAAATCTCTGTGTCTGTGTGTGTGTATCATTATATGTATGAGTATTCAACCCTGAATACTCACTGGAAGAACTGATGCTGAAGCTGAAACTCCAGTATTTTGGTCATTTGATGCAAACAGCTGACTCATTGGAAAAGTCTCTGATGCTGGGAAAGATTGAGGGCAGAAGAAGAGGGTGTCAGAAGATGGGATGGTTGGATGGCATCATGGATTCAATGGACATAAACTTGGCAAAATTCAGGAGATGGTGAAGGACCTGGCATGCTGCAGTCCATGGGGTCACAAAGAATCAGACATTACTGGGTGACATAACAACACCACACATACATATATATATATACATTTTTACTTCTCAAATTTTTGTCAGTGCATATATGTGTATGTGTATATATACTTTCTATACTTTTTTGTCAATGTGGTGATGGTTGGTAATTATACATGGAAAAAGATCTAGCGCTGTGGGAGTTTAATGAATAAAGGAAATGAAATATTTGTCAGGCAAGTTCAATGTCAAATGTCACAGAACAATTAACTTCCTCCTTCCATCCTTGAATGTTTCTAGATGTAGTGGGTGGGCCAGCTGGTCTTCCCCACAGAGGAATTTCAAGATGTATGTAAGGCAATTACTTCTTTCAAGCAAAGTCAAGCCCCAGACCTTACTGAACTGAAATCACAAATACATCTTAAATTCGCACACCCAGTTCCTATTGTTTTGCTTAAGGGACACAGCTGAGTTCTTCCAAGCCATTGTATTCAGGTTTCCAGCTTACATTCAGACTGAGAAAACCTGAGATAAGAAGGGATGACAATTCACCATGTAAATCATAGCCCTGAAAGTAACATTTTCAACAAAGTATTAAGACACTGCTTTAAGACAATATTGAAAAGGCAAAACACTTGGGGTTTTAAGGTTAACAGTACCATCTAAATAGAGTTTGGTACTGAATATGAGAGCTTTTACTTGAAAGGAATTGATGGCTCTGAAATATGATCTGCATGCAGGCTAAGTGACAACCTAAACAAAGAAGGCTGCTGTGCTTAATTTGAGTGGATTCCATGAATGTGTTGTGGTATTATGAACTTGTTTACAATAATAACCTGAATGCATCTGCTCCATCTCTGTGCAGTTACCTAGACTACATTGTTTGACACCACCTTTCTGCATTAACCTCCATCTGCTGGGCTATGTCTGTCATTTCTCTCACTATAACATAATGTGACAGAGTCTTCATTTACCTAAACTTATCTTGGCAACTTGTACTTCATTAAAAAGAATCCTGAAAGCATCAGTTAAAGCTTTCTTAGCTGGCCATGCATAGCCAGGCTTCATAAATCATTCTTTCACTTTCCATTTTGCAGCTTTTAGAAAGGTAGCATTATTGAATTCAGATCACTGGGAAAGAGTAGTACTAAAATGTTTATTGACCAGCTTTTAGGCACTAAGCTCTGCTCTAAACCAGACATTAACCAAAGCTTTTGACGTTAAAAAAAAAAAAAAAAATTAACTCACTGATATGGTTTATACTGTGCTATAAATACCTGTTATAACAGTCACTTTAGCAAGCTAGTATTAACTTGTTTGAAGAAAAAATATTTTTGGTTGTTGGCTCCCCATTCCTTACCACCTAAACTTCTTAACTAGATTTGTGCTAATTTAAGGAGATATTGATATTATCATTTACCTATCACCACCAACTGTAAACAATCTCAGTGGGTAGTAAAAACACACCAAGTCTCCCTTGGGTTCCTTCCTTAGTAAATTTTGCACTCCACAGAAGTTTGTATATCAGGTTTCCTTGACTGAGAATCAGCTACCAGAACTTCCTCAACAACACAGTCTAAGTCAAATTGGACTTTTGCTAAAAGGCACAAAGAACACGTTCCTTACCCAATAGGCTTGCATGCATGTTTGTGGAAGCATTATTATATTTATGTTTGCAAATTTATGGTCTTTCTTTGAGAGCATTGGGGATTTGCCATCAAAGAATTAAGGAAGGACATTTAAATCCAGAAATTGTGTGAGGTTTGTTCTTATGGGAAAAATAATTATTTTAATGTATTTAATACATTACTCTGGTCAAACAAGAAGTACTTTATTACACCCTTCACCCTCTGCCATGGAACTCTTGAAATCAAGTATTTTAGATGAGTACATGGCAAGTAATCATGATTTATTTACATTGGGTCATTAAGGTGAAACTATTTTCTGCTTTATATGTATCAAGTCATCGTCAATATATCTGTAATTTTAATTGACAAAATGAATGGAAATAATATTTTTACTTTGTTTATTTTAAAAGCAAACATCTATAATATGATTTTAAAGGAAATCCCTAAAATGATAAATTCAAATCATATAACATTTCAATCTAATAGTGTAATTTTAAAATCAAAGGACTTTAGAGGTGGAAGTAAATTTAAAGAAGACCTGACATGGACTCATTTTTACATAAATCTAGTAGGAAACAGTAGTTTATTAGTTTTCAATGATTTGCCCATGCTCATAAAGCAAGAGCATAGCAAAGATAAAACTCAAATGATTTTGGGCATAGAGTTTCTGATACAGCTTATATTTAGATTCCAAGAAATATATCAATATAGAGAATGCTTTTTATGTCTCAAATGAGCCTTTGATAAGGAACATCAACTATAGATCTATATAATCATAATAGAAAGTCTATTTTTTATTGATGAATTCTCAATTATTACAGCAAAAGGAAGTCAGAATAACATTCAGAAAATTACTCTTTCTTCCTTATGCTCTACCAGTTGGCATTTTTATCATAATGGAGAAGATATGGATTCTAACATTGCTTGACACAGAATAAATAAGGAAAAAATACAGCAAAAGGTCATATTGCTTAGCTGATTTCTATATATGCCTTCTGTCTGTGAAAACATAGCATGAGGATCCATTAGACAATAATAAATTTTTCAATAACAACAGAAATTACCTTGCCCAATATCCTTAATTTACAGAAGGGCAAAAAGAGGTCCAAATAAGTGACTTGCACAATTACAATTATTTCCTCTATTACATACTATCCCTTTGATTCATGTAAAGGAGACATATTCATAATTCTTTTGTTAGGTCACCAGCTACAAGCAACAATTGTGAAGGGCATTGAGGAGTTCTTCTAGGAAGGCACAATCCAGCTGAGAATATGAACATTTAAATGACAAACAATAATTCAACAATTTTCTAATAGATACAGACTGCAAAGAGAACATAATCAGTTCAGTTCAGTCGCTCAGTCGTGTCCAGCTCTTTGTGACCCCATGAATCGCAGCACACCAGGCCTCCCTGTACATCACCAACTCCCAGAGTTTACTCAAACTCATGTCCATCGAGTCGGTGATGCCATCCAGCCATCTCATCCTCTGTCGTCCCCTTTTCCTCCTGCCGCCAATCCCTCCCAGCATCAGAGTCTTTTCCAATGAGTCAACTCTTCGCATGAGGTGGCCAAAGTATTGGAGCTTCAGCTTTAGCATCAGTCCTTCCAATGAACACCAGGACTGATCTCCTTTAGAATGGACTGGTTGGATCTCCTTGCAGTACAAGGGACTCTCAAGAGCCCTCTCCAACATCACAGTACAAAAGCATCAGTACTTCAGCACTCAGCTTTCTTCACAGTCTAACACTCACATTCATACATGACCACTGGAAAAACCATAGCCTTGACTAGATGGACCTTTGTTGGCAAAGTAATGTCTCTGCTTTTAAATATGCCATCTAAGTTGGTCATAACTTTCCTTCCAAGGAGTAAGCATCTTTTAATTTCATGGCTGCAATCACCATCTGCAATGATTTTGGAGCCCCCAGAAATAAAGTCAGCCACTGTTTCCACTGTTTCCCCATCTATTTCCCAAGAAGTGATGGGACCAGATGCCATGATCTTCATTTTCTGAATGTTGAGCTTTAAGCCAACTTTTTCACTCTCCTCTTTCACTTTCATCAAAAGACTTTCTAGTTCCTCTTTACTTTCTGCCATAAGGGTGGTGTCATCTGCATACCTGAGGTTATTGATACTTCTCCCAGCAATCTTCATTCCAGCTTGTGCTTCTTCAGCCCAGCGTTTCTCATGATGTACTCTGCATAGAAGTTAAATGAGCAGGGTGACAATATAGAGCCATGATGTACTCTTTTTCCTATTTGGAACCAGTCTCTTTTTCCATGTCCAGTTCTAACTGTTGCTTCCTGACCGGGATATAGGTTTCTCAAGAAGCAGTTCAGGTGGTCTGGTATTCCCCTCTCTTTCAGAATTTTCCACAGTTTATTGTGATCCACACAGTCAAAGGCTTTGGCATAGTCAATAAAGCAGAAGTAGATGTTTTTCTGGAATTCTCTTGCTTTTTCCATGATCCAGCAATGTTGGCAATTTGATCTCTGGTTCCTCTGCTTTTTCTGAAACCAGCTTGAACATCTGCTGGAAGTTCATGGTTCACATATTGCTGAAGCCTGGCTTGGAGAATTTTGAGCATTACTTTACTAGCGTGTGAGATGAGTGCAATTGTGCACTAGTTTGAGCATTCTTTGGCATTGCCTTTCTTTGGGATTGGAATGAAAAAGGACCTTTTCCAGTCCTGTGGCTACCGCTGAATTTTCCAAATTTGCTGGCATATTGAGTGCAGCATGTTCACAGCATCATCTTTCAAGATTTGAAATAGCTCAACTGGATTTCTATCACCTCCCCTAGCTTTGTTCATAGTGATGCTTTCTAAGGCCCACTTGACTTCACATTCCAGGATGTCTAGGTGAGTTATCACACCATCGTGATTCTCTGCATCATGAAGCTCTTTTTTGCAGTTCTTCTGTGTATTTTTGCCATCTCTTCTTAATATCTTCTGCTTCTGTTAGGTCCATATCATTTCCATCCTTTATCGAGCCCATCTGTGCATGAAATGTTCCCTTGGTATCTCTAGTTTTCTTGAAGAGATCTCTAGTTTTTCCCATTCTGTTGCTTTCCTCTATTTCTTTCCATTGATCGTTGAGGAAGGCTTTCTTATCTCTCCTTGCTATTCTTTGGAACTCTGCATT
Organism: Capra hircus; assembly: GCF_001704415.2. NCBI lineage: Eukaryota > Metazoa > Chordata > Mammalia > Artiodactyla > Bovidae > Capra > Capra hircus. Next base: position 28,959,309 of record NC_030813.1, read on the forward strand.
CAGATGCTTATATCTTTCCTTTTCTCCTTTGCTTTTTGCTTCTCTTCTCTTCACAGCTATTTGTGAGGCCTCCGCAGACAGCCATTTTGCTTGTTTTCATTTCTTTTCCATGGGGATGGTCTTGATCCCTGCCTCCTGTACAATGTCACCAACCTCTGTCCATAGTTCATCAGGCATTCTATCTATCAGATATAGTCTCTTAAATCTATTTCTCACTTCCACTGTATAACCATAAGGGATTTGATTTAGGCCATACCTGAATGGTCTAGTGGTTTTCCCTACTTTCTTCAATATAAGTCTGAATTTGGCAATAACGAGTTCATGATTGAGTCACAATCAGCTCCCGGTCTTGTTTTTGCTGACTATATAGAGCTTCTCCATCTTTGGCTGCAAAGAATGTAATCAGATTTCAGTGTTGACCATCTGGTGATGTCCATGTATAGAGTCTTCTCTTGTGTTGTTGGAAGAGGAGGAACCCCATGTCCAAGGTCAGGAAGGGTGGCCGTGAGGAGATACCCCTCATCTAAAGTAAAAGAAACCCAAGTAAGATGGTAAGTGTTGAGAGAGGGCATTAGAGGCCAGACACACTGAAACCATAATCACAGAAAAACTAGTCAATCTGATCACACAGACCACAGCCTTGTCTAACTCAATGAAACTAAGCCATCCCGTGTGGGGCCACCCATAATGGACGAGTCATGGTGGAGACGTTTGACAGAATGCGATCCACTGGAGAAGGGAATGGCAAACCATTCAATATTCTTGCCTTGAGAACCCCATGAACAGTATGGAAAGGCAAAATGATAGGATACTGAAAGAGGAACTCCCCAGTTGTCAGGTGCCCAATATGCTACTGGAGATCATTGGAGAAATAACTCCAGAAAGATTGAAGGGATAGAGCCAAAGCAAAAACAATACCCAGTTGTGGATGTGACTGGTGATAGAAGCAAGATCCGATGCTGTAAAGAGCAATATTGCATAGGAACCTGGAATGTCAGGTCCATGAATCAAAGCAAATTGGAAGTAGTCAAACAGGAGATGGCAAGAGTGAACGTCAACATTCTAGGAATTAGCGAACTAAAATGATCTGGAATGGGTGAATTTAACTCACATGTTCATTATATCTACTACTGCGGGCAGAAATCCCTTAGAAGAAATGGAGTAGCCATCCTTCGTCAACAAATGAGTCCGAAGTGCAGTACTTGGATGCAATCTCAAAAACGACAGAATGATCTCTGTTTGTTTCCAAGGCAAACCATTCAGTATCACAGTAATCCAAGCCTACACCCCAACCAGTAATGCTGAAGAAGCTGAAGTTGAACAGTTCTTTGAAGACCTACAAGACCTTTCAGAATTAATACCCAAAAAAGATGTCCTTTTCATTATAGGGGACTGGAATGCAAAAGTAGGATGTCAAGAAACACCTGGAATAACAGTTAGGAAAATTTGGCCTTGAAATACCAAATGAAGCAAGGCAAAGGTCAATAGAGTTTTGCCAAGAGAGCACACTGGTCATAGCAAACACCTTCTTCCAACTACACAAGAGAAGACTCTACACATGGACATCACCAGATGGTCAACACCAAAATTAATTGATTACATTCCAACAAACAAGAGAACATAATAGGAGCAATGAATTATTCAAAGGATTGAAAGAAAAAGTGAAGAAACAGAAAAGAAGATTGGGAGTTTATCAGGCAGAGAAATGGAGAAAGACTTTCCAGATAAGAAAACACCAGCAAAGCCGTGGCATGGGAAACTGTGGTAGTGTTACCAAGTAATCCCAAGACATACTTTAGCCTGCTGAGTCTAATTCCCAACACTTAATACATAAAACCACTATTTGTTTAGTTTTAACTTCCTGTTCTGCCTCTCATATTTTAAATAGGTAGTAATTTTTTTTTCTTATATGATGGATTAGGGAAGTATGGGCAGTCAGTGACACCCAGGATACAATCCTAGCTCCAATTAATACTTGCTCGGAGTTTGCAAATCACATTTGTAGTTCCTTGTGTTCTTTCCATTTAAAGTTGAGCTAAATAGAATTTAATCCCTAAAGTTACTTGTGCCTAGTTTTTGGTACAGTGCCTACATAAAATTAGGTCCTCAAAATCTGGTACTTGCAAACATTTGCTTTAATGACATTTTAATATACAGTTAAAGATATGCTATTTTGAATATAATATACAGCCACTTACTAGAACATCTATTTATAAAAACAACATTCAAGGATATAATATATAAAGAATGTGCAGATACTTGAGAGAGTCTCTATGTCTGTGCCCTGAAGAATAACCATTATATAATTTATTATTAATAGCAAACACTTTGAACATCTCAGGCAAAATCTCAGCGTAAGTTCTAAGTAGAATTTGGTTCCATCTAATTATACAATCAGTACATTATTCCTAGTGTTTCTAATTTTAGTTGTCTGCAGCTATAGTACTAAAATTATAAAATGAACTTTCTCCCATAGTCATCGTAGCCTAAAGCAGATATGCACAAGGTGAGTTTCCCTGAGTGTACAAAATCTAAAATTAACATGGACCCAAGATGCAGACCAATTCACAGAGAAATACCCTCACGTCTCCTTACAAGCATTCCTGAAATCTTAACAGTAACCTCAAGATGTATTTTAGTATACTCAGTGAAAACTGAATCCCTATCAATTCTGAGGCAAAGTCTGTTACAATCAAAAGATAACAAATACTAGAGAATGCTCATTTTCTTATCATATTTTCTACAGAAAGATGGTCTTCACACTGCCTTTGAGACCAGACAAAATTTACCATACGGAATAACTCAAATAACATTTATTATATACAAAGTTCCATATTCTCATGCTTATTCAATAGAAATGAACAAATCTTCATTCCTGCTTCGCTAAGATTACAATAGTCTGGAAAACTGGCAAAATGTCCTTTCCATTTAACTGGTTTCTGTGCTTCTGCACAAAGAGAGGATATATTAATTTATCCCTTAAATCAGTATTCTCTTAAGTCAAAAGAACCTTTGTAGCAGACAATGGATTTTGTTTAAAATAAAAATGAAATTATTTCAATAAATAAAAGAAAGTTTTTTTCTTCATATACTCGGGTTATCAGGAAGGTTCGTACTTGAGAGAAAGAAAAATGTGTCTCTGGAACTAAGAGCAGTTTGCTGATAATTCACCTTTTGCTAATTCATTTTGACTTCTTAAACACAGAGTTTTGAGAGGTTCTGTTGATTTTTCTAGAGTAAATGACCAGTGGTCTCTTTTAAGGGACCTCCTTTCTATGAAATCAGAAGGAAGTGGCATTAGGCATTTTGGTTAGAGACTTGGAGTCAATCCAGCCTGCAAATGGTTACCAAAAATCTGTTGAACTTTTCTTTCTGGGGAAGCTTCCTGTCTCCTCTCACAGTTGGGTATGGCTGAATGACTACATTTTGGCAATGGGATATAAATAGAAAAGATGTCACTATTTCCAGCCCCGGGCCACAATATCTTTCTATGTGTGGTCTTGATTCTTCTTCCTAGTACAACACCTGGATGAAGACTGGAGTGGAGTGGATCCCCAAAATATAAGAGGCATGGGTCTCCAAATGATTATATTGAACAGTTCACTTGAAAACACAGACACACACAGGTGCGCATATATAAACACATAGGTTGCTGCTAACCCAACAACCCAAGTACTCTATTTCTGTTTTTGTCACTGAAACACTTGGGTTGTTTCTCTAGAGGACCTTACTGCTATGTGCAAATATTTGCGTTCATCTTTTCTGAGCGCATAGGGAAAATGTTCTTTCCCTCTTTGTAAAAGTTAGTTGTGACCATATGAAGTTCTTTGGCCAGTGACATGGAGTAGAAAAGTCAGCATACAAAATAAGAGAAGATATTTGCAAAAGATGCAACCAACAAGGGGTTACTCTCCTAAATTTACAACCACCTCATGAGGTTCAATATTAGAAAAATAATAATAAAGAAATGGGCAGGAGACCTAAATAGAGGTTTCTCCAAAAAGGCAAGGTGCTGTTCTTTAGTTGCTAAGTCATTTCCAACTCTTCTGTGACCACATGGACTGTAGCCCACCAGGCTCCTCTGTCCATGGGATTCTCCAGGCAAGAATACTGGAGCAGCTTGCCATTTCCTCCTCCAGGGGCTCTTCCTGACCCAGGGATTGAACCATGTCTGCTGCATTGGCAGGCCAGTTCTTTACCACTGAACCACCAGGAAAGCCCAGAGAAGATATACAGATGGCCAAAAAATCCATGAAAAGATGCTCAACATCACTAATTATTAGAGAAATGCAAATCAAAACTACAACCTTACACCAATCAGAACGGCCATCATCAAAAATCTACAAACGACAAGTGCTGGAGAGGGTGTAGAGAAAAGAGAACCTCCTACAGTGTTGGTGGGAATATATTTTGCTACAGCCACTATGGTGACCAATATGGAGGTTCCTGAAGAAACTAAAAGCAGAGATTACATATAATCTAGCAACCATACTGCTGGGCATATATCTAGCTAAAAACATGGTTCGAAAGGATACATGCACCCCTGTGTTCACTACAATGCTGTTTCCAATAGCCAAGACACTGAAGCAACAAATATGTCCATCAAGTGATGAATGACTAAATAAGAGGTAGTACACACATATATGATAAAATATTACTCAGCTATTAAAAAGAATGAAATAATGCCACTTGCAGCAACATGGGTGGACCTGGAAACTGATCATAATAAGTGAAGCCAGACTGAGAAAGACAAATATGTTATGATATTGCTTACATGTGGAATCTAAAAAAAAAAACCAAACAAACAAATAAACTTACAAAACAGAAACAGACTCAAGGACTTAGAGATTGAACTTATGGTTACCAGGAAAAAAGAATATGGGAAAGGGCTAGATTGAGACTTTGGGATTGATTTTTACACACTATTATATTTAAAACTAATAACCAATAAGGACCCACTTGTATAGCACAGGGAAATCTGCTCAATACTCTGTAATAACCTAAATGGGAAAAGAATTTGAGAAAGAACAGATCCATATATATGTATAACTGAATCACTCTTCTGTACACCTGAAACTGGCACAACATTATTAATCTATACTCGAATATAAAGAAAATTTAAAAAACAAGAAAAAAGGAAGGATGTGGGTAATTTCGGAGAAGGAAATGGCAACCCACTCCAGTGTTCTTGCCTGGAGAATCCCAGGGACGGGGGAGCCTGGTGGGCTGCCGTCTATGGGGTCGCACAGAGTTGGACACGACTGAAGCAACTTAGCAGCAGTAGCAGTGGGTCATTTCATGTATTATGCATTTAGTTGTTGGTGCAAGAGTCTCCAGATAAATATTCGTTTGAGCCTCTGAGATTTGTAGGTTGTATGGTACTTTAGAATAAGCAGAGCATCAGATTGCTAAAGTTTCAGGAGGAAGCCCATTTTGACCAGTACAAGGCCCAGGCCTAATGCCTGCCATTCTTATTTTCCATCAGATAAATGTCCAAATACATCTTGCAAAAAGTACCTGCTCTGAGAAAGCAACCATTCAGAATCTGACATTTAGACTCTATTTCTTAAATAGGATTCTTCTTTAGTAGTAATTTTAAAAAATCTAAAATACTACTAGAAATAGTCTAACTGTTAGAAATGTATAGAATGTGAAGCAGTACTTTCATTATCTCTTTCTAAGTTTCTCTCTTGCTACGAACTTCCCTCAAATTCATGGGAATATATAGTAACATTTCATGCATGTTTCATGGTTAAGTAGTATAAGGATACCTTCAAGATAGTTAAAGAGCTCCTTGCATATAGACTCCAGTTTATGGCCCTTCACCATGGTGGCTCTTGCCTTCTTTTTAAGAACCTCCTTTCTGGGACTTTGCTGGTGGTCCAGTGGCTAAGGCTCCACATTCCCAATACAGGGAGCCTTGGTTTGATCCCTGGTCAGGGAGCTAGTTCCCACTTGCTGCAACTAAGACCCAGTGGAGTCAAATAAATATTAAAAAAAAAAAAACCCACCTCCTTTCCCTTTACCATGGAAGCTGATTCTCAGTCCTGTGACTGGTTAATCTGGCCACATTCCCAGTTCCACTCACATGGCCCACAGCCATAATGAAAGCTCCCCAGTCGTGTACCCACACTGTGGTCAGTCCAGCACTGCTCAGTTGTAGTTCTCTGATGTCTCCCGGTTCCATCATTGCCTGCGATCAGACATTTTCAGAAGCAGTATAGCAGGATATTCTAGCAGTAGGCTCTGACCTCAGACATGACATTTCAGTACTGTCATTCATCAAATATGTAACCTTGAAAAAACTCTTAATCATTGTATCTAATTTCCTCATTTTTAGAACTATTGATTCCTTTTTCATACACGCAACAATTGATTTGTTGATATCTTCATCATTCAGTTAAAGCAATAGCAGCCAAATTGGTCATTTTTTTCTCAGTTTAACTCTATGTGTGTGTGTGTGTGTGTGTGTGTGTGTGTGTGTGTGTGTGTGTGTGTTAGTCACTCAGTCATGTCCAACTCTCTGAGACCCCATAGACTGTAGCCCACAAAGCTACGCTGTCCATGGAATTCTCCAGGCAGGAATACTGCAGTGGGTTTCCATTCCCTTCTTCAGGGAGCTACCAGGGAAGCCCTTAACTCTATATGATATACTCAATCTAGTTCCATGTCCAGATTATCACAAAATACATTTTCCTGAGGCTTCCCTGGTGGCTCAGATGGTAAAGAATCTGCCTGCAATGCAGGAGACCTGAGTTTGATCCCTGGGTTGGGAAGATACCCTGGAGAAGGGAATGTTAACCCACTCCAGTATTCTTGCTTAGAGAATCTCATGGACAAAGGAGCCTGGTGGGCTGCAGTTCATTGGGTTGCAAAGAGTCAGACATGACTGAGCGACTAGCACTTTCACATTAAAATGTCTTGTGCTTCCTTACTTTATGTCTTTCATTTCGAACTTTCAGCACAATATACGAAATCTTTTCTTTATTTAAGTTGTTCTGCCTCAGTCTCTTCTTGTCTTTTCAGAGACTCTTCCAGCAATATCCACAATGGCAATAGCCAAACCTGAGTCAAATAACCTGTTTAGAACATCCAAAATGAACAGTGTTCTATACCACTTTGCTTTTGGACATATACTTCACAGGCTTCTCTGGTGGCTCAGATGCTAAAGAATCTGACTGCAATGCAAGAGATCCTAGATTCAAGAAGATCCCCATGGAGAAGGGAATGGCTACTCACTCCAGTATTCTTGCCTGGAGAATTCCATGGACAGAGAAGCCTGGTAGGCCTCAGTCCATGGAGGTCACAAAGAGTCAGACATGAAGGCGTACTAAAACTTTCACTTTCATGTACTTCACCTTGTCTAGACTGTAACTGTCTTTTGTTTTCTATCTTTGTCAGTCCTCTTTGACTTTTCTGACTGACTTCTGAGGGCCTGATTTCCCTGGTTATTCTAGTTGAGTTATATTCCCCTCATCTTCTTTAATGCCTTGGGCATCCAACTGAATAGCAAATATCACAATAACAGCATTTACTTGTGTTCTTATCTTTCTTTCCTCTTTAGTGGAATCATCCTTTTTAGCATTAATTATGCTCTTTGGACATGAGTCTGAGTGAGCTCCGGGAGTTGGTGATGGACAGGGAAGCCTAGCGTGCCAAGATTCATGGGGTCGCAAAGAGTTGGACACAACTGAGTGACTGAACTGAACTGAACTGAACTGAATGCTCTTTTTATTTTTGTCTCTTCAGCACCTAGGATATTGTCTGTTACACACTGTATTGCTAATAGTTGCCAGGATTGCCTTCACAATGTACCACAAACATAATGCCTTAGACGATAGACATTTATTTCCACGGTTCTGGAGGATGGAATTCAGAAATGAAGGTGTTAGAAGAATTAGTTCCCTCTGAGGGCTGTGAGGGGAGGATTTCTTCCAGGTCCCTCTCTTCGGCTTAAAGATGGCCATCTCTATTTTCACGTGGCTTTCTCCCCATATGCATGTCTGTCTTCTAATTTCTAGTGTATATGAGGACATCAGTCACAGTTGACCAGGACTCATTCTAACACCTCATTCTACTTAATTACCTCTATAAATACCCTATCTGCAAATGAAGTCACACTATGAGGTACTGGGGTTTAGGACCACAGCATATAAATTTTTTGGAGACAATTAAACCAATAACAGTGAAAAATACACATTAAATTAGTACATGAATGGAAGAAGGAAGGCATTACTAAATTTTCAATAAGTCATTGCTTAAGTCAGGTATGTATTAGAGCATTCTGCATCACAGATGATAACAAAAGAACTCTTTGATACCAGCATTTAAAATCCTAAAATAGAAGAAAAAATATTAGCAGGTGCCTTTTGGCCTGGATGAGACTTTTTATGCTGCACCAATTCAAAGTTTATGAAGCCTTTTATTTCTCCCTCAGCTGGGGCTTCTCTGCTCTGTTAATTGTCATCCTGTCCATTTACTCAACTTCTAGTCTAGTAAGAATGACACTGGATTCTGAATATACCACAGAGAAGAAAATGCAATACTCTGTCCACTCAGCAAGTCCATCTCTGTGGAATAATGGGGTTCATATAAGAAAATAACACTTACACAAATTATGGTTTGCCATAGGTTTGCAAAACTCACAAAGCCTCTGGGAATCAAGATATATTGAAAAATCCATTCTGCCAGCTACATAAAGACACTTAAAAGCATCAAGATTCTTTGTGCCAAGTGGAGAAATTGCAAGGAAAGGTGAAAGGATATTACTGTGTACTGAGGTATTTGCCTTTAACAGATTTTCCTTTATTTTTATTAAATGTCTATAGTTCCGGCACAGTGATTTCACTTTATATAAAAGCCTAATTTGTCACAGCATAATATTTTTTTGAAAATTGTGACTGGATTTTTAGATAGAATCTGATTTTGCTACACATTTCCCTTCTCATCTGGTTGTCACAAATAATTTAAAGTAGATAATCATATTAAAAAGGTATATAGACAAGACTGGCACCTATAGCACACAGTATGTGATGGCTCTTCAAGAACTGAGAATATATATTTGTGTTATAATAATTATTTGTTTCCTCAGGTTTAGATTAGGGGGAAAATACCAACCCGTGTAGTATTACACACATTACAACACTACTATCTCATTGTCTAAAATGAAGGCAGCATCATCAGCTCAGTTCAGTTCAGTTCAGTTACTCAGTCGTGTCCGACTCTTTGCGACCCCATGAATCACAGCACGCCAGGCCTCCCTGTCCATCACCAACTCCCGGAGCTCACTCAGACTCACGTCCAAGTCGGTGATGCCATCCAGCCATCTCATCCTCTGTCATCCCCTTGTCCTCCTGCCCCCAATCCCTCCCAGCATCAAAGTCTTTTCCAATGAGTCAACTCTTCGCATGAGGTGGCCAAAGTACTGGAGCTTCAGCTTTAGCATCATTCCTTCCAAAGAATAGCCTCTCCGATTATCAATACCACCCACAAGAGGGCTTCATCTGTTACAGTTTATGAACCTACACTGACATAATTATCTTCCAAAGTCCATAGTTTACCTTACGGTTCATTCTGGGTGTTGTTTGGATAAATTTGATGAGTTTAGATAAGTTCATGCTAACTTGTGAACCCATTAGAGTAACATACAGAATTTCATAGCTCCACATGTCCTCTGTGTTCTGCCTATTTATCCTTTCTTCCTACCCCCAACATCTACCAAGCGAATTAACTTTTTTTACTGGCTTCAGAGTTTTGTCTTTTTTAAATGTCATAGAGCTGGAATTACAATATGCAACCTTCTCAAATGGCTTCCTTCACTTAGTAACAAGCATTTACTTTCCTCCTTGATCATTTTATATTTTACTATTTATTTTTAAAAGTTCATACAATATTTCAAAGGTTACTTTTCATTTACAGTGTTTTCTTTTTCTTTCTTTCTTTTTTTTTTTTTTTTACAAAATGTTGGCCCTATGCCCTGTTTTACATTGTACATCCTTGAGTTTATCTCACACCCAGTAGTTTGTGCCTTCCTCTCCCCTACCCCTCGATTGCTCCTGCCTCCCTCCCCACTTCCAGTACAGCTTCAGTATTTTCGCAAAGAGGCGACTCATTGGAAAAGACCTTGATGCTAGGAAAGACTGTAAACAAAAGTAGAAGGGGGCAACAGAGGATGAGATGGTCAGATAGCATCACCAGCTCAATGGACATGAATTTGAGCCAACTCCGGGAGATAGTGGAGGACAGAGGAGCCTGACGTGCTACAGTCCATGGGGTCACAAAGAGTTGGACACGACTTAGAGCCTGAACAGTAGCAGTTCTTCCCACTGGTAGCCACTAGTTTGTTCTCTGAGAGTCGGCTTCTTTTATATCATATTCACCAGTCTGTTGTATGTTTTAGATTCTACATGTAAGTGATATCACACAATGTTTGTCTTTCTCTGACTTATTTCACTTAGCATAATGCCCTCCTGGTCCATCCATGTTGCTGCAAATGGCAATATTCTGTTCTATTTTGGCTGAGTAGTATCCCATTGTATACATACTATGTCGTCTTTATCCATCCATCTGTTGATGGACCCTGAGTTTACTTCCATATCTTAGCTATTGTATTGTAAATAATGCTGCTATGAACACTGGGATGCATATATCTTTTCAAAGTAGTGTTTTGGGTTTTTTCAAATGTACACGCAGGATTGGAATTTCTAGGTCACATGGTAGTGTTATTTTTAGCTTTTTAAGAAATCTCCAGACTGTTTTCCACAGTGGCTGCCAAATTATATTCCTACCAAATTACATTCCTACCAACAGTGAACAAGCATTCCCATTTTTCCACATCCTGACCAACATTTGTTATTTGTATTCTTTTTGATGACAGCCATTCTGAAAGGTGTGGGGTGGTATCTCTTATTGTTTTGATTTGCAAGTCCCTGATGATTAACAGTGTTGAGCAACTTCTCATGTGCCTGTTGACCATCTACATTCCCTCTTTAGAAAATGTTTCTCTGCCCATTTATTAATTGGATTGTTTATATTTTTGATGTTGAGTTATATGAGCTATTGATTTATATGTATGGATATTAATGCCTTATTTTTCACATCTTTTACAAATATCTCCTCCCATTCAGTAGACTGACTTTTTGTTTTGTCGATGGCTTCCTGTGTTGTGCAAAAGTTTCAAAGTTAATTAGGTACCATCTGTTTACTTTTGCTTTTTTTAACTTTACTTTAGGAGACAGGTCCAAAAAATAATTGCTATGATTCATGTCAAAGAGTATTCTGCCTATGTTTTCCCCTAGGAGTTTTATAATATCCATGATCTTTCATGGCTTTATAGCTCATTTATATTTTGTGCTGAATAATATTCCATTGTGTGGATGTCACAGTTGATATACCCATTTACTTACTGATATCCAAGTCGCTTCTGAGTTTTGGGCAATTATACATAAAGGTGCTCTAAACTTGTGTGTGCATATTTTTGGGTGGGCATGAGGTTTAAACCCCTTTGGGTAAATACTCAGGAGCATAATCATTAGATGATATGGTATGATTAATGTGATAGAAAAATGCCAATCTGCCTTCCCAAGTGGCTGTACCTTTCGCACTCCCACAAGCAATGAGTGAGAGTTCCTACTGTTCCACATTCTCACCAGCAATTAGTGTTGGCATTGTTCCGGATTTTGACCATTTTGATAGGTGTGTAGTGGTATGCAACTGTTGTTTTAATTTGCATTTCCCTGATGATATACTATGTGGAGCATTTATTTACCTTATTTACCTTCTATATATCTTCTTTGGTATGGTGTCTATTAAGGTCTTTAGCTCATTTTGTAATCAGGTTGTTTGTCTTCTTATTGTTAAGTTTTGGGAGTTCTTCATAAATTTTGAATAGCAGTCGTTTATCAGATGTGTCTTTTACAAATATTTTCTCCCAATCTGTGGCTGTCCTTTAATTCTCTCAGCAATGTCTTTTGAAGAGCAGACTTTTTAAAATTTTAATTTTTAAGTCCGGTGCATCAAGTCTTTCTCTCATGAATTGTGCTTTTGTTGTTTTATCTAAAATTTAATTGTCAAACTGAAGGTCCTCTAGATTTCCTCCTACATTATTTTCTAAGAGTTTTATAGTTTTGTATTTTATATTTTGGTCTATGATCTATTTTGAGTTGATTCTTTGAAGGGTGTAAGGTCTGTGCCTAGATTCTTTTTATTTCTTTTTCCTTTTTGTATGTACATGTTCAGTGGTTCTGGAGAAGGAAATGGCAACCCACTCCAGTATTCTTGCCTAGAGAATCCCGTGGACAGAGGAGCCTGGTGGGTTGCTGTCCATGGGGTCGCACAGAGTCAGACGTGACTGAAGCAACTTAGCATGCATGCATGCATTGGAGAAGGAAATGGCAACCCACTCCAGTGTTCTTGCCTGGAGAATCCCAGGGACAGAGGAGCCTGGTGGGCTGCCGTCTATGAGGTCACACAGAGTCAGACATGACTGAAGTGACTTAGCAGCAGCAGGAGTTCAGTGGTTGCAGCATCATTTGTTGAAAAGAATGCCTTTGCTCCACTGGGTTTCTGTACACTTTTGTCAAAGATCAATTGACTATATTCTCGTGGGTCTATATCTGGGAAAAATTACCTTTTGAGAGCCTACGTGAAAGGTGAACATAGTGAGCTTGGCAACTGGGAAAGTTAAACTGTCAAACACTGTGTATTAATAGGAAGATATGATAATGCTAAGTTACGTGTGTATGTTTAGTTGCTTCAGTTGTGTCTGACTCTTTCAACCCTATGGACTGTAGCCCATCAGGCTCCTCTGTCCATGGGATTCTCCTGGCAAGAGTACTGGAGTGTGTTGCCGTGCCCTCCTCCGGGGGATTTCTCTGACTCAGGGATCGAACCCGTGTCTCCTGCATCTCCTGCGTTGGCAAGTGGATTCTTTGCCCACTAAGCCAGCTGGAAAGCCTGTGAGAAGCTAACTACACTCCAATTTTCTCAGCATTTGACTGTGATAACCCAGATTAACCCATTGTTATCTGTATAAGTGCTTGCAGTACAAGAAGAGGGGTTCTCAAGAAAATACTTATTAATGAGAAGCAAGGGAGCTTAAGCAATAACATAGAAATGAAGAAGTTCAGTTCAGTTCAGTCACTCAGTCGTGTCCGACTCTTTGCAACCTCATGAACCACAGCACGCCAGGCCTCCCTGTCCATCAGCAACTCCCAAACTCATGTCCATTGAGTCAGTGATGCCATCCAACCATCTCACCCTCTGTCGTCCCCTTCTCCTCCTGCCCTCAATCTTTCCCAGCATCAGGGTCTTTTCAAATGAGTCAGCTCTTTGCATCAGGTGGCCAAAGTATTGGAGTTTCAGCTTCAACATCAGCCCTTTCAGTGAATATTCAGGATTAATCTCCTTTAGAATGGACTGGTTGGATCTCCTTGCAGTCCAAGGGACTCTTCAAGAGTCTTCTTCAACACCACAGTTCAAAACCATCAATTCTTTGAAGCTCAGCTTTCTTCACAGTCCAGCTCTCACATCCATACATGACTACTGGAAAAACCATAGACTTGACTAGACAGACCTTTGTTGGCAAAGCAATGTCTCGGCTTTTTAATATGCTGTCTAGGTTGGTTATAACTTTCCTTCCAAGGAGTAAGCGTCTTTTAATTTCATGGCTGCAGTCACCATCTGCAATGATTTTGGAACCCAGAAAAATAAAGTCAGCCACTGTTTCCACTGTTTCCCCATCTATTTGCCATGAAGTGATGGGACCGGCTGCCATGATCTTCATTTTCTGAATGTTGAGCTTTAAGCCAACTTTTTCACTCTCCTCTTTTACCTTCATCAAGAGGCTCTTTAGTTCCTCTTCACTTTCTGCCACAACGGTGGTGTCATCTGCATATCTGAGGTTATTGATATTTCTCCCAGCAATCTTGATTCCAGCCTGTGCTTCCTCCAGCCCAGTGTTTCTCATGATGTACTCTGCATATAAGTTAAATTAGCAGTTCAGTTCAGTTTAGTTCAGTTCAGTCGCTCAGTCGTGTCCGACTCTTTGCGACTCCACGAATCGCAGCACACCAGGCCTCCCTGTTCATCACCATCTCCCGGAGTTCACTCAGACTCATGTCCATCGAGTCCATGATGCCATCCAGCCATCTCATCCTCGGTCGTCCCTTTCTCCTACTGCCCCCAATCCCTCCCAGCATCAGAGTCTTTTCCAATGAGTCAAATCTTCATGTAAGGTGGCCAAAGTACTGGAGTTTCAGCTTCAGCATCATTCCCTCCAAAGAAATCCCAGGGCTGATCTCCTTCAGAATGGACTGGTTAGATCTCCCTTATAAAGCCTTGACATACTCCTTTTCCTATTTGGAATCAATCTGTTGTTCCATGTCCAGTTCTAACTGTTGCTTCCTGATCTGCATAGTTTCTCAAGAGGCAGGTCAGGTGGTCTGGTATTCCCATAAATGAAGAAGAGATGCATGTATATTTTTATGTTGAACTTGTAGAGTCCAGTTATACACAAGTTAGACACAAGTTCACGCATGCATGCAAACACACACACACACACATATGTATTTATACCTGTTTTTCAATGATCTGGCTTTTTCACCCCAACAACTAAATCACACAAACCTGAAGTAATAAAAAAATTTCTAGTCTAAACAAGAATTAAAAATGTCAACAATATACTGATAATTAGCATCAGATGGTGATACCCAATGTGAAAGATTAGAGAAGATCCCTAGCATAAGCAGAATGGTCTCTGCTTGCACTTTAGTCAAAGAGACAGGTGGATATTTTGAGCTCTGTTAAGCAGTAAAGTTTTTATGTGTCTCTCTGGAAATGAATGTGGATTGATGACTGATCTGTCATCAGCTGGTTGGAAATACTGAACCATTTGGTAAATAATGCAGACAGATTCTCATCAACCTTTTCCTCTACATTGCTGTCATTGTTTTTTGTCTAATACGAAGATTTGTTTCTAATTAAAGTGGAGTTCTGAAAGAAGACAAGTTGAGGGGTAGGTATAAAGCAATTTGATCATGAAGTGGAAATACTAGAAAAATAGAAAAGCCTCCAGTGTCAGGAGATAAAGAGGAGAACATGAGCAATTATAGGGAGTATTTACCTGTCTTGTGCCTCAAGTGATTCAGGAAGCAGAAAAAAGAGCTGTATTCTGTGGCCATTTCTAGAACAAATTAGAACACAGCCTAACATTTAAAGGGGGCTTTACTTTCTTCTCAAAGTCCAGTTTGGCAAATTCAGATGGGATCATCTGAGTCTGAACTGACCAAATAGTTACAATTAATTCAAGAACTGCTTCTAGCAAAATTTCAGCATTTTGCTAGGGGGCTGGACTGGCTCACTAGAGTAATGTGCTGTCATGAATGCACTGATCTTGAAATAGAGGACACGGCATGGTAAGGGGAACTCTCTGGAAAAATGAAAGTGTATTGATACTGGTTACAGTGTGATTTATTTTAGTGGACGCTGGCAAAAATAAAGCTGAGAATATCTCAAAATGAAACTGTACATAAATGTAACCTCTTTATTCTGATCAACAAGCTTTTTTAACATTAATATGAACTTTTGTCATATACCTATATCTATATATTTATCAGAATCATGGACTTCCCTGGTGGTTCAGCAGTAAAGAATCTGCCTGCAGTGCAGGAAACATAGGTTCAACCTCTGGTCAGGGAGATCACCTGGAAGAGGAAATGGCAACTCACTCCAGTATTCATGCCTGGACAGAGGAGTCTGGGTGGGCTACAGTCCATGGGATTGCAAAAGAGTCGGACATGACTTAGCAACTACATAACAACAACAATCATAATAGACTGAAAAATGGCTCAGAGGGTAAAGCGTCTGTCTGCAAGGCAGAAGAACTGGGTTTGATCCCTGGGTCAGGAAGATCCCTGGAGAAGGAAATGGCAACCCCCTCCAGTACTCTTGTCTGGAAAATCCCATGGACAGAGAACCCTGGTAGTCTATAGTCCATGGGGTCACAAAGAGTCGGACACAACTGAGCAACTTCATTTTGATCATTTTGTTTAAGTCCATCAGTATTCCACCAAGCATTTTTTCAAACAAGAAAATTAATAATGCTTGTCCAGTTCTATTTATTATCAGCATACCAATTTCCTGGCAATTTTGAAAGATAAGAGATGACTATTTTAAAATACATATTGTTCTTAAAATCTGCCACAAACTACAAAGCATAGTTTGGACAACCATTAATCAAAAAAATGTTTCAGTGTTCACATAAAGCACAAGTGTGTGTATATGTTTGATTTCAATTTTTCCCCATATTTGTGTAGCAGTATTGCTATAAAATATATGGAGGAGGAGCTATGGGATATATATAATGGACATATTTTATTGCTTTGGGAAAATTCTAAGACATCCAGCACTGCAGATTGTGAGGGCAGCCATGAAATGAAAAGACACTTGCTCCTTGGAAGAAAAGCTATGGCAAACATAGACAGTGTATTAAAAAGCAGAGACATCACTTTGCTGACAAAGATCCATCTAATCAAAGCTAATGGCTTTTCCAATAGTCATGTATGGATGTGAGATTTGGACCACAAAGAAGGCTGAGGGCTGCAGAATTGATGGTTTTAAACTGAGGTGTTGGAGAAGACTCTTGAGAGTCCCTTGGACTGCAAGGAGATCAACTCAGTTAATTTTAAAGGAAATCAACCCTGACTATTCATTGGAAGGACTGATGCTGAAGCTAAAGTTCCAATATTTTGGCCACCTGACACGAAGAGCCAGCTCATCAGAAAAGACCCTGATGCTGGGAAAGATTGAAGACAGGAGAGAAAGGAGATGACAGAGGACAAGATGATTGGATGGCATCACTGACTCAATGGACGTGAGTTTGAGCAAGCTCCAGGAGATAGTGAAGGACAGGGAGGCCTGGCATGCTGCAATCCATGGGGTTATGAAGAGTCAGATATGGCTGAGCAACTGAACAACATCCAGTGCTGTGAGATCTTATGGTTAAAGAAAATGGACAACTGCTTTTTCTTCTCACTTGGCTGTGCTGCACAACATGTAAGATCTTATTAACAGTTCCCTAATCAAGGATGGCACTCATGCACCCCAGAGTCCTAACCACTTACCTGCCAGGGAAGTTCTGAGGTTTAAAAAAATGGGATCCAAGAGCAGTGATGCATTAGCCAGTCTCCCCAGTATTCCTGTAGGTATCCCTGCCTCTCCATGGTCACATTTAATCCCTTGCAAAAAGGGATATGAAGGACAAAGTTCAGACACAAGAAATCTATAAGTATTGGCCAATGTACTGACTTATTCCAGCAAGTTGACCACTTCTCATGTCTTCCTTTTGGAAATGAAGGAAAAAATATTCCCAGAGGTCAAGTCCTCTCCTTTATCACAGGGGCTTCTAGTTTTAATAGTGTAGACTTTTTAATAACAAAAACTCATGGGCCTATTATTTTGTAGTAATTGTTCTCTTAGAATCCATTGATTAAGACGAATCATAATGATACAATACTCTTGGTAAATTCAGTATGCACTTAAGAAATGTAGATTTTATTAATATCTATGCATACATATTCATTATTCATGCTGCATATTTTGTTAGAGCTAAATTAAGACCAGACTGTCAGTGCTTTGTGTGCATATGAATTGTTGGAAGATCTTTTTCTGGGGCCTGTACCCCAGCTTTTTCTGGGGCCTGTACCCCAGCCTGTACAATATATATATTGTGAACTCTTGCTCTAGCCCCCTCGGTTTGCCCAAACATTTCTTCTCCCTCAAGATTGCTCTCAACCACCCACCCTGTTGTCTGCTCTCCATAGTCAATTCTCAAGCAAAGTGATCCCTTTAAACATAAGTCAGATGCTGGCACTGCTCTTTCGCAAGCCCTTCAGGGCCTTCCCTCTCACTCAGAGTAGAAGCCGCCACCTTGCCATGTTCATTATACCTCCAGGATCCTCTGTCACGTGCCCTGGCACCACCTCTAGTTCTCATTCTCTCTCTTTCTGTCCCTCCCAGGTCCAGACGCACTATCCTCTTTCCTCTTCCCCCAGCAACCAAGTCCAACTGCTCCTGTCCCAAGACTTTTGCACTTAATATTACCTTTGTCTAGATATTCTTTCACTAGGGTTCACTCTTTCAGCATCTTCAAGGATTTGCTTTTATCACCACTTCAGCGAAATTCCTCAACCATTCTAAATTGGAATTTCTGACACATTGTACTCCCAACTCCCCTTAGCTATTGAAAATTTCCATCTACAGCACTCATCAGCAGCTAATAAAATAGAAAAGTTATTTGCCTATAGTTCATTGTCTGAGTTTCCCCACTGCAATTAAGTCTTCATGAGGCAGGAAGGCAAATATTTATGTGATTTTTTTCACTACTCTCTCTTCCCTAGTTGGAACACTGTCTGGCACATGATGGGTACTAAATAAATATTTATGAATAAAAGAATTAATAGATTAATCAGTTATTCTGTTTAATTCAAAATATGATGCACCTTCTTAATAAACCATATATGCTGGAATGAAATCTCATTCTATCTCAAAATTGTTATTTTTTTTTATTCTTCTTGAGTAACTTTTGCCTGCCCTAGAAGTCACTAGCTCATTAAATTCAGGACCTCCTTTACGTTCTTCAAATGCTTTGACACAATGCTAAGCTCTTACGAGATCTTCAAATAGCACTGCCTGGCTTAAAATGAGTTGCTTCAAAAATGTCAGGGAAAATAAATTGCTCTTTTTCACCCTTACTGTGCCACCCTTTTGTCTTCATAAAGCACAGTTTAAAGAGGGAAGTAACTTTTGAATAATGCCATTAATATAACAATCTGACTGAGATGAGGGAATGATGGAAAGAGACATATTTAAATTAAAACACAAGACTGCATTTGAGGAATCAGTACAAGTATGATAGTGATGAAGTACCAAAGAGGTAGCCTGATAAACTCCCTTTCACCTCATTGCTGAGAGCCTCACTAGTCCACATTGCTGCTGCTGCTGCTGCTAAGTCACTTCAGTCGTGTCCGACTCTGTGCGACCCCATAGATGGCAGCCCACCAGGCTCCCCCCTTCCTGGGATTCTCCAGGCAAGAACACTGGAGTGGGTTGCCATTTCCTTCTCCAATGCATGAAAGTGAAAAGTGAAAGGGAAGTCGCTCAGTTGTATTCGGTTCTTAGCGACCCCATGGACTGCAGCTTACCAGGCTCCTCCGCCCATGGGATTTTCCAGGCAAGAGTTCTGGTGTGGGGTGCCATTGCCTTCTCTTCTCTAATCCACACTACACACTTGCTAACCCAAGTGAAATGCATTTACACATACCAGGGGGACATTTCTCATTCATGTAATGGTCTTCCTTTGCTCATCTTAGTTCCCCATATTTTTATAGTCATAGCTTTTTTTTAATGTTAAATTCAAGTACTATTTTCTTCATTCAAATATCCTTTATTCTCCCATTAGAAATAAATTTAGCCTTCTTGGTAATGTTATAGCACCTAATATTTACATTTATAAACAAAAGTATGGGTCATTATGATTATACAGGCATTTGATCTACTTATTAGAGTGTAATCTTTTTGAGGACTAAGCCTAAATTAATTTATCATATAATCTTTAGCACCAATTCACCATTTTCATAGAGTGGGCACTGGATATATGTGTGTTGAATAGATGGGTGGATGGATAAATGACTGATAAATGATTGAAAGGTTGAATACATATTTGACAGTAGCAAAATCTGAGTTCAAAGATACATACTTTCATTATCGAGTACTCAATTCTTAGTAACAGTAGTTTTATATCATGTTTAAATCAAAAGATTTCTTTAAAAACAATATTAAATAAAAAATGAACTACTTTTAAGAGTGAAAATGTTATGGGGCCTTAAAGCTCCTTAAATATATATATGGTGATTCTTTGAAAGTTTCTTGAGAACCTAAAACAATTGAGAAATGTGAAAAGGGATTTTTCTAAAATCATTGATTTTCTGCTACATTTAACTGCAACTCTGGATTAAGAAATATTTTTAAATGTTTATTTTCAGATGTGATTGAAAGAAAAATTATGAAAACTACAAATAGTTCTTCATTTAATAATTTAATAATAATAATATATATATGACTTGCTTTCTGCCAGGAGTTATTGGAATTTATCTGTTTAATTAAGTTAATTATTGTGTTTATAATTCTAAGTCATTCAGAAACTTAATTCTTAAATCAAATCTGGAGAAAAGAGTTAACCTACCCATCAACTGTAGATCTTTTATAATCAGTTTGTTACACTGAAAATATCAATAATTACACATTTTCCTACTATAATAACCTATAACATTAGCCTGATGTAGCTGAAAATGTACAAATGTTGTCACTTAAGTGACTATCTTATTTGATATTTACCAATAAATCATATTATGTTTCTTAACTACTTCTAAATAGATTAAATATTAAAACATATCTAACAGCTGGTAAGTTAATCAAAATAATGCCTATGAATAAAATAAGAATGCGGCATTGAATATGAATAAAATAAGAATGCAACATTGAATATGAATAAAATGAAAAGCAGGGCTATTTGTTTATTTGTTGTTATTTTGTCTCAAGAGAGGAGAGAGAACACCAGAAAATCAAATGATCTGAAACTAGGGTAAAACCTGAGATCACTTAAGAAAGTCTTCACTCAGTGGTCAAATCCATCCAAGTCGGAACATCTTGAATAGTCTGTTAACTGCAGGTCTTTCTAACCTAATTAATATAGGAAGTTATCTTAGGATATGAGAAGAAAGGAAATCACTTATCTTAGCTGGTTCAGCAATAAGCAGATGGGGTTAGCAATACATACAAGTCAAAGAATTGTAACAACTCAAAGGAGGCAGCATAATGTTTTAAAAGCATACTCTGCTGAGCTTTCAACGACTATTGTTCCTTCTAGCCTAAGATGCTCTCATTCTGCTATTCTTCATGGCTTCAATAGAGTAGCATTTGCCTAACCCTCTCATTGGACTACATTTTTCCTGTATCTTGTCTTATTTATTTCATTTGTAAACTTTGTTTTATCATGAAGGTAGAAATATCAATAACACACTATGTTGTTCTTCCAGAGACTCATGATAGGAGAGGCTGCTGTGACCATTTGTCTACTGGGTAATAATACAAAAACAAGCTTGTATACATTTTACCGTTAGGTAGTTAGAATAGAATGTTAGGTAGTTCGAATAGGAAACAAGAGTCCAGAATGGCGGTGGCTAAAAGATAAGGAAGGGAAAAGCCCACGAAAATAGAACAAAGGAAGGTCCGAGGACCTGAGTGAGGACCTCAGGTAGAACAGACAGCAGTCCTGGCTAGCCCAATTTACACAGGGGCAGGCCCGGGGGAGGAGAAAGCATAGAAAAAGAGGAGCCAAAGGGCCGGGGGCCTCTCTTCTCTTTGTGTCTTTTGGATCAGCATGCCCTCACCTCTTGAGGATGTATTTTCCTTTTATTTTATAAATAAAACTGAGCTGTAACATGGAGCTGTAACACTGATCTGTCCGAGAGCTGTAACATGGTCTGTCCCAGAGCCGAGAGCTATAACACAGCCTGTCTTAGAGCTGGGACATGTTCTGTCCAGGGCTTTCACATCTGTCGCTTCAAATTTTTGTTGTGATGAGACAGAACCAAGGAAATTACACACTCCCCTGACATTACCAAGGTAAGATGTGTGAACACACATGTGGGAGATGTTATCTGCAAAGATTTCCTGAACAATGTAATGCCTCACTTGGACTCTGAACATGATGGTTTATTTGCTTAAATTGAAAGACTGGATACACATTTTGGAAAGTGGTAACTAATAGTGCAAAACTATTAAAATGTAAAATGAATATAATATATATTAAGTCGAAAGTATAAAGTATAAAGCATCCCACCAGTGAAAAATGGTTTTGGGAGCTAGAGTTTAAATCATAAAAAAACTTCAGCTGTCGAGATGTCAGGGGTAGTTGTCTTCTCCAACAGTGAGAAGGCAAAGACTAGATTTCAGTTTTGGAGTTTTTTTGGCAATAGGATGAACTATGGATGATTGGGAATAGACAGTAACAGAAAGTGAATGAAAAGATTTTCTGAATAGTTAGATATGAGATCAGAATGATTCGTATAAGAAGTTTCTTTGTTTTCTTGTTTGGGAACTGGAATTAATCTACACATCATCTCCCAAGATAGTTAATATGGGTTGAAAAAACAGTGGGTGATAAAAGGCATTTATTTATTTTGGACTTTACTTTCACATTCATATGATAATTCATTTGGATATGCTTTATTTTTAAATTTTGTATTATAAAAACCTTTCATTTCAACAACAAAAGAGTAGTTTAAAAGCTTTAAGTCTTTTGAAAGCCTTTGCATTTTAAGCATATTATTACCTTTTAAGTAGGAATTTAAAATATGAAAGTTTGAGGATTTTTCAGCATTATGTGTAGTAATAGCTTTAAAGTGTTAACCTCCTTGTGCAAATCCAACTGGGAACAACCAGCATTTCAATGGCTCCTTTTCCTGTCACCATAAGATCATCATAAATAGTATAATTTCTTTCAAATTCTTCATTTTTGTTAGTGATTATCATTAAAGAAAAAGTCTCTCAAACAATTCACCTGAGTGTCAATACAAAAGCATTTTTATTTTAAGGAGTAACACTAGTTTCTAATTTTCTGACCAAAAAAATGATAACAAGTGAAATTATCTGATGACTTGTCAGCATCCTGATTTACCCATTTGAATAACTCTGTAAGAGAAATAACTTGAATGGACCTGAAATCTGGAAAGGAGGTATGGATTTGGGATATAGATTAGACTAATATCAGATTCATAAACACTTTTTGCAGACAATAGGAGGCAGCGATGCATATTGAACTAGCCAAAGGCAAGTCAGCAAAAAAATACAGACATGAGGAGAAAAGCCCAGAATGATAAAATGCTAGTATTATTGTATTTTTCTTAAATAAATTTTTTAAGTGACAAAAAACCACCTACTATGTGCACTTCCAGATTTGATAAATATCAATGTAGCTTTTTTAATAAAATAAGAAAATTATTTGCTTTTACTGAACATTTTTAGTGCTATTCTTTTATAAGTTTGACTCCAGTTTTCTTTTGGATTTTAATATTCCTCTTCCCTGTGGACATATGATTCTTGAGTTTGATATGTGGGAGGAAGAATCATTCATATGTCTAGAACTCTTATCTCTTCTCCCAGTAGGTTTGTTTTTAATTCACTCTCCCACACTTGTACCTCTACCCTCCTTAATAAAAATGAAATCCCTTTTTATTCATTAGCATTTTAATAGAAAAAGAAGACTACAATAATGGTATGGGCTATGTCCATATGTTATGTGAAATAGGACCGAGCATTCTAAAAATCCCAGAAGAAAAGATTCATGCAGGCTAAACACAGCATTTTGATTGTAATCAGTACTAGATATGGTAGTATTTTCTTTCCTCAGAGCAATTATGTTAAGAGCACCTAAATGTCTAAAAATAACATTCGATAATGTTGCCTATTTTGTGAGAGTATTATTTTAACTATGTTTGTTTAGAGCAAAACGTAAGTCTACTAGGCTATTTTAATAATTTGATATTTAAATTTACTCTTTTAAAGTATGATTGGGACTGCAAGTTTTCAGTTAATTTGATAACTATCTTATGATTAACATTTGAAGCAGCCAGGCATGCATTCCAATTTAGAACAGTGCCTCTCCAGCTTTGAAATAGCATTTTCTTATAATTTCAGTAGGTCTCTATAGACCAGCTTAAAAAAAGCAAAAGGCACCAATCTTGCATAGGTCTCTTAGAAATTCTTTCTTGTTTTCAAGATATCTTTCTCTGGTTCAGTTCAGTTCAGTCACTCAGGCGTGTCTGACTCATTGTGACCCCATGGACTGTAGCACACCAGGCTTGCCTGTCCATCACCAACTCCTGTAGCTCACTCAAACTCCTGTCCATTGAGTCGGTGATGCCATCCAACTATATCATCCTCTGTCATCCCCTTCTCCTCCCGCCTTCAATCTTTCCCAGCATCAGGGCCTTTTTCAAATGAGTCAGTTCTTCCATCAGGTGGCCAAAGTATTGGAGTTTCAGCTTCAACATCAGTCCTTCCAATGAATATTCAGGACTGATCTCCTTTAGGATGGACTGGTTGGATCTCCTTGTAGTCCAAGGGACTGTCAAGAGTCTTCTTCAACACCACAGTTCAAAAGCATCAATTCTTCAGTGCTCAGCTTTCTTTAGTCCAACTTTCACATCCATACATGACTACTGGAAAAACCATAGTTTTGACTAGATGGACTTTTGTTGGCAAAGTAATGTCTCTGCTTTTTAATATGCTATTTAGTTTGGTCATAGCTTTTCTTACAAGGAGTAAGTGGCTTTTAATTTTGTGGCTGCAGTCACCATATGTAGTGATTTTGGAGCCCCCAAATATAGTCTGTCACTGTTTCCACTGTTTCCTTATCTATTTGCCATGAAGTGATGGGACCAGATGCCATGATCTTCATTTTCTGAATGTTGAGTTTTAAGACAATTTTTTCACCCTCTTCTTTCACTTTCATCAAGAGGCCTTTTAGTTCTTCTTTGCTTTCTGCCATAAGTGTTGTGTCATCTGAATATCTGAGGTTATTGATATTTCTCTGGGCAATTTGATTCCAGTTTGGGATTCATCCAGTCCAGCATTTCTCATGATGTACTTTAAATATAAGTTAAATAAGCAGAATGACAATATACAGCCTTGATGTGTTCCTTTCCTGATTTGGAACCAGTTTGTTGTTCCATGTCCAGTTCTAACTATTGCTTCCTGACCTGCATACAGATTTCTCAGAAGGCAGGTCAGGTGGTCTGGTATTCCCATCTCTTTCAGAATTTTCCACAGTTGTGATCCACATAGTCAAAGACTTTGGCATAGTCAATAAAGCAGAAGTAAATGTTTTTGTGGAACTATCTTGCTTTTTTGATGATCCAACAGATGTTGGCAATTTGATCTCTGGTTCCTCTGCCTTTTCTAAATCCAGCTTGAACATCTGGAAGTTCACAGTTCACATACTGTTGAAGCCTGGCTTGGAGAATTTTGAGCATTATTTTGCAAGCGTGTGTGATGAATGCAGTTGTGTGATAGTTTAAGCATTCTTTGGCATTGCCTTTCTTTGGGTTTGGAATGAAAACTGACATTTTCCAGTCCTTTGGCCCTGAGTTTTCCAAATTTGCTGGCATAGAGTACAACACTTTCATAGCATCATCTTTTAGGATTTGAAGTAGTTCAACTGGAATTCCATCACCTCCACTAGCTTTGTTTATACTGATGCTTCCTAAGGCCCATTTGACTTCACATTCCAGGATGTCTGGTTCTAGGTAAGTGAGCACACCATCATAGTTATCTGGGTCATGAAGATCTTTTTTGTATGGTTCTTATGTGTATTCCCGTCATCTCTTCTTAATATCTTCTGCTTCTTTTAGGTCCATACAGTTTCTGTCCTTTATTGAGCCCATCTTTGCATAAAAATTTCCCTTGGCATTTCTAATTTTCTTGAAGAGATCTCTAGTCCTTCCCATTCTATTGTTTTCCTCTATTTCTTTGCACTGATCACTGAGTAAGGCTTTCTTATCTTTCCTTGCTATTCTTTGGAATTCTGCATTCAAATGGGTATATCTTTCTTTTTCTCCTTTGTTTTTGCTTCTCTTCTTTTCTCAGCTATTTGTGAGGCCTCCTCAGACACCATTTTGCCTTTTTTGCATTTCTTTTTCTTGGGGATGGTCTTGATCCCTGCATCTGTAAAGTGTTACAAACCTCCATCCGTAGTTCTTCAGGCACTCTGTCTATCAAATCTAATCCCCCTTGAATCTATTTGTCACTCCCACTGTATAATTGTAAGGGATTTGATTTAGATCATACCTGGATGGTCTAGTGATTGTCCCTATTTTCTTCAATTTAAGTCTGAACTTGGCAATAAGAAGTTCATGTTCTCAGCCACAGTCAGCTCCCAATCTTGTTTTTACTGACTGTATAGAGCTTCTTCATCTTTGGCTGCAAAAAACATAATCAATCTGATTTCGGTATTGACCATCTGGTGATGTCCATGTGTAGAGTCTTCTCTTGTGTTGTTGGAAGAGGGTGTTTGCTATGACCAGTGCATCTTCTTGGCAAAACTCGTTAGCCTTATAATAGAAAAACTCTATCTCCTTATCAAAGAGAGAGCACAAGTTTAATTATGGTCTTCTTCACTCTTCTCCAGGGAATCTTCCTTACCCAGGAATAGAACCTGAGTCTATTCCATTGCAAGTAGATTTTTTACCATCTGAGCCCCAGAGAAATCACAGATAATTCAACTGAGTCTCAATTATCTGTGCATAGTCACTCAGCAATTTAACAGTGAAGGCAAAACATGAACCCAAATCTTTACAGTTCTAATTCAGATCTTTTTTTTTTTTCCTCTGTATTTGACAGATCTTTAATGTCACTCATTCCTAGCAGGAACACATCAACATCTTACTAGTTTAGCAAAGTTAATCTTCTTGGAGAATAAGATTTCCATCTCTTTTTCTTTCTCTCCCGAGGTCGTATTTACTCACAATTTCCCCCATCACTGTCTTACTTTCATCTGAATCTTTATCCTATTCACATAGTTGGTGTTCTATTCTTTTCCCACTTGATTAAAGTGCTATCAGTCAATTCAGTTCAGTTCAGTCGCTCAGTCGTGTCGACTCTTTGCAACCCCATGAATTGCAGCACACCAGGCTTCCCTGTCCATCACCATCTCCCAGAGTTCACTCAAACTCACATCCATCGAGTCGGTGATGCCATCTAGCCATCTCATCCTCTGTTGTCCCCTTTTCCTCCTGCCCCAATCCCTCCCAGCATCAGAGTCTTTTCCAGTGAGTCAATTCTTTGCATGAGGTGGCCAAAGTACTGGAGTTTCAGAATATCTAAATCATATTATGCATTTTCTATATTATCATTCTTATTCATTTTTTAGGGATGAAATGTTCCCATATGCCATACAAAATGTATGTTCTTTAGGGTGCTGAATGTTAGGAGGACACATCTGGACCAAAAGCAACATCTAGGCACCAGATTCTGTAGAGAATGGATATTTAGCACAAAATTGGTGTTGACGTGAATTATTACAGCTCAATCAACTTTGGCAAAAAGAAAAAAAAAATTCCTTAGAAACTCTATCCCTGGCTTTTGTGTTATTTGGTTCTAGCTTTTTTATTGGATATGAATTACTATGGTTAACTTTGATAATAAAGAGAGTTTGTGAAGAAGTATCAAAAAAGCAGAGAAAGACTGCTTTCTAAAAGCTTGAAAAGTTTGTGTGTTTTTTTTTCCTTAGAATGACAGGCTTGATTCTTTGGGGAGTCCAGACATCAAATGGTGAACAACAGTAAACAATTTAAAAACCACAGTTGTCCACTCAGAGTCACACTATCTGCTGAATATTATCCACCCACCAGGAAATGTGGTTTATGAAGAGAAAATGGGAAGGCTAACAGATGGAACACTAAGATACTAGAAAAACATAAACATGCCCCAAACTGTTGGCTACGAGATTTGTGATGCATTAAGTCTTTAGGAACACTGGACCACCAGGAGTTAAAGAGTAAGGTCGAATGTTGATTTTCAGATCCGAGCAACACTCTGTCAATTCTGGGCCAGGTGTTGTGAAGCCTCAGCAGGCCTCCAGGGTCACAACTATCCTCAATCCACCTGACCCCAAATCTTCCTTATTTCAAGCCTGCTCACTGCCCTGCTGTGGAACCTGCCACTGCATCCTCTGGAAGAGCTTTCTTATCAAGTTGTCCTCAACACACTCCCAGTGCCCACCATCCAAACTTCTGATTTCATACCACATCAGCCTTACCACTCTTCCCAGTTTTCTTCTCATTTATCATCATTTTGTATCTCCAAACTATCTCTTTATTTGATTTCTTTTCACCATCATCGGAATATATTTAATCTCTCCATCTGAAGATAATACATTTAGCCAGGAGATTCTAATTCAGCTCTCATTTTTTTCTTCCCATTCCCAGCCGAGATACAAGTACTTTATCAGATATTTGATTTACAAATGTATTCTCCGAACCAACACTTTGTCTTTCTATGCTCTAAGCAATGTCTTTCAAAGAGCAAAAGTTCTTAATTCGGATGAAATCCAATTTAACAGTCTTTTGTCTTGTGGGTCACGCTTTTGGTGATGTAGATAAGAAATCCTTGTCTGACCCAAGGCCACAAAATTTTCTAGCATGTTTTCTTCTAGAAGTTATGTAATGCTAAGTTTTACATTTAGATCCATGATCTACTTCGAGTTACTTTTTACTCTATGGTGCCAGGTATGAATTTAAATTGCTGTAGATTTACATAGGATTTTCTAATGGTCCCAGAAACATCCATTGAATAAACAGCACGTCTACTTATCTGGTTCTTTTTCAGTTAGTTTCTTTCAATCATGTTTTGCAATTTTCAGTGTTTGTTCTTGAAAAATTCTGTCAGATGTATTTCTAAGTACTTACACTTATGAAATAATGCCACATCAGGCATTCAGTGATGGTTTTGGCTGTTTGCAGATTAGTCACTTAGCAATAGTCTTCACCCTTAGAAAGGAGATGTCCAAGTTGTTGAGTCTCTGTCCCTACCATTGTGATCACTTTCCTCATGGTCCCACTGAACAAGACCTGGAATGACTGGGCAAGGAAACTGACAGACATCCTCAAATTATGTCATTTTGTCCACTGGTTATTATTTTGTCCACTCTGATTATTAAAAATTTATTAAGCAGTGCACACTTTTTGGTGGGCGTTCACTCAGAACACAAGTACTTTTACAATGTGTGCCTATTCTGAGAGATCCTTCCACACACTTCTCTCCCAAACTTAATTTTTGCTAGTCTTTTAATCTTATTTCTTCTAACTCCATGGCCATCCACCCAGACACTTAGGAACTACCCATAAATCATTATAGATCTGTCTTTCTGCCCAAGTCTCATCCACTACACACTGAGTAACAAATTTACGGCTCATTGAGAAAATGTTTCTCCACCACTGACCTTCAAGCCCATCCCTGAATGGGTTAATAGTACTACAGCCTTACATTTTGGAGTGGCACAGCCTATCTTCTGACCCATTTCTAAAGTAAGCTCAAGTTTGTTCTTCCTGGGTTGTTTGGTTTCAAGGAACCCTTCAGGAATCCAAGGTCTTGAACTGCAGGAGAGAACACAATGTGCAAGGTTTGGTTCAAAGGAGTCAGAACCACGTGTTCATGCAACTTACTTGTATCTTGCAAATTAGGTACAATCATTCAGTTCGGTTCAGTTCAGTTCAGTTCAGTAGCTCAGTCATGTCTGATTCCTTGCAACCCCATTGACTGCAGCATGCCAGGTTTCCCTGTCCTTTAGCAACTCCTAGAGCTTGCTCAAACTCATTTCCATTGAGTCGCTGATGCAAACCAACCATCTCATCCCCTGTCATCCCCTTCTCCTCGTACCTTCAATCTTTCCCAGCATCAGGGTCTTTTCAAATAAGTCAGTTCTTCAATCAGGTGACCAAAGTATTGGAGTTTCAGCTTCAGCATCAGTCCTTCCAATGAACACTAGAGACTGATTTCCTTTAGGATGGACTGGTTGGATCTCCTTGCAGTCCAAGGGACTGTCAAGAATCTTCTCCAACACCACAGTTCAAAAGCATCAATTCTTCTGTGCTCAGCTTCCTTTATAGTCCAACTCTCACATCCATACATGACTACTGGAAAAACCATAGCTTTGACTAAATGGACCTTTGTTGGCAAAGTAATGTCTTTGCTTTTAAATATGCTGTCTAGGTTGGTCATAACTTTCCTTCCAAGGAGTAAGCGTCTTTTCATTTCATGGCTGCAATCACCATCTGCAGTGATTTTGGAGCCCCCCAAAATAAAGTCTAACACTGTTTCCACTGGTTTCCCATCTATTTCCCATGAAGTGATGGCACCAGATGCCATGATCTTAGTTTTCTGAATGTTGAGCTTTAAGCCAACTTTTTCACTCTCCTCTTTCACTTTCATCAAGAGGATTTTTAGCCCCTCTTCACTTTCTGCCATAAGGGTGGTGTCATCTGCATATATGAGGTTATTGATATTTCTCCCGGCAATCTTGATTCCAGCTTGTGTTTCTTCCAGTCCAGCGTTTCTCATGATGTACTCTGCATATAAGTTAAATAAGCAGGGTGACAATATACAGCCTTGACGTACTCCTTTCCCTTTTTGGAATCAATCTGTTGTTCCATGTCCAGTTCTAACTGTTGTTTCATCACCTGCATACAGGCTTCTCAAGAGGCAGGTCAGGTGGTCTGGTATTCCCAACTCTTTCAGAATTTTCCACAGTTTATTGTGATCCACACAGTCAAAGGCTTTGGCATAGTCAATAAAACAAAAATAGATGTTTTTCTGGAACTCTCTTGCTTTTTCGATGATCCAGCGGATGTTGGGAATTTGATCTCTGGTTCCTCTGTCTTTTCTAACACCAGCTTGATCATCTGGAAGTTCACGGTTCAGGTATTGCTGAAGCCTGGCTTGGAGAATTTTGAGCATTACTTTACTAGCATGTGAGATGAGTGCAATTGTGCGGTAGTTTGAGCATTCTTTGGGATTGCCTTTCTTTGGGATTGGAATGAAAACTGACCTTTTCCAGTCCTGTGGCCACTGCTGAGTTTTCCAAATTTGCTGGCATATTGAGTGCAGCACTTTCCCAAATGCACAAAAGGAGGAAAGCAAGATGAATTGGACCTCTGTTTGGGGTTGTCCCACCCTAATGCCTCCAGGATGTACTTTTCTTTGCTTGCCAAATAAAACTGAGCTGTAACCAAACTGTAACATTTTAGTCCACCATTTCAAATCTTTGCTGCAGCAAAACAGAACTGAGGAAATTACACACTCTCCTGTCATACCCAAACCTGATACCTACCAGAGATGCTCAGAGGGCTCAAACAAAACCTTGTGCACACCAAGAGACCCCACAAAGTCTGAGGCAGACTTGCCTTTGAGTGTTTGAGTGTCTCCAGTGATGGTATGGGTCAGCAGTAGCCTGACATAGGGGCAGGGGCTCTGGGTACAGCACACCTGGGTGTGGCATAAGCTATCTTGAAGGAGGTCACCATTAACCCCACCACAGAGCCACAAGAACTTATGCAGGACTGGGGAAACAGATTCTTGGAAGGCACAGATAAAACCTTATGTGCACCAGGACCCAGGAGAGAAGAGCAGTGACCCCACAGGAGACTGACCCAGACTTGCCTCTGAGTGTCCAGGAATCTCAGTGGAGGTGTGGTCCACTGGTGGCCTGCTGCAGGGTCGGGGGCACTGAGTGCAGCAGTGAGTGCATGGGACCTTTTGAAGGAGTCACCATTTTCTTCATAACCTCCACCAAATAATTTGGTCTTAGGTCAAACAACAGGGAGGAAACACAGCCCCACCCATTACAGAAAACTGGATTAAGAACAAGACCCAGTTTCCCCCACAGTCAGTCTGTCCTATCAGGAAGCTTCCATAAGCCTCTTATCTTTATCCATCAGAGGGCAGACAGAATGAAAGCCACAATTACAGAAAATCAATCAAACCGATCACATGGACCACAGCCTTGTCTAACTCAATGAAACTGTGAGCCATGTCATGTAGGGCTACCCAAGCCAGACGGGTCATGGTGGAAAGTTCTGACAAAATGTGATCCACTAGAGAAGAGAATGGCAAACCACTTCAGTATTCTTGCCTTGAGAACTCCATGAAGAGTATGAAAAGGCAAAAAGATATGACTGAAAGAGATATGATCATTAGGTATCAATATATTAGACCAATATGATGGCTTATAGACTGTCATGATGATCAAAATCTCAGCAGACAACATTATGGCAAAGATCTTGGGACTGTTTAACTCTAGTGAAACACTAAGTTATGTTGTTGGTCCTGACATATAAAATAAACTGCTAAAACTATCTAAAACTTGGTATGAAGAGAAATGCATGAGCCAGGCCAATACTGGCATACCAAATACTAGGGGCTATACTGATTTTCTCTGGTAAAATACTGCATTTGTTACCATTTGACAGTTGAAGTTACCACTTGATTAAATTTACAGCAGTTCACTATCATTCTCCATTTGATTTCTGCACAGGTGACACATAACTTAGATGGGAATATGATATGTATTGCCATTCTTATTTCTTTCAGTCTTCATGGTGGCATTAACTGTTGCAATTCTTCCAGGATATTATATTGCTTCTGGTTTACTATCCTAACTTGGTAGGAAATTCAAAGGACTTTATTTAGCCCTCTTACCACAATGAAACTCACAACATGGGTTAAAGAGCTATGTGAGTATTCTGCCAGTTGTCAAGGGTGTCTAAGACAGGGAGCTGACAGTGGGTCAGATCGTGAGCTCTTTGCTACAGAATTAAGATTTAAACTGAAGAAAATAGGGAAAACCACTATGCCATTCAGGTGTGACCTAAATCAAATCCCTTATGATTATACAGTAGGAGTGACAAATAGATTCAAGGAATTAGACCTGATGGAGTGCCTGGAGAACTATTGATGGAGGTTCATAACATTGTATAGGACGTGGTACAAAACTATCCCCACAAAAAAGAAATTCAACAAGGCAAATGATTGTCTGAGGAGCCCTTACAAATAGTTGAGAAAAGAAGAGAAGTGAAAGGCAAAAGAAAAAGGGACAGATATACCCATCTGAATGCAGAGTTCCAGGAAATAAAAAGGAGAGATAAGAAAGCCTTCTTAAGTGAACAGTGAAAATAAATAGAGAGAAAAAAAGAACGGGAAGGACTAGATATCTCTTCAAGAAAATTAGAGATACCAAGGGAACATTTCATGCAAAGATGGGCTCAATAAAGGACAGAAATTGTGTGGACCTAACAGAAGCAGAAGATACTAAGAAGAGGTGGCAAGAACACACAGAATAACTATACAAAAAATGTCTTAATGTCTTGGATAACCACAATGGTGTGATCATTCACTTAGAGCCAGACATCCTGGAATGTGAAGTCAAGTGGGTCTTAGGAAGTATTTTACAAACAAAGCTAGTGGAGGTGATAAAATTCCAGCTGAGCTATTTCAAATCCTAAAAGACAATGCCTTTAAGATGCTGCACTCAATATGCCAGCAAATTTAGAAAACTCAGCAGTGGCCACAGGACTGGAAAAGGTCAGTTTTCATCTCAATCTCAAAGAAGGGCAATGCCAAAGAGTGCTCAAACTACCACACAATTGCACTTATTTCACATGCTATCAAGGTAATGCTCAAAATCCTTCATCTAGGCATCAACAGTATGTGAACTGAGAACTTCCAGATGTACAAGTTGGATTTTAAAAAGGCAGAGGAATCAGAGATCAAATTGCTAACATCCGTTGAATCATCGAAAAAGCAAGAGATTCCAAAAAAACATCTACTTCTGCTTCACTGAATGCACAACAGCCTTAAACTGTGTGTATCACAACAAACTGTGGAAAGTTCTTCGAAAGAAGGGAATACCAGACTACCTTATTGCCTTCTGAGAAACCTGCATACAGGTCAAGAAAGAACAGTAAGAACCAGACATGAACAACAGACTGTATCCAAATTGGGAAAGGAGTTTGTCAAGGCTGTATATGTCACTCTGCTTATTTAACAAGAGTACAGAGTACATAATGTGAAATGCAAAGTACATCATGTGAAATTCTGGGCTAGATGAATCCCAAGCTGGAATCAAGATTGCCAGCAGAATTATCTACAACCTCAGATATGCAGTTGTCACCATCCTAATAGCAGAAAGCAAAGAGGAACTAAAGAGTTTCTTGATGAAGGTGAAAGAGGAGAGTGAAAAGCTGGCTTAAAACTTCACATTCTCAAAACTAAAGTCATAGTAACAGGTCTCATCACTTCCTGGCAAATAGATGGGGAAACAATGGAAACAGTGACATAATTTATTTTCTTGGGCTCCAAAATCACTGTAGACAGTGACTGCAGCCATGGAATTAAAAGAGGCTTGCTCTTTGGAAGAAAACCTATGAGAAATCTAGACAGTGTATTAAAAAGCAGAAACATCACTTTGCCAACAAAAGTCTGTCTAGTCAAAGCCACAGTTTTTCCAGTAGTCATGTATAGATGTTGAGAGTTGAACCATAAAGAAGCCTGTATACCAAAGAAGTGATGCTTTCAAATTGTGGTGCTGCAGAAGACTCTTGAGAGTCCCTTGGACTATAAGAAGATCAAACCAGTCAGTCTTAAAGGAAATCAACCCTAAATATTCATTTGCTAAAGCTGAACCTCCAACACTTTGGCCATCTGATTTGAAGAAAACTGACTCATTGGAAAAGACCCTGATCCTGGGAAAGATTGAAGGCAGGAGGAGAAGAGTGTGACAGAGGATGAGATGGTTGGATGGCATCATTGACTCAATGGACATGAGTTTGATCAAAGTCCAGAAGATAGTGACAGATAGGGAGGCCTGTGGTGCTGCAGTCCATGAGGTCTCAAAGAGTTGGACACAACTGAGTGACTGCACAGCAACAATTCCAATTACATATTCAGGATGTAGCAAAATAACCTTAGTGTATCTGCACATCTACTGGGTCCTCTGTGATTCAGACTTGAGTTTCCACCTGACCATCACAGGCACTTATTTTGACTGGTGGCCACAGCAGCATTTTGAATCATCTGATAAAAGTCTCATTTCAGTGCCAGCATCTAGTAATCCCTGAAGTTCAGTGTGTTCCTAGTCACAGAGTGACTAGGTAATGGCTGACAATCTCTTTGGGAAAGGCTTGGAGGAAGATTTACAGTGCGTACTTGCAGCAGTTGTGCAGTGCCCTCTCTCAAGGGGACCGGAACTCCTGCAGTCAGGCAGTCTGGGTCTATGAATAGACAAGTCTGGAAACTGAGAGGCAGTAATTCTCCACTTTGGCAATCTAAGTCAGGTTTCTTGTTATTGGACTTAAGAGTTTTTCCTATTATGTAAATCAGGCAATATGCTACTAGGCTGTCCATTTATTTCATTCCTAGAGACACTGTGATCAATTAGCCACCACTAAAGATCTCTGCAGGTCAATGCATTCTAATTACTGGTGCGCCCCTGTTTCCCTTTATGGTTGATGTAACCACCTTGCCTTTAATGATTAAATGCTGCTGCCTGGCCTCTGCTATTCTGGGATTCTGTCATTTTTTTTTTTTTTTAATCAAGGAACCCATCTGAACGGTGGTATCCCCTACAGTAGCACCTGACCTATAATAGAGAACAGTCACAAAGCCTTTCAGAGACACTTTTGTCAATAATGTATTTGGCAATGCCTTAGTGAAAGAGCATATTCTAGGTCTTCTCATGGATCATGGTTGTGGAAAGGGGGTATATGTCATACATAACAAGTTTAATATAGCATTTCTATTTCCTTTTGGATTTCCTTGGAGCTTTTGGATTCTCTCTTCATGTAGGGAAGCTCTGGCAACTGCCGTATTAAATGGATACTACAATTGAGTCTGTATCTTCTCTAACAACCAAGTAAATGGTGAGAGCCACATGAAGCTGCACAAACAGATGAATTGAATCTGGGATCTCTGATAAGTGCACCTGTATGAATGAATTCAGTCTAATCTAATGTTTAATTCTACCTCTTCAGTCTAATACACTTAAAATTTATTTGCACGTGTTTCTCAGATTTCTGCTGCTATATATAGGCAAGTTCTTAAAAATCTTTCAAATTATAAGCTACTTCTTTTTCCTCCTGGAGTGTGAAGAAGAGGAGTACCTATAATGCTGGAGTATACAGAGATGTGAACCTAGCTATGGATACAGTGGCACAGGGATGGCTCTGGAGAGGCTGGAGGAAAATCAGCATTACCTTTCATGGTTCCATTGTCACAGAGTCTTCGGCGTAAGCAAGTCTAGTCAGCTTAGCCTTCTGAGAGAAAGCTTCTTTTACTTCAAAAGGAGTCTCAGGGTGACTAGAGGATTTAATATCGTCAGTTTCATCTGGGTCTAATGAGATATCCCCAATTTGAGTTTCAGCATTTGATTTTTTTTTTCTCGATTAATGCCTTAATTTTCACATGAAAAACCAGGAGACACTGAATTCAACTGTCATTGTGGTACAGAAATTTCCAAGATTAAAAATCATATTTGAGGATTTCCCTGGTAGTCCAAGGTTAAGAATCTACCTGCCAATGCCAGGAACATGGGTTTGACCCCTGGTCCAGAAAGATCCCATATGCTGAGCTGCAGATAAATCTGTGTGCCCCAGCTATTGAGCCCATATGCAGCAATTACTGCGCCCATGCACAGCAACAACTGAAGCCCATGCGCCCCAGAACTTGTGCTCTGCGACAAGAGAAGCCACCACAATGAGAAGCCAGGCTGCACACCTGGACAGTAGTCGCAGCGAGGAAGCCCTGTGCAGCAGCGAAGCCCTCGCACACCCCAAATAAAACATGATTCGAACCTTGTACTGGACTTTCAATCATATCAGTCCAGTGGCTACTAGAAACAAGACTCTGTTAAGGCTTCATTGAAGCTGTGCTTCCACAGTCAAAATTCAAGTGATATTATGTCACTTCAAGTATAACACAAGGATCTCCCAATCAGATCCTTTGATTTCTCCCCTCCTGGCCTTTGTGCTATTTTTGTCATAAACTTCATTTCTATATAGATGGCAAATATTGTTATCTACAGTACGATTATTATTTTCACTCTGAAAAATGAATTCTCTTTTCAAGAGGTTTACATTTTATCTTTATATTAATGCACATAGCTACCATTTCAATAATCTGCATTGCTTTAAGTATAACCACATTTCCATCTGATATCATTCTCCTCCTTAAAAGACTTCATTCAATATTTTTGGTGGTACTGGTTGGTTATTCATGAATTCTTTAAACTTTTGTATAGCTGAAACTGTCTTGATTTCTGCTTTGTATTTTGAAAAGTATTTTCCCTGGGTATAGATCTGCAGTTGCAGGTATTTTATTCTGGTTTATACTTCTTGGTTTTTATTTTCTCTTAGCACAGAAGATTTCTAATCAAAAATAATGCAGTGCCCTATGTCTTTTGGCCTGCCTTATTTTATATTAGAAATCTGCTATAATTCTTATGTTTATCCTTAAGCATGTAATCTATCATTTTGCTCTGGGCACCTTTAAAATATTTGGTTCATCTCTAGTTTTAAGCACTTTGATTATAATGTCTTCTGGTGTAGTTTTCTTCATGATTCTTGTGCTCGGATTTTGTTGAGATTCTTAATATCCGAGTTAATCATTTTCATGAGAATTTGGAAAGAGTTTATCCATGATTTCCTATCCATTTTTTATTGTTCTCCTTTTGCTAGAGAACTCCAATTATCTTTATATTAGGACTCTTTATTTCTCCCACAGCTCACTGATTATTCTTTTCTGTTTTTCTATTTGTGTTTTATTTGGAGTATTTTCTATTGTATATTCAGTTATTAATCTCTTCTCCAGAAATCTTATCTCCATTAATTCCATCTAGGGTATTTTTCATCTCAGAACAATTTTCACGTTAGCATTTTAAATTTTACATCTAAAAATCCAACTTGCATTTTCTATATTCATGTATGTCTCTCTCAAGATTTCCTTTAATTCTTTAGGGGCTTCCCTGATAGCTCAGTTGGTAAAGAATCCGCCTGCGATGCAGGAGACCTGGGTTCGATCCCTGTGTTGGGAAGATCCCCTGGACAAGGGAAAGGCTACCCACTTCACTATTCTGGCCTGGAGAATTCCATGGACTGTACAGCCCATAGGGTCACAAAGAGTTGGATACAACTGAGCAACTTTCACTTTCTAATTCTTTAACAACTATACAAGAACATAACATCATTTTTTTACTAAATTCATTATGATCTCATCTTCATTGGCATTTCCCTTTGTTCCCTTAGTAATATAAGGGATGTACTTACGCTTGTAAAAATAATTGTTTTTTAAAAAAATAAAATATTTTTTTTAATTGAAATCCAAATGTAAGTGAGCAACCTATATTTATCTGACATCCCTAATAGCAAACCTCACTTCATGACATTTCTTAACTTCCTCATCAACTTTATTTGCCTACTTAGTTTGCACTAATCACCAATAGACCTTCTGTGTACATTATGTATTTACTTATTTACTAATAATCAGCCTTCTCCCATCAAAAAAGTCAGCTCTGTGGGCATAAATATTTCTATGTTTTGCATACTGTTCTTTCGCAGTGTCTATAACAATGCCCCCACATAATAGGCATTTCCTTAATATTTGGAAAATTAATAAATGGATGAATAAATAAACAAGTATTTAACTGATGGACGGATTGATTAACCTTGGAGATATATTCTGCCTGAAAGATAAAATGGAAGATGAGAGGGGATAAGAGAAGTAAGACAGAGGCTGTTGTATAAATCACAGTGCTTTCTTTTCATCATCTTCCACTTTCCTGATTACATTTCAGAAAATATTATTTAGAAGTGGACAGTGATATATTTTGTGGTTTTTCTGAGCACTTAGTTTTAAGTCAAGTGTCCTACCAGAAACAGTCATCTAATGAAATAAACCATTTGCTCTGCATTTAGTTTATTTTGTTCTCTAAGATACACTTTTTCTGATTGCTTCTGTGAACTACTTTTTTTTCCCCTGAAATCAGAACTTTAAGGAACTTGACTGTTTTGTCCTCTAATTCAGATTGAAGGATGGCTGAAAGGACAGTTTTATACACAAAGGAAAGGGTGATATTTTAATTTTCTTTCCCTTGTTCCTGTGAAAGTCAATTGTGTAAATCCTGCTCTCTAAGGTAATGATACTTGTGAGTTTGGGTTACACGTAAAGATTCCATGAAGAGAATATCATATTACAGTTTCTTTCTCTAGTTTCTAAATGTCGGCCTTGATATTACCAGACAACATAAAGATATCAATCATCAGAAAGCTTATCGACTGTATGAAATAGTTCTATCAATATCTAATTTGCTGTCTGATCTAATGCACAGTCAGCCAGTGCAATGCCAACATCCTGGCTCTGTCTTTCAGAATATGTCATCTTTCCTCTATAGACAATGAGAAAAGTCTTAATTTCATCCTTGGATACTACACACAGAGAGATACTCTTTATGGGCTAGAAGGGAAAATGCTAAAGAAAACCCCAACTTTTCTGTTCTTGTCTCTACAATCTATACCTTTGTGTTTATAAGTGCTCCTGCCACAAGTTTTACATTAAAAGTAAATTTAACATTTTACAAACATCATATAAAATTATTATTGAACTCATGAATAGCAAACCTCTGTTTATCACTATGAAATGTTTCCATTTGCACCTGCACGTCTAATTCTCTTTGCAATTGTGATTTTCAATTTGAAGTAGCTTCTTAAAGGGTCGATTGGGCAAAAGTTGAAAGCTTATATCCATCTCTTCCAAACGCTCCCTTTATATATTTTTCTATTTGCCCAGCCATGTTATTTTTCTTCTCAGGTGAAAAGAGAGAACCCTACCAAAAACATAGTTTTAGTGCGAATAGTCTTGTCCTATACAAACATAGCTCACAGTACCTAAAACACAACTCAGTCATCCATGGATTCTAGTTCACCAAATACTGGTTCATCACTAATATATAGCATAGGCTCTGTACTAGTCATTGTGCACAAAACAAACTATTAGCATAGATCTGATCCTGTCTTTATGGAGTTTATGGTCTAGTGGAAGTAGAGCCCAGAAGTTCTAACTGTTGTAGTTAATCCGAACATGCCATAACTTGTTATATGCATCCCATTTTCTCTTGTTGCTGTATATAATTTGAAAAGTGTTCAGTAATTTAAGAAGCTCAGTTTTAGAGCATGTTAAGTCTCTAAAAACTACTGAATATATGAGCAAAGTAGGAAAATGTAACAACTTTGATTTTGTTTTCTCCAACCTACTTGCTCACTTTTCATTCTCCGCATCTCTCTCAAGTGAAAGAGCAGAACATCAGCATCACAGATACACCACAAAATCTGGGGCAAAGCTGTGTCTTAGCAGTTTATATTATCTATGTAAAATATAGTGGATTGAGAGCTGAACAAAATATGGGAAGAAACAGATGGATGGTAAGGGATATATTTTTCTTTCCCTCTTGCTGAAAAGAAACTTTGCAAGTATTTAAAATGTTCCTCCATTTCCCATGCTTAATCAGTAATAGCAAAGGCATTTGTCCCTTGGCTGGAACCATTTCATTTCAGAAAATTTATCAGAAGGAATATATATATATAGATGTGTGTGTGTATACATATATATATATGTGTATACATATATATGTTATATATATGTTTATAGCATAGGCAGACATCCAAGATATCATCAGAGAGGATTATAGTACATATATGACATTTAAATACTGACTAGAATAGCATGCTTTATTCTATACCTCAGAAAATATAGCTCTAAGAGCCTCAGGGTATGTTGGAGGGCAGTTATGTTTAATAAATGTCTGACTTTTCTGAAGTAGGAAAATGAGAAGGCTGTCGACTCTCAGTTCAGAGTGAAAATCTTCGGTGGGAAGAACTGGGCTCCAACAGCTTCCATATTTTGGCATCCAAATGAAAAGCTGACCATTACTGCATGACAGTTGCTATGATGCATCACTTCATCACTCCAACATGAAACAGAACAAAGTGTCCTAGATCTGAGCTGTATGACTTTGCTATGGCAGCATAAAAAGCACTCCACAATTGAATGACTTACACAACAACTATGTATTTTTTCTCAAAATTTTGAAGATCAGCTTGGGTTGGTTTATCTAAGCCGACACTGATCTGGCTGATTGCCTCTTTTCCCCGTGACACTTGTCTTCCACTGAGACCACCAGGCTGGCTGAGGCATGCCTTTCTTATCGTGATGCCAGAATACAAGAGAAAGGGCCATTAAATTCTAGTTGGAGGTACCATCCTCTCACTTCTGCTTCATTATAGTGGCTAAAGCAAGTCACATGATCAAATACAAAGTCAAAGGTTAGTGAATTTTACTCTCATTTTTAGGGGAAGGAACTTCACTAAACAGAGGAAGGAGTGAAAAAGTAGCAATCAGTGCCACATTCCTAGGAGCCGATTATAAACTCACGCATTCTCTCTCTTCTTCAGAGGCCTTAAAACTGCCCTAAACTGGCCTCTGATTTCTAATCAGATCGCATGGAGATGGTATTAGTTTTATACTGCTGCTGTGAAAATTTACTATAAATCAGGGGCCTAAAAGAGTACAGGTTTAGTATCCTACTTGCACAGAACAGAAGTTCAACATAGCCTCTTTGGGATAAAATCAAGGTATAAGCAGGGTTGTGTTTCTTCTAATGACTCCAGGGAAGAACCCGTTTCCTTGCCTTTCCCAGATTCTAAAGGCTGTCTGCATTCCTTGGTTCAGCGCCCTTCTTCTATCATTAAAATCAGCAAACTCAGGCTGAGTCTTTTTCATGCTGCCATCTCTCTGGTTCTCATTTACCTCCCTCTCTCCCTTTTAAAGACCTTGTAATAACACTGGTCTCTTACCTAGATTATCCAAGATACTCTTAAGATTAGCTAATGCACATCCTTGATTCCATCTGCAAATTTAATTCCTGTTGCCATCTAAATTAAGATATTCATGGTTCAGTGAATTAAAATGTGGACATTTTTTGAAAGGACATTAACCTACTTTCTGTTAAAGAAAAAAAAAAAGACGTTTGTGAAAGGACAGTATTGAAGTCTTTATTTAGGGGGATCATTGCAATGGAATTTTATTGTCAGGGAGAGAGAGAAAGCTCAACTCTGAATACAATGAGGAAAAGCAGGACTCTAAACCAAGCAGCAGGTAGAACAGTGAGTGGAAAATTATTGAGGAAACGTCAGGGATAAGCAGAGACTTTGGCTAAACCAACCTAAGAGAATTCTCACTGAAGGAAGGCCAGGGAGATCAGACATCACCTGGGGAATAGCGGAAGTTGAAGAACCTGATCAGGTATAAGGGGTGACAGATTCTGTTTAACTTACATAGAATTCTTGCTAAAATTGGGCCATGCAAAGATAAACACAGAGGTCCAAAAGTCAGGTCCTAGTCGAGGAGATGGTGCAGAAGTGCCTGACCAGGGTTAGGTCAAGAAAAGAATCTTTGTCACTATCAGAGAGTTATTTTTGTTGCTAATAACTTCAAAAAAATAAGGAAAAAAAAAGAACACATATGTTCTTAGAGGATGAAGTGTTATCACCTTTGTATTCTAGATTGTTTCTTAAACATTTTTTATTACAGTAGCCCCCCACACACAGATACACACACCATCTGCAGTTTCTGTTACCAGCGGTCAACTGTGATCCAAAAATACTAAATGGAAAATTCCAGAAATAAATGATTCACAAGTTTTAAATTGCAATCCATTCTGAAAAGCATGTTGCAATCTCATCCCGCCCCACTCTCTCTCTCCCTGGACATGAATCATCCCTTGTGTTCAGTGAATCCACGCTGTACATGGTCCACCTATTAGTCGCTCAGCAGCTGACTCAGTTATCAGATCAGCCATGGTGATATCTCAGTGCTAGTGTTCAATAACCCTTATTTTACTTAATAAAAGTCCCTAAGCACAAGAATAATGATGCTGGTAATTTGGATATTCCCTTACTGTGCCTAATTTATAAATAAAACTTTACCATAGGTGTGTATATATAAGAAAAAACACAGCATACACAGCATTCACAGCTTTAGGCACCCACTGGGAGGTCTTAGAACACATCCCTTCCAAATAAGCGGAAACTACCGTACGTTGCTTTTGTAAATAAATTGGGTTCGTAGTAAAAGTTCTTGTAAATAGAGAAATAAAAAGAAAACTAGAGTCAGACATAGGATTACCAGTTAGATAGCTACTTTTAATTAGCTTGAGAAGACTTTATAGATAAAAACATGCCTTTATATCCATATGTTTTCATTTAAATCTCATTCTCACTAATGTGTTAACCTGTATGATGGACTAATGGAAAAATTCGTAGTGTGATTAGGGAAGGATTAGAGAACAAGCAAACACAGGGATAAATAGGATTATTGTGTATGGGAGTGGAAGCAGATGTTTTTAAAAATATAAATATCTGGAGAAATTAAAGGCTGTTACTCATTGCAATCATATTCCCAGCCTCAAACACTTGCCCTTGTTTGCCCCGTTCACTTTCAATTGTATTGCAGCAAACAGACTTTCTATGTGACCACAGATGTGTATGAAATGGTGGCAGGGAGTGTTGGTTTGGCCTGCCATAACCGCATAATCTAATAGGAACTTTACTATTAATATTTAACCACTTTGCACAAGCCAATAATTTTCACAAGATTTATGAAAAATACTTTCTTTCTTGTTTTTCTAACTTAGCAATCTCATTGCTCAAAGGAGTAGAAATCAACTATAGGAATATAATGATAGCATAGTGGTCAGTTATACCAATTGTATCGTTAAGGTGGTAGGAAAAAGATCAGGTAAACCTCCTAGCAGCTAGTCATTATCTCTGGGAGCTTGAGCCTACGAGTCAATGTAACAGAGCACAAATGGAAATAAAATCTTATAATGGCATATTTCATGGCCCAGACATTGGAAAACAGAATGTAAAGAGCTGGAAGACAGTGATCATATAGTAGCAGTCATCGATTTTATTTTATTTTTCATATGTACTTTTCAACTTACTGAGTTATTTTGAGAAACAGTTCTTGACTTTAACAAATTCATAACCAAAGATATCAATTTAAAATAAGAGATATGAACAATGTACTCTAAAAGAAAAGTTGGTTACTTGTCCTTGAAGGTGGCCAGATCAAAATGACTTCATAAAATTATTACTGTCACATCTGTGATGAAATCACAGATTGTCTGATTCCCAATACAGACAATTGTAAGCTTTGCACCCAGAGAACTACTTTTAAAAGAAAATGTAGACCTGGTGGGTATATGAATTAACACCAGCCATACGTATGCAGGTGCAATCTGGAATAAGATAAGAGAAATAGACTCACGGCTCTCACTGATTCTCCATGTGACCTTGACCAGGTCAGTTTTCCTCTGCACATGCTTTTCTTCATCCTTAAAATGAAGGAACAGAATCACTGGCTTTCATATTTCCCTAATTGCTCTCTTATTGCATCTTTCTATGACTTACTCTCTGGTTATACAATCTGTAATCTAAAACATATTGAGAGAGAATTCTCCATGGCATTTTTGTACATCTTCTATCAGGTTTTGTCCCAGACAATCCTTTTAAGCATGTTTGTAGTTTGTATAACAAACAGTTTTGGAACTAAGATAACATCACCTTCTGGGGACAAGGGAAGATTTATATCCTGAGCAGAAGAATGACAATGTCTCCCTCTGGGGCAAAGTTGGGCAGTTTGCTAGCAGCCCCTTTTAGACGATCAGAGGGTCTTAAGCTCAGGGTTCCTCAGTTTTGGCACAAAATCATTATATTTGCAGGATTCATCTGGCTCTATTTTGGCAACATCCTCATGAGACTTGAAGACAAGAGGATCCAGCATGATGCTCCTTGCTGTGCAATGAGTAAAAAGGTCCTTTACTCTCACCAAGGAATTCTGTGTCTTCTGCCAGCATCTATGAAGTTTTGGCAGTCAAACTTGTTAGCTTGCAAAAATAAGGCAAAAATCTTAGAAATTTCATATTGCTTGACAAATTATTACACATTATAGAAACTTGTGGAGAGGAAAGATAGCCTTTATTTAGGATTATCTATGCCTTGATAACGTTCTTAGGTTTAAGTAACCCCCAGAGTGATGAGTAATTTATATTATCTGAGTTGTAATAATTTTGTTTGTTAGCTGCAAAACAATAAACCCTAAAATCTAAGTGGTTCCTAAAATAGAAATTTATTTCTTGCACATTTCAATTTCAAAGTGAATGCCTCTATCTGGGAGAATAGCTATTCCAAG
The DNA here is from genome assembly GCF_001704415.2 of Capra hircus. Lineage (NCBI taxonomy): Eukaryota > Metazoa > Chordata > Mammalia > Artiodactyla > Bovidae > Capra > Capra hircus. The sequence goes on from NC_030813.1 coordinate 29,004,216, forward strand.
ATTCACACTGATTTCATATATCGTCCCAAGCATGTTCCAGGACATGGTGGTGCTCTGCAGTAAGCGGATGACAAGAGAGTCAAAAATGTTAAGAAGGAGCTTTTAATTTTAATTAGATCCCATTTGTTTATTTTTGCTTTTATTTCCAGAATTCTGGGGGGTGGATCATGGAGGATCCTGCAAGGTGAAAAGACAGCCTTCTGAATGGGAGAAAATAATAGCAAATGAAGCAACTGACAAACAACTAATATCAAAAATATACCAGCAACTCCTGCAGCTCAATTCCAGAAAAATAAACGACCCAATCAAAAAATGGGCCAAAGAACTAAATAGACATTTCTCCAAAGAAGACATACGGATGGCTAACAAACACATGAAAAGATGCTCAACATCACTCATTAGAGAAATGCAAATCAAAACCACAATGAGGTACCACTTCACACCAGTCAGAATGGCTGCGATCCAAAAATCTGCAAGCAATAAATGCTGGAGAGGGTGTGGAGAAAAGGGAACCCTCTTACACTGTTGGTGGGAATGCAAACTAGTTCAGCCACTATGGAGAATAGTGCGGAGATTCCTTAAAAAATTGCAAATAGAACTGCCTAATGACCCAGCAATCCCACTGCTGGGCATACACACCAAGGAAACCAGAATTGAAAGAGACACATGTACCCCAATGTTCATCGCAGCACTGTTTATAATAGCCAGGACATGGAAGCAACCTAGATGTCCATCAGCAGATGAATGGATAGGAAAGCTGTGGTGCATATACACAATGGAGTATTACTCAGCCATTAAAAAGAATACATTTGAATCAGTTCTAATGAGATGGATGAAACTGGAGCCGATTATACAGAGTGAAGTAAGCCAGAAAGAAAAACACCAATACAGTATACTAACACATATATATGGAATTTAGAAAGATGGCAATGATGACCCTGTATGCAAGACAGCAAAAGAGACACAGATGTGTAGAGCAGACTTTTGGACTCAGAGGGAGAGGGAGAGGGTGGGATGATTTGGGAGAATGGCTTTGAAACATGTATACTATCAGGTAAGAAATGAATCACCAATCTATGTCTGACGCAGGATACAGGATGCTTGGGGCTGGTGCATGGGGATGACCCAGAGAGATGTTATGGGGAGGGAGGTGGGAGGGGGATTCTTGTTTGGGAACGCATGTACACCTGTGGTGGATTCATGTCAATGTATGGCAAAACCAATACAGTATTGTAAAGTAAAATAAAGTAAAAATTAAAATTTTTAAAAAAAAAGTTAAGAAGGTTACTATGGGCCAGACCTAGAAAGTGGTGCAAATTACATCAGCTTACTTTACAATGGTCAACACTCAGCCTTTTGACCATACTCGTCTGCATTGTAGTTGGGAAATGTAGTGTGGGTGTATATATGAGAGAATGAAAACTGGTATTGCTGACCAGCTAATCAGCCAGGTGAAACTTATCCCTCTATTTCTGAAATTCAGGGCAGTTAACATTTAGTAGTATTTCTTTAATTTATTATTAATAAGACTATTTACCAAACAGCCTACTTCCTGTGAAAATTACTATTATAACTTTGACTGTACCACAATAATGTTTTCATATTAGCACAGCAAAAGTGGATTTCCCTTTAAAGAAAAAGTTGCAAACGTCTTTTCAAGATTTTCCTAACAAGTGGAAAAAACTATCTGATGTTTACACAGGATCAAACCTGTGTAAGCTACGGCATGTGAGTTATAGCCTTGCTCACTAAGGTAGTGGGGAAGCCATTACTAAAGAGTTACCTGAATGGAGTACAAGATGTTTTCAGGTCAAGAAAGCACCAGCTTCTCCACGACTTAATGAGGGAGCCAGGAAGCCAGTGGCCCTACAATGATCGACTCCATTGATTGAAGGGATACTGATAGAGAAGTAGACTCTTGTCTCATTGTGCAATAAGGATTGTGCTGTGTTCTGGGAAGTAAATTATTATGAAATATGTCAGTGATGAGATTAAAAATATTGCTTGAAAGGTTTTCTGTGATAATCCTGGGTCTTACGGCTTCCCTGGAGGCTCAGAGGGTAAAGTGTCTTCCTGCAATGTGGGAAACCAGGGTTTGATCCCTGGGTTGGGAAGATCCTCTGGGGAAGGAAATAGCAACCCATTTCAGGACTCTTGCTTGGAAAATCCATGGACAGAGGAGCCTGGTAGGCTACAGTGCATGGGACAGCAAAGAGTAGGACACAACTAAGTGATTTTGCTTTCACTTTTTAGGTATTACATAAATACATATTTGTCAGGCTGCTAATAATAGATCTTATTTATATTTGCACAGAAACTTTAAAATCATTCTGAATTCCTTCCCTTGCCTTTTTCCTATAGATTAGCTCTTCCCTATCTATCTCCAGTATTGTGGTCCAAGCTCTTATTACATCTCACTATACAAGCGGCATCCTGACCCCCAACAGTTGTCATTCCAATACCTAGCATCCATGATTCATGTTGGTAACAAAATGACTTTGCTCTAAGATACAAATACTCCATTATTCTGTGAGTTTAAATACATTAATGTGGTCAAGGATAAAAGCATAATTTTCTTTGTTAAATGGATGAAGCTCTTTAGAATATGCTCCCTGTTTATCACTCTGGCCTATCTCTTGCCTTTCCCTTGCAAGTACTGTCCACTCCAGCCATATTACACTATTTGCAATTTTAAGATCGTCTTATAGTTTCAAACTGCTGTGCTTTTCCACAGCTGCTGTATCTCTCTGTAAATGGCATTCCTCCATTTTCCTCCAGATAATTTTTCATTGTCTTTTAAGTCTTAGCTTAAATATCCTTTCTTCCAGGAAAAATTCTACAATCCTAAGCCCATTTAAAAATTTATGAGTTCCTGTAAACCACTGTGCCAAATAAATACAATATACTCCTCAGCATCATTATGGTTTATTTTTGTTTTCTGTCTTCCACTAGGCTCTAATCTCCTTGAAAGGCACCATGCCTTATTTCACTTAAAATGGAGATACATGTAAGTTTCAAAATTAGGAAAAATCTCACATCCAAAAATCTATTAATCAATCATTGTTTGACACTCAAAAATTATTCCTCATTGAATCTATCTTACATAATTCAAAGATGTCCTTTACAAAAGTACAATAAGGCCCCTACATATGAGCCTTCAAGTTGAGAACTTTCACAAATGCAAACGCGCCTCTGCATGTCTAATCACATAAATTATTTCACGTAACTGGTATACATTGTCACATGTAGTATGCATCCTCTACAAATGGCTGTGCTTTCGTACACTTCACTGTACAGTATTGTATCTGTATACAGTACAGTAGAAAAATACCCTTATTTCAAGCTCAGGATGTCCTGAAGCAAGCATGAAAGCACCAGTGATGTAGCTGGTACTGCCAAGAAGCACCAAGGGATAATAGTGAAAATAATTGAGAGAGTGGAACAACAGGAGGGAGAAGTAACTGAGGAACCAAAGAGATCCTTGGCGCAGGGAACGGCAGGGGGATTTCTTTATTTGAGGAGGTGCTGATGGTATTTGAGGACCTGAAGGTTGATGCAGCCGTTCAGAATTCAAATGAATGCTACTGTCTCATCTATGATGAGAGAAAAAAAGAGCTACTACCTAGACGTCACTAGATCTTTTTTTTCCAGAAGGTGGATAGAACTGGATCGAACGAGAAACCAGAACCTGTGCCGTCGATGTCAGGCATGAGTGAAATTGCAGCTTGCCCTCCATCTCCTCTTCCTGATGATCCTTCAGCTGTACCATCTCCCTCGTCCAGTCAGTAACTCTTGCTGCCTGTTCACTCAGTGCTAGCCCCTGTATAACCACTGTTGTACTGTACTACTGTACTTTTCTAGGCACTGTACTGTAAGATTAAAAATGTTTTCTTAGAAATTTATTGTTTGTCTTTTAGGTATTATTTCTGTAAAGAGTGTTATAAACTTATTACAGTATAGTACTATACAGCTGATTGTATTAACTGGGTACCTAGGCTAACTCTGATGGACTTACAAACAAATTAGGCTTACCAACATGCTCTCAAAATGGAACTCACTCATATTAAGGGATTTACTGTACTTTCTCGGAGAAATTAAAATCTTTAAAGAAGATTTTTTTCCTTAAAAATGTGAAGCACATTTAATAGTTTCTTTGAATGTGACCTTAAGCAGAGATCAAGCCATATTGGGACCCAAGAATTTTTTATGGTCACACCTAAGAGACTTCCAAATTACAGCTGCACCAAAGGTACAAACTGGAGCTGCACCTGGAGGAGGGCATGGCAACCCACTATAGTATTCTTGCCTGGAAAATCCCCATGGACAGAGAAGCATGGTGCACTACAGTGCATGGGGTCACAAAGAGTCGGACATGACTGAGCAACTAAGCACACAGTTGTGACAAGAAGCAGAGAAAGAGACGTGGAATTATCTTTAGAATGCACCACTGCAAAGGTCCAGAAAAAGCAGTTTCAGTGAAGGACAAGAACTGAAATTTAGGCGAGTCTAGCACTAGGGTGACTCATGGATACCAAGCTAGGAAGATCATCAGATATTCAGCTTCTACATAGAGGGACAAAGAGGTCTCTGGGACCTGTGATCCTTATGTCCACTGCAATAACCAAGCAAAGACTATCTATGAGAATAAATGTATGGCTCAATTTTGACTGTGATTGCAGATGTTAAAATATTACATAAAATATTAGCAAGTTGAATGTAGTATTATCCTATTTTATCTCTCCCAGGTAGCTCAGTGATAAAGAATTTGCCTGCTAATGCAGAAGAAGCGGGAGACGTGGGTTCAATCCCTAGGTCAGGAAGATCCACTGGAGGAGGAAATGGTAACCCACTCCAGTATTTTGCTGGGAGAATCCCATGGACAGAGGAGCCTGGAGGGCTACAGACCATGGGGTTTCAAAAAGTTAAACGTGACTGAGCACAGCACAGCAGTATCCTTTTTATAAAGATAATATGGCAGAACTGGGTTTATCCAAGGGGCATGTGGATATTTATCATTACAAAAATGAGTATTACACCTTGTCATATTGACACATTCAATGGGAGGAACATGAACATTTTAAAAGATATGGGTCAAGTATATTTAAAAATATTAAAATTCATTCTTGATGAAAACTTAGTATGCATAAATCATATAAAAAGACTTTTCAATCGGTGGGATAGTGAAGCACACAGCAGTCAGCTTGTAATATCAAGTACTATGACTTGAATTTGTATTTTTCATTGTTTAAAAGATACTAGGTTAATTTTAAGTATTAAATTATATTAAATATTAATAAATTTAAACTTTCATATTTAACATATAAAATAACTTCAGTAAATTCCATATTATAAATAAGCATATAAAAGACTGCTGATACTTATAAGTTTATAGCTATTCAGAAAGTATTTAGTAAGGAATAGTAAAACTTATAATATACCTTGATAGCTATTTAAAAGTGAATTAAGCCTGTCACATCTTTTTCCATGTTTATTAAGTGCTTATGTAGGACCTTATATGATCAAAGTTTCTAACAACCATTTTTACTTGTTATGTGTTGTAACATTACCTAGATACATGAAAGAAATATAATTTAACTTATTCCAGGCATTATAGCACAACTATGTTGGTTTATATAGTACATATAACTTAAAATGAGCAAGAACTCCAGCCCCTTTTTACCTACCAAATAGTCTATGTTCATGGCAGTCTTATAGGACTTACTTCGTTACTATGTTAGTGGAAATTTATTCTTTGGAAAGCAAACTCTCCTTTTCCATTTCCATTTAAAGCTTGGTTTATTCTATTTACTTAGTTCTCTGTGTGTGTGTGTGTGTGTGTGTATAATATTTACTTGTTGTTGCTCAGTCACTCAGTTGTGTCTGACTCTTTTTGATCCCATGGACTGTAGAACTCCAGGCTTCCCTGTCCTTCATTATCTCCTGGAGCTTGCTCAAACTCATGTCCATTGAGTAGTACTATCATCCAACCATCTTGTCCTGTCGTCCCCTTCTCCTCCTGCCTTCTATCTTTCCTAGTATCAGGGTTTTTTCCAATGAGTCAGCTCTTCACATCAGGTGGCCAAAGTTGTCTACCTTTCTATATGTGTACACACACACACTCATTATTCAGTCTTAAAAAAGAAGGAAATGCTACCATTTGTGACAGTATGCATGGACCTGAAGGACAGAATGGTAAGTAAAATAAGCCAGACACAGAAAGAGAAATACTGCATGATTTCATTTATATGTGGACTCTAAATAGTGAAGCACATAGAAGCAGAGGGTTGAACGATCATTGTTAAGGGCTAGGGGACAGGACAAATAATTGGGACCAATATCTCCCAATATGGAGAGATATTGGTTAAGTAGTAAAAGTAGCAAAAGCTTCAGTTATGCAAAACGTATAAGTTACAGACATCCAATGTGCAACAATGTGATTAGAATTAATAATATTATATAGTACTCTTGAAATTTGCTTAGAGAATAAATCTTATGTGTTCTCATCATATGCACATACACACGCACACACACAAGGAAGAGAACAGTAACTATATGAGGTGATGGATATGTTAATTAGGCTTGATTGTGGTGATTATTTCATGATGTACATGTATATTAAACATCAAGTTGTATATCTTAAATGCATTCAATTTTTATTGTCAGTTGTACCTCATTAAACATAGGAAGAAAAATACTAAACATTGCTGAGCTCATGATACTAATGAAGATATTACAAAGTGAAGATACTATAAAGTAAGCTAAAAACAACTGCACATCATTTATGTATAATTTTTTTGCCCATAGGCAAACTGTCACTGTTGTAGGTATGAGTATCTATATTGTTAAGAGTCAAGCAGTAATTAACTGACAGTTATTTATGATTGATCATAGAGCAAAAATATTTTCAAGTTTTGGTGTGTATTGCCAAAATACGTTTTCAAAACAAGCCATAATCCAACTTGAAGAATGAAAGTGAGTATTGTACAATACTCATATTCTCATATCAGCCCTGATGTTTTCTTCTTTACAAATGCTAGGTTATTTGATTAGTAAAAAGCCTTACATGTTGTTTTAGCATTGTCCAGTGAAAGCTATTTATGGTATGCTTACAGTGAATTAGGCATGATTACAGCTCCTTCATACACTCTGATGAGCAAGACGGGTAAGGTCCCTACCCTCAACAGGTGTTCTTACAGTAGGGAGACAGATCCTACTCTAATGGAACAGTTAAAAATGGGATGTAATTCTTTCAAATGCCAAGAAAAATGAATAGGAAAATATGGTTGAAATAGAGGAATCTTATATATTAGGGGTGGTTGAAGAAGTCCTCCCTAGTTATACTTTAGCTGAAGCTCCAAAACTTTGGCCATCTGTTGTGAAGAGCCAACTTATTGGAAAAGAACTTGATGCTGGGAAAGACTGAAGGCAAAAGGGCATCAGAGGATGAGATGCTTAGACAGCATCACCAGCTCAGTGGATATGAGTTTGAGCAAACTCCGAGAGATAGCGAAGGACAAGGAAGCCTGGAGCGCTGCAGTTCTTGGGGTTGCAAAGAATTGGACACCACTTAGCGACTGAACAACAATTATATTTTAACTTTAGAAAGTGTAAGGAAAGTCATCCTTTGAGTGCCAGAAAAAAAAAAAAGATTTCCAGGGTGAGGGCAGAGCTTATGCAAAATCCCTGAGAATTACTAGATCTTGGTATGTTTGAGAAACCAAAATAACAGGATGTGACTACAGTGAACACTATGGATATGAGCAAAGTGGAGACAGGCAAGAGATAGAGTTGATTCATGTAGAGAATAGTACTCAGTCTTTGCTGTGTGCATTAGCACAAAGCCCTGGAGCATGACAGCATAATTGAGCAGAGAAGAACCCAAAAAACTGACAGATATAAAATGGCTATTGAAGCTGGAGGGGAAAAAAATGGGGAAATAATCAACAAAGCCAGAAAAAAGAAGCATAGAAGAAAAAGGAGAGAGTGGTCAGCTGTGCCATATGTTTGTGATATAAGAATAGGACAGATTTCAGGGAGGTCTTAAAGGTGGAAGCCAAGCTGAAAAAAAAGGGATGAAAGAAGCAGGGTGGGAAATAATGAAAGAGTAGTAGAACAAAGAGGTCAGAACTCGTTCTGAAATGTTTAAAGCTGATATAAGAGTCCTGAGTAATAGCTGTAGGGAACTGTGGACATTTCACAGTGATGGTTCTGAGAATGTTGATACTAAAAGAGAGAAAGCAAGATAGAATGGGGAATGACTAAAGTTTCATTGTCCGAGTTTTAGTTTTTTAATGGAAGAGAATACAGCACGTATGAACTCACGCAAGATAGACATTATGCTGGATACATACACCTCGGATTCCCTTAGCACCTCAGTTTCACACACCGACTTGTTCCTCCTCTGCTACAGCCATGACTGACCTACCCCACTTAGGACCAGGAGCATTGCTGTGACTTTGAACTGTCACTCAGGATTCTGACATTGCGCCTCCTACAGGTTAATCCCAGTTTTCACCTTAGGCTGTTTCCTTGGGAACTCTGCCTAAGATAGTCATATTTTAAAAACAATACTCAAAGTATGTATTATCTATGGATTCCATCAATGTTTTTTTTTCTCTTTTACTGGTTATAGAAACTTTAAATATTTGTAGTTTTATAATTATGTTTAAATTAGTCAATAGAATTCCTCCATCTAAAGTGCTGAAAAATATTTCTGTTCTCATCTGTATAGTCATAAAAGTGACATTTAGAAGTGTATTGTTAGGATGCAAAAAAAAAGCCCTTATTATTTAAATTATAATCATTAAACTATTAATTAGTGAAGAATTGAAAATTAATTTATTCAATATAAAATTTTATTTTACTAATATTGAATAAAACACAAAAACTAATGAGGAATGGAGAATTTAAATTTGTTCAATATACTTACCTATTAAAAATATATATTTAAGATATTTTTATTTCAATTAAATGAGCCATCTGTATTCCTCTTCTATTTATTTTGTCTATTACATTTTCCCATTGTAAAGGAACATTATTAAAAAATTTAGAGAAGATTTCTGTACAGATATAAGAAAATGAATTATGGTATGTTCTTGTGTGTATTTGATCTATACATGGCTGATGCATGCTATATGTGAATTTGAATGTTTTCCTTTAATATAATATGAAATATAATACGGATGTTTATTATTAAATGTATATTAATCTAATTTTACCTGTAAAATATCCTACTTAAACATTTCTGGACATTGTTGTCAAATATAGCTATTATAGTTAATATGTGTTCAAAGCACTTTTATATATAAATGTCTTTTATAATTTAGAGGTTGTTTCCTTAGAAAAGATTCATAGGCTGTATTACTTAGGAATCATTAATTTTATGATTTATTTTTGGCCATGCCAGGTGGCATGTAGGATCTTAGTTCCCTGACCGGCAATGGACCCGAACGCTTGGCAGTGAGAACACCGAGTCCTCTCCATTCGACCAGGAGGGAATTCCTTACTTTTATGATTCGTCATAAATTAATTTTATCTAAAAGTTTCTCACAACTTATATCCCAATAGCAATGTAATAAAACATCATTTTTACTGTATCATTTTAAATATTTTGCATAACCTTTTATAAATGACTTAATTTTTTTAAAAAAAGATTGCCATTTAAACTGTTCATGTTTAAATTCTAATACAAACATAAAGTTTGCTGAATTTTCTTTTGTATTTCATAATTTTCATATTTTTTAATTTCCTTTTATTTATATTATTCGTATATTAGTATAACTTATTTGTTGTAAGATGTTACATATATATATCTCGAATACTTGGTTTTAGCTATTCTTAATATATTGGCTAATTTATAATTTGCCTTTAATTTTCAGTTCAGTCGTGTCCAACTCTTTGCGGCCCCATGAATTGTAGCACGCCAGGCCTCCCTGTCAATCACCAACTCCCGAAGTTCACTCAAACTAACGCCCATCGAATCAGTGATTCCATCCAGCCATCTCATCCTCTGTCATCCCCTTCTCCTCCTGCCCCCAATCCCTCCCAGCATCAGAGTCTCTTCCAATGAGTCAACTCTAAGCATGACCAAAGTACTGGTTTCAGTTCACCATCATTCCTTCCAAAGAACACCCAGGACTGATCTCCTTTAGAATGGACTGGTTGGATCTCCTTGCAGTCCAAGGGACTCTCAAGAGTCTTCTCCAACACCACAGTTAAAAGCATCAATTCTTCCTGCTCAGCTTTCTTCACAGTCCAACTCTCACATCCATACATGACTACTGGAAAAACCATAGCCTTGACTAGATGGACCTTTGTTGGCAAAGTAATGTCTCTGCTTTTCAATATGCTATCTGCTGCTGCTGCTGCTGCTGCTGCTGCTGCTAAGTCACTTCAGTCGTGTCTGACTCTGTGCAACCCCATAGATGGCAGCCCACCAGGCTCCCCCGTTCCTGGGATTCTCCAGGCAAGAACACTGGAGTGGGTTGCCATTGCCTTCTGCAAACCATGAAAGTGAAAAGTGAAAGTGAAGTCACTCAGTCGTGTCTGACCCTCAGCAACCCCATGGACTGCAGCTGAATATGCTATCTAGGTTGGTCATAACTCCTTCTAAGGAGTAAGCTTCTTTTAATTTCATGGCTGCAATCACCATCTGCAGTGATTTTGGAGCACAGAAAAATAAAGTCTGACACTGTTTCTGCTGTTTCCCCATCTATTTGTCATGAAGTGATGGGACCGGATGCCATGATCTTCATTTTCTGAATGTTGAGCTTTAAGCCAACTTTTTTGCTCTCCTCTTTCACTTTCATCAAGAGGCTTTTTAATTCCTCTTCACTTTCTGCCATAAGGGTGGTGTCATCTGCATATCTGAGGTTATTAATATTTCTCCCAGCAATCTTGATTCCAGCTTGTGCTTCTTCCAGCCCAGCGTTTCTCATGATGTATTCTGCATATAAGTTAAATAAGCAGGGTGACAATATACAGCCTTGACGTACTCCTTTTCCTATTTGGAACCAGTCTGTTGTTCTATGTCCAGTTCGAACTGTTGTTTCCTGACCTGCATATAGGTTTTTCAAAAGGCAGGCCATGTGGTCTGGTATTCCCATCTCTTTCAGAATTTTCCACAGTTTATTGTGATCCACACAGTCAAAGGCTTTGGCATAGTCAATAAGACAGAAGTAGATGTTTTTCTGAAACTCTCTTGCTTTTTCGATGATTCAGCGGATGTTGGTTATTTGATCTCTGGTTCCTCTGCCTTTTCTAAAACCAGCTTGAACATCTGGAAGTTCACAGTTCACGTATTGCTGAAGCCTGGCCTGGAGAATTTTGAGCATTACTTTAATAGCGTGTGAGGTGAGTGCAATTGTGTGGTATTTTGAGTATTCTTTGGCATTGCCTTTCTTTGGGACTGGAATGAAAACAGAGATTTTCCAGTCCTGTGGCCACTGCTGAGTTTTCCAAATTTGCTGGCATATTGAGTGCAGCACTTGCATAGCATCGTCTTTCAGGATTTGAAATAGCTCAACTGGAATTACATCCCCTTCACTAGCTTTGTTTGTAGTGATGCTTTCTAAGGCCCACTTGACTTCACATTCCAGGATGTCTGGCTCTAGATGAGTGATCACACCATCGTGATTATCTATGACTAGTGTTTGCTATGACCAGTGCGTTCTCTTTGCAAAATGCTATTAGACTTTGCCCTGCTTCATTCCGCATTCCAAGGCCAAATTTGCCTGTTACTCCAGGTGTTTCTTGACTTCCTACTTTTGCATTCCAGTCCCCTATAATGAAAAGGACATCTTTTTTGGGTGTTAGTTCTTAAAGATTTTGTAGGTCTTCATAGAACTGTTCAACTTCAGCTTCTTCAGCATTACTGGTTGGGGTGTAGGTTTGGATTACTGTGATATTGAATGGTTTGCCTTGGAGACGAACAGAGATCATTCTGTCGTTTTTGAGATTGCATCCAAGTACTGCATTTCAGACTCTTTTGTTGACCATGATGGCTACTCCATTTCTTCTAAGGTATTCCTGCTCACAATAGTAGATATAATGATCATCTGAGTTAAATTCACCCATTTCAGACCATTTTAGTTCACTAATTCCTAGAATGTCGTTGTTCTCTCTTGCCATCTTCTGTTTGACCACTTCCAATTTGCCTTGATTCATGGACCTAACATTCCAGGTTCCTATGCAATATTGCTCTTTACAGCATTGGATCTTGCTTCTATCACCAGTCACATCCACAGCTGGGTATTGTTTTTGCTTTGGCTCCATCCCTTCATTCTTTCTGCAGTTAGTTCTCCACTGATCTCCAGTAGCATATTGGGCACCTATCGACCTGGGGAATTCCTCTTTTCGTATCCTATCATTTTGCCTTTCCATACTGTTCATGGGGTTCTCAAGGTAAGAATACTGAAGTGGTTTGCCATTCCCTTCTCCAGTGGACCACATTCTGTCAGAACTCTCCGCCATGACCTGCCTATCTTGGGTGGCCCCACAGGGCATGGCTTAGTTTTATTGAGTTAGACAAGGCTGTGGTCAGTGTGATTAGATTGACTAGTTTTCTGCGATTATGGTTTCAGTGTGTCTGCCCTCTGATGCCCTCTGGCAACACCTACCATCTTACTCGGATTTCTCTTACCTTGGACGTGGGGTATCTCTTCACAGCTTCTCCAACAAAGCGCAGCTGCTGCTCCTTACCTTGGATGAGGGGTATCTCCTCACCGCCACCCCTCCTGACCTTGAATGTGGAGTAGCTCCTCTCGGTCTTCCTGCCCCCACGCAGCCACCGCCCCTTGGACATGGGGTTGCTCCTCTCGGGGTTGCCTTTAATTTTAGTTTTCCATTATAAAGTTTCTACAATGATCATGTAACCTAACATATTTATATTTATTTATATCCTCTGCCACTAATTTCAGATTAGAATACTCTTCCCTCTGAAAGAAAGGGCATATATATATTTGTCCAAGATTTTAGAGTTCATTTTAATCTTTAGGCACATCTGTCCCTCTGAAATTTAATTTAGTATGGTTTGATATGTAATCTAAATTTATTTGTTAGACTAATTATTCTAATGATTTTTATTAAAAATCCATTGATCATTTTTATTGTTTTTTAAATGTTAGGTAATTTGTAAAATATTTTTGTATCAGTCTGGGAATGATTTATTCTGCTCAGTCTTGGGAATAAACTTTATTTTTTTAATATCTTAAAATTTGACTTACGTTGTTTTTATTCTACTTTTAATTTTTTCCTCTAAATTTTCTTAACTTTTCCTTATTCAATTAAGAACTTAAAAACTCTTTTGTCAAATTATAAGAAATGTATCTCACTTTACAAATTCATTTTAAATAAACAGGTTTCTTTATAACATTCTGCCTTCTGATCCAGGAACCATGGTACCCTTTTCATTATTTGATCCTTCTTTTGTATCACTCAAAAAATTATGTAATGTACTATATGCTGTATCTTTTACCTGTAGGTTACCTTGTATTCCATTTATTTTGGACAGTGAGAGATTGAAATTCAAAGTTCCTTAAATATTTATCCAAGATCCTTCAGGCAAATGCTGATGTTGTCCTAAACAAGAACAGGAGTTTTCAGACTGATCAAAATGTTAAATTCAAGTCCATGTGGCAATAAATTGAAAGAAAAATTGGAGATTTAATATTTTAGATTCTGATATTAATAGTATTGAATACATGATATAATCATCTCCTCTTTAAAAATAAAAAGAAAGGAAAGAAAACACGATCATTGTGTCTGAATGGCAAAATTCTAGTGTGTTTTCTTTGTTCTTCTCAAAAGCCGTCTTCCTGACGAGGTTAGTTGTTTTGGAAGAAGCATGATTTTATAAGTTACATGTGCTTTTGCATGATTTCATCATTGTGAATTGATGATGGCTTACTTTCATCAGTTTTGGCATCTGGAAGAAATAAACTTTGTGTGAAGCACTGTCGCTTTCAAATTTCCTGTTTGCTCTCTTCACAATAGCTAAATTAGCCATGACTGAGTTTCTGAGGAGGCAAAGGAGGAGAGATGTCCTCTGGATCTTGTCAGCATTGCTGCGAGTTTTATCCCAGCAGCCGATGTGAAGATGATGAATCACATCATCATTCCTGACCAATCAAGCAAAGGAAAGGGCCAAGACAGGAAGGAAAGCTTTAGCCTTCTTATTTATCTCTTTTTTTTAAATTCACATTGCACTTATTTTGAAAAATGTCAGAGGGCTCTTCTTAGTCTTGTGCTTCTAGGGACAACCTGGTTTGCAGTTCCTTTGTCAAATTTATTAAGATGCCACTATCAGGAAGAAAACATATAAGTAATCAATAAGCAAAAATAAAATTATCCTTTTACCTTCCTAAAATGTAATGGTGAAAATTTCTCAAGCTGTAAAGAAAGGCAATGCTTTGGATGCGTTCCTCTCTTTTTCTATAAAGATGTCATTATACTGAAAAATCAATTAGAAGTTCACAATTTTGAAGTCATCAACATCACAATTACTATGTGAACAGATGTCAGACAAAGGGATTTTCTGTCCAGTGGTGCTAGATGGGCTTAATAAATGCAACATCCTCACTATGTTTGTATAAGGAAAACCTTTTTCATTTAAAAAAAAAAGTTTCCTTAGGCATATTTCTAAATCTTAAGCACTTGCTAATCTTACCAATGATAGTGTAAGCGCAGTGTTACAAGGCAAACATAAGTAAATTCCCAAGCGATGGAGCTGGGAAAGGAGATCTACCTCCCCAGGGAAGTAGTTAGGGCTCAACTGGTGGTGAGCTGAGCTTGAACAGAGGATGCTCTCAAGACTCTCTAGTTATAGGCTAGAGGAGGACCACCTAGCAACGGGCATTACGACAACAGGGAATAAAACAGGCACAAACGGACTGGCTTCAGAAGGGTGCTCCATGTAGTAGAGTTGAGGTTCATGTAATGCATGAGTCACAAAGCAGACCAAAAACAGAGAATAGAGAGTCAGTGAAATAAATGGGCTTTTTCACTCGACTGTATTTCTGAAACTCAATGATCGGACACATATAGGTGCTCAATAAGTGTTTGATGAGTAAATGGCTGCCTTTGTCCCTTGATTCAGCATCTATTGAGTATCTACATCATAAATAAACAAATACATATAGTTTATAAAGTGCTATGATTTCTGCCATCAAAGAATTCACAATGAATTCTAAGAGACTATGATGATCTTTTACATATAGCTTTTTAATTGATTTATCCACACTGCAGGTCTGAATATATCCTTTGTACCTCCTACTCCAAATCCACACTACAAGCTTTTCATCTGTCTACTTACAAAAGTATTCATTTCCTTGATAACCAGGACCCTTCACAATTTGATTAAATGATTCCTTTTCCAACAATATTTTGGGCAAAATATTGAAATGGAATGCCTTATCTTTTCCTACTTTAAAAAAAATATACTATTTTTTTCCTTAGGTGTTCCTAGGATAATTTCCCCTGATTTAATTACCCATCATTTCAATATCTCACATATTCATACTCCACTCAAAACATTTTATTTATGACTTTTTAAAACTATCTTAATGCTCTAT
Organism: Capra hircus; assembly: GCF_001704415.2. Lineage (NCBI taxonomy): Eukaryota > Metazoa > Chordata > Mammalia > Artiodactyla > Bovidae > Capra > Capra hircus. The sequence continues at coordinate 29,019,785 of NC_030813.1, forward strand.
AATGAATGTGTTCATATTACTTCCCCTCTAAACTTATATCCTCTTAAATCATGTGCTCAGTCACTCAGTCATGTCTGACTCTTTGCAACCCCATGGACTGCAAAGAGCCCACCACGTTCCTTTGTCCATGGAATTTTCCTGACAGGAATATTGAAATGGGTTGCCATTTCCTTCTCCAAGGATCTTCCAAAGCCAGGGATTAAATCCATGTCTATTGCATCTCCTGCATTGGCATGTGGATTCTTTACCACTAGTACCACCTGGGAAGGCCTATTAAACCAAATGTTGCTAAGAAACCAGACCTGTATCTTTATGTGCAGTCTCCAAAGCCCTAGTAAACTCCTTGCACAAGCCAACCCATGAGTCAGTAGCAAGTTTGCTGAGATCACTGCTGTCAGGACTACCCGGGAAGCATGCAGAACACCTGTATTAGTTGTTCACTTAAAGAACAAGAGACTTCTTCCTTTGGCTCTCTTTCCTATTTGAAGGTTGGTCTTAAATTCATCCATATTTTTAGGTGGAGCTTCAGCCCAGGTTCCCTGGACTTCCCTGGTGGCTCAGACAGTAAAGCATCTGCCTACAATGTGGGAGACCTGGGTTTGATCCCTAGGTTGGGAAGATCCCCTGGAGAAGGAAACAGCAACCCACTCCAGGACTCTTGCCTAGAAAATCCCATGGATGGAGGATCCTGGTACACTACCATCCATGAGGTCGCAAAGAGTTGGACACGACTGAGCGATTTCACTTTCAGCCCAGGTTCAGTGACCACTACACTAGGGGAGTCCCTGGGTACAAAACAGAACAACAAGCCATGTGAACTTGAGATGGAAACATGGTGAATAATCAGTGAGTTTAAGCTCCTCCAGACATGGGTCCACAATTGGAACCAAAATCAGAGGCAAACCTAGCTGCTGTGATTCAGGGCTATGGTGTATCTTGCACTGGATAATCAACTCAGAAATGGATTGGGAAAATATTTCTTCCTTCCTTTACTTGCTTGTCATTAAGAAACTTAATTGTGCAGGCACTGCGTTAAGTAATTTTGACATATTTTTTCCCTCAGTTTTTTCTTGTGGGGCTATATTTATGTTTTATAGTCACCAAGATATAACTTAGTAAACTATTCTAGTGATGTAGAAAATATTCTATAAAATTGTGAAGGATAGAAGACTTAACTTTCCCAGATGCTTGCAAATCTCAGATGTAACATTCACTATTTATTGAACTCTCAAGGACATACATACATTTTTCTTATTATTCAAAAATGATGTCACTAATGGGGATTGTTCTCTTAGTAACTGAAAAGATGGATCTGTGACTAATGGTCCTTTCCATCCTACATAAATGCATATACTGTCCTTCATCTATGACTTGCTGTGTCTGAGGCTATTTACAATGAGGCTTACCCCCACTGTCTTCCCAACACCTTCACTGACATAGAAACACCCCATTTCAAATTGCATTGTCTAGGGCTAAATTGATGTGCATTAAAAAGTAAAAAAAAAAAATCTTCTAAAGAAAGCAATCTCTAGCTTCCATTCTAATGCCTAAAAACATTAACCTGTACATAAAAAGCAAAGGATAAAAGGGGTGGGGGTAGGGAGTTAAGAGTTATTTTCTTCATCAAATTCATAGAAAGAGACTAGTATTTTTAAATTGTAAATGTTTCACATATTACTTATGTTGCTAATTACTTTGGTCTTATTTTTCCATTAGTAATTGTGCTCTTGAATTTTTTCTAAAGTTGTTGAAATAGGGTTATCTTGACAAAAGTGGCAGGTCATCTACCTCTATAGTCAGCTGTCTGTAGCCTGAATCCTCACCACAGGCATCAAGCATCAGTCCACTCTTTTTCTGCATCTTAGCATTTTAGCACATGCGGAATCCTCGGGGATTTTCCTTTATCACAAATCTATTGTTTCCATTTTGTCTTTTCCAGTTTCATTATTACCACCACCTAACTCAACTGTCTTTCTGTATTGACTCAGTATATCCTATAAACTAAACATTGTGCTAGATATAATGCACTCCTAAGCTGCTGGAGATACTTACCAGTTAATGCTGCTACTGCTTTATCTAGATTTTTTTAGCATGAAGCAACAGGAAATGATATAAACGAGCTCCAAACTAATATAAAGATTAATTGCCAGGATACAGTGTCATTGCAGAGTACCCAAGAGCACTTAAAAGCTTCCAGGCAGTAAGAGAGACCAGAACCAGGAAACAGAAATTCATCATAAACGCAGGCAATTACTCCATTTATCTCATGGATGTCTCTCACCTCTGCTTCCCTTTCTGCAACTACTACATTCTTTGAATTTCTTTGAACAATAGTTTTCTCTACCCCTTTAAGTGCTACTGTTTAAATATAGGCAACCAACCAACCGTTCCCAAGTTTATGTATTATGACTAAGTTACTACCACAACAAATAATTAACACATTAATATGAACTCTCCAACCCTGACTATGAACACCAACCCTTACTCATTGAGATTTAGCAGTCCTGTATATCAGCCATCCTGGGACATTTAAAGTGGCGATTAGCTAAAACTGCGCATGTTAGTTACTGCCTGTTGGAAAACTGAAATAGAGCTTCAGGCTGTCTCTCCATCTTCAGGTAATATATGTGGATTGGGATGATATTCTGAAAACAAAAACCTAGAAGTTGCCAGATTCAAGAAGTTGACTCAGTCAGGAATGTCCATCCCATTAAAAAAAAAAAAAAAAAAAGCCTATAAGGCTAAGGTGAAAATGTTCTTGGACAGGACCAGCTTCACAGTACCTTTGACACTCTACCTCCTCAATATCAGATCACATTTTGTCTGGCTAAGCACTAATGAACAAAAGTTCGACAAAAAGATTCATATCAAGCCAGGATGGCAGAAACGTCAGAACCAGTTACGGAAAATCTCATTGGCATAAGAGCCAAAACTTTTTCAGAGAATTTTTTAATATCTATCAATTCAGTTCAGCTCAGTTGCTCAGTCGTGTCCGACTCTTTGCAACCCTGTGGACTGCTGCACGCCAGGCCTCCCTGCCCATCACCAACTCATGGAGTGTACTCAAACGCATGTCCATTGAGTTGGTGATGCCATCCAGCCATCTCATCTTCTGTTGTCCCTTTCTCCTCCCGCCTTTAATCTTTCCCAGGATATATGTAGGGCCTTTACACTGTATATAAGTTCCTCCTCCAAGCATTTTAGATGAAACTCCCTGATACTAATAAAAGAGACACAGAGGAGATCACCTGAGCTTACCTGATACAAGAAGGTGTGGGCCACACAACAAACCAAGCACAAAGACAGGAAGATGGTTAATGCGCTTTCTACATATCATGTCTAAAGTGGTCCCATCCAAATAATTCTACTGGGAAAACAACTCTGAGAACTTTCAAAGCACACAAATATTCTCTCTCTCTCTCTCTCTCTCTCTCACACACACACACACACACAGACACACACACACACACACACACACACACACACACTCAGATAATGAAAACTGCTGAATTATCTCACTTCTTTGGGAAGATGCTTACTTGAGGTCTGTGATTATACCTTAAAAATCCCAGTGGATATAGGACTAACATCATTGTGGGAAAGAGTAGACACTGGGAATAAAATTGTGTATTATTTGGGCAAAAAGACTCTCTCTTTGAGTCACTGAAGGCAAAAATGAACTGCAGGTCTGCAGCCATCTGGGAGTTGGACCCAGGGGACCATGATTTCCCAGAAAGTGCAGAATTCTCTTCAAAACTGACAAGAGGTAGGTGCTGCTTAGAATGAAGAGCTTTGTGCTTCTATGCATAAATGGCCCTCTATCACCAGGTAGTAATCTTCTGAGATGTCTCAACAGAACTTGCAGTATGAACTCTGCTCTTTGAAGGGCCAGAAGAAACCAAAGACTTTAGTGGACAAGTCACACATTTAAGATGATCAGAAAATCCCATCCATGCCCTGCCCTAGACAGTGTGATCTGAAACAACTGTTGCATTTTCCTACTTAAAATTTTGGCTCTAATGAAAAGAACACAGTGCCCACAGTTGTTTATTCTATGTTTTCTTAATTTTAATTAGAGTATAGTTGCTTTACAATTTTGTATTACTTTCTTTATCCTTATCTATCTTTTTCCATTCCTCTGTCAAAGGACTTTTAGGTTGCTTCCACGTCCTTGCTATCGTAAATAGTGCTATAATGAACATCAGGGTGCATGCATCCTTTCAAATTACAGCTTTCTCCATATTTATGCCCAGAAGTGGGGTTACTGGGTAATATGGGTCATTCCTCAGTTTTTTAAGGAACCTCCATACTGTTCTCTATAGAGGTTCTACCCTGGGTAAGGAAGATCCCCTAGAGGAGGGCATGGCAAGCCACTTCAGTATTCTTGACTGGAGAATCCCATGTTCAGAGGAACCTGACGAACTAGAGTCGATAGGGTTCAAAAGGTTGGACACAACTGAAGCAGCTTAGCATGCACACACACAGACTTAGCAGTGTAAAAGGATTCCCTTTTCTCCACATCCTCTCCAGCATTTATTGTTTGTAGATTTTGGATAATGGCCATTCAGACCGGTGTGAGGTGATACTTCATAGTTGTTTTTACTCTCTAATAACTAGTGCTGTTGAGTATCTTTCCATTTGTTTTTTGGGCATGTGTAAGTCTTCTTTTGAGAAATGTCTATTTAGGTCTTCTGCTCATTTTTTGATTTTATTGTTTGGGCTTTTTTTTTTTTTTTTTTTCCAGTACTGAGCTACATTAACTGCTTATATATTTTGGAGATTAATCCTTTGTCAATCGCTTCCTTTGCAATATTTTCTCCTATTCTGAGGGTTGTATTTTCCTTTTTGTTTATAGTTATTTAAAGATGCATAACTGTGTAATTCCTTGTTTGTGACCTAAAATCACCAATTTATATAAAAGTTCTCAGCCATAGAAATAATTTGCTTTATTGTGGTTAACACTATCATACTTCAGAATGTGGGGAAAATAAGTTCCTAGGAGAGTTTTCAAACTGGCATATAATATTTGCATTTTCTTTATTCCATAATGCAAACCTTGTATTAATTGCCTTCTCTAAAGAATATTTCAACATCTTTTCTAAGCATAGTGATTCTTCATATAATTATGCTCAGGCTTCACCACTATGCTCCTAAAAATGAGGTCACTCTTAACCGATATCTTACATGGTTGATGGTTAATTAACAAATAGAAATTCCATTTTTTTCAAAAGGTTGTCTTTTTTTGGTAGTTTCAAAGCTCCCTAGCGAGTATTTCTCAAAGAATCTGTCCTCCTTTTCACTTCCTATAGCTTCTCTCAGGAGAACTCAGATCTGCCTCTTCAGGTCAGACTCAGACCTCACTAATTCCCTTGATTTGTTCACCAGAGAACATCCTCCTATTTGCTTCAACTGCATCAAAATATGACTGCACTGAACTGTGAGTGGAGGAATGAGGTTGAGCTAAAGCCCCTACCACCTAGGGAAGTCGGAAACAAAACCAGTTCTGTTGCAGCTAAATGAATCCCTCCAACTCCTTCCCAGTTCAGAGAAGAAAATGTTCCACAGAGGAAGAAATTCTTCCTCTTTCTGTGTTAATGCTTAGCCATAGGTATTCCACAGAAAATCTGGTTGAGCCCCGAGTGTTACAGTTGTTTAATTTTCCAGCTGTTTGAAATCGATAAACATTCACACATTACCTCCATGGACAAGCCTCATGGGTTTCTAGGCTGAGATGAAGGTCTACTACTAATTGCTCATTGTGTCTAAAAAGACAGGGTCCTGGAGTTCTACGCTGCAATCAAGTCTCAATCAGATCCACTCCACCCACAAGCTGCTCACTGTTTCTGAAAAAAGAGAAGCCCTGTGCTAGCAATTTTGTATCAGCCAAATCTGCCTCAGTCCATCAAACATCTTATGTATCACTGAAACTCACTGGGGAAGAGGGCAAGGACAGATAAAGAGAAGATAAATTTCTGGAGGCAAATACATATTTGGAGAGGAACGGCAGGACTCCAAAACACGCAGCACTAAACATCAAATACTGACAAATATTTGGAGCAAGGAGTGACAACAAGCCCTCCTCATATTATTTTTTGAGCAATAGGCTACAAATCCAGACAAAATATCTTATTATATATGTTTTAAATATCTATAATTTTTCTAAATGTCTATCCCCAAGAACGAAAACTAAAATTTTACAGATAACATGCTATTTCCACCATAAAGGAGCTTCTGCATTGCAAAAATCATAAATTCATTTTATTTATGTTACTTGCTTGCCCAGGTAGCTCATTTTGTATATGGCTGAAGATTTTATAGATTAACATATTTTTATGTCTATTTTATAATAGTCTGAACATAACCTTTAATTTCTTCTAATGCAATAGCAATTTAATGGGCTTCCTATTGTGCTTAATCCTTTTCTTCTTATATAATGTGGAATACACTTAAAATGCCCGTGTGCCCTTTCTTTGAATCCAGAGCTATTCATAATGTGATTTCTTCTTTCATCCTGCTGCTTTGCCCATTAAAGAGTGGTGTATACTACGTGGGATTACTGATGAGTCAAGGAAGAAACGCGTAATTATTTCTGAAGCTCCGTGAGAGTAATTTATACCCTTTAAATCAGAGGTTCTCAAACTTGAATGATCAGCAGATATATCCAAGAATATGCTTTGAAACAAACAAACAAACAAAATTGGTCATCTGGCCTTCCTTTAGAGAGATTCTGATTTAGTGGACTCAACACATATACATACAGGTACAGATAAGACATAGATGTAGAGATAAATAGATTATTTTTAACTGAGTTAATTATGATGCTCAGGACAACTGCTTTATCAGAGAGTAATCTCTGAACAAAGTGAAGCATCACCCAGGTCCCCCTTCAGAAACTGAGGCTCTGCTTCCCCCAACTGCTGTCAGTCTTCTGGCAAAAAGGCCTCAACTGTCCTGAAGGGGTTGTCTATGCTGAGGCAGGCAGTGTCACTCAAGGGCAAGCCACATCACAAGTCCCAAGCACCCAGCCCCGAACCCACCTGGGGCAGCTCAAGTCTCCCTGAGTTTGGTATCTTCCAGGTGCTGATCCTGAGGACACTCCCTTTAAACCTCTTGCACACCATTTTCTTCTTGAAGACTGCTCCCTGGGGCCCCTCTTGATGGGCATTTTCATTAGAGCTGGAAGGCCAAAAGGGAGCTTTCCCGAAATTTTTCAAGAAAAACATAATCAATCTTTTATCCCTCTATCTGCTCTCAAAGAAACATAGCTGGTGTAGCTGCTTCCTTTTGTCAATCATTTGCTCCCTACCTATCACTATGAGTGTGAAAGAATGCTCTCCTCTACTTCTCTAATCCAAACCCTATATTCTGTCCTCATAATTACATTCTTTCTTGAAACTTTGACACCTGACTTTCTCAGTACTTAGATATCCATGTATGTATAAATCTCTAGTATAATCATGAATGCCCCTATATATTGGCTTTCTATCTATAGATAATATGTCCTAAAGAAAAGAAACCATGTTCTGCTTTTCCTTTCTTCTTTTTTTTCCTGTTCTATTTTTTTCACCATTTTTATTAAGAAATAATTGGCTGAGTAATACTCCATTGTGTATATGTACCATAGCTTTCTTATCCTCTCATCTGCCAATGGACATCTAGGTTGCTTCCATGTCCTGGCTATTATAAACAGTGCTGCAATGAATATTGGGGTATACGTGTCTCTTTCAATTCTGGTTTCCTTGGTGTGTATGCCCAGCAGTAGGATTGCTGGGTCATAAGGCAGTTCTATTTCCAGTTTTTAAAGAAATCTCCACACTGTTCTCCATAGTGGCTATACTAGTTTGCATTTCCACCAACAGTGTCAGAGGATTTCCTTTTCTCCACACCCTCTCCAGCATTTATTGCTTGTAGACTTTTGGATCACAGCCATTCTGACTGGCGTGAAATGGTACCTCATTATGGTTTTGATTTGCATTTCTCTGATAATGAGTGATGTTGAGCATTGTTTCATGTGTTTGTTAGCCATCTGTATGTCTTCTTTGGAGAAATGTCTGTTTAGTTCTTTTTTTTTTTTTTTTTAGAATGTTAACTTTTTTTTTTTTAATTTTTTTTTATTTTTTTAAATTTTAAAATCTTTAATTCTTACATGTTGGCCCATTTTTTGATTGGGTCATTTGTTTTTCTGGAATTGAGCTGCAGGAGTTGCTTGTATATTTTTGAGATTAGTTGTTTGTCAGTTGCTTCATTTGCTATTATTTTCTCCTATTCTGAAGGCTGTGTTTTCACTTTGCTTATAGTTTCCTTTGTTTTACAGAAGCTTTTAATTTCAATTAGGTCCTATTTGTTTATTTTTGCTTTTATTTCCAATATTCTGGGAGGTGGGTCATAGAGGATCCTACTGTGATGTATGTCAGAGAGTGTTTTGCCTATGATCTCCTCTAGGAGTTATATAGTTTCTGGTCTTACATTTAGATCTTTAATCCATTTTGAGTTTATTTTTGTGTATGGTGTTATAAAGTGTTCTAGTTTCATTCTTTTACAAGTGGTTGACCAATTTTCCCAGCACCACTTGTTAAAGAGATTGTCTTTTCTCCACTGTATATTCTTGCCTCCTTTGTCAAAGATAAGGTGTCCATATGTGTGTGGATTTATCTCTGGGTTTTCTATGTTGTTCCATTGATCTATATTTCTTTCTTTGTGCCAGTACCATACTGTCTTGATGACTGTGCCTTTGTAGAAGAGCCTGAAGTCAGGCAGGTTGATTCCTCCAGTTCCATTCTTCTTTCTCAAGATTGCTTTGGCTATTCAAGGTTTTTTGTATTTCCATACAAATTGTGAATGAGATGGATGAAACTGGAGCCTTAAGTAAGCCAGAAAGAAAAACACCAATACAGTATACTAATGCATATATATGGGATTTAGAAAGATGGTAATGATAACCCTTTATGCGAGACAGCAAAAGAGACACAGATGTATAGAACAGTCTTTTGGACTCTGTGGGAGAGGGAGAGGGACTCTGTGGGAAAGGAAGAGGGTGGGATGATTTGGGAGAATGGCATTGAAACATGTATAATATCATATATGAAATGAATCGCCAGTCCAGGTTCGATGCATGATACTGGATGCTTGGGGCTGGTGCAGTGAGATGACCCAGAGGGATGGTATGGGGTGGGAGGAGGGAGGGGGGTTCAGGATGGGGAACACGTGTATACCTGTGGCAGATTCATGTTGATGTATGGCAAAACCAATACAATATTGTAAAGTAATTAACCTCCAATTATAATAAATAAATTTATATTTTAAAAATAAAAAAATTAAAAAAGAAAAATTGGCATGTGTGCATGTTCAGTCTGGAAAAGAAATGGCAACCCACTCCAGTACTCTTGCCTAGAGAATTCCGTGGACAGAAGAGCCTGGTGGGTGCTGTCCAAGGGATCGCACAGAGTTGGACATGACTGAAGCAACTTAGCATGCTTGCATGCATTGGAGAAGGAAATGGCAACCCACTCCACTAGGCTTGCCTGGAGAATCCCAGGGACGGGGGAGCCTGGTGGGCTGTCTATGGGGTCGCACAGAGTCAGATATGACTAAAGCGACTTAGCAGCACAGCAGCAGCATGCTCGGTTGCTTCAGTCATGTCTGACCCTGTGCAGCCCTGTGCACTATAGTTCACCAGGCTCCTCTGTCCCTGGGATTCTCCAGGCAAGAATACTGGAGTGAATTGCCATTTCCTTTTCCAGGGGGTCATCCTAACCCAGGGATCAGACCCATGTCTACGTCTCCTGCATTGCAAGCCAATTCTTTACCCTCTGAGCCATCAGGAAAGCCCTAATAATTGACATACATCACGTTATAAATTTGAAGCATACAACAAGATGGTTAGATTTACATATAACTGTGAACTGATTATCGCAGTAAGTTCATCTAACATCCATCTTTTTATATGTGTGTGTTAGTCACTCAGTCATGTCCGACTCTTTACAACCTCATGGACTATAGCCCAGCAGGCTCCTTTGTCCATGGAATTTTTCAGGCAAGGATACTGGAGTGGGTTGCCATTTCCTTCTCCAGGGAATCTTCCTGACCCAGGGATCGAACCTGAGTCTCCTGCATTTCAGGCAGATGCTTTACCCTCTGAGCTACTGCTGCTGCTGCTGCCGCCGCTAAGTCACTTCAGTAGTGTCCAACTCTGTGCGACCCCATAGACGGCAGCCCACCAGGCTCCCTCATCCCTGGGATTCTCCAGGCAAGAACACTGGAGTGGGTTGCCATTTCCTTCTCCAACGCATGAAAGTGAAGAGTGAAAGTGAAGTCGCTCAGTCGTGTCCGACTCTTTGCAATCCCATGGGCTGCAGCCTACTAGGCTCCTCCGTCCGTGGGATTTTCCAGGCAAGGTACTAGGGAAGCCCCAAAAAGAAAAAATTAAAAAAATTGTCCTTGCAATGAAATACAGTTGTTATTGTTTTTCAGTCACCCTATCGTGTCTGACTGTTTGTGACCCCATGGACTGCAGCACGCCAGGCCTCCCTGTCCCTCCCATAGTTTGCCCAAGTTCATGTTCATTGCATCAGTGATGCCGTCCAGCCGTCTCATTCTCTGATGCCCTCTTCTCCTTCTGCCCTCTATCTTTGCCAGCATCAGGGACTTTTCCAGTCCCTGGGTTGTCTGTCTGCATCAGATAACCAAAATACTGGAGCTTCAGCTTTAGTATCAGTCCTCCCAGTGAATATTCAGGGTTGATCTCCCTTAAGATTGATTGGTTTGATATCCTTGCTGTCAAGAGACTTTCAGGAGTCTCCTCCAGCACCACAGTTCGAAGACACCAATTCTTTGGCATTTTGCCTTCACAGTAGTATTAGCTAAATTTATCATGTTATATGTTATAATTCTAGTATTTATTTATCTTATAACTGGAAGCTTGTACCTTGGACCACCTTCCTTCAATTCCCTTCCCCCAACTCTCTCTGCCTCTGGTAGTCACAAGTCTGATCTCTTTTTCTAAGATTTTGTTTGTTGTTTATATTTCACAGATAAGTGAGATCATACAGTCTTTGTCTTTCTCTCTCTGACTTATTTTATTTAGCATAATGCCATCAAGGTCCATCCATATTATTGCAAATGGCAGGATTTCATTATTTTTATTATTTTTATTCCATTGTATACATCACATCTTCTTTATCCACTCATCCTTTGACACTTTAGTTGTTTAAATTTCCTGGCTATTGTAAATAATGCTGCTATGAACCTGGAGGTGAAGATATCTTTTCCAGTTGATGTTTTCATTTCCATTAAACATATTCCCAGAAGCAGAATTGTAGGATCATATTGTAGTGCTATTTTTAACTTTTTGAAAATCCCTTATACCATTCTCTGGGCTTCCCAGGTGGCACAGTGGTAAAGAATCTGCCTGCCAATGCAGGAGATGTGAGAGACGTGAGTTCGATCCCTGGGTCAAGAATATTCCCTGGAGAAGGTAATGGTGGCCCACTTCAGTACTCTTGCCTGGAAAATTCCATGAAGAGAGGATCCTGGCAGGCTATTGTCCATGGAGTTGCAAAGAGATGTAAATGACCGAGCAACTGAGCACACACACATTCCATAGAGAATCATAATAGCTGTTCCAAATTACAGTCTCATTAATAGGACACAAATTTGCCCTCACCAGCATTTGTCAGCTCTTGTCTTTTTGATGATAGCCATTCCAACAGGTGTGAGAGGATATCTCATTGTTGTTGTTTTACTTTGCATTTCCCTGCTGACTCTTGATGCTGAGCATTTGTTTATGTACCTCTTGGTCTTTCATGTATCTGTTGGTCTTTCTTGGCAGAAATGTTTATCCAGGCCCTTCGGTCATTTTTCAATTAGGTTATTTGGGATTTTTTGCTATTGAGTTGCCTGAGTTCTTACTATAGTTTGAATATTAACCCTTTATCAAATACATGGTTTGCAAATATTTTCCCATTCTCTTCCCATTGTTTTTTTCTTTTTTTCCACTATATTCCTGTGCAGAAGATTTTTAGTTTGATGTACTCCTAGCTGTTAACTTTAAAATTTTGTTGCCCAACTCTTCTGTTTTATTTGACATTTGTTTTGTTTTGCTTTGTTTTACCCGGTGTGCTTATTGAATGAATGGAAGGTAATAAAAAGTAGTGGTTAATGCTCTGACATAAGATTCTGTCCTCATTAGTCCCTGATTTTACCAGACTTTCTGAAAGCTCTAGTGATCTCTACACATACACATATTACTGCAAAGTAACCCCTCTTTCTAGTGTAATGATTTACTGAAATGCTCAAATTTGTATTGTCTTTACTATAACAAGGATGATTTTGGGGGGACATTTTACTCTAACAGTTGTATATGTTTGAACTGAAAATGTTAATATTTAATGTTTTAATTTATAATGTGTAGTAAATTAATTTTTATTTTTGTAATGCATTAATGTGATTAGCAGTTCTTTAGCTTAACATTAGAATTATAGTTGCAGTTGTGTTTTCCCAGTAATGTGCGTTGTTGAGTTATATTGTCCGTTGTTTGGAATAATGAATAAATGATTTTTTTCTTCCTTAAAATAAAAATAGAAGCCTCTGGAGTTACACTAAGAGGATTTCAATCTGTGTGTCATTTATGGTCTTTGGTATTGTGAACAGTTTTTTGATCTGTCTGTGTGTTTCCATTCATTTTATTGTAAAATGGGGATGTTGAGATGAGACAGATGAATACTTTGAATGCATGATCTTAGCAGGACAGCACACTCTGCTTTTGAAGCTTCCCCCTCCCCCCCGCTTTTAAGTAAAATATATATTTTAAAGTTCTGAATTAATTATATTTATTACAAGGTGCTTGCTTCAGGAAATACAGTTATATATCTATTACTCAAAACATAACTGTCAAATAAAACAAAAAATGAATGGAGAGGTTCACAGAAGTAAATCACCTGGTATGTGGCACAGGATCTGCTCATGATAGAGGTTAGCTCTTGTTAGCATTTAAAATCATCTCAGCAGCCAACAACCTTCATCACTGTTGATATATTTCAGTGTATGATTGAGAAGGAACCCAGTGATGATTCTTTTATTCTCAGCTCTCAGAAGTGGAAGTTACTTAGGTCAGGAGAGGCATATATCAAATATAGCACATGGTTGGATGTAGCAGATTTCCTCTTTTCCTTGCAGAAAATCATGTACCTTCATAATTGAGCCAAATGTATAAACTAGCGGTTTTTAGCCATGGTGGTTCATCACAGTAACTGGTGGGTATTTTTAAAATATACTTCCCTACTTCACTTTAAGATTCAAATTTAGTTGGACTAGCATGAGTCCCAAGTATCTGTATCTTAAAATTTGCTACATGTGATTCCTGTGAGTGTACAGGGTTAACAAACCATGACAAAACTAGCAGGTTAAAAATTATTGGCATTATTCAGCAGGTCATTATTACTTTCATTATTAAAGGAAACAAAAGTAAGGTGATGACTGGGATTTGCGGTAGAATATTATAGGTAAATGTACTTTAATGAAGTCATTAGTATCTCCAGAGGAATCACATACCTCCTAGAAAAAAGCGCTAATGATTAATGGAAGAATAGAAAACAAGAGTCATAGAAGGCATAATGTTCTTTCAAGAACGATGCAGGAGAAAGGAAATGTTTACCAAGAATATCGAAAACTAGGGTTATATTGGTGCCAAGACATGCCTTTTGGGAAAATGAGCTATCTATAAGCTATCTTAACCTGAGACTATTGAAAATTCTGTTCCCTACAGTGTTTAGATTCTATGATCACACTATAATCCACTGATACATAGAATGCTACAAGGAGAAATTCCTCATGTTGAATTAATTTGAGTAGTCCTTCCATTTCATAAAATTCTCATTATAAGTTAGAAACAGACATTTATGATGTATACAGTAGATCTCCTATGATCTTAATAAATATAAGAACCCCAGAGTCTAATTGAATTTAGCAAACAGCCAAATTGAGTTCTTAGGCCTTAGCTGAGGACCAGGCCTCTCATGGTGGTAATCTCACGTTCGGGGGTCTCAGCACAGAATAAGCTTCTGTGTTTACCAAGAGAAATCCCTCTGCTTTACAACCACAGCACTCTGCTGCAAAAATTCCTCAGAAGTGTCAAGTAATTTCCTGAAGCAATAGGAAAGAAAGCCTCACCTCAATGTCTAATCCTTAGGGCAGGAAGTTTTGCAAAATGATTGCATATTTATAGCTTTCCCTCAGTCTCTAAATTGGTCCAAAAAATAGTTGAAAATACATTTTTAACACTTCAATAATATTGTGTCTGACAGTGATGTGAGCAAAATCACTAACCCTGTCGCCAGTAAGCAACAAAGGAAGCTGGTTTGATCAATCAGAAAAAATATCAGTGTTGACTGTATCCCGCTATCTGAAAAGCCAATCTGTAAAGTGTTATCAGTAAAAGAAGCAATGGAGTGCTGAGTGAGAGGAAAACTGGAGACTCAAAGTCCCATTTAGTAACTCCTTAGGTGACAAGTAACAAAAGATATGAAAAGTGAAAAAAGAAAATTCAGCTATTTTTTTTCTGTTCTTTAACACATCTAAGATAAACATGTTGATAATAATGTATGTAAAGACAAATAAAATTTAAAATTCACAATTAAAAAAATATAACCAAGTAAATAAAAAGAGGCATATAAACTGAGGTTCAAAAAATGTAAATAAGGAATAACATTTTTTCAAATGGAAAATAAAAAAACAATAAAGCTAAGGACAGCAAAATCTTAAAAACAAATTCACTTGGATTGAAGAGGAGATAAAGCTATTACTGAGTGATCATTCAGTCACTCATCATTGTCATTTAAGCATATTCTAAGAAAATGTGACAGGCAATTAAAAAGAAAGCATTATGTTCTTCGCTACTTTCTGTAAGGGATTTATTCCTCTCACTTGGCTCAAGTTAACAGAACTGTCCAGAGTTCCTTCTGCCTCATGCTCCATGCTTCTCTTAGCACACAGTTCAGTTCAGTTCAGTTGCTCAGTCGTGTCCGACTCTTTGCGACCCCATGAATCGCAGCACACCAGGCCTCCCTGTCCATCACCAACTCCCTGAGTTCACTCAGACTCATGTCCATCGAGTCAGTGATGCCATCCAGCCATCTCATCCTCTGTCGTCCCCTTCTCCTCCTGCCCCCGATCCCTCCCAGCATCAAAGTCTTTTCCAATGAGTCAACTCTTCCCATGAGGTGGCCAAAGTACTGCAGTTTCAGCTTTAAGCTTAGCACACAAGCTAAGAGAAATAAAAAATAACTTCTTTGCTAGCTTTCCTCCATAATACGCACATTTGATGTGGATCTACTTGATAAATGGTTAGCTAGATAGACACAAATAATTTTGTAGAAAATAACAGAAATATAGAAAGTAATATAGTGGTATCTATGGCTAGAATTTTTTTGGTATAATAGCAAATGTTTTGGTGAAATCTCTGTACTTTAATATGCACATATACATACACATAACAGATTACACACACACACACACACACACACACACACACACACACACACACACACATATAATTCTGTTCAGTTGAATAGCTCTTCGTATGTTACCTTACTTTGCTCCCTGCAATCTGTCCTCTCAGTATTTTTTATACAATAGACATTCACTTGTATTTTGCTTATTTAGAAAAGTCTGTCAATATTTTCATTTTATAAATGTTATGGGAACATAAATTATCTTGGGCTCAGCAGTATACAGACAACTAGGAAGCTGTCTTTTTTCCAAGCATTCAGTTCATTTCAGTTCAAAGCTCAGTCATGTCCAACCCTTTACAGCCCCATTCTGCAGCACATCAGGCCTCCCTGTCCATCACCATCTCCTGGAGTTTACTCAAACACATGTCCATTGAGTCGGTGATGCCATCCAACCATTTTATACTCTGTCGTCCCCTTCTCCTCCTGCCTTCAATCTTTCCCAGCATCAGGGTCTTTTAAAATGACTCAGCTCTTCCCATCAGGTGGCCAAAGTATCAGAGTTTCAGCTTCAGCATCAGTCCTTCCAATGAATATTCAGGACTGATTTCCATTAGGATGGACTGACTGGATTTCCTTGAAGTCCAAGGGACTTTCAAGAGTCTTATCCAACACCACAGTTCAAAAACATCAATTCTTCAGCGTTTAGCTTTCTTTATAGTCCAACTCTCACATCCATACATGACTACTGGGAAAACCATAGTTTTGATTAAACGAACTTTTGTTGACAAAGTAATGTCTCTGCTTTTTAATATGCTGTTTAGGTTGCTCATAACTTTTCTTCCAAGGAACAAGCGTCTTTTAATTTCATGGCTGCAATGACTATCTGCAGTGATTTTGGAGCCCCCCAAAATAAAGTCTTCCATTGTTTCCCCATGTGTTTGCCATGAAGTGATGGGACCAGATGTCATGATCTTTGTTTCCTGAATGTTGAGTTTCAAGCCAACTTTTTCACTCTCCTCTTTCACTTTCATCAAGAGGCTCTTCAGTTCCTTTTGCTTTCTGCCATAAGAGTGGTGTCATCTGCATATCTGAGGTTATTGATATTTCTCCCAGCAAACTTGATTCCAGCTTGTGCTTCATCCAGCCCAGCATTTCACTTGATGTACTCTCGCATATAAGTTAAATAAGTAGGGTGACAATATAGAGCCTTGATGTACTCCTTTCCCTATTTGGAATCAGTCTGTTGTTCCATATCCAGTTCTAACTGTTGCTTCCTGACCTGCATACAGATTTCTCAAGAGGCAGGTCAGGTGGTCTGGTATTCCCATCACTTTAAAAAGTTTCCACAGTTTGTTGTGATCCACACAATCAAAGGCTTTGCCATAGTCAGTAAAGCAGAAGTAGATGTTTTTCTGGAACTCTCTTTTTCAACAATCCAAAAGATATAGGCAATTTGACATCTGGTTCTTCTGCCTTATCTAAATCCAGCTTGAATATCTGGAAGTTCATGGTTCATGTACTGTTGAAGCCTAGCTTGGAGAATTTTGAGCATTACTTTACTAGCGTGTGAGATGATTAAACTTTGTGGTAGTTTAAGCATTCTTGGGCTTCCTTTATTTTATTTATTTATTTATTTTAGGTGTTAGTTCTAAAAGGTCTTGTAGGTCTTCACAGAACCGTTCAACTTCAGCTTCTTCAGCATTACCGGTTGGGGCATAGACTTGGATTACTGTGATATTGAATGGTTTGCCTTGGACACAAACAGAGATCATTCTGTCTTTTTGAGATTGTATCCAAGTACTGCATTTTGGACTCTTTTGTTGACCATGATGGCTACTCCATTTCTTCTGAAGGATTCCTGCCTGCAGAAGTAGATATAATGGTCATCTGAGTTAAATTCACCCATTCCAGTCCATTTAGAACTAGCACCTAAAAAAGATGTCCTTTTCATTATAGGGGACTGGAATGCAAAAGTAGGAAGTCAAAAAACACCTGGAGTAACAGGCAAATTTGGCCTTGGAAAGTGGAATGAAGCAGGGCAAAGACTAGTAGACTTTTGCCAAGAAAATGCACTGGCCATAGCAAACACCCTCTCCCAACAACACAAGAGAAGACTCTACACATGGACATCACCAGATGGTCAACACCAAAATCAGATTGATTATATTCTTTGCAGCCAAAGATGGAGAAGCTCTATATAGTCAACAAAAACAAGACCAGGAGCTGACTGTGGCTCAGATCATGAACTCCTTATTGCCAAATTCAGATTCAAATGGAAGAAAGTAGGGAAAACCACTAAACCATTCAGGTATGACCTAAATCAATCCCCTATGATTATACAGTGGAAGTGAGAAATAGATTTAAGGGACTAGATCTGATAGACAGAGTGCCTGATGAACTATGGAATGAGGATTGTGACATTGTACAGGAGACAGGGATCAAGACCATCCCCATGGAAAAGAAATGCAAAAAAGCAAAATGGTTGTCTGGGGAGGACTTACAAATAGCTATGAAAGAAGAGAGGTGAAAAGCAAAGGAAAAGAAGAAAGATAAAAGCATCTGAATGCAGAGTTCCAGAGAATAGCAAGAAGAGATAAGAAAGCCTTCTTCAGTGATCAATGCAAAGAAATAGAGGAAAAGAACAGAATGGGAAAGACTAGAGATTTCTTCAAGAAAATTGGAGATACCAAGGGATATTTCATGCAAAGATGGGCTCAATAGAGGACAGAAATGGTATGGACATAACAGAAGAAGAAGATATTAAGAAGAGGTGACAAGAATACACAGAAGAACTGTACAAAAAAGATCTTCATGACCCGGATAATCACAATGGTGTGATCACTCATCTAGAGCCAGACATCCTGGAATGTGAAGTCAAGTGGGCCTTAGAAAGCATCACTGCGAACAAAGCCAGTGGAGGTGGTGGAATTCCAGTGGAGCTATTTCAAATCCTGAAAGATGATGCTGTGAAAGTGCTGCACTCAAGATGCCAGCAAATTTGGAAAACTCAGCAGTGGCCTCAGGACTGGAAAAGGTCAGTTTTCATGCCAATCCCAAAGAAAGGCAATGCCAAAGAATGCTCAAACTACTTCACAATTGCACTCATCTCACATGTTAGTAAAGTAATGCTCAAAATTCTCCAAGCCAGGCTTCAGCAATACATGAACTGTTAACTTCCTAATGTTCAAGCTGGTTTTAGAAAAGGCAGAGGAACCAGAGATTAAATTGCAAACATCCACTGGTTCATGGAAAAGGCAAGAGAATTCCAGAAAAAAACATCTATTTCTGCTTTATTGACTATGCCAAAGCCTTTGACTGTGTGGATCACAATCAACTGTGGACAATTCTGAAAGAGATGGGAATACCAGACCACATGGCCTGCCTTTTGAGAAACCTATATGCAGGTCAGGAAGCAACAGTTAGAACTGGACATGGAACAACAGACTGGTTCCAAATAGGAAAAGGAGTATGTCAAGGCTGTATATTGTCACCCTGCTTATTTAACTTCTATGCAGAGTACATCATGAGAAACACTGGACTGGAAGAAACACAAGCTGGAATCAAGATTGCCGGGAGAAATATCAGTAACTTCAGATATGCAGATGACACCACCCTTATGGCAGAAAGTGAAGAGGAACTAGAAAGCTTCTTGATGAAAGTGAAAGAAGAGAGTGAAAAAGTTGGCTTAAAGCTAAACATTAAGAAAACGAAGATCATGGCATCCAGTCCCATCACTTCATGGGAAATAGATGGGGAAACAGTGGAAACAGTGTCAGACTATTTTTTTGGGCTCCAAAATCACTGCAGATGGTGACTGTAGCCATGAAATTAAAAG
Organism: Capra hircus; assembly: GCF_001704415.2. Classification (NCBI taxonomy): domain Eukaryota; kingdom Metazoa; phylum Chordata; class Mammalia; order Artiodactyla; family Bovidae; genus Capra; species Capra hircus. The sequence goes on from NC_030813.1 coordinate 29,039,066, forward strand.
ATGCTTACTTCTTGGAAGAAAAGTTATGACCAACCTAGGTAGCATATTGAAAAGCAGAGACATTACTTTGCCAAAAAAGGTCCATCTAGTCAAGGCTATGGTTTTTCCAGTGATCATGTATGGATGTGAGAGTTGGACTGTGAAGAAGGCAGAGTGCCAAAGAATTGATGCTTTTGAAGTGTAGTGTTGGAGACGACTCTTGAGAGTCCCTTGGACTGCAAGGAGATCCAACCAGTCCATTCTAAAGGAGATCAGCCCTGGGATTTCTTTGGAAGGAATGATGCTAAAGCTGAAACTGCAGTACTTTGGCCACCTCATGGGAAGAGTTGACTCACTGGAAAAACTCTGATGCTGGGAAGGATTGGGGGCAGGAGGAGAAGGGGACGACAGAGGATGAGATGGCTGGATGGCATCACTGACTCGATGTACGTGAGTCTGATTGAATTCTGAGAGTTGGTGATGGACAGGGAGTCCTCGTGTGCTGCAATTTATGGGGTCACAAAGAGTTGGACACAACTGAGTGACTGAACTGAACTGAACTGAGTGCATAAAGGTAAATAAGGTTAATTTACCTCTTATGATTTCAGGAGTTCTTTCTAAAAACAAAATTTTCTCAGAACTGGAAGAAAACACAAAATAAGCTCATAGATACATACGTAAATATTGTATGTTGTTGCTGTTGCTTGTTGTTTAGGCTCTACTTTGTATCCTACTCTTTTGTGACCATGGACTGTAGCCTGTAGGCTCCCTGTCGATGTTACTATTTATTATTAATATATTCTTATTTTATCATTCTTTTTCCTTTTATAAGACAAGTTTTGTAAGTCAACAGTGTACCACATAACTTCCCGCCTTCAATACTAAAGCACTCATTTCCCAGCTCCTGGGACTTTTGACATCTAACAGCTCTCAGCCTTTGTCTAAAGAGCCATTTTGCCCAAGTTTATGCCTCCTTTCCAGGGATGGACCAAAGCATGATTCCACAGACAAGTAAAGACCTGACCTCAGCATCAACCTGTGATACATCTGCAGAGATCCAGTGCGCCAGGGCGACTTCTGGCTTGGCTCAGGGGGCCTCTGTTGTGCTGCCCCTCAGTACAACATCTCCATTTACCAGGTCAGCTCCCTCCACTTCCCAGACAGGTGCTCATCCTAAGAGAACTCCTCAGTCACCTTCTACTGGCTGATCTCCCTTTCAGCATCTGCCTCCTAACAGAACAACTATTACCAGACAGATTAAACAGCACCAGGGCTTCCCTGGTGGCTCAACTGATAAAGAATATGCCTGCAATGTGGGAGACCTGGGTTTGATCCCTGGGTTGGGAAGATCCCCTGGAGAAGGGAACAGCAACCCACTCCAGTATTCTGGCCTGGAGAATTTCATGGACTGTATAGTCCATGGGGTCACAAAGAATCAGACGTGACTGAGAGACTTTCACTTTCACTTCTTTCTAAAGAACTCCAAAGAGGCCTCTAGGTGTGTGGAAAAAAAGGGGAAGCAGGGGGGCGGGGTGGTGGGAGCAGGGTGTGTAGTTTGATTACAAAGCTAGAAAGCATTGTCTTATTGTTTAGGAAATTATCCTCCAGTCACTGTACAAACTTTTCAAGAGCAGCATTAATTTTCAGAGTAGAACAGAGTTTGTGGTCACTGATGGATATTTCACATCCCTATTTGTTAAGAATGTGGAATAAATACACTGTAAAAAATGGCACATTAGAATAATCCTTTCTCAAAATTGATTTTCTGAAGAAAGATTTTGAAAGTCTATGTGACCCTCTTCTGACACAGATGAAAGATGCAAAATGCAAGGCTATTTTTAGCCCATTATGAATATATGAATAAGCCTCAGATTACTTACTATAAACATCTACTTAAAGGCAGCTGCCAGGAGGAGAAATCAATGCTACTGTTCAACTCAAGGTTGTATTCTATCCTCCCCAGGATTGTTTCTTTAGATAGAAATTTTATATTTCAATTTCTTATAGATACAGTCATCCCTCTCTATCATGGGGAACTGAATCTATGTTTGCAGGAGACAAAAAAATCAGAGACTACTTCAGTCCCTTGTATAAAGTAGCATGGTGTTTGTATGAAACCTACAAACATCCTCCAGTAACTTTGTCATCTCTTAATAAAGAAAGCTGAGCTCCGAAGAATTGATGCTTTTGAACTGTGGTGTTGGAGAAGACTCTTGAGAGTCCCTTGGACTGCAAGGAGATCCAACCAGTCCACCCTAAAGGAGATCAGTCTTGAGTATTCATTGCAAGGACTGATGCTGAAGCTGAAACTCCAATACATTGGCCACGTGATGCGAAGAACTGACTCATTTAAAAGACCCTGATGCTGGGAAAGATTGAAGGTGGGAGGAAAAGGGGACAACAGAGGATGAGATGGTTGGACGGCATCACTGACTCAAAGGACATGAGTTTGAGTAAACTCCGGGAGTTGCTGATGGATAGGGACAACTGGCATGCTGCAGTCCATGAGGTCATGAAGAGTTAGACACAACTGAGTGTCTGAACGGAACTTATTACTTATAATATTTAATACAATGCAAATGTCATGAAATAATTGTAAATACAATGTGAATGCTATATTAAAACTTGCCAAGACAGAGCAAATTCAAGTTTTGGTTCTGGGAAATTTCTAGATTTTTTTTCTGATTACTTTTGACCAGTGGGTGTTTGAATCTGTGGATTCAGAACTCACAGGTATAAAAGGCCAACTGTATACTGCAGAGTTTGCACCTGCATTAAGAAGTCACCATTAGAAAACATGGTAGAAGTAAGGGAAACTTTTCCTTACAGGAGTGAAAAGTAGACAAGGTCAATTAGATCTCCCCTCTTAATCATCCATATTGTTTTCTTATTTAAAATATAAATGAATCATAATCATCTCTATAAAGTATTTATTTTGTGGCAACTATTAAGCACTGAACAACATTTAATTTTATGCTATATGTGCACAATGGTATATTGAAAGTGAAAGTTAAGTCGCTCAGTCATGTCCGACTCTTTGCGATCCCATGGACTGTAGCCCACCAGGCTCCTCCCTCCATGGGATTCTCTAGGCAAGAATACTGGAGTGGGTTGCCATTTCCTTCTCCAGGGGATCTTCCCAACCCAGGGATTGAACCCAGGTCTCCCACACTACAGGCAGATGCTTTAACCTCTGAGCCACCAGGGAAGCCTCGGCCATAAAAAAGAATGAAATAATGCCATTTGCAGCAACATGGATGGAACTAGAGATTATCATACTAAGTGAAGTAAGTTAGACAAAGACAAAAATCTTGATATCTCTTGGACTGCAAGGAGATCCAACCAGTCCATTCTGAAGGAGATCAACCCTGGGATTTCTTTGGAAGGAATGATGCTAAAGCTGAAGCTCCAGTACTTTGGCCACCTCATGCGAAGAGTTGACTCACTGGAAAAGACCGTGATGCTGGGAAGGATTGGGGGCAGGAGGAGAAGGGGACGACAGAGGATGAGATGGCTGGATGGCATCACTGACTCGATGGACGCAAGTCTGAGTGAACTCCGGGAGTTGGTGATGGACAGGGAGGCCTGGCATGCAGTGATTCATGGGGTTGCAAAGAGTCAGACACGACTGAATGACTGAACTGAACTGAACTGAAACAAAATATTCAGATGAACTTGTTTATAAACCAGAAACAGACTCTCAGACACAGAAAAAAAATAAAAAATAAAACCTATGTTACCAAAGGGAAAAGGGGAGGTTAGGAATAAATTAGGGGTTTTGGATGAACTTATATACACTATATAAAATAAATAAACAACAAGGCCCTACTGTATAGCATAGGGGACTATATTTAATGTCTTATAATCACCTATAATGGAAAATAATCTGAAAAAGAATATATATTCAATCCATTATATACCGTGTATATACATATTTATCTGAATCACTTTGCTGTACAACCAAAACTAATACAACATTGTAAATCGACTACATTTCAGTTTTTAAAGTATATTTTAAAATATATTATGTGGTATAAGAGATGAGATGTGAAGTGCTTGAGAACAAAAGACAAATGCTTTATCAATCAAATGGCAATATTGTGAAATAACTAGGGTCTGTCCAAGGGCATTCAGTGGAAGTAGAGAATGTCACAGGGTGGGGAATCACAATAGGCTTCGTGAGAATAATGCCATTTATGAGAAGACCAGAGGAATGGACTAAAAACTAAGAGAGTAGAGAGAGTGGTCATTTCAAACTAGCTGTGGAAGTAAGTGAAAGGGCACAAAAGTGGGAAAGAATGAGAGAGGCTGCATGGAAAGCAGAAATAGCCATGATTATATTTCTACCTTCTCTCTGGGAAGCTTTGATTAGTCAATGGAGTCAGTTACTCTTTTTCTTGTATCACTTTTAACCCAAACTAAAGAGATAACAGACAGTAATATGAGATCTAGCATAATTAACTCTGCCAGTGGCAATGTCTTCAAAGGCAAACTATGAGATCATTCCATTAGACATTTCTGGGAAGAGCAAATTTGAGATTTAAAACACTGAACCAGAACTACTTTGCTGGGAGTTGTAAGCAACTGACAAAAAGGAACTTCTGTCTACATCAAAAGAAGTTTAACCTCATAAAGATAAACTCAAGTCTACTAAGATCTGTTCCTACCACTTTTGTTGGGTACTTAATTCTATGTCATTAAGATAGTGCCTTTAGTGCCTTAAGATAGGCACATCTTGTTCTAATAGAGAGTCTAAAAATGTTTCTTTAAGCTCTTGTATGATAAAGCTTGTTTCTAGGGAAATTTGCTGTTATCATGCATGTTTTACATCTTTTTTAACTCTTGAAAAGTACCTTGCAATCATTTAATTAGTCATATATGAAAATAAATTAAATAAGGGAGACTAGTGTTATTTTCTCTTTCAAAACTGAAAAAGAAAATGCTGTTGTCAGAAGCAACACTATTTACAGCATAGTTTTAGGACCTAGTGAGGTGGTCTATAGAATAAGAAAATAATTACACTTTTAGATTGAATTGAAGATTTTGAGACACATCCTCTTGAATATATTGTAATATAATAGTCTTTGAGCAAACTCCAAGAAATCCAAAAGATAGTAGAGGATGGAGGAGTCTGGCATGCTACAGTCTGTGGGGTAACAAAGAATCAGACACAATTAGCAACTGAACAATAACAACAATAATATTATTTGTAATAAAAAATGGTGAATTGGGAGATGCAGAGTGTTCAAGCTGTAGTCCCTGTCATTCATGAAAAAGCATGGCTCCAAGTAAGATAGTTTTCTGAGGCCCACCATCTGCTCAGTAGCTCCCTTGTCCTTTTATTCCCCAGTTTCTGCATTAGAATAATTTGGGTTGGAGATTGTGATTGACATATATACACTATTGATACTATGTATAAAATAGACAACTAATGAGAATCTAATGTATAACACCGGGAATTCTACTCAGTGTTTGGTGGTGACCTAAACGGGAAGGAAATCCAAAAAGAGAGGATATATATATATATAGGTTTAATTAATACTATCCATAGATTTTTTGAGACAAGAATACTGAAGTGGTTTGCCATTTGCTTCTCCAGTGAACCATGCTTTAATGACATGGAAAACCACAATGGTATAATCACTCACCTAAAGTCAGACATCCTAGAGTTTGACGTCAAGTGGGCCTTAGGAAGCAAAACTACGAACAAAGTTAGTCCAGCTGATGGAATTCCAACTGAGCTATGTCAAATCCCAAAAGATGATGCTGTTAAAGCTGCACTCACTATGCCAGAAAATTTGGAAAACTCAGCAATGGCCACACGCCTAGAAAAGGTCAGTTTTTGTTCCAATCCCAAAGAGAGGCGATGCCAAAGAATGTTCAAATAACAGTACAATTGCACACATTTCACATGCTAGCAAGGTAATGCTCAAAATCCTTAAAGTGAGGCTTCAACAGTATGTGAACCAAGAACTTTCAGATGCAAGGCTGGATTTAGAAAAGACAGAAATCAAATTTCCAAGATCTGTTGGGTCATAGAAAAAGCAAGAGAATTCCAGAAAAACATCTATTTCTGCTTCACTGACCATGCTAAAGCATCTGATTGTGTGGATCACAACAAACTGTGGAAAATTTTTAAAGAGATGGGAATACCAGACCACCTTACCTGCATCCTAAGAAACCTGTATGCAGTACAAGAAGCAACATTTAGAACCCGGCATGGAACAACAGACTGGTTCAAAACTGGAAAGGAGCACTTTAAGGCTGTATATTGTCACTCTGCTTATTTAACTTATACACAGAGTACATCATGCAAAATACTGGACTGGATGAACCACAAGTTGGAATCAAGATTGCCAGGAGAAATATTAACAACCTCAGATATACAGATGACACCACCTTATTGCAGCAAGCAAAGAGGAAGTAAAGAGTATGTTGATGAGGGTGAAAGAGGATAGTGAAAAAGCTGGCTTAAAATCCAGCAGTCAAAACACTAAGATCATGGCATTTGTTCCCATCACTTCATGGCAAATAGATGGGGAAATATTGGAAGCAGAGGCAGATTTTATTTTCTTGGGTTCCAAAATCACTGCAGATGGTGACTCTAGCCATGGAATTAAAAGAAGTTTGCTCCTTGCAAGAAAAGCTATGACAAGCTTAGACAGCATATTAAAAAGCAGAGACATCATTTTGCCAACAAAGATCCGTACAGTCAAAACTATGGTTTTCCCAGGAGTCAAGTGTGGATATGAGAGTGAGTTGGACCATAAAGATGGCTGAGCACTGAAGAATTGATGCTTTCTAACTGTGGTTCTGGAGAAGACTCTTGAGAGTTTTTTGGCCAGCAAGATCAAACCAGTCAATCCTAAAGGAAATCAACCCTGAATATTCATTGGAAGGACTCATGCTGAAGCTGAAACTCTAATACTTTGGCCACCTGATGGGAAGAGCCAACTCATTGGGAAAGTCCCTGATGATGGGAAAGATTGAAAACAAAAGGAGAAGAGGGTGACAGAGGATGAGATGGTTGGACAGCATCACTAACTCAAAGGACATGAGTTTGAACAAACTCTGGGAGATAGTGAAGGACAGGGAAGCCTGGTGTGATGCAGTTCATGGGGTCGCAAAGATTTGGACAGGGCTTAGCGACTGAACAATGAACAACAACGTAGCTGATTCACTTCGATGTACAGTAGAACCTAAACACAACATTATAAAGCAACCATACTGCAATAATATACATACATATAAACAGGCTTCAAGGTGGAAGAAAGTTCATTCCTTTGAATGAAATCTATGAAATATGAGGAATGTCCATTTCCCTATCTGCTACCAAAAATCTGATTTGGGGCTTTTTGAGGCTTATTACAATGTGCAAAGGAGTATAGTCATGGCCTGTGTGGATTATTTGGAAACAAGATCAGACCTCTTACAATACAGACAGTGACTTCAGTGTCATCTATATGCCTATTAAAAGACCCTTCAGATCCTGTAACCCACATCTTCCTGCCCACAGCATAGTCTCATACCTCTTCATACTGATTCATGGAATCAGAAATATTTAATTTATACCTACCAGATGCCAAATACTACTCTAGGTCCTCAATAATATCTTGCTACAACCCAGCACTTAGTGAGTACGTGGTCCAGAAGAGGAGACAAGGGGTATAAATTAGCAGAAGAGTATATGTTAAAATACTGGTGAGTTCTCTTAAGGAAAAAGAAAGAATTTGTGTGGGGTTCCTACTTTAGATTGGGTATTTGTGGACGACCTCTCCAAATAGTATGCATTTAAACTGAGGTTTAAAGCATAAGAAGAAATCAGTTATTTCAAGGTTGACTGAAGACCCTTAAACTTAAGAGGCAACAGCTATAGATGCCTTGGGTGATAGGAGCTTGATATTTTGGGGGATAAGAAGGAAGGATTGGGCAGGGAATACAGAATGTGAAAAGGGCATTTGGAAGCTAGCAGAGCCAGATCATGCAGCAGCACCCTACCAGTCAACACAATGCTTTTATTCTATTTCTGCAGGGAGCCATACAGAAATTTCAATCAGCAAGCAACACTATCTGATTAATTTTTTTAAAATATTTTCCCCATTAAAAAAAAAAAGAATCCAATTTTTTTTACAATAGATATTTATTTATTTATTTATTTTTATTTTTACTTTATTTTACTTTACAATACTGTATTAGTTTTGCCATACATTAAATTTAAATAGCTAAGCACTTGAATAGACATTTCTTCAAAGAAGATACACAGATCCCCAACAAACACACATAAAGATGGTCAACACTGTTAATGTCTCAGGAAATACAAATCAAATCACAAGATACCACCTCACACCTATTAGGATGTCTGACATCCAGGAAAAAGAAAGTGTTGATAAGGATGTGGCGATATCAGAACCCTTGTGCACTGCTGTGGCAATGTAAAATAATATAGCCACTGTGGAAAACAGTGTGGCAGTTCTCCAAAAAATTAAACATAGAATCAAATATGATCCAGCAGTTCCACTTCTGGGTATATAATCAAAAAAAAAAAAGAAGAAAGGACTCAAACAGGATCTTTGTATACTGATGGTCATAGCTACATTGTTCACAATGGTCAAAAAAGAAATAGAAACAACCCAAATGTCTACCAAGATGTATGAATAGATAAGCAAAGGAATATTTTTCAACCTTGAAAAGGAAGGAAGGTCTGAGTCATGTTATAGCATGGATGAACCTTGAATACATTATACTAAGAGAATTAAACCAGGCACTAAAGGACAAATAGTGTATAATTCCACTTATATTAGGTACATAGAATAGGCAAATTCATAGAGACAGAAAATAGAATGATGGCTGCTAGGACTTGAGGGAGCAAAAGAAGGGGTTATGTGTAATGAGTACAGAACTTCAGTTTGGGAAGAAGAAAAAGTTTTGCACATAATGATTGTTGGAGACCATGTGAATATACTTAATGTCACTGAATTGTATATTTTAAAATGGTTAAAATGATATTTTTCATGCTTTGTGTATTTTGCACAATAAAAAGATTATTCCCAGAACTACCTTAAGAATGTTGAGATCAAGAATATTAATGGTATTCTTCAAACTGTGTGAACCTTCATAGAATCTTCTACATTTTCTAATCTATCTGTTGTAAGTTGACTTTCAGTTTACTTAATATTCTTTGTAACATGTTAAAGATATGTGTATGTATATATATGTACATATATATACACACATATATACACAGTTATGCTTAATTGTTTAATTTTTATTTCAACTTGTGGTTTATCAATCAAAGGTTTTGTTTCATAAACTCCTGAGGAACTTAAATCACAGCTATGTTAATTTTCTTTTCATTGCTTCAGAAATCCCCTCGCTCATTTATAGAGTTTGTAAGCTGTTTGGGATTTTGTAATTTTTTTCTACCTCTATTTCAAAATATTCATGTGTAATTTTATTTCTAGCGGAAATTTGTTTTCTGCTTAATTTGAAATTTATTTTCCTTTCTCTCTGTTCCAGCCCAAGTCTGGATATTTTGTAGTTGCTTCAGTTTAAGATGTTGAGTATTCCAGTTCTAAATAACATTTGTTTGCCATTTCAGCCTTTACAGCCCACAGCTGGTCCTACAATTTACCTGGCTCTTTGTTGAACCGATTTTTCCACTCTCAAATTTCTCTCCAACCAAGGAGCTCTTCAAAGTCCACAGCTCTGGATAATGACTCCAGTTCTTTTCAGCTTCTAGTACACCTTGAGAAGTCCTGCCATAGATCTATGGTAGCCCTCTAGCCTCCTCTGTCCATGGAATTCTCCTGGCAAGAATACTGGAGTAGGTAGTCACTCCCTTCTCCATGGGATCTTCCCGACTAAAGAATCGAAGCTGGGTCTCTGGCATTACAGGCAGATTCCTTACCATCTGAGCCACTGGAGACGCCCCATTTACCCTCTTACCAGAGGCCTAACCCACATGGGCCTTCACTTGGGCTATTGGAGTCCCTTCCTCCTTCAGAGGTGAACTCCAGAAAGCCACCTGTCTATTTCTGTCTCTGGATCACAAAGACTCTGCTCATCTTAGTGTGTGTGTGTGTGTGTGTGTATGTGTGTGTCTGTGTCTGTGTGTGTGTGTGTGTCTGTGTGTGTGTGTGTCTGTGTGTGTGTGTGTGTCTGTGTGTGTGTGTGTGTCTGTGTGTGTGTGTGTGTCTGTGTGTGTGTGTGTGTCTGTGTGTGTCTGTGTGTGTGTGTTTCCTTTGCTGGTACATGAAAACATTAAAAAATATCTTTGTTGTTCTCATTTTTCAGAAGTACTGGGACAATTTATATTTTGAATAAAACAAAACACCTATGCGTTCATAAACAGAAAAATCAGGAAGTATATACAGAAAACTATAATGTTAATAACATTCATCTCTAGGGATAGAATCTGGACCAATCTCCCTCTACTTCCAGAGCCTTCTGAGAAAGGAAGTAGAGAGACACTACAGGACTAATCTCCAACTTTCACCATCCATTATAATAGGCATTTATAAATTATGGGATTTAAGAGAATTTTCTCCTCAGAAAACTCACACTTCAACATCAGAGAAGAACATCAGTAATGACTTTTCCAACTGTTTCAGGAGTATATTGAGATAAATCAAGGACTTTCAAATCTCTGTCATGTTTTCTTTTTGTATGTTTGCCTTCTCTCATTCTCATCTTTTTTGTTTATTTTTTTAATGTCAAAAATAGGGAGAATATGTAAATGAGTTCAGTTAGGGGATATCCACAGAAATAACTAAAAAAAAAAAAAATGAGCACCCTTAGTGACCACACAGCAAAATATTAACAAGTTCTTTAATTTCTAAATCCATGTTCCTAGGTTGGAGACACAGGCTGAAGAGACAGAGATCAGAGAAAAGAAAAAACTGTCCTCTGAGAAGACACGGTGATGAGAGCCTCATGCCAGCACCAAAACTGTTGAATTGGTTTTGCATGAAACATTTTGGTCTTTTAGAACACATCAGAGGCAGGATAAAGTCAGAGAAGTTGTTAAATCCAAGAGTTACCTGGAGTACAGCAACTCTAGGACTGGGTACTGGATTGACCATTATAAAACAAGAAATAAGCAAGGGACAAAATGACCACCCCATTTCCAGGAATAATTTGGAAGAGGAATGGAATTGATAGAGATGGATATGGGAAGATATTTTTAATATAAGAGCACATGAAATATGTGTGAAACTTTTGCGGTGAACCAGATTTGAATAGGACCTTGCTTAACTCCTAGACAGTGGGAATTGTATGTCAGGAAAAGTGTGTTCATATTTACTAGTAATAGTGTTCTTTTTATAATTGAAAGTAAGAAGGTCAGAAGACCCAAGTTCAAGAAAATGATCTATTGTTTAAAAACTTCACTTAAATTTCCTGAGCCTTGTTCTACCGGGGTGGGGGGAGGGGGATGATTAAGAAGGTGATTGATCACCTAATCTAATATTCTCACCAATTTTTGTAAAAATTGAACCAACTTCATTCACAGTAACTTATAAACTCTCAGTACTACATGATCTAGTTACAATTGTCATTGCTAGTATCATGAGCTCCTCTCCACCCCTCCTATTTCTTTACCCTTTCATAATATATACTACCTATATAATTTAAAAAAAGAACATAGAGGGGAAAACTTATGGATATGTGTATATTTCTTTATGAAAAATAAATTTAGCACAGTCCTGTGCAGTTTACCTAAGTAGGGAGAGAATAGTCAGTGATTTTTTTTTTTAACTGCAATGAATTTGGGAAATAATATACTACTCTGAGGACTTCCCTTGCGGCTCAGTGGTAAACAGTGCAGGAGACGCAGGTTTGATCCCTGGGTCAGGAAGATCCCCTAGCAAAGGAAATGGCAACCCACTCCAGTATTCTTGCCTGGGAAATATACGGAGGAGCTTGGTGGGCTACAGTATATAGTGTTGCAAAAGAGTCAGACACAACTTAATGACTAAACAACAACAACAACAGATATTATTCTGCTTAGATAATCGGAAATTTTTTTTTAAATCCACAGAGAATTAATTTGGAAAAAAATCTAGACTACCAAAAATGCCTAACAGTAGGCAGATAAACATTATTTTACTGATCCTGTTTATCTCACTTCCTCTTTCATAAATATCACATATTTTAAAGTACGATTCATGCAACAACTGTATCATTTTCAATCTGCTATTTCCAGAAGAAAAAAAAAAGATTGGAATTCACCCTGAATAATCAGCTAAAACTGGAAATGCCCGGTTCCTAATTATGTTTCCCTTCTAAGACAGAGCTGGAAAGTAAATTTAGAATAACTTCAGAATCTCTGTTAAACCTAAAAAACTCAGTTTTCCATGGTTTATTGGTGAGTTTTTTGCTTCAGTAAAGCTGTATCCCAAAAACTCAGTGAGACTTAAATGACAAGCACTTATTCCCATTTTTAGAGATCTGAATTTTTGATAGAACTTGACCTCTTCTAGCCAGGGTAGATTGGGTAACTTCGGTTCAGGTTGAAAGTTGGTTCAGTTTGGCTCAACTGCAGTTTAATCAGCTCAATTCCACATGCGCTTCTTTGGGACTCAAATAGAGGGCAGTGGCTCCCTGGGGCCTGCTCTTCTCATGATAGGTCACTAGAGTGCAAAAACCAAGCCACACTGGACAAGCAGATTTAAGGATGATGCTTATGTTACCTCTGTCAATCATCCCATTGGCCAAAGCAAGACATAAGGCCAAGCCTAACACCAGTGGATCAGGGAAGGACACTCTACAGTAGGACAAGGAAAGACAGTATTTGACCAAAACAGTTCAAGCTATCTAGTCTCGGTTCCAAACTATCACGTCTTGGTTGCAAAACTTTTGTTCATATTTTGTAAAAGTGATAACCCTTGTAACTTTATATCGAACTGTAATCATATAATGGAGTCTTAGTGTAACATAAATATAATGTCAATATAAGATCTATTTTGAAAGCAAAGGAAACTTAGCCCTGACCCACAGGTATTAAAGATAATTTTCCTATTGAAAAATGTTTCAAGATTCAACGACTCTGTTTTATATTTCATCATGACTGTATATCCAGAAAGTATCTGGACAGTTCTAACAGTTTATGTTATGTGTATATTGTCCTCTAATGCATGTAAAATTAGCAGTATATTCATACAGAATAAATGAAAAAAAACTATTTTTCATAACACAGTACACAGCTTGTAGGGTTGACTGTCACAGGAGGTCACTGAATCAAATACTGTGGTTACAATTTTGAAAGCTGTTGGAAAATTTTATGATGACTAATGGCATTCATTATTATTCATGCCAAGCTTCAGGTAATGAACTCTCCCACTTGAGGCTCTGAGTGATCACCTCAGGGATCAAATAGGATGGTCCTCTTTGTGTAGCTAAACAATAGACTATTCATTTGGGGATACCCATAAACTTAAAACACAGATAAAAACTAACACTAGAGACCTCCAAAAGTCATATTATGCTTTAACATTTGGCCAGTAGTAGTAAAGACAGTCCTATAAATCGCTATCAAAATTGTTCTTTGTTATTATGTATTTATCCCAATTGGCTTTGATCACTCTGAAATGAAACATGATTAAATTTCCAGATATTTCTCGATTACATATAAACAGATAATCCACTTTAAATTCATAATTCCAAGCAAAATCTTAAATTTTCAAATAAAAAACATTTGCTTTCATTAAAGATTCATGTTACTCTGTGGTAAAAGAGGCTCTCCATCCAAAAAGAAACAAAATGGGAAGGATTAAAGAGATTGCTATTTTATCTTCTCCCATTTTGCCTTGTCCTCCAGTAAATTCTCTACTCCCAGAAGAAAAGCAGGGAAAGTGCAAATGCTAAAGTGAGTCTTCCAGATTGGGAATACAATATCATTTTTCTATCTGCATTATAGAGTGAAAAAACAGAGTTGAGTTAAGCAAGATAAAGGTAATCTTCCAGTTCCTTCTGAATTGTTTTTTTTCTTCATAATATTGTTTTTACTCTTTTTATTTTTGAAAGATTATATATTAGCAGAACAACAGATAGCATACACATTTTGAGATAAATAGAAATTCACCCACAGGCCAATATATGGATATTTGGGGAAGTTCTCTGCCATTTTTAATTATGTAAACTCTTATTATCTATCTTAATCAAAGACAAATTATCTTTAAATCAGTTTTATTTTAGTAAAAGTATTTTTATGGGTGGGGCATCAATTCTAGCTTTTGTGTATAAACAGGGGGAAATGGCAACCCACTCCAGTATTCCTGCCTGGGAAATCCCATGGACAGAGGAGCCTGGCAGGCTATAGTCCTTGCAGTCACAAAGAGTGGGACATGACTGAGCAACTAGCACTACTAGGGGGAGTATGATATATAAAGTATTTCAAGTTAGTTTGACTCATTTATCATTATCAGTAATTCCATGAAGAGAGAAAAGAAACATAAATAGTTGAGAGGAAAAGGATTTGAGGTAAATTAGAAAGCATAAAAGATAACCGGGAGAAAGATTGATGAGGTCTCTAAGGTGAAATACAAAATACAAAACAGAGATAAAGTCTGGTCTCAAAAAATAAAGTTGAAAGTCTATGGGTTCCCAAACATGAACCCCCTCCCACGCATCTAAGAATTAAAGATTTTAAAATTTAAAAAATAAATTAAAAAATAAAAAATAAACTGATAAGCATAAAAAATATAAATAAAAATAAATAAATGAAACATAAAAAAAAAAGAAAGTCTATGGGGATTCACAAATATATTCTTTATTTAGACATATGCAAATGATGGTTTGTATGTGATTATTTGCTATTACTAATTCAAATGTAGTCAAAGACACATTTTAAAACTTTGGTAAAAATCTATTTTTGGTTACATATTCCAGTTAATTGAGGTGCTTTTATTTGACACTTTATGATACTTCTAGGAATATTAGCACTAGGTAGTTAGAATAGGAAAAAGGAGTTCAGAATGGCGGTGGCTAAAAGACAAAGACGGGAAAGTCCACAAAAATAGAACAGAGGAAGGTCTGAGGACTGGAGTGAGGACCTCAAGTAAAACAAACAGTCCTCCTGGCTAGCCCAGTTTACAAAGGGCAAGCACAGGGGGAGGAGAAAAACATATAAAAAGAGAAGCCAAAATTGGGCCAGGGGCTTTTCTTTTCTTCTCTTCTTTTGGGTCAGCCCACCCTCATGCCTCGAGGATGTATTTTCCTTTACTTCCTAAACAAAACTGAGATGTAACATGGGACTGTAACACTGGTCTGTCCATTGCCTTCAAATTTTGCTGTGACAATACAGAACTGAGGAAATTACAAACTCCCCCAACATTAGTTTAATATATTATATTTGTTTCCTAAAAGTGGAAGGAATCATAGCACTCATAATTCAGATATCTTTTGGAATACCAAGGGACTTCCCAGGTAGCACTAATAGTAAAGAATCTGCCTGCTGAAGGAGAGGCAACTAAAGTAGCTTGTAATTTTTCTGAGACATATTGATTAAACATAAATGAGGTGGAATGCAATTGATGCTTGACTTATCAAGGTGGGTGCAGCCCCTGACAGAAGCTGGACTGTGAAGAAAGTACCATTCCACCCTCAATCTACACCCTATGCCCCTCTATTTCCCACTTGACTAGAAGAGTCCAGGAAGAAAAATGTGTAGAGACCCAGCCTCAGCATCACAGAAAGAGTATAGCAGGTTGAACTGGCCATATATATAAATAACAGCACAAAAACTTGTTTTGTTTTGTGAAGAAAAGAACTCCGTTACTAATATTACTAATGTGGTATATGACTGCATGTAAGGAAGTAACAGTGCTTGAAAATGTGTGATTTAATAGTGTGTAGCAGAGAGATATTAGGCAGAATTTTGAATTTTCAGTCCAAGCAAAATTGACTAAATCTCCTACATAGCATTATATATGGGAATATACATGAGATTACTCTGAGTCTGTTAGAGAATCATGCTTTGGAGCAATGCAGAAGTTACAAAATCAACTGTTATGCCTATGAATGATCAATAGCAACTCTACCTTCCTTTTTTTAAAAAAAAAACATTATTCTATATATTAATACAATAAAACATACTCATGATATTTTGATAAATTTATTTTTTCATAGTAGCAAATAGAGCATTACAATTTCAGTACATTGAAATAGCTTCTGATGCTTAACAAATGCATTATTCTCTTGTAACCTTTCTCTCCCATTATATTTTTGAATTGGTTACTGTTGTTACATATGAAAACTATTGAATTAGAGATATTTATCATCTATCCAGCTGCTTTACTGAACTCTTTTATTAACTCTATTTATTCTTTGAGGATGCCAAATAGAAAATAATATTGTCTGTAAATAATTAAAATTCTATCTCTTTAACAAAGTTATACCACTGCTTCTGCTTCATATTGTATTTCTTTAGAGCATCTACAAACATTACTACTTTTCCTTACTATAATAACAAGTCTTGTACTTAATTTTTAGACATTTTTACTTTTACTATTTTTTGAATTTTAAAATTGCTTCTCAGGCTCTAATTTGTTACTATATTGGTAAGTAATCTTATGACATTTGGAAATGAGTTATAGTTAACTTACTGTTTTAGAGTTCCATAGTTAAAAGGGTTTTTGAAATATATAATATACTTTGAAACACACTCATTGAGTGTGATTCAAGTATTAGTTATTCCACTAAGTGTTACAAGGGAAAAAAAATCTGAACTCACTAATAACCCAAAAAAGTATTGCTTTCAAATAGTTTCCATTCCAGTTGTTTAGGCAAGAGAGCTTTCACAGGAAGCCTGTGACAAAATACTGAACAGTCATAATAGTATCTACTGAGTGTTCACAATGTGCTGGTTGTTGTTTTATACAGATTATTATTAATTCCTCACAGTTTTCCTTTGAGTTAGAATTTGAAATTATATTGATGAATCTGAGCCCCTAAAGAGGTTGAAGTACTTGCCTAAGTCCTGTGGCTAAAGCCTAGCCCAACCTGGTTAAGAGGGTAGGCAGTCTGACCTAAAATCTTCTTAAATGTCTCTAAGAACTTAGAATGGAATGTCACGAAGATGATAATAGGTCATGGCAGGTTTTTTTTGGAAATTTTAAGACTGATATTGTATGTTGAGAGTGAAGAACATTCAGATAGAATCCCTCTAATGGGACAGTGGTGCAAAGAGTTCCAGAACAGTGATTAGATTAGTCTGACTGAATAGGGTCTTAATAAGGGAGAATCACCAATTGCACAAAGATTGGGAAAAAAATCATAAATTTTAGCCTGCAGACTTTATTTTTTACCCTGAAAATAATGGGGAACAATAGAGGAAATGGAACCCAATGCAACAGTAACCATACAGAGCAGACATTCCGGGTTTCTTTCAGCAATGATGTTAGAAAAGGAGATTAAGATATTCCAATCTAAGGAAAAAAGACCCCAAGAAATCTGAAACCTCAAAAATTAAGGATGAGAAAAAAATGTGTGACATACAGAAACAAGCTGCTCTGGACATGGTGAATGCTTTCTCTTTAAGCCCATAGTAGCCCCTAACTGGGCAGTCAGAAACAAAGCCACTGGTTCAAAAGTTCTGATGCAATCTCCATCTACAGAATTCTGTCAAACTGAGCTGGCAATATTTTTTTATCAGAATCCTCATAAGATTTCAGGTAGCCTCCAGCTATGTTGAAACACTTTTCATACCGTTTCAAAGCTTCCATCCCTTTTATGCCTAAAATATGGGTTTGCCTTATCTTAAAACACACGTACTTGCAAGCTTGCATACACAGTCCACATGACAAAAAGTCGATGGAAAAGAAAAGTTACAGAAATCTCTAAGAATATCAGAAAAGTTTAGCTTCACATCCTGGTGTGGGGGCCTCATTCACACTCTATCTCACTTAGTTTGTTCTTCCATAGAAATGACCTTAGAAACAGGAACATGTTATAAAACTCTGTGCTAAAACACATTTTAATTGACTTTCTAAGTTTAGAATGGCTCTGCTTTCAACCATTTTTAGATTTTTTTTTGTATATACCTTCAAGTATTGAAAGTCTAATGTTTATTTTCAGCAGCTGTCATTTTACAACAAGAAATTCCATCCTGCCTTATTTAAATAGTCACATTCATGATGACTGGTAATAAAAGTATTTATAATTGCAATACAACAAAAGACTCCCTACTTCTACCAAAAATTTTAGCTGCCTCAATCCACATCTCCATGTGAAAAAGGACATTTGCATGATCAAATCTGAGAACCATATTTTAGTCATTTTACGAATGTTCACCAAGAGCAGTTGGAATATATGTGTTAAATGCAAAATATTTTTAGATGATGGTGTCAAAAATACAGTGAGTGACTGATGCCAGAAAAAAAATGTAACTTCATGAAATTTTAATTTTTTACTTATTTTAATCTACTCTGAATTTCTTTACAGATATATTATTTGAGGCCTATTGATGAAAATGTTCTATATTTGTGCTTGAGATATGGTTTCTATACGTCACATATATGACCATCTGATGTGGCTTGAGTGGCTGAGAAACTGAATTTTAAATTTTATTTAAAGTTAAAGTTTAATAGTCTCATGAAGCTAGTGGTTCATGAAGCCTCATGAAGCTATAATGGACAGTACTATCTAAACACTGCAAGTAGTTGAAATATGTTAGTTTATATAAACTTTTTGAAAACTGTTATTGCTTGCATATCTTTTGCTTTTTCAATGAATCAATAAATATAACACAGAGGAAGCCTAGCATTATAACCCATATAAAATATATGGGTTATTGTTTTTTTAAATTTTAAAGCAACAAATGTACTAAATATCCATTGCTGCTAAATAAGAAGAGACTCAAGTAAACCAGATGGTCACTACTAACAAGTTTTTTTTATTTTTTCTCCATAAACGTGTCCCTTGGTGCAGTTCACTTCAGCCCAGTCACTAAGTCATGTCCAACTATTTGCAACCCCATGGACTGCAGCACACCAACTCCTGGAGTTTACTCAAACTCATGTCCATTGAGTCGATGATGCCATCCAACCATCTCGTCCTCTGTTGTCCCCTTCTCCTCCCACCTTCAGTCTTTCCCAGAATCAGGGTCTTTTCAGTTGAGTCAGTTCTTCGCATCAGGTGCCCAAAGTATTGGAGTTTCAGCTTCAGCATCAGTTCTTTTAATGAGTATTCAGAACTGATTTCCTTTAGGATGGACTGCTTGGATCTTCTTGCAGTACAAGGGACTCAAGAGTCTTCTCCAGCATCACAGTTCAAAAGCATCAATTCTTTAGTGCTCAGCTTTCTTAATAGTCCAATTCTCACATCTATACATGACTACTGGAAAAACCGTAGCTTTGACTAGAGGGACCTTGTTGGTAAAGTAATGTCTCTGCTTCTTAATAATCTGTCTAGGTCAGTCATAACATTTCTTCCAAGGAGTAAGCATCTTTTAACTTCATAGCTGAAGTCACTATCTGTAGTGATTTTGGAGCCCCAAAACATAAAGTCTGACACTGTTTCCACTGTTTCACCATATATTTGCCATGAACTGATGGGACCAGATGTCTTATATCTTCATTTTCTGAATGTTGAGTTTTAAGCCAACTTTTTCACTCTCCTCTTTCACTTTCATCAAGAGGTTCTTTAGCTCTTCTTTGCTTTCTGTCATCAGAGTGGTGTCATCTGCATATCTGAAGTTATTGATATTTCTCCCGGCAATCTTGATTCCAGCTTGTGCTTCATCCAGCCCAACGTTTCTCATGATGTACTCTGAATATAAGTTAAATAAGCAGGATGACAATATACAGCCTTGGTGTACTCCTTTCCAGATTTGGAATCAATCTGTTGTTCCATGTCTAGTTCTAACTATTGTTTCTTAACTTGCATACAGATTTCTCAAGGGGCAAGTCAGGTGGTCTGGTATTCCCATCTCTTTAATAATTTTCCACAGTTTGTTGTGATCCACACAGTCAAAGGTTTTGGCATAGTCAATAAAGCAGAAGTAGATGCTTTTCTGGAACTCTTTTGCTTTTTCAATAATCCAACGGATGTTGGCAATTTGATCTCTGGTTCCTCTGCCTTTTCTAAAACCAGCTTGAACATCTGGAATTTCATGGTTCACATACTGTTGAAGCCAGCTTGGAGAATTCTGAGCATTACTTTACTAGTGTGTGAGATGAGTGAAATTGTGCGGTAGTTTGAGCATTCTTTGGCATTGCCTTTCTTTGGGATTGGAATGAAAACTGAGTTTTTCCAGTCCTGTGGCCACTGCTACGTTTTCCAAATTTGCTGGCATATTGAGTGCAGCACTTGCATAGCATCATCTTTTAGGATTTGAAATAAATAGCTCAACTGGAATTCCATCACTTCCACTATCTTTGCTCGTGTGATGCTTTCTAAGGCCCACTTGACTTCACATTCCAGGATGTCTGGCTCTAGGTGAGTGATCATACCATTGTGATTATATGGGTCATGAAGATCTTTTTTGTACAGTTTTTCTGTGTATTCTTGCCTCCATTTCTTAGTATCTTCTGCTTCTGTTAGGTCCATAACGTTTCTGTTCTTTTTTGTGCCCATCTTTGCATGAAATGTTCCCTTGGCATCTCTCATTTTCTTGAAGAGATCTCTAGTCTTTCCCCTTCTGTTGTTTTCCTCTATTTCTTTGCAATGACCACTGAGTAAGGCTTTCTTATCTCTCCTTGCTATTCTTTGGACCTCTGCATTCAAATGCTTATATCTTTCCTTTTCTCCTTTGCTTTTCACTTCTCTTGTTTTCACAACTATTTGTAAGGCCTCCTCAGGCAGACATTTCGCTTTTTTTGCATTTCTTTTTCCTGGGGATGGTCTTGTTCCCTGTCTCCTGTACAATGTCATGAACCTCTGTCCATTGTTCTTTAGGCACTCTGTCTATCAGATCTTGTCCCTTGAATCAATTTCTCACTTCCATTGTATAATCATAAAGGATTTTATTTAGGTCATACCTGAATGGTTTAGTGATTTTCCCTAATTTCTTCAATTTAAGTCTGAATTTGGCAATAAGGAGATCATGATCTCAGCCACAGTCAGCTCCTGGTCTTTTTTGTTTTTTTTTTTTTAACTGTATAGAGCTTCTCCATCTTTGGCTGCAAAGATTATAATCAGTATGATTTTAGTATTGACCATCTGATGATGTCTATGTATAGTCTTCTCTTGTGTTATTGACAGAGGGTATTTGCTATGACCAGTGTGTTCTCTTGGCAAAACTCTATTAGCCTTTGACTTGTTTCATTCTGTACTCCAAGGGAAACTTCTCCTGTTACTCCAGGTGTTTCTTGACTTCCTACTTTTGCATTCCAGTCCCCTATAACGAAAAGGACATCTTTTTGCGGTGTTAGTTCTAGAAGGTCTTGTAGGTCTTCATAGAACTGTTCAACTTCAGCTTCTTCAGCATTACTTGTCAGGACATAAACTTGGATTACTGTGACATTGAATGGTTTGCCTTGGAAACAGAGATTCTTCTGTCATTTTTGAGATTGCATCCAAGTACTGCATTTTGTACTCTTTTGTTGACGATGAGGGCCACTCCATTTCTTCTAAGGAATCCTTGCCCACAGTAGTAGATATAATGGTCATCTCAGTTAATGGAATTCAGTTCAGTTCACTGAATGGAATTCACCCATTCCAGTTCATTTTAGTTCACTGATTCCTAAAATGTTGACATTCACTCTTGCCATCTCCTGTTTGACCACTTCCAATTTGCCTTGATTCATGGACCTAACATTCCAGGTTCCTATGCAATATTGCTCTTTATAGCATCAGACTTTGCTTCCATCACCAGTCATATCCACAACTGAGTATTGTTTTTGCTTTGGCTCCATCCCTTCATTCTTTCTGGAGTTATTTCTCCACTGATCTCCTGTAGCATATTGGGCACCTACCGACCTTGGAAGTTCCTCTTTCAGTATCCTATCATTTTGCTTTTTCATACTGTTCATGGGGTTCTCAAGGGAAGAATACTGAAGTGATTTGCTATTCTCTTCTCCAGTGGACCACATTTTGTCAGTGGGCTCAAGTGTCATAAAAAAAGGTGGGGGGAGGGCGGGTAGGGGCCCTAGTAATGTTTGATTAGGGGAATCTACACAAAAGAAAATTATTTAATATTTACTAATGAATCAATATATTACTATACATATCATGTCAGCTTGGAGCTTTAGAAATGGTCCATTCTCCTCTTTTCTGGCTGAAATCTTTGTAGAGTCTCAGTGCACGAGAGTTTTTGTTTGTTTAGCTGGTTGGTTGGTTAAATACATATCTTTCATAAACCTTGTTCTGTGTGTCTTTGCAGGGTCTTAAAAATATTCCCAAGCCCTATTTTCTTTAGTAGCCCTACTTAATGCACAGTTATAGCTCTTACTGGTTGATACATGGCCTCAACAACAGAATAGACAAATGGTCGCTGTCACACAAAATTATTCACCACCTCTTTCCAAGAACAGTTGCTTTCATGGTGCTATTACTGCCTACATCCCTTTCTTGTGTTTTGTTCCCCTTACTTCCATTGATTTTGGATTTTTTTTCATGTTTCTCCCTCTCTAACGTATTACCTATTTTATTCGAATATGTAGGTGGTATGTTTTTAAGTGAATCAATAATGAAGTAGTTGAGACCACAAGTCTCATCACCCTCTACATGCTATTAGTATTGGAATCCCAAGGGCCAACTGTGCAGTGAACCATGGTAATGAGGTTGATAGTTCATGAAAGAGCCGATGTGACAAATTGCCAACCTGCTGCAGGGACAGCCTCCCTAACCTTCCAGAAGGCCAATGTTATTCCAATTTTCATCTAGTTTTGTTCTCACTCTAAATGTGCCGGAGTTAACACAGTATTTAAATGGATAGCCTTCCCCCACAACCCACCCACACACCTACCTTGCAAAAGAGAGCACCCTGTGGCATGTGCATTTATAATCCTCTTTTCAAACTGACATGCTCTCAGGGTGAATTTAATCACCATTTGTCATACGTTTTAAAGTATAAAAGGATGTTTCATTTTTTCATGCCTTATTTTGGAGGCACTTGTGAAAACAAGTATCTTCATTTTTTGGTGTTCTGGATACATAGGAACTTTTTAGATCTATTATTTCTGCTCTTAATAGTTACATTAGCTGATTTTTTTTATATTCTCTCATTTTTGAACAAAACAACTTGCAGGTATCTTTTTACTCTTTTTTCCTCCCTGTCTTCCTGAGTTTGTAATCAGGAAAAGAGAGAGGCAAAACTCTTAACTTATTGAAAAATAAGTATTGCTCAGGCACTATTACTTTTTTGTATTTTCATGTTATTTTAAAGTTTTTATTTTTGTTGTTGTTCTTACAAATATGTTATTGATAGTCTGTAGACAATGAGAATGAATCATCTTCAAATTTTAAGGAGAATTTCAGCCTCAGTAGCACTGCCTGTGTAGCTAGCCTTTTATAAGATACTTTTCAGCATTTTGAACAAAATTTACACATTAGAGAATGTGTCCCAAACCACAGCTGGCTTGTCCTGCAGGGAGGTGACTAGACATCATGTGCTCAGTTTCTGATAGTGAAAAAAACAGTGTTCTTAGAGGCAGAGGTATCATATATTCTTTCATACCAGAGATGCTTCTTAAACTTATTTTGCTTGGTGCCCTCCCAAGCTTGATTGAAAATAATTAGAAGTCATAATTTGGAACTTTACTAGCTCAGGCCCTGGATTCAGATTTTAGTGAATCATTCAGAACAAAGCTCCCTTTTCTCACCTTAACGTGTCTAGTTTTCTAATCACTGCCTGAATCAGGCACCTCTGATAAGTATGTAGTGAACCTATCTTGATGTACTTTGTATTTAACTAGTAAAACACTGAAATTAATGCTGTTTCTTAGGCAGATATTTTGTCTTCTTATCTAAATTCCTTGAGACTAAAGCAAACTTGATTTAGCCTCTTGTCAGACCTTGGCTGTACATTTTTACTGAATGCTGGCTAATTGTGTCCTGTGTGTCATAGGCTGCCCTTATTATTCATAATGTAAATCTCATCATCTTATGGGTTATTACCACGAGGAATAACTTTTTACTTTACACCACTCTGAAAGTTTGAAAGTTTAGTCGCTCAGTCATGTCCGACTCTGAGACCCCATGGACTGTAGACTACCAGGCTTCTCCCTCCACAGGATTTTCCAGGCAAGAGTACTAGAGTGGGTTCCTATTTCCTTCTCCAGAGGATCTTCCCAACCCAAGGATTGAACCCCGGTATCCCACATTGTAGGCAGAGGCTTTACCGTCTGAGCCTCCAGGGAAGTCTCATCTTACAGGTTATTACTATGAGGAATAACTTTGTACTTTTCACCACTCAGAGGTTACATACTAATAGTCCACTAACTAGACTTAACCTCTGGACTTGTTTTAATTGGTCAGTGGAGTGTTATTAAAATGCTAAAGCTTAAGTGCTTTTTAGGTAGCATTTCCCATTCTACTCAATCTATTCTACTCCTTACTCTCTTACACCTTAGCACGCTACTGCTCAGCCAGAGAACCTGTGCATTTGGGGCCCTTGTCATATTTATTTGATTTCCCCTTTTGGTGTCTTCATTTATTGAATATGTCTCTGCTGAGTGCCAATACAAGTCAAGCCTGCTCCAGAAACAGGTAAAGACACAAATCCTTCTCTTCAAGAGTTTATGTTCTGGACAGGTGCATTCTGGGATCCCAAACTTCTGAGTAAACATCTGGAAGAAAATAATAAAGCATGTGTACTAGGCCAGGTGCTCTGAGAAGCAGATATCAAGATGAGACTAACTATGCAAGAATTTTATTAAGAAACTGCCTATGCCTATGCAAAAGGATATAGGGCCTGTCCGAATTATGATTTGGCTTGTCTAACTAAAATCCAAGGAGCGGTGGCTGCACAGGTGCAGGAGGGCCTAGAGGAGCCATCCCATGTTGAAGGTCAGGAAGGGCAGTGATGAGGAGATACCCCTTATCCAAGGTAAGGAGCAGCGGGTGCACTTTGCTGGAGCAGCCGTGAAGAGATACCCCACACCCAAGGTAAGAGAAACCCAAGTAAGATGGTAGGTGTTGCAAGAGGGCATCAGAGGGCAGACACACTGAAACCATACTCACAGAAAACTAATCACACTAGGACCACAGCATTGTCTAACTCAGTGAAACTAAGCCATGCCTGCGGGGTAACCCAAGATGGGTGGGTCATGGTGGAGAGGTCTGACAGAACGTGTTCCACTGGAGAAGGGAATGGCAAACCACTTCAGTATTCTTTCCTTGAGAACCCCATCAACAGTATGGAAAGGCAAAATGGTAGGATACTGAAGGAGGAACTCTCCAGGTCAGTAGGTGCCCAATATGCTACTAGAGATGAGGCAGAAATAACTGCAGAAATAATGAAGGAATGGAGCCAAAGCAAAAACAATACCCAGCTGTGGATGTGACTGGTGATAAAAGCAAGGTCTGATGCTGTAAAGAGGATTATTGCATAGGAACCTGGATGTCAGGTCCATGAATCAAGGCAAATTGGAAGTGTTCAACTAGGAGATGCTAAGAGTGAACATCGACATTCTAGGAATCAGCAAACTAAAATGGACTGGAATGGGTGAATTTCACTCCGATGACCATTATATCTACAACTGTGGGCAGGAATCCCTCAGAAGAAATGGAGTAGCCATCATGGTCAACAAAAGAGTCCAAGATGCAATACTCAGATGCAATCTCAAAAATGACAGAATGATCTCTGTTCGTTTCCAAGGCAAACCATTCAATATCACGGTGATCCATGTCTATGCCCTAACCAGTAATGCTGAAGAGGCTGAAGTTGAACAGTTCTATGAAGATCTAGGAGACCTTTTTGAACTAATACCCAAAAGAGATGTCCTTTTCATTATAGGGGACTGGAATGCAAAAGTAGGAAGTCAAGAAACACCTGGAGTAACAGGCAAATTTGGCCTTGGAATGTGGAATGAAGCAGGGCAAAGACTAATAGACTTTTGCCAATAAAATGCACTGGTCATAGCAAACACCCTTTTTCAACACAAGAGAAGACTACACATGAACATCACCAGATGGTCAACACCGAAATCAGATTGATTACATTCTATGCAGCCAAAGATGGAGAAGCTCAATACAGTCAACAAAAACAAGACCAGGAGCTGACTGTGGCTCAGGTCATGAACTCCTTTTTACCAAATTCAGACTTAAATTGAAGAAAGTGGGGAAAACCGGTAGACCATACAGGTATGACCTAAATCCCTTATGATTATACAGTGGAAGTGAGAAATAGATTTAAAGGTCTAGATCTGATAGATAGAGTGCCTGATGAACTACGGAATGAGGTTTGTGACATTGTACAGGAGACAGGGAATCAAGACCATCGCCATGGAAAAGAAAAAAAGCAAAATGGCTATATGGGGAGGCCTTACAAATAGCTGTGAAAAGAAGAAAGGCGAAAAGCAAAGGGAAAAAGAAAAGATATAAGCATCTGAATGCAGAATTCCAAAGAATAGCAAGAAGAGATAAGAAAGCCTTCTTCAGTGATCAATGCAAAGAGATAGAGGAAAAGAACAGAATGGGAAAGACTAGAGATCTCTTCAAGAAATTTAGAGATACCAAGGGAATATTTCATGCAAAGATGGGCTTGATAAAAGACAGAAATGATATGGACCTAACAGAAGCAGAAGATATTAAGAAGAGATGGCAAGAATACACAGAAAAACTGTACAAAAAAGATCTTCATGACCTGGATAATCACGATGATGTGATCACTCATCTAGAGCCAGACATCCTGGAATGTGAAGCCAAGTGGGCCTTAGAAAGCATCACTAGGAACAAAGCTAGTGGAGGTGATGGAATTCCAGTGGAGCTGTTTCAAATCCTGAACGATGATGCTGTGAAAGTGCTGCACTCAATATACCAGCAAATTTGGAAAACTCAGCAGTGGCCACAGGACTGGAAAAGGTCAGTTTTCATTCCAATCCCAAAGAAAGGAAATGCCAAAGAAGGCTCAAACTACCACACAATTGCACTCATCTCACACACTAGTAAAGTAATGCTCAAAATTCTCTAAGCCAGGCTTCAGCAATACGTGAATCGTGAACTTCCTGAAGTTCAAGCTAGTTTTAGAAAAGGCAGAGGAACCAGAGATCAAATTGCCAGCATCCACTGGATCATGGAAAAAGCAAGAGAGTTCCAGAAAAACATCTATTTCTGCTTTATTGACTATGCCAAAGACTTTGACTGTTTGGATCACAATAAACTGTGGACAATTCTGAAAGAGATGGGAATACCAGACCACCTGACCTGCCTCTTGAGAAATCTGTATGCAGGTCAGGAAGCAACAGTTAGAACTGGACATGGAACAACAGACTGGTTCCAAATAGGAAAGAGAGTATATCAAGGCTGTATATTGTCACCCTGCTTACTTAACTTCTATGCAGTGTACATCATGAGAAACTCTGGACTGGAACAAACACAGGCTGGAATCAAGATTGCTGGGAGAAATCTCAATAACCTCAGATATGCAGATGACACCACCCTTATGGCAGAAAGTGAAGAGGAACTAATAAGCCTCTTGATGAAAGTGAAAGAGGAGAGTGAAAAAGTTGGCTTAAAGCTCAATTTTCAGAAAGCAAAGATAATGGCATCCGGTCCCATCACTTCATGGGAAATAGATGGGGAAACAGTGTCAGACTTTATTTTTTTGGGCTCCAAAATCACTGCAGATGGTGACTGCAGCCATGAAATTGAAAGATGCTTACTCCTTGGAAGAAAAGTTATGAACAACCTAGATATCATATTCAAAAGCAGAGACACTACTTTGCCCACTAAGGTCCATCTAGTCAAGGCTATGGTTTTTCCTGTGGTCATGTATGGATGTGAGAGTTGGACTGTGAAGAAGGCTGAGCGCCGAAGAACTGATGCTTTTGAAGTGTGGTGTTGGAGAAGACTCTTGGAGAGTCCCTTGGACTGCACAGAGATCCAACCATTCCATTCTAAAGGAGATCAGTCTTAGGTGTTCTTTGGAAGGACTGATGCTAAAGCTGAAGCTCCAGTACTTTGGCCACCTCATGCAGAGAGTTGACTCATTGGAAAAGAGTTTGATGCTGGGAGGGATTGGGGGCAGCAGGAGAAGGGGACGACAGAGGATGAGATGGCTGGATGGCATCACTGACTTGATGGACATGAGTCTGAGTGAATTCCGGGAGTTGGTGATGGACAGGGAGGCCTGGCGTGCTGCGATTCACGGGGTCGCAAAGAGTTGGACACAACTGAGCGACTGAAGTGAACCCCAAAATGAGTGGTTCTCGATGCATGATAACTCGGAGCCATGGGGTTAAGAATTGCATCTCTTCCAGGATCAGGTAACAGGCTTTTTTTCTCAAAGGAGGTGTAATAGTGTCTTGCTGATGGCATGGTCTTGTTTCTGATTCCCTAGGGGACTGCATCATAGTTTTCTACCTGGAACTTGCCATAGACTGCATATTGCATCCGGTCCTCCTATTGGCACCTCCAAACCGTAGGGTCTACCTGTCAGAAGACAGGACTCAGGCAGCAGGACAAATTGTAGCTAGCCAGGATCTACTGCTCTACCCTTTCCTGCTCCTGCCCATTTTTATCCTTCTGCCTCAAAATCCTTGATTTATTTTGGTGCTACAGATTTTAAACATCAATTTATCCTTTTTTTGTTGCCTATCTGTTTTACCTTTAAGCTCAGAGGATAAAGTATCTGTCTGCAATGCAAGGGGTCTGGGTTTGATCCCTGGGTTGAAAAGATCCCTTGGAGAAGGAAATGACAATCCACTCCAGTATTCTTGACTGGAGAATCCCAGGGACAGAGGAGCCTAGTGGGCTGCCATCTATGGGGTCACACAGAGTCGGACATGACTGAAGGGACTTAGCAGCAGCAGCAGTAGGGAAACTCAGGCATTTCTACTTCACTGAGATTTGACCATTATTTATTCTAGGTTTCTAAGAGCCATCCAGCAGTGAATTTAAACTGACCCCTGCAGTTTTTGCCAGGGTATTAAATCTCTTGTCAGAGAAAGTGTTCCCAAGTTGATGAATTTTCCTCTCCAGTCTAACAATCCAGTCCCTTGATCAAGCACTTTGCGCATCAAGTCTCAGAGTACTTTCTTGGCTCCTGTTGGGACATGCCAGCTAGTAATCATAATTTTTAGATGGACAATCCCTTTTCTCCTTTACCAATGCAAGCGTGTTACCTGTTGGGTTATGCTAGGATATAATCTTGTCTATCAACATAAGGGAATGCTGTGCCTAGAAAGGAAAATATAGGGAGAAAAATGCTGACCAAGATGGTAGAGTTGGTCAGTCACCACTAGGTTGTGTTTATGCTCTGCAAGGATAAAGAGATAAGGAAAGTTGCCAGCTAGCAGTTAATTGCTAAGTTTGAGAAGCAGAAGGCCCAGTAGTGGTGTTTATCTCTCAGTCCTGTCTGACTCTTTGTGACCCCGTGGATTGTAGCCCACCAGGCTCCTCTGTCCATGGGATTCTCCAGGCAAGAATACTGGAGTGGGTCGCCATACCCTTCTCCGGGGGATTTTGCCAACCCATGGTTCAAACCTGGGTCTCCTGGATGCAGGTGGATTCTTCACCATCTGAGCTACAGGGAAGCCCCTAAAGAGACTCTTATCGGCTTATTCAAAGGAGAGACATAATGGAAGGTAGTCTGAAGATGTAATTTTGAGAGTCGCAGAGCAGCACTGATAACTGACCTCTCAAAGCAGGTCTCTTATGCCCGTGTCAGTACCCTCCTAGGGAGAACCTAGGATTTTAGAAGTAGGAATGGACCCCTCTGGAAGGACGTACCTGAAGATGTTGACTCTATAATCTCTCCAGATCCCCAGGCCACCAGAGGCAGGCCACCATTTTTCAAATAAGAGTTAGCACACCCATTATGATAAATAGTGTGGTGGAAGCTTCTCCACAAAGCAACAAGGGCTCCCATCAGAAACATCCCACCCCCTTTCCTAGCTTCCATGTTAATAAACATGATTGTTTCTTTTCTTCAATTTCTAATAGAAATATTTGTTTAGGTTTGAGCAAAACCGTGTCTCCTTAGTTTTCCCCGGTTGTATTTTATGTATTTCTTTTAGTCTTTGCTGTAGACATAAAATCAGACATTGCTATAACCAGAAACATTCACTCTCACCAAATCAACATGACTCCCTAAATTCCCATGGGGTACTGGCTCTACTAATGAAAGTTATTTTGTTCCAGTACACTATTTGTAATACAGTAGCTGTATAATAAGCTATAATCCCCCTATACATTGTTAACACACAGCACCCACCATTTTAAACTATTCTTGGCTGTTACAGCAAATAAGATGTTCAAATATGAAATAGACCATCAGCAAATGGATTGGATTTATATTAAATCTGTATCAATTTATGAAGGTTTATGAAGATTTTAAGACCTTACCTTTAAGACATTACATATTCTAGAGATATGCCTTATCTCTCTTGTTGAAGTTCTACTTATTTCCTGCTATGGGAATGTATAATTTCTCTGCCCTTTTTTTGGCCATGCAGCATAGGGGATCTAACCACTAAGGCAATCAGGGATTGAACCCATGTACCCTGCAGTGGAAGCACAGAGTCTTAACCACTGGACCACCAGGTAAGTTCTGTATAAATTTATGTTTTTTTCTTAGCTCACCTAATCCAAATGTTTTAAAATAAACTGTTGTGAATGAGTACCTTTTTTTGTTTCTATTTCTAAGTTATTAATACTAGTAAATAGTTACTGATGTTTGTGTATATAAATAAATATATTTTTATAGAGGAAATGTAGCTATTCTAATTCCAAAATATTTTAGTAGAATCTCTTTTGGTGGAGTCAAATAATTATATAATTTATAACTAAAATTATGCTATCTGTTGATCTAATACTTTTACGATTTATTTAACTTTTATACTTTAAATAAGATCTCCACTAAAATAATGGTGAATAATATTAGTCACAAGGGTGTTACTATCATATTCTTAATTTTAATAGAAGTAGTTTTCAGTTCAGTTAAGTTCAATCACTTAGTCATGTCCTACTCTTTGTGACCCCATAAACCAGAGCACGCCAGGCCTCCCTGTCTATCACCAACTCCCAGAGTCCACCCAAATTCATGTCCATTGTGTCGGTGATGCCATCCAACCATCTCATCCTCTTGTCATCCCCTTCTCCGGCCCTCAATCTTTCCCAGCATCAGGGTCTTTTCAAATGAGTCAGCTCTTTGTATCAGGTGGCCAAAGTATTGGAGTTTCAGCTTCAGCATCAGTCCTACCAATGAACACGCAGAACTGACCTCCTTTAGGATAGACTGAAGTAGTTTTAGCATTTCACAATTTAATATATTTTGCTGCTGTTGTTGATTGTTAGAAAATCTTTAAGTAGTTTTCTTCTATTCTTACTTTATGTAGAGTTTCAATTACAAATGGTAATTGACAAACAAAATGAAAAAACAATCTACTGAGTAGGAGAAAATATTTGCAAATGATATGACCAATAAAGGATTAATATCCCACATATACAAACTGTACAACTGACATTAAAAAAAAAAACAGTAAAAAACTAGATGGAAGAACTAAATAGGCATTTTTCCATAGAGGAAATGCAGATAGCCAACAAGCACATGAAAAGATGCTCAACATCATTAATCATCATGGAAATGAAAATCAAAACCACAGTGAGTATTACCTCACACCTATAATAAAAAGAACACAACTAACAAATGTTGGTGAAGATGCAGAAAAAAGGGAACACTCATACACTGTTGGTGGGAATGTAAATTGGTGTAGCCACTGTGGAAAATGGTATGGAGGTTTCCCAAAACACTAAAAATAGAGCTACCACATGATCGAACAATTCCACTCTTAGGTCTATATCCAAAAAAGTAAAAACATTAATTTGAAAAGATACATGCACCGCAATGTTCATGGTAGCATTGTTTACAATTGCCAAGATATGGAAGAAACCTAAGTGT
This sequence comes from Capra hircus, assembly GCF_001704415.2. NCBI lineage: Eukaryota > Metazoa > Chordata > Mammalia > Artiodactyla > Bovidae > Capra > Capra hircus. Next base: position 29,071,044 of record NC_030813.1, read on the forward strand.
CCATCTATGGATAAATTGATAAAGAGGATATGATGTATACACACACAGTAGAGCAAAACTCAGCCATAAGAAAACAGACTTTTGCCATTTGCAGCAACACGTATGGACTTGGAGGGCATGCTAAGTGAAAAAGTCAGACAGAGAAAGACAAATACTCTATGATATTGCTTATATTTGGAATCTGAAAATACAACCATCTTGTGAATATAGCAAAACAGAAGCAGTCTCACAGATAGAGAACACAAACTAGTGGTTACCAGTGAGGGTGTGGGGCAGGCAATGAGGGAGCTTCAAACTATTGGATATACAGTACACTCAAGGGTATACTGGACAACATGGGGAATATAGCCAATATTTTTTAAAAAACTATAAATGGAAAGTAACCTTTAAAAATTATATAACAAATTTTAATAAAATATTTTTAACTTTAAAAATTTAATAAGAAATGGCAATTGAATTTTACCAGCATCTTCTCAGTATCTATTAATATACCCATATTTTTTTTCTTCTTTAATACACTGATATCATGAGTTATTCTGGTATTCTACACAATGATGACCCATACTTATAGTTTTATACTTGGTTACTGTGTCTTAATTTCCTTAACATATTCGTGGATTTACATTGTGCTTGTGTTATAAAGAGCATTTGCTCTAACTTTATTAAGATTTTATATATAATCCATTACACTTTGGTATTAAGGTTATCTAGGAATTCTAACATAAGGCATTTTTTCACATTTTTCTATAACCTAGACTAGCTAAATAATATAGAGAGTATTATTTTTAAAGATTTAAATAGAATTTAGCTTTAAAATCCTGTTTCACTTTATTTTCTCCTTTCATCGTTTTTATTCTCTCAATTTTTTCCTTTTCTCACATAAATTCATGTTTATTTTACCAGAAAATACCCATTTCTCACTCTAAAACAAAAACTAGAATGTATTAAGCTAGTGACAAAGACATGTCAAAAACCAAGACAGGCTGAAAGCAAACCCTCTTGCACAAAACAGTTAGCCAAGTATGAATGTGAAGGCAAAGTTCCTGAAGGAAATTAAAAGTACTACCCCAGAGAACACACAGATAATAAGAAAGGGAAAAAGTCTTATCATCAATATGGGGAAATTTTTAATGGTCTAAGCAGAAGATTAAAACAGCCCCAACATTCCCTTAAGCCAAACCCTAGTCTAGAGAAAAGCCCTAACTCACTTCAGTTCTGTGAAGGCTGAGAGAGGTGAGGAAGCTGAATAAGAAAAGTTTGAAGTTAGCTGTGGTTGATTCATGAGGTTTATCATCATAACATAGGAAGGCAAGGTGAAGCAGCAAGTACTTATATAGAAGCTTCAGGAACTTATCCAGAAAATATAGCTATGATAATTAATGAAGGTGGCTACACTGGACAACAGATTTTCTGTGTAGGTGAAACAGCTTTCTATTAGAAGAAGGCATCACTAGAACTTTCATAGCTAGAGAGTAAAAGTTAATACCTGGCTTCAGAGCTTCAAAGGATAGTCTGACTCTCTGGTTCAGAGCTCACACAGTTGGTAACTTGAAGTCAGTGCTCATTTTCCATTCCAAAATCCCTAGGGCCTTTAAGAATTATGCTAAATTTACTCAGCCTGTGCTCTATAAATGGAACAACAAATTCTAAATGATAGCACATTTGTTTACGAAATGTTTACAACTTATTTTAAGCCTACTGTTACAAACTGCGGCTCAGGAAAAGAGATTCCTTTCAAAATATCATTGCTTATTGACAAAGAAACTGGTCATCCAAAAGCTCTGATGGAGATGTCCAATGAGATTAATGTTGTCCGATGAGATTAACGTTGTTCAATGAGATTAATGATGTTGTGTTAGCAGGTCATGCCTGCTAACACAACACTGTTCTGCAGTGCATGGATATAGGAGTCATTTTAACTTTCAAGTCTTATTACTTAAGTATATTTTGTAAGGCTAGAGTTGTCATAAATAGTAAAAAGATCAGTGGTTGTCAGGGGTTGAGTGGAGGGAGGGATGACTAGGCAAACTATAGAGGATTTTTAGGGCAATGAAACTACTCTCTCAGTTCAGTTCAGTTCAGTTCAGTTCAGTCTCTCAGTCGTGTCCGACTCTCTAGGGTACTTTGAAGGTGTGGGTACATGTCATTATAAATTTTTCCAAACCAATAGAATGTAAAACACTGAGAGCAAATTCTAAGGTAAACTATAGATTCTAGGTGATAATGATGTGTCAACACAGGTCCATCAGCTGTAACAATGTGTATCCCTATGGTGAGGGATAATTATGCGAGAGGATATGCATGTGTAAGAGCAAACAGTATATGGGAAATCTTTATACCTTCTGTTCAGTCTTGCTTTGAACGTGAAACTTGTCTAAAAAATAAAGTACGCATATTTCTAAAGGTGGTAAAACACATTGCTCAGCTTTGCTCTCAGACGACAATGATGCAAGGATCAAAGCAATGAGAGAAGACAGTGTTATTAAGCTCAAGGTAAGGAAGGAAATTTCTTTAGAAGAAAAATTAACTTACTAGGATAAAAGCTTAGATAGTATGAAAAGGAAATTTGGAAGTTTTTATCTTAGAAGTCAAGATAGATATGTAGAATTATATAAGGAATACTCAGTTCTAGCTTCTCTTAAAACAAGATATCCATAAAGGACAGAGGAGTTTAGTCCCCATTAAATCAGTGAAATTAACAGGAAACTAGAAAAATTCAACACAGAGAAACCAAATCAGAGATAATTTTTCAGAGCATGCCAGAAGGTAAGAAAATATTCATGGGTAGCCTCAGACACAAAAGGAGAATTTAGAGTCAGAACACTTGAGGGACTATATCATATACGTTTATCTCTACGAAGTGGTTACAGAAAACCAAGCAAGATTTTAAATGGGAAAGAGTAGTAAGTCAGTGGAGAAGGAAAAGGAAAAATAACAAAGTATTATTATTTGAGTTCCAAAGTAATACAACCATAGTAAAGTGAGGGTACTGATATTTATTCTACCTTAAAATTTTCTGAAATTGAGACCTTGCGGCATGATATAGAAAGAAGAGATCTGGGATAAGAGAACCACAGGGATAACGACAGATTATTCCATTCCTGGGTTGAATGTTTCTCATGGCAGAATATCTCCTACAGGGATTATTTAGTTCAAAAGACAGAGCACAAGATGTGATTAAACTATGGATTCTTTTATCAGACCCAGAACTTTTTCATACCACCCTTTCTTAATAAATGAGAGTACAAAAAAAAAAAAAATTTGAGAACTATATTAGAAAAATCAAGCATCTGGACCATAAAGCAAAGAAAGGAGAAGGCTCACAATGCCGGCAAACTGTACTGCAACTACATGTAACAGAGGAAAGAGAAAGATCGATTTAAAAAGCTGTTAAAGAGATATTAAAAACCCTATGGAATCTTCTTGCAAGTTATATAGAAATAGTAGAGTTAAATGGAACAATGTATCCACTAATGCAGGAAAAGAAATATCAGAAAGAAATCTAACAGGTAGGATGTTCAAAGTCTACGGAAAGCCCTTGTTTTGAGGAACAAACACCGGTGGAATGGGTCTTTGCTGGTTTCCAGGAACATCAACTCAATTGAGGAACCCGAAGAGGGTGATTCTTCAACTGAAATATGATGATGAGTGAAAATACCTCTATAGAGGCAGGTTTCGTACGAGTCGGTCTCAATCCTGACAGACCTCTGGAGTTCTAAGAGCCTTTTAAAGCCAGTACCATCACAGACATCCTCCCAGAGGTTCTAATTTAATTAATTTGAGGTACAGCTTAATCACCAGCGTGTTGGAAAAACTCTCCAGATGATTCCAATGTGCAGTGATAGAGCTTCTGTTTTACAGGCATAAACAAGCAATTCTCAACCCCAGAGGTACATTAGAACCCACAGAAAGCTTTTAAAACATATCTATGCGTGAACCCAAAGCCAGAGGATGGAATCTGAACATGAGGGTATTTGCACAGCTTCCTCAGTGATTCTAAACCACAGCCAGACTTGAGAAACAATGGTCAAGCAATCCATAAGAGGTGTTGGTAGCAATCACTGGCCACAGGCTTTAAAAAAAAAAAAAGAAAGAAAGAAAATAATGCCTGCTCACAAAATCTTGTGTCCATTTATCCATGTTAACTATGAGATGCCAGAAACACAGGGAACAAATGTGAATTGGAAAACCAAAAGTTTTAAATAAGCAAGAAAGACAGATGCTTCAATTAAGACCTAGACAATTGAGGATGCCAAGATTGTAAATGTCTAACCTTCAGAAAAATTCTGCAATATTCCAAATGCCATTCTTTGAGGGGGGTGGGAAGGATAGTTTAAAGTAGAATTCCCCTGAACATAATAAATCTTTGATGCCTGAAAATATTTTTCAAATGGTATGTTTTCATCCATTTCCTGATTATTGCTAGTATATAGAAATACAATTAATTTTTGTATTAATACAATATCCTTGAATTCAGTGAGCATGCTAAGTACATCTGTTAATTGTTGAATCTGTATTCAAAATCATTGTCTATGAAAAATGACACTTTTTATTTTTCCATAAATTTGTTTAAGATAACCTGCCTCATTAGAATGACTGAGACCTTCAGCAAAAATGTTAATTAAAAGTAGTGATAATGAATGTTTTAGTCTAGGTCCTAATTTCAAACTATTTCACCTTTAATTGTGATGTATACTGTAGGGTTTTTTGTTTGGTCGCTTGAGGGGAGCACAGTTGATCAGACCAGATATATTTGTTTTCTACTGATATATAACAAGTTATCACAAACTTAGTGGCTCAAAACACCACCCATTTATTAACTGACAGTCTGTAGGTCAGAAGTCCAGGAGGCTTCAATGAGGTTCTCTGTTGAGGGTCTCACAAGCTCAAAAATCAAGGCATTAAAAAGTGGGTTAACTGGAGACTCTAAAAAAGAATCCACTTCTAGGCTCAGTAAGATTGTTGGTATCATTCGATTCACTGTGATTGAAAAGCCAAGGCTGCTATTTGTTTGCTCATTGCCAACCACAGTTAGTATCAAAGGTGCCTTTGATTGTCTCTGACTTCTCTTGCTGCTATGAAGTGGAGAAAATTTTGTTTTCTAACGGCTCCTTGTGATTAAATGTGTCCCCATCTTTTTGCTCTATAATCTAATAGAATCACTGGAGTGACCGCTCATTAAATTCACAAATTCCACCCACATTCAAAAAGGAGTGTATTATACAAAAGCCAGTGTCAGTAATGGCCACATTTAAAATTCTGCCTATGGAACTATGGAAGTTTCTCTATCTTTCTACTTTGCCTTCATTTTTATCCTTCTATCAGATGTTTTTTTCTGAACTTTTGAGATAAGCATATGCATTTGTTACTTAATGTAATGAATGGCATTTACTGATTCAAATTTTAAACTCACATTCCTGGACCAAATATAATTTGGTCAGATATTATGGTTATTTCTTTTTCCTCTTTTAATGCAAGAGTCCAGTATAGTCTTGGAAGGAAAGGACAGAAGTGACATCCTTGCCTTCTTCCTAATCTTAGGGGGAAAGCAGCCAGTTCTTCACCATTAGGTATTAATTTAGCTGCAGTTTTCTGGTAGATGTTTTTTATGAATTTGAGGAATTCCCTTTTCCTAGTTTGCCAAGTGTTTATCATGAATGGGTGTTTCATTTTTGTCAGTTTTTTTCTGCATCAATTGATTTGACTATGATTTTCTTCTCTAGCCTACTGATCTGAGGAGTTACATTATTTGATTTTCAAATGTTGAGCCAGCCTTGCATAGCTGGGATAATTCTCACTTGGTTGTGGTATGTTGTTATTTTTATGCATTGTTGAATTCAATTTGCTAGTATTCTGTTAAGAATTTTTGTATTTATGCTCATGAGTGATATCAGTCTGTAGTTTTCCTTTATATACTATCCTTATCTTGTTTTTGATTATAGGATAATGCTAGTCACATTTAATGAGTAAGGAACTGTTCCTTCTGCTTCTATTTTTCTGACATAGATGGCAGATAATTGTCATTTCATTCATAAATGTTCGATGGAATTCAGAAGTGAAGCCTGGGCCTGACACTTTTTCTTTTGGAAAGTTATTAATTATTAATCCAATTCTTAAATAGATATTAGCCAATCCAAAATAACTATTTCTTCTTGTGAGAATTTTATAATTTAGATCTTCATTTGGTCCATGACATCTGAGTTACCAAATTTCTTGCCATAGAGCTGTACAGAGTATGCCTTTAGTATCCTTTTAATTCTGTGTTCTTTCATTTCTGATACTAATAATCTGTCTCTTCTCTCTCTGTTTCTTGGTCAGAGTGCCTAGAAGTCTACCAGTTTTATCACTCTCTTCAAAGAATCAGCTTCTGGTTTTGTTGTTTTTCTCTATAGTCTCCTTGATTTTAATTACATTGATTTGTGTTCTGTATTTAGATTATTTTCAATTAATTGCTTTATGTTTATCTTTCTTTTCTCAAATTTATCTCAAAAATTCTTTGCCCAAAAAGTTATTTATAAATGCTTTTAATCTCTTAACATTTGGGGGGTTTTCTGGCTATCTTCATGCTCTTGATTTCTAATTTAATTCCACAGTGCTCTGAGAGCACTCTTATATAGTTTTTAAACTTCCTCCAACTTATCATAGTATTTTTTATGGAGCAGAATGTAGTCCATTCCTTTGAATGTCCCTGTGATCTTGAGAAGAATGTACATTCTGCTCTGGTTGGATGGAATAATCTATAAATGTTAATTAGATCAAGTTGATTGATAGCACTGTTCAGGTAAACTATATCCTTACTGATTTTCTGCCTGCTTTACCCGGCAATTACCAACAGATGAGTGTTGAAGTCTCTAAATTTAATACGGTTTGTCTAGTTCTCCTTACAATTCTATCAGTTTTTACTTCACACATTTTGTCCCTGTGTTGTTAGGTACATGTTATAGATTTTTATGTCTTCTTAGGGAATTGACTGCTTTGTCATTATATAATGACCCTCTTTATCCCTGTTTTTATTTGAAGTCTTCTTTGTCTGAAATTAATATAAGTACTTTAGCCTTTTTTAAATTAGTGTTAATATAGATCCCCTGGAGAAGGAAATGGCAATCCACACCAGTACTATTGCCTGGAAAATCCCATGGACAGAGGAGCCTGGTAGGGTACAGTCCATGGGGTCGCAAAGAGTCAGACACGACTGAGCGACTTCACTTAATATAGTATATTTTTTAATTTCTCAAATTTTTTAATTTTCAAAGTAGGTTCTTGTAACCTACTCAGAATATATGGTTGGGTCTTTCTGTTGTTAGCTGGATTAACATTGACTATGTTTGTAAGTGCTTTTTATTTGTTGCTCTTAATCTTTTTACTCCTTTTCCTGCCTTCTTTAATTTTAAATAAGCATTTTATATTATTTATATCTTTCTTCTCTTAGGTATTCAAATACAGCTAAAATTATTTTGAGTTGTAGCCTTAGAATTTTCAATACACATTTACAACTAACTAATCTATCCTTACGGTCAAATGGCACTGCACCACTTTGCATGTAATGCAGGTATTCTATAACCAAGTGTTACAGGCTGAATTTTGTCCACCCAAAAATATTTGCTGAAGTCCTAACCCTCTTCTCTTTTTAAAGCAATTATATCACTTTTCTCTTTACATTCATTTTGCAAAATTTCTATTGATGTCTCCAAGCTCACTGAGTCTTTCTTTGTTGTGACCAGTGTCCCGATGAGCCCATCACAGACATTCTTCATTTTCTTTACAGCATTTTTTAATTTTTAGCATTATAATTCTTCCTTAGAGTTTCCATCTCTCTGCTTACATTATCCATCTCTTCGTACATGTTGCCTGTTTTTTCCTCAAAATATATAATCTGACTATTTATTAAATTTAACTAATCAACCTTGACATAGGGTGTTTAATATGTCAATTATTCTTGTTGTTGCTGCTGTTCAGTTGCTAAGTCGTGTCCAACACTTTGCAAACCCATGGACTGCAACACACCAGGCTTCCCAGTCCTTCACTATCTACCAGAGTTTGTTCAAACTCATGTCCATTGAGTTAGTGATGCCATTCAACCATTTCATCCTCTGTCAGTTCCCTTTTCCTCCTGCCCTCAATCTTTCCCAACAACAGGGTCTTTTCCATGAATCAACTCTTTGCATCAGGTGGCCAAAGTATTGGAGCTTCAGTATCAGCTCTTCCAGTGAATATTCAGGGTTGATTTTCTTTAGGATTGACTGGTTTGATTCCCTTGTTGTCCAAGGGACTCTCAAGAGTCTTCCCCGTCCAGCACCACAAATCAAAAGCATCAATTCTTTGGTGCTCAGCCTTCTTTATGGTCCAAGTCTCACATCCAAAAATGACTACTGGAAAAACCACAGTTTTGACTACCCAGACCTTTGTTGGCAAGTGATGCCTCTGCTTTTTAATACACTGTCTAGCTTTTCTTCCAAGGGGCAAGAATCTTTTAATTTCATAGCTGCAGTCACCGTCTGCAGCCTCTTTGCTTTCTGCCACTTTATTTCATCTTCACTTTCTGCCATTAGAGTGGTATCATTGCATATCTGAAGTTGTTAATATTTCTCCCATATCAATTACAGTTGTTTTAAATTCCTGATCTGATAATTCCAAAATCTGTTTAATAATTGAGTTTAGTTCTGATGCTTGCTTTGCCTCTTCAGACTGTGTTCTCATTTTTAAGAATGTTTTACAGCTTTCTGTTAAAATCTGGATATATCAGATAATAGGAACCTAGGTTAAAAACTCTTTAGTGTGAAACTTTATGTTCATCTAGCTATGAGTTGGGCATCTTTCTATTAGTTGGGCATCTTTAGACTTTATTTTTGGGGGCTCCAAAATCACTGCAGATGGTGATTGCAGCCATGAAATTAAAAGATGCTTACTCCTCGGAAGGAAAGTTATGACCAATCTAGAGAGCATATTAAAAAGCAGAGACATTACTTTGTCCGTCTAGTCAAGGCTATGGTGTTTCCAGTGGTCATGCATGGATGTGAGAGTCGGACGGTGAAGAAAGCTGAGCGCCAAAGAATTGATGCTTTTCAACTGTGGTGTTGGAGAAGACTCTTGAGAGTGCCTTGGACTGCAAGGAGGTCAAACCAGTCCATCCTAAAGGAGCTCAGTCCTGGGTGTTCATTGGAAAGACTGATGCTGAAGCTGAAACTCCAATACTTTGGCCACCTGATTCAAAGAACTGACTCACTGGAAAAGACTTTGATGCTGGGAGGGTTTGGGGGCAGGAGGAGAAGGGGATGACAGAGGATGAAATGGCTGGATGGCATCACCGACTCGATGCACATGAGTTTGGGTAAACTCTGGGAGTTGTTGATGGACAAGGAGGCCTGGCGTGCTGCAATTCATGGGGTTGCGAAGAGTCGGACACGACTGAGCAACTGAACTGAACTGAATGTTTGCTCTAACTACAAGTGCCCAAGGCTTTAAGTTTGTGTTTTTAATGTCACAGTGTCTTTTTCTCTCTCCTTTTGTCTTTATGTTTTCTTATTCTTCAAATAGAGCCTGTATTTTAGAACTCTTTCAGCTATAATCTGCTGCTATTATACTGACATCCTGTTGATATGATGGTAAGGTGTTGGAAGGGAGAAAGATTTTTTAATCTTATAATTACATCTCAGTCTTTTTGTGTCCTGTAACCCTGAGTCTTGACAAGTGTTTCTTGGGTCTTTTCCACATTTTCATGGTACAAGAAGCATGGAGAGGGCTAGAACCTAATAAATGCCCTTCCATCAAGGTGAAGTAATGCCTGGTAGTCTTTGCCTCTGATTAGTAACCCTTTGTTATGAGGAGCACTCTGGGTATATTTTAAAATGTTATGTTCCCCTGTAGGACCTGTTAGAGCCAGGAGGAGATTTTTCTTGGCTCTGAAGCAGGAGAAACTTCTGGGGTTCTTGGAGAAAAATTCTATCAGTTTGCCTCACATATTTTGAAAGTACTGGATATTCCTACCCCTAAGTTCCCCCTCAGTAGTTTCCCACTATCATGCTTGCCTTTACCTCCAGGAAACTATCAAAATGACCATTTAACTGTCCCTCTCAGTTTGTGGCTCCTGTAGCTTCTCCTCCAGATCTTAAAAGCACATCTTGGCTGTGATTCTTTAGATTCGCCTGTCTCTCCAGATTAGGTATGGTGGTTTTCCCTGCAACCTGAGTTCTCTGATGGGTCCAAGAAAAGCAGTTGATTTTAGTTTGTTCCACTTTTTTCTTCCTATAAGGATAAAAGTGACAACTTTTAAGTTCTCTGCAAATCATATCTGAAATTTGAAGTCTTTGATTCTATCTACCTTTTAAAGAAAGGACTTACTTCTACTTCAAAAATGGGGACATATCACCAAGCCCAATCAGAAATTGACACATCAGTCCTGTAAAGGATGATTTATTCCACTTCGTACTTATTCTTCGGATGTAGCATTCTAAGAGGTCTCAGGCAGAAGTCTGAAATACTTGCAAGCTTCCCTTACTCTCAAAATTGAAATTGGGCAACTTTGAATTTTCGCTTTTGTCAATGCGTTCCTGTGAAACTGCTAGAAACCATTCAACTTTTCACCCTGTCACCTCAACTTTTACTTTATTGGAAATCTCAATAGAAAAGTAGCATTAAGTAATAGGCCCACTTCTTTGGCTTTCTCCTTTTCTCTTTCTTTCCTAGCAGATTCTTACTGCCTAATAACAAACACTCTTCTTGACCAAATTCTAGACAAGCTCCTCTGAACCCTCCTTTGAGCAGGCTTTGTTCTTCCTCAGCCTGACTAAGCCAGTCTTAGCAAAGAATCTTTCTAAGTCAGCCCCTTACCCTTGATATCTGATCGCTTTTTTTATCTGATCAAGTTCCTTATCCCCATTCTTTAATGTACAAGTCCTAAGCCTGCCTTTAGCAAGAATCCCTCTATCCTTGGTGTCTCTCTTAGTAATTTTCCTTTCACTGATGCCGTCACTCTTCTCTGTTGATTATAAATTCCTGCTTAGCTTTGTTGTATTTGGAGTTGAGGGCACTCTCTCTCCCCCATTGCAATGATCTTAACCGTTATTGCAATTGTCTTGAATAAAGACTCCCTTACCTTTTTAACAAGTGGCAGGATATTTTTTCTTTAACACTGGTAGTTTTCTAATATCTTCAAATAGATTTTTAAAAATATATTTAGTTCATCTTTTAAAATTCTTGAATGTAGGAGGGTGGATTAAAAACAACCTAAACAGTCATTTCTCAAGAGCAATAATTTTGAGGGCATAAGCAACTATACTAAGCACTGAACTAGGTTACATAAGGTATCTCCTTATATAACAGTGGTGTTTTTTTTTAATATAAACTGACATGTATTGAACCTTTTTTGAGTTTATTTGAGCAGAAATATATTCTAATCAGGCAGCATCCAATCTAGCAAATAGAAAAAGCTCTGAGGAGTTGTACCGAATGGAAGATTTTTTATAGGCAAAAGGGAGTAAGAACAAGGAAGTTATCTAGACAAAAAAGCAGGCTGGCTGTTGCAAAGTTACTTTCCTTTAAAGTTACTTTCCTTTAAAGGCTGTCAGTGCTGGCCAAGCAATTCTTGAAGGTTCCATTCTAGGAGACTTGAAACTATAATGAACTTAATCTGATTGGCAACATGAAGCTTAATATAAATAATTCTATTTCAGGTCTGATGTCTTATTTGTAACAGCCTTATAAGAATATCATATCTATTCTACAGATGAAAAAATGGAAGATTAAAATGTATATGTAATTTTTCCATTTTTTCACAAGTATTAAAGAATGGAAAGTTAAACTTAATCTCAGACTGGTCTGATTGCAAAGATAATACTTCTCAGTACAACTTCCCACAATCCACCTAAGCATCTTGATTTTATGAAATTATGGAATGAGTTACTACCTTTTGGTTTATTTTTGATTTTACAATTTGGTCCTAGTAGATGCCTGTACTTTACTTGTGGACATTTTTACTGTAACCAAATTTTATATAAACCTATGTGTCAAGCACAGGTTGAAAAATTTTATCATGTTATTTTTCAGTCTTCATAATCCTTTAGGTAGAGCCTATCAATATTTCATTCTACCTATGAGAAAATAGAGGTTAAAAGTGATAAGTAATATTCCAATGTGTACACAGAGAAAATTAATATCACTAAGACAAACAGTGTTGCTTACTACCCAGTTCAACAAAGGGTTTAGTTATAACCCAGTGCAGCTGACAACCAACAGTGCACCCTGGGAGCAGTGAAAATCAAGATCAGGGACTCTGTGCTTTGGACAAGAAAGCCCCTTAGATAGTTAGAATTATATCGTGAGAAGATTTTCAGTGATGCCAGATTCTTGATCATCCCATACTGAGAAAAGCACTAAAATCATTAACTTGAGATATATGTTCTTTGTAATTCAGTAATCTTTTACCAAGTGGCTCAGTGGTAAAGAATCTGCCTGCAATGCAGGAGACACAGGTCCAATCCCTGGGTCAGGAAGATCCTTTGGAGAAGGAAATAGTGATCCACTCCAGTATTCTTGCCTGGGAAATCTCAAGGACAGAGGAGCCTAGCAGGTTATGGTCCATGGAGTTGTAAAAGAGTTGGATACAGCAATTAAATAGCAACAGTGCTTATAGTCCCCGGCCAGAAATCATATATAAACTGGCTTCTCTCCCCTTTCTTCAGAGTAATTTCCTCAGAGCAAACTGAATGGCTATCTCCCAGACTAGAGCCCTCAGAAGGACCTTCAATAAAACTTAAAAAATCACAACTCTTGCACTGTATGTGTTTCTTTAAGTGGACACCAAAGCTCAAAATTCTGTGTGAAGGGACCTGTATTTGAATCACAGCCATTTCACCTTGAAGTTCATACACTTAACCTCAGCATTAAGTTATCCTACTTGATAGGTAGCTCCACTGAAGCTTATTTTGACATATTAATGATACAGTAATGTTTTCCCCACTGATAAATTCAACCATTCATTTCAATCTCTTTTTTTAATGACTATTAATATATAATAAATTCTGTTATTATAATCATAGCTAACCTATTTATCCATATAAATGAAAATTATTAAAATTTATTTTACTACATTGTACACCTACTGCTCACAATCAGCTGAGAAACTCTATTTCCATATCCATTGACACTCTCCTCCCACCTTCAGCCTCAATCATCATCGAGTCCTCTGCTCAGAATGACATCACTGATACGTGTAAGTTCCATTTGACAGCTGTCACCATACCCTGGAAAAATCCCAACATTTCCTTCAGTTACACTACTGAATATAGGCAGTATTTCACATTTATATTATAATTCTACTCCAATCTGAGATAGTTGTCTCTTTGAGACTGTATATTGTAATAAATGAAAACTTGTGTCCATGGAATTAATGGAATGACATTTCTGGAAATGCAAATATATGTTGATCAATTAAAATCTATGTTTGTCAATTTTCAGGCACATCAAAAAATATCTTTGCCTGCTAGTCACATATAAAAATTTTCAAATGTGTATTAAAAAGTTTGTGCAATATCAACTTTACAGACACAAACTTGTAGCAGGTAGAGATACTAATGGAAGTTAGTTATTTGCTCTCTCCTCATTTTTGACATCTTGTACAAATTTCCAAAATGCTAACTAAACACTAAGAAGGATCTAACTGGAAATTTTCAGAGAAAAATTCACTCTTGAAAGATATTGATGATGACATCTGAAAATGTTTACTTCTAAATTCACTGCCCTCTGCACAATGTAGATTAGCACAGACTGGACACACAGGCCTATTATAAAGTCACACAGTCCCCATTAATATTTGAGATTTGCCCATGCTAATTACGAAGCACTGGATACCTTACTAAGGAAAAAGTGTCATTGTCCTTATTCTGGAAATCTTTCAGTTCTTGAGAAAATAACAAATGCACACGCATCAAATGATTTGGGGAAGAAGTAATAGCACAACAAATATATAGGGACACTTGAACTGCTACTCAGTCAATTCTAGTTCCCATATTGTCTAAATAAAATTATTTAAAATATATTCTAAAATATGGCCATTGAAGACGTATCTATATTTTAATTAATAAAAATGAGGGAACCTATTTTTAATATAAATTTATTTCAAATAGAAATGTGTTCATATGTTGAAATGGGAAAATGGAGTGAAATAAGGTATAATGTTAATAACACATTGCAGATAAACCTCTATCATATAAAAACTAATAAAGGATATCACATCTTCAGTATCATAGAGAGATCATATGGGGTATGGTAAGGAAATAAAGAGGGAAATTAACATTTATTGAGCTAGGTGCCTACCTCTGAGCTGCACACATACACATATATAATTTTGAGGTATGATCACAATATCGTGAACTTCTTGGAGGCAAGAGCTGTCCTTTTTAGAGTTATAAATGCTTAGTGTTTCCCTTGTGGCTCTGCTAGTAAAGAATCTGCCTGCAATGTGGGAGACCTGAGTTCAATCCCTGGGTTGGGAAGGTCCCCTAGAGAAGCGAAAGGCTACCCACTCCAGTATTCTGGCCTGGAGAATTCCATGGACTGTATAGTCCATGGGGTCGCAAAGTGTTGGACATAACTGAGTGACTTTCACAGTGTCCTTAAGCATTATTGCTCAGTGAATGTTGATTAAATCAATGACTACATAAATGAGTGAACTAATGAATAAATGAACGTGCTTTGAACAGAAAGTTTTTGGAATATGGCAGCCAAGTCATTCTTTAAAATAGGAAAGATTTATTATTCCTAATTTTGTTTTTTTTGAACTAGTCTGCCACCATTTTTTCCCATCTGTACCTTTTATTTTAAGATTATTGGATCTCATGTATATTCATGTCATTTATAATTTATTTCTCTTTTATATTTTCTAGTGCATTCTTGAAGAAATTCCCTATTTCTTCATCTAATTTTAAATGCCGTGTGTTCAACTCTAACCATTTTTTTACAGTTCTACCTCTCTCTTGAGATTTGTTCATTTCCAAAAATCATATTTTGAGAGTTTTGTGGGATTTTTTTAATACTTAAGAA
Organism: Capra hircus; assembly: GCF_001704415.2. Taxonomy (NCBI): domain Eukaryota; kingdom Metazoa; phylum Chordata; class Mammalia; order Artiodactyla; family Bovidae; genus Capra; species Capra hircus. The sequence goes on from NC_030813.1 coordinate 29,086,080, forward strand.
CTATCTCCTTTACAGTTTTACATTTTTTATTGCAGCATCCTTTTATTAATGCTCAAATCTCATTGGAAATGCTAATGAGAACTTTAAAAATTCTCTTCTGCATGTATTGTGTTTCAATAGGAGCCATTTGCTCCAAGTGCTGATTTCCCTCTAAAAGGAAAAGTGAGTTTCTCTTAATTTTTTATGTTAACAAATGTAGATGCATCATGATGCCTCAGTTGTGCTGAAAACCAAAAAGCTTTGCCTCCCCTGAGTTCCTTTCACTTGCTAAAGGCTATATCCCTCTTCTAGTTCTCTTCACTTTCATAGCCTCTTAAGATACAAATTCCCTCATTTCTCTGAGTCAGCTGTGTTCATATCAAATATAATTCTCTCTCAGCAAAACAAGGGCTTCATAATTTACCCAAGCAGTAGCTCCCTGAAACCTGCCCCCCAAAATCCTCCATCCACCCCCATCACATACTGGGGGCTTCTGAGTAAGAGCAAAAATATTCTGCTGCTAAAGCAAGTTTGACAAACACTCATCTAAATCGAGATCCTTCCAGGAAGAACGTCAGGTGGACACAGTAATGGGGCTGGGCCAGCACCATAAAGTGGCAGGGGTTTCCTTGGATTCTAACTTGCCTGCCATGGATTTTGCTGATGCTGCTTTTGATTTCCAGAAATGTATCTCTTGGGTATTCAGCAGATCAAGTTCAAAGACTGCAGAGCACCTGTACCTGCCTTCTTTCTCAAGAAGAAAGCTTTTTTTTGCAGGAGGCAAAAAGCTAGGGATTTTGCAAAGTAATTTCAAACAAACACAACCCAGCAAAACTCATGGAAATAAAAATGACAACAAGGAAGAGAGACACTGAGAGTGAGCCTTGTGGGACTCTCCATCTCTGAGCTGGCATCTCTTGGCATTGCCCTTCCCTCCACGTTGATATTTCTGCCCCTGATCCTGGGGAGCACAAAGGCTCCTCCTTCTGTGCTCTTCTTACCAACAGAGCTGTAGCTGACTGTGGCCTTACCATGGCCTACCCCTAAACACTCTACCTCCCACCTCCAAATCCTACTGCCTACAGCAGAGTGTATGTTTGAACCAAGGTTCTCTTTTAATCATCGTTTTCCTTGTTTTCTTCCATGATGTTCAGATGCCTTCCCTAACCAATGAAGACTTTAATATTGTCTTAAGATTAAATGGCTGTAAAGTCAGTGTTTAACTGATAAATTTCCCTCTATTCCTCTTTCAAAAAATAAAAGTAAAACAGGAATTAAGGAGTCATAGCATAGAGGTTGGTGTGAATTACCCAGTTGGGATAGATAATATTAACAGTAGTGATTCTCATTTCCACTCTATGAAAGAATGGGCATTATAGTATGAAGAGAGGAAAAAAATGTACTACTGAAATTGTAATTTATGTAATGAAGATTTTTTAACTAAATTAGATCAGAAAAGCTATGGGACATATCCAAAATTTCATTCTGGACCATGGGAAGAGCAGTCTACTTAAAAAGAAATTAGAGAACAATGGAGAAAAAGCAGTTTACACCCTACTGTGTTCGGATCATTAAAAAATAATCTGTAATTTGATTAACATCGATAGGTTATTTAAAAAGTAGTGACTTTTTTCTTGTTTCCCCCCACCCCTTCCCTTCCTTCTCTTTTTTTCTCCTTTCCACTTTTGTCCTCATTTTTTTTCTTTCCTATACTGGATAGCCTTAGCTCTTGCTGCTGATGCAAATATCTTCTAAAGTGTGCCCTTGATGAAACCTTCTCACTTAGCATGCTTTGTGCTCCAACTCAGAACTAAGAGGTAAAGCATTCAGCCTACTGCACAGTGTGATGGCTTTTTAGCATCCCTTCAAGAGTTCCCCCAAGAGGTTCCAGGATAAAAAGAAAAGAAGGAAGACCTTGCCCAGGTAAAAGTTTTACCTTCCAGCCTTTCTGTCTAAGATGCCTAGGGCCAAACCACCCTTCAAGTTACCTTGTCTCTACTACAGTCAATGGTTCTGAGATAAACCTGGGGCATGGCACACAAAGATTTTTTGATGTTCTGTGAACTGATCAAAAAGTGCATAAGATTTGGGGGAGAACAACTTCCACAAACTTTTAAAAATATTAATTTCTATATCTAAAATTATATTTTCTATAATTATACATGCATCAACATTTGATTTCAGCCTGTTTTGCCCAAAATCTGCTCTTAAGTATTGAAATCAGCTTAGAACTTTTTGCAGCATGTAATTTTCACTTTTACTTTGTTACCCTATATTTTGCTCATTATGTTTATTTAAAATGTTTATATAGCCTGTTGAAAGTTTTCTTCATGTTGGTCTTGCACATTTCCTTTTTAATTTTTCAAGCTATTTATTTTCCCATGTTACAGCACAGCATCTTCTTGAATTTCATATTATATTATAGCTTCCAGTAGATTCGCACTTTCCTTTGGGTGTAAAAGTATGAAAAAATATTTCTAAGTAGTAATGTATTTGTTTCATACTTCATCCCACATGCATAATTTACATAATTCTTGCAACTGAACCCTCTGAGTCTTCTCATTATCACCACCATCTGCCCAGTAATAAACATCAGATATGCACTGGGGAAATAGGCTTGAATTTGGGGAATACTGAGATAAAGAGATCAAGAGGCACATTGAAGAGGTATTCCTCCAATTGCAAAAACTAGATAAAGTGCAAACTGAAGAAGAGGAAAATTAGGGGCAATGGAAAATGGCCTGGAGGAAAAGGAGTGGAAACACAGTGTTCTGAAAACTTCTGCGCAGTGGCTTTGAGATGAAAGGACTGGAAACCATAATGTCACATGAGGAATGAGGAGAAGCCTGTGACTCTGATAGCTTGCGGTGAATGATCCAGGATTCATGATCTCTGAAGAAGATTTAACTTCAGGACCAAGGACCAGGCTTGATCACTCAAGAGCTTTTCTGCAGCAGAGTTTTCTTAAAGGAAGAGAAGGGGCAGAGATATCTTCTGACATAGACATGAGAAGGGGGACAGTGAGTACTCCCCTCACTAGTGTTAACAAGGAAGTTATATACTTTTTAAATTAGTTATTACAATAAATCAAAAGAATGTCTCAAGCTTATGAAAATTTTACCAGATCCACTCCCACAATTTATATTTTAGGATAACAGGATTAGAATTTAACAATAGAAAGATCCTACCAGACCCAGTCCCAGAATATACATTCTAAGATACCAGGATTAGTCAGGTTTTCAGGAAGGAGATACTATCCTCAAGCAGGATACATTGTTGTTAAATAATTCTTAGTACAGAGTTTAAACTGAGATGTTTGCTGTGTAATTATCAGTTTCAGAGTTAAAAGAAAAAAAAGCATTTTATGTGACTAAGACTAAGGAATGCAGAGAGAGAAAAAAAAAAAAAAAGATGTTCGTCTTTTCCTCCTTGAGAATTCCAGACCCCCATCTCCACCTTGGGACACCCAGACCCCTTTCTCCTCCTTGGGGACCCTGGACTTCTTATCAACCTGCCTAGGAATTGATCTCTCGAAAAATGTTCAATGAATCTTCTTCAAGAGTGAGTAAATGATGTTCAGTAAGATGATGCAAAGAAGGGCTTGATAAAGGACAGAAATGGTATGGACCTAACAGAAGCAGAAGATATTAAGAAGAGATAGCAAGAGTACACAAAAGAACTATACAAAAAAGATCTTCATGACCAAGATAATCACAAAGGTATGATCACTCACCTAGAGCCAGACATCCTGAAACGTGAAGTCAAGTGGGCCTTAGAAAGCATCACTATGAACAAAGCTAGTGGAGGTGATGGAATTCCAGTTGAGCTATTTCAAATCCTTAAAGATGATGCTGTGAAAGTACTGCACTCAATATGCTAGCAAATTTGGAAAACTCAGCAGTGGCCACTGGACTGGAAAAGCTCCGTTTTCATTCCAATTCCAAAGAAAACCAATGCCAAAGAATGCTCAAACTACCACACTCATCTCACACGCTAGTAAAGTAATGCTCAAAATTCTCTAAGCCAGGCTTCAACAGTACATGAACCATGAACTTCCAGATGTTCAAGCTGGTTTTAGAAAAGGCAGAGGAACCAGAGATCAAATTGCCAACATCTGCTGGATCATCGAAAAAGCAAGAGAGTTCCAGAAAAATATCTATTTCTGTTTTATTGACTATGCCAAAGCCTTTGACTGTGTGGATCACAATAAACTACGGAAAATTTTGAAAGAGAGGGGAATACCATACCACTTGTCCTGCCTCTAGAGAAACCTGTATGCAGGTCAGGAAGCAACAGTTAGAACTGGACATGGAACAACACACTGGTTCCAGATAGCAAAAGGAGTCCGTCAAGGCTGTATATGGTCACCCTGCTTATTTAACTTCTATGCAGAGTACATCATGAGAAACGCTGGGTTGGAAGAAGCACAAGCTGGAATCAAGATTGCCGGGAGAAATATCAATAACCTCAGATATACAGATGACACCACCCATATGCCAGAAAGTGAAGAGGAACTAAAAAGCCTCTTGATGAAAGTGAAAGAGGAAAGTGAAAAAGTTGGCTTAAAGTTCAACATTCAGAAAACGAAGATCATGGCATCTGGTCCCATCACATCATGGGAAATAGACGGGGAAACAGCGGAAACAGTGTCAGACTTTATTTTTGGGGCTCCAAAATCACTGCAGATGGTCATTGCAGCCATAAAATTAAAAGATCTTGCTCCTTGGAAGGAAAGTTATGACCAACCTAGATAGTATATTGAAAAGCAGAGACATTACTTTGCCAACAAAGGTCCGTCTAGTCAAGGCTATGGTTTTTCCAGTAGTCATATATGGATGTGAGAGTTGGACTGTGGAGAAAGCTGAGCGCCGAAGAATTGATGCTTTTGAAATGTGGTGTTGGAGAAGACTCTTGAGAGTCCCTTGGACTGCAAGGAGATCCAACCAGTCCATTCTGAAGGAGATCAACCCTGGGATTTCTTTGGAAGGAATGATGCTAAAGCTGAAGCTCCAGTACTTTGGCCACCTGATGCGAAGAGCTGACTCATTGGAAAAGACTCTGATGCTGGGAGGGGTTGGGGGCAGGAGAAGAAGGGGACGACAGAGGATGAGATGGCTGGATGGCATCACCGACTTGATGGACGTGAGTTTGAGTGAACTCTGGGAAATGGTTTTGGACAGGGAGGCCTGGCGTGCTGCAATTCATGGGGTTGCAAAGAGTCAGACATGACTGAGCGACTGAACTAACTAAGATGAGAAAATGTTGAAGGCATAAGACTGCTTTCAAAAACTTAGAGGCTTATTTTACAAAAGGAGAAGGAAACTTATTTAAATGAATCAAAAGACAGTACTCTTACAGATGAGGAAGTTACTAAGATGAGAAAACTTTTGTTTGTGTTGACCAAAAAAAGATGTACAACTTGAGAGTTGTGAGTTAAGTTTTATTTGGGCAAAATGAGGACTGTAGCCCAGGAGGCAGCAAGTGGCAGTGGGGGAAAGTCAATACATAAGGTTTTGGTGAAGGGAGAGTTCAATGCCATGAAGTACTCAATTTACAAATGGTTTTTTTGTTAATCATGAGGGTCTAATGTCACCATGAAGGGATTTAGTGCTTCTCTAGATATGAGGAGATGCAAGGATTGAGATAAAAAATCTATTCCTAAAAACATCCAACTATCTAAAGACCTATCCCACCAGATTCCCTGGAGCACAGAGTGCCTCACTCCATCCTGACCTCCCTCGGGTGTTGTCACAGGTCGACAGCCACAGCAGCATGGGGTTCAGTCTCCGTAGAGGCAGATGGCAAGTACCTTTGCTACTCAGTCACTGACATGCTCTTGGTAAGTGCCAATTTGTAGTTGACATGGCTCCCTTGTGGTCATAAATCCGACCATACTTGGGGAGGGGGACATTTCATGACCATTTTGTCCCTCATTGCTGAGAAGGCTCATTCCCAGTTCTGAAGAAGGTTTTTATTGTAAGACACTCAATATGCTATTACTGGACTAGGTCTTAATAGTCAAATATCTCTGAACACCTGTCTTCTAGTTATGGTCCAGGAAAGCATTCCCTCTCATTGCATCTTTTCATATCTAGAGCTATACTATTACAATCATTGATCACATATCAAGCTACACATTTGATCAACTGCTTCAAGTCTAGTCATCATTTCCGTTGGAGGCTCAGTCATATACTTGGTAATACAAGAAATAATAATCTTGTGAAACAAGCAAAATACAAGTGGTATAGTTAATAACCTTAATGGAATTAAAAGTAAATATTTTAGCCAGGAGCCTCCCACACCAGTTTATTTTAAAGGTCATCAAGACTAGGGAATGAATCACTTAAAGTGGAAATCTGATTTTTCATATGCTTCAAATGTGTGACATTAAAGTATTTATCAGGTATGAAAATACAGCATTCAGTTTGAATTATAGGACAGATTTCTCCCTGAGATGCTATAAGATGTCGAGGGCCTTGCAGTTGCATAGTACTGCCTTTCTCACCATAGAGATAGAATTTAATAAGCTAATAGCCCAGTTACTATCATTTAAAGCTTATGAAAGTTGTTAAGGCTTAAATATGGTCAATTACATCCTCCAACCCCATTAAAGGCACGCGCACACACACACACACACACACACACAAGATGCTAACTGGTTATACCAGTAGAATACAGAACTTTGACCTACTGGGATCATACCAATGGTAGAATGGTTATGGTTACCTCTAATTTGTAAACATGTTTGACCTTAAATGAATTTAAATTCATGGGAATCCCAGGCTACACTTTCATACCCATCCCTGTAGATGTGAAGGCCATGAATTAGTGCCATAAATCCACTGAGTTCCATACCAATCACTCTAAGGGTAATAATAGGTATAGTGCATAAAGCACCCAGCCTTGTCTCATAATTACCAGGTTGATCATTTTTACTATGATTTAACCATTCTCAACATAATCAAAATGCTGTGATCACTCACCTAGAGCCAGACAGCCTGGAATGGGAAGTAAAGAGGGCCTTAGGAAGAATCACTATGAACAAAGCTAGTGGAGGTGATGGAATTCCAGTTAAGCTATTTAAATTCTGACAGATGATGCTGAGAAGTGCTGCACTCAATATGCCAGCAAATTTGGAAAACTCAGCAATGGCAACAGTACTGGAAAAGGTCAGTTTTCATTCCAATTCCAAAGAAAACCAATGCCAAAGAATGATCAAACTACCACACAATTGCACTCATCTCACATGCTAGTAAAGTAATGCTCAAAATTCTCCAAGCCACGCTTCAGCAATATGTAAACCATGAACTTCCTGATGTTCAAGCCGGTTTTAGAAAAGGCAGAGGAACCAGAGACCAAATTGCCAACATCCACTGGATCATGCAAAAAGCAAGAGAGTTCCAGAAAAACATCTATTTCTGCTTTATTGACTATGCCAAAGCCTTTGACTGTGTGGATCACAAGAAACTGTGGACAATTCTGAAAGAGATGGGAATACCAGACCACCTGACCTGCCTCTTAAGAAACTTGTATGCAGGTCAAGAAGCAACAGTTAGAACTGGACATGGAAAACAGACTGGTTCCAAATAGGAAAAGGAGTACGTCAAGGCTGTATATTGTCACCCTGCTTATTTAACTTACATGCAGAGTACATTATGAGAAATGCTAGGCCGGAGGAAGCACAAGCTGGAATCAAGATTGCCAGGAGAAATATCAATAACCTCAGATATGCAGACGACACCACCCTTATAGTGAAACGTGAAGAACTAAAGATCCTCTTGATGAAGGTGAAAGAGGAGAGTGAAAAAGTTGACTTAAAGCTCAACATTCAGAAAATGAAGATCATGGCATCTGGTACCATCACTTCATGGGAAATAGATGGGGAAACTAGAAACAGTGTCAGACTTTATTTTTTGGGCTCCAAAATCACCGCAGATGTTGATTGCAGCCATGAAATTAAAAGATGCTTACTCCTTGGAAGGAAACTCATGACAAATCTAGCTCAGTTCAGTTCAGTTCAGTCACTCAGTCGTGTCCGACTCTTTGAGACCCCATGAATCGCAGCACGCCAGACCTCCCTGTGCATCACTAACTCCCTGAGTTCACTCAGATTCACGTCCATCGAGTCCGTGATGCCATAGAGCCATCTCATCCTCTGTTGTCCCCTTCTCCTTCTGCCCCCAATCCCTCCCGGCATCAGAGTCTTTTCCAATGAGTCAACTCTTTGCATGAGGTGGACAAAGTACTGGAGCTTCAGCTTTAGCATCATTCCTTCCAAAGAAATCCCAGGGCTGATCTCCTTCAGAATGGACTGGTTGGATCTCCTTGCAGTCCAAGGGACTCTCAAGAGTCTTCTCCAACAACACAGTTCAAAAGCATCAATTCTTCGGTGCTCAGACTTCTTCACAGTCCAACTCTCACATCCATACATGACCACAGGAAAAACCATAGCCTTGACTAGATGGACCTTAGTCGGCAAAGTAATGTCTCTGCTTTTGAATATACTATCTAGATTGGTCATAACTTTTCTTCCAAGGAGTAAGCGTCTTTCACTTTCATGGCTGTAGTCACCATTTATTTTTTGGAGCCCAAAAAATAAAGTCTGACACCGTTTCCACTGTTTCCCCATTTATTTCCCATGAAGTGATGGGACCAGATGCCATGATATTCGTTTTCTGAATGTTGAGCTTTAAGCCAACTTTTTCACTCTCCTCTTTCACTTTCAGCAAGAGGCTTTTTAGCTCCTCTTCACTTTCTGCCATAAGGGTGGTGTCATCTGCATATCTGAGGTTATTGAGATTTCTCCCGGCAATCTTGATTCCAGCTTGTGTTTCTTCCAGTCCAGTGTTTCTCATGATGTACTCTGCATAGAAGTTAAATAAGCAGGGTGACAATATACAGCCTTGACGTACTCCTTTTCCTATTTGGAACCAGTCTGTTCCATGTCCAGTTCTAACTGTTGCTTCTTGACCTGCATACAGATTTCTCAAGAGGCAGGTTAGGTGGTCTGGTATTCCCATCTCTCTCAGAATTTTCCACAGTTGAATAGTCAATAAAGCAGAAATAGATGTTTTTCTGGAACTCTCTTGCTTTTTGCATGATCCAGTGGATGTTGGCGATTTGATCTCTGGTTCCTCTGCCTTTTCTAAAACCAGCTTGAACATCAGGGAGTTTGCAGTTCACATATTGCTGAAGCCTGGCTTGGAGAATTTTGAGCATTACTTTACTAGCATGTGAGATGAGTGCAATTGTGCAGTAGTTTGAGCATTCTTTTGCATTTCCTTTCTTTGGAATTGGAATGAAAACTGAGCTTTTCCAGTTCTGTGGCCACTGCTGAGTTTTCCAAATTTGCTGGCATACTGAGTGCAGCACTTTCACAGCATCATCTTTCAGTATTTGAAACAGCTCAACCTTGAGAACCCCATGAACATTATGAAAAGGCAAAATGATAGGATACCAAAAGAGGAACTCCCCAGGGCGGGATTCTCCAGGCAAGAATACTGGAGTGGATTGCCATTTCCTTCTCCAGGGGATCTTCCCGACCCAGAGATCGAACCAGGGTCTCCCACATTGGAGGCAGACACTTTAACCTCTGAGCCACCAGGGAAGCCCGCCCAGGTCATTAGGTGCCCAATATGCTACTGGAGACCAGTGGAGAAATAACTCCAGAAAGAATGAAAGGATGGAGCCAAAGCAAAAACAATAACCAGCTGTGGATGTGACTGGTGATAGAAGCAAGATCTGATGCTCTAAAGAGCAATATTGCATAGGAACCTGGAATGTCAGGTCCATGAGTCAAGGCAAATTGGAAGTGGTCAAACAAGAAATGGCAAGGGTGAATGTCGACATTCTAAGAATCAGCAAACTAAAATGGACTGGAATGGGTGAATTTAACTCAGATGACCATTATATCTACTACTGCAGGCAGGAATCCCTCAGAAGAAATGGAATAGCCATCATGGTCAACAAAAGAGTCCGAAATGCAGTACTTGAATGCAATCTCAAAAACGACAGAATGATCTCTGTTCGTCTCCAAGGCAAACCATTCAACATCACAGTTATCCAAGTCTATGCCCCAACCAGTAACGCTGAAGAAACTGAAGTTGAACGGTTTTATGAAGACCTACAAGATCTTTTAGAAGTAACACCCAAAAAAGATGTCCTTTTCATTATAGGGGACTGGAATGCAAAGGTAGGAAGTCAAGAAACATCTGGAGTAACAGGCAAATTTGGCCTTGGAATACGGAATGAAGCAGGGCAAAGACTAATAGAGTTTTGCCAAGAACATGCACTGGTCATAGCAAACACCCTCTTCCAACAACACAAGAGAAGATTCTACACATGGACATCACCAGATGGTCAACACCGAAATCAGATTCATTCTATTCTTTGCAGCCAAAGATGGAGAAGCTCTATACAGTCAACAAAAACAAGACCGGGAGCTGACTGTGGCTCAGATCATGAACTCCTTACTGCCAAATTCAGACTTAAATTGAAGAAAGTAGGGAATACCACTAGACCATTCAGGTATGACCCAAATCAAATCCCTTATGATTATACAGTGGAAGTGAGAAATAGATTTAAGGGTCTAGATCTGATAGATAGAGTGCCTGATGAACTATGGAATGAGGTTCATTATATTGTACAGGAGACAGGGATCAAGACCATCCCCATGGAAAAGAAATGGAAAAAAGCAAAACGGCTGTCTGGGGAGGCCTTACAAATAGCTGCGACAAATCTAGACAGCATATTAAAAAGCAGAGACATTACTTTGTCAACAAAGGTCCATCTAATCAAGGCTATGGTCTTTTCAGTAGTCATGTATGGACATGACAGTTGGACCATAAAGAAAGCTGAGCCCCCCAAAATTGATGCTTTTGAAGTGTGTTGTTGGAGAAGACTCTTGAGAGTCCCTTGGACTACAAGGAGATCCAACCAGTCCATCCTAAAGGAGATCAGGCCTGGGTGTTCATTGGAAGGATTGATGCTGAAGATGAAACTTCAATACTTTGGCCACCTGATGCGAAGAGCTGACTCATTTGAAAAGACCCTGATGCTGGGAAAGATTAAGGGCCAGAGGAGAAGCTGCCAACAGAGGATGAGATGGTTGGATGGCATCAGTAACTGAATGGACATGAATTTGGGTGGACTCTGGGAGTTGGTGATGGGCAGGGAGGCCTGGCGTGCTGCGGTTCATGAGGTCACAAAGAGTCAGACGTGACTAAGCAACTGAACTGAACTGAACTGAACTGAAACTCAATTAACTTTATTTTAAACTTAGTCATAACCATATTTAAAACCCTCTCCTCAGGGTTTACTTTTCACAAACCTTATCACTTTCTGTACCTATTGCTGTGTTCTTCCACCCTAAAAAGCCACTTGTAAGTCAGGCTTACTCCCTTTTCCTTTCACAAAATGCAGTTTCATTCCTCATACCCTTGTTACCAAAAATACACTTCCTGCTTCCCTTAAGCAACCAAGAATTGACTTTTATATTAGCATTTTATAGACTGGTGAGCATAAAGACCAGTGACAGTTTACAAAACGATTGTTTTCTTAGAGAGAACATTTTAGGATGACACCGAACATCAGTTAATTTAAGTCCGAAATCTCCTTAGTTTCTCTGTAAGAGGTAATCAGTGTTTAGTAGTAAATGTTTCAAATTCTTATTTTATTTGGAAATGATTTAGCTATTCAATAGACTTCCAACACTTAATTTAGCACAACCCTTAGAAGTTCAGATTACCCCAGTCTGGATAAACTATTTTAGATAGACATTCCTAAAGCATGATTATTCTTAGTAGAGTTTATCTTAAGGCTCATATCTCATTTACATTTTTTAGAAGTTTCTTCACTTGAGGTAATTTCCTTGCTGACAAACTGGTAACAGATATAATAATATTTAACTTATGTTAAACCTAGGTACAATGAGAATATTCTGCTTAATGTTAATTACTCTTAGACATGCCTACATTATTTAGATCAACAAACAAACTTAATATCAGGTATTTAATACTGAATATTTCCCAGTTCACATGAACCTGAAATTCATTTAGGTTACTTTCTCTTGTATTTAGAATTATTTGATTTGTAAGTGCTTTTTTATTTTTTAAGGCCAATTAGAGCTCATTTACAAACTGATCTCAGCAATCAACAATATTATTAAAATTTTAAAAAGGCACACACTGAGACATACATACCTCCAAATAGACACAAGAGGTCCTATAGCTTTGTTTTCTAAACTTAGTTATGAATTTTAAAAAATGGTTGGAGCAAGATTTTAAAAGGCTCTGTTTCCCTTTTTGTTCCTTTTGGTTTCAAGAATTAGATATGGTCTAGATAAATGATCCAGAGAGCTCTGGTTTAAGAGTATAGGAGAAGTTATTTCCTCAGGGCAAGAATTCTTAAAGAGAGTTTTTCTTCAAGTTTTTCTCTGGAGTCTAACGATTGTGACCACATTGTTAAAAATTGTATTTTGTGTGTGTGTGTGTGACCATAGTTTTATAACCCAAGTTTAGACCAGATAGTACTCAACTTGGCCCTGATAACAAAGGCAGATTGGCCCCAGCAGGGAATTTCCCTCTGGGGAAGTAGGGGTCTTAGATTGATCAGCCCCAGGCTATTGATTATAGGAAGAAGTCCTGGACATAAGGGAACTTCAGTTCATTTTCCTATGCTATGTCAATAAAGATATAATATTTTTACACCACTTTTCTTGTCATTGGATCATAGCTATAGATTGACCAGTCATTTGAAAAATTTTCCCAAGGGGTTCCTAGGTGGGGTGTGGAAACTTAGAGTGAGCAATTCACATATTAGCTCAAACAGTTTGTACCAGACGTCTGTGCACTCAAACCAAACCAACAAACCAAACCAAACCAGAATTTCACCAGCCAGGAGTCACACTCCAAATGAAACAAAAGGCAAAGATATGCCCAGAAATCAAGAGCCAAGTGGCAAGAGTGCCCCCAAAAGATGGTAAAGTGATGCCCAAAAGTCAAAAGCCAAATGGCATAAATGCCAAATGTGACTTCTCAGTTCCACTAGACCTGTGACCTGGCAAAGTCAGTGCTAGCAGCCTTCTTAGTTCTGATAGTTTTAAGCTTGTTGATTTTCTTTGAAGAAGTTACTCTATCATTTCCTGTTTTAGAAGATTCTAGATATCAGTCAAAGCATGGCCAGCCTTTTCTAATTGTTCACACAAAAAATATCAATTTTAGAATATCAAAAGAACCCGACTTTGGCCATTTTAGGTTGAGATCTCCTTTAGTGTAATAATTAGGCACTTGCAAGTATGAGCTCCGTATGTATCGTACATAAATCTGGCTAGAGTATTATTCTGACACCGCTTTATTTCTGTTGAAATATTCTGTCTCCCAGTTTAAGCTGAATTTGTCAGGGATAAAAATCACTAGTGAACTTGTGTAGTGGGCCCATGTGCTGCTTGTGAGCTCAGGTCTTCCAGGTGTCACCCCAGAGTCATTTAAGCTTGTCTTACATGTCTCGAATTCTGCCTCCGACAATCTAAGACCACGGTGGCTGCTCAGGTCACTGAATGGCCAGTTCTTATGTGCGACCCCCAGACAAGCAAGTATTTTAATTAATGAGTGGGTTTCCCTATGGGACCACTGCATGGTATGAGGACTAGGCCTCCACCACTCCCATAAATTTCTCCAGCCAAGAGGAGTCTTGTCCCTTTTCTTCAGAGCAAAGCTCTCATGTATTTTCCTCACTTTTATACTGACAAATTCTATAAAGGCAACCAAATTGAGGAAAAGTGTCAGATCAGCCTCTTACTTAACAACTCAGCCAAGACCATTCAGTCCCCTACAATGGAGCAACCTCGGCATCTTTCAGTCGGGACCCGGGTATTTCTCAATTTTTTTTCCCAATCGAGCGCCCCCTATCCAGTATCTTTCCCCTGGGTGGGCAATTCTTCTGGCATCTTTCAGCCAGCCCCCCACCCAGTATCTTTGGACTGGGTGGGAATTCCTTGGTATCTTTCATCCAAGGCCCACTCAGTGTCTAGACCATAAGTGGGCATGCCCCAGATGTTTCACCACCCCCCACACCCACCCAGTATCTTTCCTACTAGGAGGGGGCAAGTAACCTGCCCCACCTCCAAATAAAACTCAGAATCTCAACCAATATGGGAGATTCAAGAGCCAGGAGAGACTCACCCAAATTCGTCTGCACTCCCTGAGGAGACTGATGGGTGCAAGGGGCCGCTGCTGGTACCAAACCTCCAGTTCCTCGTGGAGTCCAGTCAAAGGAAGGAAGTCCACTCTGGGTCCTTTCATGGTTGCCACAACTGCCAACTGAAAAAAGATGTACAACTTGAGAGTTGTGAGTTAAATTTCATTTGGGGCAAAATGAGGACTGAAGCCCGGGAGGCAGCACTCAAGTTGTACATCTTTTTTTAATCCTTTTTTTAGTCTACATTTGTTTTCTTTTGGGAGAAGAATAGCTTTATAAAAACAAGGGTGCCCAGTAATGAAAAACATTCATTCACCAAATATGCCTCTGATAACAAAGATGATGGTTAAGGTCTGGGTTATTAATGGTGACCAATGTTTATCTTGAATATAGTAAGATGGAGAGAGTTGGGAAGAAGGGCGATAGATGCTGGGCAGCTAATTACACTATAACTGAATTAAATTCTAATTATGAAGAAGAACTACATACTGCTCTGAAGATTTTTAATTGTAACACCTTACATAGTTTGGAGAATTAAGGAGAGAGTCCCTAGGGGAATGACATCATGGGAAATTCTAAATAAGGGAAGGGTGGGGAGGGAAGGGGATTCCGTGGTGGCTAAGTCAGTAAAGAATCTGCCTGGCCTGTAATGCGGGAGCCCTGTGTTCATTTCCTGGGTTGGGAAGATCCCCCGGGGGAAGGCATAGAAACCCATTCCAGTACGCTTGCCTGAAGAATCCTCATGGAGAGAGGGGCCTGGGAAGCTACAGTCCATGGGGTCACAAAGAGTCGGGCAGGAATGAACCACTTGAGCACAGCACAGGGGAGAGAACAACAGGTCACCAGACAATGGAAAGATTGTATAAAAGCTCCAGGCAGCAGAGAGAAGATTCAGTGATGAGCATAGCAAGAGAGGTGACTGAGAGCGCATGGTGCCTGACACAGGTTAGAGAAAATTAAGTTTAGTGGTGAACACCAGGGAGCTGGATATACACTGACATGGTGATCTCGAACCTGGAAAGCTTTCTTGCTGACCTCCAGAGAACTCTCTGTCCATTGACCTCACTGAATGTGTGGGGTAAAGTGAACTCCTCCCATCCCAAGACTCTGTCTTGCCATACTGCGTCATACTCTGTCACTCACACTACTTGACCCTTTATTACGGTTGCAATTTAACCCCCAGGATAGTGTGAGAATTGGACCTCTTGAAGGATGATTCTTTTGTAAAGGAAAATCGTTGCAATTATATAACCTGTATAAAAATTAGATTTTCCTTCTCTTGGTAATTTATACATTATTTCTTTTTCTTTTCTAATTTCAGTATCGTGTCATTTTAGTATTTCCTGTATGATAAATAATTGTGTTGCTATTAGATATTTTATATTTCTCCTGACTTTTAATGTGTTCAGTGTCTCTTCATTAAATATTATGCTGGTCTTTGCCTTAAAACACATTTTTTTTCAATTGCATTCACTTGCAATTATTGAATTATAGGCCATTAAAAGTTACTGTATTTTAAAACAGAAGTGCATGTTTAATTTTTAATTTTGTTTCCACTGTGCTATATAACTTCCCTGAATTGTGACACAATTTTCTATTCCAAGAATGAAAAACTGTCTGATAGAGTTGAGGGTGGTATAAACTATAATGTAGTATGGGGGAATGCAGGCAGATGCTGCAGCACTTTTAACAAGTATCTGCACACATCTCTTTCTCAGTGTAATACTATTTCATATATCACGTCTCAAAATACATGCCAGAACTATTCAGACTCTTGTAGAAGATACTCCACATCTGATTCCTTAAGATTCCTCATGATGATAAGAACAGTCTAGATCACAGATATAGACTTGTTCCATCAGGCACACTGTAAAGCATCCCACAGATATATCTAGTCCTGCAAGTTATACCTCTTAAAGCTAATAGCTCTAATTTCTTCTTCTGACTCATCTCTGGTTCCCCAACTCCACCAAGATTCAAACTGTCCAGGTGATGATGTGTTTGGCCATGAAGAAAGATACCTTGTCATCCAGTGTGAGTATTAAGTAGAGGAGAAAATAAGAAACATTCTCCACTTAGTTTGTTCTGCCTTATTTGCTAAACCCACAGACTCTCCTGAAGCAGGGCAGGCAATCAAAGGCACAGGCTCGGAGCTGCTGTAGGATACGTGTTTTCTTCTCAGAGCAAAGTTAAAGCCAGAGCCGCTTGTCGTAGTATCACTGTCTATGTCGCAGAGATGCCATCACTTGTCTTAAGCAGACCTTTCTCCCAATATATAATTCCCCCCGCTGGAGGCCCTACCAATGTGACATAATTTGAAAGAAGAGAGGGAGAGTTATAAATTATACAGCATTATAATTAAATGTGAAAGTGTCGCTCGTCAGGTGGCCTTACCATTCATAAAGACCTTCCCAGCTCATTGCACTGGACTTCTTAATTTGGTTCTTAGAGGCAGTTAATTTTCTTCATAATTGAAAGAATATCCATTGTGAAGGATTTCTAGGGGCAAATGAACATGATGATGATCTGCTCAACTGGTCAGTGGGTGTTGAACTATTTTCTTTTATTAACTTACAATGATTTCTTCATGTCCTCTGAATTTCTAACTTGATTTCAGAAAAGGTCATTCCTTCAAAAAGGGGTGTTGTAGCTGGCTGTAATCAGTCATCTTGCTGTCAGTTTTAAGGGGGAAAAAAGGACTAGCAGATCAGGTGCACAAAGAGGAAAATTAACCTAACATAACCTTAGGTTTGTGAGACTGAAAAGCTAGTTAAGTGGGCTGTGGACTGTGCTCTGTAGTAAAACACCTCTGTGAATTGTAAAGCAAAATAAAACTCTCCATGGAAATACTTCAATTGTGCCTAAAGCAAGCTATTTTACATTTTCTCCTGTGGGAAAATGATTGTGATTAGGTTTATAAGACACTTAACCCAGCACAAGAATCATTGTTTGATGATGCTTGCCAAGGCTACTGACAACAGTAATGATTCTCATTTAGAACCGGACTTCAATTCTTTCAAAATTTCAATAAATACTTCAATCACTATAAGTTAAAGTTAAGTTTCCCAGTCCTTCAAACAATTAACCTGACTCAATATAAGGACTCCTTATATTGTTTTCTTAAATTTGCACAGTACCTCTCTAAGGAGCACAGAGTGGTTTCCAGATCATATCTCATTAATTTTTCTAAAAGCACTGCCAGGGGAGAAGGTCAAGAGAAATTAGAAAATAGTTTTTCTACGTAAAAGGAAACATATCTTCCATCCATGTGTATCGTCTCTGTATATGTGACCATAGCTCCTATTGTTAAGAAAGCAGAGATTCCTCCAATGATAATATTTAAGCTTGCTTTTTATTCATGATTATAATTTAAAATAAAAAAATTTCCTTCTGACATATTCTTTAAAGTAACAAGAAATTGAAAGTAGCCTTGCTTGTATTGAGTAAAATAAAGAACATGGGAGAGAACATGTTAACTGTTCTGAACATGTGTGGGATTTGTTCAAGCTAGTGTAAGGAAGGAAAAAAAAAATGCAGAAAAGAAGTGGATCATGTTTACGGGAATGTGAAGTTCCTGGTGAGTTATCATTGTTGCAAATACCAGTGCGGTTTCAGTTAGCTTAGTAAGGGACATACGGAGCAAGTGGACAGTTTCTAAAGCAGTTAGTGATGCAGCATGACAGTGGGATGCTATCAAAGGCAATCTCTCCTGACACACTGAAAAGAAAGGAGGTGTAAGCAGGAGTTTTCCATTTTTTTTAATGCCAATATTTATTTATGGAGAAGAGATGGAGGCTTGAGAACAAACTCTTGATAGCCTGCCATCCACTTCTCATCAATTCTATATGGAAACAAGTTCCAAGAGCCATTGAAGTGCCAGAAATTTTGTGGGACAGCCAGTCCTCAGCAGAAGTACTGGGGATAACTCTGGATTCCAGGAACACACTGAGTTTGGAGGATCAAGGGGTGGAAAGCAACAGAAAAAGATAAACAAGAACAACCTCAACAAGATCCACAGGATAAGAGCCTTTTGAAATTCCTTTGATATTGACTAGACAGGACTCAGGCAATGTTAACAAGCTGCTGAAATAAGCAGAGAACAGGCAGACTGACTGCAGTAGCAAAGTTCTTACACAGTTCCCAGCTCCTCCTCCTGGCAGTAGCAGGAAGGCGAGGATTAAGGCCTCAGTCAACCTGGAGGAGCAGAATGGTGAACGGGTCCTCAAGGAGGTGGACAGCTCTTGTCTAGGGAAATTAGTCTATGAGAACCACTGGGAGTAGCCGCCATGCTTAGACACTAGCCATGGGCAGCACAACGGCAGTGAGAGAGGCCGAGGGCAGGCCAGCATCTGGGGAAGTGGTTCAACAGAGAAACTCATTCTGCATTGAAAGACAGCTGGCAAAGCCCCCTCCTCCCCCCCCAAGAGAAGTACAGGTCCTCCTCCACTGAGACCGATGCCCAGCAGTATGCGGCTGGCACCCAGCTCAGCAACGTCACCAAAACCAAGGAGGAACCATGCAGAAAAAGAAAACAGATTTCCTCTCAAGACTGCCCATGGGCCAGTGCCCTCAAGGAAACACAAATTAAAATTGTAACTCAAATGTCACAGATGTGGAAAGAGCATAGAATTGAAAATTAGAAGACCTTTCTTAAAAAAGCTCAAAGCTTTTCATATGTAGAACGTCATTTATTTTAAATATCCTATGGAATGGATCAAAGGAAGTCTTAACCACTGTTGTTAGGTGAAGAGAACAACCTGGAGAAATGTTCCAGGCATTCAATTCCCTTTTAGAAATCCAGTCTCTTGTTATTTGTCAAGGAGGGAAATTCATGCTTTTTTATACAGAACTTTAATCTCACTTATTTAAAGATTCAATGATATCATGTATTATAATATTGGCTCCATGCTTACCCTTTTCTTATAAGCATCTAACATCCCTGTAAACAAGTTAGTAGATCCTAATCCTACATCACTACAATGTATAAAGTATATTAAAATGAATATATAAAAATTATATTCACATTTAATTTAGACTTCTAATTAATGTGGTTGTAACTAGACAAATTTTAGCCTTATTCTTCTAAATATTCTTCCTCAAATATTCCTTATCTAATCTCCTTCCACCCACTAGGGGCCATGCTGTACACTGGGCTACGAAGATGAATAGGAGAAAGTTGACTGCTTTAGGAATTCTCTAGAAGGGGAGAAAAAGAGATTAAACAATGTGCTAAAGGACACCTAGACCTAGACGCAATGTGTTATAGGGTGGTAGGGGTTTAGTCACTAAGTCATGTCCAACTCTGTGACTCCATGGATTGTAGCCTACCAGGCTCCTCTGCCCATGGGATTTCCTTTTAGAATCAGATAAAGGAGAGGAGATATTAGAAGTTCAAATTTACTGGCTTGTTTACTTAGCTGATGACTATTTCTTGGATATAAAACATTCTTTGTCATGAAAGGTATTCTAGCAGGTTCTTCACAGCCCAGAGGAGGGGTGGGGGCACCTCACTGTACAGTTGGCTCCCTGTTGTAGGGGATGTGGTCTGGTTACTTCCCCAGACTACACCATAGCTGCTGACTTTCAAGCCCAGCCCCCCTCACCCAGGGCAAGGCTCTTGTGTGCAGTTTTTCAGGTGATTCAAAACTGTTCACCTCTTTAGCCCCTCTCCTCCTCTCAGCCCTCATTCATCCTTGTCTAATAAAATGGTGAACACATACAAAAAAATTCTATCTTTCCTGCCCTCTTTGCTCATGCTTTCCTTAGTGCCTCAGTCCATCCCCTTATCATGTGTCAAGTTCTTTCATGTGAGGTGCTAGTCTCCTATTTTCACGTCTTCCTCCTTCTAGAGTCTGTTGCTGACCAAATTGACTTGGAAGAAAATGTACTGTGACAAATCCTATTAAAGAACCCTCCTCCCCAAAAGCCCCCTAACATCTTCTTTGATGAGGTAGTAACAAATGATGGAGAAGCTCTATACAGTCAGCAAAAACAAGATTGGGAGCTGATTGTGGCTCAGATCATGAACTCCTTATTGCCAAATTCAGACTTAAATTGAAGAAAGTAAGGAAAACCATTAGGCCATGCAGGTATGACCTAAATAAAATCCCTTACAATTACACAGTGGAAGTGACAAATAGATTCAAGGAATTAGATCTGATAGAGTGCCTGAAGAACTATGAATGGAGGTTTGTAACTTGTACCAGAGTCACTGATCAAAACTATCCCCAAGAAAAAGAAATGCAGAAAAGCAAAATGATTGTCTGAGGAGGCCTTACAAATAGATGAGAAAAGAAGAGAAGTGAAAGGCAAAGGAAAAAAGGAAAGATATAGCCATCTGAATGCAGAGTTCCAAAGAACAGAAAGGAGAGATAAGAAAGTCTTCTTAAGTGAACAGTGCAAAGAAACAGAGAAAAACAATTGAATGGGAAAGACTAGAGATCTCTTCAAGAAAATCAGAGGTATCAAGGGAACATTTCATGCAAAGATGAGCACAATAAAGGACAGAAACAGTGTGAATCTAACATAAGCAGAAGATATTAAGAAGAGGTGGCAAGAATACACAGAAGAACTATACAAAAATGATCTTAATAACCCAGATAACCAGGATGGTGTGATCACTCACCAAGAGCCAGAGATCCTGGAGTGAAAAGTCAAGGGGGCCTTAGGAAGCATCACTATGTACAAAGTTAGTGGAAGTGACGGAATTCCAGCTGAACTATTTCAAATCCTAAAAGATGATGGTTTGCAAATATTGCACTCAATATACTAGCAAATTTGGAAAACTCAGCAGTGACCATAGGTCAGTTTTCATTCCAATTCCAAAGAAAGGCAATGCCAAAGAATGTTCAAACTACAACACAATTGCATTCATTTCATAAGCTAGCAAAGTAATGCTCAAAACTCTCTAAGCTAGGCTTCAACAGCATGTGAACCAAGAACTTCCAGATGTACAAGCTGGATTTAGAAAAGGCAGGGGAACCAGAGATAAAATTGCCAGCATCCCTTAGATCATAGATAAAGCAAGAGAGTTCCAGGAAGACACCTACTTCTCTTCATTGACTGCACTGAAGCTTCTGACTGTGTGGATCACAACAAACTGTGGAAAATTTTTAAAGAGATGGGAATGCCAGACCACCTTACCTGCCTCCTCAGCAATCTGTATGCAGGTCAAGAAGAAACCAGATGTGGAACAATGGACTGGTTCCCAACTGGGAAAGGAGTACGTCAAGGCTGTATATTGTCACTGACACCATGCTTATTTAACTTCTATGCAGAGTACATCATGCAAAACGCTGGGCTGGATGAAGCACAAGCTGGAATTAAGATTGCTGGGAGAAATATCAATAATCTCAGATACTCAGATGACACCACCCTTGTGGCACAAAGTGAAGAGGAACTGAAGAGCCTCTTGATAAAAGTGAAAGAGGAGAGTGAAAAAACTGGCTTAAAACTCAGCATTCTGAAAACTAAGATCATGGCATCCACTCCCATCACTTCATGGCAAATAGAAGGGGAAACAATGGAAATGATGACAAACTTTATTTTCTTGGGCTTCAAAATCACTGCAGATGGTGTTTGCAGCCATAAAATTAAGACGCTTGCTCCTTGGAAGAAAAACTATGACCAATATAGACAGCACATTAAAAAGCACAAATATTACTTTGCCAACAAAGGTCTGTATAGTCAAAGCTATTATTTTTCCAGTAGTCATGTATGGATGTGAGAGTTGGACCATAAAGAAGGCTGAGTGTTGAAGGATTGATGCTTTTGAACTTTGGTGTTAGAGAAGACTCTTATGAGTTCCTTGGATTGCAAGGAGATCAAAGTAGTCAATCCTAAAGGAAATCGGTCCTGAATATTCATTGCAAGAACTGATGTTGAAGCTGAAGCTCCAATATTTTGACCATGTGATGTGAAGAGCTAACTTATTGGAAAAGACCCTGATGCTTGGAAATACTGAAGGCAGGAGGAGAAGGGGATGACAGAGGATGGGATGGTTGGATGGCATCACCGACTTAATGAACATGAGTTTGAGCCAGCTCTGGGAGATGGTGAAGGACAGGGATGCCTGGAGAGCTGGAGTCCATGTGGCTGCGAAGAGTCGGACATGACTGAGTGACTGAACAACAACTACCCTACTGACGTGGTACGTCTAGAACCCTACTTTAAAATATGCACGCATATATACCCCATTTTCTCAGCTTTGTGGTTTATATACCCCATTTTCTCAGCTTTGTGGTTTAACTTAGAGACCTGAAGGAAGCAGTAAATGATGGACAAATGTAGTTAAAGCCATAATTTATGACAGAGCACTGAAGACAAAATGATTACTTGTTTACTGTATATCTTATACTGTTAGTGAACTCACTAGTGCACATCTACAAAGTGAAACGGTTCATATCAGGCGGAGGAGAGATTACAGGCTTTCCTGAAAAAGCATGAAATATCATGGATTATGAGTTTCTGGTTGTGGGCATTCCTGTCTTCTCAGGTTTGGAGCATTGATGGCTGCTGACTTGTAACCAGACATGACCTCAGGAAGGCTGACTTATATATGAATAGACAGTATCACCAAGAAATGGAACTCCTCCATAGCCATCCCTCTAATATTTTTAAAACACTGTATTTGAAATAACAGTTTTATCTTTAATAAAATATTAATATGTACCTAGGTGGACATCTCATTCCCCATGAAATCACCTTTTATTCAACTGGATATAGATGGATGTTTAGAAATACTTATTGTCTATAAAACTGCCAAATTTCAAAGTTTACAAAGTAGAACTCTGTTCAGAAGGATACTGTATATTTTAAGTAAAAAAACAAAAAACTCTTGATTCTTTTCTCCATGAATATTTTCATGAAGTAATATTTTTAAACTATAATTTTAATTACTTTCCTCATTCTATTATATGAATCTATTAGAATTTGTTTTAAAAATCTTGACTTTTAGGCATCTCATCTACATTCTTTTAATCATACATTATTATAAAAGATGCTTTAGCAAATATTATCATAAAATTTTTACAAACCATAACTATTTTCTCAGCATAAAATTTTAGATATGAAATTTGTCAGTAAATATGTGTGCATAGTATAAGGATTTTAGTACTTATCCTTAAATGTACTTTAGAAGTATATCAATTTATAACTGATAGTTTATGTTAGGGGAACATAATAAGCATATCTCATTATAGTATATGGGAAAGAAAGAGCAACATATGAGTATATAATATTTGAGAATACAAATTCAAAGGATAAGAATTATCCTCTCCCCCATGAGATTTCAAAATCTTCTTTATTGAAATCTCATTTAGGCAAAGCTAAGATGTTACATTTTTTAGCAAATTAAACAATATCCTAACTCTTATAAATGGGGTTATAATTTCTCCTGGAAAAAAAAGTGAAAGTGATAGTCGCTCAGTCATGTCCAACTCTTTGCTAGCCTTTGGACCATAGCCCCCCAGGCTCCCTTGTTCATGGAATTCTCCAGGTAAGAATACTGGAGTGGGCATCCATTCCCTTCTCCAGGGGATCTTCCCAACCCAGGGACTGAAACTGGGTCTCCTGCACTGAAGGCAGATTCTTTACCATCTGAGCTACCAGGGGAGCCCTAATTTCTTCTAGGCTGGTTATATTAAATAATTTAGTTATGTTTTGTTTTAGTTTAGGAGTAAAAGCAGAGTTATTCCTCTCCTTGGATTGTTTTAAAGTATTGATAAAGATCATTTTCAAGGACTAAACTTATGAGGTATTTTATTTTCTTCTTTATAAATTCATGAATGTTTTAATTTTTATCTTTAAACAGGCATATATGCTCCTCCAGTCATAAAAAATAGCATCTATTACCTTTGAATTAAATAGAAATAGGTTTGTACTCTTAAAAACTGAGACATGCCAACAAAATTTCATTATTAAGAAAAAAGGAAAATATTGTATAGACTATTTCTTCTCAGGTTTGATGTGCAAGGCATCACCTGGAAAATTGCTAAAATACACACTCTCATGAAATATATTTCAGGTGAACCTTGAGCTTCTGTGTTTTTAACATTTCCAAGTGATGCTGCAGATCTGAAGGCCACGATTTGTATAGCAGATGTATAGAAATAATTATTTATTTTGGCAACAGGCAGAGTTAGACCTGCTTCTGTTGGAATTTATTTTGTATGGGAATTCTGTTTTGCTTTGTTTATTGCTTTTTAATCTGCCAAAGTCTTTGACAATTAAATGAGATAGTGACTATAAAATCCTTAGCTGAATGCCTGGTCGTGGTAAGAATCATTTAGCCTGTGATGTTTAAATTACTTTGTACTATCAAACAATAAGAAAAAGTTTATTCTTCAACTATAATTAAGCAGAAGAGCCAAAGGATTAATTAAATGGAGATGAGATAATTATTCACTAATTTGCCAAACATTTTTTTTAAAAAGCCAATAAAAACTTCTGCAAGATTGAAGGACAAAATTAGGATATTGATATTTTAATTTTTAATTCCCCTTTCTTGATGATTCCACTGATTGGTACTGAGAAGCTTTGAAAGAGTAATGTTCTTTATGTAATAAAATTCCATTCTCTTTTAGAAGCCCCAAGGGCAGCAGCAACAGCAAAATACGAAGTAAAAGAAAATTTCAACTACAGTACACAATGTTGATGACTTTTTGTTCTTGAAATGGAGTGAGGAGAAATGCAAGAACAAGCAAGATGCCTTATGGTGAGCCCCACTGATCTTGCAAGGTTGTCAATAGTTTTTAAAAGAGAGTATATTCCCTCGTGTTTGGCAAAGCTTCAGATGAGCAGTTAAATGTTGAAATGGATATCTGAATTGAACCTCTGAACTTTTAGAGGTTCACCTATCATCTGTGAATGCATATAATCAGATCCTCTCTTTCTCTCTCTGCTTTCCCTCTGGCAAAATCTCCAGCATTAATTCCTGCCATTCTCTCATCTTTCAGAATTTTCCCTACTGTAGGCAAGGCAGTGACAGGCCAATCAGGAGCTCATTTCCACTGAGAGTTCAGGGACACATGGCATCCTACGTTAATACTTAAAATCAAAATAGACTACTCATCACCGACCTCTTAGAAATAAAACAACTCTGCTATTCTTTCTGTGAAAATTAACATCTCTAAAGGGTTGAGCTTGGCTGGCAAAGCTTCTTGGCCAGCTCTTAACATCTTATTATCTTCTCCCTGTAGAGTTGTTAGGCATCCTGTTATAATAGCACAGAACTGATTCCAACTCCCTTCTGCTAATAACTCTGATTTTCCTTCCCTAATGAATGGGAAATAAGATAAGGGACAAGAGGTTTTCAGGGTTTTTTTTGTTTTTGTTTTGCTATTTTGGTCTGTGTGTGTATGTGTACATGTGTACGTGTGTGTATGTCTTTTTATCAGGATCTCTAAATGTATGTTAATTTAGCAATTCCATCTTTGGATAAATTGATAAAGTCTTCATAACCTCAAAGCCTGCCAGCTTCTTCTTAGATATTGGTCTTGATAGTTTCATTGAGAAAATGCATGCAAGACTCTTCCCTCCTGCTAAGAATTCTTCATTCTTCAGCTACATGGAGTTGGACAGCCTGGTTTTCATCTGTAGACTTAGGAAATACTGAAAATCCTATTTTATTTCTGAACTAGTTGTACAGTGTGAAAAAGTAGAGGAAAAGCTATGAGTTTAATACTGGCTTTTAAAATAGTTTCACGATTACTAAATTCATAACTTTTTCTACAGCCAAAAAACACTTATGCAGCAACTCTCTTGAATGCATTGTAAAAGGGGACCCTTGATAGAGTGCCTAATATTTGAAAAATCTGCAATGCAGATATTCAGGGGCCATGCTATTTTAATTGCCTTGCAACATGCTTTGGAAACTTTTTACCAGGGTTCCTCAAGGGCAAATCCTTTACTCACTGTATATCAGCACTGAGCCTAATACATATGAATCTCATCTCAAAATTTACTTTTTCCATGAAATAATTACTTTGGGGAATTATGAAACCCTGAACAATGTGTTGGTAGTGAAGTAGGGAAGGGAAAGACAGTTACAGAAGCTCTTGATTGAGATAACTAAATAAGTGCTGTGAAACACCAGCTTCCTCACAGTAGTAGCAGCTCTAACCATACATGCTCTTAAACTCAGAAGCAGCATGAGAGAGTGCACTGCTCTTCAATTCATCATCACTTTAGCAAGTCTTGATTCAAATGTGATTGGTTCTTAGTGACATGGCTTAAGTCACATGTTCATACTTGACAGGGGAGAAAGTTACATCCTAATTCCGAGTGAAAGTTACATTCTGATTCCAGCATTTCATCATTGAAGAAATGCTCCATGTTAGAGATGATGGGTGGAGCCCTCCTCAAGCCACCTGGGTTGAGAATGAAGAAAAACAATTTCTGTCCCCATAATATTTTGAGGGTTATTATTGGATGTGGGATTGTTATTGTTGTTCAGTCTCTCTAAGTTGTTTCCGACTCTTTGTGACCCCCTGGACTACAGCATGCCAGGCTCCTCTGTCCTCCAGTATCTCCCAGAGCTTGCTCAAATTCATGTCCATTGAGTTGGTGATGCTATCTAACCATCGAATCCTCTGCAAACCCCTTCTCCTTTTGCCTTCAATCTTTCCCAGCATCAGGGTATTTTCCAATGAGTCAGTTCTTTGCATCAGGTGGCCAAAGTATTGGAGCTTCAGCTTCAGCAACCATCCTTCCAATGAATATTCAGGACTGATTTCTTTTAAAATTGACTGGTTTGATCTTCTTGCTGTCCAAGGGACTCTCAAGAGTCTTCTCCAGCACCACAATTTGAAAGCATCATTCTTTGGCACTAAGCCTTCTTTGTGATACAACTCACACATCTGTACGTGACTACTGAAAAAACCATGGCTTTGATGATACGAACTTTGTTGGCAAAGTGATGTTCCTGCTTTTTAATATGCTGTCTAGGTTCGTCATAGTTTTCCCATGTATGCACACACACTTACTCAAACACATTCATACACAAATGTCCAGTATGATTAGTTACTCCAGTCAGACTAACGTTTATCTTCATGCTCTTTCCATGTAAGAGACTATGTGATGTCTTAAGAGAAGTTAGATGCAGAGAGAGAGAATTCTAGTGCTTACTAGTTTCTATCTCAATTTGATTGCCTGATTTAAAATTAAGGAGAATTTCTTATGTATCTAAAAATAGTGAGCTATATTTGATTTTAAGATGAATGTGAAAGATCTGAGCTACAAAATTTTGCATGTCTGAGTGTTTGTATTTAGATACTCTTGTGGCAGCATTCTCCCAGTTATATTAAAAATAAATAAGTTGCTATTTACTATTCTCAGCACTGTGCCAAGTATTTGAATTTTATTTATCCTTAGAGAAACCCCGTAAGAAAGTGTAT
Organism: Capra hircus; assembly: GCF_001704415.2. NCBI lineage: Eukaryota > Metazoa > Chordata > Mammalia > Artiodactyla > Bovidae > Capra > Capra hircus. The sequence continues at coordinate 29,113,649 of NC_030813.1, forward strand.
TTATTTTAGCTGTAATTTATTCCCCCAAAATACTAGCTCAACTGGCATAAATAACAAACCCATTTATTATCTGAAGGAGTAAAACATATAAAGGTGTGTTGTCAGATATTCTATCAACAGGGCTCAAGGGATTTTCTTAATTTGTCATGGGATTCTCCAGGCAAGAATACGGGAGTGGGTTGCCATTTCCTCCTCCGGGGGAATCTTCCCGACCCAGGGATCAAACCCAGGTCTCCTGCATTGCAGGCAGATGTTTTAACCTCTGAGCCACCAGGGAAGCCTGGTAATTTGCCTCTGGGTCATCTTTATCTTAAGCTACCTGCCCTCATGCTTGCAAATTCAGTTCAGTTCAGTCGCTCAGTCGTGTCCGACTCTTTGTAACAACCATGAATCGCAGCACGCCAGGCCTCCCTGTCCATTACCAACTCCCGGAGTTCACTTAGATTCACGTCCATCGAGTCAGTGATGCCATCCAGCCATCTCATCCTCTGTCGTCCCCTTCTCCTCCTGCCCCCAATCCTTCCCAGCATCAAAGTCTTTTCCAATGAGTCAACTCTTTGTATGAGGTGGCCAAAGTACTGGAGCTTCAGCTTTAGCATCATTTCTTCCAAAGAACTCCCAAGGTTGATCTCCTTCAGAATGGACTGCTTGGATCTCCTTGCAGTCCAAGGGACTCTCAAGAGTCTTCTCCAACACCACACTTCAAAAGCATCAGTTCTTTGGCGCTCTGCCTTCTTCACAGTCCAACTCTCACATCCATGCATGACCATAGGAAAAACCATAGCCTTGACTAGACGGACCTTAGTCGGCAAAGTAATGTCTCTGCTTTTGAATATACTATCTAGGTTGGTTATAAATTTTCTTCCAAGGAGTAAACGTCTTTTCATTTCATGGCTGCAATCACCATCTGCAGTGATTTTGGAGCCCCAAAAATAAAGTCTGACACTGTTTCCACTGTTTCCCCATCTATTTCCCATGAAGTGATGGCACTAGATGCCATGATATTCATTTTCTGAATGTTGAGCTTTAAGCCAACTTTCTCACTCTCCTCTTTCACTTTCAGCAAGAGGCTTTTTAGTTCCTCTTCACTTTCTGCCATAAGGGTGGTGTCATCTGCATATCTGAGGTTATTGAGATTTCTCCCGGCAATCTTGATTCCAGCTTGTGTTTCTTCCAGTCCAGTGTTTCTCATGATGTACTCTGCATAGAAGTTAAATAAGCAGGGTGACAATATACAGCCTTGACGTACTCCTTTTCCTATTTGGAACCAGTCTGTTGTTCCATGTCCAGTTATAACTGTTGCTTCCTGACCTGCATACAGATTTCTCAAGAGGCAGGTTAGGTGGTCTGGTATTCCCATCTCTTTCAGAATTTTCCACAGTTGATTGTGATCCACACAGTCAAAGGCTTTGGCATAGTCAATAAAGCAGAAATAGATGTTTTTCTGGAACTCTCTTGCTTTTTCCATGATCCAGAGGATGTTGGCAATTTGATCTCTGGTTCCTCTGCCTTTTCTAAAACCAGCTTGAACATCAGGAAGTTCATGGTTCACATATTGCTGAAGCCTGGCTTGGAGAATTTTGAGCATTAGTTTACTAGCGTGTGAGATGAATGCAATTGTGCACTAGTTTGAGCATTCTTTGGCATTGCCTTTCCTTGGGATTGGGAGGAAAACTGACCTTTTCCAGTCCTGTGGCCACTGCTGAGTTTTCCAAATTTGCTGACATATTGAGTGCAGCACTTTGACAGCATCATCATTCAGGATTTGAAATAGCTCTGCTGGAATTCCATCACCTCCACTAGCTTTGTTTGTAGTGATGCTTTCTAAGGCCCACTTGACTTCACATTCCAGGATGTCTGGCTCTAGATGAGTGATCACACCATCGTGATTATCTGGGTCATAAAGATCTTTTTTGTACAGTTCTTCAGTGTATTCTTGCTATCTCTTCTTAATATCTTCTGCTTCTGTTAGGTCCATACCATTTCTGTCCTTTATCGAGCCCATCTTTGCATGAAATGTTCCCTTGGTATCTCTCATTTTCTTGAAGGGATCTCTAGTCTTTCCCATTCTGTTCTTTTCCTCTATCTCTTTGCATTGATCACTGAAGAAGGCTTTCTTATCTCTTCTTGCTGTTCTTTGGAACTCTGCATTCAGATGCTTATGTCTTTCCTTTTCTCCTTTGCTTTTCGCTTCTCTTCTTTTCACAGCTATTTGTAAGGCTTCCCCAGACAGCCATCTTGCTTTTTTGCATTTCTTGTCCATGGGGATGGTCTTGATCCCTGTCTCCTGTACAATGTCACGAACCTCATTCATTAGTTCATCAGGCACTCTATCTATCAGATCTAGGCCCTTAAATCTATTTTTCACTTCCACTGTATAATCATAAGGGATTAGATTTAAGTCATACCTGAATGGTCTAGCAGTTTTCCCTACTTTCTTCAATTTAAGTCTGAATTTGGTAATAAGGAGTTCATGATCAAGAAAACTGCCATTAACTATGGAAACAATATCCATCTGTATTTACTTTCAAAGGAGAAATCTTCCTCCCTTCCAGAATGGCGAAAGAAATAAATCTTTCCTTTTATTTTGAACCATATAACTCAGATTCCATACCCACAATTGGGTTTAAAGTGTCTCAGGAGCATGTTTATGCTGATTAGACAAAGCCTAGCATAAGTCCATAAGTCAATCACTGGGCTAGACAAATCAGGACCCAGTCCTGGAGATGGAGGTGGAATCACCTTTCCCCAAGTCCTCTGAGTTGCTTGGGGGCAGGGTAGGACCTGAAAAAAATCAATAGAAGGCTTAAGAACTGTGGCAACATGTTATTTGTCATCAATACTGGGATACTTTTGAGAGTGACAAATGCTAAACTGAACAGAATGCCATTATAACAGACATAAACTGAAGCTATCCCGTGCAAACAAGGACATATGATTACCTTACTTTTTGTACTGAGTTAACAATAAACATTTTCTACTACAGAGAGTAGTATTATCATAGCCACCTTAGTAATCGAGGCAAAAACTGTAGAATGGTCAAGCATTTGCTTGTAATTACAAAATATTGACCTGGGATTAAAATTATCACAAGTATTTCATATTCACTTCTAGATGACTCCATTGACCACAGAGCAGTTTTTTACCTTCTCATCTGAGAAGAGTAGATAAGCAGCACTTTTCAAATGATGTTTCTCAAACCGACTTATTTTCATTTACTGTCTTCTATGCTAATACTTCTCCGCTATTAAGTACTTTTACTTCTAATATTGAATAATTTAATCTGCATTGTGATCCTTTCTTCTCTAGAGAAGAAATATAGCTTAGTGAGAGTCAAACAAAAGCAAACCAAACTGTAGATTGGTAGCCTCATAAATAGCAGCACTGTGATAGTGTACCAGTACTCTTCAGCTTCTAAGTGCATCAGATATAAACTGACAAGTGTATATGTCCTGAAATGACACACACACCCAATGCTAATAAAGTGCTTACCTTAGAAATCCAATTAGAAGTGAAATCATACTCCTTTTAATTATTTGCAGGGAATGGGTCAGCCAAATATTCTCTCCTGTGGAATATAAGAAATTATTATAAAATCCACAGTGTGATTTTTTTACTTTAATAACATGTACTGCTTCCTTGCTTGATGTTAGCAAGAGAAATTTAAAAGTTTACTTTCAAATATTTACTCCAAAATCTGTGCCTATAGAACAGCTATTTCCTATCAAATACAAATTGCAAAATTTCTATAGTTGAGAGATATTCTAAACATCTCAGGACATTTCCAGTTCTCCTCTGAGCTGGAAAAACTGTTATTTGAAAACACTTTAAAGCATAACATGTATTTCTCCAAATATCGTGGATGTCTCTTAGGTCAGCTGTTTTTTTACAAGCCATTGAACACATAGTAGATGCAGTCGCCCTTTCCAGTGTAGTACATATGATGGGTTACAAGCGATACTTGAAACTCCAAATATACTTAAATCAGTACAAATAGGATGAAATAAGTCTCTGAATATTTTCAAATGGACTGTCTGCAACAATTAGAACTGTTGCCAGTCAGTGTTTCTTCTCTGTCTCTGGGACTTCATCTAGAATGATGTGAATTTTTGAGATATTTGTGTATGCCAGTATAGCAAAATTTACATGTCCATTACAGGAGGGAAGGGGGACGGAAAGAGAGGGAAGGAAAAAAGAAACGCGCACGCGCGTGCGCACACACACAGAAGAATATATATTGACAAGGGGGGAAGTCCTACTGCTCACTACCCTGTTTGGTGACACCTGGTTTATTAACTGATCTTTCGACGTCATTCTTGATTCTCCACTAAATTTTCTTTCTGAGCTACCACTTCTTTGTAAAGTATAAATTAGATCACGACTCTTTCTTAAATTCCATTCGGTTCAGTCACTCAGTCGTGTCCGACTCTTTGCGACCCCATGAACCGCATAGTGCTCTGCTGTTACATCCCGATGTTTAGGCCACATGGCTGAGGAAGGCTCCAGTCTACTCATTTTACCTTGTGATCGCCCACTCCTCCTTCCACCTGGGTCTTTTCCCCCTCCTTTGCCACGCTCCACATATTTTGGTCTTCACTTTCTCCTTCAATCATTACCATATCCGTTCCCAACCCATGTCTTTTGCATTTGGTGATTGCTGATTTTTTTCCCCCTGTTTCTTTTTCCACTGCATGATTTCTAAATCTTCATGATGTTTATGCCAGCCTGCTCCTCATATCCAGGTTTGAACTTATGTATTTCCGTTTCAGAGTCTCTGATCCTGACCAATCAATACAAGACAACCAACATCTTTAAAGCACACAAATTATTTTATCTTCTTTGTAGCACTTCTCAGTTCCTGAAATTATCTTAGTTCTGCTTGTGTTATTATCCCTCACCCATGAAAATGTAATTAACTTCATAGTAAGAAATTGTACACTGTTATACCTCAGTCCTAGAATATGTTGTCATTTAGTCACTAAGTCATGTCTGACTATTTTGTGACCCCATGGACTGTAACCCACCATATTTTCTGTCCATAGCATTTCCCAGGCATGAATACTGGAGTGGGTTGCCATTTCCTTCTCCAGGGGATCTTTCCAACCCAGGGATTGAACCTGTGTCTCCCGAATTGCAAGCCGATTCTTTATCATCATGCCACCCAATGAAGCTCAAAAGGTTTCCCTGACCTAGAGAGGAACCCGGACCATGTGATGAAAGCATTGAATCCTAGCCACTAGGCCACCAGGGAACTCTAGAATATTACCTGGCACAAACTAAGATTTTGGAGCCCCCCAGAAATAAAGTATGCTACTGTTTCCACTGTTTCGCCATCTATTTCCCATGAAGTGATGGGACCAGATGCCATGATCTTCGTTTTTTGAATGTTGATTTTAAGCCAGCTTTTTCACTCTCCTCTTTCACTTTCATCAGGAGGCTCTTCAGTTCCTCTTCACTTTCTGCCATAAGGGTGGTGTCATCTGCATACCTGAGGTTATTGATATTTCTCCTGGCAATCTTGATTCCAGCTTGTGCTTCATCCAGTCCAGCATTTCACATGATGTACTCTGCATAGAAGTTAAATAAGCAGGATGACAATATACAGCCTTGATGTACTCCTTTCCCAATTTGGAACCAGTCCATTTTTCCATGGCCATTTCTGTTTATTCTTGACCTGCACACAGATTTCTCAGGAGGCAGGGAAGGTGGTCTGGTATTCCCAGCTCTTTAAGAATTTTCCACGGTTTGTTGTGATCCACACAAAGGCTTTGGCATAGTCAATAAAGCAGAAGTAGATGTTTTTCTGCAACTGTCTTGCTTTTTCTGTGATCCAGCGAATGTTGGCAATTTCATCTCTGGCTCCTCTGCCTTTTCTAAATCCAGCTTAAATATCCAGAAGTTCACGGTTCATGTACTATTGAAGCCTGGCTTGGAGAATTTTGAGCATTACTTTGCTAGTGTGTGAGATGAGTGCAACTGAGCATTTAGGTAGTTTCTAATATTTTAATACTATAAAAATTTATTCTGCAAATAATATTGGTCACCTACTTTGTTTTGGTCATTATTCTAAGTATGGAGGAAACTCAATAAAAAGAAACATCTACCTTTGTGAAGCTTATACGCCCATGAAGCGAGGTATATAATAAACATTTTATAGTATGTAAGAAGGTAATAAGTTCTATGAAAAAATAAAATAAGGAAAGGAATAATGAGCATTTGAGTCTTATAAGTTTAAAAGTTTTGCTTATTTTTTACCTCTAAATTAATAACTATGCACAGTAAAAATGGGCTTCCCAGGTGGTGTTATTGGTAAAGAATCTGCCTGCTGATGCAGGAGTCTTATGAGCTGCAGTCTGATCCCTGGGTCAGGAAGATCCCCTGAAAGAGGGCATGGCAACCCACTCCAGTATTCTTGCCTTGAGAATTCCTGCTAACGGAGGAGCCTGGAGGGCTACAGTCCATGGGGTTCCAAACAGTTAGACACAACTGAAGTGTTTTAGCACATATGCAGAGTAAAAATGAGGATAAATGTAGGAGGCTAGTTTTTTCAAAATCTTTTGGAGAGAGCCCCTGTAAAGCTCTGAATCTGCTGCTTGTAAATTTTTTTTTTCATTTTTATTCTGTATTCTTTTAAGACTTTCTTTTCCTTTGAGTTATAACATTTTATAAGGCTATTATAAGTCTATCTTTCAGGGTTCTTGCATGGCTCCCAATCTGAAGACACTTTGTTTTGTTTTGTTTATACTACTGGCTCAGAGTTTTTTTCTATCATTGTTTATTTTATCACTTCCATTCTCCATATTTTGTCTGATTAGAAAACTTTTGGAAATCTTTAACAAAATTTGGAATTCTTTGAGGTATTCTTCATGTTTTTCATCACTTTGTCCATTTAGTTCATATTCTACAAGAGACTCTCAGTTCAGTTTTTCAGGTCATTGGCGGGACTGATGTGAAGCTGAAACTCCAATACTTTGACCACCTGACGCGAAGAGCTGACTCATTTGAAAAGACCCTGAAGCTGGGAAAGATTGGGGGCAGGAGAAGAAGGGGACAACAGAGGATGAGATGGTTGGATGGCATCACCGACTCAATGGACATGGGTTTGGGTGGACTCCGGGAATTGGTGATGGACAGGGAGGCCTGGTGTGCTGCAGTTCATGGGGTCGCAACGTGTTGGACACGACTGAGCGACTGAACTGATCTGATCTGCCATGTACCCTCCTGTTATTTGACCCACGTATTGAGAGATTATTCTTCACACAATTGCTTCTCACTTTTCAAATGAGATTGCAGAGTCACTTTCTGTGTAGCGTTGGGAACAAATTTTTTCATTTATAAATGGGAGTAGGATTTATACCTATACCTATGGCTGTTACTCCTTGGAAGAAAAGTTATGACCAACCTAGAGAGCATATTCAAAAGCAGAGGCATAATTTGCTGACTAAGGTCAGTCTAGTCAAGGCTATAGTTTTTCCTGTGGTCATGTATGGATGTGAGAGTTGGACTGTGAAGAAGGCTGAGCACCGAAGAATTGATGCTTTTGAAATGTGGTGTTGGAGAAGACTCTTGAGAGTCCCTTGGACTACAAAGAGATCCAACCAGTCCATTCTGAAGGAGATCAGCCCTAAGATTTCTTTGGAAGGAATGATGCTGAAGCTGAAACTCCAATACTTTGGCCACCTCATGCAAAGAGTTGACTCATTGGAAAAGACTTTGATGCTGGGAGGGATTGGGGGCAGGAGGAGAAGGGGACGACAGAGGATGAGATGGCTGGATGGCATCACTGACTCGATGGACGTGAGTCTGAATGAACTCCAGGAGTTGGTGATGGACAGGGAGGCCTGGTGTGCTGCCATTCATGGGGTCACAAAAAGTCAGACACAACTGAGCAACTGAACTGAACTGATGGTTGTTAATGTTAACACTCAGCAACCTATAAATGTTAGATTTCTTTTAAAAGGATGAAAATTAGAGCCCATCAACAACTATCAAAAATAATAAATTTTCTTTTGATATTAAACAAAGTACACTAATTTCAGATTTCCCTAATGTAGCAATGAATACCAGAACATGCATTGGGGCAATGCCTTTAAAATCCTTAAAGAAAATGTGACTCAATGATTTTTATCCCCAGCCATTCAAGTGTAAAGACAAGATAAAAAAATGTTGAGCATTTAACAACTCAGTTCCTATGAGTCTTCATGAATAAACTATTAAGATTTGAATAAGTGTCAGTCAACTAAGAGATTAATGGTAAAAGTAGCAAAAGACTGTAAATTTCTAGGACTAAAAGAAATGCAAGTACTGCTATGATTAATATTATAATGAAAAACATTGACAGTGTAATATTCCTGTGACTAGCAGTTTGAGAATACAAAAGTGACAAGAATTTTTGCAGTAGTGTAGATATGCCAAACTCCTCATTTTATAAACAAAGATATTCATTTAAATATGATAAATCAAATAATAAAAAGGGTCTTACAGATGCTAATAAGAGCAATTAAGAATATCAACAAAAAACTTGGAGAAAAGCACAAAAGATCTAGCTATTTCAATGAAGTAATTTTTTTTTTCCTAAAAAGGAGTTACTGCAAATGACTTAAAAAATTCTTCAGATGTTATCTAGAATGGGATAAATAAAACAGACATTTATGTGATTAAAACAAGATTTGATATAGCTTCACTACTTAAAGTTGGCTTCCCTGGTGGCTCAGACTGTAAAAATTCTGCCTGCCACTGCAGGAGACCCACATTCAATTCTTGGGTCAGAAAGATCCCCTGGAGAAGAGAATGGTAACCCACTCCAGTATTCTTGCTTGGAGAAATGCAAGGACAGAGAAGCCTGGCAGGCTAGAGCCCATGGGGCCACAAAGAGTTGGATATGACTGAGTGAATAACCAAGTAGAAAAAGGAGTACATCAAGGCTGTATATTGTCACCCTGCTTATTTAACTTATATGCAGAGTACATTATGAGAAACGCTGGACTCAAAGAAACACAAGCTGGAATCAAGATTGCCGGGAGAAATATCAATAACCTCAGATATGCAGATGACACCACCCTTATGGCAGAAAGTGAAGAGGAACTAAAAAGCCTCTTGATGAAAGTAAAAGAAGAGAGTGAAAAAGTTGGCTTAAAGCTCAACAATCAGAAAATGAAGATCATGGCATCTGGTCCCATCACTTCATGGCAAATAGATGGGGAAACAGTGGAAACAGTGTCAGACTTTATATTTTGGGGCTCCAAAATCACTGCAGATGGTGATTGCAGCCATGAAATGAAAAGACGCTTACTCCTTGGAAGGAAAGTTATGAACAACCTAGATAACATATTCAAAAGCAGAGACATTACTTTGGCAACAAAGGTCCATCTAGTCAAGGCTATGGTTTTTCCTGTGGTTATGTATGGATGTGAGAGTTGGACTGTGAAGGAAGCTGAGAGCTGAAAAATTGATGTTTTTAAACTGCAGCGTTGGAGAAGACTCTTGAGAGTCCCTTGGACTGCAAGGAGATCCAAGCAGTCCATTCTGAAGGAGATCAGTCCTGGGTGTTCATTGGAAGGAATGATGCTAAAGCTGAAATTCAAATACTTTGGCCACCTCATTCGAAGAGTTGATTCATTGGAAAAGACTCTGATGTTGGGAGGGGTTGGGGGCAGGAGGAGAAGGGGACCACAGAGGATGAGATGGCTGGATGGCATCACCAACTCGATGGACATGAGTTTGAGTAAACTCTGGGAGTTGGTGATGGACAGGGAAGCCTGGCATGCTGTGATTCATGCGATCGCAAAGAGTCAGACATGACTGAGGTACTGAACTGAACTGAACTGAGTGAATAACACATAATAATTATAATTAAGGTATAGAAATGATAAAGTAATACAAATAAAATTAATATAATCTAATAAAACTGAATAGTGAAGGGAAGAAAAGGAGGAACAAGAAGTAGAAGCATACAGAGTCAGAATTTACTCATGGTACAGGAACAATAAATGCTATAAATAAAGAGATTTATACACACATTCTTCCTCTGCCATAGCAGATGGGCTATAGTTCCTAAGTCAGCTAAAGTCCTCTGTACTCTACTTAGTTACAGAGCATTAGTTAAAGATCTGTGAATTACAAATGTATGGAAATTAATAGTTTTAAAAGAGACATAATCAAGTTTCTGTGGGGCAGGATTTTAAGAGCAGTGCAGTGGGCAGCAGTTTCGGGGTTTCTCATGAGGTTGTATTCAGGCATGACCTGTAGCTGCAGTTGTCTTTAGGCTGACTGGGTCTTAAGAATCTTTTCTCAAGGGAATTCAGCCTCATGGTTGTCAAGCTGATGATGGCAAGTTGGTTTCTTTCAACGGTGAACTCTCCATGGGCCTACCTGAGTGTCCTTATTATGATGGCTGGTTTACCCACTTCAGTACTCCCAACTGTCCAAGGCAGGAGCTAGAACACCCTGATGTAGTATAGGTCAGAAACATTCACTTCCACTGTGCTTTGCTGAATATACAGGTCAGACCTTTTTTTTTCTTTTATTTAAATAAGGAAAGGGCTGAGGTGAGGGTCACTGAGACCCACTTCAGAGAGTGAAAAACCTCTTGAGATTTGTTCAAACTGGGCACATGGTGAATTCTGTTGAATTCAGATCATAAGACCAGCCCAGATTCAAACTGTGGGGGAACAGGCTCCACATTCTAATGGAAGGATATCCAAGATCACATTGTACAGAAGGTAGATATCAGGAATGTAATAGTTATGGCCATTTTTTGCCAAAAAAAATCTATCAAAATTTCCCTCATAACCTAAATGTAAACAAACTTAAGATGATACTTATAACTAGCTGATAATTATGAGAATTAAGAGAAGAGAGATCCAACTGTTAGTTTGCACAACTGTGATGTTTCTCTTGTGTGACTTATGTTGTGCTCCTTAATGTACTTTCATTTTTCAAAAGTGTTACAATAAATTGGTGCTTTCATTATCTTCCACACAATGCTAGAGTAATTCCCAATTTGCCTCTTTGTGGAGATTAAGTTCCTGATCACAAATTTTAAGGTCTTTCACTAATTGGAAAATTGACAGCTCATCACTTCCCAATGGCCAGTTAATTGACATATTGTCATTTTACTGTTTTGAAAGTCACAGAAAATAAAACACATTGAAAGTGAAAGTGTTAGCTGCTCAGTCATGTCTGACTCCCACCAGGCTACCCTGTCCATGGAATTCTCCAAGCAAGACTACTGGAGTAGGGGGCGATTCCATTCTCCAGGGGATCTTCCCTACCCAGGGATTGAACTCAGGTCTCCTGCATTGCAGGCAGATTCTTTACTGTCTGAGCCACCAGAGAAGCACATACAACATATTACTGAAACATAATCCAATATAAATATCAATCCTCCCTGACATATAATAAAACTTAAGCCTTTACTGCTAATACCCTGTTCCAATGAATGTATATACATGCGCAAACATGCACACGCATCTCTGTATATAGCCATATTTTGTTTTCTGTGAGTTTATGAATTCTAGTTATTTTTAGTTTCATTTTGTTTTTCCTCCTATTTGATTTTTAGGTGAAAGGTGTGACTATTTTAAACTTCCTAAGATGGATCAAATGGACCTTATGAATAAAAGTCTCCTAACAAATATCCAGATATCTTGGAGGGTGAAGTCAAGCGGGCCTTAGGAAGCATCAATACAAACAAAACTAGCGATGATGGAATTTCAGCTGAGCTATTTCAAATCCTAAAAGATGATGCTGTGAAAGTGCTGCACTCAATATGTCAGCAAATTTGGAAAACTCAGCAGTGGCCACAGAACTGGAAAAAGCCAGTTTTCATTCCAATCCCAGCAAAAGGCATTTGCAAAGAATGTTCAAAGTACCATACAATTGGCTCATTTTATGTGCTATTAAGGTAATGGTCAAAATCCTCCAAGCCAACCTTCAACACTAAATGAACCAAGAACTTTCAATGTACAAGCTGGATTTAGAAAAGGCAGAGGAACCAGAGATCAAATTGTCAACATCTGCTGGATCATAGAAAAAGCAAGGGAATTACAAAAAAAAACCACACATATACTTCTGCTTCATTGACTATGTGAAAGCCTTTGACAGTGTGGACCACAATAAACTGTGGAAAATACTTAAAGAAATGGCAATATACCAGACCACCTTATCTGCTTCCTGAGAAACTTGTATGCAATCCAAGAAGCAACAATTAGAACTGGACATGGAACAACAGACTGCTTCAAAATTGGGAAAGGAGTATGTCGAGGCTGTATATTGTCACCCTGCTTACTTAACTTATAGGTAGAGTACATCATGCAAAGTGCCAGGCTGGATGAATCACAAGCTGAAATCAAGATTGCAGGGAGAAATATCAACAAGCTCAGATATGCAGAAGATACAACACTAACGTCAGAAAGTGAAGAGGAACTAGAGAGCCTCTTGGTGAAGGTGAAAGAAGAGAGTGAAAAACCTGGCTTAAAACTCAACATTCAAAAAATCATGGCATCTGGTCCCACCACTTCATGGCAAATAGTTGGGGAAAAAGTGGAAACAGTGATAGATTTTTATTTTCTTGGGCTCCAGAATCACTGTGGATGGTGACTGCGGCCATGAAATTAAAAGCCTTGCTCTTTGGAAGGAAAGCTATCACAAACCTAGACAGCAATATTAAAAAGCAGAGACATCACTTTGCTGACAAAGGTCCATTTAGTCAAAGCTATAGTTTTTCTGGTAGTCATGTATGGATGTGAGAGCTGGACTATAAAGAAGGCTGAGTGCCAAAGAAATGATGCTTTTAAATTGTGCTGGAGAAGACTTTTGGGCTGCAAGGAGATGCCCTTGGACTACAAGGAGATGCCCTTGGACTACAAGGAGACCCAGTCTGTCCATCTTAAAGGTAATCATCCCTGAAAATTCATTGGAAGGACTGATGCTGAAGCTGAAGCTCCAATACTTATGGTCACCTGATACAAAGAACTGACTCACTGGAAAAGACCCTGATCCTGGGAAAGACTGAGGGGAGCAGGAGAAGGGAGTGACAGAGGATGGTTGGATGACATCAACATGTTCAGTTCAATTCAGTTGCTCGTTTGTGTCTGACTCTTTGAGACCCCATGGAGTGCAGCACACACCAGGCCTCCCTGTCCATCACCAACTCCCAGAGTTTACTCAAACTCATGATCAATGTGTTAGGTAGTTAGAATAGGAAAAAGGAGTCCAGAATGGTGGTGGCTAAAAGACAAAGAAGGGAAGAGCCCAAGAAAATAGAACAAAGGAAGGTCCGAGGACTGGAGTGAGAACCTCAGGTAAAACAAACAGCCCTCCCTTCTAGCCCTATTTACATAGGGTAGGCTCAGGGGAGAAGAAAAAAACATATTAAAAAGAGGAGCCAAAATTGAGCCAGAGGCTTCTCTTCTCTTCGTGTCTTTTGGGTAGGCCTGACCTCACGCTCCAGGATGTATTGTAGCTCAGCTGGTAAAGAATCCGCCTGCAATGTGGGAGACCTGGGTTCGATCCCTGGGTTTGGAAGATCCCCTGGAGAAGCCAAAGGCTAACCACTCCAGTATTCTGGCCTGGAGAATTCCATGGACTGTGTAGTCCGTGGGGTCACAAAAAGTCGGACACAACTGAGTGACTTTCACCTCACTTGCCAAATGAAACAGAGCTGTAACACGGAGCTGTAACAGTGGTCCATCCATCACTTCAAATTTTTGCTGGAGCGAGACAGACCTGAGGAAATTACAAACTCCCTCAGCCCCATCCCCCACCCCAACAAATGGATATGAGTTTGAGCAAACTCCGGAAGACAGTGAAAGACAGGGAAGTCTGGCATGCTGTAGTCCATGGGGTCATAAAAAGTTGGGTACAGCCTGGCAACTGATCAACAACAATAACAAATGTAGACTGATTTTTTTTATTAGGCTGCATCTCTTATAATTAAGATGACAAAGATTGAAACATTGGAAAAACTGAACAAATTAATAAAAATATGAGCAATACTGGGTTTAGCACTCTGTCTTTATTCAACAGACTATCGCTTGAGACAATTCCACTATTTAAATGAACCAAGTTAACTTTTGTCATTTTGATTCATGAAGAATTCTAGAAGAAAACAAAGTAATTAAACATTTTTATCATCATCCCTGTTAGACAAACTAAGATTTTTTTCCTATCAAAATCCTCATGAGTGATAAATACATACACCTGGAAAAGATTTAATAGGTCATCAAGTCCAGGATTGACAAACATCTTTTTAAAGGTGCAGAGAGTAAATACATAGGCATACAGGCTATATGAGCTCTGTCATAGCTACTCAAATTAACTGTGAATTAAGTTGTAGACCACATATAAATGAATGAGAATGGATGTGATTCAGTAAACCTCATTTACCACACCAGGTCCAAGGGCCTTACTCTGCTAACCTATGACCTAGTCCAACAGTTTTTCAAATGTGGAAACTTTCATACAATAGTGAAATGATTTGCCTAAGGGCACATAGTACTTATAAAGGAACTAGAAAAGGAACAGGTCTCCTGTACTCCTACCTAGGAAGGTGTCAAAGTTAAATGCCAAAATTTATAGTTTAAAAATGTAAAGAATTAAAGATTTTAAAATTAAAAAAATAAAAAATTTTTAAAAATAAGTAAATAAAAAATAAAAATGTATGTGGTACATGCCTACGTTTGTACATGCCTATATGACTCAGGTGAGTATATGTGAGTGCCTGCTCAGTGGCACCAGCAGCAATGGTAGTCTTAGCAGTAGCAGTAGTAGAAGAAGAGTAGAAATAGTAGGTTACATCTAGCAAAAGCAAACCATAGGAGTAAAATACAAAAATAGTGTAACTACATACAAGCATTTTCCTTGTATGGCAGTTCTTTTGAAGTGATATTAGAACTTGTCCCTGGAGATTAATATAGATACTCACTTCTTTATGTTGGCTTATTTGATATTATTTTGGAAACTACTAATTTGTTCTGCACGCTAGAGTGAAAGAGTGAATGGCTCCTCCACCGCTTCCATAGCTGCCAGTAGACTAATCCTGAGCCTTGGAGAAATGTATTTCTATTTTCTTTAGAATAAATGTTCAGATTAAAACCCTTTTAGCTCTAGATATGGTAAAGATAAAAAGAGAAAAAGAGAGAGAAAATCTTCTTGACAGAGTTAAATATATCGGAATCAAAGATGAAGAGATTTTGGATTGAATACCTACTACTGATAAATCAAAGGGAAAATGCTAAGGATAGCAGTTTAAAATTGGTGGATAAGATATTAGGTGATTGATCCAGAGTCATATAATTTGATTAAAGTTTGATCTGAGCAATTCATGTTTCAGTTATTCAGTGAAACTGTTTACATGAAGAAAAATTTATTAGCAGTAGTAGTTTCCACTTTTCTCCACAATTTGCCAGTGGAAACCAGGCCATATAAATGAAACTGACTTCTCATAGAAAAGTTATAACTAAATGTTGCCTTCCTAATCAATGTCCTAGCAACAAATAAATTACATAGATGCCCAGAAGTGTCATAAAACTAGAGCTAGTACATTTATAGTTAGTTCAGTCGCTGAGTCGTGTCCGACTCATTGTGACCCCATGAATCGCAGCATGCCAGGCCTCCCTGTCCATCACCAACTCCCGGAGTTCACACAGATTCACGTCCATCGACTCAGTGATGCCCTTCAGCCATCTCATCCTCTGTCGTCCCCTTCTCCTGCTGCCCCCAATCCCTCCCAGCATCAGAGTCTTTTCCAATGAGTCAACTCTTCGCATGAGGTGGCCAAAGTACTGGAGTTTCAGCTTTAGCATCATTCCTTCCAAAGAAATCCCAGGGCTGATCTCCTTCAGAATGGACTGCTTGGATCTCCTTGCAGCCAAGGGACTCTCAAGAGTCTTCTCCAACACCACATTTCAAAAGCATCAATTCTTTGGCGCTCAGCCTTCTTCACAATCCAACTCTCACATCCATACATGAGCACAGGAAAAACCATAGCCTTGACTAGACGGACCTTAGTTGGCAAATTATGCCTCTGCTTTTGAATATGCTATCTAGGTTGGTCATGACTTTTCTTCCAAGGAGTAAGCGTCTTTTAATTTTGTGGCTGCAGTCACCATCTGCAGTGATTTTGGAGCCCCAAAAAATAAAGTCTGACACTGTTTCCCCATCTATTTCCCATGAAGTGATTGGACCGGATGCCATGATCTTCATTCTCTGAATGTTGAGCTTTAAGCCAACTTTTTCACTCTCCTCTTTTACTTTCATCAAGAGGCTTTTTAGTTCCTCTTCACTTTCTGCCATAAGGGTGGTGTCATCTGCATATCTGAGGTTATTGAGATTTCGTCCAGCATCTAGATTCCAGCTTGTGTTTCCTCAAGTCCAGCTTGTACTGCAAGTCCAGATGTACTCTGGATAGAAGTTAAAGAAGCAGGGTGACAATATACAGCCTTAATGTACTCCTTTCCATATTTGGAACCAGTCTGTTGTTCCATGTCCCATTCTAACTGTTGCTTCCTGGCCTGCATACAGATTTCTCAAGAGGCAGGTCAGGTGGTCTGGTATTCCCATCTCTTTCAGAATTTTCCACAGTTTATTGTGATCCACAAAGTCAAAGGTTTGGGATAGTCAATAAAGCAGAAATAGATGTTTTCCTGGAACTCTCTTGCTTTTTCCATGATCCAGTGGATGTTGGCAATTTGATCTCTGGTTCCTCTGCCTTTTCTAAAACCAGCTTGAACATCAGAAAGTTCACAGTTCACATATTGTTGAAGCCTGGCTTGGAGAATTTTGAGCATTACTTTACTAGCGTGTGAGATGAGTGCAATTGTGTGGTAGTTTGAGCATTCTTTGGCATTGCCTTTCTTTGGGATTGAAGTGAAAACTGACCTTTTCCAGTCCTGTGGCCACTGCTGAGTTTTCCAAATTTGCTAGCATATTGAGTGCAGCTCTTTGACAGCATCATCTTTCAGGATTTGAAATAGCTCAACTGGAATTCCATCACCTCCACTAGCTTTGTTCATAGTGATGCTTTCTAAGGCCCACTTCACCTCACATTCCAGGATGTCTGGCTCTAGATGAGTGATCACACTGTTGTGATTATCCGGGTCATGAAGATCTTTTTTGTACAGTTCTTCTGTGTATTCTTGCCATCTCTTCTTAATATCTTCTGCTTCTGTTAGGTCCATACCATTTCTGTCCTTTATAGAGCCCATCTTTGCATGAAATGTTCCCTTGGTAGCTCTAATTTTCTTGAAGAGAGCTCTAGTCTTTCCCATTCTGTTCTTTTCCTCTATTTCTTTGCATTGATCACTGAAGAAGGCTTTCTTATCTCTTCTTGCTATTCTTTGGAACTCTGCATTCAATGCTTATATCTTTCCTTTTCTCCTTTGCTTTTCACTTCTCTTTTTTTTTTACACTCATTTGACTTTATTTTTATTTTTTCTTTATTATTTTTTTATATATGGAATTTATTTATTTATTTATTTATTTATTTTTAGTTTTTTATTTTTTAAATTTTAAAATCTTTAATTCTTACATGCGTTCTCAAACATGAACCCCCCTCCCACCTCCCTCCCCACAACATCTCTCTGGGTCATCCCCATGCACCAGCCCCAAGCATGCTGCACCCTGCGTCAGACATAGACTGGCAATTCAATTCTTACATGATAGTATACATGTTAGAATGCCATTCTCCCAAATCATCCCACCCTCTCCCTCACTTCACAGCTATTTGTAAGGCCTCTCCAGACAGCCATTTTGCTTTTTTGCATTTCTTTTCCATGAGGATGGTCTTGATCCCTGTCTCCTGTACAATGTCATGAACCTCATTCCATAGTTCATCAGGCACTCTATCTATCAGATCTAGGCCCTTAAATCTATTTCTCACTTCCACTGTATAATCATACGGGATTTGATTTAGGTCATACCTGAATGGTCTAGTGGTTTTCCCTACTTTCTTCAATTTGTGTCTGATTTTGGCAATAAGGAGTTCATGATCTGAGCCACAGTCAGTTCCCGGTCTTGTTTTTGTTGACTGTATAGAGCTTCTCCATCTTTGGCTGCAAAGAATGTAATCAATCTGATTTTGGTGTTGACCATCTGGTGATGTACATGTATAGAGTCTTCTCTTGTGTTGTTGGAAGAGGGTGTTTGCTATGACCAGTGTATGTTCTTGGCAAAACTCTATTAGCCTTTGCCCTGCTTCATTCCACATTCCAAGGCCAAATTCGCCTGTTATTCCTGGTGTTTCTTGACTTCCTGCTTTTGCATTCCAGTCCCCTATAATGAAAAGGACATCTTTTTTGGGTGTTAGTTCTAAAAGGTCTTGTAGGTCTTCATAGAACCGTTCTCCTTCAGCTTCTTCAGCATTACTGGTTGGGGCATAGACTTGGATTACCGTGATATTGAATGGTTTGCCTTGGAAATGAACAGAGATCATTCTGTCGTTTTTGAGACTGCATCCAAGTACTGCATTTCGGACTCTTTTGTTGACCATGATGGCTACTACATTTCTTCTGAGGGATTCCTGCCTGTAGTAGTAGATATAATAGTCATCTAAGTTAAATTCACCCATTCCAGTCCATTTTAGTTCACTTATTCCTAGAATGTCAACGTTTACTCTTGCCATCTCTTGTTTGACCACTTCCAATTTGCCTTGATTCATGGACCTGACATTCCAGGTTCCTAAGCAATATTGCTCTTTACAGCATTGGACCTTGTCTCTATCACCAGTCACATCCACAGCTGGAAATTGTTTTTGCTTTCGTTCCATCCCTTCATTCTTTATGGAGTTATTTCTCCACTGATCTCCAGTAGCATATTGGGCACCTACTGACCTGGGGAGTTCTTCATTCAGTATCCTATCATTTTGCCTTTTCATACTGTTCATGGGGTTCTCAAGGCAAGAATACTGATAAAAGTCTTAATATTTTACTGAGTAAAATTGTGCAACAAATATAAAATGGACACATGTTCAATGCACACATGCTCAGTGGTTTCTAATTTAAAGTTTGGATAACAGCCCATAAATACACAACTTGGCTACATTGGACAGGTAACCCCAAGCTATTATGTTTCTCATAAATAACATTAAACATTTGATTAACAATTCTTTTTGCCCTCATAGAGCTTAGAACTTTGTTGGAAATTTACTTATTAGAGGTATATCTCTCCAAATATAATCTATACTTTATTCCCAATCTACGTGTAATTAGGAAATGGCAACCCATTCCAGTGTTCTTGCCTGAAGAATCCCATGGACAGAGGAGCCTGGTGTGGCTGCAGTCTATGGGGTTGCAAAGAGTCAGACATGACTAAGCAACTAACACTCACACACACATATGTAATTACTAAAAGATACATTCACAATAATTTCAACATCTTCAGGTTTTCTGTCATTATTTTTAGTATATCTCCATAAAAGTATGTTTTAAAATATAAGTAATAATCTAGTTTATATTCTGTTTACCTTTTCCTAACTCTTCATTTTATCCAAAACTGACCAATCTCATTTAAATAGAAGGCCCCAGTGAATAATAAGTGGTGTAAAGCCTTGGTTTGTTGAGCTATCATAAAACTTCGCTCGAGCTACAGAAGCAAAGATCAGATCATCATCAGAGGATTTTCAAACCTGAAATAAATCTTAGAGAGTTGCTAGTAGAGGATTAATATATTGTCATAGAATTGCAACCATGCTTTAAAACTTGGTATTAGAGAAAATGTAAATGAAAATTCAAATATTTAACAGATGGATGCTAGGCATTAAGTGTACTTGTTGCATAGCTATTAAAATCAAACCATGAAAAGTATATCTAACGGGACTTCTGTCCACAAGAATGCATAGGTCTACTTCTCCTAGCTCTTTCCTGCTAAGCATAGCTGTAAAGCCAGAAATAATTTATCTGACAACAAAAGGAGAATTCTGAAAGATAATGAAAATGCAAACTGGTTTTGGACCCTAGCATTGGAGGAAAAACACAGCAGCAGCAGCAGCAGCAGGGTGTCTTATGCTACTTCCACCAAACAGAAGAACCCTTACACTCAGCATTTGCCAACCCCAACCTAGCAATGGAAGGCAGTGCAACTAGGCCCATTTTTCTTCTGAGATCAAATAAGAGTCCTCTGAGAATACTAGACAAGACAAGACTGACATCACAGAAAGGGGATCAATAAATAACCCTACCAACAGAAAGCATCCAGGGGAAGCGCTATCCTCCACCAGGCTACGACTCTCGTCTCCCTCTAAGCATACTGGGGACAGTGGGCAGAACCAGCAGGAGGGACTCTGTCACAATAAGAAGCCTGGCTTGGGAAGCGTCTTTAATCCTGAGATACTGCTTTTATTCCCAGCAGTACTGGGTGGTCAAGAGAAGCCAGTAGAATCAACAGGAGGGACCAAGCCATAGCCAGGAGTTTTCCCAGAATGTCTCTTTTACCAGATTGCCACTGCCTCTCCCCTACAGGAGAAATAAGGTCAGGTGGGCAAGAGGCAGAAAGGACTTCTATGAATTGAATGTTTGTGCCCCTTCAAAATTCTTTGGTGAATCCCTTATCCCCAGCGTGGTGATATTTACAGGTAGAACATTTGGGAGGTAATTAGGTTAAATAAGGCCATGAAGGTGGAGCCTCCATGATGGGATTGGTGTCCTGACAAGGAGATAAAAGGACCAGAGCTGCTTGCTCTCTCTCTCTCTCTCCCTCCCTCCCTCCCTCCCTCCCTCCTTCCTTCCCTCCTTCCCTCCCTCTCTCTCCCTCCCTCTCTCTCCCCTGTGAGGAGACTGAAAGAAAACTGCCACTAATTAACCAGGAAGAAGGCCTTCACCAAAAACCAGACATGCTGGCTCTGACTGTAGAACTTTCAGTTTCCAGAACTGTGAGAAATAAATATTTGTTGTTTAAGTCACTAAGTTTATGGTATTTTGTTATAGCAATCAGAAAAGAATAAGACAAAGGACCCAACCACAGTAATCAGCTGCCCAGGAAACCCCTCCCTGTCCTGAGGCACTAGGTCTAGCGGGCAGGGTGAGCAAGATTCACCCAGTTACAACAAGTTGTCAGACCTGTGAAGTCTCTGTTATACTGTAGGCCTATAAATCCCTTTCCTTTCCCAGAAAAACTGGGAAGTAGGAGGCATGAGTAGGGGAACCCCTGCCAACCTTGTCTATTTTGAGGCATCCAACAAGTGGGATGAGAATACCATTCTACACCCTCAAGCAGTGTCAGCAGAGACACTTGGGAAATCCAGTAGCACCAATAAACCAAGTAGACCAAATTAACACCACAAAGGCTCTGAAATTTAAACGGCCATTAGAAGTATAGCTCAAAAGAGTAGGCCAAAACTTAAATGCGGCAACTACTTATTTAAAAATAAAAATTAAATAGAACTCAGAGTTTCCTTAACCCAGTCAAGAAGTGGTCAGAAGACCTAAACAGACATTTCTCCAAAGAAGATATACAGATGGCTGATAAACACATGTAAAGATGCTCAACATCATTCATTATTAGAGAAATGCAAATCAAAACTACATTGCGAAATCACCTTATACTGTCAGAATGGCCACCATCAAAAAATCTACCAACAATAAACGCCGGAGAGGGCGTGGAAAAAAGGAAATTCTCTTGCACTATTGGTGGGAATGCAAACTGATATGGCTACTCTGGAGAACAGTACAAAGATTCCTTAAAAACTAGGAATAAAGCTACCATATGATCCAACAATTCCACTACTAGGCATATACCTTGAGGAAATCATAATGGAAAAACACACATGTACCCCAATGTTCATCGCAGCACAATTTACAATAGCTAGGACATGGAAGCAACCTAGATGTTCATCAAGAGAGGAATGGATAAAGAAGTTGTGGTACATATACATGATGGAATATTCAATTCAGTTCAGTCACTCAGTCGTGTCTGACTCTGAAACCCCATGATGCAGCACACCAGGCCTCCCTGTCCATCACCAACTCCCAGAGTTCACTCAAACTCACATCCATCGAGTCGGTGATGCCATCCAGCCATCGCATCCTTTGTTGTCGCCTTTTCCTCCTGCCCCCAATCCCTCCCAGCATCAGAGTCTTTTCCAGTGAGTCAACTTTTCGCATGAGGTGGCCAAGTACTGGAGTTTCTGCTTTAGCATCATTCCTTCCAAAGAACACCCAGGACTGATCTCCTTTAGAATGGACTGGATGGATCTCCTTGCCTGACCTGCCTTTTGAGAAACCTATATGCAGGTCAGGAAGCAACAGTTAGAACTGGACATGGAACAACAGACTGGTTCCAAATAGGAAAAGGAGTAGGTCAAGGCTGTATATTGTCACCCTGTTTATTTAACCTTTATGCAGAGTACATCATGAGAAAAGCTGAGTTGCAAGAAGCACAAGCTGGAATCAAGATTGCCGGGAGAAATATTGAAGAACCTAAGCCACCCCATTTTGTTAAAAAAGACTCCATTTTAGAGTTCTGAGGAAAGAGACTTTGGAAATCCCCTGACCTCACCCCACCACCTGTGAGCCAATCAGATCCAAGATCAGGATCTCCTGACTTTACATTCAAGACTTATGACCTGCCCAGGAAATTTGAATTAAGCCTGGGAAATGGGAATCAATCAGAACCCGTGGCCAGCCCGGGAAATGAAATCCAATCAGAACCCAACACCTAACCCTTCCACAGAAGGTAACCAATTAGATGTCTCCCAACCCAGAAACTCCCGTTTTTAGAATTTTTCACGTGAGAATACCCTATATAAGCAATGTAACCCAGAGTTCGGGGTTCCTCTCCTTAGCTGCTGCATCAGTAACGGTGGGAGCCCCAGCTCAAGCTTGGTAATAAAAACTCTCTTGCTTTTGCATCGGATATCGGCTCCCTGGTGGTCATTTGGAGATTTCTCGACTTGGGCATAACAATATCAATAACCTCAGATATGCAGATGACACCACCCTTATGGAAAAAAGTGAAGAGGAACTAAAAAGCCTCTTGATGAAAGTGAAAGAGGAGAGTGAAAAAGTTGGCTTAAAGCTCAATATTCAGAAAACGAAGATCATGGCATCTGGTCCCATCACTGCATGGGAAATAGAGAGAACAGTAAAAACAGTGTCAGACTTTATTTTGGGGGGCTCCAAAATCACTGCAGATGGTGATTGCAGCCATTAAATTAAAAGACGCTTACTCCTTGGAAGGAAAGTTATGACCAACCTAGACAGCATATTCAAAAGCCGAGATATTACTTTGCCAACAAAGGTCCATCCAGTAGTCATGTATGGATGTGAGAGTTGGACTGCAAAAAAAGCTGAGCGCTGAAGAACTGATGCTTTTGAACGGTGGAGTTGGAAAAGACTCTTGAGAGTCCCTTGGACTGCAAGGACTCAGCCATAAAAAGGAATGCATTTGAGTCAGTTCTAACGAGGTGGATGAATCTAGAGCCTATTATACAGAGTGAAGTATGTCAAAAAGAAGAAAACAAATATTGTATATGAATGCATATATATGGAATCTAAAAAGATGGTACTGATGAACCTATTTTTAGGGTAGTAGTGGAGATGCAGACTAGAATGGACTTATGGACACAGACAGAGAGGGAGAGGTTGGAACTAACTGAAAAAGTAGCATTGAATCATACATTACCATATGTCAATTAGATAGCTAGATGGAATTTACTGTATGACACAGGGAGCTCAAATCAGATGCTCTGTGACAAACTGGAGGGGTGGGATGGGGTGGGAGATGGGAGGGAGGTTAAGTAGAGAGGGGATATATGTATACCTATGGTTGATTCATGTTGATATATGGCAGAAATGAACACATAATTGTAAAGCAATTATCCTCCAATTAAAATAAATAAATTTAAATTAAAAAAATTAAATAGAACTCAGAATTTCCTAACATAATAGGTAAATTTTTCAGGATACAATCAAGAAATCCTGTGTTGCACCAAGAAATAAGACAATCACAACTTGAATGAAAAAGAATGATCTGATGTAAATGTTAAGATCAGTAAGATGCTGAGATTATCTGATAAGGATTTTCAGTCAGCCATGGTTAATTATCCTTCAACAGTCAATGACAAACTATTTTAAACCAAATAAAAAATGAAGTATCATAGCAAAAGAGAGAGATAGACCATGCACATGAGAGATTTTTTTTAATGAAAACTATAGAAATAAAAAACATCGTGTTTAAAAAAAAAAACAAAAAACAAAAAAACCCTCACTGGATGGGTACAGTAGTAGAGCAGAGATTATTGAGGACAGATCATAGAATTCTCCCAATCTGAACAACAAAGAAAAAAATCGACTAAAAAAGTTGAGCAGAGATTCAGGGCCTGTGTGACAATTCAAAAGATGCAATATTCATATCATCAGAGTTCTAGAAGAAAAGAAAGAGAGGGAGTCTAAAAGAGTGCTTGAAAAAGCAATGACTAAAAACCTCCCAGATCTGGCAAAAGATGCAAACCTACAGATCCAAGAAGCTGAGCAAACTCCAACAAAACAAATCCAAAGAAATTCATGCCAAGACATATCTTAAACTTAAAAAAAAAAGAAAAGACAAAAACATTGAAAGCAAAGAGAAAGATATGCAACATTAATTATACAGGAATATCAATTTAGATGATGGTAAATTTCTTATCTGAAATTTTGGAGGCCAACGGGAGTACATTTTTTTTAGTACTAAAAGAAAAAGCTGTAAACCACAAATTCTATATATTGCAAAATTACCCTGCAAGAACAAAAAAGAAATAAAGACATTCTCAAATGAAAGAAAACTAAAGAATTTATCACTAGCAAATCTGCCCTTAAAGACTGGCCAAAAGTTCTTCAAGGAAAAATAAAATAACAAAATAAAGAATTTTAGAACATCAAGAAGGAAGAAAGGTCAATGCAAAGAAAAGAAAGATGCACACATAGATAATCCTTTCCTCTTAACTTTTATAATCATATTTTCTAATTTTTAAAAATTATATCTGAAACTCAAGGCATTGATATTTAATAAAGGCACTTAATTGGAAAAAATATTTCCACCCTTCACTAGAAGTAGTTACAAGTTTATAAAAGTAGATTATAAGTCATGCCTGTGTATATGTGTGCATAGTAATGCTTAGAGCAACTCCAATAAAAGCTGTACAAAGAGATACACTTAAAAAAACTACAGATAAATCATAATTCAAGTAATCAACAGGAAGGCAGGAAAGGAGATATGACAAAATGAATGAGAACCAAACAAGATACCTAGAAAACAAATATCAAAGCAGCAACATATCAATAATTATTTTACAAGTAAATAGATTAGGACACTAATCTAAACACAGAGATTGTCACAGTGGATAAATAAACACAATTCAATCTTATGCTGCTTGTAAAAACTCTTCAAATTTAACATAAGTAAAAAGACAAAAAATATATATTTATGGGTAAACACCAATCAACAAAAGGCAATAGGGGCTGTATTAATATCAGATAGAGTAAACTTAAGAGCAAAGAGAATTACTGGGGACAAATATGGACTTATATATATAAGCATATAAATATAAAAATATAATGAATAATATCAAAATATCAATCTACTAGAATGAATCAAACAAAAGAGTCTGAAAATATAGGAAGCAAAAACTAATATTGCTGAAAGAAGAAACTAACCCACAGTTATAGTTAGGGACTTACACAGCTCTCTATCTCAAGAATAGACAAAATTACCAAACAGAAAATCAGTAAGAAAAAAGAAGATTCAAATCATATAATCAATCATAGAACAATTCATTTAATAGTAGTAAAATACACTTTTTCCAGGCACTCATGAGACAAACACTCACCAGTACAGACCATATCCTGAGCCATAAAACAAACCTCAGCAAATTTAAAAGAAAAGCAAGCATGCAGAATATGATCATAATAGAAAAAAATTAGAATTCATAACAGAAAGAAAACAGACACCTGGAAATTAAACAATGCAATCACTTCTAAATAATACATAGATCAAAGAGGAAGTTGCAAAGGAAATTAAAAATATGTAGAATAAAATAAAAACAAAAGTACTACTTATTATACAACTTATTATATTATATATAGCTAAAGCAGTACTGAAAGAGAAATTTACAGCAAAACATACATGAAAAATTTTTAAAGATCCTAAATTAGAAACCTATGTTTCTGCCTTAGGAAACTAGAAAAATAAAGAGCAAAATAAACCCAAAACAAGTAGAAACAAGAAAACAAAAAAAGACAGTAGCAGAAATCAAAGAAAATGAAGATAACAATACAGTAGAAAAAGTCATTGCAGAGGAAAAAGTGTTTTGTTTTGTTTTTTAATCTAAGAAATCAAGAAAACCCTTAACAACAAAGACAAAAATAAAAAGAAGACACAAATCTCCCAAATCAGGAATGAAATAGGGGATATCACTGCAAGGAGATCCAACCAGTCCATTCTGAAGGAGATCAGCCCTGGGATTTCCTTGGAAGGAATGATGCTAAAGCTGAAACTCCAGTACTTTGGCCACCTCATGCGAAGAGTTGACTCGTTGGAAAAGACTCTGATGCTGGGAGGGATTGGGGGAAGGAGGAGAAGGGGACGACAGAGGATGAGATGGCTGGATGGCATCACGGACTCGATGGATGTGAATTTGAGTGAGTCCGGGAGTTGGTGATGGACAGGGAGGCCTGGCGTGCTGCGATTCATGGGGTCGCAAAGAGTCGGACACGACTGAGTGACTGGACTGAACTGAGCTGAACTGTACATTCTGCAATCATTAAAGCGATAATAAAGTAATACTGTGAATGGTTTTTGCTCATAATTTTGACAATCTTGAAGAAGAAGAACAATATTGTTATTGTTACTACAGATACCATCCAGATTTTTGTGGCATTTTCATCAGTAAATACCTGACAGGTCCATTTCCTTCTCCCCTTCCCTTCTGCCATTAGCTGGATCTACATGTCCATGCCTTTCTACCTGCATTACTGCAGTAATCTACATAGTTCTCTTGTCTTTAGTCTTGACCTCCTTCCCTTGGTTCCCTCTGCTTCCAAATTACACTTTCTGAACAAGTAATAATCATTCCTTACCTTTCTTGATACTCTTCAGTGGCTTCCTTTCTCCCTTGGGATGAAATAAACAATATTCAAAATGTTATAAAATGCTACTCATGGATCTTCCCTTAATTTACTTTTCTAGCCTCATTTCTTGCTACCTTTGAAAATCTAGTCTGCCTTCTTTTTGTTGTCCAGTCACTCAGTCGTGTCTGACTCTTTGAGACTCCAAGCACTTCAGCACACCAGGCGGCCCTGTCCTTCACCATCTCCTGGAGCTTGCTCAAACTCATGTCCATGGAGTCACTGATGCCATCCAACCATCTCATCCTCTGTCGTCCTGTCCCCTTCTCCTCCTGCCTTCAGTCTTTCCCAGCATCTGTCTTCTTATCCAAAATAAAAATACTCCATTTCAGTTTCTTGAACACATCATGCTTACTCTTCATTAGAGATTCTTCTGTGTGGAATAATTCTCTCTTCATATATTTCTTGGTTAGCTTCAATTCAATGCTTAAACATTATGAGTGAGTGAAGTCACTCAGTCGTGTCCGACTCTTTGTGACCCCATGGACTGTAGTGTATCAGGCTTCTCCATCCATGGGATTTTCCAGGCAAGAGTGCTGGAGTGGATTGCCATTTCCTTCTCCAGGGGACCTTCCCGACCCAGGAATGGAGGGAATGGAACCCGGGTCTCCTGCATTGCAGGCAGACGCTTTATTTAATGTTAATATTTAAATATTATTTCTCCAATACCAAACATGGGCTCCCATAGCCACATGTACGCATCCCATTAGAATACATATGGCAAGGCAGGTGCCTGTTTGCCGGTCTTTCATTGCCACTAAACTGGAGACCCTGTGAAGGCAGGGTCTCCTAACCTCACACATTTGAAAAAATAATTTTATTTATGTATTTGTTTATTTTGGTTGTGTGGGTCTTCATCGCTGTTCAGGCTTTTCTCAAGTGGTGAACAGGGGCTACACTCTAGATGAGGTGCACGGGCTTCTCATCACAGTGGCTTCTCTTGTTGTGGAAAATAGGTGCTAGGCTCTCAGGCTTCAGTAGTTATGGCACATGGGGTCGGTTGTTGCAGCTCCAGGGCTCTAGAGCACAGGCTCATTAGTTGTGGCACATGGGCTTAGTTACGCCATGGCATGTGGGATCTTCCCAGATCAGGGATAGAACCTGTGTCCCTGGCATTGGTAGGCAGATTCTTTACCACTGAGCCACCCGGGAAGCCCTCTCACACATGTTTTGATCACAGCTCCTAGTGCAATAACTGGCACCTAGTGCAATAACTGGTGTGTTTGGTATGAACTGACCAATTGAATGAATCCCCCACACACTAGGGAAAAATTTCACCTCAGGCTGCAATGAATCTGAAATACAACAAATCAAAGGAAGCATTAAGTTAATCATCGGAAGTGTGCTTATATAATTTACTCTTCTGGGTAAGAAGTGGATCAGGCTGAAAAATAAAGAAAGGAAAACAGGTGGATAAAATAAGTTCTTAGAAAATGTAACAATTTATTGAAGGAATGATATAATTTGAGGGGTATATTGGGATTTTCCAGAGAAATAGCACCAATAGGCTATACACAGAAATATATATATGCATGTGTGTATACATATATATATATATGCATACATAAAATAAAATTAATAATCACAAAAGTAAATAATTATGGTAGTTTCATTTTATAAATGCTGATTTGTTTAGGGCTTGTGCTTAACATTTTTTTCCTCAGAACAACCCAAAAACAGTTTCACTATTATCACATCCCTTTCAGAGACATGAAGACTAAAAAACAAGGCTATTGAGTAGTGGGACTTTGACATAAACCCAGCTTTGGTCAGTTGCAATTTCTACACCTTGAACCTCCATGCTGTGAGACACACTAGTGCCTGGTTCATTCCTCACAAGAGCAGCTGAGTACAGCTAGCAAATATTCTGAAGCCAATTAGGCTGGAAAACTGAAGATGCTCCCCATTCAACACATTGACATCTCCCAATCCTAATTCTCTTCTATGCAAAATGTATGCAAAACAGAGAGGATGGATGGAATAACAGGAAACTCTACTTGTCACTTAATTATTAACCATAATAAAAAAGGAAAATTTCCTCAAAAAGTTAGTCATGAAAATTTTCCCACGTTTCAACAAAAAATTCAAGTCTGTCTATTCCAAAAATTGTTTACTTTCTTAAGAGCTTGGTAATCGCACCATAGAGTTCTTAGCCCCACCATCAAAATTTACAATCAGGTATTACATAAATATATATGTATCCAAAACATGGGGGAAAAAATCCATTGCATAATGCAGATTCATTTAACTTTTCTAGTGACTGCTTTATGACAGTGACCTACATGGTCTGAAAATATAATGTGACAAAGAATATATCTGCTTTCTATCCCAAGGACATTCTTGAAAATGAGCTGTAATATTTCAAGAGTTTTATCCTTGTGAGTAAAATGTTAATAAATAGATAAATCTTTAACACTTGCCAAGTCATGAGCTTGTATTCAGTATAGCTAAAAGAGAACATGTCTTAGGGGACAGGACTAGAATATAACATTTTTTAATATTGTCACCACTATAGACTTTTCCCCAATCTAGGAAGTTATTCTTGGCCAAGTGTTGAAGGACATCACAATTCGAATAATTTATTGGTACGGATCTATTTAGAAAGAGTCAGACCAAATAAACCACTCATACCAAAGATGCCATGTGATATTCACAATGGAATTCTCTCTAGTTTGACTTGGAGGAATATGGTGACTGGCTATGAGCCACTTTTCTGCTCATACTACATGACAGAGAATATCAATTAGGCTAAAGAGAATATCTCAGAAAAGAAAGAAATGCTTTTCAGTAGGCTTACTGATGAATTATTTAAGACAAATTATTTGATTAATATTGTATAGTTGGTTTTGAAAATACACTGTCTAAAAATTGCATTAGTATTTATATTCATCTTCATGTGAGATTTTAAAACGTATTTGAAGTATCTAAAGTGTGTTTACTTGGTGATAATTATAGTAAGATAGCATAATATTTATTTAGATATTGCTATATACACTAAGTGGGTTTCCTGGTGGCTCAGACCATAAAGAATTTTCCTTCAATGTGGGTGAACCAGGTTCAATCCCTGGTTCAGGAAGATCCCCTGGAGAATGCGCACACTAAGTACTTTTTCTATATTTAATCCTCTCAATAACTTTATGAGGTAGGTGCTATTATCATAACCATCAGATCTTTATGCACATGAAATCCCATAATAATCCCATGACCTGATCTTATTTTCATAGCCAGTGTTTTAAAGCTAATGAAAGTAGATTAAGAATGAATAAGAAAGTTGCAACAAGACTCATAGTAAATGCCAAGGTATGACTCCAAACCAGGATCTCCTGAACTCAGAACTCCTGCTCCTAACTATGCTGCTTTCCATCTCTTTATCCTATATATTGTTTAAACGGTGACATTTTCCAGGAAAATACTGACCATAAGAAAAACTAAGGGGCTGGACTATAGACTCAGCATTCTTCAGACAAATGAGTATTTACATACTTCTCCTGAATTGCTTATAGGAAACACCATTCACCATACACACTCATAACACATACACACACAATCTACATACTCTCTCAAAGGAACCACCGTATTATTTAATTATTTCTAGGACAATAGTCATTCAGTCATAAAACAAGCCCCTTCAAATTAAATCCTTATTTCCCATAGTCACAATATTATATATTAAAGTTGCGTTACTCTAAACCCACTTTGAAATATAAAATATGTTTAAATTGTCTCTCCAAAATAAATGAGTATGATCACACACAAATACCTGTTTTTAAAAGCATTTTAGAGCAAACACCTCATATAATTACTATAGTAGAATATTTTAGCTTAGACTATAGTGATTCAGATTTCTTAAAATAGTATAGTTCTTTGAAGTTTGTTTTGATGACACAACCATTTCTGATAAATCATATAGTAACTGTAAATCCCTGTTGTTCCAAGAAGCAAAAATTTTGTTTAAGCATCACCAGCTTCAAATTTCCTTTGTTTCTGATTCAGTAAATGTTGATGTATTTCTCTGCATTTCTTTGAATGCTAAGCATAAGAGTATAAGTTATTTCTGTGAAGACGTAGAGAATAATTTCCTCTGAAAGTTAGTTGATTATCCACTGACTTACACCAGTTTCTCCTTATTTCCAGACTCTTAATTCATTTCACTATTCAAGTGTTTGTTTTACTGAGCATCTACTGGATGCCAGGCACTATCCTTATACTGGGAATACAGGAAATATAAGGTGTCTCCTTCTCCTTATACATGCAATGTTGTTCATGGTTAGAGACTTGTAAATATTTGCTATGAGGAGTTTTTAAGTGTCATCATTTCATGACATTTTCCCCAATGCAACGATTACAATCACTACAGAAGCACGTGTGTGCGTGTGGGTGTATGTTAGTTGTTCAGTTGTGTTTGACTCTTTATAACTCCATGGACTATAGCTCACCAGGCTCCTCTGTCTGTGGAATTCTCCAGGCAAGAATTCTGGGGTGGGGACCGTTCCCTTCTCCAGGGGATCTTCCCAACCCAAGGATTGAACCTAGGTCTCCCGCCTTAAAGGCAGATCCTTTACTATTTGAGACACCAGGGAAGCCCTTAACAACTCTTTTATTTAAGGCAGCCACCCAGAATCTAGCACAAGAAAGCAAGCAAGAGTGCATGCTCAATCGTTTCTGATTCTTTGCAACCTCATGGACTGTAGCCCACTGGGCTCCTCTGTCCATGAAATTCTCTAGGCAAGAACACTGAAGCGAGTTGCCATTTCCTACTCCAGAGGATCACCCAGACTCAGGGACTGAACCCGATCTCTTGCATCTCCTGCATTGGCAAGTGGATTCTTTACCACTAGTGCACAGTAAGATGTAAAATACAAAGAAACATATCTGAGTAGAGAATGAGGCACCCTTAATATTTGGAAAAAAATCACTATATTTCTTTTTACGCCAACAGTTTAATGAAAATCTGAGTTCAGAGACATATTTACCATATCTTTTAACTCTGTTTTAGACAGTCTGCGCTTTAGTAATCACATATATCATCTTCATGTCATTGCAAAAGGTAAGGGGGGAAACATATATTCATCAGCAATAATTATTAGAGCAAAGATTAATTGCCAACAATAATAATTAGTCAAGTTGATAATTAATGACCATGGTATACCTACCACAGCATTAAAAAGGCAATTATGTCACTCATTGCTACATCTCATCTGTACCATCTAGCAAATTACAATTGTAAATGATAATACATACTGAGGATTTTATTGCTGCATAATTAATTGTAGAAGTGTTCTTAGGCCATGATTCACCCACTAATTGTTTGCAAAAGATATAAAGTAAATAAAGGATATAATGTAAACTTACTGCAGTAAATTTACTCTAATAAAATTCAATAATCTTATCTTGTTTAAGGAAATTTATATAAATAGACTTTATAAAATTAATAGATGTAGCTCTTATTCCATCTGTAATTCATAATCACAGAGACGAGCAAGGGTATAATTCCATGGAATTTTTTGTAAAGCTAAATATGGAAGCAAGTAGCATTTGAAAGTTAATAACATTGAGAAAAGTTATATTAATTAAATATAAAAATAAAAATTTTTTAAATCTCATAAAATATGTAAAAGTCAGCATAAAAATAATAAAATATGTAATATATCTCTTATCAATATTATCCCTTCCAAATACATATTTTACCAAGAAGAGGGAAAAAGAGTCATAATAGACTTCAAAATGGAAAGAGCATGATAAATATAAATTTTATTTGAAAATACAGATATGAAGAAAACAAGTAATGACAAATAGAAAATTCTACCATCAAAAAAGTGAGAAAAAAACTCAGAGTGGGAGAAAACATTTGTAAATCATATATTTGACAAGGAACCTGTATCAAGAATATAAAGAGAATTCTTACAGCTTAATTATAAAAGACAACTCAATTGAAAAATGAAAACATATTTGGATAAACATTTCTCGCAAAAAAGATAACCAAAAACCACACGAAAATATCCCCAACATCACTGGTTATAGATTCAAATTAAACCCACAATAATAGATTATTTCATACTCACTAGAATTGCTGAAAGAATTTGGAGAAATGGAGCCCTGCTACAATTCTGATAGGAATGCAAAATGGCCAAACTGCTTTGGAAAACTCTGGCAGTTTCTCGAAGAGTTATCTAAGAAGTTACAAAGAACTTTGCAATTCTACTCACTGTAGGCATATACCCAAGAGAGCTAAAATCATATACTTACAACACGCTAGTACATGAATGTTCCTGGTAGCAATAGCCAAAATGGATACAACTTAATGTCAACTGGGAATGGACAAATATAATATGGTATAGTCATACAATGGAACATTATTAAGCAATAAAAAGGAATGGGTTCTCAATGCATGTTATACATGGATGAGCCTTGAAAATATCCTAATTGAAAGAATCTAGTCACAAAGATCACATATTTATATGATTACATTTATACGAAAAGCCCCAAATTGGCAAATCTTTATCTAGAGATCAAATTAGTTCTTGCCTAGAACTGAGGGTTGAAGGAGAGAATGAGGATGGGAGTGACACTGAAACATGAGGGATTTCTTTTTGGCATGAAGTAAATGTCCTAAAATTAACTTGTATTTACGATTGTGCAACTCTGCATATACTGAAAATCAGCGAAATGCATACTTTAAATTGGTTCATTTTACAGTATATGAACTATATCTTAATAATGCTACTTTAAAAAGAACTCCCCAAACAATAAGAAATTATAATGTAAAGACTCAGAGATATAATTTTAAAATACTGAATGTGTTTTAAAAAATGGACTAAATAAGTAATGAATCGTGCATCATAAACCCTTCGTCGGCACTGAAAACATAGTCATCCACTAGTATAACTGAGCAAACTGTGTCCCTTAAATTACTTAGAATGAGAATATTTAGAAATTCAGAAAGTATGCAACTGAGAGAGAGAAGGATTTTCTATTTGGTGTTTGGTGTCTTTAGAGAAGAATTTCATGTAAGAAAACTCTGATTGTTTCTGTGTGCTGCATGTTGCTAAAATGCTGAATGGTGAGGTTTTTGTACCCATGGCTCTTTCTTTTCAGAAATAAATAGACCCAAATTCCCATTTCCATCGTCCTTGTGATGGGAGGTAGCCCTCTGACAGTTTGATTGAGTTCAGGACCGTAAAGGACAAAGGGAAGAAAATCTGAAAAATGAAAGCCTCCTGCAAATTTTTTTCTAAGTTTAGCACTGAGTGTCTAAGAAATAGTGATAAGCCACCAGTGATCCATTTAGAATGGGCAGGCATTGGCCTTAGTATGCACAGATCATTTCCAGTTCAATTTGGTTTCCAGGCTACATTAGAATACTGCATATCTAACCTTATGATAAATCCCTTCAGCTGTTGTAGTGTTTCCAGAATAGTTTTCAAAGAACAAAGAACATCAAGGTCAAGTTGATAGTGTCCTCACAATGAGAAATACAAGCAGGACGAACGAGAGGGCATGTAAATATAACCTGAATTTGAAATCAACTGATTTGTATCCCTTGTTTGTGTCATTTACTCTCTCTTCACTCTCACATGAATTTTGGAACTATGTTCTGCAAGTTCTTCCTCATACAAAAAGTTACAATAATAAATTCATTCAATTTCCATTATGCTAAATGACTCTAAATCCTTTCAGCAACGTCTTACTGCCAGTATACATCTGGGATTCATTTATCATGCTATTTAATACATTATGAAAATAACTGAGTTACAGACTTTGTATAGAAATCAATTCTATATGCAGATCATTTCTGTGGTGGTAAGAGAGCAAGATAAGACATGCTTGTAATCCACAGTGCAACAATACACAAAAGAAAAGACTGTTATTGGTCACCAAAAGTGCCCCCACCTACAAAAGGATGATGAAAATGATAATTTACTGTGCGCCATGCCTCATCATAAGTTCTTTATAAGTATGAGCTAATTCTAAAAAAACCTTAGAAACTAGGATGATACATAAATCAGGAACTGAGACACAGAGTTTCAGTAAATTGGTCAGATTACTCAGTATGTTACAAAGCCAGAATTCCAGTTGGAGCAGTTGGGCAAGAGAGCCTGAGTTCTTCACCATGATATCTAGTCCTGTATAATAAGAACAGATGGTGTCTATTTCAAAAGAATAATGTTAATCTATTTTTAAAAGTCTATCAGTTGCACATAGCTAAAGGTCATTCTGTGTCATTTGAATTTTCATGGAGTAGTTACAGAGTGATATATATGTATATATATGACATATATTTAAATTTATACACAGTTTAAAACAAATCAGATCAGGATAACTTAGTTACTTAGTAGAAACAAATGAATAAATAACATAATTTTTAAAGCATTTAGAGGACAGAAAAAAGATTTAACGTTTATTATCTTTCTAGACTGAAATTTCCTCATCTATAAATGAGAGAATTGGAATATTTGACTAACTATTAGCTATAAAGTTGTTATGATTTACTTCAAGATCCTATATTCATAGCCTCTACTTATTTTTCTAAGGGCCTGTTTATTTCTTCTTACACATTTATAATTAACTTAATATATTTAAAAGTAGAATTAGTTATTAATAGCATGTGTTAAATATATTTATGCCTCATTTGTTATTTTTCTCATAATTTATTTTGTGCTTTTTGCCATTTAAAAATTTAAATAATTTTACATAATCATGTATATCATTTATTTCCCTTCTTCTGGTTTTCCTGTATTATATTTTCACAGATGTTTCAAACATAAAATAAAAAATAAGTTTTGCCCAGTCTTTTCTTCTACTTTATAAGTTGAATATGTGAAGCATTTGATTTTTATTCATTCAGGATTTTTGATACAAAATGAAAGTCAAATATAAATCAACTTCTCTTTCAAGGAGTCAGTCAGTTATCCCAATATCATTTATTAAAGCTTCTACCACTTTCCCAACAATAATCTTCTAAGGAAATCCAAATTTGGTCATAAATTACATTCCCAAAAGAGTTGAGGTCACTTTATAAAGTCTTTATTCTGTCTCATGGAACTGTCAATCTATTCCTGAACCAGTAATACACTGACTAGTAAAAATATGGAAATATTTTTACCTTCAGTTATGGTAAAAAGGTAATAAATTAAGATAAATATACTACCACACAATTGCAGTCATCTCACACACTAGTAAAGTAATGCTCAAAATTCTCCAAGCCAGGCTTCAGCAATATGTGAACCGTGAACTTCCAGATGTTCAAGCTGGTTTTAGAAAAGGAAGAGGAACCAGAGATCAAATTGCCAACATCTGCTGGATCATCGAAAAAGCAAGAGAGTTCCAGAAAAACATCTATTTCTGCTTTATTGACGATACCAAAGCCTTTGACTATGTGGATCACAATAAACTGTGGAAAATTCTGAAAGAGATGGGAATACCAGACCACCTGACTGGCCTACTGAGAAACCTGCATGCAATTCAGAAGCAACAGTTAGAACTGCACATGGAACAACAGACTGGTTCCAAATAGGAAAAGGAGTTCGTCAAGGCTGCAGAGTACATCATGAGAAATGCTGGGCTGGAAGAAACACAAGCTGTAATCAAGATTGCTGGGAGAAATATCAATAACCTCAGATATGCAGATAACACCACCCTTATGGCAGAAAGTGAAGAAGAACTAAAGAGGCTCCTGATGAAAGTGAAGGAGGAGAGTGAAAAAACTGGCTTAAAGCTCAGCATTCAGAAAACTAAGATCATGGCATCCGGTCTAGATGGGGAAACAGTGGAAACAGTGGCTGACTTTATTTTTCTGGGCTCCAAAATCACTGCAGATGGTGATTGCAGCCATGAAATGAAAAGACGCTTACTCCTTGGAAGGAAAGTTATGACCAACCATGACAGTATATTTAAAAGCAGAGACATTACTTTGCCGACTAAGGTCCATCTAGTCAAGGCTATGGTTTTTCCAGTAGTCATGTATGGATGTGAGAGTTGGACTATAAAGAAAGCTAAGCACAGAAGAATTGATGCTTTTGAACTGTGGTGTTGGAGAAGACTCTTGAGAGTCCCTTGGACTGCAAGGAGATCCAACCAGTCCATCCTAAAGGAGATCAGTCCTGGGTGTTCTTTGGAAGGACTGATGTTGAAGCTGAAACTCCAATATTTTGGCCACCTGATGCGAAGAGCTGACTCATTGGAAAAGACCCTGATTCTGGGAAAGATTGAGGGCAGGAGGAGAAGGGGACGACAGAGGATGAGATGGTTGGATGGCATCACTGACTCAGTGGACATGGGTTTGGGTCGACTCTGGGAGTTGGTGATGGACAGGGAGGCCTGGCATTCTGCAGTTCATGGGGTCACAAAAAGTCGGACATGACTGAAAGACTGAACTGAACTGATGAACATTTATCTCTCAGATAGACAAAAATTTATACTTTTAATACTAATATTGGTCAGAATGTCAAAACCAGAAACACCAAAAATTTGGGTAGAAATAAAAACTTTTCAGCCAGTCAGCATCTGTAAATATTTTAAATATATATGCTCTTTAACTTCACAGAGTGATTCTCCAATATGTGGTTTGAGGTTCCCTAAGGGACTCCAAGGATATTTTCAAGGGATTTGTTACATCAAAGACTTTTCATAATACTAAGATATCATTTGCCCTTTTTCACTGTGTAAACATATGCATTTATAGTTTAAGAGCAATGATGGGTAAAAATGCTGTCACTTTAGCCAGAATAAAGGCAGTAGCAACAAATGTTACTAATAGTCATTTTATTTTTCTCCATCATGCACACAGTTACACACACACACACACACAGAGAGAGTTTCACTCATAATGGCCTGATAAAGCACTAAAAATGATTAATTTTATTAAAACTTTACTGAATATGTTTGTTAAAATACTTTATACAATGAAATATGAGGTATACACTAAGCACTTCTGTTGCCTAGTGAAGTATGATGGTTGACTTAAGGGAAAAGTTCTTATATTAGTTGAACCAGCTCCTTATTTCATGGAACATCATTTTTACTACAAAGAATGACTAACAGATGAACGATAGCTATTCAGACTTGAATATTGGGGAGATTTTTTTTTTTCTAAAATGAACAACAGGAGTCTCTCTCTCACTTCAAGAAAAACAACTGACACTATTTATTGTCAATGATAGAATTTGAGCTTTCAAGCAAAAATCAGAATTTTGGAAAATTATATCCAACACCAAAACTTAACAGCTTCTGCATACTTAAAGACTTTTGTGTCGTGATTTTAACAAATGTGGTTTTTTTTCATATTATATATCTAAATGTAAATTGTGAAACCTTAACAACTCAGGGAATCAATATTTTCAAAACAACTCATGCATGGGTAAAAGTGTCATTCAAAATGCAAAACACAAGACAGATTTTAAAGTTATAGTATGAAGAATTAATTTGGTTTCAGATTCTACACTGCAACTAATCTTTAAGAAATTTCCACTTGTCAAGTTTTGGTGTAGCATCAAAAAAGAATATCCAAAATTTTCTGTAAAGGCTACTAAAATATTCTTTTCCAACTTTCTATCTGGATGGAGCCAACTTTTCTTCATCTACTTCACCAAACTTTCAGTACACTGATGTCATAATTCAGCTGTCTTATGCTGTCAGACCTTAAAAGATTCACAATATTTAAATAATGCCATTCTCACTAATTTTTGTTTTGGAAAATATAGTTATTTTTCATAAAAACATGTTATGTTGACATCAGGTTTGTTATTATTTTAAGTCAACAAATCAGTAAGGATTTTGAAAATTTTTCAGTTTTAATTTCTAAAGCAACAAATATTGATAGACATACCCTACATTTTAAAAAGTTCTTTGCTCTCCTCAGTAATTGGAAACCACTGACACTGAAAATCCAGTAATAGAAAGTCACCTTGGATAAGTACATAAAATTACTAATGAATTAGTAACTGCTAGAGAGCTCACATTTCTTTTTTCCTTTTCTCACTAGAATTTTTAAATTGAGATTATTGTGACTAGGACAGTAAAATATCTACCTACAATGCAGGAGACCCGGGTTCAGTCCCTGGGTTGAGAAGATCCCCTGGAGAAGGGGGTGGCAATCCACTCCAATATTCTTGCCTAGAAAATTCCATGGACAGAGGAGCCTAGCCAGCTACAATCTATGGGGTCACAAAGAGTCAGACGTGACTGAGCAACTAACACACACACTCACATCTTAATCCTGCTCCGTACTGGTGCTGGGAGAAGACATTTTGTTTTTAATCCTACTCAGTACTGGTGCTGGGAGAAGACATTTTGTATTTTGGTCCATGGTTAACGTTAGAAGATAGTTAGAATGGGAGATCAGGGTATTACACGTGCAGGAACGTTTTACTAAAGGGTAGACTAGTGGTAAAGGCTACCAGCTATCTTCCTATCCGTTCTCACTTTCTTCTCAGAAATAGGCCCCATGAACTTAAGCTGGGTAATGAGGTTGCCAAAAATACATTATTTGCTAGCTTTTTTTTTTTTACAGTTAGATGTGACCAGTGAAATGCAAGCAAAATGTAAGCAAGTTGCTAAATGATTTTTTGCAGTTATATGTAACCAGTGAAGTGTAACACAACTTCTATGAAGATATGTATGTGGATACAGTATATAGAATTGTAATAGATCTCTTGCACAGCAAGGTAGAAGTCACATGCAAAAGATGGTAGTATACAAAAGAAGCTTCATTTCCTAAGGAGAACAGGGCCACCTTATTAGTCATGGTCTGCTGGTATTTATTTGAGTGAAACAAATTTCTCTGTTGAGTAGGCAGCTATAATTTGAGATTTTCTGTTACTCATAATTGAACCTAATTTTAACTCAGAATGACTCAGCAGTGCTATTAAAGAAACAGGACTCTATTTTGTCTATTGATTTGTTATCTTTTCCTAGGATAAGTGGTTTTCTATTAGCACTACCCATGAAGTTTCTCAAGATAGTTAATTACTACTGAAGTGAGGGTAGTAACTCAAATTTTCTTGGGATATTTGGTAATCTTATTTCTAAAGCACATGTCCATGCAAAGCTACTGATATTTTTTAACTGACGGGAATATTTCAGAACTAACTCACACTCTTATTGGCATGCATTCACGATTACTCAGTCACTTCAGTTGCGTCTGACTCTTGAAGGCCCTGTGGACTGTAGCCCACCAGGCTTCTCTGTCCATGGGGTTTCCAGGCAAGAATACTGGAGTGGATTGCCATGCCCTCCTCCAGGGGATCTTCCAGACCCAGAGACTGAACCCAAGTCTTTTTATGTCTCTCACGTTGCATTGGCAAGTGGGTTCTTTGCCACTCAGCCCATCTGGGAAGCTCTTCATTTGCATATACATGCACAGTACCTTATTTTGCCTGGTTCAGTGAGCAAAATACTTTCTATTTTTAAGTTAATAATGATTCCAGTAGTAACTAAACTAAGATTCCTAGCACAGGAAATGAGCTAGGTATCACCCTCTCTATTATAGACCTATAAAATGTTTGAATTAGAAGATGTCTTGGCAAACATCTAGTTCAACTTATTCTTATTTTCAGATGAAGATCCTTAGAGCCACAAGATAAACATTACAAGATCACAAAAGTATTTATAAAGCAGTAATTTAAAAAAGCATCAATTATTCTCCAGCACACTTATTGTAACTAGTAGGAACCACTGTATCAGCTTGGAATACTAAATGAATAACATTTCCTTGCTTTTTTAA
This sequence comes from Capra hircus, assembly GCF_001704415.2. Taxonomy (NCBI): domain Eukaryota; kingdom Metazoa; phylum Chordata; class Mammalia; order Artiodactyla; family Bovidae; genus Capra; species Capra hircus. The sequence continues at coordinate 29,154,464 of NC_030813.1, forward strand.
TTTAATTACTGAAGATCCTACTGCCTTTGTTAGGAAAATCATCAGCCTTTTTTCCAGATTGCTATAAAATTCCATGATTGGGGCTTCCCTGGTGGTTCAGATGGTAAAGAATCTGCCTGCAATGCAGGAGACCCAGATTCCATCCCTGTGTCAGGAAGATCCTGGGCAGAATGAAATGGCAACCCACTTCAGTATGCCTGCCTGGAGAATTCCATGGACAGAGAAGCCTGGCAGGTTACAGTCCGTGGGGTTGCAAAGAATCAGAAACGACTGAGTGACTAACACTTTCGCTTTTCCATGATCATATTCTGCTGTCAGATTTTACTTAGCTCTCAGTGCGGGGAGATTAGAGAACCTGATTAATTCACCCACCAGTTTCACATTCTCTCTTTGACACATGGGTTCTTGATTTTACATATAGCTTTTATACTGTAATAAGGATTTCAATGATAATCAGTTTATCTAATAACACTGTTAACATTAGTGGCAAATTACATTTGAAAATGTAAAACGCATAAGATGTAAGAAAAAATTCCACTTGTGTTTCTTTAATCCAAGCATAATTCTTGGATTCCTCCTTAAAAGTAAGATAGAAAGTAATTTAGATGATATTTTTAGACTGACTCTAGGAATTTTAGGAAACTTCTGGGATCTGTCTTTTCTAACTTCCCTAAAGGACATCTCTCTAAGAGATTGCTTTACCAAAAAAATCTGCTTATGCACACAATCCTTTAAGTAGATGGAAGTTATACTTTAATTCATTATACCACTACCCACTGCATTGATCTTTTGTCTGTTTCTGTGCAAGTTAACTTATTTTGATATTTTATGTCATGAATCACTATAGGAATTTAATTAAATTGATAAATTAACTGTGCTGTAATTGCCACTAAAATATTGTAAATGTCATTCTGCTCTCATCCCAGATCATGACTGGAAATAAAATGCTGCAACTCAGATTCTGTTCAAGAGAATCTCTTGTACATATCAAGTGAAGTCACTCAGTCATGTCCAACTCTTTTCAACCCCATGGACTGCAGCTTACCAGGCTCCTCCGTCCATAGAATTTTCCAGTCAAGAGTACTGGCGTGGGTTGCCATTTCCTTCTCCAGGGGATCTTCCTGATCCAGGGATCAAACCCAGGTCTCCCACATTGCAGGCAGTCGCTTTACAGTCTGAGCCACCTGGGAAGCCCCATATCAAAAGATGTGTACGAAAAGAAATAACCTAGAGATATCCAGTTTTACCCAAGACCTGGAATTTGAATTCTACCTCTCACAAATAAATGATAAATATCTCCACAGAATATTTGATAATTTATCTATACTTTCTTTCATTTTTTTCTAATGTTCCAATGTTTAATCCTCTCCTATGTTCATGATCCAATCATTGGTAAGTTGCCTGTCGGAAGGCAAGCTACTCACTTTTTAAAATTCTAATTTATTCAGCACTTTTTCAAACAGAAGTTAATTTCATTTCTGTTTTCACTGTGGGTATATTCAAAACCTCTCCTGATAATTTACTTTTAAAAGTTTCATCCTACATATTATCAATATAAAATTCATATAAAAATGAAATATATCATTTAGAAAATTCATCATCTGAACACACAGAAGCTCTGATTGTACATCCTGAGACATTTATCAATGTGGCAGCATAGATACTAAATGGTGGAATTAACTAGCCAGAGTGTTTACGATAAATAAACTTGCAGTTAATAAGAGAGAGCACTTCATAAGCTACTGATAGTTAGACTGAAATAGTAACATGTTACTTTTTATAATAAATGTTTATACTTCAAATGTTTAATATTTTGCTTATTTAAAACTTATACTATTGTGTGCAATTAGAAACAAAAGTCAAATCATATTAGTCTGAATCAACCACCTATACCAAAGGTCCTATTTACTTAAACTATACGCAAAATTAACTTAATTCCTTCCCAAAATAGATGAATTATAGGCAAGCATTATATACAGTTCTATTTAATACTTCCATATCAAAAACTGTTTAATATCCTAAATTTCTATTTAGTTGGCATTTTCTTCCTCACTCTTTGTAACAGGCCTTATAAATCTGATAATGAAATGGCTAGATAGCATCACCAACTCAATGGACAAGAGTTTGAGCCAACTCCAGGAAATAGTGAAGGACAGGGAAGCCTGGTGTGCTGCAGTCCATGGGGTTGCAAAAGAGTTGGACACGACTGAGCAACTGAACAACAATAAATCTGACAATGTTTCCTCTACTTTAACAACCCTCAAAAGTGTAGTATACAACATCATAAATGAATATTTGGGAGAGAATTAATTCAATACTAGGATAAACACTAAAACACATTTTTGGATTTAAAGTTCAATAAAAAGGTTGATTTCTTAAATGTAGAAATCAATTATTTTATTCATTCTAAAAGATTTTTGGTTATTTTTATACACTTCATTGTTTACAACAGTGTTAGATTTCTAGAAAAGATCTGTAGTATGTAAAGTTCTTATATACCTCACTCAATTTCCCCCATTGGTAATATCTTCCATTAATATTAATGAATCAATACTGATCTATTAGTATGTATTCTTAACTTGCATTAGTGTGGTCACAATTAATGAACCAGTATTGAAACAGTATTATTAACTTGCTTTTGTGCTTTATTATGATTTCCTTATTTTTTATCTAATGTCATTTTTCTTTTCCAGGTTTCCATTCAGGATATCATGTTACAAGTCATTCTGTCTCTGTATTCAACTCTTGGCTATTATCAGATATTCCTTGTTTTGAATGACTTTGATAGGTTTGAGTAATACTGACCAGGCATTTTGCATAATGTCCTTCAAAAGGAATTTGATGTTTTTCTCATGATCAGACTAGTGTTGCAAGTTTTGGGAAGAAGACCACAGGATGAAAGTGCCATTTCCATCACATTGTATGAAGGGTAAACACTATCAACATGATTAATCCTTGTGGATGTTGACCTTGATCACCTTAGTTTCTCTAGTGTAAAGTTATGATGCTTCCCTTTTATAATTCTATACTTTTTGAAGTGAAATCACTATGTATAGCCTACATTTACGAAATTGGGAATTATAGTCTACCCACTTGAGTGTAGAGTATCTACAGAAATTATTTGGAGTTTTTCTGCTCTGAAAACTTATCTATTCTTCTTGTTTGCCTGTTTATTTGTTTGTTCAATTTTGCATTCAAATCAGAATGGAAGAAAGCTTAATTTAAATTGATAGCATCTAGTACCAATGATTGGGGAAAGGCAATGGCACCCCACTCCAGTACTCTTGTCTGGAAAATCCCATGGACGGAGGAGCCTGGTAGGCTGCAGTCCATGGGGTTGTGAAGAGTCGGACATGACTGAGCAACTTCACTTTCACTTTTCACTTTCATCCATTGGAGAAGGAAGTGGCAACCCACTCCAGTGTTCTTGCCTGGAGAATCCCAGGGACCCAGGAGCCTGGTGGGCTGCTGTCTATGGGGTCGCACAGAGTTGGACACGACTGAAGCGGCTTAGCAGCAGCAGCAGCAGTACCAATGACAACCATTGAAATGAAGGGATCATTCAAAAATCTTTGTCTAAAAAGAAAATGTGACTTTCTATATGTTAGGTAGTTAGAATAAGAAAAAGGAGTCCAGAATGGCAGTGGTTAAAAGACAAGGAAGGGAAAAGCCCACGAAAATAAAACAAAGGAAGGTCCAAGGACCAGAGTGAGGACTTCAGGTAAAACAAACAGCACTCCCGGCTGGCCCAATTTACATAGGGCAGGCCCAGGGGGAGGAGAAAAAAACATATGAAAAATGGAGCCAAAGAGCCAGGGGTCTCTCTCTTCCTCTCTCTCTTCCCTTCGTGTCTTTTGGGTCAGCACGCCTGCACACCTTGAGGATGTATTTTCCTTTACTTTCTAAATAAAACTGAGCTGTAACATGGAGCTATAACACTAGTCCACCGAGGGCTGTAACACTGGTCCATTGCTTCAAATTTTTGTTGTGACAAGACAGAAGCAAGAAAATTACACACTCCCCTGACACATATATGCTTTTCTAGCGTATGGTTTGCCAAGTTGCCTCTGGTACTGTTACGTACTGCGTGAGTGAATGCTCAGTCAGTTCAGTTCAGTTCAGTTCAGTCGCCCAGTCGTGTCCGACTCTTTGCGACCCCATGAATTGCAGCACACCAGGCCTCCCTGTCCATCACCAACTCCCGGAGTTCACTCAAACTCCCATCCATCGAGTCAGTGATGCTATCCAGCCATCTCATCCTCTGTCGCCCCCTTCTCCTCCTGCCCACTTCAGTCATGTCCAGCTCTTTGCCACTACTATGGACTATAGCCTGCCAGGCTCCTCTGTCCATGGGATTCTCCAGGCAAGAATATTGGAGTGGGTTGCCATTTCCTTCTTCAGGGGATCTTCCTGACCCAGGGATCAAACCCACATCTCTTTAATGATGGTTAAAATAAAATAGTCTTAGGTACTTCTTTGATTCTCTCTTCATCTTTAAAAAATATACACCTTTACCAGTATAGTAAGAAAATAAAAATCTATTCTCAATTCCTCTTTAGAACTCTTTAGGAAAAGCCAGATGGAGAAAGCCAGTTTCACTTGAGTCATTTTTTTTTAAAAATTTTCTCCTTTTCTAACCTACATATTCAGTTTTCCTCCCTTTTTAGTAAAACTATATATTTTCTTTATTTACTCTTTATTTATGGAGCACATACCATGTGTTCTGTGCTGAGGATAATGAGCAAGTTTGCTATATTTGGTTCTCACATAACATCGATTATAATTAACTTTGGTTCATTTGCAGTTAAATTGAGGAAAGCAATGATTACATATAATCAAACCACTGCATTTTGTTAACTATGTGACCACTCTGAAAGAATTTCATGTTCCTTGTTACTTTATATAATTAAGTCAGGTACCTTGGTTCAAATATTCTGTACCTTCTAAGAAACCTTAGAAATCTTCAGTTCAGTACCCTAGAAGGCCAAGGAAATCATAATTGGCCAGTCACAAGATAAAAACCAAGAGAATTTTTTCTACAGAGATGCAGATATTTCAATTCTCTGCAAGTGTAAGAGAGTTTTATTGACCCCGCTTTCTGTATTATTTGCACATATAAAAGATTAACATGTGTATTAAATGTAAGCTAAGGCAACATGCTGATTAGTTTGTACTGTGTATATATTTGCTATCCTCAAAAAAAAAAAAAAAAAAAAAAAAAAAAACAAAACAGAAAGAAACCATAACCATGATTGCACACATTCACATCAGAGACCCTGTTTTTACATAGCAGTTCAATCCAAATTTATTATAGTTTAAGAAAAAAAAAAATTCTTTTAAAAAATGAATTAAGAGGCTACTGAATCCTAGCCAAAGAAACTGGTTTTACATCAAGAATTAATGTTCACTATTATTTAACTGTGTTTACAAAACCATGCTGTGACATATGGTCATTAGTGTCAATTTACACTTCCATGAATCCTCATCCAAAATTGTTATGAAGTTGAAAAAAAAATGCAATGAATTTTGCCTACACATTGAAACCAACTCTTTGGCCCCTTTCCATTTCTCCCATTTCTGTCCCCCTCTGACCCCAAAAGAACCTAATTATAGAAATGAGATCACTAGGAAGTTTAAACTAACTCCTCACTTACTCACTCCTGAAAGCACACCACGCTTTGCCTAACCTTCTGGTCCTTTTCCTAGATGAAAAGAATGAAAATGAAGAACAATGTAGTTAAAGAGTGGCTTGCTGCCTACCCCCACAACCCCTTTAGCAATCCTGAATGCAGATCACTTGGGCAAGATAACATCTGAAGAGAGAGCCAAAACAGAGCCATATGCAATGGAAAACTATGCAGACCCCATCCTACCTGGATGATTCACTGAGATTCTCCACCTCACCTCATTTTCCCCTTTAAAAACTGTCATGGCTGGGCAAAACTTTTGGAGCTGGTCTTAGAACATCCTGAGTCCATCTTCTCCCCAGATTCCTGGCTTTTCTGAGTAAAGCACCTATTCTTTTTATTGACATTTTCTTTTTGAATTATTGGCTTTTGGACATTGAGCAGTCTTACCTGAGTTCAGTGACAACTTCAATGCAGTGAAGTTTGCCTGTTTCAATGTTCAAAAACTAGTCATCAATCATTGGGTTGACCAACCTACAGCAAATTGAAAGAACAGAGAAAATTTCACATATAATGAAACTCCAGAAATAGCCTACTTGAGCAAAATATTTGTGAATCAAATTTTTTTTGCATATATTGAAGCCAAAAATACTGCTTCCTAAAATACTACTGTAGATAAATACATTGACCAGAATTTTCTCCCAATTATACTATATTTAATCATCTTTCAAATCCTGTGTGATTCAAACGTGTTTCTTTTAACTGTAGTACAAGGCCTTTGTATATCACTTTCTTCTGAAAAATATTTTCTTAGGAATTTAGGTAAAGAAAATGAAAAAACAATTACTAAAAACATTTGATATTTGATGAATTAGGCTGAATTGCATAGAATATCAAATGGGAAAAGAAAAACTTAACCTGAATACCCATGTAATCATTGAGAAACTATTATGTGTGGCTACAAAACCCATAGTTTCTCATTTCTATTACCAGATTCTATAAGTAAATAGTGATATACTTCCTTTTACAATGGCATGTTTTTAAAGGTGAATGAGGTGACAAAAACAGATGCTTACATATCCTCCAGCCATCTATGTATAAATAAAACTATCCTAAAAACACATACTGTTTTGTTAGCATGCACATAGGTTAATTTATAAGAGAAAAGGCAGTCTTGAATCAGAATATGATTAAAAATGTAATGTCTGACTCTTTATCTATCAAAATGCTGAAAGTTATTTCATCTTACAACTTTTATAGTGTTTCCCTAAGTATAGCTGCAGAGAGATAATTTACTCAGCAAACAATGACTATAATTCTATGGGACAGAATAGAGTCAGCAGGTTGACATCTGTGAATTATGTAAATAGAGGAGTAGAAAACAATCAGATCCTAACAGGCAACTCCTATTCAGATGGAAAAGGAGAGTGGGAGAAAGACTCTTCTCAGATAATTATTAAGGTTGGGAGGGCGCTTATTCCCAGGGTGCATCTCAGGGAGGACTAGTTTGTTTTGGCTTGCCTCCTCAAGTGGAAATTTAAGTGTGAATTAAAAAAAGGCATGCTGAGTCTGAGGATCAGCTCCTTCTCTTTGCCAAAGAACAGCACTGGATAGAGGGCAACGTGTCATTGATTTTGAAGCTCCAATGTGTGTTTTATACTCTTATGGTGAATAGTAAGTAGTTTAAGGATAGAAACTGTGAATAATGTTAATAAATAGAGTGTTTGCACTGCTGCTCCTTTAACTTGACAGAATGTTGCCACCTGCTCTTTAATATTTTTGATGAACATGAAAATAAATCCTTATTAAGGAATAAAAAGAACAAATTTATTCTCTAAGGAAACACTGACATATACGTAAAGCTTATTGTGCATATGACAAATTTCTTTCTAAATTAGCTAATATATGTAAGGTTCACAGCATTTTAAAGATTTGAAAGGTCTCATGCTAACAAAATCTTTATGACAAGTGCTATGTTTCATACTGAAATCTGACAAAATAAAATGCAATAAGGTTATAAGAAAACAGAACAGTTCAAAGAGAATAAGTAGTCTAGATAATAAGTATAGGCAAGCCACACTCTTAGCAGCACATGTTTACACACATTATGCAATAAACTCAATTTAGAGACCAGATAACATTTAAATTTTCCACTGATAACCTGTATAATGCAATAAGAGCAATGCTTAGTGAATTTCTGGAATCACTGGATACAAATCATGACTAAACTTTTGGAATGACACATTCAAAATCTAAATGACATGTGTGAAAGAGAAGAGACAAACAATGTGTGTATGTATATGTGTGTGTTTATAAAGGTGTGTGATAAAAATCAAGCTTTTAACATAAGACAAGAGAAGAAGAAAAAGGAAAAGAGAAGGGAAAATGTAAAAGACCATTTGGAGCACTTAATACATGGCAAGGATTATAAAGACTTTATGATATTATTTCCAATCTTCACAACAACACTACAGAGCAAGTGTGATACTTCCCTTTCCCACAGAGTAGTAAAGAGTGTCTGAGAAACGAACATAACTCAACCAAGGTGACACAGCCAGAAACAGCAAGAGTTAACCTCAGTTGGGTCTGACCTCAGATATATTTGAGAGTTTTTGGTTGAAATCTCAATGATTCAGAATGATATAGGAAAATACATGAAGGATCAAGAAGAATATCAAAAGATATTGTGAAGACTGACAAAGGATTTTTGAAGATAAATTTAAATTACTATAAAAGTCACCTCTACAGGAACTGAGTTCATAATGTATTTTCACACGGGTAGTAAACTCTGGTGATTTGGTTCCAAATTATGTGATACTCCACATGATTTCTACAGCCTTCTGTGTAAGGGAAGCTGTAGGTTTTTAGAAAATATCAGTGAAGTAAATCTCTCCAGTTCTTGGAACCCAGGTACAGCCCCAAGGAAGTAATGAGGTGCTCACCCAGCAGCACAACAGTCCATGTGGATGGTGAAGGAGAAATTCTCTGAGTATGATTGGAAAGCTACTCAAAGTCTATAATGGAAGCAGATTATACACTTTCTAGAGTGACAGTATCACTCTAGCAATGTGCAGAACACTTTATGTGTTCCAGTGAAATCTAATCGCTCAAACTCACCAGAAACATTAACATTATTCAAATAATTGCTTCCTCCTACTGTTTTTTTTTTTTTTTTTTGGCAAAGTGCTGCTTTGTATGGCAGTAAGTTTTTAAAGAGAAGGTAACATAAACTATAACAGGACACAGAAACTACATAAGCAATGTTCTCCCTCTTTAATAATTCTAACATATGACTGCTGAAATAACACTGCAGCCTGGAAAGCTGCCTCCTAATAGAACATTTGTGGATAATTGAACTCCTGCTCATTGTTCAAAAGGTCAGGAGGTTTGAGTGGGCTCTTTTTCTTTTGGTAAATTATTCAGCTTGAGTATTTATTGGCCTGTCAAAAGGAAAGTATTGTATGAACTCTCTTTGTTGCTCTTCACCATTTCCTAATTTGATTGTGTTCTATTCTGTGCATAGAACTTGGCAGAAAATTTCCATCTCTCTTTCTCAAATTCCAGTACAGAGACCTCTCATCTTTGCTCTTTGCTATACAGATCAGCCTCATGGATCAAATAGACATGAATTAAGTCAATGAGATAGAATTATAATGCTGATTGAGAATTTTGGTTGGATTTTGTTTCGAGCCTGATGAGATCATTGTTTTCATTAATATCTGGGAGCATTCTTAAAAGGAATCTATGATAGAAAAAGTGGGGGTAGTTTTAAAGGGATCACTAGTATTAGATTGGTGGTGGTTTAGTTGCTAAGACATACCCAACTCTTGCGACCCCACAGACTGTAGCCTGCCATACTCCTCTGTCCACGGGATTTTCCAGGAAGGAATACTTGAGTGGGTTGCCCTTTCTTTCTCAAGTGAATCTTCCTGACCCAGGGATCTAACCTAGGTCTCCTGCATTGCAGGTAGATTCTTGACCAACTGAGCCACCAGGGAAGCGCTCTGTAGTCATTTATATAACAGAGTGGCAAAATCTGTATTCCCCATGCCTGATTCTACCAAAGTAGTATCTTCATAAGTAGTTCAGCTGCTTAGTCATGTCCGACTCTTTGTGACCTCATGGAGCAAACCAGGCTTCCCTGTCCATCACCAACACCAAGAGCTTGCTCAAACTCATGTCCATTGAGTCAGTGATTCCATCCAATCATCTCATCCTCTGTAGGCCCCTTCTCCTTCTGTCTGCAATCTTTCCCAGCATCAGGGTCTTTTCAATGAGTCACTTCTTCACATCAGGTGGCCAAAGTATTGGAGCTTCAGCTTCAACATCAGTCTTGCCAATGAATATTCAGGCTTGACTTCCTTTAGGATGGACTGGTTTGATCTTCTTGCTGTTCAAGGGACTCTTGAAAGTCTTCTCCAACAGCACAGTTCAAAAGTATAAGCTCTTCAGTGCTCAGTTGTTTTTTTATGTTTCAACTCTCACATCCAAACATGACTACTGGAAAAGCCATATCTTTGACTATATGGACCTGTTTTACTATAATTAATAGACTCCAATTCTGAAGACAGTTTGGGTGCAAACTGAGTAATTCCATTACTCCTACACGATCGTACTGTCCAAACTCTCTGGACCTTCATTACTATTTTCTATATCTACTGCTGGCTGAACCAGTAGCTCAGTGGTAAAAGAATCTGCCTGCAATGCAGGAGACAGGGAACACGGGTTTGATCCCTGGATCATGAAGATCCCCTGGAGTAGGAAATAGCACCCACTCCAGCATTCGTGCCTGGAGAATCTGATGTCAGAGGAGCCTGGCAGGACCCTCCATGGGTCGCAAAGAGTCAGATTTGGCTGAAACAACTGAGCACACACGCATGTCCTGCTGGCTGAAGGAGAATGTTTGTCACGTGCGGGAGGGTCATGATGTAACAAAGAGTGGCTAAAATGTCAAAAATATACTCCACGTGCAGCTCTAGTTTTCTTCTAATCACTGCAATCCTTATAACTAGCTATCTGCATAAAACTGAAGATTTAAAGTTTGTTTCAGATGAGGTCGAGTGACTCAACTTTTTGTCTTTTTTCTCAGGGAACATTTTTCTGTTTCTATGGACCAGAAATTTCCATTTGTTGATCATCTTGGGTATAACTGGAATCATGTTAGATGTTACTTTGCTTCTTTAACTTTTACAACAGTCATATGAGTCAACCTTACAGATGAAGAAGTGGACATACAGAGTTCAGTCATTTTCTTGAGGCAGCATGTTTCATAGGTGACAGTGCCGTGATTTGAACCCAGATGTAAATGACACTGAAGTCCAGACTTTATTTCCATGTCACTTAAAGACAGGGTTGCCTTAAGACCAGGTGATACTGATCAGACAGCATTAGGTTCTAAATGGCCTGTCATTACATGAGAGGCCACTGACTCAGTTCATCCAATGGATATTGACTTCCATGATAACACAAGGTCACCAGTGTGCAAACCCACTACTTACAGTTCCCTTTCACTTATTTGTTACATATTCTACCTCCTTTTCCTGGCCTCTGGTTTAGTCTAACGTCTCTCTCCTTGTCTGTACCTACCAATCTGATTCAGGTCCTGACTTTATTGCAGCTTTGCCTCTTAGGCTCTGTTCATCTTGAGCCCATAGCTTCCTGGATTCTTCTAATTGGTTAGACTCATCATGAATAGCTGTGAACTCATAACAACTAGCTCACATATTGCTTTGGCATTTCAAGTGCTGGCTTTGACTCATCAAGGCCTAATACTCACAAATCAACAGAAAACTTCCTTCTGAACTCTAGACAACCTCAGTCGATGAAATTTCAGGTTCAATGCAGTGTGTTTATTGAACAAAGACTGACAATATTTTACTGCAAAATCTTCAAAACCCAATGTTACACTTTAGTTCATCTGAAAATCATCCTTGACAGTGGAAATATATGTTGAGCAGTTGTATTAATAATTTTGTTCCTAGACTTTATTTCTATTGAAGACTCATACCATTTCCTTTGCTACTTCCAAATTGTGAAACTTTGCACTAATATATTCTATGGAATTTTATTCTGATTTGGTTTACTAATCCTTACATGTTCTCAGACACACCTGAATTGGACTAAGCAGTATAATAATAATAATAAGCAAACTACTGCACAAATGCACTCTTCTTACACGCTAGAAAAGTAATGGTCAAAATTCTCCAAGCCAGGCTTCAACAGTACATGAACTGTGAACTTCTAGATGTTCAAGATAGATTTAGAAAAGGCAGAGGAAGCAGAGATCAAATTGCCAACATCCACTGGATCATCAAAAAAGCAAGAGAGTTCCAGAAAAACCTTTATTTCTGCTTTATTGACTGTGCGAAAGCCTTTGACTGTGTGGATCACAACAAACTGTGGAAAATTCTTAAAGAGACGGGAATACCAGACTACCTGACCTGCTTCCTGAGAAATTTGTATGCAGGTCAAAAAGCAACAGTTAGAACTGGACATGGAACAACAGACTGGTTCCAAATCAGGAGAGGAGTACGTCAAGGCTGTATATTGTCACCCTGCTTATTTAACTTATATGCAGAGCACATCGTGAGAAACGCTGGGCTGGAGGAAGCACAAGCTGGAATCAAGATTGCTGGGAGAAATATCAATAACCTCAGATATGCAGATGACATCACCCTTATGGCAGAAAGTGAAGAAGAACTAAAGAGCCTCTGGATGAAAGTGAAAGAAGAGAGTGAACAAGTTGGCTTAAAGCTCAACATTCAGAAAACGAACATCATGGCATCTGGTCCCATTACTTCAGGGCAAATAGATGGGGAAACAATGGAAACAGTGAAAGACTTTATTCTTTGGACTCCAAAATCACTGCAGATGGTGACTACAGCCATTAAATTAAAAGATGCTTGCTTCTTGGAAGAAAAGTTATGGCCAACCTAGACAGCATATTAAAAAGCAGATATACTACTTTGCCAACAAAGTCCGTCTGGTCAAATCTATGGTTTTTTCCAGTCATGTATGGATATGAGAGTTAGACTAGAAAGAAAGCTGAGCCTGAAGAATTTATGCTTTTTAACTGTGGTGTTGGAGGAGACTCTTAAGAGTCCCTTGGACTGCAAGGAGATCCAACCAGTTCATCCTAAAGGAAATAGTCCTGAATATTCATTGGAAGGGCTGAAACTCCAATACTTTGGCCACCTGATGTGAAGAACTGACTTATTGGAAAAGACTCTGATGCTGGGAAAGACTAAAGGTGGGAGGAGAAGGGGATGGCAGAGGATAAGGTGGTTGGATGGCATCACTGACTCAATGGACATGAGTTTGAGTAAACTCAGGGAGTTGGTGATGGACAGGGAGGCCTGGTGTGCTGCAGTCCATGGGGTCACAAAGAATTGGATACAACTGAGTGACTGAACTGAATGCAATTTTCATTTCTGCTGATTCTATTGCTGTGTAACAGAGTACCTCAACAGTTAAACTATTTAATGGAACCATGTTGTTTTTCTTGTGCTTCTGTACATTAAGAATCTGGGCAGAGTTTGACTAGTGATCCCAGTGTTCCCCAAGACATTGTGATCTTTCAGCTGGCAAATAGGCTATCTGGAGGGACCAAGATGACCTTCACTCTCATATCTGTTGTCTTTGCAGGTTGGGCTGAAGGCTGAGCTCAGCTGGGACTAGCAATCAGTCTCTAGCAGGAGGTTCTCAGTGTATTTGAACTTCTCAAATGGAGAATCATAACTCCTGGATAGAAGTTCCAAGAGATATGAAGCAAAACCTGCTTGATTCTTATGTCTTGGGCCCTGACATGGCAAAGCATCATTACTGCTGCTATTAAGCAGAGCATCCATAAGCCTGCCACACTCAAGAGGAAGGAACACAGATCCCACTTCTCAGTGGGAGGAATATATTATAGTACTGATATATGCTATAGCAAAATGTAAACATTATGCTAAGTGGAAGAAGAAAAAGAAAAAAGAACACATGTGGTATGATTTATAGGAAATGTCCAAAAGAGGCAAATCCAGAGACAGAAAGCAGACTTGGACTTTCCAGAGGATGAATAGAAATTGGAAACGACTGATAATAGGTGTGGGTTATCTCATTGGGGTGATAAAATGTTCTGGAGTTAGACAGTGGTAATGGTTGCACAACTCTGTGAATTTTCTAAAAGCCACTGAATTGTACACTTTTAAAAGGATCAATTTTATGGCATATGACTTATATTTCACATTCTATAAAACTAGCTTTCTCACAAAATATCAGATTAAATTTCAGTAACATCTGCTCTGTTCTTTGTATACTAGATTGTCAGACATATCAATTGAAAAAAAAATTCTAAGGTTCTAAGTATTTCTTTTATCCACTTAACCTCCTTCCTTTCTCATCCTATTCCACAGATATGCATACTGTCCCTTAGCTTTACAGAGTATCACTAGGAAATCTTCCTTCTCTCAGATATTCCACACTGTTGTGACAGTTTAAGTTTTATGGCCATCATGGGGTATATCTTCTAATATATGAATAAAATAGTCTAAGGGGCATAATACTTTAGACAGGAAATAGAATCCAACTGCTGCATTTCTACACCCCTTTGATTAACATCTTGATAAATAAACTGTTATTATAAATTTATTGCTTGACCTAAATCAAAACAGGATTTTTTGTTTGTACTCTTTTTTTATCCTTGCAGAATTATGTGCAACCAGTGATATGATTAAATTACAACCATGACTATACACACAAATGTCTATAGATTTTTTAATATAGAAAACATTCAAAACTCTTTGCCTTAATGGACTTTGATAATGTATATTGTGATAAATGTATCTTTTTATTCTGCTATAGTAAGATCGGACTTTTTTCCAGCACTATACTTGTTATCATTTCAGTCTGGAGATGCCTAAGACTTCCATGGGGTCATGACTCAAAAACTTAGCAAGTCTCACCTTGCAGCTAGATGAGGAGAAATGTGATCATTTCCTGATGTTCATAGTTCATTTACTCCAGGATATTTCTTCTTCAGATTGTGTTACTCTGAGTGCTAGTGCTTAGTCACAGAGTCGCATCCAATTCTGTGACCCCATGGACTGTAGCCCACTAAGCAATCTGTCCATGGGATTCTCCAGGTAAGAATACTGGAGTGGGTTGCCATTTCCTCCTCCAGAGGATCTTCCTGACCCAAGGATTGAACCCAAGTCTCTTATATCTACTGCATTGAGAGGCAGGTTCTTTACTACTAGCACCACCTGGGAAACCCGTGTTGCTCTGAACCATTTTGTTTATTTACCAAAGTACTGTATTAGGCTATTGGCAGTGTTTCCAAAACCAAATGCTTCTTTTTTTGTTTTTAATCTTTAATATTTAGTGCAATATTAGTTGCAAAAAGTGTGCCATTTTATCTACAAAATGGAGTTTTGTATACCAATAAATTCTAGTTTAAAGACAAAAAGAAAATAGTTTTGAGCATTTTATCTTCCACTTGCAAGTTTATGGAATTATAAGATGTTAAAATAAATAAAAGATATAAGAATTCTTTTTCATTCAAAGGATGTGACTGTTTTGACCATCTGATGAATTACTTTTTTAATGGAAGGGATTCAGACAAGATATATGTGGACTGAAGCTGCATAACCAAAACACACTACCTAGCAATATCACTGACTTATAAACAAATCAATGCTTATCTCTGATTTCTGAACGTAGAATGTTTAGGCTTACTTTTTAAAACTTGTTTAATTGAAGGTTTGGAGATTAAGCCACCACATGTGTGTTCATATGTTCATGTACTCTCAGGCTGCTAAAATTGTGGTTTTCTGTTAGAGTTCTTAGAAAGTATCTACACTTTTCTTTGTAGAAGTAGAAGCTGTAAACAAAAGGTTTTAACCTTTCTGAAAAAAACTGAGATATAATTGGCATATAATAGGATACTATTTTCAGGTATACAACATAATGTTCAACACCTGCATATATTATGAAATGATAAGCACAGTAAATCTAGTTAAACATCCATTATCATACACCATTACAATTGTTTTTTTCTTGTGATGGATTTTGACCTTTCACAACTGATTATTTTGGCATTGTCTACAAACCAGCTTAAATCACAGGCAAATTCTGATTTCAGTGAATCTATCTCAAAGGAGTAAGATACGCCAAACATCATGCTCAATAGGATTCTAGGACATTAGTTAAATATAACCAAGTAATGATGTTTTCACTGTCATCACCTGCTAACTGACACAGTAGTGGACTATTGTAGAGAAAACCAAACCTGTATGATCCAAGTTCGATTTTCTCTTGGTAAAATTACCTGTGAATGTTCAGTACTGGCCAAGGCCAATTTTACTTGCAATTTTTTATTAATATCACCTTTTCTGCCTAATTTCTTTGGTGCCACCATATCTTTTCATTATTTTCATTCTGAAATGTACTAAGAGTTCTTTAAAATACAGAATAATAGTATAAGTGAACTGTAACATTAACTTGAAGGGTACAGCAAAATGCAGTTTTCCCTTAGATTTTAACTTTGCTTACATTTTTACTTTAAATTGATACACTAAAGATACTGCAATTAAGTACATGAAAAAATTACTTTGACATATTTCCCCTGCTCTGTTAAACATCATGTTTTATTTGGAAAAATAGTCATTCTAACTGGTTCTAGCATCAATATTAAATATTTATGCATATGTATTTGCAGATGCATACTATTTAGTAGGATATGTTATTGGTTAATTTAGATAAACTATTTTAAATGGCATTGCAGTAGGGGTCCTGCTATTTGACATGGTTTGAAATTACCTCTCTACTTCAGAACAGCAACTTTACACTCAAACCTCTGACAGGGTGGAGCAGGAATAGAACTGTTTTTCCTTTAAATCAGACTGTTTACTAAAATTATATAATATAAAGCTAAAAGCAAAACTATTATAGGAAATAACGTGGGAAGGTAAATAATCCTTTCTCTGTTTTTCCTATTTTACACTTGTGTAAATTTAAAATAATCCTTAAGATATCTACAACGTCTAAATAATTGAAGAGGCAATCAGACTAAGGTGGTCCTAAGGCCTGCATGGCCTATGTAAGCAAACCAAAAGGTAACCCAGAGTCAATGCCCTCAAATCTAAGTAAATGAATCTTAAGAACCACCAATCGCTAACAGGCTTTCCCAAATAAAGCAACTGACTAAGCTGCTGCTGCTGCTGCCAAGTCGCTTTAGTCGTGTCCAACTCTGTGCAACCCCATAGATGGCAGCCCACCGGGCTCCCCCATCCCTGGGATTCTCTAGGCAAGAATACTGGAGTGGGTTGCCATTTCCTTCTCCAGTGCATGAAAGTGAAAAGTCAAAGTGAAGTCTCTCAGTCGTGTCCGACTCTTCGTGACCCCATGGAATGCAGCCTACCAGGCTCCTCCGTCCATGGGATTTTCCAGGCAAGAATACTGGAGTAGGGTGCCATTGCCTTCTCCAACTGACTAAGCTATCACCAATCAAATAATTTCCTTGCTCTGCTTCTCTATAAACCTGTCCCCCAGCTCCTATTGATGGAACACACTACCTTTGGCCTGATTCTGATTGATGTATGCTCAAATAAACTCTTGAAAAATGTAACGTGCCTCAGTTTATCTTTTAACAATATTGAATGATTAAATCGTATCTTTTAGTGCAATACAATTGAATGTAATATCCATTTTAGTCAAATGTATATCCTTCTATGATCTCTTTTAATCTCTTTCCATAACCTCTTAATCATCTCAAGTCCCTTTAATAAAAGTTTAAAAGACCTTTGTTTTATGGGTTTATTCCTCAACAAAATTGGGTACATAGCTTCTTAACTTTGACCAGGAGTATATTCTCCTTTTAACTGATTGACTGAAACTTGATCCACTGATTTGCACCACGAATATCGAAAGGTGGATTACTGCTGTAGATGTGATGGCCTAATTCTTCCAAAGGTGGTTCTGGATCAGTCATAGCAAACTGAGCTGCATCATCAACTTCTTTCCTCACTTCAGCATCAATTTCCTTCAATTCTTCAACACTGGCAAGCTTGTTGTTTACCATTTTATCTTTGAGAAGCATAATAGGATCACTCTTACTTCTTACACTCTGAATTTCTTCTCGTGTACGGTAACTGATTCCAGGATCACTCATACTGTGTCCGTGATAACGGTATGTCAGCAGCTCCATCAGCATGGGCCCCTTTCCAGATCTACAATAGTCAGCTGCAAACTTAGTTGCCTCCCGAACACATAGAATATCCATTCCATCTACTCTTAGTCCAGGGATAAAATTGCCTCTCTTGTAGTAATCAGTGCTGGCTGCAGCTCTCTCCACAGATGTTCCCATTCCATAGCGGTTATTCTCACAGATGAAAATGCAAGGTAAATTCCACAAAGCCGCCATATTGTAAGCTTCAGATATCTGACCCTGATTAGCAGCGCCATCACCATACAGAGTCAAACACACCTCGTTGTTCCCCTTGTATTTACAGGCAAGAGCAATACCAGCTCCCAGTGGTCCCTGAGCGCCGACAATGCCATTGCCCCCATAGAAGTTCTTGGCATACATATGCATGGACCCTCCTTTTCCTTTAGCACAACCACCTCTTCGTCCTGTCAGCTCTGAAAGAATTGATCGGACAGTAAGTCCCCGCGTATAACATAAGCCGTGAGCCCGATAGGATGTAATGACGTGATCGGTGGGATTTATCCCAGCCTCAAGACCCACACAACAAGCTTCCTGACCATCACACAAGTGACAGAAACCACGAATAAATTTCTGTTTATACAACTGATCTGCCTTCAGTTCCATTCGACGAATAGTCTGCATCATCTTGTAGTATTTGAGTCCATCCTCCCGGGTGAGCACGGTGGTGACAGGGGGGCCCTCTTCCAACCGATAAAGATCACATTTCTTAATCTCGAAGGTAGCATTGTTTGAATATTTACAGGAGGCAACAAGCACTCTGCTAGCGGGCTTCTGGGTGACACCAGACAGCACGCGAGAGACAGCAGCAGTCAGCATTTTCTTCATGGAGCGCGGTCAGGGCATTTATGAGTCTCCAACTACCAGGACCGCCTGTGCCCCCAGTCTCCAGCCGAGCCCCTTGCTCACTGAACTGACGTCGGACGCACGTGGCGCCACAATGACCGCTCGCTGGCCACAGAGGCAAAGTCATGCTGCGCGTGGCTGCAGCCTGCATCAACTGATTTACAGTGCCTTCCAACTGTAAAATTAAGAACACAGGTTGTTTCTTTTCCTGGAAGACGTGGCTGAAGTAAACCATGCTTCTAGTTAACGCCATCGCTGCATCATAATCTGAGTCTCTTTTCCCTGCTAAACGCTTAAGTAACGCCTTCTTGAACATGGTATTAAATGGAAGAGACAAAATATAATCTCTAAAGCACACAAGAGTTCTGATAGGTTAAACCAGTGATCTTCTTACCAATATTTCTTTAAAATCTTTTTAAAAATATCTAAGTATATATGAATATTGTATCCTATTCCACAATACATCATACTTAAAGTAAAAGATGTAAATCATGTGTGGCTTAATAAAAAAAAAAATACTTTTATGGAGTAGGAAAT
Organism: Capra hircus; assembly: GCF_001704415.2. Taxonomy (NCBI): domain Eukaryota; kingdom Metazoa; phylum Chordata; class Mammalia; order Artiodactyla; family Bovidae; genus Capra; species Capra hircus. The sequence goes on from NC_030813.1 coordinate 29,173,679, forward strand.
GGCAACCCACTCCAGTATGCTTGCCTGGAAGATTCCATGGACAGAGGAGCCTGGCGGGCTATATAGTCCAAGGGGTCACAAAGAGTTGGATGTGACTGAGCACACATATGGGGCCTATTAGGACAAAATGTGTGTGGAAGGAAAGTAGATGATGTTTCTTTAAGAATTCAAATTACAGAGTATTTTGAAAATAAAGTTTCAAATTATTTTTAAAAATTACTTTTAAGAAATAATTGGTACACCAGAAGAATATGCACACTTATCCTATGGATTTAACCCCTGTATCATTTGATTGGTGGTAGGGAGGATAGGGGATGGTACACAAACACTTACCTGAGATTAGAAGTTTAAACACAATAGCAAGCTTTGTCTGTTGTGAGAAAATTGAAATCAAGGTTGAGATGGCCTAAAGGTGGGTGGAATGGATGTTCTGTGTGTTCCAGAGGCAATCTGGGTTGAAGTAGCAACTAACAAGTTTTGCTGTGGCACTTTTCTTGCCCTTTATTGTAATCACGAATCCTGTTCAGTTTTATCCCTATTTCCTGACTAAATTTTTTATGGGGGAAGCAGTCTGTTCCTATAATGTCTCCAACAGGTTTTCTCAGGAAAAAAAAAAAAAAAAAAAATCAAGATTCAGATGGCTTTGTTTCTTGCTTTCATATCAATCTAAACTGAACCAGTCTTAGTCTAGGAAATCAAGAAGTGTATTCTTATAACATCTCCTTATATAGTAACCATTAGAAAGTATAACTTCTCATAAAGTGACCATTGCCTTCTCCCATAAAGTGACCCACTGAACAGTATATAGCTTGGACTGAAGAGCAACAGAGTTTGCATAAGCAGTTGGTTTAAGCATAGGTGAAAAGAAGTCTTAGGCCTAGTGTTAGAAAGATCACATATCATTTTCCTCTTTTGTGCTTTTACAAGGAAGGTAATTTTGTACTCCAATAAGCCAACCATACAGAGGGATCCTGTTCTATTTAGACTATTAAAAAACTCACCTTAATGCATGCTCTGTTTCGTATCTACCCAGGGATCAAACCCTGGTCTCTTGCATTGCAGGCAGATTGTTTACCAACTGAGCCACCAGGGAAGCCTTCCCCTTCATATCTACCACCTGCTTGCAAATAAATAAAATACAAAAACCCCCATTTGTAAATAAATTCTCACTCAAATCTCTATGACATGTTCAAAGCAGCTGTCTAATCTAGTTATAAGTATTACTGTGGATACTTTTAGTATTCAGGCAGGCAGAAGAAAATAGCTTGTTAAAAAGTTGTCTCTTAAAACTCAACCCTTCTCCTACTTTTCCAACCAAGCCTTCATAAATGGACTTCATCTGTTCACTTAATTTAAAATTCTGCTTTTGGAATTCATGGTCTTGCTGTGCTGTTTGCTCCTTCTTTGATAGTTAGTCTGTCTCTGCTGTTCTCTTTCATTCCTGCAGGTACTGGAGATCTCCAGGGAGCATTATCTCCATGAGAATGAGAAAAATGACACTGCATGATGGAACAGTAGTGTTAATGGGTCACTGAATGACAGCTGAGCCTTCTCTCAGAGGTATCAACCAGGCTAGCACTGCCAGAAACACAAGAGTTATACAGTAAAGTGTACCAATTTAATCTTGTCACGTGTAACCTGGGCTGCAAAGATAGAGCTCCCCTTAAAAGCCTAGTGTGACAAGGCTAAACCTGACTCATGCCAGAGGAAAACCTGCAAAGGGTTCTAACTGCAAAATACCCATGCTACAGGTTGCCGTGGAAGACAGACCTTTTACTGCAACAGGCTTTGGTTAAGATAATGAACAATTAAATGTGAAACTTGTAGGGATCTTTTGGACATCAGTTACACTGTGCAACCTAAATTCAGCTTAAAGATAGATGAAATCATATTTGCAGAACATGATGTGAAAGTATTTCCATTAAACTTTTTAAACCTGATGATTTTTCTTTAATTTTTATCTTTAGTGTTCCTAAAACTCATCCACATTTTCAAAGTAAAAGTAACATTTCCAGACAGGGTAAAAATTTAAAACCCCTAAGGAAATCCTGAGCTGCTGAGCCTCTCCTCTTATCTGCCCCTGACTAGACAGGACTTAACACATGTGGACAATAGAGTCAAAGAGGCTGTACTTTTCTGTGAATGATGTATTTTTTATCTTGTAATTGTTTGATACCATATTTATTAACAAACAGAAGTAAGTCATCTGCATGGTCACCACTGAAATGTTTGCAATTAAAATCCTCATAAATTCAAAGTTTTTAATTAACATGAAATCTCACTTTTAATCTATTTGAAATTAAAGGAAAACAGATGAGCACTTTCATAAGGCCAATGGTAGATTTTACATTAATTAATTAAAATACTAATAAAAGGGGAGTCAATGATTATAGTAGCAGTCATTAATGTCACTGTGACAGAATTTCACATTCCATGTGTAATAGTTGTTTCTCCAGGAGGATTTATGAATTTATATCAAATGTGTCACCTCCATTGCATCAATAGCATACAAAATACTTTTTAATAAGCAACAAGAAATATTAAAAAAGAGCAACATATCTGAAGAATATTTAAATTCCTCCAGTAATAATTATACACTTTCACCAAATGTTAAATAAAGAAAGCTGTTAAAGAATGTTCTACATAAATAATATCAGATCTCATTATATGATTAATGGCAATGTATTTTTTTTTCATAGCTCTAAGATTTGGCAATTAAGAGTGATGAATAAGAGAATTTGGTAAAAAAATTAATAGTTATATATAACTCAGAGGAGGATTTTATCCATTGGTCTATTTATTTCCCTTGGAGAAAAGGGAAAATGTCAGTACCATATATTCTGCAAAATAATGACAATCAAGCAAAGTCCCTCATTAATGTTATAATATGTGAGTTTATGTCAGAACAGTTCAGAGCCCTGAGCAGACAACAGTATTTTGTTCTCCTCACTCTCATCATAATTCTAAAGTATCATTAAATAAAAATTCGAGGTGAATTATCATGAAGGAAGACTTGATTGAAAATTAGAGGTAAAGTGAAGGTGTTCCTAATTCCCCTCAAATAATGATGGTATAAAGAAAGAAAAGACTTTATGAGTTAATTTTTAGTAGCAACTAATTGGAGCCACCTTCTGCTGGATGAGCAGTTATCTGAGTTATCATGCCCACAATACCCAACACTTATCCCTAGAGTTTATGACCAAGGTCTAGAAGATAATGATAAAAGGTGTCATTACACAAACCTGTAAAAGTTTCCAAACATTTTAACAAGCTGAATTTGACCTGGGCTAACTAACATAAGAAATAAAAATTCATGTGTAATTTTTTGTCAAAATTTACTATGGCCTAGTGTCTCAACTAGTAGAGAACTAGTACAGAGGTCAAAAGCTGTAAAGTGATTTCTGTTCAGTACTTGGAATTGTTTTGTAAAATCATAAACCCCTTTCAAAGTAAAAATCATAAGTTCAATATCTGCTTCTGACAAGTCAAAGCTATCAAGAAGCCCAAGTCAGGCTTCCAAAAATTATTATTTATACTTTTTAGAAAAAAATTTTTTGTTCATAAGATTTTAATTCTCAGATACTTAGAAAGCCATATTTCATATTTTTGTTCTATAAATAAATATATATATTTATCTTTAGTAGCTTTAATAGTAATAAAAGTATACATTAAACATAAGTAAAAATAAACTTTACATATATTTAATAGTGAAATAATGGCTTCTTTCCTCTGAAAAGTCTTTTGTAAAATATTAATTTCTTAACTGTACCATTTCATAATGTTTTCTTTATTAATGCCCTCCAACAACACTTCCCTGTAACAACTTTGGTAGGCCATTACCTTTTCCTAATATCACTATGTGATAACATAATTAGCACATTCATTTCCTTTGACTTTGCTTCTTTGAAGATCTGAGCCACTGAATTAAGGTTTAAAGAAACAAAGGATGTTGGCAAAACTCCAGGACACTGCTGCCCCCTAGAAGAAAGTTTGAGCAGCACAACTTTCTGACTGTTAAAGACAAATCTTGAGAAAAGGAGTCTGAGATCTCACACCCCATTTTAACAACCTAGTGTTGGCTGCACCGCTGCTTTTCTGTGCCCTCTTCTTATCTAAGCTTATGCACAGGGCTACCCATCACCTGCTCAACTTAGCTCATAACACATTCCATGGCTCTGTCCAGAGATCCCTGTGACTATATACAGTCATAAAAACAAAAATTTTCTCAGCTCAATAATATTTTTAAAAATAATGAAGATGAAATTTGTGGCTGTAAAATGCATTAGTTTGAAATTTAAGGAACTACTATAAACATTGCCCAGGTTTATGATAAGTTGCATATCTTTGCTGGGGATTCAAAGTTTGCTCATTTGATTCTTACAAAGACATCAAGGCAATTTCTTATCATACTCAATTTCTATAAGAGGAAACTAAGCCTGGAGAGTTTAGGTGAAAGGCAAAAATTACAAAGTTAGTAAAAAGTATAATATTAATTCTTTACTTATTCAGCACATATAATGAAGTGCTTTCCTTTTATATGTCCCTTTTCTGTACTAAGCAATAGAAATAAAATGATGGAACACAGTAAGATTTCCCTCTACTTAATCCAGTTTATATGGAGGTGTTATGCTATGAGCTCTTTCTGGCATTGCACATAGAAAAGGACACATCATCACTGAATGACAGAGGAAGCGACGCATGGACAGCTGTTATAGAGGCAATAAAACTAATATATTGCATTCTGGGCAATGGTTACAATGACAGTTTGTCTTTATTAGGATCAACGATGAACAAATTAAAAATAGAGTACTGTCAAACAGTAACACAAAACAGAATGCTCTAATTTTGTAAAGTTGTGTTATCTCCTTTAATTTGGTAATACAGCAGAGCTGAAAAGGCACACTGGGAAATATGAAAATCAGGATCTCATAATTATGCAATACATTATGAATATGAATGCAGTTTCTCCAAGCAACCTAAGACAATGCTGTAGATGTTTTATGGAGCTTCTTGTGCGTGAGAATCTCTCTGTTCCCACAGACCCACTGTGCCTCTAGATTCTAAGATATTTCCATAGTATCCGGTACTGTATGTCTAAAAGGCTACCATTAGAGAAGATGCAGATAGTTTTTAAATGAGACGTCTAATAAACACCATCCACGTTGCTAAATGAAGATAGTGTGTAAGAAGAGTTTTTAAATGCAGACATATTAAGCACTCATCAAAAGTATCATATTCAGAAAGCAAGATTGTTGGAGGATTGTCAGAGGAATTTAACAAGCTTCTGTCAGGGTTACTAGCTCTTCCATTCTCTTAGGCTATGAGCACTACATTAAAATTTATGATGAATTTCTTCAAAAACTCTTAATCTCTATCTGCCTTCATCTAGTCCTTTTCTACCTTATTTCCTGACAAATTACTCTACTCATTCTGCATTACAGCTTTTTAAGGGATTTCCCATATTTTATAGAATTTTTCCAATTCAAATGGAAAATTATATGGAATGCATAATATCCCCATTGGTTTAAGGAGAAGCAGACTCAACAAGGTTAATAAGTCCAGCAAACATTAGGTCTCAAATCATACATCTCATTCATGGAGATCCAGGCTCATTTGATCCAGTGCTCCTTGCCTTCACATACTACACTGCTCCTCCCACCCTAGCTGTTTATCTTCTGATGAAGTTTTACATCTATCAGAACTTCCTTCCCACTAATCTTAGTGGAAGAAGAGTTTTCTTCTTATCTGGAAATCTAACCCCTGAGCCCCTGCTACAGAATCTACTCCTGGCTCATAATGAGACACTGCTCTTACTTGTCTATTCCCCACCCCGCCGCTCCACCAGATAATCATCAATTTTTGTCTTCTCCTTTGGAATTCTTTTATGCTCATATTTCCTCAACTCTGAAAGAAGACACCCAAGTCTCCATTGCCTCTTTTAGATCTCATCCTATATTGTTCCTTTTATCTAGTCAAGCTCCACAAACATGTAGCCTATACCCACAGTCTCCATTTACTTTCCTCTAATTGCTTCCATATGCTTCTGCAATCTGTGTCGTCAACAATGAGCTGAAATTTCTCACATCAAGGACTTGGCTAAATTTAATGACAACTTCAGTATCATTCTCTGGAACGCTCTACCACATAACTTAAGTGTTTCTCCATGGATATTCCCTTACCCTAACTTGAAAAAACATGTTCTTATGCTGCTTATACTGCAGACTTCATTTCCTGATATGTCAACCTTGACCCAAAAAGTAAATGCAGGTCTAAAGTTTAATATCATACGCTCTTTTTCTTGCCAGTTAAATGATTATCCACAGAGTTGTATGTGATTTATTGGTTTAATTCTCACCAGTCAAGCACTGCCAGTTACATTTTCAACATTAACGCTCCTTCATTCTTTCTAATCTACCACGGGAAAAAAATGTATCTGAAATCCCTGTACTTATTTAAATTCAAAAAAATTCTAAAATGAAAGAGTTCTTACTTTTTACCCTTTCGAATAAAAATATCTTCCTTCCCAATTTTATTGTGTTCATTAGAGTCCTGTTGCTGGTTTATAAATTTATCATATACTTTGACTATTTTGTCTTTTTAAAAATTCTGTCCTGTATATGCAGAAAAGTGCAAATTATAAAACATGTAAATCATCTCAAGATAATTGTTGTCAAATTTTGATTTACTTTATTATTTTCTATTTCTGATATAATCAGGATCACACTGTGCATTTTATATCTATTATTTTCAAAATAATAAAAAAACTATTAAAAAGACAATTTCAGTGGCTGCCAAAAAAATCTCCATTATATGGATGAACCATGACTAACTAAAATGTTCCCCTAAGACTGAACACTTGTGTTATTACTGAGCTTATTCTATTTTCTTGGCACTGTGTATTAAGGAAAGTACTGCTTTTAAAACTTAGTTCATAAAATTTTTAATGTAAAAATGTAAGATATTCAATGAATTAATCTTTGTTATAGTTTCACTCTTTGCACATAATAATGAGTTTATTATTACTTATTATTCAGTCTTTGAGTAAGTAACTACTTATTTTATTATTTAGAGTTTGAGACATCTGGATGTTACCAGACAATACAGAGAGGTGATATTCCAATTTTATTTTGTCCACTCCATTCTTCCACAGTGATAGATTTAATAGCCTATATTTTTATTATTTGGGGATGCTGACTTCATATCTATCTATAGATCTATATGTATAGCTACATCTCTGTAAGCTAAAAATTTTATTTCTAAACTCTTCAGCTTTATTATCACTTGGTTGATTCTCATGTGAACACTTCCTTGTTTTAATTAGAGCATAATATAATTACCTTCTTGATAGAACAATCCTTAATCATTACACATTTTTTTCAAAATCCATTAAGATTTTATAGCCTACATACTATTTCATATGATTAGGTTAATTATATTAAATTAAAATAATTTGGTATTTGAACAGAATTCCATAAACATTTTAAATGAATAGGAGAGAGCTCTATCTTTACAATATTTAGTTTTGCCATTCAAGTCTATGCATCTCTCAACTTAGAATTTAACAGACTGAATCATGTGGTTTTCCTTATGAATATCCTATCCATTGTGTGTAAAGTTGTTTCTCAGCTTGGGTGATGGTGTTTTTAATAGACAATTACTTATTGACTTCTTAGTATGTCCAGGCACTTTGCTAAGTGTATTGCAAACAATATTTTACTTCACTGTCACAATAATCCTGTGACATAGATAAGATTGCCTTACTTAATTTAACTGACAAGAAAACTTAGACTTTACTAGTAAATATTTTCAGGAACCAAAATGCAATAAGTGATAGAAACTGGACTCAAATCCAGATCGTCTAACTCCAAAGTTTCTAATGTTTTTGTCAAAAAATATGATGATAACTCTGAGATGGAAACAGATGTTTAGTTAAGGAAACAATCTAAATTCAACTTTTACTATGTTTTTAACAAATAAGTTACTTAAAAATTTTTAATATATTTTCATATTATTTGAAATAGTAACATCATATCTTTTTATTTGACTTATTGGTATATTGTCATTCAAGGCCACCCCTGTGGTGTGTGGGATCCCAGAAAAATATACTTTTGCAGATTTCCAAAATGCACTACGAAATTCATGGGTCCATGCAGGATAGTGATTTATCAATGATCATTTAGAATAATGGGTAGAGAAGAGGTAATTCCATATTTATTGTCTAATCAGAGCTTGTGAAGATTCTCGATAGAGTTAAAAAGGCACAGTCTACTCTTGTTCATGTCCAAGAATCATCTCTTCCTGTTCTTTACTGCCAAGTGCATCATTTCTAGCTAATTCCTTATATGGTTCTTCAAGAAACAGGTAGCACCTGTTGTTAATCACAAAGCAGTGGTTCTCCACAATCTGTTTGTATTAAAATAATATAGATCTTCTTGGTCCTATGGTTCCTTAATACCATTTAATTAATTCTGGTTACATCATTACTTGTGATGCTGGTGCATATACCCTGCCAACTACTAACATAAACACTAGCTTCTCAAAAGTTCTTACTGTACTTTATTGGTAATTACCACAAATACAAGTCTTACCCAAAGTATGCAGGTAAAGGTAAATGAAGATTTATTTCTGCTATTGCCACTGCTAAGTCACTTCAGTCATGTCTGTCTCTGTGCGACCCTATGGACAGCAGCCCGCCAGGCTCCTCTGTCCACGGGATTCTCTAGGCAAGAATACTGGAGTGGGTTGCCATTTCCTTCTCCAGATTTATTTCTAGTCATGCTCAATTTACCTTTAGGATACTTATGGCATAAATATAGAACTATCTTCCAACCACGTCCTCTCTTGAGTAGTTCAGGCTGTTATTGCTGCATTTCTAGAATGTGATTTCTTTCCATGTAGATTACATTCCTGTCACCTACTCATTGCCAGGAGCAAGAGGGGCCATGGAAGAAGTGAGATGAGCCATCATATTCATGCAAAGAATGGCTGTGCTGTCTGTGGCACAGCTTAAGACCAACCAAGGAGAACACAATGTTACAACATCAATCCAAAACAAAAGAGGAAGTGTGTAAGAAGGGTCTGATGGCACTGTAGAGCAACTGCTGCAAAGTCCAAGGAAGAGATAGGAGCATCCACCCCAGGAAGGCTGCCTGACCAGTGGAGTGGAGTTTCCAGAGTGAGTGAGTGACTGGATACAAGTGATGACTAGTTCTAGGAGAGGATGCCTATTTCTATCCTCACCACTTTGGGGTGCTGTAGACTGGAGGTAGCACCATGGTCATAATACTGATGTACAAGAGCCAATGCCTGCTCAATGCTCATACCCAAGGATTGGTGCTGAACTGTGGGCTGTGAATTTGTCCTGTGTCCCATGTGAGTGAAAGTCACACAAAATCAGCGTGTCAGTACAATTCTGACAACCCAGTCTTGTTTGGTTCACATCATGCCAGTCAGCAGAGTGGTCTACTTGCCAAGTCACTCAGATGGCTCTGATGCCCAGGCACAGGGACCAGGGATGACCTCATAGGCAGATGATCTATAGTTCCTCTGGGAATCTGATCAATCACATAGATGGGTCAGAGGGCACCCAAGAGACTATATGGATGGATGGATAGATAAGATATACCATATATGAGATATATATATACACATATATATATACCATATACACACAAACATACATATAAAATATCGTTTCATTATATATATATACATATATATATATGTGTGTATATATATATATATACACACACGAAAGTCACTCACTTGTGTCTGACTCCTTGAAACCTCATGGACTATACAGTCTATGGAATTCTTCCAGGCCAGACTATTGGAGTGGGTAGCTTTTCCCTTTTCCAGGGGGTCTTCCCAACCTAGGGATCAAACCCAGGTCTCCTGCATTGCAGATGGATTTTTTACCAGCTGAGTCACAATTCTTATGTATATTATATTTATATTTATAGACTTCCTAATAACCAACTCTCCTTGAATAACATAATTTTCACAAAAATCTCTTTTCTATTAGAGACATTTCTCTTTTGGAAGATTATGTTTGTCCCTGCACAAATCTGGATTCCAGAGTTCAAGTTTCCTAATGACTAGTCCATTTTTGTTCTTGATAGATTTCATTCATTTAAGGTATATTTATTATTTACCACCTATATGTCATAATAATAATCGTCAACTTTTATTAAGCACTTAGCATGTAATGCTCATTATCTAAACTTTATCATAGGTTAGCCAGTTTAATTTTGAAGCAGGCTTTTATTAATGAGCATATATTATTATATAATAATAGTATTATTAGATATTATATAATTAACCATATTTCTCATGGTTAAAATGAGATTATTGAAGATGTTTATCACACACAATAGAGTTTGTAAATAGTGTAACCAGATAGTGAAACCAATTTAGTCTGAGTCCAGAATTCTGGAACCACTCTTAACCACTGTACACTGGAGAGAGAATGACACTAAAAGAGATAGGATCTCTGCCCTCAGGGAGCTTAAATTCTTGTCCAAGTCTCAAGAGGCCCAATAAAATTATACATTTTTCCTGCCTGGATTCTAAATAAATTGGCATATAAACAAAGGATTCCAAAATGGAGGCCGAAAACATCATCATTTTTGTAAAGTTTCCATTGGAAGATATCTCAATTTGAAAATAAATTTGGTCTCCCAACCCAGGAATAAGCAGACTTACCCCCTCAGAAACAGGCAATGCTGGACCCAGATGTTGGGGTCATGGTATGAGAAGAGCAGAGAGGAAGTTCTGCTGCTTGTGGGATATTCATTCCCAACAGGAAGAGAGAGGAATTGAGTCTAGTCTAATTTGTATTTCCCAATTTTGCCATCTAGATAAGTCACTGATTGAAAGGAGGAAGAAAACCAAGAAGTGCTCCATTCAATTACAAGTACCAATTCTCTTCCTCTCCTTGCTCTCTTATCCTAACTGCTCCTTCTTGGCCACCCTCGTGTTGATTTATTTTTTGCAACTGGGAAATTATGCATCCTGCTCCTTTTGTTACATTGTTTCTCTTTTCTTCCATTTCCTCATTGGATGACTGGATTCCTTCAGTGTGGGCAGGTAATGCTGATGATGAACTCTGTGAACTGTGGATGTGGGAATAGAAGAAATACATTGATACTTGGAAATATTATAACCTCAGATATGCAGATGACACTTCCCTTATTGGCAGAAAGTGAAGAGGAACTAAAGAGCCTCTTGATGAAAGTGAAAGAGGAGACTGAAAGAGCTGGCTTAAAGCTTAACATTCAGAAAACTAAGATCATGGCATCTGGTCCCATCATTTCATGGCAAATAGATGGGGAAACAGTAGAAACAACGGCAGACTTTATTAATTTTGGGCTCCAAAATCACTGCAGATGGTGACTGCAGCCATGAAATTAAAAGACGCTTACTCCTTGGAAGGAAAGTTATGACATGACCAAGTTAGACAGCATATTAAAAAGCAGAGACATTACTTTGTCAACAAATGTCCGTCTAGTCAAGGATATGGTTTTTCCAGTGGTCATGTATGGAAGTGAGAGTTGGACTATAGAGAAAGCTGAGCGCAGAAGAATTGATGCTTTTGAACGGTAGTGTTGGAGAAGACTCTTGAGAGTCCCTTGCACTGCAAGAAGATCAAATCAGTTAATCCTAAAGGAAGTCAGTTCTGAATATTCACTGGAAGGACTGGTGTGGAAGCTGAAACTCCAATATTTTGGCCACCTGATTCAAAGAACTGACTCATTGGGAAAGACCTTGATGCTGGGAAAGATTGAGGGCAGGAGAAGGGGATGACAGAGGATGGGATGGTTGGATGGCATCACCAACTCAATAGACACTAGTTTGAGTAAACTCCAGGAGTAGGTGATGGACAGGGAGGCCTGGCATGCTGCGGTTCATGGTGTTGCAGAGTCAGACTCAACTGAGCAACTGAACTGAACTGAATGTTTTGTACCTGAAAGACACAAAAGAGTGAATCAAATAATTTTTGAGAAAAGTAAAACAAATTCAAATATTAGTCATGAAATGAGCTTATAATGCATAATAGCTTTTACATGGTATTTTATTTAAAAATATAAAGGAAGAAAGGATACTGTTTATAATATTAACAAAATAAACCAGCTTGGAAAATTTTTAGTGAGAAATATTCTTTTATGTAGAATCCTAAACTTCCAACAAAAGAACCTAAAATGTATGAAAAATGGAAATATATATCTGGTTTTGGGGTAATCACAAATATTATTTTGGTTATATCAGTTCTAAATTTAATAAATGTTATCTAAAACAAAATAACTTGACTTTCTTGGGGGGGTTAAGAAGGTAGATAAGAAAATAGAAGTGAAGCTTAAAAATTAAACTAAAAAATTAAACAAAGGAAAATTTCCAGGTATGTCTTGATGAAAGATTATTAAAGAGGGATTACCTCTGATCTACATTTTAAATATTTAAAAATGACAAGTAACCAAAGTGTTTGGTCTTTATCGACTGAAAGATCAATTGTTGATAGGGTAAAAAAATAGATGTCTCATATATACATATTTACATCTATACACATATATATACATGGAGATTAGTACATGAAAGATATAAAATATTATTTGTAAAGAAATAAGGATACTGGAACATGCTGGGCAAATAACTATACATTAAGTCAAAGAAGAGTTAAATTAAAAAATAAATTTGTCAATTGAACATGCTGTTTATATAAAAACAACTTCAGAGTGATACAAATATTTAATTACCAAAAATAATAATATAAACATTCTAGAAGAAACTGTGATAAGTGGGGAAGAAAGTTGACATAAAACCTAAAAATAACCAAGAAGGTGGAAAAACTAATAAACTTTACCAAATAATTATTTTAAGTTCAGGAAAATTATGGTGAGGTGAAAAATTGCAAAGTATGTACGATACATGGGATTTAAAGGGCTAATTAGAATACAAAGAACCAGTTAAAAATAAGACAAATAATGAAAGGGAATATAGTAAAGGATTCATACATAAGCAATACATATAAAAAGGAAATGATAAGAAACATTTTAAAAATTGGCTTTCCTCCAGTGAGGCGTCAACCTGCCTGACTTCAGGCTCTACTACAAAGCCACAGTCATCAAGACAGTATGGTACTGGCACAAAGACAGAAATATTGGCTTTCCAAAAAAAAATAAAATAAAAGTTGGCTTTCCTGGTTATGCAAGTGACAGAGAGCAGATAGTGGGACTTCTCAGTTTCTATAACCCTGGACCCACTCCTGTAATAAATCTCATTGTTTTGATATCCATATCTATCCTAATGGTTCCTTCTCTCTAGAGAACCCTAATATCCTTGTATATAAAAACTTCTGTTCTCTCAAGTAGAAGCTTCATCAGCAACCCTGTGTTGCTTCTTTTAGGTCTCTGCTTCCACCTCTTTAGAATGTAGCCCTTGTTTTTATACTCCAAGTTGGCTGCTAGATCTCCAGCCATCACATCTACCTTTCAAGGAACAGTATGGAGGGAGAGGAAGAAAGAACAAAAAATAGGTAAAGGGGACATGCCAGGCACCATCTAAGGAATTTTCCTTGAAATTACACACTTTTATAATTACATTCATCCGCCCTTAATTAATGACAAGGCTATATTTAATGAATAGCAGGAAACTGGAAAATAGTCTTTTCATTAGGTACATAAAATACAGGATGCAATTACTAAAGAAGAAGAGAAGAATGGATTTTGGAATATGTAACTATTATTTTGTCACTGAATAAATTAAATTAAGACTAAAGACTATTCTGTTACAAAGGCTAAAATTTCATTGTCCAAAATTATGTTCAGGCACTTTTCTAATATACCATATCAGAGATTTTTGCAAGAGACTGAAAAAAGATAATAAGAAATTCTGATAATAAAAGCTCAAACAAATTTGAGGACAAAGTAAAAAATCTTGCTCTCAATTTTGGCTAAAGAATACGAAAGTACTTTAAGATAATTTAAGAAATGGAGTAAGTATAAAAAATGTATTTAGGTTTAGCCTCATCAGAATGCAGTAACTTTTACAGAATTAAGATCTGTGAACCAGGGACTTCCCTGGTGGTGCAGTGTTTGGGACTTTGCCTCCCAATGCAGGGTAGGGAGGGGGTGTGCTTGTTACATCCCTAGTTGGGAAGCTAGGATCCCACGTGCCTTGCTGCAGCCAAAAAGCCAAGACAAGGAACAGAAATAGTGTTGTAACAAATTCAATACAGACAGGAAAAAAAAAAAAGACCCGTGAACCTGAACTAATAGGGAAACCTCTAGGAAGAGTGAATTTTAGTACTGTACATTTAACATATCAGGGGAGGAGGATGGTAGAAGGTTCCCATGTCTACCATATCCTCTCTCAGAAACTGGCTCTTGAGTTTCAAAGCAGTGATAGACACAGTTGCCCAATCTTACATTTGCTTTTCTTTCTAAGTTGACTTATTCCAGACTCTTTTAATGTCTTCCCCACCCACCCCTCCAGCTCTGAGTCCCTAGCATTTGGTTCAGCATTCAGGTGAGATTTGTCTAGTAATACAGCTATAACCATTTCTTCTGAAAAGACAGTTTAAGTTCTGTACCCAGTTGCTGCTGCCAGTGACTCCCTTTCCAAACTGAAGTTGCTATTGAAGGTTTTGAAGTCTGGGCCCCTGGGGTTGGGAAGGAACAATTCCACAAGCTTGTGCTTCTGCTGAGTTGGCCATTTGTCCATTTTTGACGTCCGTAAAGTTTGGGGGAATATTCTATTAGAGCAAGGGGGAAACCTGCAGACCCAGTTACAGTGACCAGATCACCTTGACTCACACCCAGTAGTGAGTGGTTTCCAATGCTCCTCCAGATTTTCTTTCGTGATTCTGAATTCAGAATAGAATCTGGGCAGTGGACATCATGCTACTTACCTGGATTTCTATCTAATGACTTGAATCTAGAGATTCCCTGGGGCTTTCTGGCATATAAAGAGCTTACCCACCTTTGAGATTTGAGAAAGCATAGTTCCTCTGATGTTCAAGAGACCCACAACAGGACAGACTCTCTTTTTCAAAGGCAACCTCTTCTCACTTGTACCTGATCAGGAAAGCTCTGCTTGCCAAATCTTGAAGCCTGAAGCCATCTACATCAGGAAGACACAGTAGTTTTGCGAGGCTCACGCTCTGCCTCATTCTCTAATCTTTCTCAGGCTGGTGCCTTCACTGAGGTCCCTGTAGCCTCAGCTCTACTTGCCGGCCTACCTGTGTCTGCTCACTAGCCAACATTCAAGCACTGCTTTGCAAAATCACATGACTGGGTGAAAGCATTTTGTACAGGCAACAGAAATTGAAATCCAACCACACAACTGGAAAAACCCAAGTCAAAATATTCTGTTTGTCCATAACCAAAGGCATGGCCATACGAAAAACCTTGTTTATTTATACTTGATTCTATTTTGCTTTCTAAAATTTTACTCCATATAACTTCTTTCTTAAAAGGAAGTCTGGCCTAAGAAGGAAATGATGGATTTTGTTCAGTTAAGTTCAGTCGCTCAGTCGTTTCTGACTCCTTTCGACCCCATGAATCGCAGCACGCCAGGCCTCCCTGTCCATCACCAACTCCCGGAGTTCACTCAGATTCATGTCCATTGAGGCAGTGATGCCATCCAGCCATTTCATCCTCTGTCGTCCCCTTCTTCTCCTGCCCCCAATCCCTCCCAGCATCAGAGTCTTTTCCAATGAGTCAACTCTTTGCATGAGGTGGCCAAAGTACTGGAGTTTCAGCTTTAGCATCATTCCTTCCAAAGAAATCCCAGGGCTGATCTCCTTCAGAATGGACTGACTGGATCTTCTTGCAGTCCAAGGGACTCTCAAGAGTCTTCTCCAACACCACACTTCAAAAGCATCAATTCTTCGGCCTCAGCCTTCTTCACAGTCCAACTCTCACATCCATACATGACCATGGGAAAAACCATAGCCTTGACTAGACAGACCTTAGTAAGGGGGGTCTAACAAGTCAAAAGTATGGAAAGGTATCAGATGGAAGTTAATATCATTCTTATTGGTAGAAGATGTAGTTTCATGACAAAAGTAAGTGGGTTTACGGACTGTATTTCACAATTAGTCAGACTTACTCACCAACACAGGAGCAATGCTGTGAAGTTTCCCTAGGGAGGAGCAGTGTTGTAGGCAGCCCATTCCCAAGGGAGGAAATAAACTGAACAAGATACTTGGGTTATATTTTCCAGATTTACAAATCAAAGACTCCTTTCATCTCCCATAAGGGAGAATGAGTCAAGGAGCATTCTGAGTGCTGACTCACAGGTCAGGAAGTCATATTTCTTTAATTCTCTATACTCAGAAGAACATATCAGAAATAAAGATTCCTGCCCTTCATCCAGTAATTTTATTTGGCCAAATATTAAATAACCAATAAAGTTATTTACTTAAAATTCTAGAGAGCTAATATAAATTTTAATAAAGGACTTGATCTATTTCTCCATCAGTATTTCTCAATGGGGACAATATTTGCATTTTGAGAGGGACAATATTTCAATGTGCAAAACTGATCTCACATTGTGGATCATTTAGCATCCTGGTCCTTGAGCACCAAAAGACAGTAGTGCTCAGTGCATCACTCACTAGTACAATAAAAAATGCTTCTACATATTCTTAAATATTTTCTAAGTGGGGACATCTCCCCAGCCTGCACCCCACCTGCTACAGGTGATGTATAAAAATTCTCAGAGTAGAAGACTCCACTATGAGTCCTAAAATATGAGTAAAAATTGAATTACTGGAGAAAAGTAATTATTTTCCAAGCAGAGGAAACATGTCGGATGCCCCTGAGGCTTAGAGAAGCACGGGCATACCAAAGAACTCAAAGAACACCTCTGAGCTTGGAGGTGAGACAGTGTGGGAAGTGCTGCAAAGAAGGTTGGTGATACATGCAGGGACCCATGTCTTTACTGGGTCTTCATTAGTGTAAAATACATGCAGTGGTTTAATAAGGGAATGGCATGTTGAGATTTTTGTTTTAAAGTCATTTTATTGTATAATTTTCATTCACAATAAGTTCATTTTAAGTTAATACTCACTGTTTGCACTAACTTGAACACCTTTCTAATTCACAGGACTTTTTTCTTTTGTGTATATATATGACTTTTTGTTTATTTGTTGACGGGATTTTCTTTTGCACAAGGAATAAAAGCATTTTATATAAAATGAAGACAAAGCACCTTTTAATTACCCATGCCTTCATTCTTCATTGATTTTCACACCATGTTATTGCACATGAGATGTAAATAAATCCAATTGTTCCATAACACATACCACATAAGAACCTCGTTCTCACATTGCTTAGTCTTTAAAACTTCAGGAGAGAAAGCTTCATAGATCTGCTGATGAAGGTGTTCAGTTAATTAATAAACAGAGTGAAGGGAGGTTTCCTTTTGTTAAGGACATCTCTTCTTTACTGGGAGCTTGAAATTGGGGTCAGTGGCTTTCCTCCGGTGTCCCTGCTTACTTCCTGCTTAATGACTTTATTTGATCTAGTCTAAACTCCCCTCCCTCTCCTGGAGAAGGAAATGGCAACCCACTCCAGTGTTCTTGCCTGGAGAATCCCCATGGGCAGAGGAGCCTGATAAGCTACAGTCCATGGGGTGGCAAAGAGTTGGACACGACTGAGTGACTTCAAGTCTTCACTTCTTCAAAGTAATAAAGACTTGTCTTAATGGTGCATTTCTACAATCCCACCCTATAGACAGGTCCTTTAAAGTGCTGACAAAAAGAGAAAAAAGAAATCATAGAAGACATGCTGCTGCTGTTGCTAAGTCACTTCAGTCGTGTCCAACTCTGTGCAACCCCATAGATGGCAGCCCACCAGGCTCCCCCGTCCCTGGGATTCTCCAGGCAAGAACACTGGAGTGGGTTGCCATTTCCTTCTCCAATGCATGAAAGTGAAAAGTGAAAGTGAAGTCTCTCAGTCGTGTCTGACTCTTAGCGACCCCATGGACTGCAGTCCACCAGGCTCCTCTGTCCAGGGGATTTTCCAGGCAAGAGTACTGGAGTGGGTTGCCATTGCCTTCTCCATAGAAGACATAATTGCTCCCAAAACTATGATGAAATAGACTGAACATTTTACATTTCTTCATTTAAATATTTAATGGTAAAAAATAGTTTTTTTTAAGACAAGAGAAGGTGATTAACCAAGTAACAATATACAACTTTATACACTGTGCATGTGGAGAAGAAAATGGAAACCCACTCCAGTACTCTTGCTTAGAAAATTCCATGGATGGAGGAACCTGGTGGGCTACAGTCCATGGGGTCACAAAGAGTCAGACACGACTGAGAGACTTCTCTCACACTATGCATGGAAAAGTCCCACTTAATGCTGCTTGTAGAAGTAAGTCATTATGTTCAATGGAGGGACTATAATTTCAGTATACCTGGTATACCATAACTAGTTCAAGGTTACTTTTTTTCCCTCTATTTAACTTAACTCATTCTAATTATCCATAATACCTTTATACTTTCAGAGTCCTCCTTTTACTCCTAAGTGATGAATTAGAATAAAGAATTTCCCAAAATGTACAAAGCTGTTTTCAAATAAATACCTGACAGAGCCTTCAGTGTTCATTATATCAGTTTCTAGGAAACCAAACACGTAATTTTGCAGTAAATTTAGGGTCTAAGCTTAAAGTATTTTAATTCTCAACATATGCTTTCTACATAGTAATTATACAGCATGTAAAAACATAACAAAACATGCACTTTGGATTTCTTATTTTAAGATGGTTTTATATTGTAAAGGAAATATCTGAAACTGCCTTGTGCTAAATAGATGGCTAAAACCATCAGCAAATGAGATTCATGGAAAATATAAGCAATTATTTTGTCTGAGGAATGCTTCAATGCAATTCCATACACTGTTTTCCTGAGAATGCTGAAAATATAACATATTCAACAGTTTGTTCACTCAATAATATTAATTGAGAGGATCTATATGGAAGAAGATGTAACCAGAGAGAGATTCTAGACTGCAAAGTCTTTGGATTTTACTTGCAATAAATGGGGGCTACTAGAAAGTTTCAGGAGAGTGACCACAGAGCAAATGCTGTGAAGCAATTATCCTTCATTAAAAAATAAATTTCAAAAGAAGTACATCTTAAGTATATTTAAGTTGTTACTTATAGTGAAC
Organism: Capra hircus; assembly: GCF_001704415.2. NCBI lineage: Eukaryota > Metazoa > Chordata > Mammalia > Artiodactyla > Bovidae > Capra > Capra hircus. The sequence goes on from NC_030813.1 coordinate 29,192,854, forward strand.
TGTAAATATAAAAGGTAAATGAATAACAACTGAAAGACAATTAATCATAGTGCTTATATATTTTCATTTTGTGCTGAAAATATGTTGAGAACTATACTCTGTTACTATTTAACAGAGGAAATTAGACAAAAATATTTTTTTAAATCTTTTTTTTTCCAATAAGAGTAACAAACACCGTAACTTTGATTTGTGACAGCTACATTTTAAGAAGGATGGATTTTTAAAGTGCTCCGCATATTATTTATTAATTAAAACTACCATCTGAACACTTTCTATGTGCCAAGAACTATTCTATGAACGAGGACTTTTCAGTTTAGAAAAAGAATAAAAAATGATTATTTAGATGTAATGTACAAAGACTTTAAAAGAGGTACTCATCAGAGCATGTGGGAGCTTAATATTTTGAGTGGTTTTGTCATGGGAAAACCTTCTCCAAGATTCAGGCTGATTTTGAAAAGAAAAAAAAAACAACCTATTTATCCAAATGCAGTATGTGTGTTTGTGTGAGTGGGTGTGAAGCAGGGTAAGAAGGCGCGGGAGAGAGAAAGTTAGTGGAAGTGAGAAAGGAAAAGTGTCTTAGAGTGAACAATGTACACAAAGACATGGAGGACTGTAAGTGTATAATGTAACGTTTACTTGGGCTTCCCTGGGGGCTCAGAGTTTCAAGAACTGAGTGTCAGGAAAACAGGCAAAAGTTGCAAATTATATGTGAGGAAATTTCTATTATATACCAGGGAATTTGGAATATTCTAATCTTAAATGATATGATGAGTGATATAGTACTAAAAGGTCTTCCCTGGTAGCTCAGCTGGTAAAGAATCCACCTGCAATTCAGGAGACCCAGTTCAATTCCTGGGTTGGGAAGATCCCCTAGAGAAGGGATAGGCTACCCACTCCAGTATTCTTGGGCTTCCCTGGTGGCTCAGATGGTAAAGAATCTGCCTGCAAGTGGAAGACCTGGGTTTGATCCCTGGGTTAGAAAGCTCCTCTGGAGGAGGGCTTGGTGACACACTCCAGTATTCTTGCCTGGAGAATCCCTATGGACAGAGGAGCCTGGTGGGCTACAGTATATGGGGTCACAAAGAGTTGGATATAGCTGAGCAACTATGCACAGCAGCTGCATGGTACTAAGTCAAAATGACATGATAATATTTGCATTTTGGGGAGCTCATCTTGGCCTTATTATGTCTTTGATAGGACAGCCAAGAAGGTGAAAGATCAGTTAGAATATTCAATCAGGCATGTACGAAACAATATGGACTTTAATTAAGACAGCCTGGTAAAAGTGATAGAAAATGCTGGACACCGCTGAGAAATGTCAAAGAGGCAAAACTGACAAGACAATGTGCCAAAATGGGTGGTGGAGGGGGCAGGAGATGTCAAACTGGACATCTCGATTTCCAACTTATTCAACCAGGTATGTGGTGGTGTCATTAAGTGAGATAGGAAACAAGAAGGGCAGAGAAAGTTTCAAGCTATAAGGTCAGAAAAATTAAGGATTTGATTTTAGATATGTTAAATCTGAAGTGCTGTGAAGCAGTTAGGTTGTTTGGTGTGCTTCATGTCTCAGGATAAAGATCTGAGCCAGAAATACAGATTTGAGTTTTAACACTGTGGGCATGTCAATGACTTGAGCTGGAAATATAAACAAGGGTTTAACAGCATAGGCATTGACACTATAAGAAAGATTAGATCACTTACTAAAAGTGTGTTCCATAAGCAAGAGAAGAAATCTGAAGCTAAAAACCTGAAATAATGGGATAACCAGTATTAAAAGGGCAGGAAAGGGAAGAGGAATCCTGAAGAAAAGACAAAAAACAAAATGAGGGATGAAAAATGTTGAAGAATATGTTGCTCTACAAACTAAAGAAGATAGTATCAAAAAAAGGGAGAAGAATGGACACAGTCCCATGCAATAGGGACGACAGGCAGGACAGGGTCAATTTTTCTTAAGGGAGAATTTTGTATTTATAATTCCATCTTCTCTTACAGTTTTGTTCTGTCTCACAGAATGCCTAGGACATTATGTATCATCATCACTTTGAATGACGGTAAGCATCGTATAGTCTGCATCACTTTAAGGCAAGCATTTTTAAACACCTTAATGATATACACTTTACATATGTGGCATAAATGTATTAAAATAATTTCTGACTTTTAAACTTGCATATATATAATTATATAATATTATAAACTATAATATCATATAAATATAATATATATATTAGTTCTGACCCTTGAGTGAAGTCGCTCAGTCATGTCCAACTCTCTGTGGCCCCATGGACTGTAACCTATCAGGCTCCTCTGTCCATGGGATTTTCCAGGCAAGAGTACTAGAATGAGTTGCCATTTCCTTCTCCAGGGGATCTTCCCTTGAACCTGGAAAAATATACACAGTATATCCATGACAGGGTAGGCTAGTTACATTAAATGTTTCTTATTACACGTGATTCTCCTCATTGCTATACTATGATTTTTCACATTTACTCCTTATATTCATCTATGTGAGTATTCTTTAATTTTATGGTACAAATAAGGTAATTTTAGAAACTGAATATTCCCTATTTACTTTTTAAATAAACATTAATTACAAATTGCTAATTGTTTGATCAGACTTCCCTGCAGATAATCAGGAATTTCTGACTCACTTGATAATATAAAATAGAATGTCAGCTAATATGTTTAGTGTAAACTTCACTAGCATTTTAAACTAAGTACTTGCATTTTGCTTTTTATAAGATATTTACACCTGCAGGGGTTATTCCTAAAAGTATTGTTAGTAGGATTGCAAGTGACTGTTTCCTTCTCGATCTTATTTCGTTCTCAACACTGTTACTCTAGATTTGGGTGAAGGAGCTACAAAAGACATTTTAAGATGGGGTTGCAATCAAAGTTTGTAACTTCTGATGTCAAAATGACTGGTTACAAGAGCAAAACAGGTTGGGTGTAACTTAACAGGCTCTGGATGAAACCAGTGTACCAGGAACTTATGTCCAGCTGAAGAAGAAGAAGGAGCTACTCTTTAAATGCAGGCAACATTTGCTTTCTGCATGCTATGCTTTAAAAATAATGTACATGAAAGACAGTCACTAATGGTTACCCCTGAGAATAGGAATATAATTCATGTTCATACATAATGCCAAATATTAGACATGGGGTTTTTGTCTTTAACATCAACTTCGATCGTCTGTACTTATGTCATGCTTGGTTTTTCTCATGGATTTTGGCATTTGGTATTTTTAATTAAATAATGCCTTTCTTCATTCAACATGAAAAAAAGTTTGACTATGTAATTGTAGGTTTCCATTTTATTTTCATTGTTTAGATTACCACTTCATTCTAATTGTATATCTTGCAGAAAGAATTATAGGAATAGGTCTGAAATGGTTATAATTATAGTGGCATTTAGGTTAAATAGTGGAGAACATATTTTCCAAGTTTCAAAACACATTCAGTTCTCCAGAGATTGGAGATACAGAGTATTGGACTAAAATGGGTGTCACGCTTTCTGGTTTGCTATTGTTATTACTATATTTTTCCTCAAAAATTTTAAAAGGACCAAATTAGATATATTCCTTAAAGAAAACATTTTAAACATAATTTTAAAGCATTCTAAATATGCAAAGACAAAATTTGGAATATAGGTAGCCTTTAAGACATGCATGTCTGATTTCAAAATGCCTGATACTTATCCTGGGTTCATTTCTATAAAGGGTCCTTATAAAGGCTGTGGGTGAAGGATAAAGAATGAGAAAGCATTTGTCTACTTCAGTCAATCTACTTCTGAGTCTAATTGTGAAAAAATAGGAAAAGGTCTGTTTTTTAGTTCCCAGGATGGGGTGTGTTATCATCTACTGCTGATACTTAAGTCCCTTTCTGAGACTAGAGTTAAGAATGAGACTTTGTTTCATTAGAAAATAATGCATTTAGGGATTTCTTCCCTAGAGCATTTCAAAGTTCAATGTTTAATATTTGGGTTTAGGATTTGTGTGGACTGGGTTTCTTTTCCTTGCCTTCCATCATAAAGTATAGGGAACATGTCCTTGGATTTTTCCCACTTTCTTTTTCATTCCACCCTTCTTTACCCTGTATCATCCAGCTTTTTCTAGACTGTCTCAACTCTAGGTATTGGAGAATTTCACTACTCAAACTTGTCCAACTCAAGCCTCTGTCCATCTCAATTTTCAAAGGCAATCATATTCATGCTTAGGACATCAGCGGGTGGATGGAACTGACAATCTAACAAGCCCAGGCTACTCCAAACCCAGCAAACTGCAGAGGTCTATTATCTATCCTCCCTTCTCCCAGCCTCCCAGTCATGAGGACTTGCCAGAGGAGTGGATTTCTCTCCCATTCACTGATCTCCTGCCGCAATAAGACCCATCCTATGAAGCTTAGACTTTTTGGCTATGGTTTTTACAACCTAACTCTTGTCCCAGTTTTTCTATAGGGATTATTTCCCATATATATAGCCAATGCCTATGGGTCTGCTTTGAACAGTAGAGTTCCTGGAATAAAAAAAGGTTCTGGCTTCCTGCTTCTTCAGAATGAGACACTGTTGTTAGGAGATTCCTGTCAAAAAGTCCCATATTCCAACTTCCAAGATTGAAGGCCATGGTTAATAACATAACCCTGGATGATCCCTAGCCCACTCTGCTTTATTAGCCATGATTTAACTTGGCAGCACCCTCACACCTTTGCCAGTACTCGAGGTGAGGTAGCCCTCCACCACTGCCCCAAGTGCACTGCTAGTTTATTGCCTACATGTATACCAGAATATATTCCCTGGTGGCTCAGATTGCAAAGAATCTGCCTGCTATGCAGGAGACCCAGGTTTAATCTCTCAATAGGGACGATCCCCAGGAGAAGGGAATGGCAATCCACTCCAATATTCTGGCCTGGAGAGTTCCATGAACAGAAGCGCCTGGAAGGCTTACAGTCCATGGGTTTGCAAAGAGTCAGACAGGTCTGTGTGACTAACACCTTCACTGGCTATGCCATTGTCAGCCACTGGAGTTTTTAATAAGAGATTAGGAACTAGCTAAAAGAGCAAACTAACAGGACACATAAACATGGTTACTCCATTGATAGCCTGAAGTCATACCTACTAAAACTACATATCATTTAAGATTATGAGCTCTTAATATAGCAGTAAAAGAATGCTCTTCTTCAAAATTTATCTCCGTCTTCCCTCATTTCAGCCCCCAGACAATTCCTCACAATCTTCTCCCATTAAAAATATGAAGACTTTTCATTTCTTCACACTTCAGCACACATCATCATTGTTTTTCTCCTATCACCAAGTTCTACTCCATAAACATTGGGCGTGATAAAGTCTAGAATCTTCTCCAGAGGGTCTACCTTTTAAAAATAGGCTTGGGCTCAGAGAAATTGATTGGTCAGCTTAGGTGATTGCTAGCCAAAGTACTAACCACATTTTATTCATCTATGCTGTTTTCTTATGGCAGCACCTTTACAAACTCACTGGTGAACAGAATTGAAATGAATACTGCTTTATACAGTAGAGAAAATATAAATAAAATGAATTCCTTAGAAATATTTATCTATGTGTCTATCTGCATTTATATATCACTATATCTCCATTTATATGTATGTATGTATTTATGTATCTACACTCATATAGATAAAGCTATATTTCAAAAAATTGGGAAGAATATGTATTAATAGTTCCTGCTTATTAGCAGAAATAACAATCTTATCCATCAGGTGATCACTGCCAAACTCACAATCCAAAGGACTGTGCAAAATAATGTTATTGATCACAGGTTAGAATCTGGACTAAATTCAACTAGGAAGGGTGCCTAGAAGCAATTTCTCCCTTGGTCTCTATTCCACTTTCTTTGGCAACTCCTCTGCTCTGGCCTCTGCCATAATTCCATACTGCTGCAATCCCTTGAAATCAAGGCTAGAGTGATAAACTTATGGATTCAACCTGATGCAATGGTGGATTCCTACATTCTTCAAGCTGGAAAAAGGTTTTCTCAGCTGGCACAGCACTAAATAATCTGCCTGCAATAGAGGAGACAACGGTTCAATCCCTGGGTGAGGGAGATCCTCTAGAGAAGGAAATGGCAGCCCACACTAGTATTCCTGCTGGGGAAATCCCATGGAAAGGGGAGCGTGGAGGACTACAGCCCTTGGAGTCACAAAAGAATGGGACATGATTGAGCACAGGGAAACTAATATACCAAAAACAAAACAAATATCCCAACACGACAAAGGAAAAAGCACCACCAAAAACAATGGCAAGAGAGCTTCTCCTTCGTTCATGCTGGTCACATGTCTCTGATAACATCAGATTAACTTGATAACATATTATTCTAAAAGTCTTCTTCAGTGGATAGAGGGGACAGAATATGGAAAAAAGAGTGAATAAGACAGTAGGGCAGAGGACTCTCCAATCATGCTTCTCTCTCATCCTTCTATCTCTTTCTCTATGTTTACAGTGAGAAAGCATGAAATACAAATAACATTAAAGTTGCATTTTATGTTTGTCTTTCACTGTCCTTTTCTATTCAGTGGGGTAGTCTTGCCCTTCCTTCTGATGACAATTTGTGTGTGTCAAATTACCTTTTGTCTCACAGACCATGATATAGTTATGGTTAGTCAAGACCAGGGTTCTAATTTGGAAATTATAAAGTCCATGATATGAATAAAAATTTTACCTTAGTTTACCATTAATCTACTTTTCAGGCTCTCTGTTAGTCAGTATGGTATCTCTGTGAAATCAGCAAAAAAATACCCTTTTCTCTTAGCATACCAGAATCCCCTGCCAGGGCTTGCCCAATGGAACACTGGCTCAGTTTCAGCTTCATCTCACCCACTCAGTGGATTTATAGTACACTATGATCAAAGTTGAGATTAAGCTCTGAACAGTCATATAATCACATAGCTGGGCCCTGCGTCCTTCCCATAGCAGGAAGATGGAGGCAGAGTGCTTTTGCTATGCACTTTCTTCCTAGTCTTCTCTTCCCTCAACGAACTAGCAGCTGTTTCTCTTAAAGGTCAAAAATAAGGAGAAAGGAAAAACAGTAAAGAGTAAAACAGTTCTTATTTATCTGGGCAACTCTTCACTCCAACCACAATAATCGTTAAAAGATGGCTCATCTTCTTGTGAGGTTTCCAGGGGCCTTAATAGGTTCCATCCTGGGCCCTTTTCTCCTGAAGTTCATTTAATCTTGCCAGATGTTTTCTATTCTGTGTGGCCATTTGAATGCCAGGGTCTCCACCCTTTTTCTGCTGAGGTCTTCTTGCCCCTCCATGAAGCCCTCCTAGGCGGGATGCACAATGGTCCCCCCATGCTTCTTCTTCCAGGTGGCTCTCTCTTGTGGCCCAGAAAAATATACGCATCTCTTGCCTAGACAAACTGTAGGACTTCAGACCACCAGATCCCAGTGAAGCAGCACCCTCCTCACTTAGCTTTCAAGCACTTACTTTTCTTGCCCTCTAAATTTCCCAGGCAAAAGTCAGATCCCAATCTACAGTCCATTTCAACTTTCAGAGTCAGGATTCATGCTCCAAACCTCTGTGCCTGCCAACTTCAAGGAATACATTTCAAAGTTCTCTAAGCATCCCTTTCTGAATCCTTCTAGCTAGCCTTAGCACTAGAAGATAGCTAAATCTCCCTCTTCTCACCCAAAAATGCACAAGAATAGTGAGAAGGACAGAAGTGCAACCACTGTCTCCAAATAAATCTCTTCATTGATCACTTCACAAAATAATTATTTTGTGATAATGATCTTTTAGATTTTCCAGATGGATATAGGATTCAAAAGCATGAAGCTCTTGAATGCCTTTAAAATTCTATCCAAGTTACTTTGTTTCTTTAAGTTGGCCCCTCAAACTGGTGCTACTGTCAAAAATAAGGCAAAAAATGTCCCATTTTTACTTACCTGTTAAATATACATGGCATATGTGTCAGTCAAGAAATAAAAAATAACCACCAAAGCTCAGTGGCTTAAAGAAAGAAAGGTTTCTACCTGTTCCCTGTTGTGTGATCATCAGTCAAGGCTCTAGTCTGTGCTGACATCGTCGTCACTCTGTGGACTGACAGTCCAATCACCACCAAGAGCATCAAGAGCTTCAGGGGCAGAGGGAACATTGAACATGGCACTGCACATACTAGTCTCATTATCCTTCATAAAAAAGTGATGTGGATGCACTTGAGCTGAACAGGTAGAGAAGCATAATTCTCCTGCAAGAAGGACACAGGTGAGAATTTCGTTTTATACTGTCTCAGCACTTTAGCCACTCTAGTCTTGAAGGGAAACTAAAGAGGAGTTCAGTCACTGGTTGTGACAGAATATATCTAGTCCCTGGTCGTATGACAGAATAGCAAATGGTCAGATATGAATCAGGAAAGAAAACTTCACTCATCAATTCTGTCTTGGGGCTTACATATCTGATGGAGCAGATACTTTAAGGTCCTTTTGCAAAAGTTCCTTGCTTTTATACATTATAAACATACTTATTTCAATGATGGTGCTGCCTGAGTACCTAATAAGGTTAGGGAAAAACATATAGGCTAGAGGAGAAAAATAAGGTTAGGGGGAAATGTATAGGCCAGAGGAAAAAAATAATTATTACACACCTACAATGAGAAAGACATGGTCATAGTCACTTTACAAAGTTAGCATGGCTAATTCTTCCAAAAAATCTTGTGAAATAGCCGTTAGCATCCTGTTTACATATTAAGAAGCTGAGGTTCATAGAGATTAGATGATTGCTGAAGACTGATCATTAAGACAGAGCTAGAATTCAAGTATTTGGTCCTCCCATTAGACCACCAATGGTTGTTTTCCTGGCCTATACTCTCTTTTTTGATATCCTAATATTGCCCTGAGAAGACTCCTGAGAGTCTCTTCGATGGCAAGGAGATCAAACTAGTCAATCCTAAAGGAAATCAACCCTGAATATTCATTGGAAGGACTGATACTGAAGCTGAAGCTCCAATATTTTGGCCACCTGATGTGAAGAGCCAACTCAGTGGAAAAGACCCTGATGCTGGGAAAGATTGAAGACAGGAGAATGAGGTGACAGACACGAGATGGTTGGATTGCATCACTGACTCAATGGACATGAGTTTGAGCAAGCTCTGGGAGATGGTGAAGGACAGGGAAGCCTGGCATGCTTCAGTCCATGGGGTCGCAAAGAGTCAGACATGACCGAGTGACTGAACAAGAACAATATTGTTCCTAGAGGATTCCTTAGACTGTGCTTCCTAATCAGGATTCAGCAAATCAACTTGTATATGGCAGGGAGATTTTTGCTTTGGTGGGAGTGGTTATTTTGTTTTTAAACATGGCCAAGTCTACTTTATTAACCAGCTGATCAGCATTTTACTATTCAAAAAACTACTTGTTTCAATTTGGAATATGCAGAGCCATCATATACCCTATTTTTTTAAGAGAAGAATTATTGAACAGAAGTGGGTAGGAGGCTAGGAAACAAGATTCCAGCTGACTAAACCTGCTCTCCTTCATATGCTTTGAGAGCCATAGGCCTAGGTGAAGAATAAAATCATGAAATTTTAGAATTAGAAGGGAACTTGAGCTCATATGGTAAAATCTCCATATTTAACAGGTAAGATAATGAAAAGTTAAGTTCAAAGACCATTAATGATTAGGGTAGTTATCCTACAAGATGGCCATGAATGATCCTTATCTTCTAGCATTTATGCCATTGTTTAATCCCCTCTCATACTGAATCAAAGCTTACCTCTAAAGCCAAGATAATATGGTAGATGTGATGATATATAATATTCAAAGCTGGGTTATAAAGGCACTGAAGGTTTTAGTTTGATCTCTTAGATCACTTTCTACACATAAACCCAGTCACCATGTTGTAAGAACACCCAAGAAACTCCGTAGAAAGCATCCATTCTGTCAGAACCAATTAGCCTTCTATGTGCACGAACCACTTAAGAAAAGATTTCTCCAGCCCACTCCAAACTTCAGATGAGTGCTAGCCCAGTTGACATCTGAGCACATCTTATAAAAGACCTTGAACCAGAGCTACCCAAATCAGCTACTGGCAAATTCCTAACCTACTATCCCAACCTTATGAGACAGCAAATGACTGCTGTTGTTTTAAGTCATAAGTTTTAGGATGATTTGTTATGCAGCAGCAGAAAACTAATACAGAGACTTACTCTAGGACAGACAGGTCTTTTCAGGGGGATATATAAATAATTTCCAGTCATCTCATTCAACTCCAACACTCTGAGATTTGATGGTAGACTGCTGTGGGGTTTGCCGTGACCAACAGCACTATCTTTACATACTTATGTGCTCTATTTCATCCTCTCTCCAGAATATTTCTCAGAGCATAAATTATCCTATCACTTTTTCTACTTAAAAAATGCCTATTTTTCCTTTTACCCAACATTCTTCTCCAGCTATCAATCCTTTTCTAAGATCCACTTTATAGAAAAAGTCTTTAATAGTGTTATCTATATTAGCTATATCTGTTTCCTCATTCCCAGTTTTAAAACCCTCCCCATTCATTTTATTATCCATACTTCTATGAAAACATTTACAATAAGAGTACCAGTGACCTCCATATTGCTAAACTTGATGAACAATTCTCCAGACACAATTAACTCAACTTTTCCACAGCGTTAGAAAGAGCTGATGACTGACTTCCTCTTGAAATACTTTCTTAACTTGGATCCCCAGACACCATACATTTCTGACTTTGTTCCTTCTTTATTATCTCATTTCATTTTCCTTACCTTTCTTCCTACCACAGATTTTTAAATGTCAGAGTGCCCAGAACTCAGTTTGGATTTTTCTATCAACATTTACTCCCTTGGTGCTCTCAGTCAGGCCCATGACTGACCGCTCTCAAATACAGATTTCTTATGTTCCACTTCCCTCTGAGCTCCAGTGCAATATACCCAACAACCCACTAAATAGCTGCATCAGATACCTAGTATACCTGATATATTTAATATGAACAAACCCAAATTCTTGGTTTCCTACCCTAAACCTGTTTGTTCTTAGTCTTTTTACTTTAGCAAATAGAACGAGTAAATCTGGTCTTTCTCAGTCTTTTTCACTCACTTGGGTAACCACTCCTAGGATCATAGTTGTGTTCTTTTATAATACTATCCCAAACCACCAGCCACTAATCTGCCTATTTAATGTACCCAGAATAAGAACTCTTCCAACTGCTATTGCCACTGCCCTAGGCAAGCCACCTTCATGTCTTCCTTGGATTACTTAATGTATTGGTTTCAACTGGTTCCTTTGCATCCTTTCTCACTCTGCTACTGTCCACAGTCTGTGTGGCAGTTAAAGGCATACACAAAACTCTCCAGTGGCTTGCCACTATAATTAAAATAAAAAATCCCTACCATGACCTGTAAGTCTCCAAGATTTACCGGGTTCTAACTCTGTATCATTTGTTCCGTCACTCCTCAATCTAGTTCAGCAACTTCCTTGTATGTGAAATGCACAAGACACAGTCTCACATGAAGACTTCACACTTCATGTTCCACCTGCTAGAAATGGTGTTCTCCATGTATTCACATTCTTTACTGCCTCATTTCCATCAAATTCATTTCAAAACACCTCTTTTAAACAGGCCTTTTCTAAATACTCTACCTAAAAATCCATGTCTCTCACCCTCTAAACCTTATCTTCAGTCGATAGTCTTCACAGCATGCATAACCTTCTTTATATTATATTGCCCATTTATTTTATTGTCTGTCTTCCCTATCCGAATATAAACTCCATGAAGGTTGGGACATTTTGTCTTCACCACCATATATCCAGCGTCTAAACGAGTTCCTGACACATAATCCACATTCTGTAAATTATAGTTTTGAATGACTGCATGAATGAACGTTTACGTGAATCCTCAAGAATTCACTGCAGCAAGTAGATTTTGAATGCTCATATTTTATCTCTAGCATGGAGTCCTCTGGCACATAATTAATGCTCCACAAATATTTATCTAATAAGTCAATATAAATGTGATTATCATAGAAACAGGCATAAATCCAGAGTATGTGGAAGCCAATGCCTTGCCCAACGGGCCAATGCAATCACTTCCTCTGAACATTATGCCTAGCTGGTCAAAACCCAAAGAGTACCTTTTTATGAAAGTGAATGAATGTCCTAATAAATATTAATAAATGAATGGATACTTGTTCCTAGAACATATTTTTGACAAGAAAGAACAGATAGTTATCAACCTCACATATAGCAGAATAGTCTAGGAGGATAAGAAGTGAGAAAGATTTTATTGGGTTACTAGGAGATGACGAATATTTTCCAAAAGAATAAATCTAATAAAATGTTTGGGGCAGAAGCCAGGTCATATAAGACTAAATGAGTTAAAACATAACAGTATAAAAATCAGACAAAATTTAGAGGAGGTTGCCAGAAATGGAAGAATAAAAGGAGAGTAGGATAACTGAGCAGAAGAGTCATTTAAAATCATTTTACAGTCAGGATTAATGATTTCTAAGCATATTTCCATGCAGTGTGTAGAAAGTGACAATGCCTATAATTTGAAATGAATATATCTTTTCCTAATTTTTTTCACAGTCCTAGGTAACAGACTAAGAATATCTAACTAAAGTAAAATCTCTTTCTAGGGAAGATGTGATCGAAACTCATCAGGGATGTTCAGTTCAGTTCAGTCACTCAGTCATGTCCAACTCTTTGCGACCCCATTAATTGCAGCATGCCGGGCCTCCCTGTCCATCACCAACTCCTGGAGTTCACTCAGACTCATGTCCATTGAGTCAGTGATGCCATCCAGCCATCTCATCCTCTGTCGTCCCCTTTTCCTCCTGCCCCCAATCCCTCCCAGCATCAGAGTCTTTTCCAATGAGTCAACACTTCGCACGAGGTGGCCAAAGTACCGGAGTTTCAGCTTTAGTATCATTCCTTCCAAAGAAATCCCAGGGCTGATCTCCTTCAGAATGGACTGGTTGGATCTCCTTGCAGTCCAAGGGACTCTCAACAATCTTCTCCAACACCACAGTTCAAAAGCATCAATTCTTTGGTGCTCAGCCTTCTTCACAGTCCAACTCTCAAATCCATACATGACTACTGGAAAAACCATAGCCTTGACTAGGTGGACCTTACTTGGCAAAGTAATATCTCTGCTTTTGAATATGCTATCTAGGTAGGTCATAATTTTTCTTCCAAGGAGTAAGCGTCTTTTAATTTCATGGCTGCAATCACCATCTGCAGTGATTTTGGAGCCCCCAAAAATAAAGTCTGACACTGTTTCCACTGTTTCCCCATCTATTTCCCATGGAGTGATGGGACCAGATGCCATGATCTTCGTTTCTGAATGTTGAGCTTTAAGCCAACTTTTTCACTCTCCTCTTTTACTTTCATCAAGAGGCTTTTTAGTTCCTCTTCATTTTCTGCCATAAGGGTGGTGTCATCTGCATATCTGAGGTTATTGATATTTCTCAGTTTTCACTCCAATTCCAAAGAAAGGCAATGCCAAAGAATGCTCAAACTACCACACAATTGCACTCATCTCACACGCTAGTAAAGTAATGCTCAAAATTCTCCAAGCCAGGCTTCAGCAATACGTGAACCGCAAAGTCCCTGATGTTCAAGCTGGTTTTAGAAAAGGCAGAGGAATGAGCGATCAAATTGCCAACATCTGCTGGATCATGGAAAAAGCAACAGAGTTCCAGAAAAACATCTATTTCTTCTCTATTGACTATGCCAAAGCCTTTGACTGTGTGGATCACAATCAACTGTGGACAATTCTTCAAGAGATGGGAATACCAGACCAGCTAACCTGCCTCTTGAGAAATCTGTATGCAGGTCAGGAAGCAACAGTTAGAACTGGACATGGAACAACAGACTGGTTCCAAATAGGAAAAGGAGTACGTCAAGGCTATATATTGTCACCCTGCTTATTTAAGTAAGGTGTACTCTTATATGCAGAGTACATCATCAGGGATGTTTGTCCATTCTAATTTGCCTCATCCTTTTATTATGTATAAAACACAAGCCAATAGTGATAAATAAGAATTACTAAAGAAGGATTTTTCAGTCTTTTCAGAAGCTCTTAATGCTAAGCAATACCTTTAACATATAGGAAACATTCGTTTTTGATATGTAGTTTATGTGTCTTTTATGAACTATAATACTTTAGAAACGTTTACTATTTCTTCCAATACCTCCTCAATATTAGTCATATCTCCCAAAAGATAATTAAGTTGAAGATAGTTTTCTTATGTTAGTCCTTGATGATATATATTAATCTTATATTATAAAACAACTCAAATCTACTTACATAAATGTTTAGTGAAGATGTTTTTAGATAAAGTGCTTTTTTCCCCCCTTATTAAATGTCTAGGTAGATGTCTCAGAGGGTTATTTGCATGCTAGTTGATATTTGATCATTTTGTAGAAATGGAATTGCTTATCCTCAAAATTTCACTATTTCGTATATTCTTTAGTCAGTCACGTAGGAACTACCACCTCATAATACAAATGGAGCAACTGAGATGAAGTGAGTTGCCCAAAGACACACAGCTGGCAAGAGGCGAAGACAAGAATCAGACCTGAACTTCTAACTATGGATCCAGAATACTTCACACAGCATCCTAATCGTTTCATGATGATCTAACAGTGAGATTCTGCCTCACTGGGAGTAACAGAAAAATATGTAATATTAATGGCTTAAGATAGAAGAAAAGTCTGTTCATGACAGTCCTTGGCTAGAAGGGCCACTGGTTTCAGTTTTAGAAGCAGTAGCAAGTTTTCATTTACTCTTCTGGCTGTGCATAGAGACAAGTCATTTATATTTTGCATAACTGTGTGCCAGGCTAAAGATATATAAAGAAAGGGCACCAGGAAAGGAAATCTGTGGCTTCTGATGCAAAGAAATATGGGGACAAATATAGATAGATAAATATAGATAAAAATACAGTTTTTCTTTTGTGTTATGTATATTACAGATAATATATATAATGTTATAGGTGCATGTGTGTTTATATATCCATATACATATATACATATATGCACACATATATACATACATGCATTTAGGGCTACCCTCATGGCTCAGACAGTAGTGTATGTGTGTATATATATATATATATATATATATATATATATAGCTATACAGATAACTTGGAAGCTATATAACTTCAGGATTTAAAATTGGACATTATTTCATAATTTGGGTTATAATGAAATAAGCTGTTATTAAGATTCAACTACTTTTTCTTTGAAACAAATGAAAGTCTCCAACTTGTTTTAAAATACTTTATATTGTTTTCATTTATCTGCCTGTCTCGGCAGAATATATGAACAGTAATGTTATCATCTATGCTATGCAGATAAGCTGCCTGCAGTGAGAAGGCTCAGTGAAAGGCTCAAAAAGACCATCCCTCCTCTTCCTACCCTTGCCTTCTTTGAGCTGTCCAGAGAGTCTGTGGGCAGAACCCCTAAAACAGCCAGTTACTCCTAGCAGCTGACATAATACGCGCTGCTGCTCTGCTTGCCCAGTGATTCAAGATGGCCCCAAATTCTTCTAAATACTTTCTCTTTGGGAGATATTTATTGCTTATTGCTATTTGCTTGTTAGACTTAAGAAAGCAGACAAGTCAATTCCAGATATCAGGGCGCATTTTATTACAGCCCTGTAGGGAACATGTAAGGATGAGAGATTAGCAATCATCATGCTTAAAA
This sequence comes from Capra hircus, assembly GCF_001704415.2. Lineage (NCBI taxonomy): Eukaryota > Metazoa > Chordata > Mammalia > Artiodactyla > Bovidae > Capra > Capra hircus. The sequence continues at coordinate 29,208,555 of NC_030813.1, forward strand.
GACAACATGGTTTTCCAACTCCATGAGACATTTTTCCTTCCCAGTACCAGTTGCTTTTTCTTCTTTACACTGTGGAACTCACATGCCATTCCTGATATAGTCTGAAAAACTTCTATGAGACAGGATTGTACTGACTTTTTCCAACACAATTTTTTATATTAAAAACTAGCCCTTAAAATATTACTACTGACAATGGGAAATGGATTAAAACAATCTGGAAGAAAATAAGTAGCAATAATATAGATTATATTTAATACTAGATCACAGACTTTGCTAGGCATTCTAATAAAGGACTCATTTATGCAGTCAGAAAATAATATGGTCAAGCAAATTTTGTGCTAACTTCCATGTGCCACATGGAAGCTTTAATTAACCTGTCTTGTGAGTCACTGAGCCTTTATGAATTTCATTTATATTGCATTGTGGGAACATGACATTTACTTCTTCACACCATTTTTACTTTTTTCAATTATTACCATGAAAAACTTTATTGAGCAAATGTCACTGCCAAAGAAGCCATGGCCCAATAGTGGCCATTCCTCCAGGTGACGTATTGGCTGCTAAAACACAGCAATATAAAGAAAAGGCTTGGAATTTCTTAATGTGACCTTTAACACCCAGAACTGGTATCCTGATCTTGTTAATTAAGTAACTTGAAAACATATACAGAGAACCCAAAGGAAAAAGCCAGCTTGGTCATTTATGAAAAACAGAATTTTTTGCCTTTGAATTCTCTTAAGGAACACAGAGTTATTTTCATGCATTAAAGACCAAATCTATGCTTTCTTTATTTCAATATTCATAGCACAAAAGATGTCATGCTTATGCTTGATCTCTCTTAGTTACAACAATAAATGTCACTGACCAGTAAAGCTACTGTGTCAAAGCCATCTGCACAGTTCCAATTCCCTCAGTACCTGATAAGAGAAGGTTATTCTTTGTATATAGAGAACCTGACAATCTTTTAGTAATTAGGGTAGTTTTTCACTGCTCTGTGGGTGCTGAGAAAAGAAAAAATATTATGAGTGTTTAATGAAATGCACCATAACCTTGCAGTAAGATAATCTTATTTTTCCAACAAGATTAAAAGAAAAGGCAAATAGATTTTAAAGAGGTGAAATAAGGGCACATCTTAAAGCAATGTGCAAAGTAAACATCAGGTAAAATACAAAGGCTGGAAGAATTGATTATGCCACCTGGTTGCTCTCCTGTGGAATATAAAAGAAGCAGGGGCACGCTCTGCTACTCCCTGCATGTAGAAGTCGAGCTTGGAAACAATATACTGACATCTCTGCCATACAGATAATGCCAACAAGCTAATATGCTGAATCAACAATTATCATTTAGAAACTTTCTGGGTCCACTGATGGACAGGTACAGAGTGTATCTTAATGGTCTTCTCTTTACATGCCAATTTTAATAAAAAGAAATAAAATTACATGAGAGAGAATGAACATCAAGGGCTGAAAGGAAAATGCAGCAAAACCAAAAAGATAAAATAAAAAATGCTTCATCAAACATAAAAAATAGCCAGAGGATTACTCCATTAGTCATTAGAAGATTAAAGAAACCTGTAACCACCATCATGCGGTCAGACACTACAACACAAATACTGGCAGATTACATGTGGTATTAGATGTTTAGCACATTGTTTCTGACAGTGTCTATTAATACATTTTTATCATTACTCTATCTTAATTATCACAATCATTCTTACTGGCCATGATCTAAACACCATAGACTAGAAAAGCACAAGCTCACAGAAATCTGACTGAATGATTAGTAATTCTCAGTATAAAGATCAAAAGGGGAGGAGTTAGCACTTGTATTTTTACGTATAGGGATTATTGCTACTATTTCAAACTCATAAGCTATTCAGCTCCAAAGAAAAAGAAAATACTCTTTCAAGCACATTCTGCTCTAGACTTCATGGAAGTTTCTTGACTCAGCCCAGAACAAGGACCAATATCTTTTAAAATTCTGTTAAAAGTTAAAATATTGGGACATCCTAGAAGTCTAGTGGTTAAAACCACACGCTTCCAATGGAGGAAGTGGAGGTTCAAACACTAATTGGGGAATGAAGATCATTCATGCCACAAAGGGGTAGGCAAAAAAAATCAGTCAGTTCAGTCACTCTGTTGTGTACAACTATTTGCAATCCCATGGACTGCAGCACACCAGGCTTCCCTGTCCATCACCAACTCCTGGAGCTTGCTCAGACTCTTGTCCACTGAGTTGGTGATGCTATCCAGCCATCTCATTGTCTGTTGTCCCCTTTCCCTTCCACCTTCAATCTTTCCCAGCATTCAGGGTCTTAACCAATGAGTCAGTTCTTCACATCAGGTGGCCAAAGTACTGGAGTTTCAGCTTCAGCATCAGTCCTTCCAATGAATATCTGGGACTGATTTCCTTTAGGACTGACTGGTTTGATCTCCTTGCAGTTCAAGGGACTCTCAAGAATCTTATTCAACACCACTTCAAAAGCATCAATTCTTTGGCACTCAGCTTTCTTTGTAGTCCAGCTCTCACATCCATACATGATTACTGCAAGAACCATAGCTTTGACTAGATTGACCTTTGTTGGCAAAGTAATGTCTCTGGTTTTCAATATGGTGTCTAGGTTGGTCATAGCTTTTCTTCCAAGGAGCAAGCATCTTTTAATTTCATAGATGCAGTCACCATATGCTGTGATTTTGGAGCCCAAGAAAATAAACTCTGTCACTGTTTCCATTGTTTCTCCATCTATTTGCCATGGAGTGATGGGACCAGATGCCATGATCTTAGTTTTTTGAATGTTGAGTTTTAAGCCAGGTTTTTTACTCTCCTCTTTCACTTTCATCAAGAGGCTCTTTAGTTTCTCTTCACTTTCTGCCATAATGGTGGTGTTATTTGCATATCTGAGGTTATTGATAGTTTTCCTGGTAATCTTGATTCCAGCTTGAGCTTCATCCAGTCCAACATTTCATATGATGTACTCTGCATAGAAGTTAAAAAAGCAGGGTGACAGTATACAGTCTCGACATGCTCCTTTCTTGTTTTGGAACCAGTCTGCTGACTTCCTCAGTGATCAATGCAAAGAAATAGAAAACACAATACAATGGGAAAGACTAGAGATTTTTTTTTTTTTAAGCAAGGAAAAAGAATCACTCCATTTTATTATAATATTCCCTATTTTGTTTCACTCCTTCTAATTAATGCTGGTATCATCTAGTGATGTTTCAATTATTTTTCCCCTATTTCCATCTCCACATTCTTTGTGTTTTTTTTTAATTTTAAAATCTTTAATTCTTACATGCGTTCCCAAATATGGGAGATCTTGTCAAACATGAGATCTTGTCAAGAAAATTAGAGATACCAAGGGAACTTTTCATGCAAAGATGGGCACAATAAAGGATAGAAATGGCATGGGCCTAACAAAAGTGGAAGATATTAAGAAAAAGTGGCAAGAATACACAGAAGAACCATACGAAAAAGAACTTCATGTCCTAGATAATCGCAATGGTGTGACCACTCACCTAGAGCCAGACATCCTGGAATGTGAAGTCAAGCAGGCTTTAGGAAGCATCACTATGAACAAAGCTAGTCGAGGTGATGGAATTCCAGTGGAGCTATTTCAAATCCTAAATGATGATGCTGTGAAAGTGCTACACTCCATATGCCAGCAAATCTGGAAAACTCAGCAGTGGCCACAGGACTGGAAAAGGTCAGTTTTCATTCCAGTCCCAAAGAAAGGCAATGCCAAAGAAGGTTCAAACTACTACACAATTGCACTCATCTCACACGCTATCAAAGTAATGCTCAAAATTCTCCAAGCCAGGCTTCAACAGTACATGAAACATGAACTTCCACATGTTTAACCTGGCTTTAGAAAAGGCAGAGGAACCAGAGATCAAATTGCCAGCATCCGCTGGATCATGGATAAAGCAAGAGAGTTCCAGAATAACATCTACACCTGCTTTATTGATTATACCAAAGCCTTTGACAGTGTAGATCATAACAAACTGTGAAAAATTCTGAAAGAGATGGGAATACCAGACCATTTGACCTGCCTCTTGAGAAATCTGCATGCAGGTCAAGTAGTAACAATTAGAACCAGACATGGAGCCAAAAAATAAAAAATTCAGTAAAATAAAGTCATAGATATTCACATATTCTAAGGAAAGAGTCAGGAACATCAGAAAAAGTAAGAGAGTAATCATATTTTCTGGAAATGCTTTATTTACTTATCCTTTAATAGCTTCAAATATTAATTGTAACCACAGCACAGTGCATTTGTGGGAGTCTTGAATGAAGGAGGAGTCGATGGATTTACTTTCATGATATTCTATTATCTGTAAAGAAAATCAATATAAAATTGATAAATTATCAATTTATAATTCATGTATCATCCACTTCTATTAATAATTTAAGGTGCTCTCAAGAGATTGAGTCAATGGTAGTATTTACAATAACAAAATTTATGTCAGAAGACAACAGATCCAGACTGAGAAATGAACACTTGGGAAAGGCTAGTAATTTAACCTGTCTTGAAAATGGTTTTCTTTAAATATTTATTAAACATTTATCTAAAGGAAAAGATGGGTACTACATGAGAAAAAAGTATTAATTGCAATGCCTACCAGTCTATTAGAAAAGAGCTGTCTCTTTGGAAAAGTCCCTGATACTGGGAAAGATTGAAAACCGAAGGAGAAGAGGGTGACAGAGGATGCGATGGTTGGATGGTATCACTGATTCAATGTTCAGGAACTTGGGCAAACTCTGAGAGATGGAGAGGGACAGGGAAGCCTGGCATGCTGCAGTCCATGGGTTTGCAAAGAGTCAGACATGACTTGGTGACTAAACAACAGGAAAAGCCATTGTATTGTTGATTTAGGCCCAAACTCATATAGTCACTACAAGCAAAATAAAAACCCAGTATTTAACTGGATTTATTACCTTAGAAGGTAGCTAATCATCTACGGCATGATAGAAAACATGTATCAGTTCAGTTCAGTCGCTCAGTCGTGTCTGACTCTTTGCGACCCCATGAATCGCAGCACGCCAGGCCTCCCTGTCTATCACCAGCTTCCAGAGTTCTCTCAAACTCACGTCCATCGAGTCAGTGATGCCATCCAGCCATCTCATCCTCTGTCGTCCCCTTCTCCTCCTGCCCCCAATCCCTCCCAGCATCGGAGTCTTTTCCAATAAGTCAACTCTTTGCATGAGGTGGTCAAAGTATTGGAGTTTCAGCTTCAACATCAGTCCTTCCAATGAACATCCAGGACTGATCTCCTTTAGGATGGACTGGTTGGATCTCCTTGCAGTCCACGGGACTCTCAAGAGTCTTCTCCAACACCACAGTTCCAAAGCATCAGTTCTTCGGCTCTCAGCTTTCTTCACAGTCCAACTCTCACATCCATCCATGACCACTGGAAAAATCATAGCCTTGACTAGATGGACCTTTGTTGGCAAAGTAATGTCACTGCTTTTGAATATGCTCTCTAGGTTGGTCATAACTTTCCTTCCAAGGAGTAAGCGTGTGTATGTGTATGTATGTGTATATATATATATATATATACCAAGTTCCTGATCCAGGGCTCTTAAAACCCTTGTAAATTTCTATGTGATAAGAGCACTAGGATCATCTTTTGCCTATGAGATGACTCTGGGTGGGCTCTGGGATGGATGGAGTCTACCACCGAAAGAGCAAGCTATGATAAGAACATGAAGTCTGCAGCCCCATTCCCAGCCCCTCAACTTTTCCAGGGGGGGAGAGGGGATGGAAATGGAGTTTATAATTGATCACACCTATATTAGGAAGCTTTCCTAAAACCCACATAGTACAGGGTTTGAGCACTTTCAGGTTACAGAACATATCCATACCTGGAGGATGATGCACCCCAAGTCCTCATGAACAGAAGTCCGTGAATTTGGGCTCTCCCAGACCTCACCCTATGTATATTTTCACCTAGTTGTTCATCTGTATCATTTATCTTATACTTTAATAAGCTGTCAATCACCTTTATTTCTTACAAACATATTTTATCAATACTCATTTGGCTCACATTGGGTGAATTATTGCTACCTTATTTTTCCACCCAAGAGATGCTTTGGCATGATAGATTGTTTCCCTGGGAAATTTGCCTTTACTGACTTCTTTAATGCAAGTCTAAGCTCCAGAGTATGGGATAGCCACCCATAAAGAGAGAACTGGTCCTCAAAAAGAATGTAGGGCAAAATCTTTACTTGTGACTTTACTCTTTAGTGAATTTTCAACCCAGGCTCCCTATCACTTGCATTTATTTTTAGGTAAACTTTCTTGTCTAGCCTACTACTCCCATAATTTATTTCTCACTTTAAACAATCATTGCTGCTGCTACTGCTGCCAAGTCCCTTCAGTCGTGTCCGACTCTGTGCAACCCCATAGATGGCAGCCCACCAGGCTCCCCCATCCCTGGGATTCTCCAGGCAAGAACACTGGAGTGGGTTGCCATTTCCTTCTCCAGCTGCTAATATTTTCTATGGGTCTCATCCAGAACAGCCTTAAAGAGGGGACAGGTCCTGAGTTGAGAAAGATGGCACAGACTGAATTTATTTGACCACCATGACCCTCAAGACAAATACACATGGAGACTGAGCATGGCCACTGAGGTGTGTGAGGAAAGGAGAAGGTAGAAGCATTCACTTCCCACAGAGCATCAGGCTGGGTAGCAGGGAAGGCAGTGGACCTGGAAAAATTATCAGCTTGATCTTTTGTATCACCTTTAAGTTGGGTGTGTTTTTCAGGGCCACTTTAGCCTGAATGAAAAAATAAAAAGAGAATTCTAGTAATACATCCAAACAAAGCAAAATACACTCAAAGAAGAAACTCATTAACAAAGAGATTCCAAATGATGAAGAATAAGAAAGTGTTGCACAAGGAGAAACATTTTTGCCAATCCACAGAGGGAGAAATATTAAGAAAACACATATTTTAAAATGCCAATGATGGAAAATAAGGAATACAATGTCTAAAGTTAAGAGAGGACAGAAAGAATGTTAATGTGCTTTTTGACTAACAAAGTAAAAAAGTGATACTAAAGTGATAGTTATTTTTTAAAAATCATGTAGAGAAATTAAACTAAGACATTGAAATTAACCAAGTCATAGTAGAATGTCCAATGTCTGTGCTTTCTCCAAGAAGAAGCATACTCTGAGACAAGGATTCAGAACTTGTGGTTTCATTGGAAAGCTGAAGAGAACACCCACAGGAGAACATGGATGTGAAACAAGGAAAGAAAAGCACCAGTAAGAGACTTCATTATCCAACCAGTCACCACTGCAGACAACTGAAGCTTAATCTTCATAAAGACACCTGGGAGCCAATGTAAAGCACATAACCTCAGAGTTAAACTCTCAAAGGAATCATAAAGACAGGATAATTGTTCATCAGTTCTTCTCAGTCTTCCCTGGTGGCTCAGAGGTTAAAGCGTCTGCCTCCAATGCGGGAGATCTGGGTTCGATCCCTGGGTCGGGACGATCCCCTGGAGAAGGAAATGATAACCCACTCCAGTATTCTTGCCTGGAGAATCCCATGGACAGAGAAGCCTGGTAGGCTACAGTCCACAGGGTGACAAAGAGCTGGACATGACTGAGCAACTTCACTTTCACTTTTCTTCTCAGTCACTGATTGAAACTTGGCCCTAGGGCCACTCATTCCTCTGCACTTTTAGCAAGCCAAAAAAGAGATACCACCGGCTATAGTTGCAAGAGAAATTCACAGCAAAGCAGCGTTGCCTGACCAAGTGGCAAGGGCATGCAATATTGGTGAGACACTCAAGACAACTTCCACAGAGGCCTTACAGGGCCTGATGAATGCATCTGCTGCTGCTGCTGCTGCTGCCGCTGCTAAGTCGCTTCAGTCGTGTCCGACTCTGTGCGACCCCAGAGACGGCAGCTCACCAGGCTCCCCCGTCCCTGAGATTCCCTAGGCAAGAACACTGGAGTGGGTTGCCATTTCCTTCTCCAATGCATGAAACTGAAAAGTGAAAGTGAAGTCACTCAGTCCTATCCGACTCTTCGCGACCCCATGGACTGCAGCCTACCAGGCTCCTCCGTCCATGGGATTTTCCAGGCAAGAGTACTGGAGTGGGGTGCCATTATCAAACAGAGTTAAATGCTGGAATTGTATCAAATGCTGGAATGTGAGTCTATAAAAAGAAAAGATTAATTAGCCACATCCCCACCAGGATATGATACTACTCTAAGCCATCAAAAACATATTATTTATTTTTAAAAAATAACTTTAATATTTAATGACATAAAAATATGACTCATCAGAAAACATATAATACATGCTTTACACCCTAAGTAAAGGAAATGAGGTCTTTAGTCGCTCAAGAAGACAGGAGATTTCTCAACTTAAATTCCTCCATCACAATTAGGTAAAGAAAATGAATGTAGGGAAGTTAGTCACTCGCTCCTAAGTCCTTGAGCATGTAAGTGCATATAAAAATGAACTGGGGGCTTAACTTCATTTCTTAGGGGATCAGAAGCCCTTCAATGCTAAAAGTAATGCCTATTCTTGGAAGCCTCAGTGGAAAGCCGACCGTGGGGGAATCCCCCAGAGCAGAGCAGTTGCACAGGATGTTCAACACATGGGACAGCACGGAGAAGAGTGAGTCACACCTTCAGCGCTGCATCTGCTCTCAGCCTAAAAACAGAACTGCACCTACCCCTTCTGTCCATCTGGTTTCCAAAGTAGGATTTGACTCATTTCAAAATGAGATGTACAGACTTACATTATGAAGCAATTAGGAAACTAATCACAGAAAAACAATGTTTTCAATATGATTACAAATTTCTGAAAGAGACTTTTGGAGGTCAATAAGATAAAGATATCAAGGTAAAAGATCAAGGGAGCCTGGCATGCTGCAGTTCTTGGGGTTGCAAAGAGTCAGACATGCCTGAGCGACTGAAAACAACAACAAAAGATCAGATGATATGTTCAGTGAAATTATTTGACAAAAGAAAATTTTGTGTTGAATCTATGATGATATTGTATATATTTCCAACAATTTCCATTATACTTCTTTAAAATGATATTCTCAGAACATTCTGGAGGAGGAAATGACAGCCCACTCCAGGATCCTTGCATGGAAAATTCCACGGACAGAGGAACCTGGAAGGCTACAGTCCATGGGGTTACAAAGAGTCAGACATAACTGAGCAAAACATGTTTTCCAAGCAATCTAATGATTAGTTTATTTGGCTTCTGTGTTTAAGAAGCTACAACTTTTTGAAAGTTTATTGTTTGGGCACTATCAGAACAGAATTATCAGTTACTCTTAAGGCAGAAGATAAATTGAAGGGCTCTGAAAATATATTGGTAGCCTAGGTTAGTAGCCATGAGGACCCAGTTACCTCATACATTACTTAGCTATTACTATCTATCAAAATACCAAATAATTTAGTTATAATAGCAGTAATCAGTTATTATCTGTCATAATTTTTTAATTGTTATCATCTCTTTCCATCCCTTGTATTCTTTGTTTTTTAAAGTCTTTATTGAATTTGTTATAATATGGCTTCTGTTTTATGTTTTGGATTTTTGGTCTCAAGGTACGTGGGATCTCAGCTTCCTGACCAGAAATTGAACCTGCACCCCTCGCATTGGAAGGTGAAGTATTAACCACTGGCTCACTGGGGAAGTCACAGTCTCTCATAATTTCTTTAGGTCAGATCGGAAGTTGGGGAAAGCAGAATGTCTAGGGCTTTAGCTGAAAGAATCAAAGCCCAGGGACTGGAATCATCTAATTTTTTTTTTTATTCACTTACAAGTTTGATAGTTGATGCTGGCTCTCAGCTGAAGACCTAGCTGGCACTGCCATCAAGAACCCCCACATGTAGCTTGTCTGGGCCTCTTTACAATACGGTAGCAAGAGTTCTGATAAAAAAGCAAGCCACGTGGGAGCTCTGTTGCCATTAAGATACAGCTTTGGAAGTCATGCAGCATCACTTCTATCACATTCTGTTGGCTGAAGAAGTTACTAAGGCCTGCATAGGTTCAAGGGGAGGAGACATAGGCATCTTCTCTCAGTAGAGGATCACCCAAGCCATACTTAAAGAAAAGGATGAAACAGTTATATATTGAAGCAACTACTGGGGGGAAATGCAATTTGCAATATAGTCCATTGGTTCTATACCAGAATGATCTTTACCCCAGTAGCCAGACTATCTTTTATAATGACTGGTTATTAAACCGAATGAGTTGTGATGCCTTTGAAGGATTTTCACTGAACTTGTTCCACGTGGTCAAAGGCTTTAGCATAATCAATGAAGCAGAAGTTGATGCTTTTCTGGAATTCCCTTGCTTTCTCTATGATCCAACCGATGTTGGCAATTCAATTTCTGGTTCCACTGCCTTTTCTAAATCCAGCTTGTACATATGGAAGTTCCCATTTCATGTCCTGTTGAAGCCTAGCTTGAAGGATTTTGAGCATTACCTTGCTATCTACTTCTGCTTCATTGACTATACTAAAGCCTTTGATTGTGATAGAAAGTGAAAGTGTTACTTGCTCAGTCATGTCTGACTCTTTGGGACTCCATGGACAGTAACCCGCCAGGCTCCTCTGTCCATGGAAATGTCCAGGCAAGAATACTGGAGTAGGTTGCCATGCCCTCCTCCAGGGGATCTTCCCAACACAGGGACTGAACCTGGGTCTCCTGTATTGCAGGCAGATACTTTACTGTATGAGCCATGAGGGAAGCCTGATGGATCACAACAAGCTATGGAAAATTCTTAAAGAGATGAGAATAGCAGACCACCTCACCTGTCTCCTGTAAAACCTGTACGAAGGTCAAGAAGCAACAGTTAGATCCAGACATGAAACAATGGACTGGTTCAAAATTGGGAAAGGAGTATGGCAATGCTGTGTATTGGCCCCTTGCTTATTTAACTTATATGCAGAGTACATCATACGAATTGCCAGGCTGGATGAATCCCAAGCTGGAATCAAGATTGCTGGGAGAAGTATCAACAACCTCAAATATGCAAATGATACCACCATAATGGCAGAAAGTGAAGAGGAACTAAAGAGTGTATTGGTGAGGGTGAAAGAGGAATTGAAAAAGCTGCCTTAAAACTCAACATTCAAAAAACAAAGATCATGGCATCCAGTCAGGATTTAGTTCATGGCAAATAGATGGGGAAAAGGTGGACCCAGTGGCAGATTTTATTTTCTTGAACTCCAAAATCACTACAGACAGTGACAGTAGCCATGAAATTAAAAGATGCTTGCTCCTTGGAAGAAAAGCTATGACAACCCTACACAGAACATTGAAAAGCAGAGACATCATTTTGCCAACAATGCTCTGATAGTCAAAGCTATGGTTTTTCCAGTAGTCATGTACAGTTGTGAGAGTTGGACCATGAAGAAGGTTGAGCACTGAAGAATTAATGCTTTCGAACTGTGGTGCTGGAGAAGACTCTTGAGAGTCCCTTGGACAGCAAGGAGATCAAACCAGTCAATCCTAAAGGAAATCAACCCTGAATATTCACTGGAAGCATTGATGCTGAAGCTGAGGCTCTAATACTTTGGCCACCTAATGCAAAGAGCTGACTCATTGGAAAAGACCCTGATGCTGGGAAAGATTGAGGGCAGGAGGAGAGGGGGTGAAAGAGGATTAGGTGATTGGATGGCATCACTGACTCAATGGATATGAGTTTGAGCAAACTCTGGGAGATGGTTGAAGGAAAAGGAAGCCTGGAGTGCTGCAGTCAATGGGGTCGCAAAAAGTCAGACGTTACTTAGCGACTGAACAACAACATTGAAGCTGGTATCTTCTGAACACTGGAGGGCAAAAGAAAGCAAAGAAACAAAACAAATGAGAAGTAGTAATTTTAATTATTCATTTTACCATATTTACCTCCCCAGATTATTATAGCATTTCTGAAAACATTTCCTCTCTTTAAAATTATTGTAGATCTCAAACAATTGAGAGTTACCTATGTTTCATATATGACTTCCCTGGTGGCTCAGACAGTAAAGCATCTGTCTACAAGGCAGGAGACCTGGGTTTGATCCCTGGGTGGGGAAGATCTCCTGGAGAAGGAAATGGCAACCCACTCCAGTACTCTTGCCTGGAAAATCCCATGTATTATATATGTTTTATTTAAGTTGTAATGGAAACTCCACTGCAAATAGTAGCACAAGTCTTTGAGAAACAAACTTTTATTCTCTGAATTTCCATGAGTAAATTCCTTCTCCTGAGGGAATGCCTAATCTACCTGTATTGCTCGTCATCCTGTTTGTGATGTCAATGTCTTGCTGTTCACACTGCACTGTTCACTGAACCCAGGGCAGGCAAGGCATGAGCTAAGGGTCTGGAAGAAGACTCTAGGAGCTGTAGGTACTGCAGACACACTTACTCTCTTCTGACTGACACAGCAGCCATAGCATAACCTAACACAACACAGCCTCTCTCCTGGCTGATGCAGCAGCCATAGCAGTAGACATGCTATAATCTCTCCTCTCATGGCTGACCCAATGGACATAGCTGTGATGCAGCAGTAATGCCCTCGCGTTCTAGGTGGAGCCTATATATCCGGTCAGCACAGGGTAGCTCATGACCAAGCAAGTACCTCATGATGTTCATGCACAGTGCTGCAAATGATCTCAGTGTTACAGTCATCATTTACAAAACATTGGATGAGAGAGCCTGAACACACCATCTTGGCTAATTTTCTCTCTCTTCATACTACCCATACCTGTTCAACATGAATTAGGGTCTATTCTGACAAGTTTTTTTTTTTTTTTCTTTTGAGTGATTCCTCTTCTTTCCAAAATAAGTTTTAAGGAATTTTATGACTTAGATCCCAACCTTGTTTTTGATTCTTGAGTGAATTTAATGGTACTGGATTATACCTGATAAAAGGCCAAGAAAACTAACAAATTGAGCTCAGTTTATGATTCTTATTGTTTGTAATGATGCTAAATATGGTTGTTTGATTTTTAACATTTTCTTACTTGTATTTCAAAATGATACTGTCTCCCTAAAATACAATCAATTTAAATGAAAGACAACTGCATACTAAAAAAACAATAAAATACTGAATACTGAAGAGTGAGCTTCTTTAAAAATATAATAGAAGTTTTAAGCCTTTGAAAACAAGGCAGTTGTTAATATTCATGTAAAAAGAAAATAGTTAACCAAATTATTAATAAGTAAGATAATGAACAATTAGCACATTCATTAAAAGTATTATATCTAAGTGGAATACAAATAAATTATACTTGTGATGGAAGCAGAAAGTGTAACACACTCAGAGAAAAATGGGTTCTATAGAAAATTTTCTGATTTTTTTCACACCTAATCCTTTTTCTGAAACTTCACTCTAACTATTCCCAATTGCTTATAATTTTGCTAAGCAGATGCTCCCCAGAAACTTCAGACTATACATTTCACCTTCATTCCTTAAGCTAAAATTGTTTTGGATGGTTCAAATTGCTTCTTGAACCATCATTCACCCATCCATAGTGAAACTACCAATGATTCTTACTAATCATGAATGTCCCCAAACCCTGGATTCCTTTCCTCCTTGTATAAAATTAGTAAAACCTGCTCAAACCATTTCTGTGATCCTTGAAAGGTTATTATTAAGTATTTTCTGTTTAATACTGATTTTCCTTACTTTCAGTTGAGTCTTAGAACATAGGCCTCTGTGTTAGTCTGGATAGAGGTTAGGCTGATCTTAGAGACCCAAAAATACAATGTTCATAAGTCTAAGTGGCAACTTGATGGTGATAAAAACCCTGATATCTTCTGACTTATTGCTCTGCATCCTAAACATGTAACATTGATCCTGAGGTTCAAAAGAGCTGTGATGGCTTAGCTCCCTCCTTCGTAGAGTTATTCTGGCTGAGGACAAAAAAGAAAGCAATATAACAGAATGCATCCTCTTTATGATCATAACTCAGAAGTTGTGCTGCCATGTCCCATAAGTAGAACCCAGTCACATGACTTATCCTTGCTTCAAAGAAAGCTGTTACTTTGTTGCCCTACAAACCTTCCATTGATACAGAGAAGGTGGCATGAGTGACAAAGAATCTGCCTGCCAATGCAGAAGATGCAGGAGCCATGGGTTTAATTCCTGGGTGGGAAAGGTTCCTTGGAGGAGGGAATGGCAACCCACTCCATGAATTCTTGCCTGTGAAATCCCATGGACAGAGGAGTCTGGTGGGCTACAGTCCATGGGTTTGCAGAGTTGGAGACAGCTGAGTGCACACACACACACACACACGAGAAAAGGGGAGGTCTGAAAGTGGGGAGCAACCAGTAGTCTCTGCCAAAACTTTAGAATCAAATGGATTTGGGCTTTAATCCCAGTTGTAATTTATTGACTACTAGTGTTTATGAAACTCTAAAAGGTTTGGTATCCTTAACTGACTTATTTCAAAGAGGTGTTAAGCAGATTGCGTCCAAAATTAATATAAAGCTTTTAGCCCTGTGTTTGGAATATAATATGTGCTCAATAAATGAGCACTAGTATTCCCAGAAAATGACTACTAACAAAGAGATACAACGTTGAGGATTCTATAGGCAGGAACTATGTTTAAGAGAATAGGTTGGAGAAATAAAGGCAAGAAGGATCTTGGTTATTTAGGATATAGGAGAATATGCCAAAAACATAAAGACAGGGTAAGGCAGATGAATGAAATTTTGGGAGCTAATTCAGGAGTGAAGTATATCCTTAATTTTGTAATTGATTTTTATTTTCTCCTTGTTATTGTAACCAGTCATCAGAGGTAAACATTTTTTTTCTTCCTCTTATACATATTGAATACAATGCTCTGCATTAATCATGATTTTCTTACACTGATTGAATGTGGCCATTTGCCAGACACATTCAGCAAGTTCAGTGAAGAGCTAAAACTCAGGCCATTCTCCTTCTCCTGTAGCTACTAACTTGTCTTGAAAACTGATCTCTCAAGGTGTAATATAGAAACACATCACACATGCAGTGTTGGTGGCAAATAGATGTTTTCCAGAGAGTTCTAAGCAGGTGGCCTGAAGGAAATATTATAGGTAAAAGGGGAAGGCCAAGTAATCAAGTCAAGTCAACCCTTTCACACAGAGTCATTCGATTTAACATATTGGAGTCTTCCTTTTTTGTTGTTGAGTTAAAGGCTTTATCTTCCTTTTACAAAAAAAATATGAAACATTTTCTTTCACAAGACTCAGTTTCTAAGTCCTACACAGACTCTATTAATAATTTCTTAGATTTTTACTCATGAACTATTCATCTGCATTAGTTACAAAGGGTAGTTTCCTCTACAGAAACTTTCAGCCTCCAAGTGAAAGTTGCTTAGTCATGTCTGACTCTTTGTGACCCCATGGATAGTCCATGGAATTCTCCAGATGAGAATACTGGAGTGGGTAGCCTTTCCCTTCTCCAGGGGATCTTTCTGACCCAAGAACTGAACCAGGGTCTCCTGCATTGCAGGCAGATTCTTTACCAACTGAGCTATCAAGGAAGCCCCTTGGCCTCCATGAATTCACTCATTTCTCCCAAATTTTGCACCTCCTCCTTTGCTACATCCATGGTTCTTAACATACTACCTTGTCTATAAAAATATCACTATATTTTGCTGAACAATTAAATCCAAAAATGGATGAATATTAACTTTTACTGACTGAACAAGTCATTATAAGAGGAGTCTCATTAAAGATCATGTCATCATTAAAATTATTTAGCATTATAGAGTAGGAAGAATTCTGAGCCTGAAGTTAAAAAAATCTTCATTAAATTTCTTCTAAAACTTGTGAGTTCTGTGATTACAAATTTCTGGCAAAACTTTAAACAGAAAGCTTCACTGTCTTTTTCTGTAAAACGGAAATTCAACTAAGATAATATTCATAAGAAGACTTGGTAAATTGTAAATCACAAACCAAAATTAAGACATTGTTATTAATCCAAACTGGAATCATTTTCTCATATAGTTGCACACATCTTATGCTGATGTAATACAGTAAATAGGTTTTCCTTTATAAAAAGCCCATGTGTATGCTTGGTGCTAGAACAAGCATGTGATAATATTTCCATCCCAGATAATTTTTTTTTTAAGTGTCCACATAGATTCTTATTTGTGAGAAACAACTAGATATATGAGTATTGGGCCAATGAAACCAGCTGAAGAATGGGAGGAATCATCCTACACTTGAGTCATTGTTTCACATTTCTGAAGCTCCCAGTGAGCTCTAAATATGAGCTGTTTGTTCCTCTCTGCATTCCCCATTGTTCTTTCCCATAAGGTGATCCTTTTGATATCAGCATAGAGTACATAAAATGCTTTAGGGGTAAAAGTTAGTCTTCCTTTTATAGTAATTTTTTACTTATCCAATTCAATTCTAAGCAAAAACAACAAAACCAATAGGGTCATAAAATATTGTTTTAACTCTACTGATAAGATCTCAATTATTTTTGTTTATGGAATGTAGAGAAACACGTCTTTCCCAACACATTCCTGCTGTGGCCTGTTTCTTTCCATACATGTAATGGGGATCCCTGCGGCTCTGGAGGTCAAACAGACATCTGGACTCTATCACATGCTACTTTTGTGATCTGGAGTATGTTGGCTAATTTCAGAACTTAAGTTTTCTCATTTGGTCAATGATGGTAATCATCCCTATGCCATGATATCTTAGCCACAAGATTGAATAAAAATTTTAGCACATAAAAAAGCTGATCAATATAAAGTAGCAACTACAATTATGCTCTATAATAGCAGGAACAAGAGCGAAAGTAAAACCTACATGGCAACAAAACCGTGGCATTACAGTAAAAATCCGTAAGTCCCCCAAACATTGCTTAATTTGAACAACTTTATCAGGATGATCATATCACTGGTTAAGAATTCTCAGACCAGAGGACAATAAGATTGGATATTTTGGTTCTATTATAAATGCTATTGTCCAGGATATAGCATTACTTTATGTCTACAGAAACTTTCATACAATAGGTGTCATATATCATTATTCCATTTATTCGTACATTTATCTAGCTTAATTTGGTCAGAGCTCTTATACTGAATCCCTCATTAAATTTTCTTCTCTTATTCAGAGATAATATTTACCAATTTATAAATCTTTTTATGACTGTTGAAAGTCATGAACTGTAAATATAATAATTATATATATTTTAAGCACAAATACAAGGGATAAATATGATTGAAGTACCTCAGATTCATTTGCACTTTTGTAAACTCAGAAGACTTGCACAGCCAAAGTATATTTCACCTTTTCTATCAACAGATAACTTGATATTTGTTGTAGGCTATTATCTATTAGACCTTATAATAAATCCTAACATTCCTCAAATTTGAATAGCTTATTGCTGTTACTTTAATTTCTACTTCTTGGTTTATTTAGTATTAAGATTAAAGTTATTTTTAAAAATCACTCGATCACACCTAAGAATGTCATATCCAAAATGCTGGGAAAAGTCATTCTGGTTTTGTAGATAAAGGACAGGGAAGAGCGGTGTGCTGCAATCCATGGGGTCACAAAGAGTCAGACACGACTGAGTGACTGAACGGAACTGAACTGATTTGCACATTAAAAGAGCACTATTTTTCTTCTCCCAAGATTCAGAAAAACTTCTTCAACAGCAAACTTCATCCTTCTACACAGGCATAGGCCAAAATCCCTTTTTAGAATGGAAATATATCTTAACCTTTGAAAGTAGGATATTCTGTGCTGTTAAGAACTTTACTCCTGATTATTAATCTCAGGTTTTAACTAGACACATTATTGTATGTGACTTAGATAGTGGCAGAGTCTCAGCTCTAATCTCAGAATTTAGCTGACATATACACAATGCATGCCCTATTCCAAATACGTAAGTGATTTGGATAGATGAATCAATAAATCTGCATGTAAAGTACAAAGTGATGCTCTGTATATTCCCAGTAAATATATATACAAAATAGTTTTTCTTGATATCAGGTTCCCTCTATTGTGGAGTGAGTGAGGTGAAATAAAATGGAGGCATAAAATAAGATTTATTTTCTGACGTAGAGGAAAACAGACTCCATTTGAAGAATTTACTATCATCAGCAAATTTGGTAGCAAATCCTCAAATACTTAATATTAAATCACTGTTCAAAGACAGTATAAGCAGAAGACATCTGCTTTTAAAGGCAAAACTAAATAGCCTCTACAATGGGAAACAAATTATAGCATCTAATGATTTTATTTATTGAAGAACGGAAGATTTAGTTTGCTGGTAGAGGAATTCTCTTTGCCTACAATGACTCTTAAAACCTCTTTTTATTTGTACCATGTTAAATTTGCTTCTTGAACATAGGCCAAACAAATGTCAGCCCTTCATAAAACACATTAGTTGAAAGATCACTTGTAGGAGCAGGAAAGAAAAGATTTTCAAGTAAGAATGGACCACGGAGCATGTTGAAAACTGCTGAACGTGTCTTCACTTAGCAGAGTCACTTATAGCTGTATTCCACAATAGACATTAACTACCATGTGTTTATTGATTTTTTTTAGCTGTAAGAAGAGAACAGCCATATAACAATTCAGGTCAGTTGAAAAAGGCTGAATTTTACCAATTTTATGATGACTGATCAGTTATCAAAGAAACACTACCAAAGTTCTATTTTTCATATAATGACATAACTACCAACAATGAAAACAAGTTAATATTGTCTAAACAAGTTCTTTTGATTTAAAATATTGTTCTTGAGAAATTAGATAACTCACCAACCTCTTCCCTCTACTGGGTGGTTTTGAGTACAGAGAAAGAAATGCTTGTAAATTGTTCTGGGCTTTGTTTCCAACACAATGAAACAGTTTATTATTAATACTATGTTTTCCACAAAGAGTGCTTTGTAATCTTGGAATACAATAAACATTATATTTTTGTAGTTGTTATTGTTCAGTCACTAAGTCGTGTCTGACTCTACAACCCCATGGACTGAAGCATACCAGGCTTTCCTGTCCTTTGATACCTACCAGAGTTTGCTCAACTCATGCCCACTGAGTAGGTGATGCCATCTGATCATCTCACCCTCTGTTGGCCCTTTCTCCTCTTGCCCTCAATTTTTCCCAGCATCAGGGTCTTTTCTAGTGAGTTGGCTCTTCACATCAGGTGGTTTCAGCATCAGCCCCTCCAATGAATTTTCAAGGTTGATTTCCTTTACAATTGACTGGTTTGATCTCCTTGCTGTCCAAAAGACTCTCAAGAGTCTTTGCCAGCAACACAATAGCTGAGTAGATATCTAAAGCCAAACTGCACACTCAGCTACACACAATGAGAAAAGTAAAGCCAACTAATGTCTTTCCTTTACTCCTTTCTCTGTGCTCACAAAACAATTGGCCTATTTTACCTGATTCTCGTGATTTTCCTCGTCCACCTTGTTCCCTACAGTGATTTTTCCTAGTACAGGTTAGGAACTGCCCAGACTAACAAGTGGGCCTACTATAATTAGAAATTCAGTAACAAAAATCCCTTTTCAAGTTATTGGAAATGTCCTGTTACTCTTGATATCATTGGAGACCCTGGAGTCTTGGCACAGAAGAGTGAAAGGAAAGAGAGGAATGTGTGAAATTCTTTCTGGGTTTGGTAACTGTCATTTTTGCCTAAACCAAACTTCTCCACAGGTGTTTGCTGCTGCTGCAGCTAAGTCGCTTCAGTCGTGTCCGACTCTGTGCCACCCCATAGATGGCAGCCCATCAGGCTCCCCTGTCCCTGGGATTCTCCAGGCAAGAACACTGGAGTGGGTTGCCATTTCCTTCTCCAATGCACGAAAGTGGAAAGTGAAAGTGAAGTCACTCAGCCGTGTCCAACTCCCAGCGACCCCATGGACTGCAGCCTTCCAGGCTCCTCCATCATGGGATTTTCCAGGCAAGAGTATTGGAGTGGGGTGCCATTGCCTTCTCCGCCACAGGTGTTTAATATCAATTTTATCTATTTAACAGCTATTCATGGCCTTCAAATCTTCATAAAATGTAAAGCATATAAGTTATAGTCACCAGATTTTAAAAGTAGTATATAAATTGTTTGCTTTCTTTAGTATCATTAAGCTTACATGGGAGAACACACAAACATATGGAATCTTATGTCTAACATTAAATTAAATTACTGATTTTATTTCACTCATGAAATAAGCTCTCATCTTTAGCTCAGTTCAGTTCAGTCACTCAGTCGTGTCCAACTCTTTGCGACCCCATGAATGGCAGCAACCAGGCCTCCCTGTCCATCACCAACTCCTGGAGTTCACACAGATTAATGTCCATCAAGTTAGTGATACCATCCAGCCATCTCATCCTCTGTCGTCCCCTTCTCCTCCTGCCCCCAATCCCTCCCAGCATCACAGCCTTTTCCAATGAGTTAACTCTAAGCATGAGGTGGCCAAACTACTGGAGATTCAGCTTTAGCATCATTCCTTCCAAAGAAATCCCAGGGATGATCTTCAGAATAGACAGGCTGGATCTCCTTGCAGTCCAAGGGACTCTCAAGAGACTTCCCCGACACCACAGTTCAAAAGCATCAATTCTTCAGCGCTCAACTTTCTTCACAGTTCAACTCTCACATCCATACATGACCACTGGAAAAACCATAGCCTTGACAGGATGGACCTTTATTGGCAAAGTAAAGTCTCTGCTTTTCAATATGCTATCTAGGTTGCTCATAACTTTTCTTCCAAGGAGTAAGCGTCTTTTAATTTCATGGCTGCAGTCACCAACTGCAGTGATTTTGAAGACCCCAAAAATAAAGTCTGACACTGTTTCCACTGCTTCCCCATCTATTTCCCATGAAGTGATGGGACCAGATGCCATGATCTTCATTTTCTGAATGTTGAGCTGTAAGCCAACTTTTTCACTCTCCTCTTTCACTTTTATCAAGAGGCTCTTTAGCTCCTCTTCACTTTCTGCCATAAGGCTGGTGTCATCTGCATATCTGAGGTTATTGATATTTCTCCCAGCAATCTTGATTCCAGCTTGTGCTTCTTCCAGCCCAGCGTTCCTCCTGATATACTCTGCATAGAAGTTGAACAAGCAGGGTGACAATATATAGCCTTGACGTACTCCTTTTCCTATTAGGAACCAGTCTGTTGTTCCATGTCCAGTTCTAACTGTTGCTTCCTGACCTGCATATAAGTTTCTCAAGAGGCAGGTCAGGTGCTCTGGTATTCCCATCTCTTGAAGAATTTTCCACAGTTGATTGTGATCCACACAGTCAAAGGCTTTGGTATAATCAATAAAGCAGAATAGATGTTTCTCTGGAACTCTCTTGCTTTTTCCATGATCCAGCAGATGTTGGTAAGTTGATATCTGGTTCCTCTGCCTTTTCTAAAACCAGTTTGAACATGTGGAAGTTCATGGTTCACATATTGCTGAAGCCTGGCTTGGAGAATTTTGAGCATTACTTTACTAGCATGTGAGATGAGTGCAATTGTGCAGTAG
This sequence comes from Capra hircus, assembly GCF_001704415.2. Classification (NCBI taxonomy): domain Eukaryota; kingdom Metazoa; phylum Chordata; class Mammalia; order Artiodactyla; family Bovidae; genus Capra; species Capra hircus. Next base: position 29,229,996 of record NC_030813.1, read on the forward strand.
TTTGAGCATTCTTTGGCATTGCCTTTCTTTGGAATTGGAGTTAAAACTGACCTTTTCCAGTCCTGTGGCCACTGCTGAGTTTTCCACATTTGCGGGCATACTGAGTGCAGCACTTTCACATCATCATCTTTCAGGATTTAAAATAGCTCAACTGGAATTTCATCACCTCCTCTAGCTTTGTTCGTAGTGATGCTCTCTAAGGCCCACTTGACTTCACCTTCCAGGATGTCTGGCTCCAGGTGAGTGATCATACCATTGTGATTATCTGGGTCGTGAAGATCTTTTTGTAGAGTTATTGTATGTATTCTTGCCACGTCTTCTTAATATCTTCTGCTTCTGTTAGGTCCAGACCATTTCTGTCCTTTATCAAGCCCATCTTTGCATGAAATGTTCCCTTGGTATCTCTCATTTTCTTGAAGAGATCTCTATTCTTTTCCATTTAATTGTTTTCCTCTATTTCTTTGCACTGATCACTAAGGAAGGCTTTCTTATCTCTCCTTGCTATTCTTTGGAACTCTGCATTCAGATGCTTATATCTTTCCTTTTCTCCTTTGCTTTTCACTTTTGTTTTCACAAGTATTTGTAAGGCCTCCCTAGAAAGCCATTTTGCTTTATTGCATTTCTTTTCCATGGGGATGGTCTTGATCCCTGTCTCCTGTACAATGTCACTAACCTCCGTCCATAGTTCATCAGGCACTCGATCTATGAGATCTAGTCCCTTAAATCTAATTCTCACTTCCGCTGTATAATCATAAGGGATTTGATTTAGGTCATACCTGAATGGTCTACCAGTTTTCCCTACTTTCTTCAATTTAAGTCTGAATTTAGCAATAAGAAGTTCATGATCTGAGCCACAGTCAGCTCCTGGTCTTGTTTTTGTTGACTGTATAGAGCTTCTCCATCTTTGGCTGCAAAGAATATAATCAATCTGATTTCGGTGTTGACCATCTGGTGATGTCCATGGGTAGAGTCTACTCTTGTGTTGTTGGAAGAGGGTGTTTGCTATGACCAGTGCATTTTCTTGGCAAAACTCTATTAGTCTTTGCCCTGCTTCATTCCGCATTCCAAGGCCAAATCTGCCTGTTATTCCAGGTGTTTCTTGACTTCCTACTTTTGCATTCCAGTCCCCTATAATGAAAAGGACATCTTTTTTGGGTGTTAGTTCTAAAAGGTCTTGTAGGTCTTCACAGAACCGTTCAGCTTCTTCAGTGTTACTGGTTGAGGCATAGATTTGGATTACTGTGATATTGAATAGTTTGCCTTGGAAATGAACAGAGATCATTCTGTCGTTTTTGAGATTGCATCCAAATACTGCATTTCAGACTCTTTTGTTGGCCATGATGGCTACTCCATTTCTTCTGAGGGATTACTGCCTGCAGTAGTAGATATAATGGTCATCTGAGTTAAATTCACCCATTCCAGTCCATTTTAGTTCACTGATTCCTAGAATGTCAATGTTCACTCTTTCCATCTCCTGTTTGACCACTTCCAATTTGCCTTGATTCACGGACCTGACATTCCAGGTTCCTATGCAATATTGCTCTTTACAGCATCGGACATTGTTTCTATCACCAGTCACATCCACAGCTGGGTATTGTTTTTGCTTTGGCTTCATTCCTTCATTCTTTCTGGAGTTATTTCTTCACTGATCTTCAGTAGCATATTGGGCACCTACTGACCTGGGGAGTTCCTCTTTCAGTATCCCATCATTCTGCCTTTTCATACTGTTCATGGGGTTCTCAAGGCAAGAACAATGAAGTAGTTTGCCATTCCCTTCTCCAGTGGACCACATTCTTTCAGACCTCTCCACCATGACCCGCCCAGCTTGGGTGGCCTCACGGGAATGGCTTAGTTTCATTGAGTTAGACAAGGTCCTAGTGTGATTAGATAGACCAGTTTTCTGTGAGTATGGTTTCAGTGTGTCTGCCCTCTGATGCCTCATCTTCAAGGCACCATAAACCTTATGATTAGTAATATAATTAAACTTGTGACAAAAAATACTTCATATTTTTATTATTTTAAATATTAAACTTCATTTATAGCTATTTTAAAATATTGACTATTATCCCCATGTACAATGTATCCTTATAGCTTAGTTTATAGCCAATGGTTTATTCCTCTTACTCCCATACCCTTATATTGCGTCTCTCCATTTTTTTCTCTCTGCTGGTAACACTAGTTTTTAACCACATATTTAAAACAAACAAACAAAAAAAAGTATCATGATTTTTCTTCTCATTTTATTTGCTAAATTAAGAGTGAACTTTCCTGAAGGGTTCTTTTAAGAATACTGATAATAAAAGAAACAGAAAAAAGACAAATCAATAGTAAGGTATTATACAGGCATAATATTGATTAGAACTAAGATTTTAATAATGGGAAATTATCAGCCTTTCAGGTGGCCTCTAGACTCATGTTTCTATCTGTGGACTAATATATAAATATTAAAAGTCCTAAATATTTTATCATGAATTTTAAGAGAAAGCAAACCACATACTACAATAAAATGCATACATAAGACCATTATGCCTACAGTTCAGGTTCATTTACAAAATTGTAACTAGAATTAAGACTCCCCTAGTTTTCAACAAATGCTTCTAAATTCTTGTCTCCTTGGTAAGATTAAATGAAGCCTTTGGTATGAGAGACTGAGTCCTGTGCTAATTCTAAGCTCCCACTTTGCCTTACATTTTGCTAAACAAAAGAAATGACATCAGCAGTTATTTGTCAAGCATCTATTATTACTTTTGTTAGGTCATATGAGGGATAGAGTAAAATATCATTTTGTCGGCTAGAAATTTACAATGTCTCAGGGATGTTAGTTGATTTTTTAATTTTTTCTAAGCTGATCAGTTTACAGAAAGTCAGGGACTGACCTGTTCAAAAAGAGATAAATTGAAGCAAGCTTAGGTTTTATGTTGCCACTATCTAGCCTGGCACTATCTAGCCTGGCTTAGGACATCTAAGCTGTACTTCCTGTAATTCATCAATCAGAGAATATTCTTGTTTAACAAAATCACAAAAATATATAACATATATTATATCATTACTATGACAGCTCTCATTCTCTAGGCCTCTAAGTTGTAGAATTGTGTTCCTGATTTCTAAAACTTAATTGCTTTTTTGATGTCACTCAAAAACAGCAGTGTTTTCCTCTTCCTAATAGCAATGAAAATATTTTTCTTGATCTGTGAAATCCTGCATAATTCACATTTCTGGTCCTCTCCTTACTTCCTAAGATTATAGACATATAGAAGAGTTATAGTATCTTAACCTGGAATCTCTCTTTAAATTTTGACTGATTGGATTCTCCATTGGCATGTGAATTTTTTACAACTAAATCATCAGGGAATTCCCATATTCCAATATGGATTAACAAGCATTTCTTTATTGAAAATAACTTGCATTTTAGTGTATATTTTTACTAATTATCAAATCAAAGGCATTCTTCCTATTTCTGATATACTAAACCTCTTTTCAAACACTGCATATCTTTTAAAAGTAGATTTTCTAGTCTATTAGCCTAGACTCTATTAGAGTCTCAACTCTGAGTTAAGTGGGGAGGGCAGTTGGTAATACAGATTTTTTAAAAAGATACTGTGAAAACTGCATCAGCTCAATTTAATTATTTTAATATATTTCTTTAGATTAGATAACTGTTTTCACTGTGTAATCAGGAGAAAGTTAAAACATTCTTTCCCTTTAAATTCCTTTATTTTTTTGATAGGGTAGAATAATAATTCTAATAGCCATAAAGATTTCAAAGGCTTAAAAATTCTTAATCTTCCCCTTCTTGGAAAATGGCATTTTGTTATTTTTTTGTGAAAATCAAAATGTTAATAAGAAATGATAATGTGCACAATAATATAAAATATAAAAATTTTATTCATTATGTATAAAGTGGGAGACAAGAAATGTGAAGTTAAAGAATAAAAAGTTACACAGGAAAATATACAGTCAGCAGCATCAACAGATACTTCTCATAGCACAGTACCTTTATTAAGAATTCTAGATTCATTCAACCAGGGTGCAGTGGAAATGTTTCTTGAAGTAAATAACATTCTTACTCACTTTACAATTCAAAAGTCACAAAATTACTATGAGTTCTAGCTGTGTCACAAAATGAGACTATATTCTTTTCCTCTTCTCCTTTATAATGTAATAGTTCCAGCACTTACAAAGAGTCTGGATGCCCAGTTCTCAGAATGAAGAGTTTTGTATTATGTCTACAAAGCCAAGCCCCAGAAGATGCAGCCTCCTCCCATCTTGTGTTCTACTATTTTCAGAGCTTCTTTCTTTTTCCTTTTAACTACTATTTTTTGTTTAGCTGATATGTGATGGGCATTTTACAAATATTATTAATTTACTGTTCAACTCATTTTATAGGTATGTAATTGAAGGTGCAGAAATTCCACAGAATGTATTCAAAGTCATACAGGTAATACATAGATTTCTATGGCTCAATGTTCTATTCCTTCTGTGTGAACAGAGGGAAATTATTTGCATGATTGTTTCCACTGGCTTATTGTTGGATTGGGGTTAGGGTGAACATTTAATTCCAAATAAGCCAGTCTGGTGTATTTTCCCTAGGGTATGTTTTGTAAATTTTGAAAACAGAAGCACGTATCAGACTTCACAGAAATATCAGGATTGCAAATATTGACACCAACCAAAGCAAATCTCAGAAAATTAATCCAATCCAGAGAGTTATCAGTGAGGTTAAGCTGATAGAGCTTGAGTCTGACATTCATAAAATGTTTATTGAAAGAAAAACCACCTCATATATAGAAGGATTCTGACAAATGACAACAAAAAATTAGACAGTACAATCGCTATGCATCTAGAAACTCCTTTCTATGCAAATTGACTAAACTCTCTGAACTAAAGTCTTTTGTAATTAAAACACTGGTTATTTAAAAATGCAGAGTACATTGTTTAGTTTACATGACATATTCTAAAACTATGTTACTGTAAATGTTGATTAGCAGGCACAACACTTGAGCATGATATTGTACTTCTTTTTTACCTACTAAGTTAAGTTATAAATTCAAGATTCTGGAAAGGCATGAACATGGAGAACAAAATCTGTCAGCACAGTGGTTAAGAAATGCTCTCTCTTAATACATAAAGCAAAACCGAGTTCTCAGATAGTAGGGTGTATAAGAATTACCTGTGAAACTTGCAAAAGCTACAAATTCCTGGATTCCCCTTAGGGACATTCTGGTCCAATAGAATGTCTTTGAGGCCAAAGGATGTGTAATTTAACAAATGCCCCACTTGATTCTGATGAAACTAGTCCTGGAACATATCCTCTAGAACGCTGCTTTATACAACTGCTTCATGACATATTAACTTAAGTGGATCTTTCTTCCACATTCTTGGCACCTTTAGCAGTCTTTCAATGTTATACTAATCTTTGCAGTGAAAGTTTCATGTAGTGGCCAAATTTTCAATTAAATACAATTTTACTCAAATTTAAATCACACACACCATTTATCACAGCTGCTGAACCTGATGACTAAATAATTTTTATGTTTCACTCCAGAGCTGCCTCATTTTGGTGATAAATTAAGAGATCCCTATAAAGTAGCCTATCTACCTGTTACTAGCTGCTGTGAGGTGTGCGTATGATCCTCAGGGGCTGGTGTTGAGAGTGAGAGAAGAAGCAAGGGATTGGAGGGAAACCAATCCACTGCTTAGGCAGGTCAGCACGAGAATGAATCGTCCATTATCTAATTCTCAGATTTTCAGGTTAAAGGATTTAATTTTGTCAGAATGACTCAAATTCAAGATGGAGAAAGACAGTGATTCAACAACAACAAAACAATTATAATACAAACAGCAAGGTATGCATTTTGTCACTTATTTTCATTTCAAAACTAGTACATAAGGTGGGTAATAACATTACATGTATTTGCCAAAAATAAAAAAAAACTAGGTTAACCAAATGCCTAAGAAATTGGTGAGTAAACCAGGATGCAAATCTATGAATTTACCTTGAGAGCTATAACTAGCAAAGCGACCCTAGAGTATTTTCTTTCTACTGAAAAATCTACAAGGGAAATAAAATTAATTAGAGCAAGGAGAGTTAGTTGAATGAACCTAATAGTTAATGACATCAAGCTATGATAGCCTGAGGCATTGTGAAGAGTATTGGGGAAATGCTGACAAGTTATCCTTCTCAGAGTCCATTTTCTTCACACTTTGAGTAACTATGCTATCCTCAGGAATGTTAATGTCATTGATCCACCTTTTTTTCTTTCATAATAATTCTATTACAGTTATGTACCTTTCTCACATCTCCTCAAGATAAACTGGGAGACCATTTCACCAGATGAGCTACTTCATTGGATGACTAACCTACTGTATTATTTATTGATTCTTATTAACGTGGTTTGGGGGGATTAATACTTCCCTATTTTTTTAAAAGGCCTCTCACTTATATCCATCTACTTATTAAATAAGAAACCAGAATAAAGTAATAAGTATTCAAGACCTTAGTCCAGGATGAAAATTAATTTGCAATTCTATTCAATCAGTTGATAAATACTTGAGGATTTACTTTATACAAGGCAATGTGTTGAGTGCTGTTTCACCTACTGCATTCTATAAACATTCTTTTCTAATACTAGATGTGCTGAACAATGTAAACTAGGATTACATTTTAAAAAGTATAATAAAAAATTTGATTAGGACACCAGAGACCTCTAGTAAACTCTGGTTTTTAAAATAAACTTTAAATTTTAGATTGGTTTCATCTTTACAGAAATGTTTCAGAGATAGTACAGAGAGATCCTATATGCTCTTCACTCAGATACCCCTATTATTAACATCTTATACTACTACAAAACATTTTTTTAACTAAGGAGCCAGTATTCGTATGTAATTATCACCTAAACTACACTTTATTTCAAACCCACCAGTTTTTTCCTCATATCCTTTTCTGTTCAGGATCCCATTTAAGATACATTGCATTTAGTCATTTTGTGTCTTACAGTGTGTGACAGTTTGTCATTTTTTTCTTGCTTTTGAGAAGACAAAAGACAAGTCAAGACAAACTGTCAAGACAAACCTTGACAGTTTTGAGAAGTACTGGTCAGATATTTTGAAGAATGTTCCTCAATGGGTTTATGTGATGCTTTTCTCATTTTCAGATGAGGGTTATAGATATTTTTAGAGGAAGACCATGGAAGTGAAGTGCCATTCTTATCACATAATATCAAGGATACATTACTTTATCATGCATGACATTTACCTTGATCACCTGGTCAAGGTGGTACTTGCCAACTTACTCCACTGTAAAGTCATTCTGTTTCTCAACTATTTTCATACTGTTCTTGTTGGCAGCAAGTCAGTAAGCACAGTACACACTGTAGCAGGAAAGGGAGGTATGAGGTGTCGATTTCCATCTCCTGAAGATGGCGGAGGAACAGGACGGGGAGACCACTGTCTCCCCCACAAATTCATCAAAAGATCATTTGAATGCTGAGCAACTTCCACAAAACAACTTCTGAATGCTGGCAGGGAACACCAGGAACCCAGAAAGGCAGCCGATTCTCTTCAAAAGGAGGTAGGACAAAATATAAAAGACAAAAAGTGAGACAAAAGAGCTGGGGATGGGGATCCGTCCCAGGAAGGGAGTCATGAAGGAGAAGTTTCCAAACACCAGGAAACCTTCTCACCAGCGGGTCTGTGGAGAGTTTTGGAATCTCAGAGGGGAACATAATTGGGAGGGGGAAAAACACACACACACACACACAGAATACGTGCTTAACCACAACTCCCAGTGGAGAAGTAGCCCAGATGCTCACACCTGCCACCAGCGAGCAGGGGCTGAACAGGAAGGCATGAGTTGCATGCTTAGGGTAAGGACCAGGCCTGAATGCCCTGAGAACAATCTGAGGGAACTAACATGACATAGCAACACAAACTGTGGGATAGCCAGAGAGAGAGAAAAAAGAGAGAGAGAGAGCTTTCCTGTGAAAAGGTCTAACCTAAAGCACAGCCAGGCCTGCTCAGAACAAGGATTGAGCAAATACCAAGGAGAGCTAGCTGGCTGTGGACTGGCCCATCGCCAACCAGACACTGAGAGGCAGGCAGGCGACAGCCAGAGCCTGAAGGCAAGAGGCAATCTCGGCCCCAGAGTCGGCATCCTCCACCAAACTGTGTGCAGGATTCCAGTTGCTAACCAAGTCTTCCTGGGATCCTGGACGGTCAACATCTGCCAGGAGGGTCGCAACCAGAGATCAGCTCCCCAGAGGAGACATGTGGCAAACCTGAGATGGGGCTCTCACGGTGCACCCAGGAAACCGAGTGGCTGGGACCAGGGAAGTGATTAAGATGCACCACCCACCTGGGATAGTGGGCTTACCAAACACCTTTTTGCCTGAGCTGCTCAGACCTGGGAAGGGCACAAATATCATGCCCAAATTAGTCTGTGTCTTTGTGGAGCACCCAAGAACCCAAACCTGAGCAGTTTAGACCTGGGAAGTGCACAAAACCCAGGGCCGGCTTTGGACAGTTCCCTGTAGAGCAACCTGGAGCCTGAGCAGTGTAGACCAGGAAAGCACATGCTCCATGAGCTGGGGCAAACCCAGTGTGGTCCATACACTGCGAGCACTCCCCACACACACCAGTGATATTTGTTTGCAGTGTTCCTCCCTCCCCACAGCACAACTGAACAAGTGAGCCTAAATAAGTGACCACCTTCGCCCTCTTGTGTCAGGGCAGAAATTAGACACTGAAGAGACTTGCAAACAGAGGAAGCCAAAATAAACAAAGAGGGAACTGCTTTGGAAGAGGCAGGTGCAACAGATTAAAACCCTTCACATTGACTAAGCATTGGAAGGGGCCTATAGACCTTGAGAAGAAGTATAAGTTGCAACAAGGAAGTAGTGAAACTGAACTGACCCCACACTGCCTTCAACAACTCCAGAGAAATTCCTAGATACATTTTACTATTGTCATTTTTTAATTAAATTGTTTTTATTTTTAAGTTATTTTTACTCCATTAATTTTCATTTTTATAACCTACTATTACCTTGCAAAAAATCCTATTTTTAAAGCAAATTTCATATATATATTTTTGTAATCGTTGTGATTTTGTTTTATATTTTTAATATTGTATTTTTGAGAGTATAACCTATACTCTAGATTTTTAATCTTTGCTTTTTGGTATTTGTTATCAATTTTTTACCTGTTAGAATCTAATCTTCAGGACCCATTTTTATTTAGGGGTGTGATTGCTGGCTTGATTGCTCTCTCTCCTTTTGACTCTTCTTTTTCTCCCCATGGTACCTTTATCTCCTTCCTCCCTCTTCTCTTCTCTATGTAACTCCATGAACCTCTCTGGATGTTCCAGACTGTGGCATGTACATCAGTTCAGTTCAGCTGCTCAGTCGTGTCCGACTCTTTGCGACCCCATGAATCACAGCACGCCAGGCATCCCTGTCCATCACCAATTCCCAGCGTTCACTCAGACTCATGTCCATCGAGTCCGTGATGCCATCCAGCCATCTCATCCTCTGTCGTCCCCTTCTCCTCCTGCCCCCAATCCCTCCCAGCATCACAGTCTTTTCCAGCGTCAACTCTTCGCATGAGGTGGCCAAAGTGCTGGAGTTTCAGCTTTAGCATCATTCCTTCCAAAGAAATCCCAGGGCTGATCTCCTTCAGAATGGACTGGTTGGATCTCCTTGCAGTCCAAGGGACTCTCAAGAGTCTTCTCCAACACCACACTTCAAAAGCATCAATTCTTCGGTGCTCAGCCTTCTTCACAGTCCAACTCTCACATCCATACGTGACCACAGGAAAAATCATAGCCTTGACTAGATGGACCTTAGTTGGCAAAGTAATGTCTCTGCTGTTGAATATGCTATCTAGGTTGGTCATAACTTTTCTTCCAAGGAGTAAGCGTCTTTTAATTTCATGGCTGCAGTTACCATCTGCAGTGATTTTGGAGCCCCCCCAAATTAAGTCTGACACTGTTTCTACTGTTTCTCCATCTATTTCCCATGGAGTGATGGGACCAGATGCCATGATCTTCGTTTTCTGAATGTTAAGCTAAAGCCAACTTTTTCACTCTCCTCTTTCACTTTCATCAAGAGGCTTTTTAGCTCCTCTTCACTTTCTGCCATAAGGGTGGTGTCATCTGCATATCTGAGGTTATTGATATTTCTCCTGGCAATCTTGATTCCAGCTTGTGTTTCTTCTAGTCCAGCGTTTCTCATGATGTACTCTGCATGGAAGTTAAATAAGCAGGGTGACAATATACAGCCTTGAGGTACTCCTTTTCCTATTTGGAACCAGTCTGTTGTTCCATGTCCAGTTCTAACTGTTGCTTCCTGATCTTCATACAGATTTCTCAAGAGGCAGGTCAGGTGGTCTGGTATTCCCATCCCTTTCAGAATTTTCCACAGTTTATTGTGATCCACACAGTCAAAAGCTTTGGCATAGTCAATAAAGCAGAAACAGATGTTTTTCTGGAACTCTCTTGCTTTTTGATGCTCCAATAGATGTTGGCAATTTGATCTCTGGTTCCTCTGCCTTTTCTAAAGCCAGGTTGAACATGTGGAAGTTCATGTTTCATGTACTGTTGAAGCCTGGCTTGGAGAATTTTGAGCATTACTTTGATAGCGTGTGAGATGAGTGCAATTGTGTAGTAGTTTGAACCTTCTTTGGCATTGCCTTTCTTTGGGATTGGAATGAAAACTGACCTTTTCCAGTCCTGTGGCCACTGCTGAGTTTTCCAAATTTTCTGGCATATTGAGTGTAGCACTTTCACAGCATCATCTTTCAGGATTTGAAACAGCTAAACTGGAATTCCATCTCCTCCACTAGCTTTGTTTGTAGTGATGCTTTCTAAGGCCCACTTGACCTCACATTCCAGGATGTCTGGCTCTAGATTAGTGATCACACCATCATGATTATCTGGGTCGTGAAGATCTTTTTTGTATAGTTCTTCTGTGTATTCTTGCCACCTCTTCTTAATATCTTCTGCTTCTGTTAGGTCCAGACCATTTCTGTCCTTTATTGAGCCCATCTTTGCATGAAATGTTCCCTTGGTATCTCTCATTTTCTTGAAGAGATCTCTAGTCTTTCCCATTCTGTTGTTTTCCTCTATTTCTTTGCATTGATCACTGAGGAAGGCTTTCTTATCTCTTCTTGCTATTCTCTGGAACTCTACATTCAAATTCTTATATCTTTCCTTTTCCCCTTTGCTTTTCACCTCTCTTCTTTTCACAATTACTGGCTAGATTGCTCTTGCCCCTTTTGATTCCCCCTCTTCTCCTCCTGGTCACCTCTATCTCCCTCCTCCCTCTTCTCTTCTCCATTTATTCTGTGAACCTCTCTGAGTGTCCCTCACTATGGAGAATCTTTTCACAATTTACTTAGATGTTTTATCATCAGTGCTGTATGGATGTAGAAGTCTTGAGGCTACTGTAAGAATAAGACTAAAAGCCAGAGGCAGGAGGCTTAAATCCAAAACTTGAGAACACCAGAAAACTCCTGACTCCAGGGAACATTAATTGACAAGAGCTTATCCAAAAGCCTCCACACCTACACTGAAACCCAGTTCCATCCAAGAGCCAACAAGTTTCAGAGCAAGACATATCACACTAATTCTCCAGCAATGCAGGAACATAACCCTGAGCATTAATATACAGGCAGCCAAAAGTCACACCAAACCCATAGACACCTCAAAACTCACTACTGGACACTTCATTGCACTCCAGAGAGAAGAGATCCAGCTCCACCCACCACAACTTCTCTAAGCAGGAAACCTTAACAAGCCACTCATCCAACCCCACCCACAGGGAGCAACCTCCACAATAAAGAGGAACCTCAAACTCCGAGCATACAGAAAGGCAACCCCAAACACAGCAATCTAAACAAAATGAAAAGGCAGAAAAATATTCATCAGGTAAAGAAACATTATAAATGCCCACCAAAACAAACAAAAGAGGAGGAGATAGTGAGTCTACCTGAAACAGAATTCAGAATAATGATAGTAAAGATGATCCAAAATCTTGAAAACAAAATGGAGTTACAGATAAATATACTAGAGACAAGGATTAAGAAGATGTGAGAAATGTTTAACAAGGACCTAGAAGAAATAAAAAGAGTCAATCAATAATGAATAATGAGAGAGTCTATGGAGAGAGGGGTCTGGAATTCTCAAGGAGGAAAAAAGGACAAACTTTTTGTCCTCTACATTCCTTAGGATTATATAACAATAATGTATCCTGCCTGAAGACAATCTCTGGATTAAACCTTCTGGCTAATCCTGTTATCTTAAAATGTAAATTATGGGAGTAGGTCTGGTGAGGTCTCTACAACCTCCAGACATCCTTTGGATTCACTGGAGAGTATATAACTCCATTGCTAACACTAGCAAGGGGGTACTCTTTCTGCCCCCTTCTGATGGCTATGTCAGAAGCTTCCTCTATCTCCTTTTACTTTAATAAAACTTTATTACACAAAAGCTCTGAGTAATCAAGCCTTGTCTCTGGCCCCAGATTGAATTATTCTCCTCTGGAGGCCAAGAATCCTGGTGTCTTTTCGTGATTCAGCAACAACCTTTCAATAATGCAATAACTGAGATCAAAAGCACTCTGGATGGAACCAACAGTAGAATAACTGAAGCAGAAGATAGGATAAGTGAGGTAGAAGAATGGTGGAAATATGAAGCAGAGAGGAAAAAAGAAAAAAGAATTAAAAGAAATGAGGACAACCTCAGAGACCTCTGGGAAAACTTCCCTAAAATGGGGAAGGAAATAGCCACCCAATCCACAAAACCCAGAGAGTTCCAAACAGGATAAATCCAAGGTGAAATACTCCAAGACTCATATTAATCAAATGAACAAAGATCAAACACAAGAACAAATATTAAAAGCAGCAAGGGAAAAACAACAAATAACACACAAGGGGATTCCCATTAGGATAACAGCTGATCTTTCAATAGAAACTCTTCAGGCCAGAGGGAATGGCAGGACATACTTAAAGTGATGAAAGAGAAAAACCTACAACCCAGATTACTGTACCCATCAATGATCTCAGTCAAATATGAAGGAGAAATCAAAAGCTTTATAGACAAGCAAAAGCTGAGAGAATTCAGCACCACCAAACCAGCTCTTCAACAAATGCTAAAGGACCTTCTCTAGATAGGAAACACAGAAAAGGTTTATAAACTCGAATGCAAAACAACAAAGTAAATGGCAATGGGATCATACTCATCAATAATTACCTTAAATGTAAATGGGTTGAATGTTCGAACCAAAAGACAAATACTGGCTGAATAGATACAAAAACAAGACCCTTATATATGCTGTCTACAAGAGACCCACCTCAAAACAAGGGACACATACAGACTGAAAGTGAAGGGCTGGAAAAAGATATTTCACACAAATGGAGACCAAAAGAAAGCAGGAGTAGCAATACTCATACCAGATAAAGTGAAAATGAAGTCGCTCAGTCGTGTCCGACTCTTTGTGATACCATGGACTGTAGTCTACCAGGCTCTCCAACCATGGGATTTTCCAGGCAAGAATACTGGAGTGGGTTGCCATTTCCTTCTCCAGGAGATCTTCCAAACCCAGGGATTGAACCCCTGTCTCCCACATTGTAGGCAGATGCTTTACCGCCTGAGCCAGCAGGGAAGTCACCAGATAAAAGAGACTTTGAAATAAAAGCCATGAAAAGAGACAAAAAAGGACACTACATAATGATCAAAGGATCAATCCAAGAAGAAGATGTAACAATTATAAATATATATTCACCCAACATAGGAGCACCACAATATGTAAGGCAAATGCTAACAATTATCAAAGGGGAAATTAACAGTAACACAATAATAGTGGGAGACTTTAATACCCCACTCACACCTATGGATAGGTCAACTAAACAGAAAATTAGCAAGGAAGCACAAGTTCTAAATGGTACAATGGACCAGTTAGACATAATTAATATCCATAGAACATTTCACCCTAAAACAATGAACTGAACCTTTTTCTCAAGTGCATGTGGAACCTTCTCCAGGATAGATCACATTCTGGGCCATAAATCTAACCTTGGTAAATTCAAAAAAATTGAAATCCTTTCAAGCATCTTTTCAGATCTTACCACCACGTGGTAAGATTAGATGTCAACTATGGGGGGTAAACTATTAAAAATACAAACATATGGAGGCTAAACAACTTGCTTCAAAATAACCAACAAATCACAGAAGAAATCAAAAAGGAAATTAAAATATGCACAGAAACAAATGGAAATGAAAACACAACAACCCCAAACCTGTGGGATTCAGTAAAAGCAGTGCTAAGGGGAAGGTTCATAGCAATACAGGCTTACCTCAAAAAACAAGAGAAAAAACAAATAAATTACCTAACTTTACACCTAAAGCAACTAGAAAAAGAAGAAGTCAAGAACCCCAGGGTTAGCAGAAGGAAAGAAATCATAAAAAATAGGGCAGTGATAAATGAAAAATAAACAAAGGAGACTATAGAAGAAATGAAAAAAACTAAAAGCTGGCTCTTTGAGAAGATAAATAAAATAGACAAACCATTAACTGAACATATCAAGAAAAAAAAGGGAGAAAATCAAAACAACAAAATTAGAAATGAAAATGGAGAAATCACAACAAAAATGACAGAAATACAAAGGATCATAAGAGACTACTATCAGCAACCATATGCCTGTAAAATGCACAACTTGGAAGAAACGGACAAATTCTTAGAAAAATATAACCTTCCAAAACTGAACCAGGAAGCAATATACAATCTTAACAGACCCATCACAAGCACGGAAATCCAAACTGTACTAAAAAATCTTCCAACAAACAAAAGCCCCGGTCCAGATGGCTTCACAGCTGAATTCTACCAAAAATTTAGGGAAGAGCTAACACCTATCCTAATCAAACTCTTCCAGAAAATTGCAGAGAAAGGTAAACTTCCAAACTCATTCTATGAAGCCACCATCACCCTAATACCAAAACCTGACAAAGATGCCACAAAAAAAGAAAACTATAGCCCAATATCACTGATGAACATAGATGCAAAAATCCTTAACAAAATTCTAGCAAACAGAGTCAAACAACATATTTAAAAGATCATACTTCATGACCAAGTGGGCTTTATCCCAGGGATGCAAGGATTCTTCAATATTTGCATATCAATCAATGTGATACACCACATTAACAAATTGAAAGATAAAAAGCACATGATTATCTCAATAGATGCAGAGAAAGCCTTTGACAAAATTCAACATCCATTTATATAAAAATCCCTCCAGAAAGCAGGCATAGGAGGAACATACCTCAACAAAATAAAAGCCATATATGATAAACCCACAGCAAACATTACCTCAATGGTGAAAAACTGAAAGCATTTCCCCTAAAGTCAGGAACAAGACAAAGATGCCCACTCTCACCACTACTATTCAACATAGTTTTGGAAGTTTTAGCCACAGCAATCAGAGCAGAAAAAGAAATAGAAGGAATCCAGACTGGAAAAGAAGTAACTCTCACTGTTTGCGGATGACATGATCTTCTACATAGAAAACCCTAAAGACATCACCAGAAAATTACTAGAGCTAATCAATGAATATAGTGAAGTTGCAGGATATAAAATTAACACATGGAAATCCCTTGCATTCCTATACACTAACAATGAGAAACAGAAAGAGAAATTAAGGGGAAAATTCCATTAACCATTGCAATGAAAAGAATAAAATACTTAGGAAAAAATCTGCCTAGAGAAACAAGAGACCTATATATAGAAAATGATAAAACAATGATGAAAGAAATCAAAGATGATACTAATAGATGGAGAAATATATTATGTTCATAGATCAGAAGAATCAATATAGTGAAAATGAGTATACTACCCAAAGCAATCTATAGATTCAATGCAATCCTTATCAAGCTATCAATGGTATTTTTTAGAGAATAAAAACAAATAATTTCAAAATTTGTATGGAAACACAAAAAACCTCAAATAGCCAAAGCAATCTTGAGAAAGAAGAATGAAACTGGGGGAATCAACCTGCCTGACTTCAGGCTCTACTACAAAGCCACAGTCATAAAGACAGTATGGTACTGGTACAAAGACAGAAATATAGATCAATGGAACAAAATAGAAAGCCCAGAGATAAATCCACGCACCTATGGACACCTTATCTTTGACAAAAGAGGCAAGACTATACAATGGAGAAAAGACAATCTGGGAAACAGTGGTGCTGGGAAAACTGGTCAACCACTTGTAAAAGAATGAAACTAGAACACTTTCTAACACCATACACAAAAATAAACTCAAAATGGATTAAAGATCTAAACGTAAGACCAGAAACTATAAAACTCCTAGAGGAGAACATAGGCAAAACACTCTCTGACATAAATCACAGCAGGATACTCTATGATCCACCTCCCAGAGTAATGGAAATAAAAGCAAAAATAAACAAATGGGGCCAAATTAAACTTAAAAGCTTTTGCACAATGAAGGAAACTATAAACAAGGTGAAAAAAACAGCCTTCAGAATGGGAGAAAATAACAGCAAATGAAGAAACTGACAAAGAATTAATCTCAAAAATATACAAGCAGCTCCTGCAGCTCAATTCCAGAAAAATAAATGACCCATTCAAAAAATGTCCCAAAGAATTAAACAGACATTTCTTCAAAGAAGACATACAGGTGGCTAACAAACACATTAAAAGATGCTCAACATCATTCCTTATAAGAGAAATGCAAATCAAAACCACAATGAGGTACCATTTCTCGCCAGTCAGCATGGATGAGATCCAAAAGTCTACAAACAGTAAATGCTGCAGAGCATGTGGACAAAAGGGAGCCCTCTTACACTGTTGGTGGGAGTGCAAACTGGTACAGCCACTATGGAGAACAGTATGGAGATTTCTTTAAAAAATGGAAATAGAACTCCCATACTACCCAGCAATCCCACTGCTGGGCATACACACTGAGAAAACCAGAATTGAAAGAGACCTGTGTACCACAATCTTCATCACAGCACTGTTTACAATAGCTTGGACATGGAAACAACCTAGATGTCCATCAGCAGACGAATGGATAAGAAAGCTATGGTACATATACACAAGGGACTATTACTCAGCTATTAAAAAGAATGCATTTGAATCAGTTCTAATGAGGTGGATAAAACTGGAGCCTATTATACAGAATGAAGTAAGTCAGAAAGAAAAACACCAATACAGTATAATGATGCATATATATGGAATTTAGAAAGATAGTAACGGTGATCCTATATGTGAGGCAGCAAAAGAGACACAGATATAAAAACAAACTTTTGGACTCTGTGGGAGAAGGCAAGGGTGGGATGATTTGAGAGAATAGCATTGAAACATGTACATTAACATATGTGAAACAGATCACAAGTCCAGGTTCGACACATGAGACAGGGTGCTCGGGGTTGGTGCATGGGATGACCCTGAGAGATGGGATGGGGAGGGAGGTGGGAGGGCTGTTCAGGTTGGGGAACACATGCACACCCATGGTTTAATCATGTCAATGTATGGCAAAAAACCACTACAATATTGTGAAGTAATTAGCCTCCAATTAAAATAAATAAGTAAAATTTTTTAAATTCCATCTCCTGGAGAGTGTGGGTAATAAATGTACATAAATTATTTGGAATTCTTCCATATAGGAAATCTGTACATTCTTCCTCATTTAGTTATTTGTTTAATCCTTTGTTAGAATTATAATAGGTATTCATTTTATGGATATTCATTTTCTATTGTGGGGTATAATATAAAAGTATGTTTTTTATTTAGTTGCTTAAATTATTCCAGCCCTAGGGAGTATTTCACATTGTCTCCCACATTTCTTTAACATGCCTCCATCCTTTTGAGTATTTCCTTACTTTCTGCAGTTTCCTTGATTTTGTTTCTGAGTTGCTTTCTAACTTGGAACAAGTCACTTTACCCCTACATGCATTGACATAAATCTGTAAATTCTTGTTTTTTATATTAATGGAAATCACAATGTAGTAAATCTTAAGGGGGAAAAAATGCTGAATTCAAACTTTTGCTCAAAGAAACTGCACATGGTAATACAACTTCTTTCTTAAAAATAAAGTGGCAAGATTATATATTGATGAAATGGGAGAAGAGAAAGGTAGAATTCAAGTTTAAGTAAAGTAATACAAAGCTAATTGTTCATTAATGGATCCTCTGCTTAAAGAGGCTTGCTGACTGTGGGGTACTCAAACCAAATTGACTGTTCTGCAGCTTCTTATGTAAATGTCATTCATATTCTTCAGGATGTAATTTAATCCACCACCCTGGTGGAAACAAGCAACCAGGTCTTCTGGAAAAAAATGAAACTTTTATTGTCACTTCCCCCATTTGATCCTCTGCTCAGGTCCAAGAAACTAAAGACATGGTCCAGATCTCTACAAGGTCATATTACTCCTTAGGAAATTAGATGGCTTGGTGATTTTATTCTTCTACTCATGATCAGCTATTGTATCATGTGATGAGACAGTAGTTATGGGATAGCTTTTAAGACTCTGTATACCTAACAATTATTACTGCATTACAAATGAACATAATAGTCAACAGGAGGGCCCTGGAAATAGTTTGGAATCATGACACTAGTTTCCCACATTAAACCAGAAAAATAGGTCTTATTCTTCTTCAGAATTTGTAGAGCCAGATGGTGAGATTCCAAAAATATCTTATGTCTTTAAAATCGCATTGGTTTTTTCTCTATTTTTAGTGGTGATATTAAAAAATTCTAAGAGCTCACAAGAAGTAGGTATGATCCATTTCTTCCAATATAGGAAAATTCCTTTTGTGAAGCAGGTATACTAATGAAGTGGCTGTAAATGCTACCTGTTCAATTTCAGTGAATCAGTGGTGATAATTTGGAGACAATATGTCAAATTCTGTGCATCACCTACATTGTGTGACAAATTGAAGGCCAAGATTATGTGTTCAAAAACAATGGAATCAGAATTTCTTGCATACTTGCTGAGTATATCATGCAGAAAAGAGTGGAATTTTTTTTTTTTTTTTTACAGTAGCAGTTAGTGTTATTTGCTCGGTCATGTCCAACTCTTTGAGACCCCCATGGACTGTAGCCCACCAGGCTCCTCTGTCCATGAAATTCTCTAGGCAAGAATACTGGAGTAAGCAGCCATTCCCTTATCCAGGGGATCTTCCTGACTGATGGACCGAACCCAAGTCTCTCAAATTACAGGCAGATTCTTTACTGTCTGAGCCATTAAGGAAGCCCTTATTTACAATACCTAACTCAAAATTAGTAACAAGAAAATGATGGATTCTTATTATGCATGGTGACATATTATTACAAACAGATCTAGGCAAAAATTCCTATGCCACTACTTAGTTTTTTTCACCTTACTCAGTACCCTTCTTGAGTCTCTTCTCTTGTTAACCTTTTTAGGTTTCAGTTCGGTTCAATTCAGTTCAGTTGCTCAGTCGTGTCTGACTCTTTGCGACCCCATGAATCGCACCACGCCAGGACTCCCTGTCCATCACCAACTCCTGGAGTTCACTCAGACCCACGTCCATTGAGTCAGTGATGCCATCCAGCCATCTCATCTTCTGTTGTCCCCTTCTCCTCCTGCCCCCAATCCCTCCCAGCATCAGAGTCTTTTCCAATGAGTCAACTCTTCGCATGAGGTGGCCAAAGTGCTGGAGTTTCAGCTTTAGCATCATTCCTTCCAAAGAACACCTAGGGCTGATCTCCTTCAGAATGGACTGGTTGGATCTCCTTGCAGTCCAGGGGACTCTCAAGAGTCTTCTCCACCACCACAGTTCAAAACCATCAATTCTTTGGCGCTCAGCCTTCTTCACAGTCCAACTCTCACATCCATACATGACCACAGGAAAAACCATAGCTTTGACTAGGCGGACCTTAGTCGGCAAAGTAATGTCTCTGCTTCTGAATATACTATCTAGGTTGGTCAATACTTTTCTTCCAAGGAGTAAGCGTCTTTTAATTTCATGGCTGCAATCACCATATAACATAGGACTAAAGTGAAATAAATGTTTAATGCCTGGCATAGTTTCTGCTGGATAATTCAAGCTTAATACATGGTGGTTGTTATGATAATTATCTGTCAACAAATATTCATTGACTGTCTTACAAATATCCATTTCAATATTAGGTTAGGATGAGACAAAGATAGGTAGATAATCAATAGATGACATATAGAAAGAAAGAAAGACATACTCTCTGGATCTTAGTCTTGAACAAAACAGATTTCCACTCAGATGGTTCAACCAAAAAGACTTCACTGAAACAATATTTAAAGGGATAGATTTAATGGAATCAACAAAAAATGACCAGGCATCCAGGTGAGCCAGTTCCTTAAAACAAATCTCTCTCTTCTGGATAGGTATCCTTTTGGCTCTGTTGTTTTGGAGACTCCTGACAAATACAACTTGAATTTTCCTGGAGTTTATTTTTAACCTGGCAAACATGTGTCTAAGGTATCTAGGATACTTACTAATTTCTGATACCCAGGTCTCATAAGCATAACTCCATTAACATAAGGATCAGCGTGATGTTTTTTGGATTATTAGGATCATCAGGATTACTGCAGACTCTATTATGACCGATTTCAGGATATTGCTGCCACTGCTAGATGAAGGGAAATGACTGCTATTGTTTTTTAAATGAAACTGAGTGTCTGCCAAGTCAATCTTACATGCTAGGTGTCAGGAATTGAGTTGATTTTCTCCAAAAAATAATACCTTAGAATTGAGATTGTTATTACCATCTGTCCATGGCATTTTCTAGGCAATAGTACTGGAGTGGATTGCCATTTCCTTCTCCAGGGGATCTTCCCAACCCAGGGATCAAACCCAGGTCTCCCACATTGTAGACAGACCCTTTACCGTCTGAGCTACCAGGGAAGTCCTGTGATTATCCACAGTCTTTCTCAAAATCTCATTTATTTTTTTCTTAGATCAATCAGATACATTCAGAGGTGATAGAATAGGAATCACCAGCTCTGTGTCTTCAAAGTTTTTATAGTGAAACTCACCTCTAAAATTCCCCACTTCCTGGAAGACAGGATTAATACTGGTTCAGTAAACTGGTAAATTTGTGAGAGGAGGCAACTCTAAGCACTTGTCTCTTCCTTCCATTATAATCATTACTTCATTGGTCAGAGAACCAATGTGAAGATCCTGTTGCTAAACTGTCTATTCTAATATGTATAAGGAATTAGAAAAGCAATGACAGGATATCTGTGGGTCTGCTAGACCTATTTTATAATACAATAATCCTGGGTCAAGACTCCATTTATCTCCATAAGACCATAATCTACAATGGGCTATGGTGAAGTTTTGAATCCCTAGACATTAGCATCACTTCAGAACCATGTTTCTACCAAATCCTGGAATATCTGGGTATTTACTTAAACCATTACATTAATAAATGACCTTTCTCGTGAGGTACTGGAGGAAGAGTTACAATGTACACATGGCTAAGTTGCAGGATCTTTCTGAAAAGGGATTCAACTCTTCCTCAGTTGAGGGCCTCTGCATGTGTAAATACCCTTTAGTTCTGGAAACATGAGGTACTACCTCGAATTTCCACATTAGGGACTCATTAGGATGCTATCCACCAGACCCCAGACCTAGATTTTTATCCCCTTCTTAAAATATCAAGGAATACTGTGATGGCTAGTTTTATGAGTTAACTTGTCTAAGCTCTAATACCAAGTTTTTAAATCAAACATTAATTTAGGTGTGGCTGTGGAGGTGTTTTGTAGATATGGATAACATCTGAAATATGGCTGATGATTTATAATCCTTCAGGCAAAGGAGGTTACCTTTGATAATGGGGGTGTGCCTCACCCAATTAGCTGAGGGCCATAAAAGCAAAAATAGTTTTCCCTGAGAACAAAACCTGACTCCAGACTGCAGCATCATCTCCTTCCTGAGGGTCCAGCCTGCTAACCTGCCCTACAAATGTCAAATTTACCATCCTGCAGTTGTGTGAGCCAGTTCCCTACAACCTCTCTCCCCCTCCTCTCTGCTTCTGTCTTTCTGTACGTATCTCTCATTGACCAGATTCCCAACCTTAGGCTAAGTATGGGACCCATCATCTCTAAGGTCTCTGCTAGATAACTGAAAAAAAAATGGAATAGAGATCTGCTAGTAAAGGTTAAGGAGGGAATGGCATTTTCAAGTAGCCTATGTAAAGACACAGTTAATAAACATATTATAAAATATATTCACTGTTAAAAACTACTAGCTTCTCTAGTCCTGTGAAAAACTAGGTTTTTTTTAATTAAAAAAAGTTAAATGCAACAAGCTTTGAAAATATCCAGTGGGAAAAAATTTTTGATGTTAGTGCTTTATTTAAAAATATACATAAAGTCTGTAAATAATACCCAAGAGACTTTCCTTTCTCAAGCTTTAGATAATTTAATTTATTTTCAAAAGTTTTATGTATATATATTATCACAGATCAAAATTTGACCATTTCATAGTAGTTACTAAATTTGATATACTATTTATTTTTATAAAAATAATGTTTATTTTCTCGTCTCTTAAAAGAGCATATTAAAGTTTTGGAAGTAAAAGTAAAAAGGCAAGTTTTTAAGAGATATTTGTTAGGATTTTAGACTATTTTAAGAATACTGTAAATTCCCTGGGGAAAAAAATCTCTGAAGTCGGAACTTTCATCAAATATGTTTGGGAAAAATGTTTCAGGGAAGTATTATTCTTACAAATATACAAAATCACATTATTTGTTCCTGGAATAGATTTGATATCCCTCCACAGACTGTTCCATCTCAGTCAAAAATGTAGATAGTCTTACATTATCACATTACTAAGAGCTCCAGTCATCTTTTGCTGTATAACCAGGAGCCTTCTTAGACATCTGGTGATATTTGGCAGACCCTCACAAGCAGCCCTGTCAACATCATTACCATCTATGCCTTTCAAGATAATTTATCTCCTATATTCAATGCTTTGCTCAAAGAAGTTACTCAATAAATATTTGGGGATAGAGAGGAAAAGGAAGAGATGGAGAAAAGATGTAATATTTAGCAACATTTCCAGGAATGTTAGCCCACAAACTTGATGGGACTAAGCTGTTATGCTCTTTCTCTTCATTAGTCCTCCTTCACAGGGGTCAGGTTTGGGGCAAAACATATTTACAACACCTACATATGCTTAAGTACAGATTTCTTTCCCTCATGATTAACAGGCAGTGGTTGGAACAGTTTGGGTGCATCACTACAGGAAACATTCATTAATTCATCACTGATAGTTTTCACAGAGGAATGATGACATCTTTAAAAGGCAGAATTGCACAAACACTTTACGGAGATGCTCATGTAAGATGTTTTTGTTCAAAGACATGAAAACGTGGCAGCTATTATTGAGCAACTTGGTGAAGGAGGGAGCCACTGCTTAAATGCACCCATCCGTTTTTATAGGCCGTCCTGACCTTGTCTAATAGTTCCCTAATGAGCCTACTGATAAAACTGCAGTACAGTTTTTCAAGTGTGCCAAAGCTCCTAACAGCCTCCTCAGTTCCAAAATGCATGATTCTCCAGTTTGTCTTCTTGGTTTCCTTCACTCTGGCTTCTGTCCTCTTAAATAACCCTGCCTAACTAACCTTGAGAAAAGTAATTATGCCCTCACTATTGATTAAGAAGGATCCATATTTAATTATGTGTAACATGTTCCTCTATCAAACTTTCAGCCTGATTCTCCAATGCCTACTAGTAAGTCCTATCGCCATGTGCTATATCAGCCATTTGGTTAATGAGCTTCCTAGGAAGATGTTGAATTTTCTTCAACCCCTGTATTTTGTGAAAAATCTCTTATCTTAAGGTCATGGTTAGACCCTTTCATGCAGCCTGCCTTGAAGAATGTTTCTTTAATGCAAACAAAATCATTATTAAGCACATTGTCTATGTTTCTACTAAAGTCCTGAGTGATTCATAAGTAACCTTTAGTAAAATTTTGAGATCACAGTGCTTAAAAGGCTTCCCTGGTGGCTCAGATGGTAAAGAATCCACCTGCCAATGCAAGCGATGTGAGAGACAGGGGTTTGATCCCTGGGTCAGAAAGATCCCCTGGAGCAGGGCATGGCAACCCACTTCAGTACTGTTGCCTGGAGAATCCCAAGGGGCAGAGGAGCCTGGTGTGCTACAGTCCATAGGGTCAGAAAGAGTTGGTCATGACTGAAGCGACTGAGCACAAATGCAAAGTTCAAATGTTAACTGTAGTCAGAATTTGTTGTAAAGTAACTGATTCTGCTAAATCAGTTATAGTCAATTCATATAGAAGTCTATACATAAATTAGTCAATTTATATAGAAGACAACTGCTTCTTACACACTATCTTTTTGTATGAAAATAATAATATGCCTTCACTTCCAACAACCGAATTGAAATTTCAGTTTTCTTTACCTCTAGAATCTATGTCTAAATGTTATTAGTCTCTTTTAATGAAAGCTTGCACTTAGTTTAGTTACAATTAATACATAAACATGTTCAAAACATAAAATGTCACACTTTTACAGAGTTTGTATATTAAAAGCATCACATCTTTATTCTTGCCAAAAAATAAATTTCCACTGATGCTTATTAAATTGTTTTCAAATAGTAGACATTAAAGATGTCCAAAATCACTGTGGATGGTCAGGTGACTGCAGCCATGAAATTAAAAGACACCTGCTGCTTGGAAAGTAAGCTATGATAAACCTAGACAATGTATTAAAATGCAGAGACATCACTTTGCCAACAAAGATCTGCATAGTCAAAGTTATAGTTTTTCCAGTAGTCATGTACAGATGTGAGAGTTGGAGCATGAAGAAGGCTGAGAGCCAAAGAATTGATGCTTTCGACTTGTGGTGCTGGATGAGGAAGACTCTTGAGAGTCCCTTGGACTGCAAGGAGATCCAACCAGTCCATCCTAAGGGAAATCAACCCTGAATATTCATTGAAAGTACAGATGCTGAAGCTGAAAATCCAATACTTTGACCACCTGATGCAAAGAGCCAACTCATTGAAAAACACCCTGATGCTGGGAAACATTGAAGGCAAAAGGAGAAGGGAGTGGCAGAGGATGAGATGGTTAGATAGTATCATCAACTCAATGGACTTGACTTTGAACAAACTCCAGGAGTAGTGGACAGATAAAACTGGCATATTACAGTCCATGATGTCACAAAAAGTTGGACGTGACTTAGCAACTGAACAGCAACAACACTCATCTAATCTGACATACATTTGTCAAATATGAGTGGACCACCATAAACACACAATGAAACTTGCTGCTCAAATTTAGGAAGTTCAACTGTCAAAGCCAGGAGGATACCATTTAATACCATCTCACTATCAGCAAGTTTCACAAAACTTTAAAACATAAAGCTTATCTTTTGATCTTCAGACATCATAATATTTCCTTCTCTAATTCTCCCCCTTGTGTATCCATCTGTGATTTTGCTGGCTTCTGAGAATTGCAACATTCAGCTTCTTATCAAAGAAGTACAGAAAGATGAAAAGGTCTTTGAACTCTCCAAGGACTAAGAATGCTGTGCTCAGTACTCCATGGTATTGCTGCAATGTACAGGCTTGAGCCACCATAGTCCTGAATTGCTGATTTTTCCATTGCCACTGTGAATACTGTTTGTTCCTCAAGAATTAAAATCCCCAATCAAAGCATCCAATTGGCTAAGTCATATGCCCTTGCCTTGGCTGCCAGGGTGCAAAAAGAGATACAATCTGTCCCATTTCAGCCACCGTGGCTGGAGTTAAAAATCCAGGCATACTATTTGGGACCTATCCAAATGTGTCAGTTCTGTAGTGACAAAAAACCAAACATCCACTACAGACTCTCCTTTCTGCTTAAAACTCTTTTAATATCCTTCATCTTTTACTTCAATTAATTCCCAATAATGTAGGTATGGCATTCAAAGCTACAAATACCTGAGATGTGATAATTTTCCACCCTTATTTCCTACTTTCCAATTTTCCCTAATTTCCAATCCTACAGTTTGGTCTAATTAGTTGTCTGCAGTTTTCCCCAATATTTGTGATTTTGAATGCCAATTTCTATGCCTAGAGTGTTTGTTCAACTCATTCCTGCCCATTTCTTCTTTTACCTCCTATTCTACCACAGCAAACCTACTTTAAAGAACACTTCAGGGACTTCCCTGGTGTCCAGGGGTTGAGACTCTGCTTCCACTGCAGGGAGCATGAATTCAATCCCAATTTGGGGAACTAAGAGCCCACATGCCATGGGCCGTTAATAGAGATGCTGACATTTTTCATATATTTCCTAGTTCTTCATCTTACCAGATTATAGTATAATATGACATAATGTTATTAATAGTTACAACTTAATTTCAAAGCAGGATTGTGCTTTTCTCTTTTCTCATCTCCATTATTCCTAATACCATTGTTAAGCCTTCACCATCTTACATATAAAAGATTCACTCATTTAACAAATATTCTTTGTCTGCCTTCTATCTACTACTTGGATTTTTTTGAACCTGGTGCTTAAGAAAAAGTAAATAAGATAAAGTATTTGTTTTTAAGAAGTTTATATTCCCTGTGGAAGAGCAAAATATATAAGCTGCTAACACCTATCTGATACAATTTTAAATGTGATAATGCTGTGATAAAAATAAAGTGTGGTAAGGAAGTATAGAGTAACATAGAGAAGAGAAAACTGTTTAAATAAGGTGCTCATAAAATGACCTTCAAAAGAGCTTATATATGAACAGAGATCTGGATAAAATGAGGAATAAAGACATGCTGGTATGTGGGAGAAAAGCATCCCAAGCAGAGGAAGCCATGATGCTAACCTCTGAAGAAAAACAAGCTTGGTGCAAAACAGCGAGAAAGTCTACCACAGTTGAAGCAGTAGAAAGAAAGAATGATTATAGAGTATGTTGGCAAGAGAGAGAAGACCCTTGTGAGCCTTTGTAAAGTCTTTGGGTTTTAAGTAAGATAGCCATTGGGGGATTTTGAGCAGGCAGGTGGCATTTTTATGTTCTTAAAGGTTGCTCAGGATCACTATGAAAAATTTATCATATGGGGCAAGAATAGAGGCGGGCAGATCAAGTAGGAGTCTATTGCTATTGTCTAGGCAATAGGTGATGCTAGCAGCTTGAACAAGAAAGGATTCATGGAGCTCGTGAGATGTAAGATTCAGGATATAGTTTAAGGAAAGTTCCACCGTGGCTGCCGATGGATCAATCATGAAATGTAAAAGAAGAGACAGAGAGAGATAAAGGAAGGAAGGAGGGAAGATAGGAAGTATGATTACTAGGTATTTGGCCTGATGAAGTGAGGTACCATTGCCCAAGATGAATAAGACTAGAGAAGGAGCAAGTTTGGAGCTAGAGGGATCTCCTATAAAATATAAATATTTGAAACTCCATCTAAACATTAAAGCAGATATTTTGAGTAGATAGTTGAACACATAAAGAAAAAGGGTCTGGAGATGCATATTTGGGGTCCAATTATGGAATATTTAAAGCTACTATTTCAAAGAACAATTATTGAAAGAGAAAAAATTAGGTCAAGATTCTGGAGGATCCAGGAAAGTAGAATTAGAAAGAGAGGCCTACAAGAAAAAGAAAATGAATACCAGGAGCTTTCTTCTCACCATGAAAATTCACTGTTTTTGAGTAGATAATCAATTTTTTCAAATGCTGCTGAGATGTAGGTGGAGAATTCGCCCTTTGGAAAGCTAAAGGTTCTTGTTAACTTTGACAAGAGTTTAGGAACTAAAATCTGATTAAAGCATACTGAAAAGGGAAAGGTAGGTAAGATTAGTGTATCAGTCTTTTAACAGATCATTTTCCTTCATTATTAAACTTCTCTCACTATTCAAAAGCCATCATTATATTTTTTGTAAGAGTAAAACAGATTGTGAAATTGTTGCCTGAGTCCAGATGCTTCTACAATTCTCAAATCTTAATGCTTAAAAAAACAACCTAGGCTTGCCTATTAAAATATAAATTCTTGCCTTCTGCTATCACTTAGTATGATTGATGTGGCATGGGACAAGACACTGTAACCTCATTTTTAACAAACACTCAAGTGATTACACTATAGCTGATTTAAGAACCTCATGGATTGGATCCTTCATTATTTCTCTGCCCTTTTCCCCTGTTCTTTCTTCTGCCTAGGATTCTGATTCATATTTCTGGAAAACTCCTATTGATTCTTCAAAACTTTAGAGTCACTTCCTCTTTTAAGTCATCCTTATATTGCCAATCATACAACTCAGTAAATACTTGAGAAATAAATGGAATATCTATAGCTAACTTTCCTTTGCTTTTTTTTGTTAAAACCTTAAATACTTTATAAAATGTTGCCGATCTCAAGCATTTACATAAATTCAATAAACTGAACTCCATTTATATGTACCATGTTAGTAAATTTCCTCAAATGAACATGATTAACATTTTTCACACAGCCAAGACAGATCCACCATTTTTAAAGAGAGTGTTTCTGAATAATTCTAAATATCTTTCCACATTGAAGGAAATGTCAAATGAGTTTGCTCTGGAGTTCATTGATAATTACAGCATCTGATCAGATAGGTGTCATGAGAAATCTAGGGACACTTTTTTGATATTGACCTATTTTAAAAATGATTTCCCTCTATTCTCATTTAAGAACCTAAAAGAAATCCTCCATCGAAAAGCTGGCTTCCTTGGGGATATTTAAAAAGGAGAAAATTACCTAGCTTATATTTAGCTTTACTCCTATAAAGCAAGTTTTCTCTCCCTCAGTCTCTCTTTTGTTTTTATTCTTTCAGATCAAAACTTCAAAGAAAAGGACTGATGGATCAGCCATTCATTTATTGGAGTTGAATTTTTGCTTGCCTCTAGATTTTCTACTCTGATGTTTCTTTGATTTCCATTCTATCTGCATCTTTTATGTCTTTAGTTTATGTGTGTGAAGAAAATTATAGTGTAGGCTTTGCTCAAAAACTTATATTTCATCATATTACTAAACCTTAGAAAATTTAAAACACTTTTCCAAGTCTGAAAATGACTTTAGACAGAAGCCTCCAGCACAGAACTTAATAAATATGTCCTTATTGTATTCTAAATAATTGAACTTTTCAGAAGCTAGCCTTCAGAACAGACAGGAATCAATTTCACCAGGGATATCTCAAACTAAACATCAAGGTAATGCACAGTTCCATGTATCTCTTGCCTGACTTAGACAAATACTCATTAAAAAATAACAAAGTAAAGACAGGTTGGGCAGGAGGCAATGCAATAGTAACCAAGTTCTTTGGATTTGTTAATAGATAGACCTGACCCTGTTTCTGCTACTTCTAGCTACAAACCTTGTGTCAGGTTAATAATAATATCTTTTTTCTTCTGTAAAGTGAGAATAACAAGGCCCATTTTTTGTATGTTTATACTGATATTATATATGAGCATTTGAATAGTGTAGCAGTCCTTAACTCATAATAATTAACAAAATATTAAATTTTATTTTTTTTACTAGAAGTTGTTTGCTGAAATTGTGTGTGACCTTGTTGGTCCCCCTTCAGGATCACTGTAAAGCCAGTAGCTGCTGCCATGGTCCTCAAAAATGTCCACTAAGCAGGCACTAGATCCCAACACATGAACTTAAAAGGACTGAGAAAAAATGATATTACTTTTATCATATCTTCACTGAGCCAGTAGATCACAAAGTACCCAACACTGTTATTCTCCAAACTATGATTCAAAGGGAAATGTCATATGTTATATATGTCTATGGTATACATGATATACATTATTGAGTTCTTGAGCTCCTGCTGTGAATTCCACTTGATAATCTCTGACTATGTCTCCCTGAACTGGAAATAAGCCCTGCAAGGAAGTTGTCATTCTGTGATTATCCTCATATTTCCCTTATGGCATCTTCCTCCTAAGACATATCTGAGGATATATCTTATCCTCAGAACAGTAAAATTGAATTTATGCAGAACTCCACCTTTCTATATTCATAACTGACAGTTATTACTTAGAATAATACATAATAGTAATTATTTTTAAAACCCAAAGTCTCAGTCTCATTGTAGAGTATGGTTCTAACAGTGGGAATGATCATAAATTAGATATGGGTTTTAGCAGCTATTAACAACTATTTTTTACTCGAGAATACATACAGTTCCACAGCAGGCATACATTCTGCATATTTATCAATACTGACAGAATAAAGACATAATGAGAGGCCACCAAATTCATGAAGGACTAGAAATGTAAATAGCAAAATGATCTCTGAGGTAAATGTATAAGATGACGTTAATACACCAAATGATTAGAGAATAATTCAGGAAATGTAAAAGAATAGATATAAACAAGTAACTTCTACATCTTACGATCTTCTCTATACTTCAAATAATAGGTCTTCTCAGATGACCAACTATTGAGCCACAACTATGAACCAGGCACTCTGTTTGCTTTACAATCTCTAATTCTCAAATATCTAGTGATCCTCATTTTAGAAAATTATATGTTTAGTATATGAATCCTCAGGAATGTAAGGCTCTTCTTGGTCAAGATATTATGGCTTAATGGGCAGAGCCTGAAAATGATCCACTGCTACCTATATCCAGAAATCCATGTGAGAAGCTTCAATAGTATACATGTAATTGCAAGAATTAATGTACTTATGACAGATGGTTTGCATTGCTGGATGGCCTATATTCAGTTCACAAAAAGCAGACAGTTTTTTTGGTCTCTCTTAACTTCAGGTTTGTTTTTCTTCCTTCCCCCACTTGTCCAATAAAGGGATTAGACTCAGTTGAAGCTTCTTTTAGTGTGAAATTGATGTCATCATTGATGGCTGAGTTCTTCAAATGGAATGGTTGGTATAAGAAGAGCAATAAGGGGATATCTGTTGTTTTATCTCATATAAGGTATTTAGGTTTGTCATCATTTCACACTTCTTTCAGTTAATCTGCCATTAATTATGTTAACCAATGTACATGAGGAATGAAAATATTTGCATGAAAAATTTATGCTTTATTTTGAATTATTGAAGAGTAGTTCATTCCTTCCTAATTTAAAATTTTGAATAAAATGGCATTATTTAAAATGTTTCCTTCAACCCTCCCTATGTTCATAAATTTCATCCTTAGAAATAGTAAGCATAAACTTAGCCTACATCTTTTGACTCCAGCATAAGTCAGGTTTGCTTGTACATTAGTTTAAAAGCTGGAATATGTGAAGGCTATATGTGCATTATATTTCCTTTCAAAGACACTGACTTAAAAACTTTAATTCAAAATTGATAGTGAATTTGGGTATCCCTTTGGCTATTTATATCATAAAGACTAGATTTATTACAAATTTTTATAACAGATTATCACTCATAAAGAAACTTTACAGATTAAAACGATATCAGTAAACAGCTCTACCACAATTGCAAAGACAAAAATATGTACAAAGGACAATAATTCTGGTCTAGGTGTTTTTAGTGTAATTTTAGGTCCAAGTAAAAAAGTAACAGAAAGAAAAAGTAACAGAAGAAAAATACTATATTCATACATTTATATGTCAAGAATTAGCTAAGAAAATAAAGTACTATAATGCAAATAAGCCATATATTTACCTACAAGTTTAAAATTAATGTCCAATGATAATATGACACCAGGTATGAAGTTAATTTCAAAATCTCCTAAATATTATTCAATAATCAAAATAACCAAGGTTGCCAAAGTTTAGCTTTTGTAGTCCTATTAAACTATAGCTATAGAATAGAAAACTTTGGGAAAATTTTCAGTAGAAAGCACCAAGTATTTACAGATAATAAAAGCATATAATGAGTATTAAAATAAATTTTAAAAACCTAAAATGTTTGGTAATTTATCTGCCCAGCTACTCAAATTAATTATTTTACCCCTACTGAATTTTGTATTATTTAGAGACACAGTCATGCCTTTAAAACACTGTAAAATACACAACTGTGATGGTAATTAGTAGAAAATTCTTGTTTTTAATATATGCATTTGCTTGCTTTTTCCCTCACATGACTGCAATTAAACAGAATAATTTAACTTATTCATATAATTTTATATTGTTGAGAATGTTACCAAATATAAATGCTGAGTATAAAAAATGTTATAAAAAACAATATGTGCTAACAACATTATATATAAAAGGTTAATATTTGTCTCGGTCAATGATAGTTTCAGGTCACAGTGGGTTTTGTACAGTCATTTCAATGGCAAAAACATTGTTTCTATCAACTGGATGATGGTTACAAATGGTAGTGTTTTCCATTTAAATATACTCTGAGCTGCCAATTTTCAAATTATAAAAAGAATGTCAAGTGTCAGACTCAATGCAGGAAGAATCATTTTCTCCTATAAAGAAGTTTAATGGCACACAGCTTGCATGAGTCATACATATCCAGACCTTGAACTCACTGGTGCATTCAGAAAAAGCCAAAGATCAATGTCTAATAAAAAGTGAGTCAGCTCTGGCCATTGCAGAGCAATGGTTTGTGATTATTTGGTGCCTTGGGTCACTGTGGAATTCTTGCCTATTCTATAAAAGAAATCAATACTGCTTTTCTAAACTTTTCTGATAATCAGTAGTAGAGGACTAGATTTTAGCCAGATTAGAAATTATTGTTTATTCATTACAAATGTCATGCCATACATTTATAAATGTTTCTTTTCAATGAATATTTTTCAAAGTTCACAAATTGTACCATAAGCCCCAGGAGCAATCACTGTATCTTGTTTTGTGTTTTCAAAGTGATTAAAAACAATACTGAATCCATGTGACCAATAATAATAGCTAGTTGTTATTGAGCGAGTACTATATGCCAGTAATTGTTGTAGCAACTTTAATATTTATTAGTTTATTTAATCTTCAGAACACTTTTTGAGGTTGATAGGACCAACATTCTTATCCTATCAATGAGAAAGTTGAGCACATGTTAGTAACTAATTTGCCTGAGTAAAAAGAGGTAGACTCAGGATTCAAATCCAGGTCTTCTGACTTTAGAGTCTACATTTCTCATACATGCTATGCATTAGATATGGGACCATAAGCAAATTACTTATTCTTACTCATCCTGCCTTTCTTTTCTATAAAAATGTGGAGAATAAAGTTGAAAGATGGTGGAGGAATAGGACAGAGAGACCACTCTCTCCCCTACAAATTCATCAAAAGAACATTTAAACGCTGAGTAAACTCCACAAAACAACTTCTGAATGTTGGAAGAGGACATCAGGCACCCAGAAAAGCAGCCCATTGTCTTCAAAAGGAGATAGGAAAAAATATAAAAGACAGAAAAAGAGACAAAAGAGGGAGGGATGGAGCTCCATCCCGGGAAGGGAGTCTTAAAAAGAGAGAAGTTTGCAAACACCAGGAAACACTCTCACTGCCAAGTCTGTGGCGAGACTTGGAAGCACAGAGGGCAACATAAGAGGGAGGAAAAATAAATAAATAATTAAAACCCACAGATTATGAGCCCAATGGTAACTGCCCCAGTGGAGAAGCAGCACAGACACACCTGCACCCAACACTAGCAAGCAGGGGCTGGGCAGGGAGGCGTGGGCTGCATTGCTTAGAGTAAGGATCTGGCCTGAATGCTCCAAGGGCAATCTGAGCAAACTAACTTGGGCTAGCAAACCAGACTGTGGGATAGCTACCACGGGAAAAGCCCTAAGACACTGCCAGGCCCACACACAGAACAAAGGACTGAACAGAACTAGCCGGCTGCAGACCATCCCCCTCAGGTGACAGGCAGCCAGAGCCAGAAGGGGGCGATTGCAGACCCAGAGAGACATTATCTACCAAACTGCAAGCAGGCTTCTTTGCTAACTAAGACTTCTTGGGGTTCTGAACAGTCAACATCTGCCTGAGAAGGTGTGCTGGTTGTACATCCAGAAAACCGAGTGGCAGGGACAGGGGAGGTGATAAGTCACAGCGACCACACTTGCCAAACACCTCATCACCTGAGCTGCTCGGACCTGGGAAGGGCACAAAAAGCAGGCCTAACCACGTCTGCGCCTCTGAGGACTACCTGAGTGCCTGAGCCTGCGCAGCTTAGATCTGGGAGGTGCATGCAGCCCAGGGCCGGCCTCAGACGGTTCCCGGCAGAGCAACCTAGAGCCTGAGCAGTGTGGGCAGGGAGGGCACACACGAGGTGAGTGGGGGGCAGGCCCAGTGTGGCTGAGACACTGCGAGCACACGCCAGCGTTATTTGTTTGCAGCGTCCCTCCCTCCCCACAGTGTGACTGAACAAGTGAGCCTAAAAAAAGTGTCCACCACCGCCTCCCTTGTGTCAGGGTGGAAATCAGACACTGAAGAGACCAGCAAACAGAAGAAGCTAAAACAGAGGGAACCACACTGGAAGTGACAGGTGCAATAGATTAAAACCCTGTCATTAGTACTGACTACATAGGAAGGGGCCTATAGATCTTGAGAAATATAAGCCGGACCAAGGAAATATCTGAAAATGAACTGACCCCACAATACCCACAACAATACCTGAGAAAGTCCTAGATATATTTTTACTATTTTTACTATCATTTTTTAAAGTCCTCTATTACTCCTTTAATTTTCACTTTTATAACCTACTATTACTTTGAAAAAAAAATAAAAAACCTATTTTTTAAAGCAAATTTCATATATACTTTTTTTATAATTTTTGTGACTTTTTCTTTTTTTTCCTTCTTTTCATTAATATTGTATTTTTGAAATTCCAACCTCTACTCTAGATTTTTAATCTTTGCTTTTTGGTATCTGTTATCAATTTTGTACCTTTAAGAACCCAATCTTCAGTACCCATTTTTACTTGGGAGAGAGATTACTGGCTTGACTGCTCTCTCTCCCCCTTTGGACTCTCCTTTTTCTCCACCAGGTCGCCTCTGTCTCCTCCCTCCCCCTTCTCTTCCCTACCCAACTCTGTGAATCTCTGCATGTTCCAGACAGTGGAGAACACTTAGGGAACTGATTACTGACTGGATCTCTCTCCTTTTGATTCCCCCCTTTTATCCTCCTGGCCACCTCTGTCTCCTTCCTCCCTCTTCTCTTCTCTGTATAATTCCATGAACATCTCTGAGCAGTCCAGTTGTGGAGTGCACATAAGGAAGTGATTACTGGCTAGTTTGCTCTCTCCTCTTTTGATTCCACCTCATCTTATTCAGGTCACCTCTAACTCCCTCCTCCCTCTTCTCTTCTCCATGTAACTCTGTGAACCTCTCTGGGTGTTCCTCACTGTGGAGAAATTTTCATCTTTAACCTAGATGCTTTATCAATGGTGCTGTATAGAAGGAGAAGTCTTGAGACTATTGAAAAAAAAAAAAAGACTGAAAACCAGAAGCAGGAGGCTTAAGTCCAAATCCTGAGAACACCAGAGAACTCCTGACTCCATTAATTGACAAGAGCTCATCAAACGCCTCCATACCTACACTGAAACCAAGCACCACCCAAGGGCCAACAAGTTCCAGAGCAAGACATACCACACAAATTCTCCGGCAACACAGGAACACAGCCCTGACCTTCAATATACAGGCTGCCCAAAGTTACTCCAAAACCACTGACATCTCATAACTCATTACTGTACACTTCATTGCACTCCAGAGAGAAGAAATCCAGCTCAACCCACCAAACACTGACACAAGCTTCCTTAACCAAGAAACCTTGACAAGCCATTGATACAACCCCACCCACAGTGAGGAAATTCCACAATAAAGAGAACTCCACAAATTGCCAGAATACAGAAAGGCCACTCCAAACTCAGCAATATAAACAAGATGAAGACATAGAGGAATATCCAGCAGGTAAAGGAACAGGATAAATGCCGCCATACCAAACAGAAGAGAAAGAGATAGGGAATCTACCTGATAAAGAATTCCAAATAATGATAGTGAAAATGACCCAAAATCTTGAAATTAAAATGGAATCACAGATAAATAGCCTGGAGACAAAGATTCAGATGAGCAGTTCAGTTCAGTTCAGTCGCTGAGTCGTGCCTGACTCTTTGCGACCCCATGAATTGCAGCACACCAGGCCTCCCTTTCCATCACCATCTCCTGGAGTTCACTCAGACTCACGTCCATCGAGTCAGTGATGCCATCCAGCCATCTCATCCTGGGTCGTCCCCTTCTCCTCCTGCCCCCAATCTCTCCCAGCATCAGAGTCTTTTCCAATGAGCCAACTCTTCTCAGTTGAGTTCTCATGAGGTGTCCTAAGTACTGGAGCTTCAGCTTTAGCATCATTCCTTCCAAAGAAATCCCAGGGTTGATTTCCTTCAGAATGGACTGGTTGGATCTCCTTGCAGTCCAAGGGACTCTCAAGAGTCTTCTCCAACACCACACTTCAAAAGCATCAATTCTTCAGTGCTCTGCCTTCTTCACAGTCCAACTCTCACATCCATACATGACCACAGGAAAAACCACAGCCTTGACTAGGCAGACCTTAGTTGGCAAAGTAATGTCTCTGCTTTTGAATATACTATCTAGGTTGGTCATAACTTTTCTTCCAAGGAGTAAGCGTCTTTTAATTTCATGGCTGCAATCACCATCTGCGGTGATTTTGGAGCCCCCAAAAATAAAGTCAGACATTGTTTCCACTGTTTCCCCATCTATTTCCCATGAAGTGATGGGATCAGATGCCATGATCTTAGTTTTCTGAATGTTAAGCTTTAAGCCAACTTTTTCACTCTCCTCTTTCACTTTCATCAAGAGGCATTTTAGCTCCTCTTTACTTTCTGCCATAAGGGTGGTGTCATCTGCATATATGAGGTTATTGATATTTCTCCCAGCAATCTTGATTCCAGTTTGTGCCTCTTCCAGTCCAGCATTTCTGATGATGTACCCTGCATATATGTTAAATAAGCAGGGTGACAGTATACAGCCTTGACGTACTCCTTTTCCTATTTGGAACCAGTCTGTTGTTCCATGTTCAGTCCTAACTGTTGCTTGCTGACCTGCATACAGATTTCTCAAGAGGCAGGTCAGGTGGTGTGGTATTCCCATCTCTTGCAGAATTGTTCACAGTTTACTGTGATCCACACAGTCAAAGGCTTTGACATAGTCAATAAAGCAGAAATAGATGTTTTTCTGGAACTCTCTTGCTTTTTCCATGATCCAGTGGATGTTGGCAATTTGATCTCTGGTTCCTCTGCCTTTTCTAAAACCAGCTTGAACATCAGGGAGTTCACAGTTCATGTATTGCTGAAGACTGGCTTGGTGAATTTTGAGCATTACTTTATTAGCATGTGAGATGAGCGCAATTGTGTGGTAGTTTGAGCATTATTTGGCATTGCCTTTCTTTGGGATTGGAATGAAAACTGACCTTTTCCAGTCCTGTGCCCACGGCTGAGTTTTCCAAACTTGCTGGCATATTGAGTGCAGCACTTTCACAGCATCATCTTTCAGGATTTGAAACAGCTAAACTGGAATTCCATCACCTCCACTAGCTTTGTTCGTAGTGATGCTTTCTAAGGCCCACTTGACTTCACAATCCAAGATGTCTGGCTCTAGATTAGTGATCATATCATCATGATTATCTGGGTGGTGAAGATCTTTTTTTGTACAGTTCTTCCATGTATTCTTGCCACTTCTTCTTAATATCTTCTGCTTCTGTTAGGTCCAGACCACTTCTGTCCTTTATCAAGCCCATCTTTGTATGAAATATTCCCTTGGTATATCTAAATTTCTTGAAGAGATCTCTAGTCTTTCCCATTCTGTTCTTTTCCTCTATTTCTTTGCATTGATCACTGAAGAAGTCTTTCTTATCTCCTCTTGCTATTCTTTGGAATTCTGCATTCAGATGCTTACATCTTTCCTTTTCTCCTTTGCTTTTCACCTCTCTTCTTTTCATAGCTATTTGTAAGGCCTCCCCAGACAGCCATTTTGCTTTTTTGCATTTCCTTTCCATGGGGATGGTCTTGATCCCTGTCTCCTGTACAATGTCACGAACCTCATTCCATAGTTCATCAGGCACTCTATCTATCAGATCTAGGCCCTTAAATCTATTTCTCACTTCCACTGTATAATCATAAAGGATTTGATTTAGGTCATACCTGAATGGTCTAGTGGTTTTCCCTACTTCCTTCAATTTAAGTCTGAATTTGGCAATAAGGAGTTCACGATGTGAGCCACAGTCAGCTCCCGGTCTTGTTTTTCTTGACTGTATAGAGATTTCCAACTTTGGCTGCAAAGAATATAATCAATCTGATTTCAGTGTTGACCATCGGGTGATGTCCATATGTAGAGTCTTCCGGCTGCCTGCGAGCTGGCTCCCTAAGCGTCAGTGGCTGCAGCTGCGAGCTGGCTCACTAAGCGCGGCCGAGAGGAGCTACCCCATGTCCGAGGTCAGGGGCGGAGGCCGAGAGGAGCTACCCCGCGTCCGAGGTCAGGGGCGGCGGCCGGGAGGAGACACCCCACGTCCGAGATCAGGGGTGGCCAAGAGAAGCCACCTCGCACCTGAGGCCAGTGGCGGTGACCTTGAGGAGCCACCCCGAGCCCGAGGCCAGGGACGGCAGCTGGGATGAGCCACCCACGCCCAAGGCCAGGGCTGGCGACCGGGAGGAGCAACCCGAGGAGTGGTGGCTGCGCAGGCACAGGAGGGCCTAAGGAGCTATCCCACGTTGAAGGTCAGGAATGGCGACAGTAAGGAGATACCCCTCATCCAAGGTAAGGAACAGTGGCTGTGCTTTGCTGGAGCCACCGTGAAGAGATAACCCACACCAAGGTAAGAGAAACCCAAGTAAGATGGTAAGTGTTGCAAGAGGGCATCAGAGGGCAGACACACTGAAACCATACTCACAGAAAACTAGTCAATCTAATCACACTAGGACCACAGCCTTGTCTAACTCAATGAAACCAAGGCATGCCTGTGGGGCAACCCAAGACGGGTGGGTCATGGTGGAGAGGTCTGACAGAATGTGGTCCACTGGAAAAGGGAATGGCAAGCCACTTCAGTATTCTTGCCTTGAGAACCCCATGAACAGTAGGAAAAGGGAAAATGATAGGATACCAAAAGAGGAACTCCCCAGGTCATTAGGTGCCCAATACTGGAGATCAGTGGAGAAATAACTCCAGAAAGAATGAAGGGATGGAGCCAAAGCAAAAACAATACCCAGTTGTGGATGTGACTGGTGATAGAAGCGAGATCCGATGCTATAAAGAGCAATATTGCATCGGAACCTGGAATGTCAGGTCCATGAATCAAGGCAAATTGGAAGTGGTCAAACAAGAGATGGCAAGGGTGAATGTCGACATTCTAGGAATCAACGAACTAAAATGGACTACAATGGGTGAATTTAACTCAGATGACCATTACATCTACTACTGTGGGCAGGAATCCCTCAGAAGAAATGGAGTAGCTATCATGGTCAACAAGAATCCGAAATGCAGTACTTGGATGCAATCTCAAAAATGACAGAATGATCTCTGTTTTCTCCAAGGCAAACCATTCAATATCACAGTTTTCTAAGTCTATGCCCCAACCAGCAATGCTGAAGAAACTGAAGTTGAACGGTTTTATGAAGACCTACAAGATCTTTTAGAACAAACACCCAAAAAAGATGTCATTTTCATTATAGGGGACTGAAATGCAGAAGTAGGAAGTCAAGAAACACCTGGAGTAACAGACAAATTTGGTCTTGGAATGCGGAATGAACCAGGGAAAAGACTAATAGAGTTTTGCCAAGAAAATGCACTGGTCATAGCAGAAGATGCAAGAAAGGTTTAACAAGGACCTGGAAGAAATAAAAAAAATCAATCAATGTAATACACCACATTAACAAATTGAAAAATAAAAGCCGTATGATTATCTCAATAGATGCAGAGAAGGCCTTTGACAAAATTCAGCATCCATTTATGATAAAAAAAAAAACTCTCCAGAAAGCAGGAATAGAAGGAACATACCTCAACATAATAAAAGCAATATATGACAAACCCACAGCAAACATTATCTTCAATAGTAAAAAATTGAAAGCATTTCCTCTAAGGTCAGGAATAAGTCAAGGGTGCTCACTTTCACCACTACTATTCAACATAGTTCTGGAAGTTTTGGCCACAGCAATCAGAGCAGAAAAAGAAATAAAAGGAATCCAAATTGGAAAAGAAGTAAAACTCTCACTGTTTGCAGATGACATGATCCTCTACATAGAAAACCCTAAAGACACCACCAGAAAATTACTAGAGCTAATCAATGAATATAGTAAAGCTGTAGGATATAAAATCGACACACAGAAATCCCTTGCATTCCTATATACTAATAATGAGAAAATAGAAAGAGAAATTAAGGAAACAATTCCATTCACCATTGCAACGAAAAGAATAAAATACTTAGGAATATATCTACCTAAAGAAACGAAAGACCTATATATAGAAAACTATAAAACACTGATGAAAGAAATCAAAGAGGACACTAATAGATGGAAAAATATACCATGTTCATGGATCGGAAGAATCAATATATTGAAAATGAGTATACTACCCAAAGCAATCTATAGATTCAATGCAATCCCTATCAAGTTACCAAACTATTTTTCACAGAGCTAAAACAAATAATTTCACAATTTGTATGGAAATAAAAAAACCTCGAATAGCCAAAGCAATCTTGAGAAAGAAGAATGGACCTGGAGGAATCAACTGCCTGATTTCAGGCTCTACTACAAAGCCACAGTCATCAAGACAGTATGGTACTGGCACAAAGACAGAAATATAGATCAATGGAACAAAATAGAAAGCCTAGAGATAAATCCACGCACCTATGGACACCTTATCTTTGACAAAGGAGGAAAGAATACACAACGGATTAAAGACAATCTTTTTAACAAGTGGTGCTGGGAAAACTGGTCAACCACTTGTAAAAGAATGAAACTAGAACACTTTCTAACACCATACACAAAAATAAACTCAAAATGGATTAAAGATCTAAATGTAAGACCAGAAACCATAAAACTCCTAGAGGAGAACATAGGCAAAACATTCTCAGACATAAATCACAGCAGGATCCTCTGTGACCCACCTCCCAGGATATTGGAAATAAAAGCAAAACTAAACAAATGGGACCTAATTAAACTTAAAAGCTTCTGCACAATAAAGGAAACTATAAGCAAGGTGAAGAGACAGCCTTCAGAATTGGAGAAAATAATAGCAAACAAAGCAACTGACAAACAACTAATCTCAAAAATATACAAGCAACTTATGCAGCTCAAGTCCAGAAAAATAAACGACCCTATCAAAAAATGGGCCAAAGAACTAAATAGACATTTCTCCAAAGAAGACATACAGATAGCTAACAAACACATGAAAAGATGCTCAACATCACTCATTCTCAGAGAAATGCAAATCAAAACCACAATGAGGTACCATTTCATGACAATCAGAATGGCTGTGATCCAAAAGTCTACAGGCAATAAATGCTGGAGAGGGTGTGGAGAAAAGGGAACCCTCTCACACTGTTGGTGGGAATGCAAATTATTACAGATACTATGGAGAACAGTGTGGAGTTTCCTTAAAACCTGGAAATAGAACTGCCTTATGACCCAGCAACACTACTACTGGGCATACACACTGAGGAAACCAGAATTGAAAGAGACACATGTACCCCAATGTTCATCGCAGCGCTGTTTATAATAGCCAGGACATGGAAGCAACCTAGATGCCCATCAGCAGATGAATGGATAAGAAAGCTGTGGTACATATACACAATGGAGTATTACTCAGCCATTAAAAAGAATACATTTGAATCTGTTCTAATGAGGTGGATGAAACTGGAGCCGATTATACAGAGTGAAGTAAGCCAGAAAGAAAAACACCAATATGGTATACTAAGGCATATATATGGAATTTAGAAAGATGGCAATGATAACCCTGTAATCAAGATAGCAAAAGAGACACAGATGTGTAGAACAGTCTTTTGGACTCTGAGGGAGAGGGCGAGGGTGGGATGATTTGGGAGAATGGCACTGAAACATGTATAATATCATATATGAAATGAATTGCCAGTCCAGGTTCAATGCATGATACTGGATGCAGGGGCTGGTGCACTGGGATGACCCACAGGGATGGTACAGGGAGGGAGGAGAGAGGGGGCTTCAGGATAGAGAACACGTGTATACCCGTGGCAGATTCATGTTGATGTATGGCAAAACCAATACAATATTGTAAAGTAATTAACCTCCAAATAAAATAAATAAATTTATATATTTTTTAAATGTGGATAATAATATCACATTAGGTTATTTTGGGGACTAATTTTTTTTTCTTAATGGTGTAAAATATTTGTATTTGAGAATTTTTATAATGAACAGGAGTATAGTTTAGGGAGTTCTGATCATTCAAATATAACTATAAACCTTCCTATGCATTTAAATCAGATGGAAATACAGTAAAGCCTTTACTGCCTAAGTAATAAAAAAGTGCCAAAAAGCCAAGGGGAGTGGTGGAGCCAACCAAAATTTAACAACATAGAATAGACTCTTGTTCAGGCTGGCAAGACTCAGGGGGCTGGCTGTGCTGCCTGAGCCTGGTCAAAGCTGGAGGCACAGAGAAGAAGCTCTTGCTGAATACACCACCCAATACAGAGAGGAGGACTCTAGTCATCATAATACAGTGACTGCATCAATATTCACAAAGAACTTATAACTACATATACATGGATGCCACAAATTCTGAATACCCAGAAGCTTTGAAAGGATCCTCCAAAATGGGCAAGAAATTAATAATACAAAAAAAACCCTAACAACACAAACTAATGCAGCAGGGTAATATCTTCCATTATAAACAGAGATATTTTCTGAAAATTATATTGTTTCATCTTACATGAAACTTAAGTACAATAATTAATTCAATTAAATATTGAATCCCAACATAATTCATGTCTTAAATACAGAGAAAGAAAAAATCTAGAAAACTAACACATATGACTATGGATTCATCTTATTTCTGCTTAGCAACAGGGTCTTTTAAAAAAAATTTTTGGTATGACCCACAATTTTTTCTTTGGTTCCCCCCTTTAATCACATTGCTGAAAACTCTCAAAATCTTTCAATGAGCACTGATGTAGGGAAAAGGAATGCTAAAATAGTGAACATGAACAGAAATTATAGAGCTATCCAATACAAGAAGCAGTGAAGTAATACTTGAAATGGGAGACAATGTTATATTCTACTAATAGAATATAACAGAAGAGCCAGTTTTTCAGGAAAGAACAGGTTTGATGTCTAAACTTCGAATAACATACACTGTATTTTCAGTAGGACCTCACCCTGAGAGGACAAGGTTTTGATTTCACTTAATAACTGTCTCACTAAGTACCTCATTCCCACATTTGCTAAAGTAAGGGATACAAATCAGTGCAAGATTGAGATCCCACCTCCTAAGCCACAACCACCAAACCTCATAGGGATTTCCAAATGTCAAGAACTGAAAGATTTCCAAAATAAGGCTCAGTTTTAAAGTACAACAAGAACAAATTATTTGACTAATTATTGTCAGCAGTAATGAGACTGCACACCCAAATAACAAAGCACAACTAAGGGGCAAGCAGAGTGTATTAAAATGAAAAAACCACAAACAACTTCATAGGTATAACAAGCAAAATGATAATCAACTAGGATGCGCTTATAATTATAGTTTTTCTTGATTGATATAAAGGAAATGATCATCTTACAAATGATTGTAAGGTAGTAAAAATAAAGCAGGACATAAAAATGAGTAACAACATAAAATATGAGTAAAAGAAAGTTGAGGTTGAAACTCTTGGAACATCTCTGTACACTAATATATCAGTCTATGTGATGCTTTTACAAAGGAAATCCTCAAAGTTCCTGTAACTGAGTGACTTAAACATGAAGTGCACAAAGGGTTGGAAAACATACCATGAACAGCAATTGAACTGAAATGATTGCCATCTTAATTGTTTGGAGTTGATTTTATAGATTTTTTTCTTCTCTTCTATTTCTCGACTATGTAAGTCCCTTTAACATTTGCTGTAAAGCTGGTTTGGTGGTACTGAATTCTTAACACTTGCTTATATGAAAAGCTTTTTATTTCTCCATCAATTTTGAATGAGATCCCTGCTGGGTACAGTAATCTTGGTTGTAGATTGTTCCCTTTCAATACTTTAAATATATCCTTCCATTCCCTTCTGGCCTGCAGAGT
This sequence comes from Capra hircus, assembly GCF_001704415.2. Lineage (NCBI taxonomy): Eukaryota > Metazoa > Chordata > Mammalia > Artiodactyla > Bovidae > Capra > Capra hircus. The sequence goes on from NC_030813.1 coordinate 29,274,133, forward strand.
TTTTGCTGAAAGATCAGCTGTTAAATGTATGGCATTTCACTTGTATGTTACTTGTCGCTTTTCCCTTGCTGCTTTTAATGTTCTTTCTTTGTGTTTAGTCTCTATTAGCCTGATTAGTATGTATCTTGGCATGTTTCTCCTTGGGTTCAAGCTGTGTGGGACTCTTTGCACCTCTTGGACTTGATTGACTATTTCCTTTTCCATGTTGGGGAAATTTTCAACTTGAAGAAAACTTCAATTTCAAAAATTATTTCATATCCTTTCTTTTTCTCTTCCACTTATGGGAGCCCTATAATTTGAATGTTGGTGTGTTTGATATTGTCCCAGAAGTCTCTGAGACTATCCCAAGTTCTTTTCATTCTTTTTACTTCATTCTGTTCTTCAAAAGTTATTTCCACCATTTTATCTTCCAACTCACTGGTTCGTTCTGTTTCAGCTATTCTGCTATTGATTTCTTCTGGAGTATTTTTAATTTCAGAAATTGTGTTGTTTGTCTCTGTATGTCTATTCTTTAATTCTTCCAGGTCTTTGTTAATTGATTCCTGCATTTTCTCCATTCTGTTTTCAAGCTTTTTGATCACCCTACTATCATTATTCTGAATTCTTTTTCAGGCAGTTTGCCTATTTTCTCTTCATTTATTTGGACTTCAGTGTTTCTATCTTGTTCCTTCATTTGTGTAGTATTTCTCTGACTTTACATTATTATAATTTTTAACTTATTGTGTTTGAGGTCTCTTTTTCCCATGCTTCAAGGTTGAATTCTTTCTTCCTTTTGGTTTCTGCCCTCCTAAGGTTGGTCCAGTGGTTTGTGTAAGCTTTGTATAGGGTGCATTTGAATGCAGAGTTCTAAAGAAAAGCAAGGAGAAATAAGAAAGCCTTCCTCCGCAAACAAAGCAAAGAAACAGAGGGAAACAATAGAATGGGAAAGACTAGAGATCTCTTCAAGAAAAATAGAGATACCAATGGAACATTTCATGAAAAGATGGGCTCAATAAAGGACAGAAATGGTATGGAACTAACAGAAGCAGAAGATATTAAGAAGAAGTGGCAAGAATACACAGAAGCACTGTACAAAAAAGACCTTCACAACCCAGATAATCATGATGATGTGATCAGTCATACTTACCTAGAGCCAGATATCCTGGAATGTGAAGTCAAGTGAGCCTTAGGAAGAATCACTATGAACAAAGCTAGTGGAAGTGATGAAATTCCAGTTAAGCTATTTCAAATCCTGAAAGATGATGCTGTGAAAGCGCTGCACTCAATATGCCAGCAAATTTGCAAAACTCACCAGTGGCCACAGGACTGGAAAATGTCAGTTTTCATTCCAATCCCAAAGAAAGGCAATGCCAAAGAATGCTCAAACTACCACACAATTGCACTTATCTCACATGCTAGGAAAGTAATGGTTAAAATTCTCCAAGCCAGGCTTCAGCAATACGTGAACCGTGAACTTCAGATGTTCAAGCTGGTTTTAGAAAAGGCAGAGGAACCAGAGATCAAATTGCCAACATCCACTGGATCATGGAAAAAGCAAGAGAGTTCCAGAAAAACATCTATTTCTGCTTTATTGACTATGTCAAAGCCTTTGACTGTGTGGATCACAATAAACTGTGGACAATTCTGAAAGAGATGGGAATACCAGACCACCTGATCTGCCTCTTGAGAAACATGTATGCAGGTCAGGAAGCAACAGTTAGAACAGGACATGGAACAACAGACTGGGTCCATGGAAACTGGTTCCAATAGGAAAAGGAGTACATCAAGGCTGTATATTGTCACCCTGTTTATTTAATGTCTATGCAGAGTACATCATGAAAAATACTGGGTTGGAAAAGCACAAGCTGGAATCAAGATTGCTGGGAGAAATATCAATAACCTCAGATATGCAGATGACTCCAACCTTACGACAGAAAGTGAAGAAGAATTAAAGAGCCTCTTGATGAAAGTGAAAGAGGAGAGTGAAAAAGTTGACTTAAAGCTCAACATTCAGAAAACTAAGATCATGGCATCTGGTCCCATCACTTCATGGCAAATAGATGGGGAAACAGTAGAAACAGTGTCAGACTTTATTTTGGGGGGCTCCAAAATCCCTGTAGATGGTGATTGCAGCCATGAAATTAAAAGACATTTACTCCTTGGAAGGAAAGTTATGACCAACCTAGACAGCATATTTAAAAGCAGAGACATTACTTTGTCAACAGAGGTCTATCTAGTCAGATCTTTGGTTTTTCCAGTGGTCATGTATGGATGTGAGAGTTGGACTATAAAGAAAGCTGAATGCTGAAGAATTGATGCTTTTGAACTGGGATGTTGGAGAAGACTCTTGAGATTCCCTTGGATTACAAGGAGATCCAACCAGTCCATCCTAAAGGGGATCAGTCCTGGGTGTTCTTTGGAAGGAATGGTGCTATAGCTGAAACGCCAGTACTATGGCCACCTCATGTGAAGAGTTAACTCATTGGAAAAGACTCTGATGCTGGGAAAGATTGAAGGTGGGAGGAGAAGGGGATGTCAGAATATGAGATGGTTGGATGGCATCACCAACTCAATGGACCTGAGTTTGGGTGGACTCCGGGAGTTGGTGATGGACAGGGAGACCTGGTGTGCTGCATTTCATGGGGTCCGTGCAAAGAGTCGGACATGACTGAGCGACTAAACTGAACTTTATAGGGTGAGATTTGTGCTGATTTATTTTTTCCCCCTCTTATGGGCAAGGGTGAGTGGGGGCAGGGGGGGTAATCCTGTCTGCTCATGATTGGGTTTATATTTATGTTTTGTTTGTTGTTTAGATGAGATGTCCTGCACAGGCTCCTATTTATTGGTGGTTGAGTGATGCCAGGTCTTGTATTGAAGTCATTTCCTTTGTTGAATTCTCACTATTTGATACTCGCTTGGGTTAGTTCTCTGGTAATCTAGGGTCTTGGAGTCAGTGCTCCCACTCCAAAGGCTCAGGGCTTGATCTCTTCATCTTGGAACAAATGAGAAGAAAATGACCACTTTTTTTTTTTTTTTTTTTCAAATCTCCTGTTATAGTTATTTCCAGAATCTTCAGTTTCTCTGCATCCAGCATTCCTCAGGAGATACAGTTCCTCTATCGAAAGATTAGTATTTTAAGGGAAACATTTTATGAATGTAAGGTGCTTTTTAGTGTTTTTTCCCCTGATGAATTTAAAGGGAAATATATTCTAATTTCCTTGTCTGCCTTCCTAAACATCACTAAGTTCTGGCATAGCTAATTTAAGTCACTAACTTAAAGAGTTTTGTTTTCCATTTGTTTCATTTTAAATTATAAAAAGAAGTAAATGGTACTTCCTGTAATTTCTCTTTAAAAAGTCTTAAAAACTTTAGTAAGAGTTCATCCTGAAGTGAAGAAAAGGATGCCCAGAGGCAGAGAGTCACATAAGAGTCAACTGTAGGTCTAAATCTAGACAGGAGCAAATGCAGAAGCTAACAGGGCCTTTCTCAGTGTTAAACACAACCTTAGCTTATCTTTAGGGCTTAGGCTAAACTGTTCCTTTTCTCTTTCCTTCACATACTTCAAGCTGAAAGCTGTGTGGTAGGAACGCAGTGCAAGAGCTGAAATCATTAATAGATATGCAATGTCACTTGCTTCCCAAATGTGTCAGTGGTTAGTGTCAACTGTGGTACCCTTTCTTCCTGGACCTAACAATGAATTTTAACTTTGTAAGTTAAAAGAGATGAGCCAAAGGCCATCCTTGTTTAATCTTATCTCTTTAACAACTATGAATAATTAGAAAACAATTATAGCACATGAGAACAGCTGTCTGCCAGTTCTAAAGAGGAAAAAAAAAAAAAGAGGAAAAGAGTACAGGAGAGATCCTATGCTATTATTTATATCATTGAATCAATATATATACATATGTATTTCATATATGTGTGTGTGTGTATAATCTCATTGGTATAAAAATTCACATAAATGCACTTAACTTATATATGAGAATTGGAAAAATAATATACTATTCTTATGTCAGAACTTAACATGTGATGTCACTAATGTTTAAATTTAAACATTAAATATTGAAATATTACCATATTTTTTAAATAAATATTACCTTATTTTTCTAAGAATAATGTTCATCAAATCAAAATAATCAGTGAATATCAGAACTTTGTTTTTGTTGGTTTTCTCCAATGTGAATTTTTTTAAACTAACAAATGTAATATGGCAAATTAAGAATATGAGTTATTCTTAGATAGCAAAAATACAGACTTTAATAGCTTTGGAATTTTGTGGACAACTATTTCCAGCTGGAAAGTTTTTAAGTAGCTGGGGTTTTATCTTTTAGTTTTTGATGTCATCATTAAACATATTTAATTATTAATCATATTTAATTCTAAAAATAACTAATCCTTTTAAAATAACCAAGACTAGATCCCATTTAAGATCATCTCAGTCCTAATTTGTTGATACACTCAACAATTATTATTCTTTAAAATTAGTGAGCACATTTGCTTCACCTAGGATTCTCTAATAGTCGGGAACTTTTTCTTTCATTGTCCTTTTCTTAATGCTTAGACAGAAATTCATGGGCCTCCCTGGTGGCTCAGATGGTAAAGGGACTGCCTGTAATGCAGGAAACCAGGGTTCGATTCCTGAGTCAGGAAGACCCCCTGGAGAAGGAAATGGCAACCCATTCCAAAATCCTTGCCTGGAAAATCCTATGGTCTAAGGAGCCTGGCAGTCTACAGTACAGAGAGAAATTCATAAAAGGGTTTCTGTCACATGTTCATAAGTGACAGTCCAGGAAATGAACTGGCCTTCTAGACACTTACAGGACTCTTCTTTCCACTAGAGCTTCGCAGTGGTATTACATCACTTCCCAGGATAAGAACCAGGGGTTTGCACTGCTCCACTGTGCCAAAATGGCTAGAGAGGAAGTGCATTGGAAACAGAATCCTACTTTGCTATTTTCTTCCCAAATCACAAAGTAGAAAAACGGTAGTGATATGGAGGAAGAAGAGCCATGCAGCAGAGCAGTAGAATTAGTGGAAGACTCACTGCTTGCTCCCATCTCTCCCATTCTCTATATAACATGTTCTGTATATCCTGGATTCCACTGCAAACAGGGGTAAAGTAGGTTGTCTAGGATGGGTTTGAAAAATAGCAATAATTGATTTCCTTACTGGCCACTCTATTCCTTCATCTAGAGAATAGTGAACATGGCACAGACAGATTTCTTAGTGAAAGAACAAATCGTATCACAAATGAAATACATTCCACCTAAAGATAGCTATTTTATCTTCATAGACTCCTAGAGTATATGAGCTCTGAAAACATGGGTAGCTTCTGTCTTCTTTATTGAATACAACATCCAATATAATATCCAAGCACATGCTAGAGAAATGAAAAAAAATGGTCAGAGGAAAGAATTGATCCTGACATGATGCAAAAAGTATTTGCATAAGACAGCAAAGAAAAAATTTTTTCCTTAAATTGAGATGTGAGCAGTTTTAAGGTGGAATGATATTAAAATAAATAATATATAAAAGAACAAATGTGTTCTTATTTTAAAATATGTATAACACATTTTGGGGGGAACTTAAAAGGAAAATTCCATGTCATTTTTGCTTTTCCAACTCAAAATTTATCAAAAATTATGTTATAATATAATCTTATTATATACTGTAACCATTAGAGCATGAGTTTAAAAAAAAGGCATGATTTTATTACCATTTATCCTATGAATTCAGTCTCACAGATGAGATGTTACTAAATCTGATATATAAATTTTTAATAACAAAGTATAGAAAGTTACTGCTGGAAAAATTATGTTGATAATACAATAATGACACATTCTAGTAATATGTGTAGTAAAAGATACAAATAATTTATTTTTAAACTTGATGCCTTTTACAAAAACGTGAAAGAAGACCAAGCTACATGGAAAACACTAAAGTAGTAATTCAGAACACTCTAAGGGCAGAAATAGTAACCCAAGAAAGGATTTTAAATCAAAGGGTTGTTCCAGAGTTGGGCCTTAGTCGCTCTAGGGCATTGGCAGCCTTTGCTGAGATGCAAATTTGGTCTGACAGGAGGCAATTTGGTTAAGTACTGGGACTAATGGTAAAATAAGAAGAAGTGCTTGGACTTAGTATGGACTCCAGAAGCAGTTTCACAAAAATGTATTTGAAGAGCAGGTGCCATCTGGCTTTCAGATATCAGAGGACCAAACCTAGGAGGCCCCTGTGCAATCTATGCCTTCCCAAAAACTAAAGAGAGGGATCAATATCTTACAGTGTTATTTAGGGGCTTGCATATGGTAATATAGATGAAACACTAGGTAGTCAGTTGAATTTTCAAACATTTCATCCCAAACTGAGAATTGTTTTCTAGACACCACTAACAGTGGAATAAAAGGTTAAAAAAAATCATGATTGAAGTTGCTCAGTCATGTCCAACTCTTTGCAACCCTGTGGACTTGTAGTCTACCAGGCTCCTCCATCCATGGGATTCTCCAGGCAAGAATACTGGAGTGGGTTGCCATTTCCTTCTCCAGGGGATCTTCCTGACCTAGGGATCGAACCTGGGTCTCCCACATTGCAGGCAGACACTTTAACCTCTGAGCCATAGAAATCATATACATATATATATATATATGTATGTATGTATGTATGTATCTGAATATATATCATGTATATGTGTGTGTGTATGTGTGTGTGTGTATCTGATTTCCTGAATATATACATTCAGGAAATCAACCCTGAATACTCATTGGAAGGACTGATGCTGAAGCTCCAGTATTTTGGTCATCTGATGTGAACAGCTGACTCATTGGAAAAGTCCCTGATGCCAGGAAAGATTGAGGGCAAAAGAAGAGGACCTCAAAGGATGAGATGGCTGGATGGTATCACCGATGCAATGGGCATGAACTTGGGCAAACTCCCGGAGATGATGAGGGACAAGGAGGCCTGGCATGCTGCAGTCCATGCAGGTGCAAACAGTTGGACACAACTGGGCAACCGAACAACAACTATATATATATATATATATATATATATATATATATATATAGTTGTTTAGTCACTAAATCAAGTCCAACTGTTTTGCAACCCCATGGACTGTGGCTCTCCAGGCTCCTCTCTTCCTGGGATTTCCCAGGCTAGAATACTGGAGTGGGTCACCATTTCCTTTTCCAAGGGATCTTTCCAACCCAGGGATTGAACCCATGTCTCCTGCACTGGCAGGCAGCTTCTTCACCACTGAGCAACCAGGGAAGCCCATATGTATGTGTATATATAATTTAAGTGTATATTATATTAATATATAATATACATATAAAATATGCATATACTAATCATAATAGAAATAATTGATGATATGATTGAACAGAAACCATGTGTCAGATTCATCATGGCCACTATACACAGATTATCTCATTTAGTCCTTACAACAATTTTATGACTAGCTATTGCCATTCTCATTTTATATTACATAAAAAATTTGAGGTATAGAGAGTTTGAGGAACTTGCAAACTCCCAAGGTCCATTTATATACTTAGTATAGCTGGCTTTCTAATTTGGATTCACCTGAAAATATGCACCACACTAATATTTGTTAGGCTTTATTGTTTTCAGAGCTACTGGGAAAAAGCAGAGTCGTCTACAGGCAGCAGAATACTCACTGAACACAGTAGACCAAGGTTGGGGTACGGACTGGGGAAAAGTAGACATCCGCACACTTCTGAACTTTGAGACTTGTTCAGATTTGATTAATATTGCTTTTCTACAAAGATTATATTACTAATAATTAGTCCTCATTTATTCTTAATTATCTTTTTACTGTTTTGTTACTAAAAGTATAATCTGGACTCTTTAGTCCTCTGTAACTTTCTATTAAAAGCCTATGGATGCATACACACCAAGAATACAGATAGTCCAAAACATGATGAGCCTCAAAATGCACTCTTAAAAATTTGTAAAACAAAACTGAAGAGAAATGTATTTATAAGACTGATTCAGCATGTCAGGTTTATCCACCTCCATACATTTTCACTTGAACCATCTGCAATTCTATTTCTAGGATACTTAATTCCATTTTTATTTGTTAAAATGGGAGAAAGTTATTAAATTGTGAAGCATGGAATTGTAATAATCCTTTTAGTGTATGCTTAATTTATTTATTTATGTGATAGTAATGTGTCTCCAAATATTGTAGGTACCTTTAATCTTAACAGCATTAGTCAGTGTCTATTTTCTGTATTTGCCTAATGCCTAACAGTTGGATAAAACCTGAAAATTTCAATCTTTTGGAATCTTTTTTTACTTGGTGCCACAAATAGTGACATTTGATCTTTATGAAGTGTGGTCGAGTTGGTCAGATGCATACCAGTATACTTTTTCTCTTTTCCTGGGCATGTAGTTCATGCATATTTAATTGGCTAGTCTACTTTGCAATTGGGTTGGGTCTAGTGACAGTTTTAGCCAATGGAAAGTGAGTGGCAAAGCATGTGCCATTTCAAGGCCTTGATCATCAAAATCGCTTGCATATATTTCCTTATGTTTATTCTCTGCTGATTAACTCAGGTGGTGACTACAATTGCCACCCCAGAGTAAACTGGGAAGCCACATATTTAATACAGTAGAGTTACTATATGGCTTTTCCAGTGGTCATGTATGGATGTGAGAGTTGGATTGTGAAGAAGGCTGAGAGCTGAAGAATTGATGCTTTTGAACTGTGGTATTGGAGAAGACTCTTGAGAATCACTTGGACTGCAAGGAGATCCAACCAGTCCCTCCTAAAGGAAATCAGTCCTGAATATTCATTGGAAGGACTGATGCTGACGCTGAAACTCCAATACTTTGGCCACCTGATGCCAAGAGCTGACTCATTTGAAAAGACCTTGATGCTGGGAAAGATTGAGGGCAGGAGGAGAAGGGGACAACAGAGGATGAGATGGTTGAATGGCATCACTGACTCAATGGACATGGGTTTGGGCGGACTCCGTGAGTTGTTGTTGGACAGGGAGGCCTGGCGTGCTGCAGTCCATGGGGTCACAAAGAGTCGGACACGACTGAGTGACTGAACTGAACTGAACTGTTTCTTGTGTCTCTCACTGTTGGTAAGGAGGAGAGAGCAACTTTCTCACCCCCACTGCCAAGTTCCCTATTGTTAAAATGCCTTGTCAGCAATAAAAGTTTCCACCATGTTGATCCTTTATTTTCACAGCCTGGTCTACCCTAACTTATATCTTAGATGACTGATTTTTTTTTTCTATTCTTATATAGACATCTACATTTGATTCCTTTTCTTTCAAGGACTTAATTCTGTATCAGTTTCCAGTCACTTAAGAAGCATCTCTGAGGGCCATGAGAATGTTCCTCACAGACCTTCTTCCTCAGGGAGTGAAATTAACCAAGGGCCCCATACTGCATTTGGAAATCCATCATCTCATTTGAGATGACATATCATCTGCCACAGTTACTCAGTTAGTGAATGAGTATGGCGGTACTAAACTAATATGTTCCTGGGAAACCCAAGATGCCCCTGACAGTTTAATTTGACTAGAAGACAGTACACCAGGTTTACCAACCTAGCTTGCAGGGCTAGCTTGCAGATATACCAAGAATATATCTGTCTATGGTCTTCTGCATCTTCCTTTCACCCAGTGTCAGACTTGCATGGTGATCTGATGACTCTCCTAGCCTTCCCCAGCTGGTCTAGCCTTAGCTGACTCCTCACTCTTTTCTTTCACATTGGTATTTTCTTCTGCAAAAAGATCATGCCCATTCAATCTCTTTTTGGTGTCTGTTTCTCAGAAGACCAGAATAAATGTAGATGCTCTCTATGAACAGATGATATGTTGGGTTACTTGGGATACCTTTTTTTATGCTTTGCAAGGGCTGCTGTACCAAAATATCACAGGCTGGATGGAATGCATTGTCTCACAGTTATGGAAGCTAGACGTCCATGATATAAGTATTGGCAAGGTGGGTTCCTTCTGAGCATTGTGATGGGTCAGCTTCTTTGCTCTCCTAGTTGTTGGCGGTTTTCTGGTATCTTTGGTGTTTCTTGGCTTATACCTGCATCACTCCAATCTCTGTCCTCATCTTCAAATGACATTCTCCTGGGTGCACTTCTGTGTCCAAATTTCCGCTTTTTATAAGGATACCAGTCAAATTGGACTAAGCCCCTATCTAATGACCTCATATTGACTTGATTACCACTGGCAAAACCATATTCCAAATAATGTATACTGGTTATTAGACCTCCAATATATCTTTTCTCTGGTGGGTGGAGGGAGTACAAAATTGAACCTATAATACAACTATCAATCAACCACAGAATGTTTTCCGTATACTTAGGAATTAGCAGATGATATATCATGGAATTGACTTTTTTCTACCTGATATCTCAGCTTGATACAATCCTTGGATTATCGTAAAAGTAAATATAACACATTGTGTTTTATCTTTCAAAATACCTTAAAATCCTGTGGGAATATGACTAAACAGTTCATCAAGCCAATAAAATTCTTTTCATGATACCTACAATTTTTACTACAACACAATCCAGACCAACTTGCTAAAGATGTACCTAGGAGATAACAATTTTTAACTTGATTTAAATTGCTTATTATAGATTTTTCTTTGATGCAGTATGGTGACAGACTTCTAGTGGAAATTTGATGTTCTAAAAGTTATTTATTGTTTACTTTTCACAATGAAAACATACTATGCACAAGATGCTGACACATCCCTGTCCCTTTCCCTTAGGGTTTAATCATCTGAAACACACAAAACAAATGGCCAAGTGTGCATTGTTTCTTTTCATAATGAAACAAAAACTTGTAAGCATACCATAAATCATCACATTATTTCAAGAAAGCTGGGAATTCTACTCATTTATTCAAAAATACCTTGGGATATCTTTTAAATCCCAGTTTCTGGGCCAGGATCTAAAGATAAAAAGACTAAAGAAACGTGTTCTCTCAGGGATCTCACAATTCCCATGGAAAATAAAGACATTAACTGTGTTACCCTGGTAAATGCAATACTACAGGATTGTACCAGAATCCCACAGGGACAATTAAACAAAAGGAAGAAAATCACAGTATCAAGTTTCTGCTATTTTAAAATTGCATTTGATTGCTGTCTCTCTATAATCTGTTCAAATTTTCCGCTAAAAGACAATGAAATAAACACAAAAAAGCTCACATGAATATTTCATACTAAGACCAGTAGCTCATATGCCTCAAGAAATGGTGGAGAATTTTGATAAATTTTGATAAATTTCAAAGTAGTTTCAGATGGCCCATCAGAGTTCTACAGCTATGAACACAAGCTCCATGTCTATTTGTTGCTTTTATTTCAATAGAGTTTACCATATTTGTGTGTATTTGTGTGTTTTCTTTATAGGTGCTTTATTTCAAGGGTTATTAATTTTTATGTAGTTATATTGATATTTTATTTTATGCTTCAACAACTGTTTAAACTTGTGAGTACCTCTAAAAGAACAGACATTTTTTACCTAATAGTCAAATATATTTAAAAGTACCATGTTTATTAAACATTCATTGTGTTCCAACTGTGCTTCAGCTGTTGAATTAGAATATTTGCAGAACATAATCCTAGCCCTGAGAAAATTCAGAGTCATGTGTTTGAAACAGATAAAGAAACCAACAATAGCAATATAGAGTCATAAAGCCTTCAAAAATGATAGACTTATAGAGAAATAGAGTAATTTAGAAGAGAGTCCCAAAACTTTGAGGAGTGATACTGGTGTTATGGAAATATCACTCTGGCTGTGGGAAATAAAATACTTTACTGAATTCAGATGGCATGATAAGAATCAATTTAGGAATTAAGCTTGTGAGGATTGAGAACAAGGGCTATTAGCAGAAGGGAGATAATTTTCACAAGGAAGGAGAAAAGAGAGAGAGAAGAAAGGGATGGGGTTGGGGTAGGGGGAAGAAAGGGAAGGAGGGGAGCAAGTGAGGCAAGGAGGAGAAGAGAAGGAGAGGACATGCGGTACAATCGGAGAACTGTAGCTGGACAATGGTGGACAACGTGCGGAGCGTGCAGAAGGGACCTATGATGAACCTAGAGAAAGTCTAAGGCTCAGTCATGAAGGGGTTTGGACACCACGCTAAGGAATATTGTGTTACTCATAAAGATAACAGGTAGCCATGGACTGCTTTAAGGCCATAAAATAATACTGATGTTTTATAAATATCTCCCTGGTAAATGACTCAAGTGGAGAAGTTTAGAAGTAGGAAGATCAGGAAGGAACGATTGCCAAAATAAGCTAAGTAGAAACAGAAGCACAGCCTGAACCAAGTCAGTGACAGACAGTAGAGAAGGAAGACCTAGATTATGGAGTATTAAAAATAGAAAACTGGCTTTTATGACTGATTAAATACATGTGGATTTAAGGGTAAAAATGAAAATGATTTTCAGAATTCTAACTTGGGCAGATGAACCAATCGTGGTAGCATTTAGGAAAGAAAAACAGATCTATATGAGGAAATAATTCAAAACCTTGGTTCTTGTTCATCTACAATATTAACCTTTTCTGAAAAAAAAAAGTAGCTTCTGTTATTGATGTATTTATCATATTGATTCTTCTTCAATGTCAGTGCCAGTATGACAGAGAAGTATTTAAGTATTTAGTATGTTTTTACTAAACAGCTTAGTGTTCAATGTAATACATGTTTGTACCTAACCAGAAAAAAGTATTTGTGTAAAGCTGTAAAATCTCACTAAAGGATTTCAAAGTCTTTTTACATTCAATAAATTCTCAATGCTAATTTGAGAAAGATGATTCCATAAGCATGCACTCTCCAGAATATCTTCCAATATACTTCTGACTACTTACTATGCATATCTAGAAAAAAAACTTCAGTAATTTATTAATTTCTCATGAAATACATTTTCTTCCTTGGAAAGAAAACATTTTTTTGATAAATGTGATGTTTCGATGTAAATGGCTACTTTCTTTTTAGCCATAATTTCACTAGCACATTCAAACTAGCTCATGTAATGCTCAACAAAGAGCAAGAGCACTTTCAATGAAGTCGATATAAGACTAATGACAAGAGCAGTAATAATAAAGAAACAAACAGAAGGTATATGGCAGAGTAAGACAACTATGTATACTGTGATGTATACACTAAAATAAACATGATATGCCATACATTTAGGGACTATTCTTCTATAATCTTTAAGCAGAAGAATTTAAAACATCTAATGTATTTACTTGCTACCTATAACACAGACAGTTCAGCCAAAAAGCTGATCATTATATACGGGAACAAACCATTCTTGGGGGGAAAAAAGGCAAATTTCAAACTGTGTCACACAGAGAAACGGATTGGGAACACTCCTATCATTTCTTTAAATTAAACTTAAACTGAATGCACAGTATACCTTTTGAAAGCACTAAGTACTTAGTACAGGTATAATAGGAAATTTTTCTCCAGAGATTACTTCTCTAGCAGACCAAGTGGTGCTTACAGTAATTTAAAGCTAAAGTGGCATTTCCTTAGCTGTTATCAACTGCACTTCTATGACTTAAATGTTTTCTTCAAAAGACCAGGTACAGCTAGTAGAGCTTCTGCTGTGCATACTTGAAAGCCTTCTAAACTGGAAAGAAAAATTGCCTTAGTTTATGTGGAAATTCTCCCATCATTGAAGTCTAAATTTTCAAAAGAGCAGCCAGCAAGCTTTAAAATAAATAAATATGCCATGAAATAAAGGCTCATAATAAAAGCTTCTCTGTTGCTCCTAGCACCAGAGAACAACGGGAAGTCACTACAAGCTCTGGTCTAGGTATAGTGAGCAAAACGGACATTTGGTCAGCAATTATCACAGTCATCATCAGTCAGTCAGTGGAGGCTAACCACTGGTATCATATCCAGAAAGGCAGATAGTTTAAAAGAGAGACCAAGGAAAGACAAAGACAGCAAACAACTTTCAACAAAGAAGAGACTGGACAAACGCTCAATACTGTGCTTTTGCAGGATTGAAATAAGAGACCACACACTACCAAGGAAACAGACAACACCAACAGTCCAACCAAGTTGCTAAACAAATGAAAAGAAAACAAACAACAAAAACAAGTCTCTGTTAGGAATGAGTAACCTGTCTCCTGAGAAATCTGTATGCAGGTCAAGAAGCAACTGTTAGAACTGGACATGGAAAAACAGATTGGTTCCAAATTGGAAAAGGAATATATCAAGGCTGTATATCAAGGAGTATATCAAGGGTGACAAGTATATTGTCACCCTGCTTATTTAACTTACATGCAGAGTACATCATATGAAATGCTGGGCTGGATGAGGCACAAGCTGTAATCAAGATTGCCAGGAAAAATATCAATAAGCACAGATATGCAGATGACATCACCCTTATGGCAGAAGGTGAAGAAGAACTAAAGAGCCTCTTGATGAAAGTGAAAGAGGAGTGAAAAAGCTGGCTTAAAACTCAACATTCAAAAACAAAGATCATGGCATCCAGTCCCATCACTTCATGAAAAATAGAAGGGTAAACAATGGAAACAGTGATAGACTTTCTTTCCTTGGGCTCCAAAATCACTGCAGATGGTGGCTGCAAACATGAAAATAAAAGATATTTGCTCCTTGGAAGAAAAGCTATGACAAACATAGACAGCATATTAAAAAGCAGAGACATTCTTTGCTGACAAAGGTCCATCTAGTAAAAGCTATGTTTTTTTCAGTAGTCATGTATGGATGTGAGAGTCATGCCATGAAGAAAGCTGAGAGCTGAAGAATAGATGCTTTTGAACTGTGGTGTTGGAGAAGACTCTTGAGAGTCCCTTGGACTGCAAGGAGATCAAACTAGTCAATCCTAATGGAAATCAACCCTGAATATTCATTGGAAGGACCGATGCAGGAGCTAAAACTCCAATACTCTGGCCACCTGATATGAAGAACTGACTCATTGGAAAAGAACCTGATGCTGGCAAAGATTGAAGGCAGGTGGAAAAGGGGAAGACAGAGGAAGAGATGGTTTGATGGCATCATCGACTTGATGGACATGAGTTTGAGCAAGCTCTGGGAGTTGGTGATGGACAGGGAAGCCTGGCACTCTTCAGTCCATGGGGTCATAAAGAGTTGGATATGACTGAGCAACTGATCTGAACTGATTATTATCTGGAGTTGCTAAAATATAGTAACTAAAAACCCCAGATTCGGCAATAACAAAAAATTGCAAGACATGCAAAGAACTAGAAAGTATGATCCATATACAATGAATGGAAAAGCAAGATATATAAACTACCTCTAAAGGGGCCCTATTGGTGAATCTAAAAGAGTAAGATGTCAGAGAAGCTCTTATAAACATGTTTTTAAGGAAAATACATTTAAAGAAATAATGGAAAGTCTGATGACCATGTAAAGATAGAAATTGCATAAAAATGAAAAAATAGAAATTCTGGAGTTTAAAATAACAGCAATAGAAATGAAAAATTCAGTATCAGTTTTCAAAAGTTGATTTGAGCTGGTAAAAGAAAGACTCAATTAACTTCAAGATAAAACAATAGAAATTAGACAATCCAAATAACATGAATAAGAAATTAAAGAAACATAAACAGAAATTCAGAAAAATGTGGGACACCATTACATACACTCATATATGCATAAAGAGGTGACTACCTAGTGGTAAGGAATCCACTTGCCAATTCAGGAGATGTGAGTTGATCACTGCGTCAGGAAGACCACTTGAAGTAAGAAATGGCAACCCAATGCAGTATTTTTGTCTGGAAAATTCCATAGACAGGGGAGCCTGGTGGCTTACAGTCCAAGGGGTCACAGAGTCCAGCATGACTGAGTGACCTAGCCTGCATGCCTGCATGCATAAAGAGAATATAAGGAAGAGAGGAGAAGGAAAAAGGAGAAGAAAAATATTTACAGAAGTAATTCTGAAAATGTTCCCAAATTTGATTAAAAACAATTCACACAACCAATAGGCGCAATGAATTCTAAGTACAATAAACATGAATTGATCTACATGCAGACATATTGCTGTAAAAATGTTGAGAGCCAAAGGAAAAATAAATGTAGGAGAAACCCTATGTCCAAAAATCAGTAGCGGTGGCCATGAGGAGATACCTCACATCCAAGGTAAGCATCTGTGCTTCGCTAGAGCAGCTGTGAAGAGATATCCCATGTCGAAAGTAAGAGAAACCCCAGTATGATGGTAAGTGCTGAGAGAAGGCATAAGAGGGCAGATAGACTGAAACCACAATCACAGAAAACTAACCAATCTAACCACATGGAACACAGCATTGTCTAATTCAATGAAACTAAGCCATGTCTTGTAGGGCAACCCAAGAAGGACGGGTCATAGTGGAGAGTTCTGACAAAATGTGATCCACTGGAGAAGGGAATGGCAAACCACTCAGTATTCTTGCCTTGAGAACCCCATGAACAGTATGAAAAGCCAAAAAGATAGGACAGTGAAAGATGAACTGCCCAGGTCGGTAGGTGCTCAATATGCTACTGGAGGTCAATGGAGAAATAACTACAGAAAGAATGAAGAGACGGAGCCAAAGCAAAACACTCAGTGGTGGATGTGACTGAAGATGGAATCAAGGCAAGAATGCTGTAAAGAGCAATATTGCACGGGAACCTGGAATATTAGGTCCATGAATCAAGGCAAATTGGAAGTGGTCAAACAGGAGATGGCAAGAGTGAACATTGACCATTCTAGGAATCAGTGAACTAAAATGGACAGGAATAGGTGAATTTAACTCAGATGACCATCATATCTACTACTGTGGGCGAGAATCCCTTAGAAGAAACGGAGTAGCCATTATAGTCAACAAGAGAGTCCAAAATGCAGTGCTTGGATGCAATCTCAAAAAATGACAGAATGATCTCTGTTCATTCCCAAGGCAAAACATTCAACATCATGGTAATCCAGGTCTATGTCCCGACCAGTAACGCTGAAGAAGCTGAAGTTGAACGGTTCTATGAAGACCTACAAGACTTTCTAGAACTAACACCCCCCAAAAATGTATTTTTCATTATAGGGGACTGGAATGGAAAAGTAGGAAGTCAAGAAACACCTGGAGTAACAGGCAAATTTGCCCTCGGAGTACAAAATGAAGCAGGTCAAAGGCTAATAGATTCTTGCCAAGAGAACACACTGGTCATAGCCTCTTCTAACAATACAAGAAAAGACTCCGCACATGGACATCACCAGAGGGCCAACACTGAAATCAGATTGATTATATTCTCTGCAGCCAAAGATGGAGAAGCTCTGTCTATACAGTTAGCAAAAGCAAGACTGGGAGCTGACTGTGGCTCAGATCATAAACTCCCTGTTTTCAAATTCAGGCTCAAATTGAAGAAAGTAGGGAAAACCACTAGACCATTCAAGTATGATCTAAATCAAATCCCTTATGATTATACAGTGGAAGTGAAAAATAGATTTAAGGGACTAGATCTGATAGACAGAGTGCCTGATGAACTATGGACAGAAGTTTCTGACGTTGTACAGGAGACAGAGATCAAGACCATCACCAAGAAAAAGAAATGCAGAAAAGCAAAATGCCTGTCTGAGGAGGCTTTACAAATAGCTATGAAAGGAAGAGAAGCGAAAAGCAAAGGAGAAAAGGAAAAATATACCCATTTGAAAGCAGAGTTCCAAAGAAAAGCAAGGAGAGATTAGAAAGGCTTCCTCAGCGATCAATGCAAAAAAATAGAGGAAAACAATAGAATGGGAAAGACTAGAGATCTCTTGAAGAAAATTAGAGATACCAGGGAATATTTCATGCAAAGATGGGCTCAAGAAAGGACAAAAATAGTATGGAATAACAGAAGCAGAAGATATTAAGAAGAGGTGGCAAGATACACAGAAGAACTGTACAAAAAAGATCTTCATGACCCAGATAATCATGATGATGTGATCACTAATCTAGAGCCAGACATCTTGGAAAGTGAAGTCAAGAGGGCCTTAGAAAGCATCACTACAAACAAAGCTAGTGAAGGTGATGGAATTCCAGTTGAGTTATTACAAATCCTGAAAGATGATGCTGTGAAAGTGCTGCACTCAATATGCCAACTAATTTGGAAAACTCAGCAGTGGCCACAGGACTGGAAAATGTCCGTTTTCATTCCAACCCCAAAGAAAGGCAATGCCAAAGAATGCTCAAACTATCACACAATTGCGCTCACCTCACACGCGAGTGAGAAGGCTATAGCAACCCACTCCAGTACTCTTGCCTGGTAAATCCCATGGATGGAGGAGCCTGGTAGGCTGCAGTCCATGGGGTCGCTAGGAGTTGGACACGACTGAGCGACTTCACTTTCACTTTTCACTTTCATGCATTGGAGAAGGAAACAGCAACCCACTCCAGTGTTCTTGCCTGGAGAATCCAAGGGACGGCAGAGCCTAGTGGGCTGCCGTCTCTGGGGTCGCAGAGTCGGACACGACTGAAGCGACTTAGCAGCAGCAGCAGCAGCACACGCGAGCAAAATAATGTTCAAAATTCTCCTAGCCAGGCTTCAACAGTATGTAAACCATGAACTTCCAGATGTTGAAGCTGGTTTTAGAAAAGGCAGATGAACCAGAGAACAAAATGCCAACATGCACTGGATCATCAGAAAAGCAAGAGAGTTCCAGAAAAACATCTATTTCTGCTTTGTTGACTATGCAAAAGCCTTTGACTGTGTGGATCACAATGAACTGTGGAAAATTCTGAAAGAAGTGGGAATATCAGACCACCTGACCTGCCTCTTGAGAAATCTGTGTGCAGGTCTGGAAGCAACAGTTAGAACTGGACATGGAACAACAGACTGGTTCCAAATAGGAAAAGGAGTATGTCAAGGCTGTATATTGTATATTGCTTATTTAACTTATATGTAGAGTACATCATGAGAAATGCTGGGCTGGAGAAAGCACAAGCTGAGATCAAGATTGCCAGGAGAATTATCAATAACCTCAGATATGCAGATGACACCACCCTTATGGCAGAAAGTGAAGAGGAACTAAAGAGCCTCTTGATGAAAGTGAAAGAGGAGAGTGAAAAAGTTGGCTTAAAGCTCAACATTCATTAAACTAAGATCATGGCTTCTGGTCATTGGAAATAGATGGGGAAACAGTGGAAACAGTGGCTGACTTTATTTTTGGGGTTCCAAAATCCCTGCAGATGGTGATTGCAGCCTTGAAATTAAAAGATGCTTACTCCTTGGAAGGAAAGTTATGACCAAACTATACAGCATATTAAAAAGCAGAGACATTACCTTGTCAACAAAGGTCTGTATAGTCAAGCTATGGTTTTTCCAGTGGTCATGGATGGATGTGGAAGTTGGACTATAAAGAAAGCTGAGCACAGAAGAATTGATCGTTTTGAACTGCGGTGTTGGAGAAGACTCTTGAGAGTCCCTTGAACTGCAAGGAGATCCAACCACTCCATCGTAAAGGAGATCAGTCCTTAGTGTTCATTGGAAGGACTGATGTTGAAGCTAAAGCTCCAATGCTTTGGCTACCTGATGCAGAGAACTGACCCACTGGAAAAGACCCTGATGCTGGGAAAAATTGAAGGCAGGAGGAGAAGGGGATGACAGAGGATGAGATGGCTGGACAGCATCACTGACTCAATGGACATGAGTTTGAGTAAACTCCAGGAGTTGGTGATGGACAGGGAGGCCTGGTGTGCTGCAGTCCATAGTGTCGCAAAGAGTCGGACACAACTGAATGACTGAACTGACCTGAAGTGTCTTTTTTTATATAAAAAGCTCTTAAATCAATAACCTACCCTTTCTTCTTAAGACCCTGGGAAAAGAAGGGCAAATTAAAGCTAAAGCAAACAGAAGAAAGACATTAATAAATGTTGTAGCAAAATTAATAAAATAGAAATAATTAAAACAATAGAAAACATCAAGTAAAGATTTTGGGGGAAAAAAGTTTTAATGATAAACCTTCCAATAGACTAACCAAGAGCAAACTAGAGAAGGCTCAAATTAGCAAAATCAGGATAAAAGAGGAGAAATCACTACTGACATTACAGAAATATATGAGATCACGAGGTATAATATGAACAACTAGATGCCAACAAATTATGTAGATGAAATAAACAAATTCATCAATTTAACTATAAAAAGAAAGAGAGTGAATTAGTAATTTTGAAATTTCCCACAAAGAAAAACCCCAGTCCCAGAGAATGGCTTCTTTGGTGGATTTTACCAATCATTCTAAGAAGAATTAATACTGATTATTTAAAAGCCCTTCCAAAAGAACAGAAAAGGTGGGAACATTTCTTAATTAATTTCACAAGGTCATTAAAACCTTGATTCAAAACATGCCAATGACACCACACCAGAAAAGAAAAGAAAAATGCAAACCAATATTTCTAGTTGATATAGACATAAAAATTCCCAACAAAATGTTAGGAATCCACATCCAGCAACATATAAGATTATACATCACAACCAAGTGGGATTTATTCCAGAAATGCAAGACTGTATTAACATGTAAAACCCAAGTAAAGTAATATATCATATAAGAAGAATAAAGAACAACTGTCACTTAATTATCTCAATAGAGGCAAGAAAGTCATCTTACAAAATCTAACACACTTCCATCTAAAAATCCTCAATAAATGAGAAAAAGAAGTTCCCTTCTTTATTTTTACTGTTAAAATCCACAGATAGCATCATGCACTATTCAGTGAAAATTAAACGCTATCCCATAAGGTCTGGAACATGACAAGGATTTCCACTCTCGCCACTTCTATTCAAATTTTACCTGTTTCTAGCCAGCACAAGTAGGCAAGAAAAAGAAATAAAAAGCATCCAGACTGGAAGGAAGAAGTAAAACTATTTTCAATTGGTATGATCTTCCATATGCAGAAAATTCTAATGCATTCATTTAAAAAAACCTATTAAAACTAATAAGTTCAACAAGGTTTCAGGGAATAAGATCAATATACAACAGTCATTTGTAATTCCATATACTATCAGTGAACAACCCAAAATGATACCAGGAAAATTATTCCATTTACTCTAGTATTAAAAAAAAAAAAAGGTTTAGAAGCAAATTTAACAAAATAAGCATATGATTTGGACCTTTAAAACTACAAATCACTGTTGAAAGTATTAATAACCTAAATAAATGGGAAGTCACCCCATGTTTATAAACTGGATGGTTTACAGTGTTAAGAGGGCTCCCCTGGTGGCTCAGACAGTAAATAATCTGTCCAGGTTAATTGTTAAGATGAAAATATTTACTAAGTTCATCTACAGATTCAGCACAGTATCTATCAAACTCTTGCCTAATTTTTTTCAGAAATTAAAATAACAATCCTTAAAACTTGTTTCTGCTGCTGCTACTGCTGCTGCTAAGTCACTTCAGTCATGTCCAACTCTGTGCAACCCCATAGATAGTAGCCCACCAGGCTCCCCTGTCCCTGGGATTCTCCAGGCAAGAACACTGGAGTGGGTTGCCATTTCCTTCTCCAACGCGTGAAAGTGAAGTTGCTCAGTCGTGTCCAACTCTTAGCAACTCCATGGACCGCAGCCTACCAGGCTCCTCCGTCCATGGGATTTTCCAGGCAAGAATACTGGAGTGGGGTGCCATGATGCACACTAGCCAAAACGAACTTGAAAGAAAGAAAAATTTGACAGATCATACTTTCTGATTTTCAAACCTTCTACAAAGCCACAGAAATCAAGACAATGTGGACCTGGCACAGAGTAAACATATTAATCAACGGATCAAAACTGCAAATACAGAAATGAACTCTCGGGTTTATGGTCAACTGATTTCTGACACAGGATGACAACTCAACGTCAAATGAAAAGTCATTCCACAATGGTACTAGAACTACTGAATAGCTATATGGAAAAAAATGATGGATTTCTTCCTCATATCATGGACAACAATTAACTCACAATGAATTATAGGACTATTAATAAGTGTAAGAGATTAAAAAATTGAATTTGAAAAAACAGGTGTAAATTTTTAATTTTTTATGAAAAAGGAGTCTTCATAGATATAAAACCAAAATAATAAGCAACAAAAACAGATAAATTAGCCTTCAATAAAGTGAGTATTTGAAGTGTCTAAAGACATTATCAACAAAGTGAAAAGACAATGTCTAGAATGGGAGAAAATATTATGTAAATTATGTAGCTGATAAGGATTCAGACCTGGAAATATAAACAAACATTATAATTGGATAATTAAAAGTCACACACATCAATTAAAAATGGATAAAGGTTTTGAACAGGCATTTCTCCAAAGATGTAAAAATGACCAGTAATAGCATAAAAAGATGTTCAATACCATCAGTCATTACAGAAATGAAAATTAAAACCATAAAGAGAAATAATTTCTCACCCACAAGGAAGGCTATAATAATTCTGTGAGAATAGACAATAATAAGTGTTGATGGGTATATAGAAGGTTTGGTTCATCATACCTTGCTGGTGGGAATTCAAAGTTGTAGAACTATTTTGGAAAGTTTCCTAGCAATCCCTAAATGTGTTAAGCATAGAGTTACCATACAGCATAGCAATTCCACTCCCAGATACATTCCCAAGGAAAATGAAAGCATAAGTCCATGTAGAAACTTGCACATAAGTGTCCAGCATTATTCATCACAAGCAGAAAGTGAAACAACCCCAATACCCATCAACTAAAAAAAATAATAAATTTGGTATTTATTATTTAAATATTATTTAAATATTTATTATTAAAATAATAACATATTTGGTATTTACTGTCTATCAACACAACAGAATATTATTTGGCAATATGGAGAAATGAAGTATAGACAAATGTCAAAGCATGCTTGACAAATGCCACAGCATACACACACACATATGATTCCATTTATATGAAAGGTCTATGATTGGCAAATATGTAGAGAAAAAAATAGGAGTTGAGGAACCGGAAGATTAGTGACTGCTGAAGAGTACAGGGTTTCCTTTTCAGGTGATAAAAACGTTCTAAAATTAGAATTGTGGGGATGGTTGCACAGCTCTCTGAATAAACTAAAAATTTTTGTACACTCCATAATTGTGAATTATGTTTCAATAAAGATGTTAAAATAAAATCCAATATGGAAAAAAATGAATAGTCTGAAATTTTACATTACTTGCAAACTAAAAAATTAGCCTGCCACAGTCTCAAGGATGCTGGCAGAAGATACAGGCTTCCTGGGTCAGAGACAAAGGACTTTATTACTCACAGTGCAGAAAACAGCAGGAGCATCATCACATTTGTCTTAATTCTTCTTGCCCCTGAATTCCATGAGGTGACATAGAAGTACCTAGATGGATATCTGCAAATGTGAATTGCATTACATGAGTGAAATACTGAGCTCAGGAAAGCTGAATTTTCTATAACAGGCATTAAACCTGGCTGCTCTGCTCTTTGCTCTAGAGAGACATTATCTCCATCTCCCAAGTCTGTAAGAAAACATGCCCTTTGTTGTGGAGGGAGACACTGTGTATAGATTTCAAGGCTTTTTGCTATAAAAACATACATGAAAATATAGTCCAAAACAAAGGGCAGTCAGTGCCTTATTTACAAGACATGCAGAAAATGAGAAAATGGAAAATTGTTCCTAAGTGGACAGTAATTCAAGAACTCTCCATGCCAAGAGACAAAGTTGAAGACTGAATCTGGAGAGAGACCCAGAGCAAAATCTAAGAGAGTCTTTAGATTTTCATTAAGTGGATACATAAGATAGATGAACAGCTGAGTTAAAGGCAAGCTGTAGTGAGTAATTGTGAAAGTCAATAGGGAAGGAAAAAAGTGAGAGTATGGAGTAGACAACATGGAGTAACTCAGGATATCGAGTTGGTTGTTATTCTTCAGAACATCTGCTCTATTATTTGCACAGCTCAGTGTATGCTTTCAAAAATTTTGTGCATGGTCTAACTAGTTACTCAGGCTGAAGCCTCTCCTCTCCTAGTTCTAAAATAAATCTCTAATTCTATCACTCCATCATAAAATTTAAATTTATTATTAACCCTTGAGGGTCTTCCTTATTCAATGGGACATTTTCCTAAAATAAACCCACCTCTTTGTATCTTCAACTCACCACTTACTGATGCATGAAATTTATATATTGAGTGTCAAATTTACTTTTTGTAATTGGCAATATTTTCTCATCTTTCACATTCATTGCCTTCCCAGGAGGCCTAATTAACATTCAACTGAAAAATAAAGATTACAAAAACAGAAATCAATTAAAAGGAATTCCAGTGCTCTACTTTATTTGAACATAAACCCTGGACCAGTATGTCAACTAATTATACTGTCAAAACAAAAGAATATTGAGGACCAGTGAGGTAAGGTAGAAGGGGAAGGAGTAGAAAAGTTACCTTCCTTTATCTCTGTTTTCTGCCCTTATTCACAAATTACAAGTGTTTTTCTTTCTGGCTTACTTCACTCTGCATAATAGGCTCCAGTTTCATCCACCTCATTAGAACTGATTCAAATGTATTCTTTTTAATCGCTGAGTAATACTCCATTGTGTATATGTACCACAGCTTTCTTACCATTCATATGCTGATGGGCATCTAGGTTGCTTCCATGTCCTGGCTATTATAAACAGTGCTGTGATGAACATTGGAGTACACGTGTCTCTTTCAGTTCTGGTTTCCTCGGTGTGTATGCCCAGCAGTGGGGCTGCTGGGTTATAAGGCAGTTCTAGTTCCAGTTTTTTAAGGAATCTCCACATTGTTCTCCACAGTGGCTGTATTAGTTTGCATTCCCACCAGCAGTGTGAGAGGGTTCCCTTTTCTCCACACCCTCTCCAGCATTTATTGCTTGTAGACTTTTGGATCACAGCCATTCTGACTCCTATGAAATGGTACCTCATTGTGGTTTTGATTTGCATTTCTCTGATAATTAGTGATATTGAGCATCTTTTCATGTGTTTGTTAGCCAATCTGTATGTCTTCTTTGGAGAAATGTCTATTTAGTTCTTTGGCCCATTTTTTGATTGGGTCGTTTATTTTTCTGGAATTGAGCTGCATAAGTTGCTTGTATATTTTTGAGATTAGTTGTTTGTCAGTTGCTTCATTTGCTATTATTTTCTCCCATTCTGAATGCTGGCTTTTCACCTTGCTTATAGTTCCAATATTCTGGGAGGTGGGTCATAGAGGATCCTGCTGTGATTTATGGCGGAGAGTGTTTTGCCTATGTTCTCCTCTAGGAGTTTTATGGTTTCTGGTCTTATGTTTAGATCTTTAATATATTTTGGGTTTATTTTTGTGTATGGTGTTAGAAAGTGTTCTAGGTTCATTCTTTTACAAGTGGTTGACCAGTTTTCCCAGCACCACTTGTTAAAGAGATTGTCTTTACTCCATTGTATATTCTTGCCTCCTTTGTCAAAGATAAGGTGTCCATAAGTGTGCGGATTTATCTTTGGGCTTTCTATTTTGTTCCATTGACCTATATTTCTGTCTTTGCGCCAGTACCATACTGTCTTGATGACTGTGGCTTTGTAGTAGAGCCTAAAGTCAGGCAGGTTGATTCCTCCAGTTCCATTCTTCTTTCTCAAGATTGCTTTGACTATTTCAGGTTTTTTGTATTTCCATACAAATTGTGAAATTATTTGTTCTAGCTCTCTGAAAAATACTGTTGGTAGCTTGATAGGGATTGCATTGAATCTATAGATTGCTTTGGGTAGTATACTCATTTTCACTATATTGATTCTTCCGATCCATGAACATAGTGTATTTCTCCATCTATTTGTGTCCTCTTTGATTTCTTTCACCAGTGTTTTATACTTTTCTGTATATAGGTCTTTGGTTTCTTTAGGTAGATATATTCCTAAGTATTTTATTCTTTTCGTTGCAATGGTGAGTGGAATTGTTTCCTTAATTTTTCTATTTTCTCATTTTTAGTGTATAGGAATGCAATACAGTATACTAACACATATATATGGGATTTAGAAAGATGGTAATGATAACCCTGTATGCAAGACAGCAAAAGAGACACAGTCTTTTGGATTCTATGGGAGAGGGAGAGGGTGGGATGATTTGGGAGAATGGCATTGAAACATGTATAATATCATATATGAAACGAATTGCCAGTCCAGGTTCGATGCATGATACTGGATGCTTGGGGCTGGTGCACTGGTACGACCCAGAGGGATTGTACAGGGAAGGAGGAAGTAGGGGGATTCAGGATGCCACGTGTATACCTGTGGCAGATTCACGTTGATGTATGGCAAAACCAATACAATATTGTAAAGTAATTAACCTCCAATTAAAATAAATAAATTTATATTTTAAAAAATTACAAGTGTTTTTTTTTAGCATTTCTATAGGTACAGTATTATAAGACTAGTCTGCCTCATTTTTAGCAGTTATTCCTGATTTTCTCCTCCGTCTACACTGAAGACCTAAACCAATTTATCATAGGCCTGATCCCTGTTAATCTAATAGCTTCACTTCCTTCAAATTACAGCCTAAAGGCTCCTTTTCAAAAATCTATGTAATGATTAAGTCCCCATCCAACTAAATGATTTTTTAAGTGAGTGGCTTAATACCATCTTCATGAAAGGAAAAGGAAATTTTGCATATAGCAAATCTGAAGAAATTGGTCATAATCAATGAAAGGAACCAACTCCTATGTATTCTTTGGGAGTAATTTGGATCTCTTTCATAGTATTGACACACTAGGGAAGATATTCTTCACTTACTATGAGCCAAAAAGTTGAAGGCTGTTTAAATTTTTAAGGGTAATTTCTAACCAAGTTTTATTTCCTATTTCACCATTTCCCATATGTTGAATATTTCATTCCCATTGAATATGTGTTAGAAATGAGACTACAATAAACACTCTTCCCATTATGAGAAATTATTTTTTATCTCATGGGCAATCACTATGCATTGCAATTTAGTTCAAATACACAAGGGCAGCAGAGTTTAAAATATCATTTCCCAGACTCCCATGCAGTTAGGAAGCTGGATATTATATAGGTACTACTCTTTAGATCACATATGTGAGATTTAATTCAAATTAACAAGAGAATAGAGGCAGGATATAACATGTATGTTTTGATGGATTATGATTAGAAGTTTGAGGTTCTTGAATCAGTTGGGGTTCTCTGATTCAGAAGGAGCTTCTAATATCATCAGCTTCAAGCTAAAGGATTGAAGAAATAAAGGTAGCAAGACTCTGATGCAGAAAAGTTTGGTGGAACCTTCTGTTTCTAAACTTAATGTGGCAGAAGAAGTTGCAAATTTAGTGGCTTAGTTCTGTTATATGGTTTTGGAAATGTATCATGGAATTATCACAACACTACTAGGTACTTGCCTGGTATTATGAAAAAGTGTGGGCAGCCATGAGACTAACTGAGAGAAATAAAAGCATTTTTTAAACCAACTATAATTAAACAGGTTTCATAATGTACAGAAGTTTCAGAATTTAAAAAAAATAGACAAAATAATCCTACATAGTTGCAATACTTTGGCCACCTGATATGAAGAACTGACTCATTGGAAACGACCCTACTACTGGGAAAGATTGAAGACGGGAGGAGAACGGGACGGCAGAGGAGAAGATGATTGGATGGCATCACCGACTCCATGGACATGAGTTTGAGCAAGCTCTGGGAGTTGGTGATGCTGCAGGGAAGCCTGGCGTGCTGCAGTCCATGGGGTCACAAAGAGTTGGACACGACAGAGTGACTGAGCGGCTGAACTAAGTGTCATCAAATAAAACACCACTGTTAGAAATTTAGAATATTTTCTCTAGTCTACTCAAAAGTTTCTGTTTTATAGCTATGATTAAATTGTAGAAACTATTTTATAAGCCATCTTTTCCATAAAACAGTAAGAAATTCTGTCATTTACGCTCTTCAAAAATTATATTTAATTGCCATGTAATATTTTATAAAAAGGAATACTTCTTTCCACTTACAGTATTTTATACATTAAGTGGAGCAATTTTCCAAAAGACTTTCATTTGAAGCACCTCTTACTCTTCCCCATGGAGATGGAACAAATTATTTGGTTCATTCCCACATTCATTCATATATTCATGGCTTCAGTCAAGAGAGATATTTTGAGGATCTGTACGACAGCAAGAACAATTTCAAGTATTAGGGAAAGAGTAGCAGAAAAAACAGAAAAAAATTTCTAGTTTCACATTGCTGGCATTTGGGTAAGATTTGAGGGTAGTTTAGCAAAAAAAGTGTACAAAATAAATAAGTAGAATATTGTAGGTTAGATGATGTCAAGTGCTAAAACAAAAAAATAATTCCAGTTAAGGGGACAGGGGACCCCAGGAATTACAGTTTCAGATAGGGCAGCTGTTATTTGTTTCCAAATTGGGAAAGGAGTAAGTCAAGGCTGTATATTGTCACCCCGCTTATTTAACTTATATGCAGAGGACATCATGTGAAATCCTGGGCTGGATGAAGCACAAGGTGGATCAAGATTGCCAGGAGAAATATCAACAAGATATACAGATGATACCACCATTATGGGAGAAAGAAAGAGGAACTGAAGAGCCTCTTGATGAAGGTGAATGAGGAAAGTCAAAAACTTGGCTTAAAACTCAATATTCAGAAAACAAAGATCATGGCATCCAGTCCCATCACTTCATGGAATCCAGTCCCATCACTTCATGGAAAATAGATGGGGAAACAATGGAAATGATGACAGACTTCATTTTCTTGGACTCCAAAATCACTGCAGATGGTGACTGCAGCCATGAAAATAAAAGGCACTTGCTCCTTAAAAGAAAAGCTATTATAAACATAAACAGCATATTTAAAAGCAGAGATGTTACTTTGCCAACAAAGGTCTGCATAGTCAAAGCTATGGTTTTTCCAGCAGTCAAGTATGGATGTGAGAGTTGGACCATTAACAAAGCTGAGCGCCAAAGAATTGATGCTTCTGAACTGTGGTGTTGGAAAAGACTCTTGAGAGTCCACTGGATTGCAAGGAGAAAAAATCAGCCAATACTAAAGGAAATCAACCCTGAATATTCATTGCAAGGACTGATGCTGAAGCTCCAATACTTTGGTCACATGATGTGAAGAACTGACTTATTGGAAAAGACCCTGATGCTGGGAAAGATTGAAGGCAGGAGGAGAAGGAGATGACAGAGGATGAGATGGTTGGATGGCATCACCAACTCCATGGACGTGAGTTTGAGCAAGCTCTGGGAGTTGGTGATGGATAAGGAAGACTGGTATGCTGCAGTCCATGAGTTCTCAAAGAGTTGAACATGACTGAGAGACTGAACTGAACTGAATGGAACTGAAGGGCTTCCCTACTCCAGTATGACCTATCTTATCTAATTACATTCACAAAGACCCTGTTTCCAAGTGAGGTCACATTCTGAGGTACTGGATATTAAATTTTTCTTTTTTTTTTCAGGAAGACACAATTAAACCCATTCAGCAGCAGTGAAGAGAGAGCACATGAAGAAAGTCAACATTTGGATAATGTTAGATATTTGCTAGAAAACAAAGTGAGAGGATAATCTATGGGATATTTTGGGGAAGAATGTTCCAGGCAGAGAAAATAGGAAATGCAAAAGTCCTGAAGCAGAAGCATTCCTCGTATATTAAAAAATCAGCATGTGAACAAGAATAACTGAAAAAGATGGAGAAAAGAAAGGATATTCATAAGAGATTGGATCAGGAGCTAATCAGGGCTCAGATGGGCTGCCTTTCAGGACATGGTAAGAACTTTAGCTTTTACTATGAAATAGATAAAAAGGGAATTGGGTAACTTTATATAGATAAACAATGTGATCTGACTTAGTTCTAAAAGAATCTCTATGATGAGAATGGATTGAAAAGTGCAAGAGGGATGAAAGGAACCCAGTTGGAAGAAACAGCAAATGTGACTGGTGACAGAAGACTGTGCATGGACCAGGACAGTAACAGTGAAGGAGGTGAGGGGTGGTCAGATAATGAATATTTGCTGATGGTAAAGATACAGTTTAGAATTGTTGAACTGATAATGCTGGAGAGAGACCTCCTAGAGCCAGGGAGAGGATGGTAATTAGCACAGTTGGAAGAATTAACCTTTGCCATGAGGATGGTTATTGTTGACTACCCTGGGCCCCAAATTCTCAAGGGGATAAGGGTAATGAATCAAAGATCCAGAGAGCAGATTTTGATCCTTTTCTCCTTCTTTCATAGTTCAGTCCACTTGTGCTGTAATAACAAAATACTTCACACTGAATTGGAGAAGGCAATGGCACCCCACTCCAGTACTCTTGCCTGGAAAATCCCATGGACAGAGAAGCCTAGTAGGCTGCAGTCCATGGGGTCGCTAAGAGTCGGACATGACTGAGCGACTTCACTTTCACGTTTCACTTCCATGCATTGGAGAAGGAAATGGCAATCCACTCCAGTGCTCTTGCCTGGAGAATCCCAGGGATGGGGGAGCCTGGTGGGCTGCCGTCTATGGGGTCGCACAGAGTCGAACACGACTGAAGTGACTTAGCAGCAGCAGTACACTGAATGATTTAAATAACAAATTTATTTCTCACACTTCTACAGCCTGGGGAGTCTAAGAATAAAGGTGCTGGCATGGTAAGTTAATTCTTTCCCTGTTACAGGAGATTTTTGCTTTTTTCAAATCATTCATTTATCAAGAGAAGTTTTATAACTTACCTCATATAGACCTTAAAAATTTCCTGCTAAATTTAATTCTTAGTGTTTTGTAATTCCTTGTGTTACTGTGAATGAAATTGTTTTTTAAATGTTTTCTAACTGATGATTTTTTTAATAAGAAAGCTATTATTAACTATACCTGATCCCAATGCTTCATAGAATTCTTACTATGTCTATTTTTTCAATTAACTTACTTGTTTTTATAGGTATATATGAAATATTCTGTAAGTATTGGTGATTTTTTCTCCTTACTTTCAAAATTATAGTTCTCATTTCTATTTCAAACCAAATTTTATCCTAAAAAGCCCATCCCCCCCCAAAAAAAAATAATGGCATTATTGTCAATCATTAATTATTGCTGACTTTACAGGGAATGCTTTTAAAGTTTCACCATTAAAAATGATGTTCACTATTTATTTGAAGCAAATACTTTTTATGATGTTAGCTTAAAATCCCATTACTGAGTGGGTTTATTCTTTAGTAGAATGAATTGAGTTTATAATAGGAATTATTTAAATGTTATCAAAAGTTTTGGGGGGACTCTCTTGGAAAAACTGAGTTTAATATATTTGATCTACTGGTGAATTATGCAATATTATCTACTTCTTGACATTATACCATCCTTGCATTCCTGTATTTCTCTTAGATCATGTATGGGCATAAGTCCTTTCATTGTACTTTGATTTTTTGTGCTTTCCAGATACTGTCTTTTTGTTTTTTAACAAGTTGACAGTTTGTAGCAATCCTGTGTCAAGCAAATCTATCAGCATCAATTTCCCAACAGCATTTACTCACTTTTTGTCTTGTGTCATATTTAGGTACCTCTCATGATATTTCAAACATTTTAATTATTATTTTATTTTTATTATTATCTACGATCACTGATCTTTGATGTTACTATTGCAAATGTTTTGGAGCTCCAAGGACCATGCCCAACTAAGACTGCTAATTTAATCAATAAGTGTTGTATGTGTTCTGACCACTCCACCAACTGGACATCTGCCATCTCCCTTGTGTTTAAAACTTCTAGTCCCTGAGATATTAATAGAACAATATTGAAACAGGACAATTAATAGCCTTACAATGGCCTCTAAGTTTTCAAGTCAAAGAAAGACTCGTTTCCCACTTTAAATCATAAGCTAGAAATGATTAAGTTTAGTGAGGAAGGCTTGTCAAAAGCCAAGATAGGCTGAAAGCTAGTCCTCTTGCACAGAAAAGTTAGCCAAGCTGTGAATGCAGAGGAAAAGTTCTTAAAGAAAATGAGAATGATAAGAAAGTAAAACAGTCTTATGCCTGTTATGGAGAAAGTTTATTCTAAAAGTTTAGATAGGTCAAACCAGCCACAACATTCCCTTAGGTCAAAGCCTAATCCAGAACAAAGATCTAATTCTTTTCAATACTATGAAGGTGGAGAATCTTGAGGAGGCTGCAGAAGAAAAATGAGAATCCAGCAGAAGTTGGTTGATAAAGTTTAAGGGAAGAAGCCATCTTCACAACACAGAAGTGCAAGATGAAGCATAAGTGTTTATGTAGCTGCAGCAAGTTATCCAGAAGATCTAGTTAAGATAACCAATGAAGGTGGCTATGCTAAACAACAGATTTTGAATGTAGACCAAACAGCCCTCTACTGGAAGAAGATGGCATCTAGGACTTTCATAGCTAGAGAGATGCCTAGCTCCAATGCCTAGCTCCAAAGCCTCAAAGGATAGGCTGACTCTCTTGTTAGGGACTAAGGTAGCTGGTAACTGAAAGCTGTAACTGAATTTGCTACAATCTCATGATAAACCCCCAACAAGGAAGGAATTACTTCTTTATCAGAGAATGAAGAAAATGGTTTCTTGAGATTGAAATCTACTCCTGGTAAAGATGCTTTTGTCACACTTTATTTTGGGGGGTTCAAAAATCACTGCAGATGGTGACTGCAGCCATGAAATTAAAAGACGCTTACTCCTTGGAAGAAAAGTTATGACCAACCTAGATAGTATATTCAAAAGCAGAGATACTACTTTACCAACTAAGGTCTGTCTAGTCAAGGCTATGGTTTTTCCTGTGGTCATGTGTGGATGTGAGAGTTGGACTGTGAAGAAGGCTGAGCACCGAAGAATTGATGCTTCTAAACTGTAGTGTTGGAGAAGACTCTTGAGAGTCCCTTGGACTGCAAGGAGATACAACCAGTCCATCCTAAAGGAGATCAACCCTGGGATTTCTTTGGAAGGACTGATGCTAAAGCTGAAACTCCAGTACTTTGGCCAACTCATGCGAAGAGTTGACTCATTGGAAAAGACCCTGATGCTGGGAGGGATTGGGGGCAGGAGGAAAAGGGGACGACAGAGGATGAGATGGCTGGATGGCATCACTGACTCGATGGACGTGAGTCTGAGTGAACTCCTGGAGTTGGTGATGGACAGGGAGGCTTGGCCTGCTGCAATTCATGGGGTCGCAAAGAGTCAGACACGACTGAGCGAGTGAACTGACCTGAACTGAACTGAAGACTATTGAGAACAAAGGATTTAGAATATTGCATAAATTTAATTAATGAAGCAGTGGCAGGGGTTGAAAGGATTGACTCCAGTTTTGAAAGAAGTTCTATTGTGGATAAATGGTATCAAACAGCACTGCATGCTACAGAAAAATCATGTGTGAAAGGAAGAATCAATGGATTCAGCAAACTTTCTCCTGTCTTATTTTGAGCTACTGCCATAGCCACACCAACCACCATCTTGATCAGTTAGCAGCTATCAACATAGAGATAAGAACCTCCATCAGCAAATAAAATTATAACTTGTTAAAGTCTCAGGTGATGGTTAGCATTCTTGAGCAATAAAATATTTTTTTAATTATTGCTTTTTTTTTAGACATAAGGCTATTGTACTTAAGAGACTACAGTATAATGTAAACACAACTTTTATATGTACTGGGAAAGCAAAACATTCCTGTGACTCACTCTACTGCAGTATCTGCCTAATTTGTGTGTTCTGGAATCAAATGTGTGATATCTCCATGGTATGCTTGTATGATAATGAGCTAGATTAACAAAGTATATAGTTCATGCAATCAAAGTCACGTTAAACAGCACTTCCACATTTAGGTATTTCATTATTTTAATAAACAGCTGGATGGGATTTTCAATTCTATATTCATGAGTACCAATTTGATTTTTGACAACAAACATCTAAATGTATCTACAGTATTTGCAACAATAAGGGAAATCAAATTATTGATCAGAATGAGTCAAATAATGTTGTGAACAAAATAACTCAATGACTGAATTGTTCATTTGCCAAGCCTGTTTACACGCTTATATAAGAAAGTGCATGTGAAAATGCTTTTTCCAAAAATAAGTTTCTTGTTATGTCATCATTCTTTAAAATTTGCAAATATCAAAATCTTTCTTGATTTAAATTATAGATGCACTAATTCCTTTGAAATGTTTTTCATTCTTATAATTTAAGAAAGCTAAATATAATTGAAAACTATGATATTGAGCAAAAATAATCGACATCATTGGGCCTTTTATGTCTGGAGAACTTTGGCCTATGACATCTCAGAAAATAATTATAACTTTGAATTCATTTATCTATATATAACTATTCAAAACCCTGAATTAAGTAACACTGGGTAGGTAAGGAAATCAAAATTCTTCAACTGAAGTGTGTACCTAACTGTTTGGCAAGTCCTAAATACAATTATCTTTATGCAATACAGATACAGAGCAATACAGAGTATTGGAGTGCCAATACTCTGCAATGTTTTATTTTGAAGATGTTGAATCTACAGAAATATTGAAATGTTAGTACAATGAATGCCTATACACTTTTAGATATATAAATCAAACTATAAACATTTGTCCCATTTTCTTTATCTCTTCCTCTTCCTGTTTGTGTGTGATTCAGAGCGTAGTATTTTGGAGATGAATCATATAAAAAACGTTGCAGACATCATGATGCTTAAGCACCACTTCAGCATATATATCCTGAGAAGCAGACCTATGTTAACATAGAGGTGGTGGTGGTATAGTCACTAGTTGTGTCTGACCCTGGGAGCCTCTGTCCATAGGGTCAATATTAATGCTATACTACCCAAAATACACTATAAATTTCAATGTTCCCTAGGAAAAATATTTCATAATATCTTTTAAATTAGACTGCATGTTTTCATATTTTGGGATTTTTCTTGTTTTGTGTTTTATAACTTTGTCAGATTTGGTGGGAGGTGGGTTTTGTTTCAGCATTCAGACCAGTTGTTTGTAGAGTGCTCTACTTTCTGGAATTTTCTGCTTACTTCCTTGTGATTAAATTCAGTACAAACATTATCTAAGTGATCTTATATATTTCAGGACAAATATTATTGAAGTGATGTTATATATTTCTTTACCATATCAAGAAGCACAATTATTAGCGACGGTGTTAAACTTGATGATCTACTTAAGGGTCTTATTTACATATATGTTCATCATAAAGTTGTAATTTTTTATTTGTATCTAGTAAATTTTCTGTTCGATGATACTTTGACATCCAACCAATTTTTATTCCCTAAAAATCTTTCACCCCTACTTTTTCCCCTTCTTTGAATTAATTAATATAGATAATGCCTGGCTTAATATAATAAAATATTTTTTCAACATCCTGGAATAACAAATGAGTTGTGTTTATAGCCACCTTACTCATAGTGCCTCGCTGTATTTTGTAATAGTTGATCACATGGGAACCCATAAATTTTATCATATCAATACTATAAACATGCTACAGTAGTTTCAAAATATTTTGTTGCTTTATATATCAAAAAATGTAGATTTTCACGAATTTTTCTGAAGAAATTGAGTTTTGTTTAAATGACTGTGATGTGAGAATAATGGGTTTCTCTCAATTCCTAGAAAATAAAAATTTTAAAAAAGGCATTTCCTACTTTGGAGAGACTATTTACTCCTTCCTATTTCCGTGGCTTCATCCAGGACATCACTGCTACATGACTCTTTAATTAAACCAATTATCACAAAGTGATCCCAATTTCTTCATTACAGTCCTTTCCTTTACTTAGTAGTGCTCAGAATTTACATCCACTTGACAATTAAGGCTCCAAAACAGTTACTAAAGCCTTTTATATCTGGTTTTCATTAGTTCATATTAAACGATTCGTTGGCTTGATTTTCACTTCAGTGAGCCCTCTCATAAAATCTGGTTAGACATGATGGTGATATAGCACATGAAATGAAATAAATTAATACATCAGCAAAAACACTGCCAAGTAGACAGTTTTAACACATTTTATTATCTCATGTATATACTTGTCACTCATATGAAAGATATATCAAAATGAGAAGAGTGAGGATTCTCAGCAGTTTTAAGGTTGAAGATATAAGGTGAAACACGATTTCTGCATTCATTTCCTGAAGCAGGTGTGTAGTCAGCAACTCTCTCTGGAGAGGCATTATTCAGTGGATAGTTTCCTAGCATTATACCATAGAAGTTCCCATTAATGCCTCTGCAATTATGGATTTTATAGCATTTTACAATTTGAAGCTCTAATTTCAGATTGGTTCATAAGTGTGTCTGTGCATGTATGTGTTTATTTTAACTTACAGAAAATACTGTTTGCAAACTCAGCTCTATTGTGGAATAAGAATACAGCTATATGTACAGCACATATATATGTGTGTGACTATATATATGTGGGTGTGTTACACAAACGTATGCATTTTATATTTGAAATCATAAATACTAACAATTTAGAAGCTTAGTAGTTCTAAAAATTATATTTTCTTAAGTCTGATTCATGGAAATTTAGAGAATGTATCACGATTTCTACTCATTCAAAAAAAATTATAGAAGAGGGGAAGACAGAATGTCTGGATGAACTTCCAAATAAATTGTTTCTTATAAATAAGGGTAGTTAATTATGAAGATGATTT
Organism: Capra hircus; assembly: GCF_001704415.2. Taxonomy (NCBI): domain Eukaryota; kingdom Metazoa; phylum Chordata; class Mammalia; order Artiodactyla; family Bovidae; genus Capra; species Capra hircus. The sequence continues at coordinate 29,310,630 of NC_030813.1, forward strand.
AAATAATTTTTCTAATCACTAGCTTTATCCAACAATATGCCTGAGTAAGATAGAAAAGAAGAACATAAAAATACAAGTCCAAGAAATATTCCTCTATGAGATATAACTGTCATATCCATTATATTCTAATAAAAAAGTCTGCTTTAGAATGACTGGTTATCAAAGATATGCCTGAAATTTTCACGTATTCTAAGAGCTAGATATATTTTAACCCCCCAAAGCTATGAGCATTTATAAGAATATAGGTAACAAGCAGCTGTATTATACATTAACTTACCAAAAAGGAAAATTGCTTTCATATCTTCCATTCAAGAACACAACAGTGGTTTTATGTCTATAAGTTGAATTTGGTGTAATAGCACAAATAAGAAAAGCAACTTCATGTTACACTTATGTGAAGGTATAGATCCCTTCCTGTGACCACATATAAATGTATAATCATAATCACTTGATATTCAAAACAGTCCCTTTAGTAATGACTGTTAAAAAGTCATTAAGCCTGTTTCTTGAACTTCTCTAGAATGTAATATTCTTGATGGAAGCCATTTTTTCCTATTTTTTACTCTTTATACCATGTTCAATAAACATTTGCTAAGTAAGCATTTTTCTCATTATCAATGCTTCTGTTACAAATCCTTTTGTAGTTGCTTAAGTCTTGAACTAAAGTAATCATCAGACACTTCTGGCTGCTCTTCTTTCTCTAATCTCTCTTCCCATCAACTCACATGGCTTGCCCTAACTTCTCTGCAAGGAAATCCACCTTGAATATTCATTGAAAGGATTGATGCCAAAGCTGAAGCTCCAATACTTTAGCCACCTAATGTGAAGAGCCAACTCAGTAGAAAAGACCCTGATGCTGAAAAAGACGGAAGGCAGGAGGAGAAGGGGATGACAGAGGACAAGATGGTTGGATGGCATCACTGAATCAATGGACATGAGCATAAGCAAGCTCTGGGAGATGGTGAAGAACAGGGAGCCTGGCATTCTATAGTCGATGGTGTCACAGAGTCAGACACGACTGAGCGATTAAACAACAACAACAACTTCTCTTCAGATCAACGTTCCAAAAGATCCATCTCCAACTTTAACTTCTCCTGTAAGTTCTTCTTCTAGTTTTATGTTAAAGGAGTTCAGGACATGCCACCCCAAAATATGCTTCTTGGGTATATTGACTATATTTCAGTTTAAAGCACTTGAGAAACAGTGGTTGCAGGAAAGACACTCTGACCTACCTTGTTCTACCCAAAACAAGTCATAAAATTTCCCATGAGAAAAGTACCCTTCCTGAAGCAGGAAGTTCAGTTCAGTTCAGTCGCTCAGTCATGTCCGACTCTTTGCAACCCCATAAACCCCAGTATGCTAGGCCTCCCTGTCCATCACCAATTCCTGGAGCTCATCCAAACCCATGTCCACTGAGCCGGTGACGCCATCCAACCAATTCATCCTCTGTCATTCCCTTCTCCTCCTGCCTTCAATCATTCCCAGCATCAGGGCCTTTTCAAATGAGTCAGCTCTTCACATCAGGTGGCCAAAGTATTGGAGTTTCAGCTTCAACATCAGACCTTCCAATGAATACCCAGGACTGATCTCCTTTAGGATGGACTGGTTGGATCTCCCTGCAGTCCAAGGGACTCTCAAGAGTCTTCTCCAACACCACAGTTCAAAAGCATCAATTCTTCAGCATTCAGCTTTCTTTATAGTCCAACTCCCACATCCATACATCACCACTGTGGAAAAACCATAGCCTTGACTAGACAGACCTTTGTTGACAAAGTAAGAGAACATCCCTATCACCAGAGACTAGGAGTCAACACTGAAATGGATCTATACAGACTCACTAAAATAATACTTATCTCCCACTAATTTTGTATCACCCCCCCAATATACTGACTAGCCACTTCCCCACAATTTACTTCCCCAGTCTAATCCATTTTTCTTGCCATTTATTCACAAATTTATTTCTTTATCTAAAAAGTATTAAAATTTTCTGTTCTGGTCACTTATTTGTTAGAGAATTTTTCGTGCTTTACAGTGTACACCTCATAGGCCCCTGGGCAAAATTAGAGGTCTAAGAGTCATTCACATAGTTGACAGCCAAGATTGTCATCTAAAGACCACAGTTTTCTTTCATGTGGACTCCTCCACATGGCTATTTGACATTCCTCATATATATGGTATCTGAAATCCATGAAGAATATTCCAAGAGGACATATTAACATCCAATGTTACTGTCATGACTACAACTGGAGTTGATATGGGAGGGGACTCACAGAGGTATGACTATCAAGGGGCATTGTCACAGGGGGCTTCAAAGTTCAGCCTCCCACACCTGCTAAGATAATATATGGAAAACTGGTTCATCAAAATTTATTCCTGAAGTAATTGAAAGGAAGTAGTGCTAGTGGTAAAGAGACTGCCTGCTTGCAGGAGACTTAAGAGACGTAGGTTGGATCTCCGGGTCAGGAAGATTCCCCTAGAGGAGGAAATGCCTACCCACTCCAGTATTCTTGCCAGTAGAATCCCGTGGATATAGGAGCCTGGTGGGCTATAGTTCATAGGGACGCAGAGTCAGACACAATTGAAGCAACTTAGCATACATGTCGGAGAAGGCAATGGCAACCCACTCCAGTACTCTTGCCTGAAAAATCCCATGGATGGAGGAGGCTGGTAGGCTGCAGTCCATGGGGTCACGAAGAGTCGGACACAACTGAGCGAATTCACTTTCACTTTTCACTTTCATGCATTGGAGAAGGAAATGGCAACCCACTCCAGTGTTCTCACCTGGAGAATCCCAGGGACGGGGGAGCCTGGTGGGCTGCCATCTATGGGGTCCCACAGAGTCGGACACGACTAAAGTGACTTAGCAGCAGCAGCAGCAGCAGCATACATGTAATAAAAGCATAGAAGAAATAGGAATAAAGATGTAAGGTTTTGAAAATGTGTTTTGAAAAAAGAGGATTAGGCTATTATGATCTTGAAGGTCACTACTTTATTATATATAACATTTTAAAATTATAGATGGGGAAACCGTGGAAATAGTGTCAGATTTATTTTGGGGGGCTCCAAAATCACTGCAGATGGTGACTGCAGCCATGAAATTAAAAGACACTTACTCCTTGGAAGAAAAGTTATGACCAGCCTAGATAGCATATTCAAAAGCAGAGACATTACTTTGCCGACTAAGGTCCATCTAGTCAAGGCTATGGTTTTTCCTGTGGTCATGTATGGATGTGAGAGTTGGACTGTGAAGAAGGCTGAGAGCCAAAGAATTGATGCTTTTGAACTGCGGTGTTGGAGAAGACTCTTGAGAGTCCCATGGACTGCAAGGAGATCCAACCAGTCCATTCTGAAGGAAATCAACCCTGGGATTTCTTTGGAAGGAATGATGCTAAAGCTGAAACTCCAGTACTTTGGCCAACTCATGCGAAGAGTTGACTCATTGGAAAAGACCCTGATGCTGGGAGGGATTGGGGGCAGGAGGAGAAGGGGACGACAGAGGATGAGATGGCTGGATGGCATCACTGACTCGATGGACGCGAGTCTGAGTGAATTCCTGGAGTTGGTGATGGACAGGGAGGCCTGGTGTGCTGCAATTCATGGGGTTGCAAAGAGTCGGACACGACTGACTGACTGAACTGAATTGAACTGAAATGAATTTTCCAAGAGACTGACATAAGTCTCAGTCAAGAAGGCTTAAACAAAGAACGTATTTTGGGGGGAAATGTCCAGAATATAGAGTTTTGTCAAGTACTCCTAACACACACACACACACACACACACACACACACACACACACACACACACACACACACACAGTTTCTTCCTTGAAAATCTCATACAAATACAAATCAGGCATACCAAAAAAAAATAAAACAAAACAAAAAAAAGACTCATACAAATCAGGCATACAGTAACTATGTACATTGGATTTTATTTAAAATTGTACAAAATAGTGAGGCCAAGCAGGACCCTGTGGAGGCCCACTTGGGTATAAAAGTGCTTCCTTTCTCTGTTTGTAGGAAAAAGGCTTCCACCTCCTAGACCTTCCCTGAGTTCCTCTCCAAAGGGTAGATTGAAACAGTTACTAATTAGGGAAGTGACTAAATGCAGATACAAAGGACAGGCAGTCAAGAAACAATAGTGTTGGGGCAGGGCTCTGGTCCTTCCTTGGGGGACGTGCATAGCAATATGCTACATATCTCCTACAGGAGTTGGTGGCCCCACTCAGGTGGAAGATGGGAACTTCAGGCTGAGTGTAAACATGGGGACCTCAGACCAGTTAGAACCAGCAGGCTGATGATTGAGATTTCTGGACCACCCTTCCCCTTCCCAGGTATTTCACCACCAGCGAACAGAAGAAAGTCATGCACCCTGCAGCCCTACCCCCAGATTTTCCTTTAAAAATGCTTCCCTGAAACCTAACTCAGCAGTGGCCATGGGACTGGGAAATGTCAGTATTCATTCCAATCCCAAAGAAGGGCAATACCAAAGAATGTTTAAGCTACCTCACAACTGCACTCATTTCACATGCTAGCAAAGTAATGCTCAAAATTCTCCAAGCCAGACTTCAACAGTATGTGAACCGAGAACTTCCAGATGTTCAAGCTGGATTTAGAAAAGGCAGAGGAACCAGAGATCAAATTTCCAACATCCCTTGGATCATAGGAAAAGCAAGAGAATTCCAGAAAAACATCTACTTCCGCTTTATTGATCACACCAAAGTCATTGACTGTGTAGATCACAACAAACTTTGGAAAATTCTTCAAGAGACAAGAAAACCAAACCACCTGACCTACCTCCTGAGAAGTCTGTACGCAGGTCAAGAAGCAACAGTTAGAACCAGACATGGAAAAACAGACTGGTTCCTAATTGGGAAAGGGGTATGTCAAGGCTGTATATTGTCACCCTGCTTATTTAACTTATATGCAGAGTACATCATGAGAAACGCTGGGCTGGATGAAGTACAGATTGAAATTGAGATTGCCAGGAGAAATATCAATAACCTCAGATAGGCAGATGACACCACCCTTATGGCAGAAAGTGAAGAAGAACTAGAGCCTCTTGATGAAAGTGAAAGGGGAGAGTGAAAAAGCTGGCTTAACACTCAACATTCAAAAATAAAGATTATGACATCTGGTTCCATCACTTCATGGCATATAGATGGGGAAACAATGGAAACAGTGACAGACTTTCTTTTCTTGGGCTCTAAAATCACTGCAGATGTTGACTGCAGCCATGAAATTAAAAGACGCTTGCTCCTTGGAAGAAAAGCTATGACAAACCTAAGCAGCATATTAAAAAGCAGAGACATTACTTTGCCAACAAAGGTCCATCTAGTAAAGGCTATGGATTTTCCAGTGGTCATGTATGGATGTGAGAGTTGGACAATAAAGAAACCTGAGTGATAAAGAATTGATGATTTTGAACTGTGGTATTGGAGAAGACTCTTGAGAGATCCTTGGACAGCAAGGAGATACAACCAGTCCATTCTAAAGGAAATCAGTCCTGAATATTCACTGGAAGGACTGATGTTGAAGCTGAAACTCCAATACTTTGGCCATCTGATGTGAAGAACTGACTCATTGGAAAAGACCCTGATGCTAGGAAAGACTGAAGGCAGGAGAAGGGGCTGACAGAGGATGAGAATGGTGAATGGCATCATTGACTCAATGGACAGGGAGGCCTGGCGTGCTGCAGTCCATGGTGTTGCAAACAGTCGGACACGACTGAGCAACTGAACTGAACTAAAACCTATCAGAGTTTGAGCTTTTTCTCGTTCCCCTTGCAGTAAACTTTACTCTGTTCTCAACTCCAACACATAGATACATAGATTTGTTTGGCCTCACTGTCTATTAGGCACATAAACCTGGGTTCAACAACAATATAAATAGTATTGAAAAATTCAGAATAGAATGAAAAATAAAAGAAAATAGGTATCTTAACATGAGCAATTTCCTAGTTTTACTGTCTTCATCCAGTTTCATTTGAGTGCTCAGCCAAATACAACTATATTATTAACCAAAAAATGGTAAGAAAATAGATCAAGATAAAATTTTTGTCAAAATATTAGTTCTTAAAACCAGCAGAGTTTCAAGCTATAGGGCAATTGTCCCAGAAGGGTTCTCTGTACCCTTAAGTGACAGGAGTTAGTTATGAAAGGCTCTTTAGTGATTGTCTAAATATAGGAACATGAGATATATAAGCTAAAAAAGTAAAGCAAATCACCATGATAATTTGCTATTGCCTAGTGTTCAGACATGACTGAGTGACTTCACTTTCACTTTTCACTTTCATGCATTGAAGGAAACGGCAACCCACTCCAGTGTTCTTGCCTAGAGAATCCCAGGGACAGGGGAACCTGGTGGGCTGCCATCTATGGGGTCGCACAGAGATGGACACGACTGAAGCAACTTAGCAGCAGCAGCAGCAGTGTTCTATCAAGCCAGTGTAATAGCCTTCATTTTTATTTAATAATCATGAGCTGTTAGAAATTTGCTCATGCCTTTGATTACTATTAAATGGGGGGAGGATATTTTTAGCTCCATGAGAAGAATTGTGTCTACAGGGCCTAAAATAGTGCTTGATTAATAGCAGATAATCAACAGTATTTGTTTAAGAAAAAAAGTCTGCAAATTAATATCATAATTTGGTAGACAAAATATCTTCAAACACAAGATGTATAAGGGAAAAATACAAATGAAAGCTGTTGTTGAGAATACAGGGAGTTTCCTACCCTCTAGATACTGAAATATCCCATGAAATATCACTAGTGATGTGGTTAAATATGAACCAATTTGAAATTAACTGGTATTTCTAAACAATTCAAAAGGATGTCATTCCTTATTGTACTCCCCAAACCAAGGATTTAGTGTTCACAGTGACAGATTCTAAATGTCAATCTGGGTATCACTGGACAATGAAGAGTTGTATTTGGTGTTCCAGACATGATTTTATGACTTTTTTTTAAATGTATTGATGCTATTATGATAGTTGAGGCAGAAGGCTTCCCATATTGCAACCAATGCATTAATTCAAAATATATGAATTTGAAGTTTTATATCAGATACTAGCAATAAATTATAAAAGCCAATAAGCTAATAAATATTCCCATGTAACAAAAATATGCTTTGCTGAACTCAAAAATCCTAATTCTGAAATGATCTACAACATACATAAGGTATACATTTTTCTCAACTAAATTATGTAGGCAAACAAAATTTAAACAAAACAGTTCTTCTAATACCTAATATGATTATGAAAATTTGCTTCAATACATATTGATATTTATCTTAAATTTACATGAGTGCCTGGAAAAGCTCTATCAGCAACATAATAGCACATGTTAAAAAATACAAAAAAAATTTTAAAACTATAAATATGTACATTATCAGAGCCAACTGTTCATGTACAAAATACATTTCAAAAGTCTGCATTGGAATGTATCTGTTTTAAATGTATGATAATATATTATTACTTTTATAACTTTATGTATAATTTTTAAAGATATAGAAAAATTGTAAAAACATAGGTGCTTCATGGACATATCCTGAAACATCTTTGAAAAAATCAGTGCAAAAGTGTTTATGGAATTGAGTATTAACTCCTGCTAATAAACTAGTATATTCATTCAACTAATAATATTAACTCTAGTTGAGCATAATTAAACATAATTACAGGCTCTTAAAAACATAAGCCGTGAATAATCCCTGTCATTTCTTTCAAACTGCTAGAGCATTTGAAAGATGAAATATAATGAATTAGTTTCAAGTTTTGAATCTTATTTTTAGTGTTGACTTAAATATTAGGTTGGTGCAAAAGTAATTGTGGATTTGCATCATTGAACTTTGCCGCTTGTTATTGGAATACAGTCTTAAATAAGTGTGGTTATGTCATACATCATTTTAATGTGCATTTCTTGCTTTCCATTTTATGCTAATGAATTATAAGTTGCTATTTATATTTATTTTAAACTATAGAAATGATGTTAGACAAAAAACAAATTTGAGCGATTTTTTTAATCTAAGTTCAAAATGGGTTGTAAAGAAGTGGAAACAACTCTCAACATTAACACCACAGTTGACACAGGAACTGCTAACAAACATCAGTGCAGTGGAGGTTCAACAGAGACTAGAGCCTTGAAGATGAGGAGCAGAGTGGCTAGCCATTGAAGTTGACTACGACCAATTAAGACAATCATTGAAGCTGATCCTCTTACAACTATACAAGAAGTTGTTAAAGAATTCCACGTCAACCATTCTATGGTCATTCAGCACTGAAAACTATTCTATGGTCATTTGGCAAATTGGAAAGTTGAAAAAACTTGATGAGTGGGTGCCTCATGAGCTGACCAAAAATCAAAAAATCACTGTTTTGAAGCGTCTTCTCTTATTACATGCAACAACAACAAAACTTTTCTTGATTGGATTGTGATGTATAACGAAAGTGGATTTTATAAGACAACCAGTGATGACCAACTCAGTGTTTTGACAGAGAAGAAGCTCCAAAGCACTTTCCAAAGCAAAACCTGCATGAGAAAAAGGTCATGGTCACTGTTTGGTGGTCCGGTGCCAGTCTGATCTGCTGAGGCTTTCTGCATCCCAGGGAGACCATGACATCTGAGAAGGATGCTCGGCAAATCAATGAGATGCACTGAAAACTGCGAACCCTGCAACTGGCACTGGTCAACAGAAAGGGCCCAGTTCTTCACAACAAAGCCTGACTGCACATTCCACAACCAGAGCTCCAAAAGTTGAAGGAATGGGCTACCATATTTTGTCTCTTCTGCCATATTCACCTGACCACTCGCCAAGTGATTACCACTTGTTCAAGTATCTCCACAACTTTTTGAAGGGAAAATGGGTCCACAACCAGCAGGAGGCAGAATATGTTTTCCAAGAGTTCCTCAAGTCCTGAAGCACATGTTTTTATGCTATAGGAACAAACATATTTCTCATTGGCAAAAATGTGTTGATTGTAATGGTTCCTATTTTGATCAATAAAGATGTGTCTGAGCCTAGTAATAATGACTTAAAAATTATGGTCCGAAACCATAATTACTTTGTACCAAACCAATATTATTGGGAAGGAACACTAAGGGAAAATCATTCATTCTTCGGGAAGGACAGTTACCAAATCGATAAATCAAAGTTTTACCTTGAAGGATAATTATTTTTATGTTAATTAGGAGTCTTTAACTTGACCAGCTGTTAGAGTACAGTACTTTTAAAATAAATATATACACTGAATGGAAATAACAATGTTTGTAAATATTAATATCCTTGAATTATTTCAAAATTAATTACAGAGAGACACTGATAATATCAACAAAGATAAAATTGATTTGAACAATAGGAGTTTCAGTTCCAGACAAAAGAGAATAGAATCATTTCACCCTGGTACTTCTGCCAAATACAAGTAAAACTCTGAATATAATATGACAAATAACAGAGGAAGAATTTACAATGTAGAAAGAAGAGAGATCTTGGGATTTGGGGAATAATACAGCAGTGTATTTTCTGGATTATCATTTTGTTTTTCCTATATTCCAGACTGATGACTAAGAAAGATGGCAATGCGTAAGTGCCAATAGGCACTGATTTTAAAAAGATTCAAGGAAAGACTTCTCTCTCTAAACAAAGAATCAAAAACAAAACAAACAACAACAAATGATTACCTGGAAGAGGAGAAAACTTCTTCAGTCAACTCCACATGAAAAACATATCCTCATCATCTCACCACGACCACCACTCCCTTTTCTCCTACTTCCTCCCTTTCCCCCTGATGTCATCAGAGGCCAGGTAGAGACCCTGGGCTTCTATCACCACCAGGTGATAGCAGGCAATGCTCTGCTTCTTCTGCTAAGATGGTATCAGTGGTAGTTCAGTGGGGAGCTGGACTTGCAAACTTGCCCAGCTCTAGTGGGTGGCATTACACTACCCCAAATATGCTAGCATCCACTGAGCCCAAAAAGAGAACTTAGACCACCTTCCTGTACAGGCAGGAGAAACATCCTTTCACTCCCAACCAGACTATCAGGGGAGAGAGCTAGTGCAAGAATTTATAAAACTATATATAAAGTGCTGGGCAGACTGCTGAGTATCCCATACTTAGCATATTGACCAGATTTAGCATAGCAAAATATTTAAGAGATGGACTATCATTTGGAAAACCACTGGAGTTTTCAGACTAGCCTCTGATAGCACACAAACAGAGCAGACTAGCACTACAAAGACTGAAAACTAAGCAGAACTGTATGAAAACCCCCCACAAGGTAACTATCTGCTAAAACGGAAGATTTAAATAGGATCCAGGATCTAATGGCTTCCCTGGTAGCTTGGACGGTAAAACGTCTGCCTATAATGCAGGACACCCAGGTTCGATCCCTGGGTCGGGAAGTCCTCTGGAGAAGGAAATGGCAACCCACTCCTGGAAAATCATGCCTGGAAAATCCCATGGACCGAGGAGCACCAGGCTACAGTCCACAGGGTCGCAAAGAGTCGGACACCACTGAGCAGCTTCTCTTCTCTCTATTCTCTTCAGGATCTAATAACATAATACCTGAAATGTCCAGTATATATTTGAAAATTGCTTGTCATGTCAACAAACAGGAAAATCACAACAGGTATATCTGAAATTAATTAATATCTGAAAGTATAGGGCTTCCTTGATAGCTCAATTGGTAAAGAATCTGCCAGCAAAGCAGGAGACCTCTGTTGGATTCATGGGTCAGGAAGATCCGCTGGAGAAGGAAAAGACCTCCCACTCCAGTATTCTTGGGCTTCCCTTGTGTCTCAGCTGGTAAAGAATCTGTCTGCAATGCTGGAAACCTGGGTTCGATCCCTGGGTTGGGAAGATCCTCTAGAGAAGGGAAAGGCTACCCTCTCCAGCATTCTGGCCTGGAGAATTCCATGGACCATATAGTCCATGGGGTTGTAAAGAGTCGGACAGGACTGAGTTACTTTCACTTTCACCCTGAAAGTGTATCAGCTATCAGTATCATCTGATAAGGACTGCAATGCAGCCATGTAGAGACACTTCAATGAGCAATTATAGACAGTCTTGTAGCAAGGGGGAAAAACAGAAAATTTCAGCAAAAAAATAAAAAATAAGAAGAAACAAATGGAAATTATAGAACTGAAAAATGCAAGTATCAAAATAAAAATTTCACTGTATATGAAAAATAACACTGTATAGCTCAATAGCAGAATAGAGTGACAGAAGAAAAATTAATAAATTCAATGACCAACCAATAAAAATTACACAATCTGAACAGATAAAGAAAACAGATTTAGAAGTAAAAAATGAACAGAGCTTCAGGGACATGTAGACAAGAAAGGAGATGTAAAACTTATGCCACTAAAGTCCTGGAAAAAGAATAGAAAAAGTGTCGGTCTCAAAAAATATTTGAAATAATGGGTAAAATTTTCTGAAACTTGGCAAACAGTACAAACCATTATATTTAAAAGATGACTTCCAGAAAGTATAAATTTATGGAAGTCCACACCAAAATACATCATAATCAGATTTCTGAAAACTAAAGATAAAGAAAAACGTCTTGAAAACAGCTAGCACAATATGATACATTACCTATAAGTGAAAAACAAATCAAAAAACAGAGGACGTCTCATCTGAAACCATGAAGGTCAGAAGGAATTGGTGAAACATTTTTCAAGTGCTGAAAGGAAAGAACTTTAACCCAGAACAGACCTCTATATACTTAAGAAATGAAAGGGAAATAAAAGACATTTTCAGATGAAGATAGCTAAGTTAATGTATTGCCAGCAGACCAGACTAAATGAATGGCTAATGGAAGTTCTTTAATCAGGAAGAAAATAACAAATGCAAATGTGAAACGTCAGGGAGGGAGGAGAAACAGTAAATTGGGTAAAAATAGGGGTATAAAAATGAAGCTATTTTCATCTTGAGCTTTTAAAATTAAAGACTTTTAATGACTTAGAACTGCACTGTCCAATACACAAGCCAATAGTCATATGTGGCTAATGAGAACTTGAAATCTATGCCAAGTGAAGATGTGCTGTATGTGTCAATCTACCCTAAATGTCAAAGTAGAAAACTATAAACTTTCCATTAACATTTTTGCTACCTATATGTTGACATGGTATTAGCTTGAATATGTTGCTTAAATATGTTATTAAAATTAAAATTGATGTCATTTATGTTTCCTTTCGTGTGACTACTAGAAAATTTAAAATTGTGTATGCGGCTCCCATCTGTGGTTTGTACTGTATTTCTATTGGGCAGTGCTAACCTAAAGTGCTCAATATTTATACCCTTTCATGACAAACTACAGAAGATGACCTTCAATGAGAATAAATTAGAAACTGATATATTTAAATAGCTCATTTAAATTTATTAAATGATGTATTTAAATACAAAATTTTAGGAGCCTTTGATAGAGGACTATTCACAAAACATGTAAATGTTGGTTATCCTAACTTAGTTGTCCTAAGTTAGGTAAGAAAGTGTTGCTGCTAAATGCAGGCCTCTTTTTAAAAAATTAATTTAATTGGAGTATAATTACTTTACAATTTTATGGTGGTTTTTGCCATATACGGACATGAATCAACTATGGGTACACATGTGTTCCCCCATCCTGAACCCCCCTTCCACTCCCCTCCCCACCCCATCCTTCTAGGTTGCCCAAGACCACCAGTTTTGTGTGCCCTGCTTCATGCATCAAACTTGCACCGGTCATCTATTTTACATATGGTAATATATATGTCTCAATGCTCTTCTCTCAAATCATCCCACCCTCACCTTATCCCACAGAGCACCAAAGTCTGCCCTTTACATCTGTATCGCTTTTGCTGTCTTGAATATAGGATCATCCTCACTGTCTTTCTAAATTCCATATACATGCATTAATATATTGTATTAGTGTTTCTCTTTCTAGCTTACTTCACTCTGTATAATAGGCTCTAGTTTCATCTACCTCTTTAGAATTTACTCAAATGCATTCTTTTTATAGCTTAGTAATATTCCATTATGTATGTGTACCACACTTCCTAATCCATTTATCTGCCAATGGATGTGGTCTCTGTTTTTTAAGTTTTTGATAAAGGGTTTTTATTAAAAATTTTAGGATAATCTCTGAAAGAATAACTGAAGACTCTACCTTTATGCCATTCAAAGAAAAGAGAAGAAGGAATGCAGAAATCTTTCTCAAACAAAAAAAAAGAAATGAAAGACAAATAGAAAAGAAAGGAAAAAGATTATAAACACAAATTGTAAAACATGCTAAAAGTAAATATGAATATAAAAGGACAGAAACCTTCTTACTAAAAGATGGAGCATATCATGTAAGGCAAAGACCAATACTCACCCAAAAACATTTCATTAAATTTTATGAAATAAGGGCAAATAAACAAATTAATGAAATACCATTTTACCTATTAAATTGAAAAAAGTATGCTTAAACAATTCTGGTGGAATATAAATTGTTATACTCTTACTGGAAAGAAAATTGGCTAAAAGATATTCATTACAATGTGGTATATAATTCGTAAGCAAATTGGCTAATACAAAAAAATTACCTAAAAGATACTCATTATAGTGGTATATAATGTAGTTCAGTTCAGTCAGTTGCGTCTGACTCTTTGCGACCCCATGAACTGTAGCACACCAGGCCTCCCTGTCCATCACCAACTCCTGGAGCTTGCTCAAACTCATGTCCATTGAGTCAGTGATGCCATTCAACCATCTTATCCTCTGTCATCCCCTTTTCCTCCTGCTTTCAATCTTTCTCAGCATCAGGGTCTTTTCAAATGAGTCATCTCTTTGCATCAGGTGGCCAAAATATTGGAGTTTCAGCTTCAACATCAGTCCTTCCAATGAACTCCCAAAACTGATCGTTAGGATGGACTGGTTGGATCTCCTTGCAGTACAAGGGACTCTCAACAGTCTTCTCCAACATCACAGTTCAAAAGCATTAATTCTTCGGCGCTCAGCTTTCTTTATAGTCCAACTTTCACATCCATACGTGACCACTGGAAAAACCATAGCCTTGACTAGACGGACCTTTGTTGACAAAGTAATGTCTCTGCTTTTTAATATTCTGTCTAGATTGGTCATAACTTTCCTTCCAAGGAGTGTCTTTTAATTTCATGGCTGCAATCACCATCTGCAGTGATTTTGGAGCCCAGAAAATAAAGTCAGCCACTGTTTCCACTGCTTCCCCATCTATTTGCCATGAAGTGATGGGACCAGATGCCATGATCTTAGTCTTCTCAATGTTGAGCTTTAAGCCAACTTTTTCACTCTCCTCTTTCACTTTCATCAAGAGGCTCTTTAGTTCTTCTTTGCTTTCTGCCATAAGGGTGGTGTCATCTGTATATCTGAGGTTATTGACATTTCTCCCAGCAATCTTGATTCCAGCTTGTGCTTCTTCCAGCCCAGCATTTCTCATGATGTACTTTGTATATAAGTTAAATAAGCAGGGTGACAATATACAGCCTTGACGTACTCCTTTTCCTATTTGTAACCAGTCTATTGTTCCATGTCCAGTTCTAATTATTGCTTCCTGACCTGCATACAGATTTCTCAAGAGGCAGGTCATTACAATGTGGTATATATTAGAATATATAAAATTAATATAATAATAATATTAAAAATAGGATTTCATACAAAAGCCCAACAATGAAAAATGGTTCAACATCTACATTACTGAATATTGTACTAACATTAAAATCATGTTTTCAAATGATGTGTAGTGAGATGGAAAGTGTTTAGAACTTAATAATTGAATAAAACATGATATACAATTCAATCACAAGACTGTTAAGGAAACTACATATTTAATTAATATATATAATGTATGTTCATTTTTTAAAACTAGTGCAACACAATGTTAATATAAAAATATTTTACTTTAGTTTCTGCTGAGGACCAAAAAAACAGATTCCCAAATGAAGTATGAGACCATCATGTAGCTTGCAAAGGAAGGCTGTGGAAAACCATTTGTTTCCAACCCTCTTGTTAATGTCAAGAAGAGAAGTAGAAGATTAGAAGAGTTAGCTTGAGTCTTTGGTGTGCTCATGTGTATGGTACCCATCCATTCCCCTCCCCAAGGAAGGAGAATGAATAGAATTCTCCCTTCTCAACTAAAGAGAGAACAATGAGGACACTACTCAAAGGGCTTAATATTTGTTGCTACTATTGCTGTACATGGTGAACAGATATCAGAATGTGTTTGAGAAATCTGAAGATGAGTAAATTCCTGGTAAGCTTATCTGCTGAGGGAAGTAGGGTTGCTTTCACACTGGTGTCTGCCTGTCTCCTCAAGATTGCCCTGACCAGATGTGACCTCAAGTGAGAGACAGCCTGGTGAACTTGCAGTGATCTTGCTCAGGACTGCCATCCAGAGGGATAAGAGGACTCCAACGATGAGAGAAAATTTACATGGCAGTCGAACCCTGAAAACCAGGGAGAGAAAGAAAGCAAAAGGGAGGTGAGGCCGTTCCCTGGGCAAAGGAGTTTCAGGCAAAATCTCTCATTAGGTAGAGAGATCAAGCAGAGCAGTCTCCAAACAACCCAAGAAAATGTTCCGGGAGAGATAGTTTTAAACATCTCCCTGATAAAAAGCACATTCCAGTTCTGAACAGTATCAGTCAGATAAAAGAACACCTCACTCCCTTCCTTCCTCCCCTCTCCATTTCCCCAATAGTCAGACACTGCAACTAATAAGACTAAGAAGACATCAGTTAGGCAAAGATATCAGTTAGGCAGAGGAGGAAAGCACTTAGGTTCTCTCCCACTGCAGTTACTTAGTCTACAGCTGGCACAAGCTGGGAGAGAGGGAGTACCTAGTATTTTGAATGAGGTTAAAATGTGCTGAGTATCACAGTGGACTAAAAAATACTGCTGTTTGGAGAAGATTCCATTATCTGAAAATGACTTGATAAGCCTGGGGACTTGCCCTAAATTTCATCCAGGAAAAGAACTAGGACTAAGAGAAGATTTAGTCAACACAGTAAATGAACAAAGACAGGAAGAGACAAGAAGAAATGTGGTTTGTGATTATATCCCACAAGACATGCTTGATCTACATGGCAGTTACATCTGGAAGAAAGAGGAGAGACTACAAGGAAATCTACCCTTATTAACAGTAATATTTGGATGAAATCGTAATGGGATTACTTGAGACTTCTTCTCTTCTTCTTTTTTGATTTTTATAAAATCAGTAAGATGCCTTTTATCCTGTAACCAAAGGGGATTTGAAGTGCATGGTTTCCTGGGCCCCTAGATCATAATGAATCTTTTCTTTTCAGTTAACTACTAAGTTTCCTTCAGAAGGTGGGATGGCTTCTCACTGAAAAATTATTGCAATCCTTCTGGAAAAATGCTAAGATATATTTAAACTACAGTTTATTCTGTAAAATCTCAGCATAATATAGTAAACATATTATCTTCTTATTATGTAAAAAATTATAAGTTGCACTAGCAAAACACAAATCATTCACAGTGATAAAGAGGTTAACTTTTACTCTGTAGTTAACTGAGTCAGGAAATAAGCTTAAGCGCAGGGGAGGGGAATCTATCATAAATGCACAGAATTAATGCTTCATAGCTCCTTAATCATGCTTTCTAACTTCACTTTAAAAATTTATGCACATACGTGCAATATTTTACATATTCTGTAACCTCTTAACTCACAAAATTATCCCACAATTTAAAAAATTTACTATAGGAATAAGTATATTTTATTATATCATTTGTTGTTATTTTAGCGAAAAATTTAAACTAATATTCCCTATAAGAAGACTTTAATTTGGGGCCATGCATCCCTGGAAAATCAGAATGACTTAAGATCTTAGCTGTAATTTTTCTCTTTATAAAAATACCCAATCTCCCTCATAAGAGTGTTAGGATTTAATTAATCACCTGACACATTGAGAATATCAAAGTGCAGATCTGTGTGAAGATTTTTCAGTTACAGCTTTTTTGGTCACCAGAAATACAGAGCTGTGAATTAATTTTTACATAACTCTCAAAGATAAAGAAGTCCTTAATAAATTAATATTAAAATAGATTATCTGAAATGCTAGTCTCAGTAACTGCATGATTTTGGTGATTATGGGTATGCAATTGAATGAGGGAAAGAATGCATAAAGAAACTTTCTTAATCTTCTTTATGGTGTTTTCATGAATCAGATGGAATCTGGTAATTAAAACAGAGGAATATTATGACTGAACTAGTAAAGAATTTTAATCAGTGTAAGATGCTGATATATCTATGTTGATTGAAAAACAAATACATGTATACACGTGCATGTAGAGAAAGAGAGATAGGAAGAGAGACCTCGACAGGATTCTGAAGTGACCCCCAAGATTCCTGTCCTCTGGTATAGTCACTCCATATATGTATTCCTCTTGAGTACACACAGGAATTAGGAATATGAAAGGATAATTGCTTTGATGATTAGATTACATTATATAAGACACTGTTGCAGCTGGCTGGAAAGATTCTCCTGCTAACTGAAGAATCAGTTGTCCTGTTACAAAAACCAAAAGGTTAGGACCTGAGGGCAGCCTCTAGCAACTGGGAGTGACTCCCGGCTAACAGGAGTGTCCAACTGTGTTCCTTTCTTCAATCTCTAGGAAGAATAAATTCCTTTACTTTTTCTAGCCCCAGAGGCTGTTCACATTCCATGGCTAATGGCCCCTTCTTCCACCTTCAAAGCCAGCAAGGATGGTTCAAGTCTTTCTCAGGTCAAGCTAGTCTGACCTCTTCTAGCTCCTCACTCTACATTTAAAGATCTATGTGATAACATTCAGTTCAGTTCAGTTCAGTCGCTCAGTCGTGTCCGACTCTTTGCGACCCCATGAATCGCAGCACACCAGGCCTCCCTGTCCATCACCATCTCCCGGAGTTCACTCAGACTCACGTTCATCGAGTCAGTGATGCCATCCAGCCATCTCATCCTCTGTTGTTCCCTTCTCCTCCTGCCCCCAATCCCTCCCAGCATCAGGGTCTTTTCCAATGAGTCAACTCTTCGCATGAGGTGGCCAAAGTACTGGAGTTTCAGCTTTAGCATCAGTCCTTCCAATGAACACCCAGGGCTGATCTCCTTTAGAATGGACTGGTTGGATCTCCTTGCAGTCCAAGGGACTTGCAAGAGTCTTCTCCAACACCACATTAGACCCAATCAAAGAATCCTGGAAGAGCTCCCTGACTCAAGGTCAGCTGATTAGAAACTTTAATCCTATTGTTACCTTTATTGTCCTTTGCCATGTAATGTAACATATTCACAAACTCCTGATATTAGGGTGTGGACATCCTCACCCCATCATTCTGACCATCCAAAACTTCAACAACAAAAGGGTATTAGAATGATGAAAAAACACAAATATTGATTTTAAGGATTTATTCTAAAGTCTTAATCACACCACTAGGATGAATACTTGGAAAATTTTCTAAGTTACTGAAGCACAAAAAAACTGAACTTTCTCATCTTTCTATGTAAATTATCATATATTGTATGGTTCTCAATAAGTTAAACAAGAATTATAAATAAAAATAATGTTCATATTTTAACAAAGATGAAATATTCAAAATTCAACTATTATTTAATTTTATTATCTTCAATTGATTTGTGTACCTTAGTCAGTCAGTCAGTCAGTTCAGTGGCTCAGTTGTGTCTGACTCTTTGCGACCCCATGAACCGCAGCACACCAGGCCTCCCTTGTCCATCACCAACTCCCAGAGTTTACCTAAACTCATGTCCATTGAGTCAGTGATGCCATCTAGCCATCTCATCCTCTGTTGTCCCCTTCTCCTCCGGCCCTCAATCTTTCCCAGGATCAGGGTCTTTTCAAGTGAGTCAGCTCTTCGCATCAGGTGGCCAAAATATTGGAGTTTCAGCTTCAACATCAGTCCTTCCAATGAAAATCCAGGACTGATTTCCTTCAAAAGTCTCTCCTAATTGCTCAGAATAATTAGGGATATTGGTCAGTTAATGTTTTAGTAAAAGGCTCCTATTTTCATTGAAAATTAATAAATGTTACTATTCTATAACAATATTATCACTTAGCTATTTAAATGAAAAACGAAATAAACCACTAATTTAGATTCCTTAAGATAAAGTATTTATGGCAAAAAAATTGGACTAAAATGTATCATTTTGTGTTATTACTCCAAGTTTTTCCACCATTAAAAATTAAAAGTACAAGTCAATACTGCTGAAAATTACCACTAACGATATTGTTATTTTATAAAACTGTAAATCCACTGTTTCCAGAGCCGGGTGGAAAACTGTTGTTTAATCAACATTACTGAATACACGATCTCTTAGAAAACCTGGTTCTTCTGTCTGTCTCTGTTTACCAGTTCAACTATGCTCATAATACATCATGAGCAAAACCAGCTCTATTACAAACCATGTTTTTAATAAACACATTCATGAAATAAAATAAACCCTTTGATGAAAGCAAATTGTACAATGGGGTCTTTTTGCTCTAAATAGGTAAAAGTAGTGTTACCTCACAGAGAGAAATATACACAATCATCTCAACAAATCCCTGTGGTTGTAGCCACTGGAAAGCAAGAAACATGTAGTAACCTTTGAGGATAGCTCAACAGTACATATTCAAAGCTATGGTTTTCCAGTAGTCATGAATGGATGTGAGGAGTTGGGCCATAAAGAAAGCTGAATGCCGAAGAATTGATGCTTTTGAATTGTGATGTTGGAGAAGACTCTTGAGAGTCCCTTGGACTGCAAAGAGATAAAACCAGTCAATCCTAAAGGAAATCAGTCTGAATAGTCATTGGAAGGACTGATGCTGAAGCTCCAATAATTTGGCCAACTGATGCAAAGAGCTGACTCATGAGAAAAGCCCCTGATGCTGGGCAAGACTGAAGGTGGGAGGAAAAAGGGACAACAGAGGGTGAGATGGTTGGATGGCATCACCGACTCAATGGACACGAGTTGGAGCAAGCTCTGGGGGATGGTGAAGGACAAGGAAGCCTGGTGTGCTGCAGTCCATGCGGTCACAAAGAGTCGGACACCACTGAGCAACTGAACAACAATAGTACATCATACCTAAAATATTATCAAGCATACCAGCAAAGGAAAACTTATTTCAGATTCTACCCTCCAGAGTAGGTGCAGAGAGGGAAGAAATGCTATGAGATTCATTATAATTTAAAATATACAAGTACTATTTTAGAGGAAGACAAATCTGTATGCAAAGACTGACATGATCATTATAATCAATGCTCTAGTTTGCAATCTCTGATGAATGTGGCATGGTTTGTGTTTGAATGTATTTTTAGTTGTTTTTCTTTTATGTTTAATACTACATTATGCCTTTTTGCTATATTAATACAGATTTGGAATTTGAAAATACTTTGAGAGATGCCATCAAAGGCTTTTGAAGTCTACAGACTGGCTAGATTAAACAATGGAGTAAAGTTATAGTTCTCAGAGCAATTATTGCTCTGCTATAGCCCCTCCCATATTCAACACTATTGGGTTTTGAGTTCCAAACTTATACAATGGCATCCCAACTACAGATAAGTTCTTATAGTTTAGAGTTCTCAAGAAAACCCTTGAACAGTAAATAAAAGTAAATAAAAAGTCATATTTTATTACATCTTACTTATTATGTTCCCATAAGTAGCAGTGGTTTCCCAATGACAATTTTCAGTCTCACTTAAGTTAATATGATTGATAGAGTGCTAAAAGTCTACTATGTGCATTAAATGAAAAGTGCATACTAAAAAATGCCTTGTTTAGTCTTTTGTACAGAATGGATATTGAGTAAATGCTATGAATTTAAGCCAAAATGTGCTATGTATCTGATCATACATATCAAAATATATGTATTGGTCTAGCATATCTCAAAATGATATCTGATTGGATTAAAAATGTCAAAAATTCCTAAAATCATAAAATATTAACAATATGACATAAAATATGCTTGATGTTTGCTATGCACTGAATTATATTCTTTCAAAATTCAAATGATTCATATGATAAGGACCTAATCCCTAATGTGATAGCAGGATGAGAGATAGAAGATGGAAATAGAAGGATGAAATTAAGGTTAGATGAAGTCATAATGGTGGGGGCTCTGATCCAATGAGATTAGTGTCCCTATAAGAAGTGGCACAGAAGATCTCACTACCTCTGTCTCTCCGTGAGTACGCTCAAAGGAAAGACCATGTTAAGACCCAGTGATGATGGCCATTCTGACTGAGGTGAACCTCATTGTAGCTTTGATTTGCATTTCTCTAATAATTAGTGATATTTAGTATCTTTTTTTCATGTGTTTATTGGCCATCTGTATGTATTCTTTGAAGAAATATCTGTTTAAGTCCACTGCCCATTTTTCAATTGGGTTGTTTGTTTTTCAGTTATTGAGCTCTGTGAGATACCTATATACTTTGGAGATTAATCCTTTGTCAGTTGTTTCATTTACAGTGTTCATAGCAGCCCTATTTACAATAGCTAGGACTTGGAAGCTACCTAGATGTCTACCGACAGAAGAATGGATAAAGAAGAAGTGGTACATGTATATAATAGAATATTACTTGGCTATAAAAAGAACAAATTTGAGTCAATTCTAGTGAAGTGGATGAACCTAGAGCCTGTCATACAGTGGAGTAAGTTAGAAAGAGAAAAATGAATATCTAGGTTCCGCATACATATGGAACCTAGAAAAATGATATTGATGAACCTTGTAGCAGGGAAGGAATGGAGATGCAGATATAGACAATGAACTTGGGGACACAGTGGAGGAAGGAAAGAATGAGACAAATGGAGAAAGTAGCGTTGACATATATACATGACCATGTGTGAAACAGAGAGCTAGTGAGAAGTTTCTATATAACACAAGAAGCCCAGCTTGGTGCTCTGTTATAATTTAGAGGGATGGGATGGGAGGACAGGATGGGAAGGAGGCTCAAAAGGGAGGTGATATATGTATCATTATAATTGGTTTGCATTGTTTCATGGCAGAAACCAGCACAACATTGTAAAAGCAACTCTCCTCCAATTAAAAAATAAATAAAAAGGAAAATAATTTTAAAAAGAAGATGAAAAGGAAAAAAAAAAGCCCACTGAGATAGTACCTGTCTGCAACCCATGAAGAGAGCTCTTACCGGACAGCAAACACTCCTGGATCTTAATCTAGGATATCTAAACTCAAAAAATATGAGAAGTCAATTTCTATTGTTTAAACCACCAGTTTGTGGTATTTTGTTGCAATATGATATAATGTTGCAACTAACTACTTGGTTCTTTAGACTAAATTTACATATGTATGCTATTTTCAAATTCTGTCTCCTTACATTTTTTTCTTTATTGGTTATATCATTGTTTAATTCCAATGTGGACACTATTTTCATACTACCACTCTACAGACTTTATCCTGCATTTTCTTGGAATTTTCCATTTTATGTTATAGCCTTGTGAGTGATGGTACTGCTTTTTTTATTGATTTTCCCTGAGTTCATTCTCTTAAAGAAGCCCTACAGCTTTTGGCAACAATGTCAAATACTTTCAGATAAATGTCTTACAAAATGCCACTGATTTAGCTACAATTGCTTTGAGGCTTCTAAAAAACTTTGTCAAACCACAGACTATCTCCTTTTGTTTTTTCCTATGATTTCCCTAGTGCCTAATAGCATGGTAGAACTTACATGATATTGGCTAAATCAATGAACAAACAAGAGTGCTTCTTCATCTTTCTCTTGATATCAAAGTAGCATCAACTGAATCAAGTTTCCAAAGAAGCAAAAGTCAACTTTTCTACACTAGCATGCAGTGTAGTAATATAAGTTCTGGATGGGCAACAACATACAGTAGTGTGCTTGAAGCATTGTTCTGAATAACATAACCCCCCAGGCCTAATTCTCTGACCCACTCAAGGATTCTGTAAACTATTTATAATCTCTTAGTAAGTCCTTTCTCTGCTTTAGCAAACCAGCATTGGTCCCTGTTATTTTCAGTGAAGACTTTGGTTGACATAGCACTATTACATAAACAGAGAAGTCATCACTTTCAATAAATACCAAAGAGAATCAGTGACCCAATAAAAGGTAAGAACTACAATTTAAAGGAAAACAATTTGCTTGAGAAAATAGGTTATTTCTTTTTTCAATTAAATTGGATTTAAAAAATCTGAATGTGAACTACTTAAGAAAAGAGCCTATAGAGAGTCATTATGGCAAGCTATAGTAAAAAGATAAATACTGGAAAACCTTCCCTATTTTTACCAAATGTCTTTGTTCTTTTAATCATGTAACATTAAAAATATAAATAATTATACTTTACATTATTTATTGTGAAACTCCTGCCTATGTTGTGTAATAAATGCTTTGTGTCTTAGGTTTGAACCTGACTAGAATCAGAGTCCTGTGTATAATGGGAATACAAAATATCAATATACTTGAAATTTTGTAGTATATTCAAAAACAGAGACATTACTTTGCCAACTAAGGTCCATCTAGTCAAGGCTATGGTTTTTCCTGTGGTCATGTATGGATGTGAGAGTTGGACTGTGAAGAAAGCTGAGCGCCGAAGAATTGGTGCATTTGAACTGTGGTGTTGGAGAAGACTCTTGAGAGTCCCTTGGACTGCAAGGAGATCCAACCAGTCCATTCTGAAGGAGATCAACCGTGGGATTTCTTTGGAAGGAATGATGCTAAAGCTGAAGCTCCAGTATTCTGGCCACCTTGTGCGAAGAGTTGACTCATTGGAAAAGACTCTGATGCTGGGAAGGATTGGGGGCAGGAGGAGAAGGGGACGACAGAGGATTAGATGGCTGGATGGCATCACAGACTTGATGGACATGAGTCTGAGTGAACTCCGGGAGATGGTGATGGACAGGGAGGCCTGGCGTGCTGCAATTCATTGGGTCGCAAAGAGTCGGACATGACTGAGCCACTGAACTGGCCGAACTGAACTGAAATTTTGTAATATAAAAGAAATCAAGTAAATTTTTTATCTTTACATCTCTAGTCATTTATAAACGAACTTGAATCAAATGACAATACCTTTCTTTAAGGAGCTACAGGAACTTGACAGGCATTATTTAATTCATGTTCTCACTAATCTTGGTGTGATATTACAACTCTTATTCTAACACTGGTGTAACTGAAGGACAGCAAATTAAACATTAATCCAAAGCTCCATCCACTCACACACACTGTCTACTACTCTTAAATCCAAGCTCGTCAGAAAGGAACAAATAAAAAATGAATCCTTTCTTCAACATCACCTTCAGTGCGTATGAGAGTACACAGTGGTAGGAATGAAAATCATCTGCTCTGAAAATCTGAATTTTATTGCTAAAATTTCATCTTGCTGATTGAATTATGAGACCACTCAGAACATATCTATACTGCAGTTAATTTTAGGCTTCCTGAGGTAACAAACTGTTATGATGTTTAGTCATCATCTTATACCTTAATTTCTCTTTCATCATCCATGAAGAATAGAAATTAGCAGACAGTTCAATAACAACCAGAGCATCTGATCTAGTTTCCTGGCTTCTTACTTATCCTAATGTGACAGCTAGCCCACAAAGCTAAAGTCTTCTTTAAGCATGTGGAAAAGTACATGACATAGTGACTGGCATACAGTCAGATTTTTCTTTTCCATAAATCTACAATCACATCTAAGCAGCTAGCTTTTCATTTTAATTTGGTCTATGCAGATAAAAAGATGAGGGCATCCTACCTTGTATTATGTAAGAATGAAACTAAGAAAAGAAAATCTATGCATGTTTGTTTGTTTAAGGTCCTAATGCTTCAGTTAATAGCTGTAGCAAATTCAGAAAATGCAGCAAGAAATTTTAGGAGAGTTACCCATGTGGTTGAAGGGGTTGGACTGTAAGAAGCCATGTGAAGTAGAAGAGAGAAGGAAACAGGTGAAAGGAGGAACAGTATAAGGCTAAGATCTTTGTTTTCATCATACTCAGAAGTCAAAAGGGAGTTCTGAATACAGACAAGTGTATTCAGCAATTTTAGTTTGAATCTCAATGAGGTGAACATAGAGCTGCCTTGTTCCTAATTTGTACTAAAGTCCCTCAGTGTGACAGACAAACAAACCTCCAGTAGAGGAATAAACAAGAAGCCAGGAACAAACTCCCATCCTCCCGAGTCTGAAGACCATGGGCAGTAGTGTGACAACAGGAAGTCTGGAAAAGGGAGAAGCATGGCAGTAGTTCACATACTCAACAAACTCTATAAGCAGAAAAAATTAGTCATCATTCCATTTAATGTCATAGCTTTGCAGTAAGTGTAAATAACAGGTTTTTGTTTTTTCTTCTCCCTCCTCTCTCTCTCCCTCTCTCTCTGCCTCCCCCTCCCTCTCTCCCTTCCTCCCTTTCTTCAATCTTGGCTAAATTCTACAATCTTTACACTGCAACAAAAAAATAACGGTGTGATCTAATCCTTCACAATTTCACATAGCTAACTTTTGAAACATTAATACTTCTTTTCTTCTTCAAAAATGGT
This sequence comes from Capra hircus, assembly GCF_001704415.2. Classification (NCBI taxonomy): domain Eukaryota; kingdom Metazoa; phylum Chordata; class Mammalia; order Artiodactyla; family Bovidae; genus Capra; species Capra hircus. Next base: position 29,336,110 of record NC_030813.1, read on the forward strand.
CAATATGCAGTTCTAGGATGGGGGGAATGGATTGGAGAGAGAATGAAACAACAAAACTGTGATAAAAAAAATATTTAATGTATTACTCCTAAGAAGATAAGGGTTATGTCAATAAAGTATTAATATTTTGAAGACACTTCTTACCATGAAGCTGTCTATCTCCTGAAGCAGTTACATTTCCAAACCATTTCAAATAGCTCCTGGGTTCCACTGAATATCAACAGAAGGATTCATTTATCACTCCTAACCCAAACCATAATTCATGTTTTCAGAGCTATATCCTCTTCTTTGACTAATCTTCTTGCCAAAGGACCTCTCTCCTTGAGGCTATTGCATTTAGTGATCAGTCCTGTATTGTTTATGACTTTCTATAATCAATCATATCGAGAATGGAGAAGTCACCCATTACTAGGTTCTTTATGTTTCTGCCCATGATTGTTTGTCAGAGCTTTATGCCTATTCTGAGGCTTTGCAGGTCAACATCAATGACTTGTTCTTTGAAAGGGCCCGTAGCCATTCTGACATGGCATAGTCTGGCAGCCTTTGACCAAAGAACCACATCTTGGTAATTAGAAAGAGGTATAAGTGCACTAGACACCTAAAACTACAGAAATGCATCTTGATACATGGTCAGTTCTCTATTTTTAACACAGTTTTATTTGCCCTATTTTGACCACATATATGCCTATATTTCAGTATACAGACAGGTTTAGTCAAGTTAGATAACCTCATATGTAACCCAATCTATTTCCATTAAACATGGTAAATATGTTTACTCTTCACATGAGATGATAAATATACTTGAAAGTATTTCATCCCTAATCCTGCATTGAGAATACAGATCTATATTTTAAAAGGGAGCAGAGCAAATCTCTGAAATCCTCTTTGAATCTTTGCTCTGTCAGTTATTTCTTGTGAATCTATGAACAAAATCTTCACCTTTCTGTGCCTCAGTTTTCTTAATATAAACACATTAAAATCAATTTCAAAATAGTAAGAGCTCTGTGAGACAATGTATATGTAGCACCTACTCTACATTTTTTTAGTTTTAGAGCTTATTATTATTATTATTAATGACATGTTTCAGAGTATATTGTTTCTTCATGTGACATTGCCAAAAGTCAAAGTTCCCAGAGCTCAGTCTTGTTAAAAGGATAACAGTCAGAAATTAATGCAAATTATTTATATATGTGTGTATATGTATACAAAGTATAAAATACATAATATAAATGATATACACGCAAATATTTTATATATGAATATATGTTTATATGCATACATATGTATGTATATATGTACACCTCTGTATAAATTTATACATGTAGAACCTGATTTAATTATTAATAAACTCAGGTCTATAAGACTTGCAAATCAAATCATTTTGACTGATCAAATTGACTTTCACATTGTAGTCACTGACTTATAAGTAACACCTAAGAAATGGTGTATTTTTAATGATGGATCAATAACACTTCATTTCTTTACTCAAGAAAGTTCATGATAAAGTATCATTACTGAAAGTGCTGTTTAAATAACATATAAACAAGCCTTTGTCCTTGTAGTTTTCAAGTGTCTTCTATTGGTCACAGACAAAATGGAAGTGGCTCCAAATTCATTTTAACTAGACAAAAATTAACAAACAAAAACTAACACAAGCAAAGGAAATAAAAATTAGCCTGGAAATGGATGAAATAGAGAACAGAAAAACAATGGTGAAAAATCAACAAAACCAAAAACTGGGTCATCAAAAATGACTCACCTACCTATACTGACAGATAGAAAAAACAAGATACAAATTAAGAAAATCAGGAATAAAAGAGGGAATATCACAACTAAGTTTACAAAAATAAAAGATTATAAGGAATACTATGAAAACTTGTAAGCTAACAAATCAGATAACACCATTAAAACGGACATATTCCTAAAGAGACACAAACTACCAAACAGACTAAAGAAATAGAAAATATGACTAGACCTATAACAAGCTAAGAGAATTAATTAATGATTAAAAATCTTTCCATTTCAGGAAAAATCTAAAGCCAGATAGTGTCACTGGTAAGTTTTTATTGTTCAGTTGCTCAGTCGTGTCCAACTCTTTGTGAACCCATGGACTGAAGCATGCAGGCTTCCCTGTCTTTCACCATCACCCGGAGCTTGCTTAACAGTAAATTTTACCAAAGATTTAAAGGACTATGCCCAACTCTTCACAGGCTCTTTCAAAAATAGATAAGAATGGAATGTTTTCCTGCTCATTCTGTGGGGCTAGTATTTCCAAGAAATCAAAACATTACAAGAAAAGTAAAACAAAGCAAAATTTTAAAAAACTACAGACCAATATTCTTTATGAATATAGACAGAAAAAATATTTCACATAATACTGGAAAATCAAATCCAGAAACACGTAAAGAAGAATTATATACCATTACCAGATAGGATCTATCCCAGGAATGCAAGATTGGTTTAACATATAAAAATCAATCAACAAAATATATCATATCATATTAACAGAAAAAGTGCAAAACTCATGCAATAATTTCAAAAAGACACAGGATATATAATTGACAAAATCTCACACTTATTCAGGATAAAAAAAATCATTTAACAAACTAGAAATAGAAAGGAACTCTACTAGTCTGATAAAGGATTATATGAAAACCCCATTAACATCATACTTAATGGAACTGACTATCAATAGATTTCCGTTGGGGTTGATGAAAATGTTCTAAAATTAACTGTGATATTAGTTGCAAAATTTTGTGAATATGCTGAAACCACTAAATTGTACACTTTGAATGGATGAATCGAATAGTATATGAAACAAAGCTATTAAAAAAAAAAAAAAGAAGAAGACATGCAGATGGCCAACAGGCACAGGAAAAGATGGTCAACATTACTAATACTCAAAGAAACGAAAACTGAAACCACAATGAGATACCACCTCACACCTGTCAGAATGGCTATCATGAAAAAGGCTACAAAGAGCAAATGTTGATAAGGATGTAGAGAAAAGAGAATTCTTAAGGAGATCCAACCAGTCCATCCTATAGGAGATCAGTCCTGGGTGTTCACTGGAAGGACAGATGTTGAAGCTGAAACTCCAATACTTTGGCCACCTGATGGGAAGAGCTGACTCATTTGAAAAGACCCTGATGCTGGGAAAGATCGAGGGCAGGAAGAGAAGGGGACGACAGAAGATGAGATGGTTAGACGGCATCACTGACTCAATGGACATGGGTTTGGATGGACTCCGGGAGTTGGTGATGGATAGGGAAGCCTGGTGTGCTGTGGTTCATGCGGTCACGAACAGTCAGACACGGCTGAGTGACTGAACTGAACTGATACACTGTTAATGGAAATATAAAGTAATACAGCCAATATGGAAAACAGTATGGAGGCTTCTCAAAAAACTGAAAACAGAACTACCATGTGCTATGCTGTGCTCAGTCATGTTCAACTCCTTGTGACCCCATGGACTGTAGTCCACCAGGCTCCTCTGTACTCTCCTCTGAGAATTTTCCAAGAAAGAAAACTGGAGTGTGTTGCTATGCCCTCCTCCAGGGGATCTTCCCAAACCAGGGATCGAACCTAGGTCTCCTGCATTGCAGGCAGATTCTTTACCATCTGAGCCACCAGGGAAACTCAAGAATACTGGAGTGATTAGCCTAACTCTTCTCCAGGAGATCTTCCCAACCCAGGAATAGAACTGGGGTCTCCTGCATTACAGGTGGATTATGACCCAGCAATTCCACTCCTGGGTATTTATCCCAAATGAGCAAAAACACTAATTCAAAAAGATGCATGTACCCCAATATTGATAGTAGCATTGTTTACAATTACCAAAATATGGAAGCAATCTAAGTGTCTATCAACAGATGAATGGATAAAGAATATGTGTTATATATACGCAATGAAATACTACACAAGTGTATGAAAAAATGAACTAATGCTCTTTGCAACAATGTGGATGGAGTTGGGGGATATTACACCAAGTGAAATAAGTCAGTGAAATAGAAATATTGTATGATATCACTTATAGTGGAATCTAAACACTACAACAAACTAGTGACTGTAAGAAAACAGACATAGAGAGCAAACTAGTGGTTACCAATAGAGAGAAAGAAGGGGAGAGGCGTGAGATGGGTATGAGGGATTAAGAAGTACAAACTACTAGGTATAAAATAAATAAGACACAAGGATATATAGTACAATACAGGGAATATAGCAATTGTTTTCAGTTCAGTTCAGTCGCTTAGTCATGTCCAACTCTTTGCAACTCCATGAACCGCAGCATGCCAGGCCTCCCTGTCCATCACCAACTCCTGGAGTCCACCCAAACCCATGTCTGTCGATCGGTGATGCTATCCAACCATCTCATCCTCTGTCGTCCCCTTCTCCTCCTGCCCTCAATCTTTCCCAGCATTAGGGTCTTTTCAAATGAGACAGCTCTTTGCATCAGATGGCCAAAGTATTGGAGTTTCAGCTTCAACATCAGTCCTTCTGATGTTATTTTATAGTAACTATAAATAGAATATAACTTTTAAGTATTGAATGTTGTACACATGAAACCTATATAACACTGTAAATCAACTATACTTAAATTATAAAGAAAAGAAAGATACATGCAGCCCAGTGTTCATTGCAGCATTATTTACAGTTGCCAAATTATGAAATCAATCTAAGTGTCCCTCAACAAATAAATGGATAAAGAAGATGTCACACACACACTCACAGGCAATGGAATACCACTCAATCATAAAAAAGAGTGAAATTTTACCATTTGCAACAACATGGATGGATGGCCCTGGAAGGCATTATGCTTAGCGAAATAACAAAGACAAATTCTATGTGTTATCACTTATAGCAGAATCTAAAAAATAAAACAAATGGACGAATACAACAAAACAAAAACAGACTCATGGATATAGAGAACAAATTAGTGTTTACCACTAATTAGGGGATTAAGAGATTCAAACTACTAGTCATAAAATAAATAACTTACAAAACTACATTGTACAGCACAGAGAAATATAGTCAATATTTTATAATATATTTAACAAGGGGTATAACCTATAAAAATGTTGAATCACCATGTTGAACACCTGAAACTAATATAGTATTGTAAATCAACTATACTTAAATTTTTAAAAAATTCAACAGATAACTTTTACAGCAAGATTAATGACTGGTAGCCTCAAAACAACAACATACAAAGGTGGGGCCAAAGCACAACTGCCAAAGGACTGTGCAGTAGTAGCAAACATGGAGGAGGACCCAGAAGGAAGGCAAAGAGAGTCCCAATGGCCCAGAGAATTAGAGTCTTCAAAAAGGGAACCGTCAACCACACTCTTTCTCAAATAACAAGAGTCTGATCAGTATGCAGAAATTCACAGGTGATTGATAGAGACACTGGAAAATGTGAATAGTACATGGCAGTCTGGACTCTATAAACTCTAGAAACCAATCAAGTGTAACTGATTTAAAAGACTCAGTCCAGTTTGAAAGAAACTTCTGGAAAGAGAAACTTCATTGAGCAGGAAGGAGACACTGTTGCAAAGGAAAAAGAAGTCCCATGTAAAAGTAGGGAGAGAAGCAGATGACACAGATCTCAAGGAACACATGTCTATATTGTTGAATGCCTAGTGATAACAACAGAGGAGGAAGTCCTAGATATGTGCAGCTGGAGAAGAGATCTCTCTCCTACTAAAATAACAGAAAGCCAGTAATTGTGCCAGTCACTGATCTACTAACCTTTAGTTTCAAATCTGTCTTTCTGTTTTCTCCCTTTTGATGCTGTATCTGGGACTCTGCATACTTTCTATCAAATGACAACCCACTAGGTTCTATTAATAGTAGCAAGACTTGAAGGCAGAGGAGAGGAGAATTAGTTCATTCTTTTCCTCTCTTCATACTGTTCCTGATAGTAATGCCCTAATCAGGACATTTCAGCACAACAGCAGGAGTTGGTTCCAGCCTCTAACTGCCTTGAGCATTCCCAGAACTGCTCCAGTGTCCCCACTCAGCATTATTCTTGGCAGTTGGGCAGGCTTTCCATAAGAAATTCTAAATTATAACCACATGATGCCTTCCCTTAATCGTCTATGTAGGGATAACCTCAAGTTCTTGCCTGTAAAGGTAGTAGTTTTTATTTTTCTGCAGTTATTATCATCATGTTATCCAAGTGTTGTCTGTTTCTCATTTATATTTTCAGCACCTGTGTAATCAATTCACTTATGGACTTCCTTCTGTTGAAATACCTAGGTTGGTAGCTCTGTGTGCATGCTAAGTCACTTCAGTCCTTTCCTATTCTTTGTGACGCTATTGTTTGTAGCCCTCCAGGCTCCTTTGTCAATGGGATTCTCCAGGGAAGAATACTGGAGTGGGTTGCCATGCTCTCTTTTGAAATACCTCATTTGGTAGCTCTATTCTGATATAAACCTTAACTGAGAAGATCTTTGTGTTGGTTGGCAAGGTTTCTGAACACAGGCTAGTTACCATGTCAATGTGAAATAAGATTCTAGAAATCCACAGTATTCACAGTCATCATAGCAAGTTAAATTATAAGCTGTTGCTTGTGACAGTGCCTACTGAAGTAAGGACTGACAGATCAAATGGCTTTTGTACTTTACAGTTGTAAAGTGGTGGTAATGATCACTTTAAATCTCTGAGGAAGGATGATGTTTCTTATTGCACAAGAGAGCCTTACAAAAGATGATGAGTATGGGATTTTAAACTCTATTTAAATCAAATTCTATGGCCGACCTAAAAAATCACATATTCCTTATACCTGACATAGCCAAGTCTGCTGAATATAAGACCGAACATTTAATTATACAAGTCAGAGAAACACAATAAAAGTTGACTATTCAACTGAAAGAGCATTGACTGGAAAATAGTGGAACACTGATTTGCAATGAGAACACACGGGTGAACTTGAATTATGATGAGCATCCTGAACCTCCCGGTTTTCCTAAGCCTTCTTTATCAGCTAAGACTTCCTCTCCTCTCATGTTTGAGGAAACACTCCCCCTTGCTTGAGGAACGCATAATAAACTTACAGAGGCAGTTGTATGGTAAGGAGATGCTGCGCACCTCAAGACCTCCCACCCCAAAACCACACACTATTGCCTCTAGGTCTATATTTAGTGTCAGATATCAGAAGGCTTAAGGGAAATAAAAGTGAGTCTATAAGAAGACTTTTACTCCAAAATAATTGCAATGTTTTAATTTATATCACTGAAACTTTGGTAAATATATGTGGTAATGAACAGTAAGAGTTTTAACCATGCAGGATGGAATATAATTTTTGATCATGTCAAAATATTGATATGGATTCGCTTATCACAGACTCTGTATTTAAGGTGCTGGCTCCAGTAACAGAAACACCTCTAGCAGTTTCCTTTACACTAAAACATAGATTTGAGAGAAGCCTATATTCAATGAAGTTTATTTTCTTTCACATAGTGTAGTAGGAAGAACCTGAAGGTTTAAGAAGACACAGATGTAGAAGTAGATTTATTGTATACAATTGCACACTCAACACTCAATTCTTTGAGAGCCCCCAAAGGATGAACTTTTTAATAAAGTATCAAGAAATATATTAGACATAGTGTCTGGTTTCCCTTAGTGAGTGATTCAAAAGTCACAGTGTCTTTTATGACCTATCCTTAGAAGTCACATGTCATCACTTTCAAAGTGTACGTCATACAGATTAACCTAATTTGGTGTGAAAGGGAATTGTACAAGGAAATGAATACCAGAGGCAAAGAACTTTGTGTGTAATGCCGAAGACTGGTTACCACAACTTGTTCGTGATTTTTGACTCTAACAAAAATATTCTAAATATACGATGAAAAATTTAAATGCTACAGAATATCTCAAAATCTAAAGCTAAATTATAAATATTCACACTTTCTAGTTATTTATCAGGGTACATTGGAGAAGGAAATGGCAACCCACTCCAGCATTCTTGCCTGGAGAATCCCAGGGATGGGGGAGCCTGGTGGGCTGCCGTCTATGGGGTCGCACAGAGTCAGACACGACTGAAGGGACTTAGCAGCAGCAGCAGCAGCAGCAGCAGCAGGGTACTGACATAACCAAAAAGAGGAACTACTTCAAATGACTAAACACAAAATGTGACTACAAGTCTTAGTTAGATATGTCCTAAACACAAAAAATCACTAAAAAAAAGTTTCAATCTTTTTTGCGTGATTATGTTTTTGGTGTTAGTACTGACATTGTTTTCTGGTAATACAGACAGTGTTATATGTGTATTGTCAAAAAAAGCCAGTGAACAATTATACTGGAGTCCCTGGGAACATGAATTTTCAGCACTGGTTGTCAGGTGATGAAGATACAAGATCTCTAGTTATATATACAATTCTGATCTAATTGGTCCTAAATCTGAATTAAGTCTGAATAAATCTATTAAGTATTATACAGGCCTAGAAACTATGAGGAGCTTAGTTGCATATTACCACTAGTGTTCAAATTGTAGTCTCTAAATACCATTTCTCATACAAAGGAACCAGGGGCTCCTTGAAATACCTGATTCTAGTTTGGGTTGGAAATGAGGGGAATGTGCAAAATGAGTTTGGAACATTTTGTCAATCAGGAAGCAAAAGAAGCCATCCACAACAACTGAGGATTATTTTTAAAGCTCAGTAAGCAACCTGAAGCATTTCTTGCTGGCCAAAAAATTAAATCAAATATGATTAAATCTATGGGTCATTACGTAGTGTTGTGTGTGTGCTCAGTCATGTCCAACTCTTTGCAACCTCATAGACTGTAGCCCTCCAAGCTTCTCTGTCGATGGAATGGGTTGCCATTTCCTCCTCCAGGGGATCTTCCTGACCCAGGGATCAAACTTATATCTCTGTCTTGTGTAAACTCCCTTGACAGGTGGATTCTTTACCAACTGTGCCACCTGGGAGGCCCCCTGAGTCATTAAAGTTCTTTAAAAAAAATAAGAAACAAAGAAGAGGAGGAGAAAAAAAAGTAGAAAATTCATTGTTTATCTTCAAAAGATGCAAGTTTATAATTCCATTATTTTGAATACTAGTTAATACAGAAAGCAATTGAGCATTTATCTACTTTGTCCTATACCAACCACATATCAGGGTAACCAAATATGTCTAGAGAAGTTTCTCTTTAGCATTAAGTTCTAGCTAACAAGTAAAGAGATACAATCAGAGTATCAACAGTTTGCATTCCTTAATAAATTAATGTAGATAATTAATAGATTTTGAAAAAGATAGGCCAGGACTTCCTGATGGAAATATACGAAACTGCCTCTGAAGTATTTTTGCAAGAAAATCTAACCCAAATATGATTAAGCCCATAGATCTAAATTCCATGTTTCAGGAAATACAAGAATCAGGATCTCAAACAAATGACTCTTTTCCTTCAAACTGTAAACTGCAAAGGACAAAAAGGGGAAATGGGTTAACCTTTAAAACTGAGAGACTTAAAGTATGTGTCTATCAGTTGCCATGTATGAAATTTATTTGCCTTTTGATGTGTGTTAGTCACTTAGCAGTGTCCAACTTTTTGTGACTCCATGGATAGTAGTCCACCAGGCTCCTGTCCATGGAATTCTCCAAACAAGAATATTGGAGTGGTTTGCCATTTCCTTCTCCAGAGGATCTACCTGACCCAGGGACTGAACTCAGGTCTCTGGCATTGCAGGCAAATTCTCTACCATCTGAGCTGCCAGAGACAACAGTCCATATTTGAACACGGACTGTGGACTTTGCTAATATTAAGTAGTAATTATTATACTTTAGTGTGATAATGGTATTGCTGTTTTTTAAAGACTTTATCTTTTAGATACTTACTGAAGTTATAGATAAAATCATATGCTGGCTATGATTTGCTTCAAGTTAAAACGTAGAAATGTGTGTGACTATAGATTAAACAAAACTGACCTTGAGTTGATATTTGTTGAGTCTGGCTTAACAGGCATGTGACTGGGGCTTTTCATAATAGAAAATTTTAATTAAAATGTAAATCTATATGTTTCACATATTTTCATAAGGCCACTTAAAATATAACTTAATATTGATAGTTATGTCATCACATCATATATAGTCCCACATTAGTATGTATTTTCTCTCTGGCAATGCCTATGAGTAAAGTACACGCCACTTGATATGTTTTTCCCCCTGGCATTTTAGATACCAACAACCTTATAGATGAGCACAGGGCTTTATGCCCAGACTTTAAGACATAAGGCTAGAGCTAACAATAAAAGTAATGACTAAGCACTGTCTATTATTTACCTTCACTTAGTTGCTCAAAGAGCTTTGAATTCAACAATTAACTAAATTATACTTGGCTGCATATAGTCACTTAATTTTATAGCCTATTGAGTTTGATAATCATAAGAGAGCATGAATTGCAGAGAGGTAAGGATAAGGTGGTTGGGTTAGTGCCTCATTATCCTTGCATCTCCAGTTTTTTGTATATTGTCCAGCACACAGAAAATGATGGGTAAATTTTAATTTATCACTGAAGGAAGGAAAAAAGAAAGCAATTTCAGGGAAAGACATAGAGAAAAAGAGGAAAGGACAGTAGAAAGAAGCTGCACCATTTATCTATTGCACCATAATGCTATATAAAAGGACCACAAAACCTCAGTGGCATGTAACAGTAAGTTTTCAAATGCTCAAGGGACTGGGCTACTTTCTAGCTGTATTGTGGAACTTTGCTGCACTCACTCTTATTGGCATTGGGCTTACCTAGGGCAGCCTCAGGTGGACCAACTGGAATAAATTACCTCTACTGCATGTCTGTTATACTTCAGGCCTGGTGCTGGCAACAATGCAAGAGGTTAAGTCCATTCTTTGAAGCACTTTTCCAGCTTCTACTTGGTCATGTTTGCTATTACATGTTACTGACTCAAACAAGGACCATGCCTAATCCCAGAACCCTGAAAAGATATCAATAGATTAAAAAGATCATGGATGCATGATGTAGGGAAGAATTGAGGCCATTTTTTTGTGATCTACAGCAAATGAAATAAAGATATTAACTACACAACAAGTGCAACTTGGTACTCTGCTTATTCTTTATTTTCTGTTTCCAAATGCTAAACAAAGGCAGTTGGAACTGTGGCACCAATTAACTAAGTTACCTCTTGACTTGGGATTTTTTATTCAGCTGGAGTTTTTGTATCATTCTTTTATTAATTAATCTTTCCTTTATTGAGTTCAACCTCTCTGCCAAAGTCTGTATAAAGCATTGTCCTTTGTACATGGCAGCAACTTGATAAATATAGATTAAAGTAACAGTTTTGGTCACAGATTTCCTGTCTACCTAGCGCTATTCCTTGTTTGCCTCTATTATCCCATTTCTAAGAGATGTGTTAGCTGAAGAAAGCACTAGCCTTCTTCTCCACTCCCCATGTTTCCTTGCATGTGGAAAGACCATCCACTGGATAGTATTCTTGCCTCTCTAATCATATTTTGACTCCACTTCAGGTGGAATTGATTTTTTCTAACTAGCGAGCATTAAAGAAGAAACTGGGTACTTACAATCTCATCTGTTTCTCTTTCTCATAAAAGAAGAGATTCACACCAAGAATGTTTTCACTCCACTCTGTTCCTCTAGGAAATCTGTCACTATGGTAAGAATCCTACATAACTTGCAACTGAATTTATTAAGAAGTTCTCTTGCCTTCAGATATAAGGCAAGCCCTCCAATATTCACCAAATCAATAAATGACTTATTTTGGTTTTAATCTGCTTGATTTTGGTTCAGAACTTAGGTGTGGAAAACACTTCATGATTCTGTTCCTTAAAAACACCTGTAACAAATCATATTTTATTATTCTATAATGGCATATTGTATTTGTGATTAAAGAGTTGGTACTCATGTGTATTTGATGTAATCCAAAGGAAAACAGGTTGCCCAAACTGTACAATCTGCGACCTGTTAAAGTTTTCCCAGGATGGCAATGAATGCACAATTCTAAACATCTAACAATTAAAAATGTTAAAATGACTGCCTTTCTTGTGTTTCTCACAATGTCAATTTTTTTCACAGTTTAATTCAAAGTCACTTTCACACTGAAGATTTTAATAACCTCCATTTCCAATAACATGTTTCTTTTTATTTCCCAAATGGTCTACTAACTATTGCTTTTATAATGTATTTTTACAAGTATTTTCCCAAACCAGTAGTATAATACTAAAAGAAATCAAAGATGGCTAGCTAATCTTGCAAATTATGATATAATATAAAACATAAAAATAATGATGCTGGATATAAAATTTTAAAATTATGTCAGCCCCGCCTCATCTCTGAAAATGAAGGAAAATAACTTTTGTGATTCAATATAATTTACTTATTAACCCATAAATGGTTAGGACAGAGGATGAGATGGTTGGATGGTATCACCAATTCAATGGACATGAACTTGGGCAAACTCCAGGAGATAGTGAGGAACAGGGAGGCCGGGTATACTGCTGTCCATGGGGTCGCAAAGAGTTGGACACAATTTAGTGACTAAACAACAATGACAACGTGATTTACACTTGTTTGCTAACAACTTATATTAAAGCTTATTTGTAACTATAAAAAAATATTTCCTGGTATATACTATAATGGTTTGTTAAAGGATAATGAAATTATTGTAATTGGGTTCAAGGATTACTTATTTGGCTCCATGCAGAATGACGAGTACTATCAAAATGAATTAAACGTTACGAATTGTGCTGTACTTTTTTGTGATGTACTATACTTTCCAGTGATAAGCAAGGGCATAAGAAAGAGAACATCATTCATACGTTATGCTTCACAAACTACCTCCATAGAAATACAGAGTTTTTTCTTTTCCGGTCAAAAAGTGTTTGGATAGGGTTCACTACTGATTTGAAATTTAAATATAATTTTTCTCATGAATGAGAAGCTTTCGTTAGTCATGCATGTATTGTCTTTTTGCTGATATGACCTCTGTTTTCAAGTGAATGACTTATTCCTCTTTAAAAGCTGATAGATTTTGTGAGGGGGAAAAAAGCTTTGAGAGAGAACTTCTTTGCCTTAAGTGCTTATTTCAGTATTTTTGAAGCAAAGCTAAAATGCATCAAAAACAATTTTCCTGATTTTATTTGTATCGGGTTTACCATATCAGAAATGTACCAGGTTTAAGAATTTAATGAAAGAGCTGTGGCTTTTCTCAAAACCCTAAACTTGGCTTTTGATTTAAATATTCCAAAAAATGGAAGAGTTCTGAGATAAAAAGTAGTGTCATTTGCCTACATGATATTTCATAGTGGGTTCTACAGTTGTGTTACACAGCTGAGTAGCATAATAAATATATACAGTTCTTATATTATATTCTTTTCATATTACCTTTATGTAATAAGAAATGGACTGATGTTTTTGATTAACCCAATCTCAGCTTTAAAAGGAGTTACAGTTTGTTTCACTCTATCTAAAAATGGTTTTAAATGCCAATTTCAATACAATATGTAAACAGCTGAGGAATCCACCTCCCAATGCAGGAGACATTATTAGTTCGATCCCTGGGTCAGGAAGATTGCCTGCAGGAGGGTATGGCAACCCACTTCAGTATTCTTGCCTTGAGAATCCCATGGACAGAAGAGCCTGGCAGGCTATAGTCCACAGGATCGCAAAGAGTCAGACTCAACTGAGCGACTGAGTATGCACTCAAGCACAGGTACCAGGGATGCTGTTCATTGTCATCGAAATTAAACCTTCATGTAGCAGAAGGACACTGATTTCTTCATCTTGTAAAGTATACTCTTTCACACTGCCTAGGGAGCCTTGAGGTTAACAGAAACTTCTGTGGATTTAAAGTCAATATTTATTTTTGTTCATAGAAAATTATATTTACAGACCCAAGATTTAACATTTTAATCAATGTTGTTCTTATGACTGTTTTTATTTCAAGTCACAGTTGCTATTTTGCTTAGATTATTTTATAGCTCAGATAATTTAAAAGATAAGCATAAATTTTAAAAGCTTACCATTAAGAAATTCTGTAACTGCTTATGTACAATTGATAAAACAATGAAACAAAAATCACTTCTTAAAAAGCAAATTATTGTTCTTTTATTTAATCATTGAACACATATTAACTGCCGACTTACTGTATGCTGGCTACATTCAGTCTATGAGAATCAAACTAAAATGTATGAGTGCATGTAACCTTTGTACTTATTTCAGGGCACAGGTATGGGTACTGTTATAATCTCAGTTTTATAGATATTTAGTGATGTTAATCATTTTCAGAGATAGCACAACTGGAAAGTGGCAGGAATGAATATGAACTCATATTTTTGAGATTATATCACAAACACCTTTTGTACTCTATGCTTTATTTGTTCATTTCTTTCATTTGACTCTAATCGCCTTAAATTTTGATACTGCACTTCTAGATTTTTCTCCTCTTGCAAATGCTCCACATGACACATGATCTGATACTCACTGTATTACAATAAATGCTTGAAAAATTTCAGTTAAAAAGTCATTTCATCAGGAGGCCTTCCAAGATCATCCTACTTGAAATTATTCCTCCTCACTGCCCCACCCTAGTTTTCCCTAAATTTAAACCCTCTTATTTTCCTAATCCCACTTATGACTCTCCAACATATATATTATACTGGTTTATTATTGTTTTTCTTCCCTCACTAGAATCTATGGAATAAAGTAGCTTTGTCTGTTTTGTTCACTGTTGTCTCTGCTGAAGCAAAATAGTTCCTAGAACGTACTAGTCATTTGATAAATGTTTGTTGAATGAAGTAATTAATGAGCAGTCTGTTATTAGAGTTCAGAATAGATGTCACCAAAAACCAGCTTGGAAGGCAATGCAAAAGCCCAAGTACTTAGTTCCACAGGTTAAGTAGTGGCAATGAAAAGAGGAGAGTAGAGAATGAATCTAAGAAATGTTTAAAAGAAGAGGGAAAGTTGGTATTGCTTAACAATTAGATGAATATTAGGCAACTCTTTTATAAGTGGGCACAGACCTACGTAACTTCAAATGGATTCATGGAATCTTAGAGTGAGGGAAGCTTAGATTCCAAAACCATCCCCTTTATCCTCTCAAGGTACAGAGGGGAACAGGGGGTCTAGTCAGTTAAGTAACACACACAAGGTACACCAGTCCCCAAATTCTCCGCATATGACATGGTTCTGTGACAGACAGCAACAAATATATTTATAACACATTGTTATAATTTTTAAAGGCACAATTTAGTGAGAAGCTTCTGTTGATTTTGGTACACATGAAAATCAGTTGTGAACTAATTGCTGCTCCTACTTAAGCCTTATATGATATTAGCCATTCAACAACTCCTCTTTAACTCAAAGACCAATATAGTATGTGGAATATAGAACGTTAGAATAGTAAAGCGTAACCTTGAATAACATTCTTACTAGGTAATGAAAAACTAAAAGTATAAGCTATAAAATGCAAGGAAATTTCATCTCAAGGGTTTGATGAGATTATGTCTTCTGTAATTATATCTACTAAATGCTAAAGATTGATCTTTAGAGCCAGTTGAGTAGTATAAAGGCTTTTCTAATACTTAAAAATGTTACAAGAGAAAAAGGCTCATTTAGAATGATTGTAAATGAAATTAAAAAAGGTCATATGAGTACAAATTTAAAATATAGTATAGTAGAAACTCTAGCATTTAAAAAAATGTCTTCTTGTTCATAAAATTCAACTTGAAGATATGATTATAACACCATGCTCTTCTGATTAACAAGAGTTGTTATGTTTTAAATGAAAAGTCACAATGATAATAACTAAACCTCCACAAAGTAGAAGGCACTGGCAACCCACTCCAGTACACTTGCCTGGAAAATCCCATGGGCAGAGGATTCATCGTAGGCTGCAGTCCATGGGGTCGCTAAGAGTCAGACACGACTGAGCGACTTCACTTTCACTTTTCACTTTCATGCATTGGAGGAGGAAATGGAAACCCACTCCAGTGTTCTTGCCTGGAGAATCCCAGGGACAGCAGAGCCTGGTGGGCTGCCATCTATGAAGTCGCACACTCAGACACGACTGAAGCGACTTAGCAGCAGCAGCAGCAGCAGCCACAAAGTATTTGTAGTTAAAATTAGGCATACATCCAAAATTTCTATATCTGTGTCTCAAGAAAATAAGCAAACAACAACCAACAGTGAAATGGCATTTGGTGTGTTTTTATTACCTTTGCAAAATCCTGGGCAAATTATTAACATGGGACCCAGAAAGGTGCCTAAATTGGGTCTAGAGAGATTAACTGTAAAACCAATTAAAAGAACAAAGTTCATAGGAGAGTTTAGATCTTACTTTTTCACCCCAGATTCTTTTGATTTACAGGATTTGTGGCTCCATTAAAATAGCAGAGAAAAAATAAGCTTTGGCATTCAATTAATTACTCACTTGTTGTTCTTTAGTTATGTATTTTTCCCCATACTCCTCACACCACTGCCATATCCCCAAGTTCTTTCCCAATAAAGAAAAAGAAAAAAAAAAAACTAAATTTGACTGATTCCCCTGCTTTTGAAGGATTAGAGAATTAACAACATCTCAGAGCCTGGTTGGCAGGGGAGAGGGGGTGTCACTCTATTCTAAGGCCTTTCAAAATTGGCATAGGTGCTATTTTCTGCTCCTAAATGAAGTGCTTAAGTTACCCTATAAGTGTTCATGTTTGCCTAGTTCATCCTAGTTCATCTTGTAACATCACCTGACGTTACATCAGCTTAGTAGTGGTCTGACTCAACCAAACAGGTGCAACACCTTTGTGCTTCTGCTCTAAGTACACTGCTTGCAGTACTTGTAAGTACTACTTATAAGCAGCTACACTAGCCTCTCTTCTGATCTGGCTCCAGCTTCTAACCTAGATTTGGCCTAGCTTGAATTCATTCCACAATCACCTTCAATGAATGTGTTCATTCTGCAATATTTTTTCTCCCATCCTGCTTCTTGGCTGACATCCTTTCTTCCTATTTCACTGAGAAAACAGAAGCAGTCCAAAGAGTTTTCTCTCACTCTTACCACCACGTTTCATCATCTATATTTCTCTTTTTATCATAAATGTACTCACCATGCCTCTGTGGAAGTCCAATCCCTCCAATCTCTGGACACCATGCATTCAGAGACACCATTCCAAACACTGTTCCCTTTTTCATCTACTTTTTAAAATATTTTCTTTGCTTCCTATTAGCATCCAAATATACTAAAATATCTCCCTTTACAAATGCTTCTTTGAAGATATATGCTTTCTAGTTGTTAGCCAATTTCTGTTATGTCCTTTTACCATAAATTTCAGAGTAATTTATTCAGGAGAGCAATTGCCTTTACACTTTCTTCTCTCTGCTAAACCCACTCCATCTTCTCTATCTCTTTAACAAAGTTTGGCCTTTAACAATGCTTTGGCCACAGCATTGTTAAATCCATTGCTCATTTACTCTACAATATCAGCACCTGACAGAATTGACCGGGTATTTCTTGATATATTATCTTCATTCCATTACAAAGACCCACATTCTGCTAGTTCTCCTGCTCCTTTTCAGTCCCCCTTGCCTGTCCCTCAATCTACTGCCCAGAGCTCAGTCCTCAAAGAACTACTCTTCTCTAAAGATGCTGACTCCCTGAAGGGACCTCATTCCATTTAACGCCTTTAAATACAAGCTAAATAAAAGGAGAATGTATATATATAGCGTGGATCTCTCTAATCTCTCTCTGACTTGTTCATTCTTCTGTCTTACACCTCTCCATTTAGATGTCCAATGGGTATCTCAAGATTGACAAGTCCCAAACCAAGATTCCAACATAATCCATCACATTCGCTTTTCATGTTTTTCTCCATCTCAGAAAACGTCAACTTCAACATTCTCTTTGTTCTGGATGAAATGTTTGGAGTCATCATTGACCTTCTCTTTCTCTCATACCTTGCACGCAATTCATTAAAAAATATGTGGGCTCTAGCTTCAAAATATAATTTGTTCTTTAAAAAACCATTTCTTAACTGCCTCTACTGCTACATCGCTGGTCCTGACTTTAATCATGTCTGAGACTATTGAAATGGCCAGCTAGCTAAAATCCCAGTGTTTACTCTGCCCTCCAAGCTCCCAGTCTTCAAGTCCATTCTCCTCAGAGGTAAGTCCCAACAATCCTTTAAAGTCTAAATCATATTATTTCAGTACTATGCTAAGTCTGCAGTCTCTTCCTGTCTCATTCAGAATAAAAGGCAACAACACCCTTGACATGTGGTTCCCTTATCACCTCTCTGACTCCGCCTTCTCCACCCTCCCCTTCCTCTGCTTAGTTGCACTAACCTCTTTGCTTTTCTTTGGACAGACCATGCTTCCCCCTTGACATTTTGGCTTCTGCAGTTCCTTCATAAAATGCTGTTGTCCTAATATCTTCTCTCACACTTCCTTCCTCTCTCTACTCTAGTTTCATTTCATCAATCAGGCTTTCCTGAAACTCTTCATGTAAAATAGCAACATTCCGTCTTTGACTCTTCCTGTCTCCCTTACTCTATTTTATTTACCTTCATAGCACTTGCCCCCACCTGACATATGCCAGTTTCCTACACTAAAAGGGTGGGTCAGGTAGGAGCATTGTTTTCTTCACTGTTTCATCTGAAGTACCCAAAGCAGTGCTTGGTGAACAGTATGAAGGCCACTGTCTTAGCAGCCAAAAGAATACTTCTACACCTTCCAAATGCAGTCAACTCTTTTTTTTTTTTTCCCCCAGGCATTTTAATCAAAACAATAGAAAGTTTAGTGGACGTCTACACAGTTTTATATTTCTGATGGATGCTCCTTGGCAAATTGGCTCCCTCATTTTTATAATCCCCTTGGCTTCCTTCCTTCCTTGGCCCACTCTTACATTTGCCAGCATGAATTTAAAAAGTATCAGTGTCTACTTTATTCACGATCTTCTATACTCCTTAGTAAATAGCTGCATATTGTCACCAGGACCTAAGGGACAGGGTGACCTAAGTGTCACAAGCACTGTACCAAGTCCAAAGGAGGCACCAACTCTGCTCTAACTAGAACAGACAGAATAGGTAGTAGAGTTTGCTTACTGTTTGAAATGACAAGCGAAACTTTGTCCCCAGATTTATATATCAAAGTCACTTTGAAAAGATCAAATTCCTAGTACAGAGGCCAAAGACAGTTGAGATAATTTTGCTTATAATTAGGACTTCTTTGCAGGTTAGCTAGCCATATCAGAGCAGCCTGTTGGCTGATAGCAAATAGATCTGTGGGTGTTGGCATTCCTGGGGGTGGCTGGAAATCTTTTAGAGCAGAGTTCAGCAATCATTTCCTCCAATGGGCCAGACAGACTGTAAATATATTAGGATTGTATGCCACATACTGTCTGTATCCCATATTCCTTTTGTTTGAACAACACTTTTAAAATGTGAAATCCATCCTTAGCTCCAGAACTACCTAGAAACAAGCCACCTGTTGGATTTGACCCATTTTCAACAATTAACTGACCTCTGTCTTAGAGTTTAGCATTTTCGGTAACAAGTGAAGTGGCTCAAATGTAAGATTCCCAGGACATGGGAGAAGAAACTCCTATAGAAATCAGGTATTTAATAAAAGAAGCAACAATTAATAAATAACTGGGGAGTGTTCTAGCCAACTAGCCATCACTAGCAGATAAAGCAATGGAAACTGTAAGCGCAGACCACATATGTTATATAGAATATTGTTTGAAGTGATCTTAGAAGAGATAGTAGATGAAACTAGTCAAATGAACTACATACTGTACTGTACACGATTGACCATACATCAGGAAAATGAAGAGACCTGAGAAGTGGTAATAAGGACCTAAATCTTGCTCCTGTCCTTGTGAGAGGCATGGTATGCATAGATTTGCCTCCTAGGAATAGCCCAGATGAAGTAGTTTACTGGGTATATAACTACCATGTATTCATATTTCTACTGAAGGCCTAACGTATACCATACACTCATCTAGGTACTGCAGGTGTAGCAATAGACGGAACAAAGTCTCTAGAATCATGGAGCTTGCATTTTAGTCAAGAAATGGAGGCAGTAAACAAGATCATTCTTTACCACTAGTGCCACCTGGGAAGCCCAATAAGTAAACAAGATAATTTCAAACGAGCTCTTAGTATCAATCAATCACATAGGGTAATAAGCCAAACTGAAATGAACAATCAAGCTTACTCCAATATTGCAAAAAAGAGGCAAAAGGGAAGCACCAGTTTACCAATGCTCCATTTTCTCCATAGAAAGCATGGGGTGAGGATCAGATGGATGAAGAACAGATGGGGCGATCATCTCACTAAAGAGGAGCCCCTAAAAATGGCCTCTTTCTCTTTAAAGCTCCATGGGCTGGGAGAAGGGAGAGGGGGAAGTGCTAGGAGGAGAAAGATGCTGTGTCAAAATATATGTTTCTTGGCCAAGGTCCCCAAGAAATAGCCCTCTGAACGGAGAAGCCTGGGCTAGGAATGCAGACATATGACAATATGAGCATGGCAGGCCTGGCCAGGGGAGGAAAGAGCTGGGTCCTGACTGCAACTGCCTCCACACTGTAATGCACTGGTTGTGGTGTGCAAAGGGCAATTCCACTGTCTCCCCAACCTTATCATTGTCTGTGGCTGGGCCTGAAAGACCACACAGAGGATTTGGACCTGGAGTGGATTCCTGAGTTAGAGGAGAGAAGGCTTTGAGACAGATGGCTCTCCCCACCCCCACCTCCACCCGGGGTGAGCAATTTAAGTTCATTCCCTGTGGACAGAAACTTCAAAATATCAGTAGCAGGACAATCAAGAGAGGAGGCTGGACCCTGCCCCGATAAGAGACCACATATTTCTCAGTCTCGAAGTCAAGGTGATCTTCCTGACAAGAAAGCTCCTTGGAGGTCAGAAGGGGAGTACTGTTAATGCTGTCAAGCTTACCCATGGGCTTTCGTGGAATACACCTTGGCTAAGAGGTGCGTATGCACACATGGGAGGGTCCTGAGATAAACCAAACACAGACTCAGAACCAGGCAAAGCAAGAGGATCAGCCAAATGAAAATCTGGAAAAAATGCCCCATAAACCTGATTCAAACTACCACAAGGGTGTGACTCTCTCTCTGAGCCCCCCCATATGTATATCTGCACGTCCTGTACTCTTTTTCCTCCTAATAAATACTTTACTTGCTTCACTACTTTCCATATCTTTGTGGAAACTGATTTCCTGCAAAGCCATCCCAGCCAGGGTCTTCTCTCAGGCCACTGGTCCCTGATGGTTAAGTGGCTAGGATTCAGCACTCTCACTGCCATGCCCCAACTTCAGTCTCTAGCCAGTAACCAAAACCCCGCTTCAAACTTCTGCAAGCCAAGGCACCGAACAGAGGTCAGCCTCACCAAGGAGGCAGGCAGCTAAGCTGGCGTCCAAATGACAAACAGGCGGCCACCATAGGAAGAGCTGAGGAATGGACATTCCAGGAAAGAAAAGTTGCGAAATGAACAAGATGCAGCAAGGAGCTTGAAAGATTCACGGCAAAGAGTAAAAGCCAGTGTGTGTGGAGCCGGGTGAAACACGAGACCTCTCATGTCCCGAGTTCTTGCCATGCTAGGATATCACCTGGAAGCAATTTTCTGGGAGCTGGAGATTTTGTCTGAAAGGAACCAGTCTCAGTCACCACCACCACACAAGTTCAGACTCAGGTAGAGTTATTACAAATAAAGAACAAATATTTAGTGAGCTCCACTCTCTCCAGGACTGTGCCAGGAGCATCATACTATGAAGTCGCCAAAGCAACCTTGTGACCTGGGCTTTATAGCATGTATTTTTACTTATAAAGCAAATAAATCTCAGAGAAGTTAAGAAAATTGCCAAGTGCAGCCATTCAAGTGAAAGTACAGCCCACATTCTTGCTTCTACACCACAAGCTATTGGTAGTTTGGAAACTGTGCTCCCGACAAAGTTCACAGGGGTCCCCAGAAGAAAAATAAGACGGAATGTAGGTGATAAAATAAAGCTTCCCAGGTGGCTCAGTGGTAAGGAATCTGCCTGCCAGCGTAAGAGATGCGGGTTTGATCCATGGGTTGGAAAGATATGCAGGAGAAGGAAATGGCAAACCACTCCAGTTTTCTTGCCTGGGAAATTTCATCAACAGAGAAGCCTAGCAGGCTACAGTCCATGGGGTCGCAAAAGAGTCGGACACCACTGAGAGACTAAGCAACCACAACAAGGTGATAAAGTAAGGTCTAACCTCTTCTCTTGTGCTTAGTCTAGATTCACTTGCCTATAGGCAGCCTTGCACCTGACAAACCAGATTAGCGTTCCGAGTGCAGAACTGCTGGGAGGACTCACCTTGCCGTTCACACAGAGAAGCACTGCTCATAAGCACTCAGCGACTGAACGTGGCCAGCGGGCCACGTGCGGAGACGCTGCGTCAGCTGTGCGCAGGCGCCTGTTTCGGGTTCCGCGAGAAGAGCCAGGAGCCGCTCCACCGCGCGCCTGAGAACTCCGCCCCCTCCACGCTGAGGAGAACCCAGGAAAGCAGACCGCCTGTGAGGAGAATCGTGTGCAGCTCGCACCTCTCCGTCCTTTGATCAAAGAATAGAGCTGTTCTTGGCTTCTGAACCGAAATCTGTCTATTGGTGCGGGTGACACCCTGCAGGAAGACCGTTGTTGGAGTCCTTGAAAGCGTAAGTCACAACTGGTCACTATAAATTAGGGAGAAAAGCTAGAGGAAGTCCAAGAACTCAGATGACTTGCTGTTAAGCTTCTTTGCTACCTTTGTCTAAGGAGTGATTTGAGCATGTTGGATAATGCTGAATGTATTGTTGTTTAGTCACTTAGTCGTGTCCGACTCTTTTGCGACCTCATGGACTGTAGCCTGCCAGTCTCCTGTGTTTATGGGATTTCTCAAGCAAGAATACTGGAGTGGGTTGATGGGCTAAGGCGCTGGCACGGCAAACTCCAGAAGCTGCTCTAATTGGTGAACAGATTGTGATTCCAGTGAACCTCACAACATCTTGCAAAGTGCCTGGGTCCTTTGCCCCTGAACACCAGGGGAACCTATGCCACACCTTGTGAAACTGAAGTGGAAGTGTTAGTCACTCTGTTGCATTCGACTCTGCAACCCCGCGGACTGTGCCATTCCCTTCTCCAGGGGATCTTCCTCACCCAGGGATTGAACTAGGTCTCCTGCATTGCAGATTCTTTACTGTCTGAGACACCCGGAAAACCCATGCCTCACCTGGTACCATGACTTAGCTTTATGCCCCCATGGATTCAGAAACTGTTTAAGCAAAAATCTTTCACTGGAACACAGTTCTTTTAGAACTGATGACTGATTAAGAAGGCAAGCAGTAGGACATGACAGCAAAAGCCTAAGACTGAAGAGCTCAAGGTTATTAGCCTGCCTCAGAAATTAGTTTCTCAGTCTTCCTTAATCCATCTTCTCTTCAACTCTGGTCCTATTTTACTAAGAATATTAATGCATCAAGTTATGGTAAAAAGAAATGTAGGTCATAGTGTTTTTGTCTTTGAAATGGGAATCATATATACTTACATTAGAGAATCTGAGTGAGACAGAAGCAATGTGTGTTGTGTAAGTACAGAGTCTGATTATACAACGGTTAGAGTCTTTTTCTGGTCTGAATACTTTTCCCCATTGCTTAGAACATTTTCTAAAGCTTAAGGGGAATGGCCCTATTACCACCTGCCTTTGTTATAATATTTCTGTCACTTGCATACACTCTTCTAGGCCTGCAAAGAGAATGATTAATATTTTAAAGCGGCAGTACAGAGTGTGGTTATAGACTGTCATTCTACCCAGGGCATTTTAATGCAATTGTGCAATGTGACTGGAGTGGAGACCTCAGGTTAATATCTACTGTCTTTCACTTTCAATTTGAAAAGTAGATTAAAGATGATCTGCTCTTTTTGAACATGACAGAGACCTTTTGAGATGAAATGTTTTTAAGCTAGTATGCTTGCTGGAGTTGTTGGGCTTAAATCCCTGAGGGTAAACATTATGGGGACTGCTGAGCAATACCTCTCAAGTTCAAAGAAATGACTGCTTTTCAACTGTAGCAATGACAGACAGGAATACCAAAACAAAGTTCAGCATCAGTTCCTTCCTTATCTAGTCACATCAAGGGAATGTTTTCCTTAGGAAAAGAGGTTATAATTTCTCTCCATTCACTGCCTCTTTTGTTTTTCCTTGTATTGATGGGTGCATTGGCAATTCTTTTCCTTTCCTGAAAATATGCTATACATCCTTATCCCCCAAGTTTTTAAAGGCTTATCACCCAACTCTTAGTTGGTGTCCTGTTCGATTCAGTGCCACCACAAGCTGTCAAGCATCTCTCTTGCAAGCTTAGGCAATTAACCCCTCTTCTGTATTGTGTTTTCCCCAATTCTTTCAGTGGGGTGAAGGAATATAAACTAAGAAAAAAACAGTCAGACACCATGAAGTGGATACATTTTGTGCTAGAAAATCATAGGAAAAAAAATTATTCTAGCCATTCATATGCAGATTCGTTTTATACTACTGTTGCAGAACTTTGCACAAATGGTGCGTTCAAAAATTATTATCTTTTGCTTAATTTTGTTGGTTTTTAAGAAGCATGAATGAGTGATACATTTTCATCAAAAATTTTCCCTGGATTAATTTGAATAAATCTAAGCATATACGTTTGTCAGAAAGATCTGTGAGGCTTTAGTTATTATAAGCATAATCCATTCAGTGACTAAGGCACTTCATTTCATAATCTAAAATCCTGTAGGATTCAAGTTTCATGACATTCTCAGTACAAAATAGCTTCCAAACAAAAATGTTGATGGTGCTTAAAATTGCCAAAAACAGTGTTTAAAAAAGAAAAGAGAATACAACATTAGAGAAAGTGCTCTGAAGAATTATAATTAAGTGAGGGGAGCTAAATTCACATAATGTCTAAGACTAACATAATCTCTTCTAATCTTTTCCAACTTGCCCAGTGAGAAATGAGAAAGTTCAGCAGAACTTGATTACAAAAGATTCAGTAAGGAAAAAATAAATGTTAAAACTGTGCCATGCATTTGCATTCTATCTTTTTTTTTCTTGCAGTAAGTTTTACATACTGTTAATTGAATTATAACTTAACAGAATAAGTTCTTAAGTTGCTTTTATACCTTTTTAATATTACTTTTTAAAGATAATTTATTTCTAAGAATCAAATATGGATTAAGAGCTGATATTAGAGAAAACCTAGACTATGAAAAATGGGTAATGATTTAAGTATTTAATCCATTTGTTTCAATGATGTTACTTCTCTTAATTCAGTTACACAGTCAATCAAATGTATATCCTTGGTTCCTCTTGCTTCTAGTTTCAGAAGTGTTAATTTTATATCACATGCAAGGCATGATGTTTTGTAGTGTAGTTTCCAGCTGGAAAGGGTACATGGGGTGACTTCTTGACCGCCTCTTCTGGGCATGTTCCTTCTATGGCTTCCAACTGTATTCAGTTCAGTTCAGTTCAGTTGCTCAGTCATGTCCGACTCTTTGCGACCCCATGAATCACAGCACGCCAGGCCTCCCTGTCCATCACCATCTCCCGGAGTTCACTCAGACTCACGTCCATCGAGTCTGTGATGCCATCCAGCCATCTCATCCTCGGTCGTCTCCTTTTCCTCCTGCCCCCAATCCCTCCCAGCATCAGAGTCTTTTCCAATGAGTCAACTCTTCACACGAGGTGTCCAAAGTACTGGAGCCTCAGCTTTAGCATCATTCCTTCCAAAGAAATCCCAGGGCTGATCTCCTTCAGAATGGACTGATTGGATCTCCTTGCAGTCCAAGGGACTCTCAACAATCATCTCCAACACCACAGTCCAAAAGCATCAATTCTTCGGTGCTCAGCCTTCTTCACAGTCCAACTCTCACATCCATACATGACCACAGGAAAAACCATAGCCTTGACTAGACTATATTACACTGAGGTAAATGGCACAGTGACCTTTTTTCACCCCAGTTTCCTGATGATCTGAAAAATAGCTTAGTCACAGCAGCAACCTCTAGAGCTCGAAATTCTACCGCTAACTTCAACTGGATGTCAAAAAGTTTTTTACTTGCAAAGACAGTGGCAAAACTATTACTTTATAATGGACAGTATTGTATAGTACAATAATTAAAGTTAGAAAAAAATCTCCAAATGATCTATGCTGTGACAGTCTCGTCTATATTCATTCTCTCCTCCTCCCCCTTTCCTTCTCCCTTCACGCCTCTTGATGGTTGAATTCCTGAAGGATTCAGAAGGCACACACAGCTGGGGTTAAGAAAGTTGTATGCAATATTGGTTGTGTGTGTTAAACTATTTACACTGGTGTGTGGGAGGAAGCAAGAGATTCTGTTGCCCGATAAAGAACAAGGATAACACAGAAATGGGAATGGAGTATAATAAACCTTAAGAGCCTCAACAGCTGACATTTAAAATGTTTACAAACCACAAAATTTCCATTAACATAA
Organism: Capra hircus; assembly: GCF_001704415.2. Taxonomy (NCBI): domain Eukaryota; kingdom Metazoa; phylum Chordata; class Mammalia; order Artiodactyla; family Bovidae; genus Capra; species Capra hircus. The sequence goes on from NC_030813.1 coordinate 29,362,558, forward strand.
GCAGTGTTATTATAAAGCAATAAGACACAACATAAAGAGACACACATACACAAATAATCTCTGCATTTCCTGCATCAGAACAAACTGTACAAGATGACCTCTCAGATTCTCATGGGAAGACTTAGTCTTAGTCCATGTGTAGTGTGAATATTGGTAGCATTCAAAAAAAACATAAAGCATGAGGACATTTTCTTTTAAATTGCAACTAATTTTTTCCACAGAACATTATGTTCCAGCTTTCCCTAATGGCACAGTCAACCCCTATAAAGTATCTATTTATATTAGAAGATTAAGCTCTAATAATGTGTTTAAATTTTTTTCTTAGTTCTCAACAAAGTACATTAGTTTGATGCAGACTCCTTGATTTTTCTAATCATGTTTGCTAATCTGCAAAATTCAGTAATTTGCCATGGATCTCCCAGGCATTAGTGTCAATTAAGGAGGCTCTCCCTTATACCAGATGGTACTGAGGGAACAGAACAAGAGAGTGGAAATAAAATGTGTTTTCTAAAACCCTCCTACATGCCAGTTTAAACAAAAACTGTGTGATTTTTTAGGAAAAAATATAGTAAGAGTTGAGTACATAACGCCTTGTACTTATAGAGCATCTTAAATCCAGGAAATCCACAAAAAAAAATTCACTAATGACACCCTTATGAGCTGCCTGTAGAAAGTTCATATGGCAATGATTTCCCTTTGCATATGAAACAAAAAATGGTAGTCTACACTGACAGGGACCTGTTTTAGCTCAGCTCTGTGCTTATGTTTAAAAGCTCCATTATTTGTAAATAATTTTCTTTATTCCATCCTGTCAATTTAGAATTTGGTTCCTAGCACAAGGAACAAGAACTGTAATAGTCTCAGCCTTTAAAGGCCAGCTATTTTGTTAATCATGAGCTCTCCATGAATGGGAGTGATGTGTTATTAGTCATTACAAGACTTGCCTTAATTATGGAGACATTGTCAACTCTCACCAAGTAAATGATGAATGAATGAATGAACAAATGAAATTGTCTACCATGATCCATAAATTACTCCTTCTGAAATCCTAGCCACAATGTTGCTGTATCTTTTTATGACTCCATGTCTTGGGTTAGGACCACTCTGGGAAAGGAGCTGAAGATAATGATTTAAGTGAAGTAGTTTCTTTGAGAAGTGATCCCAGGAAGCATAGGTAGTGGGGTTAAAGAGTGAGACAGGAAGGGAAGTCTATACAGCATGTGTCAATGGGTAGATTATCACAGTGCTGCACAGCTAGGGCTCAGTCCTATTGGAGACTTCTGGAAGACTTGATTAAGTAAGCTTCATAGTTATCCCACCCAAGGGGTAAGAATGCTGGAGTATTTATCCACCTTAACCAATGGTTAAGGACCACTCCTGGGATTGTTAACAACCAGGCAATTAAAGCTTGTCCCACAAAAAACTGAAAGAAACAAGTCACAGGTGTTTGTATATACCATAAATGTATACAAAAAGTGAGAGCTGAGAAGAAACGGGAAATGTATTTATAATAACTGGTATACTCCCATATTTTAACAGATGTTGCAGCCTTTTATCACTCCTCTGAGACAAAAATGGAATAGACTTAAAGTTTTGACAATCCAAACTAGTTATAATTTTATTAACATGTTGAACCAAGTTACCTATATAGGTATAAATACATATGCAGATAAATGCAGCATCCTTTTTTGCCTTAAAGAGCAAAAAACTTAACCTCATAGCTTCTTAAATTATTTTCCATTAGGAACAAGTGAATCAAAGCCCAAGTATAAACATCATGATAGAAAATAGATCAAAAAAATTTTAAAAAGTCAATTCCCCTTTGTCATCAGTCCTGTTAAAATCTGTGGAGTCATGAGAAAATGGGCATCCCATTCCATCTCCTGCAGGAAGATTATATTCACAGACTCATCCAGTACTACTACCATTCTCCTAACCCTTTTTAATTCTACCACCCCACCCACCTCTACCCTCTTAGTCCCAAAAGACTTCAAAATATATGTTCCATTAGTATTCAAAACTGAGAAATTAACTCCATGTTGGCACGCAGTTGACTTTAGGACTTTCTGTCCCCATCAAAGTTGTTTACTAAAATAGCATCTGTAATTACTTGATTTTCTCCCAGAATTATCCCACATATCTTCATACTTCACCTCCCTATTGAGAAAGTGTAGAGCTCTCAGCATGAAATGATTTATGTGCTGTGGGTTAAAGGAAGAATATGCACCAAGTAGGAGTTTTTGGATGGAAGAACTACTCTGAGAAGGTTTCTTAGTATGCCATTGTACTTAAAGTCCACAGGCCCATCTGGCCACAGCAATCTGTGTCTGCCCACATAAGAGCTCCTGATGTGCTTCGGAATGTAGTCAAATGTTCCTGAAGAACATGCCTATTTAGGGCATTTGTTAAAAGTCCAATGTTAAGAACAACCACATAAAGACTTATTAATGTAATTACTAATGGATAAACAGCTTTTATCCTTTACAAAGGCTGCTGCTGAAACTTAAACCTGACTGAAATTCATGTCACTACTTTAAACTCACTCTTTTTGCTAATTGTCTTCAAGGTTATTCAATGAAAACTCCTTTTAAAGAATTTCTAATCTCTACTCTCTAGCCAAGGTAAGTTTTGTGATTCTGTTTTTCCAATTTTCTTTCTCTTGCTCCATTCTAAACTGAAAAAAAAAAAAAAACAAATTTTACAGATTAGAAAAGACTAAGGCTTAAAAACATTAATCAAGTTTTCCCAGGACACAGAGCTAGATTAGCAGCTGAGTCAGGAGTTCACACATGACTGACAACTGAGCTTGAGCCATAGGCACCATGCAGTTCTGGCTCCTGCATCCTGTTTTTGCAGCAGCGACATGACAATGCCCAACAGAGATGAAAGAGGAGGACTGTGGTGGAAATAATGAGAAATTAAGTGAGCACCCATCAACCCTTGGGAAGAAAGGAAAGCCCACAGGAGAAAAATAATTAAATAATAGAGAAATAAGGAAAACATCAGGTAGTTGCACTAGAATTTTGCATGAAAATGATATTTTTTGCCTTCATTGTATCAAAGCATTTTGTTCATGTAAGTTTCCAACATCCGTACGGCAATATTTGTTAGTAGCTACCATGTTCCAGGCACTGCTCTAGACACTACTAGATACCAAAAGATAGATATGTAGACACTAGATACCAAAAGAAAGCCCTGATTTCATAGATTTTCCATCATAGCAGGGGACAGAGAAACAAGGGGCAAATAAATAAATGAATAGCTTATAAAACTTCAGCTGGTATAGAATGGATCAAGGTCAAAGGAAGAGTGATTGAATTATACAAATTTATTGAATGTATTATTTAATTTATTTAACCATTGAATTAAAAGTACTCAATGCATCTAGTACATTACTCCAATTCCAACTGTAGTTTCAGCATCTATTTCAAAAGCCTCCCATTTAGGCACCTAATTTATTGTTGAATTAATGAATTTGATGCTATTTCAGATAGGCAGACTTCACTGAAGAAATAACCTTTAAATATCACTTTGTTATTATTGTTATTCAAACATTGCTTCTGGGAGGCAGAGCAGAGGGGATAGTCTTATTTTCCTAATAGGAATTGATGTCTGAGATCAGTAAAATGGCTTTCCTACTTTGTCATTATAAAACCTAGAATGAAGTAAAGAAGTTAAATTCAATTTACTGTCAATAATAGTATTTGTTTGTTATATATATTATCTCATTTGCTATTGATTAGATGGGTTTATGGGCTTCCTTGTTGGTTCAGACAGTAAAGAATCTGCCTGCAATGCAGGAGACCCAGATTTGATCCTTTGGTCAGCAAGATCCCCTGGAGAAGGGAATGGCAACGCATGGTAGGCTACAGCCCATGGGGTTGCAAAGAGTTGGACACAACTGAGTGACTAACATTTTCACTTTCAGATAGGATTTATATTATCATACAATTTTTTTTAAACTGAGGAAAGAACTATTAAGAAACTTGTACCACAGTTGGAGAAGGAAGGGTCTGAGTCAAAGGAGAATCCAGCCCTCACACTTCTGTGTTCTTACCACACAGTCCAGGACTACCCAATGAGGAGCAGACTTTTAGTGAACACTTACTTGACCTTGCTCCCATAGTAATTTAAAGTAGTAGATATATTTCAACAAGTCTCACCCACTCAAGTTTCTTAAAAATAACAGTGCTATATTTCAAATGAATATATGAACATGTTTCTTACTAGTTTGTCAGGTTCATCATTCATGAATACTTATTGGTTTTTCTGGAGTTTTAGGTGTTTAGAAATCACAGGTCCTTATAGGAATTTGATGAAGTCTATAAACAGTCCCCCTAAATAAATGCATAAAATTTCAGGAAGCTCATAGGCGCTTTGAGGCATATTCTGGACCACTGGGGTTAGCAGCCCTCCAAGTGAAAAATTTTGTTAAGGTGTGAACCCACATCTCTCATAAAAATGAGAAAAAATTAAATGTAGATTTCTTTTGGGTTTTTTAATGAATGTAATGTCTACTACTTTTGAATGAACATGATAGATGTTCATCAACATTAAGGGGAGGGCAGGCAGAGATACACACAATCTAGGTAGTTCAGTCATGTCCAACTCTTGGCAACTCCATGGACTGTAGCCTGCCAGGCTCCTCTGTCCAGGGGATTCTCCAGGCAAGAATACTGGAATGGGTTGCCATTTCCTCCTCCAGGGGATCTTCCCCACCTGATCAAACCTAGGTCTCCTGCATTGCAGGTGGAATTCTTTACCAGTTGCACTACCAGGGAAGCCCTAGAGAGGGGTAATATAGGACCTGAGTCATACAGACTTGATTTGATTCTGTGAACTTCATATTTCTGAATATAATGCTTAGTATCTTTGAACTTAGTTCCCTCATCAGTGAAATGTGAAAGTAATCACTGATCATCTTAAATTCAATAATGCATGCCAAGTACCAATGCATACCACTACCTGCTCTTCCATAAATACTTGATAATTGATCACTATTTGGTTTATTGTCAGTATTGTCATGGTGTTGTGCTTCTGTGTTATTATGTCACCACATTATTGTACATTGATGTGATAGAATTTTGACAAAAGCTCCTATTTGAGATGAAAAACTATTACTAAACAAAAAATTCCAAATTTGGCCAAAAGGAAAAACAGAAGGCATGAGCAGTAGATAAATCTCTATGTATTGCACATATATTTTGTAAGCACAGAATACCATTCAGTTGAAATATGGTGTATAAAAGCAAAATTAGTAGATGATATTTTGGCAGTTCATCTTTAAAAATTCGTCCTGTGAGCAGAACACATTTGTGTGGATGAGATTTTTAATTAGACACATTTTCTATTAGCAGGATTATATCTCCAAATTTTGAAACATTATATAATGATAAAAAGGATTAACAGGAAAAAAAAGAACACCCCCAAAATGTTTTCCACTGCATCTGGGGATATGCTAAACAACATCTGAACAAAGATAACTGACTTTTCACTGCTCCCTTGACATGTTTAGATTTATCTATGAGAAAAATGAGGCAATTGGTATTTACCTATTAGATATATTTGTCTTAAATATTTACACTATACAAACTGCTTAAGCATTTTGAGGATGTTTTGTGAATTCCTTGTTAAGTTTTAGTTAAAATGAAATTTGTTGAAATGTCAGCATAAATGAAACCATTTGTTGACCAGAATGAGTCTTAGGTTATCAGGTTGATGGAAAGTAAGGAAATGCATATTTACAGATATTCATTCTAGCTGACCTCATTTCTTTTCACTTATAAAATGAGATATAGTAGGGCTCATCTAATCAGAACAGAGTGCTCTTCTAAAAACTGGCTCATGTATGCTCTACTCCCTCAGTTTTCATTGTAACCACAATATGGCAGAGACTACTAATTGTCTAAACTCAGACTCCCATTCTCTCCTTCTTCCTTGATAGCAGAACCCCAATTGCTGCTGGGGAACCATACTCCTAGACCCTTTAAACCAACTGTGACCAATGAATATTGGTTCAACATGATGTAAAGAGAAGTGTTTGTGGAAGTTCTGGAAAACCTCCTTAATAAGAGGTTGCATGTCCTTTGCCTCCCCTTCAGTTTTACTACTGCCTGGGATGTAGACCTCTCGGTAGAATTTATGTGACCTTCTGGATTCAGATAGTGCCATTCTTGGGAAAGTAGGGCAGTGAAATATGTGGCACTGAAGAATCTGATGAGTTTGGAGCCACTCTAAGAGTTGACTCACTGGAAAAGACTCTGATGCTGGGAGGGATTGGGGGCAGAAGGAGAAGGGGACGACCGAGGATGAGATGGCTGGATGGCATCACCGACTCAATGGACTTGAGTCTGAGTGAACTCCGGGAGTTGGTGATGGACAGGGAGGCCTGGCATGCTGCGATTCATGGGGTCACAAAGAGTCGGACACGACCGAGCGACTGAACTGAACTGAACAGAACTGATGTGTCTGGGACTAGCTACTTCATGATGTGAAAATCATCAGCTTGTATCTCTTGTTTTCCTATAACATACAACTGTACCAAATTCTATCTTTTACTGTTTTTTATTACCAAGTTTTTTAAACAGATTTTGTTTCCTCAAACTTGATATCTGGCTTTCACATCATTTACTGTCATTCTTTTATTCACTTATTCATCAAGTTTTTAAGAACCTACTGTGGTGTAGAAATAGTATAAAAAAGGAAATAAGTGATGAAACTTAAAACAAGGTCTGAATTTGAACTGCGATTCAAGGCAGAATTCTCTAGACAAATTAATTGAAACCACAGGATATGCAAACTTATCAGAAAGAGAGTTGGAGGAGAGGAACATATGAATATACCATCATCCAGGAAAGAGCTTAATTCATTTGAAGTGAAGTCGCTCAGTCGTGTCCGACTCTTTGCGACCCATAGACTGTAGCCCACCAAGCTCCTCCGTCCATGGGATTCTCCAGGCAAGAATACTGGAGTGGGTTGCCATTTCCTTCTCCAGGGGATCTTCCCAACCCAGGGATCGAACCCAGGTCTCCCACATTGCAGGCAGACGCTTTAACCTCTGCGCCACCAAGGAGGCCCACTGGAAAAAAGTCAGTATAGCTGGAGATTAAAGGATAAAGAGAGGCAAGAGGTGCCACCAGAATGGTATGCAGGGGGCATATACCACAGTCTGTTGTTTATATTGATTTGAGTGTTTGTTCTAAGGGTGATAAGGAGAGATTGAAGAAATTTAAGTGGAGCATGCATGAGCTTACTTTGGTTTTAGAAGTATTATACTTACTGTAATGGGAAGAATCGATTGGAAGAGACAAGAGTGAAAGATGGAGGAGAGTAGACCAGAATCAATTGCAAGGGTCCAGGTGAGGAAAGTTGGTGACTTGGGCTAGAAGGGAAGGCAAAGGAGATGAAGAGAAGTATTCTTATTTGAAATCTGTTTGACAAAATAGGGGAAAAAAAGAAAGATTAAATATAGAGGGGCAATTGGAACAAGGGCATTGTGGCTTGAGCACACAGAGGAAAGGAAGTGTCTTTTCCTGGAATAGAGAAGACTGTAAGAGAAGAGATGGAAGAATATCAAAAATTTACCCTGAAATGGTTTAGTTTACCTGTCTGTGAGACATCCAAGTGGAAATGCTGAATGGGAAGCTGGGTAAACTGGCATGGTACTTAGAAGAGTAACATTATAATGCAAGTAATTTATATCTCTTCTCTAATCAAACTCTTTCAACAGCCTCTCTGTCTGCAGATATGAAGATACCCAAACTCATAAGAATATTGTTTTTTTCCATTTATGATTAAACCAATTTTCTTTTTATATATCCTACTATGCCCTCCAAAAGCCCTCTGCCCTAGGCACACTGGTCCCTGAAGACATCAACAATTTTCACAACTTTGTGTCTTCTTTGCTCATATTGTCTACGGCTGATGTACAGTTCCCACCCCCTTCCTCTCTCTTGTATTTTTTGCCTAATAATGCTACTCACATTTTTAAGGCTCAACTCAGAATGCAAATTCTCTGAGAAACTATCCCTAATTTCTCAGAATATACTCTTCCTTCTTATTCTATAATGTTAGCCTACTTATCTGAAAATTCCAGAAATAGTTAACTGTTTTATATTTTCCAAACTGAGCTTGGTTTCTATTAATATTTCAAGCCCGTATTTTACATGATGATGGAAAACTTAATTCAATTAACTCCAGTTTTTCCTAGTCAGTTTCTCAAACATAATATATTTAATTCAATCACCAAAAGATTTTCGGTCAATTCAAGATTGTTGCTGTCACTTCAAGATCTGACATCCCTTCCTCTTTTCTCTGAGACACACTTAATTTCCTTAGGTACTTACATGGTAGGGCTTTCTGGGTAGCTCAGTGACAAAGAATCTGCCTGCCAATGCAAGAGACATGGGTTTGATCCCTGGGTCAGGAAGATCCCCTGAAGAAGGAAATGACAACCCACTCCAGTAACCCACAACTTATCAACTTAAAAAGAATAACAACAACGTACATGGTAATTGGAAAGTTGGTGACTTGTTATTCTATTACCTCCTCCACATTGACTGATACTTTTCTATTTCTTCTGACATCAGGTTATTACCACCCACCTTTCCTTGCCTCTCTCTTTGATGCCCCTTTACTCTGCATTCTCCTTATCCTTAACTTGAGACCTGCATAGGCAGCCACTCAGTCTTGTCAGTCTCTTTGTGATCCCATGGACTGTAGCCCACCAGGCTCCTCTGTCTATGGGATTTTCAAGACAACAATGCTGGAGTGGGTTGCCATTTCCTCCTCCAGGGGATCTTCCCAACCCTGAGACTGCACCTGTGTCTCCTGAATTGGCAGGTGGATTCTTTACCACTGAGCCAATGGACTACTCCAAAATTAAAGTCCCTTTTACCTAACTTGCACACATTCTGTGACAGCTTAGGGAAAAAATGCACTATTCTTCCATGTTGACCCAGTTCAGAAATTTGCTGAGTTTGCCCTCACCCCCTGGTTCTTCTCTAGAGGCATATTCACTCTAGATATGCATCTCACTGATTCTCCCCACTCCATGAAGATCTTCTGAGAGGCTGACATTTCCAGGGTTCCAGCCAAAGAAATCGACCTACTTCTCCACTATTCTCTAGTTCCTTAGAAGAGTTATCAGCTGCTTCTATCACTACATCCCTTCTCCAAGATTTTCAGGCCCAGGAGAATAGGTCCTTGATCCCTTTTCCTCTGTCTAGCTCTATTCCTTTCTGACTCTTCTACCTCTGTCTAGGCCTCCTGATTTCTGAGTAAGGTGTAGATTTGTTCTGCTTGTCCTTTTAAGTCCACTGATGAAAACATGAACTTCCTTTCAAAACTCTTAGGATCCTAATTGTTTAAAATTTTAAAATCCTGGCTTTTACATATCACAAAAGTCTGACTCAAAAGCTAATTAACTCATTATAGTTTAAAAAGTAAATTTAGATATTCAAGAGCCAAGAGATGGCTCATTGTTCTCTTTAGTCTGTGTAATCATTGCCATGAAGCAATGCTTGCCTCTTAGGAGTAACAATAAGGAAATTGCCAGGCTTATAAAATCTCAAAATTTAATCCCATCACAAGTATCCACTAAACAGTATTTCATCCCACTTACATTATATTTCACTCTACAACTCTGCCAACTCTTGGGAGAGGTAATTCTGTGAGATGGTTAAGAGATCTCAGCTTTTGTATCAGATGCCCAGGGTATAAGCCTCAGCTCCACTACTTACCAATGGAGAGCCTCTGAGTATTTTAGTTAGCTTTTTAATTGTCAGTGTCTTTTGTCTGTAGTATTAATTGTATCAAAATTCAAAGGGTTATTGTGAGGATTAAATTACATGATCTATATTAAGTATTTTAAATGGTACTCTGAAATGTACCTAGGAAGAGCTCAAAATAAAGGTTAGTTTTAATTATTATTGGCAAAAATATATATATATATTCCTTCAGTGTCAGAGCAAAAGAGAGCATATGGATCATCTAATCCAACAGTCAATCTGTAGAAAAGGAAAACAATTTTGCAAAGGACAAAAACAATTAAGCAAAGGACACAAAGCCTGGATGAACTCAGCCTCCTGAGTGTTACACTGTTTTCTCTGCTTTATCTATTATACCAGACTAACTGCTGTACTTACTGGAGTGATCATAAAGTCTGATTCCATTTGAGTAATTATGTTATATTTGTTAGTGACAATCACAACTTCAGTTCAGTTCAGTTCAGTTGCTCAGTCGTGTCTGACTCTTTGCGACCCCATGAATCGCAGCACACCAGGCCTCCCTGTCCATCACCAACTCCCGGAGTTCAAATTCGCATCCATCGAGTCCGTGATGCCATCCAGCCATCTCATCCTCTGTCATCCCCTTCTCCTCCTGCCCCCAATCCCTCCCAGCATCAGAGTCTTTTCCAGTGAGTCAACTCTTCACATGAGGTGGCCAAAGTACTGGAGTTTCAGCTTTAGCATCATTCCTTCCAAAGAACACCCAGGACTGATCTCCTTTAGAATGGACTGGTTGGATCTCCTTGTAGTCCAAGGGACTCTTAAGAGTCTTCTCCAAAAAATTATTAATTAATTAATTAATTAATTAATTAAAAAAAAAGAGTCTTCTCCAACACCACAGTTCAAAAGCATCAATTCTTCGGCGCTCACAGTCCAACTCTCACATCTATACATGACCACTGGAAAAGCCATAGCCTTGACTAGACGGACCTTTGTTGGCAAAGTAATGTCTCTGCTTTTAATATGCTATCCAGGTCGGTCATAACTTTCCTTCCAAGGAGTAAGCGTCTTTTAATTTCATGGCTGCAATCACCATCTGCAGTGATTTTGGAGCCCCCCGAAATAAAGTCTGACACTGTTTCCACTGTTTCCCCATCTATTTCCCATGAAGTGATGGGACCAGATGCCATGATCTTCATTTTCTGACTGTTGAACTTTAAGCCATTTCTCTCACTCTCCTCTTTCACTTTCATCGAGGCTCTTCAGTTCCTCTTCACTTTCTGCCACAAAGGTGATGTCATCTGCATATCTGAGGTTATTGATATTTCTCCCAGCAATCTTGATTCCAGCTTGTGCTTCTTCCAGCCCAGCATTTCTCATGATGTACTCTGCATAAAGTTAAATAAGCAGAGTGACAATATACAGCCTTGACATACTCCTTTTCCTATTTAGAACCAGTCTGTTAAAGATATACAAAAGAGTCATTTTAACACTGAACTCTGATAGTGAAAATATATAAGAACATTTGGCTAGATTCTGAATATGCAAGGCCACGAACAGTCCTCTTTCTCTATATCCATGCATTCAAGGGCACTCAGGGCAAATAAATCCAGATTTGTTGATGACCAAGCCCCACGCTGAAACTCCAGTACTTTGGCCACCTCATGCGAAGAGTTGACTCATTGGAAAAGACTTTGATGCTGGGAGGGATTGCGGGCAGGAAGAGAAGGGGACAACAGAGGATGAGATGGTTGGATGGCATCACTGACTCGATGGACGCGAGTCTGCGTGAATTCCGGGAGTTGGTGATGGACAGGGAGGCCTGGCGTGCTGCGATTCATGGGGTCGCAAAGAGTCAGACACGACTGAGCAACTGAACTGAACTGAACTGAACTGAAGCCCCAATCCAGTACTTTTGCCTGGCAAATCCCATGGACAGAGGAGCCTGGTAGGCCGCAGTCCATGGGGTTGCTACGAGTCGGACACGACTGAGCAACTTCACTTTCACTTTCCACTTTCATGCATTGGAGAAGGAAATGGCAACCCACTCCAGTGTTCTTGCCTAGAGAATCCCAGGAATGGGGGAGCCTGGTGGGCTGCCGTCTATGGGGTCACACAGAATCGATCACGACTGAAGCGACTTAGCAGCAGCAGCAGCAGCAAGCTTTGGAGTTAATTCCCACCCTCTTTTGTAATGTTTCTCAAGCTCTTGTCCTAGATTTAGGAATCTAGAAATTGTCTGAATTTTAAATATATTTTCTTTTGATGATAACCTAATAATTAATATAAATATGTTCTTTGCCAATCTGATATTTGCCTTTTAACAGAGTAGGATCTATGTTTAGAATTTCTATATACAGCTTATAGCAAAAAGTTGGGGCCATGAGATTCCATTAAGTGACATTTTTAATGCATATGTGTTGGTGGCATATTTAATTTTAATGTCTTATTGAAGTTAAATTGGAATAATTGAAAAATGACAGTAACCATCCCTGTATTGTGTGTATGTTGTCTGTTGTAGGTGACAAATATCATGTTTATAAGTCGGTGGGAATAACCCTTTAATAGGAAAATTTTGATGATGCAGAAAAGGGTAATATACCTGCAGGAGCAAAAATCTTTGTGTAGAAGAAATTAAAAGAGATCATATACTTAATAATATTGCCCTCAATAAGAATAAGACTATTGGATGTGTTGTTGCATGAGGACACAGGATATTCAGATACACGGGTATGTATGTGGTAAATTTGCTGGCAGAAGGATAAAGCTTTTTTCCCTTGATTGCATATTCTCAGTGAAATAAAAAGCCAAGTCATCAGCTGAGTCTGCTTTAAGAATGTTAGAGGGAATTGACAGGGAAATATGGTGGATATTAACCTGAAAGTGCTGAGAACCCACTTGAAGTTTGACCTAAGCCACAGAAATGTTCCTTAATAAACAGATGCACTCACTGAAGGGGAAAAAAAGAGAGAGAGAGAGAGAGTATGAGTAGAAATGTAACCAATCAGTTGGCACTAAAATGTAAAATGTTGGCAAAAAGATTTGTATATTTTTATATAATAATGTGGTAAAGGATGAACGCGGAACAGCAGAAGCACTCAGACTGACGACTAGTCTTGCAGAGGTTGTCTGTTGCAAGTTGATGATGTACTTGAGAAAAATGGGGACAGCAAAGTAATCTACTAAATGGCTCAGACAACTGACAAGTATAGGAAGTGGCAGAAATGCCAAGCCAGGAAATATAGACAAATGCTTTTAGACATATACTAGAGGCATAAAAGCAAAATCAATGTTTGTAATAGTTTGCAGCAAGTGAAGATCTTGATGTAATTGATATCTGTGACATGTCTACTCAATTTCAGAAAAGAGAATACTACCAAAATTAAAGTTAAGCATTTAATAGGGAAAAAATGAAAAGAGTGGTTCTAGCTATCTGAAGAAACTTTTATAAGTAAGGATAGCAAGATGAATGTGAACATTTAGGCACTCCTAGCTGCTACTTACCATGTGAAATACAGTCTATGAAAAGATTCTTTAAATAAATTGAAAGCTGAAACCATTGGGGCCATTTGGTCTTTATGATACCAAATTTACACTGAAAAATGACAAGGAAATAGCAAAGACTCTATACACTATTTTGGTACTCATTGAAAAAAAAATTAAGCATTGAAAAAATGCTCAAAACATTTATTTGAGCATTGCCATCTCATATAATCTTTTAGCAGATAAAGCACAAAAAAATCACATTTCTAACCAAAATTTTGGAAAAACCATAAATATATATATAACATGATTAACGTACACAGCCTTGATCATACAAGTAGCAACTTTCTGACAATTGGAGGCTTACCAAGATGTTCCCCAACTCTCGGAAAGTTTCCAGAAAAAGCAACAGACCACACACTGTTAGGGCTTGCCTGATAGCTCAGTTGGTAAAGAATCTGCCTGCAATGCAGGAGACCCTGGTTTGATCCCTGGGTTGGGAAGATCCTCTGGAGAAGGGAAAGGCTACCCACTCCAGTATTCTGGCCTGGAGAATTCTGTGGACTGAATAGTTTATGCAGTCACAGAGTTGGGCTGAGTAACTTTTACCTGCACAATATTTAATTAACTTTACCTCCATAGCAATGAAGTTATAAGTATAGTACTATTTTTTTAAACACAATCTTCTGATCTCAAAGAAACATTAGTTCTTACTAATCTACTAGAGTTCTTTGGGAAGAACAAATAAATGTTTGAAGGAGGAGGAACTTGAAGATAATTGTTTTTGACAGAAAAAATTTTCAAAATGTTATTAAACCCGTAATAGAATGTATTATATAATGAAATCACTCTGTTGTCAAGGTAAGAGAAAGTAGGTTTTTTTTTTTGAAAACCTGTAAAATAAACAGGTCACCCCAGACTTCTAATTCAGCTTACCTCCCACCTGTTCCAGATTACAAAGGGAATTTTCAATATAACATAAAGTAGGAATCAGAACTTGAAAATATCACCCATATTTCAAAAAAAAAATGAAAAAATAACCAGAATGTTATATTGCAATTGGTATCAAAAGATGTCATAACTCCTTTGTTTGAGGACTGAAAGAAGCAAGAAGAGGTGATTTTGAGCCCTATAATTTTAAAATATAAGAACTGGAATTGAGAGAACATCTTAGTACAAATTGGATCCACTCTTCCTGGTTTTTTCCCCACTGTAACTGCACAGCAGTTTGCTGGACAGGCAGGTTCTATAAACCTCACCTAGTGGAAAGAGAGCAGGGCATTAATGGAAGAACACTGGGCTTCACCCTGAAATGACAGTGTAAGCAACATCAGTAGGGATGCCAGATATCACCATGCCACACATTTAGGGGAAAAAAGGGCCAGGCCAGACAAAGACATTAGATATTTGATCTTTCAGACAAAAATCCACTGAACATGAAGTCTCCTGGAATCACACATGTCAGCCATGGTCCCTTTCCACTCTCTGGCTCCTGGCTCTCTCAACTAATAATATAAGCAGGTATCAACCCACCCTTCAGAAAAAAACATTAATTTTAAAAAATTTCAATAAACATGCATACCAAAAGGTGCATGCACACACAAATAGTCACTATATAGTTAACAATCTGTGACATATTCAAATTAGAGATCACAGAAGGAGAGACAGTTTTAAGAGCAACAGTAATAGAGTCACGTCTGGACATGCTGAGTCTCAAGTGCCTGTGATACTGGAAGGAAACATTCAGTTGGTCCATATGGAAGGCTGCCTCTGCGATGGCCCTTGAATGCTCCACTTCCTCATATCCGTGCCCTTGAATAATCCCCTCACCTGAGAGGGACTGGGCCAAATGATTTAATTCCATTGAAGAGAATATGGCACAAGTAATGTGTTGACATTTTCAAAATTATATTACAATAAGACTACCTTGCTTGCTCACTCTTCTCTACAATCTTGCTCTGTGGCAAGCCAGCTGCCAAATGGTGAGCTTCCCAAAGGAGAGGCCTATGGGGCAAGACCTGAAAGAGGCTTTAGGTCAATAGTTTCATGGAAGTGAATCCTGTAGTGCTTTTAGAAGCAAAACCTCCTTCAGTTGAGCCTTTAGATGAGACCACATCAAGGCTTACACCTATTTACAGCCTTGTCTGCATGAGACCCTCAGTCAGAAGACCCAGCTAAGTTAGGCCCAGATTTCCAACTTCCATAAAATGTGAGATTAGTAAGAGTTTCTTGTTTTATGCCATTAAGTTTTCAGTAATCCATTACACAGCAATAGATAACTAATACAATACAGGCACACCTCAACAATATTGTGGGTTCAGTTTCAGACAATCCCAATAAAGTGAATATTGCCACAAAGTGAGTCACAAAAACATTTTTTGGTTTTCCAAAAGAGCATATAGAAGTTATGCTTATACTATATTATAGTCTATTGAAGTACAATAACATTATGTCTAAAATAATGTACATATATTAATTAAAAATACTTCACTGCTAAAAAATGCTAACCATCATTTGACAATGCAGGGGCATCACAACCTTCAGTTTGCAAACAAATGCACTATTTGTGTGATGCAATAAAATGAAGTACAATAAAAGGAGGTATGTCTAAAGCTGGATATTGTCTATCTTGGAGTGCAAGATAGAGCATGATTTGAAATCTTTGTTGGAATTTTAGGAATATCAGGGTATAAGTGATAGTTGAAGTCATGGTTAAGAATGAAATAACTCAGGGAAAAAATAAGAATGGGAAAGGACCACTGATAGAAGTTTCTTTATCAATCTTTTCAACTTACCTTCTAACAGCTTCAGAAAAGAATGTCTTTTCTTTCTAGGGAGTTTTCTTATTTTAAAACTGATTCAGCACATATATGAAAGCACAATAATAATTAATCTCATTCAAAGACGTATCAGTTCCACATGGTTCATGACTCTCTATTAGACCCTGGTTCAGTTCCTGGGTGGGGAAAATCCCCTGGAGAAGGGATAAGCTACCCACTCCAGTATTCATGGTCTTTCCTGGTGGCTCACATGGTAAAGAATCTGCCAGCAATGCGGGATACCTAGGTTTGATCCCTGGGTTGGGAATATCCCCTGGTGGAGGGCATGGCAACCCACACCACTATTCTTGCCTGGAGAATCTCCAAGGACAGAGGAGCCTGGCAGGCTACAGCCCATGGGGTTACAAATAGTTGGACACAACTGAGTGACTAAGCACAGTACTCTTTCATAAGTATGTAATAAACACGAATATCACCTTAGATTTTTCTTCTCAGGACCAGCCATAAAATATACAATTGCTAACTTATTGGGATGTCTTTATTCATGAACAAAGTGCTCACCAAAACTGCCTTTGAGTTGTTCGTAATTGAGGCTGCCTTCTGAGAAAAGGCAAAATGTTAGCAACAGTTAAATAGAGTTGGTTGTTTGTTTTTTTCTCTTTGTGTTTTTGGCTCATACACTATGCTATTTCAGGAATACAATAAAGAATAAAGAAACAATTTCAGTGAACATTAAATCATTTAACTTTTTTCCTAAATGATGATAGGAACAGTAAACCTTATACTATGATGAGACTTTAATTATCAGTATTTCTATGGCAGCATCAACAGCCCATGCTTGTTTAAAGCTACCATACCGCTGACATTTAAATTCCAAAAATACCATAGAAACAATCTCTACATGATACATAAAAGTTATTTGTATAATTTATTTATAATTAATATGTCGACAAGACTGTATTGCAACTAGGAAAGTGAAGTCGTTCAGTCGTGTCCGACTCTTTGCGACCCCATGGGCTATAGCCTACCAGGCTCCTTCCTCCATGGGATTCTCCAGGCAAGAGTACTGCAGTGGGTTGCCATTTCCTTCTTCAGGGGATCTTCCCGACCCAGGGATCAAACCCTGGTCTCCTGCATTCCAGGCAGACACTTTAACCTCTGAGCCACCAGGGAAGTCCCTTTGAGATAAATATTATACGATGGTGAGTTTCTAAATATTTGTTACAAAAGCTTAATTTCCCTGAACTTGTTCTTTCTAAATTATGAAATAGACTTATATGATCCATCTCTAGAATATTTATATCTGCACAATATACCTCCATTCATAATAATTTACCAAGATGTATAGAAATTGCTATTTGCCAGGGGTGTCTATTTTGATCCCTATACTGTGTAATGATCCAGGGTGATCCTACACATAGATTATTAAAAAAGTAAAATACAGAACCCCTCTTCCTTTTATTCAAGTGTTGACCCATCTTTTCTCCTGTTAGCCAATGAATAAACATGGAGTTCTATGCTTTTCATCAAATAACATCTACAGTCTTCACAGAAACCCCTAAGGATTGTGTGGAGTTCTCAGAGGTGAATTTGAAGCTTGGTGTTTTCTCTGGGAAAAGTTTCTTTCCTTTGTCTCTAGGAACTCAACTATGCTATAAGCTTCATGTAAAGGTGCTTTCCTACAAAACATAAAACATCAAGTGATGTTTACATAACTGTAAATATCTTCCTCATTGAATTTAGAATTGTTATAAAAGGACAAGAAGTTGCTCCTCAGTAATGCCAGAAAAATTAGAACGAAGGCAAATGTGCAAACTTTCAGTCACAGTTCAATCTCACCGCTACAAATGCATTCATTACAAAAAGGCAAATAAGCAAGTGTGTTGCGGCAAGAATTAAGGAAGCATTCTTTCAATACATGAAACTTTGGACTTGAGATTAAATTTTATCAGAATTTCGTCAAAGCAGAAATCAAAACACCTTTGGTTACTAAGCTTTTCTGGACCTATCTTTCCATAAAATGAAGTTAATGCTGTCAAAGACAGCTCTTGAGAAGACAGTGTGCTAGTTCCATTGGAATGCTCATTAAATGTTCTCTTCTCCATTATAATTCAATATATGAGATGACATGACCATTCAAAACAAAGCAAGTAAACTCTACAATATTCCATAAAAGATGTATAAATTCCTCTTAGAAAGCAGGTAATAGTGTCAGACATTAATTTGGGTAAGGCTAGGTAATGGAGAAAGGGGGAGAGTGAGAGAGCAAAATTAGAAAACCATGTGGCAAACTTTTTTAAAAAAAGGTATGTTTAAAATTGGAAGCAGTCTAGTTTAACAGCTGAATGGGCTACTTCTAAAAACAGCTTGTGGAAGACTACCCTAGAAAGATGAATTTAAATCAAATCATGAATGGTCTTGATGGTTTAAAAGAGTCATCTTAAAATATTGATCTAAAGTTGTTAGGTAAAAGGATCTTGTAATGTTCATGGATTGCTTTCATTCTTTTTCTAAATGCTTAGAGATGGGCTTTAGGATAAATCCATCTGGAAGTTATATATTGATTGGCTCAAAAGAAGAGAAGTTAATAGACAAAGGAGAGAAGTCAAGAGCTACTGAGGATAACCCAGGTATTGATGTGATAATCCAGAATAGATGAAGAAGTAGGAGGTGGAGGAGAAACAGGAGAGACACATCAGTGGTGGCTATAAAGGAGGGCTAACAAATGGCTGAGTGTTAGTCATAAAGAAAGACAAATATAAGAAGTTTCTTAGGTTGGTACTCAAGTAATTAGGAGAACAGCAATATCCTAGCCCAAAAGAGTATTCTTTTGAGGAAAGATGAAATGAGTTCTGACTTTGAAGTGTGTGAAGACATCAAGGTAGTTCTATTTGGCAGGTAGTTGAAGATAAGAATCTGAAACACAGGAGAGCCCTCAAGGCTGGAAATATAAATCTAAGAACAATAAAGAATGAATGAAGACATGGATGTAGATAAGATCATAAGATAAGGAGAAAGAGGAGGATAGGGCTGGAAGTTTAGAAAATGTCTATAGTTGCAGGTAAAAGAGAAGCTATGAGAAGATTTAAGAGTAAAGAGTTCATGGTATCCAGTCTTACATTTAGATCTCTAATCCAATCTGAGTTTATTTTTGTGTGTGATGTTACAATTAGAATGTTCTAGTTCCATTCTTTTACATGTAGCTGTCCAGTTTTCCCAGCACTGCATATTGAAGAGGCTGTCTTTCCTTCACTGTATAGTCTTACCTCCTTTGTTGTAGATTAATTGACGGTAGAAGCATGGGTTCCTTTGTAGGCTTTCTATTCGTTTCCATTGATCTATATATTTCATTCTTTTTGTACCAGTACAATACTGGTTTTTTTTTTTTTTTTCGTTTTTTTAAATTTTTTTATTTTTATTTTTTTTTAGTTTTTTATTTTTTTAATTTTAAAATCTTTAATTCTTACATGTGTTCCCAAACAGACTGTAGCTTTGTAGTGTAGTCTGAAGTTAAGGCACCTGATTCCTCCAGCTCTGTTTTTCTTTTTCAAGGTAGCTTTGACTATTTGGAGTCTCACAAATTTTAAGATTTTTTTGTTGTAGTTCTGTGAAAAATACCATTGGTAATTTGATAGGGATTGCACTGAATCTATAGATTGCCTTGATGAATGGATAAAGAAGAAGTGGTACATGTATACAATAGAATATGACTCAGACATAAAAAACAATGAAATAATGCTGATTTCAGCAACATGGATGGAACTGATGATTATCATACTAAGTGAAGTAAGTCAGACAGAGAAAGACAAATATCATATGATCAATCACTTATACGTGGAAACTAAAAAAAAAAAAAAAAGAAATAATAATAATACAAATGGACTTATCTGTGGAATAGAAACACACTCACAGATTTAAAGAATAAACTTTGATTACCAGCAACTAAGGGTGGAGGGGAGGGATAAATAAGGAGTTTGGGATTAACATGTATACACTGCTATATTTGAAACTCATAAGGAATTAATGTATAGCACAGGGAAATCTACTCATATTCTGTAATAACCTAAAGGGGAAAAGACTTGGAAAATAATGGAAAAAAATAAAATTTAATAAAAAGAGTTAATAGGAGTAGGAAGAAAACCAGGATACAATATAGGACGGTGAGGTAGCACTGAGTAGCTTTAAAAAATTAGACTAGAGTTTTGGTCCTAGATCTCCTGCTTCATCTGAATAATGGGAACAATACTGGTACATATCCATGACTTTGGGTGAGATTAAATCCAATAACTCAAGACAAACATTTAGAATCATATTTGGCACAGAATCAATAATAAATTTTATAATAAAATAATACTGAAAGACTTTTTTTTAGAAAATAAAAATTTGAAACTGATGAGATAAATATCCTTATTTTCTCCATTTTACAGATTTGGAAAGAAGCCAACAATGTCCAAAGGGTGAAAAACCATGAATCTAGACTCTTAACCCAGATCTATCTGATTCTAGAACTTTCTTCCTAGTAGTAATTATTCTTCAGTGATGCAATTTGAACTAAAATTCTTTGGAAAATGATTCTTAATTTTAAGTCTACTCAAGAATGCATATTCCCACTTGCTTTCTGAAAATTCCATTTTTATTTACATAGAGTTTTGCTCAGAAGTCTGGAAACCTTAACTTAAAATAGCATATATAGTCAAATATGTTTATATTATTAATTTACACACTCTGGCACCCACATATTTTGCCTCTAAAAAGTAGCCTAGACAGCTTAAATTTGTTTCCTAGTACTACTCCAGGGTCTACAGGAAACACTAGAAATTGTGTTACTTCTGGTTTGTGAAACATTTATATTCAGGGTTTCCATCTTGAGATTAAATTGGGAAATGAATTAAACTAATACCATTAGCTCTCCTTTGATTAGACATCTTCTTTGATGAGATATAAAAATATTCTTAGCAAAGGCTGGTATATCAACTACCCAAAAGAATAAAACCTTTTTTATTGTGTTCCCTATTGACCAGCTATGCCAACATAAACCAGACTAGAAAACCTAATATAAATATACATAGATACACACACACCCAAATGTATACACCTATATGATGATTAAACCTGTACTCTTAAACTTTCCAAATAAATATGTTTTTCCAAATCTGATAAGTACAGCCAATATACTCTTTACAAAAGCACATCTAAATTAGAAGTAAAAGTGTTGAAAACATATATGCAAGCATTAATCAGAAAAAAGCTGATATACCTCTATTAATAGCAAATAAATGAAGATTTAAAGCAAAAGGTAGTTCAAGAGATATTTATCTCTATATGAAAATAAAACTTTTAAATCACCAGGAGTCTAATCATTCTAAATGTGTATGTCCTTAATAATGTGGCTTCAAAATTGAAAAGTCAATCATAATTGCTGGAGATTTTAATACATCTCTCCAAATAGCTAATAGATTAAGCAGACAAAATCAACAGTGAAAATAAATTAATATTACTTGCATCAATATGGATACATTTTGTAAACATAATAATGAGTAAAATCAAGTCACACAGTTAAGATAGGCTAGTGATTGCACAGTGCCAGGAGCTCTGAGGAGGTATAGGGAACAACTGCTAATGAGTACAGGGTTTCTTTGGGGAATGATTAAAATGCTCTAAAATTAGGTTGTGTCCATGGTGGCACTAGTTTGACTATACTAAAAACTATTGAATTATGCATTTTTAAAAGGTGAATTTTATACTACTTGAATTATATCACAATAAAGCGGTTTTTTTAAAGTCACAGACACTGCCCAAAGTGTGTTATCATTTTAATAAATTTTTAATGTATTATTCATTGTAATAAATATATGCATAAGATAACAATAAACATAAAATCAAAGCTCTGCTGCATCTTATCTCTGGCAGAAGCCAGGAGAGGGTTATTGAAACAGGGCATATAGGAAGCTCCAACAGTAATGCTGTTTTTCTGGTTGGCTGCCCTTATAATTTTACTTTTACAGTTTAAGCTTTATATATATTATACTATGTTCTTTCATGAGTATATACTATTTCATCTATTTAAAATACTGTTAACACTGGTTTCACATCGATTCTAAACATTTTGTGCTTGAGACTGAATATGATGGATATTAATAGACATTTTTCAACATAACTTCCCACATGTTATTTGACTATCCTCAAAACTAAACTGAGCTTAGGACTCAAATATTATCATCTCTATAAATGAGAGAACAAACATTTCTCATTTTTCTGGTAGTATGCAATGATACCAGACCGCCTGACCTGCCTCTTGAGAAACCTATATGCAGGTCAGGCCACCCCGACCTCAGACGTGGGGTAGGCTCCTCTCGGCCGATTATTTAATCGATTTCTATGGTCATTTAATGAACCTGTAAGTTCTTATTATAGTCAAAACTAGGACCTTATTTTCTGATTTTTGCTTAGTATATTTTGCAATATAACTGACATTCTGTTGTTCATTTGTTTTCTTTGATTTTCATCTCTAGAAAAAGTCTGCAGAAATAATAAAATAATTAGAGCAAAAATAAGTACCACTCTGAGTCCTTACTGTGAGCAAGCATCTTACTTAATACTAAACAAACCTATGATGTTGGTGTTGATATACTTAATCTATAAATGAGGAAAAAGGAAAACAGAAAATTTTACTTATCCAGGGGTATAAAACTAATAATTGGTAAAGATGTGATTCTGAAACCCAGGTTTGCATTGCATTAAAACCAACATTTTCAATTGCTATAATAGATTGTCTGCCTAAAATTTAATTTCAGAATCCACACTGCAAGTTAGGAGGGGGCAAAAAAAAAGTTTTAGGAATTCTAAGAATACATTGCATGCATATAATTTATGGCTTGATTTAGGGCTTAAATTAATTCATTTTTGTTATGCCCAGAGTCCGAGTCCCCAAAACTGAGAGAATAAGACGTCCACAGCAATGCAAAAGCATAAAGGGGTTTTATTGCCAGCTGGAGCCAGGGCTCCCGTCTCATCCAGTGCAGTGGAGTCTTGACGAGAGCCTGGAGCCCAGATTTAGAGCAGTATTTATAAGTTTAGAACAAAGACGGGGAGTTGGCAAGGGTTGATTGGCTGCAGGGGTTTCCTGGTATTTACTGATTGGCCAGTCATCATCTTTCTGATTTGCCAGCGTTACCATCTCTCTGATTGGCCAGAGTTACCATCCCCAGAAGCCCCGGAAGCATGACTCAGGGATTATTTTTGGCCTAGTGCACCTCTCTGAGTCTGTCATGGCTCTGGTGAGGTTGTAACAATTTTAAGCTGTGGTTTAATTATTGTCCTCACAGAAGTGCCAGGCACTAGAACATGAGCTTGGAGGTGTGAGCGAAAGACAAGTGATGGGCTTTCAAGATGAGATAGAACCAATGGATTCAAACCTCTTATGTGAATCAAAGCTTTGCTTAAGCCAAGGAATATGTAAAATGCTTATTTTTTATAATGTGTTTTATTTTGAGCCATACAAGCTACATTTTGAAGGATAGGTAACATGGGTAGAATATTGGTTTCTCCCTAGAATTTACTACTATCAGTGAAAGAAAGTGTTACCTGTAGCTTCAAAAAGGTCACTATTACCCTTATCACATATCTGAATATCAAGTTCAAATTCAGGCAATTTTACTTGAACAACTAGGATTTTAAGAGAATTTCAATCATTGCTTTAAAAAAAAAAAAAAAAAAAAAAAAAAGGTTGCAAAGTGGAACTTCCCTGGTGGTCCAGTGGTAAAGAATCCACCCTCCAGTGCGGGAAACAAGGGTTCAGTCATTGGTTCCATGCACCAGGAACTAAGATACCACATACAGCAGGGCAAATAAGTCCTCCTACCACAACTAGAGAAACCAGCGAGCCACAATGAAGAGCCTCCACACTGCAACGAAGATCCAGCACAGCCAGAAAATAAAAAAGAACAAATAAAAACTGAGAAGTCGTGAAGTACACCAACAGAATTGCAACAACACTCGTGATTTTCAACTGTATTTGGGAGTATTGGTGAAAGGGAAATTATGTTTTCAAATGACACATGCTCCACACTCCTTCAAGTTCTCTCATGTCTCTGTGAGACTGTTCTGTCCACCTTGAGAATAAAGAGATAGGTTATTGACTATTATACTTGCAAATAATGTTTTGTCAACAAAAAGATTGTGAATTGTATACTTTACAATTATTTTGTGAAGATTTTAAGATGTCTTCAGAATCATCAGGCTTATTTAATCACTGACATAATCAGATGGCAAAGAAAATATATGACAATTCAAATGTTCAAACATTTTTTAGTTAAAAACTTTAAAAGGAATGTTGGTATATTATACTTCAGTGGCCTATGATATTAATTAAGATATTAAAATTTCCTTACAACTCTATTTCACTAAGTTCTACTTTATACAGAAAAAATAATTACTTTGGTAAAATGCCTGGAAATTAAACATTTTTGCTCGAGTCTAATATGTATTTTAATTTTATATTATTGTTTCCTAGTGTATTTAAGCTACTAGAGACTTTATTAATTAATGTATTTTAATTCTATATGACTAGACTATAAAATGTAGATATATTAAATGATTAATGATAAATAGAATTCATTATCTATTCATTTGGAATTCAGTGCAAAGTGAGAGAAAGAACAAAATACAAACATTTGAAAACAATTCTTTTAAATATTTTTATATAAAAATATATCTATGCAAAATAATTCTAGGCTAGAAGACTGTATGGGCCAAAGACATGACCTCAGGATAAACACTTAAAATCAACAGAGCCAAGAAGATTAAAACTTCATCACCCAGGAATACACCAGGTCAAGTTCAAGGTGGATCATTATTTCACATTTTAATAGGTATAAGTTAATTATAGTAATGGGTATATTTTATACAAAGTAAGATCTCCTGCAATCAGACTATAAATCAGACAATAAAACCTTTTTTACTTTTTGAGGAAAAAATGACAACAAGATAAATACTTGGGAATGCCTAACAAAAAAAGAATAGTGACTGTAAAATGGCAAATTTTAGTATTCAAACCACACTTTCTGCCTAGACTTTTTGTCTGAGGGGTAGAGAGAGACTCAATATGAAGAAAAACTCAAGACTATATTTTGACCACTTTCTTGCACTGGATATTTGAGAATTAAGCTAAGCTAAGCTAAGTCACTTCAGTCATGTCAGACTCTGTGCGACCCCATAGATGGCAGCCCACCAGGCTCCCTCGTCCCTGGGATTCTCCAGGCAAAAACACTAGAGTGGGTTGCCATTTCCCTCTCCAACGCATGGAAGTGAAAAGTCAAAGTGAAGTCGTTCAGTCGTGTCCGACCCTCAGCGACCCCATGGACTGCAGCCTACCAGGCTCCTCTGTCCGTGGGATTTTCCAGGCAGGAGTAAAATTAGGGGATCCTGTTTGCTTCTTATTGGAAAGACCTACATGATGTAGACTTCTGTATTGATTAGCTTTATCTTCAGAGACCACATAGCGGGCTTAAGCTGAGGAGGGCAAATCCATTGAGTGGTGGAGGTGAACAACTGTGATATGATAACACCTGTAAATGCAGAGTTTTCATAATGTTGTGTGTGTATGTGTGTTTTAGTCACTCAGTCATGTCTGAATGTTTGTGACCCCATGGATTGTAGCCCACCAGGCTCCTCTGTCCATGAAATTCTTCAGGCAAGAATACTGCAGTGGGTAGCCATTTCCTCCTCCAGGATTTCATGCCTTTAGGAGTAGACTTTTAACTCCTTTGCAGAGTGTAAAAGAACTTGGGATTCCCTACTGAACCCTTAAATGTAACTGTTCTCCTTAAGCAGTACCAAAGAGAAGATAATTGTACTGAAAGTTTTCAGAAGATGGAGCAAAGTGATCAATTGCATCGGAAGACTTTGAGGAAGTTACAGATCCCAGTAAATACATACAAAGTGTGTTGCAAAGTGAACTTTAGATTTGCATAAACTGCAAATGAATTTTTTTCCACTGCTTTGAATAATGTATCAGTGAAAAAGGACTGAAAGACCGGAATGAAGGAGACCTCAAAAGACATCTAGCATTGGGTATGTCATGGAAATAAGAAGAAATAAATTCCCTAGAGAGAGAAAGTAAAACTCAAAAAGAAAAGTAGAGTTTGAAAAAGAGAAATTTATGCCTAGGAAAGAAAAGAAAGAAATCACATAAAGACTGAGAAAAGATGATAGGGTCAGAAAGAAAATCTACTAAACACTGCAGTATCTCATTTCACTAAAGGTGACCTGTAAGGTCCTTGGGCCCCAGGCAAAAGAAGCTCCTGCTCTGGTTCCCATGTTTTATAGGTCTGCATGTTATCACATAGGCCATTCAGGTATAACCTAAATCAAATCCCTTATGATTATACAATGGAAGTGACAAATAGATTCAAGGGATTGATCTGATAGACTGCCTGAAGTACTAATAGATGGAGGTTTGTAACATTGTATAGAAGACAGTGATCAAACCCATCCCCAAGAAAAAGAAATGCAAAAAGACAAAATGTTTGTCTGAGGAAGCTTACAAATAGCTGAGAAAAGAAGAGAAGGGAAAGGCAAAGGAGAAAAGGAAAGATATACATATCTGAATGCAGAATAACAAAGAATAGCAAGGAGAGATTAGAAAGCTTTCTTAAAGTGAACAGTGCAAAGAAAAAGAGGAAATCTATAGAATGGGAAAAGACTAGAGATCTCTTCAAGAATATTAGAGATACCAAGGGAACATTTCATGCAAAGATGGGCATGATAGAGGACAGAAATGATATGGACCTAACAAAAGCAGAAGATGTTAAGAAGAGGTGGCAAGAACACACAGAAGAACTATACAAAAAAGGTCTTAGTAACCCAGATGACCACAGTGGTGTGGTTACTCAACTAGAGCCAGACATCCTGGAATGTGAAGTCAAGTGGGCCTTAAGAAGCATCACTACAAACAAAGCTAGTGGAGGTGATGGAATTCCAGTTGAACTATTTCAAATACAAAAGATGATATTGTGAAAGTGCTGCACTCAATATGCCAGCAAATTTGGAAAACTCAGCAGCAGCCACGGGACTGGAAAAGTCAGTTTTCACTCCAATTCCAAAGAAGGGCAATGCCAAAGAATATTCAAACTACTAGGCAATTGCACTAATTTCACATGCTAGCAAAGTAATGCTCAAAATCCTTCAAGCTAGCCTTCAACAGTATGTGAACTGAGAACTTCCAGATTTAGAAAAGGCAGAAGAACAAGAGATAAAATTGCCAGCATCCATTGTATCATAGAGAAAGCAAGGGAATTCCAGAAAAACATATACTGCTTCATTGAGTATGCTAAAGCCTTTGACTGTGTGGATCACAACAAACTCTGGAAAATTCTGAAAGAGATGGGAATACCAGACCATCTTACCTGCCTACTGTGAAACCTGTATGCAAGTCAAGAGGCAACAGTTAGAACTGGACATGGAACAATGGACTGGTTCCAAATTGGGAAAGGGATACATCAAGGCTGTATATTGTCAACCTGTTTATTTAACTTATATGCAGAGTATATCATACAAAATGCCAGGCTGGATGAATCACAAGCTGAAATAAAGATTGCCGGGAGAAAAATCAGTAACCTCAGATATGCAGATGACACCACCCTTATTGCAGAAAGTGAAGAGGAACTAAAGAGCCTCTTGAAAGTGAAAAAGGAGAGTGAAAAAGCTGGCTTAAAGCACAGCATTCAAAAAACTAAGATCATGGCATCTGGTCACATCACTTCATGGAGAATAGTTAGGAACAGTGACACATTTTATTTTCTTGGGCTCCATAATCACTGTGGACAATGACTGCAGCCATGAAATTAAAAGACTCTTGCTCTTTAGAAAAAAAGCTATGACACACCTGGACAGTATATTAAGAAGCAGAGACATCACTTTGGCTACAAAGGTCCATACAGTCAAAGCTATGGTTTTTCCAGTAGTCATATAGGATGAGAGAGTTGAACCATAATGAAGGCTGAGAGCTGAAGAACAGATGCTTTCGAACTGTGGTGCTGGAGAAGACTCTTGAGAGGCCCTTTGGACTTCAAGGAGACCAAACCAGTCAATCCTAAAGAAAATCAGCCCTGAATATTCATTGGAAGGACTGATGCTGAAGCTGAAGCTGCAATACTTTGGCCACCTGATGCAAATAACTGACTCATTGGAAAAGACCCTGATGCTGGGAAAGATTGAAAGCAGGAAGAGAAGGGGATGACAGAGGATGAGATGGTTGGTTAGCATCACCAACTCAATGGCCATGAATTTGAGTAAACTCTGGGAGATAGTGAAGGACAGAAAAACCTGGAGTGCGCAGTCCATGAAGTGCCAAAGAGTCGGACGAGACTCAGTGACTGAACAACAGCAACAACAAATGTTATCACTTGCACACTCACACACACACACTTGTTTTGAATCACATGTAGGTAACTAAGATATTACGCTTACCACTGGCAGAGTATAGCCATTATGATACCGCATAAAATGCTTCTTCATATCTCTTGCCTTGTGACTTCAAAACAGGTCATTGTTTATAAATGCCACTGAAGCTTGCAAGTTGTCCCCCTGCAGATGTACGAAAAGAGCAGTTATTTAGTGGGAGGTTTTGAGCAGTACCAGTGTTTATGTAAGAAAAATGGCAAATTTTCTGTCAAATCTTTCCTCTCAGATGGTACGAAGAAACAAATTCCTATGTAAAAGAATCACCCTCAGTATTGCCAGGGTTTCACTTTATTATTTTGCTTGGTTTTCCAAATAATGCCTCTGGAGGTATCCTTGAATGTGGGTAATATTTACAACAGTTGCCCATGATGGCTGAGAAACATTTTGCAACATTAGATAATTTATGTCTTCTTAAGTATGCACATGCCTAGGTCTAAACATAACTAGATGGCTTTTAAATACTAGAATTAATAATTTTTATAAAATAGTTTATGAGATTTCATATTGTCTCTTAAAGATAAAATTCTCAGATTTACTTCATTTTGATTTTAAAATTTCTATTTAAATTATAAGTTGTATTTTTCTTTTACTTTTAATATATAATTTGAGTAACTCCATAGAATATATATTCATATTTATAGCATAATAGTCAGGGTGTAGCCAGGAAAACAGAATACACACCAGTTATTTTCACAGCAAGAATTCAATATTGGAAATGTGTTAAATAAATTCTAGAGAAGTAAAAGAGAAAATATACAACACTGAATAACACAGAGTTGCTGCTGCTACTGCTGCTAAGTCGCTTCAGTCGTGTCCGACTCTGTGAGACCCCATAGAGGGCAGCCCACCAGGCTCCCCCGTCCCTGGGATTCTCCAGGCAAGAACACTGGAGTGGGTTGCCATTTCCTTCTCCAGTGCAGGAAAGTGAAACGTGAAAGTGAAGTCGCTCAGTCGTGTCCGACTCTTCGCGATCCCGTGGACTGCAGCCTACCAGGCTTCTCCATCCATGGGATTTTCCAGGCAAGAGTACTGGAGTCAGTTGCTATTGCCTTCTCCGAACACAGAGTTAGTTACTGCTTAAATAAGCCACTACTCCAAGGACTAGGTGAACAAAGTAAAAGAGATTGGGTGTTTAAAACCTAGAAGTTTATTTATTATTTTTAAAAGAATATTTATTTATTTGGTTGTGCTGGTCTTATTTTCGGTACATCAACTCTTTGATCTTCGTTCCTAAGCTCTTGGTTGCACCATGTGGGATCTAGTTCCCTGACCAGGGATCAAAGCTGGGCCCCTTCATTGGAAGCACAGAATCTTAGCACTGGACCACCAGTAAAATCCTTGGAACATAGGAGTTTATATGGAGGCTTACAGAACTGGAACCTTTAAAACCAGTTCTTCAGGAGCTTGGAAGAGTGCCCCCAAGGAGCTGGAACTAAGCTATGAGGAGAGTACACTAGCTTCTTGTAACTGACGTATCTGAAGGGACACAATGAGATTTGTCCAGATTCTTCATACGGAATAAAAGAAAACAGAAAGATGAGTTTATGGCAAGGCTTTTGATCTGCAAGCCAAGAAACTCAAGGCTAAGGGAGCGCTGAATTTCAAGTTGCTCACAGATTAAGAGACTTTTAAGGGCTACATGTGGAAGTTATTTGTCTTTTTCAACTGACTGGTTGCCTAGTGGTCTTATTTCTTATTTGGGTCAGAGTAGTTAAGCAAGGGGAATAAGGAAGTCCAGAGCCAGTATCAATAGGCATTTGGGCATTGGCTGCCTTCTGAAAAGAGTTGTAAATTCCTTTAAGATTAGGTTAAGGTTCCTTTATGTGACTGAGATGACCATCATCATTTTGTTCCTGACATAGGTGATCATTTTAATTTGGTTCTATGGGTTGGTTTGAATGTGAAACAAACAACAACAATAACAAAGGAAACTGAAGCCAACAGCTACTATCAGGGTGCAGAAACATTGCCAGAGAGATTCTGACAGCAACAGGAATTAAAATCATAATGGACCAATCCTTCTTCTTCTTTTGCTTTCCAGTCTTCTCTAGTGTCCCCACTGGAACAGCCTAACAGGGAACTAGCTGACAAAGAAGAAATTGATATTGCCAAGTGCTAGTCTTAGCGTAAGAATGTAGTGTAGAAAAGGGTGGTCTTGAAGCAGAAAACCAAAAACTTAGTAAGTAACCTACAGGGTTCATACTCCTTGACTACTGATATCTTCTACATGTATTTGAACTTCCATGTAACAATAGCAATCATTTGTTTTTTCCTACCAAAATAAATCTCTTCCTTAAAACACTTACTTTCTCTTCTAAAAGGAAAGCTATATATGTATATGAAAGGCCACTGTTGCTCATTATAGGTACTATGGCATATTCTGTGACAATCACAGTATCCATATCAGGAAATTATTAATACCTCCATAAAAATCAGCCAAATTTCCAGCTGAATATTCTGTAACCTAAAGATTAAACCACAAGATCAAAAAATGCTAACCAGTCTCATGAAAAACAATAAGGTGACATGTACACTTTATGCCTAGAGTTTAAATCCCTCATTCCAGTAATTAACCAAGAGGATATAGTTAATTTCTTTCACTATTCACTTTATGCTGCCTTTGCTCACTTAGAACCTTGATTAATTGGAGTTGTTTACCTAGTGGGGTGATGCCGAACTTCATTCATAAACAATATGAATCCTTGGTGTTTCTACCTCTTTTTTCCCTTGGTATAGTTTTTCATTGACTTTTACTATTTGATATGGAAATAATTAAACTTACCTCAAGGAATCCATGGGGTTCCAGGTATAGGCGACCATACCCCCATTGTAAAGAAGATCCTAATTTTTCTTGATTATTTCCACATCTATTAAAGTGATAACCACCCGTTTTCTTTGCCTGTTGCTTCAAAATCATGAAAACTCCAGAATGGCCGCATAGCAGTCCAGTCCACTGGACTTCTTGTCATGGCCACTGTTAGAAGCAAACCCTCCTTTAGAAACTAAGAGCTCCAAAGCAACATAACTCCAGATTTCAGGGAATCAGTTCAGTTCACTTTAGTTCAGTGATTCAGTCATGTCCGACTTTTTGAGACCCCATGGACTGCAGCACACCAGGCCTCCCAGTCCATCACCAACTCCCTGAGCTTACTCAAACTCATATCCATTGAGTCGGTGATGCCATCCAACCATATCATCTTCTGTCGTCCCCTTCTCCTCCTGCCTTCAATCTTTCCTAGCATCAGGATCTTTTCCAATGAGTCAGCTCTTCGCATCAGGTGGCCAAAGTATAGGAGTTTCAGTTTCAACATTAGTCCTTCCAATGAATATTTAGGACTGATCTCCTTTAGGATGGACTGGTTGGATCTCCTTGCAGTCCAAGGGACTCTCAAGAGTCTTCTCCAACACCACACTTCAAAAGCATCAATTCTTCGGCACTCAGCTTTCTTTATAGTCCAACTCCCACATCAATACATAACGACTGGAAAAACCATAGCCTTGACTACACAGACCTTTGTTGGCAAAGTAATGTCTCTGCTTTTTAATATGCTGTCTAGGTTGGTCATAACTTTTCTTCCAAGGAGAATGCGTCTTTTTATTTCATGGCTGCCTTCACCATCTGCAGGGATGGAAGAAAAAAAAAATCTGTAAGTTGTAAGATGTACTAATGAGAAAAACTATTATCATATTTATCCTTGATTCCAAGACCAGTATTCTTGCTATAAGAGTAAATATCATAATGAATCAGTCATTGATTCGAGCATAGAGTGCACCCTCTTGGACAGAACTGTTGTTTCAGGGTACTATCTCCCAACTATTGCAATCATGTATTATTGAGAAAGTAACTTAAATCAACACATAAGGAATATGACTTTAAAATGTTGACATTTTCTGTTTAATATACCTTTTTGATGAAAATGTATTCAATTTTGATCTCTTTAAACATAATTACACTTTATTTTTTAACTTTCAGAATGTGATTGGTCTCCAGTTGAGATCATGATAGCAATAAAAGATAGGGAAATGGAACCCAAAAATAAGATGCTATAAAGAAAAAAATAAGAACTCTTTCCAGAGATGGTCTTCTGAAGTTTTTAAAATTCTAACAATAAAAATGAATAAACTTCTGTCATACATTACATATAAAATCCACAAGTGAGACATTGTTAAATGTTTAATTATTCTATAGTTACTAATCAAAATAATAAAAATAAGAATTATAAAATTACAAAAATTTATTATCTAATTTTCACTCAAATAAGTCAGCTGAAATCAGACATATTATTTACTGGATGATGTAATTAATGAGCAAAACAGAATAAAAAAGAATTATTCATGTCAAATTTATGATTCAGAAACAACAAATGCAACCCTGGACTATCTGTTAGAATATGAAAAAACATAGTCATGAAATTAGTAAATTAGGCAGGAAAATACAAAAGTTCTTTTGATTTACTATGTTTACTGGGTAGTAATTCTGGAAAGTGATAATGATCATTCTGAGAACATGATAATATTTCTAACAAAACATAATCCTATTCAAATTTACTATCACAATTACTTTTTTATTAATTTTAGCAGAATATTTTTATTTAACTTTGTTAAAATTATTTCAAATGGAGAAATAAACTGTAGAAATAGGCTTTTTAAAAATTGTGGTAAAAATTCATAATATAAAATATGCCATTTAATAAACTTTTAAATGTAGAGCTCAGTGGCATTAAATACATTCATATTATTGTGCAACCACCATCACTATCCATCTCCAAAATTTTTTCATCACCCAAACTGAAGGTCTGTACCCATTAAACAATGTTTCATTCCTTCCCTGTCCCTCACCAGGGAAACAGGTTTTTATATTATAAATTCCAAAACAAAATATTTTGTTTCTACTGTTGCATTTCTCACAATCAGTCTTCAAGATCAACTTTGGATTTAATCTATAACTGGAAACATTTAAACTGACAAATAAAAAAATAGGAAATATCACTTGCACAAGAATACACACATACAAGGAATTACTAGAATGGGTGGAGGGAGTGAATAAACAGTAAGAAATCAATAGCATTCAACATAGACAAGTAATTGCTAGAAAAGAAATGCAATGTTGCTTTTAAATATTAATCATGTTTCTTCAATATTTAGCTAAGCACAATAGTGTTTTGTGGCAAGAGAAGTACAGTATTTTTGGAAAAATTTGGAGATTTTTTCCATTAGAATAAATAGTGAAAAATGAATAATTTTAATAGAAATGATTTAAAAATATGATAGTAAAATGATTAAATATGAAGACAGGCAAAATATTGACAGATTATTACTAAGATAAAAAATTCAAGATGATATTATTAAATGGCATTAAAGTGAGAGAATGAATTATACCCATAATAAAAAAGGAAATAGTAGCTATTCAACTAGTTTTTATGGGACAAAAATCATGTTGAACAATATTTATTATGCAAACTTTTAAATCACCATATAAAAATATGGAAGTCAGAGTTAAAGAGATTTTCACTGGTTTTCTGCCTGGTGTAAAAAGAATATGTTTTGAATGAAATGAGGCACTGAGAAAACAGCTTTCAATATTAGGCATTGATTTTCAAGATAGTTACATAATGGTTCAAAGGAAATTGTCTACAAGCTGGAATTTTGGCTAAAACTCTGCATGTATTCTAGGTGCCATGCATGGCTTGTAGTTTTAGATTGCCGTACAGAAGCATGGTCTCAATTACACCAGTAGTAGTAACAAACTTAGGAACAAGTCAAGATTATATGATATTTTCCAGATCTCTCCTAAGGTGAAGCAGCTTGGTGAAACATGTTATTCTATTTGATTTTATAATGACTCTCAGACACATAATGGAATGCTGACTAAGTTTGGTTAATACCATTAGAATTAGTTTAGACAAGACAAACTTCATCAGCAGAATTAATGAAATATATTGCCAGTCCTCAGATCAAAATTGAATCATGTTTTTGGTAGAAATTAAATGAATTTTTAACTTGTGATATATGTGGTTTTTTTGTTATGAAGTACTAAGTATTAATCATGATAGGAATAGAATATAAAATCTAAATCTAGCTTTATTATTTTACTTTATATTTCCACATTTTAAAACTTTGGGGTTTTTCTAAATTGAAGCAAATTTTATGTGAGCTATGACATTTCTGTAAAATGTAAGGAAATTGGTTCACATACAAATCCTGAAATTAGAGACTTTGTTATTACAGATAAAGATATAATCTTGAGCTAAGATATGTGGCCAAGCTTAGCAATATGTTGTTCTTGAATTCCTCTACCATCATAGCATTGAAATATTTAAAAGACAAATATGAACAAATGATATGATTTATATACTGCTTTGGCAGTAGAAACTGTGATGTGCATTGAACTGTAAAATAAAAGTAAAATATTTTGTAGTATTTTCAGTGTCATGATAATTTAAATTTTGTAGTATTTTCAGTGACCATAATAATTTAAATTGGATTCCATTACAATATATGATCATAACATCAATTTACTGTGTGTTTCACATGTAATTTTATTTCATCCTCTACAGCCTCAGTCAAGAGAAAATTCTCTAATGTAAAATTAATTAAACTGTAATAACCATAATGCTTCAAAAAATACTTAACATAAATAATATGAACATCTTAATTATAGTTATATAATTATAATCAGTGATTTTATTATGATGAAAGCAAGAAAATGAAATTTTATGAAATAAACATATAAAATATATGAATTATGCATGATTTTATTGCTTAGAAGATGTCACCAACCTATGGACAGACTACCCAGTAATGAACAGTAATAATTAAACTCTCTTTATTATTTTACTGGCTTTTATTAATAAAATAATATTCCTACATTTGTCATCAATTTTGTCATTATGAAGGCAGACTTGACAAGGTTGAGGAAACTAGAGACATCCCTGGGAATCCTTGAGTAGCATTGAAAATTAATTACAGTGGCCTTATAGACCGACCTCTAGACCTTTTCCATCTCACCCACCTTACTCTTTTGTAACTGAGAGAGAGACAGGAGGGAGCAGGTGGAGGTGACCAAAGTCAGCAGACTCAATACAAAACATATAGGCTGCTGAGTGCAGCTTAGGGGCACAGAGCATTTTCACAGCTTTCAGATTATCACAAGCACTGAAACCAACAAATGAAAAGGAAATAGCTGAAGCTGATTATTTTCTGGAATTCCACCAGAAAGCAACCTCATTGTAGCCCAGGGAAGGCTCGAGTCCAGCAGTTAGGAAACAGTCGGATAAAATTCCAAGAAATCTCCAATAAGTACCTGATGAAGATAATTAAATTTTAAATTATATAAAGTATAAGAAATGAAAATGAAAGAGGCAAAATTATATCATTATAGATGTGATAAATTAGAAGAAATTAAGTCTGTGTGGCTCTACATTAGGACAGTTTTCAAATAATAGTTACTGCAAAGTATTAAAAGCAAAAAATGTATAAAAGTAAAAAAGCAAAAAGCTTATCATCCTATGGGCCCTTAGTTAAAGTCAGGAAGCCTTTGGCCTATGGGACAATAAAATTTGTCTCTTGAGGCCAGAACTTATCTGAGGAATAAGTTCTGGGCTTCCGAGCTTCATTCTTGTACTGTGGATGCCTATATCTGCGGCAAGTTTTAAATTTTATATCAAAATTATGTTTATAAAACTGCATGTATTTAATCTTTTGTAAAAGCTGCTTCTTCTGTAGAAAATAAACTCTCCCTTAAAGGTTCTATGTGAAAAAAATAAGGAAAATATTAGTTACTCAGTCATGTCTGACAGTTTGCGACCCCATGGACTGTAGCCTGCCAGGCGTCTTTGTCCATGGCATTCTCCAGGCAAGAATACTGGAGTGGGTAGCCATTTCCTTCTCCAGGGGCTCTTCCTGACCCAGGGATTGAACCCAAATATCCTACATTTCAGGCAAATTCTTTATTATCATATAAGCCACCAGGGAAGCCCTATAGAATTCCTATGGTTTACTTTAAACGGTATTAAGGAAATGATTCTGTATTCAGAAACTGCAGAGTGAAATTTAAAAAAAAGTTTTCCTGTGGAAACAGAGAGCTCTATTGTTACATTTATGAAAGCCCTTCTGCTATGAGCATGTCGTTTGTAACAATCATGTGGTCTGGCCGGCTCCGAGAGTGCTCACTCATGCTTGTTTGTTCTCCGTTTCCTTCTTTGACAAGGGCTGAGGACATACACTCAATAATTAAATCTTCCTAACGCTAGTGACAATTACACAAGTTGATGTTGTTTGGCATTCAGAAGAGCTGGAGAAATATCTGGTCTTTGAATAATTAAACCTAAGTTAGTTAACTGACATGTTGGTTGTGATTTTTCATTTCCTACTTTAGATATAAGAAATTTCCCTGTCTGGGGGAAGATTTTTCTTTTCATTTATGCATATGTTTCTTTTTGTGGGGAGTGAGAGTTGATAGACTTTTAACATGTCAGTAACATTTTTTCTCGTATTATTTTGGAAATGGGACATTCTTTTTTGCTTTTTGGGACTAATTTCTGAAACCATTTCTGTTTCATGGAAGAAGACTGTTAGTACAAAATCAGGCTCAAGTGACCCAGTGGGCTGGATGTCAACTATAAAAAGGCAAATATATTAAAAAGGCCATATTCCCTCAGTGAGTTATTAGGTGAAAGATTTGTGTCTTTGGATTTTTTCCCTGAAGACATTGCCTCTTACTATGAAAGAAAAGGAAATGGAACATTAATTTTCCTCTTTTAGAAAATGCTAAATATAAAGTATGTTTTAGAATTTATTGGATTCTTAAAGATTGCAAAAGTATAGGGCATAAAGAACTGAGAAATTTATCAATCCTTCAGTTCAGTTCAGTCGCTCAGTCATGTCCGACTCTTTGCGACACCATGAATCCCAGCACGCCAGGCCTCCCTGTCCATCACCAACTCCCAGAGTTCACTCAAACTCACGTCCATCGAGTCGGTGATGCCATCTAGCCATCTCATCCTCTGTCGTCCCCTTCTCCTCTTGCCCCCAATCCTTCCCAGCATCAGAGTCTTTTCCAATTAGTCAACTCTTCGCATGAGGTGACCAAAGTACTGGAGTTTCAGCTTTAGCATCATTCCTTCCAAAGAACACCCAGGACCGATCTCCTTTAGAATGGACTGGTTGGATATCCTTGCAGTCCAAGGGACTCTCAAGAGTCTTCTCCAACACCACAGTTCAAAAGCATTAATTCTTCGGTGCTCAGCTTTCTTCACAGTCAACTCTCACATCCATACATGACCACTGGAAAAACCATAGCCTCGACTAGATGGACCTTTGTTGGCAAAGTAATATCTCTGCTTTTTAATATGCTGTCTAGGTTGGTCATAACTTTTCTTCCAAGGAGTAAGCGTCTTTTAATTTCATGGCTTGCAGTCACCATCTGCAGTGATTTTGGAGCCCCCCAAAATAAAGTCTGACTCTGTTTCCACTGTTTCCCCATCTATTTCGCATGAAGTGATAGGATCAGACGCCATGATCAATCCTTAGTTAAGAGTTTTTTGCCGATGATCCCACCTGAGGTAACGTTTTCTGAGGTGAGAATATGTTTCACCTCTGTGGTAGCTTATAACTAATACCGAACACAAAATCCCAGGAAGTAATGTGGTTTTTATAATTCATGAAAATGAAAAAGCTGGATGCTTGCACTAAAATATTCAGTGTTTGTGATATGATTCACTATGAACATCTAGAAAGAAAGGAAGAGAAGGAGGGAAGGAAGGAAGGAAGGGAAGGAGGAAGAATGGAAGGGAAAGAAGGATGAAATAAACCTTCGTGGAGTTACATGTAATGGAATTGTGATATAAAGTGATGTACAACGTAATTAATATTTTGGCAATTTGAATTTTTGCATAATGAGGTGACATTTAAAAGCTGGTATGGAAATTGTTTCATGTGAATTTTCTAGATGGGAATTTTTACATGCTAGCTCTGTGTTTTTCCATCAGAAATTTTTCATATGACTGTAATTTTGTCTTCTAAGTGCCTCTAAGCAACTGAAGTTAGGTGAAAATTTCATTGGGAAAACCTTAGTAGCTCAGATATCTTGGTCACTCACCCAAAAAATTAGGTACATTTTGTATGAAATAGAGTTTGCCTAGGACTTTCTTTGCCTGGTAAGATCTGATGCTTTAGATATGGGTAGGAAACACTTTGGTTTTGCTGCTCTTATTGATTTGACTCTATAGTCAAACTACAGACCTTTGTACTACTCAGGGGGAAAGGGCACAGACACAGATATAAGAAAAAC
Organism: Capra hircus; assembly: GCF_001704415.2. Lineage (NCBI taxonomy): Eukaryota > Metazoa > Chordata > Mammalia > Artiodactyla > Bovidae > Capra > Capra hircus. The sequence goes on from NC_030813.1 coordinate 29,401,302, forward strand.
TGAAATGATGTAATGGTGAAAGAATGGGAAGGGAGTGGTTTTATAGTGATGCTAAAAGATAAGAGATTTTCAAAATAAGGGAAAGTAAGGGAAAAGGGCAACCCTAATATGATCAATAAATAACACAGGTGCAAAAAGTAGGGGCTCTTTTGTCAGCCTGGGGACTTACGTCCTTATGGTTGGGATCTGGGTTGGGAATTTCTTTTTCTTTACAGATAGCTAGAAGTTGACTCCCATAATGCTGACAGAAATAATCAGGAGAAACTGCGATTTTCTGGGCCACTTTCCAAATGCAAAACCAAAGATGAAAAAAAGGAAGAAGGATCGATCAAGAAGCAGACAAACATTCTCACAAAATTATTCCCAAGAATAGTGAAGTACAAACTGAATCTTCCTTTGTGTGATGTGCTTAGTCGCTTAGTCATTGGACTCTGTGACCCCATGGACTGTAGCCTGCCAGGCTCTTCTGTCCATGGGATTCTCCAGGCAAGAATACTGGAGTGGGTTGCCATGCCCTCCTCCAGGGGATCTTCCCAACCCAGGGATATTCCTTTAGGTAACTAAATAAAATACAGCCAAAATCAATTTTGATTTATTGACCAGAAAAAAAGTACTCGAGGTTTCCACTCAGCTGTCTACCTGCGTTGGTTACCACTACAAGCAAATATAGGACTTAATGATGGCCTTGAAAATGAACAGAGATGATTCTGTCATTTTTCAAATTGCATCCAAGTACTGCATTTCGGACTCTTTTGTTGACCATGATAGCTACTCCATTTCTTCAGAGGGATTCCTGCCCGCAGTAGTAGATGTAATGGTCATCTGAGTTAAATTCACCCATTCCAGTCCATTTTAGTTTGCTGATTCCTAGAATGTCGACGTTCACTCTTGCCATCTCTTGTTTGACCACTTCCAATTTGCCTTGATTCATGGACCTGATATTCCAAGTTCCTATGCAATATTGCTCTTTACAGCATCGGATCTTGCTTCTATCACCAGTCACATCCACAACTGGGTACTGTTTTTGCTTTGGCTCCATCCCTTCATTCTTTCTGGAGTTATTTCTCCACTGATCTCCAATAGCATATTGGGCACCTAATGACCTGGGGAGTTCCTCTTTCAGTATCCTATCATTTTCCCTTTTCATACTGTTCATGGGGTTCTCAAGGCAAGAATACCGAAGCGGCTTGCCATTCCCTTTTCCTGTGGACCACATTCTGTCCACCATGACCTGCCTGTCTTAGGTGGCCCCACAGGGCATGGCTTAGTTTCTTTGAGTTAGACAAGGCTGTGGTCGTAGTGTGATTAGATTGACCAGTTTTCTGTGAGTATGGTTTCAGTGTGTCTGCCCTTTGATGCACTTTAGCAACAACTACTATCTTACTTGGGTTTCTCTTACCTTGGGCGTGGGGTATCTCTTCACAGCTGCTCCGGCAAAGCACAGCCGCTGCTCTTACCTTGGATGAGGGGTATCTCCTCACTGCCACCCCTCCTGACCTTGAACATGGAATAGCTCCTCTAGGCCTTCCTGTGCCCGCGCAGCCACTGCTCCTTGGACGTGGGGTAGCTCCTCCTGGCCGCTACCCCTGGCCTCAGATGTGGGGTAGCTCCTGTTGGCCATTCCTGCGCCGTCACAGCCTGGCCCTCTCGGCCGCTGCCCCTGACCTCAGACGTGGGGTAACTCCTCTTGGCTGCCACCCTTGACCTCGGACGTGGGGTAGCTCCTCTTGGCCATGCTATGTGCACCAGTCACAGCCACACACGCTATGTGCACCAGTCGCAGCCGCCTGCACTATTCAATATTACAGTAATCCAAGTCTATGCACCAACCAGTAATGCTGAAGAAGCTTAAGTTGAATGGTTCTATGAAGACCTACAAGACCTTTTAGAACTAACACCCAAAAAAGATGTCCTTTTCATTATAGGGGAATGGAATGCAAAAGTAGGAAGTCAAGAAATACCTGGAGTAACAGGCAAATTTGGCCTTGGAATACGGAAGAAGCAGGGCAAAGACTAATAGAATTTTGCCAAGAAAATGCACTGATCATAGCAAACACCCTCTTCCAACAACACAAGAGAAGACTCTACACATGGACATCACCAGATGGTCAACACCAAAATCAGATTGATTATATTCTTTGCAGCCAAAGATGGAGAAGCTCTATACAGTCAGCAAAAACAAGACCAGGAGCTGACTGCGGCTCAGATCATGAACTCCTTATTGCCAAATTCAGACATAAATTGAAGAAAGTAGGGAAAACCACTAGACCATTCAGGTATGACCTAAATCAAATCTCTTATGATTATACAGTGGAAGTGAGAAACAGATTTAAGGGACTAGATCACATAGATCGAGTGCCTGATGAACTATGGATTGAGGTTAGTGACATTGTACAGGAGACAAGGATCAAGACCATCCCCATGGAAAAGAAATGCAAAAAAGTAAAATGGCTTTCTGGGGAGGCCTTACAAATAGCTGTGAAAACAAGAGAAGCGAAAAGCAAAGGAGAAAAGAAAAGATTTAAGCATCTGAATGCAGAGTTCCAAAGAATAGCAAGAAGAGATAAGAAAGCCTTCCTCAGCGATCCATGTAAAGAAATAGAGGAAAACAACAGAATAGGAAAGACTAGAGATCTCTTCAAGAAAATTAGAGATATCAAGGGAACATTTCATGCAAAGATGGGCTTGATAAAGGAAAGAAATGGTCTGGACCTAACAGAAGCAGAAGATATTAAGAAGAGGTGGCAAGAATACACAGAAGAACTGTACAAAAAAGATCTTCAAGACCAAGATAATCACGATGGTTTGATCACTCACCTAGAGCCAGACATCCTGGAATGTGAAGTCAAGAGAGCCTTGGAAAACATCACTATGAACAAAGCTAGTGGAGGTGATGGAATTCCATTGGAGCTATTTCAAATTCTGAAAGATGATGCTGTGAAATGCTGCACTCAATATGCCAGCAAATTTGGAAAACTCAGCAGTGGCCAGAGGACTGGAAAATGTCAGTTTTCATTCCAATCCCAAAGAAAGGCAATGCCAAAGATTGCTCAAACTACTGCACAATTGCACTCATCTCACATGCTATTAAAGTAATGCTCAAAATTCTCCAAGCCAGGCTTCAGCAATACATGAACTGTGAACTTCCAGATGTTCAAGCTGGTTTTAGAAAAGGCAGAAGAACCAGAGATCAAATTGCCAACATCTGCTGGATCATGGAAAAAGCAAGAGAGTTCCAGAAAAACATCTATTTCTGCTTTATTGACTATGCCAAAGCCTTTGACTGTGTGGATTACAGTAAACTGTGGAAAATTCTGAAAGAGATGGGAATACCAGACCACCTGATCTGCCTCTTGAGAAACCTATATGCAAGTCAGGAAGCAACAGTTAGAACTGGACATGGAACAACAGACTGGTTCCTAATAGGAAAACGTGTACGTCAAGGCTGTATCTTGTCACCCTGCTTATTTAACTTCAATGCAGAGTACCTCATGAGAAACGCTGGGCTGCATGAAACACAAGCTGGAATCAAGATTGCCAGGAGAAATATTAATAACCTCATATATGCAGATGACACCACCCTTATGGCAGAAAGTGAAGAGGAACTAAAAAGCCTCTTGATGAAAGTGAAAGTGGAGAGTGAAAAAGTTGGCTTAAAGCTCAACATTCAGAAAACAAAGATCATGGCATCTGGACCCATCACTTCATGGGAAATAGATGGGGAAACAGTGGAAACTGTGTCAGACTTTATTTTTTGGGGCTCCAAAATCACTGCAGATGGTGACTGCAGCCATGAAATTAGAAGACGCTTACTCCTTGGAAGAAAAGTTATGACCAACCTAGATAGCATATTCAAAAGCAGAGACATTACTTTGCCAACAAAGGTCCATCTAGTTGAGGCTATGGTTTTTCCAGTGGTCATGTAGGAATGTGAGAGTTGGACTGTGAAGAAGGTTGAGCACCGAAGATTGATGCTTTTGAATTGTGGTATTGGAGAAGACTCTTGAGGGTCCCTTGGACTGCAAGGAGATCCAACCAATCCATCCTAAAGGAGATCAGCCCTGGGATTTCTTTGGAAGGAATGATGCTAAAGCTGAAACTCCAGTACTTTGGCCACCTCATGCGAATAGTTGACTCACTGGAAAAGACTCTGATGCTGGAAGGGATTGGGGGCAGGAGGAGAAGGGGACGACAGAGGATGAGATTCCTGAGATGGCATCACTGACTCAATGGACATGAGTCTGAGTGAACTCTGGGAGTTGGTGATGGACAGGGAGGCTTGGCGTGCTGCAATTCATGGGGTCACAAAGAGTCTGACACGACTGAGTGACTGAACTAACTAATGATAGCCAATTAGGAACTGCCTGATATTAAAAGACAAGGCAATAAAACATGGATTACATGACAATCTTTTGTTTCTCAAGTAGGGGTTGGGCATTGACCACAAATGTGAATCCCCAAAGGTCTTCCCATGAAGCTTTCTGCCTTAGATTTTCTGACCTTTAGCATCTCCACCCTGAAGTGGAGATGAAGAGCCTGTGACTTCTCAAAGGTCAAAGGCTTAGATAATTTGTATTTACATGAATTTAGGAAACCTCTGCTGTTGCTGCTAAGTCATTTCAGGCGTGTCTGACTCTGTGCGACCCCATAGGCGGCAGCCCACCAGGCTCCCCCATCCCTGGGATTCTCCAGGCAAGAACATTGGAGTGGGTTGCCATTTCCTTCTCCAATGCATGAAAGTGAAAAGTGAAAGTGAAGTCCTCAGTTGTATCCGACTCCTAGCGACTGCATGGTCTGCAGCCTACCAAGGCTCCTCCGTCCATGGGCTTTTCCGAGAAACCCCTAGGCTGTCCAAACTCAAAATCTGTGGGCAGTTGTCTTATGCTGCGGATATGAGATAATGACAACAGCAAAGTCAATGAAACTGGAGCCAGACAATTTAAGAGAATATGATTGGTCACTCTGACTCAAATATATTAAAATATCCCAGTCAAATACAGATTCTGTTTTCGTTTTTAATGAAATATATACAGAGAGGCTACTTTTCATAATATCCAGATCCTGTCTTTAATATGTCTCTTAATTTTTCTCACACTATTTTCGTTAGAGATAAGTTGATCTCCATATTTTATATGTATTTCTGTAATTATATATATATATATATATATAACATATACACACATGCATAACTTGTGTAGGAAAATTGTTGTCAGTCTTATTTTTTAAGACTTATTTTTCCCATGTCAAATAAATTCAGTGTCCTTTGTTATATTCTTCAATCATTTTTGTCAATCAGTAATTCACTAAAATTTGTATTTGAAAATACTTAATTCCAATAAAAAATTCTCTCAGAGAAATTTATTTCATAGATGAGTTAAAATTTGACCCTAGCTCAATGTTATGAAAATTGCATCTGCTTCATCTTCAATATATCTTAATTTTTCTACCTTTTAAATTTTGTTTAATATTGTTAGCACGTCCATTCCATCTGCTACTCAGAATGGATATTTCAGGTTTTCAAAATGGTGCTTTGGTTTTATCTTCCCTTCTTTCTATTTCCCCCTACCTTCTATCTGTATTTCATTGTTGTTCAGTCACTCAGTCATCTCTGACTCTTTGCAACCCCATGTACTTCATTCAACACGCCAGACTTCTCTGTCCTTCACCATCTCCCAGAGCTTGCTCAAATTCAAGTTCATAGAGTTGGTGATGCCAGCGAAACATCTCATCCTCTGTCATCCCCTTCTCCTCCTGCCTTCAATCTTTCCCAGCATCAGGGTCTTTTCAAATGTGTCAGCTCTTGAGATCTGGTGGCCAAAGTATTGGTGCTTTAGCATCAGTCCTTCCAATGAATATTCAGGATTGACTTTCTTTAGGATGGACTGGTTTGATCTCCTTGCAGTCCAAGGGACTCTCAATAGTCTTCTCCAACACCACAGTTCAAAAAGCATCAATTCTTTGATGCTCAGCCTTCTTTATGGTCCAATTCTCACATCCATACATGACTACTGGAAAAACCATAGCTTTGACTAGATGGACATTTTTCAGCAAAGTAATGTCTCTGCTTTTTAATATGCTGTCTAGATAGGTCATAGGTCTTCATCCAAGGAGCAAGCGATTTTTAATTTCATGGCTGCAGTCACCATCTGCAGTGATTTTGGAGCCCAAGAAAAGAAAGTCCCTCACTGTTTCCATTGTTTCCCCATCTATTTGCCATGAAGTGATGGGACCAGATGCCATGATCTTTGTTTCTTAAATGTTGAGTTTTAAGCCAGCTTTTTCACTCTCCTCTTTCACCTTCATCAAGAGGCTTTTTAGTTCCTCTTCACTTTCCGCCATAAGGGTGGTGTTATCTGCATATCTGAGGTTATTGATATTTCTCCTGGCCATCTTGACTCCAGCTTGTGCTTCATCCAGCCCGGCATTTCACATGATGTACTCTGCATATAAGTTAAATAAGCAGGGTGACAGTATACAGCCTTAACATACTCCTTTCCCATTTTGGAACCAGTCCATTGTTCCATGTCAGGTTCTAACCGTTGCTTCTGACCTGCATACAGATTTCTCAGGAGGCAGGTCAGGTGGTCTGGTATTCTTGTCTCTAATAATTTTCCACAGTTTGTTGTGATCCACACAGTCAAAGGTTTCAGAGTAGTCAATGAAGCAGAAGTAGATGTTTTTTCTGGAATCCTCTTGTATCTCATTATTAAATCTTAAATGAAATCTCTCTCTCTAAATTTCTTCCCAAGCTTCATCCTGAGCCCAGTTTCCTGGACTTCTGTAATGTAATTTACATTCTTGCTCATTCTCTAGTCTCTGGGTTTGCTTATCTCTGAGGTGAGATTGAGTCTTTTAATCCAATCTGCTTATCCCTTTTGTTAGCAAAATTCCTAGTCAATCCTTGTGTGGTTTGCATCTCAAAGACAGCATTCAGATCCTCTGATTCTTAGGAATTAAGCATGAGGCATTTGACTTGACCCTCAGTTGACATAACAAAGTGGCACCAGCCTCAGCTCCTTAATGTTAAACCTGTTCCACAGAGCCCTGCCTTCAACGGTTATATCTGCCCCAAATCCCTGGTGTGGCTAAATGCCTCTCTTATAGCTCTTTAAGTCCTGGGACCAAGACACCTGGATTGGAAATCTTGGATTTGGAATCCTGGATCTACTACTCACTAGACACTCGCTAGGCGTGGAACCCTAGACAAGATTAGCACCTCCTGACATGAAATTGCTGTGAGGTCTCCTTAAGTTCTTAGAACAGTGTCTGACATTTGAAGACACTAATCAAATATTAGCTATCATTTCGTTTGAAGGATAGATGAATTAGAAACACCTCAGTATTTTATTTCAGTTGCATCCTCCAGTTTTTCTTTAGAGCACCCTCATGCCCCTCCTTCAACTCTGATACCCTTAAACTCATGTCTCTTGTCACCTTAATATATTGTAACACATCTGCTCATAGAAATCTCTCCATGTATCCCACTCTTCCTCTTATCACTTTCTTAGTCCTCATTTAAAAATATATTTGTGTGTGTGTATATATGTGTATGTGTATCACTGCATAATTTTTAACATACTACTCTCCAAAAATCATTTTATCTTTGGTCTTTTGTCTCCTCAGTTAGATTTTAAGCTCTCTATCCACTCATCTGTCCTGTACAGTACAGGACTCTATCCCAAATAATAGCATAATAGTCCATTTTTTAAACTTTTCCTTCCTCTGTGCCAGGAGCACAGAGGAATATAACAATGGAACTAAGAACTAAGCACATGGAATATAACAATCTTTATATTGGCCTGTGAGATGAACATTATTACCCCCACATTGATGAATAAACTGAAGCACAGAGACATTAAGCAATTTTCTCAAGAAGGATTTGTATCTGAGATTCTCATTCCTATAATCATTTCTTCTCCTCTAGAGGGTTCACCCAAGGGACTTAGAAAGCATTCCTAGACTAAATGAGTAATTAATCTGAATGCTGCCAATGAAGTAGCATGATTTTTTTTTTGGTATGAAGTCTGGAGAACTTAATTTTAAAACTTTATGCACTAGTAGAAATATGAGTTTTAGAGTCTGGATGCCTTAAGGTGAATTCCTGGCTCCAGTACTTTCTGATGCATAAGATTAAGATAGTAATCTAATCTCAGCAAGTCACAGTTAGTTAGTTTCTACAACAAGGTACTATTAATATCACAGTATTTTTTAATTTATCTTATTGAAGTATAATTGATTTATAATGTTATGTTAATTTCTGCTGTAAAATAAAATGTTTCTGCTACATTATATATATAGAATATATATATATATATACATATATATATACACAAGCATATAGTTTTACATATTCTTTCCCATTATGGTTTATAACAGGCAGTTGAATATAGTACCCTGTGCTCTACAATAGAATCTTGCTGTCTTTATAATGCTTTGTGGGGAATAAATGAACCAATGTTTTAAAACACAAAGCATGGTGCTTAGTTCTTTAAGTCCCAAGTCATGCATGAAAAAACAGAAAAAAAAAAAAAAACCAACTCCATGAAGAATTTACAGGATTGATGTTTGAAATGAATACTAAAACATAAATAAGTAGTACTTGGAGAGCCAGGATGGTAGGATGTGGGAAACAGAGATAGGATAGAGGTCAGGGGATGGGACAGAAGCTTGAAGAGAATTTAACAAAATTGATTCTACCTCAGAAACCTAGCTTTGCTTCTGTATTTAAAAAAAAATTAACATACTTTATCATTTGTTTAAATATTCTCCAGGAAACCTAATGATTCATTTATAATTTTGGTTATAGAAATACTCTATTTGGTTTATATTATTTATTTTACTCAGTAAACATGAATCATTCATTTCAAAGAGGCAACCAGTTTCACTATTCAGACAACTCCTTCCACTTCCTGAAAGTGTATATAATTGAGTTTTGATTTCAATAAAATGGGTCATATTGAAGAAAAAGAGATGAAAATAGCAAATTAAAAGTCATGAGGAAGCAAAGAAACAAGACCAGGAGTGACTGGGGCTCAGATCATGAACTCCTCAATGCCAAATTCAGACTTAAATTGAAGAAAGTAGGAAAAGCAATAGACCATTCAGATATGACCTAAATAAAGTCCCTTATGACTATACAGTGGAAGTAACAAGTAGATTCAAGGGATTAGATCTGATAGAGTGTCTGAAGAACTATGGACAAAGGTTCATGACACTGTACAGGAGGCAGTGATCAAGACCATCCTCAAGAAAAAGAAATGCAAAAAAGGCAAAATGGTTGTCTGAGGATGCCTTACAAACAGCTGTGAAGAGAAGAGAAGTGAAAGGCAAAGGAAAAAAGGAAGGATATACCCATTTGAATGCAGTTCCAAAGAATAGCAAGGAGAGATAAGAAAGAATTCCTTAGTGATCAATGCAAAGAAATCGAATAAACAATAGAATGGGAAAGACTAGAGATCTCTTCAAGAAAATTAGAGCTACTAAGAGAACATTTCAAACAAAGATCAGCACAATAAAGGACAGAAATGGTATGGACCTAACAGAAGCAGAAGATATTAAGAACAGGTAGCAAGAATACACAGAAGAACTATACAAAAAACGATCTTCACGACCCAGATAATGACGATGGTATGATCACTCAGCTAGAGCCAGACATCCTGGAATGTGAAGTCAAGTGAGCATCACTACGAAAAAGCTAGTGGAGGTAATGGAATTCCAATTGAGCTATTTCAAACCCTAAAACCCTAAAAGATGATGCTATGACAGTGCCAGCAAATTTGGAAAACTCAGCAGTGGCCACAGGACTGAGAAAGGTCAGTTTTTATTCCAATCCCAAAGAAAGGCAATGCCAAAGAATGCTCAAACTACTACACAATTTCACTCATCGCACATGCTAGTAAAGTAACACTTAAAATTCTCCAAGCCAGGCTTCATCAGTACATGAACCTTGAACTTCCAGATGTTCAGGCTGGATTTAGAAAAGGCAGAGAAACAAGAGATCATATTGCCAACATCCGCTGGATCATCGAAAAAGCAAGAGAGTTCCAGAAAAACATCTACTTCTGCTTCATTGACTATCCCTAAGCATTAGACTGTGTGAATCACCACAAACTGTGGAAACTTCTTAAAGAGATAGAAATACCAGACCACCTAACCTGCCTCCTAAGAAATCTGTATGCAGGTCAGGAAGCAACAGACAGAACTGGACATGGAAAAACAGACTGGTTCCAAATTGAGAAAGGAGTACATCAAGGCTGTATACTGTTACCCTTCTTATTTAACTTATATGCAGAGTACATCATGAGAAACGCTGGGCTGGATGAAGCACAAGCTGAGGTCAAGATTGCTGGGAGAAATATCAATAACCTCAGATATGCAGATGACACCACCCTTATGGCAGAAAGTGAAGAACTAAAGAGCCTCTCAATAAAAGTGAAAAAGGAGAGTGAAAAATTTGGCTTAAAACTCAACATTAAGAAAGGTAATCCCATCACTTCATGGCAAATAGATGGGGAAACAGTGGAAACAGTGATAGACTTTCTTTTCGGGGAGCTCCAAAATCACTGCAGATGGTGACTGCAGCCATGAAATTAAAAGACACTTACTCCTTGGATGAAGACCAACCTAGATAGCATATTAAAAAACAGAGACACTACTTGGCAAACAAAGGTCCGTCTGGTCAAGGCTATGGTTTTTCCAATAGTCATGTATAAATGTGAGAGTTGGACTATAAAGAAAACTGAGCAGTGAAGAATTGATGCTTTTGAACTGTGGTTTTAGAGAAGACTATTGAGAGTCCCTTGTACAGCAACAAGATCCAACAAGTCCATCCTAAAGGAAATCAGTCTTAAATATTCATTGCAAGGACTGATGCTGAAGCTGAAACTCCAATACTTTGTCCACCTGATGTGAAGAGGTGACTCATATGAAAAGACCCTGATGTTGGGAAAGATTGAAGGCAGGAGGAGAAGGGGACAACAGAGGATGAGATGGTTGGATGGCATCACTGACTCAATGGATATGAGTTTGAATAAACTCAGGAAGTTGGTGATGGACACGGAGGCCTGGCGTGCTGCAGTCCATGGGGTTGCAAAGGGTAGGACATGACTGAGTGACTGAACTGAACTGACTTGAAGCAAATATAAACGTACTTCTAGATATTTTCCTATGACGTTTTTCTTACAAAATTCATCCTAATGTGATGAGTCACTAACGTGGTAAAACACTAGAAAACAAATTTCAAAGCATGTAATCTCATCATTTTTTTCTCTTATTTAGTTTCTTGCTTTTTTCTAAGAACAATACACATTGGAGAAGGATGACATGATTAGATAATCAAAAAAAAAAACCAAACAAACAGTATCTCTGCAGTGTCTTCCTCTGCAGTGAGTCAAATGAACTTTTGCATGTTTGCAGTGAAAAATACTTTGTATATGAATGAAGAGCATAATAAACTGACTGATACAGAAACGTTTAACGTGTTTTATTTCACTCAGTAGCAAGCTTATTACTTACATATCTTTCACAACATAGAACTTTGGCTTCACAGATTTGTGTCATCATTTCCTGCATCCTCACTTTTCTAAGAGTCCTGAGCATTTACAAATAGAAAAAAGAAATTATTTTTGATAAGTGCAATATGCTGCTCAAAAAACCACAATGTTTGACACAAGTTGTGGGTCATATAAAGTTACTAGTAAATCTTACTCTTATCAAAATATTAATACTGCCTCACCAAACAAACATGAACTTATTACCAATGAATGGAAATTTCTTTTTTTTTTTAACCAAAAGCATCAACACACTATTCTTAAAGATTGCACCAAAGGTTTTAGTATAATATTTTTATTTCCTTTCGTCATAGTGCAATATATTTTTGCATGTGGATAAGATTGATAAGAATGTACTGTCTCTTTGTTGTAATGCTCAGGAAAAGGGTATTTTGATAGTTTGCAATATTCTAAAAGTATAGTACAGATGTCAATTTACATTAAAATGTGTACCGATAAAAGTTGTAGAAAATCAATCTGAATGTATACTGATCTAATGTATATTAAAAATGTTCTTTTTAATTTAAAATAGGGATGCTTAAAAATCTAATTTTCTCATATCTACTTGTTTTCCTTTGATTTTCTCCTTAAAATTCAATATGGATAACACTCTGATCAACTGAGTGTGCCTTCATTGAATGCACTCATGTGTATATGTATATGCAGGCTTGCATGGCTCTATGAATTTGACAAATGTCATATAAATATTAGTACAGTGCCTGACATATAGGAATGGGATAATAGTTTTAAAATAGTTAAACTTTGATCTTTTGGATGTGTGGAGCGACATCTGATAATGTTTATATAAAGTAAAAATCATTCAACAGGAAAATTGTCATTTTAAAAGGTCCTAAAATTTCTAACTGGTTGACATTACTTAAAGTAGAAATATTGAGGACAAAAACTCTAGCCTAAACAATGAAATATAGCCTAATAGATATTTCATATGAAACATAATGCAATATATTTGTATTCTATTTTTTTCTTTTATTTTTTGTGTTGCTTGCTAATCTACCTCATACATATACTCAGTTCAGTTCAGTCACTCAGTTGTATCCGAGTGTTTGTGATCCCATTGACCACAGCATGCCAGGCCTCCCTGCCCATCACCAACTCCTGGAGTTTACCCAAATGCATGTCGATTTAGTTGGAATTGCCATCCACCATCTCATCCTCTATTGTCCCCTTCTCCTCTTGCCTTCAATCATGCCCAGCATCAGGGTCTTTTCAAATGAATCAGCTCTTCGCATCAGGTGGCCAAAGTATTGGAGTTTCAACTTCAACATCAGTCCTTCCAAAGAACACCCAAGACTGATCTCCTTTAGGATGGACTGGTTGGATCTCCTTGCAGTCCAAGGGACTCTCAAGAGTCTTCTCCAACACCGCAGTTCAAAAGCATCAGTTCTTCAGTGCTCAGCTTTCTTCATAGTCCAACTCTCACATCCATACATGACCAGGGGAAAAACCATAGCCTTGACTAGATGGACCTTTGTTGGCAAAGTAATGTCTCTGCTTTTAATATGCTCTCTAGGTTGGTCATAACTTTCCATCCAAGGAGTAAGTGTCTTTTAATTTCATGGCTGCACTCACCATCTGCAGTGATTTTAGAGCCCAAAACAATAAAGTCAGCAACTGTTTCCACTGTTTCCCCATCTATTTCCCATGAAGTGATGGGACCAGATGCCATGATCTTAGTTCTCTGAATGTTGAGATTTAAGCCAACTTTTCACTCTCTTTCACTTTCATTGAGAGGCTCTTTAGTTCTTCTTTGCTTTCTGCCATAAGGGTGGTGTCATCTGCATATCTGAGGTTATTGATATTTCTCCCAGCAATCTTGATCCCAGCTTCTGCTTCATCCAGCCCAGCGTTTCTCATGATGTACTCTGCTGCTGCTGCTAAGTTGCTTCAGTTGTGTCCAACTCTGTGTGACCCCATAGATGGCAGCCCACCGGGCTCCCCCATCCCTGGAATTCTCCAGGCAAGAATACTGGAGTGGGTTGCCATTTCCTTCTCCAATGCATGAAAGTGAAAAGTGACAGTGAATTGCTCAGTCATGTCCAACTCTTAGCGACCCCATGGAGTGCAGCCCACCAGGCTCCTCTGTCCATTGGATTTTCCAGGCAAGAGTACTGGGGTGGGGTGCCTGCATATAAGCTAAATAAGCAGGGTGACAATATACAGCCTTGACATACTCCTTTTCCATTTTGGAACCAGTCTGTTTTTCCATGTCCATTCTAACTGTTGCTTCCTGACCTGCATACAGATTTCTCAGAAGGCAGGTTAGGTGGTCTGGTACTCCCGTCTCTTTCAGAATTTTCCATAGTTTATTGTGATCCACACAGTCAAAGGCTTTGGCATAGTCAATAAAGCAGAAATAGATGTTTTACTGGAACTCTTTTGCTTTTTAAATGATCCAATAGATGTTGGCAATTTGATGTCTGGTTCCTCTTTTAAACCCAGATTAAACATCTGGAAGTTCATAGTTCACATATTGCTGAAGCCTGGCTTGGATAATTTTGAGCATTACTTTACTAGTGTGTGAGATGAGTGCAATTGTGCAATAGTTTGAGCATTCTTTGGCATTGCCTTTCTTTGGGATAGGAATGAATACTGACCTTTTCCAGTCCTGTGGCCACTGCTGAGTTTTCCAAATTTGCTGACATATTGAGTGCAGCACTTTCACAGCATCATCTTTTTGGATTTGAAATAGCTCAACTGGAATTCCATCACCTCCACTAGCTTTGTTCGTAGTGATGCTTTCTAAGGCCCATTTGCCTTCACATTCCAGGATGTCTGGCTCTACAATAGTGATCACACCATCATGATTATCTTGGTCTTGAAGATCTTTTTTGTACAGTTCTTCTGAGTATTCTTGCCACCTCTTCTTAATATCTTCTGCTTCTGTTAGGCCCCTATCATTTCTGTCCTTTATCGAGCCCATCTTTGCATGAGATGTTCCCTTGGTAGCTCTAATTTGCTTGAAGAGATTTCTAGTCTTTCCCATTCTGTTGTTTTCCTCAATTTCTTTGCATTGATCACCGAAGAAGTCTTTCTTATCTCTCCTTGCTTTTCTTTGGACCTCTGCATTCAAATGGGTATATCTTTCCTTTTCTCCTTTGCTTTCCACTTCTCTTCTTTTCACAGCTGTTCGTAAGGTCTCCTCAGACAGCCATTTCACTTTTTTGCATTTCTTTTTCTTGAGGATGGTCTTGATCCCTGTCTCCTACATAGTGTCAGGAACCTCCATCCATATTTCATCAGGCACTCTGTTTATCAGATCTAGTCCTTTAAATCTATTTCTCACTTCCACTGTATAATCATAAGGGATTTGATTTAGGTCAAATTTGATTTAGATTTGATTTAGTGCTTTTCCTTATTTTCTTCAATTTAAGCCTGAATTTGGCAATAAGGAGTTCATGATCTGAGCCACAGTCAGGTTCCAGTCTTGTGTTTGCTAACTGTATAGAGCATCACCATCTTTGGCTGCAAAGAACATAATCTGATTTCAGTTTTGGCCATATGGTGATGTCCATGTCTAGAGTCTTCTCTTGTGTTGTTGGAAGATGGTGTATGCTATGACCAGTGCCTTCTCTTGGCAAAACTCTATTAGCCTTTGCCCTGCTTCATTCTGTACTCCAAGGCCAAATTTGCCTGTTATTCCAGGTGTTTCTTCACTTCCTATTTTTGCATTCCAGTCCCCAGTAATGAAAAGGACATCTTTTGGGGTTATTAGTTTTAGAAGGTCTTGTAGGTTTTAATAGAACCAATCAATTTCAGCTTCTTCAGCATTACTGGTTGGGGCATAGACTTGGATCGCCATGATATTAAATGGCTTGCCTTGGAAACTAACAGAGATCATTCTGTCACTTTTGAGATTGCAATCAAATACTGCATTTCAGACTCTTGTGGACTATGATGACTACTCCATTTCTTCTAAGGGATTCCTTTAGTAGATATAATGGTCATCTGAGTTAAATTCACCCATTCCAGTCCATTTTAGTTTGCTGATTCCTAACATGTTGATGTTTACTCTTGCCATCTGTTTGACCACTTCCCATTTACCTTGTTTCATGGACATAACATTCCATATTCCAATACAATATTGCTCTTTACAGCATCAGACCTTGCTTCTATCACCAGTCACATCCACATCTGGGTGCTGTTTTTGCTTTGGCTCCATCTCTTCATTCTTTCTGGAGTTATTTCTCTACTGATCTCCAGTAGCATATTGGGCACCTACCAACCTGGGGAGTTCATCTTTCAGTGTCCTATCTTTTTGCCTTTTGATACTGTTCATGGGGTTCTCAAGGCAAGAATACTGAAGTGGTTTACCATTCCGTTCTCCAGTGGACCACGTTTTGTCAGAACTCTCCGCCATTACCTGTCTATCTTGGGTGGCCCTACACGACATGGCTTAGTTTCATGGAGTTAGACAAGGCTGTGGTCCATGTGATTGGTTAGTTTTTTGTGATTTTTATATCAATCTGTCTGCTCTCTGATGCCCTCTGTCAGCACCTACCATCTTATTGAGGTTTCTGTTACCTTGGACGTGGAGTATCTCTTCACAGCTGCTCCAGCAAAGAGCAGCTGCTGCTCCTTACCTTGGACATGTGGTATCTCCTCTCGGTAGCTTGCCGCTCCGGTGCCGCACAGCCACCATTCATCATACATATACTAGATAAACATAAAATTGTCTGTTGTGAATAGAGAGACTTTATAAAGCCTAACATTCAGATGATAGATGTCTTATTCTTTAGGCACTTTGGTATTATTTAAAGATGAATTTAATGGTCAAGGCAAACAAAATATGCATTATCTAGCATATGATTTCCTCTCACAGATTAATGCTATTTAGGCATTCACCTGTCTTAACCCCTATATTACTATAAATCAGATTTATAACTCACAGTACCTTTCAACCCATTACTGCCACTTCATTGTCTTATCCTGAACCACACCCTTGTCCTATGCCCTATTTCACAAAGGGCCGAAAATTGTTAGGAATGAAGTACTTCAAATCAATATGTTTCCAATTTCCTAAAGGCACCTTCTTCAAGTCTTTTACACTTCAAGTCCTTTAGCCATGATATTTTATTTAATTGACACTTTTGTACAGTCAGTGACATTCTTAAAAATACTTTTATTGTTTAATGCATATTTTTTATTATTTATTTTTTTTTTTGCATTTTAAGTCATAACTCTTGACTTCTTTTCTTTTCATGGAATCATTGGAACAGGAATGAAACTCACACAATTTGATATATTGGTTCACTGGAGATTTAATTTTCTATGGGTCTCTGCTTTTACATTTGGTTAAGGTTTGAGAGCTCAAAGTATTATTCCTGACAACATGTTAAATGTTTGAGGTGTGGATGTATAATGAAATAAAGCAATAAATGTCTTGTGTCCATATTTATTTTGTAGATGAATCTGCTTTGAAAAATCTGGCACCCAGTAGTCCAATATCATTTAACTGGTAACCTTTTATTTTTTTAAAATAATGTGGCATCTCCATAGCCAGGTATAAGCCCCAGCAGACTCTTGGTGACAGAAGGAGAATTGTTGCTTATCCTCTCATGCTATAAGGTCATTTCAAGGAATCTGGCTCTCAAGAGCCACACTTCGAAGAAAGCTAGGCAGTACCAATGAGCAGAAACAGGATCTGATATTTTCTACAATATCTGTTTTTATTTTCAAGAAGAAGTATTCCTCAAGAATTAAGAAAATACTGTGGCATGTGGCTTTAAGATGTGATGAATAGGAAGCAAGAGTTCATGCCCTGGCCTTAGACTTATTCATATGCAGTTTTTGATGATATCCTGACATCCCTCCGAGATGTAGGTAAACTTGATGGAACCAATGAAAGGAGTCTCTGTTCAATGAAGGTTAACTTAAGAACCACGGAAATGTGGCGAATCAAGGAAGGTATTCACCTTGTGCCATAAATACTTCAGAATTACTGTAAAAGTGTAATAGGAGAGCCATATTGTTAAGGGAAAGAGCAAATCAAGGAAGGTAGGGGAATTTCAGAGTTCTCTTTATTTCCAAATCCCTATACTTTCCTGGCCCAAATCTTTAGCATCTGTTAAAGAGGATAGATATCCAAAAAGTGGTTTAGGCCTGTCCAGCTCTCAAAGCAGGTGTTTGAGTATTTTATAAGACTTCTGTTTGCCTGGGGTTCAATAGGGAGGAAGGAAAGAATAAAGGAAGAAAGAGAGGGAAGGAAGGAGGAAGGAAGAAGGGAATGAAGAAAGAGTAAACTAAGGAATAAAAACAGTCTTCACTGAGATCCTTTAGATGAAAGAGTTAAATCCAAACACCATGTTTCGCTATAGTTTTGCTGTGGACCCACCATCTTTTTATCTCTGTCTTCTCTTGATCATTTTTCCTATCAAGGTAAAATTTTCCAAAAAAGAAAAATAACAAAAAACAATGGTGGTTTCCTTTAAGCATTTCCTTTTATCTGCTCCTACAATTGAGGATACATAAGTGATATTAAGTTCATCTTTAGAGCACTTTTAATTTTTTTTATTACTTGCTTTTCCCTACAGAACTGATGTTAGAAATTGGGGGAATTATAACACCTTCTAGTCATGTTACTTGTCCAGCTCCTGGGACTACAGCAATGAGCCAGATAACCCTGCTGTGAGATACTGAATAGATTGATCCAGTGGAATAGAGTGATTCAAGACAGAAATATTCAATTTCTATAAAATCTTTTCAATAACTCACCTAAATCATTAGACAGTTAATCACATATGCTGCACTTTCTTTAAAGCACCATAAGTAGGCAATTCAGAGAAATAATCCTAAGCCATTTTCCTGAAATAGGGAAAAAAATGATTTTTATAAACTCCTAAACTTTGCTTCTAATAAAAATGAATTTTAGTTTGTTTGCTTTTCATTTTTCATGAGTAAAATGTCCGTAATATTAATTGGGCCATTTTTTCAGTTGTCAGCATGTTAGTTTTTTCAAATTTGAATTCTGTTCTCAGCATTCATTTTTCATATCATTTAATATTACAGAGTGCACCCTTTTAAACTGTGTGCCCTACATACAAAAGCATCTAGCATAAATAATACCTGAAACCAGGAGTGATGCTAAATTCTTTAACTAACAGGACTGAACCCTATGAAAGCAATATGTAAGCCAATGAAAACAAGTTTGTTTTGGCTACTCCTGAATTAAAGAAACAACTCTTAAAAGTATAAACATTATCCATATCATCAGCAGTAGAAACAGATAACAATTTTTAAATTAGTGCATTCCCTTGGCCTGAATTTTACTGGATTAAGTGGCATTTAAGAAAAAAGGGATACATTCAGTATCCCTTTAACACTATTTCACAACTGCTAACAGATTTTAAACTATCAAGCGACCCAAAGAAAAAGCATTACAACTATGAAGGATTCAAAAGCAATTTGGTGAAATGTTATCTGAAGTCTCTGAGGCTGCTAAAGGCCAAACACATGGAAGTTTATTTTCCATTTTTACTGACTGTAGTTTTATCCAGACCAATGGTCCTTTCATTTCATGGTATTTTCTCAATCCATTGCTCTAAGTTCTCAGCTCTCACCACAATCAGGATGAGGTGGGGAAAAGCAGAGCTGCAGTTATCACCATGAGATCCTATCAGCTGTGGCCTCGATTGACACCACTACTTTCCAAGCTGCTATAAATGTGTTAAGCTCCCTTTGACCTTTTTCCTCATTTCAGTGAGCTACAAAGGAGAAACTTTCACTAAACTGTTATTTTTCTCCTAAGATCCATAACTTGTAAAGCCTTGAAACTGAGATGCCCTTATCATAAGAGAATACACTCACAATCTAGTGCCTCCAGAAGCTTCCAGGAGATTCCACGTTGCTGCTTCTACATGCTTTTGGAGTAACACTGCTCTCCTTAGCAATTATTTCTTACCAGAAATTACATTCTGGCTAGTGAATTTTATCTGGTATAACATCTGTGGCTCCACTGCCTTTATCTCTCTGAATAATGAGTATATTGAAAGTAATTGGGGTGAGGAAAGTTTCTTTGTTTTCTTCTTTTATGGTCAGTTTTTTAACTATACTTTGTTGTACTTTGTGGATATACTACCTCATATTGTTTCATTTATGTTGTCTCTCTAGGTGAACTATAAATTCCTCAAACCAGTCAAGAGGTTTCCTAATTTGTAAAACCTCCTTCCATGCTCAATACTGAATGAAATGTGGTAAATGTCAGCTACCTAAAATAGGCAGTTAATTAATTAATGACCACTTGCTTCAAAGGAAGTAAAATTTATAATCATTATCTGTAAGTTTAATTTCCCAAATAGTAAGATAATTTTTGATAAATCCATTAATACTTTCAAGGTAAAATTTTAGTTTACATCCTTCTGTGGTATATAATCTACGTATGTTATCATACATAACATACATATGCACTATACTTATTAATGTATATACATAAAAATATATGTCCAAATATACACTTATATTTTAATGTACTACCAAAGTTGTGAAATCATAAGGCATGAAATGAACCATGTAGTCTCTAAATTGTAAATGTAGAGTAGTGTGTGTTTTGTCATAGGGCCATTTTTTATATAGCCTTCTATCTAATCTTACATTTCAAAGAATTATTAGAAACCTAAACCCTGAAAAAGTCTGTGGGAATACAGTTGCATAGCCAATGAAATTAACAATTTGATCTAAGCATCTAGGTCATGGTTTAACTTTTTAAGCATAGTATAAACTAGCAGGAATCTTTGTTTATTTTCCCTCGAGGGCAAGTCTCTTTGACCTGTTTTGTTTGCTCCTGTAATCCAAACAATTAGAATAATGCTTGGTGTGTATTAGGAGCTCAATAAATATTTGTTGAGTAAATGACTAAGTGACTTACGATTGTGTACAAGAGGGCAATATGTGAGTTTATATTGATGAAATTAACTAGATGAAGGGAGAAGGGATGTAGAGCTTAGCAAAAAGAGAGAACTGTATGTTCAAAGGCCCTAATGCAGAAGATAATGGCCCATTACTGAAAATCTTCAGAGTAGCTGGAATATAGAACATGGGAAAAGTGGTTTGAGATAGCCATGGAGATAGAAATGGACTATATATTTTTTAAACTTTTTATTTTTCATTGGGATATAGCTGATTAATAATGTTGTAATAATTCCAGGTTAACAGCTAAGGGATTCAGTCATACATATACATGTAACCATTCTCCCCTAAACTCCCCTCCCATCCAGGCTGCCTCATAACATTAAGCAGAGTTCCATGTGCTATACAGCAAATCCTTGTTAGTTACATATTCTAAATAAAGTGGTATATAAATAGACTATATTATAAAAATCATTTTAGGCCATGATAAAAATGGTGAGTTTTTTCTTTTTTTTAAATAAATTTGTTTATTTTAATTGGATGCTAATTACTTTACAATATTGTGGTGATTATTGCCGTATATCAACAGGAATCAGCCATAGGTGTACCTGTATCCCACAATCCTAAAACCCCCTCCCAACACCCTCCCCACCCCATCCCTCTGGGTTGTCCCAGAATACCAGCTTTGAGTGCCCTGCTTCATGCTTCAAACTTGCACTGGTCATCTATTTTACATATGGTAATATACATGTTTCAATGCTGTTCTCTCATATTGTCCCATCCTCTATCAGTCAGAAGCATTGCTGGATTTCAGGCAAGGTGGAGTTATGATTTGCATTTTGAGGAAATTATGCTTGTGGAGTTGAGAAGTTTAAGAGTTCGGCATGAGTGAAAACAGGTAGCCCATTTTTAGTAGGCTGTGTGGTACTCCAGGTAAGAGATGATGAGGACTGCCCTAGATGGTAATGATGAAAAGGAAAGAAACTTCTCTTACTTGCATAAGGTCACAAAGTGCGTGCGTGCATGCTCAGTCACTTTAGTCATGTTCAACTCTTTTTGACCCTATGGACTGTAGACTGCCAGGCTCCTCTGTCTGTGGGATTCTCCAGGCAAGAATACTGGAATGGGTTGCCATGCACTCCTCCAGAGGATTTTCCCAACCTAAGGATCAAACCCAAGTCTCTCCTATTGTAGGCGGATTCTTTATCATCTATCTGTGCCACCAGGGAAGTCCAAGAATACTGGAGTGGGTAGACTATCCTTTCTCCAGAGGATCTTCCTGACCCAGGGATCAAACCAGGGTCTCCTGCATTGCAGATGGATTCTTTACCAACTGAGCTACCAGGGAAACCCAAGTTCACAGAGTACTGTGCACTTTCTCCATACCATTTATCAATGTTTGTAATTGCCCATGTGTTTGTATGACTACTGAGTAATATCTGCCCATACAATCTCTGATCTCTATGTTTAGTTTGATTCTCCATCCTACACTAGCTTTTAACTCAACACCTGGCATGTAGTAACTGCTCAAAAAATATTTATTGACTGAATGAATGAAATCACATTCAAAATTAAAACTGTCTTTTCACCATATATCAAAGTAAAGAGAAACTTGTTAAACAATTCATGTGTGAAAAAACTCTAGAATTTTAAAAGAAATCTCAAAGTACCATAAAAGCCTTAAAATGTATGGGAATTCTAGGGCTTATTGTGTTTTATTTTAATGTTTCTAAAAGATGATTGGCTGAGATAGTTCCACTTTGAGTAGCCCCCTAGCTTATGAGGCAATTTATTCCATTGCCAAAGAACTGCACTTTGAAGTAATTCTTAGGAGAAAACAAAAACCTATATTCTTTTCACTCCCATTATTAATCCTAGTTCTGAATTCTGGAACATCATAGGAAAATCTAGTCCTTTTATTATTTTAGGAATTCTTTAAGTATTTAAAGGTAGCTCTGTTGAGTCTGCTCTTTCAAGGTTAAACAATCTCAGTTGCTGGTGGCTCAGCAGTAAAGAATCCACCTGTGATATAGGAGCCATAGGAGACATGGTTTCAACCCCTGGTTCTGGAAGATCCCCTGGAGGAGGGCATGGCAACCCACCCCAGCATTCTTGCCCAGAGAATCCTATGAGCAGAGGAGGCTGGAGTGCTACCATCCATAGGGTCGCAAAGAGTTGGACGCAACTGAAACAACTGAGCAAGCATGCATGTACAGCGTGCTTTCTAGACTTTTCATAATCCTAAACGCCTCCTTTTGGAAGCATTCTAGTTTGCTACTGATCCTAAAATGCATGCCTTCACTTGGAGAGTACTACATCATGTACCTACGTATGTATGTAGTTTTTAAATTTCTGAGGCTAAAAGTCAACACAATACTGTAATTGTGATCTCACCAGCCCAGCATGTGGTGGGTTTGCAGCTTTCTATCATGTGAACATTGTCTTTAAATTATTTTAAAAAACTTAATTGACTGAGGAAAAGTCACATGCCTAAGTTGGGTTCTCCTCATTCAGATCTCATGCTTCTACCTACGTGATTATTTCCCATTACATGTGAACCTCAAGATTTTCATAGTAAAAACATTATCATCAAAAATATAAATGATCCTTGCCATAATACACTTACATTGATTAAAAAACAATAATTATCAGCATGTTCTACTTTCCAAGCAGGATTCAAAACAAGTATTTAAACTCAAATACGTTTTAATAAAAGGCTGGTTTTCACATAGAAGCATAGATATGTTGCACATGGAAGTCAATGCTCTTTGTATAAAATATGGCTCATCCAAGGAATGCACATGTTTTCTAAAAGATAATTCCAAACTGTGAAACTTTTCAATTTTAATTAGGATAATAATACCTACCCATTAATATGGCTATTTTCTCACATCTAGTAAGTCTGTCAGTAAAAATCTAAAAATATATTTAAGCACATGAAACAAAATCATGTCCAGTTATTAAGGGCAGCTATAATTTTAATCTGTTTGTTCAACCTAGATCAAATAATATTTTAGCCTTTATAGCTGATAAACTGAAGTCTAAATACTACAGGATTATTGAGTAAGTTATTAATTATGGAGTCTAGCTGAATCAGAATCCATTATAAGCTATAGTAGCTTTTATTAAATGTAATCACTGCTATAAATATTAATGCTGTCATTATAATGGAAAATGTCAAGAAATTTCTGATTTTGAAATGTATTATTTTGCATCTTGTCTTATTGGATCTTCTAATCAGAGATAAAATAGGACCTGTAAGAATTCTTTAAAAGAAATTGATATGAATAGAAACAGAAAAATTGAATGTGCATAAGAAAAATGTATATCATAATATATCAAAAACTAACAGCTATTTTACAATCAATAATTTTTACTATATGTAAGTAATATATTATCTCAACAAGAAATTTGACATCTATGGTATATATTGTATAATTTAATAATTATTAATGATTAATATTACATCTATATTCTATTTAATAATAGTATGCAATAATCACATACTGTATATAAACACACATACACACACATATATATATGTTTTCATAAGTACATAGATATTTTAACTGGATCACATTTAGATACAATAGTCTCCCTTTATTCTTGGGGAATTAATGTCAGTACCCCCAGTGCATGCCTGAAACCACAGATAGTATTTTTTTTTAAAAATCACAGATAGTATTAAACCCTATGTATGCTACTTTTTCCTAGACACATATACCTATGATAAAGTTTAATTTATAAATTAGGCACAGTAGATTAACAATATTAATGAAATAGAATAATTATAACAATATACTGTAATGAAATTTATATGACTGTAGTCTCTCTCTCAAAGTACCTTATGATGCAGATTTTTCTTAAGATTTATTTTTCATGTGAACCATTTTTAAAAATAATTTTTATTTATTTAATTTTGCTTGTGCTGGGTCTTTGTTGCTGTGCCGGCTTTTCTCTAATTGCAGAGAGTGGGGGCTACTCTTTGTTGCCATGCGCAGGCTTCTCATTGTGGTGGCTTCTCTTGTGGAGCCCGGGCTCTAGTGCACACGGGTGTCAGTAGTTGCAGTACGTGGGCTCAGTAGTTGCAGCACAACCCAGTAGGTGTGACTTCTGGGTTCTAGAGCACAGCCTCAGTGGCTGTGGTTCATCGGGCATTGTTGCTCCGCAGCATGTGGGATCTTCCTGGACCAGTGATGGAACCTGTGTCTCCTACATTGGAAGGCTGATTCTTTACCTCTGAGCCACAAGGAAAGCCCCTTATGGTACAAATTTAATGCCTTTTATTATCTTGGCTAAGCACTTACCACACACTGTGGCTATAACTTGTGCAGTTTGAGACGCAACAACACAACTAGTACAAATTTCTTTTTACTTCTCTACAATTTCACGGATAGAAGATTCCTTCTTACCATAGATTTTAGCAGACTCAGCAAGCTTCCTTTCCTTACTAAGTTGGCAGCTTTCACCTTTTCACTTAAAGGCTTATGGCTTCACTTATGGCTTCTCTTTGACACATCTGAACTGCCAGTATCACTACTCTTGCACTCTGGGACCATTATTAAGTAAACTAACAGTTACTTGAACACAAGCACTGTGATACCAAGACTGTCCATCTGATGACCACGGTGGCTGCTAAGTGAGTTATAGACAGAATACACAGGACAAACAGGGTTCATGTCATGAGATTTCATCGTGCTACTCAGAAAAACATGCAATGTAAAACATATGAATTGTTTATTTCTGGAAACCTCCATTTAATATTTTTCTGCAGGATTGACTGCAGGTGACTGAAACCTCAGAAAGTGACACTGTGAATAAGAGGGAAATACTGTAATTGTACTTATTTATTTTTCTATAGGCTGAGCAGTTATCAGATTTTCAGTAAATAAATGCTAACTGTAACTAAGCTCAGGTTCATATTCACAACAGATTCTTTTCACATAACAAGTTTATTTGGTAGAGCAATTGTTAGTTTGTACAATAAATAAGTCTCAGCTCAAAAAATTAAAAGAAATAATACCATCGGGACAATTACCTAAAAGCTGGACCAGATGGTCATTTCAGGTTTTATTCATTTGTATTAACCTTTATTTTTTATTGTAATTTCTGTTAGTTGAATAAATTTCCTTTTATTTCAGATAAGAAACATCCTATAAATAAATCAGAACCAGTCCAATGATCTTTGAACTTTTGCTTCAATACTTGTGAATTCTGAAAGACTGTATTATTCCTTCACACAATTTTACAATTTTTAGTCAATGCCAAATTTCTTCATAAAACTTTAAGTAGTTGTAATTTATATTTTCTAACACGTTGTAATTATTGATGCATTGTTTAAAAATCTTGTTTCATTTTAAAATGTAACAAGTGGATTTTGCACAGCAAAGGAAACCACAAACAAAACAAAAAAGCAACTCTCAGAATAGGAGAAAATAGTTGCAGATGAAGCAACTAATAAGGAATTAATCTCCAAAATAAACTAACATCTCATGCAGTTCAATATAAAAAATAATAAATAAATAACCCAATCACAAAATGACTCCTCTGCAGTGGAATTCTCCAGCCAAGAATATTGGAGTGGGTAGCCATTTCCTTCTCCAGGGGATCTTAGCAACCCAGGGATCGAACGTATGTCTCCTGCATTGCAAGCAGATTCTTTTTACTCCCTGAGCTACCAGGGAAGCCCATTCAAAAATGGGGGAAGATCTAAATAGATATCTCTTCAAAGATGATGTAGAGATGGCCAACAAGCACATGAAAAGATGCTCAGCATCACTAATTATCAGAGAAATACAAATCAAAATTACAATGAGGTATCACCTCATATCAGTCAGAATGGCCATCGTCCAAAAATCTACAAACAATAAATGCTGGAGAGAGTGAGGAGAAGAAGGAACCTTCCTACACTGTGATTGGAATGTAAATAGGTACAGCCACTATGGGAAACAGTATGCAGGGTCATCAAAAAATTCAACAGAGAACTACCATATGCCCTAGCAATCCCACTCCTGAGTATATACTCAAAGAAAACCATAATTCAAAAATATACATGCACCCCAGCGTTCACTGCAGCAGTATTTACAAAAGCCAGGACATGAATGCAACCTGAATGTCCATCAACAGAGGAATGGGTAAAGGAGATGCGGTACATGTACAGCATGGAATACTACTCAGGCATGAAAAGGAACAAAATAGAACCCTTTGCAGACACGCGGGTGGACCTAGAGACTATAATGAAGAGTGAAGTGAGTCAGAAAGACAAAAACAGACACCATATAATATTGCCTTTATGTGGAATCTAGAAAAATAGTACAGATGAACTTATTTGCAAAGGAGAAACAGAGACACAGATGTAAAGAACACATAGGCGTACGAACACGGGATGGGGGATGGGATGAACTGGGAGATTGGGATTGACATGTATACACTACCACACGTAAAACAGATAGCTAATGAGAACCTACTGCATAGCACAGGGAATGCTGCTAAACTGTGGTGACCTAGATGGAAAGGAAATTCAAAAAAGAGGATCACCGATTCACCTTGCTGAACAGCAGAAACTAGCACAACATTGTAAAGCAGCTATATTCCAATGAAAAAATGAATAAAAAATAAGATGTAACAAGTGGAGTCTGAATATCATAGCAACCATATCCTTGCTATCATTCATATTTTAAAAATACATAAACAATTTTCAACAGTCAGAAATTTAACATCATGAACTTTCTCTTGAACTCATATATCCATTCTAATTACCTGAACAACTTTATTAATATGTAATATTATTAGGTTTTGTCTTTTATAGATCCTCTGTCATAAGTTTCAATAAGGAAATATTTATGTAAATTGAAACATAATTTTAAAAAATTTCTTGTGACTGCAGGGTTCTCAAGTCCTAAAAATTTCTTTTGGATTGAGTTAGAACTATTTGTAATACAAACTTGAGTAATACAACTTGAATATATTACATGTTTTATGATAGTTACTATAAATAGAGAGCAAAATTTTATTAGAATGAATCTCTTAATGAGATGAATGTAGTTTTATTCCCCAATTAATTTGCATATTTAGGGATGGATATTATTTATGGCTATAATAAGATAGAGTTCACTACTAGTTCTATTCTATTTGATCTATCATCAAATAGCAGTCAGTTAGGAACTTTTGAATTTCGTTGAAAGCAGAAGATTAGAAACCATATGATTTGCAGATGAATTTGCTGCAGTTAATAGATTAGTTTACTTCATCAGGACAAATACGAAAATTTGTAATGGCCATTTGATTTAGTCCCTGGAGAAGGAAATGGCAACCCACTTCAGTATTCTTGCCTGGAGGATCCCATGGACAGAGGAGCTTGGTGGGCTACAGTCCACGGGTCGCAAAGAGTCAGACACGACTGAGCGACTTCACTTTCACTTTCACTTTGATTTAGTGCTGAAAGTGGGCCTTCTTTACTAAATGCAACAGTGGCTGCAACACAGGATGAAAGAGAAGTGGAATTTTCTTTTCTGAAGTAAGAGAAGGGCAGTTGTGAAGGGGGATGTGAGATAGGAAGCCAAGTTAGATACAGGTATGCTTAATCAAGCTAGTCTTTTGTGTGTGTGTGTGTGTATGTTATTGTTTTCTTTTTTTATGATCAATATAATTTATTTTTATGAATAAGTATCTTTTTTAAATTTAAAGGTTATTGTTTTCTAATTGACTATGCAGAAGCCTTTGACTGTGTGGATCCCAATAAACTGTGGAAAATTCTGAAAGAGATGGGAATACCAGACAACCTAACCTGCCTCTTGAGAAATCTGTATGCAGGTCAGGAAGCAACAGTTAGAACTGGACATGGAACAACAGACTGGTTCCAAATAGGAAAAGGAGTACATCAAGTCTGTATATTGTCACCCTGCTTATTTAACTTATATGCAGAGTACATCATGAGAAATGCTGGGCTGGATGAAGCACAAGCTGTGATTAAGATTTCTGGGAGAAATAGCAATAACCTCAGATATGCAGATGACACCACCCTTATGACAGAAAGTGAAG
This sequence comes from Capra hircus, assembly GCF_001704415.2. Lineage (NCBI taxonomy): Eukaryota > Metazoa > Chordata > Mammalia > Artiodactyla > Bovidae > Capra > Capra hircus. Next base: position 29,429,753 of record NC_030813.1, read on the forward strand.
AGGAACTAAAAAGCCTCTTGTTGAAAGTGAAAGAGGAGAGTGAAAAAACTGGCTTAAAGCTCAACATTAAGAAAACTAAAATCAAAGCCTCTGGTCCCATCACTTCATGGGAAATAGATGGGGAAACAGTGGAAACAGTGTCAAACTTTATTTTGGGGGCTACAAAATCATTGCAGATGGTGACTGCAGCCATGAAACAAAAAGATGCTTACTCTTTGGAAGAAAAGTTATGACCAACCTAGACAATTTATTAAAAAGCAGAGACATTACTTTGTCAACAAAGGTCCATCTAGTCAAGGCTATAGTTTTTCCAGTATTCATGTATGGATGTGAGAGTTGGACTACAAAGAAAGCTGAGCACCCAAGAATTGATGCTTTTGAACTGTGGTGTTGGACAAGACTCTTGAGAGTCTTTTGGACTGCAAGGAGATCCAACCAGTCCACCTTAAAGGAGATCAGTCCTGAATATTCATTGGAAGGACTGATGTTAAAGCTGAAACTTCAATACTCTGGCCATCTGATGTGAAGAGCTGACTCATTTGAAAAGACCCTGATGCTGGGAAAGATTGAAGGCAGGAGGAGAAGGGGATGACAGAGGATGAGATGGTTGGATGGCATCACCAACTCAATGAACATGAGTTTGAGTAAACTCCAGGAGTTGGTGATGGACATGGAGGCCTGGTGTGCTGCAGTCCATGGGGTCACAAAGAGTAGGACATGACTGTGAACTGAACTGAACTGAACTGAACTGAACTGAAGGAAGTCTGAAGACCTCTGATCTAGTCCAGTGTTCCACTAGCAAAAATAACCCATTTTAAGATGACCTTGAGAGGTATTAATAGCCATTGGTATTAATAGCCTTCCATGTCCTCACTACCTCAATTCAACTTTAAATGTCCAAGATACCCTCAGGTTGGGGAAGAGGAAAGAGTATGGAGAAGGTGATTTTATTCCAGTCACTGATACCAAACTTTTAATCCAACTGAGCTGAATTTCTTATTCCTCTTAATTGTTCTGGACCATAGCGGGTCCAAGCACAATAGTAACATGTATCACACCATCTTAAGGATTCCCTGACTCAAATGATTTTAACCAGAATTAGCATCCTGGAGAAGCAGTCTGCACTTTTATGAGGAAACTCTTCAAATACACTCAGCACTCAGTATCAGAAGGATCTATTTCTGCAGTCACTGAAGGTTCAACAATATTTGTTAGACTGACTTTGTTTTACAAATAACACCGATCATAATTTCTCCCTTTAGTTATTGCATAGCTCACATTTTATCATCTTGTCCAAACATATATCAGAAAAGAAACTGACCTTCTATCTGTGTCACTCCCCTGAGACAATCTAAACAATTATCCTAAAGTAAAATGGTGTTACTTTTAAATATAAAGTTTTTTAAGATTCATGCTGAACATTAATGAACTTTAACTTGGGAACATATAAGCTCACAACTCATTGGACCTACAATTTTTCCATGGATTGATACAAGCTTACCAAATGAAATATGTAGGATTTACCTATCTTTTCTTTTTTTTTTTAGAAAATACTATAACCTTTGCCAGTTTTTCAGCCTTATGTCATCTTTGCCACTTATCCTGATTTACCAGCTATCATAAGAGTTATATATGAGAGTTTGTATAAATATATATATATATGTACATGTGTATACATGAATTCTCTGCTCTAGGTTTTGTCTTTACATCAACAATGCTAATGTAAGATATCTACATATTTATCTTCTGTCGATTTTAATTTCTTTTAAAATAAATAATACTTTATTTGACAGGAAATGAGGAAGCAAAATATTAATTTTATTAAATGAGTTAGAACATGCTGCATCTCTATACTAATGATAATGGTATAATTTTTGTTTTAATCAATTTGAGCAAAAAATATATTTCAATATGTCATTTTAAGTATTGAGTATCATCTGCTTAAGCGGACATTCAAGCATGGATTATTAACGTGTGGGCTGTAACACCCCATTCATATGAGCATTTAAGCCGCTGGTGTGTATTTTGTTCAATGTACTCTAGTGAGGTTGTTATTGTCTGAGTACATAATTTCCCTTAGGGTAGTTCTCACATTCTAATATGGTCATTATCATAACAAGTGCACCAGGGTTTTTTTGTCCCTCTCTTAGCTTGTATTTTTGTTATCAAAGCACTACTCTAAAATGTTCTTCTCCAAATGACGTGTGTCATTAATAATGTTTACAAAATGAAGCAAGAATTTAAGTTTAGTAATTGTTTGTAATGAATGGAAATATCAAATCATTGTCAGTATCCCAATATTTAATAATTATAAATATTTAATGATTCAGGAAAGACTGAGTGAATGGAGAATTTCAAATTCCAGGTTCTTTTAAAAGTCCAGCAATCCCACTTCTGGGCATACACACTAAGGAAACCAGAATTGAAAGAGACATGTGTACCCCAATGTTCATTGCAGCACTGTTTATAATAATAGCCAGGACATGGAAGCAACCTAGATGTCCATCAGCAGATGAATGGATAAGAAAGCTGTGGTACATATACACAATGGAATATTACTCAGCCATTAAAAAGAATACATTTGAATCAGTTCTAATGAGGTGGATAAAACTGGAGCTTATTTTACAGAGTGAAGTAAGCCAGAAAGAAAAACACCAATACAGTATACTAATGCATATATATGGAATTTAGAAAGATGGTAACGATAACCCTGTATGCGAGACAGCAAAAGAGACACAGATGTATAGAAGAGTCTTTTGGACTCTGTGGGAGAGGGAGACAGTGGGATGATTGGGGAGAATGGCATTGAAACATGTATAATATCATATAAGAAACGAATCTCCAGTCTAGGTTCAATACAGGATCCTTGGGGCTGGGGCACTGGGATGACCCAGAAGGATGGTATGGGGAGGGAGGTGGGAGGGGGGTTCAGGATGTGCAACACATGTACACCCGTGGCAGATTCATGTTGATATATGGCAAAACCAATACAATATTGTAAAGTAATTAGCCTCCAATTAAAATAAATAAATTTAAATTTAAAAAAAGATTCATAGAATCAACTAACATAAGGATGATAAAATTTTCTTCTTGTTTCAAGTTTCAAAAAAAAAAGTAACACTTCTCCATTTAGTCTTTCAGATAATAACTGGGTGCCTAGTGTGTGTCAGGGACTGTAAGAGGCACTATAGAATCTGTAGGGTATAAGAAAGATTCATGACTTTAAGACACTTTCAGTTAGTTAAAGAACAGAGAGAGGTCTGGTGGTGGTGATGAAAGAAATAAACAGGAAAATGTGAAGAGTGGAGATGGAGGTGGGCACCCTCTTTAGGTATTTGATTATTGGTGACCTCAGATACTGGAGGGTAGGAAGTTACAGTAATGAAATGGGTGTTCCCTGACAAGCCTGAAACATCTTTGATCTATAAGATTGTCACCTTGGAACTGACTCAATCTAATTTTACAATTTGTGCTGCCCTGTACTTTTAAAACTATTGTTGTTGGTCAGTTGCTAAGTCATTCAGCTTTTTGAGACCCAGTGAACTGCAGCACACAAATCTTCTCTGTCCTTCACCATCTCCTGGAGTTTGCTCAAATTCATGTGTGTTGAGTCGATGATACCATTCAACAACCTCATCCTCTTTTGTGCCCTTCTCTTAGTGCCTTCAATCTTCCCCAGCATCAGGGTCTTTTCCAAAATGAGTCAATTCTTCACATCAGGTGACCAATGTACTAAAGTTTCAGCTTCAACATCAGTCTTTCCAATGAATATTCAGGATTGATTTCCATTAGGATTGACTGATTTGATCTCCTTGCAGTCCAAGGGACTCTCAGGAGTCTTCTCCAACACCACACTTCAGAAGCATCAATTCTTTGTTGCTCAGCCTTCTTTTGGTCCAACTCTCACATCCATACATGACTACTGGAAAAACTATAGCTTTGACTAGATGGATCTTTTTCAGCAAAGTAATGTCTCTGATTTTTAATATGATGTCTCGGTTTGTCATAACTTTTCTTCCAGGCATTAAGCATCTTTTAATTTCATGGCTGCAGTCACCATCCACAGTGATTTTGGAGCCCAAGAAAATTAAGTCTGTCACTATTTCCATTTTTCCCCCCATCTATTTGTCATGAAGTGATAGGGACTGGATGCCATGATCTTAGTTTTTTTTCTTTTTGAATGTTTAGTGTTTTTTTAATTTATTTTTTTATTGAAGGATAATTGCTTTACAGAATTTTGTCATTTTCTGTTAAACCTCAACCTGAATAAGCCATAAGTATACATATATTCCCTCCCTTTTGAGCTTCCCTCCCATCTCCTTCCCCATTCCACCCCTCTAAGTTAATACAGAGCCCCTGTTTGTGTTTCCTTAGCCATTAGGCAAATTCCCATTGGCTATCTATTTTACATATGGTAATATAAGTTTGCATGTTACTCTTGCCATACATCTCACTCTCTCTTCCTCTATCCCCATGTCCACAACTCTATTTTCTATGTCTGTTTCTCTATTGCTGCCCTTTAAGTAAATTCTTCAGTACTGTTTTTCTAGATTCTGTATGTATGCATTAGAATATATTTATCTTTCCCTTTTTGATTTACTTTGTATAATAGATTCTAGGTTCATCCATCTCATTAGAACTGACTCAAAGGCATTTATTTTTATGGCAGAGTAATATTCCATTTTGTACATGTAGCACTAATTCTTTATCCATTCATCTGTTGATGGACACCTAGGTTGCTTCCATGTTCTAGCTATTGTAAATAGTGCTGCAACGAACAATGGGATACATGTCTCTTTTTCAATTTTGGTGTCCTCAGATTATACGCTTAGGAGTGGGATTGCTGGGTTATATGGTGGTTTTATTCCTAGTTTTTTAACGAATCTCCATACCGTCTTCCATAGTGGCTATATCAATTTACATGCCCACCAACAGTGCAAGAGCATTATCTTTTCTCCATACCCTCTCCAGCATTTACTGTTTGTAGACATTTTGATGATGGCCATTCTAACCAGTGTGAAGTGATATCTCATTGTAGTTTTGATTTGCATTTCTCTAGTAATGAGTGATGCTGAGCATCTTCTCATGTGTTTTATAGCCATCTATATATCTTCTTTGGAGAAATGACTGTTTAGATCTTTTCCCCACATTTTGATTGGGTTGTTTTTCTGGTATTGAGTTGTGTGAGCTGCTTGTGTATTTTGGAAATTAACCCTTTGTCAGTTATTTCATTTGCTATTATTTTCTCCCATTCTGAGGGTTGTCTTTTCACCTTGCCTATAGTTTCCTTTGCTGTGCAAGTTTTTAAGTTTAATCAGGTCCCACTTGTTTAATTTTGTTTTTATTTCCATTACTCGAGGAGGTGGGTCATAGAGGATCTTGCTTTGACTTATGTCATCGAGTGCTCTGCCTTTCTTTTCCTCAAAGAGTTGTATAGTTTCTGGTCTTACATTTAGGTCTTTAATCCATTTTGAGTTTATCTTTGTGTATGGTGGAAGTGTTCTAATTTCATTCTTATGCATGTAGCTGTCCAGTTTTCCCAGCACCATTTATTGAAGAGGTGTCTTTGCCCCATTGTATATTCTTGCCTCCTTTGTCAAATATAACGTATCCATAAGTGGATGGGTTTATTTCTGGGCTTTTTATCTTGTTCCATTGGTCTATGTTTCTGTTTTTGTGCCAGTACCATACTGTCTTGATGACTGTAGCTTTGTAGTATAATCTGAAGTCAGGAAGGTTGATTCCTCCAGCTCTATTCTTCTTTCTCAAGACTGCTTGGCTATTTCAGGTCTTTCAGGTTTCCATATGAATTGTGAAAATTTTTTGTTCTAGTTCTGTGGAAAATGTCATTGGTAATATGATAGGGATCACAATGAATTTGTAGAATGCATTTGGTAGGATAGTCATTTTCACAATATTGATTCTTCCTACCCAGGAACATAAAATATCTCTCCATCTGTTTATGTTGTCTTTGATTTCTTTCATCAGCATCTGACAATTTTCTGTGTACATTCTTTTGTCTCCTTAGGCAAGTTTATTCCTAGATATTTTACTCTTTTTGTTGCTATGGTAAATGGGATTGATTCCTTAATTTCTCTTTCTGATTTTTCATTGTTAGCACATAGAAATGCAAGTTATTTCTATGTATTGATTTTGTATTCTGCAACAACACTAAATTCACCAATTAGCTCTAGTAATTTCCTGATACAGTATCATGTCATCGGCAAACAGTGAGAGATTTACTCTTTCTTTTCCAATTTGGATTCCTTTTATTTCTTTTTCTTCTCTGATTGCTGTAGCTAGGATTTCCAAAACTATGTTGAATAATAGTGGGGAAACTGGACACCCTTGTCTTGTTCCTGATCTTAGGGGGAATGCTTTCAGTTTTTCACCATTGAAAATAATGTTTGCTGTAGGCTTATCATATATGGCTTTTACTATGTTGAGATAGGTTCCTTCTATGCCCATTTTTTCAAGAGTTTTCATCATAAATGCATGCTGAATTTTTTCAAAGGCTTTTTCTGCATCTATTGAGATTATCACATGGTTTTCATCTTTCAATTTGTTAATATGGTGTATCACATTGATTTATTTGCATATATTGAAGAATGCTTGCATCCCTGGAATAAATCCAACTTGATCATGGCATATGGGCTTTTTAATGTGCTATGAATTCTCTTTGCTTAAATTTTGTTGAGGATTTTTGCTTCTATGTTCATCAGTGATATTAGCCTGTAGCTTTCGTTTTTGTGTTGTCTTTGTGTGGTTTTGGTATCTCGGCGATGGTGGCCTCACAGAATGAGTTTGGAAATGCTCCTTCCTCTGCAATGTTTTCAAAACATTTTAGAAGGATAGGCATTAGCTCTTCTCTAAATGTTTGATAGAATTCTCCTGTGAAGCTCTCTGGTCCTGGGCTTTTGTTTTGGGGGAGATTTTTTATTACAGTCAATTTCAGTGCTTGTAATTGGGTTGTTCATAATTTCTACTTCTTCCTGGTTCAGTCTTGGAAGATTGAACTTTTCTAAGAATCTGTACATTTCGTCCAGGTTATCCATTTATTGTCGTATAGTTGTTCATAATAGTCTCTTATAACCTTTGTATTTCTGCATTGTTGTAACCTCTCCTTTTTCATTTCTAATTTTGTTGATTTGATTCTTCTTTTATTCTTGATGAGTTTGGCTAAAGGTTTGTCAATTTTGTTTCTCTTCTCAAAGAACCAGCTTTAACTATTGTTTACTATCTTTACTATTGTTTCTTTCATTTATTTTCCATTTATTTCTGCTTGTATCTTTATGATGTCTTTCCTTCTACTAATTTGGGGATTTTTCTGTTCTTTTTCCAGTTGTTTTAGGTGTAAAGTTAGGTTGTCTGTTCGATGTTTTCCTTGTTTCTTGAGTTAGGATTGTATTGCTATAAACTTCCACTTAGAACTGCTTTTGCTGCCTCCCATAGGTTTTGAATTGTTGTGTTTTCATTGTCATTTGTTTCTAGAAATTTTTTTATTTTCCTTTTGACTTCTTCAGTACCCTGTTTGTTATTTAGAAATGTGTTGTTTAATCTGCATGTGTTTGTGTTTCTTACAGTTTTTTTCTTGTAATTGATATCTAGTCTTATAGCATTGTGGTTGGAGAAGACGCTTGATATGATTTCAATTTTCTTAAATTTACTGAGCTTTGATTTGTGACCCAAGATGTGGTCTATCATGGAGAATGTTCCAATTGCACCTGAGAAGAAGGTGTATTCATCTGCATTTGAATGGAATGTCCTGAAGATATCAATGAGATCCATCTCATTTGATGTATCATTTAAAACTCGTGTTTCCTTATTAATTTTCTGTTTTGGTGATCTGTCCATTGGTGTGAGTGGGGTGTTGAAGCCTCCTCCTGTTATTGTGTTACTGTCAATTTCTCCTTTTATGTCTGTTAGAGTTTGTCTTATGTATTGAGGTGTTCCTATGTTGGGTACATAGATATTTATAATTGTTATGTCTTCCTCTTGGATTGATCCCTTCATCATTATGTAGTGTCCTTCCTTTTGTCTTATAATATTCTTTATTTTAAGGTAAATTTTGTCTGATATGAGGATTGCTACTCCAGCTTTCTTTTGCTTCCCATTTGCATGGAATATATTTTTCCATCCTCTAACTTTCGGTCTATATGTGTCTTTAGGTCTGAAGTGGGTTTCTTGTAGACAGCATATATATGGGTCTTGTTTTTGTATCCATTCAGCCAGTCTCTGGCTTTTGGTTGGAGCATTTAATTCATTTACATTTAAAGTAATTATTGATGTATTTGTTCCTATTGCCATCTTCTTAATTGTTTGGAGTTGATTTTGTAGATCTTTTTTCCTTCTCTTGTATTTCTTGACTATATAAGTCCTTTTAAATGATGGTAAAGCTGAAACTCCAGTACTTTGGCCACCTCATGCGAAGAGTTGACTCATTGGAAAAGACTCTGATGCTGGGAGGGATTGGGGGCAGGAGGAGAAGGGGGCGACAGAGGATGAGATGTCTGGATGGCATCACGGACTCGACGGACGTGAGTCTGAGTGAACTCCAGGAGTTGGTGATGGACAGGGAGGCCTGGCATGCTGCAATTCATGGGGTCGCAAAGAGTCAGACACGACTGAGTGACTGAACTGAACTGAACATTTGTTGTAAAGTTGGTTTGGTGGTACTGAATTCTCCTAACTTTTGCTTGTCAGAAAAGCTTTTTATTTCTTCATCAATTTTGAATGAGATCCTTGCTGGGTACAGTAATTTTGGTTGTAGATATTTCCCTTTCATTACTTTGAATATATCCTGCCATTCCCTTCTGGCCTGCAGGGTTTCTGCTGAAAGATCGCTTGTTAAACATATGGGGTTTCCCTTGTATGTTACTTGTTGCTTTTCCTTTGCTGCTTTTAATATTCTTTCTTTGTGTTTAGTCTCTGTTAGTTTGATTGTTATGTGTCTTGGTGTGTTTCTCCTTGGCTTTATCCTGTATGGGACTGTCTGTGCCTCTTGGACTTGATTGACTATTTCCATTTCCATGTTCAGGAAATTTTCAACTATAATCTCTTCAAAATTTTTCTCATACCAGTTTTTTTGTCTTCTTCTTCTTCTGCTGCTGCTGCTGCTAAGTCACTTCAGTTGTGTCTGACTCTGTGCGACCCCACAGATGGCAGCCCATTGGGCTCCACTGTCCCTGGGATTCTCCAGGCAAGAACACCAGAGTGGGTTGCCATTTCCCTCTCCAATGCATGAGAGTGAAGAGTGAAAGTGAAGTCGCTCAGTCGAGTCTGACTCTTAGCGACCCCATGGACTGCACCCTACCAGGCTCTTCCGTCCATGGGAGTTTCCAGGCAAGAGTACTGGAGTGGGTTGCCATTGCCTTCTCTGGGGACCCCTATAATTTGAATGTTGATGCATTTGATATTGTTACAGAGATCCCTAAGACTTTGAGTCCCTAAGACTCAGTTCTTTTCATTCTTTTTACTTTATTCTGCTCTTCAGAAGTTATTCCCACCATTTTATCTTCCAGGTCACCAAGTCGATCTTCTGTTTCAGATATTCTGCTGTTGGTTCCTTCCAGAGTGTTTTTAGTTTCAGTAATTGTGTTGTTTGTCTCTATAAATTTATTCTTTAATTCTTCTAGATCTTTGTAAATTGATTATTGCATTTTCTCCATTTTGTTTTCAAAATTTTTGATAATGTTTACTATCTTTATTCTGAATTTTCTTTTTCAGGTAGTTTGCCTATTTCCTCTTCATTTATTTGGATTTCTGTGTTTCTAATTTGTTCCTTCATTTGTGTTGTATTTCTCTGCATTTTCATTATATATTTTTTTTAACTTATTTTGTCTGAGGCCTTTTCCCAAGCTTTAAGGTTGAATTCTTTCTTCCCTTTGCTTTCTGCCCTCCTAAGGTCGGTCCAGTAGTTTGTGTAAGTTTTGTATAGGGTGAGATTTGTGCTGGGTTTTTGTTTGTTTGTTTTTCCTCTGATGGGCAAGGCTGATTGAGGTGGTAATCCTGTCTGCTGATGATTGGGTTTGTAATTTTGTTTTGTTTGTTGTTTAGATGAGGTGTCCAGGGCACAGTGCTACTGGTGGTTGGGTGATGCTGGGTGCTGTATTCAAGTGGTTTCCTTAGGGTGAGTTCTTACTGTTTGATACTCCCTAGGGTTAGTTCTGTGGTAGTCTAGGGTCATGGAGTCAGTGATCCCACCCCAAAGGTCAGGGCTTGATCTCTGTTTAGAAACAGATTCCACAAGTGGTTTGTTATGCCATTAAGTAAGATTAAAACAAATACCCAAAAACAAGAAACCAAAGATGAACTCCAGACAAATGACTGTTACAAAATCAGGCTAATAATAACTAAAATAATGGAATATACATCTATACATATACACCCATAAGCAAAGTCAAACCAGTCCAATTAAAATAAAGTACAGTAGATTCACCCAGGAAACAATGGAAATCAAAAATTCCATTTACCAGTTAAGAACAAAACCAACTAAAACACAAACCAGAAAACAAAACTAAAGCAAGGTGCCAAGTGGGGAATAAAGCAATGAAAACAAAACTAACAAATATGTTGAGAGGAAAGAAAAGAAAGAAAGAATAGACAAGCAAAGTTAAATAGAAGTAAATGAAGAAGATTTATATACATTAAAGGTTAACTGCAAGGGGAAAAGAACAGCAGGAAAGGCAAACAAAGGAATAAATATAGAAAAAATATAATAAGTTTAAAAAAATCAAAAATTAAAATTTTAAAAAAGAAAATAAGAAATAAAAAATAAAAAAGGAAAACTCCACAAAAATGCAAAAGCCCAATGTAAAGGCAGAGGTTTATAATAACAATAAAAACTGTGACTGAGTATGCATATATACACATAAGCAAAATCAAAACAGTCCAACAAAAATAAAGTACAATAGATTGATCCGGCAAACAAAGGAATCCAAAAATTATATCAGTTAAGAACAAAACTAACTAAAGTACAACCTGAAAAACAAAACTAAAGCACGGTGCCACTGGGGAAGAAAGCAATGAAAACAAACCTAACAAATAAGTTGAGAGGAAAGGAAAGAAAGTTAAGAAAGAATAGATATACAAAGTTAAATGAGGTAGATAAAGAAGATTTATATATCACAGTTTAATTGCAAGGAGGAAAGAATGATGGGGAAAGCAAACAAGGGAATAAATGTAGAAAAAATAATAATAGGATTGAAAATTAAAATTAAAGAAAAATTAAAAAAACAAGAAAACTCCACAGAACTGTAAAAGCCCAAAAGCCCAATGTAGAGGCAGAGGTTTATAACAGCAATAAAAATTGTGACTGAGAAAACAAAAAAAAAGCTCGAAAACTTAATTAGATTTAATAGTGACAATTAAACCAACAACTACAACTGAGCGGGGAAATAAAGGAAAAAGAAAAAAAAAATACGAAAGAATCAGTTCAGTTCAGTTGCTCAGTCATGTCTGACTCTTTGTGACTACATGAATCGCAGCACGCCAGGCCTCCCTGTCCATCACCAACTCCCAAGTTCACTCAAACTCATGTCCATCGAGTCAGTGATGCCATCCAGCCATCTTATCCCCTGTCGTCCCCTTCTCTTCCTGCCCCCAATCCCTCCCAGCATCAGGGTCTTTTCCAATGAGTCAACTCTTCGCATGAGGTGGCCAAAGTACTGCAGGTTCAGCTTTAGCATCAGTCCTTCCAATGAACACCCAGGACTGATCTCTTTCAGAATGGACTGGTTGGATCTCCTTTGCAGTCCAAGAGACTCTCAAAAGTCTTCTCCAACACCATAGTTCAAAAGCATCAATTCTTCGGTGCTCAGCTTTCTTTATAGTCCAACTCTCACATCCATACATGACCATTGGAAAAATCATAACCTTGACTTAGACGGATTTTTGTTGGCAAAGTAATGTCTCTGCTTTTGAATATGCTCTCTAAGTTGGTCATAACTTTCCTTCCAAGGAGTAAGCGTCTTTTAATTTCATGGCTGCAATCACCATCTACAGGGATTTTGGAGCCCCCAAAAATAATGTCTGACACTGTTTCCACTGTTTCCCCATCTATTTGCCATGAAGTGATAGGACCAGATGCCATGATCTTCATTTTCTGAATGTTGAGCTTTAAGCCAACTTTTTCACTCTCCACTTTCATTTTCATCAAGACGCTTTTTAGTTCCTCTTCACTTTCTGCCATAAGGGTGGTGTCATCTGCATATCTGAGGTTATTGAGATTTCTCCCGGCAATCTTGATTCCAGCTTGTGCTTCTTCCAGCCCAGCGTTTCTCATTATGTACTCTCCATATAAGTTAAGAAAGCAGGGTGACAATATACAGCCTTGATGTACTCCTTTTCCTATTTGGAACCAGTCTGTTGTTCCATGTCCAGTACTAACTGATGCTTCCTGACCTGCATACATATTTCTCAAGAGGCAGGTCAGGTGGTCTGGTATTCCCATCTCTTTCAGAATTTTCCACAGTTTATTGTGATCCACACAGTCAAAGGCCTTGGCATAGTCAATAAAGCAGAAATAGATGTTTTTCTGGAAGTCTCTTGCTTTTTCCATGATCCTGCGGATGTTGGCAATTTGATCTCTGGTTCCTCTGCCTTTTCTAACACCATCTTGAACATCTGGAAGTTCACGGTTCACGTATTGCTGAAGCCTGGCTTGGAGAATTTTGAGCATTACTTTAGTAGCATGTGAGATGATGCAATTGTGCGGTAGTCTGAGCATTCTTTGGAATTGCTTTCTTTGGGATTGGAAGGAAAACTGACCTTTTCCAGTCCTGTGGCCACTGCTGAGTTTTTCAAATTTCCTGGCATATTGAGTGCAGCCCTTTCACAGCATCATCTTTCAGGATTTGAAATAGCTCAACTGGAATTCCATCACCTCCACTAGCTTTGTTCGTAGTGATGCTTTCTAAGGCCCACTTAACTTCACATTCCAGGATGTCTGGCTCTAGGTGAGTGATCACACCATCGTGATTATCTGTGCTGAAGATCTTTTTTGTACAGTTCTGTGTATTCTTGCCACCTCTTCTTAATATCTTCTTCTTCTGTTAGGTCCATATCATTTCTGTCCTTTATCGAGTCCATCTTTGCATGAAATGTCCCCTTGGTATCTCTAATTTTCTTGAAGAAATCTCTAGTCTTTCCCATTCTGTTGTTTTCCTCTATTTCTTTGCACTAATCACTGAAGAAGGCTTTCTTATCTCTCCTTGCTATTCTATGGAACTCTGCATTCAAATGGGAATAACCATCATGGTCAACAAAAGAGTCCAAAATGCAGTACTTGGATGCAATCTCATAAACGACAGAATGATCTCTGTTCATTTCCAATGCAAACCTTTCAATTTCACGGTAATCCATGCCTATGTCCCAACCAGTAACACTGAAGAAGCTGAAGTTGAATGGTTCTATGAAGACCTACACGACCTTTTAGAACTAACATCCAAAATAGATGTCCTTTTCATTATAGGGGACTGGAATGCAAAAGTGGGAAGTCAAGAAACACCTGGAGTAACAGGCAAATTCAGCCTTGGAGTATGGAATGAAGCAGGGCAAAGGCTAATAGAGTTTTTCCAAGAGTACGCACTGGTCATAGAAATCACCCTCTTCCAACAACACAAGAGAAAACTCTACACATGGACATCACCAGATGGTCAGCACCAAAATCAGATTGATTATATTCTTTGCAGCCAAAGGTGGAAAAGCTCTATACAGTCAACAAGACCGGGAGTTGACTGTGGCTCAGATCATGAACTCATTGTTGCCAAATTCAGGCTTAAATTAAAGAAAGTAGGGAAAACCACTAGACCATTCAGGTATGACGTAAATGAAATCCCTTATGATTATACAGTGGAAGTGAGAAATAGATTTAAGGGACTAGATCTGATAGAGCACCTGATGAACTATGGACAGAGGTTCGTGACATTGTACAGGAGAGAGGGATCAAGAAAAGAATCTGTAGAACAAGTCAAAACATAAGAATAATAAATGTTTTTCTTGAGTCACTGCTGTCAGAATACCTTCCCTCTCTGGGAGTCTGAGTCCACCTCGCCTCCCTAGGATGACCTCCAACACTGTGCTGATCTATGGACCTGCTGTTGGGGCAGCTCAGATTCTAATCTTGTCCTACTCTTGTGTGTTCTTGCCTCCAATGTCCACAGCTATCAGAACTAGTGTGTTTTCTTTTGTGAGACCTCTCAGTGTCCTTTCATGTATTCCATAGACACAGAGTCTGCTGAGTTGATCATGTGGACTTAATCTGCAGCTTTTACAGCTGATGGAAAGGTTTTGAGTTTTCTTCCTTAGCCACACTGCCCCTGGGTTTCAACTGTGGTTTTATTTCCACCTCTACATGTGGGTCGTCCACTGAGGATTCCTTCTTAGGCTGCCCTGGAGGACTTGGGTTTGCCCCTGTGAGGGCCAGGTGTGGAGGTGGTGCAGCTGCTTGGGTTGCAGGGTTTCTGGCTGCACCAGGTACTCAGGGGAGTTGTCGGCTAGGGCAGCAGGAAATATAATGTTCTAGGAGGGAATGGCAACCAGTGTTGGCCAATACACTCCAGTATTCTTGCCTGGAGAAACCCCCTGACAGAAAAGCCTGGCAGGCCACAGTCTGCTACTGATACTTCTGCTAAGTTGCTTCTGTCGTGTCCAACTCTGTGCGACCCCATAGACAGCAGCCCACCAGGCTCCCCTGTCCCTGGGATTCTCCAGGCAAGAACACTGGAACGGGTTGCCATTCCCTTCTCCAGTACATGAAAGTGAAAGTGAAGTCACTCAGTCATGTCCAACTCTGTGCAACCCCATGGACTGTAGCCCACCAGGCTCCTCCATCCATGGGATTTTCCAGGCAAGAGTTTTGGAGTAGGGTGCCACTGCCTTCTCCGAGGCCACAGTCTATAGGGCTGCAAAGAGTTGGACACGACTGAAGTGAACCCTGCATGCATAGACGTGAGATTTTTTTTGGCCTGTTGCAGTTCTGCCCCAGTGAGAGTTGAGCATGAAAGTGGCATAGCTGTTTGGCTTGCGGGGACCCTGGTGGTGAAAAGTGTGCAGGGACACAGATTGCTTCCACCCCAGGAGTTATGGCCCTATCAGAGTCTTTTTTTCAAGCCTCTTATAACTGACCGGAGGCAATCAGAAGGCCTCTGGTCAGTCTTTCTCTGTAGCTCTGCCCATTCAGGCACTTAGAGGGCTCCCTTGCCTGGGGCCCTCCTCTGTTGTTTTGGTGGGTCAGGCACGTAGAGGGGCCCCTCTTGCTGGGGTCCTCTCTGTAGATCGGTGCATTAGGCACTTAAAGGGGCACCCTGGGTGGGGTCCTTGTCTGTTATTCAGTGCATCAGGGGTTTGATGGGCCAGCCACTCTATTGTTCACCTGCCAATGCTGGCGTGTGGAAAGAGAGGCTGTGGCGATGGCTCCACCCTTACGTGTGACTCAGCAGTATCACCTTGCTTCCATTGCTGCCCAGCTTTCCCCCACCAGCATTTCCCACCACAGTCTCCTCCTTCACATCCCCTTGATCTGTCCCTCTGCAGTTAACAGCAGCCCTCACTCTGGGATTGCTCCACAATCCCTAAACTCCAGCTCCCAGCCACTGCACCTTCCAGGGAACCAGGGTTCCTGTCTGGGGTATATATGGCTATGGCAAGGACTGTCTGATTCTCATTCCATTTAGGCTGCCACAGGTCAGCTGTTTCACTCTCAGCCTTAAATGTTTCTTTGACTCAGACAGTTGCCCTGATGTGAGGATTGGACCCCTGCTTCAGTTCCCCCACCTGCTGAGGGCAGGTCCAGTCCTAATAACACTCCTGTTTTTACCCCTAGTTCCTTCATCCTACTGAGTTTTGCATGGTTCTATATATTCTTTTCCACTGGTCAGGTACTCCTGTCCACTCTCAGCTGGTGTTCTGTATGCACTTCTGAAGGTGTATTCCTGATGTATCCATGGAGACCTTCTCCTCTGCCATCTTGTTCTCCCCTGAATGTTGAGTTTTAAGCCAGCTTTTTCACTAGCTCCTCTTCACTTTATGCCATTAGGCTGGTGTCATTTGCATACGTGAGGCTGTGGATATCTTGATTACAGCTTGCAAATCATCCAGCATGGCCTTTCGCATGGTGTACTCTGCATATAAGTTAACTATATCTTCTCCATTTCCTTTTGTGTTTCCTTCTGTCCATTTTTTTCTGCCAGATCCCCATTTTTATTTTATTCCTCAGTTATATAAGAAACATAGAAGTCCTGTAACTCCAGTTTTATTTTGGGAGATTATGAAAATGGGAAGATTGGCAAAAGTCAGAATGTACAATCCAGCTAGCACTGGCTAGTATGCTATGGAAAATCTCCATGGGCAAGGAAGGAGTCCCACACCAGAACTGTAGTTTTTATAGGGAAGATGCAGGAGAGTAGAAAGGGTAGTTCAGTTCAGTTCAGTTCAGTCGCTCAGTCTTGTCCGACTCTTTGCGACCCCATGAATCACAGCACGCCAGGCCTCCCTGTCCATCACCAACTCCTGGAGTTCACTCAGACTCACGTCCATCAAGTCAGTGATGCCATCCAGCCATCTCATCCTCGGTCGTCCACTTTTCCTCCTGCCCCCAATCCCTCCCAGCATCAGAGTCTTTTCCAGTGAGTCAGCTCTTCGCATGAAGTGGCCAAAGTAGTGGAGCTTCAGCTTTAGCATCATTCCTTCCAAAAAAATCCCAGGGCTGATCTCCTTCAGAATGGACTGGTTGGATCTCCTTGCAGTCCAAGGGACTCTCAAGAGTCTTCTCCAACACCACAGTTCAAACGGTAGAGTTAATACCAAATCCAGATCTGACCCGATAAAGCGGATGCACACAAACAAACTGGGTGAACTGGAGCACGTGATCCCGCTGTTACTATGTGTGCAGGACTCAAATGGATGAATGTTGAGGTTAGTATATTTCTAAGCTGGCATACAAATCAAGTGCCGTAGTGTTTTGGGGGGGGGCACTCTGCTCTGCTGTGCTTGCATCTGGTGATACAAAGTTCAAAACCATGGAAGCCTCAATGTCTTCACACTAAAAACATAGGCATAGATATGAAAACAAAGAATATGCCCAGGGAAGGGAGAAATTCCACACCCCACCCTCCCTCTTTTGGAGGGGTCAGTGATTATTTCAGAAACAACAAATAAGGTGATGTGCCAAATGAACAGTAATTTGATGGGAAACTGAATAATGGGTGGACAGTAAGCAGCTCTGTTCATGTGACTTCCCTGGTGGCACTAGTGG
This sequence comes from Capra hircus, assembly GCF_001704415.2. NCBI lineage: Eukaryota > Metazoa > Chordata > Mammalia > Artiodactyla > Bovidae > Capra > Capra hircus. The sequence continues at coordinate 29,447,007 of NC_030813.1, forward strand.
TAAAGACCCTTCCTGCCAATGCAGGAGACTTAAGAGATGTGGGTTTGATCCCTTGGTTGGTAAGACCCCCTGGAGAAGGAAATGGCAACCCACTCCATTGTTCTTGTGTGGAGAATCCCATGGATAGAGGAACCTGGTGGGCTAGAGTCCATAGCATTGCAAACAGTCAGGCACAACTGAAGTGACTTAGCCTGCACGCATGCATGTGAGTTTAAGAAAGTGCCTTAGGAAGTAAATCGGGAAATTATGCAGCATTGGGCTAAATAGATATTCTGAAGAAGGAAACTGAGATCACACATTTCTTCAAACTCCACAGCCTGGCCAGTGACTGAGGAAAGCATAATTTGGGATGGAGTTTTGTACTGATTTAGCAGGTATAAAGAAATCGAGGTGAAGCTTTGACCTTGCAGTGAAAGAAATATCCAAGTGTCACAGTGCATGTCAGGAGAAAAGATGTTGTCCAATGAAACCGCCTACAACCCAGGGAAGCATGAAGTTAAAGGAGATGCTTACAAAGATGAAATCTCACCACCCAGAAGGGATAGAAAACTACAATTTTGAAACATGAGTATTTATCTACTCTTTGTATTATATTTTGTACTGTCTTTTAATATAACAAAAGTACTATTGAAAATATCATATTGTCTTAACTTTTTTGAGGGAGACAGGTTGCTATTCAGGCTCAGGTCAACATGTAAGTGAGAGTTAAGATGGCTGTATGAGCAAACACTGTGTAATGAAACAGACTCTAGCTATATGTGAGAGCTGGGAGTGTGGGTGAAAGATTCAGCAGTGGGTGTTCAGAAATGTCCCCAAAACATCACTCTGACTTTGGTTCTTGAATTTGACAGTGTCTTTATAGTGGACTGATTAAACTTGGGTATCTTTGCTCTTCTGTGAGATTAGAAATATCAGGGGGGGTTGGAGAGGCAGCTGGTTCTAAGATGTTAGGAGAGGCTGCTGTTTCATCAACTCCTACACAGATGGGCCCACAAGTAAATCACCAACTGGAGGATGCTGATTCCAGTACAAAGACATTTCCTCCCGACCCTGCTTAGTGAGACAAGCAAGGACTTCTATATTTATGCAATCATTTATTCCTTTATGCATTTCATAAATATTTATCAACTACCTGCTAAGCTCTGTGTTTTCTGCCAATGGCCAGAGAAAGGCAGTGCCCCTGTGATGGTGCTATAGGCAAAAGTCAAGTCCTGCAGAGAGTTCAGACTCCAAGCAATTGCAGGAGGGGGAGCTGCTGCAGCTTTGGGCTACTTCAGCATGCAAACAAACAGAATGCCCAGCTAGGCCTGTTGCTGTATGCTTCTGCATCTGCTCAACTTCAGACAAGCCTGCAGATAGGAAATGACTCCATCATTCAAGACGTCACCAAGAGATGTGGAAAAGATTTTGCCAGCCTCTGAAGTCTGAGCAGGGACATTGAAAGAGAAAAAAGACAGTAAAATAAAAAGGAAAAGAAAAAAAGTAATTTTGCAGAAGAGAAAAGAGTGAACTAAAAGGGAGATAGCAGAGTAATATGACCTAAAAGAAAAAGCATTGAACTTAGTACAAAAATTTCTCATGTACTTACTATATTCCATGCATCATATTAGGTTGCCAGGAGCCACCACGGGAGATCCCACCGATGACAAGGTCATGTGGAAGAGAACTGTTAAGCAAGGCTTCAGGACTCAACGGGCTCCCTAGGCTTTCTCGAGCATCTACCCCAAAACCAGAATCTGTCTGTTTTACTATTTCATGACTCTCACCAACTCCTCTGACATTAACAGGAGGCTATTCCTGACCACCTTTCTCTGGAGAAAATCAACTTAGGGCTATAGCTAATAAGTCTCCTGGACATGAGAGGAATATTTCCAATCAAAACCCCTCTGTTAGGATTCTAGCTTGCTTGGCAGGTATATCCAGACTCTTGCAGCTACACATGTAATTATCTACAGCCTCCCAACTGTGAGAGGGATGAGAAGCCTAAAACATAGAGCCTTTTAAAGAGTTAAAAGTTATTAGAGTAGTGCTAATGTAGGATTTCATTATTTGGCCAATGCTTGTTGCTAAGTTCCCATATGTCTTATCCACTCTGCACCTGGGAGTGCATTAGTTAACATAGTTGGAAAGTAAGAAAAACAAGTGTAGCCTTGAAATTAACCACATCAGACTTTTGAGCTAATTGGTTCTTTCTTGTAACTCACTGCCCCTTTGCTTCATGAGAATGTAACTCTGTTTAATACTTTTTGAGGCTGACATAGAATAGAAATATAAGAAAAAACATCTCAAGGGAAAATAAGTTTTCTGGTTGAGAAGCCTTTATCAAAAGAGGGTCATAAAATGTTCACAGGCCTCCAAGGCCAGAAGATAATGTACACAATATTGTTTATGGGAAAGGTTTTGATAAAGACAAAACAGATGTAATATTTGGACTGACTCTGTATGACTTTGCATCTTTCATTTCCCTCTCTGTATAAGATAAGGTATAAAAGTACCTTTAAAAACTAAAGCTATGGGCCTTGCTTACTGAAGTAGCTTGGTCTCCTCGTGTCAATCATTTTCTCTCTCTCTCCCTCCCTCTTTTTTTCAGGCTGATCCCTTGGAGCATAGAGGTTCCCTGCGTTCACTTATCTGCCCGGGTTTCTAAGACCTGAACGGGAAGACATTCTGCGTCTTCACTCCCTTGGGAGACCGGGAAGGAACCTGTGGCCTCCATGAATAGGGCAAACTTCTTGTCTCGAGGTTTTATTGGCTTTCTATGTAAACCAAGGAATATCAGCCTCTTTCTCTCCTCTATTTTCTGATCTACAATGTTCTTTCCTTATCTGTCTCTCTAAATCATCCACCGACGCCGTTTTTCCTTCAGGTTCCCCTGGATCCTGTAGGGGCTGGACCCTGGCATTAGGTCATTTGATATCCATTCACAATGTGATGCTTGATAGAAACTATTTATTCATGCCCTATTTGAAGATAAATAAGCCAAAGTTTATCTGGTTGGGTGAAGTAACACATCAAATCATATCAAAAGTGGAACTGATAACAGTAATCTCCTATTCTAGGATCTTTCCAAGATGGCCAGGAAACAGAAGACATGGTTATTGGTGCTGATTTTATTATTAAAATATCTTGATTTGGATAAGTAAATTTGACATTTTGAACTCAGTTTCCTTGTCCAGAAAATTATCTATACTATCTACTTCAGTATTCTTACCTGGAGAATCCCCATGGACAGAGGAGTCTTGCAGGCTAACAGTCCATGGGGTAGCAAAGAATCAGACATGACTCAGCAGCTAAGCACAGCGGCGCAGCACAAGGGAACACAAGCAACTCCTTTTGTGTGTAGCAAGGTTTGTTTACCCCCTGACAGAAACCAGGGTAACCTTCTGGCACTTCTACCTTGCATCTTGCACTTCTCTGGATTCAATAATTACCTGAAAGTCATAATGGTTTAAATGCTCAGACATCTGCATAGACTTTTTTCTTCTTTTCTTTAGTTTAACAAGATCTTAGATTTTAGCATGCATAAGAATTACTGGGTAAATTTGTACACACAAAACCTTTACCACACTTTGTGATTTGATATGAAGGATTTTTCAGAGGTCAATTTAGTAATTACCAAAAGGGAATTATTTTAATTGGGCTTCCCAGGTGTCTTAGAGGTAAAGAATCTGCCTGCCAATGGAGGAGATGCAAGAGACTTGGGTTTGATCCTTGGGTCAGGAAGATGCCCTGGAGTAGGAAGTGGCAACTTGCTCCAGTATTCCTACCAGGAAAATTCCATAGACAGAGGAGCCTGGCCAGCTAGAGTCAATGGGGTCACAAAGAATTAGACATGACTGAGCATACAAGTACAATTGTTTTAATTACTCTGAATCTCAAATCTTACTTCATCGGCTCCACGAATAAGACTTGTAGATGTGGTTACTGACATTATAAAGTTATATATGTTTGACCCATTTTATTGTGACCTATATATATGGAAAACTATCCAAAATAATAATAATTATCTTTGAATGACCATGTGGGACCTGCCATTTAATGCCACCACGAGGCACGAAGAGTCTGACAAGCTGCACTCCATGGGGCCACAGAGAGTCAGAGACTGAGCGACTGAACACATACACACACACAGCGTTAATGTAATATTTGAACTAATCAGATGTTTTAAAATGAGTCAATTTAAAGATATTGTTGGGAGGTTCAGGCTTTAAAAATTATGACATAAAATGCAAAGAAATGCAACCAGACAGGTTTCTACCTGGGAAAAGTGTTCATTTTTTACTCTGCAGTTCAAATTGGTGTCTACCTGACATTTATGTATCTTTAAGCTTTAAATCAGTGCTGCACAGCAGGGGCAAGGTGGGAGAATCACCCAGGAAGCCTTTTCAAACTCCGCCAGCCCTCCTCCTCCTGCAGTCCTTCCTTCCCCTGAGATTCTGCCTAAGATGTGTCTCTGAACTTAAAAACCATCTGTTCATTTACAAATAGACATTTTTATCTCCAAAAGGGCAGGTTTCTGCACATGAGCCTCTAACACATATCGGGTGGAGGTGGGGGGGGGGTGCTGAAACATACATCAATGACAACATCTTTCAGTTGAATGCTGACATGTTAAAAAATGGACACGTCTATGTTTTCTGAGTGATATATTCAGTTGGTGTATAAGTTGGTGAGCCCCTTGTACTAATGAGATGAAAATTGCTACTTTAAATACTCATGTAGGTCAGTAAGCTTCATTCTGGGAGTGTTTCATGAATTCAGGTTTCATTCTGTGAGATTTTGTTTCATAAATGCAAGCATTTGTAGAATGAAGTAAAAGAGTGTGGCAGACTCAGCCCAAATTAACTACTACTATTAGAAAGGCATGATGAGTGAGAAACATCAGTTTTATATCATAAGCAGTGTTAAAAGCCATTTTTATTACACAAACATTTCCCATAGCTTAAATTCCTTAAAATGTGACAACCGTGTCACAGTCCCTGGAGTGCATTATTTTTTTCCCTTTAAAAAACATTGTGAGGCTTGGGTAGATATTGTTCTATTCTCCACAGAACTGACCTCTGAGGCCTCCTTTGCCGCAAGCGTTATCTTGACTTTGTGAACATAAGGTACCAACATAAACACATACGCTGCTCACATTTTTATGTTGTAATCACATAATTGAATCACTTTATTCTAGCATGCTTTTGCCAAAATTTTGAAATATGAAATGTGTTGAGTTTTTTAAACTAAATATTCATAAATTATGATTATAATTTTCATGTTTGGAAGTAAAATTATTCATATGAATGGAGATAACATTAAAGTACTTATGGAATCAAAACATTCAAAATATTATAATACATTTGATATAACATATTTTATATTGGTGAAATGACTAAAAGATTCTGAAACCTCTTCAACAAATTGATGTCTTTACTAAAATTTCAGTGATAATATTTTAAATATATGTGTGTGTGTGGTCAATTGTGTCCAACTCTTTGCAACCCTATGGACTATAGCCCACCAGGATTTTCTGTCCATGGGATTTTTCAAACAGGAATACTGTAGTGGGTTGCCATTTCCTCCTCCAGGGAATCTTCCCAACCCAGGGATTGAAATTGCAGCTCCTGTGTCTCCTGCATTACAGACAGATTCTTTACTGTTGAGCCATTTCGGAAGTCCATTTTAAATATAGCTAACACTTTATGTTTATTCAAATGTTTATTCAGTCCCATGTATGGTTATTAGTTTTTATGTGAATTAATGTATTCAACCCTTATAATAGTACTATAAAGTAGGTACTTTTAGTATCCCAATTTACCAACAAGAATGCTGATGAAAACCAGGTATTTTTCTAATGTCACAAGGTTAGCGAGGGGCAGAACAGGGATTGGAACTCAGACACTTTCACTGCAGAGCCTATTCTCTGAAACAATTGATGACTATAAGGTCTCCTGGTGCTCTGGGACTCATCCTTGGGTTGAGTCCTACTAGCTCTGCAAAATAAAATGATTTGCACCTCTGCCCATGGCCTCTCACAGTGGTTATTGTAGAAGTTACCATGGCTTTCAAATCATTGCTACCCTATGTGTCTTCTTTCATTAAGGACATTCTAGATGCCTCTCTGACACAAAATTGTCTTTGAAATACTAAATATTAATAGTTTCTCCTTTTTCCCATTGAGGTACAACATGTTGATATAAGATGATTTTGCCGTCTCCTCTTCATAATCCAGGGTTTCTATCCTCTTCTCCCTCATATGTAGACACCATGAAAAAAAAAGACACAAGAAAAAAGACCTGACATCCTGGCTCTTCCTTACTCTTTTTGCCACACTATCCGAAAATAGACATGGTAAGATTTGAATTTCTAGTCTTTTTTCTTTTTTTCACTTCCCATATTATATCCTCTAAATAAACCAGCAAATTTGATAGCCTCAATCTTACATAGTAGTAGCATCTTCTCTACACTACAGAAGCTGATTTAAAAATCAATTGTTTGCTTATAGACATAGAAATGTTGTCTCGGTGTCCAGGTGTTCAGAAACTAAATATGAATTGTTTCCCATATGAATTTCTGCTCTATCCGAAGGTATGCCTATTTCCTGTACCTTCCTCCTCTTCCTCAGGTCAATGAGTGCCTTGAGATGACAGGGAGGACTATTCTGTTCATGAAAAGGCAAAACAGAAGAGTTCTTTAACATATAAATAAAACTATTATCCTTTATTATACATAACCAACAAGTTAGCTGCTGTTAAAGAGTCCAAAGGTGTTTGAGACCCAAACTTGAATCATACAGGCCATGTCAATTAGTGAAAGGAAACTATATGTTTGTTGGGATATCAACAGAAGGTGATACAAACACATGTGGACGTCAGAAAAGTGCTGGGCACTTCCAACTGTAGCACTTGGGGGGAAGCCTGATGCTTGTATTAGCATCTGAGCTAACAGTTGGTCTCTTTGTGAGGAAGGAAATTTCAGGTAGTGTAAGGTCATCAGAAAATGCAGACTTGAATTTGCCAGCTTATGGGCTGTGACCAGACAAAAGGCTCAGTTCCTGGGGTAATGAAAGTTGGCCACAGCAAGGCTATGGAGGCAGAAGTACGGTTACCATACCAGGCTCCAGATGCTAACAATCCTCCTCAAATATTTTTCAATATTTTGAAATTTTTCTTCATTGAAATACTCTTCAAATCCAATTGAAATCTTCTAAATATTCCTGAGAAATTTTAGTGCTCTCAGATATTAAAATGGACTTCCTTCAAGTTGCTTGGCCTATCTTCTATAATCACAAATTTGCTCAATAGATTCCTCCTAATTTATAACTGGGGCTCCCCAGGTGGCGCTAGTGGTAAAGAACCCAGCTGCCAGTGCAGGAGACATAAGAGATGTGGGTTTGATCCCCGGGTCAGGAAGATCCCCTGGAGGAGGACATGGCAACCCATTCCAGTATTCTTGCCTAGAGAATCCTATGGACAGAGAAGCCTAGCAGGCTACAGTCCAGAGGGTCACGAAGAGTCGGACACAACTGAAGTGATTTAGCATGCATACAGTCTATAACCAGGACACTTTGTAGCCTTCAGTTGGAGTGGTCAATAAAATGAAAAGTAAGTCATTGCCTATAAAATGCCTCCTTTTATTTTGAAAAGACTTGTCCACAGACAAAAGAAAATCTATAAAGAATGAGGTCCCTTTTGATCTCACTAGTGTAAAAACTGTAAGGAGTAATTTACCTTCGGGAATAATAAGCATCAAAAGATCTTTCTTGTCCAAACAAGAAATAAAATATCCAATACAAAAAAAGGCATGTATTAAATTAAAATGCGCACAAATTATAATTATAATTTATACATTGTTAGATTTTTCTTTCATTATGTAATCACTCTTAGGGTCTTCTGATAGGCATTAGGTAGATGATGATGATTCAAATATTATTACATTGGGAAAAATTCTTCTTGAGAAGTTCAGAATCTAGAGCAGTACTGCATGTAAATAAACAAGCAAATAATTGCAGGGCCTTTATTCTTAAGAGTGCTTCATTTATAATATTCTCTTTAATCTTAATGCTAGTTTACACCACCAGGCTGTTCTTGGCCAGTGGGGCCATCTGGTGGCCAACGTGGGTAATCACATGGTCTGAATGGTCTGAATCTTGGTTGCTTCCTCACTATTCATCTCAATCTTTTAAACTTCTGTTTCACATAGTTCTTTTTAAAATGTTTCTGGAAAATTCTCACTTGAATTGTTTTACTGCTTATTTCTTTCCATGAATTTCTTTTTGTCCTCAATTTATCAGAAAAAAAGTATTCCTTCTTTACTCCTTGTAATGTAATCTGTTAACCAAAAAACAACGATGATCAGCATGAGGCTAGTTAGAACTAGTGCAACTACTTAAAGCGTATGAAATGCTCCTATTTCCAATTGAAACTAAACGTGAAGTTAAAAGAGCAGCTTCATTGTTGACTGTTGTTGGAAATGACATGGAATACACTTAGAAATTTCAATAATATTTACCTTCTTGTCCTCATTTTCTTTATTTATACCATAAAAACAAAGATCAAATGTTTTGCCTTTTGTCTGATTTCATCAGAAATGATTTAGAAGAATTTTTGGTAGTGGGATTTCCCTAGTGGCCCAGTGGTTAAGAATCCAGCTACCAGTGCTAGAGACAGAGGTTTGATCCCTGGTCCAGGAACTAAGATCCCACATGCCATGGGGCAACTAAGCCTGCACCATGACTAACAAAGCCCACATGCCCTCGAGTCCATGCTCCACAACCAGAGAAGCGAGGGCAATGAGCAACTAGAGTAACCCCTGCTCACCACAACTAGAGAAAGCCTGTGTGCAGCAATGAAGAACTAGTGCAACAAAGACCCAGTGCGGCCAAAAATGCAGTAAAATCGTTTTAAAAGACTTAAAAAATTTTGGTAGAATTACATGTGCTGTAATATCATTGTTTTCCATATATTAAGCATGATGAACATGATTTTGATTTTGCGGGCTGAATTCTAGACAATTTCTAGTATGTTTCCATAAAATAAAGCACAAGAAATTTATATCAATGAAACCATAAATAAATTCAGGAAAAAACTGACAACAAAAATCTCTAGTATATAATAACTGATTTAGGTTGTATATTTTTAAAGTTTTTTATAATTGTTATTCATTTATTCTTTAAATGTCTACTGATTACTTTTTCTATGCCAGGCTCAGTATTAGGGACTATGACTAAAATCTTGTTATATAATCAAAATGTTAGTGAATCACTACAATATTTCTTGAACAAACCACCTCAAGCCCCAATGAGCACAAGTAGTCTTAAGAAATTAATGTGTCCCTCTCACCCTTTAAATCTTATTTCTAATTCTTTAATGCCTTTAATTAAATTGAGGATAGTTTACTATTGCAAGTGGCTTTTGGGGATTACATAGTTTATTCTTAATTATGTCATGAATATTTTATAATACAAAGTTGTCATCCTGTGTTCTGGAATTAGTAACCCACCATCCCAACTGAACATCCCCTCTTCTGTCTATTACTTGTTATGTTCAGGCTTTCACTGTTTTCCATTTTAACGACTGGAAACTCCATGACTTTTCCCACTTAAATTCATTTTGCACATTAATGCAAGATGTGATCATGCTAGCATCTCATCATTGCCCAAAGCCCTTTAAAAGATCTTTTAAGATAAAACTCAATTCTGATTGGTTTATAGAAAATTTAGGTGTTCACATAAAAATAATATTCCTAGAATTCCCACATATAAAGGAGCAGACTTCTAACACTTTAGTTGTGTGAACTACTAAGAAAAAAAAGATCTTCCATGGCAACTTTTTCTATTAAAAATGTTCATGTAATCAAGGTAATTTTTTTGATAAATCAGAAGGTTTTGGTAATTTTGGTTTTAAGAATGCTTCTATGAGTTCTCTATTTTATAAATGTGGAATATAATGCATAGATGTAATTTTAAAATAGGATTTAGATGTGCTTTCTCATGAAGAGAGCAGTAGATCTGAACTTCCTAAAGTTTTCACATCAGTTTACTGGTCAAATAAGGTAACATTATTTGCACAGTGTTCAAGATGATGGAAAATATAGAATTATATTTAACTAATCCTGACTCTTTGTGACCCCATGGACTGTAGCTGCAGACTCCTTGGTCCATGGAATTTTTCCAGACAAGAATACTGGTGTGGATTGTCATTTCCTACTCCAGGGGATCTTTACAACCCAGGGATCAAACTCATATCTCTTATGTCTCCTGCATTGGCAAGTGGGATCTTTATTACTAGCGCCACCTAGGAAGCCCTAAATAGCATAGGCATAATGTGGAATAGACCACCTAGCAATCTACAAAAATCAGTCCTACCTTCCTGTTCAAATTTACCTTGCTGTTTGCCTGCCTCCAGACAAGAGGTTCAGCTGGTAAAGAATCCACCTGTGGTTGTGGGAGACCTGGGTTCAATCAATCCCTGTGTTGGAAAGATCCCCTGGGGAAGAGAAAGGCTACACACTCTAGTATTCTGGCCTCGAGAATTCCATGGACTACAGTTCACAGGGCTGCAAAGAGTCAGACACAACTGAATGACTTCCTCTTTCTCTTTCTTTCAGACAAACTATAGTTCAGATCCCAATGTAAGTACACCAGTTACTTGCCTCCTCTAATCCTTGACTTCTTTAACTATGCTTATAGTGAAGATATTAATAATACCTACTTCATATTATAATTTGTAACAGAGGAATATATATGTCAGACTAATGTGTTCCAAAATGTTAACTGTAAGAAGTTTTAAAATTATAATTAGTAATTATATTAAGCACAATGCTTTCTGGACTCCCAACAAAGCTGGTTCATGTTTGACATCCATGCTGTACTCTTCCTTCCTCTTCTTGCCCCAGCTGTTTCTTCTGCCTGAGCGGCTATCCTTTCCAACTTCACAAGCATAAATGCTATTTATCCCTCAAGGCCCAGGCCTAATGTGCTCTCATTTAATGCGCTAGTCATTTCAATCTGAAGTCCCCTTTCCTCTCACCTGTCATAGCTGTTTCTGTACCTCTTCCACTGTACTTCTTAGAGTCCCCCTATTTTGTTCTCTATTCTGTCTTATTTTCTGCTAGGTTATTAGCACAACAGAGGGGATTACCATCTGATTTATCTTTAACTTAATGTGAGGACATGATTTATCCCACTATGTTTATCAGGCACCTCTTGCTGTGATAATGCTGCATAAAAAAATCACTTGAGAAGTTGGGGTAAAATCAACAAGCTTTGGTGTTTTGTTTTTTCTTTTTAAGTCTTCCTCATGGGTGATTGGGTCTGCCACATGTTAGGTACACTAGGTTGGATGCAGGTCCCGAGCTACAGGTCCCAAGCTGCAGGTCCCGAGCTGCAGGCCCCGAGCTGCAGGCTATAGCTCTCTTCATGGGTCTCTCATTCACTTTGAGTGGTGGCTACCTGGGGGATGTTCTTCCCATGACTCATGGCAGGAGCGCATCAAAATGAATAGAAGTATGCAATAGAAGGAACTGGCACTCTGTACCACCTGCCCACATTCATTGGGAAAAGCCAGTCCCGTGGCTAAGCTGCCACCAGTGAAGCAGAGAAGTCCATCCCACTGTGGTGGGTGGGACTGCCACCAGTGAAATAGAGAAGTCCATCCCACTGTGGTGGGTGGGACTTCAAAGGCAAAAGGCAAGCCTGTTAATAGACAAGGAGCAAAAATCTGGAACAATGCAAGGGGCATACTATGTTTACTCCAGAACTTCTTTTTAAAGAACAGGAGTTCCCTGTAATGGATTTTGGGTAAGGGGGCCTAAGATAATAAGGAATGAACAAGTTTTTAGGACAGTAAAATTATGAATTTGCATTTTACAAGGTCATTCTGGAGTGTCTGGAGAGCTGGGTTGGAATATGAGAACAGACTAGCTACTAAGGAAATAACTAGAAGAGCCCACTGGGAACATGCCAATATACTGTATGCCTGTGGGATTGGAGATAATGAGTTGGGTTCAGGATGTATCAGCAGTAGATTTGGATGGATTTTAGTAATGGGATATGTGATGTGGCAAAAGTGAGGATGCTACTGAGAACAGCTCCAAGGTTTCACTGAGAAGGTACAGCTCATGTATGGAGGGCCACATCACTGATGCCATTCCTTAGATGATCATTCAAATTAAGTACTATGGACAATACAGAATATATCATAATAATGTCCTAAGTACAGACACATTGCAAAGCACTTTCATACATGCTTCATCTTCAGGGCACTTTATGTGTTCTATTGTTTCTTTTTTTTCTAACAAAGAAATTCAAGTCCAAATAAATTGCAGGAATATCTGAACAAATAACTTAGATAAATGGAGACTTAAATCTATACTTCCTGGTTCAGAATCTTCCCACCACTCCATAAAGTATCTTATTTCTCACTTTCTTTTCTCTCTTCTCAATCTTTTGGGTTATGGTTCCTTTTTTTTTTTTTACTTTGTTTCTTCTTTTTTTTTAATATTAGCTCTGTACCCCAACGATAAAGCCCTTGAGGAGAAGATGCTATCTCAGGACTACCTGCTTTCTATATTTTCAATAAATACTCTCTAGTGGAGACTGAAGAATGCAGTCTATCCCATTCTTTTATTTCCCAGTATGATAGAAAACACTTCCTCCCTTTTACTCAACTAAAGACAGAAGAATGTCTTTCCATCTACTCACAATTCTCTAGATACACTGTCATCTTCTGTCTGCACGTATTTCTCTGTGCCTTCTCTCATCCCTCCTCTTCAATAGAATTGTGACCAACATAGATGATCCAGCCAACATTCACAACACCCCTTTCTTTGTTCACTACATATGACTGCTTTAGGAGTGCCATTGAGAAAATGAAAACTTATTGGGCTGAGCACTTCCAGGAATGTGATGTAGAAGGCAACTATGCTGGCTGCATCCACCAAGGCCTGTCGTTCCTTCTTCTTCCTGCCTGGAAAGTGCACCATGATGGCTGGAGGTGGATTACCCATCGAGAAACTGTGAGAATGCACACCACATATGATGAAACATGAAGCCAGGCCGTGAAAAGGACATAACTAAGCAGCTTTTAGTCCAAAGTGACCCTGAATGGCCCACTCCCAGATTTCTTATTGTTCAAGATAAATAACCCATTGGTGTTCAGGTTAGCAGTGCTGGTACACAAGTGCTTAAGTTGTCCCTCTGGTTAATTTTCTTCTCAGATTCCTTCAGTTAAGATTTTCTCATATCTTTATATTTCCACCACATTTTGGTATTTATTGTGAAGTCCTTTTGTTATTCATCTATATTACCTGTTAGACTGTAAACGCTTGGTGCACAAGGATTATTACTTATGAATATTTTTTATCAGAGATCCTGGAATCATGGTGCCTCAATATAGGAGGGGCAGAGTGAAAGTTTTCTGAATTAAATTGAGTTGAACTTTAATTGGATTGCATTGAGCTGAATGGAACTGAATTGAATAGTACTCAATTCTCCCAGTCAATTAATGCAAAAAGCACTCTACTAGGAGCTGTTCTTCAGCCCCCCTCCTTAGTTAATGCTCTTCATTTGGTACAGTGATATGTCATGGCACAAAACTCAAGCCTGGAGAAGAGCTCATTCTCCCCTTCCACACCACAGAATAGGCAGAGTAGTTTTGTCTGTCCTACATCCATTCTCTTGGCACATTCTCTTTCATATTAATATTCCTTCTCAGTACATTGATCTTCCTCTTGAGGAACCCCTTCTCCTCACTGTCATTCCAAGTTCTCAGGTCCCAGAAATTGGCACATGATCTAGATCTTGCCATTAAGTATGTTCTAATCACTTGGCCATAATGATTAGCTCAGGTTTGGCTATATGTCCCCAAATAGGCCAAGGTCATGATTCTGGGAGTTTGTCAGCCAGATGGGAATGAGAGTGCTCTTTGTTTTGAAACTGATAATGTTAAAGACAATATAAACCTGGGACTGCCACCTCCCAGTATGGACACTGTGGGCTTTTGAGTGAAGCTAAAACAGAGGAGAGCAGAACCGAGAGATTGGGGGATCCTAGGGAAGGTCTAAGTCCTGTGAGTGGTGGTGTTTACATTATTCGATGCAGAACATGACCCCTGAAATCAGATTTGGAAAAATTAACTCCTCTGTTTCCTCCCGTATAAAATGGAGATAATAACAGTACTTTAACTGAACTCTTATTTTGAGGATTAAATGAGATAGATTATGTAAAGAACTTAGAATAGTGACTGGCACACAGTGTGTGACAAATGTTAATCATTGTTAATGTAGATATTTTCTTCTATGTCTTGTAAGTTATGTTCAGCAATAAATTATCTTTTTGCTTAAGGTGGTTTCAGCTGGGTTTCTATCACTTGCAACCTAAAAGGTCTTGTCTAATACAATTAGTATAAAGCATAAACCCCCAGAGTGTATGGGCTTACATTAGGTACAATTCCCTTCGATGGCTGAAGCAGAGAGGGGCATTGAACCAATTGAATCTGGACCACCTGTCTCACCTCAATGGATGTCTATCAGTGATGTTTCCTGAGGCCTACGTACTCCCAACTCACAGTGAGTTTCCTCCTCACTGTGCTATTGATGCTCACTTAAATCCTCCTTCTTCTGTGTTCACGTTAATATCTCTGATATGATTCATTTTTTAAAACATATTAAAATACAAAAAACAGAGACCCAAACATATAAGGTGAAGTGAAAGAGAATATTTTTTTAATTAAAATACACTTACACTATTTTTTATGTCATAAGCCTTAAGCTGGAAGCTTTCTCCATACTAGTTTACAGTAAATAATATTATAACTAAGCAGCCTACATGCTAAATAGCATACTTTTCTTGGTGTAGATTTCTGGAGGGATATGCGGGGGATTTGCATGCTTAATTCCCATTAGCACCTGTCACTGGGATTTATTATCCCAGAGTTAATTCTCCACTCACTGCAGCCAAGAAAAAGGAAGCCCTTGTACACGGATTTAAATGATGCTTTTTATTTTTCAAAATGAGATGAATTTCATGTCTGTTCCTTAAACACCTGTGGTATTCCAATCCTGAAAAACTCATATTTAAATTCATTTTTGTGAGAATTTGCCCCAGTTTGATTTTATTCAACAGCTGGAAAACCCTATTCGTAATTTGAAAATTTGTCTCTGGGTAAAAAAAAAAGTTTTAATCGAAGACATAGTTTTAAGATCTATTAGCTCTCATTCATCCATTCAATATTCAAGAAATGTTTATTGACCACCTATTATGTACTAGGCAGTTTTCTAGGCATGGGGTATAGATCAGTGAGAGTGTTAAGAAAAACATTCTTCCCGTTGAGGAGCATATATTCTATTGGAGAGTATCCAACAGACACACATATGTAATACATATACATCTATGTATACTTAAACACAGGCATATATGTTTTATAAAATAAGTATTATATGGAAAATCAAAACAGGTAAATAAATCAAGGGTGATGTGGTAGGTGCTCTTTTAGGTAAGTTGGTCAAAGAAGGAACCTCTAAGTGGTGTCATTTGAGCCCAGATCTAAGTAAATGAGTAGTTAGCAGTCTAGCCCAGATGCCTACATGCAACACTTGCATCATCTTTTCCATGAAGAAAAAACTAGGCAGGATGTTGATACACAAGACAAGTTTCTTTGGCAATTATAGATTATAGGAAAGTCACCTGCTTGGAAAAGCTGACAGATTTACTTTTCCTGTCCTTGTTCTTGTGCACCAACTCTTCCTTCTCTTTCTCACCTCAACTCTATGTACCATTTCTCAAACAATTCTCCTGCTCTCTGTAGATTTAATTTCAGTTTTGAACTACGTTTCCCCTTCTTACCTTTTACACTTTCTTTCAAAGAATTAATTTTATGCAGTGTCTGTCACTGGGCACTTCAGTGACCTGAATAGAATTATGTGACAATTTAATTCTATTTAACTAACTAGACTTGGGAATTCTCCCTTATTGAGCCTTTTTGGCAATCAATCAACCAAGACTGATTGAGCATCAACTATATATTGGGTTCTATATTGGGAGCAAGGGATGAAATGGTGAACAAGGCAAAGTATCCACCTTACAAAGAGTTAAATTATAGTTAGAAAAGATAGACAATAAAACTGCAAATGAATAAATATACTTTAGACGGTGTTAATATACTGAGTATATATGGCGGCTTCTTAGTATTTAAGCTGCTGTTCTTCTTGGAAAAAGTATAGACAAATATGAAATATAATCATAACCCTTTCTGTTGATGACATCCTCAAAATACAGATTGTGAGTGGCCTATCTGAACTTTCCAACATGGTAGCCCCTAGTCATGTGGCAATTAAAAAAACTCCCACTAGTTACCCTGCAAGTTCTCAGTAGCCACATGTGTCTAATGACTACCATTTGGAAAAGCACAGACATAAACACATTTCTCATTGCAGAATGTTCTGTTGGACAGCATTGGTCTAGATAACATGCAGCTGATGAGAATCTTTCCTCAAAGATAAGAACAGCAGCTAACAATTTTATGTGTTAGGCACTTCACAGATGTTTAACTCATTTATCTCTCACAAAATCCTAGTAGATAGTTACTGCTAATAGACCCATTTTGCAGATTAAGAAATTGAGGCATTAGGCTTTATTTTTCACTATCTTCCGGCTAGTAAATAAGAAATGCTAAGAATTAAACTCAGGCAGTCTGACATAGGCACCTCTTACCTTCTTACCAAAATATCTTGGTAAGAGGAAGCTGAAGAGAGTAAAGAAGTGATTTTAGAATAGCAGTCTGTGCCTCCACAGAAATAAGAAATGACCAATTTCTCAATGTCTTTGCCAAGAATGACCTTTTCAGATCTACCAGACTCATCCAAAACAGGCCTTATGGGCTAGAGGTTTAGATGGGGGTTAACTCTGAAACCATCTAATGAAATATTCACAGATGAAGAACAGACATGCAATTTACCTGACCTGTCCAGGATAACAGAGTGAGTTAGGACCACAGCCAGATCAGACCACAAGTTTCCTGCTTGTGTGTGTGTGTTTTCACATTGCCCCCTCGGCAATAAGAGCTTAAAATTTGCCCGGTGTATTATTTAGTTTAGAAATGTAATAATCTTGGGAAGTGGTTTTCTTCTTCGTGGAAGGTCAGTTTGCCAATGTGTATTGAACTTTTAATCCATCCACTTTCCTTTTATCCAGACTTTCTTATTATATCCACCCCTTCTTATATTTCCCCTTTACCATTACAACAGGGATCCACGACCTAGCTACCAAGGCAGTTCTTTCCTGAGTAAAAACATAATAACAAAAATTCATTGCAGTTTGAGTCCTTACACACACCATTAGGAATATGGAAGACATGTCACAGGTTCCACCATCACTTTAAGTGAGTATTTACAAATTCTCTTGGGCACTGTTTCTGGGAGTTTTTCCGGTATCATCTCACCACTCTTTACATACTCAACCTTGCCAGCCCCCAAAACGCACAAAAATAAATCTCTGCTGAAGAAGGAGTTTTCCTTGAGCTTTTAGTTACTGTTCACTACAGAGAAGCCCAGAGCATAACGCAGTCTGAGTGGCGTTGGCGTTGACGACCCCAAGCGAACTGGGGCACTGCAAAAGCTATCCTGCCTTCTTCCCCGGCACGCAGGACTTCAGCTCTGGCTCGAACCCGGCTTACTCAAGTTTCGAGACCTGAAGTGGTACGGCGAGTCCAGCCCGGGGAGTAGGGCTCCGGCGGCGGCCCCGCGGTGTAGCTGGCAGGCGGCAGGCTGGGCTCCGCGGGACGCGGCCAAGTGGCCGGTGCGCGCCCGCGGCGCTGTCGGAGTCCAGGTCTGGCGCACCGCGGGAGGCAGGCGCGCTCCCACTCTCCCCAGCCGCGGCTTTCCTCAGGTCCCTCTCTTCTCAGCTTCCGCAGATTAACCCACCGCCGCTCTCCACCTCCGGCTCTGGGCGCGCTGTTCCCTCACTCCCCGCTTACATAACGCGAGCGGGCGCGCTCCCGCCGCCTCTTACCCCTCAACCGACTTGGGTTGGGCCCTCCTCGCCTCCGCGGCCAGCGCCTCCGCGCGCCTGTGCGCCCCGCGCTAGGAGGTGACCCTCTCTGGCCACCCAGCAGCAGCGGCAGCGGCGGCAGCCGGGAAGTCTCTCGGCCCGCAGGAAAGCCTTGCGATTGGAGCCGCGAGCGCCTCACTGTGCGCAACTCCCTCCCTCCGCCGCCCCTCCTCTCGCTGTTTCTTCCTCTCCCTCCGCCCCCCCCCCCGCCCCCCGCGTGCCTGTGTGTGTTCCGCACAGGCGAGGGGACCCAGGGAGCAGTCCAGGCTCGGCGCGCGGCGGAGCTGCGGCTGCTCCTGCTGCCGAGGGGAGCGACGAGGTGGTTGCCTTGCGCCTCCGCGGACTTCCCAAGTGGGGGCAGAGCAGCCTCTCACGAAGCCGCTGGTTTGGAAGGCGCTGGGAAAGAGGGACCTGCAAACTCCTCCTCGGCGTCTTCTCCCCACCCTCTTTTGGCCCCTGCCCTAGGAGAAAGTGGAGTGTGGAGCTCGGTGATCATTATTTCTTCAGACAGCTTCGCGGTGCACCGACTCGGCGGCAGCCCAGCGGGGCTCTCGGCTGTCGGCGCGCCTCTGCGTGTGTGGTTCCGCGCGGCACACCTCGGTCGACGATGAGGAAAGGTCTGCGGGCGACAGCGGCCCGCTGCGGACTGGGACTGGGATACGTGCTGCAGATGCTCGTGCTACCTGCCCTGGCTCTGCTCAGCGCCAGCGGCACCGGCTCGGCCGCCCAAGGTAAGGGGGTCCGCCGACTCTGCGGCCGCCTCTCTTCGTTTCTCGGGCTTCCCTCCTTCTTTCTCTCCTCCCCAGTTCTCCTGACTTCCTTACTTCGCCTCGTTTCCCTCAACTGGAAATCACTTTAAATTCTACTTTTCCAAAAAGTCAGGAAGCTTTGGCCATGATTATTTTTAATCTGTCATCCGAGATGGGCACAGCGGGGCCAGGGACGCACGGAGTGTGGACACGCGTCTATCCCTGGACATGTGGGAGCCTGAGGTGTCTTTTGCACTTTCTGTCCGACACTCACACGTCGTCGTACATTGCGCACACCGCGGTCTGGAGGGACTCTGGGTGCGGGCGGCGGCGTGGCCTGCCGCGGATGCTCTCTGATGCGCAGAGGCTCCCCGCGCTGTGCCACGTCTGGGTCTGCGGGTTCTTCAGTGAGTCTCTGAAGACACCAGACGCCCAAGGGCTCTCAGCTAAGATAACGTGTCCCTTGCGGCCGGGGACCCTCCGACGCCGGTGCCCTTCGGCGGCTGCCCTGGGCGCGGTGGAGATTCGCGGGGCACCAGGACGGCGTCCCGAGCCCAGCAGGCCCGGGGTGTGCATGCCTCCCCGCTCTCGTACCTTCTCCGGGTCGCCCTACTCGCCGGCGACGGAGAAACTTAAAACCTCTCAGCTCTGAGGAAACGGACTGGTCGTTCAAACTAAATCCGAAACTCCCCGGGGTAACCCGGCCACTTTATAACTGACATTTTAATGCGTCTGAGCTTTAAAAAATAAGTGGCCGGGGCCCTGGGCACACCAGGATCTAGAGGAGCTCAGCCAGGAGTTAAGGGTGGGTAAGGGCGGAGGGGAGGCACAGAGGCTGACCGCCGTTTTCTTCTTGCGCTCCGAGTTTGAGGTGATGGAGGCAAATCCCTGCCTTCCGAGCCCTTCCAAGCGGAGTGGAAGACATTGAAAGAAGAAAGCCAAGACTCCCCTCTCCGGGGTCTCTCTCGGGTCATCTGACGCCCCTCCACCTCCGGGCCACCCCGACCGCCCTCCTGGGTCTTGCCGCCCAGTTTGGTGGTGGTCGGTGGCTCCGCGCTGGCAGCTCAGCTTTTCTCTGGGATGAGGGTGGGGGTGGAGGAAGCTTCCGCAGCGTTCGGAGGTAATCCAGGCATCCTATCATCTCGGTTACACTCTTTCCAAATTTGGAAAGCAGAGGAGGTGCGGCGAGAGCCTCAGCTCCCTGGGAGATGCTCAGACACTCCGGCGGTTAGCGGCAGCATTCCCGCAGATCTGCAGAGGAGCTGGGGGCGAGGGCGTGGGAGGTGGAGGCGGGCGCCGGGCGCGGGCTGGTGTGGTCAGGGTGGGGCGGTAAGTGATTAGTTAGGCTTTGTGAATTAGCCAAAGCTACTTCGGAGAGTAAATTTTCCTGCTGCCTAGCTAAGTAGCCACGCTCATAAATCCTTCCCTTCTAGCCAGATGCCTCCCATCCCCGAGGTTTTGCCCTGGTTTTCTTATTCATATTTCTAAAGCTCATCTGTCTGTCTATTTTACAAAGGAATCCCCATTGAGAATCATAAACTTATTGTAGGTTTCTTGAAATTGGAAGAAGTTCTCAGGATGGCAGCTGAGGGTACTTAGAGGGGGCGTTTGCAAGTTGAAGTGAGCAACCTGATGAATTGTTGTGGAATCAGCCGCGTGACTCCCTGTGGAATTCGCCTGTTGTTATTGGGCGCACAAAGGACTAAGATATAGGGTGGGGGTGGAGGTGGGGACGGAAGGGGGACCAGGCAGTGAGAGAACTGTTTGGGAAAAGGACAAGTTAAAGTCCCCAAAGATGCCAAATGGGAGATATAGGATCCCTGCCGAGAGCTTACTACAGCCAAATTAAAAAGACTGGATAGGAAAAAAGATCAATAAAGATAATCAAACAGAAGATTGTAAGTGGATTAATATTGAAAGAAGAGGGGAGAAGCTATTAAAAGAAAAGATGCCCAGGATAGACTGAGCATTTGCCTCTTACACTTTTTTTCATTTCATAGACCAGGCAAGCCAAAGATTGAGGGTTTAACCAACTCTTCTGATCTTAAGTGGAACAATTAAATGTATTCTTTTGGGTTTGTGCATTTCACTGCTGTTTTTCTCCGTTTATTATTTTTCTTTCAATTCCTAGTGGACAGACTGAATCTTGTCTTTGAGAGACACACTATTCCACCCTTTTAATCTTTGGCTTCCTCTGTATTTCAGGATACCAGATATTCCTGTTAGGTGTCAAAAATGTAGAAAGCACCAAACTCTACTTTCTGTTACCATCACTATCACTCTAATCCATTCTTCCAGCCTGTTTTCTGTTGAACTACTATTAAATACACTTTCTTCTCAGAATCACACTCCTATAATGGTTTGATAAGGAAGTCAGACCTTTGTTTCCTTCTAATTTTTTTCTATTTTTTCTCCTCTCTCTTTGGACTAGATCACTAGGGAAATAAAAGATGCTGTTGCTCCCTCAAGGTGTGATTTCCTTATGCTGAGGGCTTAAAGATGGGGATAAATGATTTTTTATGAATGGAAGTATGTATGCAATTAAGATGAGAAAGTTAATATAAGCACTTTACAATGTGGACAAGAGTTTTTATTCTGTTGTTAGAAATGCATGTCTTCAGAGAAAGCCAAGAATATAACAGATGTTTAAGATAAAAAGGCAGAATGGATATTATTTGTGAGTGTACTCATTTTGTAACTGTGGTTTGAAAAAAGACAGCAGTCATTTTAAACAGGTCCTTGGGAGAGTCTTAAGGCTTTAAGCAACAACTTTCTCCTTTCTGGCTATGTTCTAATTGTTTCATTCAAGATTGCTGGGAACTCCTAGCTCCAGGGAATCTGTGGTGTTTCTGACTTTCAAGAATGAAAGATTTCACCAGGAAAAGGCTGTGTGTGTACGTGTGTCCAGTTTGCCTCAAGATTAGTGTCCTCTTGAAATGCATTTTATTCCTGGATTACACAACATTGATATTCTGCTTATCTAGCACCAACTAGTGTTATGAGTGTTAACACCACCAAAGTCAGAACAGAAAATTACTGAAGATTATATTGGGATAATTCTCAATTATTGTAAGATAATTTGTAATGCTTTTAAAACAATATACTTCTTCCAAGAAAAAGAGTAAAAATTACTTTCACGCATTTATGCATATTGATGTGGTACAAATAGACAACTGGCATGGAAGACTGACTTTCACGACATGTATACTATATCGTTTTTCTGTTCCAGGAGCAGAGTAAATTCTTAAGTTTGCATTTGGAATTTGTAGTAAGGCAAAGTAAGCAAGTTTACCTTTGTTTAGAACAATAATTTCATGTCTTCTAGCTTAGGGGATTCTTAAAAGGCTTCAGAGAGCAAACTTTTCAAGTACTTGCAAAGCCTGAGGAGCCATTAAATTGTTAACATTTACTGACTTCCTGGCCTTCTGTGTTCTGGATCCCGGGGATTCCATGTTCAACAAGACAGGACCCTAGAGCGTCTCCTGTTGTAGTCTGGTTGTCACGATCAGAATACATACTAGATCCTTGTTAAGCAACCCTCCTAAGGACGTGGAAGAGGCATCCAGCTCTCCTAGGCAAACCCTTTTAGCATATTTAGAATTATTGTTGAGACTTAAAAATAACTGTTCTCTAATGTATGCTAGGTTCTCCAATTAGTGCAAATAGCCGCAGTGCCCTAACTGCCTTTAGCACTTTTCTGATTTAGGTCATGGCTTTGCTGGAGCAGCAGAGGGAGTCACTCTCAGAAGAAACATTAAAACTACAGGAGGCCGCCACTTCAAGACGATAATGGGGAAGCATGTGGGGATGGGGCTTGAGCCAGCATTCTCGCCTTGCTCTTTTAGCCCATGTCTTCTCTTTTAGTTTGACTTTTGCATTTGTGGCAGTTAGGAACAAACCTATTCACGTCGCCTCAAATTAGAAATTCGTGAGCTGTTTGCATAGTGTATGGTATTGGAAGTAAAGTTCTGAACAATTATTATGTCCCATACTGTGTGCTGTTTTTTAGGGAGTTGAGAAGACAGTTTCACCCTTCGAGGAAGACAGACTTAGAACCACAGAATTATGATTTGCGTTCTGAAATAGAACAGTGGCTGTAGGTATAGTACTTTCTGGACTCAAGCATCCTGTGTTAGCAGTAAACAGGACAAGCTAGGGTTGCAGTGGGAGTGGTAGCAGGGTTCCATAATCCCTGCACAGAGGAACGTAAGGGCAGGAGGTTGGTTGGAAGTGGTTTGGTCTTAAAGCTGTTTGCATTGCAACTGTCTTATTAGATCTTGCTTAGGTTTAATATATCATTGGTCTGGCTTTGGGGAGACACAGGTTATATACAGGCTGTGAGGGGGGTGTGGTGCCCATTCTGCCTGTTAGTTTAGTGGTGACAACTGCCTCATAATACTGCCGCCGCCGCCACCTAGCCGTGTGGCCACTGGTGAGTTATTTAGCTTCTCTGTGCCTCAGTTTCCTCAGATGTAAAATGGGAATAAGGTAAACTATAAGCCAGATGAGGGCTGCATGAATTAACACATCAAAAGTATGAGCAACAGTATTCTTTGGTTTCTAACTCCGTAAACCACAGACCAAGAAATCTAGACGTTAAAGAAATTAAAGGTCAATAATTTTGAACCGAGAGTAGGGTTTGCTGCAGACACTGCTTCTCCCAAAGTCACAAGTGGAGTTGCCTGAGAAAATGCTCCAAAATGTCCCACTGCAGACTCCTGGGCATGGCATGGTTCTTCCCACAGCCTCTGGGAAGCTGTCTCTTTTCATAGCCACATTTCTTCCTTTCCACACAATCTGGGAAATTAACCTAATACCAGTTCTAAAAATGCCATGTTAAGTCACAGCCTGTTGAGCCCTGGCTTCACTCTTTGACTTTCTATCTTTACAATGAATATTGAAAAATAACCTTGCATAAATCTATAAACACGTTTATTTAATACATACTTTTATTTTTTAAAAGTACCTGTAAGTTCCAGATTTTCAGATAACTGTTTTGAGAAAACCAGCCTGTTGAGCAAATGTGGATAGTTTTTCTTAAAAAAAAAAAAAAAATGAAAAAATGGACACAAGTGTATATCTAAAAATCATAATGGAATACATGATAAAACAACACAAAAATACAGAAAAACAAGGGAAAGCAAATCACCAAGACTTTCATACATTCAAGTTATATTTGCAGTAGAAAGCTTCAGCATCATAAAGTAGAACAACATGGGTAATCTAGATAATATGTATTTTGAAAGTGTCACACTTAATTAGTTCTATCTGTTTAATGGTTAATGCCATTTTTTTTCATGTTTAGTGCTTTTTTTTGGGGGGGGGGCATGTCATGTGGATTGAGGGATCAGTTCTCCAATCAGCAATCAAACCTAAGGGCCCAGCAGTGAGAGCCCCCACATCCTAACCACTGGACAGCCAGGGAATTCCCTCATGCTTGTAGTAAATGTTGCTTTCTACCAAAAGTTTAAGATAAAACTAGACATTTGTGGGAGTTTTGTGTTATTTAGAGTTAAAATACGTCTTTCTCTTACAGTATTTTCATTCCACTTTTACTTTTGGAATGCCTGGTCTGCAGTTAGAGAGTCCTAAATTTCTCACTCTTTTTCTCTTAATCTAACTCCTTAAAGCTATGTATGGGCTCTTCTTTGGCAGCAGATTGCTTATGGATTTGTAGAAGAGAGCTCCATGAATATGAGACCTTGGGTATTGTTCCAGTATCACTTAGTCAAGGATGTTTAAACTAAAATAGAAGCTATGAGAAACTCAACGCTATTCTTTATGTGACGTTTTTCAAGTATAGTAAGTTTGCCTTGAGCAATATTTTAAAAACTGTTTATTTTTTTCTAGTTTTTAAAAAGAAATCCAATGATTACATAATTTATAGTTTCCCTTATTTTAAATATTTATGACCTCCATATTTGTAGAGATTTTAATAACAAATTGTATAGTATTAATTTAATGAGCTAACAAGCTCAAAAATAGTAAACTTTTTACATTCTCTACCTGATTAGAACTCTTAGAAGAATTTCTGCCTTTTCATGAAAACCTAATACATATACTATGTTGTAAATATTTGGACTCTTTATAAACAAAATGTTAAAAATATTATCATAATTTTACAATTGAAATGAGTTCAGGGTTAAAGTTGTAATGTGGTTTCTCATTTTGAGAGTTCCTGCCCCCCAAAAGTTGCTCCCTTAGGATTATATAATGAGGTTTTGAAAGCCACAGAAGAATGTCTCCAGATCTGATACTTAAAACATATCTAGTCACTCACACAGTGTTAAAGTTACTGTGACATTAATTAAATTGAAGTTATAATTTGAAAAGTGAGCTGAAGCTTTCAAAGTGCTGGTGTTTGTCCTTATGTCAGTATACCTTTTTATTAGCAATGTGTAGTGATTCAAAAGTGCTTGAAGTAGTGAAAGTATAAGCTTAACATCTGAAAACTCCAGTGTTTGGGGAATACCCTCTTCTAATTAAATAAGCATGTCTCATCGCAGTGTGGTAGTGGAATGAGAGAGAAAGGAGACAGGTGAGACTTCATTTTATTGATGTGCTTCTTAGAGTTCTTACTTAAAATATGAGGCTCCAAATAATCATCTGTTAACAGATGATATTGATTAATCAAATTTCATTCCAGAGTTACCAGTCTTATTTATTTGAAAATGTTGTGAGGATAAGGGTTTTATCTTCATTAATCATTGTCATTTGGATCCTGTGGCTAGATTCATTTCGTGGCAATTATGAGAGCCATAAAAATGCTTCATGTAGACGAACGTGTATTATCTGTTCTTCTAACTAAGAGTGTGAAACAACAGAAACTCCCTCAGCACATTAAACAAGTTTATTGATGAATGCTAACATTTTTCAATTTTAGTCAATGTCTTAATTGATTATTTAATCATGGACTGACTGAACTCAAATGTTATTGTCTTTTTTCCTCTGTTCAGAATAAAAAATCTTATATATGAACATTCATTTCCAGTAAAAACACATTAATGCTTTCCCACTAAAATACATCTGTAGCCTAGTTATAAGGCTAAACATGTCCTTAAGTGGAAATGCAGGTGTTTTCAAAATTCATGAAAATTAGTGTGTGTAATAATATAAAATATGAAAGAGCAATGTAGAAGTAGAAAAGTAACTATTTTAAGATAATGCATAATGTACATTCTCTTAGGCAATAGTTTAGTGCACTATGATGGGCATGTGGTATAATAATATCCACTTATAATTACAAGCATAGTGAAATACATCCAGGTATCAGGCAAAAGTGAAGGGGAGCAGTTTGGGACTATTCTAGTCTCTGTGAACTTGAACTTTGTTTTTTGCACTCAAATAGAGTATTTTAGATGATTCCATTATCTTTTTGGAATTTCAAAACCCTTAAAAAAAATCTTTCAAAATCTGAATTAGAGACTACCCTTAAACAAATGGTATTCTCTGACATTTTCTGGAACTAAAAGTGGCAGTCAGTGAAGAAAGCATTGTTGTTGTTTTATTATATGTGATTATCACAAACCTGTGTTATCTCTAATCCAAACCAAATAGCCAGATTACTACCACAATAAAAACTTTGATTGGAAACACGGAGTAAATGATGGCAGTTTCACTTTGAGCGTGATGTCTGTGTGAAATATGTTGACATTTGAATTCAGCTTTTACTAAGGGAAAGTGATTCATTTTATCTTCCATTGAATAAAGAGTTTGATAAATATACACATTGTAGCCACCCAATGGAAGTAGGCAAGTTTGGTAAGCACAAATCTTGGAGTCATTCTGGAGAAAACAGTAATTACCTTACCTGTCATTTTCTTTAGCAACTTTCCTTCTTTCTTCTGTATCATGAGAGAGCATAAACTTTTAAATGTGTTAGGGATCAAATTCAAGGATTGAAAGAACCTAAGACATTTTCCTCCCGGCCTGCTACAGCCATCACCCACAGAGCATGCAGCTTGGTGGAAAACAGAAGCCTGTTTCAGAAACTGCTCTCAGAAGCTGAGGAAAAACAGGCATGCTCAAATGATTTATTGTTTGTGCTATCCGGAATAGAGACCTAAGATCAGTATTTCATTATAATATTATTCAATGGCACTCTGACTTGAAACCTTTATATAAATAGAGTCTTGATACACATCTATTTCAATGAACATAGCAAAAGAGTTTATAAAGTATTTAAAAGATATATTTTTTTATACATCACATTTGGATTTTACTTAGACTTATTTGAGCAGGATGTACTTGTTTGAGAAATCTAGACTTAAATCAAAATGATATACTGATACATGGAATCCTTCAAAGTTCTCTGTAAAATGCATTTATATTTCCTCAGCTACTCTGTTAAATAGTGTCATTAATAATACCAACATTGTATGTTAAATCTCACCTGTACATCAGAAATTGAATATCATTCTTAGGATATATAGGAGTTATTAGGGACAATTGTCTCAGAAAAGAATTTGCTTAAATGAAGTTTTATCTTTAATATAAATAACAGTACATTTATAGAAAATGTTACCAATATCTTTCTCTTATATATTAATCAAAATATATATTTATTTTTGCTTATGTTTACACATGAACAAAAATTAACTACATATATGTTTAACTATACATATGTGTGTATATATATATTAATTATATATATATATTTAAAAGGCATATTGGAGAAAGTTAGAGTTTACTTACTATAACCTGATGAAAAAATGTAGAAGGATGACTAGAAAAAATTTTAACAATAGATTTGTTTTCCAAGTAGGGATGGGGCTAATCAGTTTATTAACTTTATTAGAGACAATGATCATGTGAAAGATACACATGTCATTTTTTGTAGGATGAAGTATCTATGGAATTATTTCCCAGGAGGGCATTTCCTGGAAGACTCTTAGTGGAATGAAGAGTTATCTGTGAGCACACACACACGCACACACACACACACACACTTATATTTGCACAAATTGTGTGTGTAACTCTTTGTTTTAGGAAAATTCATTGTCAAACAGTCTTGGCAATATCCCCAAAAAGCAAACAAAACCTATCAAATAAATGAAAACAAACTTACTGAAAAGAAATGATAAGGTAGTCATTGAATAGGGAATCAGGTTTCATCCCTGGTTTCTAATGGGAAAATTACATTCTTCTCTGCAAAAAGTGTTGTCGACCAGTAGTTAAATTGTCTACTGCAGTGCACAGTAGAGCTGCCTCTGGTTCATTTGTGCAGTGGCTTATCTGATAGAAGCAGTTTTCTCCTGTCCTGCAAGTAACAGAAACTGGGGGATCTCCACGTGCACTGGCTTGTTTAAAACACGTGGAAAAGAAATACCATATTTTCCTACACATGCGTGTGTGCATGCTAAGTCACTTTAGTCATGTCCAGCTCTTTGCAGTCCTATGGACTGTAGCTTGCAGGCTCCTCTGTCCATGGGATTCTCCAGGCAAGAATACTGGAGTGGGTTGCCATGCCCTCCTCCAGGGGATCTTCCCCACCCAGGAATCAAACTGTGTCCTTACATCTCCTGCATTGGCAGGTAGGTCTTTGCCACTAGCGCCACCTGGTAAGCCCATTTTCCTACACTGCTACTGCTAAGTCGCTTCAGTCGTGTCCGACTCTGTGCCACCCCATAGACGGCAGCCCACCAGGCTCCGCCGTCCCTGGGATTCTTCAGGCAAGAACACTGGAGTGGGTTGCCATTTCCAGTAGACTATAATTTTTTGACCAAAAGAGAAGGCCAACTCTCCTCTGTGCATGAGTAAAATGTTTCATTCACATGTGGGACCCCCTCTTCAACAGAGACAATGTTTGCCTGGTAAGCACCTTGCCTGAGTGACTTCTTATGATTGGGCAGATTGAAGGCAGTCAGTTGTGTTGTTTTTCAACTGGTGATATGTTTCAACTTCTTAATAAAATGGAATTATGTTTCCAGGCAGAATGTTTAATTTTCTTGGACTCCGTCAGATGCTATACAGATGTTTTTATTTCTAGATTTCTCCATTATATCCATTGATAACTTTATTTAAATGAACAAAGATAAAATTATTTGAGGGGGAAAGAGTTGTTACTACTTAAAGAATATAAAAAATTTAATTCTACATAGAGGGATAATATGATTTCCTGCTTGTTTTTAATATTATATTAAATGCAGGTTAATATATATTTACATGACACATCAATATGTAAATATATGTTAATTATTACCGTATGTTTCCACATCACTTGGCATTTCTGAACTAGGATTTTAAAAGATGCAAATAAATTCTAGCACACAGGGAATTGTTTCCTATGTTCTCTATCTTACATATCATATGTTCATGGATGACATAGTCTTTTTGTAAGAAAAATATGTAATATTCTGTTAAGAACAGCAAAGTAATAATAATAATGTCCCACAAAGTTTTGCGATAGCAAGTCTAAATGCTAATGAGAGGTTGCCTGTTTAATGCTGAATTGCAAGGTTAAAAAGAGGGTCTTAAAGATAACAGCAGATTCCACAGTCTTTGAGTTTGTTTTGCATTCAATGACAGTCACTAAATTAGGGAAAGGAATGTTCAAACAACACACTTGAGGAAAAGTGATTTTTATAGAAAGGAGCCATTTCTGCTAATAGCCAGTAACTGCACGTAACCCTGCTGACATTAAAAGTCCATTAGCTAAGCTCAGTTTAAATAGCAGCTGATGCAGTGTCAGCTAAATGTACACTGGAATTTTTTCATATAATGCAGTAATAGCAGTTCTGTAATTTTTTTCTAAAACTACATACATTAAGTAAAACAAATGTCATCTGATAGTAGTGGCAGGGCTGCTAATAAGCAGGCAGAGATTTGTGATGAAACAAAAGTAACAGTCTATATAACAAGAAGATAATAAATGGCAGTGATGGTTTTAAAAGGAAGCCTTTGAGAAAAATCATATGGAGGAGCTTAAGCTGACATCCAGAAAGAGTTGTTTCCATAGAAGCACGTATTAATGTGCACTACTTTGAGATATTCATTTAAAGTGGAGTGATTTTTTTTACCATTAGCCTCAGTGTTTAGTATTTCAGTGTATTTTGAAACATCTTAGACACTGTTATATGTATAAATAGCAAGGGAGTGGGGGTAAAAGGGGATTGAAAAAAGAATACAAGTGAAAAAAGAGATGTAACTTCATATGTGTTAATATCTTTAAGGAGATTACTATGGTAATATTTTTAAGCAATCTGATTTATTAATGCTGTCTAAAATGAAATCAAAGGTTGAAATATTTATATTATCCCCCCTCTCCTGTTTTTCCATTTTTTGAAGATTTTCCAGTCTCCATTTTAATCATCTGAAAGACAGGAAGTTTTACTGGAAATTTTTAATAGAATCCAAAGATTTTTAACAACTTATCTTAAAGAATTCTCTAGGACAGTGTTCTGTAACTGTGAGGCCATTGTGGAGACAGTGAGGGTCACTTTGTAATCTAATGGGTGAGCTGGGAACAGGGCAGTAATTAATCAGTGGCTGTCGTGCTCACACCACTATAAAGTATTACGAGAACCTTCACGCTGACCACCCCTCCCCATTATCAGACCATTAGTAAAACCCTGTAGAGGCAACAATGGGGAGGCCTGCCCAAGCTTATGACCCTAATCACTTGAGTATAAGCTTTGTGCATATTTTCAGAATGGTCACTAGAATTCTCATCACATTTTCGAGTACTCAGAATTATTTCTCTTTGTAATCTAAGAATTTATTATGTCTAACCTGAGATATCTTACACACACACAGCCTGAGATGTTACATCTTTTGTTTATTTTTGTTTTAAAGTTAACTCAGTTTTCTTGATATGATTAAAAAATACCTCACATAACTCCACGTGGCTTGAAAAGGGGGAAAAAGAAAGGAAAAGGGAGAAAAAGAAGAAAGGACTACTATTTAACCATAATGGGGTGACAGAGATCTCCCTTTTATGTTCACAGCTTTTCATACAAGCGTTTCATAATAAAATCAAGAAGTTCTCTTTGGTGCTGGTAACTGTTTTAATTCAGTTCAGGCCACTGTAAAGACTTATTTTGAATGAATTGGAAGCTTCTATGGATAGAGTTTATGCAATTAAATTCCTAACCAAAATCCCACTTACTAACATATTGCATGAGGGACTTGATGAATAATCTCGTCTTTAGTATGTAACTCAAACATTAATAACAGATGGAAATATGCCTGAGTTCAACCAGTAGGCTTTGATTTTTAATTCTAAGCTGCCTTTAGTTTTTTCAGACTAAAACATCTGTTAAAAGTGACTATTTTCTGTATTTTTTTTTCTTTTCTGTTGCATAAATCTATCGCAAGATGAAAAGAGAATGCCAGAGTATTTGGCCACATGATAAATTTGTACATATCTATGAACTAGTATTATGAAATTGAATTATGTTGAAAATTATAAGATGATGCTCAACTGAATGAAATAGGACAGTTGTTACATTAGAGTTTGGAATAGTTTTTAGAAAAAAATTACCCTGCAATGTTAATATACTGTTGCTTTCTTGGAAGTTTTACAATGTGTGTGTGCTTTTTTTTTTATGAAGAATTACATTTTGAAAAATTTTGAGTGAACATGATGTATATTATGGCTTTGTGTTAAGTTGAATTTGTTCATTTATACTTGGAAAACTTTTCTTAAAATAATATTTAATAATGTCTATTGTTTAGTGTGATTATCATGACTGTGTTTAAAATAGTGAATGGTGTGGATCACTGCTTTTTTGCTTTTTAATATTTCTTTCTTTTGACACTTAAAGAATTAAAACTCATTAGATATATGCATGTATGTGTGGGTCTGATAATTTCCTGGTATACGAAGTTAATCAAAATTCATTGAAAAAAAATAATGTTTACAATCAAGAGTGTTCTTGGCAACTATGCTAGAGAAATATTAAATACTTATGCAATCTTTATATAAATAAATCTCTTGGTAAAAGTGAATAAACTGAGCTTAGCTCTAAGACTGAATATTGCATACAAATCTAAAATACTTTAGCTTCAACCCACATTTGTAAGAAGAATGTCAGAGTCAGAATAGTATTTACATCACAGAATTACGAAGATTAACAGGGTTGTAGAAAGGGAAGAATTGAGGACACAGTGCCTGGCATGTTACATGCTTAACGCACATTAGAGATTGTTGTTGCTGTTGTATCTTCATTACATACGTCTTGGCACTAGTATGAAAATCATTGAATATATCACAGGAATGAAAAGATTGCACTCAATTGGGGGTACTACCAGGTGGAAAAATATTTAAACCAACAAAGGCATGTTGTCGAAGATGAAATTCTTAAAAAGAATTTGGTAGATTTAAAAATCACATTTTAAAATATCCTGTTAAGTTGTCAGATTTTAACTGTACATTAAAACTCTTTGGAAACTCAACACATGTGTGTTTGGGTTTTATGGACATGTTTCAGATGATTTGTTTTTTCCTATGCTAGATTCTGAATGTAGAATATATTCCACTAAAACTAGTATCTATTAAATGTTAATGAAATAATCAGTTTATATTTTTCTCTGCTATACATTAGCTATACTTGTAAAGACAAGTATAACTAAAAAGACTGGAAAAAACAATTGGAAAATTCTTTAGTTTTTGCTAACATTTAAATTCTTTCTGGCTCAGTGGTAAAGAATCCACCTGCCATGCAGCAGACCTGGGTTTGATCCCTGGGTCGGGCAGATCCCTTGGAGAAGGAAATGGTAACCCGCTCCAGTATTCTTGCCTGGAAAATCCCATTGACAGAAGAGCCTGGCAGGTTACAGTCCATGGAATCACAAAGGAGTTGGACACGACTTAGCGACTAAACAACAAAATTCTTTCTAGAAGAATAGAAACAGCCTTCTTCACTTATGTCAGAAATTTACTGATATAAAGCAAAGCATTTACTGATCCTAGGGTAGAAGCAAAATTTATTAAACTGAAGTTTCCAAGCAGAGCCAAAGTTCCTATATGTGTGAGGGGCATGTTATAATATAGGCAAAAAGGTAAATTAAGATACCCAAACTGTTATGTATTTTATAATTGACACTTGCATTTAATAAAGTATTTTTTTCTAATGGATTGGTTCAGGAACAAACTATAGCTGAACTCTTACAGTTTCTCAGACATATATGTTAATTATGTATATGTAATGGGAAAGGGAAAAAAGTACAGATCATAATATTACTTGAAAAAAGTTTACTAGTGTACATTTATAAAATGGAAGTACTGTTGCTTAAGTTATAACTTTATTTTGAAAAAATGGACATAAAAATGTTTTTAACTATAAACAACATTCAGGACTATATTTTTTAGTTCACTGTAACATTAAATAATCTGTTCAGTCTTTAGTTTACTGTGACATTAAATAATCTTGTTTTTTCTTTTTCAAAATGTCCTTCAAAATGTGTTATTGTAAAATTAAAAGCATGAAAAGCTTTTTCCTCAAAATGTGTCAACTTGACAGGAAGACTGTAACCCAAAGCACTTATGACCAAAAATAATGCAATTATGGATAAAAACAATGTAATAGGTGTGTTGACTAAGTAAACAAGGATAACACCACCACTAAAATGATACTCACACAGGAAACACTTTGTAAAGCCCACTGAACATTGATTGTGTTGCCATTTTCTTTGTCTAAAAAAGCAAAGTTTAACACACTTAGTTTTTACTCCAGCCCTCCGCGACCACAGCCCCCTCACTTCCCAAGTCCAGCATTGTAGGAAACATCCCACTTTTAAAAGAGAAAATTAATAAGAAGCCTAAAATCAACAGTGTGGTTTAGTTCATACATAACTATGAAAACTTATCTTTATAGCATCTTATTCCATTTAAAAAACCCAACAGAAGCAATCTAGAATGTTTTAATGATTGATTAAACTGCTCATTTGGGTTTTTCTGCTGTGTATAACATTTGGTTTGCAGTAGTTTTCTTTGAAGATTTCCTGGGGGAAAACCACAACCATTAAAAAGATGAGACTGTATTTATAACCCCTCCTTCTAGGGTATACCTGTATTTTTGTTTGTTTACTTTTTAAATAAAGAGAAGCTTCTCAGAACTTTAATTTTCTGAACATTAAATGGTCTTAGGCAGTTCTAGTGTTATTACTTCGGTCTTGTTTTTTTAAATTGATATGAAAAATATTTATTTTGTGCCATAATGCATTTTTATTTATTATTTTTTCAGGAAGGGGGGCAATTTAGAAAGCCGAGTTGTTGAAGCAAACAAAAAATTACTTTATTTCAGAATCTCATATATGTTAGATGTTTATAAGCACTTATATTCAATTCAATCCTTTAATGATGTTAAATTATGAAAGATGACATATATTACTGAAACCTATTTTGAATATGTCTGTTTCTCCCAACTGGATCACTAAAGAAGTTTTTTCCTGCTTCCTGTCCTGCCTCACTCTCCTTTATTCTTCACACAGAAGCTAGGCAAATCCTACAAATATCATCAGTAAAGCTCTTTTTCCTAAAACCGTTTGATGGCTTTCCATTGCTTCTAGAATCAGACCTAAACTTAACATGGTTGGCATAGATATTTGTTCTTAAACCTCTAATTCCATTCCTGGTATTCCTCTGCGGTTATGGTTTCCTCTGAGCATGCACCTTTCCCAAGCCCGGCACTAGTGTTCCAGTGCAGCCCTAGAAGGGGACATCCTTCAGATCTGTTTAACAAGCTGGCAGTGAGTGCGTATGGCAGCTTATATTCTTCCCTTTGCTGTGAACCAGGGTTTGCTCCTCAGGTTTCATCCCTTTCTTCTAGCTGATTTCTGTTCCATTTTGATATC
Source organism: Capra hircus (assembly GCF_001704415.2). NCBI lineage: Eukaryota > Metazoa > Chordata > Mammalia > Artiodactyla > Bovidae > Capra > Capra hircus. The sequence continues at coordinate 29,481,582 of NC_030813.1, forward strand.
TTAGTTTAGATCTTCATTTCTCCATCAGTTCAGTTCAGTTCAGTCACTCAGTCGTGTCCGACTCTTCGTGACCCCGTGAATCGCAGCACGCCAGGCCTCCCTGTCCATCACCAACTCCCAAGTTCACTCAAACTCACGTCCATCGAGTCGGTGATGCCATCCAGCCATCTCATCCTCTGTTGTCCCCTTCTCCTCCTGCCCCCAATCCCTCCCAGCATCAGAGTCTTTTCCAATGAGTTAACTCTTCGCATGAGGTGCCCAAAGTACTGGAGTTTCAGCTTTAGCATCATTCCTTCCAAAGAACACCCAGGACCGGTCTCCTTTAGAATGGACTGGTTGGCACTCCTTGCAGTCCAAGGGACTCTCAAGAGTCTTCTCCAACACCACAGTTCAAAAGCATCAATTCTTCAGCGCTTAGCTTTCTTCACAGTCCAACTCTCACATCCATACGTGACCACTGGAAAAACCATAGCCTTGACTAGACAGACCTTTGTTGGCAAAGTAATGTCTCTGCTTTTCAATATGCTATCTAGGTTGGTCATAACTTTCCTTCTAAGGAGTAAGTGTCTTTTAAATTCATGGCTGCAATCACCATCTGCAGTGATTTTGGAGCCCCCCAAAATAAAGTCTGACACTGTTTCCACTGTTTCCCCATCTATTTGCCATGAAGTGATGGGACCAGATGCCATGATCTTCATTTTCTGAATGCTGAGCTTTAAGCCAACTTTCTTACTCTCCTCTTTCACTTTCATCAAGAGGCTTTTTAGTTCCTCTTCACTTTCTGCTATAGAGCTGCCTTTTACACCCGACTGTAACACTCTTTCCTTTTCCCTGTGTCCCCAGCTAGCATGTCAGCAGGAAGAGGGCAGGAAGCATGTTCACTGTGGTATCTCTAGCACATAAACAGGAGCTTCATATATGCAGTGGGCATACAATATAGATCTTTTAAATGATGTTGGATAAATGCATAACACATCTTAGATGGGCTTTTGGTGAGTACACACTGTGGTGGAGTTAACAGGAACTTTCCTGATTCCCTTTGTCACTGACCTGGGGAGCTCCTGTACACAGTGAGATGAATATGAAGTTGAAGGTAGAAAGGACAGTCTCAGGAGTGAAGATTCACCATCTCTTAGATTCTGCCTAAAAGGCCAATCTCCTTATCCTTACTTTAGAAATCCATTCCTGACTTAACATAGTCCACCCTTTAATTTGGGGCTATTAAGTAATGAAGAATTTGGATTCTCATATAGTGAAAGGAAATAAACCTCAAACAACTGACGGGTAAGCAATGTGAGCACAACTAGACTCTTGGCCAGTTTGGTCAATTGGCCTAAACATAGCATGGGGAGTTAAAGAGACCTACAAGTTGAACCAGCAACCTATCAACACTCAGAGACCCTGATTATTCAGTTATAGAATTCTACCATATGGAATATTATTAAAATAGATTTTCTATTTTAATGGGTGATGAAATTGTTTTATATTAGGATTATTGTTGGACCAAAAATTGCTCTATAGAGTATTTCTTCTTCTTTCTCTCTGCTGCTGCTGCTGCTAAGTCACTTCAGTCGTGTCCGACTCTGTGCGACCCCATAGACAGTAGCCCACCAGGCTCCCCCGTCCCTGGGATTCTCCAGGCAAGAACTCTGGAGTGGGTTACCGTTTCCTTCTCCAGTGCAGGAAAGTGAAAAGTGAAAGTGAAGTCGCTCAGTCGTGTCCGACCCTCAGCGACCCCATGGACTGCAGCCTTCTAGGCTCCTCCGTCCATGGGATTTTCCAGGCAAGAGTACTGGAGTGGGGTGCCATTGCCGTCTCTGTTATTTCTCTCTACTACAAAGTAAATAAGGCTCTTGCAGGGTATGTGTCTTAGTCTGTTAGGGCTACTATAAAAAAATAACACAAACTGGATGACTTATGAACATCAGAAACTTGTCTCTCACAGTTCTGGAAGCTGGGAGTCCAAGACCAAGACACCAGCACGGTCATGTATGTAAGGATCCACTTTCTGATCCCCAGACAGCAATCTCTGTCTGTGTCCTCACCTGGCAGTATGGCTAAAGATCTTTGCAGGTCTCCTTTATGAGAACACTAACCCCATTCATTAAGGCTCCACCCTTACAACCCAAGTGTCACCCAAAGCCCTCACCTCCTAATACTATCATCTTTAGGGGTTAGGACTCAAAGTATGAATTTGTGTAAGAACAAACATTCAACTTGATGGTATGATCCTGTGAGGATGAGGTGAGAGGGTGAGGAAAGGGGGCAGAGTAGTCCAGAGTCAAGAAAAATAAATCTGTTTGGGAGTGCATATTCAACCAGTTATCTTCCTGTAATTGACTACTGTTTGAAAGTTCTTTTGCTAGGACCACAGTCTATTTTCTTTGGGCAGGATATTTTGTTTTTTAGACTAGGAAATCATATAGTGAAATGTATCATTATAAAGCGTTATTGAACCCGATTTTCTCGTAGGCACTTTTAAGGTGACCGAATATGTTGTGGATTATGCTACACTGCCGGCAAAGAGGAAATTATAACAAGTAACTACTTCTTTTTTGTTAAGACTTCAGTAAACACAGACCCAACTTGCCCTGAGTAATTACCACAGAGAGCTATGCAATGGTCTTTAACTAGTAGTTGTTTGTAATCAAGCAGCCTGAATCTTGCCTTGACATAAAGCAGAGGAAGTGGTTAGGAGACAGACCTGTAATTATCAGCAGCAGGTGCCCATAATGGAATGCCAGAGAGATGTTTAGAGAGGCAAATATTACTTTAGGAAAGCTTTCAGGACTGTCAATTGAGACCAAAAGATGTCTAAATAAAAACTGGCTTGAGAGCAATATTAAAAGAATGTGTCTTTGGAAACAAAAGAAAGTGTAATAAATTCCTTTTATGCAAATTAACCTCTTCTTCCATATGCCTAAGTATTATTAAGATGTGAAGTCTGAAAGATTGGACTCTGTGTTCAGAAAAGGAGTAATTTAACAACTTTAGACACTTTTAGTTATTAAAACGTTTATGGTTTAAGCAAAAGCTCTGCTCTTTATTTTAATAAGTATCACATGAATAAATCAAATGAAAAATTAGCTTGTCTAAAATGAATTTTCATGGCTTCAAATGACAGTGGATCATAGATTCCATAATCATACATGACGAAAATTTTTATTTTAATTTTATGTTAATAATCTCGATTTAAAGAATCTTCTCATTTGAAGAACAAAAACAAAAGAAACTCTGTAGTAAATGAGAACCAAACCTTTAATATAGGAGCTTCTGGTGGCTCAGATGGTAAAGAGTCTGCCTGCAGTGCAGGAGACTCAGGTTTGATCCCTGGGTCGGGAAGATCCCCTGGAGAAGGAAATGGCAACCCATTCCAGTATTCTTGCCTGGAGAATCCCATGGATGGAGGAGCCTGGCAGGCTACAGTCCATGGGGTCACAAAGAGTCTGGTATGACTCAGTGACTTCACTAAACCTTTAATATACATTTTACTAGTTTCCTATATATTAATTTATTAGACATTTGTCAGTTGTACAGAATTTCACCCTTCAGTGATAACATGTTTCAATTTTTACCCTTTTCTAAAAGAAATAATATTTTACCATCCTTTCTGAGTGGTACTTAGAAGGAATAATTATCCATATGATAAACTATGTATAATAAAAACTTGTAATCAAGTTATAAAAGAAATATTAAATGTAGATTTATAATGCCAGTTCCTCTTTAAGCAGTACACTTAGCTAAGTTGTTTTGATAGTGTCCTATTATTTCAATATTTTTCTTTCATCTTAAACTATAAAGACTGTGGTTTATATTAACTTACAGGAAATTCTATTAATACTGTATGAGGTATTGACAGACTAAAGAAAACCAACAAAACATAACTGCCTGGGTAGTTTTTTATGTTTTTAAATGGGGAATTTTCTTTTCCTTTTTTCTTTCTTTTTCAAGTAAACATTCACTTTGGTTGTCTTTATGTTGTGGGGAGTGAATAAACCATGTGGACTTGAACACCTTCTAAAGGACAGAGGAGTCGTGATATGTCTGTAAGAGCTCATTCATTCTCAGATGTGCTTAGCTTGTATTTTGGGGAATATTTGTTTTCCTGCCTAATGCTAGCCATATATTTATCACTGTGAAAACAAGTGGAGAAATCAGTCATATATTTATCACTATGAAAATAAGTGGAGAAGTCAGTCATCCACTGCTCTTGCCAAAAATGCCTTTAGCTCCCAGAGTAGTTGTATGTCAAGATCTTGCCCTACTTAAAAGGAAGACATAAGATTTATTCTGGAAATTTACCAGGACAGACTAGCCCTCGAAACATGAAGGAAAAGATCTCTGTAGCTAAATTAAAATAAACTTAAGTCACACTTGATACATTATGCTTAAGATAGCTCCATCTAAAAATATATATGTAAGTTGTAGAGGGCCTTAGTCTTTTGTTCAAAGTGGACCCAAATATGGGAGATTCAATAATTACCTAAAAACGGATAGATAAAATCAAGGAGAATAATAGTTTTATGATTTGAAATTTATCTGCGTATTTTGACTTATTTGGAGTTCTTTTCCTTCAGATTGTGGAGTAAGTTAAACCAAGCTGGACAAAGGGCTCATGTTTAGATAGAGATAACGAAGCATCCAAGTATTATACTTACTTGGATTCTCACTAATGAAATTTAGAATTGACATGGAGGAGAAAGATGTGGTTAGAGCTGGTGCAACATAGAATATATTTCTATTTTAACATGTAGTATATTCTCTTAAGTGATAGTCTCATTTAACCTTTTTTCTAGTACAGCTGAGATCAATTTAATTTAGGAAGTATTAATTGCAGTATCCCATAAAGATAAATGAGAGAGACTAGAATAAGATGTGGTACCCATCTTTAAGAACATTAAAAATCTTGTTTGGAAGATAAAATAATTGCAGGTAAAACATACAAAACTACAAGGTGGAAAATTGACAGAATAAATAAAACTATTTTGAAGGAGATAAAAGGAGAGATAAACATGATTTGGTGCCAGGACTTTCTGCTGGGATAAACTCTTAGCCAATTTTGAGAAAGGAACAAGGCAACAAATCTCATTCCCTTTTATAAGTACTGCTTCCACTTAACTTGGCAGCCACTGGAAATGTTCTGTTATAGTTGTGCAAGGTTGTGTTTTCTCTTCATCTCTTCCCATTTTCTTCCCCTTTCAATTCTGAGAGCAATTCTTCCCTCAGGCTTTCTCCTATTAACAGCACTTGTCTCTGCCTGGAAGTGAGAAGTTACAAAGACGTGGTTTCTGATTTCTTGAGTCCTGAGTCGCTCTAGCCTTTGCTGTCGCAGGTTCATTTCTTCAGTGCAAATTGAGTCTCCAATCCAAATTTAGCTATTTTATTACATACTCTGTAGCTAAGGTACTTTAGGCCAGACATTACTGCATCTCCCAGCAACAGAGTTTGAGTTTGTCAAGTAGTGCAGGTTTGTTGTCTCTTTTTAAATAGAGTTTTACATGTTTTGAAGCTTGTTTGGATATTAAGTAATGGTCTCCTTGGTGCTCCGATGTTTATAAAATGATGTCAGTGCTTGAAGGTAGAGGATTGCTATAGTAGATACTTGCCCTTCTCTATAAAGGATATACAAAAGGGAGGAAGACCATTTGCATGAATCTCAAGGGTGAGCCGGAGAAGGCTATGGCACCCCACTCCAGTACTCTTGCCTGGAAAATCCCATGGACGGAGGAGCCTGGAAGGCTGCAGTCCATGGGGTCGCTGAGCCGGACATGACTGAGCGACTTCACTTTCACTGTTCACTTTCACGCATTGGAGAAGGAAATGGCAACCCACTCCAGGGTTCTTGCCTGGAGAATCCCAGGGACGGGGGAGCCTGGTGGGCTGCTGTCTATGGGGTCACACAGAGTCGGACACGACTGAAATGACAGCAGCAGCAGCAAGGGTGAGCAAATGGATAAAGTTAAGCATATGCAACCTGTAGAACTACTTCAAAGTCAATTGTAGCACTTTCTATACTTAACTAAAATTCTTAGGTAAATTTAAATTGAAAGGGCCAGAGGGATCTGTGTGAACAGTTATGAAATTTAGACTTAAAATTTTTAATGTAAGAATGGTTTGCCTAACATCTTCCACAAATGTTTGGAAATATAGGTTGATGGATGGTTAGATAGATAAATTGATAGATATTAATCTTAAATTAGGTAGTATAATAACTTTTAGAACTCTAGTAATGTTCTTACTCTTTAGATCTCCACTTTTACTTTTCTTATGCTTTTTTTGTGTGTCATTTGGAGAAACTAGGAATGTCGCTAGGGTAAACAGTATATGGAATGCCAATGAATATTTCTGAAGCTCTGGTATTTTCCAGTTTTAGAATTTTGAAAATGAAAATGTGGGAAGAATGTAGAAGAGTGTAAAGTGATTTTTCAGTTTGGTGTTATAGTCATGCATGAGGTAGAGCTTTATTAAGTTTCTGAAATAACTGCATTAAAAATACATATAAAGAAATTTTGTTTTAGATTAATAAGAAAAGCACCTCCTATCCTTTCAAATGAAGCCCTCATAATTCTTAATGAATGCTATTTTTTTCATCTGACCCACTAATTATAAGACTGTGAAACAGGCAATTCATTTTTCCTAAAACATATGATAATAACAATCATAAAACCAATTACAAATGCTTTACTATGTTAAATGATGTATATATAAATATATACTGATAGCTCTATAGAATACCAACTTCAGGACTATAAAGAAAGGTACAGAGGATAAGAGCTACTCCCATACTTCAAAAATCCTAGGGTTGCAGAGCTCAGCAAACAAGAAGTTGGAGTTTTTCACTACTTTTACAATATTAACTCAATTTGGTAACACTGATCAGAAGCCCTAATTTGTAGTGTATTTCTGTGATTGAAAGTGATTAATCTATTATTTTTCAATAAACATAACTTGTTAAGTAGTGAATATAAAACAATGTCAAAATCGGGAAAATATAAAGAGTCATAAGTAGTGTAAAATTTGCAAAATTTTGTTTTCAATGTGTATGTTTATCCTTAGTTGTTAAAATACTTGGAATTGAAATTGACCCCATTGCTTGAGTTCAGTCAGTTTTGTCATAAAAATTTATTTGAACTTATTTGTAGAGTTTTTATACTGAATTTTAAATATTGTCATCGTCCATGGGGTTGCTAAGAGTTGGGCACGACTGAGCAACTCCACTTTCACTTTTCACTCTCATGCATTGGAGAAGGAAATGGCAACCCACTCCAGTAGTCTTGCCTGGAGAATCCCAGGGGCAGAGGAGCCTAGTGGGCTGCTGTCTATGGGGTCACACAGAGTCGGACACGACTGAAGCGACTTAGCAGCAGCAGCAGCAGCAGCAGCAGCAGCATCTGACTTGAAACTTTATCCTAAAAAGCTATGATACCAGGTGTGCATTAAAGACATGTTTTGATTCCTATTATTGTTTTCTTCAGTGCTATAATTTCTTTTAATAAAACTACAATTGAATTCTCAGCTACTTTAATTCACAAGGGAATTAATGCAAATACTTTTTTCTTCAGGATCTTTATTGTTAGTCTGTAATGTTGGTAGTATATAACTATATGTAGGATCATTTTCCAATCCAGATGATTAGTTTCAGAGACCCCAACACATGACAAAATTGACTTGTGAGAATATTTTTTTAAACTTTGGGAAATGAGAGGCCCATTTAGGGTCCATATTCAACTTTTAAAAAAACCTGACTTAATTATACAATTTTTGGAATATAGTTATTTTGTGGAGATCACTTAACTTGTTGGCTTTAATTTTGACTTTAAGATACAAATTTAAGAAACTTCATAGATATTGCAAGAAATGCATTTGTTCTTGTATTACATGCTAGTTTAGTTTTTTTGAGCTATTTCTGACCATTCTTCATGAAAAACTTTTATTTTTATTATTGAACTAACCTAAATGTAAGTATATCTTAACTAAAATTTGTATAGAAGTATATTCACTTATATTTTATATTATAAACTCTTTTATTGAGCATTTTCTTAATCATGTATAATTTTATCATTGAACCTACATGTCTGCTTATCTGCAGCATGTTGAATAGAAGACTAGATTCATTACAATGACGCAGAGGTAGGGAGACCACATAATTATTGACTAAATTAGGTCATTTCTGTGAATGACTGGGAAAGCTATTAAGTGTTATTTCTGGAAGCATAAACTGGAATTGTCCTGGTTAAACAGGATGAATAATCAACTTACCAGGACACTGCAAGATCCTGAAATACCTTCTAAATTGCTAGGTTAGAAAGTTAGTTTATATTCATAGTGGTTTTAGAATTGCATATACTTTGCTTCATATTTTTGAACTGATTTTCCCTTTTTGATGTTGAAGAGAATAATTGATTAATCAGAATAGCTACTTTCTTGTCTGTCTCAAATGATAGAGTGTGCTTTACCTGTGCACCTTCATTCTCTCAGGAAACCTATCTGAATGACTTACTAAATGTATTATCAGGGGTAAAACAACTTGTTTTCAGTAGCAGATTATATTTTAAAAACTATGAAAATCAAAGATTTGTTTCAAAAGGCCTAGAATATTCAGACTTAGAATATTCTTTGCCAGGGTTGGCCTTGCCCCTTTTCTCTCATTCTTATTAGTTGTCATTCTACCGCTTAGAATTGTCATTAAATGGGCATGTGAGTTGAGAGGCTCTGTCAGCACATTAGGCTTCCCAGGTGGTGCAGTGGTAAAGAATCCACCTGCCAATGCAGGAAATGCAAGAGATCTGAGTTCCTCCTGGAGGAGGAATAGCAACCCTCTCAGTAGTCTTGCATGGAAAATCCCATGGATAGAGGAGCTTGACAAGCTACATTCCATGGAGTCCAAAGAGTCCTAAATGACTGAACATGCATGCATAGCATGAGCACTTTCAGTTTGGGCAGCTCCATAGATACCCAACAACAGGACATAAGGCAGAGAAAACTCTAACAGTAACTCCTCTAAGTTGGTTTATTTGCCCTTGTTAATGTCTACTTCAGAGTGTATTGAAATTCAACTGAAAGAACCAAAATGGATTTTTGAGCTGAAAAGAAGAAATATTTCCAAACAACTATCTTGGACAGAAGCGTGATATATTTGCCATATATTGTGCCTGTTTTAAAAAGAAATAGTCTTAGTTCATTAACATGAGAATTGTATAAGGTGGTTGTTGTTATTTTTTAACAGTACTTATCTTGAATGAAAATTTTGGTGAAACATATTTGAGCTACATGGGGTTCACATCTTTTTATCTTGTGGAATTTACCAAAGTCATTTTATTAAAATTTTCTGGAATGAAAAACACATACAAATAATAATTAAATATTCAACCATCAAGTTTCAAAAGGTAGCTCTGCAAAGTTTTAAGAGGATAAAGTTGGAATTTCACCGAAGAAAAATTATAAAACTGATGTAATTAGCACTTGAGCATTCATTGGTATTTGAGGAAGAAGAATAAATGTGGGGAAACAATTAGTTATATTTACTCAGTTAGAACTAATGCATGAGGCCACCAACACAAGGGAGGGCATTCTCAAAATTGCTACTATTACATATATTATACTTCCTTTCGGCATTTGAGCTTCCACATGTATTCCATCAAGTCTGTGTGCAATGCGTCTTCTTTTGACAGGGGCATGTGGAGGGGGAGGGCTTTCCTCTAATTCAGCCAGGCTTCAGTGACCCACTAATTTGACATCATTTAACAAAAAAAAAGAACACTTGAGAAGCTGAAATGCAGGTGGGGAACTGACTTGCCTTGTGTTCAGAAACTTGACCTGCCCAGAATATGTATTTTACAGATGAGGAAACAGAAGCCCATAGAGCCCAGAGTTCACACAGGTGTTAATGCAGACGGAGGATACACCTGTCCACCAGTTCTTGGTTCCAGCTGCTTTCTACTGTGTAGCACTGCACCAGCAGCTGCCCCCATGCAGATTTATATTTCATACCTCTGAGTCTTATTCTTCCTTGGCAAATCCAGCGGTCACGAGCTCCAGTGCCTCCTGGGACCAGTGAGGTTCTGTGAGTAAGTGCACTGAGTGGAGGATGGCAGATACTGCTGGGGACCCTGGCAAATCAAGAGAGCACAGGTCCTGCCCAACATGGAAGGCTCCAGTCCTTACCGCAGGAGTGTGGGCCTGCTACGGCCTCCAGATTTTCAAGAAAAGCCATAAATCTCCATTTTTATTTGAAACTTCTCAGGCAGGACAGGTCAAAGAAAACTTGCAGTCCCTTGGACATCTGCCTGCTGCTTGAAGGTTGCAGCCTCCACTTTAGTGTATGCTTCTCATCTCCCTGAAGCAGCAGCCATAATTGGTGCCGTTGTTTAAAATATCCAAGACACCATTTGTGCATTATGTCTTGGAATCCTCTCACCATCCCAGGAAAATATTGAAGATGAGGAAACTGAGGCTCCAGCTAAAGACAAGGCTAGCCTACCCTTGTCTGATTCACAGCTGTAATTTTACTCTCACACTCTACAGCCAAACTTATGGTTCACCACCACTGGTTGAATTAAACCTACTGGTGAATCTATAGTGTTTTCCAAAGTCTATTTCAATTCAGCTTTTCAGACGTGCTCTGAATGTTGTTGTCCAGTTACTCAGTCATGTCCGACTGTTTGCCATCCAGTGGACTGCAGCATGCCGGGCCTCCCTGTCCTTCACTGTCTCCCAGAGCTTGCTCAAACTCATGTCCATTGAGTCGATGATGCCATCCAACCATCTCATCCTCTGTCGCTCCCTGCCCTTCTCTTTGTGCCCTCAATATTACCCAGCATCAGGGTCTTTGTTTTGAATTATTCCTATCTAAAAAGCATTTTGTACCCTGAAGATGAAGAATAACATTGCATAAAACATGACATTTGGCCTGGTAAACAAGCTACATTTCTATACTAATAATTATTTTAAACATAGAAAGTGATAATTTCTAGAATTTAAATCACATCTCTGGTGTAATGTTTCTAGCTGGCTATTCTGTTGAGTCCTAGATGGGATGACATATATTTCATATTTTTCTTTTGAAAAAAATTATTTATATGTAGAGATGAAATTCAGCCCTTAAAAAATCTTATTAGGCAATTGATACTTTTGACATTTATTCCTAAAGGTAACATTGTTTCAATTTGATTTACTATGTATTTGGAATTGGAACTCTAATTGACTCTAAGTTCAATTTTATTTTTTTATTGACATCATTTTAAAAGCAATTACAAAAATTATTTTGATTTTAATTATTTTGATCTTTCAACTTTGAGTACAATACTGTCACTGTCAATTTAGTGGAACTAGTAGAATCATTTAAAAATTAGTTTCTAATATTTTTATTATTATTTTCTTTCTCCCTCTTTCTTTCTCTCTCTCTGTCTCAGTATGGCCATGCATTCTTTCACAATGTATATCCCTAATTAATTGCACAGCCACATTTCATTTCAACTACAGTCAAAACTTTTTATCTGTCCTGACATCTGTTTCTGCTACATGCAGAGATAGTCAGTTATATCAGAAGAGAGGTGACAGGAGGTCTCTAAGGAATGGGCACTGCAGTGGATGCTGTTGGTTCCTTGTCCTGATCTTCTTTACTGGCCCAGTGCACGCATCCCTCAGCTGCTGTGATGTTGGCGGTTAAAGGCTCACAGCTGTCCGTTTTCTCTGAAGAATTGCCATTGGCTGAATCAGGAGCTGCCTGGCCTTCTAGGTTTTTTCAAGGTGGGAAAAACACTGTGGGGCAGTTTATGCTCCCTGTCCGCAAGGCTGAAGCCTGACTCTAGCTGAGAGCAGATTTTTTTGCTTCGTTCTTCCTCTACCCTATACTGCCGCCTCACTCCAAGACTCCTGGGAGTGTCCTTCAGTGAATCAAAGGCACAGGAAACTCTATCAGGCTCTTCTTTCAGGGAACTCAGGTAAAGAAGACATGAGAGTACCCATTAAGTGTTGTTGAAATACACTGTCATTTACTAGAAAATGTGCCTACACGTGAGAGACCCTTTAATTTCTTGTGCTTTGTTCTTGTCCCTTGTGTTGCTCCAAATCAGAAAGTATACAAGACTTTGGGGTATTTGAATAGAACAATGATGAGAACACATGGTTTGAAACACAAGCTCTTCTGTCCTGCCCTGCAGTCTCTAATGTAGATACAGATCCACTATCAGGAGGAAAAGAAAGAAAAGGTTAACATGGAAATAGTGAAGTGATTTTAAGAATTCTGCTGGGGATTTCAAGAGCCCTTTGTTTTGAAGGTTAATGGTGATAACAGAATCCACCATGATTTGGGAGGTTGACTCTCAACTCTGAACCTTAAGTGACTGACTGAAAATGCAGTCTCCAAAAGCAAAAAAAAAAAAAGATTTACAATTGCTTTTTTTCGTTAGGTGGTCTTTCATTTTACAGACTTGCTAGGAATGATGCAGTTGTAAAAATCTTAATATCTTTCTCTCGCTCCTCATTCTCATTTCCCCTCATTTCTACCCCATTCTACCACTCTCACCCGCCCCCATCTCTTATACACCTTTCTGTCTTTCGTGCCTTCTTTCAGAATGCCTTTCATCTAGCTTAGCTTTGCCTTCATGTGTGTGTGCTCAGATGCTCAGGCATGTCTGATTCTTTTCAACCCCATGGACTGTAGCCCACCAGGCTCCTCTGTTCATGGGGTTTTCCAGCAAGAATGCTGGAGCGTGTTGCCATTTCCTGTTCCAGGGGATCTTCCTGACCTAAGGATCAAACCTGCATCTCTTACGTCTCCTGCATCAGCAGGTGGATTCTTTACCACTAGCGTCACTTGGGAAGACCTAGATTTGCCTATTTGTACTTAAAAAAAAAAATGTTTCCATGGCACTTTTTAAACGATTATGTAAGTCTCTGGTCATTTGTAAGGTACCAAATGAATAACTGAGGGGTTTTAGTTTTTCTTTCTTTTATAAAAGGGGTATTTTCCAAACATCGTTTTACATGTAATTTAATATCTGAAAATCAAATATATAAATATACCTTAATAAAATGCTTAAATAATTTCTTTGTTCACATGCATTTGTTCAGCCAGAGACTATTTGTAGCTTATCTGGGAAAATTGAATATGATTTAGTATGTAATATTAAATTATTTCAGAAATAAATTCCTGGGAGAAATTTGGTCATTTTTTCCCTAGGAAAAAATGCACATTTCTGACATTTATTTTCAGTTTGATATTCATTAAGTTGAATTACATAATTTGTAACTGCCAGTTTTCTCATTCACCATGCCAAGACCAAATTGAATGATAAAATTAAAAAGAAAATTATGTTTACTTCTACATAATTTTACTCATTTTGATTTCCCTTGCATTCTATGATATATAAAGATGGTAGGAACTTTTAAAAATAAACAATTACTTCTCTCTAGAGTTTGCATTTTTAATCAAGTTTTTTGGGGAAATTTATGGAGATCTATATACCTTTCTCACATTTTTCCCATGGGTGTTTCTACTTAGGGTACCAAGACAGAAAGGGGAATCATTGCTAAAAAATTACCCAAAAAGGTGATTTACTTTTTAAATTTTTTCTGAAAATAGTTTTTTAAATGTAGCTCCCTCAGTGAGCCAAAAATTCTCAGCTTCATATTGTTCTATTGTTAGTCATTTATCCAGAAATATAGAATATCTCTTTAGATCAAGCTATTCCTATCAGAGTTCAGGTGTAAATTTCTATCATGTTTTCACTATTCTGGATTTTGGAGTTTCATATAGTAACTATTTGGTTGGTGCAAAAGTAATTACTGTTTCAGACTGAATTTTAAATCATCATAACTAGGCTCAAACACATCTTTATTCATCAAAATAGGAATCATTACAATCAACACATTTTTGCCAATGAAAAACAAATTTGTTTATTCCTGTAGCATAAACATCTGTGCTTTGGGAATTTGATGAACTCTTGGAAAGCATTTTCTGCCTCTTGCTGGTTGTGGCAGCATTGTCCTTGCAAAAAGTTGTTGAGATACTTGCAGTGGTAGTCGGTTTGGCAAGAGGGCAGGTGAATATGGCAGATGAACAGCCCAGTCTGTTCAATTTCTGAAGCATTGGTTGTGCTACATGCAGTTGGGTGTGTGGCAGAGAATTGGGCCCTCTTCTGTTGACCAGGGCTGGCTGTCGAAGTTTCAGTTTTTATGTGCAGCTCATCGATTTGCTGAGCATATTTCTCAGATATAATGGTCTCGCTGGGATTTAGAAAGCTATAGTGGATCAGTCTGGCAGCAAACCACCAAACAGTGACCAAGACCCTTTTCCCGGTGCAAGTTTGGCTTTGGCAAGTGCTTTGGAGCTTCTTCTCAGTTGAACCACTGAGCTAGTCATCGCCGATTGTCCTATTCAATCCACTTTTATCTCACATCACAATCCAATTGAAAAATGGTTCATTTTTGTTGCATAGAATAAGAGAAGATGACACTTCAGAATGACAGCTTTTTTGATTTGTAGTCAGCTCATGAGGCACCCACTTGTTGAGCTTATTCACCTTTCTAATTTGCTCTAAATACCAAAGGAGCATAGAATGGTTGCCACTGAGTTCTTTGGCAACTTCTTGTGTAGTTGTAAGAGGATCAGCTTCTATAATGGCTCTCAATTGGTTGTTGTCAACTTCCAACGACCAGCCTCCAGGCTGGCGAAGGCTCTGTCTCAAGACTCATCCTCAAGTCTCTGTCTCCTTTGCAAAAACTCTCAAATATAATTAATGACTGCACTGTACATTCATTAGCAGTTCCTTTGGCCAAATGTGTTGTTAATGTTGTGATTATCTCTGCTGTTTTACAACAAATTTTGAACTCGAAAAGAAAATCACTCAAATTTGCTTTTTGTCTAACATCATTTCTACAATCTAAAATACTACCTAAAAATCATAATCTAAAATAAAAAGCAAGTAATAATTTATTAACAAAAAAACATAAAGCAAGAAATGTGCATTAAAATTATGTATGATACAACCACATTTATTTAAGAATATATTCCAATATCAAGGCTCAATAATGCAAAACTGTAATAACTTTTGCACCAATCTAATACATCCAGAACAAATACAGTGAATCAATTAATTATAAAAATGAGAAAGATAAATTTTGAATTAGGTTTAAACCTTACTCGAAATAACAACGATCTTTTTTTTCTTGAGTTAATTGTAGTAGCTTAGAACAGTGACACAACAAAGTATCAATACAGCTATGAATGTATTTCATATCCTATATGTAGAAATGGTGCCATCTGTGAAGAGATCTAGATCTCTTTCTAGGTTCAGTATCTAGAGACCTGGGAAGCTCTGTGACTTTGGGCAAGTCATTTTACCTTTCTGGGGGCATCAGTTTCTTTATCCAGTGTTTGGGGGGATTGGTAGAGATCCCTGTATACTTCAGCATGTCTGAAAGGCTAAGAATCCATCTTGGCATTGATAATAGAACAGTTTTTAGTGATTCCTAGTGGTTCAGGCACTGGTGATGCCTAGGTTAATGACTGCTGGGAGTAGAGCTCCTTCATTATGAAGTCGGCATGTTCCAAAGCTCTTTATATAAGTTATATTAAAGATGCAGATATTAGGAGCTATTAAAGGCAAAAATACCTTCAGTTATGTTTGCAATTTAGGTTTGAAGGTAAAGTAGAGCAGACAGTGAAAGAAGTGGGAAATTCATAAAAGTCTCCTCTTTCTGTTTCCTTATGCATTCTGAAAAATTAAGACATTTATTGAATGATCCTTCAATTAATTCCATCACTTGTATTGATATAGGAAAATGTTTGCTGTGAGACAGTTAGGCAGGTAGGTTGACTGTGTCAATACTTTACTCCATGGAGAAGGAAACGGCAACCCACTCCAGTACTCTTGCCTGGAGAAACCCTTGGACTACAGTCCTGGCGGGCTACAGTCCATGGGGTTGCAGAGTCAGACATGACTGAGCAACTGACACACACACAAAATTGAAAAGATACTGATGGTACACTTTATCCACTCTCCCAGCTCCTGCAGGAAGCAGGATGGGGCAGGCAGCCCCTGGGATGCAGGATGGCTCACCAACACCCATCCTTTCTGGAAGTCTTGGGGTCTCAGTCACTGCAACAACTGGCCTTGGGCAAATAAAAGACTAAGTTGTTTACTAAAAAAAAAAAAAAAAAACTTTACTCCAGTGAATTCCGGTCAAAATATTGCCTCAGTCAGCATTTGGTGAAGAAAAGGATTAAAAAAGAAACAAAATGTATGTGTGTGTGCATGGGTGTATATGTTTAAGGGGGTTTGTATTTATATTTGCTTTTCTTAAGTTTTCTGAACTAGGAAGTGAAGCAGTGCTTTGGGTCATTGTGTGTAAGTGATGGTGATGGTAGCGGTGATGAAATAATCTTAAGTCTATTCTATGGTCTATAAAAGAGAGAAATCATTTAATCACTCTAGAATGACAGGGTGGTATGATGGCCTGAAGGGAGATCTCTAGTTTCTCCCTCCAAATGGACTCTTACTTCTCTAGGGGATACAAACCATGCTCGCCTTGCTCTAAAGCCAAGCACCAGTCCCACGTTTCCATGGGTTCTGGTGTCAATTACTGCTCTCCTAGATGTTTTTTTTTTTTTTTTGGTTAACTAGCTGCTTGCAGCTTAACAGTGTACCCAAGCATCATCATAAAATTCTCTTTAACTCCTACTTCTCTGCATCTTTGAAGCCACATTTCCCAAATGTTGATTTAGCCTTGAAGCTACATTTCCCAAAGTATGTAACCCTTAGAAAACAGGAGTTGATTCTCTAGCCAATTTCTCTCTCTTTCTTTCTCTTTCACTCTTGTTCAGCTTCAAAATGACTTTTGGAAATAATACTCTAAACCAGTCTCTCTAATTCTCTATTACTAACACACCCAAGTCAATATATTTTGTTTCTTGCAAATATATATTTAAATATTACATTATATTTCTCACTAGAGCCTCATCTATGCCTCCTTTAAAAATTGCATATTTGTTTATAACGTCTTATACCTTAAGAAAACAGCTTCATAAAAAGGATAGTCATATTTTAATCCACTTAATTATTCTTTGAATTCAGTCACTAAGTAAACTCTACACAAAATAGGTGTTATTTAATTGCTTTCTTATAAATGAAATGAAAATATTCTTATAGGTTAAGTGGCTGAAAAGCAGTTTTTAAAGTGAGATGGTTCTTCTGCTTACTGAAAATGACAAGAGTGTTTCCAAGGTGAGCTACTACAGCTCTAGTTATTTTCTAGGCCTTCTTCCATATTTATATACATGACATTGAAACTTCATATGGTTTTCCCTATAAATGTCCATATTTCAGGTCAATATTTTTAGATATTTTAACTATATTTTGTAGCATAATTACTAACTAGGTTTTTCTGTGTATGTTGTAGTTTAAAGAGCTACAATCTTATTGTATGCTGAGTCTACAGTGACTGCTTCTTTAGGTTACTCAGTTAACAGATGAATGAAGTGTTGCTGGAAGAAAGAGAACAAAGTTCATCTTCTTGTTCAGTGTAAATATGGGATGTTGGGTAGTCGGTGATTTATTTGCAGTGAGAAAATGGGCCTTGCTCTTTCAGACACCATCACCAGTGACAAGTAAGCCAAACATAAAGGAGCTTGTGTGGCTGTGGTTCTAGAAATCTAGTGGGGCAAGGCCATCTTCCAGTGCTTTATCAGTTCTTGGACAAGGACTTCAGGGTTATGTTGAGTAACACATTCACTATCTCAGTCTCTTCTCCTCATTAAGGAAAAAAAAAAGAAACAAAACTCTGCCATAATGTGATCCATGATTAGAGTTAATGCAGTCTCTAACATCTCCCAGATGTTTCAACGTCACTCACATCACTTGCAGAGTTTATAAATGTGATTTGTCTATGAGGTTTTTCTTTTTTGGACCAAACATTATCTTTCTGCTTGAGAGAGAAAAAGCTAAATTAGGGACTCAATGAGTTACTTAACATAATTTACAGTATGTTTAGAAACAGTGCTAAAATGCTGAGTATGTAATCAATGGCACATTCTCATAAAGAATGTATTTGCACTCCCTAACAGAAATGTGATCATGCCGAAATGACCAGATGTCTCTTCTTAATGGTATCCCTTTTTCTATACTGTGCCTCAATTCCAACTTTCTATGACTATGAATGACCATAATATACTTTTCTAGTATAGGGATAGAAATAGCGGAATCCCAACCTGGGAGAATATATCTTTGTGCTATTGAGTTAGTAATTTTATTTTTAAAATTGTTGTCTTGGTCATGATATTTTTAGGAACACTTTATCACAGTTATCCTTTTTTCATTTTGTTTCAAGTTTCTGTGTTTTTCAGTTTCATTGTGGGGGGGGTGGGGCGCATGCCCACATGTGTGTTTATAATACAGATGGAACACCTTCTTTTGCCTTTTTATTGTGTGAGCTATGCATCCTATACCAGGTAGTCATATATTTATATGTAGTGAGTGTGACTCAGACATAAGATCATTGGAGCTTAGAAACCCCCTAATTCATAGATTAAAACGTACATCAACAACAAATGAGGAAGATGCAGCTTTCAAAGAAATAAGAATTATATTTGGAGAAGGCAAAAATTTTCTGAGTTAGAATAAGATACTAGTCTTGATTTGAATAACACTTTAATATTTTTTATCATTATTAGTTGTTTTATCTAATTTTTCAATTTATAAAACAATGTCTATATGTTATTACGTTTAACTTTCATAATTAATCTTTGAGTCAGGAAAAAATAGGTATTACCCCCCAATTTACAGAAGAGGAAACTGATTAGTGAGTGGCTGAGCCATGTGCATATCCTTTCCCTTCTCAACCCTCTTCCATTACTTCGTGGGGCCTATAAACCTCCATGCTGGGAACTTCAGTCCTCTTTTCGTAGTGCTCTCCATGTGGGTGTGCCATAACTTGGCACTCACTCTAGGTCCTCTAGGGCATATAGGAAGTGTCATTTCAAGAAGAGATTTTAAAATGCGTGGTTGAAATGAAGCCTTCTGTTGCTTGGCTCTCCGAGAGATAAACACCAGATGCAGACATTGATGTAGCAATGATTATCCAGGCTGATGAGCATGTTATTTTGATTGCAAGGACAGTGGGAAGGCTTTGGGAGCAGTAGGAGATTTTGCAAATCTATCACTCCTTCCACTCCAAAGGGTCGTGTGCCCACTTCTGACAAGGCAACTGACCACCACTGCATGTTCACACATACTTGTCCCTAAGTTTTCACTGTCCACCAACTTGGCAAAGAAGGCACTTGATCTTCGTAATCAGAAAATTTGGCCCAACTTACAGGAGTTTAGTTTACTGAAAGTATGAGCCATGTGTGTTTTTACTCTTCGTCACATATTCAACGTTGACTGTTTTGGTTGAAAGAATAAATGCTGTTCCAAACCATGGGATATTCTGTCCTTATCAGTACTGTTTTCACTTGCTCAACAGTTAGAACCTCCATTCCAGAATTTACATTCAAGAATATTCCGTGAAGAGCTAGATTTTGGGGTCAATTTGAGATATCACACTTTATTCAAGTATCAAATATTTATTATTTGAATTACATTTTATTCTAATCCAAATAAAGTGATTGACTATAGCAATAATTTTTAAGGACTAGGATTGAATAGATAAACATTATTACTATGGTATTGAGAAAAAAATAATGAAGATTTTTCTGCATAGGTGATCCAGACCAAAATCACAGTTAGAGTTACTTAATTTGTTATTTAAGTCATCCTATGTAGGCACAGTTTATAAGTTATAATAAACATTTAATTTGTGCACACAAGTATGCACTTCTAGAATTAATATATGTATACATGCATAGTGCCATATCATTTAAAAATTGTTTGTTTACATTTTGCATCTATATACACTCTAACTGCCCAGTTCTACTTGGCTGAAGCCACCATACAGCCCTAGAATAGGAAAACGCGACCTCCAAAAGTATAAAATTTGGTGAAATTTACTGTTTTTTGTTAAAAATTGCTGTTTTTGGAGGTGCGTTGTTTTTTGTAAAATCCTTTTAGACATGTAAGGTGTTTTTTCCCTTAGATCTATGTTGAACATCTGTTGACTATTGGTTATGCATAGTAGATGATTAGAGTTACTTAACTGCATTATTCATGGTTAACATTTATTTCTTTCTCTATCATAAAGGAAAATTTTGATGTTTTTAATTATCCATTTTATTCAGCTAACTAAAACTTTGGCTCACGGAGGGAAACCTAGGAGGCTAAGCACAAATACCTTATTCTAAGGGCAAACTATGGAATCCTCTTCAAATTCTGTCATTGGGATTTCAATCAGAATATAGGCTGTGCAGTTTCATTGTGTCATTGTCTCTTACCAGCTATTTAAATTTGGGCAGATCCTTAATATTCTGATACTGTTTGTCCATCTGTAAAATAGAAACTGTAATACGCTAAGACCTTTGTGATAACTTATTGAGAAGACATTTATGAAAGGAGCATGTTCCATGAATGTACTATAATCAGGAATTGGATTACAATAGTAAAGTAATTCCATGTATGCCAGTAAATATATATTGCATAAGAGAGATATTCTTGATGCTTGAACTATTCTTAATTTCCCATATTACTTCTATAGAGTATAGAAATAGTCCTCTTAGTCTTTCCATACAAATTGAGAAATGCCTCAAGAAATTGTCTGAGCCATATTGTCGATATCTAAGAATTATTTGCTTCAGAAACAAGACATTGGATACATTTAAAAGAGTATGTTATTAGAATTGGAGAAATATAAAAACTAATTGTGTGTTCGTATAGTTACTCATTTGGTAAGTATTTACTGAATCTGCTGTTTGGCACTTTTCTCTTATCTAAAGTTTCTGTGTAAATAATGCTGATCTGTGGTTCCTGCCTCATGGTAATATAAGGGATAAACAGTAAAGAATGATACAGAAAATTGTTTAATTGCAATTGTAATAAATGCCTTTGAAGGAAAATGTACAGTGAATTAATGAAACATGATAACTGTGGAGACTGCCTAGGAAGACTTTTGAGAAGAGGTCTTTTGACCCTTGGAAGAGTCCTAAGAATTAATCCAGCATGAAGGGAATTCCAGTCCACTGCAAGGACCAATAAAACTACTCTAAAGTTCTAGAAATTAGTCAAAACATACTAAGGTCACATATTTTTAAAAGTCTGAATTTATTTTATGTTTGTGCTTAATTCGGATAATATATTTTTTAGAAAATTTAGGTACACAAACTGCATATAACTGTTTAAATATGAATGCACATTTTGTTAGTTGAGTTACTCCTTACCTAATCAGGCTAATCTAAAACAGATTTGATCTTGAGTTATTATATGCTATCCATGATTTTTGAATGATTTTTCCTGTCAACATAACTTCTGGTGAACGAGACTGTGGAAAAATGAGAAAAGTGGTACTGAGACTGGCAAAGCTGGTTAATCTCAAAAAGCTGCTTGGAGAAACAAGAGGTTTGTCATGATGATTGGCAGTACCTGAGCATCCAAGAAAAACATACTGAGGTTTGGATTTTCAAACTTCCAGAATATTCAAAGGGGATTTGCCAAGTTGTTCTAAAGTTATTGCCTTATTCAGCCTCCCATGTTGCCTGTTACTCTTTTAAATTTGGTGTGATCTATTTAATATATTCAGCTGTAGAAAAAAGATAATTGAGATGAACATTTCAATACCATTTGGTTCATCTGTCTTGATAAACACATGATTAACTTTGTGAAGAAATTAATATGAATTAATATTAAAATTTCAGTATGGTGAGTCTGCTTCGAAGGAGAAGGATAAGTAGTACTGAAAAATAGTAAGGCTGGCAGATCTTTATGTTCCTTAAAGATTTCAGTCTATATCCTGAGATGCTATTATAGAAAGGGAAGTTTGTGAGAGAAAATTGCTCCTTGATGCAGTTGGATCATAATGTATCTGTTTCTCCAGCCATTACTTCTTATCACATTATGAATGGAGCCACCACTTAGCACACCAGGTCTGTGTGTGCCTGGCATTCTGAACCTTAATCTGACTAATGCCCCCATTGTAAGATGTAAATAGATTACAATGAAAAATTCAATATTTTCGCCTTTCTCCCACCAGAGCAGCCCACATTAGTTGTTTCCTGCCACATAATTGCATTACATGCCGGGATGTGATCCATGGTTAATGGCAGTCACAGGCAACTGTCACTTTGCTTTTAGCCCTGGCCATTCAGTGTGATTTACTTATTTAGCACCATGACAAGAACTAGGTTTGTCAAACCAGTTGTGGTGGCATGACACCAACCTCTACCAAGAAAATAGATTTTTTATGTTTTCCAGAGGGATACCTTTGCCGGTGAGTAAAGCACATATACATATGGCCTCTATAAGGTAGATTAATTAATTTGCGAAGACTTTTTATGTCCTTGAAAATACTGACTAGTTTTCTTGGTCAACACTTCTGAGAAATGATTTTTATTACCTGAAAAGTTAATTTTTGTTTTAATCTAATTTATAAGAACAAAAACAAAATTGCTTTTAGGTAGTAGTGATAGATACCTGAGCAGTTTCCTATGCAGCTGGCATGAAAAAGTTAAAAATCTAGTTTATGTAGTCTTTAGCAAGTATAATTTCAGGTAGAGAAACTTTAAACACTATTGAGATGTGAAAAACGGTTAATTTTAGGAGATTTTATTTTTATATATAAGCAAATGTCGATTTAAATGTACTTGAACATCTAGTTCAAGTTTATACTTCATATAAATAACATCTAGTTATTTATATGAAAATTTCCTCCCTGAGGTGACTTGAATATTGGAAGATTTTGAGGATGAAAAATGATGTCCTCTCATTGTTTTATTTTATGTCTGGACTGTTCATGCCCAGTTTCCCTCACTACGTTGTCTACGGGAAGAGGATTAGACAGTTGCTAGCTGTGAATGAGAAATTCTCCATGCTTGGTTGAAAATTGTCCATCCAATTTCTCTGTCAAAAGCTTAGGAAGAACTTCCTGATTCCAATACGTTTTTCATACTTTCATCATATTTTTTTGTGCATGTGAAAAGCAAAAATAATGATTCTTCATACTTTAGTCTTATTTTCCACATTTTCCTTCATCAAGTTCAAGCTTGACTCTCTACTTTAAATCTTAAAATGGCCCTTTATAACCAATTAAATGAAGACACAGTTCCTTGTAGTCATGGAACATGCTGCTGCTGCTGCTGCTAAGTCGCTTCAGTCATGTCCGACTCTGTGCGACCCCATAGACGGCAGCCTATCAGGCTCCCCCATCCCTGGGATTCTCCAGGCAAGAACACTGGAGTGGGTTGCCATTTCCTCCTCCAATGCATGAAAGTGAAAAGGGAAAGTGAAGTTGCTCAGTTGTGTCCGACCCTCAGCGACCCCATGGACTGCAGCCTATCAGGCTCCTCTGACCACGGGATTTTCCAGGCAGGAGTACTGGAGTGGGGTGCCATGGAACATGCTAAGTCCTTCATATTCTGGTCCTGCCTCCTGCCCTCTTTTCCAGCCCCATTTGTATTTCAATATTCTATTGGATCACTATGCTCTTTAACCACTTGGTGCCAGTTCCTGGCATCTTGCTTCCTTCTTGTCTAACACATATTCGTCACTTATCTGTCAAGTTTCTTCCCAAACAGGATGAACTTGACAAAGCAATCTCATTCCCTCACATCTTCCAGACAATGCCCAGAATGTTACCTCCAGCCATCCCTGCCCAGCTACTCAGAAGAAAACTCCCATCATTTTCCCTTCCACAGTCACGGTACCTATTGCTGTTTTTCTCGATTTTTCCATTGCATGGTTCTGAATCCCTGTCTTTCTCTCACACGTGACAAGAAGCCCTTCAAAGGGAGGGACCAGGTACCATTTGATCAGTTTATATCTTGTGCTTCTAATGAAGACGATGCAGGTTCTCTCTCTAGAGTGGACATGAGAACAGATCTGCTGTGCCTAGAGCTTATCTAGGATTTCTCCACATATCTTCTGAAGGAAGGAGCCAGTGAAAATATTAAGAGAGGAAACCACTTGCTAAACAAATGTAGATTGTTGTCTACAGGGGAAGTGTTAGTTGCTCAGTTATGTCCCACTCTTTGCAACCCCATGGTCTGTAGCCCGCCAGACTCCTCCATCCATGGGATTCTCCAGGTAAGAATACTGGAGTGGGTTTCCATTTCCTTCTCCAGGGGATCTTCCCAAACCAGGGATCGAACCCGGGTCTCCCGCATTACAGGCAGATTGTTGTCTAGTGGTTAAATATTTCTCAATCAGCTTTTACATTTTCGGCTTTTTTCTCCCAGGATAACTCAATTAAGTTGAATGTCTAACACAGCACTAGCTCTGTGTGCCGTGTTTTTGTCATGTGGAGAGAGGCAGATTCCATTTTCCTTAGTTATTTGGCAGAGCTTGTCTGAAATTCTAGCATGCCATGAAAGTGCTGAGGTTTGAAAACAGTCTGAACCTGAGATGAACAAGAATTAATAGCAATCTCTTGTTAGAGAAAACACACATATGTGAACACAATTGGAAAAAAAAATTGTGTTACTAACCTCTCCTTTGTGGTTCTTGGGTTTGGCTTCTTCCCTGGAACTCAGCTCCTGCTAATTTAACAAGGTCATCAGTGACTATCTGCCTTCAATTATCAAGAGTTGTGAGGAGTTTCTCTTGAATGAACCACAAAATTATTAGCTTTTATATCATTCAGAGAGTTTCCCAGATATTCTTTCTGTCTTTCTGAACCAGTATCCCCAAGGTATCAGTGTTCTTTTATAGTCAACAGAAATTATGAAATCATTCCTCCCATTTCTTGGGGCATTGGCCTTGAATTGTCTCTGACAACAGCTCAACCTCTTTTCTCTCTATATATCCATTTTTTTCCTGACTACCTAATAAAATAAGGGACAAACTTAAGAAAATGCTGAGGCAGACTTTGTATAGGGTTGTAGAACATTCTGTGGGCTATAAGTAAGCTTGATACCAAAAGCTGCTGTCTTCAGTTTTGGCGATGTCCACGTTACTCTACTAGAAACATGCCTCTACTAATACTAATAATTCTGCTAATAAGTTCTTCCCAGGTGGTGCTAGAGGTAAAGAACCTACTAGTCAGTGCAGGAGAAGCAAGAGACCTGGGTTTGATCCCTAAGTCCGGAAGATCCCCTGGAGGAAGGCATGGCAACCTGCTCCAGGCTTCTTGCCTGGAGAGTCCCATGGACAGAGGAGCCTGGTGGGCTGTGGTCCATAGGATTGCAAATAATTGGACGTGACCTAAGTGACTTGTGACATGACTTAGCGCACACGCATGCACACATGTTACTGTACTACAACTTATCTGCTAAATCTGAATTTTCATTTTGCTATAACACACACTATATATATGATACAATATTGAAAGTAAGATATTGTGAAGTGATAAAAAACACTGAAGGAATGTATTAAAACTATTTTTCAAATATATGTGCATATGTATATATGAAGAGAGAGAGATGCAAAGATAGAGAGAGCCACACTTGATTGCTTTAATTCTGGATTCCCAGTGTCTGGCACACAGTAAGCACTGGAAAAATAGTTGTTGAATGAAAGAACAAAGAAAGAAGGAAAAAAAGAATGAGCATTAGTTATAACTAGTTATTTTAAAGAGCTGTTTCGATTTGCTTATTTATAACTGAGATCACAGTGTTGCTTGCCCTCTAGTGGTCTGTTTTAATGCATTAAGAAAATAAAACTAACTTGGCCTTTAAAGATAAACATTTACTTGATAATATAAAATATTTATAGATGGATAGTAAGATCATTTTAATTTTTAATAAGTATATGTCTAATAAATTGCCTTTTGATTTTTAAAATGTTTTTCAGTGAAACATGTCAGGGAGAATTCGGGAAACCCCAAAAAAAGACTTTTCCATTTAGAAAGTTGCAGATATTTTATGTGAGAGGTTGACATCTTAAACCTGATACTATTATATTTTAGCTATTTTCCCAAAATTTGTTGTGCCTCAAAAAATAAAGATGGAATTCAAATTGTGTTTCTTGTCTTGCAAGAAGCAAGTATTTCCCAGGTGGAAAACAAAATCTAGCAGAGTATTGTAATTATAGACATGAAATGCAAACATACTCTTCTTGTGGAATATTTTGATACAGACAGTTAGGAAACTACTGGCAATTTAGACACAAGTGTGGCTGATTAATATTTACTTAGTTTTTAAAATGTTATTTCCATTGTTCATGTTTGGTTACTGTTACACAAATAATTACTTGGATAAAAATGGCCTTCTATTCTAACATCAAGTATAATTAATGAGAATAAAATTAAATGAAAATTCATAAAAACTTATAAAGAATATTTTTCTCTTAACAACTTTCTAATTGTCTAATAATTGTCTTTAGTCTACATGATTGCAGTTATTTTTAATTGAATTAATAACAAGGTATATACATTTTTAGTGAGTAGCAATGTTTGAATCAGTTGTTTAAAAGAGAATGTCAATCCGGATTTTCATTAAACCTCTTTCTTCTCTTTGCTTCAGTTTATAGCTTATATAATGGAAATAAAGATGGATTGCTACAAGGCAGGACCTGGAAATTAGGGTGAAGGCTAATGTCTCCAAAAAGCATAGAATTATCGACTAAGAGTCTGTATGAAATCAATCCATGAATAAGGAATCTTAAAATAAAACTTTAATAAATATTGGATTATATTTTTTTGACTGCCATCAGATACAGCAAAATAATTACACTGAAAATTGTGGGCAGGTATTTTTATGGTTACTAAAAAAATGTTTAAAAAAATTTATTCTGGACTTCGAAAATTTTTAACTGATATAGTAACACAAGTCAGAAGTATACTTCATTAAATGTTATTAAACATATTTTAGTGCACCGTATGCTATGTTGAAGCTTTTAATTGATTGAAAATTATGTTTTCACATTCTCAATTCTCTAGGATTTACCTGAACTCACTTTTGAAGTTTAGAATTATAGTGAGAAATTATGAATTCAACACATTTCAAAAATTTAAAGATTTACAGTTCATTTCTTTACTCTGGAATGTTCATGTCCTGAGATCTTATTGTTTATAGAAGGAAAAACCATTTCATCTTTAAATAAATTTTTTGATACTGTGTTTAATAAAAGCTGTTTACTGTAGGACTTCACAGATTATTATTAGCACAGTAATATTAAGTAATGTGCCTTATTAAACTCCAAGATGGGTCATACAGCTCTGTTCAGGTATGAGGATCCCCCTTTTAAAGACATTTTGGGCCTCAAGAAATGCTTACCTGATGCACCCTCTTTGGAAATAAACAAAACTTAAGTAGGGCATTAAAGAAAGAGCAGTAAAGATGGACAGAAAAAGAAACATTAAGTGAAATGAGAAACATCAGTGAGTGACAGCAAGAATGAAAACATAATTTGCAAATATATTTTATTAGTTCACTCTGACTGGACAAGAAGATTCTTATTAGCACATACTGTTCATTGAATCTGGGCCACTAACAGGGCCTGTACTGCCCAGATCTTGATGCTAGCTTAAGGGATTTGGGCTTTATCACATTGTGTACAGGAAGATGTTAAAAGTTTTAATGAGGAAATTGATAATAGTAACAGTGTGTGCATGTATGCTCAGCTGCTCTGCCCACTAGGCTCCTCTGTCCATGGGATTCTCCAGGCAAGAATACTGGAGTTGGTGATAGACAGGGAAGCCTGGTGTGCTGCAGTCCATAGAGTTGCAAAGAGTCAGACACGACTGAGCAAATGAACTGAATTGAACTAACTCCAGGGAATCTTCCCAACCCAGGGATAGAACCCAAGTCTCCTGCATTGGCAGGCAGATTCTTTATCCCCGTGCCACCTGGGAAGCCCCGATAATAACAGTAGACATCATCTATTGAACAGTTGTCTTAGGAACTTTTCTAATTGCTTTACTTGTATTAATGCATCTATTTCTCCCAACAACCTCAAGTAGTAGGCAGGAAATAAGGCAACAAAGTATCAGGTAACTTTTACAAGATTAGTAAAAGTGTGAAAGCTGAAGCTGGCGTGCATGCATTCCCAAGCAGTGTGCTTTCAGAATCTTTGCCTTTAAACTCTTTTCCATGTGTAAATATGGACATTTACACTGTATAAGGAGATAAACAGAAATCATATGTAGGATAGATCCAAGTGGAAGTAGACTGACAGAAAAATTCTTTGGTCAGGAGGTTCTTGCAGTAAACCAAGTGAAAGATCCTAGTATTTTTCACTAATGTGATAAGGAGTGCGCGCGTGTATGCTAAGTTGCTTCAGTCATGGTACTGGGAATGAAAAAGGAGTGAACTTTGGAGATTCTAAGAAGAAATCATTAATGCTGAACATTTTGACTCAATTGATGGCTTCACATTGATCCAGGGAAATAGAGGAGTTCCCTATATCAGTTATAGCTGACTGTAGCCTTTTGAGCAAAACTGAGGAATTCATGCAGCAGAAATCGTCATAGGGGAAAACGATGCATCTGAATTTTAAAGCTCTTTAGTTGGAGATGATGTCAGCGAACTAGAATCATGTGACTGTATATCAGGAGGGAGAAATGGCTCTACACAGAGAACTGGAGTCATCAGCACCATTTTGAAGAGTGAGATCAGGAGGAGGTATGAGGATTTTTTTAGGCCAAGTATGAGATAAGAGCTGAGTTTAGAAAAAGGGGTCTTGAGATCTACTCAGTGCGACAAGTCTGTGGAAGAAGAAAAATCAGAGAAAGAAACTAAGAATGTGTAGTAAACAAGGGTTAACATCACTAAAAAGATAAAGCGATGACTTCCACCGTTGTTAAGGAGGACAGAGAGAGAGAGAGCTGGAATGAGGGAGGAAGGATTATAGGGTTAAGCTATTTCATTGATTGGTCTGTTGGGCTGTCATTAGAAAGAACTTAGTCACTCCAGAGTTACCAGCTGTCAGTTACCTATCCTAATTATCTAATGGTGTATCATTAGCTCATTTTCTTCAGTCATTTTAAACAGATCATCCTTTCCTTCTATCTGTCAGTTAATTTGCTCAGTATGATATTATATTAGAGAAGAAATGAAATGTGTTCTATTTTTTTGGTATATTTGTTAGTCTCAAATTCATGAGAGTGAAAATGTTGAAAACTGAAAAATGCAGCGCATTTGTTGGATTCTTACATCTGCATTGAATTCCTAACCTGTACCTCAAAATAAAACTGGTTAGACTGCAATTTCTAGTCATTTGGTGTATATGTATGTGTTGTGTGTTGTTTTTCAGTCACTAAGTTGTGTCCAACTCTTTTGCAACCGCATGAACTGTAGCCCTCAAGACTTCTCTGCCCATGGGATTTCCCAGGCAGGCATACTGGAGTGGGTTGCCATTTCCTTCTCCAGGGGATCTTCCTGACTCAGGGATGAAACCTGCATCTCCTGCATTGCAGGCGGATTCTTTACCATTGAGCCACCGTGTGTTGTGTATACACCTATGTAAATAGACCATTTATTGTTATGTCTCTCATACCTTGCTTGGATTTTATTTAGTAAACACATTGAATATTTGCACTCAAAATCCAAGAATGAAGGCATTAGAGGTGGTTCAGCTGGTAAAGAATCCAGTTGCCAATGCAAGAAACGCAAGAGACCGCAGGTTTGATCTCTGGTTTGGAAAGATCCCCTGGAGAAGGAAATGGCAAGCCGCTGCAGTATTTTTGCTTGGAAAATTCCATGAACAGAGGAGGCTGGTGGGCTACAGTCCATGAGGTCCCAAATAGTGGGACATGACCGAGCACGCATGAACACATTGAATACTTGTACCCAGAATCCAAAAATGAAGATATTAGAATATAATAATAATGGGAGAAGTTGAGATGTATCCTGGATATTATCACTACTATATATGTAAGCAATAATTTTACTTTATTTCATTCTTATTATTGATACAGTGCGAACATTTAAAAAAACAAGTTGATAATGTGGTTTTTGATTAATTTTTCCTAGATTTACCATCTGGGTAAATCAACTACATAGTCATTTTGCTAGGTCTTCTTTCCAATTAGCTTTTACTCAACATGCTGGATTTTTCTTTTTTAAAGGAAAGTAACACGTAATATTTTATTACATCAAAGACCACTCAAAATAGCAACTTTAAAATGTGTGAATGACAGGTTAAATTACTACTGAGGATTATGGTTAACATCACTATCACCTAGAGGCAAAAAGCATCATGCAATGTTGGTGGTTTGGTGACATATTTTGAATGGAATGTGCTATACTATTGGGCATTAGAAAATGTAGTAATTTATGATAGTTACCGAATCTGAGGCAGATAAAAGCAACAACTAAGGACAAATATTTTCATGGCAGTATTGTTCTGAACTTCCTGCTCCAGAGTTGAATATTCTGCAACTAGCTAATGATTTTGCTTCTAAATTATTTTTGTTAATTTTTAGATAACAGAATGTTTTCTACTCTGTCTGCATTTCTTGGGAAGACCATAAAACTAATTTAGCCAATTTTTAAGATTAAGATGAATTTATAATGAAAATAAAAATTAGATGAGTGTAGTGAATAAATGAAGCACAATTTTCATCCTTTTCTTTTCACCAGATGTTAAGAGAAGGGATCCAGGTCAGCACATATCCTAGTCTTCTGGTAGTACTCTGAAGAAAAAAGCACTTTAGAGTGACTCTTCAGCCTTGAAATGAGTTCAGTCTTGTGTTCTTTGAATCTGTTTTTAGCCTTCCTCAGAGAGAGAGATAAAATCAAAGTTGTGACCTTAACGCTTCCTCTTTTCAGAAGACTTCTTACACTTCTTACACTTTTCTCACTTCTTACAGAAACTATGGCATTGCTTTTTCAACATCCCCTATATTTCAAATAGAGGAGCAGCAGTTTTGCCATTAGATACAAGGACATATAGACACATATCTTTTTCCTCAGGAGTATAGTAAGTAATAAATTCGTTTGGATATCATGAAAGTTTCTAGAACACAAACACAACGTGTTCCCATAACATAAATTTGACATGTGTTGAGGAAGAACTTTTCATAATAATGATCAAACCAATTTGCTTTACTTGCTTAAAATATTATGTCACCCAGTGACAGAACAAAAAAAAGTGTTTAGAGGACATACTGCATAATTAGGAAGTAAATTCCTAAGATATATGGCTAATACAGCAGGATTTGAATAGCACCAATTCTAAAGCTGAATCATGGTCTTTGATGAGAGTAGGCTGAAACAATGCAGGCTTTGAGAGCCTTGCAAAATCTCAATTAAGTTGCTGAAATGTTTCCACAGTTTATTTTTCTAGGATCTTTTCCATGACTGCTTGCTCATAAAGACCTGGTTGTGGAAGGAAATTGGGCAGGAACTCTTGAATTGGCCTCTTGTTTGCCTAGTTCTATTGACCTGTACCAGGGTGGTAACACTTTGGGGGCCTTAAGTTGTTCATTTGCTACTGTTCTTAATCGATAAATTACAATAAGTTGTTCTTTGTTAATGAATAATTAAAATCAAGTTCTAATAATGGACCTACTGAAGCAGGGGAGCAAAATTCTGAAATCGAGAAGTGAATATTTGTTGATTTTTCTCTGTGAGTCCCTGCCCTATTTAGCATAGTTATTTTCATTTTTTTTAAAAGAGACTATCAGGAATATTTGAATAAATAAGCTAAGACTCTGAGCTCTATACTGTTGAGTTTGAACAATTCATAAATAATAAAAAATCTTTTATTGAAAGTAATTGTGAAAAATTGAAAATTAAATAATATCATAAGAAAAGATCATAAAAGTTATAAAATGGACCCCCAAACTTAAACTGAAATATATGACATCATGAAGCAAAGATATTAGTCAATGACTCACGTAAGTGAGGGTATTGCACATATATATGCATATGTAATATCTTTGCAAAATACATTTTTTTAAATTTTGGCACAAAAGTTAACTTTTCATTCACTGTTCTATTATATCAGCATTTCTTTTGAAACCACAGCTTGATTTTGTTACTGTGTGTGTAGACTTGAATTAATGTGTTTTTCTCCCATTAAAAATTTTTTTCTACTCATCTTCAAATAATAGATGAGTCAGTAATGAAATACTCCTAAATTATTCAGTACTCTGGTCATGATTATGATTCATGTTAGTTGTTTTTTTTCTTTTGAAGGTACTATTAAAGAAGTTAGGTCCACAAAGATGTGATTCATGTAGCATGTGTATACATCCTTTATATATATTTGCCATAGACATGGGGTCAGGAGGAAGTGAGAGGTGCCCGAAAGAAACAACTGGGGATTTAAAGACAGAAGGTTAAAGAAATGCTTAAAGTTTTCAGTTTATTTTATGCTATATTTAGAACTGAATATTGGGGGGATTTGCTCAGAGAGGAATTGTGTTTGCAGTAAGAAAGGGGAAGAAGCCCTAGTGTAGAAAGGCACAATATAGACCCTAGTGTAGAAAAAAGAATGGTGAACCTTTTCCGGGATCTGAGAACTGGGGAGTGGCTTCTTATATTATCATACACTGAATGTTTATTATTTTATAGAAAATTTCAGTGGGATTTCAAGAAGTCTTGGCTTTACCGTTAATCTTGTGAATGGATGTAAGATAAAATTATATATTATAAAACCTGTGGGAAATAAAATTTCAGAATTCTTAGTGATATAAGATAGCGGTGATTGATTAATTACATTAATTTGAAGTTCCTGTTAGGTTGCTATGAAGTAGGTTGATATGAAGTGATAATTAGGGGCTGAGGTGAAAGAGAAGAAAATGCCATAGGTTTGAAATTAAAATTTCTTTGTTATGTTAAGGATACTAGTGAAAATTTTCTGCTGAATATAAGCAAAATGAAATTGGATAGGATGGAAGCAGTGTTCAGTGTCAAACTATAATAAAGAATTTAGAGGAGTAGGGGCTGCTGCTGCTGCTGAGTCGCTTCAGTCATGTCCGACTCTGCAACCCCATAGACGGCAGCCCACCAGGCTCCTCTGTCCCTGGGATTCTCCAGGCAAGAACACTGGAGTGGGTTGCCATTTCCTTCTCCAGGGGCAGGCATGCTATTTTATGCTTTTTAAAAGAGCCAGCTAGGTGGTTTTGCATATTCTTCAAGTAAAACGAGCAGAAATAAAATAAAAACATGTAAATAATATGGTTTCTATTCTTTTAGTGCTTCTTAATACATTTTCTGAAGTTTTTATTTCATTTCACTTCTGTTTTTCAGTCACTTTTAGAAGGTTTGTGTCCTGATGGCAGCCAACCAATATTAGAAAAATAAACTGAATTTATTGCATTGAGAGAAGAGTTATGTTAAGTGACTCTAACAGACAATACATTATAATGAAAATCTAAGTGAATGCCAACCTATTAATGTTCAGAAAGAGAAAAGTTAGATGTATTATCCAATAATTACAGATTTGAAGATAATGGAAGACATATGACTTAAACTTTTTTCCACAATAGGAAGTTAAGATGTGGAATACATTCGGGGAATATTAATAAAGGTCAAAAGAATTTTTTATGAAGAAAGAATGTAAAACCAGTTAGAATCCAGCAAAACATCACTTGAAAAACCAGGAATAGGAAATGTGTGGAGTCTTGGCAAGCTGGCAGTTTTAATGATTTGGTAATATTTTATAACTCTATAATATATAAAATAATCTGGGCTGAAATTTATGCTTTACCCTAAAAGAAAGTTATGGAGGGATGATTTTATTAAGCATTTAATATAATAAAAATATCTACTTTCATTGTTAATAATGGTAAAAATAGTGGTGCCTATATACTGAGGGTTGTTCACAGGCAGTCAAGACTGTGGTGAACTTTAGGGGCTGTCATGTAATTATGTCACATAACTGTTTGCAATTTTGTATAAGTCAAAAACATTTTTATGTGAAAATTATTTTTGTTGCATGTCTAACAAAGTTTCTGATCCCAAGTTTTTACTAGGTGATCAGGGTTGAATCAACTCCACTGTAATATAACAACAAACCAAACTAGGAAATATTACATCTGTCAGTAGATCAAGCGTAAATGCTCATTAACTTGTGTCAAAATTAGTGATAAAGTTTGAATACACCACCATGGTGAGAATTTGAAAATATGATTACACTTCAACCTAATGAACCACAGTTTTTGAATTACAAAAAAAAGACCAGTTCTTAGGAACCCTAATTTGTCAACAGAAGAGTAGGATTCATTTGTAGGTTTTTTTTTTCTTGACTTTTTTTTTTAACTGAAGGAAATATATTTCCTATTTCCTCTTCCTGTAAGATTTATCTATGGCTGAATCACCACAGGCTTCCAATCAAGAAATAAACATTTCAACATTTCCAGCATAAGAGGAAAGGAGCTTTGTTAAACATACATATATTTCAAAAACTGTTTTATGTGGAAGAGGTCATTCATCACTGTGAGAATATTTTCAAAGGTGGTATCAGATGTGAAATTCAAAACTGCCTCAAAGCTGAATCCTGAAAAGAGAATTGTAATAGACAAAAGAGTCCTTGGTTTTAATCATGTTCCTAGGATTCTGATTTTCCTTTTTAATATTTGTACAAGTTATAGGTTGGTGTTTTAGAAGCTATTGCTCCTCAAAATTATTTTATTTCAGATATATATGTATGTATTAACAAGAGTCAAAGAAGTTATTAATTTAACAACAGTGATTGAGACTTCTACAGTCTTTAGTATGTATTGATATTAATATTTGATTAGCTGGAAATAACCATTCAGCTATGAAAGAGTTCATTAAGATAACCAGTAACAAAAAGTATGTTGCAAGTGGGGATAGTTAGACTTCTTAGAAAGCAAACTCCTTTCGACTTGTCTAAAATAGTAAAATTATATGTAAATACTGTATTTATAGAATGGTTGCTGGCAATAAAAGCCCTATATAATGATCTGGTTCTAACTATCCTGAACCAATGAAATTTGCCTCAAGCTAGTTCTTTTAAAGGACACAGGCACATATAGAATAGAAGACTAGCTACATATATATCTTTAAGAAGTAAAATCTAATTGTACTGTCATCTATTTCAGTATTTCAAACACAAAGCACTTTCCAAGAATTAAACTAAGTAGGTTAATTTGTCCCTGTGTGTCAAGCAGAATTAAAATCACATCTCTTTTAATGTCCATGAATAAGGTGTTTTACCTCTAATACAAATTACCCAAATTCTACAAGTATTTATTCACACATAGGAAACACCATTCTCCTGGGAATTTATTTGCTAGTAGTCATTCAGTTCTATTTGTAATACCTATTAATATTAAAGGACTTCCCTGGTGGCTCAGAGGTTAAAGCATCTGCCTGGAATGCGGGAGAACCGGGTTCGATCCCTAGGTTGCGAAGATCCCCTGGAGAAAGAAATGGCACCCCACTCCAGTACTCTTGCTTGGAGAATCCCATGGAGGGAGGAGCCTGGTAGGCTACAGTCCATGGGGTTGCAAAGAGTTGGACACGACTAAGCAACTTCACCTTCCCTTTCACTTTCATTAATATTAAAAAGCTGGAAATTTTATGTTTGCATGTTGTAGCACTTAGCTTACCCAAGGAAAAGAATATATCATACTTGTATGTAAACCCATTCAAGGTGATATCAGTGGGACTGAATTTTCTGTCCTTAAATAACCAGTACGTGAAAATTACTCTCTAGTATTTCAAAGAAGAAAGTGCTAAATACTATTCTGCCTGACTGCATTAATTTCCTATTCATTTCATTAAAGGGAAAGTTTTGATAGGGCTTATAAATTACATGTTCCTAGCAGACTAATAGCTTGAGGAAAAACATGTAATGGCTCTCCTTAATCAAAGAGAACTTATTGTTTATCCAGCTGAGGAACCTAGGATCAAGGGTACTCATTTTATTATTTCTATGGCAAATCAAAAGTAATCCACAGAAACATGAACCAAGGAAACAAGTGTAGAAAATTAGGAAAAAACACTAATGTGGTTATGAAAGACATAGTTTCTTGGGAACTCAACTATTCATTAACCAACTTATTTATTTAGGACTTGCTGTGAGCTAGTTATTGGTCTATAAGTACTAAGGGCTATCATAGTGAGCAAAACATTTATAGTCCCTGTCTTTATGAAATGCATTGTCTGGGAGGACACTGAATGGCTAGGAAGAGGATTGTAGAGGCTCTTGACTCCTTTGAAACTGGAGAGCCTCTCAATAATATTCCGTGTGGCATAACAAAGTGCTAAGAATGAAACCATAATGGAAATTAAATTTATTTTCTTTTAAAAAGAAAATATTACTGCACTTCTGTGAGCTAGGAGTTAAGGGATTTGTTGCTCTGAAAGCAAACTAAACCTCCAAATTTTATATCATTTATATTGTCTCCAGGTCAACTGGCTTCACAGACTAAACTCTAAAGTGCTCCAGTTACTAATGAGTCAGACACTAAAGGTGTATTAAGTATTCGAAAGATGGAGGGATTCATCCTCATGTGCATTCTGTTTTCTGACATCCAGGGCTGCACTTAATGGCCTGGGAGGTAGCCAGTTAACCTTTCTGAAACACAGCCCTGTCTGGTCATGTTAATCACAGTGAACGACTGTCCTTTCAATCCTGGTTTTTCCTCCCCAGCGTCTTCAACTTCCATATGTGCATACAAATCCCAGCTTCTAACTGGACATCACTGTAAACTCACCCTAATGGCTTAGGCAAATTTGTCTAGGAGTGAGGACACGGAGCGTGTGGAATTTGTTTAGTCTTTTTACACTTAAAGGAGTTTAGGCTGCCTGTGATTGACTGCTGCGCCCCTCTCTCCATCTCTCCACCTCTCCACTCCTCTGGCTCAGATCAATGTCAGCGGTTAAATGAATCCGTTGTATGAATACATCTGTTGACCTGGCCTTCCTCACTGATTGCATAAACCAGTGCACAGGAGTGAGGTTTCTAGGGAAGAGAAGTGGCCTGCCACCTGCCCTTGCCACCACTCCCTGAGATCATGGGGGTTTCCCACAGAGGTTACTTGTGCAGAAGTAGGACCTGGGAACACTCAATTAACCACAAGGAAGCTGAAAGCCACATCCAGCCTTTATCCATAACCTGTGAGATTCATTTATTAATATAAAGGGAAGACAGCAGTCGAGGGGTTTGTTGGCCTTCAAAACATTGCTGTAAGGGACACTGACCAGATCCTCAGTTGCCTAACGGTATCAAGCTGACTTTTTAATCTCCATGCATTATATCCAGAGAAGACAGTTGAATGGGATCGCTGATTCAATGGACATGACTTTGGGCAAACTCTGGGAGATGATGAGGGACAGGGAGACCTGGCATGCTACAGTCCATGGGATCGCAGAGTTGGACATGACTTGGTGACTGAACAACAGCAAATTATATCCAGAATATGCCTTCCACCTTGAACTCTGAGATTCACTGGAATTTGTGTTTTTTAAAAGTTGGGATATGCAGACGACACCACCCTTATGGCAGAAAATGAAGAACTAAAGAGCCTCTTGATGAAATTGAAAGCGGAGAGTGAAGAAGTTGGCTTAAAGCTCAACATTCAGAAAACTAAGATCATGACATCCAGTCCCATCACTTCACGGCACATAGATGGAGAAACTGGAAACAGTGGCTGACTTTATTTTTCTGGGCTCCAAAATCACTGCGGACGGTGATTGCAGCCATGAAATTAAAAGACACTTACTCCTTGGAAGGAAAGTTATGACCAACCTAGATAGCATATTAAAAAGCAGAGACATTACTTTGCCAACAAAGGTCCATCTAGTCAAGGCTATGGTTTCTCCAGTGGTCATGTATGGATGTGAGAGTTGGGCTGTGAAGAAAGCTGAGTGCTGAAGAATTGATGGTTTTGAACTATGGTGCTAGAGAAGACTCTTGAGAGTCTCTTGGACTGCAAGGAGATCCAACCAGTCCATCCTAAAGGAGAGCAGTCCTGGGTGTTCATTGGAAGAACTAATGTTGAAGCTGAAACTCCAATACTTTGGCCACCTGATGCGAAGAGCTGACTCATTGGAAAAGCCCCTGATGCTGGAAAAGATTGAGGGCAGGAGGAGAAGGGGATGACAGAGGATGAGGTGGTTGTATGGCATCACGGACTCAATGGACATGGGTTTGGGTGGACTCTGGGAGTTGGTGATGGACAGGAAGGCCTGGTGTGCTCTGGTTCATGGGGTCGCAAAGAGTCAGACATGACTGAGTTACTGAACTGAACTGAACTGAAAAGTTGAAAATAACATAATGAATGGGATTTCACCTAGAATAAGAAGTATGTTTTGAAACTGTATGTTTGAAAATATTTTCCTCACTTAAGCTGATTTCACCTCATCTTTGATAAATTTATTTCTTCCTCCGTTTCCATCAGGAGAAAGAGATTTTGTTAGCAAAGCACTCTACCAATAAAGAATGCTGTAAACTTGCATTTTTCCTTCTCTAAGCATAGAGAAGTGCTTAGTTTTATTTGGAAAAAAAAACACAACAGATTTATGTCAATAAAAGAAAGGTGTCAGCAATTAAAGTAGCATTTTTCTGTGTCTTGCCTTACCTGAGTTTTCATGAAGTTTTACGTTTCACTTCATATAAATAAACTCCAAAGTAAAGTATTTAAATGTAAAATCTGAACTTAGTAATAATAATACGTGATCCCCCGAAAAGATATATTTCCCAATAAGAAAATATTGTGGAAGAAATAAAGCATTGTAACAGAGGGATTTTCCACAGATTTTTTTATATTGCAAATATGTAAAGACTGGCTCAAAGTTTGAGCTACAACCCACCTTTGGAGAAAAAATATTCTACAATAAATGATAGTATTAGCTCACACCTGTATACACATTTAAATTTTTACAGCATTGTGACAAATAGCATCTCATTTGATAGCTTTAGAGAAGACAGAATGCTTTTCTTCTTATGTAATGCTTGTCAAGAGTCAGCAGAAACAGTGTTTTAAATGCAGCTACTCTTGTTCTGGTGGGCTATAGTCCATGGGATCACAAAGAGTTGGACACAACTGACTGGACATATGCACCCACTCTTGTCCTTATGACTCCCTGAATGATCTTTCTTTCTGCAAAAATAACCACTGTAATATATTTCTGATTTGAGGTTAGAAAATAAGAAATTCAGAGATTATAATAAATAGGAAAAAATGTACATAGTCTGCAGTAAAACAGTTGAAAGAAATAATTATTTAAAATATTCTGATCTAATTCTACAACATTCAGAGAATAATAATAAACAATAAATGCCATTTCTTAGTTCTTTACTGAGTTTCAGCATCCAAGATAGGTGCTTCTTGAATCAATAGTCTGATGTTTGAAAAGCCTAAAAGGTATATATTATCATTCCCATTTTACAGAGAAGAAAATAGTCTAGCTAAATAGTTTGCTGTTGTCCAGTTCCTAAGTCATGTCCAGCTCTTTGGGACCCCATGGACTGCAGCACACCAGGCTCCTCTGTCCTTCCCTATCTCCTGGAGTTTGCTGAAACTCATGTCCATTGAGTCAGTGATGTCACCCAACCATCTCATCCTCTGTTGCCCCCTTCCCCTGTTCTCAGTCTTTCCCAGCATAAGGATCTTTTCCAATGAGTTGGCTCTTCACATCAGGTGGCCATAGTATTGGAGCTTCAGCTTCAGCATCAGTCCTTCCAATGAATATTCAGAGTTGATTTTCTTTAAGATTGACTAGTTTGATCTCCTTGCTATCCAAGGAATACCAACAGTCTTCTCCAGTACCACAGTTTGAAAGCATCCGTTCTTCTGTGCTTAGCTTTCTTTATGGTTAAATGGTAGTGGAAAAATTAAATCAAAACCCAGGTCTATGAAATTTGAAAGGTTGTCGGTTTAGCATTATTCTATGATTATGATTTATCTAATCACTGAATAGAATATTATGTAGCTACTTAAAAATGTATCGTAAAATTACATGGGTTTATCTGAAAATTCTTATGAGGGAGTATATACAAGTGTAGGTCACAATTAAATACATATCTTTAGAAGGACTGGGGCAAAACATGTAAGATGAAAGTAGTTTCTGTATTATGATTTTTTTCCTTTGGTATACTTTCTAAAATTTCCTTAATATTGTTATAATTATATTGTTCATAGGTTTTAGTCTTTAAATAATAAGTGAATCAAATGGTTGAGGGATTAATTAGTGTGTGGAGAATATTAACTATTATTTGTGTCACCTGTGTGCCTTTTGTACCTTGAGTTTACATTTACTGCATTAAGCCTTACAATTTGTTTACACCTGTAGGAAACCATTGGTGATTTCCACATGAGTGTAGCCTCCAGGATCCAGCATGGCCCAGAGTGTTCATTAAATACACCCCAGATGAATGACTGTTGAATAAACAAGGGTTTTTCTTAAAGCTCATTAATAATACAAAGTTAGTGAAATAAGCATAGAATTAATGAATATAATCTCTCATAAATGCCTTATATTACATATGTCAATATGGGTTTATATTTCAAAATAAGTATATATATATATTTCTTGTTGTACTTGTTCTCAATACTGTTGTCATTTAGTGCCCAATATTTATATCATTTGCTCAAATTAAGGTTTTCCTATATATGAATAAAGTCTCTATTTTAAACCTGTGCTGTGTTGTGATTAGTCGCTCAGTCGTGTCTGACTCTTTGTGACCCCATGGACTGTAGCCCACCAGGCTCCTCTGTCAATGGAGATTCTGCAGACAAGACTACTGGAGTGGGTTGCAATGCCCTCCTCCAGAAGATCTTCCCAACCCAAGGATCAAACCCACGTGTCCCACATGGCAGGTGGATTTTTTTTTTTAATCGGAAGCTAATTAATTGTAGTGGTTTTTGCCATGCATTGACATGAATCAGCCATGGGTTTACATGTGTTCTCCATCCTGAACCCCCCTCCCACCACCCTACCCATTCCGTCAATCAGGGTCATCCCAGTGCACCAGCCCTGAGCGCCCAGTCTCACCCATCAAACCTGGACTGGCAATCTATTTCACATATGGTGAATATATATGACCAACCTAGATAGCATATTAAAAAGCAGAGACATTACAAAGGTCTGTCTAGTCAAGGCTACGGTTTTTCCAGTGTTCATGTATGGATGTGAGAGTTGGACTATAAAGAAAGCTGAGCGCTAAAGAATTGATGCTTTTGAACTGTGGTGTTGGAGAAGACTCTTGAGAGTCCCTTGGACTGCAAGGAGATCCAACTAGTCCATCCTAAAGGAGATCAGTCCTGGGTTTTCATTGGAAGGACTGATGCTAAAGCTGAAACTCAAATATTTTGGCCACTTCATGCAAAGAGTTGACTCATTGGAAAAGACTCTGATGCTGGGAGGGATTGGGGGCAGGAGGAGAAGGGGACGACAGAGAATGAGATGGCTGGATGGCATCACCAACTCGATGCACATGAGTTTGAGTAAACTCCAGGAATTAGTGATGGACAGAGAGGCCTGGTGTGCTGCAATTCATGGGGTCGCAAAGAGTCACACATGACTGAGTGACTGAACTGAACTGAACTGAACTGAATATATATGTTTCAAATCATATGTTTCAGTGGTATATGTTTCAAATCATATGTTTCATATTCATATATGTTTCAAATCATCCTGCTCTCACCTCCTCCCACGGAGTCCAAAAGTCTGTTCTTTACATCTGTGTCTCTTATGCTTTCTCCCATATAGGGTCATCATTACCATCTTTCTAAATTTCATATATATGCGTTAATATACTGTATGAGTGTTTTTCTTTCTGACTTACTTCACTCTGTGTAATAGGCTTCAGTTTCATCCACCTCATTAGAACTGATTTAAATGCATTCTTTTTAATAGCTGAGTAATATTCCATTGTGTATAATGTACCACAGCTTTCTTATCTATTTGTCTGCTGATGAACATCTAGGTTGCTTCCATGTCCTAACTATTGTAAAAAGTGCTGGGATGAAGATTGGGCTTCACATGTCTCTTTCAATTCTGGTTTCATCAGTGTGTATGGACAGCAATGGGATTGCTGGGTCATATGGGAATTCTATTTCTAGTTTTTTAAGGAATCTCCACACTGTTCTCCATAGTGGCTGTACTAGTTTGCATTCCCAACAGTGTAAGAAGGTTCCCTTTTCTCCGCATCCTCTCCAGCATTTATTGTTTGTAGATTTTTGATAGCAGCCATTCTGACCAGCATGAGATGGTACCTCATTGTGCTTTTAATTTGCATTTCTCTGATAATAAATGATATTGAGCATCTTTTCATGTGTTTGTTAGCCATCTGTATGTCTTCTTTGTAGAAATGTCTGTTTAGTTCTTTGGCCCATTCTTTTGATTGGGTCGTTTATTTTTCTGGAATTGAGCTGCAAGAGCTGCTTGTATATTTTTGAGATTAATTCTTTGTCCATTGCTTTGTTCGCTATTATTTTCTCCCATTCTGAAGGCTGTCTTTTCACCTTGCTTATAGTTTCCTTTGTTGTGCAAAAGCTTTTAAGTTTATTTAGGTCCCATTTGTTTATTTTTGCTTTTATTTCCATTACTCTGGGAGGTGAGTCAGAGGATCCTGCTGTGATTTATGTCAGAGAGTGTTCTCCTCTAGGAGTTTTATAGTTTCTGGTCTTACATTTAGATCTTTAATCCATTTTGAGTTTATTTTTGTGTATGGTATTAGAAAGTATTCGCTTCATTCTTTTACAAGTGGTTGACCAGTTTTCCCAGCACCACTTGTTAAAGAAGATTGTCTTATCTCCATTGTATGTTCTTGCCTTCTTTGTCAAAGATAAGGTGTCCATAGGTGCATGGGTTTATCTCTGGTCTTTCAATTTTGTTCCATGGATCTATATTTCTGTCTTTGTGCCAGTACCATACTGTCTTAATGACTGTAGCTTTGTGTAGTCTGAATTCAGACAGGTTGATTCCTCCAATTCCATTCTTCTTTCTCAAGATTGCTTTGGCTATTTGAGGTTTTTATGTTTCCATACAAATTGTGAAATTATTTGTTCTAGTTCTCTGAAAAATACCATTGGTAGCTTGATAGGGATTGCATTGAATCTATAGATTGCTTTGGATAGTATACTCATTTTCACTATATTGATTCTTCCAATCCATGAACATGGTATATTTCTCCATCTATTAATGTCCTCTTTGATTTCTTTCATCAGTGTTGTATAGTTTTCTAC
This sequence comes from Capra hircus, assembly GCF_001704415.2. Lineage (NCBI taxonomy): Eukaryota > Metazoa > Chordata > Mammalia > Artiodactyla > Bovidae > Capra > Capra hircus. The sequence continues at coordinate 29,524,710 of NC_030813.1, forward strand.
ATATAGATCTTTTGTTTCTTTAGGTAGATTTATGCCTAAGTATTTTATTCTTTTCATTGCAATGGTGAATGGAACTGTTTCCTTAATTTCTCTTTCTGTTTTCTCATTTTTAGTGTATAGGAATGCAAGGGATTACTGTGTGTTAATTTTATATTCTGCAACTTTACTATATTCATTGATTAGCTCTAGTAATTTTCTGGTGGTGTCTTTAGGGTTTTCTATGTAGAAGATCATGTCATCTGCAAACAGAGTTTTACTTCTTCTTTTCCAATCTGGATTCCTTGTATTTCTTTTTCTTCTCTGATTGCTGTGGCTAAAACTTCCAAAACTATGTTGAATAGTAGTGGTGAGAGTGGGTATCCTTGTCTTGTTCCCACCTTTAGGGACAATGCTTTCAATTTTTTACCATTTTTCCTGTGGTTTTATCACATATGGCTTTTATTGTGTTGAGGTATGTTCCATCTATGCCTGCTTTCTGGAGGCATTTTATCATAAATGGATGCTTTGTCAAAGACTTTATCTGCATCTATTGAGATAATCATATGGTTTTTATCTTCCAATTTGTTAATATGGTGTACCACATTGATTGATATGCAAATATTGAAGAATCCTTGCATCCCTGGGATAAAGCCCACTTGGTCATGATGTATGATCTTTTTAATATGTTGTTGGCTTCCGTTTGCTAGAATTTTGTTAAGGATTTTTGTATCTATGTTCATCAGTGATATTGGCCTGTAGTTTTCTTTTTTTGTGGCTTCTTTGTCAGGTTTTGGTATTAGGGTGATGGTGGACTCATAGAATGAGTTTGGAAGTTTACCTTCCTCTGCAATTTTCTGGAAGAGTTTGATTAGGAAGGTGTTAGCTCTTCTCTAAATTTTTGGTAGAATTCAGCTGTGAAGCTATCTGGTCCTGAGCTTTTGTTTGTTGGAAGATTTTTGATTACAATTTCGATTTCCATGCTTGTGATGGGTCTGTTAAGATTTTCTTTTTCTTCCTGGTCCAAGGTGTCCATTTTACAGGCATATGGTTGCTGATAGTAGTCTCTTATGATCCTTTGTATTTCTGTGTTTTCTGTTGTGATTTCTCCATTTTCATTTCTAATTTTGTTGATTTGATTCTTCTCCCTTTTTTTCTTGATGAGTCTTGCTAATGGCTTGTCTATTTTATTTATCTTCTCAAATAACTAGCCTTTAGTTTTGTTGATTTTTGCTATGGTCTCTTTTGTTTCTTTTTCATTAATTTCTGCCCTAATTTTTATGATTTCTTCCCTTCTACTAATCCTGGGGTTCTTCATTTCTTTTTCTAGTTGCTTTAGGTATAAAGTTAGGTTATTTATCTGATTTTTCTCTTGTTTTTTGAGGTAAGCTTGTATTGCTATGAATCTTCCCCGTAGCACTGCTTTTACTGACTCCCATAGGTTTTGGGGTGTTGTGTTTTCATTTTCATTCATTTCTATGCATATTTTGAGTTATTTTTTTATTTCTTCTGTAATTTGTTGGTCATTCAGAAGCATGTGGTTTAGCTTCCATATGTTTGCATTTTTCATAGTTTTATTCCTGTAGTTGACATCTAATCTTACTGCATTGTGATGAGAAAAGATGCTTGAAATGATTTCAATTTTTTTGAATTTACCAAGGCTAGATTTATGGCCCAGGATGTGATCTATCCTGGAGAATGTTCCATGTGCACTTGAAAAAAAGGTGAAATTCATCGTTTGGGGGTGAAATGTTGCAGGTGGATTTTTTTACCAGCTTAGCTACCAGGGAAACCTAGGGTGGGCTAAAAGTGATTCTTTGTTAGTAGCACACTTGAAAATATTTTAGGTTAAAATTTACAAGTGGGATGAAACTGTACAGTGTTTTGTTTCCTGATTAAAGTAAAAAACCTATAATTATTTCTAGTTCTGTATTCTTCAATATTTAACATACCACAGTATCAGATGTGTATAGTTCAAAATGCAGTCAGTACTTTCAACTTCTTATCAGATAATATTATACCTTTTTCTGGGACTTCCCTGGTGGCTTAGACTGTAAAGTGTCCGTCTACAATGCGGGAGACCTGGATTCAATCCCTGGGTCGGGAAGATCCCCTGGAGAAGGAAATGGCAATCCATTCCAGTACTATTGCTTGGAAAATCCCATGGACAGAGGAGCCTGGTAGGCTACAGTCCATGGTGTCGCAAAGAGTCGGACACGACTGAGCAACTTCACTTTCACTTTCACTTTCATACCTTTTCTTGGCCCATCTGGGTCATTCACTAATATGAAAGAGAAAACAGAAAAGCAAATAGACATATTTGGTTAAATCCTAATTTTTGAGGCTCACTAAATGTCTCCTTTGAAAACCAAGAAATGCTAATGCATGGAAGCAGTGTACAGGCAGAGTCTACAAAGGAAACCACTCTGCTAAGTTGATAAATAAGGATTTATGCAAACTAATTTATATATAGAATGGCCAATGCTTTTTTTCTCCAGAATGGTATAATATCTGAGGCCTTGGATTTTCAGTTTTCTTGTGGTCGTTTTCCATTAAAAAGTTTTATTCAAGTAACTTTTATTGAATTGCTCCTATGTGCAACATAAATGGGATAGTGTATGTAAGATACCTTGGAAAGTGCAAAGTCTATACAAATAAAAAGTGTTGCTATTAATATTATGTCCCTGAGTAATTTCTAATTTCTTCATGTGAGAAGAGGATTGCCTATAATCTTGATTCTTTGTCATGCATTTGAACTTCAATGATCCTTACATTTGGGCTTCCCTGATAGCTCATTTGGTAAAGAATCCACCTGCAATGCAGGAGACCTGGATTTGATTCCTCTGTCAGGAAGATTCCCTGGAAAAGGGATAGGCTAACCACTCCAGTGTTCTTGGGCTTCCCTTGTGGCTCAGCTAGTAAAGAATCTGCCTGCAATGCTGGAGACCTGGACTCAATCCCTGGGTTGGGAAGATCCCCTGGAGAAGGGAAAGGCTACGCATTCCAGTATTCTGGCCTAGAGAATTCCATGGCTGTATAGTGCCAGGGGTCGCAAAGAGTCAGACACGAGCAAAGAGTCGGACACGATTGAGCATCTTTCACTTTCAGTCCTTACTTTCAAGCTTCTTATTTTTGGCCTGTTATGTTGTTTCTACTGTAACTGACAGATTCCCACTAGACTCATAATTTAAAAGTGAAGATGACTGATTCGGTCACAAAAGAATATGAGCTTTTTGTTCAGAACTCTAGATTTTAAGTCTTGGATGTGCAATTTAATAACCGTTCAGATGTGGGCATCCATTTTACTTGCTGGAGTCTTAGTTCCCTGTCCATAAAATATGGTTTATAACCTACATCTTAATTAGTGTGTGCTTGTGTGTTAAGTCACTTCAGTCATGTCTGACTCTTTGTGACCTTATGGACTGGAATGCACCAGGCTCCTCTGTCCATAGGATTCTCCTGGCAAGAATACTGGAGTGGATTGCCATGCCCTCCTCCAGGGGATATTCCAGATCCAGGGATTGAATACACATCTCTTATGTCCCTAATTTGCTTATTGATATTGTTGTGAAAGTATATATAGAGAGTACAATATCATATGGAAAAACCCAAATGAACTCTCTGGCCAACCCAATATATGTGAAGGTAATGTGATCTTGATGATAAGTACATATCAATTATTATCTTTTTTATTATAAATATGTGGCTCTCAACTCCATATAATGTCCACCCTTTTCCTCAGAGGTTCTTTCAATGCAAAAAAAAAAAAAATGCTTAATTTGATCTTGAAATGAGAAACTCTTTCCTTCTAGTGTTAGAGACAATAGTTTTTGTCAATTTCAGGGCAACCTCTATACATCAGCAGAACCTGACATCTATACTGATAAAATTTGTCTCTCTTGAAACTGACCAAAGCTGCAGGTGATATCCAAAAGGACTATCCTATTGTTAAGAACATTTGCAATAGAGGGGATGGGAAATGTGTTAGAGTCTTCATTTCATTTGGGCTTGGAAAATACGCATTATGTTGACAAAGAAAACTAGAGAGCAAGAATTTTTTTCTTTTCAGTTTAATGACTAGTTGATTTCCATTAAAAATAATTAGAAATGCCCCTATAAATGATATGAATAAGTTTATGTAAGTGGGTCACTGTTGTTCCATGTGGAGAAATATCCTGTATAAAGCTAAGTTCCAAATATCTCTGTACATGGTAACCATGTGTGTTAATACAAAATATTCTAATTTATAATGAAATCAACTTTTCCTTTTTCAAATTTAAAGAAAGGTAATAGTTTCTTCTGGGTACAAAGATTAATGAAGACACTTATAATAGGTACTGACTTAAAAATTGTGTCAGTTCTGCACTTTAAAAGCTTGTGAATACACTTTATGAACATCTTCATTTTAAAATTGGATTTCAAAATGTTTTAACTTTAGCTAAGATTTAGTTTAATGAGTTTTCATTTTAACTTTGTCTTTTTGAAACAGAAGATGCCACTCTTTCATTCATCAAATTTGCTTTTTCTTGTCTAAATTTTTACATTTACAACTTTGAGAATTCCACCTAATGTGGGAAAGCATTCTAAACAAGGAGTACATTCCATGAACTTTATTTGATGAAAGCATTGAATTCACTTAGCTACAAAGTTGGGGGTATGGGAAATAGCAACAAGATATGAAAAAGATCTCTAAGGCCCAAAGCAAAGTATGGGGCCCTTTTGGTGTAATTTTTAATGCTGATCAATAGTAACTTTTTTTTTACAGTTTCCTGAATGAATTATGAATTGCTATTATTATTAAGCCAGTTGAATATCTGAACATGCAGACCCACCTTGACACTACTATTAAATTATAAATGATTTGCTCTTTTATAAATGTGAATGGATTTAAATAACGTTTGATTAGTGCTTTTACATTCTCCAAATAGCACCACTCTTTAAGCCTGAATGGTGATTTAAGCTCTATTCAGTCAGTCATCTTTTTTTTTACTTTTTACTCACTGATCATATGAGTGATTTTCATTTCTTGCCCTTTTCAATCTTGGGAACATTTTTTTAAGAACCTTAGAGTAAGTCAAGATAACTGACTCCTACAGTTTCAATATCTCCTTACTGAATTTTGATATCATAGTTTTGATTTAATCATAAAATACACCTTATATTTGGCATCTTTGGCAGATTCCATTCTTTAAAACTTAAAAAAATAGCATTGTCATTGAAATAAAATATTAACTGGGAATGGTAGTGGAGATATTTTATCTGTCATTTGCTTTTAGATTGTTTATTAATAAGATTAGCCTTTAGGTTGGAATATTGTTGATCAGCCAGACATCTTTGAGTTAAAAAATGAATGGTTTGCAAGATCTCTGAAACAAGCAGGAATATGCAGTGTTTTGTCAAAATTTTAAAAATTCCTAACCCAGCTACTAGATGCCTTAAAAATATGTACAACTTTTGCCCTATAGTACAAGGTTGGAAATGAGTATCTTAGCACAACTGAAAGAGTTCAAAGAAAGATTTATTGAAAGAAAATAGCGTGTTTATTATTTTAACATTTGGTAAAAATGTTTTTTTTCACAGATTAAAAAAATTGTTCAAGTTTAATAAAGCTCACCATCTATTGTTTTCTTCCACTGACTAAAAAGTACATTGTTGGGTAAAGACATTTAAAAAACACTTTTTATGTTTTTTAAATTTTTATTGGAGAAGCTGATTTGCAATGTTGTATTAATTTCAGGCGCACAGCACAGTGAATCCCTCTTTTCAAAAAAAGTGTACACACTAGAACCTTAACTTGAAATTTAGTATTTAAGTTTGTCTCTAACTTACATTTCCTGCTGTCTTTCCAATCATGAAATTCTGTATAGTTACTGGATTGTTGTACTCAGTTTTCCAAATTGGTTTTGCAAATTCCATCTTCAAAGGTATATCCTAACTCTTGGTTTGGAATTATTTGCGCCTTCTTTTGCAATCCATTATGGTCTCAGATTCTAGCTCCGGGAACAACTCCTCACTGCAAATCTCAAATCTCAGCCCATGGTCACTTCACATTTGTCTGAACTTATATTGCAGTTATTATGTTTGTTCTAGTTTGAGATTAAGATTGTATTCCCATACATTAAGGGCTTCCCAGATGGCACTAATGGTAAAGGACCCGGCTGTCAGTGCAGGAGACATAACAGACTCAAGTTTGATGTCTGGGTCGGGAAGATCCCCTGGAGGAGGACATGGCAACCCACTCCAGTATTCTTGCCTGGAGAATCCCTATTGACAGAGGAACCTGGAGGGCTCTTTGCAGCCCATAGGGTCGCAGAGAGTTGGACATGACTGAAGCGACTGAACACACATCATATATTACTGCAGGTTACCTCTAAAGCTGATCCCAAGTATATCATCATATGTACTTGTAAATCCTCTCCAACATATATCCCAACATATAAAAGCAGTTTAATATTTGTGAGCTATTCTCTAACTGAAAGGAGTACTATGAATCAGTCAAAATCAGAATTATTTATCAATGTAAAAGAAATTAAGCTATTTACTATTAAATATATGTCTAGCTATTGGAGTATTACCCATAGGAATCCTTGGACAGTTACTTTAATATGGAAATGAGAATGAGGTAAAATAAACCTAAAAATCTTATCCAAGTTAGTTGAAAAGTTTGTTCTAAGTTAAACATTGCATTTGTAGAAACTGACTCCACTAATTTCATTAGGTGATGAATTTTTCTTAGAACAGTAGTAAACCTCACTGCAGGCCTTCCACTAGTAAACTCAACTCCATTAAAGATGAAGTTGAGTGTGTGTGTGTGTGTGTGTGTGTGTGTGTGTGCATGTGTGTATGTGTGTGAGATAACATGGATGAAAGATTAAATTTATTTTTCCTACCTTGAATAAAATATACTTTTGAATCGTAAACAGGGTTAAAAATGTTGAATGTGCAGGTTGTCTAAAGACAAAATCTTTAAGCTATCTGATATGCATTTTGAGAGTGAGTATCAAAAAGAAAAGAGCAAATAATTCAGGTTTCTAATGTTGGAATAGGAAGGCTCAGTAACTATGGATGTTTCTACTAAATTGATTACCTATTATTTTTAACAAGAAGCAGAAACCACTTTTTAAATTTGACAACAGTTTCAGTCTTTAAAAAAAATTAACAATAAATTTGCATGATAGAAGCAAACATACATAAAGGTTTGTTCAGTGGTTTTTCTGTATCACAACTTGACAATAAACAGAATAAAAGGTCTCAGAAATAGAATTACTTTTTCCTGAGTTGCTCAGGTTTTCACATGTAAGTCTTCAATAGGGCTACCTTGATAGCTCTGTTGGTAAAGAATCTGCCTGCAATGCAGGAGACCCTGGTTTGATTCCTGGGTCAGGAAGATGTGCTGGAGAAGGGATAGGCTACCCACTCCAGTATTCTTGGGCTTCCCTTGTGCTCAGCTGGTAAAGAATCTGCCTGCAGTGCAGGAGACCTGGGTAGATCCATGGGTTGGGAAGATCCCCTGGAGAAGGGAAAGGCTACCACTCCATTATTCTGGCCTGGAGAATTCCATGCACTGTATATTCCATGGGGTCACAAAGAGTCAGACACAACTGAGTGACTTTCACTTTCAAGCCTTCAAAATGTTCATTAAATTCATTAAATCTTTGGCCTTTTTGCTGAAACTCTGAATAATTTTTCCTTACCTGTGTGGGACTATGACCACTTCTGTTAAACACTGACCTTTTCATATTTAAAATGGCAATGCAGTACTAAACTGCATCTGTGCCTGTGATGATTTTGTCAGTCTCCCGATGGCTCAGTAGTAAAGAATCTGCCTACAGTGTGGGAGCTGCAGGAAACGTGGGTTCTATCCCTGGGTCGGGAAGATCCCCTGGAGGAGGGCACAGCAGCCCACTCCAGTATTCTTGCCTGGAGAATACCATGGACAAAGGACCGTGGCAGGGTACGGTCCATAGGGTCACAAAGAGACAGACACTACTGAAGCTACTTAGCATGGCACCAGTTAAATATTACTAAAGTCATGTTTTTCCTTGTTTCATACAAAAAAAAAACACACACACACACACACAGAGATCACTGTTTTCGGCAGTCATTGAAAAATTTTATTTGCCAGTATTATAACCTTAGAAAGGTAGCAATGTGTGCGCTCACTCTTATTTTATTGTTACTACCTGGCTATTTATTTGTTCATTTGGCAGCTATGTATTAAGTTCCTGCACTATCCCATGAACTAGGCATTGGGGATTTAGATAAACCTAGTCACTGCCATAAGGATCCTTTTATTTAGTGGCAAAAACAGGAAATAAATAATAATTACAGAAATAAAGTATATTCTATAATTGATCTAGCATGTGAAATGAGACCTGTCTGGGTATGTAACAATTCAATAGTTGTACAATTTAAAGCATTTTATATTTATAGAATATTTTATCTTTTAAAGTGTTTTGTTATTTATCCTTTAGCACAAATTAAAAACATCTGAGACTATCTCTCAGATGTTCTTTTAATCAATATGACTAATGGATACATGTATTCAGAAAGAAAATTTTCCCTTTAGCGAAGATTATTGAGAGATAACTACTGAATGGTAATTTTCTTTTCCATTTATATTTGTGGTTATGCTGACATTTCAGTAAGGTTTTACTGAAGCAATAAGATCACTCACTAAAATGCAGATGATAAATCTAATAATAGTGTTAATTATGCTTTATTTCATATATATAGACATGCAGAATCTGAGTCATAGCTAAAATGTTAATTACTTTATAAGGATTAGAATAAATTAAGGTAGGGGCTCCGTCTATGTATTAATTAAAAGTTCACAATGGGATCAGCTATTCAGATAAGCAACAAAATGTGGTTGAATGCTTATTTCACTATGAACTTTAGGATGCTTACTGGCAGAAATATCTTGAAAAGTTCAAAACATTAGCATTGCCCCATTTTAACAGCTTTTTCTCTCTGAGTTACTTCTGTAAAGACTTTTGGTAACTTGCTGTATTAAAATTTGACCTTTGCAAACCCCTTCCATCTTCTTGAAATACTACTTTTGACTACTGCTACTGCTAAGTTGCTTCAGTCGTGTCCGACTCTGTGCAACCCCATAGACGGCAGCCCACCAGGCTCCTCTGTCCCTGGGATTCTCCAGGCAAGAACACTGGAGTGGATTGCCATTTCCTTCTCCAATGCATGAAAATGAAAAGTGAAAGTGAAGTTGCTCAGTCGTGTCCAACCCTCGGCGACCCCAGGCTCCTCCATCCATGGGATTTTCCAGGCAAGAGTACTGGAGTTGGGTGCCATTGCCTTCTCTGCTTCTGACTACTGTAAAATCATATTTTCCTTCCATGTTTGCCTCCACCTCCCAGATCTATCTTTCTCAGTCTTCTTTTCTGACTTACATCAATGTTGAAGTCTCAGAGCTCCATCCTGAGTCCCTCTCAGGCCTCTATGTATTAGGGCTTCATCACGTATTATTTCAGTTGTGTGCCATGATTTTGATGACCTCTTTTAGGTAGTCTCATTTACTCCCATGGATCAAAATTTCAACTTCATCATGATGTCTCCTAAATTCAAAATTTCAGTCCTGACCTTCCTCCTGAAATCCAGAATCATATAGTCAATACCATATTTGACATCTCCACCTAGAATATCAATGGGCTTCCATGGTGGCTCAGACAGTAAAGAATCTGTCTGCATTTTGGGAGACCTGGGTTCAATCCCTGGGTTGGGAAGATCCCCTGGAGAAGGGAACAGCTACCCACTCCAGTATTCTTGCCTGGAGAATTCCATCGACAGGAGCCTGGCAGGCTACAGTTCATGCAGTCTCAAAGAATTGGACATGACTGAGCGACTTTCACTTTCACCTAGAATACCCTGTCCATGACAGAATTCTTGCTTTCTTTCCCTTCATTCCTTACCCCAGATCTCATTTTCTGCATCCCATCTCCACTCCTCATTTTCTCACATATACTTCACCATCTCTCACTGAGCTCCGCTTGCCTTCATTCTGTTCCCATAAATGCCACTGTACTTCCCACGTGGGGCCTTTGGTTCTTCTGCCTGCAATGGCCTGTCACCAGAAGTCGACCTCTGCCTTCGTAACAGGAATCACTATCGCATCACTCTACTGTAACTTCTTAGATCTTGAAAAGTGTATTTCTTATTTATTTCCTTTCTCCTTCCCTTCCTTCCTCCTTTTCTCCCTCACTCCATTGCCTTATTCCTTTCTTGAATTCTCTCATTTTTATAACATTGTTCTACCCTCATCCCCTTTGTGCATAACACGGTTTAATGTAGCAAAGAATAGATAAATACCTGCCAAATGGCATGGTTTAGTCACATTCTCGTTTTTCTAACTGATCTTTTCTGAAGTTACCGCAGAATGGTGGAGGGCATGCATGTCCATGTGAGAGGGAGCTGCTACTTCACCTAATGTTATCATTATCTAAAGTTATCTAAATATTTGAAATATTCTGTGCTAACAGCTCTTGCTTCCTCTTGAGACTGTGAATAGAATTATTTCCAGATGGTCCAGAAGTTTCAGCATATTGCTACAGTTAACAAAAAGCTTTTGTAAATGTTATATTAACCACTAAGGAGCATGTGCTACCATTAATTTGTGTTATGAGTTCCTGTTAATGGCAGAATTTGCCTGTACATGCATTTTTCTCCTAAGATCGTATATAATAATTAGAGTACTGGTTGCAGAAAATTATAGATAATGAAAGACTGATACCACAGTACTTAAAAACATGTTAGGTGTGCCTTTTAGTAAAGAACTAAATTTTCAGATGTTATGGCAGTACAAAATTTCTTTTAAAAATGTGCTAAAATAGCTAAGGAGACTTTGATTATTGTTGTTAAGTGAAAAAAGAAAGAGTCGCTCAGTCATATCTGACTCTGTGACCCCATGGACTATAGTCTGCCAGGCTCCTCTGTCCATGGAATTCTCCAGGCGAGAATGCTGAAGTGGGTAGCCATTCTCTTCTTCAGGGTATTTTCCTGACCCTGGGATTGAACCCAGGGCTCCTGCATTGCAGGTATTTTTGTTACCATTGGAGCCACATGCTAAGGTGAGACCTGGGTTATTGTTGTTAAGGAGTGTATAAAATGTATTCATTTATTTTTTTCTTTTCTTGTATTTATATCAAGTAAATCAATAGAAAATTCTCTTTGGAACATTATATTTCTCTTTGTTACTATGAATAAATTAGCAGTACATTGCATTCAATAGTACAGTATTTTTTTGAAGTTCCTTAATGTGAATATAAATAAAGAAATAAGCTTAACATCAATATCCCTGCCCTTTACTTAGTTATTTCCAGAACATTTCCAGGATAGAACGTTTAAAAAGTCATTTGGGCTTACTGTAGTTTGACTGAAATAAGCTAAAGATTGCTTTATTGACTGGACCAGTGTATTAATCGAAGAAGGAAGAAAGGTTATCACACAGTATCTGGAAAGTTTTAAAGACAGTGGAATGGGATTTCCTAAAATTTTCTTCTACCTACTTATAAATAGTTGATTTAAATGAAAAAGACAAATCTAAAATTATTAGGAGGAAAGAGAACCAATAATGAATTCAAGGTCATAAAGTATACTTCCTATTTCTTTACAAGAACCTAGGGCTATAGCTTCTTTCGCTGCTTGCCAGCTTATATATGGTTACCAGGGAAACTTCCTGTTCTAAATTATGCTGTGTGAAACTTACATGTATTCTCTTAATTTAGATCCCATATTTAGATTCCATTTAAAATAACTAGGATGTGGTAGGAGGGAATTCTCTAATATATCATTTAACATTTGTAGTTTCTTTTTTAAAATGAAAAACTTTGATGGCACATAAGTATTTATAATAGTATAAATCAATACATAGCACTTTTGAACATCTCATAAATCAGGCCTGTCTGGTTTCTTTGTCTAAATAGAATAAATTAGGCAAAAAGCAATGTTTTACTTAGAGTGATTTTATGTATGAATATTAAAAAGTATACCACAGAGTGTAGTATTCATAAGGCATTTCTGTTTTGTATTTCTTGTGGCAAAATATGTGCTAGAGATTTGTGGGCATACTTTCAAATGGGAATAAATACTTGTAGAGTTTTAGAGAATCTAGTACTTCAGTCTTTCCTGAAAACCTTGTATTCGGGTATTAGATATTTCTGTTCATTGACTTGTTCATTCAGCAAGCACATACCTGTTCACTATCAGGTACATTGCAATGTGCTAAACACAAAGGATTCCAAATCAAATATTTTACCTACTCTCAACAACACCAGAGAAAAAGATGGCAATAAGTCAGTCATCTTGGTATGCTGTGATAAATTCTGTAAAAGGGAAATGCACTGGGGGCCAGAGTCAGGGTGGAGAAACATTCAAATGAGATGGTAAGGCCCAGGATCATCTGGGTTCTTCTGGACCTGGAAGGAGACATAGATGAAAGACTTTTTAAGTCAAGGAGTGACTCAGATGATCTGATTTGCATTTGAGAATAACTCCAATGGCAATGTGAAGGCTGATGGGGATCCATCCAGATTAGAGATAAGAACGCAGAATGCTGGGAGACCACCGTGTTGTTCAAGTTTGGAAAGATAAGAACCTGAATGAAGGCATTTGCAGTAGGAATATCAAGAAGGGATGCCAAAGAGTGTTGACGTGGCGATGATTTGGAGTCAAAGGATGTTAGAGAGGAAAAAAATACATTATTTTATATAGGTATTATGTAAGTTAGGAAAAGATGGCCTAGAAAATGATGCTTACATGTAGTCTAAAACTTACATGAAACAGCTGTTGTCACTGTTGAACATGCTCTATTTTCAGGAACGTTTTTTACACTGAGTTAAAATAATAAAAACTTTCTGTAATGGTTATAAATTGTGAAATTATATATTTAATTTTCCTTCATGTATATGTGACATTTTGAACTTGAACAAATAAAAAACTAAAAAGATAAAAACTGATTTTTTTTAAAAAAATCAAAGCTGATTAAATCAGATAAAATATTTCAGCAAAAGGTTGCCCCTTAAGAAACCTGGTATTTTTCAGAGAAATATATTTTAGAGTTTATTTCTGACATAAATTTATAAAATCAGTTAATGTCATCTAACATTTCCTTAACTATAATGATATTGTTAATGGAAAAGATATTAGAAGGTTGTATAATTAAATGCATATTTGAACCTGTGGTTATTCTGTTCCTAGTATTACTCATAAAAGCATACCATCTGGGTAAAGCAGGGATGTAGTTTTGGAACCCTACCTGATAGCTTTGACCCTTTAAACCCATAGCTGAGATTTAATGTCAAAATAAGTTATAGAAAAACATGACAACAAAACATCTCCTTTTGTATTCCCCTTTAAAAATGACTAAAACTCAAGATATATTGCATATGTAACTGCTATTAATTTAGGAACATTTCATAATCATCAATATGATAACCAGTTTATATCAGTTCACAAGTACTTAAAAACTGAAGTCTTTTAGTACTTATGAAATACACAGAGAAAACATGAGTATTCCACTGACTTGTGGAGGAAGGAATCTATATTATATAGTGTTATGACTGTTAATTTGCTTTGGGACCACATGTGAAGTTCATTTTATACTGGTTTCTTACTTACATACTATGTTTTTCAAAATACTATAAAATGGATATTTAGGGCTATAGGCATTGATATTAGAAAGTTCCATAATTTATTTGATGACGACTTAAGTAACTAACATAGATTTTCACATATCATTTTTTTTTTACATTTTTGCTAAATATTTTGTAAAATAGCCTGTGCTATTTTACCTTTAGGCATAATTTTGAACATAATGCACTTAGTATCACTATAATAGACATTGTTATATTCTGTCTCAGCATAAGATTTGTAGTGATTCCCAAGACAGTTTAGTGCAGTGAATTTTTTGAAATTATATGTCTTTTTATTGATAATTGCTATCAGAACATGTAATTAATAACATACCATGTTCCATTAAATGGAAATTTATGTAATTTTTTCAAAATATATGCTCATATTAGAGAAAGGATGGTAGACTATAAATGTCACCTATTCTTCATTGCATTTGTTTCTGGACCACTGCAAGGAGATCCACCCAGTCCATCCTAAAGGAAATCAGTCCTGAATATTCATTGGAAGGACTGATATTGAAGCTGAAACTCCAATACTTCAGCCACCTGACTCATTTGAAAAAACCCTGATGCTGGGAAAGATTGATGGCAGGAGAAGGGGACGATAGAGGATGAGATGGTTGGATGGCATCACTAACTCAATATAGATAAGTTTGAGTAGACTCCAGGAGTTGGTGATGGACAGGGAGGCCTGGCGTGCTGCAGTCCATGGGGTCGCAGAGTCAGACACGACTGAGTGACTGAACTGAACTGAACTGAATAGGAATTATGTTCTATCAACTGAAAGATATTATATATGCTTGGATGAATTATATTTGTCATTCATGAAGTAGTTTATAACTACAGACAAAAGTTTAGGAAGTGTTTTCAGGTTTAAAAATAATTTCTTATTAAGATAACAGGAATTTGTCAAATGGTTTGGGTTTACCTTCAAAGTTTATCTAGAATCTCACCTCTGACCCTTTCACCTTGGTCTAAGCTATTGTCATGAGAATGAGTCATTGTATTGGCCTCCTAACTAATTAGTTGACTGCAGCAGAACAGACTAGGCTTTTGCAGGCAATAATTCTTAACTCTCCAAAGCTCAGTGGCTTAACACCAAAAGTAATTCATATATCTTACTGACAAAGGTCTGCTTTATTTTTATTTTGAGAAGATGAAAATGCTAGAGGAGACTCCTCACAGTCACTCAAGGATCCAGGCTGAGGGAAGCTGTGCCATTCCATGTCACCAGTTGAAACAGTAGGGAAAAAGACTAGGTAATTCTAGAGTCACAGCATAAAAGTGACACAGTCACTACTGCTCACATTCCATCATCTGGACATCAGCCCGGTTGCCCCACTAACTACAGAGAGGCTGAGAAACACACTTTTGATATGCCCAAGCAGTAAAAGGGGACCAGGAACTCTCAAGCACTCTTAATATCTTCCCCACTAGTTTAGATGATCAAACCCTCCTTGCTACAAGATAATTTCAATGGAATAGTAAAGTGATCATTTTAATGTATCAGATCATGTCACTCTTCTGTTTGAAATCATATTGAATGGCTCCCTATTTAACTCAGAAGGAAAACCAATGGCCTTACTATGAACCACAAAGTCTAACATAGACCCTCCTGAGAGGCTCACTCCCTTCCTTCTTTCAAGTCTCCTTGTTGAGGGGACCTTCTTTATTACCCTGCTTTATTTTTCTCTTTGGCATACTGTGGTTATTGGTTTTGCCTGTTTATTGTTTGTCTCTTCCTACTAGAATGCAAGCTACAGAAGGGCAAGGACTTTCTTTAATTCACCCTTTTAACACCAATGCCAAGAGTGGTGCCTGACATGTTAGAACATGAATGAAAGGAGGAATGAATGAATAGGATGCCCCTAAGAATGTGTTGAAAATCTCCTTGCCTCTGTATAGTTAACTTGTTTGTCATATATTATTCTTTAAGAAACATGTTTTATTTTTCCCTTACTTCCTTTTTCCCCCTTGTTTCTGAAGGTATCACTAAAATTTATCATACAAAGACACGTACCATGCTAAATGGGATCCAGGTTGGAAACAGTAAAAATGAGAGATCAAAGGCAAACCTGGGGTACCTGTATAGAAAGAGTGTATCAAGGGGAGAGAATCTGCAGGTCAAGGGAGGTCTGATGTGGCGTGATTTTTGTAAAGTAGCTTCTGAACCATGAAGGGCTTCCCTGGTGGCTCAGAGGTTAAAGCGTCTACCTGGAACGCGGGAGACCCGGGTTCTATCCCTGGGTCAGGCAAGATCCCCTGGAGAAGGAAATGGCAACCCACTCCAGTACTCTTGCCTGGAGAATCCCATGGAGGGAGGAGCCTGGTAGGCTACAGTCCATGGGGCCGCAAAGAGTTGGACACGACTGAGCGACTTCACTTTCACTTCACTTTCTGAACCATGAAAGATTAGTAACAGAATATAGAACCATAAATGAATCTTTTTCTTAGTTTTATTTAATTTATATTAAAATGAGACTGTATCTGATTGTTGAAGTGAGAAGAGCTTATCACTCTGCCATCTTTATAGTAAAATCATAATCTACCAAATTAAATATTTGTTTAAGATTTCATGTAAGCGGATGCTTACTAACGTAATGAGTAGAGAAAAATATACTTTCATATACACATACACATTTACATAGGTAGAACTAAGGAATGGGTATTTATAAGATAAAGAGAAAGAGCTTAGAGGTAATAGGAAAAGTGCTGATTTAACGTTGACAGTTACAAAATGAAAAATGTTAATATCCTTTTTAGTTCACTTGACAGGAGATGACCTGTCAAAGAAGGGAAGAAGAAGGGAGTTTGGGTGAATTATTTACTAGTGTGAGACCGATGATTTATTATGCCTGAATGGAATTTGAGTTCTTTGCCAGTGGACAGTCTAATATACGAGAACCAAACCCAGGCGTTGACTATTAGCAGGAGGTCTTGAAAAGGTAGTGATGGGCTGGTGCTTATAAAGGGCTGGCTTTGGGAACTGCTGGAACCCCCTGCTGCTATTCCTGTGAATTCCATTGTGGTCATCTTAAAATGCTTTTATTTTTTCCTCCATCTGCGGCATGACAAGCAGGCTGTGTGCAATGGCAGAAAAATGACAAGGGGTGATCCTTGAGAAAATTCCCAGTCATATTCCATCATATATACATGTAAATGATAGCATTTATTGCCTATTTCTGAGGACATGGCAACTAGTAGTTGTTACTTTGTTTCCTAAAGTAACAAGTATCTCAGAAATAGTAAACGGGTATCCCATTGTGTGTCAGAGTTCTCCAGAGAAACAGAACCAATATTGTTTTTTTTTTAAGATTTTTTAATAAGGAATTGGATCACATGATTGTGGAGGCGGAGAAGTCCCCAGATCTGCAGCCAGCAAGACTCAGCGGAGCTGACAGTATGATCCCAGTCTGAATGTGAAAGCTTAAGCAGCAGTAGAGTCATTGGTAAATGTTCCAATTCAAGTCTGAGTGTAAAGGCAGGAGAAGACTGATGTCCCCAGCTCCAAGGTAGGCAGAGAGAGCTAATTATTCCTTACTCAGCCTTTCTGTTCTCTTCAGCCTTCAGAGCACTGGCTAAGGCCCACTGACACTGGGAAGGCAATCTGCTTTACTCAGTCTGTCTCTGCTATGCATGCTAAGTTGCTTCCGTCTTGTCTGACTACTTGTGAACCTATGGACTGCAGCCTGCCAGGCTTTTCTGTCCATGGGATTCTCCAGGCAGGAATACTGGAGTGGGTTGCCAATTCCTCCTCCAAGGGATCTTCCTGACCCAGGTATCAAACCCATGTCTCTTGTGTCTCCTGAATTGGCATGTGGGTTCTTTACTACCAGCACCACCTGGGAGGCTACCTCCACTGACTCACCTGTTAATTTCATCCAGAAACACTTTCACAGACACACCCAGAATAACATTTAGCCAAATATCTGGGCTTTCTTTCTCCCAGTCTGTTAACACATAAAATTAACCATCACATCTATGAAAAGTAAATTACTTTTTGGCAGGAAAGGAAGATTTCTGGGTGGAAAATGCATTCACATTCTTGGGTCTCTTATAAACTAAGCTATTCCTTAGACTAAGAGAACTCTTACCTCAGTTAAATACAGTTGATCAATAACCATTGGTTATTGTAGTTGTTACATTCTGAACCTCCATATTGTTTCAAATATACGTTTAGGTGACTAAGTGGGGAAATATTATCAACTCAAATGGTAACATAGGTTTTATCCTCTGCTGTGGTTTAACTACAAGATCTCAATCCTGGCTGCATATTAGTACTATCTAGAGGAGCTTTGCGATCCCACAGACTGTAGCCCACCAGGCTTTTCTGTCCATGGAATTCTCCAGGCAAGAATACTGGAGTGGACTGCCATTCCCTTCTCCAGAGGAACTTCCCAACCCAGGGACTGAACCCTGGTCTCCTGCCTCACAGGCAGATTCTTTACCATTTGAGCTACAGGAAGTCTTAACACCAAGGAGCTTTAAGGACTTCCCTGGTGGCTCAGAAGGTAAACAATCTGCCTGCAGTGCAGGAGACCAGGGTTCAGTTCCTGGGTCAGGAAGATACCCTGGAGAAGGGAATGGCAACCCATTCCAGTATTCTTGCCTGGAGAATTTCATGGACAGAGGAGACTGGTGAGCTCCAGTCCACGGGGTCACAAACAGTTGGACACGACTGAGCGACTAACGCTTTCACAGGAGAGCTTTAGGGCTTCCAGGTGACACTAGTGTTAAAGAACCTGCCTGCCTGCCAGTGCAAGAGATTCAAGAGATGTGAGTTCTGTCCCTGGGTCGGGAAGATCCTCTGGATGAGGGCATGGCAACCCACTCCAGTATTCTTGCCTGGAGAATTCCACGGACAGAGGAGCCTAGCGGGCTAGAGTCCATGGCATCACAAAAGGGTTGCATGTGACTTAGCAACTAAAGAACAACATCCAGGGGAGCTTTTTGAAATACTCAGCCTTGGTCTGTCATCCTGTTTTGCTGAAAGTTTTCATTTTCATCTCAGGTTCAAAGGATTTGTTAACAAAATAAGCCACTTATTATATACAAACAAATAATATAGATATTTATTAGAGAATTAACTAGCTTACTTTCAACATACTAACATTAAAAGAAATGAGAAATAGAGCAGAGAATACGTCACCAAATTGGGTTTTGACCAATACCCAGACTTAAACAACGCTGGGAAGTCCTATGGCACAGCATATCTGGAGTCCCCATTGGGAAAAGGGTCCCAGGAAGTTAGTCTGCTCTGTGGGTGAGACTTCAAAGATTGCAGTTCCAGGTTCCTGTTTATAATCCCAGGATGGATGCAAACTGATAGCATCCTCAATCTGTGACCAAATTGCAGGCCTGGTTTCATGTTAATGCTGTTTGTTTTGTCTTGTAAAACTTGGAATGTTGCTAAGCCTGGGGCTTGGTTGGCCAGGCCCCCTTCAGGGGCTCAACAATCACAAGATTTCTCCCCCATCTTATCTGTAGTGCTGAAAGTCTTGCACTCACAGTGGGCAGTCACTCACAGTCAGGGCAGTGTCCAGGCAGGTTAGAAGCAATGTCAGAGGCCTGTCTGCTCTATTCTTTTCATTTCCCTAACACATCCAGACATCCAGAACAATTGGATTCATTGAGGTAGGGCCTGGCATCCATGTTTCATAAAAGTCCCCCAGGTGATTCCAGTGGGCAGCTGGACTTGCAGTCCTGCTTCCATAAACCAAAGATGATGATGTAGCTCTTTCCCATCAGTCCCCTTCTGCTTGAAAAGTGTCCTGTGCTGTGTGCGTTGTCCGGTAGTCTGGAGTTCCTTCTTCACCTCCTTAGATTCTATCTGCTCTTTGTCAAATAAATGCCAGTTCCTGGACCCTCAGTTAGCTATGTTGGCAAATACTTCAAAGTTTCTCACCTCTATTTTTGTTTCACAAAGTCTGTCAGTGGCTGATTATTTTCTAAACACTCCCCAGGCCATGATGGTTAGACAATCCATGGAACCTCTAAATTTAGCACCTTCAAGTCCAAATTGGGCTTGTGTTTCGTCCCTGCTGAAAGAAGATTAAAATTCTAGTATTCCAATGTCAGGAAGCAGAGAACAGTTTGCTTGTGGAGTTTGCTCCAACCCCGTGGAACTGCATTTGAAAAACAAGCCTGAGGAGTACCTCTGTAAAAACCTGAATTTCTTTGTCCCATGCCTTTCCCATATTACAGAATGTAAAACATATCTCTTGCTTCTGGTACGATCTTTCATCATACACTCAGGAATCTGTCCTGTGGTCTAAAATTCCGTATCATATAAACTCACAGAGGAACGGTGATAATTTTTTTTAACCAAAAAACAGAGACACATGACATAAAAGAATATACTTATAGAGATAATGGCAGAGACTATTTGAAATCAAGAATGACCTGGAAAACTGCATTCATGTAAGTAGGCATACGAATAGAGGTAAGAATAAAGCTGCCGTTTATTTGCGTTGCTCTGATGAAATACTGCAGACTGGGTGGTGGGAAAACAACAGAAATTTATTTCTCATGGTTCTGGAGCCCAGAAGTGTCAAGGCGCCAGCACAGTCAGGTAAGTGTCATCTTCCCGGCTAGTAGCCAGCACCTCTCGCTGTGTCCTGTCATGGTAGAAGCAGCTTGGGGTCTCTCTGGATCCTCTTTTGTAAGGTATTAGTCCCATTCATGAGGGTTCCATTTCCATGACTTCAGCACCTTCCGAATGCTCCACCTACTAATACCATCACCTGGGGCATTAAGATTTCAAGAAAGAACACACAGTCAGAATGTAGGAAACTTCCTAAAAGTAGATGTTCAAATATAATCCCAGATTCAGGACTTAATAGACCATTGTGTCTGTTATTGATAGAACTAAATGATAAAACAATAAAAAAAACAGATGAATTAAAGAAAAGGCACTTGTGCCAGTTTAAATGAACTGAGCTGCTTGTGGGGAGCATATACATCAGTTTAATTTACAATAAGGGTGTGGAATAGAAACAACCACCCAGACAGTGGAAGGATCATCAGTGTCAACAATATTGTCAATAAAGATGATGGGAGGGATAGATAGTGAAATGTGAAGCAGTCCTGAACCACTGAAATACACGGATGAGTATCGTTCACTGACTGTGGAAAACAAATGTCAGGTTGTTGCTGTGCAGTCATGTCCAGCTCTTTCATGACCCCATGAATTGTAACCTGCTCAGTTCCTCTGTCCATGGAATTTCCCAGGCAAGAATACTGGAGGTAGCCATTGCCTTTCGCAGAGGCCTTCCCAACCCAGGCATTGAACCTGTGTCTCCTGCCTTGGGAGATATTAAAAGAGGAGAGGTTGGTGAGTGATCTTGGGGAAAGTGATAGGGACAAACAAAAAGAATGGCAATCTCTTACTCTTGTTCTGTGTGTCAGGAAGACTGGCGACAAAGGCACGGGAAGGCCCAGCCCTGGGCAAGAGTTGGCAAAGGTTATTACAGAAAAGAAGAAATGTTTACCTGAGAAAAAATGCTTTGGTGGAAGGAGTTTGGGGAGCAAAAACCAAAAGGTAAAGGAGAGTGAAGTATGAAGAGGGAATGGTATGAGGACTGAAGAAAGGTTGGGAGTTGAGTACTGGGTTTGGAAATTGACAATAGTTACCGGTTTGGGAAACTCAGCAGTGGCCACAGAACTGGAAAAGGTCTGTTTTCACGCCAATCCCAAAGAAAGGCAATGCCAAAGAATGCTCAAACTACCGCACAGTTGCACTCATCATGGCAACCCACTGGAAAACCCCATGGATGCAGGAGCCTGGTGAGCTGAAGTCCATGGGGTCGCTAAGAGTCGGACACGACTGAGCGACTTCCCTTTCACTTTTCACTTTCATGCACTGGAGAAGGAAATGGCAACCCACTCCAGTGTTCTTGCCTGGAGAATCCCAGGGACTGCGGAGCCTGGTGGGCTGCCGTTTATAGGGTCGCACAGAGTCGGACGTGACGGAAGCGACTTAGCAGCAGCAGCAGCACATGCTAGTAAAGTAATGCTCAAAATTCTCCAAGTCAGTCTTCAGCAATACGTGAACTGAGAACTTCCAGATGTTCAGGCTGGTTTTAGAAAAGGCAGAGGAACCAGAGATCAAATTGCCAACATCCGCTGGATCATGGAGAAAGCAAGAGAGTTCCAGAAAAACATCTACTTCTGCTTTATTGACTATGCCAAATCCTTTGACTGTGTGGATCACAATAAACTGTGGAAAATTCTGAAAGAGGTGGGAATACCAGACCACCTGACCTGCCTCTTGAGAAACCTATATGCAGGTGAGGAAGCCACAGTTAGTACTGGACATGGAACAACAGACTGGTTCCAAATAGGAAAAGGAGTATGTCAAGGCTGTATCTTGTCACCCTGCTTATTTAACTTATATGCAGAGTACATCATGAGAAACGCTGGGCTGGAAGAAGCACAAGCTGGAATCAAGATTGCCGGGAGAAATCTCAATAACCTCAGATATGCAGATGACACCACCCTTATAGCAGAAAGTGAAGAGGAACTGAAAAGCCTCTTGATGAAAGTGAAAGAGGAGAGTGAAAAAGTTGGCTTAAAGCTCAACATTCAGAAAATGAAGATCATGGCATCTGGTCCCATCACTTTATGGCAAATAGATGGGGAAAGAGTAGAAACAGTGTCAACAGTGTCAGATTTTATTTTGGGGAGCTCCAGAATCACTGCAGATGGTGATTGCAGCCATGAAATTAAAAGACACTTACTCCTTGGAAGGAAAATTATGACCAACCTAGATAGCATATTGGAAAGCAGAGATATTACTTTGCCAACAAATAAGGCTGTGGTTTTTCCAGTGGTCATGTATGGATGTGAGAGTTGGACTGTGAAGAAAGCTGAGCACCAAAAAATTGATGCTTTAGAACTGTGGTGTTGGAAAAGACTTGAGAGTCCCTTGAACTGCAAGGAGATCCAACCAGTCCATTCTAAAGGAGATCAGTCCTGGGTGTTCTTTGGAAGGAATGATGCTGAAGCTGAAACTCCAATACTTTGGCCACCTCATGTGAAGAGTTGACTCATTGGAAAAGACCCTGATGCTGGGAGGGATTGGGGGCAGGAGAAGAAGGGGACGACAGAGGATGAGATGGCTGGATGGCATTACCAACTCAATAGACATGGGTTTGGGTGAACTCCGGGAGTTGGTGATGGACAGGGAGGCCTGGCGTGCTGTGATTCCTGGGGTCGCAAAGAGTCGGACACGACTGAGCAACTGAACTGTACTGTGAACTGAACTGTGTTTGGACAGTGGTAGAATTGGCAAACCTAGTCTAGTAACAATAACATCAACAGCAACAATAATAACAATTAAAATGTATTGAGCACTATGTGCCGTGCACCATTCTAAGCATTTCACATATATTAACTTATTTAAATGGGGGCTTCCCTTGTAGCTCCTTCAGTAATCAGCCTACAATGCAGGAATCTGCCTGCAATGCAGGAGACCTGGGATGGATTCCTGGGTCAGGATTTTAAATAGCATATCAATATATAAACAAGATGCTGTTATTCGTGCAGGCTGCATGATTTGTGCAAGGTCATGTGACTAGGGAACACGAGGGCTGCAATTCCAGCTCCAAAGCCTCTTCTCTGAAGCTTGAGAATGCGTGCTGAAATACAACAGCTGAAGGCAGTTGTGTCTGGATGGCAGTTTTTTCCACAAAAATCATACTTCTTACAAAGACAGCATTATTCTAAATTTAGGAACGTTTTAATGTAACATATGCTTGATGAAAAAAAGGCTGGATTGTGGTCTGCCCTCTGAGGAGGTTGTCTGATGAATGTGGATGGACCAGGGCAGCAACAGCATCCAAAGGAGTTTTTGTTAGAAGGTGGTGAGGCCTGCCAGTGGACACTGTCTCTCCTGCAGACACACCTCAGACAATGCTCTTAGCTTGGCTCCACCAGCTTCAGTTTCTCAGACATTTTTCCTTTCTTCATTCCACATTAATCCCCCCTTACACTGACATATTCTTTTCTGCGTTATGTTAATATCACCACTTAAGTCTGACCTGGGGATCAGGAGTCTCTTTAATTTTGCAATTTTCTTTCTTGTGATCTATTTATATTGATCATGATAGTTTTAACTCTCACAGTGCAATCTTATTTCCAAATTAGTAGTCTGCCTGTGTAGGTAACATAAAAAGGATAACAAACTCACTGGGCTAAAAAGGCTTCTCCAGAGGGTGCCTAATCTGTGTCACAGCCAGTTGCAAAATTGTTCTCCAATGTCTTAGAAATATGGCTGTCTGCATCTTTATATATACATCTGTTCTTTCCCCAAATCTATGAGCAGTCTGATTTAATCATCCTAATGGTTAGCTTTAGACATTTTTATGCAAGTTAAAATTCATATTCCTTTTCACTTGCTTTCTCTCTTATACCTTATGTGTGCACAGGCACACTCACAACACAGGGTCACAAACTAGTAATCTCACAGACTGTTGTAATTCAGTCTTTGTTGTTGCTGTTCAGTAGCTGTGTCCGACTCTTTGCAACTCCATGGATTGCATCACACCAGACTTCTTTGTCCTTGACTATCTTCCAGAGTTTGCTCAAACTCATGTCCATTGAGTCAGTGATATCACCCAATCATCTCATCCTCTGTCGCCCCCTTCTCCTACCGAGATCTTTCCCAGCATCAAGGTTTTTTCTAATGAGCTGACTCTTTGCATCAGGTGGCCAGAGTTTTGGAGCTTCAGTTTCAGCATCAGTCCTTCCAATAAATATTCAGGGTTGATTTCCTTTAGGATTGACTGGTTTGATCTCCTTGCTGTCTAGATGAATCCAAATAAATGAATTTGATGTCAGATTGCTTTTCCTCATACAGGCTACAGAATAGAGCACAGTCTCTGGAGGCAGGTAGACCAGGATAGAGAGACTCTGTGTGACTATAGAGTTACTTCATTGCTTCCAGACTTGATTTCTTTCCTATAAACTAAGGATAAGAGTAGTATACACATCAGAGGGTTAAGATGATTTCTTTTAAAGTATGGGAAAATTCTTATTGCTATAATATGCATTATTTAATATTAAATAACTTTTTTTTTCACATATCATTTCCACCATTTAATATGTGATCTTAGACATATGACAGTATTAAAGATCTTCAGTTCTATACTTTTTTTTCTTTGGAGTATAGTTGATTAGTTGGTTTACAGTGTTGTGTTAGTTTCAAATGTACAGCAAAGTGATTCAGTTATACAAACACACATATTCATTCTTTTAAAAATTCTTTTCTCATATGTGTGCTGTGCTGTGCTGTGCTTAATTGCTCAGTTATGTCCAAGTGTTTGTGACCCCATGGACCATAGCCTGCCAGACTCCTCTATCCATGGGAATTCTCTATCCATGGGAATTCTCCAGGCAAGAATACTGGAGTGGGTTGCCACGCCCTTCTCCAGGGTATCTTCCAAACCCAGGAATTGAACCCAGGTCTTCTGCATTACAGGTAGATTCTTTACCATCTGTGCCATCAGAGAAGCTCCTTTTCTTATATAGGTTATCACAGGATATTGAGTAGAGTTCCCTGTGCTACACAGTAGGTCCTTATTGGTTATCTGTCTTATACATAGTGTAATTTTTATTAGTAGAGTCATAGGTCTTTTCTTTTCTTGAAAACAATACTATTAAAAAAAAAAAGTGGGCAGGGGGACTCTTCCCAAACAGTATTAACCATGTATGTGATCACATTGGTTGGATCTGATCTGAATAAAATACCACCCCAAACCAATATGTATTGGGATTTTTTTTTTCACATACACACATATAAATGTTTTAAGCTCCCAAATTAGTAACAAATGATAGTTTGTTTTCACTGGACATTCAATCTTGTCATGAGACACAAGTTAATATAGGTAAAACAATGAATAAGTAAACCATTGATAAATCTTGACAAATTGCAATTCAAGTCTTTTATTTTATGAAGGGGGACAAGAAATACTTGCCCAAATTTCCACATCCAGGAAGGGCCATGAACTTGGCATTCGGTCCTGGTTCTGAATTCTGGGCTCTTCCCATTACATCAGCTGTTTTTCAGCTTGTGCAATTTTTATGTCACGAAGGACTTTTTGGTGTATTTTGGTTTTTGTTTTTTGTTTTGATTAATGTGAGATGTGTGGTCTTTTGTAGCGTGAATAAATTATGGGATTTTAGAAACTATATCAAAATGTGAATTTTTAAAATTTAGGAAAGGGGGTAGAGGTTAGGGCCATGTTCTCTGACAAAACTAATGGACACCCAAGCTCTAAAAGGTTATGCCATTTTTCATTTGGTTATGTGAGATTTTATGTAATTTGTGCAATGTTTTATCTGTAAGCTACCATAATTTTCTGGGGCAAAGAAAATAACTCACTGTCTGTCATCTCCAAACCACCATTCCTTTTAAAACTGCAAAATACCCTGTGGAGATATATGCCAGGCCTTTTTAAGACTTTACAAAGACTGGAGACCAACTGCTTTCAAACAGAAATATTTACTGAGAAGCTAATCCGTATATCAGAGATCTGAAGAAAGAGAGCATGACTAACAGCTGAAAATAGGGCTCATTACTGGAGCAACTGCAATGAGCCCAGGGGGATGTTCTCTAATTCTAGAAAGGATGTGTTTAAAAGGAAAGGCCAAGAAATGGAGTGAGATTGAATGATATATTTGAAGTAGGAAGTTGGACAAACTGACTTCAGTTAGTGAATATTAATAGAATTGAATAAAATAGCCCTGTTATGTTATTACAATGCATTGTTGCATCATAGAGTCTTTAATCAGAAGTATTTGTTTATCTGACTAGGAATCTTGGCTTATCCTCAATAGTGTGTAATAATGCAGGGAAACATAGTATGGGCTTGGCATAATTACATGAACTTAAAAAACTACTTTATTCCTCTGCAAAATGTAGTGGGGACTTTCTTGTTATCATTAGTGATCATGGTGTCTATTCAAGGGATGAATAAGCTGGTAATAGTTTTTATTCAGGGTCAAGTATGAGGAGAATTAAAACAATTAATGAAAATTAATCATATGAAAAATTAATGCTGATCATAGAGTTTTCCTAGGAGCAAGTTGTGCTTGCTGCTTTTGTTTTTGAATATTCTGAATGTGATAGGAAGAAAGTTGAAGAGAAAGGGCCCAGCATGTAAGCTTTCATAGAGCCATAGGGTTTTTAATATATGCCATCGTTTTGTTCTCTCAGCAGCTCTTCAAATCAAGTGTCATTATTACTTCCTCTTTATAGACTGGGAGATGGAGCAAAGAAGAGGGAATGGCTAAAGCAAGACCCAGAATGGGTCTCTGATTCATATTCCATGTTCTCACATATTCTCTTCAATTATGGATTTTTCACCGGGTCCCTGGAGTTTCTTAAGTCAGTTTTCAGAGCACAGGGTATAAAGACACCTCCTAATTTAAAATTAGATTTTGCCTTTATCTTCAGGAAAGCAGAGACATTTGACCTCAGCTACGAGTGAACAGAGCAGGAGGTAGAACCCTAGGATGACTCCCAGATGGAGCTGCTTATTAGAGTACAGAGCAGGCTGTACCAGGAATGTGCTGCGTGATAGAGATGAACCAACATTTATTAAAGCAAGGCACTATAAAACAAACACAAAACATTCAAAAACAGGGGAAACTAATCTGTGGTGTTAGTTTTTAGAACAGCGATTAGTGGACACATAGAACTTGAAGACAGCAGGAGGGCAACTTCTGGGATTCTGGTAAAATCCTTTTTCTTGCTCTGGTGCTGGGTGGGCAAGTAGGTTCATCTTATAAAATCGAATGAGCTCTACATTATAATCCATGTACTTTCCTAAGTGTTTAAAATTATTCATTATTTTTATTTTATGCTTTTGTTTGTATGTAATTATGTATTGTCTGGGCTTGCCTTGTGGCTCAGATGGTAAAGAATCTGCCTGCAATGCAGGAGACCTGAGTTTGATCCCTAGGTTGGGAAGATCCCCTGGAGGAGGGCATGGCAACTCACTCCAGTATTTTTGTTTGGAGAATCCCCAGGGACAGAGGAGTGTGGCAGCCTAGCAGGCTACAGTCCATGGAGTCACAAAGAGTTGGACAAGACGGAGCGAATAAGCACAGCACAGCATGTATTGTCTGGTTCTTAAGGTGTTGGTTTATATCCAGTTGTTACATGTCTTTTTAAACTATATATATGACCAAAAAAGAAGTGTGAGTATATATAGATGCATACATATGTGAAGCCCAGTTTAACTGCATCTCAACTGTGTGGCAGAGGGCCAGTAACAGAAGGCATATCAACTCTGAGAAATGGAAACAAGTTTTTTGCACAATATAAACATAAGGGGAAAAAATAATAACACTAATGCTTTCTGAGTGAAAGGTAAACATTAATTATAGAACCATTGAAGGAAGAATTTATCACTGAAGATTTAGATGATATAAGTAAGCAATTTGATTATATGAAATATCAGTGTCTTCAATACAGAAAACACTGAAGGCTGAGGGAAAAAATGTGTTCTGTGATTGCAGCCTATCAGGGTTGAAAACCCCTGTGATCTCTGTGAGGGAGTTAGACCTTGAAAAGAAACAGATTCTCAGCTGGGAGCTATTATTCTAACAAATGTTTCCCTTCCAGAATTCTGTCCTTCTGAAACACTGTATGGACCTCACTCTCTCACAATTAAATCATTAATGGCTACTGTTTCCCCCATGTAGACATCTACAGTGCAACTGATACTAGATTTGGAATATGCCACAGAAGAGGAGGTCTTAATATTTCTGGAGTAACTGCAGCCCAGGTCACTGACTTTGAAAATCTGCCTGTATGTGACCATCTCTAAGACTTCATCTTTTGATAAATTTCTTCAAAATGAATACTTGAGAACAGGTCACCTCAATATAACATAAATTTGTGCCTGTATTAGAAGAAAATGAAAGAAAATTAAACCGTTGTTAAAGACATGAATTCTAAATGAAATGTGCTCTTCTCATGAAATCTAAACATAAATGCAAGGACATTTCCCAGCGAAAAAAGGGAAAGACACAACACATTTAATAGAGCACAAAGAAGCAGCAAGCTCTCAAGAGAGAAAAAGGGAATATTTTGTTCAGCTCCACAGTGAGAACTTGAATATTCACTGGTGAACTTCCCATTCATGGATGTGAAAATGAAACAGGACCCCAGCTACCAGGGATGAGGATAGGGCAGAAATCTTAGGCAAGCATGTCATTCTTACAGTCATGTTTCAGATATAGGCAGTACTGTAGGTCCCTGATCACAAGTTTCAAGGAGAAATTTTAAGGCAAAGTGTAAGGAGAAAGTCAAAACCAAAAAAAGAAGCTTCATCATTAATTACCGGATGAGTCTATCATCCTCTGTATTTTGAGGAACATAATAGGAGTTAACTTCCAAATGCTCTATACCATTGGCAGCAAAATATAAGATATTTGAGTAACAGTCTGGTTATTAACCAATTTATGATCCTTTTATTTCAGTGAAGCATAAGGGACATGATAAGAACTTGCTATAAATAAATGATGGCTTTGTTGAACAGGAGCTTTTTTTTTTTTTTTTTTAGATTTTAAAACAATAGAATGGGCCAAATATCCTTGTAAATTACATTAATGAGATAAATTGCTACTTTTAATAGAGGCTCTGTGCTCTATGCTGTGCCTTATGCAGATTTGCCAGTTAATAAGCCTGAACAGTGTTTCTGTTCGTGGAAAATGAATCTGTAACGATTGTCAGATTATCTGTTTGGCATGCCTGGCTGGTGTCTGGAATGGCACTTTGCTAATGTGCTATTACTCAGTGTCATTAACCCACACAAATGATTGAAAGGTGAATTTATATGTGTACCAGGGGGCTCTGCACAGGGAACATGCTGCAGTGAAATGATCCTACAAAGGATATAATGAACCATTCATTCTGGATTTCCGTTCTTTAGTCTTCATATCCTCCCTTCAGAAACATATGATATTGAAATACGTGGAGAGTAATGAGACCAAACTACTACATAAAGACACGACTTAACATTGCCTCAATGTCTGAAAAGTTACATAGTTGAAAAATGAGTAGTCGTCTTTCTCTCATGATTTCCATTTAGAGGAATCTTGGCAAAAATGTCAGATAAATACTTTGGAACTTTTGGAATTTATTTCATACAAAAATATTTTGGAAAAAAAAGAATAGTTTTGAAATCTTAGAAAAGTAGAATGTGTGATGAAATTGTGAAACGAGCAACCCCTTACTCCTTTATCACTGGAGTTTAACTTACACTTCTGTGGATTAATTAAAATACTTTAGAATGGAAAATATTCTTCTTTAAATAACATCTGTGATAGACTATTACAGCAAAGCCATAAAGTGGAAGCTACCAAATATTTTCCATTTCCATCTTCTTAATGAGTTTTGTTTGATATTCCTTCAGCAGGTATTTTAATTTACACCAATGCTTTTAATTGCTGTAAATTTTGAATAGATTTGTAAATAGGTTATGCCCTTCTTCTCAAGGAAATAAATAGGAACTGTACAAAATATGCTCTGACTCTGATTCCCATTATCTGCTGGGTTAGATTTTGTTTAGATTTAATAGCAATGATGAGGCTTTTACTTATTTATGTTTATAACATAATATATTTATATTATTTGTATCAATTCAAGTTCAAACCAAAATCAACACTCTGAAGGAAAATCCCCTTTTTCTGCTTTTAATTCCAACCTCTTCACCTCTGGCTTACTGTGTCCCTCTCTCATTCTTGGCCCTCAGAAATAGAGTTTTAAGTTTCAGCCATTTTTCCTGTATTTAAATTTGAGAAGTTGTATGAAAAATATATCTAAATTTCCCAAGTTGACTTCATTTTGCTTGAATAATTGTTTCCATCTTTATATCTTTCTTTGACAAGGATAAAAAAATTTGTTTACCTACATTCACCATACATAGCAAGAACTTTTTCAGCACCATTAATCTATTCTTGTTGAGCGATGAAATATTTCATACTTTTTTCTTTTTTAAAAAATCAAGGCAGCTTTTACAATTTAAAAAGAATAACTAGTAATTTCTGCTTAGCTAAGCAAGTAGGCCAGAAGGGTTATTTGGTCTTACTAGAAATGGGTTTTCTCTGTCACCTCCTTAAA
The DNA here is from genome assembly GCF_001704415.2 of Capra hircus. Lineage (NCBI taxonomy): Eukaryota > Metazoa > Chordata > Mammalia > Artiodactyla > Bovidae > Capra > Capra hircus. The sequence continues at coordinate 29,555,463 of NC_030813.1, forward strand.
ATATTTATCAAACCAGAATGTTGCTTATTTTCCTGCTCTGGTTATAGATGTTTGTTACATATAAAATTTGATAAATATCTGACCCATCTCAAAACCTATTGTGAAATAGCCTCACTTCATTTTGAGAACTCACTTTGTTCATGTTTATAATTTATTGCCACCACATAAGCTGCATTTTTTCCCTGGCCCTTCTCTCTGCCCTTTATCATCCACCATCTTTTTCTCACACTCACACTAGAGCTACTCAACGAGAGTTCCCCCTTCCAGGGCAGCATCTAACTCAAAGGTGCAGTCCCCATCGTTTGTGATGTTGGGATGTCCTAATGGTGTGTTCTGTCCTCTGCTGACCAGGTAGTCCAAGTTACACTTTAATGGATCCATGTTAAATTGCCCACTCCTCCCCCCACTTTAAAATACTGACCCTTCCTCGGTGGCCTTCTTAGGAAATACTTTATAAATAATACTTTATGGAGGGAATATTTGGACACAGGACTTCACTTAACTGTCACATAATTTTGTGGTTTTTTCAAACTTAGCTTTAGGATCTATGCAGCATTTTTTGTCAACTATGGGATATGCTGTTACAGAATAATGAATGTAGTGAACATCAGGATACATGTGTCTTTTAGAATTGTAATTTTTCTTAAGACATGAAAGCAACCTAGATGTCCATCAACGGATGAATGGATAAAGTTGTTCGTATATACAATGGAATATTACTCTGCCATAAAAAGGAACAAATTCAAGTCAGTTCTAGTGAAGTGGATGAACCTAGAGCCTGTTATATGGCCTGACAGGATCTCTCACGAGGCAGCAGTCAAGCTTGTCAGCAGGGGCCAGGGTCCTCTGAAAGCTTGACTAGGACTGGAGGGTCTTCCTCCAAGTTGGCTTACTTATGTGGCTGATGGCAGGAGGCTTCAGTTTCTCATCATGGTTTGAATGTCCTCGTGACCTGCCAGCTGGCTTCCACTGAGCAAGTGATCTAACAGAGAGCAAGAGGACAAGCAGGAAGCATCATGCCTCCCATGACCCACTCTCTAGAATTGTTCTTGTTCACATCCACCTCATTCCCTCCGTCACAAAGGAGTCACTAGACCCAGTTCCCACCCACCTGGAATGCAGGTAGGCTCTACCCCTTGAAGGGAGTAGCACCAAAGAAATTGTGGACATATCTTAAAATCATCGTGTTTATTAAGAAAGAAAATATCTCTAGTTGCTGAAATTATCACTATAATTAGATTTATGGATGGCTTTTAAAAATACAATAGTATGAATTTTCTTTGAGACTTGGGATTATTTTTACCTTATTCACCCGTGTATCCATAGTTCAACTCAAGCATAGAAGCTGGTAGATAGTACTAGGTGCTGAATATATGTTTCCTAAACATCTAAATGTTTACAGTCTACATTGGGTTCTTCTTGCTCAGCTTTCAATAATGTTACATAAGGGAAAATGGAATTAAATTCTGAAGATGAATTTTAAAAGTTACAAATATCTAAATTTATCTCCTAATTACCGTCTCATATATGTGAAGTTTATATGTTGAATGTCTGTTATTAGATATCTTGTTTGTTGCCTGATACCTTTATGGAAGTTTAAGCTTCGTAAATACCAAGATGTTTGCTTCTTTTAGGGTAGTATTCTCAGCACCAAAACATTGTTCTGTATATTAGCATGTGTGCATCCTTGTGCGCTCAGTCGCTCAGCCATGTCTGACTCTGCAGCCCCACGGACTGTAGCCCACCAGGCTCCTCTGTCCATGGGAATTCTCCAGGCAAGAATGCTGGAGTGGGTTGCCGTTTCCTACAGGCGATCTTCCTAACCCAGGGATCGAAACTGAGTCTCTTGCATCTCCTGCATTAGCGGGCAGATTCTTTACCTCTGCACCATCTAGGAAATGTTTATTAAGTGATTTAATTAAAACATTCACTAAGTTAAGGATGTCAGAAAGTTAAATTTTCATTTTCGTGGATTCAGTTTAGATATAGTTATGCTTATTTGAAGATCTTCAAAATATCTCTTCTCTCTAGGCTTAAGTTTTCAGTGTTCAAGAGTAGTTCCTACCTAAAACTTCATGGTTGAAACACACTTATAGCTATTGTCCAGATACGAGCCTTTATGGATGACTCAGTTTATTTGATTAAGTTGTTGGCACTTTGGAAACTACAGGGTAAGATATGGGGAAGTCGAGTTTTAAGGTCACAGTATGGTAAAGAGAGGGGCCTCCCAGGAGGCACTAGTGGTAAAGAACCCACCTGCCAATATAGGCAGGAGATATAAGAGACAGGGGTTCGATCCCTGGGTTGGGAAGATCCCGTGTAGAAGGGAATGGCAACCCATTCTAATATTCTTTCCTGTAGAATTCCATGGACGGGGAGCCTGGTAGGCTACAGTCTATAGGCTTGCAGAGTCTGACATGACTGAAGTGACTTGGCATGTGGCACAAAGAGAAACCCTGAAAACTGGTGAAGACTAAATACACATTCAGGTCCTGAGCAAGGATGAGGAGAAGAGGAAGCTCATGGGGGAAACTGTTCATCTGTAGTTCTGGCCCTGAAGTTAGAAAACAAAATGTAGTGGGTGTTTTCTACTAATTTTCACCCATCCCACATGTTACCGAAAATAATGGCTCAAATTTACTTCAAAGAACCACCAAGACTGTTCAGAAAGGATGAGAGTGAGAAAAAGACTATTTGGCTTCCTTTGACATGGATGAAAAGACAAATACCTAGAAAGGAGCTGCAACTGTTTTTGTGCGCCTCACAGTGTAGCATAGTGTTCCACAGAATTCCATACTTTCAGAGGGACTTTATTGACTGTGTATTCTTCTTCTTCTTCTTCTTCTTTTTTTTTTTTGTCTACATATTCTAATCTCATTTTATTATGTTAGAGAATTTGGATAATTATCTATTTTAAAGTGTATTAGTATGACAGTTTTCACAGTTAAACCTTTGCATTCCTTCATTTTCAGGGAGATGGAAGTTACAGGCTGCAATATGGCTTGAGAATCTATCCCCTGACAAGGATGGATAATATAGGGAGTCTATTTAACATAATTCAGCCTCTGCCCCTCATGGGTATTCCTAAGTCTTTGCGGCCATTTGTTTTAAATTTTTTATTCTTTACTTAACATGGCCTGCAACTGACCTGTACAGTTTCATTTGGGACTCTGGGCCCTGTTAGTAGGATGTCAGGCAGTCAAGTGGTTCTCACCATCACTGGGGATGCATGTTCAGCCTGGATCATCTCTCTGTGAAAAGCTCCAAGAGGATTCCTTTTTCACTATTTAACACTTGATTATGCTGTTTTACTTGTACATCAAAACTCTTCATTTATTTTGCCCAAAGTTATAACATAGTGCTTAACCCCATTCAGAACACTAGTAAATGTTCTAAGTTCTGAAAATTATTCTTTAATTTTTAAATTGTTATTATTATTATTTTTTTAGTTTCACAATTTATAAGAAGAATAGGTGGGAAGGTACTCTTTAGTAGGTTTAGGTTGAAGCAAAAGTCTTATTTGGAATTTTCTTCATGATCATGATAAGAAAATAAAGACTGATTTGTAAGAGAAATTCAAACAAGTAATTCCCATGTCATTTCAATTACAAAATGATATGAATGTATTTACATTTAAGAAATGCATCTATGACATTTGCAAGTATTATTTATGAAATTATACCCCATATTAATTTATACTTTCTGTGGATTATGGGCTTCCCCAGTGGCTCAGCTGGTAAAGAACCCATCTGCTAATGCAGGAGACACAAAAGACACAGGTTTGATCCCTGGGTCGGGAAGATCCCCTGGAGGAGGAAATGGCCACCCACTCCAGTGTCTGTGCCAGGAAAACCCCATGGACAGAGGAGCCTGCGGGCTATAGTCCATGGAGTTGCAAAGAGTTGGACATGAAACACATATGATTATGTTCGTAAGTTTAAGAATTTAAAACAGCACTATTTTAGATCCTCTTACTTTTCTAGCTTGAAAAATGCCTTTCATATACCACACAGGGTACTGTCAAACAGCAATTCCTATGACCTGAAACTTTGCTAATCAGACTCTCCTTAATGATGCTGTGCTCGATACTTGTCTTTTAACTGTCTTTGACTAATTCTCATGTCTTAAAGAAAGATGGAATGGCTCTCGAATGCTAAGATTAAAATGCCAGATACAGTACATGAATCAACTGTAAATGACAAAAACGAACAGTAACAATTTCATTTCCGTAGGAACCAATTCATTACTATGCAGCCTGCCAATAATGTTCTAACTCCTCCCAGCAGGCCAACTTAGACTTCACCAAGTATTTTCCTTAAAAGTAAGCCAAAACAGAGCTTTTTAGATGAGCCTTATGCTACAATTCACTACCAATAGTTTCCACACCCAATAAAATGGGTCACTAAAATGAGATGTTTCTTTTTATCCACATGCTTTTCTGTGATGTGGTAAAAATGAGACTTGCGAATAATAAAGGATGTTGTTCTCTATGTAAGCTCATATTTTCAGCTTATATAAAAGTATTTACATTGATAAATTTCATCTTGTACTTCCCAAGAGTGCTGGTTTATAGTAATCATCAGCAATCATTTTATTGAATGCTTCTTTATTTAACTGGATATAAATAATTTAATAATGTAGTTGTAGAATTTAAAAATACTTAGGAGAAAAACCTCCAATTTATTTACATATTTCTTTCCCTTCCTAGACTGTCCCAAGAGGGCAGGACCTGCTTCCTATTCATCTTTATACAAGAAGTACCCAACACTGTGGTTTGAAAATCAGGAGTCAGTGTAGGCCTGTTGATAAAATGATTGAATGGTTAAATGGATGTAAATGTTGTTATAATGCATATGCTGAAACTTATATTTGTAGTAATAAGTGAATAAAGTGAAGTCGCTCAGTCGTGTCCGACCATTTGCGACCCCATGGACTGTAGCCTACCAGGCTCCTCCATCCATGGAATTTTCCAGGCAAGAGTACTGGAGTGGGTTGCCATTTGTAGTGATAGGAGAATTCTAAAATCTCACATTTTCTTAAGCCCCATCACCCTTTTTCTCTGTCTCACAAGTCGTGTCCGTCACATGGAATATTCACAGTTTTGACTTGGAGGATTTTGCAGTACTAGGATTCCCTAGGCTTCCAGCTCTGTCCTCTGCTCTATTTTTCATTTTCTTGTTTTCCATTCGAATGGGTTTGGGCTTTGCAGGTGGGACTAATGGTAAAGAGCATGCCTGCCAAAGCAGGAGACTTAAGAGATGCAGGTTGAATCCCTTGGTCGGGAGGATCCCCTCGAGGAGGGCATGGCAACCCACTCCAGGATTCCTGCCTGGAGAATCCCGCTGACAGAGGAGACTGGCCGGCTATGGTCCACAGGGTTGTAAAGAGTTGGACTCGACTGAAGCGACTTAGCAGGCATGCCTGCTTGTGCATCCTTCTGTTCATGATTAATTACCTGAATTTCAGCTTCCACTTGTGCCTCATCCTGTGTCCACCACTCGTTGCACAGTTGGAGTTCTTGCCCTTTGAATTAGGAGAGGCTTGTGTCTTCCTAAGCTGAGACCTCTCCTGCCTCTACTACTTCCTGAGAATCCTTTCTTTTAGCAGCAGAAGCTTCTTGTTCTCTCTAGTAACCAATGCTGTTATGCATTTAGCTGCTTCACCATCCCATTACCACTTGTCCTGGGACAGAGGTTGCAGTTGGATCCTGCAGCCTGGTTGCCACTCCAATCATTGACTATTCATCAGCCCTTTATTTAACCCTCTGTGTTACTGGAAGCCTGGTTTTTCACCAACATAAAAGCCTAGGGTTTAGCAGGTGGGGAGCCACAGCATGTTGGAGGGTGGCGGCTGGAGAGCTACCTGCCCAGACAGAAACAAATCAGATGATCATTGGAGATATTCCCAGGCTTCCTTGTTTAAAAGGCAGACAGATCGAAGACACTGCCACCCTCTAAGATTTGAAGACTAGCAGAGCAGCCTCAAGGCCTTCACGCCTTTATGACTCCTAAATGCTCACTGACTGTGTGTTATTTCACGTTCAAGTACTTGAAGGCATGTGGTGACTTTCTAGTATGTGTTTGACTATCTACCTTAATCAAGTAATCTGGAGAATCAAAGAGCACATTTACATACACATTTAAATTTCTTGAATACATTTGTCAATAAGAGAAAGGTTATTCATTAACTATTTGAATACATTGGGAGAAAATCAGCTACATAGGTCGTTTTTTAATTTGTCACCTAAACCCAGGATATTTGCTAGTAATTTTTTTTTTGAAAGATCTGAAACATTACAGACTTACTTACTTACTTACTTAACCTAGAAAGCTTTATTTGACTTTCCCTTAAGATAGGTATTTCCTGTGTGTTTCCATATTACGAGAACTTACCTTTGGCTAGGAATTACTCCTGAGGATATCATTTTAATGTTTAAAGCTAACTTGACTATATTCTCCACTAAAATGCTTTTAGGCTGATAAGGGCCATTATGGGGAAAGAGGGAGTCCTGTTTATGTTTTAATTCCTGATACCTAATCTAGTACCAAGAACATATTTATCACTCAAATATTTCTTGAATTTATAAGTAAATCCATAGTGTACATTATGCCATTATCCTGTGACTGGTTTGAGTTTTAATTTTTTGGTATCTAAATTTATTTATAAGTATTTACTGTGCATCCATTTAGGTATAATCTGTTTACACATGCATATGTCAAACAGAATGTATTTATATTTAGACAGGGAGGGAAATGAGCAAGTATTAAGGAAATATTTTGCTCATTCAATAACAGTTAAAAAGCAGCATTAGCTTTTTTTTAATGTGGTTGTAGTTTATGATAATACAGCATATCATTTTCTTTCTACTTCCTCACCTAAAAACCTCCAAGGCTCTATCACGTTGATTGAGGAAAGGATTGTGGAATCAGTAAACAAGTAAAAAGTCAATAAGTAATTCCAAGTTTCAATCATACAACCACAGGATAAAAATGAGAAAATCAAAAGGGGCAAAGAAATGTTTCCTCTTATTTAGTTAAATATCCACACATGAGAGAATATCTTGGGTGGGGAAGCAGCCTGACTGCTGGCAGTATTAGGAGCACCATCAGTAATACCACATGCATCAACTCTGTTGGACTTCCTCCTGTGTGGTCAGCGTTGGGCCTGACAGAGGATTAGAGAAACACCTGGTTTGAGCTGTGCAACAGCATGCTCAGGGTGGACTTGCCAATGAAAGTCCCAAAGTTGTTGTTTTCACTAGAAAAATCCTAAATGACTTGACTGACCAGGAAATAATGAGGATATATCATTTTTTATACTACCATTAATGTCATTTTATCACCTTGAGGTATTTCTAAGGTAAAACTGAAATTTTATTTAGATTCATGTGAATACTTGTTTCTCTCTCTTCTGGATATTATTTTGCATGAGCCAATAATAATTTATAATGTTACTTAGAATATTTTCATACCGACATTTGATTATAATATGTCATAATACAGTATTTTAATCACCAAGACCACAACAATTTATTTCCCTGATTTTCTCTTCTGACATCTATTCGACTCATTCCTGTCCTCTGCTCCATTTTGGAAAAGGACTATGTTACATCTTAACTTCACAGGAAAATCAGTCTAATAATATGTAAGTTATAAATTTCATACCTTACATTGTCTTTGGAGGAAAAGGTATTTTGCTTTAAGAAGTCTTCTCTTCAAGTCAATGTGAAAAACTAAACAGAGGACCAGTTTACATCTTCAGAGTACTTAGCAAAATAGAATAGTTGTCATTGTCAATGATTTAAAATTAATACTCAGGAATATTTTCTATAATAAGAAAATGTGATTTTTCAGAATGTAATATGCTGAAATATCACAAAGTATCTGAAATATTTTAAACCATCTTGTGTGCCTATGTAGAAATTATTACTCTTTATAATTTTTGTAAATAATAAGATTTTTGTATACATATAGTGGGAGAAGGCAATGGTACCCCACTCCAGTACTCTTGTCTGGAAAATCCCATGGATGGAGGAGCCTGGTGGGCTGCGGTCCATGGCGTTGCTAAGAGTCGGACATGACTGAGCGACTTCACTTTCACTTTTCACTTTCATGCATTGGAGAAGGAAATGGCAACCCACTCCAGTGTTCTTGCCTGGAGAATCCCAGGGACGGGGGAGCCTGGTGGGCTGCCGTCTATGGGGTCGCCCAGAGTTGGACACGACTGAAGTGACTCAGCAGCAGCAGCAGCAGCAGCATACATATAGTGGATAGAATTCTAAGATGGCCTACAAGATTTGTTCCCTTTATTCCCTTGTAGAAACCTCTCTCACTGAGTGTGGACAGACCTATGAAAATGATGGGATGTCTCTTCCATTATTATGTCATATTGTTTGGCAAAAGGGATTTTGTAGCTGTAATTAAGATCCATAAACAGTTGGCACTGGCTTAGATAAAAGAGAAACAAGCAGATTACTAACTATCTAGGTTATTCCACAAAGAAAAGTTATTATTATATTTAAATTAATATATAAATTATATTTAGATATGTTTTAAAATTATATTTATATACTATATATAAATGTATGATAGTATAATATATAAATAATTAAAATTATTTTAAATTTAATATATGCATGTGTATAAATGAATAGAACTCTTCAAAGAGCAAGTTTATTACAAGGAAATATGAAAAACACACTTTATTCTTCATTTCCCCCCAGAAGAGTTATAGTTTTGATTCCATGCATCCAAACAGTTTTAGAAGCAGGCTTATAAGATGGTAGTTTCCCACAAAGAGTCCTCATGGGGGCCTTTGTGGTTACTTGTTACTCTTAGCCCTTTTAAAAAATGCAGTTTTCTTATATTTGATCCAAAGAAAAATTCATTTTCACAAAGAAAAAGGAATCTTAATCTAGTACCTGTCAGTGTATATTTTTACTCACTGGCTATTCTGAAAAATAACCCGTTACTCTTTAAAATAATTGCCAAGTTGTTTAATGTTATTTGAATTATAGTTCATACAAATAACCTAATCCATGAGTAAGTAATTAGAATGTTACACATGTAGAAAATTATTGAAAAATACATAGATATTTCAAAGATTGCTGCTGCTGCTGCTGCTAAGTTGCTTCAGTCGTGTCTGACTCTGTGTGACCCCATAGACAGCAGCCCATCAGGCTCCCCTGTCCCTGGGATTTTCCAGGCAAGAGTACTGCAGTGGGTTGCCATTTCCTTCGCCAGTGCATGAAAGTGAAAAGTGAAAGTGAAGTTGCCCAGTCGTGTCCGACTCTTAGGGACCCCATGGACTGCAGGCTACCAGGCTCCTCCATCCATGGGATTTTCCAGGCAAGAGTACTGGAGTGGGGTGCCACTGTTGCTCGCAAAGTTGAGAGCAATGTTGTTACCAGCTCACCACATTGTATTGCAATCAATGTGTGCTCAGTCATGTTCAACTCTTTGTGTACCCCTGCCAGTCCCCTCTGCCCATGGAATTTTTCAGGCAAGAATATTGGAGTGGAGTGTCATTTCCTTCTCCAGGGATCTTCCCCACCCAGGTGTCTAAACCGCATATCTTACCTCTCCTGCATTGTCAGCAGATTCTTTCCTGGTGCCACCTGGGTATCGCAGTAAATGATTGCTGTTCTACAGAAGCAGTTTTTTTAGGGGAGTTCTTTTAGACCGTCCTGGGATCACATGATCCACCATTGTTGCAATGTGATGTGAGTTAATGCCACATTAAAGTCCCTTCATTTATTTCTGAAGGAATTGGAACCCACATTAACTGCTCCACCTCCAATTCTGTTATCCTTGATGACTCTGTGGGCAGTCATTCACAAGGTTGTTAGAATATTTTCAGCTTATAAAGAACTATATCAAATCCATTGTATTGAACTTAGTTGTAATTATAGTCTATTTGTATACATTTATTGTATTCTGTCCATTTACAATGTGACTTATGGGTCTGATATATTCTCAGTCAATAATATGTGCATAATCATTATTGAACCAGAGCAGACAGTGGCAGGTCTGGAGCCAGCATAATCTGATACCTTGATGGGCCTTTAGGGAGTTTTAATACACTGATTACTGGAATGATACAACATCAGTCTACTGAACGACTTTGTACATTTTGATGTTTTTTTAATATTCAAGGTACACACCAAAGTCAGTTCTTAGAAGAAGGAACATAAAGTAACTATTACAATGCCATATGAAAGGATTAAATTGAATTCCAGGTGTATTTACTAAATATAGGAAGGAACTAGCGATTTGAGAGTTGGAAGGAAAAGGCAAAACTGCACAATTGTAATATCTTTGTCTCTAGTAGAAGATACTTTTCGAATGGAAACGGGTTCCTTCTAACTGTATGTTTTTTCTTAAAGTAGAGGTAGTGAATAATAAAATAACCTAGAAAATAACCTAGAAAAAATCCTAGGTGACTAGCCGAGCTTAAATGAAAAGGTACTAGGAATGTCCACATAACTTTTCTGGAATTATGAGATAAGAGAAGTAGGAAATCTTTTTAGAGCAAGCCAAAGGAAATTATAATTTTAGAGTTCATTCATTCATTTATTTATATATTAGTGAATAAAGACGTAGTAAAAGTCAAACTGATGGTAATAAATTCTTGCCATATCATTTAAATTTGGGGGCCACTGTGAACTTCAGTGTTCTATTAAATAATAGTAATAATAGTACTCATTGAGTCATTATGAGAATTAAAGGAGTTAACATGTATAAAGCTAGAGTGAAAGTGAAAGTGAAGTCACTCAGCTGTGTCCGACTCTTTGTGACCCCATGGACTGTAGCCTACCAGGCTCCTCTGTTCATGGGATTTTCTAGGCAATAGTACTGGAATGGATTGCCATTTCCTTCTCCAGGGGATCTCCCCAACCCAGGGCTTGAACCCAGGTCTCCTGCATTGCAGCATTGCAGACAGATGCTTTACCGTCTGAGCCACCAGGGAAGTCCCCTCATGTCTGACTCTTTTTGACCCCATGGACTATAGCATACCAGGCTCCTCTGTCTGTAGGCTTTTCCAGGCAAAGGTACTAGAGTAGGTTGCCATTTCCTTCTCCAGAGGATCTTCCCGACCCAGGGATCAAACCCGGGTCTCCCACATTGCAGGCAGATGCTGTACCATCTGAGCCATTTGGTAGGAAGTTATAAAGCTAGAGTAGGTACTCAATAAAATTTAATCAGTATTATTTACTAAGACCAAATATTTTGTGAGTACTAATTACCTGTGTGACAGTGAAAGTGGAAGTGACATTGCTCAGTCATGTCCAACTCTTTGCGACCCCATGGACTGTAGGCTACCAGGATCCTCCATCCATGGGATTTTCCAGGCAAGAGTACTGGAGTGGGTTGCCATTTCCTTCTCCAGGGGATCTTCCCAACCCAGGAATCAAACCTGGGTCTCCTGCATTGTAGGCAGACACTTTACTCTCTGAGCCACCAGGGAAGTCCAAGAAGATCTGTTTTCATAATCAACCTACTCTGAAAAAATAAGGGTAATTTTGAAATGCTTTAGAAGAGATCTCATTGAAGTCTTTTCCTTCAGTTATCTCTGGAAGAGGGCTTGAGAGGGAAAAAAAGGAAAGAAAATTTTTATGATTTTAGTAAAAAAAGAAAAAGATGGAAAAAGCAAATTAAAATTATGTGCTAGCTTTTGTGAAAAACAAACAGATGTGTAAGGAAAATGATAAAAATTCTATTCTTTGTTTTTCACCTGACTGAAAAAATATTCAGCAAAAAGCTGTTGGTAAAAAGATATAATACAGGCATTTTTTTTTTCACTGTTATTACTTTCTTTTTCTTTTTTTTTTTTTTTTTGGATTTTATTTTATTTTATTTTATTTTTAAATCTTTAATTCTTACATGCGTTCCCAAACATGAACCCCCCCTCCCCCCTCCCTCCCCATAACATCTCTCTGGGTCATCCCCATGCACCAGCCCCAAGCATGCTATATCCTGCGTCAGACATAGACTGGCGATTCAATTCTTACATGATAGTATACATGTTAGAATGCCATTCTCCCAAATCATCCCACCGTCTCCCTCTCCCTCTGAGTCCAAAAGTCCGTTATACACATCTGTGTCTTTTTTGCTGTCTTGCATACAGGGTCGTCATTGCCATCTTCCTAAATTCCATATATATGTGTTAGTATACTAATACAGACATTTTTTAAACAATCTTTTTAAATCTCATTGATCCCTGTTTCATGGCTAACATAGAGGAAAAAATATAGTATTTAATGTAATAATTTCTATTTAAATATTATTGTAATGTGTAGCTTAACACTACAAAGAAAGCTGTTCATATTTCTGGGTTGAACAGGACAGACCTCTGGGAATGGGCTGGCAGCATTCTTGGTACAGAGTCTCCTCAGGCAGAAATTAAGGTGTCAGCCTGGCCTGTGCTGCAGTCCCTTCTAGGGTGTAAATCCTTGACTAGGGTCTGTGGTTGCTGGCAGAATTCAGTTCTGTAAGACTGATGTCCCTCAATTCTTGCTGACGGTTAGTTCTTAAAAAATGAATCTCTCTTTCTTTTTCTCTCTCCCTTTCTCACTCACTGTCAGTCTCAATCTCTTTCTCTCCAAAGTCTGTGACTGAGGATTCAGAATTAAATAGATAAAAGTTTCAGTTTGACCCTAGTACCACAGCTGCTGAAATATTAACAGCATTAAATGTGCAAATAGAAAATGTGAATGCAGACGAGGAGTCTTTAGCTGGGTACTCTTGTCATGTTGGTTCCTGGGGGCTCCTTTCCCAGACAAATGAAAAGTGACAAAGATGGGAAGAGTATTTGATATGGTCACTACAATTCTTTGACAGCACAATTTGGCAAAGGGATAAAGAGGGCAAGGCAAGTCACTTTCTTTTCATGTTTGTTTATTTCAGGAAACAAATTTTTAAAAGAATATGGCACAAAGCAGTGTTCTATATGGAATATGACTCCCTTCTGTACTTTTTAAAACATATTTGTTTACAATCAGTGAAATGAATAGGTGTGAAAATAGGAAATAGCAAAAAGGAGTGCATTCCTAATGTTTCTGAATTCAAGTTTAATGAACTCTAAAAACAGTACTGAACAGTGTGACATAGAGTATTTTTTAAATATGTGCATACACATATAGGTGAAGACATTTACTTGAGCAGATTTTCTCTTCTTGATTTTGTGATTTTAACCTCTCTTTGATAGTTGGTGGTCTGTTCCATTTGTCAATATTATACTCTAAATTAATGTTTCATTGCCCTGTTATAATTGTGATCATCATATGCACAGCAATTAAAATTGAGAAAAAAGGACATCTCTATATAAGGGAGGCTATGTGTTGTGAAGTGAAGTGAAAGTTGCTCAGTCGTGTCCCACTCTTGTGACCCCATGGACTATGCAGTCCATGGAATTCTCCAGGCCAGAATAATGGAGTGGGTAGCCTCTCCCTTCTCCAGGGGATCTTCTCAACCCAGGGATCGAATCCACGTTTCCCACAATGCAGGTGGATTCTTTACCAGCTGAGCCGCAAGGGAAGCCCAAGAATGCTGGAGTGGGTAGCCTATCCCTTCTCCAGCGGATCTTCCTGACCCAGGAATCAAACCAGAGTCTCCTGCATTGCAGGCGGATTCTTTACCAACTCAGCCTTGAGGGAAGGCCCGTGTATGTTATTAACCTGGGACAAATCCTCCAACTGTCACCTAAAAGCCTCATGGGACAGTCATTATTTTAGCAAATAAATTAGCATCTAGGGCCTGGTTTTAACACTTAGGGTTTCAGACACAAATGGATTTAGCCCTCTCCCCTGGGTACACTGAGGTTGCAAACCAAAATTCAAATTTAAAATGGAAAACATAACCATTATATAGAATGGAATACTCCTATGAACCATGGTGGTGCATTCTCTCCTTGTAGTCTAGACCCAAGGATATTCAAATGAATGTCCAGGTATTCCAATCTAGTAAGAACTAATATCTCAAGGACAAGATTATCAATGTCTGTATGACAAAAGCATTTTCTCTCTGTAGGCAAAAGAACATGGAGAAATAAATAATAAAGGTTGTTTGTAATCAGGTCAAGGAGAATTAGACGAATCATACAATTCTGGGCCATTGCAAATGGCTACCAAGTGCAGTAGAGAAGGTCCTGCTAGTGGGAAGGGAACAATACAAGCCCCTCGTCTATCTTCAGCTTAGACATGACTTTGCCAATGGGAAGAAATTCTTGAAGTTTATTGCCTAAAGGTCATACTCTCCTGAACAAAGTTTGAAAGATACTTTGAATACTAACCTTGGTGACTCCCCTTTTATTATGATCCCATGGATGATTAATGATCCTCTGCCTCCTCCAGGGATTAAAACACTTTTTTTAATACATATGTACATTTTGCATAGCCCTTTCTTGTTGCATTATGTTTCCACTTTATAGTTTAACTTTAAGGGCAATATAATTTCTTATTATTTTCAAGTTTGGGGAGATATCTCATTCTGGTCTGCAAACATTAACAAATATAATATTTCTTAATGTCCTTTCCATGGTCTTAATTGTGAAATTAGGAATGTTCAGCAGATATATGGATACTAATATATTCAAACCATTAGAAAAATGAGTTTTACAGATATGGAAAATACATGTGTATAGTATATGTGTGTGTGTATATATATATAAACCACAACTGCAATCAGAAAATGATTAATTTTAAGTCCCCTTCTATGTTCAAGAACACCTAGATAATATTCTACTAGGTTAGAAAGTGAATAAGCTATGTCTGCAGCTAATTATATATTACTTCTAATTCACCTCTTCCTCAGTACACCATTTTCCCTCCTCCACAAATCCCACTTGCTTGTTTTCTTGCAAAGCTGCCAAGAAACTGTGAACAAATTTAACGTCTGAATAACTGCTTGCTCTCTCAATGACCTTGAAAAATTACTTGCATCATTAAAAATTCATAGAAGAGAAAGTTTTTGAGAAGACTGACATATGTAATCATAGTACCTCCTGTTATGCTACTGTACTATTATAGTCTTATGAACTTTAAAATTATGTCAAAGAAATTAACTTTGCTCTAGTTATCCAATTATATCAAAGCTTTCTGATTTCTTTTTTTTCAAAGAGCATAGCACTGTTTCCTGCTAGAGGGTAAGAAATGCAAAACAGAAGATTGATGGATCCTGAAAATTTTTGTGATATTTCACAATAACTGTTTCAAACAGTGCCACACAATTGCAAAGAAAGTATTTTGATTGTCTTTTTCATTGAGGTGAGACTCACATAGAAGATATTTAACCATTTTAAACTGTATAATTCAGTGGCGCTTAGTACATTCATAGTGTGTTTTCTTTAGTTTCCGAACTTTCTCATATCTCTAGAAGAAGCCCTTGTAACCGCTCTCTAGGACTCTCACCTCCCTTCCCCTAGCGTGCTGTCTCTGTGGATTTGCCTATTCTGGATTTCAATGGTTCTAATTGTAAATAAGTATAAATTTTAGATTCTGTTAATGCATTGATTTTATTCCCATTTTCCTTGAGGGAAGAGATATGGAGGGTAAGATAAAATCCTAAAATAAGTAATGAAAACTCTGACAGGATGGTAAAATGTCATCAGAAGCAGCTTTCTGATACTCCTCCCATAGCAAGTACCACACTGTATTGTAATAATCTCTTTACTTGTCTATTTCTCTTCAAGACTAAAATCATTGGACTTTTTTCTCTTTAAGCCCTAGTGCTTGATACAGTGCTTTCACACATTTAAGTGCTTGCTGTTTACTGAAGGGAATGGGAGGCAAGAAGATGTGGAGCTATTGACAATATTTTGGCCTAAATAAATATCCTGAATCCTTCTTTTTTCTTTTCTTTGCTCTTCTTCTCTTTCCTTTCTTTTTTTTTTTCTTTTCTTTATTCTCTTTCCTCTGTGTGTGTGTATTGTTTTGTTTTTGAGATCTGACTTTCCTGATGTTACTTTGAAGAATATTGACTTGGTCCCAAAATGTATTTATAGAATTAAAATTGGCCTTACCTTCACTTATCCAACATTTAGCTTTATTAGCATATTGGTCGTAATTATGATCATGTGTATGATGTATAAGAGCTACATTTAATTATCTGAGCAACACAACCTGATTTCGTTCTCTTTCCTTTCTCTTGGAGTTCTTTTCTTTTGGCACAACCTTTGTCTTCCAACTCCAGTCCCACGCCCTTGCCCAAGGCATCAGTACTCAGTCCAGTGGGATCGATCAATCGACACTCAACTCAGTACTAGAGTGAGAGAGTTATAGTCAGAATAGTGCCTATGGAAAAGGGAGAAAAACTAGACCTAAATCACTTCCTCCTGTATACTTTCCCTAACATATGGTTTTTATTTTGCATGGGACAATGGAAACATAATCATTTAAAAACCCAATGTCAATCCCATTGGTTTCCTTAGTCTTAAGTAGAGAAATTGCCACCACAGAGAGTGGTGGGTGTCATTTCAACAGTGGCTAAGATAAACGTGTTCTTTTACCTTACCTTTTTTCTCACTTTGTGTTTGAGGATAATTCCACTAATGCTGGCAGATCTGTTCATTGTGTCTGAAAAAAGGCAGTAGGGAATAATAGCCTTTGCCATAATTCTTTCAACATCAGTGTCTATGAGCCCTTATTCTGTGTTGGTTTAGACAAACTGCTCCTTCACAGGCAGGGTATCAGGAATATATTTTAATCTTCTGCTTCCAAGGTTCTATGAAGACAGTGGTATACATCTGATTTATGAGCAAGCATAGGTTGTTGTTGATTTCACTGAATTCCTAAGGAAATTGTTTTCTGCTCATTTTGTCTTTCCTCTGGGTAACACATCACATTATCTTGTTTGGGGGTGTCTGCTTCTCACTGCTCAGCACCATTAGCATACATCTGGGCCACCTTTGTGTGGAACTGTCCCCTGGTGAAACCCTCAGTGTTCTGGGATGGAGAAAGACTGCAATTTACAGAGTCCATTATCACCTCTGGACGTGTAGAATGATAATGGAAGTGACAGAGGTGCAGCTGAAAATTGGCTCTTAATATTTTATGTGCTCAAGCAAAGGATTGGAAATCTCATGCTGCTCCTGAGGGAAAATGAAGTATGTGGGATTTTTTTTTTCTATTAGAAAGTTATATGTAAAGGGTTGACTACAGGGTTTCGAGAAAAGTATTACAACACATTTGTTTTGTGTTAACCAACGCTTCTCACTGGAGGTTTAGAGAGAAAAAAATACTTCTGCATGAAAAATTAAAATATGGAAACAAAGTATATGCAGCAAAGTTTTAGAACTGATAATTCTAAAATAATGCACCATATATAATATTACATGTTTTAACTGATGGAATATGTCTAAGAATTCACAAATGTTTGCCTAAAAAGATTATTTTTAAATTTTTGGATTCTTATTTCACATTTCTCCCTGAACATATTTTTCTTCTGACTTACAATTTAGAATAATGTTTCAAGTGCTATCTTTGGCACAATGAGTTTGAAAACAGAAATTCTATCAGAATTTTTAAGTGTTTTAAGACAAATAAGATAGAAAATAAATACAGCTTTTGAAATAGTCATATTAATAATTTGACATTTATCTTAGTATATTACAGTGCTTATAATAACACCAAAGAGATGCTTGTTGAAATCATTTTTATTGAAAAATATAGTTTCTGGCTTGACTAAGATGAGATACAATAGAGTGCCCTTTTCATAAGTATTTTATTACGTGTCATCCATCTTATTTCAGACAAAACAAAAGTAGTATGGTAATATATTTTTTTAATAATAAAAGACTAAATGTTATTGAAATATAGCAGATGTTAAGTCCTGTCTGTATTTCCTGGATGTATATTTATGATATCAAGAATTTCTAATTTTTCTACTTTACCACCAGAGTATACATTAGTGGCATTACTATATTGCTGTTGCCTGATGATTACGATGCCCAGATTTTAGTTTTTAAGGCATTTGGAGATGATGGAATAAGCCTGGTGGAGTTTTTCTTCAGCTGCTTTTCAGAAACGACAATTTACTTTCTCCTTTATGTTTCTGTCATTGTTTCTTTTCTTGGTATGAATATCACTTTCCTTAACTGAGAGTAGAGAAAGTTTCAAGTTGCTGTGGTAGATTTCAAGCATCATTTAAATCAGCAGTGTCTGCCTTTTGAATAAGATCTCTTAGATCTAATTATTTAGATGTGTCTTTTGATTTAGTGGCCACTGACAAGATCAGAGTAGCAAGACTCAAGATTGAGACTTGAGGAGAATTCTAAATACTGCAAACACCCTGTCAGTGATGCTCAACAAACTACTTGAATTATAAATTTCTCATATTTTTTACACAAAACCTTCATAATATTATAAAGTAATTATTCTTCAATTAAAATAATTTTTTAAAAGTCTTTATATTTTATAGAATCATTACTAGTTAATATCAATGTTTTATCACTGTAAATTTATTGAGTGTATGTGCCAAGCAAAATTTTAGGCACTTTTATATATATTCTGTATATGACATCTGTCTTTTGGGGCTTCCAAGTTTATGAGGGAAAAGATGATTGCCTTGTTTACTGTTAGCCTTGGAGATAATTTAGTTCCTGGAAATTAATAGAAACTCAACAAATATTTGTCAAATGAGAAAAAGCATTACTTTTTAAAATTCTAGCCATGATAAAAAGATAGCTATGTAAATATTTTAAGGGGTGTGCTGTGCTATGCTGAGTTGCTCATTCATGCCTGACTCTTGGCGACCCCATGGACTGTAGTCAGACAGGTTCCTCTGTCCTTAGGGATTCTCCAGGCAAGAATACTGGAATGATTTCTATGTCTTCCTCCAGGGCATCTTCCCAACCCAGAGATGTAACCCAGGTCTCCCACATTGCAGGCGGATTTTTTGCTGTCTGAGTCACCAGGGAAGCCATTTTAAGGGATGGCTTCATTAAAGATCTGGAGTTCTGATATTGATGACTGAGCATTGGTCCTCTCTTTGCTTTTGGGCACCTAGAATGTAAACAAGTAGAATTCCAGAGATTAAAACTTCTTCATAGTATTGGGGCTCAGTTGGTTTGTTATTCAGCAATGAGCCAGATAGCTGAGAAAAGAAGAGAAACAAAGGGCAAAGGAAAAAGGGAAAGATATACCCATCTGAATGCAGAGTTCCAAAGAATAGCAAGGAGAGATAAGAAAGCCTTTCTAAGTGATCAATGCAAAAAAACAAGGAAAACAATAGAATGGGAAAGATTAGAGTTCTCTTCAAGAAAATTAGAGATACCAAGGGTACATTTCATGCAAAGATAGGCACAATAAAGGACAGAAACAGTATGGACCTAACAGAAGAAAAGATATTAAGAAGAGGTGGCAAGAATACACAGAAAGAAAGAAAGTGAAGTCGCTCAGTCGTGTCCAACTCTTTGCGACCCTATGGACTGTAGCCCACCAGGCTCCTCTGTCCACGGGATTCTCCAGGCAAGAATACTGGAGTGGGTTGCCATTTTCTTCTCCAGGGAATCTTCCTGACCCAGGGATCGAACCCAGGTCTCCTGCATTGCAGGCAGACGCTTTACCCTCTGAGCCACCAGGGAAGCCCAAGAATACACAGAAGAACTATACAAAGCAGATCTTAATGACCCAGAGGACCATGATGGTGTGATCACTCACCTAGAGCCAGACACCCTGGCCTGTGAAGTCAAGTGGGCCTTAAGAAGCATCGCTACGAACAAAGCTAGTAGAGGTGATGGAATTACAGCTGAGCTATTTCAAATCCTAAAAGATGATGCTGTGAAAGTGCTGCACTCAATATGCCAGCAAATTTGGAAAATACAGCAGTGGCCACAGGACTGGAAAAGGTCAGTTTTCATTCCAGTCCCAAAGAAAAGCAATGCCAAAGAATGCTCAAATTACTGCACAATTACACACATCTCACATGCTAGCAAAGTAAATCTCAAAATTCTCTAAGCCAGGCTTCAACAGTACATGAACCGTGAGCTTCCAGATGTTCAAGCTGGATTTAGAAAAGGAAGAAGAACCAGAGATCAAATTGCTAACATCCATTGGATCACTGAAAAAGCAAGAGAGTTCCAGAAGAACATATACTTCTGCTTTATTCACTACGCCAAAGTCTTTGACTGTGTAGATCACAACAAACTATGGAAACTTCTTAAAGAGGTGGGAATAGCAGATCACCTGACCTGCCTCTTGAGAAATCTATATGTAGGTCAAGAAGCAACAGTTAGAACTGGACACAGAATAACAGACATGGAACAATTGGTAAAGGAGTATGTCACAGCTGTATATTGTTACCCTGCTTATTTAACTTATATGCAGAGAACCTTATGTGAAATGCCAGACTGGATGAAGCACAAGCTGGAATCAAGATTACCTGGAGAAATATCAATAACCTCAAACAGCAGATGACACCACACTTATGGCACAAAGCGAAGAGGAACTGAAGAGCCTCTTGATGAAAGTGCAAGAAGAGAGTGAAAAAGCAGTCTTAAAACTCGACATTCAGAAAAACTAGGATCATGGCGTCCAGTCCCATCACTTCATGGCAGATAGATGGGTAAACAATGGAAACAGTGAGCGACTTTATTTTCTTGGGCTCCCAAATCACTGCAGATGGTGACTGCAGCCATGAAATTAAAAGACGCTTGCTCCCTGGGAGAAAAGCTATGACAAAACTGGACAGCATATTAAAGGCAGAGATGTTACTTTGCCAACAACGGTCCATCTAGTCAAAGCCACGGTTTTTCCAGTAGTCATGTATGGATGTGAGAGTTGGACTATAAAGAAAGCTGAGCACTGAAGAGTTGATGCTTTTGAACTGTGATGTTGGAGAACACTCTTGAGAGTCCCTTGCACTGCAAGGAGATCAAACCAGTTAATCCTAAAGGAAATCAGTCCTGAATATTCACTAGAAGGACTGATGTTGAAGCTGAAACTCCAATACTTTGGCCACCTGATGCGAAGAACTGACTCATTGGAAAAGACCTTGATGCTGGGAAAGATTGAAGGCAGGAGGAGAAGGGGATGACAGAGGATGAGATGGTTGGATGGTATCACTAACTTGCTGGACATGAGTTTGAGCAAGCTGCGGCAGTTGGTGATAGACAGGGTAGCCAAGTCCATGAGGTTGCAAAGAGTTGACCAGGACTGAGCAAGTGAACTGAACTGAATGAGCCAGGTCGGGCTTCCTTGGTGGCTCAGTGGTAAAGAATCTGCCTGCCAATTCAGAAGATGCTAGTTCGATCCCTGGGTTGGGAAGATCTCCTGAGGAAGGAAAGGACAAACCACTCCAGTATTCTTGCCTGGGAAATCCCATGGACAGAAAAGCCTGGCAGTTCATGGGGTTACAAAAGAATCGGACACAACTTAGTGACTAAACAAGAACAAATGAGCCAAGTAGCAGTGGTCTTTAAGAAAAAAAAAGAAACAAAATCCAACTTACTTATGTATCTGTGACTATGCTGGGTCTTTGTTGTACGCATGGTTTCTCTAGTTGCATTGAGCAGGGCCTGCTCTCCAGCTGTGGTGCACAGGCTTCTCATTGTGGTGGCTTCTCTTGTGGAGCACAGATTCCAGCCACATGAGCTTCAGTAGTTGTGGCTGGTGGGCTCTAGAGTGCAAGATCAATAGTTGTGGCACACGGGCTTAGTTGCCCCAAGGCATGTGAAATCTTCCTGAACCAGGGATCAAACCTTTGTCTCCTGCATTGGCAGGTGGATTCCTAACCACTGGACCACCAGGGAAGTCCACAGTGGTCTTTCTTAAACCAGATATAGTTGTTCCCTCTGGGTCTTGCAAGGTGTCAAACAAAATGTCAATATTTAAAGTGTCTTTTTAAAATTTTTAAATAATTGAATCATATGATGATAAAATATTCATCTCAAAGGAGTGTTATCTGTTGCTGACAGCTTTTCTATGTAAAAATGTATTCCCCAGGTGTTATTATATTACCATACCTCTGTGTTAAAAGTCTGCAGGCATTATTGTAGTAGTTGTGATTTAATTTATCAAATGAATATATATATAAAATTCCATTACTTCACACTTTGTCACACTACTGAATATTATGAACAGTTGTAACAAGAACACAATCTTTGCCACAATTTTCTGTTAGCTTCACTCTGAGTCAGAGCTGCTTTGTATACTGTACATCTCGTAAAACCCAGCCAGGAAAGCAGGAAAAGAAGACTTTTTTATACTTAAAAAATATCTATCTTTAAATTGCTCCATTGTGTGCTATCATTAGCATTTATTTTACTTATATGTGTATATAATATATATGTAAATTACATATGTGTTCCACAGATGAGGAAAGTAAGGCCCAGCTAGACTGTATGGTTTTTGCCCCTCATGATGAGATTTTTCAAGGGTCTCATGTGGGGCTAAAACCCTCACTCAGAATTGTTTTGCAGAAGTTATAGTACAGTGTCTGGAAATCAGGCTTAGGTATCCTTTTGTGTGTGAGAGAAGGTCCTGAAAATAGGAGAAATCACACTCTAAATGAGATATTAGCTAGAAATTTGAGAATGGAAGTGATTGTTTCTTCTACTGGCAACGTAACTCCTCATTTTCATTTTGATCAAAGTTGTATCCATCCTATGGGCCAGCTCCCAAGCCCCCTCTTCCTGGAAGAAGACTCCCTTTCCACAAATTCCTTTTCCTCTCTTATAATATTCTTCATAGGCTGCTGGGTGGTGACCTTTTGTTTTCTATCATTGTGTCTTAATGAATCTACAGTTAAGCAGGCCTGAATTTTAATCTCAGATCTGCCACTTTAAATAAATTGCATGTCACTAGGCAAGTTGCTGAATTTTCTACTGTAACTTTCCTGGTTTGTAAATTAGGTCACTTGCCTCATGGTCAAATTTTCAAGCTTAAAATATGTAAATAGCTTTGCAAAATGTGTGACATAAAATAAATGCTCAATAAATGGCAGCTATTATTTTTGGCCTTGGTGTCTCATTAGAGTTTAGTACAGATATTCTTCTGTCTATAAATCTAACACAGTAGTTGGGTATTGACTTTTTAAAGAATATGTAATCTCCAACTATTCAGCTATTACTGGACTATCTAGATTCAGGTCTAAGCAAGTGTTTCTAGATAAAATGTAACATTTTCACAATGCTATGTAGGAACTCTTTTATCTTGATCTCATGGTTCAACATACTACGAATAAATTTTAAAATAATATTATATAGAGTTAATTCTTGATTGGGGTCAAAGAAAGATATGAACACAGATAATAGCAAGCCTCTCCCAATCTACTGAACTGTGCATAGGGAATGAGAGAGCAATGCAGTGAGGACCACCTGGTGAATGGATCGTCAAGTACAGCAGTGGTGCCTGACGTGCCTGCCTAAATATATCAGTAGACATATTTAATGCTCCACTGTTTACAAGCCACTAAATGAACTGATTTTTAAATCAAGTTTTCATTTACATAGACTGAAAGTCACATGTTTTAGTTTGCAGGTCTATGAGGTTTGACAAACACATTCAGTTATGCAACCACCACAGTTGTGTGTGCTCAGTCGTATCTGGCTCCTAGAGACCTCGTGGACTATAGCCTGCCAAGCTGCTCTGCTGTCCATGGTATTTTCCAGGCAAGAATACTGGAGTGGATTGCCATTTCCTACTCCACAGTTGTGTAGTCAACACAATCAAGATATAGAACATTTATTACTGACAGTGAATTTGGAATTAGGCAGACTTAGTTTAATTCCTTGGAGAAGGCAATGGCACCCCACTCCGGTACTCTTGCCTGGAAAATCCCATGGATGGAGGAGCCTGGTAGGCTGCAGTCCATGGGGTTGCTAAGAGTCGGATACAACTGAGCGACTTCCCTTTCACTTTTCACTTTCATGCATTGGAGAAGGAAATGGCAACCCACTCCAGTGTTCTTGCCTGGAGAATCCCAGGGACAGAGGAGCCTGGTGGGCTGCCGTCTATAGGGTCACACAGAGTCAGACACGACTGAAGCGACTTAGCAGCAGCAGCAGCAGTTGAATTCCTGGATCTGCCACTTTCAGGCTGTTGGTCATTGAACATTTCTCTCACATCCAAAATATCACGTCCACTTCCTAGGACTTCCCAGGTGACACAGTGGTAAAGAATCCTCTTGCCAGTGCAGGAGAATCCAAGAGATGCATGTTCAATCCCTGGGTCAGGAAGATCCACTGAAGAAGGGAATGGCTACCCACTCCAGTATTCTTGCCTGGAGAATCCCATGGACAGACAAGCCTGGTGGGCTACAGTCCATGAGGTCGCAGAGTCAGATGTGACTGAGCACACATGTCCACTTTGCACCAGTTCCTTTCCTTACTCCCAGCTTTTGGAAACACTTAGCTGTTTCCTGTTCCTATAATTTTGCCTTTTACGCAATGTCATACAAATATAATCATGTAATAGCTTCTTCCTCTGATGCATTTCATTCAGCATCATTATTTGAGACTCACCCAAATTTTTGTATATGTCAGTATTTAATTCCTTTGATTCCTAAGTAGTATTTAATTGGACAGATGTACCATGGTTTGTTTATTTATTCACCAGTTGAAGGTTGCCTATAGTTTTTAGTATTATAAGTGAAAAAACTATAAGCATTTGTGGACAGGTTTTTGTATGAATCTAAGTTTTCATTTCTCTCAGGTAAATACCTAGAAATGAATTTCTGGATCACATGGTACCTGTTTTGAACAACTATTTAGAGTGATTAAAAAATATATATATATAATGAAAGACATGACATTCTTATTTTTAATAGAACAATTATAGATTTATAATAATATTAAGCATCTTATGAGATTTCTTAGTCATCTAGACCATCACTTACTGAGTACTGAGTGATTATTATATATAAGAATTTGAGTTATATGATCTTTCAGAGCATTACCATATGGAGTGCTAATTTTTCCTAAATGGGTCCAGACCACTATGGATTCTCATCTTCTATTTTGTAGATTTTTTTTCCTTCTGTCTTTACAAATTGCTTTCACTTTGCCCCCTGGCTACTTCTTCCTGCACTCTGCCCTTCCTATTTACTGTGTTTTCTCCACTGCTTAGTAGTAAATTAGACTAAGTAACTTGTTAAATTGTTGGTTGCTTAAGAACAGATCAGAGGAGGCAATGGCACCCCACTCCAGCACTGTTGCCTGGAAAATCCCATGGACAGAGGAGCCTGGTGGGCCACAGTCCGTGGGGTTGCTAAGAGTTGGACACGACTGAGCAACTTCACTTTCACTTTTCACTTGCATGCATTGGAGAAGGAAATGGCAACCCACTCCAGTGTTCTTGCCTGGAGAATCCCAGGGACGGGGGAGCCTGGTGGGCTGCCGTCTGTGGGGTCGCACAGAGTCGGACACGACTGAAGCGACTTAGCAGCAGCAGCTAAGAACAGATAGACGGTTAATGAGGGCCTCTTTGAGTCACTCTTGAGAAGACATGTGTCCTTTTTTCCATTTCAGATAGTTTTCATAAAATCTTATTTTGTAAAAACCAACCTCTTCTTTGCAAGTTGTCATTTTCCAGAAACTTTGTATTCTTGATAAGTAACTCTTGATGGTACCATCCTAGTGATAACATAAATTCACATTCCAATTGTGCCCTCTCTCCCAGTCTAGTAGTGAATACCCATCCTGCTAAAGGTAACTTAAGACTTCCTTAGCATTATCAAAAGCATTATCTTACTGAATTTGTATACTTGATGTTCTAAGTCTATGATAGCATGATATCGAAAAACAAACAAACCCTTTCTGTTTGCAACATTTGGTGGAGTTGTATGTGTGCATACAATACACACATTCAGCCAAAACATTTTGGCTGTTGCTGTCGCAGGGTGATAGAAAAAAGCCCTATCTGATTCCAGACACCTAAATGACAATCAGCTACAGCCCCCTCCTTTTTCATAATTACTCACCTGAAAGAGAAAAAGAAGATTCATCTCTTTATAATTAATGTATATAAGAAAAGAAAGAAGGGAGGACAGATGGAATTAAGGAGTGAAATGTAAGAATGAAAATGATATGGACTGCCCTGGTGGTCCAGTGATTAAGTGGTTACCTGCCAATGTAGGGGACAGGGGTTCAATGCCTGGTCTGGGGAGATCCCACATGCTCACATGCTCCAGTGCAACTAAGCCCATGCACAATTAGCGTACTGAGCCCACACCGCCTACAACCCGTGCTCGGCAACAGAGAGGCCGCTGTAATGACAAGCCCCCACAACATAACTAAGAGTAGCCCCTGCTGGTCCCAACTAGAGGGATTCTGGGTGCAGCAACAAAGACCCAGGGCAGCCAAAGATTTAAAAAATTTACAAAATGAATGAAAATAATATATACTTCTAAGTAAGGAAGGAACAAATAGACCTTGGTATGGATTTTCCTGTGGTCCTGTATGGATGTGAGAGTTGGACTGTGAAGAAGAAGGCTGAGCGCCAAAGAATTGATGCTTTTGAACTGTGGTGTTGGAGAAGACTCTTGAGAGTCCCTTGGACTGCAAGGAACCAATCCATTCTGAAGGAGATCAGCCCTGGGATTTCTTTGGAAGGAATGATGCTAAAGCTGAAACTCCAGTACTTTGGCCACCTCATGCGAAGGGATGACTCATTGGAAAAGACTCTGATGCTGGGAGGGATCGGAGGCAGGAGGAGAAGGGGACAACAGAGGATGAGATGGGTGGATGGCGTCACTGACTCGATGGACGTGAGTCTGAGTGAACTCCGGGAGTTGGTGATGGGCAGGGAGGCCTGGTGTGCTGCGATTCATGGGGTCGCAAAGAGTCGGACACAACTGAGCGACTGAACTGAACTGAACTGAATTTAGTTTGCAGAGCATCCCCTACAATTTGATATGAATTGTCTCTAAACTCTCTCCTTTGCAAAAATAGAGAAGCAAAAGGCAACTAATAAGTAAAATAAGTTGAGTGAGGTGACAGCTTTGTCATTTTTTAAATTGGATTTGCTCTCTACTTCCCTTCCGGAATGACGCCCCCAAGGCTCTGCCTCCACCGCTGTCAGTTTAGTTCTCGCCAACATTATTAAACCCTGCCAATCCTGCCTTGAGAGTTCCATTAGAATAATTCCACCAAGACTGGCTATTTATATACTTCTTGGTACATTTCTAAATATAATGGAAGATGTTTGAATATAATATTTCAGTTAATTTTTTAATGGAAGCAAAATTTTAGATTTGCACAATGGTGATGATCCCTCCACGACACATAAATCTCAGAGCTAGACCAGAGGCACTGAGTACCAGTAGGCACTGGAGGAAAGAATTATTAATCCATTGCTCCAGTCCTAGGACTCTTCTCCTTAAACCTGCCTGCCTTCCTGCTCAGTCACTTCAGTTGTGTCTGACTCTACGACCCTATGGACTATAGCCACCAGCCTCCTCTGTCCAAGGGATTCTCTAGGCAAGAATACTGGAGTGGGTTGCAATGTCCTCCTCCAGGGGAACTTCCTGACCCAGGGATTGAGCCCCCATATCCTGCATTGTAGGTTGATTTTTGCCACTGAGCCACTGCGGAGGCCCTCTCCTTAAACCTATGATACTTTCAATGTCCCTTGGCTAGTCATACAAGTTCCTAAATGACTTCACAAGGCAATCCACTCCTGTACATATTTTCAGGCAAGCAGGTTCCCCCATTTCATAAATGGAATTGCTGAGGCCCAAAGTTAATTTCTGAAGATCTCATAGTGAATAAAGGAGGATGAAGCTAATGAGAAGCAGGTCTCCATTTGACCAGTGCTGTTTTCACTGTAAAACCCCATATTAATAAGGGCAACCCCAGTTCTGTTTCTTGTCTGTCCATTTTCAATATAGTGTATAGAGATATTTTTGTGCTTTCAAACTTTCAGTAGACTATCAGTATATACAGATATGTACTATTTTAATAGCCATCTCCATGACAATAAACTAAGGAATTTATTCTGCAGTATTTTAAAAGGGTGATGGAGTATTAATAGATTAATATGAGTATATATATATATAATACATTAATGATTCAACTAAAATTTTTTCTAAACTTGGTTTGAGTTTGTGTTTAATGAAAGGTAGAGTGTTTGTATCATAAACGAAGAAACAGTTCAAATCCTGTTTGATTTTAAACTAAATAATCCCCCAGAAACCCCAATAAAGAACAATATTTTAAAACAAGAGCAAATGTGTAGCCTAAATAAACTTTGCTATATTCCCTTAAAATTGGTAAAATTCTATTCAAAACATCAATTTTCACATTGTAGCTCTGAAAAGTATAAACTTAGAGTAAAATAGCAAAAGGGAATATTGATAAAAACCAAATTTTCAGTAAGTCCCCAAAGGAGGAATTACTTATTAAATTCCCAAAGCTTGTAGATTCCACCTATACTGGGTAGAGGAAAGATGACCAGCCAATTGCTTTGACTGTTCATATAATGAAGTGAAGTGAAGTGAAAGTTGCTCTGTCGTGTCTGACTCTTTGCAACCCCATGGACTATACAGTCCATGGAATTCTCCAGGCCAGAATACTGGAGTGGGTAGCTGTTCCCTTCTCCAGGGGATCTTCCCAAGCCAGGGATCACATCTAGGTCTCCCACATTGCAGGCAAATTCTTTACCAGCTGAGCCACCAGAGAAGCCCCCAATATAATACATAAGTAGGTGGCTCAGATGGTAAAGCGTCTGTCTATAATGTGGGAGACCTGGGTTCGAGCCCTGGCTTGGGAAGATCCCCTGGAGAAGGAAATGGCTGGACAGAGGAGCCTGGAAGGCTACAGCCTATGAGGTCACAAAGAGTCGGACACGACTGAGCGACTTCACTTTCACTTTCACTGTACTGAGCTATCAGGGAAGCCTTTCATATAATACTTAAGTATATTTAGGCTAGCAGACAACATTGGATCATTCAAAGGAATCTTGTGGCTCAGCTGGTAAAGAATCTGCCTGCAATGTGGGAGACCTGGGTTCAATCCCTGGGTTGGGAAGATCCCCTGGAAAAGGGAAAGGCTACCCACTCCAGTATTCTGGCCTAAAGAATTCCATGGACTGTATAGTCCATGGGGTTGCAAAGAGTCGGACACAACTGAGCAACTTTCACTCACTTTCACTCAAGGAAGGAGAAGGCAATGGCACCCCACTCCAGTACTCTTGCCTGGAGAATCCATGGCCAGAGGAGCCTGGTAGGCTGCAGTCCATGGGGTCGCTAAGAGTTGGACACGACTGAGCGACTTCCCTTTCACTTTTCACTTTCATACATTGGAGAAGGAAATGGCAACCCACGCCAGTGTTCTTGCCTGGAGAATCCCAGGAACGGGGGAGCCTGATGGGCTGCCATCTATGGGGTCGCACAGAGTCGGAAACGACTGAAGCGACTTAGCAGCAGCAGCAGCAGCATCAACAAGCCTTAAGGAAAGAGTAATTCAAACACTAATTCATACTGTGAGTAGAAAAAATAAGTAGCTTATTGCCCTAGTGCAACCTTTAATTACATATTGAAAAATAACAACAGAAATAAGCAAAGGCTCCTGAGGACCTCTCTGATCTTTCAGTGGCTCCTGCCTGACTATGTCCCATCTAATCTGGTGGGTACCATTCTCCTCTTGCTCTGACACACTGGTGTCCTGATGTCTCTTGGCCTATCCGAGCTGATTCTCAGTTCAAGCCTCTTGCATTAATTGTTCCCTATCCTGGGGATATTCTCAGAGCAAAATGCTTCCTTAATTCTTATCATCTGGTCCTTTCCTGACCAGTCCTATTGAAATATCACCAGCTTCCCACTTGCTTTCTCTCCAGTTACCTTATTTCTTTAGATGTTTCCTCCAACTAGACTGTAAGCTCTTTGAGGGCAAGGGCTGCCTTGTTCATCGTTATGTCCCCTAAACCTATGAAACACCTGCCTGAGCTATTAGTATCATAAGTAGTACAAGGAAAAGCTATCTGTAGTATATATTTACATGAATTTGTGCTTGGGACTTCTAAAATAAAAGGACATATCTGCATATATTACTAATTAGTTAGAATATATTAGCTGATTGTTCTTTGTAGGAAAACTATTATTTTACCTCACCAGATTTTTCCGAGTACAAATGTTAGAGGCAGAAGAGAACATCCGTTGGTTAAAAAACAAAAACAAATAGTAGGGACCTTCAAGACTTTGTATTGTAATTTGGTCTCTCTCTCTCCACCTCCATTGTATGGTCAAGGTAAATGGGATGCAAAAAGGTGACATGGTGCATTGGGTCACATGTTCGATAGACTATACAAGCCATTCTCCAAACTGGGCTTCTAAATGGAAGTTATTTAAACGTCTTTTCCATATATCTAAGCTGTCTTTCTTTCCTCTGTGCTGGATTAGCCATTGATTTACCTGCCTGGCATCTCTTGGTCTTGGTAGTTTCCTATACTGTTTGGCTTCATGTAAGTGACTTATTCTGAACCAATGCTTAAGAGCCCAGCCTCCCAAAACAAACTGTCTGGTTTGAGTCCTGACTGTACCATTCACTAGATATAATATCCTAGTTAAGTTATACAACTGTTTCAGTTAATTCCCCCATAAGCACTTTTTTCCCCTTCTGAGAATTAAAGAGGACAATTTATGTACATAAAACAGAGTCATTGTATGTATTTTTTAGAAGGGCTCTAAAACATTTGTTTGTAGAATTATTTGGATGAATAAAAATTGAGTACTAACATGTTAAATAATATCTAGCTAAAGTAATTTAGAACTTTCTTTATTAGTTAAATATTGATTTAAGAAAAAAGCACCCTGGACAGACTTCTTAGCACTAACCAAGGAGTTCTCTTTCACTGTTAATTAAATGTAAAACAATTTCAGTATTATCTTTTGAAACATTCAGTTTTAAATTTACTGCAAGGAGAGTAATAAATTAATTTGAAGTCCATTATGAATGATTTTTCATGTATATTTCCCATTAGCAGTGCCATTGCTTCCTTTCATTAAGCTAGGTAATGAGGAGATAGACATATTTTGACTTCAGGAAATGGATAGAAACAAGATGTAAAAATGAAAGTCTCCTGGCTTTAAATTGCAGTTAGCCCTTTGTATTCATTTTTGAACCAGTGTTTCCAACACCCTTGAATTTAAGCAGTCTCATAAAAGAATGGGACTTCCGTTGTGGCTCAGAGGGTAAAGCATCCACCTACAATGCGGGAGACCGGGGTTCAATCCCTGGGTCAGGAAGATCCCCTGGAGAAGGCAATGACAACCCACTCCAGTACTCTTACCTGGAAAACCCCATGAATGGAGGAGCCTGGTAGGCTACAGTCCATGGGGTCACAAAGAGTCAGACACAACTGAGCCACTTTACTTCACTTCACACTAAATGAAAGAATACTTTTGTGTCAAAAACTAAATTTGGATATTAGGAATTCTAAACTATAATGTTATACTAAGTTTATAATATGGCTGACTAAGTCTGTAATATGGAGTATTTTTAATGTTTTTGTTCCCATCCTTTTTAAAATCAATTGAATGTGGCTTAAGTTTAATATTTGTGAAGTCCTTTTATATTCTTCAGTTGCGTGACTCTATATAAAGGCAAAATATCATTGTTAATTCTCAGGAGTGTTATTAAAAATCACTTAATGTTTATAAAATATGTTGAATAACAATTGTGATAGAACTACTATATGCATGTTTTGTTAATTAAAGAAAACCACGTTAGAGCTGTTTGCTGATGACACTTTTTGAATTTCATTTCCCTAAATTCCTTTCAAAAGTTCAGTGAGGCATGCATGCCAGGCTATTCAAGCACTCCAGGAATCTTTCTCTCTCTCTCTCTTTTTTTTTTTTTCTTTTCTTTAGCGTCAGGTCTCAGGAGTTTTCATTTTCTCTTCTTAACCATTACCATTAAAAACATCTGGAAACTAATATGTAACATCTTAACATTGTATGCAAATGAGATTAGCTGTATATGCACTGTTGCCTTTTTACTATAAAGAAATACAAAGGGTTTTCTACTCAGACTTTATTTTTTGATTAAAATCATACCAATCTTTGAAATAATTATGAGAGTAGTGAGACTCTAACATCCTCCCTTGATGGTGGATGATGTGAATGATTACTATAGCCTTCCAGGCTCCTCTGTCCATGGGATTCTCCAGGCAAGAATATTGGAATGGGTTTTCATTTCCTTCTGTGAATGATTATTATTGAAAGTTATGAAAAAGTGGTCTGCTTTGTTTGAATTTCTCACATGTAGAGAGAAACACTTTTTTTAGATGTGATTAAGTTCATTTGGGCTCTTTTTTTAAATTTTCACTCCTTTCTCTAGTATTAGTGACTAGGAGAGGAAAAGCCAGCAAACACAGATAAGTGATCTCCCACTGAAAATAATCTGTTATCTGATTGTCTCCATTTATCCCATCACATATATTTCTGGCATCTTTATCCATGTCGAACAACAGTGAGCCTGTGATGTTTAAATGTCAAACAGACACACAGACAAAAGTAGCTGAAGGTAGCTGCCTTGCCAGACAAAGAATGGAAGTGGCAGAAATGCCAGGAAAAAGCAGAAGCAGCAACAGACGCCAAATCTGTAGCCCCGAAGAGCTGGGAAGACAGGGAGAAAATGTGAATGAGAGAAAACAGACAATCAGTACTATGGTTGTGGACGTTTTTGGTTTATCCTTTCTTCCTGAACCCTTCTCTCTCCCTTTCTAATATTTTAACCTCTGAGAAGGAGTTGGTGAAGGAGCAGTGCTGAGATTACAAGTGAAAGACTGACATTCCATTTCCTAGTGCTTGTGGGGTCACTACACACTCTGACATGCGGGTTTATGTTTCCCATCCAATTAGCCAGTCAACATGGGAATGTTCATTGTTTTAAGAAAATCCAAGTTGACATCAACATCTCTTAAATTTATTTGACCTCAGAATACTTTTTTTTCCCCCCTGAAACACCATTAACATCCCACTTCTAGAGCTAGTGTTCCGTAGAATGCACTTGAGGGGGATAATGCTTTAAATACTCAGAAAAGGTTTAATTACATTTTCAGCATACCACACTAACAAGGAAGTATGTGATATGGTTTTGGAAAGTTTCCTTCAAAAAAATTCAGATAAAAATGCTTTGTTTCTAAAAGCATTCTCTTGCATCTATCAGAAGCTTATCAATGACTCTAACCATATCAGATAACTAAGGGGATGCTTGTGTTAAATAAACTTTGTCTTAAGACATAAAAAGGAAAAGAGGAAAGAAAGAAAACAAAAACTCACATAACACTCTTCTTTTTGTAAATGATTCAGACTTTTCTTCTTGAGTTTATGGTTTGAATGGTCTATGAACACTTCCTCGTGTCATCCATGCCAGCCGCACCTATAAATCTTTTACATTCTAGAAGCTTAAGATGTTTCATTATTTATCTGTATTTGTTGAGGTCAGCCTTGATGAAGAAGACTGTTTGTAATGAACTGCTTATTGCAAGGTCCTATAAAAGAAAAATAAGTTGAGCTTGGCCCATAAACTTGGATATACACAAGAGATGTAGTTTTTCTTACTACATGACAGGGCAGAAGGAGACTGAAATTACTGATGGGAGTTTTTGAGAATTTAGGAATTAAAAGCAAAGCTATCTTGTGTCATCTTTACTTGGGGAGGAAGAAGGAAATTTACCATAAAGGGAAAAACTGGTACTACATAATGGCCCTCAGTTTATTACTGAGTTTCCTCACTATTATGGGTTATGTGAAAAGGAGATGATAACTGTAGGTCACTTCTGAAAAACAGTATTTTCAGAAGCTGGAACTACCATTTGCAAATTTTTGAAATAAGTAAATCAATAAAAGCAGCTGTTTAGGAAGCTCCACATGTGACATTTTCCATTCCAGCTTATCTCAGATAATATGTGTCTAAATTCCTCAGTGCAAAATGCAGGTAATAAACACCTATCTCAAGGATGTTTTCATATAATTGTATTTTTGCTCTCATTAGTTATGAGAAAAGTTAAAAATATTTTTCACAAATTATCTTTTTGTTTTGAGGAATACATTTTGCTTCATACTGTGCTTTTTAATATGTTTTGTGATCATTTCATTTACAGATCTTTTAAAAAACAGACTTACATTGTTGGATTATTAACTAAGAGGGTACTTTTTCTCCAACAATCCTCTTGATTCCAAAGCCACCAGAATTCATTCGGCTAATCTGCCCTGATATGTGGCTTGGAGGAGCTTTGTTTTAATCAAGGGAAGGAGAGGTATGGCTTTGATTTTTCACTTATATTAGTTTAAAGTAGTCATGGAATCTCCCAAGTTTAGGTCTAGGGCCATCTGTGTACAAAATGACTTGATAAAAATAGAGCAAACTTTGGCAGAACACTGCTTTTTCTTCTTTTAGTTATGTTGGTAGACTTCAAACCTCTGATCAATTAAACAGTGCCAGTGTCTGTAAATGCAGTTTGTTTGTGGCGATTTATTTTACCATGGGTTTTGTTGTAGTGATAAAAAAGAAAATCCAGACAATTATTAATGAATTTAGAAGCATAAATGTGCACAGCTTACCTATAGCTCTGCCTTATTTCCATATCTAAATAAATTCCAGCTACATTGTTCAATTAATCATACTGAAGTCCAAGGCTCTGATAAGGATCCTGCCACTCAATTTTATTTCTTTTGATGCTTCAAACAATTTAGCAAACTTTTCTTTGTTGGGCTTTTGCTTTTTTGACAGAATCAGATGACATTACATGAGACCTAATCTTGATGCAGTATCATTCCAGTGATTGGTTCCAGCTAATCCAACTTTTTTGCTAAACTGCATATTTCAGGAAAGCTAACTATAGTTCTACGTCAGACTGACCCTTATTATTTCTTCTGCTCACTACAAATATGGTGATTTCTGTGATAATCAGAAATGTTCAATATTTTATATTCTTACTTTATCATCTCTGTTTATGAGAGGACTACATTCTTTATTTTATTAAAGATTATTTGGCATGTTTTCAAACTTATAGAGCTTTTCCTTTGTGTTATAGGTTCTCAATACACAAAATAAAGAGAAGCTTTTATTTCTCACTTATATAATATTTTTATGAATCTTCAATAAATAAAAACTTTGAACTTAATAATTAAAATATTTTTCATTTCTTGAATCCTTAAGAATTTTAGATTATATGAAAAGAACTATGGTCTTAAAATATCACCAGTTCAAGTATTCAGGGCCATCTAAATATGAATCTTTAATAATATTTTCAATAAAATATAATGACTGTATTAGAACTGACATGATATACTCATGTAAATTTCACAATTAGAGCTGCATAATTTATTCACATCAACATTAGACCTATATTTGATGTTCAGCCATGCTTTTATTCACTTTAAAATGGTTTCTGTTCTGCTTAATTGGTTTGGATTTGCTCTGTCAGGTTTTTTTTTCCCTTTATTTCCTTAGTGAGAAAGTTGCAGACCTGCTGTTTTATATTGTCTTTTTTTTTTTTTTCCAAAAGAGAAAGAGGCAAGCAAAAATCCAAGTCCTATTAAAAGAAGTTTATTCAAAGTTTATGAGCACTTCAAAAAATGCTTCTGTCTTCATTGAAGCATTATGAAAATCCCATGATATATCCTTCTAGGTAATAGACAACAGAAAATACATAAGCCTTGAAATTCTGTTAAAGATCATTATTTCTAAGACCATAATATTGACTGTTTCTAGAAAAAGAGTATAGAAAACAAAGATACCTCCCCCCGTACTCATCATTATTGGTTTGCTACTTCTGTATTTCTGCTGGCTATAAACCAATTAGCATTTTCTAGTATGGTATATATTGGTAAAATATTCTGTTATCCTAGTAGCTTAAAAGTATTCATTTAATTCTGAGTTCATTAATTCTTAGAGTTAACTAGCATAAACAACCTAGAGCCTTTCACCATGAGTGACCAGTCTTCACACTTTTAGCAAGATGACTGCTTCAAAAAATGCCCAAACAAAACTATTTATCCATAGCTGTTTCTATTGTTACTTATTTTTGCAATATTCAGTGTAATATTTGCACATTAACTGCTGTTACAATTTTCCTTTAATTTCATATTTATGGATTTTTGTTTTTCCCACTTTCTTATACTGAGGAATATGTTGTAGCCTCAAAAGAGTTTTGGAGTTCACTTCCAAGAAAATAATTCCTGGACTTTTTGAAGATATTATTATGTTATAGAGGAGTATTTTCTCAATTTCAGAGAAATAGACTATGGGGTTATTATTTTTAATCCACTAGACAATGATTGCTACAACTAATTTTCTTCTTGGATTTTTTCCATTAAATAAATTATAATATCTTAAATCCCTAGTTATTAGCAAACCTACAAGTGGATAATCATGGAAAATTATTAGAATAAAATTATTTTAAGTTAAATTTGCATTTAATATCTTAAGGTACTTTTAAACTATGGGGAGGGTCTTCATAAAATTCACACACAAATAGCAATGAGAAAGTGTACAATTGGTTCTGGCTAAAATGCAACATGTATGTTCCTAAAACTCACTCCTGTTTGTAAAATCATGAAATTAAAAATCACAAGCACTTAATAGGAAAAGTGGGGTTGGGTGTTAAAACTCAAAATCTGAATTAGACACACACACATACAAAGACAGAAACCTAATAAAAATGGTAGCCTAGTTTTACACATGTAAATGGTTTAAAAACACATAAATGCTACAAGAAATATGGACTTTATTTTGAGAGAAATCTGAAGTTTGCTTATAGAAGAGTAGGAGCTAGAGAGTTATTGTGAAGAGGCAAAAGGAAGGTTAGGTTTCCCAGGTGACGCTAGAGTTAAAGAATCTGCCTGCCAAAGCAGAATGCAGGAGTGCAAGAGACATGGGTCCACTCTCTGGGTCAGGAAGATCCCCTAGCACTCCAGTCCAGTATTCTTGACTGGAGAATCCCATGGACAGAGGAGCCTGGTGGGGCCACAAAGAGTTGGACACGCCTGAGTGACTGAGCACACACATACAGAAGGAAAGTTATCTGAAACCTGGTTGGAAGCTTTAACACCAGATGTGGTTGGGTGTGGGTCTTAACACTTATGGTGAACTGAAGTAGCTGGTACATGTTTGTGGGGGTGCTTTGTGTGTGGGCAGGGGGGCACAGGCCCCCATTTTGTGGATTCCTATGTAATCAGGTCAGTTGGCTGTAGTTTTTTTGTGACTCTCTGTTGTTCGTCACAAGCAAAATAATGTATAATAAAATGACATATTTGCATCATCCCCAAATTATTTCCTGTTGGGAGTTTACATTTTCAGAACAAGAGTTACAGAGGAACTGACTATACATTTGAAAGCTAGGCACACTGACTTTCTAATTGAAGATGATGAACTTTATGGTAAAAACAGGTGACTGTTCAATATTGTCAAAAATACAAGTACAATCAATATGCTGCACTTTGACTTTTTCCCTCCACTGTTATGCAAAAGTGAACTTCAACTTTTCTGTCCAGCTTGACTTAGTCATTCAAATTTGTTTTGCACTGAGAAATAACATCTTGCCTGGAAGAGATATCAGAATTGGGAAGACCTCTGAATATTCAAGTAATATTTAAAATATTTTTCTTTGTCCGCCCTCTTGTACTCTGTCTCTGGAATTTGTGCTACCACACCAGTCAGTACAAGTAAACATGGAATTCACTGTTCATTTCATGAATGAATTTAAAAGACTAAGTGAAAGTATGGGAAATGCAGATTTTATTCAACCTATCTTATTTCTGCAAGAGCAAGAGTGTCCTGTGTTGTGTTTTTGTAGTCTGAGAGAAGTTAACAAATATTGGAAGGAACGGGCTTTGAAGACTTCAGTGCTTCTGTGGCCCTTGCAGTGTGCTTTCATATTGTGGAGCTAGACTCCAGTGCACAGAGTAGAAAAATAATAAGTTCTTTGAGCTGAAACTTCATAGTCACTGTGGGATATTCAAGAAGGAGACCAATGGAGAGAAAGATAATATAGTCATAGCTTTGAACTTGTCCTGGATTTTACTTGCCAGAAGTCAAGTGAAAGTCACACTGACACCTTATTATTACTAGCTCTTTCTCGTGTAGGGAAAAGTACTCCACAGTCCATGTTGATAAAAGTGAAAGGGAGTTTGTACTTAAGAGAGAAGGTGGTCTTAAATTTAGTGTGTAAAGAAGGGTAGTAAGTCTAAAATCTACTCCAAGCCTCAGCGTGGAGAATACTTTTAATGGCAAGTCTTTGCTCCACATCTGACCCAAGTTAGGTACCCCTTCATGCATGCCCACTTTTCAGGCTGTAGTGTACTACTCTGTTTCCTGTGTCCTGTTGTGGAACCAGGATAGAAACTTTTCTGTCCATTCCCTATTAATTGTCCCTATTATTAATTGTTTAGTTAATTGCCTGGGGCAGAGTAGGTGTTTAGTAAACATATATGAGTAAATGAAAGCATATTGGAATGCAGAACCTTAGTGCTTAGAGAAAGAAAAGATAAACATACAAATTGGCTGAGAAATAGTATGGCTCATTATTATAGAGTGAATAAATAGTACCCAAGAAAGAAATGATCAAAGAGGCTATAATCCATTCAATTAATAGTTATCTGCTTTATGCCTACTATGTTTCACCTTGTTAGTTGACATAGTAATTAGAAATATCTAGTCCCTGCAGTCATGAAGCTTCTAGTCTAGTGAAGTGCAGATATTAAATAAAGAAAACCTAAACAAATGTGCAATTCAGATTTTGATAAGAGCAAGTACAGAGCATAACTGGGAAGACATAATCTACATGAGCATGCAGGAAGGGCATTTTAAAGGAAATGATATTTAAGAGTGACAATTGAAGAATGAGGACAGGCAAAACAAAGACGGATTAACCTGTGTGTGGGCTGTGGAGATGATAGGAGCTCAGCGTGTGTGAGAAAAAGAAAGAAGGTTGGTGCAAATGGAGATGAGTGAGCTAGAAATGATGGTCTAGGGATGTGGTTAAGAGAAACGGCCTGGAGCCAGATCATACTTGGTGTAGAAGGTTTGAATTTTAATCAGGATGAGTTGCATGTGTTTGTCAAAATGTATTGGGTTTTAGTCTAAGATTAACAGATACATGTGACTATATATAAGATAAACAACAAGGACCTACTGTATGGCACAGGGAACTATATTCAATATCAATATTGGTAATATATTGCCAATATATTATTATAATAATTATTATAATAGGTAGTATAATAATATTATATTATAGGTAATATAATCATATTACCTATTACCTAATAGGTAATATAATAATATTGCTTATTATACCTAATGGTAACCTATAATTATTAGGAAGGACTATATTAGGAAAATATTAGGAAGGAATCTGAAAAAATATATATACATGCACATATTATATAACCATATACATATATAACTGAATCATTTTTCTGCACCCCTGAAACTAACACAACATTGTAAACCAACTATACTTCAATTAAAAAAAAGAACTTTCACTCAGAAAGGAAACAGTGAATTTTGTCTTAGTATTTATGTACATATTACACAAAAAGCTAAAGAAATGTTGAACTCTGGCTAATGATTCACATTCTAAAATATTTAGGGGAAAATATACTAGAGTCAGGGCTTCCCCTGTGGCTCAATAGTAAAGAATCCACCTGCAATGCAGGAGACAGAGGTTCAATCCCTGGGTGGGGAAGAGCCCCTGGAGGAGAGCATGGCAACCCACTCCAGTATTCTCGCCTGGAGAATCTCATGGACAGAGGAGCCTGGAGGGCTATGGGCCATTGGGTCACAAAGAGTCAGACAGGACTGTAGCAACTGAGCAGGCATGCATGCATGCATACTAGAATCTGAGCTTCCCAGGTGGTGCTAGTGGTAAAGAACCCACCTGCCATAAGAAGACGTGCGGGTTCAGTGCTGGGTCAGGAAGATCTCCCGGAGGAAGGTATGGCAGCTCACTCCAGTGTTTTTGTATGGAGAATCCCATAGACAGAGGAGCCTGGTGGGCTACAGTCCATAGGGTTGCACAGAGTCAGACATGACTGAGGTGATTTAGCATGTATGCAGGTATACTAGAATCTGTAATTTACTTTGAAATGCATTCACAATATAAGATAGATTGATAGAGGAATGGATAGATGTATAGAAAGGTATAAAGTTATTAGTAAAATCTATGTGGTGGATACACAGATATTTACTATAAAATTTCTTCAACTTTGCTGAATGTTTCTGTCAATATTCACAGTAAAATGTTGGGAAAAGTAAGTGAATACTCAAATATGATAATAAGAAAAGACATAAAAATCACAAAATCTCACAACCAAAAAGAAGGGATCATTTTAGCATATGACCACTTGATTCTTCTCCTATGAGTTTTTATGGAATTGGTACCTTTTTCAGAGTAATAAGCATATCCTAAACTGAACTGAAAGCTTTAAAAAACATTTCAAATTATCTGCATACTTTATGTCACTTAAACTATCAAATCTTTGATGTGAAATTTCTTTGAGTAAGAATTAATATAAAGATAAATGTGTTAGACTAAGAACTCGTGAATCCAAATCTGTCCACCAGCACCCATCAGTATAGTGGAAAGGAAATGAACACCCTTGAGTCTGTTAGTGTGACCAACTATTTGCAAAAGATTCCACTAGTTTTTGTTTGTTTGTTTGTTTCCAGTGTTGTGGTTGACTTAAATGATATAAAAGAAAGAATAATGTTTCTTTGAAAGTGTGCCCAGGTTTCTTGGTGTAATTAAGAGTTTGCTTCTAATCTTTCTGTAAGAATTTAAGTAGCGTAATTCCAAGCCTATGGATCAGAGATCGCTCCTCTCTTTGATTCCTTTCTCATTGTGAGCATTTCACTGATGAATTAGTGCATCACAGAATCACATCAGGAACCTGGTGCTTCATCTCCCTGTGTTTTCAATAAAAACATTTCCCTTTTACTGGTGTTTCTCTTTATTGACCCTTTAAGGTCAGAAGACAGTGTTTCTTTATTAAATCGGTAAATCAGGGTATTTAATTGGCTCTAGAAACTTCAGAGTGATCTTGGCCTATTCCAGCCCCAAACAGGATTCTGACCAACCACTGTGAATTCTGCTTTTCCAAGAAGGTAGGGGGTAAGAGATTATAACAGGCTCTGTGTAAGTAGTCAGTTACTTATTGCCTTCAAAGTGCTGATTTTTTGGTGTAGGCAAAATGCCAAAATCAATGTTTTTGCCACATATAAAGAAATAGTTTAGCATATAGAAAACTATGTGGTTATTTCCCTTTTTCTTCTGAAAAACCATCAGACTTTTAAAAGTAAAATCTGTGGTAAGTTTTACAGAAGAACTTATTTTTATTCTCACGTCACAGAAAAATAATTAGATGATTGTTGGCATTAGCAACTGCACTAAGATCAATTGTTCTGCAGGAATGATGAGAGCAGACCTTCATAATGAGAGCAAATGGCCTAGAGTCTACGAGAAATTGCTGAGAATCTTTTTAGGGTGGTAACATTGCTAATTAAAACCTGAGGAAAACACCAAAATTGTCCAGGAAACACGAATACTCATTGCAGCACCAACCTTGAGGGTCATTCCAATTTCTAAACGATCTTCATTGGAATTTGGGTTTTAAAAAATGTCTCCAGAGCTGCCTAATCTCATTTGTACTCATTTCCTTTTGTATCTTTTTCATTTGACTCCCCTGGTTTTCTGTTCTTGTGCTTGACATCATTATTACTTGATATGGGGCACTGAGAAGTGAGAGAAGCAAGTTGTTCAGAAATCATGCCTGTGGCAAATATTTTAGACTGGAGAATATAGCCTCATTTATCATCATCATTATCACTAAAAAGCTATAGGTCAGAAGTGTCTTAAGTCCCCTGTGTTTCAGCATTGTCTGCTAAATTGGGGTTAATTAAAATGTCCCTTTTAAGTGTACCTCTCTTGAATACACACACACACACACACATTTTTGTTCCAATTTACTTTTAAGGCATTTCCTGTATATTGCTGGAAAGAATGAAATTGACATGTATAGGGTATTATTTCATTTTCCTCCACTGAAAAAGGAAGAAAATCATCTAGAGAATTGTTAGTTTCATAAGTGTAAATGGTTCTAACTGCCTGTAAAGGCTAGATTCCATTTTTAAAATAATACACTTTTGACCCATTACCCTTATTCTCTTCTATTTTAAAACAGCAGCAGTCTCTTCAATCTGTGCCTTTACTTCTCCAAAGCATGTAGCCACTGAAGTGAGGATGGATAAGTATTATCTGGGAAGTTTCTTAATAAAGTACAGCTTTCTTAGCTCCATCCCCAGAGGTTTTGATTCAATAGCACAATAGGGGAACCCAGAATGGTTTGTTTTAACAAGCCTCTGAGGAGATTCTGATGCACCTGATTTTTGGACACATTTTGAAAACCTCTGCTTCATACCATAACTCTAGAGTGTTATGGGGGTGAATGAGGGGTGCCATAAACTGCACAGGAGGGGAACATAAATTGACATGATAATAGCACTGGATTCAAGCTGAGTACTGAAGGCTGAGTGAGAGTTACCTGCAGATGGGATTCATGGGAGTGAGAAGGTGAGGACATTTTAGGGAGAAATAAATTCAAGTGCAAAGACATAGAGGCTAGAGAGGAATCAGTGTTTTCTGGAGTCCACAAATAGATCTGTCTGGATGAAGTGTATTGTGTGAGTGGTTGAGGAGGCATCATATAAAGATGAGGCTGAAGAAGTGAACTGAGATCAGACCATAAGATCAGAGTTCTTGTAGCCAGCCCCCAAATTTAGGACAGCGTCCTGCCAGCCATCACAACTCCCTGGAGGCTGGGTGCCCTTGCCACCATTCCTGTGCTTGGTCTTGTTCTGAGGCTCCGCATAATCTTGGGTCAGGGCTTCCCGGTGGCTTAGTGGTAAAGAGTCCACCTGCAATGCAGGAGACACAGATTCAATCCCTGGATTGGAAAGATCCCCTGGAGAAGGAAATGGCAACCCACTCTGGTATTCTTGCCTTGAGAATTCCATGGACAGTGGAGCCTGGCAGGCTACGGTTCATGATGTCACAAAGAGTTGGACACAACTGAACAACTAATATACATACACACACAGTTTTGGGTCTATCACCATGTTAGGAAGACAGTCGTTTTTAATACAGTTATTGTACTGCAACTTCGGGTGGAAACCCTACAGAAATAAGTCATGATGTATGTAACATGCAAGAAGAATGGCTTTTTAAATATGTTTTACTTGGAGATAACATATCTAATAATTCAAAATCTCTCTTTATTAATTTAGTCTTGTAAATATTAAGAAATGAACAAAAGCACTGTGATGAAACAATTTCTTGTGACAGAAAAGGAAAAAATTGGTCTAAAATTCTTCCATTTAGGTCTGATGGCCTGATTTTTAAGCGCATTTCTTTCCTACTCAGTAATGGAAAGTAAATCAGATGTTTTAAAATATTTTATTTTGAATACATTTTATCATGAAATTTAAATAAGTGAATATCATCATCCTGCTCAACAAGTTAAGATACAGGCTAA
Source organism: Capra hircus (assembly GCF_001704415.2). NCBI lineage: Eukaryota > Metazoa > Chordata > Mammalia > Artiodactyla > Bovidae > Capra > Capra hircus. The sequence continues at coordinate 29,598,932 of NC_030813.1, forward strand.
CCTTCAGACTGCAGAAATTTCCTGTTTTGTTCAGTTCTTTTGGCCATTAGTTTTTCAATCAGTTACCTATACCTGTTTTCTCTTCCTGGTTATGGATATGTGTGTATTTAAATGTGTATTTATGTGTCACGACTTGCCAGTCAAGAAATGGCAAGTAAATATGCACTAAATGTAAGAAATGTAAGACACCTACCTGAACTCACACTTAATGTGTTAACCCCACCACTGTAATGTGACTTCTTGGTCCTGCTCTGATCATATCAGTGTACAAACACCTTTAAATGGAAAGCTAAGAGTCTGCCAAGAAGTCACTTTGTCCCCCCTCTCCTATTTCTCCATTTAACTTTGAAATTAGGAGGATATGATTTTCTTGATCTGCCAAGTAGCTGTCAACTCCAAACAACTAGATCTATTTCCTAGTGTTTGATTTCTTTATCTGGACTAAGACTTCAACAAGAAAATGTCTACCAATCTTACCAGGTATTAGGGGAAGAAAAACTAAAGCTATGAGTTTTTGATAGAATGCATATAGAACCTGTAGTCTGTATGATTAGACCTAAAAAATCCAGTTTTTTTTTCCCCTGAGATCACTGTTATGTAAAGGAAGATGCAAAGTGTTTCTTCAAACAGAAATCAAGTTCTTAAGACAGTCTTTAAAGACAGTTTTCAGACCTGTCATTTAGATGCTACTTTTAAAGTGCCACCTAATGAACTGGAAAAGGCTTTTATTAGCAAATTTACTTACATTGGCCTACCATAGTGAAAGGCTTGTTTAGGGTGGATTCTGCTTTCTCAAATTGCCCTCTTTAAATAAACAGAGCAAGGGAAGAAAGCTTTTAGATGTATAACATGAAGCCATTACAAAAAGCCGAAAGTCAACCTATGAAAAGAAAGGAGCCGTTTAGTGCATTTCCAGTTAAGGATCTGGGTGGTGCTGGAGAGAGAATGGAAGATAATAGACTCCTAGTGACGGGGCTGTCAAGAGACAGAAAACTGTAGCAGCTTTGTGGGAAAACAGAATTGCTGGCTTTGCCCACTTGACCTTTAGTCTGAATAGATGGGCTTAAGAAGATCACAAAGGGCTTTGCAAAAAAAGTGGTCTGCTCAGTTCTCCTGGTTTCTGAAACTCTTCTTTTATTCAGGGGAGCTCTAAGTTTGTTTCTTGGCATTCTTGAAAAGAGTCCCTGAAATCTCTATTATCATAGCATAGGTATGTGTTTTAAATGAAGGCATTGCTCAGCATATGGCCATCATTTTTCCTATGCATCAGTGAGATGGAGTGTGACTATGAGGAAGGGTTACTGAACAGGGCTGTGTACACTCCACATTATCACTCCTATCAAAGGCATTCATTGGTTCTCCTTCTGTTTCTGGGTAAATGCATTATCTTCTTTAAATCAGAAACACAAACACCATTTGAAGGCACAATGTATATCAAATATATATATACAGCTATAGAGATCAGCTTATAGATTATTAATAATTGCCAGTATTTTCGGAAAACGAGGCTTGACAGAAATGGTTCATGTGAAAAAAATCTGGGAGATTTTAGTTAAGTACCAGTTGAATTTATGCAAAGGTTATGATGTGATAGCCAGCAAATCTATTTAATCTTAGTTGCATTTATGGAATTATGATTTCCTGTCCTAGGAAACATGGACAGTGATAGTGCACTTAAAAGAATTGTGTCCAGAGTATTGAGTAGAGTTCCCTGTGCTATACAGTAGGTCCTTGTTAGTTATCTGTTTTATATATAGTAGTGAGTCTGTGCCAGTCCCAGACTCCCTATTTATCCCTTCCCTCCCATACCCTCCCTGGTAATAAGTTGTTTTCTACATCTATTAACTCTACTTAGGTTTTGTACATAAGTTCATTTGTACCCTATTTTTAGATTCCACATAAAAGAGATATCATATGATATTTGTCTTTCTCTGTCTGACTGACTTCACTCTGTATGACAATATCTGGGTCCATCCATGTTGCTTTTTTATGGCTGAGAAATATTCCATTATATATATTTGTATTCACTTTTCTGTACACCTGAAACTAACAGAACATTGTTAATCAACTATGCTCCAATAAAAGTTTTTAAAAATTGTGTCCAGTTTTGAACTTTCAAATAAAAGTGGCAAATTTGTGAAAATATAGAGGATATTACTTTCCAAACACCTTTGAAAAAGTAAGAAATTGACCATATTTAACAGAGATGATTTGTGATTTGGATAGAAGAGAAGTGATAGGCAAGATCATAGATTTCAAATATCTGAAGGCTTACTATATAGAAAAATACCATTTGTATGGTTTCAGAAATTCATAGCTTCTCTATCAGTATAAATGTATGCCAGAATAAAAGACAGATGGGTTAAAGAGATAACATAGAAAATATTGAGAAACCATAAAAATTACACAAGAAAATAGAAGCAAATGTCTAACCTCTTTTGAAGCTGAGTTAGGTAAACTAATGAAACTATAAAGAAAGTACTGATAGTTATGAGTAGGAGTATCTGATTTTTAAATTCTTAAAAGTTATAGGTAAAATGTTTTAAATATAAAGAAGTTAAAACAATTATAAAAATCATATTCACCAAGAATAGTTAATGGCATGGATAAATGTTCACATTATACTATTGAGTAAAAAGAAAGTTTAATTCTTAGAAAGCTGACACATGTATATTAAAATACCTACTAAGATATTATCTTTAATGGATTTCTCTGAGTGATTAAATTGTAAGGTTTTAAAATTTATTTTTAGTATTCCTGTGTTTTCCAAAACTTTACATAGCAATCCTTTTTTCTTTATATTTATAGAAAGATATCTACAAAGCAAAAGATACAAAAACAAAAGAAATAAATTAATAATTAAGCCTTATTAAGCCTTAGGGTATATATAGGAATTAATAAGAAATAAATTAATAATTAAGCCTTAGGGTATATATAGGAAAGTGAAGTCGCTCAGTGTCTGACTCTTTGTGACCCCATGGACTGTAGCCTACCAGGCTCCTCCGTCCATGGGATTTTCCAGGTAATAGTCCTGGAGTGGCTTGCCATTTCCTTCTCCAGGGGATCTTCCCAACCCAGGGATCGAACCCGGGTCTCCCACATTGTAGACAGACGCTTTACCATCTGAGCCACCAGGGAAGTCCAAGGGTATATATAGTTAAGCTTAATAAAAAGATAGCAAATAAATATTTAACAGTGTCTCTTGTCCTATGGGCTATGCCCATCATTAGTTGAATCCATGTATAAACATCATTTTGTTTACTTTTAAACATTTTTTAATTGGTGGAAAATTGCTTTACAAGGTTGTATTGGTTTCTGCCATACAACAATGCAAATCAGCTATAATAATAGACATACCCCTTCCTTCTTGAGCCTCCCTCCCTGCTCCCATCCCAACCCTCCAGGTGATCACAGGACACTGGGTTGAGTTCTCTATGCCGTACATCTGCTTCCCACTAGCTGGCTGTTTTACATATGATAGTGTATACATGTCTATCCTACTTTCTCAGTTTGCCCTACCCTCTCCTTCCCTCTCTGTGTCCAGTGAGAAGGATGAACCTAGAGCCTGTTCAACATAGTGAACTAAGAAAAAAAAGCAAATATTGTATATTAATGCATATATATGGAATCTAGAAAAATAGTACTGATAAACCTATTTGCAGGGCAGGAAGGGAGATGTATACATGGAGAACTACAGACTTGTGGAGGCACTTCTAGTTTCTATACGTCTCTACCTCAGTTTCCTCATCTGTAAACTAAAAGTGTTATTACACTTGTAAGGTTGCTGAGAGGATTGGATAATATCTATAAAGCACTCAGCAGAGTCCCTATTACATATGAGCAGTTATATTACCTATTCTTCTTACATTAAAGATATATATATCTCTATATGATAAGTTTTATATTATAATTAGGTGAAGGAATGTAAAGAGTTATTCCTATTTATTTATTTTAATGTCTTGGTACCTTAAGACTCTCACCAGGTTTTTCATCCATTAATAAGATTTACTAAGAATTTTATGAATCAGAGAGAGAAAAATTAGAGTCTAGTATATAGCCTTTATGCAATAGGGGCTTCCCAGGTGGCACTAGAGGTAAAGAACGTGCCTGCCTGCCAACACAGGATACATAAGAGACAGGTTCAATCCCTGGGTTGGGAAGATCCCTGGGAGGAGGGCACAGCAACCTACTGCAGTACTCTTGCCTGGAGAATGCCATGGACAGAGGAGCCCAACAGGCTACACAGTCCATGGGGTTGCAAAGAGTTGGACATGACTGAAGCAACTTTACACACTTGCTCTCACATATTGCCTGCATGGGGAAAAACAAAAGGTGGCAGCTTTTCAATGTGTGAATCAATACTGTCCTTTTTATTTCGTGTTTAACGCTTATGGAGATTGACTAGTTTTGCTGTATAATTATCCATGTTGAGAGCTTCTAGCTTAGAACAAGAGCATAGTTCTATTCATTCTAGAAACAATAATCACTCTATTGAAATGCTTGTTTCACTGCCATTTGTGGCTTCCTTCAACTTTAGAAGACTATGGAGGTGTCAGGGAATGTTTACTTTAGAGTTAACTAGAGCCTGGAGAAGAAGGGGACGACCGAGGATGAGATGGCTGGATGGCATCACGGACTCAATGGGCATGAGTCTGAGTGAACTCTGGGAGATGGTGATGAATAGGGAGGCCTGGCGTGCTGCGATTCTTGGGGTCACAAAGAGTCGGACACGACTGAGCGACTGAACTGAACTGAACTGAGAGCCTGGGTCTTAATCACACCAATGCAGATGCTCACTTGCCCCAGAACTTCTCTCTCAGGCACAGAGGAATGGGCACAGGGTCTGTACATTTAAAAGAAAAAACTGTCTAGTCAAGGCTATGGTATTTCCTGTGGTCATGTATAGATGTGAGAGTTGGACTGTGAAGAAGGCTGAGCACCGAAGAATTGATGCGTTTGAACTGTGGTGTTGGAGAAGACTCTTTTTTTTTTTTTTTTAACTGATCATTTTATTTTTTATTTTTATTTTTTTTAATTTTTTAAATTTTAAAATCTTTAATTCTTACATGCGTTCCCAAACATGAACCCCCCTCCCACCTCCCTCCCCATAACATCTCTCTGGGTCATCCCCATGCACCAGCCCCAAGCATGCTGTATCCTGCGTCAGACATAGACTGGCGATTCAATTCTTACATGATAGTATACATGTCAGAATGCCATTCTCCCAAATCATCCCACCCTCTCCCTCTCCCTCTGAGTCCAAAAGTCCATTATACACATCTGTGTCTTTTTTGCTGTCTTGCATACAGGGTCGTCATTGCCATCTTCCTAAATTCCATGTATATGTGTTAGTATACTGTATTGGTGTTTTTCTTTCTGGCTTACTTCACTCTGTATAATCGGCTCCAGTTTCATCCATCTCAGCAGAACTGATTCAAATGAATTCTTTTTTTTTTTTTTAATGTTTTATTTTATTTTTTATTTTTTTTTAAATTTTAAAATCTTTAATTCTTACATGCGTTCCCAAACATTTTTAACGGCTGAGTAATACTCCATTGTGTATATGTACCACAGCTTTCTTATCCATTCATCTGCTGATGGACATCTAGGTTGTTTCCATGTCCTGGCTATTATAAACAGTGCTGCGATGAACATTGGGGTACATGTGTCTCTTTCAATTCTGGTTTCCTCGGTGTGTATGCCCAGCAGTGGGATTGCTGGGTCATAAGGTAGTTCTATTTGCAATTTTTTAAGGAATCTCCACACTGTTCTCCATAGTGGCTGTACTAGTTTGAGAGTCCATTGGACTGCAAGGAGATCCAACCAGTCCATTCTGAAGGAGATCAGCCCTGGGATTTCTTTGGAAGGAATGATATGATGCTAAAGCTAAAACTCCAGTACTTTGGCCACCTCATGTGAAGGGTTGACTCATTGGAAAAGACTCTGATGCTGGGAGGGATTGTGGGCAGGAGGAGAAGGGGACGACAGAGGATGAGATGGGTGGATGGCATCACTGAATCAATGGACGTGAGTCTGAGTGAACTCCGGGAGTTGGTGATGGACAGGGAGGCCTGGCGTGCTGCGATTCATGGGGTCACAAAGAGTCGGACATGACTGAGCGACTGAACTGAACTGAACTGAACTGAGATTACTTTTGGCTTTGGAAGTCTGCTTTCTATTTTAAAGAACATTTCTCCCTAAGTGTTTTTTTTAATACCTTTTATGTGTGATTTATCTTCCACAAATTCCAAACATAATTTAAATATTGAAAGCTAAGACAGAAAATGTGTAGAAAAGAACAATATAAAAAATGTTCTTTTCTGTCTTAAGAATGTATTTTCTTAGGAAAGCTTTTTCAGATCTTATAATGGCCCACGGATGCAATCCCTGACCTGCAATTTCATGACTTCTTAATTCCATGGTGTTACTTATAGCTGTTTAAAAACATTTTTTTTTTCCAAATTTGGCTCATCCAGTCTTAGTTGAGGATCTTCCATCTATGTTGTGGCATGCGGATCTTTAGTTATAGCGCATGTATGTGCTAAGTCACTTCAGTCGTGTCCAACTCTTTGCAACCCTATAGCCCACTAGGCTCCTCTGTCCATATCATTCTCCAGGCAAGAATACTGGAGTGTGTTGCCATGTCCTCCTCCAGGGGATCTCCCAGAGATTGAAACCTTATCTCAGACATCTCCTACACTGGCAGGCAGATTCTTTACCACTAGCTCCACCTTTATACAAACTCTTAATTGCAGCATTTGGGATCTAGTTCCCTGACCAGGGATTGAACCAGGGCCCCCTGCATTAAGAGTGAAGAATCTTAGCCACTGGACCACCAGGAAAGTCCCTGATGCATGACAAAGTCACTCAGTCGTGTCTGACTTTTTGCAACCCCATGGACTGGAGCTCTCCAAGTTCCTCTGTCCATGGATTTCTCCAGGCAAGAATCCTGGAGTGGGTAGCCATTGCCTTCTCCAGGGAATCTTCCCGACCCACGGATCAAACCCAGGTCTCCCATATTGCAGGCAGTTTCTTTACCACCTAAACCACCAGGGAAGCACAGGGAAGTTCCTAGCTATTTTAAAATTTTAAGTACAGCTGCATTGGGAAAGATGATCAGAGAGCACCTTGCTTTCTCCTGCCATATAAAAGCACCCACTGGGATAACGTGTCAGTGAATACAGGTGGAGGTGGTGTCATGTATTCGGGGTAGCATGGCCAAATCATGATTGTCTTTAGTGTCACAAAGGTCCAAAATACAGTTTTGTTTCCTCAGACTCCCAGGGCGCTACTCCTGTTGGGATGCTCATGTGATATTTGGCTCAGGAAGTTCTCTTCCAGCAGAAGATGTAATCTCTTCATATAGACGGTATCATTATTACAGTTGGGTTTGTCGAAGGATTTCTCTGCGTTAGTAAAGGTATTCCCTGGAGGCAGCAGGAGAAGTCTCACTGTTGAGCCCAGACCACCAGTTTATGTATATCTAAATATGATGTTCCTGAGATTTAAAAATCAGCATTTATAGTTCTGAAATAGTGGATTGATATTTTTATCTTACATGCATGATGCCTATAGTCATCCTTGGGATTCCATTTTCAAGAATCCTGTTCTCAGCAACTTCCCTCATAGTTATGTTGTTGTTTTGTTTTATATCTTGAAGGGGAAATACACCTAAGCATGCATGTGAGTACAAACACACATATAAGGATAGCAGAGTCATCCGCTGGCAGCCATTATCTGTAAAACTAATTAAAGAAAATAGCATATTAACATGCACATCATGAAGCAAACTCCATTCTCTCTAGAGTATTCTCTCGTTGAGATACAAGGACTTTATCTTTCGCACAGTGGGTCTGAACTAATTGAGATGTCATTAAAAAGGAAATCAGTTAAAAAGGTTAGAGGAGAGCGATGTTGTTGCAAAATTGTCAATTTGCAAGAATACATTTTTTAGTAAAAATACAGCCCTCAGTTGCAGATCTAATCAGTGGCAGAAACAGGGGAGGGATGAGAGAGAGATAACAGAGAAAAATAATGTCTTAAAGAGAAAAGAAAAAAGAGTAAGACTCTAATTCAAATGGGAAGCACTCTCATTGTAGAAAATGTTTCCTTAACAGATTGTTCTAGCCCTCTGCCTGAAGGTTTTTGATTAAATTAATGATGGTACTGATAAGCTCCGTTAGCGTTGCTATTTCCAGAAGGATATTTTCTACAGCCTTCTCTACTTCCTATTCCAAATCTCAGGTATGACAATAGAATTGCTAATTGAAGCCAGAACAAGCCAAGAAGATGAACTTATTATTACTATGCAAATACAGAGAATCCAGGAAATTAATATTTCATGTGAGCCCACCTAAACGAGTAATGTTTCCATTATGGGCTTCATGTCACTCAGCTGGGAAGCTGTTGCTGCAGCTTGTTGTCGTCAGTGAGGTCTTGAACTTCGCTTTTTTGTCGCATGTTGCCTGCTGTCTTGGGACCAGTCAGCACGTCTGACATGTTGTGTTCGGTTGGCCCTTGCTGTTACCACAGATCTTCCACCAGTGCAAACAGATGAACTTGTTATGATCTGTAGGATACTATCAACTTGATTTACTGTCTTGGTAGTAAAGTATTAGAGGAAAAAGGCATGCAAGTTATAGATAATAAAGAAGGGGAAAAGTGTTTCAGAAAAAATGAATCATAAAATTCATAACAGGGGATATGTTAGGGGCTCTTCTGTGTAGCATAATTATCTGACTGAGAACTTTGGAAAACACAATGAAAAGGGTGTTACTTTGGGGGCATGAAATAGTTACATTGAATTATTCATAACCATTCATTTTGCTAAACACCATTATATTACCTATTCCGACAAAAACTATTAGCAATTAACATTGTGTGTTGCATGAAAGAGTGTAGTAGAAATGAGTGAGAAGTAAGTTTGCTTTGAACTTTCTGATTCTTGTTTTAGATGAAATATCAAATAATAGATAGGCTTCTTAAGAGCAGAAATACAAAGAAAAATAGTTTTTGTCTACTAAGTGCCTAAAATAATATGAAATATTTAGATAGATGTCCAATACATATGTTGAATTTATTTTTATTTCCCGAATCTTGCTGAAAAATAAATTCCAGAAATGGAGGAAGGAGATGAATGACAGAGAAAAGTGGTCTTGCTGAGGTGTCCACTTTTCTGTCACTCTGTCTGCAAAGCTGTTGGTTTAGATATTATCCTTCACAGTTGGTAGGTGTTTCTTTGCCTTTATTGAGAATACACTTACAAATGGTATTTGACAGAAAAGAGACTTTTGGGGAAACTAGAGTTTGTTTTGAAAAGTCTGTTCCAAAAAGGTCACATGGAAGTTTTGAGGATATGGATTAATTAGTTTAGACAGAAATGAGTGGAAAGTCCATATCTGATAACTGAGAAAGGGAAAAGCATTACTTATATTTGCCCAGATGGGGTAGAAAGGCTGAAATAGAACATAATAGAGATGGAAGATAATTAGATCTTTCAGAGAACTGACCCCAAATCTCAGCATCTAATACATGGTAGACCTGGAATTCTGGAATGGCCTTGGTTTGCTAATCTGAAGTATTAATCATATGATTTATAGAATTTGATCAAAGTAGCTCTTATTCTTTATTGGAGAACGAACTTTGTTTAGACTCTTTTGAAAGTGTAATCCAGATTGTGTATGTTTCTCTGTTTTGGCCTTTCTCTGAGTCTCAATATCTTTTCCATGTTACTCATGGAATCAGTGTATAGATGCTACCATGAAAGAGTATGTTTTCTACTATATTTGTAGAACCTCTGTGTTGAAACCAATTTTTGTTGCATTTTTTTATTATTGCAGCTTATTGTAATAAAAATCTGAAAAACGATTCCCATTTTAAAGAAAGGAAAATACAGTGAACAAATAAATGAATTTAAACCAATTCATAGATCTAAAAAATCAATTATATTTTAATATATGCATCAGTAAAAATATTTGCATCAAGTTTTACTGAGAAATAGCTATCAATCTCCTTTTGAAAAATGAGTGTGCAGGTGCTGGGTAGATAAAACAAATTAAATCTGTTGACTCTCTCGACTTATGAAAGTATTGATTTTTTTGTTTATGTGTCCTCTTTGACACAAATATATCTGACATTTTCAATGAAATTGCTTACAAAATAGACAAAATCTGCCTGAATTTTATGTCAGACATTCCCAACGAATGTAACGAAGAATAGCTGGAATTGAAACCTAAAGATACTGTCTTGGTGCATTTTCATCATATTTTAGAGCATAGAGAGTAATAATACTTCTCAGATAAGACTGATTTAACCTGAACCATCTTTTTTCAGACATACAGTAAATGCAGACTAAATTAACAAATTGTGCATGCTTCCTAATGCAAGGTTTTCATATTTGATTCTTTGTATTTATTCTCAGTCCCTCTCAAATAGAAATGTTGAAAATGCCATTTCTTCATAAAAAGACCATCAAAATTATGGAAATATTGTGTTGCATATCAAGTTCTTTTTATTATTTATCTTGTAACCAAGGTCATGCTACCCATTTCGAAAAGAACTTATGGAACTATCCTGAACTTGTAAGTTAGAAATTACATTCTAGAGGGCAAGAATCGTTTAGGTATTTTATATTATCTGATATATCCATAATAGCATCATGAGTAATTAGTATTATATAAATTTTCAACATGCACCAGAAAACTAACACTCCAGGAATGAATTCCTTGGTGCCGAGCTCTGAAAGAAGAAACGCCGAGGGTCTTTATGGTGGTGAGGTGGTGACTACATTACCACATTACTGCAACATTCTGTCTACTGTGCAGCTCAATAAATATCCGTTTACTTTAATTGAGTGGGCATAAATAGCATTTACCAGAAATCTTTTGCTGGCAGCCAGCTGCATTAGGCTGTGGAAAACCATAGAATATTCTCCCTGGAGTTGAAGGGAACACAACCTCTTTTTAGTGTCCACCCCTGCTCACAGAGGAGACTCAAGTTGTAAGATCGATTATGATTTCATTCTGATCACTAGTAATTGGTTCACTAGAAAACAGATTTTGTATTATCATAAAGAATCTATGAGCAAAAAGGCAAATAGAGTAAAATACTAGGTTTTTAGAAAATTGAGTTTTTAGTGGTTTTCATTGTCTTAACAATTACTTTCTCTGGATATGTTTACATAGTAGCAAGGTTACTTTGTCATCTGAATTTCCCTAATATAAAACTGGGTGGGCTAGAGGGAATGTTTAGAAACCAACAACAAACAAAAAGCACTCGTGTGTGCCCAGTCACTCAGTTGTGTCCGACTCTCTGCGACCCCATGGACTGTAGCCTGCCAGGCTCCTCTTGTCCATGGGATTTTCCAGGCAAGAATACTGTAGTGGGTTGCCGTTTCCTTCTCCATGGATGTAATTTACTATGTTATCATCAATCATTTATCACAAACTTGATATCTTAATGTTTCAGGCTGTCAGAATATTGACTTTAATCTAAGGAAGTCTATGCTTTTGTTTACATTATCTCAATTCCAAGTATCTGTGAGAAAAAGATTAAGGGATGTCAAAAATATCAAAGATTATTATGGCTCATCTAATGAGGTGGGTCCTCTTGAAACAAACTAAAATCAGTGATACAGAAAGTGAGCAGAGAAAAAGCATTCTGAAGTCCAGGAAGGTGGGCATGAGGGAAGGTGGCAGTTCACGGAGGAGAGAAGTAAGTCCAAGATAGTTGCCTGGTGTCGGCTTCCCTTTGTCATGAAAAAAGAGACTGTATTGCAATCGTTTTTTCATCTTTCTGAAGGAAGTCTTACTGGCTCTTGCTAGCACTGAAAGTTTTACTTTTTCTCCAAAGTTTTACCTTTTGTCTTTATAGATGCTCAGGAGTCAGAGCCATGGGCATCTGGTGCTTGTTCAATAAACAATATTCATATTGTTATAGTGGAAGAGAGGCCTCAGGTTACCACTCATTCCCATCCCCATCTGGTGTCTCTGTGCAGATGGACATTTTAGATGGACATTTTAGATTATAGCATGATTACTTGCAATACATTTTTCTTTCATTCATTCATTCTTTATTTTGTCTTTCTTAAAATTCCTAAGTAAGTTTATTCTAAAAATTACTTAAAAATTACATAAATTTCCTCTCATTTCCAAAAACTATCAGTAAATCAAAACAAAAACTTCTTGTCATGACATTTCTTATCATATCATATAGTTTTAGAATTGCATCTGAAAGAGAACAATAACTCAGACCAATGTTTCAAAGGAGGACACAGTTTGCTATTGATACATGTAATCATTCACTCTGGCTAGACTAAGACACCGAAGCTATCAGAGTCCATGCTCATGGGTGAGTGGGTGGGGTCCTCACTGCTGCTTCACCTGAGTAGAGCAATTGTCTACCAGGTGAGTTTGGAGGATGCAGCCCATTGAGAAAATGGTTCCCCAGGGACTCTTTGCCCACTCCCAAGTTCCCACTTCTCCACATTAAAGAAGGGGTAAGAGTAATCTAATCACTTCACATGATCACTAAATATCTTAATTTATCAGTAAGTCATTTTCTTTGGGAGAAGCAGCAATCAGAGGCCGCCTGGTGCTTTCGAGGGAGAGGTGGCCTGTAAGGAATATAACAGGAAAGGAAGCAGAGGAAGACAAACTGCAGTTGCTTTAACTCCATTGAAGAACTGGCAAGAAAGCAAGCAGGTAAGTCCATTTCATGAAATTCCATAATTTGAAAGCATTCTGAGAAGTTTGGAGGAGATGGATTTAAGTCAAATGAAGTGAAATACTAAAGAAGACTATATGAACAAAAGGTTACTTAACAGAAGACTGCGACTGTCTTGAGGAGTAAAGCTAAAAATATAAATATATCCATAAAGCATTTAGCTAAATTCATGGATAAACCCTACTTATTTATTCAGGGAGTGTTTAGGTGTGTGTCCCTAATCTCTTGCAAGTGACATTATGGGAAAGAAAACAGGTATCACTTATCTCAAAATGCCATTATATCAGAGGTGTTTGCATAATATTGATAGAGCATTCTTGGATTTTAAAGAACTGTCTCTTGTGCTTTGCATTTCCTATATAGTTGTCTTAATTGTGCTTAATAACAGATTGAGGAAGAGGAAATAACTGACAAAACAACAGATAACAGGTACATTTTAATTTGGATTTGGCATAATGCCAGAGATATACACCCCATGCGCTGCGTGCTCCTTCACCTACTCATTCCCTTTGTGCCTACCCCCATTGCCTTCCTGCTTTGGCATTACTTCATGAATAATCACCATTTGAATGATGAAATACAACTATGAAATGTTATGTCAATTACGCAGACTTTGTATGATGCTAATTAGCTTAGGAACTGAAGATGCTTACCTCATTTTTCCTCTCAATTAGTTTTAATCAATCTGAACAACATCCCAAGGAAACATTTTCAAGGAGAATTACAAAATGGTCATCATGAGGATGATTTTTCCTGCTCACTAAATGTGAAAATCATGATGCAACAAGTGCATGATGTCAAACACTGGAGTTGTTAATAATGAAAATATAGGTCAAAGAGCTCTGTAGTAGAGGGAGGCACATTTAAAACAAATGATTGAACTTAATGCACATTCAGTACTTACAGTGCTAATTTATGTAAAAAGATGTATTAGATCTCCACCTGGCAAAATCATTTTCATATAAAGTTCATTTTTCTGTATGCCATTAGAGCTGTAGTTTCTTAAACTACAAAGGTCCTAAGGGGGCCCATTCTGAAATATATAAAAATAAAATATTCTGGAGCAAGTGGAGCCTGGAGATTCCTCAGCCCAGACTTAAGAGTGGGTAAGCATGTGGTTGCGGTCATCAAACAAAGTTGAGTTCAATTCTTGCGTCTAGCACTTAACTCGGAGAAGGCAATGGCACCCCCACTCCAGTACTCTTGCCTGGAAAATCCCACGGATGGAGGAGCCTGGTGGGCTGCAGTCCATGGGGTCGCTAAGAGTCAGACACGACTGAGCGACTTCACTTTCACTTTCATGCATTGGAGAAGGAAATGGCAACCCACTCCAGTGTTCTTGCCTGGAGAATCCCAGGGATGGGGAAGCCTGGTGGGCTGCCATCTATGGGGTCGCACAGAGTCGGACACGACTGAAGCGACTCAGCAGCAGCAGCAGCAGCAGCAGAAGCACTTTACTTCCTTGGACAATTCCTTGACCTCAGTTTCTCACCAGTGAGAAAATTTCATAGACTCTTCCTCATAGGGCTATTTAAAGAAATAAATGAGACAATAGACTTAACACCTCTTAAATTCCTGGAACAAAAGTTTGAGCTATCACAACCACTCTTCTAGTTCTAATCTATGCACAACTTTATGGAGTATTTACTTTGTGCAGGACAGGCATTCTGCTGGATCTTTTCAAACAGCTTTAAAAGCTGTTTATTAAACACGCTATAAATGCTTATTTTTCCAAGAAGCACACCATTTAATTATGTCATATGTTTTGTCCTGCTGCCCTGAGACTTGGAGATGATGTGTAGACATTTTGATAATGATCTCATAGAAGTTTTAGAAATGAAAGCTTATTTCTGTAATGCTGATAAAAATAGTTAAGTGAACTGGACCTAACTGTTCTAATTTCCAGATAAATCCAATTTTATCTTGAATCAAATTATATCTCTTCTTAATTTTCATACATTAATTTTCTTTTTATCCCCTAAAGCCATGGAATCAAGGTAGCACTTACACATGACATCAGAGATTTTGTATCGTATCCACATCCTTATTGCCTCTTTTTGTTTGTTTAAATCACTGTCGCCAGGACAGGGTCTGGCTATGTTCTACTTGGTATTTCACTTAGTTCTTAAAGATAAATACAGTTCAAAGATGTACTGAAGAATGAACTTTACTTAAATTAAACTGATTCTCTAGGGAAGCTGCAGTGCATACCACCATTTCAGGTGCTTCCTCACTCTAAAAACTCATATTTAACCAGTAATCTTTCAAAACCCTTAGTCCCAGTGACCATAGAAACACTGACAGTTGGTTCCCTTGCCTCTGCTGATAAGGCTCACCCATGAAATAAGTGCTTAAAATTTCTTCCGTACATTGACTTAAATCTCTCTAACTTCCATTAACCATTCTTTCTGTAACTTTCATTCTATTTCTGACCTCTGGACATTCATAAATAAATTTATTACAAAGTCCCCTTTCTCTCACTTATTTGCTCCTATGTTCATCTTATGCCTTGGAGAAGGAAATGGCAACCCACTTGCCTGGAGAATCCCATGGACAGAGGAGCCTGGTGGGCTACAGTCCACGGGGTCGCAAAGAGTAGGACAGGACTGAGCGACTTCACTTTCACTTCACTTCATCTTATGCCCAGTTCCATCGATGTTTTTACATCCCCTGATGAAGTTTAAAGTTGGGGTTGGAAGACATAGGAACATTATTATCTTTCAGTTATTGCCAGAGTAACAAGCAACAACTTTGAGTGATTTTCAAAGCACTTGAAAAGTGATCTCAAAGGAAGTGCCTTTTTTTCAGAATGATGAGTTCACACTTCAGTTGCCTTTTAGGATCTGCATGTCCTGAAGTCAGGGCTTCCCAGGTGGCCTTAGTGGTAAAGAACCCACCTGCCAGTGCAGGAGACTTAAGAGACTCGGGTTCAATCTCTAGGTTGGGAAGATCCCCTGGAGGAAGTCACGGCAACCCATTCCAGTATTCTTGCCTGGAAAATCTTGACAGAGGAGCCTGGCAGGCTACAGTTCAGAGGGTCGCAAAGAGTCGGACACAACTGAAGTGATTTAGCACTCACACACACATCCTGAACTGAAACAGTAAGTTCTGTTTATCCCATACTTTCTAATGACTCATCATGCATACTTTTTAAGGCTTTTAATCATTAAGGTTGTTTAGGGAATGAATTCTGATACATGTAATAAGCCTTATTTTAAGAATCATCATTGCTTTCTTGAGGATGAGGCACTGAACTTGTTAAAGCCACACAGTTAACCTAATGAATAATGTGTAAGTAGTGCCCAGGGCCTAGAAAAGTGACTGACACATAAAAGAGCCTCAACAAACATCAACTCAATCAGTGAATAATCATTTTGGTATATTCATTCTATTTTTCATTGGCTTGCTTTTTTGTTTATTTTTCTTAGAAATCTGTGTTTTGGGGCAGACTCCAGGTGTTTGCTATGAAGCATATGTATTCCCAGCCCAATCTGAGATTTGGTTTTAGAAAGTCAGTCAGATTAGGGCTAGGAAGCTGTAATTACCGAAACAATTCTGATGATTTCTTTTGCCAAGTAATTCGAGGATCATTGTCATAATGTGTTTGGAAAATTGAACTAAAAATTTCTGAAAAGAAGCAAAAAATAAAGTGAAAGTGTTAGTCGCTCAGTCGTGTCCAACTCTTTCGCGACCCCATGGACTATAGCCGGCCAGACTCCTCTTGTCTGTGGAATTCTCCAGGTAAAAATACTGGTAGGTGGCCATTCTCTTCCCCAGGGGATTTTCCCAGCCCAAGGGTTGAATTTAGGTCTCCTTCATTGCAGGTGAATTATTTACCATCTGAGCCACTAGGGAAGCCCTCTAAGAAGTAGGGTATATGTAAAAATAGGCTAGATTGAGACAAATATTTGTGGCTAATGAAACTTTTGCATGCCTAGTATTTTAAAAAATTACTTACTTGGTACTTTCACATTTATGCTTCAGTGTCAGAGTTTAAAGGGTCTGTGACAGCTCAGGCTAAAGTATCAAAAAGAGAAGAAAAATCTTTAGTTGTGGTGGCCAGGGCTCCAACGGATTTATAATATAATCAAAGGAGAGGCTTAAGTTTATATGAATTTAATATGATGAGTAAATATTATTGTACTGAAGATTTAGACTTTTTTATTTTATTTTATTTCCCACTTGTAAAAGAAAGGTCACAGTGATCTCCAAAATTATTTTCTTTATATTTTCAGCATAATTATCCAGATCATTTTTTCTCCTTCACTGCATTATATAACCTTCTTGAAGGAAACATATTTAAGTTCAGAGGCATTGTTTACTGAGCCTAAAAATATTACCTAGAAATACTAGGTTATATGTTCCTGCCTGCCTAATTACAAAAGGCAAAACAGGTCGAAGCACCTTAGTTGCTAAGTATTGTCTTTATTCTGTGCTTTTTGCCATCATATGCCAGTAAGTTTGGGTAACACCACTCCTTGCCTGAAAGAATTCAAATCATTGCTGATGGTCTTTGTAGCAAGGCCAGCTGAGTTCCATACTTGGCTTGTGTCTTCAGAAACTCATAAGTGATCATGGAGGTGCTAGAGCACAGTGAGCTTTCCAGGAAGGGTAGAGTTGGTACAACCTTCAACCTTTTATTTCATTTTATAGTTTTATCTTTCATTTTATCTCTCTTTTTTTTTTTTTTTTTTTTGTGGAAGCATGGGCAGTAACTTTCCCTTTCAGAAAAAAAGCCTATGTTCTGGAGGAAAAAAAATGGAAACTGAAACATGGGAAATTTGAAGCATTATAAATGAATGAGAATGAATAAAAGAATCCCTCCTTAGTTTCATAATTTTTACCAACTATATGAGTGACTCAAATTGACTTCATGTTCTATTTAAAGTGATACATTGATCTGATCATAAAAAAAAAATCATATTTGTCTGTGTGTACTAAAGTGAAGTGACTCAGTCGTGTCCGACTCTTTGTGACCCCATGAACTGTAGCCTCCCAGGCTCCTCCATCCATGGGATTTTCCAGGCAAGAGGACTGGAGTGGATTGCCATTTCCTTGTCCTGGGAATCTTCCCAACCCTGATATCAAACCCAGGTCTCCCTCATTGCAGGCAGACTCTTTATCATCTAAATCATAAGGGAAGCTATTTTGTCTATGTGTCTCCACTATGTAATAAGGTCCAGAAAAGTTTGACAGGGTTTTTGGGTCTGAGTGCAAATTGAGAAACAGCTTTGCTCTGAAGGTGAGGACCCATCCTTCCCATTTGCAGGCTGTGTCTCTTGTTTTAAAAAAACCAGGAAGCCGTTCTGCACCTCACTGAAGACATATCCATCTGCAGAGTTTGCTGTGAAGAGCTGTGTGGTCTGCTGACTCAGGAATGGGACATGTATGATCCTTGGCTTCCTTGCCTGTCACACAGTCTCACAAACAGACTTTGAGGGAAAGTTTTCAACACTTTGGAAGCAATATGTTTTAATGCAGAAATTATTATTGTGATAAGAACAAAAATGAAGTATATGACAGTGCTGCCAAATGCTTTTTCCAATCTGTGTAGCTCTAAAACCTTCATTTCCACTACTGGGAGAATGAATTCAGCTAATTATTCTGAATTGTATCATCTTCAATAAAGTACAAAGGTAATAAGGCTCTCCACACCAATGTGGAATAGTCAAAATATTTCAATGTTAGATCCCATTTGAATGATGAGGCTGGTGAATGGTAATTCTGGAAAGGAGTGTAGTCCTCTATGGGAAAGTGTTGGAGACCAGGCTGTACCATCGGTGGCCTTGAGAAGACAGGGCAGAGGAGATAGGCAGAGAAATAGAGGTCATTGCTCTTTTCTAGTTGGCATCTCCAGAGAGTACACGAAAAAGCCCAGTTGGGTTGCAACAGTGGTGTTATGGGAGACACTGGAAGCAGAAGAGAGGCCATACCAAAAACAGCATTTCATATCTCAGGTACATTAAAGTAACAGCTCCAAAAAAATCAAGGAAGTGTAAGACCAGGAGGCTGGAGTATGGAAAGAGCATTGGATGTGTTTGGAGAACTGAGTTTCATGAAAAGGGAAGGTGGGTTTATTAAGTTCACCTAAGATTCTTCATTCTTTGTTTTCCAAGATTTGTTATACCTTCAGAAGAGAAAACAACAAAAAAAAGGAAAACAACATCCTCTTAACTTTTGTTCAATTCCTTCAGTGAAAGAAGTGAGAGAGAATCCTGGCTTTGTAGATGGAAAGCAAGAGTTGATGCTGAGGAACGTACTAAAGCTGATAAACTACTTTTCCTCTTCTCCTCTGCTCCCTGTGTGGTTTGGCCTCACCCTTTTGCTATTTGCCCTTTCTCTTACCACCTGTCTTACACTCTCAGTCCTCTCGGTGACAGTGGGAACCTAAAACCTTCTCAAGGTCAGGAGTTGGCGACTTTTCTGTGCTAATTCTCACAAGAGTATTTATACTGTAATTGTCTTCCAGGAATAAGACAATAAATCATTTATGGAGTAAATCATGAATGGTAGATTTTCAGGCATCAGTATAATTTGGGAGGAGATATTTGACTTTTTGCTACTTCCCATTTTATACCAAATACAGTGACTTTCAACCAATGTACTCTTTTAAAAAATATTGATTGATTGATTGATTTACTTGACTGTGCTAAGTTTTAGTAGTAGCATGTGAGCTCTTAGTTGTGGCATGTGGGATCTAGTTCCCTGACCAGGGATCAAATCCGGGGCCCCTGTATTGGGAGCATGGAATCCTAGCCACTGGACCCCCAGGGAAGTCCAATGTACTCTTAATATATTGATTCATCTAATAAACATTACCAAATGTCTGCTAACATACAGCAGGCAAAACTCTTCATACTTGAAAAGCAACCAAAAGGAGGAAAGGGCTGCCATAAAACTACAATGAAGTGTGAAAAGAGAAAAGAAAAGCAGATGCAGCAGGAAGCCCTGATGGGACAATTGTAGCCACAGAATGTGTTCAGAGAAGGCTTCATGGAGAAGAAAATATCAGAGTTGCATTTTGTGTAGTGAACCCAGTGAACAGAATTGAAGAAGGGAGTTTTGAGAATGGGGAGAAGTATGTATGAACTTAAAAAAGGCTTAGGGATGTCCCTAGCGGTCTAGTAGTTAAGACTCTGTGCTCTTAAAGCAGTAGGCATGGTTTTGATCCCTGGTCAGAGAACTAAGATCCTGCATGACCAAAAAAAAAAAAAAAGTTTTAATGAGCACACTGCTTTGCAGGTCATTAGGCCTGGGTCAAATGTAAGCTACTCGGGGAGATAAGGGTAACAACATAGGCAGGAGGGGACCTGTTGGGGGAGAGTAATGACTAGTTTGGGATCCATGATTGTCCCTGCTGAAAGCCATCAGAAAAGTTCCAACTTAATCAACCAGCTCTATTCTCCTATACATCACTTAGCCAACTATGAGGATTTAAAACTTTTAGATACAGGGAAGAGATACAGATTCGATTTAATTGCAGCTTTTTCATTTGCCTAATTTCCTTCAATGTAAAACAAGCTTATAATGTGTTTTGTGAATTATTTAAAATATATGTACTTTTCCTGTTGTGTGCAGATTTATGAGTGGATGTGAGGGAGCCTGATGTTAAACATATGTGTACATTCATTTTTTAAAATCAGGAAACTGGAGAGTTACTATTTCCTGTAGGAACTTCTAACAGAAACCCAAAAAAGTAACACAATGTGCCAGAAAGCTCAAGGGAATATATAAAAGTAAATTGCAAGACAGAGAACCCTGGCTACCCAAAGGAAGATAACTTTCTCTTTAAAATTCTATCCTCTGTGTCCCTAATCAGATAGGCTCAGTGACTGACTCAGGACCATTTATGGACACCCAAGTTTCTTTTGCCCCCTATACTAGAAACGTAAATCTTGTTTCTCTAATAAAGACATGTAAGGCAGAAAGTTATGATAGCATCCTCAATATCTTAAAGTTAGATGTGTCAAGACATTGGAAGACATCCATCTTCCCTGTCCTGGCTACTCTCTGGTTTGTCCTGAGGGGCTGTGGCATGTGTTTTCCTTGAAATTTTCAATAAAAAATCAGAAAGTAATCTCTTTTGGATCATCAGCCTTCCCAGCTGAACTCCTTTGAGGTTGACGTGTAGAGACAATTAAACGGAGCATTTGCTCAGCTTACGTGGACATTGTTATTGCAGCATTTGTCCCTTTCCTGACAAATTGCATTATGCCTCTGCCCTCTAAACCATTAGAAGGTCCAGAGGGAATCAGGTGGTGATGAGGAGGGGCCACTCTCACACTTGTCAACCCCAAGGCAGAGCCAGGCTGAATCGCGAACTCCCTTTGATTCTTCACGCTGGTGACTGGGGTGGGGGCTGTTTGTGTGGGACACTATTTGAATGCTGTCATTTGCCTCTGAGCAGAAGGCTATCATCTCTTTAGTGTTCAGAGTGAATGCAATACCCCCGGATTTGTTCAATAATTGCCCTGATTTCTGCCTGGGGCTTGACTTTCTTCTGTCTAAATGTTGCGTCCCCTAACACACTCCCCCATTACTAACAAAGTGTCTCTTTCATTTGCTCTGGGCAGTAGATGCATCAGCTGCCTGGGCTTCAGTCCTGAGGCTGATTCAGCATCACAGACTTCCCTTTGTGAGCATCTTGCCTCTCTTCCCTCTTCTCTCCCCTCCTCTAGGAATTGAAAAAAATAATAGGGGATTTCAGTTAATGCTGAAACATCTGTTGAATTCTAAAGGAGTGGAGTTTGTAATGAATGCACAAAAGTAAGAGAGGACAGGTAGCCCCTTGAATGAAATCTGTTCCTCTTCTCTTTTTTTTATTTTAAGCTGTGACCTACTGTGGGAGGCCATGTATTTGGAGTGGTACCCAGGACAGTATAACCCAGTGGATTACGATGGTTTTTAGGAACTTGCAGATGTTGTTGAGAGGTGTGTTAGTACCTCTTCCAGTGTGGTCTAGGGTATGATGTCCCAACTTCTCTGAGAATCAGTTTGTCATCTGCAAAGTAGAGGCAATAATACCCATCTTGCAAACCAGGAACAAATACAACATGAATGTAACGTACTAATATGATGCCCTAAGCACCCCCAAATTATCAACAGTCTCCATTTCCATTGCCATGGTTGTTTTTCTACTTATGCTATGACCATGCGCTCTCTATGAGGATAGAGTTAGGAGTCAGCTGGGAGTACTGGGGGAAGGGGGAAACTTCTCTATGAAGTCCACAGAGCTTGGTGAAGCCCATCCTTTGCCCAGGTCAGTTCTGATTGCACACAACATTGTCTCTGCCCTTGTGGGCCACACCCTCTTGTGGCAGGTGAGGGATAGATCATAGTGGACTCCAGAACAAGTCAGTAGGTAAAGGGAATGCTTGTTAGTGTGGTGAGTGCTATGCAGAGTAAAGGGGGCTGAACTAGTGCATGGAGTGGGTACTTAAGTTAGTTTTGCTGGTCAAGGAGAGCCTCTCTGAGAGCATGGTGTAAAGCTCCCCAACTTGATACATATAGAATCCCTTTCAATATCTAAGAACTTGAATTTGAGAGTACACAGAAATAAAAGGCTATTGGGAATTCAGTTAAAAAAAATAAAAACCCCCTTATACACAAATGTGTATTTTATTTATCAGTGCAAGATCCATGTAAATTTGAAAATTACATATGTGTATAGGAAATGTTATTGGTTCTTCTGAAGATAATTCCATGTTTGCATTTGGACCTTAGGATTTGAATGCTAAAATTATTCTGAGTCACTTAGGTTAATTGAGGCCAGTATGTTGCAATCACTGACAGAGTGAAAAAAAGATTTGGGAGGAGAAGATAAGAGACTTGAGCCCTATTTTCTGCTTGTGTGATGCTATTTTCTGCTATGATGCATGTGTGCTAAGTCACTTCAGTTGTGTCTGACTCTTTGCAACCTTATGGACTGTAGCCCTCCAGGCTCCTCGTCCATGAGATTCTCCAGGCAAGAATACTGGACTAGGTTGTCATGCTCTCTTCCAGGGGATCTTCCCAACCCAGTGATTGAACCCATGTCTCATGTTTCCTGCATCAGCAGGCAGATTCTTTACCACTAGCACCACCTTGGAAGCCCCTTTCAAAAACTAAACAGAGAGGAAAAAAGCCAGTTAACTTTTTTGAGTGTGTTTCCTCATTATTGGAATGAGGATGGTAGCATTTGCCATTTAACCTCCTAATGATTGTGTGAAGTTAAACTGATCTGACAGGAAAGTTCTTGCAAAGCATTTGAAATTATGTGAAGATACAAGTGTTAGCAATGGCTTCCAATAAGAAATTCTAATAATCTAGAATGCAGTTCAGTTGTTTAAAAAACTGATTTGTCAAACTACCTATTTCATCTGCCTTTGCGTGGATTAAGGTCCCAAGAAACTATACTGGCATCAGCTGCTTTAGCCTGTGTCCGTTTCTCTAAACAATGTGGATGGATGTGGGTCAAGTCATGGGCTCCAAAGGGTAAATAGATTATTATCCTCAACCGTATAGTCTTTGGGGAGGTTGTACTATGTAGGCTACTTAAATGCTGCAGAAGTGACATATTTGAAGTAGCTAGAAATGTCTCTTTCTTTTTCTCTATATATATGTGTGTGTGCTAAGTCACCTCAGTCATGTCCAACTCTTTGCAACCCTATGGACTGTAGCCCATCAGGCTCCTCTGTCCATGGGATTCTCCAGGCAAGAATACTGGAGTGGGTTGCCATGCCCTCTTCCAGGAGATTTTCCTGACCCTCAGATTGAAACTGCATCTCCTATAGCTGCTGCATTGCAGGCAGATTCTTTACTGCTGAGCCTCCAGGAAAGCAACTCTCTATGATAGATAGATATTTCTAGACATTAAATATTTATTTAGCAATACATGTATTTAACAATAATTTAACAAGGTAGAAGTATTTATTTTAATTTACATATTAATAAATATGTAATATATTTTTATTAATATTGTGATTGTCAACATAACATTTTCAGACATCAAATAATTCCTTACCTATCCCTTTCAAAGGGTTTCCCTTGTGGCTCAGTGGTAAAGAATTCACCTGCCAAGCAGAAGACGCCAGTTTGATCTCTGGGTCAGAAAGATCCCCTGGAGAAAGAAATGGCAACCCACTCCAATATTCTTGCCTGGGAGATCCCAGGGACAGAAGAGCCTGGTGGGCTACAGTCTATGGGATCACTAAAAGTCAGGCACAACTAAAGCAACTAAACAATAACAACATCCCTTTCAAATTTCAGAGCCAACCACTTTTGTTTCTTCTGTTTTTTTGCATATCTGTTCCTACATAAACAGTTGATTCTATTGTTTCTTAACCTTTTTAGATATCCATGATTGACTTTCAACTATTGCAAACTGCAATTTATCTCTATTATAACTCCCTTTTCCATCCCACATGCTCCTCTCTCCTATCTCCCCCATCTGATAGTATAATACATTTTTGCTGCATGACTGTATAGATCATCATATTTATTTATTTTCTTTTACACTGTCTTGTTTTTGTTGAAATAGTAATTGCTTTTTTGCACCTCTCTGTGTTTTTTCTTTCTCTGTTTGTGTCTCTGTCTTTGTTCCCCCTGCACCTTAGATTTCAAAGTACTAATATTAATGTATTCCCAATGTTTCCACCAAATGCTAAAATTCCTCCCAGCAAGGCCACAGCATCATGAAATCTATGCACTGTTCCTTGGAAACAATAGTTTAGGAACCCTCTTGCCTCTGTCCCAGATGCATGGCTTTGGTGCCCCTCCAGGCTTGCTGCACAGCTGTCCACCTAAGATTCTCTTTCCTGTTGCCCCAGAAGTATCCTTTGCTTTTATTGGACATTCTGTCTCTTGAGATACCTCATTTCTTCTTGTCTCATTTGCTCTTTAGTGTTGGTAAAACACATCTGTTGCTGCTGCTGCTGCTGCTGCTACTAAGTCACTTCGGTCGTGTCCAACTCTGTGTGACCCCCATAGATGGCAGCTCATTAGCCTTTTCTTAAGAGTAAACATGTGAAAGAGAAAAATTAAATTTTAGTGTCCTTTGTATGTGTGAAAATGATAGTCAATTGGTACAATGCTGTATATAGATTTCTAGATAAAAACTTTATTATCTAAAACCTTAGCTTTTAATGGGCTTCCCTGGTGGCTTAGCTGGTAAAGAATCTGCCTGCAGTGTGGGAGACCTGGGTTCGAACCCTAGGTTGGGAAAATCCCCTGGAGAAGGGAATGGCTGCCCACTCCAGTATTCTGGCCTGGAGAATTCCATGGACTGTATAGTCCATGGAGTCGCTAAGGATTGGACGCGACTGAGTGACTTTCACTTCACTTTAGCTTTTAATAATTCATGATCTCATATCCTTTTTTGTTTTACAACCTTCATCTGCTATATGTCTACTTTTCAATTCTCTTTTTGTGTGTGTGTTTGTAGCTTTTATGTTTTATCTTTGGAAATAGGCATTTTAGGAGTGAGGTGCAACCATTCACTTATAACCAGTAAGTTGTATCTCTTTCATGAAACACCTAAAACATGCCCATTTAATGTCATATTTGTTGAATTTCCCATCAATAACCATTGAGTCATTTTGATTTTAAAAACAAATATTTGCAATTTTGAATGTTTTTTAATTGCTGAAAATATAATTTGGAGTGGACTAGCTTTAAAAAATGTTTTAAGAATTACTTTTAGTTAACAATTTTAACCACTAAAATTTAGATGTTACTTTCATTCTCCAGGAGCATATCACTTTATTCCTCTTTGCTTGAGTTGCTTTATAAATTATAGTGAGAAATTTAAACATGAAAATAAGGAATGAATATACTTTGTTCATGAAGTAGGGGGGCTTAAAGGACTAAAAGAAGTCAAGCTTATGATCTATTTTTTGTTTTATAACCTATTTTTTGGCCACATTCTGATAAATTTGGACTGTGAACCAAGTCTGCCCTAGTTGCATCACATATCAGCCATGCCTAAACCACAGTTGTCAGGTTTCATTTTAGAGAAATGAGATCACACCTGGCCCTAATGGAATCAAACAATAACTTTTCAGATGATTTCAAGGTCTTTGAAAAGCCTGCCACAGTACCTGCAGATCATGCCATTATCTCCAAGAACCTCATGCTATTTAATGCAGCCTATTAACTGGAAGACAGGCAACTTTTCACCCAACTTAACATTGATATAGATGATGTATTCCTGCAGATAGTTTGCAGAGCATTGGGAAGCAGTGAAATAGAACTAGTAAATTATTAATTTGGGAGTGGTGTTAGAGGTCAAGATACTGGGAAGTGAAGTAATCTTGGAATCATATCTTGATCTAGCATGTAAATAGAGTTGTTTCTGTTTTTCAGAACTCATTAAGACAAGAGTTTCTGTTTTTTTTTCTACTTGGCTGACATCTTACATTTGCTGATGTCTATTTTTTTTTTTTTTGTTAAAATCTATTTTTTAAAAAAGAGTCTGTCCTAGACCCCAGGCTTATGGCAAGCAAAGTATTTTACTAAATGATGAAGCATTGGATTGTGTTCCTTTTACATATATGGTAGCCTTCTTTTGATGGCAGTTGATACTGTTTCCATTTAATGTGATTATATATGACATTTTATAACATTATAATATGAAATTTCTACTTAATGAAGTGATTTTAACTTAAAAAAATCACAAATAATGCTTCAAGGCAAGTGAATATATCAGAAATTGTGAACATTCAACTAAGATTTAGTTCACAGGATGAGGGTAGGAGGCTTGGACTTTGGTTCTGTCTATAGCAAATGTATGACATGGGCTTCCCTGGTGGCTCAGACAGTAAAGAATCTGCCTGCAATGTGGGAGACCCAGGTTC
This sequence comes from Capra hircus, assembly GCF_001704415.2. Classification (NCBI taxonomy): domain Eukaryota; kingdom Metazoa; phylum Chordata; class Mammalia; order Artiodactyla; family Bovidae; genus Capra; species Capra hircus. Next base: position 29,625,487 of record NC_030813.1, read on the forward strand.
AATCCCGAGGTTGGGAAGATCCCCTGGAAAAGGCAATGGCAACCCACTCTAGTGTTTTTGCCTGGAGAATTCCATGGACAGAGGAGCCTGGTCACATGAGTCAGACATGACTAAGTGACTGACACTTTCACTTTTATAGCAAATGTATGACATGAGTAGGTCATCTAACTTCTCCATCTAAAATGAGGCATCAGACCAGATTTCTTATTTTTAAGCCCCTCATATTTCTTAAATTTTCTGAATTAAAAGATTTTCTTTTTTCTGACGCTTAATGTGTTGATTGGTTGTTTTTAGTTTGATGCAACTGGGGAGGAGTGAAAAATTATGAAGAAGCTGATGATAACCATCAACAGCATTCCACTATGGAACAGAGAAACGATAAAAGAACAAACTAGCTTTATTTGTTCATAGAATTTTAGAGCTGGTAGCACCCTTCGCAAACATAAAGACTAACTTCCCCTGCCAACATTTGTTTAATAAATGAGAAAGCTGAAGTATCTCAGAAAATTGATGAAACTCATTATCATACAGCTTAGTAGTTAGAGGTGAAAAACAACCTGGAACCTTGGACTTTGGCCTAGAACCCTGGGTTCATTTTCTACCTCTTCATATGACATCATTATGGTATTCTGATATGATTTTCTCAAACTTGTCAACCTTAAGAACTGTGGGTCATGCCAGGATGCTGAATTTTTTACATCCAGTACAATCAGAAATGAAGCAAAGCTCAGCCAAGTGGGCATTTAAAGAATCATGTGCTCTGCTTCATCCATACCAGCACTTGATAAAAATACCTCAAGACTACTGCTTTTTTTCTAACATATTTTTGAGTGCATGCGTGTGTGCTAAGCTTCTTCAGTCATGTCTGACTCTTTGCAACCCTATGGACAGTAGCCCATTAGGCTTCTCTGTCCATGGGAATTCTCCAGGCAAGAATATTGGGGTGGGTTGCCATGCCCTGCTCCAGGTGTTCTTCCCAACCCAGGAATCAAACTCAAGTCTCTTATGTCTTCCACATTGTCGGGTGGGTTTTTTAACCACTAGTACAACCTGGGAAGCCCTATATTTTGGGGTAGTTTTGTTCAAAAATATTCTGTTTCCCTTCAGTGGTTAGATCTAAATGAAATATGAGGGGGTATAATCAGACTCCCTTCCAGGAGAACATATGAAAATGAGCAGATGTTGTAAATTGCTTCAAAATTGTAAACAGTTGCATTATTAATTTGTTTTCATAGTTGGTAAAATGAAATGTTATTCCCAAGGAAAAACAGAGGAGGAGAATGTATATGCACTTTTTTATATTTTCCTCCCAGCCCGTTAGTATCTATTGACTCTTCATCAATTTAATTACTGTGTCATCTACGTCTAATGCACTTGCCACAGAGGAGGCTAAGTAGTTTCCTTCCCCAAGGTAGCTTTCTGTTGCTAGAAAGCTATGCCTTCTATGGCCACACTGGCTGCTTTAGAAATACACTCCTATTGATCACAAGAAAGAATTTTAAAAATTGACTCGAGAAACACTACTGAGGAAACATACCAGCATTCCCTTCTCTAGTCATGACCTAAAGCAAATCCATAGAACAGTGCAGTGACATAGAAATGGAGGGAAATGGAAAGAGATGGACTTGGGCTAGAGGAAAGAAACTTGTGAAATAGCAATTGATCAGCAGCTGACAATGAGCATGGAAAATATGTATTTGTTTTTATTTCTACAATAAAAGTGTTATATTTTAAATATTTAATTGACTCCCAAAAGGAAGCTCTACTACATTTGAAATGTAGTAGAAATAAAAATATCTATTAGGAAATATTTATTGAAGACTGTTGACGTCCCTGTATAGAAGCTTTCCACAGCTTCCCACTGTCTGTCAAATTAAAGGCCTTCTCTTCAGCTTCTTCTCTTCATGAGCTTCTTCCCAAGTGCAAACCCAGCCAAGCTGACATGTTTCAGAACATACTCCCAGTCACTCTACCAACACATTTGTGCTCAGGTTGTTTCCTTAAATGTTCTCTTCCCTGCCGACTCCCTAGCTCTTACTTTTGAAATGTCATTAATACTGACAGGCTTCTTTAAAGACTTTACTCTAGGAAGCCTTACCTGATTCTCCCAACTAGATGCAATCTTTTGCTCCTTTTTAAAATTTTAATACCTACTGCATTTATTCCTGCATTCCACTTATTAATTATTGGTGCCCTTGTCTAATTCTTTCTCTCTGCCTCTGAGACTATGAAGTTCTTAACCTCCTGAGCATAGAAGTAATTTATACTCATAAGGTTGAAAAGTTATCTTAAATACCTTACACTGTATTTTTTTTAATTGCTATTTAATACATGAAAAGGTAAGTAACCCCAAATTTAGATCACTCAGGTTCACAGAAGAAATGTCTCAAGGACATTTAGCTTAGTTTATAATATGAGGGGAGGAAAAAAAGAAGCAATGTATTTAGACTAAAGGACTTTAGAGAAATTGCGGCCAAAATAATCAGGGTTTCTAGAAGGATTTAGCTAAGTGTAGGTAATAATCTAGAGATGTAGCCTGAACTAAAGTGGAGAAGGGGAAAGTTATAGGGTACAACCATGAAATAGATAGTAAATATGCGTTATAATATATTTATATACTGATAGAGGGTTTTATAGTTTATAGGTTATTTTTGTGTGTATATTATCTTTGTCCTCAATAACACCCTGTAACACTTAAGTACTATAACCCTTTAAGGCCATCTGGAATTATCTGTTTATTCCTCTGCCCTTTGGTCATCAAAAGCAGGGAGAGGCAATTGTGTACATTTTTATTCCCCTCAAGGCTAAGCAGTTCTTCAAGAAATAAACAAATGGAGATTGATTATGCCTATTATACAAAATAAGTCCCTGAGAGAAGTATGCTTGATCATAGAGTCCAGATTTAAACACAGGTCTTCTTTGTCCATGTCCAGAGCTCTTTCTTACATGTCAAGGCCTCTGTGTGCCAAGAAAGCAAGGCCAGGTTAGAAGAGAGAAGTACGGAAATGCAGAGCTGATGAATGCTGCACAGAGGGTAGGAGTCATTTGAAAATTATATCCAACAGAGTGAAACATAAGTGATATCTTTAAGTTGAATAATAGCATTAAGCATTCTGAAAAAATGCTTGGAGGTAGAGGTGGAATTAAGTGAGCATGTTGCATTAGCAGTATTACATTTCACAAAATGAATAAAACTACAAATGATACATTTTTTAGAAACAGTTTTTAGGGAAAAACTAGATAATTAGTACCTGAAATTGCATAAAGATGGGAGAAAAACTATTTCTCAAATCTCTCAACTAATGACTGCTGTCCACATCTTCCAAAACCAACAAAAGACACCACTTTCAAGATGCTGTCCTTGACATGCTTCATCATTCTCTGATATCCCTGACTTTCGGTTAAAAATCAGTATTTCTTGAATGTCAACTATGCATATAGAGAATATACAAGTGAAAGCAAAATTGTTCCTGGCCTCTTATGAGAAGTCCTCATATCAGAGGGTTTTGCATGCTCAGATCTAATTAGCCTCATCTCTTTTGGGCCCTTGGCCACTTGTTCTGCCCCAGATACCAGCAGGCGCTCCACCCCAGCCTGTCATGGATGAGAACTAGAATAAAAATATCTGAAGAGACACTGAATGTGCATGCTGAGTTCTTTGTATTGCTATCCAGTCTGTGTTTTTTTGAATAGATTTTCTTTCTTTTTATTTTTTATTCTTGGTTGCACTGGGTCTTCATTGCTGCACGGGCTTTCTCTAGATGTGACGAGCAAGGCTTACTCTTCATTTTGGTGCTCAGGCTTCCTATTGCCATGGTTTCTCTTGTTGTGGATTATAGGCTGTAGGTGTGAGGGCTTCAGTAGTTGCAGCTTGCAGAGTCTAGAGCAGGTCTCAGTAAGTTATGGTAGACAGGTTTAGTTGCTCTGTAACATGTGGAATCTTCCCAGACCAGGAATTTAGCCCATGTCTCCTGCAATGGCAGGCGGATTCTTATCCGCTGTGCTGCTAGGAAAGTCCTATCCAGTTTGTTCTATACTATTGAATAATGTGTTTTCTGCAACAGCTTTAAAACTCCTCCCAAAGAGTATGCTCTAGCTTATGCACACTGTAGTACCCTCAATTTTTATCAAGTTAAAGCCTCCCAATCAGAATATATATGGAAAAGAAAAATACATCTAAGATTATATCTCAAAGGAAAAAAATATTTCTTTTAATGAGAAATAGAAAAGGAAAATACTCTATCATCCAAAACTCAGTTGATAAAGTCAGAAAGAAAAAAGAAGAAAGAAGATATGTGATGTTAATTTGAATGTAATGCAGTTGTATTAGTTTCCTGCTACAGTAAAAAATACCACAAAGCTAGCAGTTTAAAATAACACACATCTACTGTCTCAGTTCCTGCAGGTAAGATGTCTAGGTATGCTCAGTGTCTGCCAGGCTACAGCACAGTTGTCAGCCAAGAGTGAGCTCTCATCGAGGCTCAGTGGGGTTGGGAGAAAGATCCACTTCGTGGTTCCACGGGATGTTGGAATAAATCCTTTCCTTATGGCTATTGGACAAAGAGCCATATTTCTTTCCTGGCTGTTGGTGAGGTCTGCTCTCAGTTACCACCATCTGCCCACCACTCTTTGCCACATGCCCCTCTCAGACCATGACAGCCTACTTCTTCAAAGCCAACACAGGGAGCCCCTATCTTCTCAGACAGAACCTTTCATAATGTAATCTAGTCATAAGAAAGGCATCTCATCAGCTTTGCTTATTCTGCTGGTCAGAAGCAAGTCACAGGTTTCTCCTGCACTCAAGGAAAGGGAATTATACAAGGATTTAAATCATTGGTATTAGTTTAGGATATGTCCACTGCAATAGTTTTATCCACTTCAATGTGCATGTGTCAAAGATTAGTACCTTTTTCTATAGAAATTTTAGGAGCAAAATTGAATGATAGAGAAGTCAACCATTATTTTAAGAAATATAGAAGTGAATATATGCTGGCATTGTGCTAGGTTAAGGATAAACACTGAAGACAGTCCATTTGGTTGGGGAACATATACTCTAATGGGGATGACTTATTATTACAAGCAAATAAACAAAAATCCTATTCATCTCTATAATTATAGTTTCTTGTAAGTGCTGAGAAGGAAAAGAACAGGGTTCTCAGAAAGAGATTAATGAAGGAAACCCACTTGGATGGGCTTCCCTGGTGGCTCAGACTGCAGAGAAACGGCTTGCAATGCAGGAGACCTGGGTTTGATCCCTGGGTCGGGAAGATCCTCTGGAGAAAAAAATGGCAACCCATTTCAGTATTGTTGCCTGGAAAATCCCATGGACAGAGGAGCCTGGCAGTCTACTGTCCACAGGGTCTCAGAGTCGGACACGACTGAGAGAGAGTATTATGGGAGAGAATAAAAAGCAATAAGCACCCTAGGTTTGGTGATGATGGCATACTTCCTTAAAGAAATGTCATCTGACCACCTAAAGAATGCCTAGAGGTTATTCAAGAAGAAGGAAAGCGAACTTTAGGCAGGAAGAACCATCGTACAGAAGCTTTGAGGAGGAAAGACAAAGCCCACCTGAGAGACTGAAAAAGATCAGGGTAACTGGAGGAGGTGCAGTGTGGATAGATGAAGGGCTGTAGCCCTTGATAAGGACTTTACATTTATCCTGAATACACTGGGAGTCTATTGAAGGGTTTTCAGCGGATAAGTAACATGATCCAATTTGAAAACATTAATGGAGAACAAATATTTTTGCACTTTTTTTCATCCTTAATAACTAGCTATTCTTGCCTGTTGTATGCAATACAATGTCTTTTTGTAGTTGTTGACAAGGTTTCCTGGTAGTCTGTAGGGAAGGCCCTACTTTAAGTAATTTCTATTTAATCATGTCTGATTTAACATTTTTAAAATACTTTTTTTTGGCATGATCATTTCTGTGTCTGGGGATATTTTTTTCTAATTTTGTACTGATTGCATTTGTGTTTTAGGGGCATAATATTGCAGGTGACATACTTCTATTCATGTTTGTTATCCTGATTATGTTGAAGATGTTAGAAAGACATGTGATATAAACAGCATGTTTAAAGTAAATTGACCATATTTTGGAAGATTTCCATGGAGAAACATAGAAGCTAAGTTCTATATTTTTCCCAGTATTATTCAGGGAATTCATGGAGTAAAATAATGCTTTCCATTTCCTCTTACTTACTTACTTTGTTACTTGATAAACTGTATTTTTCCTGTGATTTTTATGTAATTAGTTCTAAAGCTGCATTTATATCTGAACGCCTTCTGTAGCAACCTCATTCCCACATAGAATTCACTGTTGGCAAAAAAAGGACATGCTGCTGAAGGGTTGTTTTTTTTTGTTTTTTGTTTTTTTTTTTTTTTTTGCTACCAATTAAATAGTGAAAACCATCCCACTGAGAAAGCACAGACTAAACTTTATCTCATTAAGACAAAATCCAGATGCCTTGTTTACTTGTGGTTGAAAATCAATGCCCTATTGTCTTCTAGACATACATAATTTGCAATAGAAACCAGAAATAGGAGGTATGCATTCATTGCTCTAAAATAGTAATTAAAATGCAAGTTTTTTATTTTCAGATGGATAGTTTTAGCAAATCAGCAATGGTTTAGAATGATATAAACACTCAGTAGGGAGAATCCTTTACTATGATAGAACTGTACTGACTCTTGTACCTAGGCTGACACTCAAATAATTGTCGAATGAGTGATTGGATGAAGTTAGACTTCTGACTTGCAGCTGTTATTCTCCATAATTTGGTAGACGGTTTACAGAATCTGGCAGCCAGAATTGGCCAGGATTGGTATCACAATCAAGGTAATCTTGGTTGCAACTCTGGTAGAATGCAGGACAGATTCAATTACTCAGCAGTACAGAATACCTTTCATTAAAATTCTAAGGAGATAATTTCTTCTGATTACCGAAGTCATCTTGATGACCTAAGTAAATAGTTTCGATTATAACCATGGAATCCTTCATTTCAATTTGCTTATTGTTAGAGATATAAATTTTCTTCCTCCCTTTTGGGAGCAAGACTGTATGTTATCTACCATAGCATTTTACATAGGAAGCAAAAAAAGCTACATTTGGCTAGTTCATTTTGGGAAATTGTGTCCCAAGGGTGCAATAAAGATGCCAATTTTATGAACAGATTGTAGAGCTAGACACATTGAATTATGAAGACAGAGCAGAATGCAGACAATTAATAATACTACTACTCTAAAATATAGCTGAGAGTTTCAAAGAAGTGTTTTTGATAGTTTTCGCAGTGTTGTGTGATGAGAAGAGCTCTACGCTCTACCTTGCACAGCTAATTTAAATGTGCTTAATTCCCTGAAGTCCATGTCTAAAAATTTGAAGGGGAGTAGAGACTCATACGTTATTTCTTCAGTAGATGGACGTTTGTCCAAAGAATGAATTTTATAGGTGTTAACATCATGTACACATCATGTACATTCATGTTCTGGGCATCCGATGACATAAATAGACTGTAGACTAATGCTATCAAAAGAACTTCTTAAGTTTCTACTTGTAGTATATGCTGTTGTGAACTGTACATTTTTCTATTTTGGCAGAATATACTTTGTGTTTATTTGAAAACTAATTGTTAGTGAAATGTCTAATGAAAACTCAGGAGGAATATAAAGAAAATAAGTTCTTTGCCTAGACCAGAATTAGCTACATCTTTTAGGTACCTGTTTCCTTACTACCTTTATCTAATATTATTATTTAAAAATCATTAATGGAATGAGATTAACAGAAAAACAAATGTAAGTTCTCATGTCCATACTTATTTAGTTGAAAATAATACTGACTGGCAAAGATTTAACTACAGCAGTTTATTTTTTAAATTATTTATTTTAATTGGAAGCTAATCACTTTACAATATTGTGGTGGTTTTTGCTATACATGACATGAATCAGCCATGGGTGTACATGTGTCCCACCATCTTGAACCCTCCTCTCACCACCCTCCCCACCCCATCCCTCTGGATTGTCCCAGAGCACCAGCTTTGGGTGCCCTGCTTCATGCATTGAATTTGCACTGGTCATCTATTTTACATATGGTAATATACATATTTCAATTCTATTCTCTCATATCGTCCCATCCTCGCCTTCTCCCACATAGTCCATAAGTCTGTTCTTTACATCTGTGTCTCTTTTGCTGTCTTACATATAGGGTCATCATTGCCATCTTTTAAAATTCCATATATATGTGTTAATATACTGTGTTGGCGTTTGTCTTTCTGGCTTACTTCACTCTGTATAATAGGCTCCAGTTTCATCCACTTCATTAGAACTGACTCAAATGTGTTCTTTTTTGTAGCTGAGTAATATTCCATTGTGTATATGTACCACAACTTCCTTATCCATTCGTCTGCTGATAGACATCTGGGTTGCTTCTGTGTCCTAGCTATTGTAAACAGTTAAATGCAGCAGTTTATTAATCTTGAAATTTGGTGGACATTCTCACTTTGTGTAAAGCACTTGGCTTTCTCAGAATCATAAGTGAAAACTATTTTATATTCATTGGAAAAATTCTTGCTTCCCACTTATCAAACCCCTACTTTTCCCTTCTGTACTCTGCTCCTTCCCAGGGCACCCAGACAGCACAGGTAGAATCCACACCTTTTCTCTTCCTCCCTCTGCTTCTCTGGCACCCAGCCTCCTGGCTTCCCTGTCTGAATGCACTGAACCCATGGACTCTGCCATAGATCCTAGTGCACAGTACACAGGAATTTGTTGAATGTCAGTGTCTTGAAGTTCTTTGCACCTCCGCTCCTTTATCTATAAAACAGGCATAATTACAACACTTACCTCACAAAGTATTCATGAAGATTAAATGAGCTAAATATAAACTAAATTAGTTCAATATTACATGTGAAACACTTAAGTTTGGCACACAGTATCATCGTCATTACCCTTCTACAAATTTAAATGCCCATTAAAAGTGGAGGGTAGAGGTGTTTTCATTCTTTGAGAAAAGAAAACACAGGTCATCACTCTTTCTCATCTCGTAAATTTAGAAAATATTCCAAGTACCCTTGGAATCATATATCCAATACTTTTACTTTATAAGTGAGCAAATGGAGCTCCTGAGAGCTGGACTATCTTTACGAGATCACGCAGCTAGTTAATGAGCACCAGATCCTGAATCCAAGTGCTCTGATACATGTAAGGTCAGCACTCGTTTTCTACTCGGCAGAATCTCCTCCTTTCTTTGTATTCCCGGGGTCCTAAAGGCACAAACCCTCAGAGTCATATCCTGTGGTTTATCTCAAGGTGAAATGCCTTGCCCTTTTTATCAGTTACCTGTTTATAATAGTCTGATTCGGAAACTCACAAAGTCTGATTCAGAAAAATAAAGAAACTGCTTTGGGATGAAGTCAGAGTAACTGTGCTGCTCTGAAAGCTGCCCTTATGCTCATTCCAGGTCAGTGAGATGTAGAGACAGGGCCAGTTTGACCAGTGTGCCAACAGAAGTGTTGTTGGTCCCTAGAAGGGCCCCAGGCTTAGTTTAATGTTCTGCAGTTGCTATCTTGAAATTCTTAGTATTTTTCAAATAAAGAATCCCACGTTTTCATGATCACTTGGCCTTACAAATTACTTGCCCAGTCCTCTGACAAAGTGGTGGATCTTTGTGGTAAGTACCTTTGTACTCTGGAAACGTTAGATCTGCTTTGAATGGAAGGAACTAAGATGCAAAACTCAGGACTGTTAAATCCCTCAATTAGTACTTTCATTGAAGTGGCATGCTGTACAGTGTTCAAAAAGAGGGTTCTTTAGCTTTGATATGGCATTTAAGAAGAGAAAAACTGCTCTGTGACAGCTGTATCCTTTGACAGGTCAGGAAGGAAACTAAGACCTAGAACTCTACAGATTTAACCTGGACTAATTCTTCTTGATCTCTATTTAAAGGGGATTTGTTCTGATTTTTAAAAAATAAAGAACATAGTTTAACATATAAGAATAAAATGAATAGTGTCTTATTAGAAGCTGTGCAGAAGAAAAATTTCTTTACTGTGATGATAACCAGTATTTTAACCATTAACTGAATTAATGACTGTATTGGAAAAGTAAGACAATAACTTAAAAAAAATCACATAAGTATGTTGCTAAAAGGCAAGTAACTTTGTATCTAATTAGCAGTTGGTTAGTTTTTCAATGTAGAGGACTCAGAGCTCAAACTACAAGTCTACAGTACAAGGGGCTACATTTATACTGATGTGAAGAGAGGTTTGGTCAAATGACCTGCCCACCATGGAGGGCTCCTCCAAACCATTTAGCTTCTGGGCAGTGGAGGAGGGCTGAGGAAACAAACTGGTGGGAAATGGGGGGCTCACCGTGAATCTTTGCCCTTTGAATTAATTCTAGTTGACCTACTTGAGCAATGATTGAGGAATTTTTGATTCACTTTGCCCCCATCTATCCCCTGGTGAGCATGGGCTTTTTATTTTTTAATGAAACCATTTTCACAGCCTGTTGTTTTAGGTGTCAGCAACAGCAGAGACTGAGGTAATTTTTGTTGTTGTTCTTTTTCCCTTTTTTTCTTTTTTAATCAGTTTTTCTAGTGCTATTTATGCTGCTGAATTTCTTTGAACCAGCATCTTTCTGCAGAGCATTTTTTCTCGCAAACAGCTGGATAACACTAATAAAGGATAAAAATAATCCCAGGTAATAACAGTTGAGAAAAAAATACATAGCAAATACCTTTTTAGAATTATAATGGTATATTTTTGTCATCCCTTTGATTTATGTAGAGAATCTGTTGGCAAATACTTGTCCAAGTATTGAACTTTTCTAGTCCAACTCATAGCCTATCTCTGGAGATCAATGGAAAAATATAACTTTATATTTTTTACTACTAAGGTGAACACAGTTTATTTACTCCAGTTATCATCCTTTGGCAGTCAGAGTAAGTAAAGAGCAATCCTTGTTCTACCGAGAGGAGTTTTCCAATTAGAAGCATTTTATTCACAGTACAAGGACGGACTGGCTGTACAGTTAGGTACTCCTAGGTTGTGAGATTTCATTACTGCCTTTCAAAAGTTGCTTTAGTAGGATTGAAGGCACCTTCAAGAATTATTCATAATGCTTCCAGAGTGGACAGAATTCTCAGTTAGATGGTTAGAAAGCACCTGGGTACAAAAGTCAAGCTCAGCTAACTCTTAAAATAAAACAAATGTAGTAGCAATACTGCAGAGGATAGCAGATTTATTTCACTTTGTCAGTATGAGCTTCAGGCCATCAAAGCACCACTAAGGGCAATGCATTAACAATACTCAGTACAGGTTTGCAGAAAAGATGTCCTTAGCCACCCAGCCATACATATTCACTTATTTTTCTATTTCTTAATAAAGCTATGAGATAATAGGTTTTCAAAAGTGAGTACCATTATCATTACTTTAATTATATTTACATTCAAAACTGTCCTCCAGGGTTGATACTTACAGGAGAGACATTATAGTAAGCTATCTTTAAAAAAAGATCATATAGAAATTGCTTTTGAATTCTGTTTTTTGAAGCATCTATAATTTATAGAATAGCTGGTTATAAAAAATTAGAAAATGACCATTTTAGGTTTTTAATTTCAAGTGAATAAATCATCATGGGAAGACAGTATCAGCATGCTAAATATTCTCTATATAAACTTAGCAAAATGACACTCATGTCCATATATCAGGTCAGGGCAGGCAGTTAGAAACAGCAATAATATTTCATTAGATCACAGAAATAATATTTAGAATCAACGAAAATTTTAAATATTTGAAAATGTTAATGGGGCCTAGTGGAACTTCCTAGTCAAGTCTAGACTGTCAATTGGAGTAACTGAAATTTAGAAAATACTCCCGAAGAACTTTAAGATATAAGACATTTCCTGTGGAGTTATCACTTCAGCCCACATAGTTGCCATAAGCATTTTAAAAGAAGGGTTTTTTGCTTCCTGTCTTGACATCCCTCCTTGATCCCTCCAACAGTGTTCCACAGTCAGGAAGGATGTTCAGGTCACAAAAGTTCCATCTTGGAAAATTCAAATTACTTACATTCACTCAACATTTTGTTTTATCCTTTAGCCTTCTGAAAATAATAACTCCTAATATATTGGTGTGGGGAGGTAACAGGGCAGTCAGCAGGCATGACTGTCAGATTCCTTCTGATCCATCTAATTCCTCCATCTGTTCTCCTCCCACCTTGCATTTTATCACGAAGTGACGCATAATAGAAGAGTAGTATAATAAATCTAAGCCTGTGACTTAACTGTGTTTCCCCAAGGGCAGAGATCCCTTCTGTTTCTTTTCTCTTTTGTTTCCAGGTTAAAGGGTGCATTTGTGGACATCTAATACCGTGCATGCTGATCTGAAGGAATTTCCCCAGGGGAATGTGAGATGTATATATCTTATTTATAGTCTCCCGGGAGGTTTTTACTTTTAGATAGTCATAGTTAAATCAATATGGCCTTAGTCCTTCCTGCGATACAGGCAGATTCTTTACCGCTGAGCCACGGGGAAAGCCCAGCCTCAGTCTTTCCAAACCAGTAATATATGTTTAGCTAAACTGATTTATAAAAATCTGATGAATGGAAATTCTCTAATTTTCTCTCTTGTGACATTTTTAATCACTTTGCAACAGTAAGATTTTTATGGTAAAATAATGCATTAGAAAGTTGTTTAGATAATTCAAATTCTTTTAAAAATAGCTCTGTCAATTGCTTAAATTTTGCCAAAATCTGTACCATTTTTAAGCTAATTAATGGCTAATCATTTTATTGGAATGTTTTCGTCTCACATAAAAGTTGTATGAATTATGTACTTACTTTCTACTCACAGAAAATTTTAGAAATAACTGTCTGCATATATGAGTGGTCCACTGCTTCAGTCCTGTCCAACTCTTTGTGACCCTATGGCCTGTAGCCCGCCAGGCTCCTCTATCCAAGGGACTCTCCAGGCAAGAATACTGGAGTGTGTTGCCAAGAAATAACTGTATAATTACTCAATAATGAACCAGATTTCTGGCAGGGGTGAGGAGGTCCTTGGTTGAAAATTGAGTAAAATTTTAGGCGGTTTAGTTCCCCTTGTCTCAAAGATATAACTCTATTAAAAAATTCATTAATTTTTCAAACTACATTAAAAAATATTATGAGTACCTATTGAAAAGTACTGTTTTTTCTCATGGAAAGAACATAACTTACATTATAGTTTACAAAACATGGTAGGTGAAAAAGTTAAGAGGTTTCTCATCATTAGGACACTACCTACCAAATAGTTTTAAATCTGTATTTAATAGATATTCTTACTGAGTTCTAGAAATTTACATAGAAGATAAGTGGTGTTGACAGTGAAAGAAAAGGAAAGAGTGAGAGATATATTGGAGAGAAAGAAATGACAGTTCTCTGTCTCACTCATCTCTTAGAAAAATGATTTAATATATGAAAATTGCTTAACATAATTTATGCAATTGTCAGAAAATGACAATCAGTATAATATACTGGAAAATGATTTAGACTACTTGTAGTCCTGGCCTCCCCATTTTCTAAAATGTGTCAATTGGACAACATTTATCCATTTCGTGACTCAGATTTCTCCTCTGTCATTTCAGTCAGTTCGTGTCCCAAGTTTTTGTGACCCCATGGACTGCAGCACTCCAGGCTTCCCTGTCCATCACCAACTCCTGGAGATTGCTCAAACTAATGTTAGTGATGCCATCCAACCATCAAATCCTCCATCATCCCCTTCTCTTCCTGCTTTCAACCTTTCCTAGCATCAGGGTCTTTTCCAAGGAGTCAGTTCTTCGCATCAGGTGGCCAATGTATTGGAGTGTCAGCTTCAGCATCCGTCCTTCCAGTGAATATTCAGGACTGATTTCCTTTAGGATTGACTGGTTTGATCTCCTTGCAGTCCAAGGGACTCTCAAGAGTCTTCTCCAGCACCACAGTTCAAAAGCATCAATTCTTCAACGCTCAGCTTTCTTTATGGTCCGACTCTCACATCCATACGTGACTACTGGAAAAACCATTGCTTTGACTAGATGGACCTTTGTTGGCAAGATAATGTCTCTGCCTTTTAATATGCTGTCTAGGTTTGGTCTCCTCTGTGAAAGGGATTAAAAAACCTGTCATAGGTTGTTGTGGATTAAATATGGAAGTTCAGTTCAGTTCAGTTGCTCAGTCATGTCCAACTCTTTGCAACCCTATGAATCGCAGCACGCTAGGCCTCCCTGTCCATCGCCAACTCCCGGAATTCACTCAGACTCACGTCCATCAAGTCAGTGATGCCATCCAGCCATCTCATCCTCTGTCGTCCCCTTCTCCTCCTGCCCCCAATCCCTCCCATCATCAAAGTCTTTTTCAGTGAGTCAACTCTTCACATGAGGTGGCCAAAGTACTGGAGTTTCAGCTTTAGCATCATTCCTTCCAAAGAAATCCCAGGGTTGATCTCCTTCAGAATGGGCTGGTTGGATCTCCTTACAGTCCAAGGGACTCTCAAGAGTCTTCTCCAACACCACAGTTCAAAACCATCAATTCTTCGGTGCTCAGCCTTCTTCACAGTCCAACTCTCACATCCATACATGACCACAGGAAAAACCATAGCCTTGACTAGATGGACCTTAGTCAGCAAAGTAATGTCTCTGCTTTTAAATATACTATCTAGGTTGCTCATAACTTTTCTTCCAAGGAGTAAGTGTCTTTTCATTTCATGGCTGCAATCACCATCTGCAGTGATTTTGAAGCCCCCCCCCAAAAAAAAAAAAATCTGACACTGTTTCCGCTGTTTCCCCATCTATTTCCCATGACGTGATGGGACCGGATGCCATGATCTTCGTTCTCTGAATGTTGAGCTTTAAGCCAACTTTTTCACTCTCCTCTTTCACTTTCATCAAGAGGCTTTTCAGTTCCTCTTCACTTTCTGCCATAAGGGTGGTGTCATCTACATATCTGAGGTTACTGATATTTCTCCCGGCAATCTTGATTCCACCTTGTGTTTCTTCCAGTCTAGCATTTCCATGAAAAATGGAAAGCATTCTGTAAGACCTACTTTTAGAGCTAGAAAGTACCTTTGAGGATGATGAGATTCCTCATTCCCATTTGGGAAATGAGAGAAGCTGCCAGGAAAATAGTGATCTTTGCTCCACGTCACACAAAACTTGGACCTCAGTTCACACCTCTTGACTCCCTGTGTCATCTCATATTTTTTAATTGTATATCTGTTGTTCATTTTGTTTTATTATATCTACTTTTAGAATGTGACTCAAAGGATAGAATGCCATCAGGATTATTAAGAAGTGTAGGGTTCTATCTTATCTCTTTTGAAAATGTAGAAGCCAAGAGTGAGAATTTGTAGATTTTTTACAGTGTCATGCTTCCTGGTTTAGAAACTCTAGGGAGTGTGCCTGTTTTATATTATCTTGGAAATGTATCTTACCTGGCTAGTTTCCAGCTAAGATTTTTACCAAATCCTGGCTTTAACCCATCAGTAGTGTTGGAGCTTCCCAGGGAGCTCAAACAGTAAAGAATCTGCCTGCAATGCTGGAGACCAGGGTTCAATCCCTGGGTTGGGAAGATGCCCTGGAGAAGATCCCCTGGAGAAGGGCATGGCAACCCACTCCCGTATTTTTGCCTGGAGAATCCCATGGATAGAGGAGCCTGGTGAGCTACAGTCTGTGGAGTCACAAAGAGTCAGACACAACTGAATGAGTAACACACACAGTGTTGGAGCAGGGCTTCCTAGGTGGCAGTAGAGGAAAGAACCTGCCTGCAAATGCAGGAAACATAAGAGACATGGGTTCGATCCCTGGGTGGGGAAGATCCCCTGGAGAAGGGCATGGCAACCCACTCCCGTATTCTTGCCTGGAGAATCCCATGGACAGAGGAACCTGGTGAGCTACACTCCACAGGATTGCAAAGAGTCAGACATGACTGAAGCTACTTAGCACAGTGTTGGAGCAATGGAATGAACCAGACACCTCCAAGTCTGCCAATTTCCCTTTTGTTTGGGGTGATTTATCCTGCTGAGTCTACTTAATAAAGAATGTGAGTGATGCCTCTTACTGTCCAATAACAAGAATAGAAAATATGATTGAGAAGAAAATGTTGCATTTTCATAACTGTTGGGGCACACTTTTAAACTGTTTTTGAGATAAGCAATGTGCTTTCAACTTTACCTTCTAGAACACCTCTATCTAGTAGAATGATAATGCACACTGAACATGTAATTTAATATTTTCTTGTTGTCATTGTAAACAAGTAAATGGAAGTAGTGTTAAAATTAAACAACATTATTTTAACTCAGTATATCTAAAATATCATCTCAGCATATAATCATTATTTTAAAAATATTAATGAGATATTTTACATTCTCTTTTTAAACTACAGTTTTGAAATCCACTGTTTATTTCATACTCACAACACATCTTAATTCAGATGCTAAATTTTCATAAGAAGTACCTGATTTGTATTGAATTTCATAAAATTTGCATTTGAAAAATAACTTTGCACACCCTAACTATTCCGAAGATACTCTAAAAAAATTCCTTTTACTGGATTAAATATCAATTTAGCTTGTCAGTTATATTAGCCAGATTTTTAATGCTCAATAGACACCATATAGGATAACACAGAAGCCTGTGCAATGCTCTTATTTTAGCTTATCCCTATTTAGGTGAGAGAAAAAGAGAGTCAAAAATCCACCTATCCATTTACTTTATTTTATTTCATTGACTAATGCTTTATTTTGTTATGGGCAATCACCTTCTCCATACTTTTTATAGTAAATACTTAGATTTTCCTTTTCATAGTGACTAGTAAAACATACATTATGAGAACTGATGGGAAGATAAATGTTGTGAAATTGCCTTAACTGTGATTATTAGTGCTTGAATTGACCAGATTTCCTCCCCAACAGCTTTGAATGCTTTGTGGGTTTATATAACTGTGTGCCCTGCTTCATAAGTACTTTCAAAGTAACCTGCTTTGTTTCACTTGATTGCTCTAGTATGGTTAAGGACAAATGTTTTGGAATAATAACAGGCCTAACCAAATTGCCAACTGGGAGATCCATGGAATATGCTTAGGGCAGCTTTTTGCAGCATTTCTTATACCTGGCAAATCATTTTAGAAAAAATGTTTAGCTTCACAATAGACTCTTAACTAGCAGATTCTAGAAAATACTTTTTATATAACATATAGGCTTATCAGTTACCATTACTTTCTGAAAAATGCAGGTTCTGAGGCCATGTAGAGAGATGGCATAACAAAGTAATCAGAAGCATGGCTCGTGGGTCAGGCTGGCTGTGTTTGTATCATGATTCCACTATGTACAAAATGTATAAATTTGTGCAAAGTTACTTCACCTTTCCAGGCCTTAGTTTTCTCATTCTAGAATGGAAATCAGAATTGGATTTACTTAATAGGGTTGTTAGAGAACCAAATGAGAATACATCCTCCACCCTGTGCTTGGCACAAAGTAAGTGCTCAGAATATGAATTTTTACTATACAAAACTGCTGCAACTATAGGTATTGTCAAACTTTAAACCCATTTCCAAAGATTAAAAAGAGGAACAGTATATGCTGTATGTAGCTATGGTGAAGAAAAGTCAAAGTGTATAAACCCTGAAGAGTGGAATATCAAAGTGAGGAGTTTCCAGTTTCTTTTTTTTTTCTTTTGAATTAGTGTGTAAGTTCTTTCTCCCAAGACATAAAAGGAACTGTTCATCCCTTTCATTGTGAAAATTTTGCTTTTCTTACCTGTTCCTAGATGACTAGTTTGCATATGTTTTGAAATAAGACTTTATAAACAAATTCTCAAAAATGATTCTATGAATAATAGATCAGGCTTTTAATCAAGGTAAGGTTTTATGTTCTGAAAATTATAGCAAAGATAAACATCATGAAGTACATTTACTAGTTTTATGTATTGCCAGATTGGTAAATTACTGTACTTTTTTTGCCGTCGTATTATTGTTGTTGTTGGTTGTATTTTAATTTACATCATTCTTCATGTTCCTCAACTCCTATTTCTCATAACTCTTTTCTGTATTATTATTATTAATGTGACATTTGTTATGTTTATAGTGTTTGCATAAAAATAGATCATCTCTGTTAGGTAGTTTTCAATGTTAAAAGCAAATGTGCTTACTCATTGACTATGAAAAATATCCTTCTGGAACAAATATAGAACCATCCATCTCTTGAGTGGAATTCTTATGGGCTTTTCTTATCTACCTAACTACCTTGAAAACATAGCTTGGAAATCATTCCCATACTTTTGGGGAGCAGTCAGTCATTTAAGTAGTTCTACTAAAAAGCCAAATCCTTGAGATAATCAGGTTGTTACAAGTAAAAATATTTTAGGAAGGGGGTCTTTGTTACCTTAAGTGAAAACTGACACTGAACCAATGTTTAAGATGCATTATCATGGGCAGAAAAAATCTAACTTTGCTCTTTGACAGGGTTAGTTACAAAAGTTCATAGTCAGGTCAGCAAAGGAAGAAACAAGGTTTTAGAATATATTTGGCATTTTAAAAAAATATTGAGTTGTAAATTTTGTATGTGCGTGGAGTTTCAGGTCACTTTCTTTTTCTTTACATTTTAAAAGTGGAACTAAGTCAGAAAGTGACACAAAATTAGAAATGTCAGGATATTTAATTACATGAAGGTGAAAGAGAAGAGTAGAAAAAGCTGGCTTAAAGCTCAATATGGCAAATAGATGGGGGAAAAATGGAAACAGTGGCAGATTTTATTTTGCTGGGCTCAAAAATCACTGTGGACAGTGACTACCACCATGAAACTGAAAGACACTTGCTCCTTGGAAGAAAAGGTATGATAAACCTAGACAGCATGTTCAAAATCGAAGACATCACTTTGCCAACAAAGGTCTGTATTGTCAAAGTTGTGGTTTTTCCAGTAGTCATGTATGGATGTGAGAGGTGGACCATAAAGAAGGCTGAGCACCAAAGAATTGATGCTTTCAAACTGTGGTGCTGGAGAAGACTCTTGAGAGTCCCTTGTACAGCAAGGTGATCAAATCAGCGAATCCTAAAGGAAATCAGTCCTGGATACTTTTTGTAAGGACTGATGCTGAATCTGAAGCTCCAATACTTTGGCCACCTGATGCAAGCAGCTGACTGATTGGAAAAGACCCTGCTTCTAGGAAAGACTGAAGACAAAAGGAGAAGGGGCAGAAGAGAATGAGATGGTTGGATGGCATCACCAACTCAATGGGCATGAGTTTGAGCAAACTCTGGGAGACAGTGAAGGACAGGGAGGCCTGGCATGCTGCAGTTCATGAGGTCCCACAACACTAGACATGTCTTAGCAACTGAACATAACAACAAATGGCTATTTCTCTTTAAAGATACTGAATTTGAACAAATAGAGCATGGTGTCACATAAACCATGAATGCATTTTAAAAAAATATCATTTCTTTATGAGTTAGAATACATATGTTTTCTTCCATATATTGATTGATATCCTTTAGGTTTAACATTTTATTTATGTAAGGGAGGAATGAAAGAGAGGTAAGTGTATCTAGAAGACCAGAGTTTAGATCAAACATTATTGTAATTGTCCAAGCCTTAGTAATATAATTTGCATTTCATTGACATCTTGTGTAGGTTTTTAATCTTGGATTACAATCCTTATGAATGTCCATTAAAATCTACAAGAAGATCTTCTTGGAGAGAAAACAAATACTTTACTACATTAAATTAAGTATAAGAGGAGCACACGTTAAGCAAATTTTTGGTGGGAAGTGAGAACATCTTTTGCATCTTCCCTTCCCAACCTGGTCCTGGTGTCTCCTGCTGTCAACATCCTTGTCCCCAAGAGAGACTAGCACATCACAGCTCTGCAGAGTTTGTCCATTTTTATTTGAGAGAACATCACCACCAGAGAGGCGGAGAGATAGTGTGCATCTCAAGGTATAAACAGGCATTAGAAAGAGAAGGACAGAGAGTTTCACATAGAAACAGTAGAATGATCAAAGGTATTCATGTCCAACTTATGCAACTGTGCTAAGTGTGCTCAGAAGAAATATTTGAGTGCATCAAATGATGAGTGCTTTAGTGAGGAAGGAGATAAGACTGAAAAACTATGAAGACATGAATGCTCTGCCAGCAGTACATGCAGAAACTGTATTTGGGCATAACAGTAGTGTCAAAGAGAACAGTTAGAAATTGGATTTAATAATACAAGAATCAGCTAGGGGGGATGAAGAAACAGATGAAAGAAAAGTTAGAAAAATTACAGGGACAGACACTGCAAGTTATGATGGATGGTTAGAAATCAGTCAAGATAAGTTTCACAATGGGTATCAGTAATAATAGTGGCACCATTAACAGACTCTTTACATAGACAGAATGTTAGATGTCTTTTGAAGAGGACTGAGACTTTTGGTGTTTTAGCTTTGTGTAAACCTGATTCAGCCCTTGACCAGCTCTTTGGCTTGGTGTTTTGCAGCAATTGTCATCCTAATAGAGCCTGATTTTTCTCAGATCATTTCTAAAATATGGGCAAAGAAAAGAATTCTGACAGAGTTCAAGTGGATAGTAAAAAAAAAAAAAAAGAAGACTGTCATGATGTTTTTCTTAAATATGTTTAATTTGAGATTCCAGGAAGACCTCCAGGTAGCTGTCTACTGGAGTTGTTTGTTATCATGGAACCAGACCTTCAGCCCTGACCAGCACTGGAGATAAAGTTTGGATAGCCATTAGAAAAAATAATAATTTTGTTGTAAGAATATAAGAATTTACAAGTTTATAAGCACTATTTTGTCTCTTCCTTCTCATGTAAAAACATCTACTTGATAGCAATAGAAACTTCTGAAATTTTTAATTGTAGAACCCTGGAATAATACACTATGCTATTAAAATTCTTCTATGTTTTATGAAGTATCACTGAAAATCATTTGGCTTTGGTTCTTACTTGTGTAATGATGATAAAAATGAATTTTAATGAGAATATAAATTTTTTACAAGAACAAAATGAAATTGAGCGGTACAACATTATATATTCTTCTAGCTTCCTGCAGATTGTAACCTACCACTTTTTATAGGTATGAGCAACTCAATATATCTACACAATACAGAAAAAACCATGAGCAGCACAGTTTGTTTTCTTAGTATACTTGACATAAAATGAACTCTTTGTGTGCATGAAAATTTTTTCTTTCTTTGAGAGTTTGCAAAGCCCTGAGTGAATGAAAAATGTAAATAGGGACCCATAATTGTTCTAGTGACTGAAAACATTTCATTTCACTCTGAGGGATCGCCCATCGCCACTTCCAATGGGCTCCAGACCTCCCTCTGGGCATAAATGCAATGTGAGGGAACTCATTGCCCTTCTCCCCTCTTTAAACTCTGTTCTTTTCTTACATTCTTTGTCTAAATTACTGGTTACTCAACTGACATAAATACTACTTGGCTTAAAAAGTTCAATTCGATACACTTACCAAGAAATTATGTATGAAATATATGTGAAAATAAAAAATTGAGACAGGCATAGTCCATCCTATCAATAAACCTTAAAAATCTTTTGTATTTTCTTCCTCATCTTCTCCAAGGCCACTGGTTTGGTATGAGCCTCTGTAATCTCTCACCAGATTTGCAGTATCTTTCTGCCTACTCATCCTTTTTGCTGTCTTTTACCCCTTCCAGTCCTTCCTCCGCACAACAACCAAAGTAACCTATTTTTAAATGGGAATCTGGACCCGTCAGTATCCCTTGGAAAATTCTTTATTGGCCTCTTACCAGGATGCCATTCAAATTTCTTTTCCACTGCCAAGCCCTTATCTACTCTCCAGCCTTTATCCCTACTCCTGCACACAAGCCTGTGTTCCAACTCTGCCAGACTTTCTGTGCCACTTCACAGCGGCTCTGTTTCCTTACTTCTGTAACATGGAGACTATGTAGAGTGTTCTCTACCCACTTGCTGATGTAACAAGATACTGCTAAAACATGATCTCCTCTGACCTCCAACTTGTTCCTTTTAGTTTATACTTCTATTATTCCTATAATTCTAATTATTTTTCAATCTCTCCCTCCTTTTAACTGTGAATTCTTTAAAGACTTTCCATAAGCACATTGTATATATGAGCCCAAGCACAGGACTTGGCACATAATAATTAATAAATCTTTCCCTCATGAGTTGATTTAAGAAAGTAGGCAGAAATGGGCTTA
Organism: Capra hircus; assembly: GCF_001704415.2. Taxonomy (NCBI): domain Eukaryota; kingdom Metazoa; phylum Chordata; class Mammalia; order Artiodactyla; family Bovidae; genus Capra; species Capra hircus. Next base: position 29,647,683 of record NC_030813.1, read on the forward strand.
ACATTGGAAAAATATTCAGTTCTCTTATTAACCTTACCATTGACAAGCTTTCACATAAAACTTGTTGCAAAATATGTGTATATATCCACATAACATCTATGTTGTTTAGTTGCCAAATTGTGTCCAACTCTTTTGCAATCCCCTGGACTGTAGCCTGCCAGGCTCCTCTGTCCATGGGATTTCCCAGGCAAGAATACTGGAGTGGCTTGCCATTTCTTCTCCAGGGGATCTTCCCAACCCAGAGACTGAACCCATGTCTCCTACATTGGCAGGCAACTTCTTTACCACTGAGCCCCCAAAGATGCCCGTATTGAATCTATAACTAATTATAGTTATATATAATAAAAGGGCTTCCCTGGTGGCTCAGTGGTAAAGAATCCATCTGCAATGCATGAGCCACAGGATAGGCTGGATCTGCTCCTGGGTTGGGAAGATCCCCTGGAAGAGGGTATGGCAACCAACTTCATTATTCTTGTCTGGAGAGTTCCATGGACAGAGAAGACGGGCAGGGTACAGCCCATAAGGCTGCAAAAAGTCAGACACAAATGAACCAACTGAACATACACACACATATACAATAAAATATTTGAGTCTGAAATATACTGTTTTAGTTATTATCTTCTTTTAGAGTAAATCATTTTTTCAACACACTAGTGCTAATTTAATAAATGGCACTTTACAAAATAAATTAGTTAATGCTATTTATAAAAGTGTATAGTGTCCTATACTTGGATAAAATCTAGTGCTCTTTTTAAAATGAAAGATGAAAAAGACAAATTTGAGTATCCTGATGTGAAGAGGAAACCTGTGGTCTTATTGAAAATTAAGATGAAAAGGTTACATGTACAGTTATTTGCCAGTGTAATGAGAATGTCCATGTCTCAGCTTATTAAAAATTGGGGAGTTTATATTGAAGTTAGTTGTCATGCTTCAATTAAGTTAGCAAATATGAATGTCAATGTTGTCACAGATGCAATATTAGAACTGATGTTTAGTCCTAACTGGAATGCAGTGAATGATTAAATTAAGTCTAGTTCTCAACTCCCTCATATTGAATAAGAAGTAAATAGCTTGTTTTCCTTATCACAGAAATCTCTTTGGTGTGCTGTTGTTTAGTGTTTATATAAATAAGTAGTTAAAAAAAGGTAAACAGACTCAGCATTAAGTAATGTTGAATCAGTAAAGTGATAATTGAGTCTTAATATCCAAAACAGAAATCTTGAGGGTGACTATTATGGGAATAGTTATTTTTTTATAATTGAAGAATAATTGCCTTACAATATTGCTTTAGTTTTTGCCATATACCAACATGAATATTGGTGGGAATGTAAATTGATACAGCCACTATGGAAGACAGTATGTAGATTCATTAAAAAGCTAGGAATAAAACTACCATACGATCCGGCAATACCACTTCTATGTATATATCCTGAGGAAACCAAAATTGAAAAAAAAAAAAAATGGGAATAATTTTTAAGAGGCGAAAACATTAAATTACCCAAAGAGATTTTAACATCCCACTATTTTAAGCATTTAACAGCAACAGTAAAGAGAATCCATACATATAGTTTACAGTACTTATTCTAACTTTATCATTTTTGAGAAAGATATCTAACTAAAAGTAAATATGTATATATATATATACAGCATGCATTTTGGGGGGGGAAGAAGAGAAAATAAGAATGCGTTGAAAATATAGCTTCTTTTTCTTCATCTTCTTTTTATTTGGTATTTTCACACTTGCCTTCTGCTTTTATATTGTATTAAGCTTCACCAGCCTTGTTTACTGTTTATTCCAGGATGCTTTCTGTATAGAGCCTCTGTTATCATATCCTGCTAACAACGCAGTAAATGGAAATTTGGGAAAAGCCACAGCAGGAACTGCTGAGTATCAGCAGTAAGTTAATCAGATTTAGATACCCCAAAACTAACACAGCCCACAAGACTGATAGCCAAATGCTACAGCAAATTGTTTCTTAGCAGGAAATCTACAGTACTAGTGTAATTTGAACAATGGAGCATTTGACAGCTAACTCATCAAAAGCAGTGCACCCTAAGGAAGTTGCTCACTTCCAGTTTTACATTTAGCCAACCATTGATAAAACAGTGGCTAGTAGGACAATCAATTTAGAATCAAATGATGGCAAGGCTACTCATCCTATTGCCAAAAGGAGATACAAGCTGTAGTATATCGTTCCGCCTAGGGACTCTATACTATGTACTCACCCAGATTGGAAGATGGGTCACCTATGCCTTATGAATTCCTTTTGAGTGCCAGTTTGATCATATATTAATGAGCATGATTAAAAGCTAGGCTATTATCTGTTCCCAAAAGGTTGACTTAGGCAAAACGACACAGGATAATTCCAAGTTGTCTTATGCAGTGTACTAGAAGTAATCAAGTAAGTCAGATGATGTTTGTGACTTCAAAAAAAAGAAATCTTTGAAGACTATGTCCATTATGTTTCTATATGGAAGTTTGTCTTATATAGTTGACCAGAAAGTGTTAAAATATTTAAAGTGAATAAAGACGCTTATGATTCCCAAATGTGGGGGAGCACTTTTTTTGACTGTGAGCTTTCCATGTTTTATATTAAGCAAAATGCACAGAATTATTATACATGCCCCATAGTTATCACTGCAGACAGTGACTGCAGCCATGAAATTAAAAGACTTTTGCTCCTTGAAAGAAAAGCTATGATAAACCTAGACAGCATATTAAAAAGTGAAGACCTCACTTTGCCAGCAAAGGTCCTTATTGTCAAAGCTGTGATTTTTCCAGTAGTCATGGACTGATGTGAGAGATGGACCATAAGGAAGGCTGAACACCAAAGAATTGATGCTTTTGAACTGTGGTGCTGGAGAAGACCTTGAGAGTCCCTTATACAGCAAGGAGATAGTGAATCGTAAAGGAAACAAACCCTGAATAATCATTGGAAGGATGGATGCTGAAGCTGAAGCTCCAGTACTTTGGCCAACTGATGTGAAAAGCCAACTCATTGGAAAAGACCCTGATACTAGGACAGATTGAGGACAGGAGAAGGGGGAGACAGAGAATAAGATGGTTGGATGGCATCACTGACTCAATGGACATGAGTTTGAGCAAGCTCTGGAAGATAATGAAGGACAGGGAAGTCTGGTGTGCTGCAGTTCATGGGGTCACCAAGACTCAGATACGGCTCTCGACAAAACAACAGCAGTTATCATCTATGCTCTGCTGCTTTAAAAAGAATTTCAGATTTAAGATCCCCACTCTATATTCCAACTTGCTATAAGGAAAATTCAGAGTAGAGTCAGGAGAGAGAGCAAAGCTGTGACAGGGGGAAAACCAGTGATGGCTGTGAAATCAAACCGATTGTCATATGTGCCAGGCAGTATAACTGAGAGGTGTACTACTCATTATAATAGGTGTTCTAACCATGACAATGACCACCTGCCCTCAAAAGTAAAACAGCAACCAAAAGATGTTTGGAGAAATTTTTTAAAAAATCTTCTCTTATAACTGCAGCTGTTATGAAATACCTATACAGATCAAGAATAACCAATCAAATTTAGTTTTTGAATTGAGATGTTCTATAACTGTATTTCACAATAAACTGGAAAATTCTGAAAGAGATGGGAATACCAGACCACCTGACCTGCCTCTTGAGAAACCTATATGCAGGTGAGGAAGCAACAGTTAGAACTGGACATGGAACAGCAGACTGGTTCCAAATAGGAAAAGGAGTACGTCAGGGCTATCTCTTGTCACCCTGCTTATTTAACTTCTATGCAGAGTACATCATGAGAAACACTGGGCTGGAAGAAACACAAGCTGGAATCAAGATTCCCGGGAGAAATATCAATCACCTCAAATATGCAGATGACACCACCCTTATGGCAGAAAGTGAAGAGGAACTAAAAAGCCTCTTGATGAAAGTGAAAAAGGAGAGTGAAAAAGTTGGCTTAAAGCTCAACATTCAGAGAATGAAGATCATGGCATCCGGTCCCATCACTTCATGGGAAATAGATGGAGAAACAGTGGAAATATTGTCAGACTTTGTTTTTTTGGCTCCAAAATCGGTGCAGATGGTGACTGCAGCCATGAAATTAAAAGATGCTCACTCCTTGGAAGGAACGTTATGACCAACCTAGATAGCATATTAAAAAGCAGAGACATTTCTTTGCCAACAAAGGTCCATCTAGTCAAGGCTATGGTTTTTCCAGTAGTCGTGTATGGATGTGAGAGTTGGACTGTGAAGAAAGCTGAGCGCCGAAGAATTGATGCTTTTGAACTGTGGTATTGTAGAAGACTCTTGAGAGTCCCTTGGACTGCAAGGAGATCCAACCAGTCCATTCTAAAGGAGACCAGTCCTGGGTGTTCATTGGAAGGACTGATGCTAAAGCTGAAACTCCAATACTTTGGCCACCTCATGCGAAGAGTTGACTCATTGGAAAAGGCCCTGATGCTGGAAGGGATTGGGGACAGGAGAAGAAGGGGATAACAGAGGATGAGAGGGCTGGATGGCATCACTGACTCGATGAACATGAGTTTGGGTGAACTCTGGGAATTGGTGATGGACAGGGAGGCCTGGCGTGTTGCAATTCATGGGGTCGCAAGGAGTCGGACATGACTGAGTGACTGAACTGAACTGAACTGAACTTATAACTGTATTTTAAAAGCTGGAAAGAAGAAAAAGATATAATGTATCTTGTTCCTCATTCTAATGTGTACTACATGTTGAATAATAATATTTATATTTCTTTGGTTAAATTAAAATATTTTTTAAAAGATAGTAGAACCCAGCCCCTGTGTTTAAGGCTGCAATTTTGAATTGACTAGGAAACCTAGAGACCAGATCCTCACCCAGCTTTGCCTGGATCCCCTGAGCTTGTGGGTGGATCCTTTACCAACCCTGGGGTGTAGGCTTTGCTCTTTTCTTCTAGTAATGCCTTTACAGACCAGATGCCCCTACACACTCCACACATATACACTCATATTCCATGGTTATATCAACAGCCAATCACTATTAAACTGATAGCATACTAGCAAGACCCAATCATCTGAATATCTTAACAGTTTTGTAAATTTGTAGCTTTCATTTAATGCTTTAGCAGGATTTTGGGGGTTTATGCTTTGTTTGTTTTTAATATCTAGGCACATATGTTGCCATTCAGGTAGTTGGTTAAGTGTATATGTGGGTTTTCCTGGTGGCTGAGTTGTAAAGAACTGCCTGCCAATACAGGAGATGTAGGTTTGATCCCTGGGTCAGGAAGATCCCCTGGAGTAGGAAATGGCAACCCATTCCAGGATTCTTGCCTGGGAAATCTCATGGGCAGGGGAGCTTGGCGGAGCTACAGTTCATGAGGTCACAAGAGAGTTGGACGTTACTTAGCAACTAAACAACTACAAATGTATATGTAGTATTTTTCACATTTTTTCCAAGTCTACATTATTGATAGTAGCGTACTTAAACCTTAGAAGTAAAGTATCAAATAATTAAATTGTACAATCTAATTTGATATTTGAGCTTTAGACAGATTCTTCAAAATGTAATTTTTTTTGCTAAAGTTAATGCTGTCCACATTTACTAATCTCACAGGCAGGGATATGTGGTGGTGGTGATGGTGTGATTTTTTTTTTTTTTTTCCGGTCAGGAGGAGTGTTAAGAATGGCATGTTTATTTGAAATAAGATAAAATAAGAAGACATAAGAAGAGAAATAGTTGCTCCTTCCTTTTCCGTTTTCTTCTAGCAACATGGCACCCATGCAGGCATATTTTTCTTTTACAACAGATCTGCTATAAACTTCAAGCCACTCAGCACCTTCATGAATAATTTCACAGAAATATATAATCAACACATTCCGCTCCATGATGTAGCTCTTCAAAGTGGCTCTCTTAGCAGCACTATTTTGTTCAATAATGATGAGTATTCGTATTCAGAGCATATATCTCATTCTGTTCTTATAAGAAATTCAAGTTGTGCCTTGTTAGAGAATAGTGCAGAAAAAAATGTTGAAAACATATGATTCCAAAATTAAAAGCTCATTAAGAATCTATTTATAGGCAGTGATGATATTAGGTATTAGGATTTAAACATGCTGAAATCCTAATAGTCTTCTTTTTGTTTTTTTCTTGTGTACTGTGTTAAATCTTCTCTCGTATAAATTACATACACAACAAATATTCATTACAATGAAGACTTAAAATTGGCAGAGGAAAACTGCACAAAATATGAACTTTTACATTTCACTTGTCACATGGTCCTTGGGAGATAGATCTTTTCTTTAATGAGATTAAGTTAATTAAAGTGGGCTTAGTGCTATTAGTTATATGCAAACTCTGAAGCTAGATGCTTAATCATAGAAATCAGAAATGATCATTTAATGAATTCTGAAATAAGTAGTATGATTTTACTCTAGGATATACACAAAATGGAGTTGTCACATAGAAAGAAAGATGAGAAAAAACAGCATCACAAGTCTAGAGATTTAGTCTGCAGGTTTTTTATTAATGGCTACTTTTTAAAAGTTATCTCAAAGATAGTTACATAAGGAACATGAAGGTCTTAGATATCAAGAAAAATAGTAATTTGTAATTAAAATTATTTTCATGGTTTTCAGTATTCCTTATAATGTATTATATATATATATATATTCCACCAATTTAACCATGTTAATGAGTCATAAAATACAAGTTGATAGCCTTGATTTTGTTTTAAATAAATGTAAATATTTTCTATTATTTCATTTATTAAAATCAGATTAATTCTAAGAACACATTTAAAAGACTTGGAATAAAACTAGATAGGCAGCCATAGCGCAAGTGAACATTGGTCCATGAGAAAATGGGACAGAATATGCTTCCTTTTTATTGAAGAGAATTAAGCCAATATGGAGGGCATGAAAATCAGAAACTTTAAGGAGGATCTTTCAGGAAGCTTCCTAATGGAAGAGGAGCAGAGTGATAAATGCAACAAATGCTGTGATAATACATTTTTGTTGTCATCGAACCACAAGTGTTTCAGGGACTACTCACGGCTCCTTTACTGCCAGTGGTCCATCTAACGACCCTTCCCTAGGAGTCACTGACAGGACTAACGAAGACATGAGGCAGGCTGCCATCTTGACACCCCCTTGTCTTCCGACTGTGCTCTCTGAGTTTTCTATCATACCTCAGAAGTGCCAAGTCCTTGTCACTCTGTTGGCTGCTGAGCACTGATCTACCACCGTGTGACACTAAATCATCTGAAACTAAATCCAAAATTCCACAAGGAATGGGGTCAACCTATCAGTGAAAATAATAGCCCATTTGAGCGCTTCTTCTTTTCTCTGACTGGAAGGCAAGCTCTCCTGAGTCCACTGGGGATATTTCCTAAAAACACTTTGAAAGCTCACACATGTGTGCTATGATTTTTTTTTTTTTTTTTTTGAAAGCAGGATACTCTGCTTAGGGAATAGGAAAGCCTCTGCAACAGTGAAAACTGGTAGAAATAGGAGAGATCCATGAACATGTTCAGAGAGCTGTTTCCATAAATTTAATGTTGTTTATACTTAGATAATTGCTCATTAAAGACTTCATCGAGTGTATAAAAATAGGGCTTGCTATATGGTAGTCACTGTATGCCCTAAACCTATTTTAGCAAATTTTCTGATAGTGCCCAGCATGCATCTGTGACTGAGACAAAAATCAATGCTTATGGATTTAGCAGTGTAATCCTATCACTTGTTCTGTGAGATATGATTTGAAATGTAAAGTACGTTAAGTCTTAAGTGAACTTGGAGGCATGGAGTCTCTGGGGTGTTTCTTAGGATCCTATTTATTATTGATCAGGCTATTTCTTTATTGTCTCTCTTCTCCTGGCCCCAGTTATCCTTCTTCCCCTTTTCACCAGTAGCTTTTAAATTATGTGTACCAGAACCAATAAACTACCCTCAGTGTGAGTATTTATTTCCTGCTTTCAAAACAAGTAATAATTTCTAAAGGTTTCAAAGCAAGAACATCATCATGTGACAACTGGGTTAAATCTTAAAACAAAAATAATAGTTAAAATGTTAGGTGAAGTTTCTAAGTTTTACCAAGAAATTTTAGTGCTTTCTCTAGAAGCATAACACAAAGTAAATCGACTACTTTTAAGTAACCTTGAATAATCCTAAATTACCGCTTTTTGTATTTGCAGGAAGTTCTTAACATAACATTTGAAAAATTGTTGGTTATAATACAATTAAAATTTTAAAAATTAAATGCTTATAGTCAAATTTCCTATGAAAGAATAAATACAGTTTAAAATAGTCATAGCTAGCTGGAGTCATTCATTCATTCAAGAAATACCTACAGGAGACCTATGGTATTCCAGCCACTGACAAGAAGTTTTTCAAAGTCTCCAGTTGTTATAATGATATTCTAGTGATTCCTCATAAGCTGTATACTGGAAGCTATAAAAAACTGGAATTTATAAAAATCATGTTTGTAACATGTAAAAAGTTTGGCTTTCTTTTCACTTCCTGAAATGATCATCTGCAATAGCCTTCAGGTATCATAAAAATTGTTACAGTTACATAGGCTTTTATCACCCTGATTTGAGATAAAATTCTGCCCAGTTTAATAAAGTGTTCCTCCCATTAATAGATTGTATCTCTATCTGAGTATCTGATTTTTAGTCCCTGTTCTGAAAGTGGGTTATATTTTCCACTTACTGTATTCTTTTGATATGAATGATTCATTTGTAAACTAATCTTAGTTCTAAAGGCTACAATTTTTATTTTTGTTGGCATATTCTTAATTTGGGGAGCTGCATGAACTGCCAATGAAAATTAGACCACTGTCTACATAAACTACTAAATCTTGGGTTTACTAGGTGGCTTTTAGATGTAGACAAAAGAAAGGAAAGAATAAAAGTATATAGGTTTCCGTGTAAGGTAAGACATGAGTGAAAATCATTCAGAACACTTCTGTCCAGACTTTATGTGTGAAAAGAATTATGGAGAAAGCACCTGTCCCATAGGTGTGAGTTTTTGTTGCTTGGATGCATGTGTATATATTTAAAGCTTGACACTTACTTAGAAGGAATCCTGAATTCGATTGGACAGTATCTGCTTATACATGCAGTCTGAGTCTTTTAAAAGTTATTTTGTCTCTAAAAGAGCAAATCCACAGAATGACCTTCAGCTACTATTAATCCATCTAAATGTAGGGCATGAATGCAGAACACATCTGCCATCTGTCAGCTGAGAATTCCCCTGCCACTACCCCACCCCTACTCCCCACAAAGTCCTCTTGGGGCTACGATAACTTAGGGAGAGGTCTTTCTTGGCTGGCAAGGAAAGAGTGCATTTAGACTAATCATTAAAACCCATTACCTAACAAAGTGCACGTTCTTAAGGAATATATTGATACTTGCCAATGAATTAATCAGCAAAATAGACTATGAGAAGGTGAGATTAACAGTCTCAGAAAAGATCAGAATCCATGAGATGCCAAAGCAGTTTCTAGTGGCCATAAATCTTAGCCCAATTAGAGAGATTTTCTCTTAGCATTTAGAATTCTATCTGGATTTGGTCTCTTTGTTTCTCCACACTGTTTTATATCTGAGGCTGGAACAACGACCAGGAGCTTCCTGGTGCTTGATAGGGAGAATCATTTATTTGAATAATTGATCATTCAATTAGTAGAGCAAATGTTGAACAGTTGGACAGCTCTTTTTATCAGTGTTGATGGGAAGTAATTGGTGGTAGTTCGTTATAAAGCAGAAAATTGAAGTGTGATTTTAAAATAAGAATATTAAGTACAACCACCCCTCACAACAAGGCCTTCTTATCTGCTCTTTTTGTCGCAGCTGTTTGATTTTCTTTTCCCTCAGTGTTATTACATTCCAAAATATAATCAAACAAGTGATTGCATTCCCTGAATATTACTGAATAGTGATTTGCTTATGCAGAGTGGGTCTAATGTTAAATAATTCTGTAGAGTTGAGACCTATGAGTAGAGAATGATTTTAGCACTTCATTGGGTTTAAAATACCAGAGAAAGGGCAGACAACCAAAAATGTTGTCTAGGGGCCCTGGGGATACCCTTGGGCTGTGCTGACTCTCAGCTGAATTTGGAGGAAGAAACTGTATTTTCAAGAAAAATGCATATATCTTAAATGGTCATATTTGAATTTTTAACAGTAAAACAATAGGTGAATGTATAATGTATTGTGAATAATAATGTTACTTTGTCTTGAAAGTAGTTTGAAAATACTTAATCAAGGAAAAGCCTGTATAATTTCATCCTACACTTTTTTGGTGTTAAGTTTAATCTAATGTCAAAGACTATAATTTGATTTAGGATGATAAGTCATAATTCAGTTATCATAATAAAAAAGTTATTGTTAAAAAGAGGAAGCTTCTAAAAGTATAAATTAATGCTAACCCTATTTTAAACCAACATAAATACTGATAGACCAGCATATCTACTTGTTCATACAGAACATGTAATATTTAAAAGCAATCTATTTCCTTCTAGTTTCTAATATATAAACTGCTTCTTAGAGAAGAAACTGAATTACCTTATAGTTCAACAATGCAAGATATAGAGTTAGGATCTTTCACTGAAAAAAGTATGTGCGTATATTTGTCTGTGTATGTGTGTATATATATATATGTACACATATATATGAGATATATCTATGTCAAGGGCAAAATTTTTAGAAGATATCTATGTATATTCATATATATATATTAATATGTATATATTCCCATTATTTTAAAAGCATTTTGTATAAGAAATATTAAGCAATATAATAATTATATATTATAGTATAAATTAATATAATATTAAATAATGTTCAATAGTGAGCACTCATTTTATTCCTGTACCTAAAGGGACTTCATTAAGAATTTTGCCGTTGAAAACATTGTTTTTCATTTAATTAATTTTTTTCTTTTGGGGCCATGCCATGTGGAATGTGGAATCTTGGTTTCTCAACCAGAGATCAAACCTATTCCTCTTGCATTGGAAGTATAGTCTTAACCACTGGACTGCCAGGGAAGTTCCTGCTTCTAGTTTTTAAAAATAAGCACTTTGATATTAGAACATTGTCCTTCTCATCTTATTTTCAATGGTTTTATTAAGGGTAAGTGTTGAAAGTTGTCAAACACTTCATCAGCTTCAATCATATATTTTCATTGCTGTTTGATTAGCGTGTTGCATTAACATATTTTCTTTATAATAATCACCTTTGCATTTCTACTGCTGTTTCTTCCTCACTGCAGAAAGAATATCTACACATTTCTCGATTTTGTTTTAATAATCCCTTTTTTTCACCTTTTTGGGAATGTGGAAAATTTATTTTTCTATGAAGTTAAAGAATCTTAAGAGAAGGTATCTTGATAATGTTTTTTCTTGTTATTTTTAACTGTTTTTAAAATGTTTTCTTCAATTATGTCCTTCATAACCAATTTTAATCATCTTTATATTTATTCTGAATCCTTTTTATTTGCTCTATCAGTCTTCTCTCACCTTTTTCTTAGTTTAACTTTTTATTTATTCATCTACTTCTTATCCAAGTATTAACTGAGAGTCAGCTGTGACAAGCCACTATGCAAAGTGGATGAAGGAAAGACGAATAGGATAAAGTGTTCAATTCCCAGTTACTGTTAAGTATTTTTAGTGTATATTACTCTAATCTATGTTGTTCTCCATGTCAGTTCTACTACTTAATACTTGAGGTGCTTCGATTTAAGTGGGCTTCACTGTTGGCTCAGCTGGTAAAGAATCTGCCCGCAATGCGGGAGACCTGAGTTCAATCCCTGGGTTGGGAAGATCCCCTGGAGAAGGGAATGGCTACCCCCTCCAGTATTCTGGCCTGGAGAATTGGGTTGCAGAGTCCAACCTATTATATCATTTTACTTTAGCTCCTATGACATTTTAAAATTCCTTATACCATGTAATTAATAATGTGATTTCTTTCTAAACTCTGTATTCACCTTCTATGACCTATGCATTATGTTTGATTTCTATACTTTCCTGCTTCCTTCTTTTCCTATTGTATAAGAAGTTTCTGACTGGCACAGGCCCATACATCTTCATACCTGGCTGAGAGACCCTGATGACCTGGAGCTCCCTTTTTAGAGTCTCCATTCTGGCCCTCCTCCAGCTATGCCTCTCCTTACTCACCTCCCCTTCTAGATTCAGTACCTTGGACTCCAGAATGCTCTGCTCAAATGGCTCTGGATTGATTTCAGGGATGGACATATAGGTGCCTGCAAAGCCACTCCTGGTAACAAGGGGATCTGTTGGTGGAAAGAGAATAATCCACTCTTCCCATACCCCATGGAATTCACCATGGAACTCAGAGCACTTAGAAAATGACAACTTAAGGCTTAGCTATATGATAAACCCCTGAAAGGGATATATTTGCCAGGATCAGAAACATCAAGTATTTCATTTATTAGTTTGTTAGCTTGATATATAACCTTTAACTATTTAGACATGTGATACTCAGGCTTCCATTTGTACACTTGCCCTGAGTCTTGCAAAGGTTGGGAGCACGTCTGTGTTGAAATATCACTTTCCTTTTTCTTCTTGGATTATTTTCCCAATTCATTGACATCTGTACTTGAGGGACATTGCTTTGACATCACTTTCCTCTTTTCTCAACATCAGCTTGCTTCTAAAACCAAGGTGAAGCAATGTATTTACTCTTACCTTTTATCTTGTTCCGTTCAGTTCAATTCAGTCGCTCAGTCGTGTCTGACTCTTTGTGACCCCATGAACCGCAGCACGCGAGGCCTCCCTGTCCATCACTGACTCCCAGAGTTCACCCAGACTCATGTGCATTGAGTCAGTGATGCCATCTAACCATCTCATCCTCTGCCATCCCCTTTTCCTCCTGCCTTCAATCTTTCCCAACATCAGGGTCTTTTCAAATGAGTCAGCTCTTCGCATCAGGTGACCAAGATATTTTATCTTGAAGCTTAACATATTTCAAGGAACAAAGAGGAGGCAGTAGAAGTGAGGATTCCCCTCTCTTCCCATATTTGTAGGAAGAGACAGTGTCTTTCATTCTCTATCCCACAGTCCAACAGCTAAGCCATTTATTTCCTGTGAACTGGAGATTCATTCACTTACTCATAGTCTTCTGATGGTACCTAGTATGTCCCAGCCACTGTGCTGGTGCTGAGGATACAGCAGTGACTCAAACACTCTCAGGATATTTGACAGGAGGAACTAGATGAAAACCATAATAACAGATCAATATATGTCATGATGTTGAGTGAAGATAAAGGCCATGAAGAAGAATGAAGTAGTAAATAAGGACATACGAAAGAGTCAGGGAATGGTTCTCTGGGTTAGTGATAGTGGGGACGAATCCTGAATGAGTTGAGAGAGCAGAGTGGAAGGAGAAATATCCCAACTGGCAGAACCAAAAGCATTCCTGAGTTAGGAGACTGGCAGGTGTCAGAGGGACACCAGAAAAGCCCAGGGGCTGGAATTGAGTTGAGGAAGGAGAGAGTGGTTGGAAGAATGAGAAGCTAGTGTCAAATTGTGTAGGTGAAGGGCACTCTAAGGCCTGGAGAAATAAAGTCATCAGGAGTTTTTACTGGCATGTATTCATTTATGTTTTAAAAACATAACTTTAATGTTGGGGGTTAGTGGTGTTTAGAAGTCTCAAGTTAAAGTAGAGCTGCAAGGAGGCTCCTGTAGTAGTTGCAAGACAAAGATCGTGGTGGCTTGTACTCTGCTGGTAGCGTAGGATGCTGCAAGAAATGGATTTCCGGATATCTGGTTTGCAGAAGTCAGTTCTTAATCCTAGCTGCAAGGAAAGTTGACAGAATCTTGATACCTATTTTTTTTCCCACTCTTCCCTCTCATGTGGTAATATATTAATAGCTTCCTGAAGGCCTCAAGTCTGATACCATCTCTTACACTCAACTGTACAGAAGTCTAGACTGTACTCTTGTTATAGTTGCATTCTCTGAACATGAAAGAAGGATTTGGGGATACTTTACTTAGAAGCAGAGCAAAAGTTTCCTTTGTGTTCACAAACCATCAACTAGTTGCACATTAGTTCTAGCTTTAAGTCCTTTGTTGTATATCTATTTTTAATTAATTTTTACTGTGTATAGCTACCTTTGAATGTGTAATGAATACTGACTTTTAATAAAAATGTAGTCTTACCCAAATGAAGTTGAAGATATTGAACATCAAGATGTTTAATCTTAAATATTTTTGTCTATTTATTAATTTTTTAGACTAAGAAGGTAAGAGGAAAGATTAAGAAATCTCTTTGGAATCAGTGGTACCTGATAGAGCAAATATTTCCTATTTAAAAGTCAGTTTTGTGTATGTGGTTGGAGAGGAGGACTAGATAGAGTGTCTGAAATATCATAGAGACCATTATATCTGCACTTGTGTATGTGGGTTCACTACTTTGGGCCTCAGATAAAAATACATGGATATCAAACATTTAGAAAGCAGCTGTTCTTCTAAATGGATTAAGCAATTTACCTTAGGTAATGTAGCCTATAAAATTTTAATTTTGGATTAAGTAAACCATATCTTTCACCATGTCTTTTGCACCTTGATATCAAAAGATGAAATATGGGCATATTTAGTGGATTTCTTCTCAGAATGCTCCACTGGAGAAGGGTCAGTCGTTTCCTAATGAACGCCATCAATAGCAGTTCCTCTTCAGAAGCTCAGGGAAATTAGCATTAAACAACAGGCATGGGTGTCTTGGGTGTTACACAATTATGTGATAGGAGTGTTACATATGGTTTCAGGAGGCATTGCATGGAAGAGATAATTGATAGGAAACTCATTTTCTGGGGAGTGGTGCTAGCTGCATTATAATTTAGAAATCAGAGAGATGGACACCTTGAAAACCTTTACTAAGAAATGCAGAACATGGCCTTTATAAATAAATTGCAAAGTTAAATAAGGTTTATTGCATTTTAATGTTTATTTGGACAGGACATATGTTATACTGGGTAAAATGTGAATTAAATACCCTTTTGACTTATTGCTTCTCAAGTGTCTGGATGCTGTATGCTATAATGTTTTGAGCTTGCTTCCTTCTATAAACAGCTGTTTGCTTAACAAACATTGACGCAGCTGTTGTGTTCCCAGTGCTTATACATATTAACTTATTTAATCTACATAACAATGATTTGAAGTTTGTAATAAAATTATCCTGATTACTCAAATGAAAATATATGGAACAGAGAGGTTAATTTATTTGCCCAAATTCACACAGGTATTAACTGGTGAGCTCACGCACTGTAAATGCAGACGTGACTCAGGGGACAGATTATGCTGCATCTTCCTTATTCGTTAATTGAAGGGTTGGCCCTTCTACAATTCTAATCTTGGGCTTCGCAGGGGGGTCAGTGGTAAAGAAATTGCCTGCCAATGCAGAAAACTCGGATTTGATCTCTGGGTCGGGAAGATCCCTGGAGAAGGAAATGGCAACCCACTCCAGTATTCTTGCCTGGGAAAATCCATGGACAGAGGAGCCTGGTGGGCTACAGCCCATGGGGTACAAAAGAGTCGGACACCACTTACCGACTAAACAACGACAAATTCTAATCTCAATTCCATCTGCTTTCACCAAAAATAACAACAAAACCCTAAAATGTTTTTATTTTCTTTCTTATAAGCTCTGCAAATGTTGAAACACAATAGCAAGTCTGCTTTATGCAAAGTGTGCTTGCATCGGTTTAAAAAGCAGTCTGAATTTCTCATTTTTACATTTCTTACCTTTTCTTTGACACTATTTCTGCAAGATAAAACCAATGGGAAAAAAAAAGTCTACTAAGTGGCACTGTGGTGAGAAGCCTGTTGTAGCAGGAAAAACCTGCTTACCCAAAGTGTTCCTGAAAACAGACAGGCTTTCAATTCACTTATGAAGCTGCTTGCTTTTCCCAGTTAAAAGAGGGAAATAGGTCATAAATATTGAGCCAAGAAAGTTTATCTGTTTCCTCTAACATTTTAATAAATAAAAAGTGAAAAGAAAATCAGTGCTTGACTATTTTCTAACGCCAACTCTGGTTTATTTCATTGTCTAATTAACATTTGACATACCATGTAGAGTCTTAGAGCACAAAGAACTCACAGTGGCTTGAAGCAAATTCCATTGCGGTGATTTTGTTAGATCACTTAAGCTAACCTGTGATGGACAAAGATGGTTGCAGAAACACTGGGGGATATTTTAATTTTCTAGGAATCTTGTTTTCATAGATGGCATTTGTCCTGTGAAGTATATCCAAAATTAATGTCATCTATTCTAAACGTATCAAATGATAATTAGCCTCCAAAGTTCCTGTTATTGGCTGAATTTACAGGTCATTCAATCTTTCCTAGTCATTTCTCCCTAAAGAGTGAATACAGGTTTAGGAAATTACAGCTTGTCTCACTTTGTCTTTGTGCTTTCTCAACTAAAATAGCCTTTAAAAAAATCATTTAAGAAGAGATTGCACTTTATTTCAATTTTTGAGATTATATAACGCATACCAATACCATACAATACCATTGTATTGTTAGGAGACTTTTTTCTTATATTCATTAACAAAGTATCCCAGAGAGGAAGCTACTATTAATGCACATGAAGGAAAAGATTAAACAAAACACCCAAAATACCCAAAAGGTAGACTCTCTAAAAATATATAAACTAGAATGTATTGAAGTTGGAAAACACAAATAGATTTTTTAAAGTGTTTTAACACAATTAAATATTGGTTCCACTTGATAAACCATTTTCCTCAGTTTATGTCCCATCTACAGCTCTGTTTAAACAATCAATTTTCTAAATGTATACTAAACTTCCACTGTATGTAGGGCTGGACAGATGGGAAGATACATTGTTCAGTTCGATAATGGAGACAACAAAGCATGATCCAAGTTAGACTGGATTATGTGCTATGGAAGCAAGGGATGTGTTGATTAATTCACCTAAGAAATAAATAAAACCCTAAAAAAATAAGATAATATTAGATCTATGAATTTAAGGAGAAGCAAGATTTTGCCAGCTAATGGATGAATAGCTAGAAAAGCGATAAGGGCATCTTGAAAACGGAAGATACAAGGAACAATGTCATTCAGGGAGTTTTTTCACTCAACAGGTAGGTATTGAATACTCACTATGTTTTTAAAGCTGTTCTAGTCATTTGCAATGATAAGTATATAGATGAACAAAAATCCCTGTTCTGTGGAACCTGAATTCTAGTGAGATAAAAATTAACAGTAAATAATAGAGAAATAAGTAAAATATTGATAGATTGGAAGGTGATATGCTGTACGAGGAAAAAAAAGTGGAGCAGAGTAAGAAAAATTGAGAGTGCTAGATGAGGGACAAGGGTTGTAATTATAATAAATGAAGATTAAAGATAAGAATCAGGGGTCAGGAATTAAGGATTAAGGCCAAGAATAGAAGTCCTATAAGATCAGAGTAGGGTGGAGTGAAGTCAAATGAGGCTTGAAAAGTGGATGAGGGCCATTTTATAAAAGACTTTGAATGTAAATACAAGATTGATTTGTATCAATTTGACTTGTATCAAATACAAGATTGACTTGATTGACTTTAATGCCAAAAATAAATGGGGAACAAGAAAGGATATTGGAGAAAGTTAGTAATATGACTGAAAGTAAAAGGCACTCAGTTGTGTCCAGCTCTTTGTGACCCCATGGACTATGCAATCCGTGGAATTCTCCAGGCCAGAATACTGGAGTGGGTAGCCTTTCCCTTCTCCAGGGGATCTTACCAACCCAGGGATCAAACCCAGGTCTCCCACATTACAGGTGGATTCTTTACCAGATAAACCACAAGGGAAGCATTAAATTGCATTATTAAAGGAAACAAAAAACCACAGGCATTGTGGTATTTTGATTCCAGCCAGAAGAACAGATAGGCACTTCTGACAGTAATTCAGGAGAAGCTGGGGAGGATTCAGCTAAAAGCTGGTGGAAAAGGAAAACGGAGTGAAATGTGGAAACATGTCAGGGGTTGCTGTTGTTGTTGTTGTTCAGCCGCTAAGTCCTGTGCAGCTCTTTGTGACGTCATGGACTACATCATACCAGACTTCCGTGTCCTTCACTGTCTCCTGGAGTCTGCTCATGTCAGGGGTACAATGGATAGAACTTGAAAATGGGATGATTGTGAGGAGTAAGGGAAAGGGAAGAATTAAACTTGATTCCTATGTTTCTAACTTTGTTGACTTAAAAGAAAGGTATATTTAATTAATTATATTTGAGCTAAGGAACACAGGAAGAGGGTCAGACTCGTGGTCATTATATAAAACTTAAAGTGAAGTGAAGTCGCTCAGTCGTGTCCGACTCTTTGCAACCCATGGACTGTAGCCCACCAAGCTCCTCCGTCCATGGGATTCTCCAGGCACGAATACTAGAGTGGGTTGCCATTTCCTTCTCCTTAGGTAAATATAAATTACCTTGTTCATGGTGTTTTACATCCTCCCTTCTCTCCACCTTAAACAGGTTGAATTTGGAGATGTGAGTTGCATATTTATGTGAAAGTGTCCAAAAAGAAGGCAACTTGCACTTGACACAGAGAAGTTTAGAAACCTAGATTGATGAGTTACGGACTAAAGTCAGGGAAGGGAATATGAGTATGCAGGGAAAGAAATCAACTTTAAGGAAGAAAACCATCTTTAGCTAATCATAAGAATTGAAATGTTAACTCAAATTTCAAGTCTTTGATTTGATTAAAAAAATTTTCCTAACAACTTTTTCAACAGTTTTCCTTGGTAACTCTATAATATACAGTCTGTATTATGCTACTGAGGGGAAGTCGCTCAGTCGTGTCTGACTCTTTGCGACCCCACGTACTGTAGCCTACCAGGCTCTTCCATCCATGAGATTTTCCAGGCAAGAGTACTGGAATGGGTTGCCATTTCCTTCTCCAGAGGATCTTCCTGACCCAGGGATCAAACCCAGGTCTCCCACATTGTAGGCAGATGCTTTACTGTCTGAGCCACCAGGGAAGTCATACTATGCTATTAAATATATGTCTAATCATTAATTATCCACCAAATATCCCTTCCACAGGAGAAGGCAATGGCAACCCACTCCAGCACTCTTGCCTGGAAAATCCAATGGACAGAGGAGCCTGGTAGGCTGTAGTCCATGGGGTCGCTAAGAGTCAGACAGGACTAAGGGACTTCACCTTCACTTTTCACTTTCATGCATTGGAGAAGGAAATGGCAACCCACTCCAGTGTTCTTGCCTGGAGAATCCCAGGGACAGGGGAACCTGGTGGGCTGCCGTCTAGCAGGTCACAGAGCAGACAAGACTAAAGCAACTTAGCAGCAGCAGCATCTCTTCCACAATTCAGAACATTTAACATTCTCCCATCATAAACCCTCTTTTTTTCCATATCATCCATGTTGGTTCAAATCAGCAATTGAGGTAAAGAAAAAAAAGTTTACAATTTGTCTTAATTTAATAATCTTAAACAAAGCTGGCTTATTTATTTTCCTTTAATGCCCTCTCCTTGCTGGGAGAAATATCAATAACCTCAGATATGCAGATGACACCACCATTATGGCAGAAAGTGAAGAACTAAAAAGCCTCTTGATGAAAGTGAAAGAGGAGAGTGAAAAAGTTGTCTTAAAGCTTAACATTCAGAAAACTAAGATCATGGCATCTGGTCCTATCACTTCATGGGAAATAGATGGGGAAACAGTGCAAACAGTGTCAGACTTTCTTTCTTGGGGCTCCCAAATCAGTGCAGATGGTGACTGCAGCCATGGAATTAAAAGACGCTTACTCCTTGGAAGGAAAGTTATGACCAACCTAGATAGCATATTCAAAAGCAGAGACATTACTCTGCCAACAAAGGTCCATCTAGTCAAGGCTATTGTTTTTCCAGTGGTCATGTATGGATGTGAGAGTTGGACTGTGAAGAAAGCTGAGCACCGAAGAATTGATGCTTTTAAACTGTGGTGATGGAGAAGACTCTTGAGAGTCCCTTGGACTACAGGGGGATCCAACCAGTCCATTCTAAAGGAGATCAGTCCTGGGTGTTCATTGGAAGGACTGATGCTAAAGCTGAAACTCCAATACTGTGGCCACCTCATGCGAAGAGTTGATTCATTGGAAAAGACTCTGATCCTGGAAGGGATTGGGGGCAAGAGGAGAAGGGGACGACAGAGAATGAGATGGCTGGATGGCATCACCAACTCGATGGACACGAGTTTGAGTAAACGCTGGGAGTTGGTGATGGGCAGGGAGGCCTGGCGTGCTGCAGTTCATGGGGTCGAAAAGTGTCGGACACGACTGAACGACTGAACTGAACTGAACTGAACTAATGCCCTCTCAGGCTACCTAAAAGGGTATAATAGAAAAATGTATATACACTTAGATACACACATACAGAATTATGAACTACTAAGAGAGTTATACGGAGAAGGCAATGGCACCCCACTCCAGTACTCTTGCCTGGAAAATCCCATGGACGGAGGAGCCTGGTAGGCTGCAGTCCATGGGGTCGCTAAGAGTCGGATATGACTGAGCGACTTCACTTTCACTTTTCACTTTCATGCATTGGAGAAGGGAATGGCAACCCACTCCAGTGTTCTTGCCTAGAGAATCCCAGGTACAGGGGAGCCTGGTGGGCTGCCGTCTATGGGGTCGCACAGAGTCAGACACGATTGAAGTGACTTAGCAAGAGAGTTATAACGTTTCTTTTAAAAGCCATAAACTTGAATAATTCAGCATTTAGACAGAAAGTTATTCACTGAACAGTCTTTCAACTTGTTATCAGCCAAAAGACTGAAGAGATCTCATGGTTAATGTCAGCCATGTGCTATCTCTTGCCTGACTGATTTAAAGATTGTTCTGTTGCATAATTAGAGTAACTGAAATGTGAATTGCTCAAAATTAGTGTTAAGGGTTGGAGAGTTATGAGCAAAAATTTTGTAGTTTTGTTAAGTGTCACTAAAATATAGACATATTATACTCTATATATTACTAAAAGCATGGGTAGTTTCATGATAGGTTCATTTCTTATTTATCTATACAGTATTTAGATCATTAGGTAACCAAAGGGTAATGCCAAGGACTTAGAGATCAGCGACTTCTGTTTATTGATAAACAGTTACTGTGAACATTATTCCATCCAAAAATTTTAGCTCGCTTAAATCAACCCTAAGCTTAATCGACATGCTATTTCAAGCAATTAAAAAAAATCATATTATCACCAGGCTTGAAAAGAAACCTTAGTACTCATTTTCTCATAATTACTGTAGTAATGCTAGTACATAATAGTCACCCAACCTTATCTCAGGTGCTTTTTTCAACATAAAGATTCAGTCTGTTAGCTTATTAGAAATGGGTGATAGAAATTATAACATTTAGTTATAGAAATAAGGATATTATAAGCCTCAGTCAGCCTTGGAATCATATTTTTGATTCTTCATCATACTGATTCTGGAAAGGAAGACTAAGAAACATACTTCTGTCTGTCCTAAGAGAGGTTTGACATTATTTTCTATTACCAAGAAACAACTGCTTGAGGGCTTCTGCAACCTAGATTGATACTCTGTCCAGTGGTAACTACTAGTAACATATCTTTAAAATTTCATATTTATCATCTCATAACTCTTTTCATGGTAGCAGTGTAGCTTAATTGAAAACCCCAGGCTCTACAGTCAGGCAGACCAGCATCCAGTTTTCTGTACATACAAGTTACGTGACCTTAGGGAACTTGATCTCACTCGGTTTCCTCACTATTCATGAAGCTCATACTTGAGCTGATTGTTGTAAGGATTAAGAAGCCTGGGTACTTAAGTACCAAGTACTGTGTCTGCATATAGTAGGTTCTCAACAAATGTAATATTAATTCAAAATCTTAGAAATTCTTTCTGAGACAGTAGCATCAATTAAATGTGACCATAATGACAGAGGAAGAATATCAAACTGTTTAATGATATCAGCCATATATTATTCAAGCCATAAATTAATTGACAATGGTAGGCATAGTCCCCTGAGTATATTCCTTCTTTTCCTGTCCATCTCTACTAGCCTTTGTTAAATTTTTATTAGAAAAATAAATGTGGTAAAATCCATGCCTTTCACATTCTATTCCCAAGGATATGCCTCTTCTATTTATAAGTGAGATTTTGAGTAAATAATTCTGAGAGAAAAAGGCAGATATTATGCAATTAATATCCCAGCCTGCCTCTTCTAGAAATTCACTGGAATTAGTAATTAGAAAAATAATCATTTCTTAAAACTAGAGAGTGTGTTGTTATATGCATTTGAAATACACACAGGTACTCACATGGGTTGCTAACGTCAGTGTTTACATAAACTGCCATTCAACTTCTTGTCTTCCAGCAAGATTAACCTTTAAAAAGGTGAATTCCATTAGCTATTTTCTGTTTCAGTCTTACAGGCAACCTTATCAGCCCTTTAAAAGGAAGTCCTGAAGTTGATGGCCCTCCAGCAGGCCTTCTGTGTAACTCTGGCCTTTTATGTTTCCTGCTGAAAGTCTGTGCTTGTAAATGGTGTTATTAAATGGTATACTTTTAATGAGGTTTGACTATTTCGTTTTCTAAGGGTTCCCTTCATGGGATTCTTGGAGGCAAATTACCAGTGTTACAAGGCAGGGTAGAAACCTGCTCCTCTTTATCTGGGCCATGCAAGAGTGTTGTGCTAAAGCCCCCGAGCTACAGTCAAATTCATTCCAAGGACTAAATGCTGAGAGTCTGTGGTGTGGAAGGAAACTTTCTATTTTCATGACAGGTTCCAGGAAACTTCACAAAAGGCAGTGAACATCAGATGTGGTATTGGCAACTCAGCACAATTAGCAAGCACCCTGGGTCGCTTTGCATTGAGGGCTTGGGACAGTGCTCTGTGCTCAGATGGCGTGCTCAGCCCACATGGGTGACTCGCTTATCAAAGAAGGCCCCCAAACCAGATGTGTATGATGAGACCACTTTCAGAGCTTTTCCAAGCTGAAGTTCCCAGATGCCAGTTCTTCAGTATGTGTATAAACAACCTAAGCAACACAAGACTGGAACAATCGCTAAACATATTGGTTATTTGTGTTATGTTAGTCACTCAGTTCTGTCCAATTCTTTGTGACCTCATAGACTGTTGCCCTCCAGGCTCCTCTGTCCAGGGGATTCTCCAGGCAGGAATACTGGAGTGGGTTGCCATTCCCTTCTCCAGGGGATCTTCCCAACTCAGGGATTGAAACTGGGTCTCCTGCATTGCAGGCAGATTCTTTACTGAGCCACTAGGGAACCCAAGCATCTTGGTACAACACCATTAAAGCTATTTCCCCCTCTTTCCCAACCAATGAGAGTGTAGTAGAGTGGGCAGCAGTCGTCCTTTCCTGACAACCTCAGGACCTTGCTACACAGATCTCCTGATAACCAGATAGGCAATGTAAAGACTGAGGCTTAAATAAAACTGTAGCTTTCCTTCTAGACTGCCTGCCTGTTAAGGAATGCATGACCACTTTGAACTGAATATTATTTTTAATTACATGGAGTTTTGAAAAACCCAGTAATTATTTCATTCACAGAATCATTCGCAGAGTGATTTTCTCATGATGCCTTTGTCCTACTGTGATAAAAATGTAAAGCTGAGTGCAATAATTGCATGGAGTCATCCACAATGGGTGGTACAGCTTGCTACAAAACTCCTAAAGAATGAAAAGTACACATCAAACCACCAAACATAAGTGAGCAGAAAAAGGTTAACAGAACAAAAGAGCAATTAGCTGAAAATGAGTACAGATAAGCCTTCCTTTCATGTAGACCCTGGAGTCTACCCTAACTTTGCTTGAGAAAGCCCGAAACAGGAAACCAGGTCATAAAGCCCCAGGTGGCCTAGAATATGCATCCTTTACTTAGCGTCATATTGGTGAAGAAGAGTTCTGGGAGTGTCAGAAATAACATGCCCAGAATAAACCGAAAACCAAGCAGTGCAACCTCAGGAGTAACTCTGTGATGCAATCAAATGCAAGCTCTCTCTGTAGAGAGTTCTGTCCAGTAAAAATATAATGCAACCATATGAGTGAGTGAAGTCGCTCAGTCGTGTCCAACTCTTTGTGATCCCATGGACTGTAGCCTATCAGGCTCCTCCGTCCATGAGATTTTCCAGGCAAGAGTGCTGGAGTGGATTGCCATTTCCTTCTCCAGGGGATCTTCCCGACCCAAGAATTGAACCCGTCTGAGCCACCAGGGAAGCCATGCAACCTAGGACATATTAAATTTCTAGTAGCTGTAGTAAAAAATAAACCAATAAAATTAACTTTCATAATATAGTCTACTGGATCAAAAATATTATTTTAACATGTATTCTTCTTAAAGCATTATTAATGAGGCATTTTTAAAATCTTTTGTGTGTGTGTGTTTGTGTGTATATGTGTGTGTGCTGAATCTTTGAAATCCATTGCTTATTTTATACTTTTAGTTCTCAGTTTGGACTAGCCATATTTCAGTGCCCACCAGCCACAGTGACTAGTTTAACTCAAGACTAAATTTTTCTTCTTGATAAAACAGATTTGAAATGGATGCTCACTAGCTCTATTCTAACTTTAATACTGTGTTCTGTATTTTCTTGTAGATAGCAGATAGACCAATGGCAAAATTGTTCTGGAAACTACAAAATGATTAAATAATCTTGGAAACTTTTTTTTTTTTAATTTGGCATACAGCTGACATCTCAGTCATGTCCAACTCTTTGCGACCTCATGGACTGTAACCTGCCAGGCTCCTCTGTCCATGGAATTTTCCAGGCAAGAAATACTGAACTGGGTTGCCATTTCCTTCTCCAGGGTATCTTCCTGACCCAAGGATCAAACCTGTGTCTCTTGGTCTCTTGAGTCTCCTGCATTGGCAGGCAGACTCTTTACCACTTGCACCACCTGGGAAGCCTCGGCTTACACAAGAGCTTTATTCACATTTACCATTTCTACTCATCTTCCTCTAAACTGCCATCCTTCTTGTTTTGTCCTACTTTGCCTACTGATCCTTTCGAAACTTGTTTAATTTGTTTTGTTGCTGCTATCTAATACTTACAGCTACACTGAATGATTGAGGACTTAAAACATTGCTAGTAGGACAGCAACTGAATTCTGCATTTTATTTCATTTTCATTAATTTAAATTTAAAACTGGTACTGGGCTTCCCAGGTGGCACTAGTGCTAAAGAACTAACCTGCCAATCCAGGAGACATAAGAAATGAAGGTTTGATCCCTGGGTTGGGAAGATACACTGGTGAAGGAAACGGCAACCCACTCTAGTATTCCTGCCTGGAAAATCCCACGGACAGAGAAGTCTGGTGGGCTGCAGTCCTTAGGGTCACAAAGAGTCAGACATGACTGAAGCAACTTGGCATGCAAACTGATATTAAAGTCAGTTATTAGAAAATATTTTAAGTATGTTTGGAATATTTTGGGGTGTGTGAATCTATTATAGTTATTGAACTATAAACTTTATGAAAACAAAATTTCTAGTGAAAATTTAGCTCTCGAATTGAGATCACTAGAATTATAAATGTAATACACACTAAATTGTATAGTCAAGGAAAATAATGTAAAATGTCAATAAATTTTTGAGTATATGTTAACAGTTACAATATTTTTGATATATTGAGTTAAATAAAATATTAATAAAACTAAGTTCATTTGTTTTTCTTTTTTGTAATATGACTACTGGAAAATTTTAAATTGCCTACATGGTTTACATTATGTTTGTATTTGTATAAATTCTGGCTTAGGTTCTTATACTTACTGAGTTTTAGGAAAGTCTCAAACACGTGGTTTGAAGAGTTAGGAGTGAGAGTAGAACACATTTTTTAAATCTATAAATCATAACTGCTTTACAGGTGGCCTCTTGAAAAAGTCAAGGGGCTTAATAAAGTGCATCATAAATAAACATTAGCAGTCATCAGAGCTGGCCTAGCTTTCAACATACTGCCCTGTGAGATGTTATTGCCTCTTTTGTTCCTGGGTCTTTTTTTTTTAATGTCATATTTTTAAGGTCGATTAATAATTTTTACCAATTCCATAAAGTGACCTGAAGCATAGTAGTAAGTCTGTATTTTATTGAAGTGTTTTGAAATTAACAGTCAGAAAAAAGATACTGTAATAACACAAGTTTTTACTCAGATTCTATGAGTAGAGGGAAAAACGTAGACATATTATGTTATTGAATTTGCTTTTCCAAATACCTCAGTGTTCAATTGAACTACTCAGTTATGATGTATTATAATTTCATACATCACAGATAACTAGATTTAATGTTATTTTAGACGTCAAAATGTTTTTAAATCATGAAAGAGGTATTCATACACAAGGCTGAATGGGCTGTCAGCACACCAGGGTCTAATTTAAACTGTGTCTGGATTATTTTCTTGGGCTCTAATGCTTCTGTGAAAGCATCTATTCAGTGCACCATATCTGTCTTTCATCAGAATGAATTTGTCAGCCATTTCTAGGGAAGATGATATAAAATAATTTTCTGAATGTACTATTTGTATTCCATTGCTAACACAAGGCTACAAATATCTCCTTAGATAGAAGATGGTCAATTCAAAAAGAATTCTTAAACACCTACTGTGAGCTAAGTATGATAGGCCATGTAAATACCAAGTATGGTATTTCCTTGAAACAACTAAAAGCTACATGAAATATTCAAATCAATCTATGTGAAAAGTTAAAACATCAGAACAAAGATAACAGTAGTATAATACTTAAAATGTTTAAAAATTTGAATATAATCAGGAAAGCATAATTAATCTTACTATATTCCAATTTTCTTGGAGTAACCATAAGATTTATGAGGAGTGAAAACCCATATTTTAGAGGATAAGTATAAATATTTAATATGCAAAATGTTTAGACTATCTAAATTTAAAGAAAGTGGCTTAAATTGTTCTTCAGTTGCTAAGTCGTGTCTGACTCTTTGCTACCCGGTAGACTGCAGCACACCAGGATTCCCTGTCCTTGACCATCTTTCAGAATTTGCTCAAACTCATGTTCATAGAATAGGTGATGCTATCCAACCATCTCATTCCCTGTTGCCCCCTTCTCCTGCCCTCAATCCTTCCCAGCATCAGGATCTTTTCCAGTGAGTTGTCTCTCCACATCAGATGGCATAAAGCATAGTGTTAAAAAGGACTGGAGAAGTACAAACTTGAGGTCTGAGCTACCATTGATCAGAAGTATGACTTGGGGATCTGTTAGTAAGAATATCATTACATTAAAATGGGGATTAATTAAAACCCCTCCCTGCCTGATCTCACAAGTCTCAATGAAGGTACTCTTTTTGAACATTAAGAGACTAATCAAATGCACCCTAACTTCTTAAATTCCTTTGAAGGAATTTAATAAGCCTCTGCTTCCTTTAGCTGCTTGTAGACCTGATATCATTGCAAACTCTGTGTGTGTGTGTGTGTGTGTGCACGCATGTGCACGCGTTCAGTGATGTCCAACTCTTTGCAAGTTATACTTGGGCACAAATAGAAATGTTTTGGCATAAACTGCCTCACAAAGTAAAGTAAAGTGATTATCTTAAAATGAGAAGCTCATTGTTCAGCTCTGCTGTTAAATGTGACTAAAATAAACTTAACAATTAAAAAATACAAAGTTAAGTTTGACTGGCATAATCTGAAGATCATGGAGGGGTTTTAATATGGAACTGTAGTTGACCCTTGAACAACATAGGAGTAATGTGCATAAGCCCTCCACGCAGTTGAAAAATCAGAGTAGAATTTATAGTTGGCCCTCTGCATCTGAGGTTTCTCTGATCCATGGATTCAAATGATAGGTCATGCAGTGCTGTAGTATTTGCCTTTGAAAATAGCCTACATATAAGCGGCTTGTGTGTCTTCACACTAAGTTGCTTCAGTTGTGTCCGACTCTTTGTGACCCTGTGGACTGTGGCACACCAGGCTCCTCTGTCCATGGGATTCTCCCGGCGAGAATCCTGGAGTGCGTTGCCATGCCCTCCTCCAGGGGTTCTTCCGGATGCAGGGATTGAACCCACATCTTATGTTTCCTGCATTGGCGGGCAGTTTCTTTGCCACTAGTGCCACCTGCCCATAAGTGAGCTAGCACAGTCCAAGCCGTTGCTGTTCAGGGGTCAGTTACTCTTTACAGATTATTTTCCAATTAGGTTTCCAGCTAGTGTTTTAACAAATGTCCTACCAGTAATTGCTTCTTGTTATATTTTATAATGAACTGTATGTCTAACTTAAATTTTTATTTAAATGAGAGATTTTAGACTCTAAAACAATTTCTCAAGATTTAGAAGAATCCAGGAAGATTACTAGAATTTTGACTTTGTTGTCTCTGTTATTGTTGAACACTCCAGGCAGTTTAGATTTCTTAAGAAGTTTAAGATAAAAGGATATGGTGATTCATCCATCTCTTAATTTGGGTAGAATATAATTTGTAAGTTGGTTAGTATTTTCAACATCACATGTATTTTATTAATATAAAATTAATGCTTACCTTGACTTCATTTGTTAGAAAACTCAAACTTGTACCTTTCTCTTTTGAAAAGTAAGTAATTTCATGACTTTTTATTAACAAGAACAGACAGTGAGTTTACATTATATTTGTCCCATAATATTCTAAAGAACCAAATTTAATTTTTCTTCAAATGAAAGTAAGACATAGATTATTGCTGATAATTTGGATATTAAATAACTACTTCTCAGGAAATTCCTTAGAGTGAGGAAATCCTGGGGGCTTGGTACGCAACAGTTAAATCCTGGATTAGAATGCAGATCAGTTCAGTTCAGTTCAGTTCAGTAGCTCAGTCCTGTCCGACTCTTTGTGACCCCATGAATCGCAGCACACCAGGCCTCCCTGTCCATCACCATCTCCCGGAATTCACTCAGATTCATGTCCATCGAGTCAGTGATGCCATCCAGCCATCTCATCCTCTGTCGTCCCCTTCTCCTCCTGCCCCCAATCCCTCCCAGCATCAGAGTCTTTTCCAATGAGTCAACTCTTCTCATGAGGTAGCCAAAGTACTGGAGTTTCAGCTTTAGCATCATTCCTTCCAAAGAAATCCCAGCACTGATCTCCTTCAGAATGGACTGGTTGGATCTCCTTGCAGTTCAAGGGACTCTCAAGAGTCTTCTCCAACACCACAGTTCAAAAGCATCAATTCTTCGGCACTCAGCCTTCTTCACAGTCCAACTCTCACATCCATACATGACCACTGGAAAAACCATAGCCTTGACTAGATGGACCTTAGTCGGCAAAGTAATGTCTCTGCTTTTGAATATGCTATCTAGGTTGGTCATAACTTTTCTTCCAAGGAGTAAGCATCTTTTAATTTCATGGCTGCAATCACCATCTGCACTGATTTTGGAGCCCCCAAAAATAAAGTCTGATACTGTTTCCCCATCTATTTCCCATGAAGTGATGGGACCAGATGCCATGATCTTCGTTTTCTGAATGTTGAGCTTTAAGCCAACTTTTTCGCTCTTCTCTTTCACTTTCATCAAGAGGCTTTTTAGTTCCTCTTCACTTTCTGCCATAAGAGTGGTGTCATCTGCATATCTGAGGTTATTGATATTTCTCCCAGAAATCTTGATTCCAGCTTGTGTTTCTTCCAGTCCAGCGTTTCTCATGATGTAGTCTGCATAGAAGTTAAATAAGCAGGATGACAATATACAGCCTTGACGTACTCCTTTTCCTATTTGGAACCAGTATGTTGTTCCATGTCCAGTTCTAACTGTTGCTTCCTCACCTGCATATAGGTTTCTCAAGAGGCAGGTCAGGTGGTCTGGTATTCCCATCTCTTTCAGAATTGTCCACAGTTTATTGTGATCCACACAGTCAAAGGCTTCGGCATAGTCAATAAAGCAGAAATAGATGTTTTTCTGGAACTCTCTTGCTTTATCGATGATCCAGCAGATGTTGGCAATTTGATCTCTGGTTCCTGTGCTTTTTCTAAAACCAGCTTGACCATCTGGAAGTTCACAGTTCACGTATTACTGAAGCCTTGCTTGGAGAATTTTGAGCATTACTTTACTAGCATGTGAGATGAGTGCAATTGTGTGGTAGTTTGAGCATTCTTTGGCACTGTCCTACAAATGAGTGCCACTGCCAGAGTTCAGATCTCTAGAGATCACTAGTATCCCAGAAAACTCAGGTCTTATTATTTCACTTACATTTTATGTTGTTTATTCTCAATAATTTCTCATATGCATTGGTATTTAAACATATGTG
Source organism: Capra hircus (assembly GCF_001704415.2). Taxonomy (NCBI): domain Eukaryota; kingdom Metazoa; phylum Chordata; class Mammalia; order Artiodactyla; family Bovidae; genus Capra; species Capra hircus. The sequence goes on from NC_030813.1 coordinate 29,677,866, forward strand.
GTTTTAACTTGTTAGAAATTGATCTGTGTTTGAAAAGACCACCTGACATTTCAGCACATATTTGGTGTTGATAAAACCAGTTTTAAATATGGCATGAGCTATTAGAAGTAGCATTTTTGTAGCATATTCTGTTTGAAATAGAATCTTCAAACAGCATTATGAAATAAAATTTTCAATAAGGATGTGCTTGTAAAAGCAAAGTGGAGTACTGTTTATGTTAGAAAATTAAAAGAGTAAATTATGATGTTTTATTTTGTTTATACTGAACTGTGCTCGATAAAGAATTTGGCACTGCTTAGAAAAATACATAAACTGCAATGAATGAGATAAATCATAGAGGAAGTTGCTAAGGCAGGAAAATCATCAAGGCTATGATGATAATGAATTTATGATGATGATGACATGTTTATTCAATGTGTACTCAAGGCCAGGCACTTTCCATGTAGAAACTCATTTAATGCTCACAGTAACTTTAGCTAGTCAGAACTTCTTACAGATTAAAAAAAGACATCAAGATGCATGTTCTAAGTCACAGATTTAAAGAGGCAGAACCCATGTAGGAAACTTGCCACCTGGCCTTCAAGCCTGGACTCCAAGTCACTGAGTTCCACTGACTTCTCTGTAAACCCAGTGTATGGTTTGCCCACAGAGCTTCCCTGGTATCTCAGCTGGTAAAGAATCCGCCTGCAATGCAGGGGACCTGGGTTCGATCCCTGGGTTGGGAAGATCCCTTGGAGAAGGGAAAGGCTAACAATTCCAGTATTGTGGCCTGGAGAATTACATGGACTGTATAGTCCATGGGGTCACAAACAGTTGGACACGACTAAGCAACTTTCACTTCACCACAAATTTGGCTCTAAGACTTTCAGCAGCTATACCACAGCTGCAAATATAATTAGTGTCAATAGGAATGATATATCAATCATCCTGGGGAATTAAAAGTCAAAACACTTCATAGATGTATTTGAAACTACCTCACTGCACCATGTATGGAATCATAGCAAGAGTCAAATTATGTACACCCCCATGTCAGTAATGGATTATAGCTCTTGAAAGCAACCACACCTCTAAACAGCAGACTGTTAGTACAAGCCAAGTGTGCACAATTGTATTTTGGTACCTCAGCTGAGAGTCAGACCTTTCAGTCTCCAAACCAATGGTATTGTGCAGCATGCAGACCAGAGGACACTTTAGAAAATTTCACATCCTGGGTAAGATGGCAGCAAGCTGGACTAGGAATGGATGATGGAAACAGGTAATTCCGAATATGCAGCTGAGCTAGTGGCCGATCTTACCATGCTGCTAAACACATATGTGAATGTATATGGATTTGTCATCTCGATATTTTATCCAAAGATAAATTTTGGCCAGCATGGTTTAAATGCTGGGTTGCAATTTCTTCCTCCAAAAGAGTAAGATGTCCCATCTAAGAAAAGCCGTCCACCCAAGCCCAGGGGCTGGAGCTGTTTTGCCCTGTAAACTAGAGGTGCTTTGGTCTCAGTTTGACTCCAGGAGTGAGGCATCAGGCAAGCTCACCTAGGGTTTCAAGGGGAACTGTGGCTGTTATTCCACCAGAAAAGAAAAGCAGCAGCATTGCCCTGAAGCTCTCAGTGTTTTGTTTTTTTTTTTTTTTTTTTTTTTTGGTAACTAAACAATGAACTACCTTGGCATTGCTTCAGAAGAGGCATTATATCAAAGAACTTTTCTCTCTCTTTTGTGACTGAGAACAAGAGAGAAGCAAAGCCTCTTTTATACAGTGCATATTAATCACTATCAAAACACACAGCTGTTGGATTAATTTGGGTACTAATTTACTTATAGTTTGATTTTGCCACTTAAAATGAAGTATTATCGCTGAGGCAACAGTGTGAAAGTATGTTGTTGTAAATGACCTTTGAGTCATAAAAGCTCCACTTGCTTTGCCAAATAATTAATCTGATGTTCAATGAATCTCCCACTGCCCAAAGACCTCTGTACTCCTGAAATGCGACATTTAATGTTTGCAGATGCTTGATTTAGTGGTGCTTCTGCCAACTGATCACTAACAAATGATAGCACAGCCAAGGAAGACCAGTGAGATTTGTGTCTGGTTTGTGTAATGGTAAACCTGTGGTGCCAGCTGTCTGCCAGAAACTCTCCTTAAAAACTCTTAAAAACTCAAATATAGTGGGCAATAATCAGTTCATTTAAACAATGCAGCAACCAAGAACCATTATAGAGATTGAAAATACTTGATAGTGCAAGTGTTTAGCTGGTTCAGCTTACCAGCTGAGAGGTATAGTTGAGTTTGTTTTCCCTGTATGACTCCAGTAACACACAACAAAACACAAGCCACTGAGTCATGTACGACTCTTTGCAGCACCATGGACTTTAGCCTCCAGGCTCCTCTGTCCAGGGATTTCCCTGGCAAGAATACTGGAGTGGGTTGCCATTTCCTACTCCAGGGGATCTTCCCCACCCAGGGATCAAACCTGCTTCTCTTTCGTCTCCTGCATTGGTGGGCAAATTCTTTGCCACTAGCGCCACCTGGGAAGCCCATGACTCCAGGGGATGACACTTGCATAAGCTATGGTGTGAATGGCGTCCCCTAGAGTTGTATAATACAGTAGTTCTACATATTATATGGGCTTCCCTGGTGGCTCAGTGGGTAAAGCATCTGCCTCCAATGCGGGAGACTTGGGTTCCATCCCTGGGTTGGGAAGATCCCCTGGAGAAAGAAATGGCAACCCACTCCAGTACTCTTGCCTGGAAAATCCCATGGACTGAAAAGCCTGGTAGGCTACAGTCCGTGGGGTCACAAAGAGTCGGACACAACTGAGCGACTTCACTTCACATATTATATTGTCTGTGGTTTTTACCGTTTTAACAGTATCCTATAATTGTTTAACACTTGTTTGTGTCCCTACTTGCCTATAAACCCCTAGGTTAGTTTTATTTCTTATTCTTAATATTGTCAAGCCCTGGTAGAGTCCCATGGCATAAGAAACTTTTTAAAAAGTTTACAAAATGCAAATGTATTTTATAAAGCCAAGGATTTTAGCTTTTAAACAAATAAAAACCTTCCAAAAACATTGTTTGTATCAGTATATCATTATATAGCTCAGCCTTCACACTGTAACAGTGAGGAATTTTTAGGATGCAAGTGAAAGAAGATCAAATCAAACAAGTCTAAGTCAAAAGAAGAAAAATGAATTTAGTGGTTCACATTAAAAAAAAAATTCCAGAATAGACCCATCTAACTTCAGTGGCAATCAAGTCCACTGACCTGAGTGATAATCTCAACATATTCTCCCTACAGCTCTCTGCTCTGCCTTTCTCTATGTTGGCTCCATTCAAGCTGGCTCTTTCTGTCCCACATCAAGATGTTCACTAACACCCAGTCCTTTCAGGAACCATTTTGTTTCCAGGACAACAAAATCCCATATTTCATTCTGATGGCACTATCTTGAGTCACATGCTCACCTCACAGCAGTAATTATGGTCATAGGACCAGAATGCTCTGATGGACTGGAGGAGTCCTGTATAGCCTGAGAGTGTAGGAGATATTTCTGTCACAAAACAAGAGGAAATGGATGATGAGCAAAGAAAAACTACATGTTTTCACTATAATATCTTCCACTGACAGGTGATGAAACTAAGGTTCAGAAGGGATCAATGTCTTGGCAATGTAAGTCTTCTGACACTGAGTCCAATGTGTCTTGCACATTTTCTGTGATTCATTCAGTCATTCCTGTGAAGATTCAGGTTTGTAGGTAATTAACAGTAAAGGTGTTTTTATTTTTATTTTATTTTATTTTATTTTTTTAGTAAAGGTGTTTTTAGACCTGCAACATGGTATTCTGAAATACTGAAGAATCACACGTTGTAAATGGGTAAATTGATAATGGGAATCATGAGAATATTTTCTGAGTCTTTGGTTTAGTAGGATTCAGTCTGATTTCCCAAGGTATGAAAAAAGATAGATTCATTTTTCTGACAGATCATACAAGTGCAAACAGTCCCTGTAGTATTTTCAGTGATTTCAACAGAAACAAGTTCAGATAGGTTCCTTGTTTCCCTCCTCTCCTAACCATTGAAAGGACTTGATTTGCTTTGCTTTGGATGTGGTTCTGATTTTGGTGGAAGTGAAGTGGCACATTGGCCTGAGGGATCTGTTGTGTGTTTGAAAGAGGCACAGACATTCGAACCACCCACAGCTGCCCTGCATAGGAGACATCCTCATAAATACTGCATGATTCTGCCTCCACATTTGTACAGAGCGGCACAACCTTGATAACCACATTTTATTCTAGTTCAGTTTTTGTTGTCTTTCTGCTTCACTTTTTGCAGCAGCAGTCAGTCTGGAAGGGATGAGAAGGATAATGATTTCATAAGAACTTGAGTTGAACCCGTACAGAGGAAGAGGGAGTTAGGGGGAGGGTCTGCCCTGAAATCAACCGGCTTATTTAAGTAGATTTGAAGAAAAACAGAGCATGAAAACAACAAATCAGCCTGACTTATCTAGGAGGAGTGGATAAAATAGTCCCTGCTGGAGGAAACGTGTAACCCAATCCAGTAGTTTATCACATCTTCCTGAAACCTTGAAATAGGTCTATGAATTTATATTGTTTCCGAAAGCCCTATGAGCCGTGCTATCTTACCCTGCCCCACTGTGAACCCTGAAATCAATCCATTGCTCTCTCAAACTTTGGGAAAATGATATGCCTCTAATGTCAATGAACTAGCTGCGTTCACAGAATGGCTTTTCACTCCCTGAGTTTACTGAAGTGGAAGACAGAAAGGGTATGCCTTTCTGAAAATAACCACATGTGCTCAAAGACCTAGATTTTCTAGGCATGAGTGCATTTCTGATAAAAATGCCTCCTTAGTGTGAGGAAACCTGGCTGTTCCTCCTCTCCACAAATCGTTGGCATCCTTTATGTTTGTAAAGATTGTCAACTCCTATTTCTCTTTTGGAGATTTGATAAAACAGAGGCTTTGGTAAAAGGAAAATGGATACCATTAAAGGAAAGCTACCTCCTGTAATAAAATAAGTCAGAGCTCTGTTTTCGATGCCTCTGCCTTTTTACAAACCTCCCTCTTCTGCCTCAGTTTACATTAGTTCATAGTCATTATTTACATTATATATATTCTGGAGGGGCACTTCATGAATCAGGAGAATGCAAGTTAAGATTTCTGGCTCAAGAATAATAGTTAAAGGCTGTGGAATTTTGCATTTGAGTTGCACTACGTGTCTTAGAATATTTTCTTTATAATCTTTTTACAAATTGTCTTAGCTTACTATTACGTATTTCACAGTCATTTTAACAGTGCTCATATCTTATTCTATAGGGTAAACAACTTTCAAATTTCTTACACGTATTAGATACTGCCCTGTTTCTCTGTTCCTGTCAGTGTTGTGGATAATGATTTGCTATCTTTTTCCTTTATAGTTCATAACAGCTTTTACAGGTAATTTAAAGCAGTTAAATATAGACGTATAAAAAATAAGTAGATTTGAATAAGTTAGAAAGTAAACCAAATAATAGGACAATAAGAACATATCATTGTGATCTCTGAAGACTACCAGATAAGTATTATGAAATTATGTATTGAAAAAATTAGCATCTGTATATCTCATTTTGACCTGTAACTAATAAATAGATGTTGGTATTTCCTGGAGAAACTCCATAGAGCTGATTATTCATCAGGTGATTCCCTAAGACTGTATACTGAGTGTCAGTTAAAGAAAATTTCTGCCGCTTATTAGTTGTGAGAATCTTGGGCGAGTTAATTAGCTTCTCTGTGCCTTTGTTTTTCCATCTTTACAGGAGAGATAACTACATTATGCATGGTGCTGTTGTGCGAATTAAGTGAGGCAATAAATCTAAAGTACTCAGGGGGTACCCAGAATTTGTAAGATCTTTATAAGTGTTTATTGTTTTTTTATTGTATCTATATTGTTTCTAAGAGTAGTACTATAAGAGAATTATGGACATTGGTTTGCTAAGTTGTGAGTTTTCACACTGCGGGAGGCGTAACACCACTTACACAGCACTCAGACTCATTAAGCTGGAAGTACCTGCATTCCTTTCCTAGCTCTTCCATGAAACGCTTGGATAGTCTTTGGAAACATGCTCAAACTTTCAAACCTAGGTTTTTGTCTATGGAAAATATAACAAATTCACTATAAAAAGTCACATGACACAGGGTAGCTAAAAATGGAGACAGCAGTGAAATGTTATTAAATAATGTAGGAAATGGTTTCACGAAGAAAACTTTCTTCACCTCTTCTTGGAAAGTCTCTGGCTTTAAGCAAGTGATAGTAGAGCCCATCATTAAATTTCATTTAGTCTTTTGCCCTAGAACTGAGTACCCTGTATCAACAATGAATGGTACATGCTTGATCTCTATATTGTAAAGCAAAATTAAAGTAATGTTTTCTGCTTATTTATAAAACATAGGAGTTGGTTGAAAGTGATTCACAGCTTGGCAAGTTTTAATTTTATTTCAGCAGAGAAAATAATTGAGCAGTGCCATGTTCCCAGTCTTAATCTCTTTTTTTATTTGATCTTCACTTTTGTCTTCTAAATAGATAACAACTTAAAAATGCTGCTTAATTCTGCAGTCCAGTATGATTTTCAAAACAAACTTATTGGAAATTGAAAATAAGTTCAGCTATACCTGTTGGTTAATTTTTTTCTGTTATTATTGATGAATTTAATTACTGACCCTCAGTAAACTAATTCTAAGTGTAATAATACAGTTTTTAAAGTTTAACTGTCTTAAAGTAAGAGTCTTTGGAACTTTTTGTTTACTTGTAAACATCTAGAAATGAGGCATTTGTCATATATCAAAATATAGTCTTTACCTGAAATGTCAAGGTATATTTAGGTTTTGAAAGATTTCTTATCTTATAAAAATAGCTCACCTCTTTCAACTTTGTGTAAAGATATCAGGCTGGGCTAAAGTGACAAAGAATGCCTTAAGGGGAACTTTGAATGAATAACTTTGAAGGAAAACTATTTTCACCAAAGACTTGTCCAAATGTAATTAGTTACGGGAGTTAAAGGCAGGGAGAAAAGGCCAGGAGCCTAAAGGGATTTCAGGAGTAAAGTGTCAAGGAGAAGTGAGGTCTCACATGGAGAAGGAAGTGTTACTCCTTTAAGGTTTAATAATTTTGTGACCTAGTGTCAAGTGCTGTGATTTCCAGTGGCAGGAGAGGTGAAACGTGAAAAATTAACCAACCCTTTATCTTGCTGGAGGTGATTCCTACCCTTACCATCTTCTTTGGTGTAATGGATATATTATATCTTAAACAGTAAATTTTGAAAGAATGTCACTTGCTCCATCAAAAAAGATAAAAAATGGATATATCAGTACATGAACAGTACCCTCAGTTAGTAAGCAGAATTTATGAAATATGCCTTTGAATCACATGCCACGTGTAAACTATGATTTTGAAAAAGACAGATACGGATCCAGAATTCAATATCAATGTTGAAGATAATAGAGACATTAACAAAGATTGTGATGCTTGTTTGTTTTTGTTGTAAATCATCTGCAGAAAGTTTAGTGTCATGCAAATACTACCAAAGCCTTAAATTGCATTTTTTTTCTTTTTGTTTTACACTGGCTGTCAGCTTATACTAAACTTAGGAGGCATGTCATGGCACTCACCTGGCAAGTAGATCAAGTGGAACAGAGAATTCGCTATAGAAAGCAGTAGTCAACACAGAGCAACATGTACTGCGTGATCCCACTTGTATTTTTAATGCCATGTATGTATCCATATGAGTCTTCCCAGATGGCTCAGTGGGTAAAGAATCTGCCTGTAATACAGGAGTCACAGATTCAATCCCTGAGTCAGGAAGATCCCCTGATGGAGGGCATGGCAACCTACTCCAGTATTCTTGTCCCATGGACAGAGGGGCCTGGCGGGCTGCAGTCCATATGTTCACAAAGAGTTGGACGTGACAGAAGCAACTGAGCATGCAGGCATGTATCCACACACATTTACACACACACACACACACACACACACACACACACACACACACACATACCTGCCAAAGTGACTGCATAGAGAAATATTCTGAATAAAACACACTAGTGTCGATAGTAAGTAGGTCTAGGGAGTGGGATGGAGCTTAGGAATGACTTTCCCTTTTTGTTATTTGTTTATTACAGAATTTTGTCAACTAAAATCTGTAAGTATTGTAACTTTGTAATTAAGAAAAAATAACAGCATTAATAAGCAATAAGCATGAAGTAACTCAAAAATAAGAAGACAGCAAATAAACTTAATTAGAAGGGGGGATTGAAGCAGTGCCGTGGAGTTTACACAATCAAAAAATATGTATCAGAGCCATGAAATTTCAATATTAGCCTGAGAGGTCATTTCTTCCATTTAATAGCTGTACAATTCACTCAAAGTAGTTGGGCCTCCATTTCCTTTTCTGGAAAATAGGCCAGCTCTCAAGTTTTATGTGGATATTGAATTATGCAACAAATTACTTCTCTACAACCACAAGCATCACACACCATGTTTTCCCTACCTAAGCTGAAAGGTGGTAATATGAGGTAAATTCAGCTTATTTGGGGTTATGTTTTATTGAATAATGAGAGTTTCCAGCAAAATCTGTTATGATTTCATATTCTGTTTAGAGATGCTAATATAATGATGTGGTATAGAAGGTATTGAGAAAGAAAAGTTCATGAGCAAGCCAAATCAGTAACAAATAGTAATTTCAGTAATTTCAGGAAAATGGTAGGACCTCAACTTGAGTTCTGCTGATACAAAGGGGAATAAGAGTTAATGGTGAGTGAGAAAATTTAGAGCTGATTTTATGCACTATGCATGTAGATGGGGCTTCCCTGGTAAAGAATGGCAAAGAATGTCCGCAATGCCAGAGACCCCAGTTCGATTCCTGAGTCGGGAAGATCCACTGGAGAAGGGATAGGCTACCCACTTCAATATTCTTGGGCTTCTCTCGTGGCTCAGTTGGTAAAGAATCTGCCTGCAATACAGGAGACCTGGGTTTAATCCCTGGTTTGGGAAGATCCCCTGGAGAAGGGAACAGCTACCCACTCCAGTATTCTGGCCTGGAAAATGCCATGGGCTCTGTAGTCCATGAAGTCACAAAGAGTTACACATTGCTGAGTGACTTTCACTTATTCATCCATATAGATGAGTTCAACTCAATGGGGAGATGGGACTCCAGGCTCTTCACTTGAGGCTATTACAGTCGCAAATAAGGGGTTGAGTCAAAAGAAGAGGTTAGTTTTAGAGGGAAGATAAGTTTAATGTTAATGCTGAGGTTAGAGAGTGAAACTTCTGATCTCATAAAGTTTGGAGTTCTGTGGGAAGGGCAAAGAAAATAAGCAACTAACTTGGTAAATTAATTTGAGATAGTGATAGGAGATAATGAATCAAGGAAAAATATTTGTGTTATATTAAAAGTTCATCACTAAAGGGATGTTGCCTATAAGCATAATTATACACAATGGCCCATTTCCAGGAACGCTTCACCCTCCCAGGTAAGGAGCATTAAGCTAAAATGCCTTTGTTTAGCTCACAGGAAACATCCTGACCAGGCCCAACTGGGGAAGACTGCAGGAAGGAAGTAATTAATATTTACCTTCCAGAGGCTATGTGTTAGCCTCCCGTACCTGAATTCTAACTTGGGCAAGATGGTTGTTTGGAACACAAGTCCACCATCTTCTTGGCTGGCTTCTTTCCAAATAAAGTCACTATTTCTTGCACTAACAACTGATCTCTCGATTTGTTGGACTGTTGTACAGCAAGCAGTTCAAGCTTGGACTTCAGTTCAGTTCAGTTCAGTCACTCAGTCGTGTCCGACTCTTTGCGACCCCGTGAATCGCAGCACGCCAGGCCTCCCTGTTCATCACCATCTCCCAGAGTTCACTCAGACTCACATCCATCGAGTTGGTGATGCCACCCAGCCATCTCATCCTTGGTCGTCCCCTTCTCCTCCTGCCCCCAATCCCTCCCAGCATCAGTCTTTTCCAATGAGTCAACTCTTCTCATGAGGTGGCCAAAGTACTGGAGTTTCAGCTTTAGCATCATTCCTTCCAAAGAAATCCCAGGACTGATCTCCTTTAGAATGGACTGTTTGGATCTCCTTGCAGTTCAAGGGACTCTCAAGAGTCTTCTCCAACACCACAGTTCAAAAGCATCAATTCTTCGGTGCTCAGCCTTCTTCACAGTCCAACTCTCACATCCATACATGACCATAGGAAAAACCATAGCCTTGACTAGACGGACCTTTGTTGGCAAAGTAATGTCTCTGCTTTTGAATATACTGTCTAGGTAGGTCATAACTTTTCTTCCAAGGAGTAAGCGTCTTTTAATTTCATGGCTGCAGTCACCATCTGCAGTGATTTTGGAGCCAAAAAAAATAAAGTCTGACACTGTTTCCACTGTTTCCCCATGTATTTCCCATGAAGTGATGGGACCGGATGCCATGATCTTCGTTTTCTGAATGCTGAGCTTTAAGCAAACTTTTTCGCTCTCCTCTTTCACTTTCATCAAGAGGCTTTTTAGCTCCTCTTCACTTTCTGCCATAAGGGTGGTGTCATCTGCATATCTGAGGTTATTGATATTTCTCCCAGCAATATTGATTCCAGCTTGTGTTTCTTCCAGTCCAGCGTTTCTCATGATGTAGTCTGCATAGAAGTTAAATAAGCAGGGTGACAATATACAGCCTTGACGTACTCCTTTTCCTATTTGGAACCAGTATGTTTTTCCATGTCCAGTTCTAACTGTTGCTTCCTGACCTGCATACAGATTTCTCAAGAGGCAGGATAGGTGGTCTGGTATTCCCATCTCTTTCAGAATTGTCCACAGTTTATTGTGATCCACACAGTCAAAGGCGTTGGTATAGTCAATAGAACAGAAATAGATGTTTTTCTGGAACTCTCTTGCTTTTTCCATGGTCCAGCGGATGTTGGCAATTTGATCTCTGGTTCCTCTGCCTTTTCTAAAACCAGCTTGAACATCAGGGAGTTCACGGTTCATGTATTGCTGAAGCCTGGCTTGGAGAATTTTGAGCATTACTTTATTAGCATGTGAGATGAGTGCAATTGTGTGGTAGTTTGAACATTCTTTTTGCATTGCCTTTCTTTGGGATTGGAATGAAAACTGACCTTTTCCAGTCCTGTGGCCACTGCTGACTTTTCCAAATTTGCTGGCATATTGAGTGCAGCACTTTCATAGCATCATCTTTCAGGATTTGAAATAGCTCAACTGGAATTCCACCACCTCTACTAGCTTTGTTCGTAGTGATGCTTTCTAAGGCCCACTTGACTTCACTTTCCAAGATGTCTGGCTCTAGATTCGTGATCACATCATCATGATTATCTGGGTCGTGAAGATCTTTTTTGTACAGCTTGGACTTGGTAACAATTTTAAAAAAAATCAAATATAGATTGGGTAGTCAAGAATCCATCTTTGCCCAGAAGGCATTTTGAGCTGAATCCTAAGTGGCAAGAAGGAGGTGAAAGATCTTTCCTAGAGAAATGAAGAGCAAGTGCAAATGACCTCAAGTGGGACTGAGTTTGGTGTGTTCAGAGATATAAATACCAGTCTGCTTGTCTCGAGCATGACAAGGAAAGGACAGGAGGCTTGGAAAGGAGACATAGAGACTGGCAGCAGTTAGATCAGGCGGGTCCTTGTCAGCGTTGCTAAAGAATCTGATTTCATTCTCAGTCAATGCAAAGGCATTGAAGGGTTTTAAGAAGCAGAGCGGGTGGAGCAGAAGGTTGTGTGTGTGACATGATCTGATAATTGTAGCCAGAGTTGTGGATGAGATGCCCAAGGGAGAGACTAAAGGAGGGAACCTTGGAAAGTATCTCTCTGTATTCAAGCAGGAAAGAATGAAGAGAAAGGTCACAGAGGTAGGATGGGAAGCAATCCAGTGCTAATGCACAGTCCCCCAGAGAGGACGAAGTTTCAGAGAGGAGGGAGCGGTGCAATGAAGTCCAGTGTCAAATGAGGCCAAGGAGTTGCAGAGAGACTGTAATCAGATGTAGCATGTTATTTCCCACTCACAAAATGTTGTAAATTCAACTTTGATTAGTGAGGGGATGTATTTAATCCAAAGCTATGCACACCTCATGATATATGATATTTACAGTTGCTTAGAGGATAGATATAATTTTTTTATACAGGAACTGGATGTGTACTTATAAACACTAAAGAACCACCTTTCAAATATGTATACTTCTGTTATATTTTGTGCAAGGATTTCTTCTCATGTCATTCCTATATATTTCTATCTTATATAACTTCTTTAGGAACAGTTCAAATGGGAAGGGAAAAAAAAGCTGAAGTTCTTGCCAGGCACTGGACTACATGTCAGTAATGTGGAAATGAGTAAGATAAAAACTCTTCCTAACCCTTGAACTTGCCTTCTAGTGAGGAAGAACTATACACAAGAAGAAGAGTAGAGAGCGATGGGTGGTGATAGGTGATACCAGGGGTTTATGTCCAATATTTGAAGCAGTGGCCTTCCAAAGAAGGGGTGTTTGATACCTGAAGAATGAGTAGGAGTTATGAAATGAGGTGCTGATAAAGTTGTGGGAAGTGTAATGGCCAGCTTTGTGTGTCAGCCTGGCGAGGCTGCAGTCCCCTTACTCAGTCAAGTAGTAACCTGGGTGTTGCTAGGGAAGTCTTAGGGCTGCTTATCAGGCTCTCAATGGATGGAATCAAGCACACACTTTTTATCTAGCATAATTTCTCTTACTCAAGGAAGCTAATTTTGGGCTTAATCACATCCAGAAAATATCTTCACAGCAACACCTAGATTAGCATTTGATTGAATAATTGGAGAGTGTATTCTTGGCATCTTGACTTGTAAAACTGACCGTCACAGAAGAGTTTAACAGGAATGAAATAAATATATGCTATATGAATATAATGTTAAATTTTCAAATCTTTATTGGATTCTTTTAAACTATAAGTCATTCTTTTAGTTAAATTAAAATTTAAGGATTAACTTAAGATTTATGTTACTTATCTATTGATAATTGTTTGGTTTCTATAATATTTTTCTGAGTGATCTTGCTTTATTCATTAGATTCCTGAAGTTCAAAATAATAGTGTAGGATTTATAATTCTAACCATTAATGGAGAGTAAGAACGCAGTAGAACCTATCATGGGGGGGAGGGGTAGAACTTTTTCTTAATTCACTATATAAATCTCTATGTGTTGTTGTGTGTTAGTCACACTGTCGTGTCCAGCTCTTTGTAACCCAGGGACTGTAGCCCGCCAGGCTTCTCTGTCCATGGAATTCTCCAGGCCAGAATATTGGAGTGGGTAGCCATTCCCCTCTCCAGGGGATCTTCCCAACCCAGGGATCAAACTTGGGCCTCCTGCTTTGCAGGAGGATTCTTTGCCATCTGAACCACCAGGGAAGCCCATTAAGTTTCTAATTGTGTTAGCAAACCTTTCTGACATCCTAAAATTAATAAGCACATTAAAGTGAAAGTCAAGTATTAATGAATTATAAACATGTTATTTACATAACCAGACTAATTGGCCAATTTTTACTATAAATTCAGATTATCATAAACTTAGTATCTTTTATTTCACTATCTCATTTTATAAGAAAAAAGATTTCATTGAGAGATAAAGTGCAGCTTGACTATAACAGCTAGGACAGCCCTAGCATATAGAAGATAATCCACAAATATTTTTTAAGCAAATTTTGAGAAATATAATGTACTATCTTAAAGTCAGAGGTCACACAGATGAAGAAATTAGGACAATGGACTATAAGACAAAAATGAGATATAACTGGTCAGAGTGAAATAAATGGTGTATAGCTACAAGCAATGTGATCTTTGAACACAGGTGTTAGTGGAGACATCACATAAGGCTTTATGGAGTCAGTAGCATTGATTTGGGAAGGTTTAATTTAGTGAAGAAACTGATACTGATTATTCTAGGCAGAAGCTGTAGGTTGCATGTGGAATTATCTAATTTCCCCTTTTCTTAATTTAAATACAAACTCAAAAACACATTAAAAAATAGAAATCCTCCATAATCTAGGATGTGAAAAATCCACTCCTAATAGAGGGAAAAAATTCCCCCTAAAGCTCTCTGATTCTTCTCCCCAAGAAGTATTTACTGTTAATATTTTTAGGCTTTGGCTTCTAGGCTTTGCCTTACACTTTTTCTCGTGATTTATTGATGCAGCCATCTACACACACACACACACACACACACACACACACACACACCCCGCTCTTTCTGCCCTCTCTCCTTTCATTCCTTCTTTTCTGTCTTTAACAAAAGTTGCATCACTCTATACCGATTGGCTGAAACCTTGTTTTATTTGCCTAGTGAATAATGGATACTCTTCTAATTTAATACATACAAATTTGCCTCCTTATTTTTATTGATAAAATAGTGTTTTCCTGGATGGATATATCATTAATAATTATCTGATCATTCCTTAGTTTGTTGTTAAGTTGTTCTCAAACTCATTTAAATAGTTAATTTCAGCTGCATTTTGTTGCAGTGTATCATTTATTTGTTTAAATAGACAATGCTGCAGTGAACATCTTTGTATACATTTATATTTTGATGCCATTATGTCTGAAACAGGGATTCCAAGAAGTGGGATAACCTATTTGGGTATATACATAGATTTAATTTTTATTTGTATTTTCAAACACTTTCTACTGTGATACCAATTTACACTATAGCCAGTATGTGCAAATACACATTTCCTCAAAACCTCATCAATCATTCAGTATATTTTAGTTAATGTGATAAGCAAAAAGAAACTTACCATCATGCTTTACATTGCATTGATTAAATTATTTGAAGAAGGAAGCAAACTTTTCTAAGAGCATGGTGTATGGAACACATGACATCGCAAAGTAGAGACTGTAGGCAGGAAAACACTTAGGATTTTATGTTGGCAAAAGTCAGAAATAATAAAGGCTTATACTGGAGCAGAAGGAGGTGCCTCTCTTTCACAGCTAAGTGCATGTCAAATAGCATGCTGACTTCATGTCACTATTAATAATGTATGGGGATTATTTGGAAATTATTTCCTTAAATGTAGAAAAAAAGTTTTTTTCTTTTAGAGTTAGAAATCATGCAGTACTTTCAAATTGTCCAATACATGATTTAAGGCATTATATATTCCACTACTTAAATTTAAATGATGAACCCATTAATATGTTACTTGTAATATAAGCCATAGTCTTTGTCTTTCAAAGGATATTTTAATCAAAATACTAAAAATAAGCCAAAGTCTCATTCAAATAGTTAATTCCAGTTGCCTTTTGTTGTAATATATCATGAATTATTTCTCTGATGGATGGGCAGCCAAATGCAGATAAAATTAGCTTTGTAGTCATTCATTTTAAATTGCTCTTGAATCATTTGGAAGTAAATTCCATTTCAAAAGACTACGCTCCAGGTCTCAGACAAAGAGATAATAGTCCTATATTTTATGATATAAGCATAATAGCTTAAGTCTTATGATTTAGAAATATAGAAACTTATATACTAAGTTCATGAAAATTAAAGCTTGATATATAGCAATAAAACCAGAAACCTAAAGCTTCCTAGACTGATGTTCATAGCGTAATATTTTCCTGTCAAAAATTAGGTGGAATGAAAGTCTATAAAAATAGTACATGGTGCAAACCTTTCTCTTCTTGTATATAAATGAAAAAACAAAAGGCTATATGAGATGGCAGAAAAGGAATACTGAGATTTACCTGATATTGAAATGAAAGTGTTAATATCATTGTTGAATAATGGTAGAAAGTGGAAAATTATGTCATGTGTTAGGGAGGGTAAAATGAAAAATCATGTTAAATCTGAATCAAAAAGGCAGTATATCTTTAAGTTAATACTGAACTCAACAAACAGAATGAAACCAAATTTGGAAATTTCTCTTTGTTAATTTGAATGAACTACATGCAGAAAAACTGTTTAGCTATTTAATTAAGTCAATTTGACCAAATAGCGTAATGTGGACAGTTTCAGCATCTGGAATGTGCCTTTATAAATAATGACTTAAGATAACTGTAGTGCGTTGTCAGAAATAGCTTCACAGTCTGAAGTTGCTATTCACAAATCGAGTTCCCATTATCTCCCTGAAGACTTCAGGAGGCTCTTTGGATATTTATATTAAGAAATAAAGCGGTAAGAGGATACACTCACTGCTCTAGCTGGCAGAAAAATCAAATTGTTCTTTTATAGCTTCAACTTTTGCAGCATGACCTTAATACTACTATCAAAAAGCTGGCTTATTTGTGCAGTAAAATGAATTGCATGCTAGGAAATGATCTCAGTAAACAGCCTACCAGTTCAAGGTAGAATCTCAAACCTTGTTTATTATTCTCACATACCTCTAGTGCCCTAAAAATGTTAACCTTGGTGTGGCAGGAACTTTGTTTGTTTTGGATCAGGCCTTTGGATGGGCACTGGAGTACATCAAAGGGAAAGCCAGTAACAGATACAATCACACACTTTCCCTTGAACACCACTGCAGACACACTTGCTTAGAGAATTGATTGGCACCTGAGTTTCTCAGTCTGAAAAGCCATGTTTTCTTCTAGAAAAAAAATCTGATCACTATAAGAAGCTGGGAAATACTAGATAAGTTCTAAAGTGGATATCCACTAAGTAGTATCTAATTTCAATTCTCAGACTTCACATGATGTGAAACCCTCAACTAAATGATGTTTATAGACAGGGCCACCTTCATGGTATGTGGCCTGTGCTGTCACACAGCACCGATGCTTTGTTTAATACCCTGCTCTAAGCGTCTCGGAATTCTTAATACATTATTATACAAAGGATCCCCAAATTGTCATTTTGCACTGGGCCACACAAATTTGATAGCCAGTCCAGTCTGTAGAGTTTACTATTTTTATGACACCTTATATTTGTAAATGAATTTGAGGCACTGTAAACTCTAAAATACTTTGTGGATCTCTTATGAATGCTCAAAGTCACATTAGTGTGAGCATTTTGTTGACCTTCTATAAGTGCCTGATGCTATACTAGACTTATGGAAAATAAAAACAAAAACAACAGTAGACCCTGTATTCAAAAAACTTTCATACTAGTGTTAAGAATTTGTTATATATTTCTGGCTTTGAAAATTGGAAATAGTTGGATAACTCTGGTTGCCAAAATTGGAAGGTAGATTTCTGCATATGTGAGAGGCAAATTTATACTGTGAAGAGCTAAATGTTCATGAAGAGGTATTTGTAGGTGAACACTTGCAGATGATATTTTTTTCCTTATTGCACATGGTATTTGGAGATGATCACTTTTTCCTTGTTAAATACATATAGATGTAACCATACTGGATATTTAAATACTCAACCATTTTTCTTTATACATCTTGATTGAAGGGAATTGACTTGCTTGTTTGATTTTTTTAAATTACTCTAGCAAAAATAGAAGATAAAATTTCATTAAAAGGCAATTTATGTAATACCACTATATCTGGAAATCAATGCTGACACTTACCATTTTTTGTCTAGAGCAAAGACAGTTTTCTCTTAGCATGCTTAACCTAATGGTGGGAGAGCTGTTTTCTGGGCCATTTTCCACAGTTGGGCATGGTACCCAGGCCATCTGTTGCAAATGATCAAAGAAAGGGTTTCTCAACAGCAAGCCCACTGATAATCAGTACAGTTGCACTTTGTATTATCTATTTCACTATGTATATCTTACTGACTCAAGGTCTTGAAAATTACCTTTATAAATGTCATTCTTTTACATGCAAATTAAGTACTAGAAGTGATGTACATATTGCTTGATGTGAATTAATCTAGGGCATGGACTTAAATATACTGTATCTGTAGCACAAGAAATATTAATAAACTAATATGCTGTGATTGGTTAAGGCATCTCTCTAGATCAAATTTAAGAATGGGGTTCATACATAGACTAGAATGATGTATTAAAAAACACTGGAGTTATGATGAAAACATTTTAAATGATAGAAATAATTTCTTAATAAGTTAGATATTGCTATTTAACAGACACCTTGAAAAATTAATAATTTATGAAGCCTCAAACTCATAGAATTATTTCTCTTTCATTATAGTGATCATCTATGTTTTAAAATTCAAAATTAAGGAAATTCAAGATTAGTTTGTTCATACATTTTCTAAATGCATCAAATCATTACTGTTTTCTCCCCACACTTAACAGAGCCCTGTTTGCCTTGAGAGCATATGTGTGACTTTTTCTTGGACTAGTCCATTAAGGTTCCCAGTGGTTTGCAACAAAATAATCAGATGAATTTTTTTTGAAATGACTAAAGCATCTCATATCATTTTATCCACATTTGAACTTGGCTGAAGTCAGAGATGAAGTGAAGAATGAAGAGGTATATGTATTGGCTAGGCAGGGTAATCAATTTTTAGTCCTTTTCTATCTTTCTGTAGGATGTAAACATGTAACTACTTTCACTACATTACTGAATAAGGTAAGGTGGTATATAATCACCTGATATCTTACAGTCATCATTCCTTCTAAAGGAGCAAGTCTCATCTTCTAAAACAATGACTGAAAAGAAGGCTTTTTTACATTTTGCTTACTTGAATAAATATATTGTTATGGAATACATACTCATGTTGTATGTATAAATATACACAAATAGTTAAAAAATTGAGTTACCCTCTGCCTTTATGAGTAATAATTGAAAACAACAGTAACATTTTACAGAATTTGAGTCTTATATTTTGTGGCACTTTATTGATTATCGGCACGGTCTGTCATTACATGTATCAGTAAGTGCTTCAGAAGAGAAAAACAACAAAAAATGGAATAAGGCCTTCAAGACATCAGCTTCACGCTGATGGATCTGTCAATACCTCAGTGCCCTGTTCCTCTGCCTTTCTGAACTGTTTATTTAGGTACTCTTGAGTGTTCTTGCACATTGACTACAGAAGTTGAAGTTGATGGAAATGAGGTTATTCTGTAGTAAGCTGACAGTTTGGGTCCTTGATGTCCAGCAATTGAAAGTCCAGAAATGATGCCCTGTCAGAAGAAAGTATATTAAGGAAGTAAGTGAGAAATCAAGTTAGAGGCGGGAAACATCGTTTCCATTGCAGGGTCAGTCGTTTATAATTGTGGCGTGGTTTTGAAAGCTAGTTTTGTCTGTGATGCAGGTAGAGCCAGTTTTGACTGCAGAACAAATTAGTAGAGACTAGATGTCATTACTAATTGACTGCAGTCACATGACCTAGATGGAAAAGTCCCAGGCCAAGTTTCTTAGTGGACAAATGTCCCCTTTCCCAAGGGCTGTCTCCCCAAACAGGGAAACAACTGAATAAGCCATGAAATGACTTCCAAGATAATGTCTTAGTAATCAGTGTTTAACTACCAACACCATAATATTTGCTGCTGAATATATGTGCTTTTTTTTTTTTTGAGCAAACCTAGGAAGATAGTGAAGGACAGGGAAGCCTGGCACACTGCAGTTCATGGGGTTGTAAAGAGTGGGACATGACCTAGCAACTGAACAACGGCAATACATGCTTCTAAAGAACTTGTAAAAACTTTTAATTTTGGCCTCAGAGTTTAAACTTACATATTAGCGCAGGGTACTTAGTCAACGTGGGAAGTTAATAATAGTTTTGTTCTCCACTATCCTTCATAAGAAGACAATTATCAGGCCTAACTGAAATGTAGTGCATTAGATTCCTTTGTCTTTTGTGAAGTATAATAATAGGGTTTCTAAGGGCACTTTTATTAGTTTCTGTTTTTTATTTGGAAATCAAGTTAAAGGAAAATATACCTCAAATTGTGTAAGTATCTGTAATGGTCTTGGGGTTTTGTTTATTCAGCGGTATTGGAGCAGCAAGGTAGGAGCAATATGTTTGACAAATTTCAGTGTATAAAAAAATGAGGCTTTTGTTCTTCATGTTAATACTCTAATATTATTAATATTCTAATGAGAATTGGTGTTGGAGAAGACTCTTGAGAGTCCCTTGGACTGCAAGGAGATCCAACCAGTCCATTCTGAAGGAGATCAGCCCTGGGATTTCTTTGGAAGGAATGATGCTAAAGCTGAACTCCAGTACTTTGGCCACCTCATGCGAAGAGTTGACTCATTGGAAAAGACTCTGATGCTGGGAGGGATTGGGGGCAGGAGGAGAAGGGGACGACAGAGGATGAGATGGCTGGATGGCATCACTGACTCAATGGACGTGAATCTGAGTGAACTCCGAGAGTTGGCGATGGACAGGGAGGCCTGGCGTGCTGGGATTCATGGGGTCGCAAAGAGTTGGACACGACTGAGTGACTGAAATGAACTGAACTGAACTGAACTGAACTGAACGAGAATAAGCATGACTAATCATATAACTCTATGGTATTTGAGATGCAGTTTCCAAATAAGACTAAACAGCATTTCTAAACTCTAGGTTTTACTGCAAAACTATTAATATTAATACTATTGGTTGACTTGATGTTATCATGTATATTTCCAGTATTGAGAATAATTCTGAGTCAATAATAATTAATAATTATAAATTAATAATTAATCCAATAAATATTTTTGGTTAAGTGAAAGAATATATCATGAAGTGGCATCTTTTGAAAATAATGACAGACTTGAATCTGAACTTAAAGATCTTTAACTCATATTTCTAGTATTTCTTCTAAACTCCTTGCATAGGATTCAAGGCTTACCTAATAGCCAGGTGGCTCAAGTGGAAAAGAATCTACCTGCCAACACAGGAGACATGGGTTTGATCTCTGGATCAGGAGGATCCCCTGAAGGAGGAAATGGCAACCCACTCCAGTATTCTTGCCTGGATAATCCCATGGACAGAGGAGCTTGGCTACAGTCTATGGGCTCATAAGGAGTGGTGTACAATTTAGCGACTGAATACACACACACACACACACACACACACACACAAGAGCGTTATACTTTTCAAATAAGTTTTTCTTATGAAGTTGCTCTTGGTTTTGTCAGCTCTCAAGGGTAACACTCTGTAGTGGGAGGGATAGTGCTATCTTGGGAAGATCACAGTTTGTGAGGGAAACAAAGCTGGGTTGATCCCAGTTCTGCAATTTATTACCTACGTTCTCAGGGCAAGATAATTATCACCCTAGATATTGTGTTTTGTCATGTGTAAAAATAAAAATAATCATCTAAATCCTTAGTTAAACAACTAGTCACTAGACCTAACATATTGCCTGTGTAATAGCAGGCACTCAAATTACTTAACTAGATGATTTATGAATCATTATTGTTATCAAGCCAGGTTTGTTTTGCCCAAAATACAGCAAGCCAAAACTCAGAGCTGCCTAGGTTTTCAGGAAAAAGGGCAGCTAAGTAGAGATATCAAGGAGCAAGTCTCAGAACCACCTCTCCAAAGGCGAGGGTTCAGAGTATTTATGCGTGCATGCTAAGTTGCTTCAGTTGTGTCCAACTCTTTGCGACCCTATGGACTGTAGCCCACCAGACTCTTCTGTCCTTGGGATTTCCCAGGCAAGAATACTGGAGCGGGTTGTCATGCCCTTCTCCAGGGGATCTTTCTGACCCAAGGATCAAACCTTTGTCTCCAGCATCTGCACTGGCAGGCGGGTTCTTTACCACTAGCGCCATCGAGAGGTAGCTATGAAGTAAAGAATAAAGAAGCAGGGTTGTCTAAGGCATGGGGAGCCTGGGGAGCTCGGGGAAAGGGGACTGGAAAAAGGTGCAGTTAATTGTTCTACACAGGTGGAACTCGGCTCAGGCCTTTGTTTATTCAAAAATGAAGGCGCTTAGCAGGATCTGAGGGTGGAGTTTTCAGCCCTTAGATGTCAAAATGTCATCCAGTGGACACTCGCACATGCCCAGTTGAAGGGTTGATGTTCCTATACTGTTCAACTCAAGCTAGACACAGCTGATTGCAAGTTCCTAGAAAATGATTCCTAAACATCAGGTGTGATGCCTCCTGGAGTACATGCAAGCCTTCTGTATACCTTGATTAAAGAAGGCAGGTGAAATGGATATGACTAATGATTGCCCACAGTTTTATTATTTTTGAACAAAGAGCAAGTGAAAGGCAAATGGCTACAAAGTTCTAAACATTTTTCATTTTCTTGTTTTGCCAGATGAGGACTTTTTTCATGAACTCCCAGAAACCTTTCCATCTGACCCACCTGAACCTCTGCCACATTTTCTTATTGAGCCTGAAGAAGCTTATATTGTGAAGAATAAGCCTGTGAACCTGTACTGTAAAGCCAGCCCTGCCACCCAGATCTACTTCAAGTGCAATAGTGAATGGGTCCATCAGAAGGACCACATCGTAGATGAGAGAGTAGATGAAACTTCCGGTGAGTTTCCCATTGCATTTGCGCTGCTGTTTAGGATTCACTTACTACTTTGATGTGTTGTCATATCGTTCCTTCAGTTATTGAAATTGAAAGTGCAATGATTATCCTTTGGTAAAAAATTTTAAGGCCATTTGGTTAAGATTTGGTAATATCATTTCCTGTATTGCAAAGGAAAATGTGATGAATAAATCTTGACTTGGTTCCTGTTGAACCCCATAGAATTAAGGTATGGTTTATACTTAAGAGGGCTTCCTTGATGGTCCAGATGGTAAAGAATCTGCCTGCAATGCGGGAGCCCTGTGTTCGATCCTTGGTTTGGGAAGATATCCTGGAGATTGGAATGGCTACCCACTTCAGTATTCTGGCCTGGAGAATTCCATAGACAGAGAAACCTGTGGCCTACAGTCCATGGGGTCACAAAGAGTCAGACACAACTGAGTGACTTTCGCTTTTACTTTATACTTAAGAAGATAAATAATGAGAGTGAATAGATTGAATTATGGTAAGTAAATAACTTTGTGAAGAATGCCTTTGAATTTCACTTGTGTTTTCAAGTCTGGTGTCAGGCCTAAATATCCTGGAATTGAGGAACGTTTTCAATTAAGGATAAATTGTACTTGTTTACCAACCCACTCCAGTATTCTTGCCTGGAGAATCCCGTGGACAGAGGAGCCTGGTGGGCTGCTGCCCATAGGGTCGCACAGAGTTGGACACAACTGGAGCGCCTTAGCAGCAGCAGCAGCAGCACTTGTTTACATGATTGTCAAGTGTTAATTCCCATGCATAGTTTCCCTTATATATTTTTAAACAATTTGTAAACACTGTAGATTCAAAATATTTGTATCTTTAACTTACATCTGAAGATGAATCCTAATTACCTAAGTCTTCACTGAAGTTAAATTCAGAGTGACTGAGAAAAGTGATATTGTGGGTTCCATAGAGAAAAGTGGTGAGTGTAGCTCCCATCTGGGTAGATCTTGATTAGAGTATATTTGCTTCTCACATTGTTAAAAATCCTGACTTTATTTCTGTGTAAATATCATTCTTAATAGCAAAATACTAAAACCCAAAGAGAGGATGGAGTAGATCTTAATAAACTGTAGGATTTATATTGGCTATAAAGGTAACTTTCTTGATAGAAATTTCTTATTCCACCATAGGTAACTTAAGAGAGTTGTGGGAACCCCTAGAGTTATTTCAAACTAAGGAAATACATATATTTCTACAGTGGTTCAAGAGTTTTTGCTCTCCAGTAGGGAGAATAACAATCTGAATTTTCACATTCCTTCCAGATTTGTGATTTTTTAAATAATATTAAGACATGCATTTTAATAATTAAGACTTTGTTGATCAATATTTCCAAACTAAATTGTGACAAATATGATAAAAGTGGAAGTATTTAAATATCTTCATTTCCCTTCACAAATATCTCTATGTAACAAAATGAATACATGTTTTCAAAATTCAGTTGTAATTAATTCGTGTTTGTATCCAAAGGTCGGTTAATGAGGGGCAAGCAGTGACCAGCATTTGAAGGAAATCTTCGTTCAATGTTTCTAACAATTAAGAGATACTAGATGATTGAACATAGACCGTGAGAAGCCTGAGAAGAGGCATCTCTAAAAAAAAGAAAAAGCTTGTGAGACATATACTTATATAACACAAGTGGTCTTAGAAAATTAGGTGGCAGCTCCACATAATTGTCAGTTTGTGAGTCAGTATGCTCACTGCATGCAAGCTGATGACTGTAGAAATAACTGGGTATCCAGCTATCTAGTCTCTTCCTTCAGGGAATTGGTCTATTACACCTCTTGGTCTAATTACTCAGTAAATAGCTCCACCAGATGTCTTCAAAATCTCAAGTGAATTGAGTTTTATTTGTTTCAGCCCATTTATTTGTAAAGATTTCAAACACACACTTTTTAATAGTAAGAGGAAAAAGAAATAAAATCACAAAACTAAAATGAGAGTCATAAACATACTTAGGCTTGTCTTTACTAGATTAATGAATATGCTTTTATAGGAAGATTATAAATAAAAACAAAATTGCTCTGATACTGAACACGTCTAGCAGCCTCATGCTCTCTTGTTGTGTATGTGTTTATGTGTATTTTTTTAAAAGACAGTTCCATTTCATAAAGCATTATATTTTTATCTCCACAGAAAATTAATTAATATTGCCTATACCAATGATTAAAAATACATCTTAAAGCAACTATAAATGAAAATATATGATATGTTTTCATTCAAATTCAGGATGGGATAGATTAGAGCCGAGGAAAGATTTGGCAGCCTTAATACTTGCGTAGTATTCATATTTGGAATGGAATGCTTTTTTGTTGGTTTTCCTTTTCATCCAAAACTATACAGGATAGCTAGCATCCAGGAGAATGTGTCACCTTTAAATACAGGAAAAAGAGAGAGAGACCCACAGAGACTAGTATCTTCTGATGTTGTTCTTAACATAATTTATGTGTGCATGCTCGGTTGTGTCCTGCTCTCTGTGACCGCGTGGACTGTAGCTTGCCAAGTTCATCTGTCCGTGGGATTTCCAAGGCAAGAATACTGGAGTGGGTTGCCATTTCCTCTTCCAGAGGATCTTCCCCATTCAAGGATCAAGGCCAAGTCTCTTGCTTCCCCTGCTTGGGAGGTGAATTCTTTACCATTGAGCCCCCTGGGCGGTCATTTGGTGGTGTTCTTAACATACTAGCCAATGCAATTAGATAAGATAAATAACTAAATAGTTGAAAATGATCATTTGGACAAATATGATTTTGCAGATCTGGAAAACTTATGCAGTTTCAAAGGAAAAATTGAAAACTATTAAAAAATATAGAAAAGTGGCTGATAAAAGATATACATAACCCATCAACTTTTCTAAGCACAGTCAGTTCAAATTATATTGAACTAAAAT
This sequence comes from Capra hircus, assembly GCF_001704415.2. NCBI lineage: Eukaryota > Metazoa > Chordata > Mammalia > Artiodactyla > Bovidae > Capra > Capra hircus. Next base: position 29,703,105 of record NC_030813.1, read on the forward strand.
ATATCATTTACAATAACAATGCAAAAATGTAGATACAAAACTATCAAAAATTTGGAGAATTTTAGAAAGAGTTTTAAATCCACTCAGAGACAAAAAAAATAATAATACAATGCCTTGAATCAAGTGGAAAGACATGTCTTGTTCCTAGATAAAAAGACAATAGTTTTAAATGTTTGCTATTTATAAATGAATCCATAAAGTCATAGCATTGTGTGAAAAATAATTTGTAAAAATAGCTGGAAAAATTCTGAAATAGTAGCACAATAAAGAGATATCAGCTCTAAGAAGTTTGATCTTAGCAGAGAGTAAGACACACAGATTAATGGACACAAAATAGAAATCAGGAAATAAACTTCTAAGGCATTTTATACTGTGATGGTGGTAATTTCTAAATACACAAGGTAAGAAGTTGGAAAAGTAAAATATAAATTAGTAAGTAAATAAATAAATAAAGCTTGAGTTCTAGCTCATTCTTTAGAATAAAATAAATTCTAGATGTTAGGGTTAACATCATCATCCTTGTTGTCATTTCAGTCATCACCATCATCACTAGGAGAAAATTCTAGCAATTTATTTATTGGTTGTTTGGTTTCAGTGGTGATCAAAGCTTTTCTAATGAAGACAAAATCCAGAAGCCTTATAAGAAACCATTATTTTAGAAAAAATAAAGCATTATTAAATTTACATAAAGCAAGAAAACCACAAAAACCAAGGAAGCGATATATACTAATCAAAGGGTTAATTTAATTAATATACTACTAGCTCTTAAAATCGGAGAAGGCAATGGCACCCCACTCCAGTACTCTTGCCTGGAAAATCCCATGGACGGAGGACCCTGGTGGTCTGCAGTCCATGGGGTTGCTAAGAGTAGGACATAACTGAGCGACTTCACTTTCACTTTTCACTTTCATGCATTGGAGAAGGAACTGGCAACCCACTCCAGTGTTCTTGCCTGGAGAATCCCAGGGACAGGGGAGCCTGGTGGGCTGCCGTCTATGGCGTCGCACAGAGTTAAGACACAACTGAAGCGACTTAGCAGCAGCAGCTGTTAAACTATTTTTAAGGGAATGATATGTATACCAATAAAATTGAGCTGAGTTTAAAGATGGAGATATAGGAAAAGAAATGTAAGTGGTAAAGGCACATCTAAGAAAATGTTGTCAAGATCAGAACAGTTATTAGAGTACAGTGTTGATAACGGAGTGGGATCGGGATATTTCATACTTTGTTGATGAGGTTGCAAATTGACATAATCTTTTAGAAGACCAATTTAAAAATATCTGTCAACATCTAAATGTATATACCCTTTTACTCAGTAACTACAAATTTAGAAACTATCTAAAAATAAAATTCCTGATGAGCACAAAGGCTTGTATGCAAAGTTGTCCTTTGTACCCTTGTTGAGGTTAGTATATCAAGGGCAGTTCATCTCTAGGATGGAATACTGCATTGCTTTGTAAAACAATGAGAACTGTACACATGTGAAGTGGTAGAAAATTCTATCAGATAAAATTTGAAGTGAAAATCAAAATATATAATATTGCATGCAATATATGTCTTTATTATGTAAAAAGAAGATGTACATGTATTTGTCTATGCATTAGGATTTTCTGGAGAAACATACAAGTAGTTGACAGCTCAGAATTTGGGGCAGTAAGAGATTTTTTTTATTGTTTGATTTTCATTCAATCCTCTGAATGTATTATCTTCATGATAGATAATGAAATCTGAATTTAAAAGGCCCAAACTGCTTTATTGCAGCTCTTTGCCTGTTATCATAAATCTGCAACCTATACACTACTGGGAGTAGAGAGATTTGTAGTCCTCCTTATATTAGAGCTCTTTGTTTTCCATCTCTTTGCTCTTTCAGAACATTGTGAATGAAATTGAATTGCATGGTTCAAACTTGAGGGGTTTTCCTCTGAAGTTAGTTTCATCTGCAACTTTGGTGCCCAGCTTTTTATTTAATACAGTTTGAGTATTGTTTTGTTATGGGCCTTAGCGATTATTAATATTAGAATACGTTGAATTAATGAATATTAGAATACATAGAATTAATGTAAGAATACATTGTCTTGAAATATATTAGATATCAGAGAAATTTTCTAGGCATTTTAAAAATCAAACTGATTCTTAGATGGCAGGACAGAGAGAAGTCATTGCAAACAAGTTTGTTTTTTGTAGGTATCTCCTCCTTAGAATGGCTTCCCTGGTAGCTCAGTGGTAAAGAACCTGCCTGCCAAGGAAGGAGACGTGGGTTTGGTCTCTGGATCAGGAAGATACCCTGGAGAAGGAAATAGAAACCCACTCCACTATTCCTGCCTGGAGAATCCCATGGACAGAGAAGCCTGATGGGCTACAGTCCATAGAGTTGCAAAAGAATTGGACACTACTTAGTGACTCCACAACAGCAACAGCTATCTTAGAATAAATGATACCTGAAACCAACCTTGGAAATCAGATATATTGCCTTGTAACCAAGAAAAGCCAACTATATTCAGTAAGATCTCCACCAGAGGTACATTTTAATTGAAAAACTATAAAAAAAAGTTTCTCTCCAATTAAAATTCTTTCTTTTAAATTATGAAGATATTAAATATGCAGAATTGCTCTAAAATATTAAGTAAATGGTTATACATATTCACTGAACAAAGCTATTCCATAGACAATAAAATACACTGATTAAAGATCATTCATTACTGTTACTGTTTGCTTTTCCATCATTTAAATCACATTTCATTTCTTGCAAATACATAATATAAAAAACAGAAAAGTGGAAAGCAGCATGTATTAGGTGATTTAGAAATTTTGAGTGTTGAGAAGCTCTTGATAATATAGTATAAGCATCCATGTTCTTTCAGAATTCCAAAGAAATCTTCATCTGCTCAGAATTTTATGGTTACATTTTTGTGAAAAGATCAGGCTTGTCTGCTTGGTTTTTATTTACTTGAAACCTTTTCAACCCTTGTTTCCATGGTACCTAAGATTCACCATTGGAAAGCAAACATTTCACCTCTATGAAGAAACAAGGGAGTTTAGAAAACCTCCATTAGTTTGATATTTTAGTAAGCCCTAGGTTTTCCCACTTCATCTGTAATTATTCTCTCATTAGCAGAATATTATAAATAGGACCAACATGACAGCATTGCAAAGAATTGCAGCCTTTATACTGAATCCCCTGAATTATATCTTTATTCAACAAAGTAATCTTATGATATAACTTTGTGATTCTCCTTTTCACATGAGAAAACTGAGGCTCAGCAGGATAAAGAAACCATTTGCCCAGTTGCATAGCTAAGAGGTGACAATCAAGACATGAACTCAGTTCAGTTCAGTCGCTCAGTCATGTCCAACTCTTTACAACCCCATTATCGCAGCACGCCAGGCCTCCCTGTCTATCACCAACTCCCGGAGTTCACACAAACTCATGTGCATCGAGTCGGTGATGCCATCCAGCCATCTCATCCTCTGTCGTCACCTTCTCCTCCTGCGCCCAATCACTCCCAGCATCAGAGTCTTTTCCACTGAGTCAACTCTTTGCATCAGGTGGCCAAAGTATTGGAGTTTCAGCCTCAGCATCAGTCCTTCCAATGAACACCCAGGACTGATCTCCTTTAGGATGGACTGGTTGGATCTCCTTGCAGTCCAAGGGACTCTCAAGAGTCTTCTCCAACACCACAGTTCAAAAGCAGCAATTCTTCGGCGCTCAGCTTTCTTCACAGTCCAACTCTCACATCCATACATGACCACAGGAAAAACCATAGCCTTGACTAGACAGACCTTTGTTGGCAAAGTAATACCTCTGCTTTTTAATATGCTATCTAGGTTGGTCATAACTTTCCTTCCAAGGAGTAAGCATCTTTTAATTTCATGGCTGCAATCACCATCTGCACTGATTTTGGAGCCCCAGAAAATAAATTCTGACACTGTTTCCACAGTTTCCCTATCTATTTCCCATGGGATGATGGGACCAGATGCCATGATGTTTATTTTCTGAATGTTGAGCTTTAAGCAAACTTTTTCACTCTCCTCTTTCATTTTCAAGAGGCTTTTCATTTCCTTTTCACTTTCTGCCATAAGGGTGGTGTCATCTGCATATCTGAGATTATTGATATTTCTCCTGGCAATCTTGATTCCAGCTTGTGCTTCTTCCAACCCAGCATTTCTCATGATGTACTCTGCATATAAGTTAAATAAGCAGGGTGACAAAATATAGCCTTGATGTACTCCTTTTCCTATTTGGAACCGGTCTGTTGTTCCATGTCTAGTTCTAACTGTTGCTTCCTGACCTGCATACAGGTTTCTCAAGAGGCAGGTCAGGTGGTCTGGTATTCCCATCTCTTTCAGAATTGTCCACAGTTTATTGTGATCCACACAGTCAAAGGCTTTGGCATAGTCAATAAAGCAGAAATAGATGTTTTTCTGGAACTCTCCTGCTTTTTCAATGATCCAGCAGATGTTGGCAACAATTTGATCTCTGGTTCCTCTGCCTTTTCTAAAACCAGCTTGAACATCTGGAAGTTCATGGTTCACGTACTGCTGAAGCCTGGCTTGGAGAATTTTGAGCGTTACTTTACTAGCGTGTGAGATGAGTGCAATTGTGTGGTAGTTTGAGCATTCTTTGCCATTACCTTTCTTTGGGATTGGAATGAAAACTGACCTTTTCCAGTCCTGTGGCCACTGCTGAGCTTTCCAAATTTGCTGACATATTGAGTGCAACACTTTCACAGCATCATCTTTTAGGATTTGAAATAGCTCAACTGGAATTCCACTAACTTTGTTCATAGTGATGCTTCCCAAGGCCCACTTGACTTCACATTCCAGGATGTCTGGCTCTAGGTGAGTGATCACACCATCGTAATTATCTGGGTCGTGAAGATCTTTTTTGTAGAGTTCTGTGTATTCTTGCCACCTCTTCTTAATATCTTCTGCTTCTGTTAGTTCCATACCATTTCTGTCCTTTATCGGGCCCATCTTTGCATGAAATGTTCCCTTGGTATCTCTGATTTTCTTGAAGAGATCTCTAGTCTTTCCGATTCTCTTGTTTTCCTCTATTTCTTTGCATTGATCGCTGAGGAAGGCATTCTTATCTCTCCTTGCTATTCTTTGGAACTCTACATTCAAATGGGAATATCTTTCCTTTTCTCTTTTGCTTTTTGCTTCTCTTCTTTTCACAGCTATTTGTAAGGCCTCCTCAGACAGCCATTTTGCTTTTTGCATTTCTTTCCCATGGGGATGGTCTTGATTCCTGTCTCCTGTACAGTGTCACAAACCTTCGTCCATAGTTCATCAGGCATTCTATCAGATCTAGTCCCTTAAATCTATTTCTCACTTCCACTGTATAATCATAGGGGATTTGATTTAGGTCATTCCTGAATGATCTAGTGGTTTTCCCTTTTTTCTTCAATTTAAGTCTGAATTTGGCAATAAGGAGTTCATGATCTGAGCCACAGACAGCTCCCAGTCTTCTTTTTGCTGACTATATCAAGCTTTTCCATCTTTGGCTGAAAGAATGTAATCAATCTGATTTCAGTGTTGACCATCTGGTGATGTCCATGTGTAGAGTCTTCTCTTGTGTTGTTGGAAGAGAGGGTGTTTGCTATGACTAGTGCATTCTCTTGGCAAAACTCTATTAATCTTTGCCCTGCTTCATTCCATACTCCAAGGCCAAATTTGCCTGTTACTCCAGGTGTTTCTTGACTTCCTACTTTTGCATTCCAGTCCCCTATAATGAAAAGGACATCTTTTTTGGGTGTTAGTTCTAAAAGGTCTTGTAGGTCTTCATAGAACCATTCAACTTCAGTTTCTTCAGCATTACTGGTTGGGGCATAGGCTTGGATAACCGTGATACTGAATGGTTTGCCTTGGAAATGAACAGAGATCATTCTGTCATTTTTGAGACTGCATCCAAGTACTGCATTTCAGACTCTTGTTGACCATGATGGCTACTCCATTTCTTCTGAGTGATTCCTGCCCACAGTAGTAGATATAATGGTCATCTGAGTTAAATCCACCCATTCCAGTCCATTTTAGTTCGCTGATTCCTAGAATGTCGACATTCGCTCTTGCCACCTCCTGTTTGACCACCTCCAATTTGCCTTGATTCATGGACCTAACATTCCCGGTTCCTATGCAATATTATTCTTTACAGCATTGGACCTTGATTCTATCACCAGTCACGTCCACAACTGGTTATTGTTTTTGCTTGGCTCCATCCTTTCATTATTTATGGAGTTTTTTCTCTACTGATCTCCAGTAGCATATTGGTCACCTACCGACCTGGGGAGTTCCTCTTTCAGTATCCTATCATTTTGCCTTTTCATACTGTTCATGGGGTTCTCAAGGCAAGAATACCAAAGTGGTTTGCCATTCCCTTCTCCAGTGGACCACATTCTGTCAGACCTCTCCACCATGACCCGTCCATCTTGGGTGGCCCCACACAGCATGGCTTAGTTTCATTGAGTTGGACAAGGCTGTGGTCCATGTGATCAGATTGGCTAGTTTTCTGTGATTGTGGTTTCAGTGTGTCTGCCCTCTGATGCCCTCTCGCAACGCCTACCGTCTTACTTGGGTTTCTCTTACCTTGGACGTGGGGTATCTCTTCACGGCTGCTCCAGCAGAACACAGCTGCTGCTCCTTACCTTGGACGACATTGCCCGTCCTGACCTTGTCATGGAGTAACTCCTCTTGGCCCTCCTGCGCCTGGGCAGCCACCACTCCTTGGACATGGCGTTGCTCCTCTTGGCCTGATATGAACTCAGTTCAGTTCATTTCAGTCACTCAGTCATGTCCAACTCTTTGCGACCCCATGAATTGCAGCACACCAGGCCTCCTTGTCCATCACCAACTCCCGGAGTTCACTCAAACTCACATCCATCAAGTCGGTGATGCCATCCAGCCATCTCATCCTCTGTTGTTCCCCTTCTCTTCCTGCCCCCAATCCCTCCCAGCATCAGAATCTTTTCCAATGAGTCAACATCAGGTCTCTCTGATTCCAAAGTTTTTGCTCTTGGCCCTGTACTCAGTGTTTCCCTGAATACTTCTGCAACTTTGTACACAGAACTAAGTTAAACAAAAAAAGATCTATGTAAAACAATTATCTATTTTCTCAGGAAAGAAAATCTGGTTCTCAGTGTCAGCTAAACATTTATCTTTCATGCTTTTCATCTCCCTTCTTGTTTGTGTCAAGTTTTTTATATGTGGCCCTTTGTGGTTCTTTAGTAATCAAGATGGTGCTTAGGATTTGATTATTTTTATTTGTGAAGGTATTCAACATTTGGCCAAATAGCAAAAAATAAAAAGAATTTCAGTTGGTGAGCAAAAGATGAGCCCCTTTTTTTAACAGGAAAAAAAAGACATTGATAAAGAGTAACTGCACATGGACACAAATTTAAGTGAATTACCTTTACTCAAAATAGAGCTTTCAAAAAATATACTGTGCTCACTCAGATCCTGCAAGAGTGGCACAACTGCAGAATTCTTTCTCCTTTTTCATTCTTATTTTAGTTACCTCTTTTTTGCATTCCATCAGCAAAAATAGAAATCTCAACTTCACCCCTTACTCCAGCAGCCAGAGTGATCATTAAAAAACAGTTCAATCCTCCTCAGAATTCTCCCCAAAACATCCTTCTGGTTTTAATTCTTGCTGCTACTCCCCTAGTAGAGTCTTTAATTATATACATCTTAGATTATTTAAATAGCCTCCTACCTTCTAAGTGTTAGCCTTTTTCCTCAGCAATCCATTCTCTAGCTAGTTATAGGCCTAAAGAATAGGCCCAAGTGTTTATCTCATTTCATTTTTGTATATATATGTCTTTCCTTTGTCCATGGATAAAGCATTTCCTCCTTGCTCATGTATTCAAAAGCTTTTGTACAGTCTGTTCCTAATCAAACTTCATAAACTTATTTTAATAGTTTCTCCCCCACCACATGCCCTGTATACTAGGTCAGTTTGGTTTTTCCTCTTAAACTGTGTTCAGTAAACCACTAGTGTCTTGTAAGTGCTATTTGAGAAAAAATTAAATAAACAAAAAGCTTTGCGGTGAAATAATTTAGGAAATGCTGCGATAATCATATTCCCCTTTTGGAGAAAATATAAAGAATTTTTGCATGTAGAAGTCCCAGTAAAGCTCTGAAGTGGAAAAACATTTTTTAACATCATATTATCTGGTAGCTTAACTCTTTTTCTCAGAATCTCTGTTAAAATATCATGAACAGGGACTTCCCTGGTGGTCCAGTGGTTAGGAATCCACCATGCAATGCAGAGGATGTGGGTTCAGTCCTTGGTGGGAGAACTAAGATCCCACATGCCACAGAGCAACTAAGCCCACGCTCCAACTGAGCCCACGCCTCACAACTAGAGAGTCCGTGTGCCACAAGGAAAGCTCCTGCATGATGCAGCTAAGACCTGACACAGCAAACTAAAATAAGTACATAAATATTTTTTAAAATATCAAAGAACTTAATGTCAGACTAGGACGTGACATTATGTAGAATTTGTTTATAATTTTGTTAAATCAGCCCAAACATTCTACATTTTTCTGCCTTAGGATCATAGAAGCTTTATTTCAGTGAGAGTAAATTCAATGAATTACTGACATGCTTCACAATAAGTCATATTAAAGTGAATGTAGTCAGATTTCTGTAATCATGACTTAATGGTCCTACTTATACTATATGGAACTTTAGGAAATAAGTCTGGTCACGTCCTGGCCTACTCCTAATTTTGGATATTTGAAATAGACAGTTACCACTTTTCCTTCCCCAAGTTCTCTGTCCTCTTCAGTCTAAGCATTATGAGCTGAAGAGTAAGCTCCATGAATTCAGAGGTTATGTCTATCTTTTTTGCTATTCTAGTTCCATGCTTAACTTGTTGTTAGGTACCTAGTAGGTGCTCAATAAATATGTGTTGTGTGAAATAGTGTTTCTTTATACTGTACTTTGGGCTTCCCAGGTGGCACTGCTGCTGCTGCTAAGTCACATCAGTTGTGTCTGACTCTGTGCGACCCCATAGACGGCAGCCCACCAGGCTCTTCTATCCCTGGGACTCTCCAGGCAGGAACACTGGAGTGGGTTTCAGGTGGCACTAGTGGTTAAGAACTCACCTGCCAATGCTGGAGTCCTAAGGGATGTGGGTTTGGTCCCTAGGTCAGGAAGATACCCTGGACGAGAAATGGCAACCCACTCCAGTATTCTTGCCTGGAGAATCCCATGGACAGAGACCCTGGTGGGCTACAGCCCATGGGGTTGCAAAAGTCAGAAACAACTGAAGCGCCTTACGTATACGGTACTTTCCCCCATTCCACCTCTGTTAAAATCCTACTCATTCTTAAAGAAGTATCTAAAGTATGCATATCTAAAGATATCATCTAAATATCATAGATGAGTATTTGTATAAAACCCCAAGCCATAGCGTACACACATCCACACTTCACTCATTTGTGCTTCCATTTTCATTATACTCATGAATGTAAATGTATACTAGGGTAAACCATGTAAAGTCATCAATATTCATTTGGAGGTACAAAATAGCAGTTTCTTATAATTCAATATCATATATTTTTATGATATATTTATATACTCACATAAATATGAATATGTATATATATATAAAATCTCTGTTTTTTTCAGCTGGATTAGAATGGTATGGTAGGGCTTATTTTGTAAAGCTTTGTCTTTTATAAAGTTTATAATATATGGCATTAACATAGAAGATGACAAATAAAAGCTTGTTCTGTGGGATTGTAGCCATTCGTCTTACTAAATTTGGGTAACTGAAATGTAGTGAGACATACTGATGACGTTTTTATTTGGAGTACTTCATGAATAGACAATCTGAGACATGCATAAAGCATAATCTTTGGTAAGGGTAGTGAGATTACTCTTATATATGTAATATGACTTTATATATGTAGTGTGATTACTCATATATGTAGTGTGAATTCTCTTATATGTGATGTGACTTTACACATTAAATACACACATCAAATAGATTGTTATTTTCTGTATAAAATAATTATTCTAAACTTAGTTCTCATATGCTGGGAAAGATTGAAGGCAGGAGGAGAAGAGGATAATAGAGGATGTGATGGTTGGTTTGATGGCATCACTGACTCAGTGGACATGAGTTTGAGCAAGTTTCAGGAGTTGGTGATGGACACGGAAGCCTCAGGTGCTACAGTCCATGGGGTCACAGAGTAAGACACAACTGAGTGATTGAACTGACTGAACTGAGTTCTCATTAACAGAGTGAATATTTTCTAAAGGAAGTTAGGTGACTTTGTTTAAATTTTGGTAAATGATGCATGAAATTTGGAAACCCTATTTGAATTTTATTCCATATTTTTTAATTTTATTCAGTGGAAATATTGCCTTTATAAGAATAGAGCTTTTAAATTTTTAATATGTTTGTCAATGAAGATAAATGATTCTGAAATATGGATCAATTATTTTTTATTTGATTTCCTTCTCAGAGGTCCTTCTCTCAACACTGGAAACTAACACTTTTTCTTTTTGGTATGAGACTGGCCCCAAAATAAAAATAGAAAATTGGCAAGAATCCAGGTAGTACATTGAGGCTTTTCCACTGAGTCAATCTGATAGCTTGGTGAGAAAGTAATTACCAGTTAGTGATAACAGAATAGAAACTATCCCTAAATATATACTTTCTCTTACTCTTCTTTTGTTAGTGCTTACAATTGATTTATCTTAATTTCACATTGACATTGTCTTTAAACACCTGGATTCATGTGGCCAATCCCAGCTGCACTTACAAAAGTTGGTTGATCAGAGTTCCAGAACTTCAATTTTGTTGCTTTCATTTTGTTCTAGCAGGAAAATAGTCTTGGCTGAGTGGATCATGGGAAAAGCAAGAGAGTTCTAGAAAAACATCTATCTCTGCTTTACTGACTATGCCAAAGCCTTTCATTGTGTGGATCACAAAAAACTGCGGACAATTCTGAAAGAGATGGGAATACCAGACCACCTGACCTGCCTCTTGAGAAATCTGTATGCAGGTCAGGAAGCAACAGTTAGAACTGGACATGGAACAACAGACTGGTTCCAAATAGGACAAGGAGTACGTCAAGGCTGTATATTGTCACCCTGCTTATTTAACTTCTATGCAGAGTACATCATGAGAAACACTAGGGTAGAAGAAGCACAGGCTGGAATCAAGATTGCCGGGAGAAATATCAATAACCTCAGATATGCAGATGACACCACCCTTATGGCAGAAAGTGAAGAGGAACTGAAAAGCCTCTTGATGAAAGTGAAAGAGGAGAGTGAAAAAGTTGGCTTGAAGCTCAACATTCAGAAAACAAAGATCATGGCATCCGGTCCCATCACTTCATGGGAAATACATGGGGAAACAGTGGAAACAGTGTCAGACTTTATTTTTGGGGGCTCCAAAATCAGTGCAGATGGTGATTGCAGCATGAAATTAAAAGACACTTACTCCTTGGAAGGAAAGTTATGACCAACCTAAATAGCATATTGAAAAGCAGAGACATTACTTTGCCAACAAAGGTCCGTCTAGTCAAGGCTATCGTTTTTCCAGTGGTCATGTATGGATGTGAGAGTTGGACTGTGCAGAAGGCTGAGTGCCAAAGAATTGATGTTTTAGAACTGTGGTGTTGGAGAAGACTCTTGGAGTCCCTTGCACTGCAAGGAAATTCAACCAGTCCATCTTAAAGGAGATCAGTCCTGGGTGTACATTGGAAGGACTGATGCTGAAGCTGAAACTCCAATACTTTGACCACCTGATGCAAAGAGTTGACTCATTGGAAAAGACTCTGATGCTGGGGGGGATTGGGGGCAGGAGGAGAAGGGGATGACAGAGGATGAGCTGACTGGATGGCATCACAGACTCGATGGACGTGAGTTCGAGTGAACTCCAGGAGTTGGATGGACAGGGAGGCCTGGTGTGCTGTGATTCATGGGGTCGCAAAGAGTCGGACATGACTGAGCGACTGAACTGAACTGAACTGAGTGATTTGGGCTCTTGCTGTATATGAACCTGGCTTTTGTTTCCATTATCTTCCTAACTTACAAACAGAAGTGAGTAGTTGAAAAATTTTGGGCTACATGGTTAGATTCCTTTGTTTCTGATGTCGTTGTCATGAAGTTTTTATTGTTGTGTGTTTTATAATTCCAGTATTTGCAAATGTCAGTATTATAGATTCTGCACATACTGCAAAATGTCCTGACTACACCATATTTATAGAACTATATAATTTTAATTTAGTGTTATCCCATGGGGAAGATTTTTCACATTTGAGTTACATACTCTATAGAAAAAGTAACACCAGTATTTTTTTAAACCGATACAGCCCAGAACATGATTACAAAGGAAAAGCAACAACACATCACACCTTTCAATGCAGTTTTAGCTAGCTGTGTTTCACTAGAGGAAAACAGAAATTTTTTAAAATTATATGCTGCTGCTGCTGCTGCTAAGTCGCTTCAGTCGTGTCTGACTCTGTGTGACCCCATGGATGGCAGCCCACCAGGCTCCCCCATCCCTGGGATTCTCCAGGCAAGAACACTGGAGTGGGTTGCTATTTCCTTCTCCAGTGCATGAAAGTGAAAAGTGAAAGTGAAGTCACTCAGTCGTGTCCAACTCTGTGCGACCCATAGATGGCAGCCCACCAGGCTCCTCCGTCCATGGGGTTTTCCAGGCAAGAACATTGGAGTGGGGTGCCATTACCTTCTCCGAAAATTATATGCAGTTAGAGTTTTAATCTAATGAATACAAAGGAATTCTCCCCTGCCAATTAATACTTAGGGCAGGTTACTTATAATGCATTACTCCTTTTTCTTGCTACAACTAAAATGAAAGCATTGATTAATACAGTGTAATCAAGAATATGCATATAAGTATATATGTAAGTACAGACATATGCATATGTGTCTGAGTGTGTTTGTGTATATGCCTTTGTAAATTTTGAGAAGATCGAACGCTACCCACCCCTAGGCTCACATAGAAACTGCAATAAGAAACAAGAGTCCAAGGACCGTTCTTCACTAGATTACTTGCAACTCAAACAGGGCATTTCAGGAGCAAAACTAGTGATTGTGTTGCTATAGCAATTCTGCCATGTGCCCAGCAACCATGTGTATGCCATAGCTTAGAGTTTTAATATGCCCACTTCAAAGTCAGAATAGCACAAGTGTTAAAAGCCATAATGTATTTTTAATCTAACCTTTGGCCAATATATGTGAAGGTTTTAAAAAGTTTCTTGTTCCTTACTTTAATGGGAAGGAACATAATTAACAAGAATTCTAGGTTGTAATATGAAACGGATTTATCATCTTAAGAAAGTTTAAGAAGCAATTTCAGCTTAAAAAGAGGGTTAATTTCCTAAATAGTGTGGCTTTCTCTTAAAATTTAGCTGTCTTTTTTTGGTGTCTGTACCTATTGTGCTAAATATAAATAAACCTGGTTCATAATTATGCAATAACGACCCAGCTTGTTGTCCTTATTCTGTGATGTCACAAATTGTTATGTTCTATTTGAGGCTCTGAATCTATCACTAAACCTTCCTATCTGATATTCTCCCAATAATTGGCTCAAAATTTTATTTCTCCTCACCCCAAATCTTTGGGGCATTTTAAAAAACAGAATAGAGATTTTTTTAGTTTAAAATACTACAATAACAATGAATAGTGTGTGCATGCTCACTCACTCAGTTATATTCTATGGACTGTACCCCACCAGGCTCCTCTATGCATGGGATTCTCCAAGCAAGAATACTAGAGTGGGTTGCCATTTCCTTCCCTGGGGATCTTCCAGACCCAGGGATAGAACCCAAGTGTTTTAGGACTTTTGCATTGCAAGCGGATTCTTTACCACTGAGCCACCAATTACCTAATGCTAAAACTTGAGGAGAGAGGCCTTTACTTGCTCTGGAATCTTTATAGACTTCTCACTCAAATACCGTCAATCCAGAGTCATCCCTTAGCTAGAGATTTTCAGAGTCCCCTTGGGGATACCTGTTGAAATAACTACTCTTGCCAATTCCTCTGAAAAGTACTATTTGGTTATACAAAACCAGCATGTATAACATGAGAACTACAATTAGAAAATATTAGAATCTGGCAAAAAATGCAAGCATAGCACACAGAAGTATAATATTTAACAGTGAAAACCAGTTCAGATTAGAGAAGTCTTGGACTCATTCCTAATTTCATTGAGAGTTCAATCTGATTTTAAAAATCTGTTTTGAAAGAAATCTCCAAGAATGTGAAAGCAAGAGCAACAAGGACCTGTTAGGGCATTTGGCTGTCAACTTGGGCTGCATTTGACAATCACCAGTGGGGAATTTTGGAAAATACCTATGTCCTGGCCTCACCCTCAGAGAGAAGGTTTAATTGGAAACAGGGCATAGCTTTTTCTTTGTTTACTTGTTCTAAGCTCACTAGTAATGTTAATGTACAATCAGGCTTGAAAACTGAACATGATAAAAACTCTTGTGAAAATGCAGCATAGGGGAGGTACATAGACTTTCTAATTTGAAAACCATGACCCAGATACTTGGTGCTGTAACTAGACATAAAACTAAGACCTGATGCACTGAAGGAATCACAGTCTAGAGAAGACAAAATAGAAGAGGGAAAAGAGACAGTGAAAAAGATTATGCTTTGCCATTTGCTTGGGTTCTCCTTTCATTATGAGAATAAATTCATGAACCCCTTGATATTTCCCTGGTATAGAGTTACATGGTAGAGAGCCCCTGCTTTCTTCAATATCCTTTCGCCTGTCTCTGCCTATTAAACTTCTCAGGCTGAGAGATAGCAGCCTCCTGAGGGAAGAGGGGGAATTCTAGGGCTTGAGTGAATTAAAATTAGCTGGAAAAACCCAGGGGAATGGTCTGTACAAGGCAATTCCAGGAATGGCAGGGAATGAATGACATGCCTCTTTTTATAGCTACCGCCTTGATGATCCCAGACAATGATGCCCTCTGTATGAAATGATGTTAGTGACTAAAAGCCTACCTCCCCACCCTCATTCCATGGGGCATTTGTGAAACCAGAAAAACACCGCATGGCAGACAGCTTTTCCTCACCTTTTTGCTCCATCAGATTCTTGAGTCTAGTCTTCGAATGTAGAGACAGAGAGTGAATGCCCTTAGTCATTGTATTAGTTTCCTAGGGCTGCCACAATAAATTAGTATGAAATTCATAGCTTAAGACAATAGAAATGTGAAAGTGGTAGTCTCTCAGACCCATCATGTCCAACCCTTTTGACCCCGTGGACTGTAACCCACCAGGCTCATCTGTCCATGGGATTCTCCAGGCAAGAATACTGGAGTGGGTAGCCGTTTCCTTCTCCAGGGGATCTTCCAGACCCAAGGATTGAACCCGGGTCACCTGCATTGCAGGCAGATTCTTTACCATCTGAGCCACCAGGGAAGCTCAGAAATGTATTCTTTTACACTTTTGGAAACAAGGAGTCTGAAATCAAGCAAAGCCATACTCCCTCTGGGGACTCTAGGGGAAAATCTGTTCCTTGTCTCTTCCAGCTCCTGCTGGGGGCCTTGGCAATCCTGGGGTTATGGCCCCATCGTTTAATCTCTGCCTCTGTCTTCACATCACTTTCTCTTTGTCTTCTCTGTATGTCTGTTATAAAGGCATTTATCACTAGATTTAGGGCCCACCTGGATAATTTATGGTATCAAAATCCTTAATTTAGTTATATCTGGAAAGACCCTCTTACCAAATAAAGTAACATTCACTTGTTCTGGGGATTCATATGTG
The DNA here is from genome assembly GCF_001704415.2 of Capra hircus. Classification (NCBI taxonomy): domain Eukaryota; kingdom Metazoa; phylum Chordata; class Mammalia; order Artiodactyla; family Bovidae; genus Capra; species Capra hircus. Next base: position 29,718,861 of record NC_030813.1, read on the forward strand.
GACATAACTTTGTTAGGGGCCACCATTTACTATAGTCACCAAACATCTGTCAAGAAAAAATCACTTTATGTGACAGTTCCAAAGAGCAGCAGACCTTAACAGACAGCACACCAAGGAAATATATAGATGGCAAGTAAGCATATGAAAAGATGCTCCATGTTGTATGTCATCAGCGAAATGCAAATTGAAACAATGAGATGCCACTGTGAATCTATTCAAGTGGCCAAAATTCAGAACACTGCAACATCAATGAACATGCACTCTTATTTATTCATGGTTGGAAAGAAAAATGGTACAGCCACTTAGAAGACAATTTAGCAGTTGTTTTACAAAACGAAACATACTCTTAGCATATGACATGGCCATCACACTCCTTGGTATTTACCAAAAGGAGTTGAAAATGTATGTCCACACAAAAATATGGATGTTCATAGTAACTTTATTCATAATTGCCAAGACTTGGAAGCAACCCAGATGTCCTTCAGTAGGTGAATGGATACTTCTCTGGTGGTCCAATGGCTAAGGCTAAATGCTCCCAGCGCAGGGGAAAGTGAAAGTGAAGTCTCTCAGTTGTGGCCAACTCTTTGCAACCCCATGGACTGTAGCCTGCCCTACTCCTCTGTCCATGGGATTTTCCAGGCAAGAATACTGTAGTGGGTTACCATTTCCTTCCCCAGGGGATCTTCCCAACCCAGGGATCGAACCCAGGTCTCCTGCATTGCAGGCAGACTCCTTGCCATCTGAGCCACCAGGGAAGGGGGCCCAGGTTCAACCCCTGGTCAGGGAGCTAGATCTCACATGCCACCACTAAGAGTTTGCATGCTGCAACTAAAGGTCTCTCATGCTGCGAAGATGGAAAATTCAAAGTGCCACAACTAAGACCTAGAGCAGACAAATAAATACTTTTTTTTTTGTATTTTTGTATTTTATTAGAAAATACTATTTTCTAATAAAATAGTATTTTATTATATTAGTATAATAGTATAGTATAGTATACTATACTATTAGTATAGTATTAGTATAGTATTAGTATAGTATAGTATTAGTATAATAGTATTTCTAATAAAATTAGAAAAAGAAGTTAATCTGAAAACGCTTCATGTAAGATGTCAACTATTTAACACTGGGAAAAAGGAAAACGATGGAGACACTGGGGCTTCCTAGGTGGCGCCTAGTGTTAAAGAACCCACCTGCCAGTGCAGGTTAGATGTAAGAGATGGGGGTTCAATCCTTGGATCAGGAAGATCCCCTGGAGGAGGGCATGGCAACCCACTCCAGCGTTCTTGTCTGGAGAATCCTATGGACTGAGAAGCCTGGCGGGCTGCAGTCCATAGCGTTGCACAGAGTTGGACACGATTGAAGCAACTTAGCACACACATGGAGACAGTAAAAAAAAAAAAAAATTAGTGGTTGTCAGGGGAGGGAAGGATGAATAGGTGGAGCACAGGATTTTTAGGTCAGTGGAACTAGTCTGTATCACACTGTAACAATGGATACATATTAATACATTTGTCCAAATTCATGGAATATACAATACCAAGAGTCAACCTTGATATGAACTACGGACTTTGGGTGATGGTATGTCAGTGTAGGCTCATCGGTTGTAAAAAAAACAAGAATGTACTACTCTGGTGAGGAGTGTCGATAATAGGGAAGGCTATGCATGTGTGGGAGCAGGATGTATATGAGAAATTTCTGTACCTTTCTTTCAATTTTGCAGGGGACCTAAAAGTGCTCGATAAAATTGTATTAATCTATTAAATCCCGAGACCAAAAAAGGCCATGATAGTGGAGACATGAGTAGGGGTGGTGGGGGCTGAAAGAGAAGGCACTTACCCGGCTGTCTTCCCTCATTTAGTCAGTGTTTCTGAGTCAAGTGTACATGTAACTGGCAATGAAAGCGTTTCCTCATGTTCTTTACCAGCTTTCTGAAGCTTCCCCCAATCTGCTCCGTTGTGTTGTGGGCCAGATGCGGGGAAAGAGAGGCACAACCAGGCTCCTGCATCCTCACTTTCCTTGTGCCTCAACATCCTTGCCAGCCTCTGTGCTCTAACAGTTGGCCTGTCTCACAGAGACCTAAAAATTCTCCCAGCCATGTTTCTCATGAAAATTCTTTCCGCGTAGAGTTGCCAAAACTAAATCGAAATAGCCAACACAACCAAAAGAGTTGCACTTGATAATCTTCTACACACACACACACACACACACACACTACTGCTTGGCCCAGCAACACAATGGGAATGTAAACACGTTGTTAATGCAGTCGCTCTCAGTTGGCTTCCCAGATGGCTTAAGTTCAATAGATTTTTCCCCCTGATTTCCTCAGCTTCTCCTAGCAAGTGCTAAACAGCCATTATGCCTTTTCCTGCACATTGAGATTCATCTGCAGCTACTAAACTGCTTCCAAAGTGCTTCAATTTTGCATGAGTGCTTAGTTGGGGACTGGGAGACATTACCCAGTGCTGAAGGCCCAGATCATTAGAAAGAGCATGTAAATCCTCTGAACCAGAAATAAAAAGTGCAGAGATTTCCTTTGTGAAGTCCCAACTGCAGCTTTATGTAAAACATGAACCTTTGGCAAGATTTTTTTGTGTTTCCTTTTACTTTCTCAATTTTAATCTTGCCCCCCACCTTTTTTTTTTTTACTTTGGCATATGTGTTCTCATTGTTTTAAACACAGATTTACTTCATAGTCAGGAATATGCGCTGCCATTATTTCTCTTCTTAGGATACCAGAGACCTCTTCACTTTTAATAATGATGGAACTTCAAAGTATTGCTAAGGGCTCACCCGCATGATAGATTTTTAAAACAAACCTGAAACCAGCTTTGAGGGGATGAGTTGAGATTTATGAGATATGTGCTAGGGACATCAATCTATATTATTTAAGTATAGATGTAGGAAGTATACAGGTACTGGGCTATGGAGATAGGTTGGGGTAAGACTCAAAAGGGAATTATGAAAAGATTAATGAGAAAGAGGTGATTGTGTTTCTCTCAATTTTCAATAGGTGCATCCCCTATATATTATTACCTAAAGATCCTATTTGTGTTTTTCAAAGTGAATATATTTTTATCTGTACGTGATCTATGTTTCCATCTCTGCTGTCCTCCCAGCCTGCTTGTCAGACCATCTCACCACAAATTAGAAGCGACCATGTGGTCAGCTGGAGCAGTGCCTATGAGAGGGTGGCAGAGTAGGATTGGGACACTGAGAGTCCTGCAGTTCTGCCTGCTGGGGGGCTGGGCCCCTGACCTAAGCCTGTGGAGTTGTGACAGAAGCATTTATTATGGGAAGGTTCACTCTCCACCCTCATTCGGCATTTCTTTTGCAGTAGAATTTGGTGAACAGTTATAAGAACATTTTACTTTTTTGTCAATAGTATATCCATTCAAGAGTAATAAACCAGGCTCCTTTATCATGACTGCTCTGTAACTATTTCTCCTTTTCCATAATAGCTCAGTCTATCTTTCTTTTAAGATTCTGATGAGATACATTTATGATGAGATACAGCAGTTCACTATTTATCTCTAAACATATTTCCAAGGACATTTATTAACCACTGATTTATTCAACGCTGCATTTGCCAGTGGAATCTGACAAAAAATGTGACTAAATGGGCTTATAATAGTGTATGAAGTAAGTACCTTCCAACTTGGAAGCAAAAAGAAAGTACTAGATGAATGATATGCGTGTAAATAAACATAGTGTTGTAAGGCGCTCATGTATACTGTCTATATAACATACACGCTGTATGCTGAAGCCCAGTTTTGTTTGTCAGCATGTTGTATGTATCCTTTAGACTGAATGGTCCTGTCCATTAAGTTAATTTTTACTAAAAACATGGCTAATCATGAAAATGCTATCATCTTTATTAGTGCTATCATCACAGAATATTGTTTATTATGATTCCACACTTTATGTCACTGAGCTGCACGTGTTAAATAGCCAGCATTCCTGTTCTCCCACAGAGATTGTTTATCCACTAGCTTATGTAGACTTTGAAGGGAATACATTTATAAGAGAAAGGAAAAAGAACAAAACTTTGCCTGGAGATATGAACAGACACATGATTGAAGCTGTTTGTTCAGTTGGCAGTATTATACAGTTACATAAATATCTCAGGGACTCGGAGCTTGCGGTGGGAAGCAGTCATGCTTCTTTCTTTCTCTTTGTGGTGCTAGTGCAGAATGGACATGAAGACATTACAAATTATACACAGCATTCAGAATCAGGCGTTATTCTTACATTATTTGAAGTTTTAGTTTCCCTATCTCTTGTGAAAACATCAAAACAAGATGTTGGACTGTAAAAAAAATTGTAACAGTCACTAAACATTATAACCTAGATTTTCACATCAATTTCAACAGTTTTTTAGAAATAGTACTTTGAAAAACTACAAGCATACCATTTGAAAACATTTTTGTTACATAATAAGCAAATTATACTCTTTTATAGCATTTGGGGCATAATATTTAAATCACATTCAGATATGTGAGAAAAAATTAATAGAAATTCTTCTCTATGTATATAACAAGATGTTACCAAATATTTTTTCATTATTTGGAGCTAAGCACTGAATCATGGTTTAAAAAAACAACAAAGTATTGTGAAATTTATCGGTATTTTCTTCACTCATTTATCCAATAATCATATATGAAAACCTACTGTGTGCCAGGCATATTATGATCTGTATCATTTAAGTCTGTATTATGCTAGACTACAGAGGGCATGGCAACCCATTCCAGTATTCTTGCCTGGAGAGTCCCATGGACAGGAGCCTGGTGGGCTACGGTCCATAGGGTCAGAAAGAGTCAGACACAACTGAAACAACTTAGCATGCACACACAGTAACAATTATATCTTTCCAAGGATACAGACACTCAAACACGATAGAACAGTCTGCATAACAGTTCCAGGAAAATGCCCTTGGTTGTAGGGCAGCACTGTACTCTCTGGTCAGGCCTGGACCCAAACTCCTTCCCTCTTGTGGCTCTGTTCTTCTCTGAGGCTTCATCTTCTGCATCCTCCCAGCAGAAAGGGAAAGACATCAAGGAGGGCATTCGCCAGCTTCTTCAACATCTTGGCCAGGACGATGTACACGTTGCTTCCACTCACATTATATTGACCATAATTTTTAAAAGGAAGCTAGAAAATGTGGTCTCATTGTGTTCTTTGGGAGATATGAGGAGACATCAGTCTTTGCCAAAGTCTTCCTACGAAATACTTTGTTTTAAATTTTTCTTTTGATCTAGTAAGAGTCTGGTGAAATACACTGAGAAAGGATAATCTAAGAAAATGAGAAATTTAATGCCCTTTGCAAAGTTACTCATGATGATAGACAGTTCAGTTCAGTTCAGTTGCTCAGTCATGACTAACTCTTTAGATCTCATGGACTACAACACACCATGCCTCCCTGTCCATCACCAACCCTAAGTTTACTCAAACTCATGTCCATTGAGTCAGTGATACCATCCAACCATCTCATTCTCTGTTATTCCCTACTCCTTCCGCCTTCAATCTTTCCCAGAATCAGGGCCTTTTCCAGTGAGTCAGTTCTTCGCCTCAGGTGGCCAAAGTATTGGAGTTTCAGTTTCTGCATCAGTCCTTTCAATGAATATTCAGGACTTATTTCCTTTAGGACTGACTGGTTAGATCTTCTTGCAGTAGAAGGGACTCTCAAGAGTCTTCTCCAACACCACAGTTCAAAAGCGTCAATTCTTCGGTGCTCAGCTTTCTTTATATTCCAGCTCTCACATCCATACATGACTACTGGAAAAACCATAGCTTTGAATAGATGGACGTTTGTTGGCAAAGCAATGTCTCTGCTTTTTAATATGCTGTCTAGGTTGGTCATAACTTTTCTTCCAAGGAGCAAGTGTATTTTAATTTCATGGCTACAGTCACCATCTGCAGTGATTTTGGAGCCCGCCAAAAATAAAGTCTCTCACTGTTTCCATTGTTTCCATCTATTTGCCATGAAGTGATGGGACCAGATGCCATGGTCTTAGTTTTCTAAATGTTGAGCTTTAAGTCAATTTTTTCACTCTCCTCTTTCACATTCATCAAGAGGCTCTTTAGTTCTTCTTCACTTGCTGCCATAAGTGTGGTATCATCTGCATATCTGAGATTATTGATATATCTCCTGGCAATCTGATTCCAGCTTCTGCTTCTTCCAGCCCAGCATTTAGCATGATTTTTTCTGTATAGAAGTTAAATAAGCAGGGTGACAAGATACAGCCTTGATGTACTCCTTTTCCTATTTGGAACCAGTCTGTTGTTCCATGTCTAGTTCTAACTTTGCTTTCTGACCTGCATACAGATTTCTATGTCAGATGGTCTGGTATTCCCATCTCTTTCAGAATTTTCCACAGTTTATTGTGATCCACACAGTCAAAGGCTTTGGCATAGTCAATAAAGCAGAAACAGATGTTTTTCTGGAACTCTCTTGCTTTTTCAATGACCCAGCAGATGTTGGCAGTTTGATCTCTGGTTCCTCTACCTTTTCTAAAACCTTTTCTAAAATCTGGAAGTTCACGGTTCACGTACTGTTGAAGGCTGACTTGGAGAATTTTGAGCATTACTTTGCTAGCATATGAGATGAGTGCAATTGTGCAGTAGTTTGAGCATTCTTTGGCATTACCTTTCTTTGGGATTGGAATGAAAACTGACCTTTTCCAGTCCTGTGGCCACTGCTGAGTTTTCCAAATTTGTTGGCATATTGAGTGCAGCACTTTCACAGCATTATCTTTCAGGATTTGAAATAGCTCAACTGGAATTCTATCACCTCCACTAACTTTGCTTGTAGTGATGCTTCCTAAGGTCCACTTAACTTCACATTCCAGGATGTCTGGCTCTAAGTGAGTGATCACACCATCATAATTATCTGGGTTATGAAGGTCTGTTTTTACAGTGCTTCTGTGTATTCTTGCCATGTCTTCTTAATATCTTCCGCTTCTGTTAGGTCCATACCATTTTTGTCCTTTATTGAGCCCATCTTTGCATGAAATGTTCCCTTGATATCTCTAACTTTTTTGAAGAAAATGGTTTCTAAGATAAATCATTCAATATCGCAGTAATCCGAGTCTATGCCCTGACCAGTAATGCTGAAGTTGAACAGTTCTATGAAGACCTTCTAGAACTAACACCCCCAAAAGATATCCTTTTCATCATAGGGGACTGGAATGCAAACAGGATGTCAGGAAATACCTGGCAGTTTGGCAACGCAAGGCAAATTTGTCCTTGGAGCACAGAATGAAGCAGGGCAGAGGCTAACAGAGTTTTGCCAAGAGAACACACTGGTCATAGCAAACGGCCTCTTCCAACAGCGCAAGATACGGCTCTACACATGGGCATCACCAGATGGTCAGTACTGAAATCAGATTGATTATATTCTTTGCAGCCAAAGAGGGAGAAACCCTATACGTTCAGCAAAAACAAGACCAGGAGCTGACTGTGGCTCAGATCATGAACTCCTTATTGCCAAATTCAGACTTAAATTGAAGAAAGTAGGGAAAACCACTAGATCATTCAGGTATGACCTAAATCAAATCCCTTATGACTATACAGTGGAATTGAGAAATAGATTCAAGGGATTAGATCTGATAGACAGAGTGCCTGAAGAACTGTGGACAGATGCTCTTGACATTATACAGGAGGCAGGGATCAACACCATCCCCAAGAAAAAGAAATGCAACATGGTTATCTGAGGAGACCTTACGAATAGCTGTGAAAAGAAGAGAAGCCAAAGGCAGAGGAGAAAAGGAAAGATATACCCACTTGAATGCAGAGTTGCAAAGAATAGCAAGGAGAGATAAGAAACCCTTCCTTAGTGATTATAGCCAAGAAAAGAGAAAGTGAGGTCCCTCAGTCCTGTCTGACTCTTTGTGACCCCATAGACTGTCACTCTGCTTATTTAGCTTATAACAGAATACATCATGAGAAATGCTGGGCTAGATGAAGCACAACCTGGAATCAAGATTGCCAGGAGAAATATCAGTAAACCTTAGATGTGCAGATGACATCACCATTACGGCAGAAAGTGAGAAGGAACTAAAGAGCCTCTTGATGAAAGTGAAAGAGGAGAGTGAAAAAATTGGCTTAAAGCTCAACATTCAGAAAACTAAGATCATGGCATCTGGTCCCATCACCTCATTGCAAATAGACAGGGAAACAGTGGAAACAGTGAGAGACTTTATTTTGGGGGGCTTCAAAATCACTGCAGATGATGACTGCAGCCATGAAATTAAAAGACACTTACTCATTCGAAGAAAAGTTATGACCAACCTAGATAGCATATTAAAAAGCAGAGACATTACTATGCTAACAAAGGTCCATCTAGTCAAGGCTATGGTTTTTCCAGTAGTCATGTATGGATGTGAGAGTTATACTATAAAGAAAGCTGAGTGCCGAAGAATTGATGTTTTAGAACTGTGGTGTTGGAGAAGACTCTTGAGAGTCCCTTGGACTGCAAGGAGATCCAACCAGTCCATCCCAAAGGAGGTCAGTCCTGGGTGTTCATTGGAAGGACTGATGCAGAAGCTGAAACTCTAATATTCTGGCCACCTGATGCAAAGGGCTGACTCATTTGAAAAGACCCTAATGCTGGGAAAGATTGAAGTCAGGAGGAGAAGAGGTTGACAGAAGATGAGATGGCTGGATGGCATCGCCAACTCAATGCACATGAGTTTGAGTAAACTCCGAGAGTTGGTGATGGACAGGGAGGCCTAGTGTGTTGCAGTCCATGGGATCACAGAGTCAGACACGACTGAGTGACTGAACTGGACTGTAGCCTACCAGGCTCCTCCGCCCAAGGGATTTTCTTTTCTTTTCTTTTCTTTTTTTTTTTTTTTTTTTACTTTATTTTACTTTACAATACTGTATTGGTTTTGCCATACATCGACATGAATCCACCACGGGTGTACATGCGTTCCCAAAGGGATTTTCAAGGCAAGAGTGCTGGAGTGAGTTGTCATTTCCTTCTCCAGGGGATCTTCCCAACCCAGGGATCAAACGCAGGATGATAGCCAAGCAAGGACTAAAAATCAGGTCTTTTGCTTTTTGGTCTAGTATTCTATATTTTCTATACTTAGCCCTTTCTGTCAATAAAGACTTTCATACCATAGAAAACAACGATCCAAATTTCATTTGACTTGATAACTATTTCAATGTCACTGTGATTTCTTAAAACTTTCTTAAAAAGTTAAAGAAAAATTTCTTTTAAATTCAATTTCTTGTTTTCCTGTTGAAGGAAGTTTATCAGTTATATTGTAGGACATCTAATACTCATTTCCTGTTCTTTCCTTCCTGGGCACAGATGAGTATTACAGGTCCTGCATTCTTGCCATGCAACTTGGCCAAGTGAATCTTCTTTTCCATGGGCTATGAGTGAGTTATGTAAACTTCCAAGCCAAGCATTTTAAGAGCAGGTGTGAGCTCTCTGTGCTGTCTTCTCCTTGCTTGTGGACCCTGGTAGCCATGGCTGAAAAGATGTAGGTTGCAGATAGATGCAGCCTGGATTACTAAGAAAGCTGAGCTAAAATAGCTGCCCTGAAGACTTCTGTGATGGAAAATAATTTTAATTTTGTAAAACCTCTAAAATGAGAGGCATTGTTTAGTACCCAGCATGACATAAACTATTTAGCTTCTAAAATTACGTTAGGCTAGTCTTGTATTAAGGGCTTACTCTGCTAAGAGTTTTACATGTATCACCTTATATAATCATTACACTGAGTTAGGAATTTTAATTCACACTTTCTCATTGAGGTAAGTGTTATTTAGGGAGTTAGAGGAATTTTCTGAAAGCCATACATCTGGTCACTGGAGGAACTAGAATTTGAACCAAATACTTCACCAAAGATCATACCCTCAATTAAGTTAATTGCCAAGGATTAATTAAACTCTAGGTTTTACTGGCCTACCTGTAGCGGTATTGTCCTCTTGAATTCTAGGTTTTATAAACCTTTGGATTATAAAAGATTTGATAAACATTTGGTTTATCAGAAACTAAGTCTATGCAACTTAGAATCAGCAGAAGATCAAAGAGACAGTCTCTATAGAAACAAAAAAGGAAAAATGTTAAAGTGCTTATTTTCATTATTGTGTTATATCATCTCTTCCTTTGGACTAGCAAAAGAAATATTTGAGACAAGAATCTCAGAATATATAGAAATATTTTGGAAATATCAGAATAAATAGTTATTTCTCAGAATTAAAAAGTTAAAATTGAAAGTTGGTGTTTCAGCCAAAGTTGAATACACACTACCAGCTTGGAAATATGAAATGCTAGTATGTTTCACCTCTACTTAGAATTTCACAAGTTAAATTTTTTCCTTCTTTTTGTAAATTGATTCCGTCTCACATACTTGATTTTTTTTTTTTTAAGGATAAGAAAAAAGAATCTCATTGGTGCATGCACATGTTCTCAGTCATTTCCGTCATGTTAGACTCTGTGACCTCATGGACTGTAACCCGCCAGGCTTCTCTGTTCATGGGATTCTCCAGGCAAGAATACTGGAGTGGATTGCCATGCCCTCCTCCAGGGGATCTCCCCCACCCAGGGATCGAACCCACATCTCCTACAGTGGCAGGTGGATTCTTTACCCACTGAGCCACCTGGGAAACCCATCTCATTGATACTTGATCTGTATTTACTCAGCTCTTACTGGAGGCTCAACAACTTTGGAGGCTCTACAAAGCATTACAGTAACTCCACTTTTGTTCCCCATTGTTAGTGCAATTACCAAAGGACATTCAAAATTTAAATCAAAGTTGTGTCTGAGTATGTCTTTCTGGCTAGGATAGGAGGTACAACTGCCACCATGACTGAAAGTTGCTTTCCTCTAAGATATAAGGGGACACAATCACATATCTTTTAAATAAGTATATCATAGTGTCCTGGGGGAAATATTCTTTCATTAATTCAACAAATAATTATTGCATACGTACCATGTGTGCCAAGGATTATTCTAGATCACAGCAACATCAGATAGCAAACAAAAATTTGTACCCTGATGGAACTCACATCCCAGTTGGAAAGTGAAGAAAGACCCTAGAAGATGTAATTAAGTTCATCAATTTTAAGTCTTCTCTAAACAGTGAATGTTTGCTTATTCTGCCCCAAATTAGTCAGAACTAGCCTAGTTAGTTGCAGTCCATGGGGTCACTAGGAGTCAGACACGACTGAGTGACTTCACTTTCACTTTTCACTTTCATGCATTGGAGAAGGAAATGGCAACCACTCCAGTGTTCTTGCCTGGAGAATCCCAGGGACAGGGGAGCCTGGTGGGCTGCCGTCTATGGGGACGCACAGAGTCGGACACGACTGAAGTGACTTAGCAGCAGCAGCAGCAGCCTAGTTAGTTATTTCCATTTGGTTGCTTAGTGTCCTTGTTTTACCTGGTGGTTGGATAGGGACGTAAGTAATGCCTAACAGGTGAGCTATCCAAGTTCCTTGGTTACAGAAACCAGTAGACTCTTCACTTACTCATCAGGGTAGCTCCTCTCTATCTGTGCTCTGATATAATAGGGATCTTGGGGGTGAGTAAAGTCCTAGGTGACTGGGCTGAAGGACAGGAAACTTAAAGGCCAATCACTAGAACTTGTTCCTGCTGTTCGGATTCCGTTTCTAAATAATCAAAGCCACATCTACATTGTCCTGGACAGTTGACATCCCCACCCAGACTGAGCTCCCCCAGCTCTGTTGAAAATTTCCCAAAGCAGCCATGTCTTTCTCATCTGGGTTTGTAACTAACACAATTTCCAGTTAGGGTGGTGTTCTCCCCCTCTCTTAAGACTATGTTAGTACTTCCAATGATAATTTTGGTAATAAAACATAGTTTTATTCTCAGTTGTTATTCTTTTATACTTTAAAAGAATTTTATCGATTTCAAGAACTTTTGTAGCCGTTAGTCCATTTCTTTTCTCACAACCCAATAAAACAAATAAATTCTTGACTTCATTTTCCAAGTTAGGAAACCAAAGGTTGATGAAGTTAAGATTTTCCAAAAGTCAAATACTAAATACTGAGCAGGAATTTATTCTCTTAACTAAATAAGTCACTAAGTGGCTGTGTATTAGACAAGTATTTTTTAAAAATGTCTTAAAGAGCTTCCCAGATAGCACTAGTTGTAAAGAGTGAGTGAGTGAAGTCGCTCAGTCGTGTCCGACTCTTTGCGACCCCATGGACTGTGGGGTCACCTACCAGGCTCCTCTATCCATGGGATTCTCCAGGCAAGAATACTGGAGTGGGTTGCCATTCCCTTCTCCAAGGGATCTTCCTGACCCAGGGATTGAACCCAGGTCTCCCATCTTGCAGGCAGACACTTTAACCTCTGAGCTACCAGGAACCTGCCTGCCAATTCAGGAGACTTGAGATACAAGTTCAATCCCTGGGTTGGGAAGATCTCCTGGAGGAGGAAAATGGCAACACACTCCAGGATTCTTGCCTGGAAAATTGCATGGACAGGGGAGCTATAGTTCATGTAGTCACAAAGAGTCAAGACACAACTGAAGCAACTCAGCACAGACAAGTATTTGTCTAACCCTTCAGTTGTAATAATAATTGTCCTTCATGAGTTGAAATTTTCCCAAAAAGTGAGCGTTTTTAATTTGTTTTTAAAGTTTTTTTTTTTTAAAATAAATGCACTGCTTTTAAAATAAATAGGTAGCTGTCCCCAGTAACCTACATGTGAACTATGTAAGTGGCGATCACTCCAGAGGTGATAGCACTTAATGCTTGTTTCTAAATCATTTGGGATAAGAAAACAAACAAAAGCCTGATGGTAGGACTGATTATTATTCTGAATATATGTACCTGATTTTTATTGTCAGGCTGTTTTCAAAGGGTCACCAAGAATATTGCTTTCAACACATGATTAATGACTTCATGTAAGATCATAGTTCTGAAAACAAATTTTGTAATGATAATTAAAATTATGAAAATTCAATTTAAGTAAATCAGATTAGTTTTCTTTATTAGTAAAGCCATATTAATCTCTCTAAAGCTAAAGCAGATGTCATTTTTAAAATGTCATTCACCACTGCACAATTTTCACAAGCTCGTTCTCCATGAAACAGTCTTCTCTGGCTGCTATACATGGCTCTCCAGGATCTCTCTTCTGGTCTTATTTCTTACTTAATTCATGTAAACTATTCTGCACTGTGATTCCCATGTGTTTTATTCTCTGCCCTTTGGCTTCTTACTCTTCTCTCCTCTTCAAGTATCTTTGATTCATCTCTAAATTTTTAAACCCAAACCATGCTTCAACATCAAATTCGAATATTCTATTCCCCAGGTTTCCCCTGATCTCACCTTCTAAAACTATTTCACTGTAGCTTTCTTTATGGTTTTTTTTTTAAATTTTCCAAACAGTAGATTAATTTTATTCTATATATCAACATCTGGAGAATGCTAAGCAAATTGAAAGCCGAGCTGAAATGGGTTCTTTGTTTACATTGACTATAGGGTTCTATGGTGTAATAAATTAGGGGGAATGTTAAGTAAGTAAGTGCTGGTTGCTCAGTTGTATCCAACTCTTTGTGTTCCCATGGATTGTAGCCAGCCAGGCTCCTCTGTCCATGGAATTCTCCAGGCAAGAATACTGGATTGGGTTGCCATTCCCTTCTCCAGGGAATCTTCCTGACCCAGGGATCAAACCCGGGTCTCTTCTCTTCTTGCAGGCAGATTCTTTACCCTCTGAGCCACCATCTGAGCCACCTGAGGAGAATGTTGGCAGTCCAAATTAAACCCACTTCTTTATGGCAGAACTCCTGACCAACGCCTTTTGTATACTAATGGCATTCCAAGTTTCTAAGAGAGTGTTGTAGTAAGCAGAAATTCCCAAACTTATTTGAGGAGAAACCACTTTTTCTAGGCATAGTTGGGGAATATTGTAGTGAAAGAAGTTGGACTTTGGATTCAGACAACTGTGGTTCTGAATCCTGATTTCAGTAGTTATTGGCTGTGTGAACAGTTGTTTAAATTCTCACCTCCATACCTTACCCATATTATAGGTTTAACAATATTAATCCCAAGAATTATTATGCAGATTAACTGAGACCCATGGTAGATGCTCATTAAATACTAGTTACCTTTACTGTTCTGAGTTACAATTAAATTTACTTATTCCTAGGATTTAACACTACTTGAATTATAGCTATAGCACACAAATCATTCATTCATTTAACATACATTAATTAGACAAATATTTGTGCCAATTACTATACTGATGGATATACAATGCATTTCGTATTAGACAGTAAGCTTCTTAAAGCAGAATCCATAAGCATTTCATCTCCATGCCCATCTTGGAAATACTGTGCATTAAACAGGTGCTCAAGAACAATCTCCACAGTAGAAAGTAACCCACAGGAGGACAGAGTCCTTCTTGATCTTCTTTACCACTGTGTCCTTAGCATATAATAGAGTCTCAACAAATACATATTGCATGAAGGATGGATGAAAGTATAATAAGGTCTATAATTCATAACTCCACAGTTAACTAATCTCCAATAACTCGTTATTATTCCCCACCATATTGACAGAAATCTTTTTCTAAAAAAATTGTTAAAATTACCTCTATTGAAATTACTAATGAACTGCCTGCAATTGGGACAGAAAGGAATTCATGTAGTTAGATTTAGATAATTATTAACAATTATGCTTTAAAGAGAAATGTTGAATATATATTCAAATACATATAAAGTTTGATGTTTTAGGGAAAATATTTAGATGAGTAATGTATTTGCTATCTCAGTGGAATGAGCATTGTGTCTTTCCAGGTTAAACAGACTGCCATATCGTGTTCGCATAGAATTGCTTCTTTATATCCTAAAGAACATTGACATACAAGAAGAGGTTAATTAGAGAAAGCATTTTAGTTCCCATTTTGGCCTCAGAAAGGCTTATTGAAACAGAGTTTCAATAGGTCTTTCATCACTAAAGTTAGGAGTAAGAATTAAATGATGGGCCAAAACTGGTAGGACTAACTTCTGTCAACTCATTTATACAACTCTATAAGTAAGATAAAGTATTTTATATACCCACCACTCCAATTATCCTTCATACTTTCAGCCCTCAGTTTGATGGTGGTGAGAAAGTCAAACCAAATTAGGAGCACTGAACTTCCCTGGTGGTCCAGAGGTTAAGAATCTGTCTGCCAATGTAGGGGACATGGGTTCAATCCGTGGTCCGGGAAGATTCCACATGTGGCAAGACAGCTAAGCCCGAGCACCACAGATATTGAGCCCTTGAGCTCTATCCTCCATGCTCTGCAAAAAGAGAAGCCATCAAAGCCTGAGAAGCAACAAAGACTCAACACAACCAAAAATAAAATAAATTAATTAACTACATTGTTTTAAAAGGTAGGAACACTGGTTCTCCTTATGAGGATGTTATGACATCTAAACCTGACACTCCTGCAAAGGAAAGGGAAAAGCATTGTTGGTGTAAGTCATTTGTCACTCTCTTTTAATAGCATCTTGTAATTAAAATTTGAAGTTTCAGAAAGGAAGATTGCATTTATCTGTGGTTGACATATATTAGGTTGATGCAAATATAATTACAGTTTTGGACCGTAATTTTAAATCATTACAACCTAGGCTTAAGCACATCTTTATTAATCAAAATAGGAACCATTAGAGTCAACACATTTTTGCCAATGAGAAATAAGTTTATTCCTGTCATGTAAAAATCCATGCCCCAGGTTTAGATGAACTTTTGGAAAGCATTTTCGGCCTCCTGCTGGTTATGGAAGCATTTTCCCTGTAAAAAGTTGTCGAGATGATTGAAAATATGGTAGTCAGTTTGGGAAAGGTCAGGTGAATATGACAGATAAGGCAAAACCTTGTAGCCCAGTTCATTCAACTTTTGCAGTGTTGGTTGTGCAACATGTGGGTGGGTGTTGTTGGAGAGAAGAATTGGGCCCTTTCTGTTGACCAGTGCCTCGGCAGGAATTGCAGTTTCCAGTGCATATCAATTTGCTGAGTGTACTTCTCAAATACGCTGGTTTCTCTGGGATTCAGAAAGCTATAATGGATCAGATGTATAGCAGACCACCAAAGAGTGACCATGCCCTTTTCTTGGTGCAAGTTTGGTTTGGGAAGTGCTTTGGAATTTCATCTTGCTCCAAGCACTGAGCTGATCATTGCCGGTGTCATATAAAATCTACCTTTTGTCACATGTCATAATCTGATGGAGAAACGGTTCGTTATTGTTGCATAGAATAAGAGAAGACAACGATTCAAAATGAAAATGTTTTTGATTTGTGGTCAACTCATGAGGCACCCACTTATCAAGATTTTTCACTTTTCCAGTTTGCTTCAAATGCTAAATGACCACAACATGGTCAACGTTGCGTTCTTTGGCAACTTCTTGTGTAGTTGTAAGGGGATCAGCTTTGATGATGCTCTTGGTTGGTCATTGTTAACTCCTAATGGCCAGTCGCTCCACTTCTCATCTTCAAGGCTCTCGTCTCCTTTGAGAAACTTCTGGAACCACCACTGCACTGTATGTTCGTTAGCAGTTCTGGACCAAATGCATCGTTGATTTTACGAGTTGTCTCTGCTGCTTCATGAACCATTTTGAACAATAAGAAAATCACTTGAATTTGTTTTTTGTCTAACGTCATTTCCATAGTTTAAAATAAATATAAAATACACAAGTTTAATGTCATTAGCAAAAAAGCATAAAGTGAGAAGTGCACATTAAAATGATGTATAACATAACCACTTTATTTAAGAATGTATTCCAATATCAAATGGGAAAGTTCAACAATGCAAAACCGCAATTACTTTTGCACCAACCTAATAGCTTTCTAGAACTACTAGACATCTCCCCACTTCCAGATACATAATCCAATGCATATTTTTTTTTCTCAGCTCTAGATAAAACAAAAATATAATGAACTAAAACACAGACCCTTATTGGACACAGAATGCCACACAGAACCAAATGACTAGAAATTATCACATACAAGGGAATCAAGTCAAACTATTACATAAAAGAACAAAATTCTTCCAAGAAAATCTCTTGAACCTCTCAGTCTCAGCCATGTTATTCCTTAACTTTCAGGAAAATTCATCCATATCACAAAGACAGTAAATG
Organism: Capra hircus; assembly: GCF_001704415.2. Taxonomy (NCBI): domain Eukaryota; kingdom Metazoa; phylum Chordata; class Mammalia; order Artiodactyla; family Bovidae; genus Capra; species Capra hircus. The sequence continues at coordinate 29,735,965 of NC_030813.1, forward strand.
TAAGTTTAACAAAAACACTCATAATAAATCTAATAAATCTAATTTATACACTAGTAAGTTGCAATTCCCAATTACACAAAGTAATTTTAGTTACTTAGGTGGCCTGTTTATATATTATATATTAAAAATTCAAGGGAAACATTTCAGAGAGAAGTTGGTAAATTATGCATTTACAGTGTCTGCTTTTCCTGATGTACTTTAAAGACTGTCAAATGACTTCATGTAACAAAGAGCAATGTTGTAATTATAAAGTTCTGCCTTACAAGTTATCATATTTGTTATTTTGTGAGAGTTATAAGTTACTAAAATAATTTTCAGTTTTTATGGTATGACATCTTTTAAATAAAAGGATCCTGTGTGATTAAATTTATATTAAGACATCTCAAACTGATATGTTTCATATTTTAGATATTGGTGAAAATTAATAGGATTGAGCTCTAGTAGAAAGCATGAAAAGGAGAAACATGCTAATTCAATAAAATGTTGTAGTATATTCCAGAACATCCTTATCTGTAGCTTTGTACATTTACAAGTACTATGTGAATATATTCTGATGAGATTTGGTAGAGTGACCTCTGTAGCTCTTCTCCCCATAGGGAGAGTACTGGAAGAAATAGAATTGCCAGGTCTACACAACAAAGTGTCTCAAAACTTCCCTTTGCATATGAAAGATTAAGTAATTGGGAGGAATGAAAAATACAACTGGGGCACACAAAACACCTCAGACTAACATGAGGTGAAGATGGTTTTTAGTGAAACATACATGGGGTATTAAAAGATGCAGATTTGATGAACACATTTAAAAAAAGTTTTAAGATGATGCATAACTTGAGTGTCACCTAATAAATATGATAAATGAATGGCACAAGCTTGGATGTGAAACTTGATCCATCTTTACATTTCTGGAACTTAACAGTTAATTTTTGACATTAGTGAATTTTTACTATTTGTTGATAGCACTACAGATTATATTTCTGGGGAAATGTGGATATTGCTTTAAATAATTTTACAGCAGCATTAATCACAAATTTGGATCACTTTATAACAATCTCTAGGAAAACACTGTTAGTGATGTCAACACTATTCGAAGTTAAAATTATCCTAAAGATAAGAAATAAATGTCAAGTACTAGATTTTATTGCTATATTCAGGTATAGCCTCATAAAGATCCAATCAGAGGGTTGCATTTATATCAGAATTTCTAGTCATTTGAAACTCCCTATTAACAAGTACATATTCATGCTCATTATAAGACTTCTTGGTATAATATGCTAATTACTTTTCTACACTTTGCCTCCCAAACCACAATGATTCCTGTTATAAAAGCAAATCACTGCAAACTTCAAACAGCATGCATCCTTGAGATGCTACTATTAAAGGATGAACAGTGATGGGAAATCTTTGATGTTATCAGACGGGATGGAAAATACACATTTGTATTTGAGTAAATCCTGTAGACCGAAGTATTTCTCCCCACCCTTAAATAACCTGAAACCAATTTCAAGTTCCCAAATGCTCTTCAAAGCAACCTGCCTTGGAAGTAATGCTGATGGCATTTCAAATTTCAAGGCAGCTTGCTTTTTCCATCTCAAGACTTCAAGCAGATTTGAAATTTCACTTTCAAAGAGAAAGGACATTACCTACTTTTACCCAAACCACTAGTCTCTGGTTTGATGAACAAAATGTCATAGGTAATGAACTTACCTATGATAATAAAAAGATGATATGTAACCCAGTAACTCAGAGTCTGAATAATGCAGCTAATTCTAGACAGTTCTAAAATCTAAGTGTTTAGATACTTAATGCTTCAGTTTTTTTTTCTTTTTCTGGTGGTGCTGACCAAAAGTTGGAATATAAGCTTTGGGCCTGTGGCAGGGCCAGTGTACCCAACTGTAATTAATCCATCTCCTGCTGAATGGAGCATCTGTGAAGCTGAAGACAAAAATCAGTGTGTGCTTGACTCCTGAGCCCATGGGGAGCCTGGGCCACACAATTCAGAACATTCACACTGTGAATAATCCCTGTAGTAGGAGGGTTAGGTCTGTGGCTTCATGAAAGGATTTAGATTTGTGGTTAATAGAAACATCCATGAGCCTCTTTGGGCAAAAGGATACAGTAGCCCTCATGAAGTTTCCCTAGCTTTTAATTAGGTTTCCTTTGATTGCTCTAAGTAAAAGGGAGGAGTGAAACCTGAAGTTATCATCTTGGGACACAAAATACTTGTATGCGGTTTTAATATCCTGAGCCTGTTTCGCTGCTGCTCTCTACATTTTGGAAAGAGCCATTATAGTCCTAAGGAACTGCACGCTGCAGGTTTATCAGCCCTTTGGTGACCGTAAATTTACTGCAGCAACCTTTAGAGGAAGTGTTTCTTTCCCAGTAACTGACTTTCTGCATGAACGGAAAAGGTACAAACAAATAAAACAGGCCAGAGTGTTAAATACCAGAGTGGAGTTAAAAGGTGGCAGGAAAGGAGAGAAGACGGCTCCATCTTTGTACAGGTTTCTAGACATCAGAAAAATGAGAATCATTACAATGAGACAAGAAAATGAAAGGCATAAGCAAGGACCAGGAGAGAGGAAGGAAAGTAGTGCTATTTGTTAAAGTTGGTTTTTCATTGTGGAGGCTGGACATTGGCTAAAATAATATAGTAATCTTTCCAAGGATTGGGATATGCTGGTTACTTGAAAATTCATTTTAAGCTGATCACTATTTAAACAAAATTTTAAGGTAACATTAAATATATTTAATAAATATTTTAAAATAGAGTCACCCCGTTAGGACCTTGCCCTGCCTTGGGCTTATAAAACCCACTTTCCTGGGCTTCATTCCAGTTCAGGGACTCATGAGTTGGACTTAAAGACTTAGTATTTTCTGTGACTCAACTCTCATCCGCTTGTGATGGGAAGAATTATCTATCCTCTAATGAGTCAGCTTCTGCTGCTGTTGGGGGATTAATTTCCCTGAGTGTTTTTATCCATATGAGAATGTCCTAGATTTTAGAGCAAGTACTGAAACACTCTTTTTTAGAATCTCCAGATGACACCTCTTTCATGTTACTTATACCAAGAAGTCATGATCAAACATTTTAAGAAATCATGACTTTTATGAGCTACTTAAACTCTATATCCTATACCTGTCACTGTATCATGTGTCATTTCTTTTATACATTTATATATGCATGCATTTTTTATTCTCATCTGATTATGTCATCTTCTTAAAACCCTCGCCTCTCAGAAAGAAATTCCAAATCCTAAACATGGTGTTACAACAGTGGTGCTCAAACTATAGCATGCATCAGGATTCTTGGAGGACTTGTTAAAATATTGCTGGACTGGACTATCAATTTTTCTTTTTCACTGAGTCTGGAGTAGAGCCCAGGAATTTGCATTTTCAACAAGTTCCCAAGTGATGTTGATAAAGCTGTTCTGTGGGCCATACTTTGAGAACTGCAGGTTCACAAGAATGTATATAAATAGGCCGCTTTCTTGTCTCTGGGTTCATTTCATGCTAGTATTCTGTGTCCTGTGCTCAGGTATCTTCTCCTGGGTTCCCAGTCTCCTCCTTCCCTTTCTTCTTCTTACCATGTGTCCTGTCCCTCTCCCCATATGATTTAATCAGTCTAACTCATGCAGGATCTTTCATACTAAGTTGAGTCTCCTTGTTATTCACTCTCATTACTTCAATACTTCTTTGCAGCACTGAACACAATTGTAATTAAATAACAAATTTATACATTTATTATAACTCTAGTTAATATGTGCCCTTCTCACAAAAATAAAGGTTCATTAAGGGCAATGACTATCTTACTCATCAGAATTTCATAAGTACCCAGTGCAATACTTTCTGCATAATTGATGCTTGATAGACATTTCACCCATGAATGAATGAATGAACAAACAATACAAGCTAACATAGTTAATCTTTCTTACTGTGCTCATACCTGATGCTCATACGCCATTTATGCTCCAGCTTCCTAAAGGATGTCCCTTCCAGTTCTCTCAGAGACATTCCATGCTAGCAGTGTGTGCAAGAGAAGTGGCAGTTGCCCACATACATTGCCCATATATATATAATTTAATTTTTCTTGCTCAATGCAAGGAGGCATATTTCAGGATGAATCTCTGAACTAGACTTTAGTATCACAAGATTAAATACCCCTAAAATGATAATCCTGGACTCAAGTTCAAGTTTAATTATTTTAGGATTATATAATGCTGTGAAATAAATTCCAATTATTTGAGCATTTTAACTGGAATTCACTTTATTTTTAATAGGATTTTGGTTACATTTATTAAAGAGAAACATTTGGGCTTTCAAAAATTCATGAAAACCTTAAAGTCATTCATTTTCTGGCTAGAACAGAAGAGGTTTGTTAACTAAGGCTAATATTTCTTTCAATAAAAAACAATGTGCCTTAATAATAAACAAAGCCATTTAAAATAACTTAGTTTTTTTTTTAAATCACCATATATTTATAAAGTGCTAGATCATATAATAATAAAACCTAAATATATATACTTGTGTATATAAATATGCTAATGATTTATATACCTATGATTATTGTTTTATGTCATTCTGTCTCATTTTATGTAAAGAATTAGGTAAACCTATACTGTACAGCACATGGATATCTTACATACAACCTGTATAATTAAGATAGAATCCTTAGAAGATGTTAAATTCAAGTTCATGTTTGAATACACAGAGAAAGTTAACTTGGTGGTGGGTGAATATTAGGTAATAAAGGGAAAGGATTTTTGTGGATAGATCTAATTCACTTTCATCTTCTGATGAATCCAGAAGATTTCAAATAGCAAATAAGAGAATGAGACAGCTGTGAATCAAGTAACTGGAGCTAGAAGAAAGTCAGAGGAGATGAGAGGCAATATGTGATTTGTTGGTCCATGGCATTAAGAAGGATCACTAGGGGAAAAATTAGGTATGATGTTTTGTATTTTGTTAGTACAAGTCTTCTCCTGACTTAAATCTTCCTTTGCCTTGGCAGGTCTCATTGTCCGGGAAGTGAGCATTGAGATTTCACGCCAGCAGGTGGAAGAACTCTTTGGGCCTGAAGATTACTGGTGCCAGTGCGTAGCCTGGAGCTCGGCAGGCACCACCAAGAGCCGGAAAGCCTATGTGCGCATTGCATGTAAGTCTCTGTGCAGCGACACTGTGGGTTCCAGAAGCTAATGGAATATGGGAAAATTTGACCACACCTGCTCTGGTGTCGAAGAACCCTGGTTGAAAACTGCTCCCAGACTTCTGCATTTGAGCTACACTTTCCCCTTAAGTCATCAGAATATCATGTCATTTTCTGTTTCAAGGCAGTGAGTAATTTTCCTTTAGGAATGTGAAAGAATTAGTGCTACTTTCAAAAGACCGAATGTTCTTTTTTAATCTAATAGTAATTAGGCTATAGGAAAACAACTATATTCCTTTCATGAGTTTATTCTGCCAATTTGTTAGGGCAATGTTACTAGTTTTGCTATTAGAAATAGAAATTACCCGGCAAAGCTTCTCTATTTGTTTTAGAACTGTTCTAATGCATCAAAACACACCACTATTTTCCAAACTGTATTAATTTCTAGAGTATTTCAGAGAGATATTTCTAATATATGTTCAGGGAGAGGTTAAAAGGGTTCCATAATCAGTAAATGTGGGAAATACTTTTTTGGACAAAGTTAAAGAAGTTCCTTCATTGCAAAACTTTCCAGATTCTTTAATATGCTAATATACATATTATCCCCAAGGAGGAGATGTTGCCTGCAGCTCTTTCTGCAGACCCTTTTCTCAGTGAGTACTATTCACACCTTGAACAGCATGAATGCTGCTTTAATGTCTGAAGCTTCCATACTGAGAAATTTTGTCAAGTGTGAGACCACTGAAAACCATGTAAATTGTACTATCTGAATTCCTTGGCATGTCTGTTCCAGCATGTATGTTAAGTTGCTTCAGTTGTGTCTGATTCTGTGAGACCCCATGGACGGTAGCCCACCAGACTCCTCATCCATGGGATTCTCCAGGCAAGAATACTGGAGTGAGTCACCATGCCCTCCTCCAGGGGATCTTCCCAACCTAGGGATCGAACTCTCGTCTCTTGCATCTCCTGCATTGGCATGCAGGTTCTTCACCACTAGAACCAACTGGGAAGCCCTTGCATGCCTGTAGTTTACTAAATTTCAATTTGCATTAATGTCAGCGCCACTTCCCTCTAACATGTCACTGTGTGCACGCCTGCTCAGTCATGTCTTATGCTCAGTCATGTCTTATGCTCAGTCAAGCATGCTCAGACTGTAGCCCACCAGGATCCTCTGTCCAGCGGAGCTCCCAGGCAAGACTATTGGATTGGGTTCCCATTTGCTACTCCAGGGGATCTTCCTGACCTAGGAATCAAGCTCCCATCGCTGGCATCTGCTGCACTGGCAGGCAGATCCAGACTCTCGACCGCGGAGCCACCTGGGAAGTCACTGAGTTCAAACAGTTTTGGCTCTGATGCTTCCCACAGTTCCTGTTCTTGCCTGTTCTTTCCCTTCTGTTTGATCTAGATCCCAACCATTACAGTCACTTACCAGTTAGTCTCCAGTTAGTCTTTTACCTTTTCCAGCCCTTTCCCCATATTACCACAAATGCAAGATTCTGGAAGATTCCTAAAACTCAGGTCTTACCTCAGCTCACCTCCATCCCTGCTTAAAATTTCATAGTAGCTTCTGAGATAAAGTCAAAATTTCCTACAATGGTATATATCACTGTATTTGCTTACTAGAGCTGCTGTAACAAAATTCTACCAACTGGTGGCTTAAACAAGAGAAACTTATTTTCTCACGATTCTGGAAGCTGGAGTCCAAGATCAAGGTGCTGGCAATATTGGTTTCTGCTGAAGCTCCTCTCCTTGGCTTATAGATGGTCATCTTCTCCATGTCTTCACGTGATCTTCCTTCTGTAACTGTCTGCATCCAAATTTCTCTTCTTATAAGGATGCCAGTCATATTAGGTTAAGGCTACCCAAATGACCTCATTTTAACTTAATCACCTCTTTAAAGGTCATATCTCCTAATACCTTCTGAGGTATACTGGGCTCTAGGATGTCAACTTGTGAAGTTTGGAGGGGGGATACATTTCAGCCCATAAAAACCACGTCATTGTTTCCATAATGTAACCTAAGTTTCTAGCTCTGACCACAAAGAATGTCTCCGATCTAGTCACACTAGATTAGAAATACTTCCATTTCTTTGTTTCCAGCTGTTATTCATCCTGAAGCACTGTACCTTTCGCTTACTTCCTTTCATTATTTGTAAAAATTCACTTATTCAACAAATATTTACTAAGCTTTTACTCTCTTATTGAGATAATTTTAGGTATTTGATATGGAGCCAGAATCAAAACACATAATGATCCCTGTCCTCAAGAGGCTGGTTTCTGCTAAACAAGTTGTTGTTTAGTCGGTAAGTTGTGTCTGACTCTTTGGAACCCCATGGACTGTAGCCCACCAGGCTTCTCTGTCCATGGGGTTCTCCAGGCAAAAATACTGGAATGGGTTAGCATTCCCTTCCCCAGGGATCTTCCTGACCCAGGGGTCGAACCCTCATCTCCTACATTGCAGGCATATACATATTCTTTACCGCTCAACCACCAGGGAAGTTAGGGCACGCTTAATGAAGTAAATGATCAGTAACAGAGCAGATGGTAAGTGTTATGAAGAAAGACAGTGGGGGATGGGAGTATGCTGTGCTGGGGACTGTGGGCAGAGAAGGCCTGCAGAAGTTGGCAGTTGAAGCAACCTGAAGAAGAGGGTGGCGGGCAGTCAGGCAGAGGGGGCAGCGAGTGGCATAAGTACAAATGCCCTGAAGCAGGAATGTTTGCTGGTGCCATGAAGACTGAATTGGCCACAGTGGCTGGAAGAGGGTGAGGGAGAGGAGTCTCCTGGATGAGTTGAGAAAGGTAAGGACAGGAAGGGCAGTGTGCAGATGGGGGCCTGCGGGTGTAGCATCTTTGGTTCTCAGTATGAAATGGGAGCTTTGGAATGTTTTCTGCAGAGGAGTTCATGCCCTGACTTCCATTTTAGCAGAACACCTGACTGCTCTGTTGAGAAAAGATCGTGAGAAGCAAAAGTAGATGCAAGGGAGACCAATTATAAGGCGGCAGCTGTGAGAGATGTTAGGACAGCCTAGGTTAGAAGGTGAGACCTAGATTCTAGATTTATTTAAACGCAGAGGTAGTGGGGTTTTTTTTTTGTTTGTTTGTTTGTTTTGAGAGAGAGGTTGGATGTAGAATGTGAGAGAAAGAAAGAATGATTCAGAAGGCCTGAGCTTGTTGAAGGATTTTTCAGTTGTCTTTAGTGAAGTCCTTCTTGCCTCATCAGTCTCCAGAATGATAGGGGTTCCTTTCTCAAACCTTTCAGACCAGTGCATCCATCCTCTTAATGTAGAGCTTGTCTCCTTTGAATTATATTCACTCGTTGTAATGGCTGTGTTTCACGCCAATGAGTTCCTTGAGATCCATTTTGCTTAATTCATCTTTGCTTAACTGTATATCTTCAGTGTTCAGCACGATGCCTAGAACATCAAAGATGTTTAATAAATTTTGTTCAATTAAGACCATTATAACCATCACTGCTCTCTATTAATCATTCCTCCCTGAGCATGTCTAAAGGGGTTTTTCTCTTTCTCTTAGTGGGTTCTCTATGAAGTAGACTCTGAGATGGAGACATGCATGCAGGTAATATATTAACGAGTATTCTCTGGAACAATATCTGTGGAGGAAAAGACTTGGGCAGAGGGAGAAATTGAACTGCAATTCAGGCACAACAAAAGATGATGCCACAGGGGACACTGGAGTTAGGATGGCCCTCTAGAGTTGTCCCACCGCGAGGCCCAGGAGTGAGCGGCCCTTTATCCCCAACATCGACTAGTCAGTGGATGTGGTCCCTTTCTTTTCTGTTCACCCTCACCAACTTGTATGACCTGGGTCAAGTCAGCTCATCTCAACTGAGGGCAATTTCTGGAGGGAGAGTCTGGGAGCCTTCACCATCAACACTCCCAGCAGAGGGGATCAGTCCTGAAAATGGATGTCATCCACTACAATCATCTATCGCAAACCTTTTAGATTTCATTTTACTAATTATGAAGTAAAAAGATACTTTCAAACATGTTAAAAAGAAACAAATGAATTGGTTTGGTCAAATAATTAAATGAATTCAAAGTTAGCTTCTAGTTATAATCAAAAGAGGCACAATGATATAAAACTATCTTTCACTGCTATATGTTCATTAATATCAAGTATAGTAGATATTTTAAATTGCCAATTTACAATTTATAATAAACTGACTTGCTTAAAAGCTGAAGTTTAATTAGTTAATTTATTTATTAATTTATTTTTGGCTGTATTGGGTCTTTGTTGCTGTGCTGGCTTTTCTCTAGTTGCTGCAAGCAGGGGCTACTCTCTAGTTATGAGGACTGCTCTCTTGTTGTGAGGGCTACTCTCTAGTTGGGAGGGCTACTCTATAGTTGGGAGGGCTACTTGCTAGTTGTGAGGGCTACTCGCTAGTTGCTGAGCAGGGGCTGCTCTCTAGTTGCAAGGGCTACTCACTAGTTGTGAGGGCTATTCTCTAGTTGAGCGGGCTATTCTCTAGTTGCGAGGGCTACTCTCTAGCTGTGAGGGCTACTCTCTAGTTGTGAGGGCTACTCTCTAGTTGGGAGGGCTACTCGCTAGTTGCTGAGCAGGGGCTCCTCTCTAGTTGGGAGGGCTACTCGCTAGCTGCTGAGCAGGGGCTGCTCTCTAGTTGGGAGGGCTACTCGCTAGCTGCTGAGCAGGGGCTGCTCTCTAGTTGCTGAGCAGGGGCTCCTCTCTAGTTGCGAGGGCTGCTCTCTAGTTGGGAGGGCTGCTCGCTAGCTGCTGAGCAGGGGCTGCTCTCTGGTTGGGAGGGCTGCTCGCTAGCTGCTGAGCAGGGGCTGCTCTCTGGTTGGGAGGGCTGCTCTCCAGCTGTGAGGTGCAGCCTTCTCCCAGCAGTTCTTCTCTTGCTCTGGAGCACAGGCGCTAGGGCTTCAGCAGTTGTGGCTTCCGGGCTTAGCTGCTCCATGGCATGTGTGATCTTCCTGGATCAGGAATCAGACCCCCATCTCCTGCATTGGCAGGTGGATTCTTTACCACTGAGCCATCAGGGAAGCCCCAGAAGCTGAAGTTTAAAGGCTTCATTATTACAAATCATGACTCTCGTGTGGTGCCAACTTCATATATATGTATTTATAATTTATAATGTATCTAATATTATGTAACCCTGTTTGCCACATTAAAGATTACAAATGTATAAGAACCTTATCTTTCTTTGCAGAATAAACTTTGCTATTTATTTCACAGCTTTTAAATGTAGTTTGACATTTTCAAATAATAGAACAAACCCTTCTTGTAGTAAGACATTAATTTGCCCATAGCACCTTTTCATCTGCATGTATTAAGACTGAAGAGCAGTTTGCTTGTACTTCCATAATTAACTGAACTCATATGTTAGTAGACGAGGAACAACATCCAATGTATAAAGATTTACTCATACAGATTTACCTCATGGTGAAAAGAAAAGGCAAATTTCAAATTCTCCTTGTCAGAGCTGATCCCTACCAAGCATGCCCTCACTAATGTTACAGGAAGGCTGCAGATTCTCAGGTTTGCTCTGTTTCAAGTCAGCCAGGGTGCTTTGCCCAGTAACATGTGACAGATGGCTGTCACATCAACTGCAGTTAAATTTTAAATTTTTTTCAGGTAAAGATGGCCATGATGCTAGAGATAATTAAGTTCACTTACCTCTCATCTAATTTGATCTATATTCACTATGTGTGAATAGTGTACACTCTGTGTACTATACTATAAATAGTGTATATATGGAGAAGGCAATGGCACCCCACTCCAGTACTCTTGCCTGGAAAATCCCATGGACGGAGGAGCCTGGTGGGCTACAGTCCATGGGGTCGCTAAGAATTGGACACAACTGAGCAACTTCACTTTCACTTTTCATTCTCATGCATTGGAGAAGGAAATGGCAACCCACTCCAGTATTCTTGCCTTGAGAATCCCAGGGACGGGGGAGCCTGATGGGCTGCCGTCTATGGGGTCACACAGAGTCGGACACGACTGAAGTGACTTAGCAATAGCAATGTGTGTATATACACATATATATGTGTGTGCTTAAAAGGGGGCCATAGTTCTTCCATGAAAAAGCTCTATTTTAAGAAGTTTATAAAGTAGAAATGAATATTAGTCATTCTTTTATTTATTTGTTTGCTTATGTATATTTTGTATATACAAACTATATAAAATACAAAAATAATTTTGTGAGACAATCAGAGCAGAGGGAAAATAGGAAATAGGGAAAAGTTAGGATTTGGCCAGAAATGAGCTGAGGACACAATGTGCCTGCTCTGGAATCATACATGTTTACCAGATGGCAGTGTCAGGTGGTCTTAGTGGGTGCCACAGCTTCCCTTGGAGAGCGAGGGGTTTCTTCTGAGGGAACTCAAATGGGTGCCATAATGACTGTCTAAGTAGAACCCTATGGTGATGCAGCTGCCAGTTTCATTGGGTTGTTTCTTCTTGCTATAGTCAATGACAAAATTCTGAATGTTCAAGGGAGGAAAATGTAATTCAGGCAGAATGTCAGCAAACCCTGTGTCTCTTCAGGAAATGTCTTGGCTGCTGTTGCTGATGTTGTGATCGTTGATTATGCCGTGGTTGCTGTTGTCAGGGGATTGTGGGCATTATGTGAAAAGAAGGGCAAAGTGGAGTGGCTGGAGCAAACGTTTGGGGCCAGGTTGACCTATGTATTCAAATCCTAGTTCCATCACTTACTAGTGTGACCTTAGTCAAGCAATTTAACCCCTCTGAGACTTAGTTCCATCAACCATGAAATGAAAATGATAGGGTTATTTTAAGATTAAACTAGGATAAAGCTGTAAAGCATATGGCATAGTGCCAGACACAAAGCAAATGCTCAGTGAATGATAATAGTGTTCATAAAAACAGATAATGATTCAAACAACTTTATTTGTGCATTCTGAAATTTAGTAGTACCAAGTTAACTTTTAAAACTAAAGAGTTTTTCCTTCTTTCACCACTTCCTGTACATCCTGAGCTGTTAGTCCTAGAAGTTGAAGTTGTCTGCCAATTCAAGTATTATTAAACTGTAATTTTGTCCCTATGCCTGAGGATGGAGGAGCCCTCTGCATGTCCACCCTTCTCCTCAATTCAGGAGTTCCAGTGGATCTATATGCATAGACAATCCATCTTCCTGGGGATATCATGATAGTTCCTAAGGAGTTTCTCTTTCTTCTGTGTACAAACCTATAAATCACAGCCACCGTGACAAAGGCCACTGACTACAAATTGGAATAAGACAGTTCCTGGGAAGAATTAAAGAGGAACAGGGTAGACTTCTCTGCCCTACTCTCATAGTTCACTCCTCCTTTTCCCTGAGATCTGAGCCACCTTGTGAGCCACCTGTGGGTGTCAAACAGGCTGTGTTTACATCTGTAAGTCTGTACTGCCTAACACACTGTCCAGAACAACACTGTCTGAGGAGATACAATGCCAGCCACATGTCATTTCAGTTTTTCTAGTAGCCATCCTTAAAAAAGTAAAAGGCAAATATAAAAGAGGCCAAATTAATTTTAATAGTATGTTAGTTAGTCCACTCTATTTAAACTATCATTTCAATAAAATACCCAATACAAGCAAGTATTCATGACAAGTATTGCATTCTTTTTTTCATACTAATTTTTACAGTACTTCTTAGTTAGGACTAGCCACAGGTCAACTGCTCCATAGCCACATGTGTCTCACACTGGATAGATGGGCTTTGGAATTCTAATAATAGAGGAACTGTTTCCATCACTTTTTCACCTCACATAGTTACTCTGTGTCTGTGTGTGTGTGTGTGTGTGGTGAAACACTAGAATCTATTCTGTTAGCAAATTTTAATTATGCAATGTATTATTAACAATAGTAACCATGGTGTACAAAAATATCCCCAGAACTTAATCATCTTGTAAATGAAAGCTTGTACCCTTTGACCAACTTTGGATGGTTCATTCAATTCTTGCACCAATGCTGGTGTGACAGGTGTTATTATCTTCATTTTACAGATGAGGAAATGAAGGACAAAGAGAAATTTGAAAACCTTCCCAACAGATTTCCCTGGTGGTCAGTGCCTAATACTTGGCGCTGATGATGCAGGGGACCCAGGTTAGATCCGTGGTCAGGGAACTAGAGGACCCTACATGCTACAGCTAAACATTCCAAAAAAAAAAAAAATTCCACATTCTGCAACTAAAAGATTATGCTACAGTGAAGATCTTTGCATGCTGCAAGTAAGACCTGGTGCAGTCAAATTAAATAAATATTAAATAATAATAATAATAAAAGACCTGCCTGAGTTCAAAGCTCATATATGGAGAAGCAGGTCAGATTGGCAAAGAAGTCCATGCCTTGAAGCAACACACTGGATACAAATAAGAGAGGAGGTGACAATTGATTTTTGTGTCAGTTGGCAATTTACAAAAATATCTTATTTTCCACATGGATGTTATAGGCTCATTATTATGTACAATGCAGAAAGGTAAGAAGGCTTTGGGTTCCCACTTCTCTCCTTCTACTTGGTTTGTTCCAACCACACCAGTTTCTTTGCTTAGAGAATGTAATACATTGATGCCAATAGCTCTTCCTTCGCACCTGGAACATTCTCCCCTACTCTACCTGGGCAAGAAAGGAAGAGTGGCTCACTCCCTTCTTTCATTCAGATTTCTGACAAGACAGCAGCTCTTTAAAAACCAGGCGTTTTGAAAGATTTAAGTTATACCATGACAGAATCTGGCAGCCTAATGCCAAGTGTCTTGGTAGAGCTCAGCAAGCGCAAGTTTGCCAGCACGCCAGAGTAAATGGCCTGATTACTAGCGTGCATTTCCGAGTGGTTCGTTTCCAAGGTAAACCATGCAATATCACAGTAATCCAAGTCTATGCCCCAACCAGTAATGCTGAAGAAGCTGAAATTGAATGGTTCTATGAAGACCTACAAGACCTTTAGAACTAACACCCAAAAAAGATGTCCTTTTCATTATAGGGGACTGGAATGCAAAAGTAGGAAGTCAAGAAACACCTGGAGTAACAGGCAAATTTGGCTTTGGAATGTGGAATGAAGCAGGGCAAAGATTAATAGAGTTTTGCCAAGAAAACGCACTGGTCATAGCAAACACCCTCTTCCAACAACACAAGAGAAGACTCTACATATGGACATCACCAGATGGTCAACACCAAAATCAGATTGATTATATTCTCTGCAGCAAAAGATGGAGAAGCTCTATACAGTCAACAAAATCAAGACCGGGAGCTGACTGTGGCTCAGATCATGAACTCCTTACTACCAAATTCAGACTCAAATTGAAGAAAGCAGGGAAAACCACTAGACCATTCAGGTATAACCTAAATCAAATCCCTTATGATTATACAGTGGAAGTGAAAAATAGATTTAAGGGACTAGATGGGATAGATAGAGTGCCTGATGAACTATGTGGAATGAGGTTCGTGAGATTGTACAGGAGACAGGGATCAAGACCATCCCCATGAAAAAGAAATGCAAAAAAGCAAAATGGCTGTCTGGGGAAGCCTTACAAATAGCTATGAAAAGAAGAGAGACAAAAAGCAAAGGAGAAAAGGAAAGATATAAGCATCTGAATGCAGAGTTCCAAAGAATAGCAAGAAAAGATAAGAAAGCCTTCTTCAGTGATCAGTGCAAAGAAATAGAGGGAAAGAACAGAATGTGAAAGACTAGAGATCTCTTCAAGAAAATTAGAGATACCAAGGGAACATTTCATGCAAAGATGGACTCGATAAAGGACAGAAATGGTATGGACCTAACAGAAGCAGAGATATTAAGAAGAGGTGGCAAGAATACACAAAAGAACTGTACAAAAAAGATCTTCATGACCAAGATAATCACAATGGTGTCATCACTCATCTAGAGCCAGACATCCTGGAATGTGAAATCAAGTGGGCCTTAGTAAGGATCACTACGAACAAAGCTAGTGGAGGTGATGGAATTCCAGTTGAGCTGTTTCAAATCCTGAAAGATGATGCTGTGAAAGTGCTGCACTCAATATGCCAGCAAATTTGGAAAACTCAGCAGTGGCCACAGGACTGGAAAAGGTCAGTTTTCATTCCAATCCCAAAGAAAGGCAATGCCAAAGAATGCTTAAACTATCGCACAATTGCATTCATCTCACACGCTAGTAAAGTAATGCCCAAAATTCTCCAAGCCAGGCTTCAGCAATACGTGAACCGTGAACTTCCTGATATTCAAGCTGGTTTTAGAAAAGGCAGAGGAACCAGAGATCAAATTGCCAACATCCGCTGGATCATGGAAAAAGCAAGAGAGTTCCAGAAAAACATCTATTTCTGCTTTATTGACTATACCAAAGCCTTTGACTGTGTGGATCACGACAAACTGTGGAAAATTCTGAAAGAGATGGGAATACCAGACCACCTGACCAGCCTCTAGAGAAATCTGTATGCAGGTCAGGAAGCAACAGTTAGAACTGGACATGGAACAACAAGACTGGTTCCAAATAGGAAAAGGAGTACGTCAAGGCTGTATATTGTCACCCTGCTTATTTAAATTATATGTAGAGTACATCATGAGAAACACTGGACTGGAAGAAACACAAGCTGGAATCAAGATTGCTGGGAGAAATATCAATAACCTCAGATATGCAGATGACACCACCCTTATGGCAGAAAGTGAAGAGGAACTAAAATGCCTCTTGATGAAGGTAAAAGAGGAGAGTGAAAAAGTTGGCTTAAAGCTCAACATTCAGAAAACAAAGATCATGGCATCTGGTCCCATCACTTTATGGGAAATAGATGGGGAAACAGTATCAGACTTTATTTTTGGGGGCTCCAAAATCACTGCAGATGGTGATTGCAGCCATGAAATTAAAAGACGCTTATTCCTTGGAAGAAAAGTTATGACCAACCTAGACAGTATATTCAAAAGCAGAGACATTACTTTGCTGACTAAGGTCCATCTAGTCAAGGCTATGGTTTTTCCTGTAGTCATGTATGGATGTGAGAGTTGGACTGTGAAGAAGGCTGAGCGCCGAAGAATTGATGCTTTTGAACTGTGGTGTTGGAGAAGACTCTTGAGAGTCCCTTGGACTGCAAGGAGATCCAACCAGTCCATTCTGAAGGAGATCAGTGCTGGGATTTCTTTGGAAGGAATGATGCTAAAGCTGAAACTCCAGTACTTTGGCCACCTCATGCGAAGAGTTGACTCATTGGAAAAGACTTTGATGCTGGGAGGGATTGGAGGCAGGAGAAGAAGGGGACGACAGAGGATAAGATGGCTGGATGGCATCACTGACTCGATGGACGCAAGTCTGAGTGAACTCCGGAAGTCGGTGATGGACAGGGAGGCCTGGCATGCTGCAATTCATGGGGTTGCAAAGAGTTGGACATGACTGAGCGAGTGAACTGAACTGACTGATGGCTGTTTAAGTCCTGGTGGCTCAGTAGTAAAGAAGCTGCCTGCCAATGCAGGAAACATAGGTTCGATCTCTGGTTTGGGAAGATCTCCTGGAGAAGGAAATGGCCATACATGCCAGTGTTCTTGCCTGGGAAATCCCATGAACAGAGGGGCCTGGCAGGCTATAGCCCATGGGGTCACAAAAGAGCGAGACACAACTAAGTAACTAAACAACAAGCCCATTTTAAGTTACAGAGGCCAGATTTTGAATTAGATGAGATTCTTTGGAAGGAATGATGCTAAAGCTGAAGCTCTAGTACTTTGGCCACCTCATGCAAAGAGTTGACTCACTGGAAAAGACTCTGATGCTGGGAGGGATTGGGGGCAGGAGGAGAAGGGGACGACAGAGGATGAGATGGCTGGATGCATCACTGACTCGATGAACGTGAGTTTGAGTGAACTCCGGGAGTTGGTGATGGACAGGGAGGTCTGGCGTGCTGCGATTCATGGGGTTGCAAAGAGTCGGACACGACTGAGCGACAGAACTGAACTGAACTGAATTACACAATTTAGACATTTTTAGATCGCACAAATATTTAACAATAAATATCTCATTTCATATAAATGTCAACTGTTGTATTAATTAGTTCATCATGTCGTTCCTGTTTCAAGATTAAAAACCACGACACATTCCTGATTGCATTAGTCTATTTTTTTCGAAACATATTTGCTTTTGTATGTAGACAGAATTTTTTAAGATCTGTGGAGGCCCCACAAATCCATATGCATTTATAGCTCCTATTTGTTCTGAGAAGTAGACATCTAATTGATAGAACACTGTCTCATAAGTTATATTTTGGGGGAAGTCATCCATCTATGGGCTATGTGCTAGAGGAAAGGCTGGTAACCCACTGGACCAAAATATGCCACTAAAGTGATGTTTTATGCTGTACGAAATGGGAAGTTTATGGCTAAACTCCTTATTTGCAAAAAAGCTTGTCTGTAATCATTGTGTTCTTTTTTGTACTCTGCAAAAAGTGCCTTAACTTTTTGATATATTGGGTTCCTCATCCATAAAGTTGGCATGTTTCCGATTATTTATCCCTAAGACTTCCCTTAAAAAATATTGTGATGACATATGATCTTTTTTTCTTTTTGAAACTAAAGATGCAGTGTGAATAGAAGAGTGGCTTATATGGGATTTTTTTTTTCTTCCTCTTCTCTGTAATGGATGTCATTGGAGTTCCAGTTTTAAAATATTTATTTTTTAAAAAACCCTTTAGCAAAACTACCTGAATACAAATATGTTTGTTCTATAAATGCCCCCAAAGCCAAGAAATAAAGAAGAATGGCTGAAAGTGTACTTCCTTTTGCAGGGACTTTGTTCATTTAGGATTCTGTTTAAATGACCATGTGTGGTAAAGGATAGGCATGCCTTGGCAAAACTAAAACATTGCCAAGACAATACTTCTGCTGATTTGCTCAAAGATCATCCTAACCTCTGTCTCTGCCTATAATTATTATGTTCTGAAAGTGTTAGTGGTAAATTCATAAGACTCATCAAAAACATTAGTTTTTTTTAAAGTAAAAGGAAATTGCAAAACAATAACAGGAACACAGTCAAAATCTTGCATCTTTTGTCTCTTAAAATATCCTGTGACCTAGTAACCAACATTTAGGGCATGCTTACTGTATGCCCAATTCTGTTATAAGCCCCTTATGCATGTTAACTCTTGTGATGCTTCCAACAACCCTATGAGGTAGATTCTGTTATCCTTACTTTGCAAATAGTGAAACAGAAGCATGGAAATGAAATATTAGATAACTTACCCAAGCCACTTGTTTAGGAAATGGTAAAGCTGAATTATAAACTTTTCTTTTTACAGTACAATTTACTGTACAGGTTTACAGAAATGTGATAATTCAGTTTGCAATCTAATAGAGGAAACCTCATGTTTTTGTTAGCTTGTGGTTTCTTGTTTTATATTTATAATATTTAAGAAGAAAAAGCAAGTAAAAAAAGAAAACTTACAACATTTTTATATACTGTGTCCCTTCCATTTAAAAACCACAAGAATTACTGAACATAACATTTTTTCATGATTTTTTTAAAAATTCCAGCAAAGATACTCTATTTCTGGAAAAGAAAACCATGGCAAACTTTTTAGGGTTCTATAGCATTGTCAGGAATTTTTACTTTTAAGAAATGCTCAACGCTCAAAAGACTAATCTAGTTTTCCCAAATATGCTATACTGGTTGGTTCATGATAGTTGTTTTCTGTTAACACCAGATTTGGTGATTTAAGTATAAGTTATACTCTACTATGACAACATGAAAGTGAAAAGTGAAGTCGCTCAGTTGTGTCTGACTCTTTGCAACTCCATGGACTGTAGCCTTCCAGGCTCCTCTGTCCATGGGATTTTCCAGGCAAGAGTACTAGAGTGGGTTGCCATTCCCTTCTCCAGGGGATCTTCCCAACCCAGGGATCAAACCCAGGTTGCCCACATTGCAGGCAGATGCTTTACCATCTGAGCCACCAGGGAATTATCCCCTTTTATATTATTGGAAGAAAGACACATTTTTCCCTCTAAGAACACAAGTATTATTAGTATATGTGACCATGGAATTATTTTATTTGCTGGAGGAACAATTTGAAAGTACATTAAAATGAAATTTTTAAAACAAAATATAGGGTTTGTGTCCCACAGAACCTGCATTCCTATATGGCAGCATAGAGTTGAGTAGCAAACAAAAAGTGAATTGGTTTTGTACCTATGTCTCTATTACAGTTTGTTTGGGAAACCAAAGACAGCCCAGGTTGGTGATAATGTTTTAAGACAAAAATAATTCTTTTGCCTAACTTTTTTAAGTTACCTGCATGCCCCCTAGATGCATGTGAAATTTCAGTGTCTGCTAGACAGTGTCAGCCATCAGCCTGAACAAAAGCAAGTGCTGCTGACACTGGGAGACGTCAACAGGAACTCATTGTCTTAAGAGCCACAGTGTAGAAGCAGATGTGCTTGGTTCCCACGGCCCCCCAGGCTCTTCTCTCCCTCTGCCTACAAGTTCTAGCACAGTGCTACGCACATCATGATTCTTCCACAGATGATCAATCAGTCGGTCAGTCTGTGGTTCTCAGATTTTAGTGCTATGTGTCAGATATACCTGGGGGCCAGTGAAAACTGTGGATTCCTAGATCCCAACCTAGGAATGAAATCTGCATTTGTTTTTTCAAGCGCAGCATGTAATCCCTGAGTTTCCCTTTATGACACATAACATTCAGTCATTAGTCTCCCACATTCATAATTATTTTGTCTCATTCGTTTACGTTTATTTTGACTAACAATGATAATGCCTAAAGTTGATACAGCATACTAAAATTCACTAATACTACAGGGAGTACCTTTTATATTCATGGCATGATTCTAGAGTTCTATATAGGCTTCTTCATATATCAACCTGTAAAAGAGTTACTATTATCATGCTCATTTTTTTAGCTGAAGAAATTAAAGTAAGAGAAGGTTAAGCAGTATGTTCAAGGCTACACAGCTAGTCAGGTGGTAGAGTCAGGATCTGAAACCAAGTTTGTCCAAGCTGAAGACCTTGCTCTTGACAAAGCAGTGATATCTTGCTTTGCAGGATCTTTCAGATCTTTCTCACAGTGACCTATAATAAAAAATATATTTATATCATGATCTACTAAATAAAAATATACCCATCTCCTCACACATATAAATACAGAGGTGTGTGTGTATGTATATGCGTGTGTACACATGTGCATACTTAATAATACATCAAGGTTATTATCTTTCCAGTAGTCATGTATGCATGTGAGAGTTGGACCATAAAGAAGGCAGAGTGATAAAGAATTGATGTTTTCAAACCGTGGTGCTATAGAAGACTCTTGAGAGTCCCTTGGATAGCAAGGGCATAAAACCAGTCTATCTTAAAAGAAATCAATCCTGAATACTCTTTGGAAGGATTGATGCTGAAGCTGAAGCTCCAATACTTTGGCCACCTGATGCAAAAAGCTGACTCATTGGAAAAGACCTTGATTCTGGAAAAGATTGAGGGTAGGAGTAGAAGGGGGTGGGGGGGACAGAGGATGAGACAGTTGGATGGCATCACCGATTTAATGGATATGAACCTGAACAAACTCTGGGAGATAGTGTGGGACAGGGAGGCCTGGCCTGCTGCAGTCCATGGTGTCACAGAGTTGGACAGAACTTGGTGACTGAACGACAGCAATACTATGTGTGATATACTTGACATTTTCTGTTATTCAATTTCATATTTTAATGCTGGTATTCAATCCTCCAAGTTGAATTCATAGTACTCTAAAGGACAAATTCCATAAGAAAAATATGGAATGTTAGATTCTATGGTTTCTAGACTAAATGAATCAATTGTGTAAGAGAATGACATGCTGAAATTTACTCAGATGAGAAATCATGTTTCATGCCAGACTCTCTAATAGTAATAAAAATAGTTGTGATAATTTAGTACATGTGCTGTATACTTCCTAAACCTTTTCAGATTCAGGATTTCTTTTAACATTCTCAAAACCCTATGAGATCTAATATTCGCAAGCCCTATGAGATCTGAATTAAAACACAACCAACATTAATAAGGTAATAATGTGTTGTTTCTATCTTATTATTCAATGGAATTTAAAGATTTTAATTTCCATTAGAATAATGTGTTGTAGTATGCTCATCAGAGAATTCTTGACTTCACAATATCAGTCTGTCACATTGTCAAGAAATTGTCTTTTTAAAAATATTTTATTCTAATAAATCTTTCTGCATAATGAAGTAGCATTGCTAAGAGAATAAACATTTCTAACAAATACAAATTATTTTTTTCAAAGTTGTAGTGAGAACATGATTATTTTCATTTTCAAAGACAATAGTATTAGCCTACCAACTTAGACACCATAGGGAGATATTTTGCTTACTCCTTGGAAGAAAAGTTAAGACCAACTTAGATAGTATATTCAAAAGCAGAGACATTACTTTGCCGACTAAGGTCCGACTAGTCAAGGCTATGGTTTTTCCTGTGATTAAGTATGGATGTGGGAGTTGGACTGTGAAGAAGGCTGAGCGCTGAAGAATTGATGCTTTTGAACTGTGGTGTTGGAGAAGACTCTTGAGAGTCCCTTGGACTGCAAGGAGATCCAACCAGTCCATTCTGAAGGAGATCAACCCTGGGATTTCTTTGGAAGGAATGATGCTAAAGCTGAAGCTCCAGTACTTTGACCACCTCATGCAAAGAGTTGACTCATTGGAAAAGACTCTGATGCTGGGAGGGATTGGGGGCAGGAGGAGAAGGGGACGACCCAGAATGAGATGGCTGGATGGCATCACGGACTCGATGGACATGAATCTGAGTGAACTCCGGGAGATGGTGATGGACAGGGAGGCCTGGCGTGCTGCGATTCATGGGGTTGCAGAGTCGGACATGACTGAGCGACTGAACTGAACTGAACTCAGTTATAGGCTCTCGAGACAAAAGAGACCTTCCAAAGCATCCAGTTATTTACTTCCATTTTGCAAATAAGGAAGTCTTCACACTCCCAGGTAGCCTTCTTTTCTACCTGTGTAGGTGCATATGTATTCAGTGACTTAGCCGTGTCTTACTCTTTGTGACCCTATAGACTGTAACCCACAAGGCTCTCCTGTCCATGAAATTTTCCAGGCAGAAATACCGGAGCAAGTTGCCGTTTCCTACTCCAGGGGATCTTTCTGAGCCAGGGATTGAACCTATGTCTCCTGCATTGGCAGGCAGATTCTTGTCAAAAAGCAGAGTTCATGTTTATAGGATGCCTTGAAATTAGTGGGCTTCACATCATAAATAATTTATAATCACTGTATTATATTGTAAAAAAAGCTCACTGACAACATCAGAATTCTGCCATAAAAAATGAGACGCTGTGTACAGCCACACATGTACTTTCTTTGATTACTGTGTAAATGGTAAATAGAAATCCATATAGTTTCAGGTCTGATTCTGCATCTGCTAATTGGATTTCACTGTATGGATTTAGTAAGCCAATATTCATGTTAAGTAAACATCTCTCTGAATGCATACTTATAACAAAGGTAATTTTTCTTTTAATTGATAGAATCAATGACTAAATCAGAGGTAAGCTGAGTTGACTTTGCAAAAGTAATCTAGGTTTTAATGAAAGGATTTTATACCTATTTCGGTAGTAGCCTTAGAACTAATGGAAAGAAAACAGAAGTATAGAATCCTAAAGGTCTTCCAAGGGCATAAATTCATCTTTTTCCTGACAGAAATGCCCACATTATTCGAAAACATTCTGTTTTACATCTAATTCCTAGCTGACAAGTGTCCGTTTTTCCTGCTTCCTCATTCGTCACCCTCGTGTTCTCTCTGCCTGCAGGCATCCGGCCTGCCTTCTATCACATCTCTCCAGATGATGAAGGATATGTTTAAAATGTTACTCACACTGCTTGCTGAGTACTTTGGAGACATATGAAAGGAGCAGCTGCCATGCTGGACAGCACAATATATTCTATGTTCTTTATACAACCCGAAAGCTAGAAAAGAGATTTTGGGCCAGAATTAAAAGGATTTTTCAGGAAGAAGTATTACATTGTGAGGGGTTACCTATGAATCATTTTAGAAATTAGATAAAATTTGCATACAGTTTAGAATCAAATAATATCAAAACAATATAATTATATGGTATTCAGTGAGTTCAGTTAAACCTGTCTTTTGAAGTACAGGCCTCTGATGTATGGTCACCATTCTCACTTAGGAAACAGTAATTTTCATAAGATGTGCCTTCCATTGGCAGGAATTTGGAAACAGTTGCAAAAACTATATACCAAATCCTAAGAAGAATTATAGCCTGCTACCTTTGAATCCATCATCCCTTAACAGTGCTGCTGACTTTCGTCAAAATAAAATTTGTAAAAGAGCAGTAGTTATTATTATACCATTCTCCCAATTTCTGTGCACCCCCAACACAGCTGGGCTTCTACTCCCCCTTCACTCCTAAATTTCTCAAACTTCTCCTTTTACATTCTTTGGGGCATTTGTCCTGTTGGCCTCCAAACTTCTTAAACTTGGCTCCTCTGACAGTTGTCTCTTGGTTTTTCTCCTGTGTCTTTGTTCACACCATAACATTTTTGCAGACAGCTTTTCCTCTGAAATGTTGGTGTCCTCCTTTTTTTTTTTTTTCCTGCTCTGGTAGTGTCGTCTGTTTCTAGTGCTTCAGCTATCTCCTAGACAGTGAAGCACAGATCTTCTACCTGGCCTTCTTTTTCCAAACTTCAGACCTGTGGTCCTTAACTCGAGGTGATTTTCCTGTCAGGGGACATTTGGCATTATCTGGAGGCATTATGTTGTCCTGGCTTGGAGAGCTCTGCTGTTATTTGCTGGATGAAGTCCAGGGATGCTTCTAAGAAACTTACTATGCAGAATGCAGCCTCACAACAGGATTATCCAGTCCTGAATGTCAATCATGCTGAGATTAGAAATCATGATCTGGATCTACTGGATTTTTCCATTTGCAAATAGAGGGGGGAAATGTGGAAATGGTGACAGATTTTATTTTCTTAGGCTCCAAAATCACTGCAGATGGTGACTGCAACCAAAAAATTAAAAGGCATTTGCTCCTTGGAAGAAAAGCTATGATAAATCTTGACAGCATATTAAAAAGCAGAGACATCACTTTACAAACAAAAGTCTACATAGTCAAAGCTGTGGGTTTTCCAGTAATCATGTATGAATGTGAGAGCTGGACCATAAAGAAGGCTGAGCTCTGAAGAATTGATACTTTTGAACTGTGGTGTTGGATAAGACTCTTGAGAGTCCCTTGGACAGCAAGGAGATCAAACCAGTCAATCCTGGTTTGGAAATCAACCCTGAAAATTCATTGGGAGGACTGATGTGAAGCTGAAGCTCCAATACTTAGGCCACCTGATGCAAAGAGCTGACTCACTGGAGAAGACTCTGAAATCTTTCCTGCTGGGAAAGATTGAGGGCAACAGGAGAAGCAGGAAACAAAGGATAAGATGGTTGGATGGCATCACTGACTCAATGGACATGAGTTTGAGCGAATTCTGAGAGACAATGAAGGACTGGAAAGCCTGGTGTGCTGAAGTTCCTGGGGTCACAAAGAGTCAGACACGACTTAGTGACTGAACAACAATAACAATAAGCTGAACATGTACCAAAATAAGCTTGCTATCTTTCTCACCACTTTGCTGCCCATGGTGGTATGGTTTCATTTAATGATGGTATAAGCTTAATAATTGCAATAGCTGAGAATGTAGTATTATCCTTTCCTCTTTGCACTCTCCAGATACTTAGGTATTCTGGAACAAATGATCTGTTCATTACCAGAATCTGCTTTCTCTTCTTCCTGTCCACTGTCAATAGCTGAGTTCAGTTCCCCATCATCCCTCCTGATCTATTCAAATGGGTCTCTAACTACCTCTGCTTCTTCAGCATCACACCTCAGTCACACTGAGAGGAATATGACATCTGATTTCCTTCCTCTGCTTAAAAGCCTTTGAGAGTTTGCTATTCCTTAGCATAGCAGGAGGAGAAGGCAATGGCACCCCACTCCAGTACTCTTGCCTGGGAAATCCCATGGATGGAGGAGCCTGGTAGGCTACAGTCCATGGGGTCGAGAAGAGTCGGACACGACTAAGCAACTTCACTTTCACTTTTCACTTTCATGCGCTGGAGAAAGAAATGGCAACCCACTCCAGTATTCTTGCCTGGAGAATCCCAGGGATGGGAGCCTGGTGGGCCACCATCTATGGGGTCGCACAGAGTCGGACACGACTGATGTGACTTAGCAGCAGCAGCAGCAGCATAGCAGGAAGGCTTTTCATGAATAGATCTTGGCTTACCTTTCTAGTCTTGATTATGAATCTTACATATCTTCATCCTAAGTACCTAATAAAATATCTATCATAAGGAGATAATTAATAAATATTAAAGGAATTTGTTTTGACTCTTTGGAGATATATGTGACTCACTCTTTCTAATTCTCCATCCTTATTTTGTGATATGCTATTTAATTTAACTGTGAGTGAGTCTATGTATTATTTGATTTGAGAATTAATTCTAGTCTTTACGTCTTTACCCTACCATGCATCAGATGGGAGGTGTTCAGAATCATTTTTCACAAACAGGATATACCTTGTAAGAATATTTTATCCTAGGACTTCCCTGGTGGCCCAGTGATTAAGAATCTGGCTGCCATTGCAGGGGACACGGGTTCAATCCCTGATCTGGCAGTATCACACATGCTGTGGGAAGCCCATATGGCTCAACTACTGACCCCATGCTCTAGAGCCTTCAAGCCACAACTGCTGAGCCAGCGCACCATAGAGCCTGTGTTCCACAAGAGAAACCACCTCCGGAGAAGTCCGCACAGCACCCCAACTCAAGGCAACTAGAGAAAAGCCCCTGGGGCAGCAGTGAAGACCCAGCCCAGGCAAAAAAGGAGGAAAGAACATTTTTATCCCATGAAACTTACTCAGTGCTGCTTTTGCTTTTATTAATATTTTGACAAAATTTTTATGTTAATGCAGATTTAAAACAAAGAGAAGCGACCGTATGAGAAAAGAAAGAGTAGAAATTTTCTGATGTTGCTGTTGAAAGGATACAAATCAACCTTAAGAGATATGAAGGGATGTGTGGGATAAAAAAATATGTATCAGATCAACAGCTAGCAGGTTCTAATGCAGCATCAATTATTTTGCTGTGAGGCTTTGAGTAATTTGAGAAATGTGTTTCTTATATGTAAAATAAGGACATGGCTTAGATAACTTTCATGTTCTAATAAATCTGGATTTTAAGTATTTGTTTCTACAGTCTACTCAATTTCTTGAAAATAAAATTAGAAATGCCTTTCTGACGGAAATTTTGCATGATTTATAGAGTCTCTTATCTTACCTCAGGCCCACATAGATCCAATAATCTTTTCAGAACCCCTAAATTCTTGAAGGTTTTCTTCTGCCAAGAAATTCACCCAAATAGCAAATAATATGACATGAATTTTTTTCTCACTGCGTTTTTCCAGATGGTGCTTTGTTATAGCTCTTTGAAAGGCTTAGAGATATACTTCTACAGTCTTTGGATTTCTACCTATTAGTTCAGTAGGCTGAAATGGTGCTTTTATATTTTTAAGTCATTCCTGGGGACGTGGGATGAAAAGACAGAGGCATTAGCTTTTTAATAAAATCTACTGGGTAAAACTTCTATAAATTTTTATTAAGTAGTACATGGATGAAATTTTTTTAACTTTGCCTTAAAAAATGCTGCTTTAAAGCTATATAACTGACTCATTTATTTTTTAGCTTTGGTGTTTAAAATGATAAAACCGATTTCTAACATTTTTGTGTCTATCAATAGCAGTTTTTAAGATTGTACTGCATATTGCTATAGCAACTATAACTATATAAATAAGTAATTAGATTCTTGTTACATTTGAGCAGAAATAACTATTTAATCTTCTAATTGGAGAATGGTGACATAATTACATATTGAGATATTTCTGGACCCATCCCAATAGTTACTCTTTTCTCTCTCTTATGTTTGAGATACTTCAAGAAGCTATATTTATTTCTCCAGGACTCCAGCATTCTGTTTTCATTCTGAAATAGAAACTTGCTTTTGAGTTATTTATCGAAAGATCTCAGAGTTGTTGCAACTTCAGTAGTATTTATTGAAAAGAAAGAAAAAATATTAATATATATAAGGGACTCTATGAATAAGAATCATAACAATGGGATTCCTTTGATTAAAAATGTGATTGTTATAGTTGATTATTAAGAAATACTAGCAAACTATAATGAATGAGTGGCATTAACTGTTAGAATGAGAATCTCCAAAGCATTCCAGTGAAGATTAAAGTAGGAACAGCTAGTAATCTCTAAATTTTATAATTTCCACTACATAGAATATAATCAGTCAGTCACATTATGGCACAGTACTAACATGATTAAAAACTACAAAGAAACAGAAAATAATAAATGCAAATTTATTATTGTACTTTCTAGAAATGAATAAATGTTAATTAGTTTTGTCTTATATTTTATTACTTGTGCTTTCCAGATCTACGAAAAACATTTGAGCAGGAACCTCTGGGAAAGGAAGTATCCTTGGAACAGGAAGTCTTGCTCCAGTGCCGACCACCTGAAGGGATCCCAGTGGCTGAGGTGAGAAGCAAAAATTCTTTGCATTTAGCAACTGGCACTTAGTTATTCTAACAGAGGCCTAATCCACGGCTAATGGTGCAGTGAATTAGGGTATGGCATGATGAATGGTTGGTAATGGAGTCCTAACTGCTTGCTACTGGCAAAACAGATTGATTGGGAACTGATTAATGACTTGGAGTCAATTAGAATGCCCCACTGGACAAAGCCACAGGCAGCTTGGTTTAATTTTGTTATTCTCTTTCAAGAAATCAGAAACACTGTTTTATTTTATCTGGCACTAATCATAAAGAAAGATGGCCTGACTTAATAATGTACCATCAATTTTATTATGGTTCTTGATACTATGCAAAAAATGTAAGATGTGTACATGTGTGTGTATGTGTGACAGCCTGTGTGCTCCACATATATGTTTCCTGCTCTGCAACCAAGGACAGACCTAAAAGCCGTAGCCACACACCATGAATAAAAACATGTTTGAGGAATGTCAAGTAGTTTCATCCTATAAGTTTTCCATTAGCTCTTAATTTTCATTTTCTGGTTTTGGGGAAACAAAGCCTATTGAAAGTTCATGAAATATTATAAATCAGATTTATACCATGATTTTTTATTAGCACAAGACAATACAATGCCCTTTGAAAATGCCTGTCCATGGGGGGATAGGCCTCCATGACCACAGGAGTGTTCTATGCTCTCCTTGAGACACCATTTAGAGCACACTGCTGAGGAAAATCATCTAATACCGTGTCTTTTATTTCATTTCAACTAATTCCAAACTCTGAAAAATGTTACCCTGTTAGGAGTATCAGAAGATATTCTAATTTACATCAGACACTATTGTCCTGGCAGATCCAGTATCCTACAAACACAAGAAAGCTTTAATTTGATAAGTAACATAACTGCCAACTCGCTGATGGTCCTTGTTAGCCTCTAAACTACACTGAGTTCTTTGGAATTTTTACTCTTTATTGCATATATGGAAAGAAGCATTTTTTAAATTGCTATAATTTGGGGCTGTATATGAGTCAGCTGATTTTTTGTAAAAATAAGCCTGCAATCTTTCCTGTCTATGTAAAAGTAAAATAATATTACTAAGACTTACTACATTGTCCAAATTTTTTAAGTAATCAATGCACTTATCAGATTTCCATAGTTTTTCTGTCCTTTGAAAATTCAGGCAAAAGTGAGAGTCATCACAGTTAGTGTGTCCCATAACAACAAAATTAAACATCTGATAGCTCTTTCCAAAATAATAATAAAGTAATTAGAGATTTAGCCAGGGCCCTTACAAATGACTCCATTTTCTGTCACTGCCATTCACATCTCCAGTCTGTCAATGCAAGACTCTGAGTGGCACTTTTAATGAAATTTCCTTTTTTTTTACTTTGAAAGAAGAGAGTTGGTTTTTGTCTTGTATCTGACATCCCATGGCACTTTCTAGCACTGTATCAGAGACTATGCATGATTACTTCTGTTTTATCCAACCACACCAAAACCTTATCTTCCACCACTGACTCACAGGATGATTTATTTTGATTAGAAAGGAAACAGCTCTTCTCTATGTAACATTTCATTTCACTTATGACAATAAGTACATCTTTCTCCTTAATCATATTTCTAAAATTTTAATGCAAACCTCCTCCATTAAATTGCCTTAAAGACCAAAACATATCCTGAGTAACACGAGTGTCTATAGACTTTTTGACTCAGTGTTTCTTAAAGTGAGCAGATCCCTGCAGAGATTTTCAGTTAGGAGAGTCTAGTAACTTCTTAGGAGAAGGCGTGGAAAATCCCATGGACGGAGGAATCTGGTAGGCTGCAGTTCATGGGGTCGCTAAGAGTCGGGCACGACTGAGCGACTTCACTTTCACTTTTCACTTTCATGCACTGGAGAAGGAAATGGCAACCCACTATTCTTGCCTGGAGAATCCCAGCGACAGAGGAGCCTAGTGGGCTGCCGTTTATGGGGTTGCACAGAGTCAGACATGACTGAAGCGACTTAGCAGCAGCAGCAGCAGCAGCAGCAGCAGCAGCAACTTCTTAATTTTTTTTAGTTTTCTCAGCAAAGTAAATCACTTTGTCAAGGAGTAAAGATTCATGACTGCAAACTAATTGGCTGTGAATTTTATCTGTATCATCACTGGGGAAGAGACCAATTAACACTTGGCAAGCTCAAAAATCATATACCCATTTGACATTCAAAGAACTATATTTAATGTGATTTTTTTTCAAGTCAGGAGAGAGATCAAAAACACTTGCTTGAGAGCAGGCTAATAAACTCCTGTGTAGATTATTTCTAACACCCTTAGAATAACCAAGATCAGAAATCTAATGTATACCTTAACGTGACACATTGCAACTGTCATTTGCTCAAGAGGAGCAGAAAAAAGAGAAAGGGATGAAATATAATGTGATGAATTAAGGGATTATAAAATTATTTTAATTTAATGATATACATATTCATTATCTAATACTTTATTTGTTTGAGGGATTTAAAAGCATAAAAATAGAATGAAATGAAATACTGATCTTAAAGGGAAACCAAAAGGTAAAACTCTCATGTGTTACCATAAACAAAATCAGTTTTTAAGGTATCAGGCCATACTGGCAAGGATTTTTGCTTCTTTTGTGTTCTAGGCAAATGATTTTGAAAAACTCAGCTACTACATGCTCAACAAATAATGGTTGATTGATTCAATTTATCTTTGTTTAGTAAGTATATGTCTAGCACCATTGAACAGGTAGTCAAGTTCATTATTTGTAAAATATCAAGAGGCAATAATTTCCTTCCCACATAAGTCAGTAGGTTTCCAAAGAGCTCTACTAATCTTAAGTTACAGCAGCATCACCTTTGGTGCAAATAATGGCACAGGGATTTCTGTGGTAATAAATAACATTTAATTTTCTCCTCTATTTTGGCTTTAATTTTTGGTACAGAGTGTTAAACTATTTTCCATTCGGAACTCTAGGCTTAACCCCATTTCACCATTTCTGACTGTTGGACTTCGAGCAAGGTATTTCAATTCCTATACCTAAGTTTCCTTAATTAAATTACAAACCGGAGATAATAATAGTGTCTCTCCAGAACGTAGTTGAAGGTTAAATGAGATGATAAATGCAAATAAATCACTTAGAACATGTAGAAGAACTCAAGAAACATTCCTATTGTTATTATTATTACTATATTCTCACCTCTTGATTCAGAGAAGACTGAAATCAACCTCTGGAATTCACAGTAGTCACTGGCACATTGCACCTCTGATGGGCACTGTAGGGTATGCAGCGATAAAGCTTCTGTCCGATAAAGAATCACAGAGATTCCCTCCTGTGTCTTCTAACCAGTTATTTTGATTAAAATCCACAAATGCTACAAATGAAGATCAAGTTTGAGCTTTAAAATGAGGAAACTCCTTTATTTATGTAACATATTTACTCTAAAAATGACTTGTTACTGTGGAAATCTACACCAGGTCCTGATGCGCTGCTGTGCTTACTCTGATTTTTAAAGTTACCTGTTTAGTCATCATGGGCCTAGAACACTGGACCAGACTTTGTGTTTCCTCCAAAAGAGGGAATCTGGAGTGGGATTACTGTTGGAAGTTCTCCTTTTCCAAGCAAAAGGAGAGAGTGACAAAGAAAGTCTCAGAGGAGGAAGAGAAGTGAAGTGAAGTTGCTCAGTCGTGTCCGACTCTTTGCGACCCCATGGACTGCAGCCCACCAGGGTGCTCTGTCCATGTGATTTTCCAGGCAGGAGTACTGGAGTGGGGTGCATTTTGAGGAGGAAGAGACCAACTCAGGATGCCCTGTACTCCACCTCTCCAGGTGGTGACAGTTTTGACAAAGAACTCCTCTCAGTACTCACTGGTTAAGGAAAAAAAATATGTTGCAGGTACCTTAGGGATGAAGCACAAGAGTTTCAGAGCTCTAGTCTTGGCTGTTCCTTCCTCTGGCCTCCTTGCCAGGCCCTTTCCTCATTTTCTTTATTTAAATATTTATGAGCCACACAGCTTCCTTAGCGCAGGGCTACTAGCATCTGGCGGAGAAGGCAATGGCAACCCACTCCAGTACTCTTGCCTGGGAAATCCCATGGACGGAGGAGCCTGGTAGGCTGCAGTCCATGGGGTCGCTAAGAGTCGGACATGACTGAGCGACTTCACTTTCACTTTTCACTTTCATGCACTGGAGAAGGAAATGGCAACCCACTCCAGCGTTCTTGCCTGGAAAATCCCAGGGACGGGAGCCTGGTGGGCCACCGTCTATGGGGTCGCACAGAGTCAGACATGACTGATGTGACTTTGCACCAGCAACTAGCATCTGAGGGCCTTCTGTGGTATTAAAGGTGCAAACCCTTTGGTTGCTGCATCATAGTATGGTCCAAGGATCCCCAGAAGCAAGCACCTTGGGGTGACGGGTGCTTAGCTATTAATCAGCAGATACAGAACTATATCAGTATTTCATACCTGGTATGAATGAAGCAGTAAACCTGCCTGAATGTCAGCCCCTACGTTCTCTGACTTTTTATAGCTCCAACTATTTATTATCTCTGTCAAAATATGTCTGTTTACTCCTTTGCCTGCTTGACTAGATTGGATGAAATAAAAAGAAAAGGGGTTTTGTTCATGTTTATCTCTAACACAAGCAGACTGTAGGTTACATAGTAGATTCTCTGAGTGCATTGAATTAAATGAAATAGAGTCCCTGTTGGATGTGACAGAGAAGCTGCACCTCAGGAAATGGAACTTTCCAGAAACAGGATGTTTGTCACCACAGAAGATGTATGCTGAGAGAACTCAGTGCAGATGGAGTAAGGGAGTCAGTCAGTCAGAAGGGTTCTAACCCACTGGACCATTTGATCACTCCAAAAGGCCACTGGGAGTTACTTTAGTTTGTGGACTACAGGACAGGTTACTAGTAATTATATTAAAATTAAAAGTAGACTCGGTGAAAGAAAATAAATCCCAGAAATAATCTGAAATGGTATTGCTCAGTATTTTTAATAACTCTTTTGCAAGGATCAAGCCAAAAATATAAAACTTTTCTTCCATTTCTGGGGAGGCATTTACCTTCCTTTAGCAGAAATCTCTCATCTCCCCAAAGAAACCAGAAAATTAATATGCCTGTGAACGGGTGCTGGGTTGCTCCAGTGGCATAATAGCAGAACTCTGTGAAATGAATCCCTCCTTGCTCATTTTGGTTTATGCCTGGAAAATGTTGCTGTCATATGGTGAGCCAGAAATATACTCAGAGATGCTTTATTTCATCAGATTATCTCTTTTGGAGAGTACTGGGATCAAAAACATCAATGGATATGACATTTGTTGGCATGACACAAGGAACAAAACTGAATTTTTCACTAAAATAAACCTGTGATTTGTTTCATCTTAAACAAGGAGATAATTGCTCCTCTAATTATAATTGAACTATTTCTCACAGGAGTCAAATTGGAGGAACAGCGCACCATGTTCAACTTATTGACCCAATTGTGCTTAAAAAGGTGTCATCTTATTTATCAACATTTGCATCTCTAATTAGCAAGTGGGAAAATATGGGGTGAAGTGTATAAGAATAGATTATTTGGCAGTCTTGCTCAACAGGAAAAAAATTTAAGCAGATAATGCTGGGGGAAAAGTGGCTGGCAGCCAGAGGCTTTGCCAAATGTATAGCATCAGGTGGCTCTCCATCTAACTGATTATTAATATCACCACTGAACACTTAGTTTCATGAGAGACCTGCATGTTTCACTGCCATTCCCTCATAATCAGAACTTCGTGTTGATGCATTTCCATGCAGGTACATTGTCTTCCAAGCTATGCTTTATATTCTTTGTAGTCAAAAGAGGTTTAGAGAGGAGAGTTCAAATACTAGTTTGGAGGGAGACATTGCTTTCAGTGCCCAGTGATATCTATTGGAATTTTCTCCTAGCATGTGTGTAACAAGAAGGGGTTTTGCTTATGAGATGATTATCAGCCCTACAAATAGGTTTGCCACAAGTATCAGGTTCCTTGACTGGTAGCCAGCTTGCAAGCTTTACATTGGTCCAGTCAACAGTTGCCAACATTGTCTGTTTATTTTGGTTACTTCATATGATTTTGTGTCAATATATGCATCTAATAGTTATGCATAGAGATCACCATAAATAGATAACTGGTTTGCATTTAACTCTGTAAACCAATTTTAAAATATAATAAAGTGAACCAATATCAACATCAATTTTTAAAACACAGGAACAAATAATAAACTTTCTTTGATTTATAATAGATTTGTGGCATGACTTCTGCACATAGACAGTGGTTCCTTTGAGCCTATAGTACAAAATCCAGTTTTTATTTTTACTCACTAAATCATTTATTCAAGAAACATTTATTGTCCTCTCACCATGTACTAGACACTCTTCTATTTGAAGGCGATACATGGCAAAGTCCCTAAATGGTAATAAAACACTAAAAACAAGAAAAAAAATAGCACAAGATATAATCAGATAATTGTAAGTTAAAGGAAATATGACAAGGTCATATCTGAGAAGGCTGATGGTTGTTGGGGATCAGGAGTCACTTAGAGTTCAAGGAGAATCTAGCTGATGAAATAACATTTGAGCTGAGATCTGAATGACAAGAAAGAGCCAGACTTAAAAAGATCTGGGTCAGGAAGCTCCAGGCAGGGGAGCAGAATACCTCAGAATGTGGTTACAGATTAAAAAGGAGGCCAGTGTCTCTGAGACAGTGAGCCAGGAGGAGGGCAGGAAGCCCTTTAGTCAGAGAGTTAGGATGAGCTTGGGGACTGAAACACAGTAATGGGAAGGGATTTTGTTTCTGAATATATGCAGTCATTGGAGATTTTAAGTGAGGAATTGACACGACCTGATACATTTTATTTCTAAGCTCATTCTTGCTGCTGTAGGGAGTGTAGATTTTAGAAGTGTAAGAACGGAAGCAGAGACACCATTCAGGAGATCTTGCCGTACTTCACACAACAGAAGGTCGTTGTTGGTCTTAGGGCAGAAGAAACAAAGGATATATTTTAATTCCCTTGGGAATAGAAATTCTGAACATGGATTTTAAATTTTATTTTATTAAATGAATACAATCTAGAGAGTATTTGGTTCTTCAGAAGAAAGTGAAATCTTCCGTGCTAAAAAGAGCAAACAGTAGAGCTTTTCTTAGATAACCTAAAATCAGTGGTCAGACTTCAGCTAGTTTCAAATACAATCTGTCTCTCAGTGCTGCTTTAGCAATAGGCAGTAACCTACCTAGAGTCCATGATCCCAGGTCAGGAGGGTCTTTTATTTCTACAGTCCTTATTTCATGTAAAAAAAAAAAGTTTTTCCTTAGATAAATTCTTTGGCTTTGAAATTTCTTTCAATGATTCTTCATATGCCTAGAGGCACTATTTATTGTAAACTCACTGTGAAAGAAAAGTGGTAGTCGCAGAGAGCGAAAAAGCAGTGTTTTTTAGAAGTGATCAGTTTTAGCAAGAGGCCAAACACTTTTAGTTAGTAAATGCTGACAGTTACTTAATCTGAAAGTTTATAGTAAAGACTGGTTAGAAGCTATCTCGCAACTAATCAATTATAGGTCTTTTGCCCTGAAAAAGTTAGCATTTTAAGAACATTTCAGTATCATTTTGCTCCCTTGTAAGATATCATCAGAGTCATTCTACTTTGGGCTCTTTTGGTGATCGTCACTATTGATTCATTTATCAGCATGCTTTTTATCTCCTAATAGTAGGATTTAAAGTTTAGAAAAAAATTTCAGATTTCAAGACAAGTTCACATCTAAAATGTGGTTCACACACATTCAGCTCTCAAAAGCAATGAGTCAGGTGCCGCTGTGCCTGCGTGCTCAATTTCATCCCACTCTGTGCAACGCCATGGACTGTGACTTGCCAGACTCTGTTCATGGAATTTTCCAGGCAGAAATACTGGAGTGGATTGCCATTTCCTGCTCCAAGGGAGCTCCCCCACCCAGGGATTGAAACCACGTCTCCTGCATCAGTAGGCAGATACTTTACTATTGAGCCACCTGGAAAGCCAATGAGCTAGACCTGTGTCCAATTAAAGGAGTGTTTCTGCAGCAGGAAAATAGGACCCCTTTCTTAGCAAATTCCTTCTGTTTGCAGAAGTTGCAAAATGTCAGTCGTTTCTGTTACTAAACAAGTCCCTACGCCAGACCTGCAGTGAACCAATCCCTGAGATACCGGGATTTGCAGCTAAGAGTTTACTCACACGGAGAAAAAACAGCCAAGTAAGAAGATAAACAACAAACTTTAGCTCCGCCTCCTCGAGGTCAAGCGGGTGGGATACTTAAGGGATAAGCAAGGTGGGCTTAGGTTGGGGAAAGGTGATTGGTGGAAGCGGCACAAGGGGCGGGAATGGGTATTCTGCGCAGGCTCATCTCTGTTAAATGCGAATACATATTCAAAATGAAGATGCCCAGTCTTACCTGAGGTTGCAGTGCCCAGTCTTCCCTAGTCAACAGGCCACTCACCGCCTAAAACTGGTCATAGGTCGTTTTAGTGTCAGGGGTCCTAACCAGCCTTAGCCGCTCGCACTGGGCAGGAGCTGGCTTCAAGTTCCTTTGAAACAACTTGACTGCGTGGAAGCCGGGAAGGTATATGATTAAAAGAGGTGGGTAGGGGAAAGATATACTAAAACACACTTTATCAGTGAAGGCAGTTTGTAAGCAAAGAGGTTTTGACAAGTTGGTCCCCTTTCTGTTCTGTAAGACAAGCTCAAGAATTTGTTATCAGCTTCTGTTAAATCTGTGGGGCATGGTTTTATTTGTACTTGGTTTTTTAAAATCCTCTGGCCTTTTTTTCTTTGTACAGTTACCTAAAGACCATGCTTGAAGACCAATACTTTTACAGCATAAAAGTACAAATACTTTCACAAAGCTACTGAAAGGTACAAAGTATATTGGACAGTGGTTAACACAGAAGTGAATGAATGTTTTATTGCTATTGCCAATCTGAGAAGCAAATAACTGCATAAACAAAGTAGCCTTCCATTCTTGACTAGAGATAGTATCAGAACAATGTCTTCACAGTAGACTTGGGAGACAAGGAGAGTTTCTTTGTATACATTTTTTTTTTAATGGCCTTTTGCTTCTTGTCTTTTAAGATACTTTTTACCCATAACTTTAATGGCTAAATAAGGTACATTTGCAGTCTATAATGAAGACTTTCTTGATTGGACATATGAAACACCTGTTGTCAGGGTGAGACACCAGCAGATCATTCTGTGATTTCAAACTCTGGGGCAATGGAGCTAAATCCTACCTGATGAAAGGCTGCTGCTGCTGCTAAGTCGCTTTAGTTGTGTCCAACTCTGTGCGACCCCATAGCAGCAGCCCACCAGGCTCCGCCATCCCTGGGATTCTCCAGGCAAGAACACTGGTGTGGGTTGCCATTTCCTTCTCCAGTGCATGAAAGTGAAAAGTGAAAGTGAAGTCGCTCAGTCATGTCCGACTCTTAGCGACCCCATGGACTGCAGACCAGGCTCCTCTGCCCGTGGGATTTTCCAGGCAAGAGTACTGGAGTGGGTTGTCATTGCCTTCTCCAGGTGAACGTCTACAGAAAGCTTATTAGCTATAAGTATCTTTTTAGCATTGTCAAGACTTTACTACTCAAGGCTTGATGCATAGATTATCTGTACTGACTTGACCTGGGAGCTTAACAAGGCAGAATCTGCATTTTAGCAAAATGATCAGAACCAGTCTTCAGTACTGGTTCTCAAAGACTAGGATGCACATTGGGATCGTCTGGGAGTCATTAGAAAATATTGATATTTATAGCCCATGCTAAAGATACTCATTTAATAGGTGTTTTGTGCAGGCTGAGTATCACTATTTTTAATAAGTTTTTAATAGCTCCCCAGGTGATTCTAAAATGCAACAAAATTTGAGAACCCCTGGTCTAAAGGGGAAGGTTAAAACAAACAAACAAGGAAAAGTTCAAACTTGTCAATTCTAAACCAGTCAGTAAAACTTGGCCAACTCCCAGCTTCTAGCTAATGCTTTTTCTAGAAGCGTGGTTTGGCTGAGTGTGCATTTGATAATTGCGCCATAATTGCTTTTCCCATTTGTATGATTAATATCCCTGTGTGCAACAATTCTAGGCTGAATCTTCATTCTCTCAGGTGTATACATGCTTCTCTATTCTGTTGAGTCATTTTCAACCTCAGTGCTCTAACTTGAGGGTCCCTTTAGCAGAGTAACCTTTTTGATTGATATGGATTTTTCTAGCTAATGCTTGCTGGACTCACTTTTCATATTGGGTGGCATGTGGCAGTTTCCCTTTGTTAATTAGAACAAACGTGCCAATTATGTTAATGTTTCTCCAGATACCAATCAAAGAATAATTAGACACAACACATCTGTCTTGCACAGGGGAATAGAATAGAAAAGAAAACTGCAAGATGCGTTGCTCTTTATTATTTACATACATGGATAAATGGTTCTTTAGCCAATCACATGGTTAGCAGTTCATATATCAGGAGGACATAGGGTGCCAATAGCTATTTGGGAGTCTGAGCACCTCTCCCTGTTAGCAATTTCCTGACCAAAGTCTATTTCTAAAGGATCTCTGCAAAGAATTTAAGTGGTCTGTCTTTTTCTTTCAAAATAAATAAATTTACATTTCTTTATCAGTAAAATGTAGGTATGTCATTTACCCTGAACTGTAGAAAGAAACAAATTCTTAAGTATTTACAACTCTCAAAAAGAATTCAATTTTATTGATATAAAAAAGCACACTGAAAGATATCACAAAATTCAGCCTATAGGATTATATTGAAGGTGTTGTAAATATATGTAAATCACTATTGGATTTATAGTCTGTTACAGTTTCTGCTTATATGCTTCCATGTGTCTTAATTTTGGAGCTTTCTGGTTAATGGAAAAATTGAATTTGCTTCTGTTGTTTTATTGGCATTTGCAGTCCATACTGGGCAGGGGTTTAGAGAGAGGTGGTTCTAGCCTAATTATTTCATAATACGAGTAATGCCTCTGCCCTTGTGTTGTTTCTGGCAGAATGGAGACGAGACCTGTGAAACAGACACATTAGCCTTCTTGAAGGTAGTCAAAATGTATCCTAACCACTTCTCAGATAAAGCTTTTGTTTAGAATTTAAAGTACATGCACTCTAGCAAAGTATGGCTTACATTCCTAACATTTGATAATATTAAAGCATGTACTTTTGTCATCTAAGGTTAAAACATCATCCTTGTTTTTATAATGTCTATATTATTGTGGTTCCAAATATTATATTGTCACTATCATTCTTTTATAAACAGTTGGCCAGAAAAGAAGAATGAATTTCAGATTATAGATTCTTCTTACAGTGATACTTAAAGGAACAACTGAGAGAAGACTTTTAATATATTTGGAAATAGTTGAGCTTGCTATTGCTGCTGCTGCTGCTGCTAAGTTGCTTCAGTCATGTCCGACTCCCTGTGACCCCATAGACGGCAGCCCACCAGGCTCCCCCGTCCCTGGGATTCTCCAGGCAAGAACACCGGAGTGGGTTGCCATTTCCTTCTCCAGTGCATGAAAGTGAAAAGTGAAAGTGAAGTCGCTCAGTCATGTCCGACTCTTCGAGACCCCGTGGACTGCAGCCTACCAGGCTCCTCCATCCATGGGATTTTCCAGGCAAGAGTACTGGAGTGGCATTCCATTGCCTTCTCCATTGCTAATGCTAGTGCAAGGCATTTCTGTAAAGCCCCTAATACATGAATAATCTGGGATATGTTCCTTTTGCCCAGGGGGTTGGAAGGGATAAGGCAGTGAGGAAGTGGATGTAGTTGTTGTTTTACTTTTTATTATATCATTCTGCCCCAAATGTTTATCTTTTATTTTTAATAGTAAAACATGAACATAGTTAAGTTTTAAACAATTTTAGTAGTAAGCCATAAAAAAGTAACTTGAGTAATTTTTAGAAAATAATTGTTGTGTAAATGGGTCCCCCACTTTATATACTCTTAACATTGGGAGTTTTGAAGTCTCTTAGGTAACCTAGCTTTTGATATTTCACTAGAAAGAGAAATGAATAAAGGTGAGAAAATGAATGTAGGAAGCCAAGATTAAACATGGGGATTATTTACCCCATCTGGAATGTTAATCCACTTTCCTGTCTTTGCTGGTGATGTAAATAAAAAATTAAAGTGAGAAAATAAAGTATTTAGGGAAAAGATAATAGAATTTTGAAAGATGAGGGTGCTTGAATGCTCCAGCAACTGCTCAGAAGAGGTTATGCAAGCCTGAGCCCTTGAAAAATGATCTCCATGTTTTTCTGCACAACTTCTCTTCCCCTGACAGCACTTACAGAGCCAATAGTTCTGAATTTTATAAAATATCAGTAACAATAAAACTATAAAACCATGCATGTAAGAGCTATAAAAAAAAGTTGATCCTTAAATCACACCACACACAGGAAGGGATGGCAGTTTTACACACCTTTTCTGGGAAAACACAATATGGGGTCAATATGCTGTAGTCCTAAAACTTATAATCAAATTGGGACTCACTCATCATTAATAAAATCACATTACAGTTTTCAGAACTATGTGCCAGGCTGAAGGCATTAACAGGACTGAAAGACCTGTTGGAGGAATTTCTAAACGGTTTCTCATTTTACTATAACAGCTGGGAAGCAGTCCTCTTAAAGGATGGCTTGAAACATGACATACACTAGCGGGGACTGAGGTTTTAAAGAGAAACTTCCTAATCAGAGTTTTATGAATGAAGTCTCACAAACCAACATCCTTAGTCCGATGTAGTGGAAAACTGAAAGATTTCTGTTTGCTTTTTTTTTTCCATTTGGTATTATGAGTATAGACATATGTTGTTCAGTCACTCTGTCATATGTACTTCTTAATAAAGACACTGAGGAACACGGAAACATCAGCATTTAAAATACATTAGTGCAGATGGATGTAGTTCTGTTTGGGGTAAAGTTAGAGAAGAGGCAATTAAATTTATTGACTCTCCTAATTCTAAGTGCTTTAGTGCTTTACCTTCCATAGTTCATTAAATCTTGCCACAAGTCTGGTAGAAATGGTCTTTCCCATTGTACAGATGACGGTTGTGATTCTAGGAACTTACAACCTACCCATGATTGCTGACTCAGCAAGTGGGGGGCCCAAAATACCGAGCCAAGTCTGGCCAGGTCCAAAGCCCATGTTGTTTTCTATAGCAAAATGCTTTATTGACTGCATGATTTTGAAATTTAGTTCATTAAAATGACACATCGTGTGTAGCCTTATTTGACCAGTTTTCATGAGCTAATCATATAATATCCAGACAAAAATTATTTTATGGGAAAAGTTCTTTGTTTTAATATAATTATCTCCTTGAGGGCTTCCTGGGTGGCTCAGTGGCAAAGAATCTGCCTGCTAATGTAGGAGACATGGGTTTTCTTCCTGGGTCAGGAAGATCCCTTAGAGAAGGAAATGGCAACTCATTCCAGTATTCTTGCCTGGGAATCCAAGAACAGAGGAACCTGACAGGCTGTATAGTCCATGGGGTTGCAAATGAGTTGGGCATGATTTAGTGACTAAACAACAGTCATCTCACTGATTTTCCAAAAGTAGGATACTCATATTTACCTGAGTTGTATGTTACTAGTTATACACAATTCTTAAAGTGGTTAGAATTTTGAAATGTAAAAAAGAAGTTAAACTCCACTTGCTGCTGCTGCTGCTAAGTCTTAAGATCCATTAATAAAGAATATTTCAATGATTTTAAATATGTAATGTTCAAGAACTTTTCCAAAATGTATTTCTAAAATTAATTGGTGTATACTATAGGTCATTTTTACCTATCATAGTACTGCTTTACTTTTGTGATAGTTTGTGATAAATAGAACTTGCTTCCCTGTTGGCTCAAACAGTTAAGAATCTGCCTGCAATGCAGGAAACCTGGATTCAATCCCTGGGTCAGGAAGATCTCCTGGAGAAGGGAATGGCTGCCCACTCTAGTACTCTTGCCTGGAGAATTCCATGGACAGAGGAGCCGGTGGGCTACAGTCCATGAGGTCACAAAGAGTCCGACCCAACAGAGCAACTAACACTTTACACTTTCAGTACTTAGAAGTCATATGAATCTTTCAGCTTCTAGAGTCAAAAAATGTATGTATTACTAAGAATCAAAGGAATCCAACATTGTAATTGTCTGAAACTTCAGGAGTCATAATTATTAAATATGTTGCCTTATTTCTAGCACCTTACTAAGAATCAGTGGAATCCAACATTGTAATTGTCTGAAACTTCAGGAGTCATAATTATTCAATATTTTGCCTTATTTATAGCACCTGCAGTAGTGCTTGGTGCATAAATATTCATAGAGTGAACTAGTTTTGGGTAGATGTTACTGACTTTTATTTTCCTGTGCAACCATGTCTGTTTCTTATCTTTAAATGTAGCAGCATATCTCAACTGAGGGAATGCTTATTTTCAGACCTTACTGCTTATGGTAACAGTTTTTTCATATGGATAAAGCTCTCATTCATGTCTCTGTTCCTACATTCATCCGTGCTTTCTTTCACCACACTTCATCATGATGGTTTTACTTCCATGTTTCAAACAACAGCTTTTGCAAGTGCTCTTCTCTGTCCCTGGAACAATCTGGCTCAGGGTTGGCTCTTTCTAGGCATTCATGTCCTAGTGTGTAGTCACCTCTTAAGAGAACCGTGTCTGTTATCTAAAGCAAGGGTCAGCAAACTATACTGTACAGGCCAAATATGACCCACCTCCTGCTTGTGTAAATGAAGTTTTATTGGAACACAACCCTGCTCATTCATTTATGTATTGTCTGTGGTTTTTGTTGAGGGACCATATGGCCCCTAAAGCCTAAAATATTAAATATGTAGTCCTGTACAGAAAAAGCTTTCTGACTCCTGATCTAGAGCACTGTATAATGCTGATTTATTTTTTCGAGACTTTAGCACCACTGAAATTATCCAATATGTTTATATGTTATTTTCTTTTCTCTTGAAAAATCACTTTTAACAGACTTTATATGGTTTATTGATGAATCGCAGGTACGAGGAATAGTGAGGCCACATAGTAGATGTTCAACAAATATTAACTGGATAAATGATCAATATATTTTTTAACATCTCTGCTAGGGCATTATGCTTGATAAGTGAAGTGAAAGTGTCTCAGTCGTGTCCGACTGTTTGTGACCTCCATGGAATTCTCCAGGCCAGAATACTGGAGTGGGTAGCCTTTCCCTTCTCCAGGGTATCTTCCCAATGCAGGGATTGAACCCAGGTCTCTTGCATTGCAGACAGATTCTTTACCAGCTGTGCCATAAGGGAAGCCCATTATGCTTGATAGGGTGCATAGGAAATGTATTCAAAATGAATCGTATTGTATGTATCATATATAT
Source organism: Capra hircus (assembly GCF_001704415.2). NCBI lineage: Eukaryota > Metazoa > Chordata > Mammalia > Artiodactyla > Bovidae > Capra > Capra hircus. The sequence continues at coordinate 29,779,051 of NC_030813.1, forward strand.
TGATACATATACAAGGTATATATTATAAATATACATTTTAAATATATATATGTAAAGTAAGACTCAAGAACTTTTGTGGTAGGTGTCCACAAATTCTACATACATTATTACAGTACAGTGATAAATGGTTTGAAGAGTGCCAGAGCTGCACATAAAAGGAAAATGCTGGTTTTGCTTAGGAGAGACTAGGAAGGTTTTAAAAAGGAAGCATCTTCTGAGGTGAACATTCAGGAAGGAATGGAATTGTCTCAGCAGAAAAGGAGAAAGACATTCTGGGTAGAGTGCACAGACAATACAAAGATATGAAGTGGCCGTGCTCTGATGATCACATCAGAGGAAAAAGCTGAGGAAGTGTTAGGGAGTTCAGTGTGCCTAGAGAGTAGGAGTAAGTTTCCAAGGTAAAGCTATTACCATCCAGGGTCCTTGGACTCCTTAATAAATAGAAATCGTTGGAAGCAGATGAGGAATTCAGACAAGGCTTTATGGGGCTCAGGCTGTAGCGAGAAGTGAAAACAAGAAATAGGTGGTCTGCTTCTCTCTGAGGAGGGTGGGCTGCTTCCTTAAATGGCATGAGGGTGAAGGCAGATCAGTAGGTCCTGCCAGAGGGGTGGCTTCAAGGGTCTGCCCACTCCGTTGGTGGTGCTGTGTGCAGAGATCATGAACAGTACCCTGCTTTTGCTCCTAGTACCTCAGAAATGGCCCTTGGTTATTAGCCTTTTTGTATCTTATTGTTCATAATTTGCTGCAACTCAGGCATGTATACAGTTATTTTTAGTCCCTGTTTCTTTGTATTTCTGTTGCCTAAAGAGACATTTGTTCAGGTGCAGGTACTCCAGTAAAGGATCCCAGATCCCAGTGTATCTCAAAGTCAGAGGAGGAATCAGGGGCAGCTTGCAAAAGCTTTCATATGGCACACCGTGCGGTTTGGATTCTTAAACTGGATACAGTGACACAGGAAGAACATTTTTGCTGATGTTTTTTTAAGATTTACTTTTTAGAGAGAATTCTGTTGAAATGAAAATGGTATCACACTACTTAACAAGAGTGGGGCTAGGGAAGAGGGCCAGGTTTGAGAAATATTTGAATAGTGTTGCCAAACCTAGGTTTAGCTGCTCACTGATTGTAAGCCAGTAATTCAAGAGGGTAGTGTCCGTAGAAAGGAAAGATACTGAAATTAGAAAAGCTGGCATACTGGGAAGAAGAACCTGTGTCCAGAAACAAACTGAAGATTCTGCTCAGCCATGACAGTTTTTATATGGAAAAGAAGAATCTCAGTGAATCATTGAGGCGGAAGTTTGGTTTCTGCATCATTCTCCATTGCATGCAGACTGGCTGGCTCTCTTCAGATGTTCTCTTGCCCCAAGGATCTGACTGCAGGATTACTAAGGGAGCTGTTAGGGGTACAGAACTAGTCATTTCTTAACTGCTTAATCCCTCATTCTTCTTTTTGTCTAGGAGAAGAATCAAGGGGCTAGATAGAGCATGGTATGCATTCAGGAGAGCGTAAGTCAAGAGTTAGTTTCAATTTCTTAGTGAAGTCATTCCTATAATTAAGTTCTTTTAAGGTTAGAAGGGAACAGAAATGGGCAACCAGGAAAGAGGCAAAAGACCTGCTTTCAATTCCCCACTGTCGAACATCATCAAACATCATTTGAATTCTATGGAATTAGGGATGGAGATCCATCTCCTGTAACTTTCTCATGCTGACATAGGGAGCTGTATTCAACATGGGTCTGTAGCATTTCTTTGCTGACAATTTTAATTGTCCTCTTACATGTATGGGCAGAGTAGGCTACAGATATTTTGATACCCATTAAGATATAGATTATTGTGAGCAATAATGTTAATCCCTTCCCTTAAGGTCAGTTCTAGGGATTGTGCTAGCCACAGATTCAGTACTGCTCAAGATGGAGCAGCTTATGTCTACAGTCTGGTCATCGTGAAGTTGGCTTTCCCTCCCCTCTGGTGGCAGTTACAGTATCTGTAAAAATAACTCAGGAATGTGCATCAGACACTGAGTCTGTGCCTCTCTTGTCCTAATCATAAACTGCTTGGCTTTGTACTGGGGAGGGGATTGTAGGGTTCTGCTTAGTTCTAGTAGAATCTGTAACTTAATGGAATGTTTTGGAGAGAGCTGTAAGAATTATTATAAGCTTTGAGTTTAGAAATGGGAGGATAATGGCTCAAGAAGACCAAGTTTAAAGAGAGAGGACCTTTGTTAGGTGATATTGAGGTCAATTCAGCACCTTACACTTTTCATATTTGTTGAGCATGTACACATAATCATCTGGAAAGTAACTGGAAATGTGAATTATCTAAAAAGTAATTGGAAATGTGATTGGAGCATAACAGAACTTAAGACTGAAATTAATGATTTTTGAGTTAGAAGCCATGAGAAGGAATCACTCAGTCAGTGCATTGAGGCTGGTTGTTTGAAAACCTGGCTTCATTTTAGCATCGCCTGAGGAGCTTTAAAAACTCTGATGCCTCAGTCCTTTATCAGCCCAGTTAAATCAGACCTTCTGCAGGTAGGGCCCAGGCATGGAAAGTCTTCACAGCTCTGCCACGTGATTGTGGGGAGTCTCAACAAAGTTGAGAACCGCTGCTGTAAAATTAAAAGAGGAGAAAATGAAAGAGATCCCTGGGGAAGACTGTGAAAATGCTAGATGAAATGAAGGGACCAGTGAAAGAGGTTTGAGAAACAGCAGTCAAGTGGCAAAAATACATAAAAGAGTGAGGGAAAATGCCCTTGGACTGGGCACTTGGGGCGCTCTTTGGTCTCCTCTGAAAGTGAAGTGTAAGCTGTGAGTGTAAATGCAGACAGCAGTACATTGAAGACTGAATGGATGGGCAGGGGAGTAGCTGGGGACTGAAGATTCTGCTCTTTCAAGCAGTTTAGCCAAGAAGGGAAGGAGGATGCAGAAGCATAGGTGAGAAGGGATGGGCTTGTCACCAGTAGTTTTGTTGGTGGTCTGTTTTGGGGATGGAGGAGATGTTCGTGTTTGTGGGTGACTTGATGGAAGAAAGGAAGAGCTTTGAGAGGAGTTTTTGGCCCGTTTATTCTGTTAAACACATACTTCATCTGCTGAGGCCAAAGAAGATCACAAGAATATTGAGTAATTTGTTGATTACCTAGGGAGGTAAGCCTAAGAGGTGAAGGAAGTGGCCAATGACTACAAGTCTAGTGACAGATTCAGGAAGGTGAAACTGAGTCCTGTTTGCTAATAACACTTTTTGGCTAGCATAAGATGATTTTGTCTTCATTTGTCTTTCCTTGATTAAATGTTGAACAATGTGGAGATCTCACATTGTGAAGCTTGCTCTTTACAGAACTATCACTTTGCTCAGCATCTTTTCCATAGATCATGATGCCTAAGAAAATAGCAAAGCACAGTATTGTTAGATCTAATACAGCTGAACCTGGATATATGCAAATAGAAGGTGTCCTTAAGACAGAATTTGATGGAAAGTTGTTAGGTTAAAAAAAAAGTGACCATTAAAAAATATTTAAAAATATATTAGGTGGTGTTCTTTCCTGTTTACTAAACTTAGATCTTAATTTATGAAAGTCATTTAAACTAGTAAAGACACTAAAAGTTAAGTTATATCAATTTTTAACTGGAGTAAAGTATTTACACTGTAGAAGAATGATATTAACACCAGCTTTAAGTCATATGAAAAAAAGTGAAAGTGAAGTCGCTCAGTCATGTCCAACTCTTTGCAACCCCATGGACTCTTTAGAGCCTACCAGGCTCCTCTGTCCATGGAATTTTCCAGGCAAGAGTACTGGAGTGGGTCACCACAGGAGTAATCAAAAGTGCTTTCACATAACATTTTTAATATCTCACGGGACCTTTATGAAGAAGGCAGGGCAGATATGAATATGTAGAGATTAAAATAAAAGGTTTAATGATATTAAATGACTTGCCTAAAGCCAGACAATTAGTGGATGGGACAGGTGGGTCTTAACTCCAGCCCTTAGAACTTGAAACTAAAGTGTCTTTTGGTAAGCTCTCATTGGCTTTATGTAAATGTGAAGCAATATGTGTAACTGTGGAAGCACCCAGGAGAAATATGCAGAGTTCTGTTCATTAGTCCCCAACTCCCACTCCTATTATCCCGTGCCTTGGTCTTCCTGATTACCAGCCTCTCTCATTCTCCCCTGATAGAGTTCCTTTCTTGATGACGGAATCACCACCCTCCCATACCCTAGTATAGTGATCTTCACATTTTTCTTAGCATATTTCTAAAAGATTTAAATAAAGATAAATTGATAGTTTATAAAGCTCACCAACAATTTTAAGTTAATATCTGAAATGTTCTGCATAAAATTAAATAGTAGGAAAAGATATTATGTCTGGGTATATTAGGAATATTTGACATCTTTAAATAAAGTGATTAGGTGTCTTAAGATGACCCAATGGAATGCAAACACCAAACACCATAATGATTTCTTAACCCAAATCATCCATTGACAAAATGAGAACAAGTTTTCTTTAATGGAAGGTAATATTTGGAGTGTTCTTTCTTCTATCTTATATTTCTATACCACTTCCTCGGATTTTTTTTTTATCCTGAAATAATACACCTGATGCACAAAAGTTTTAGTTACCATTCCATAACTCTCTCTAATAAAAAATATATGTGTAAGTTTTATATCTTTTTACAAAAGAAATATGTGTTAAATTTCTTTTGGATTAAATTGTCAGTACATTCATCCTAATTAAATGATTTGTCTAAAGAATCCAAGTATACTGCAGTTGTTGGTAAATAATTATTTAATATAGAGACTGAGTTTTTATTAGAGTTACATCTTTAAACAGGAGAAATGATGTTGTCATCCTCCCCAGTTAGCTCATTTAGCGATGTTTGAATGTTACTTTCACTGAAATGAGACTGGATAACATCAAGTTTATTTCTGTCATCAATAATAGATTCCAATACTGAGCTGCTTCTCCTTTATTATTATTTACTTTACAATACTGTATTGGTCTTCCCATACATCAATATGAATCCGCCACAGGTGTACACATGTTCCCAATCCTGAACCCCCTCCCACCTCCCTCCCCATACCATCTCTCTGAGTCATCCCAGTGCACCAGCCCCAAACATCCTGTATCCTGCATCGAACCTAGACTGGTGATTCGTTTCTTATATTATACATGTTTCAATGCCATTCTCCCAAATCATCCCACCCTCTGCCTCTCCCACAGAGTCCAAAAGACTGTCCTATACATCTGTGTCTCTCTTGCTGTCTCACATACAGGGTTATTGTTACCATCTTTCTAAATTCCATATATATGTGTTAGTATACTGTATTGGTGTTTTTCTTTCTGGCTTACTTCACTCTGTATAATTGGCTCCAGTTTCATCCACCTCATTAGAACTGATTCAAATGGATTCTTTTTAATGGCTGGGTAATACTCCATTGTGTATATGTACCACAGCTTTCTTATCCACTCATCTGCTGATGGACATCTAGATTGCTTCCATGTCCTGGCTATTATAAACAGTGCTGTGATGAACACTGGGGTACACGTGTCTCTTTCAATTCTGGTTTCCTCTGTGTGTATGCCCAGCAGTGGGATTGATGGGTCATAAGGTAGTTCTATTTCCAGTTTTTTAAGGAATCTCCACACTGTTCTCCATAGTGGCTGTACTAGTTTGCATTCCCACCAACAGTGTAGGAGGGTTCCCTTTTCTCCACACCCTCTCCAGCATTTATTGCTTGTAGACTTTTGGATCGCAGCCATTCTGACTGGCGTGAAATGGTACCTCATTGTGGTTTTGATTTGCATTTCTCTGATAATGAGTGATGTTGAGCATCTTTTCGTGTGTTTGTTAGCCATCTGTATGTCTTCTTTGGAGAAATGTCTATTTAGTTCTTTGGCCCATTTTTTGATTGGGTCATTTATTTTTCTGGAATTGAGCTGCAGGAGTTGCTTGTTTATTTTTGAGATTAGTTGTTTGTCAGTTGCTTCATTTGCTATTATTTTCTCCCATTCAGAAGGCTGTCTTTTCACCTTGCTTATATTTCCTTTGTTGTGCAGATGCTTCTCATCCATAAATAAGTAAATAGGAACACATGGAGTTATATTGAACAACATCCCCCAACTCTATACATTTTCTGAATTATACACCAAAAATCATAGTGTTCTATCATGAACTTGAAACTTGTGTCTTTTGGTAAGGTCTCCTTGGTTGGCATATTAGCTCATCCATCAATTTTGATGAAAACAAATAATTGTAAACTGGCAATTTTCCAGTGGAAAATCATTATAGTATCTTACTCTGTCAACTTCCACACTTAGATTTCTGATAACTTACTTGTTTGGTACCCTTGGGTTTCTTACCCCCTCACAGTATACCATGATAAGATTGGGATACAAGAGAGGCCTTTATTTTGAAAAGTAGAGGACACATTCTCAAGGCATGTTCTTTTTAAGATGCATATGGGTGTTCAAGATATAAATATTTAATTCCGTAAATACTTCTTGTTCATGTATGCACCCTTTAGAAAAGTTTGTATGCTGCTGGGTACTTGAATCACAGTTTGAAATCCTTACACCTTCAAACTCTTTATCTAAATTGAAAGACTTTTCCCTTAAACATTTATATGCCTTGCTTTATAATACTTCGTATGATTTAGTTTAAGATGTTATTTCTTCAGGTCATTTGCACGTGAAGAGGACCTTCTAATGGTGGAATTAAAAACCACCCCCACTTAAATACATTTTAAGTCACTGCCAAAAATTTGGGGGACAGTTTTGGGGAACAAGGAGGTTTTCCTGATGCCCCTGAAATCAAAGTACACCTAGTCCTAGTGTTAGCTCTGAAAGTAAATCCGAGTTGGTCCTTTCAGACAGGACAGAGTATGGGTGGTAACAGAGGGTGGACCCTCTGTCTCTTTCTGACGGATCTCACTGCCTTCTGGAGGACATCAGCCAGAGCTAGCCCAAGTCCATGTCCTGGAGTAATCACGGTGGTCATCAGTGTCTCAGCTTCTTCCAGGCTACCAACACATGATCTGGAGCTCACAAGTCTGTGGCACTATAGTTGCCTCCTCCCAGTTCTTTGCTTAGTAGATGAAAAAAGGCCCAGAACTCAAGGCAGTTGTTCAGATCTGTGCTTACTCCACAAGCTTTGTAAGCCTGTGGCAGTTCTTATGTATGAACATCAATTCTCTCATCTGAAAAATATGTGTGTGTGTGTGTATACACACACCTCCCTCGCAGTGCTTCTGTGAAGAATAGAGGTTATGTCCATAATATACCCAGCTAGGTGTCTGAAATGCCTCCAACAAGGCCACTTGTCATGACCTTTTCACTCATGGCCGACATGCTGCCTCCCGTTCACCCCCTTCTCTGTCCTCAAAATTTCAGCGGAGGGAAAGCACTCTGCTTTTGAACTCTCCTTTTGAAACCAGGTCACTGTTAGTTTGCAACTTCCTGGGGAGCTTCCTGGATGAAATCAGAAACTGGCCCTCATAGAGGGAGGTCAGAGACCTGAGGAGGAGGCAAACCACTCCAGATTGGTAGGTGGCAAGTTTAATAAGCAGGGAAACTTACATACATACAAAACTTGTCTTGGATGGCCACAGAAGGAGTACATCTCTGCATCTGCTTGCCAGCATCTTTAAGAATTAATTTAGAGGCCTAAAATTATGCTCATTTTTTATCTGCTTTTTGGTACTTCTTAGTATTCACATTGATTGTCATTTATCTTTCCTCTGCAGTTTGTTGGATTAGAATTTATGTTCCCAATTTTATAAGAAAATGATGAAGATTTCACATAACCCAATTAAATATTATGGTAGTCCTTTTCATCTTTAGTAAATATTTTAGAAAACAAAACAAATATGGAGGCCCAAATATGGGTTCTGTCATGTACACCATCAAGATGGTCTCAACATCACATTATTATCTCATAACTGGATCCTTGGGCAGCTTCTAGTGCAAGAAAGGCAAGCAGAGTGTACATTCTAAGGTCAGGGGAGGCTGTGAAGGACTTTTAATTACCCAGGTCCCACTCACAGGTCAAGCTGCAGCCCTGTCCTCTTGATAACGTCCCCCAACAGTTATGATTTGCATTATAGTCTACAGGGTGCCCTCTCCGCCTCCAGGTTGAGCCTCTACTTGCCCCATTTGTTAATTTTTGGGTTTTTGGTGTTTTTTTGCCTTTGCCTTGGGAGACAGATCCAAAAAAATAGTGCTATGATTTATGTCAGAGTGTTCTGGCTGTTTTCTTCTTGTGTTTTATGGTTTCCAGTCTTATATTTTGGTCTTTAATCCGTTTTGAGTTTATTTTTCTGTATAGCTTAAGAAAATTTTCCAATTTCAGTGTTTTACATGTAGCTGTCCATTTTTCCTAGCTGCTGCTGCTAAGTCACTTCAGTCGTGTCCAACTCTGTGTGACCCCGTAGACGGCAGCCCACCAGGCTCCCCTGTCCCTGGGATCCTCCAGGCAGGAATACAGGAGTGGGCTGCCATTACCTTCTCCAGTGCATGCATGCATGCTAAACCACTTCAGTCATGTCCAACTCTGTGCAACCCCATGGACAGCAGCCCACCAGGCTCCTCTGTCCACGGGATTCTCCAGGCAAGAATACAAGAGTGGGCTGCCATTACCTTCTCCCTTTTTCCGAGCAGCACTTATTGAAGATATTATCTTTACTCTATTGTATATTCTTGCCATAGATTAATTGACCATAGGTTTGTCAGTTTATTTTCTTTTTTCTGTTCCATTTTATCCGTTTGTCTGTTTTTGTGCCATTCCCATACTGGGTTTTTTAATATTAACTTTTTTATATTGGAATATAGTTGATTAGGGTTTCCCAGGTGGCGCTAGTGGTGAAGAACCTGCCTGCCAATGCAGGAGATATGAGATGTGGGTTCTGGGTGGGGGACCCTTTGGAGAGGGCATGGCAACCCACTCCAGTATTCTTGCCTGGAGAATCCCACGGACGGAGGAGTCTGGTAGGCTATGGTCCAAAGGGTCGCAAAGAGTCGGACACGACTGAAGTGACTCAGCATGCAGGCATGTGCAGTCGGTTAGCAATGTTGCGTTAGCTTCAGGAGCACAGCAGAGTGATTCAGTTATATATATATATTAAATGTACTTATTCTATTTCAGATTTATTTTCCCATTTAGGTTACTACAACATATTGAGCAGAGCTCCCTGGGCTGTACAGTAGGTCCTTGTTGGTTATCTATTGTCAATATACCAGTGTGTACAAGTCAGTTCCAAACTCCCAATCTATCCCTCCCCCACCACCTCCCCTTCCCTTCGGTAACCACAAGTTCATTCTCTAAGTCTGTGAGTCTTTTTCTGTTTTGTAAATAAGTTCATTTGTATCATTTTTTATATTCCACATATGAGCCATACCATGATATTTATCTTTCTCTGACTTTTCGCTTACTCTGATAATCTCCAGGTTGATCCATGTGGCTTTAGATGGCATTATTTAATTCTTTTTAATCAATAAGAATGGAATTATTTCATTCTTAGATGGCATTTAATCAGTCACTCAGTCATATCTGACTCTTTGCAACCTCAGGGACCATGCAGTCCATGAAATTCTTCAGGCCAGAATACTAGGGTAGGTAGCCTTTCCCTTCTCCAGGGAATCTTCCCAAGCCATGGATTGAACCCAGGTCTCCTGTACTGTGGGTGGAGTCTTTACCAGCTGAGCCATCAGGGAAACCCAGGAACACTGGACTGGGTAGCCTATCCCTTCTCCAGGGGATCTTCCTGACCCAGGAATCAAAGCAGGGTCTCCTGTATTGCAGGGGGATTCTTTACCAACTGAGCTACCAGTCTCTTGTAGTACCAGGGACTATTGTAGCACTGTAGCGCCAGGGTCTCTTGTAGATGGTATATATATTATGGATCTTGTTTTTTTATCCATTCAACTGGTTTGTATCTTTTGGCTGAAGCATTTAGTCTATTTACATTTAAGGTAATTATCAATATGGATCTTCCGGTGGTCATTGTCTTCATTGTTTGGGCTTGTTTAATGTAGTTCTTTTTCTTTTCTGTTTTCTGCCTGGAGAAGTTGCTTCAGCATTTGTTGTAAAGCTGGTTCAGTAGTGCTTAATTTTCTAAACTTGTGTTTGTCTGTAAAGCTTCCCCCACCCCCCACCCCACCCGCCCATCAAATATGAATGAGATCCTTGCTGGGTGGAGTAATCTTGGTTGTACACATTTTCCTTTTATCACTTTAAATATGTCCTGCCACTCCATTCTCACCTGCTGAGTTTCTGCAGAAAAATCAGCTGCTAACCTTAAGGGGGTTCCTTGTAGGTTTTTGTTTGTGTGTGTGTGTGGATTTTCTCTTGCTACTTTTTTGTTTCTTTAGTTTGATTAATATGTCTCTCCTTGGGTATATCCTGTATGGGACTCTGCACTTCCTGAACTTGTTTATCTATTTCCTTTCCCATGTTAGTGAAGTTCTCGACTAGAATTGCTTCAGATATTTTCTCTGGCCCTTTCTCTTCCTCTTCTGGGACCCCTACAATTCAAATGTTGGTGCATTTAATGTCATCCCAGAGGTCTCTGAGACTGTCATTTAGTTTCATTTGTTTTCTTTATTCTGCTTTGCTTCGGTTATTTCCACCATTCCGTCTTCCAGCTCACTATGTGTTCTTCTGCCTCGGTATTCTGCTATTGATTCTTTCTAGTGTATGCTTCATTTCCGTTATTGTTTTGTTCATCCCTGATTGCTTGTTCTTTAGTTTTTCTAGGTCTTTGTTAAACATTTCTTGTATCTTCCCAATCTGTGCCTCCACTTTTCTGAGACCTTGCATCATCTTTCCTATCATTTCTGTGTATTCTTTTTCAGGCAGATTGCCACTTCACTTCATTGCTCTTCTGGAATTTCATCTTGTTCCTCCATCTGGGACATATTCCTGTGCTGTCTCACTCTGTCTGACTTTCTGTGACTATAGTTTCTGTTCTGCAGGCTGCAGGTTGTCATTCTTGTTGCTTCTGCTCTCTGCCCTCTTGGTGTATGAAGCTAAGAGGCTTGTGCAGGCTTCCTGCTGGCTGTGAGTGGTTCCTCTCCACTTGTGGGTTATGATTAGGGTCTTATCCCTCTGGTGAGCTGGGCTGTGTCAAGGGATGTGTTTAGGGGACAAGCTGTGTGCTCAGAAAGACTCTGCAGCCTGTCTGCTAATGGGTGGGACTGTTCCCACCATGTCAGCAGTTTCCATTTGGCTGAGGTGTCCCAGCACTGGAGCCTTCAAGCTGCTGGGTGGGGCAGGGTCCTGGTGAGAAAACGGTGACCTCCAGGAGAGCTCACAGCAGTGAGTACTTCCCATTAGTACCACTGCCTGCTCTTTGACCCTGCAGTGAGCCAGAGCTGACCCTGCTTCTTCAGGAGAGCCTCCAATAGTAGCAGCTAGGACTGGTCCAATCTCTTATAAAGACAGTTTTTTGTTTGTTTGTTTCTTTTCCTACGGGTCCAACTACACTTGAGACCTTGTGTGAGCCCTCCAATAGTGGAGTTTGTTTCCCCCAATTCTGTGAAATTCCTTTGATCAAACCCCACTGGCCTTCAAAGTCAGATTCTCTGGGATCTCCTCCTCACATTGCCAGATCCCAGCCTGGGGAACTTGACATGGGTCTCAGAACTTTCAGCCACTGAGGGAGAACTTCTGTGATGTAATTGTTTTCCAGTTTGTCAGTCACCTACCCAGTGGGTATGATGTTTTTGATTTTTATCATGATTGCTCCCCTCCTAGTGGCTCATAGCATCTTTGTCTTTGGATGTAGAGTATCTTTTTTGGTAGGTTTGAGGTTTGTTTATTTTCAATGGTGGTTTAGCAATTGGTTGTGATTTTGGTGGTTTTCTTAGAAGGGAGTGACTTCAAGTCCTTCTACCATGCTATTTGTCTCTGTCTCTCTTACTACTTTCCGATGGTTTTGTAGTTCTCTGTTCTTATCTTTTCTCTCAGTTTCTTCTCTTTTGATTTGATGGGCTTCCCTGGTGGCTCAGATGGTAAAGAATCTGCCTGCAGTGCAGGAGACCCGGGGTTCTATCCCTGGGTTGGGAAGATCCCCTGGAGAAAGAAATGGCAACCCACTCCAGTATTCTTGCCTGGGAAATCCCATGGACAGAGGAGCCTGGTGGGCTACATACAATCCATGGGACTGCAGAGTCAGACACGACTGAGCAACTAACACGTTTGTAATTGGATGATTTTCTTTATTGGTATATTGGTGTTCCTTTCTCTCTAGGTTTTTTTTATATAAATTTATTTATTTTAATTGGAGGTTAATTCCTTTACAATATTGTATTGGTTTTGCCATACATCAACATGAATCCACCACAGGTATACACGGTTCCCCATCCTGAACCCCCCTCTCTCTAGTTTTTGTGTATATTATAGGTTGGTTTGTGATAACCATGGGATCCATATATATTGACCTATAACTATATCTAACTTGTTTTAAACCAGTGATCATTTAAGTTCAAAACCATTGTAAAATACCTTTTTTTTAACTTCTTCACGTGTTGTGTATTTCATATCATCTTTGTCTCTCTTCAGTGTTGTAGTTATATTTGATTTAAAGTGTTTTTCTTTTAATCTTTGTACTAGCTTATTTAAGTGGTTGATCCACAACCTTTACTATATATTTGCCTTTACTAGTTTGATTTTTCTTTTCCTTTAGATTCTTACTTATTGTTGTAGTCTTTTCCACTGACCGTTTTACATTTCTTTTAGGTAAGGTTTAGTGCTGATGAACCCCTTGGTTCTTGCTTTCTGAGAAGTTTTTACCACTTCTTCAATTCTAAATTATAATCCTGTTTGATAGTGTATCCTCTGTTGGAAGTTTTCCCTTTCAGCACTTTAAATATATCACACCACACCCTTATGGCCTGCAAGTTTCTGCAGGAAAATAAACTGATAACCTTCTGTGGATTCCTTTTTATATACGGTTTTCTGTTTTTCCTCTTGCTTTAACTTTTGCCTTTTTAATTATGACATGTCTGGTGTGGGTCTGTTTGGGTTCATCTGTACTTAAATATCTGTTTCCTTCTTCAGGTTCAAGAAATGTTCAGCTATAGTTTCCTCAGCTGCATTTTTAATCCTTTTCTCTCGCTCCTCTCCTTTTGGGCCTCCTAGAATGCAAATGATGGTACACTTAATGTTGTCTCAAAGGTCTGTTAAACTGTCATTTTGGAAATTTGTTTTCTTTTTGCTGTTCTGATTGGATGACTTCATTATATCATCTTCTAGATCACTAATGTGTTCTCCTGTAGCACTTGTGTGCATGCTAAGTCACTCCAGACGTGTCTGACTCTTTGCAACTCCGTGGACTGGAGCCTGCCAGGTTCCTCTGTCTATGAGATTCTCCAGGCAAGAATGCTGGAGTGGGTTGCCATTTTCTTCTCTTGAGTATCTTGCCAATCCAGAAATCGAACCCGGGTCTCTTACATCTCCTGTATTGGTGGTTGGGTTCTTTACCACTAGAGCCACCTGGGAAATCCAATCACTTAGTCTGCTGTTAATTCCCTGTAGTGCGTTTTTCATTTGAGGTATTGTACTCCTCAGTTCTGACTGGTTCTTTTTTAATAGTTTCCAGGTCCTTCTTAAAATTCTCACTGCATCCATCTGTTGTGCCCTGTAATTCAGTTAGCATTCTTCTTATTAATGCTTTGAACTCTTTATCTGGCAAATTATTTATTTGTCTCATTGTTTGCTTTTTCAGGGTTTTCCTCCTCATTTGAAACAAGTTTTTCTGTCTTATTTTGCTTAACCTTCTTTGTTTCTATGATATTAGGTGAAGCAATTACCTGTTCTGGCCTTAAAGCGGTGTGTAGGAGCACCCCTATACAACATGTTTGTGCCAGGTGGCTTTGGTCAAAGAGTTGGCCCTGACGTGAGCGTGAGTCACATCTTCCCTCAGGGAGTGCTGGCAGCTTTCACTTCTGTGGGAAGTGGTGCTGAGATAGAGGTGCTAGAGCCAGCACCAAGTGTGAGCTGGGCTTTATCCTCTGTCCAGTGTGGCCAGCACCAGCCTCTCAGGGGCAGAGGCAGGTCCCAAATTGCTGGAACAGAAGCCCAGAGGGTCAGATCCAAGCTGGCTCCATCCCTTCTGTGTGTTGGCTGTTTCCCCGTCCAGCATCTGCACCCCCACCTCAGTAGGGAGCAGTGCTGGAGCAAGAGAAGTGGGTGCTTGGTGCGGGGTGGGAGCTATGGCTGTTCCAGTCCCAAGCAGAACCCTGGACCACTCCCCGTGCGCTGCCTTTGCAAGCACCCGCAATGGCTGTCCTTGCCCCATTCAGATGCATTCTCGCTCTGCGTCCACTCTGTCCTGCACAGCTGTGCCCTCTCCTTGGCCGCTGCAGCACTTCTCCTAGTGTGAAGCTTTGCTGTTGAGCAAGAGGGGCCAGAGCAGACCCTGGGCTCAGACTGTGACAGACTCGGGAATCTGGCCAAGGCCCACACGGTTTAAACCTGCTGCTTTTGCCTTGTTCCTAGGAGTAAGCAAGCATGTGCACAGTCTTCACAAGGAGAGTTTAGGTTCCTTATGGCCCTCCCATTAGTCACACTTGTTTCCCAACCTGGATCACAGGGCCAGGGCACCCAATATGTGGCTTGAACCACCCACTCCCTAGGTATTTGTCCTTGTAATCTCCCTTTTCTTCTGTGTCCCCTCCTGATCGCTTCTCTTCCCTCCCTACTTGATCCTGTGAGGATCTTTCTTACATCCTAGGCAGTACACGAGTCTTTCTGCCAGGCTCCAGTTTGTTTTCAGTGGGAATTGTTCCACAGGTAGATATGTTTTTGACGTGTTCCTGGGGGGAGACGAGCTCCACACTCCTCCTGCGCCACCATTTTGATCTTTCCTCCTTTCCTTTTTGTTTTAAGATGAGCATCACTTCTGTGTTTTCTGTAGAGTTGTTTGGATTTTGTTCAGTCTCCCTTAGAATATGCTTAACATTAATAATAATTTAAGCATATTGACTATATGCCAAGCGCTAAGTAATTTGTGTGTTAACACATTAGATCCTCAGAAGCCTTATGGAATTAGTTCTAGAGTTATACTCATGTAGCAAATGAGAGCCAAAGGGCACGTAGAAGAGAAGAACCTCGCCAAAGAGAGACACAGACATGTGTTTGGAACCCAGGCAGTCTGGCCTGAGAATAACCCTCTTATCTGGAACTGTAGGAACTGCTTCTTACATAACAGTAAGATTTTTCAATCACACACAATGGGGTAATCAACACCAAACAGCAAAAACCTGAATATGCAAATAGGACATCCTAACAGTTCCTCATAATTATTTTTATTACCTGTTAGTAAAACCCCGCATCTTTGTAAACACTTGAGTAAATTACTTCAAATATGCCCCCCAATTTTTGAAAAGACTGTAGTTACTGAGCCACAAGGACAGAAACAGTGCTTTGCTTCACTGCAACCCTGACAAGTTATGGTTTATGGGCAAAGCCTTTTATTGTTTTCTGAACTTCAACCTATTTTTCTCTCTTCTTGAATGTTTTATACATAGCTAAAAATAACTTCTAACTCGTAAAGACTTCTCCCTTATATAAATCAAATGATTTGCTATATGGAAGGGGTGGGAGGAAGCCAAGTCGCAGGGTGAAGTCAACAAGAAGCTTGAAATGAACAAAATATGAACAGAATTCAGAGGTGAGACCCAAGTACTGACTCCTGATTAACCATAATTAATTTACAAATAAATTGCATTGCAAAATATAATTAAATACTACTCAGTGCAATTAATTTCTAGTACCTTTTCATTACAGAAGATACTGTATTGTTTCTTTGAATTTTATATACAGTTCCTATAAGGGGACTCATGTGAAATTACTTCAAATGGAAGAGTGTCACTTTATTTGATGGTATTGAGCTCTGGAGATAGTGCATGAAAAGGATATATATTTAAATAAAAGGATATAATGTAAGGCTTTTATATTGATTTATCTTACTGATTCAGACAACCCTTTACATGATAAACAGAATTATTCTCACACATTATTTTCCCTTCCATACATGCTCTCCTCGGGCTTTTAGTTAACCAAAATGGGAATAGGTGTTGTTTTATCCTTTTTATCAGTATCCATGTTCTATTGTTAGTACTGTGATCTAAAAGAAATGAAATTAATGAGGGTTTTATTATTGTTACTTTGTATTTCAAAACTTTTCATAGAAATAACGGAGAACTTTGAGCATTTTAGTTGTTGTAGAGAATCATACAGTACTACCTGGATTCTTTGTGAGGTCAGGCAGATCAACTCATCATTATCCTTTCAGCCCTTTAATCTTGTCTGCCTCCTTTATCCCTGCTCCATACGCAGGTCCCCAGGCCAGAGGCAAGATGGTTTTTGTCTTGCACCCTCCTTTCCAGGTACAGTCAACTCTTCTACCCTGTCCCTTGTCCCTTCAAATTACTTTCTGAATCCACTATTTCCTCCCTAGTCCCCAGTCTTCCCTTTGCTCCTTCCTAATTCATTCTTTGTGTTCTTCCACCAGGACTCTGACAGTCTTTTTATTTATTCAGTTTGTTTTGTTTGTTTGAAGCTTTTTGCCAATTTAATTAATCCTCCATCAACCCCATGATGTGGGTCCTATTATTTGCCCATTTCACAGATAAGAAGGAAAGGCCCCGAAAGGGCAAGCAAGTTGCTGGAGGTTACCCCACTAACAGTAGTGGAGTTTTGACTTTATTTAATTTTTATTGGTATATAGTTGGTTTACAATGTTGTGTGAATTTCAGGTGTACAGAAAAATGAATCGGTTATACATATAGCCACTGTTTTTTAGATTCTTCTCCCATATAGGCCATCACAGAGTATTGAGTATAGTTTCCAGTGCTACACAGTAATTCAAAATGGATTAGAGACCTGAATATAAGATTGGACACTATAAAACTCTTAGAGGAAAACATAGGCAGGTCATTCTTTGATATAAATTACAATAAAATTTCTTAGATCCACTTCCTAGAGTAATGAAAATAACAAAAATAAATAAATGGGATCTAATTAAATTAAAAGCTTTTGCACAGCAAAGGAAGCCATAAACAAAACAGAAAGACAGTCCTCAGAATGGGAGAAAATACACGACAGCTAGAAAATGGGTAGAAGACTAAATAGACATTCTTCCAAGAAGACATACAGATGGCTAAGAAGCACTTGAAATGATGCTTGACATCACTAATTGTTGAAATGCAAGTCAAAACTACATTGAGGTATCACCTCACACCTGTCAGAATGACCATCATCAAGAAATCTACAAAAACTAAATGCTGGAGAGGTTGTGGAATAAAGGGAACCTCCATACACTATTGGTGGAAATGCAAGTTGGTACAGCCACTATGCAGGTTCCTTACTGTTTCATAACAGGATGGAGGTTCCTTAAAAAGGCTAAGAATAGAAGTATCATATGACCCAGCAATCCCAATCCTAAACATATACGCAAAGAAAACCATAATTCCAAAAGACACATGCAACCAACGCTCACTGCAGCAGTATTTACAATAGTCAGAACACGAAAGCAACCCAAATGTTCATCAGCAGAGGAATGGAGAAACAAGATGTGGTGCATGCATAGCCATAAAAAAGAACAAAGTAATGCCATTTGCAGCAACATGGATGGCCTAGAGACTGTCATACCGAGTGAAGTAAGTCAGACACAGACAAACGTGATATCACCTATATGTGGAATCTGAAAAAAAGGGGGTGCAAATGTACTTACATATAAAACAGACGTAGAGTAACAGATGTAGAAAACAAACTTATGGTAACCAGGGGATAAGAGGGGGAGCGATAAATAAGGGAGGTTGGCATTGACACACGTACACTGCTATATATAAAAGAGACAATAGCCTTTTTAACTGGCTTCCATCTTCCATTGTGCCTCCCTAGTAATCCACATGCTCCCTAAAATAGTCATTCTTAAAGTGTCATTATGTTTCTTCTCTTTATTTTTTAAATTTTTAAAATTTTATTTTTACTTTATTTTACTTACAATACCGTATTGGTTTTGCCATACATTGGCATGAATCCGCCACGGGTGTATACAAGCTCCCAATCCTGAATCCCCCTCCTACCTCCCACCCCATATCATCTCTCTGGATCATCCCCTTGCACCAGCCCCAAGCATCCTGTATCTTGTATCGAACATAGACTGGTGCTTCATTTCCTACATGATAGTATACGTGTTTCAATGCCATTCTCCCAAATCATCCCACCCTCTCCCTCTGAGTCCAAAAGTCCGTTCTATACATCTGTGTTTCTTTTGCTGTCTCGCATACAGGGTCATCATTACCATCTTTCTAAATTCCATATATATGTGTCAGTATACTGTATTGGTGTTTTTCTTTCTGGCTTGCTTCACTCTGTATAATCGGCTCCAGTTTCATCCATCTCATTAGAACTGATTCAAATGTATTCTTTTTAATGGCTGAGTAATACTCCATTGTGTATATGTACCACAGCTTTCTTATCCATTCATCTGCTGATGGACATCTAGGTTGTTTCCATGTCCTGGCTATTATAAACAGTGCTGCGATGAACATTGGGGTACCTGTGTCTCTTTCAATTCTGGTTTCCTCAGTATGTATGCCCAGCAGTGGGATAAACCCTTCAGTAGATCACAGCATTAGAGTCCCTCAGTGATTTCCTGAAAGCAGTTTCTCCATCCTTACTCCACTCCCCTTGACCGTGCAACTAAGCCCACTGTCCACTGCTCAGGCTCCCTGAGGCTTCAGGCTTGGGTGAAGCACCTGAAGCTTCCTCTTTCTGAAATGTTGTCTTCATTCTTCATCCCACACTTCCCTTCTTCCCAACAAGCTTAATTCCATCTTTGAGAAACTAGTTTGGATGTCTCCTCCTTAAATGTCCTCTTCTCACATAATTTGAGCCTCAATTTACTC
The DNA here is from genome assembly GCF_001704415.2 of Capra hircus. NCBI lineage: Eukaryota > Metazoa > Chordata > Mammalia > Artiodactyla > Bovidae > Capra > Capra hircus. Next base: position 29,797,956 of record NC_030813.1, read on the forward strand.
CCATCCTTGCACATGACTTGGGGCTGTCATATTGTAGTTATTTGTTTACAGGTTTGTACTCTGTACAGAGTGCCACTCTCTCGATTTGTCCCTTCATTGTCCAACACTTGACACGATGCCTAGCACATAGTAGGTGCTCAGTGTTCGTGGAATGGAATTGAAATAACAAGATACCTAGCTCTTTGTTTACTGAAATAGAAAGTTCTTAAGAAGCTGTATTATAGGCTTAGGTATAATGGGATAACCTAGATTTTGTGGCTAGTAGATGAAATTCTGTAGCACCTGAAAATTCACCAGCAGACATATAGGTATACTGTGGGCTACAGGGAGTTTGATTTTAAAATCTGACTTAGTCAAAATGTATTGGTCATTGGACACTCTAGACCCATAAATGGCAGTGAAATATTTGCATGTCTCCTAGCATCATTTCAGAGGCCCTCTTCTATCTCATGGTTTCTCCAATGAGTCCACTTGGAGGCCAGGTTAGCCCTGAGGATTTGACCTTATGCAGTGAAAATTTCTCCTTCATGGATCACAGCCTCATCGTGTCAAAGGGGCTTGCATAACTCAATGAAGCTATGAGCCATGCCATGCAGGGCCACCCAAGGCAGATGGGGACAGATGTGTCCTAGTGAAGAGTTCTGACAAAACATGGTCCACTGGAGGAAGAACTTGCAACCCGCTCCAGTACTGGTGCCTGGAAAACCTCATGGACAGTAGGAAAGTGCAAAACATCATGACACTGGAAGATCAGCCCCCCAGGTTGGAAGTTGTCCAGTATGCTGCTGGGGAAGTGTGGAGGGCAGTTACTAATAGCTCCCAAAAGAATGAAGTGGCTGGGCCAAAGTGGAAATAGCGCTCAGCTGTCGATGTGTCTGGTGGTGATAGTAAAGCCCAGGGCTGTGAAGGACAAGTATTGCATAGTGGCCTGGAATGTTAGGTCCAGGAATCAAGGTTAAATTGGATGTGGTCAAGCAGAAGATGTCAAGAGTGAACATCAACATCTTAGGAATCAGTGAACTAAAATGGACAGGAATGGACGAGTTTAATTCAGATGACTATTATATCTACTGCTGTGGACAAGAATCCCTTAGAAGAAATGGAGTAGCCCTCATAGTCAACAAAAGAGTCCAGAATGCAGTACTTGGGTGCAGTCTCAAAAATGACAGAATGATCTCAGTTCATTTCCAAGGCAAACTATTCAATATCACAGTAATCCAAGTCTATGCCCCAACCATTGATGCTGAAGAAGCTGAAGTTGATCAGTTCTATGAAGACATGCAAGACCATCTAGAATTAACAACAAAAAATAATGTCATTTTCATCACAAGGGATTGGAATGAAAAAGTACGAAGTCAAAAGATACCTGGAATAATAGACAAATTTGGCCTTAGAGTACAAAATTAAGCAGGGCAGAGGCTCACAGAATTATGTCAGGAGAATTCTCTAGTCTTAGCAAACACCCTTTTCCAAGAGCCACTCTGCACATGAACATCACCAGATGGTCAATACTGAAATCAGATTGATTATGTTCTTTGCAACTGAGAATGGAGAAGCTCTATAAAGTCAGCAAAAATAAGACCTGGAGCTGACTGTGGCTTAGATGATGAGTTCCTTATTGCAAAATCAAGGCTTAAATTGAAGAAAGCAGGGAAAACCACTGCCTATTATTAACAAAAGTAGGCAATTCAGGTACGACCTAAATCAAATCCCTTATGATTTTACAGTAGAGGTGATAGATAGATTCAAGGGATTAGAGCTGGAATACAGAGTGCCTGAAGAACTATGGATGGATGTTCATAACATTGTGTTGTAGGCGGTGACCAAAACCATCCCAAAGAAGAAAAAATGCAAGAAGGCAAAGTGGTTGTCTGAAGAGGCTTTACAAATAGCGCAGGAAAGAAGTGAAAAGCAAGGGAGACAGGGAAAGATATACCTAACTGAAAGCAGAGTTCCAGAGACTAGCAAGGAGAAATAAGAAGGCCTTCTTAAGGGAACAATGCAAAGAAGTGGGGGAAAAGAATAGAATAGGCAAGACTAGAGATCTCTTCAAGAAAATCAGAGTTATCAAGGGAACATTGATATCCAAAATCACTGGATGGTGACTGCAGCCATGAAATTAAAAGATACTTGCTCCTTGGAAGGAAAGCTATGACAAACCTAGGAAGCATATTAAAAAGAGACATCATTTTGCCAACAAAGGTCCCTATAGTCTATGTACTAATGTGAGAGTTGGTTCATTAAGAAGGCTGAGTACCGAAGAACTGATGCTTTTGAATTGTGCTGGAGAAGACTCTTGAGTCCCTTGGACAGCAAGAAGATCAAAGCAGTCAATCCTAAAGGAAATCAACCCTGAATATGCACTGGAAGGACCGATGCTGAAGCTCTGATACTATGGCTACTAGATGCGAAGAGCAGACTCACTGGAAAAGACCCTGGTGTTAGGAAATATTGAAGGCAAAAGGAGAAGGAGTGGCAAAGGAATAGATGGTTCTATAACATCACCAACTCAATGGACATGGATTTGAGCAAACTCTGGGTGATAGCAGAGGACAGAGGAGCCGGATGTGCTGTACATGGGGTCACAAAGAGTCAGACATGACTTAGCCGCTGAAGAAGTAAAACAACAACACTGGAGATTTGGTTTCTTAATCTCTAGCAGAACCTAGCTTGAAGGAATGTTTAAAATTACTCTCTGTATGTATATATACAATATGTATATTCATTGGTAATTTTGACAGGTAAAGTACCAACCCTTATCAGTTCAGTTCAGTCGTTCAGTTGTGTCTGACTCTCTGCGACCCCATGGACTGCAGCACGCCAGATCTCCCTATCAATCACCAACTCCCAGAGTTGACCCAAAATCATGTCCATTGAGTTGGTGATGCTATCCAACCATCTCATCCTCTGTTGTCTCCTTTTACTCAGACCTTCAATCTTTCACAGCATCAGGGTCTTTTGCAATGAGTCGTTCGCATCAGGTGGCCAAAGTATTGGAGTTTCAGCTTCAACATCAGTCCCTCCAATGAGCACCCAGGACTGATCTCCTTTAGGATGGACTGGTTGGATCTCCTTGCAGTCCAAGGGACTCTCAAGAGTCTTCTCCAGCACCACAGATCAAAAGCATCAATTCTTTGTCACTTATCTTTCTTTATAGTCCAACTATCACATCCATACCTGACCACTAGAAAAACCATAGCCTTGACTAGATGGACTTTGTTGCCAAAGTAATGTTTCTGGTTTTTAATATACTGTCTAGGTTGGTCATAACTTTCCCTCCAAGGAGTGAGCATCTTTTAATTTCATGGCTGCAGTTACCATCTGCAGTGGTTTTGGAGCCCAAAAAACTAAAGTCAGTGACTGTTTCCACTGTTTCCCCATCTATTTGCCTTAAAGTGGTGAGACTGGGTGCCATGATCTTAGTTTTCTGAAAGTTGAGCTTTAAGCCAACTTTTCCACTCTCTCTTTCACTTTCATCATGAGGCTATTTAGTTCTTCTTCACTTTCTGCCATAAGGGTGATATCATCTGCATATCTGAAGTTATTGATATGTCACCTGGCAATCTTGATTCCAGCTTGTGCTTCATCCAGCCCAGTATTTCTCATGGTGTACTCTGCATATAATTTAAATAAACAGGGTGACAAGATACAGCCTTGACATACTCCTTTTCCTATTTGGAACCAGTGTGTTGTTCCATGTCCAGTTCTAACTGTTGCTTCCTGACCTGCACACAGATTTCTCAAGAAGCAGGTCAGGTGGTCTGGTATTCCCATCTCTTTCAGAATTTCTCACAGTTTGTTGTGATCCACACAGTCAAAGGATTTGACATAGTCAATAAAGCAGAAGTAGATGTTTTTCTGGAAGTCTCTTGCTTTTTCCATGATCCAGCGAATGTTGGCAATTTGATCTCTGGTTCCTCTGCCTTTTCTAAAACCAGTTTGAACATCTGGAACTTCACAGTTCATGTACTGTTGAGGTCTGGCTTGGAGAATTTTGAGCATTACTTTACTAGCATGTGAGATGAGTGCAATTGTGCAGTAGTTTGAACATTCTTTGGCATTGCCTTTTTTGGGGATTGGAATGAAAACTGACCTTTTCCAGTCCTGTGGCCACTGCTGAGTTTTCCAAATTTGCTGGCATATTGAGTGCAGCACTTTCACAGCATCATCTTTAAGGATTTGAAATAGCTTAACTGAAATTCCATCACCTCCACTAGCTTTGTTCGTAGTGATGCTTCCTAAGGCCCACTTGATTTCACATTCCAGGATGTCTGGCTCTAGGTGAGTGATCACACCATCGTGATCATCTGGGTCATGAAAATTTTTCTTCTACAGTTCTGTGTATTCTTGCCACCTCATCTTAATATCTTCTTCTGTTAGGTCCATATCGTATCTGTCCTTTATTGAGCCCATCTTTGCATGAAATGTTCCCTTGGTATCTCTGATTTTCTTGAAGAGATCCCTAGCCTTTCTCACTCTGTTGTTTTCCTCTATTTCTTTGTATTGATCGCTGAGGAAGCCTTTCTTATGGCCCCTTGCTATTCTTTGGAACTCTGCATTCAGATGGTTATATCTCTCCTTTTCTCCTTTGCTTTTTGCTTCTCTTCTTTTCACAGCTATTTTTAAGGCCTCCTCAGAGAGCCATTTTCCTCTTTTGCATTTCTTTTTCTTGGGGATGGTCTTAATCCCTGTCTGCTGTACAATGTCACAAACTTCCGTCCATAGTTCATCAGGCACTCTGTCTATTAGGTCTAATCCCTTAAATCTATTTATCACTTTACTGTATAATCATAAGGGATTTGATTTAGGTCATACCTGATTGGTCTAGTGATTTTCTCCATTTTCTTCAATTTCAGTCTCAATTTGGCAATAAGGAGTTCATGATCTGAGCCACAGTCAGCTCCTGCTCTTGTTTTTGCTGACTGTATAGAGCTTCTCCATCTTTGGCTGTAAAGAATATAATCAATCTGATTTCAGTGTTGACTATCTGGTGATGTCCATGTGTAGAGTCTTCTCTTTGTTGTTGGAAGAGAGTGTTTGCTATGACCAGTGTGTTCTTTTGGCAGAACTCTGTGAGCCTTTGCCCTGCGTCATTCCGTACTCCAAGGCCAAATTTGCCTGTTACTCCAGGTGTTTCTTGACTTCCTATTTTGCATTCCAGTCCCCTACAATGGAGAGGACATCTTTTGGGGGTGTTAGTTCTAAAAGGTCTTTTTAGTCTTCATAGAACCATTCACTTCAACTTCTTCAGCATTACTGGTCGGGGCATAGATTTGAATTACAGTGATATTGAATGGTTTGTCTTGGAAACAGAGATCATTCTGTCTTTTTGAGATTTCATTCAAGTACTGCATTTGGGACCCTTTTGTTGACTATGATGGCTACTCCATTTCTTCTAAGGGATTTTTACCCGCAGTAGTAGGTATGATGGTCATCTGAGTTAAATTCACCCATTCCAGTCCATCTTAGTTTGCTGATTCCTAGAATATCGATGTTCACTCTTGCCATCTCCTGTTTGACCACTTCCAGTTTGCCTTGATTCATGGACCTAACATTCCAGGTTCCTATGCAACATTGCTCTTCACAGCATCAGACCTTGCTTCCATCACCAGTCACATCCATAACTGGGTGTTGTTTTTGCTTTGGTCCATCTCTTCATTCTTTCTGGAGTTATTTCTCCACTGATCTCCGGTAGCATATTGGGCACCTACTGACCTGGGGAGTTCATCTTTCAGTGTTGTATCTTTTTGCCTTTTCATACTGTTTATGTGTTTCTCAAGGCAAGAATACTAAAGTGGTTTGCCATTTCCTTCTCCAGTGGACCACGTTTTGTCAGACCTCTCCACCATGACCTGCCCATCTTGGGTGGCCCTACAGGGCATGGCTCATAGTTTCATTGAGTTAGACAAGGCTGTGGTCCATGTGATAGAGACCTAAAAATGTGCAGAACAGACTTGACACTACTACATGTCTCTTTGCTCATATATTTAAGAAATACTAATTAAGCACCTTCTGTATGCTAGTTCTGGGCCATGGAGATATAGCAGTGATGAGAAAACTAAACCCAAGTCTGTTAAGCTTACGTTCTGGTAGAGGAGACAACTAATAAGTAAAATACAGATTTTATGAGATGAAGAAAATAAGAGAGTGTGAGATTGAGGGCATAGGCAGAGGGAGATGTTGCAATTTAAAGGTTGATTATGAAGTGGCTCATTGAGAAGGTGACCTCTGAGGAAAGCGCGGAAGGAGAAAAAAGAGCAAACTTACTGGGGAAATATTTTTCCGAGCAGGAATAATCACATTCAACATCCCCGAGACAGGAGCACCTGATGTGCAGAAGAACCCGCACCTAAAGAGGTGACAGAATGGAGAGAGGAAACTCGGTGATCTCAGAGGTCCTAGTATTGCAGGAGATCCTGTGGGTTTGTATAAGGGCTTTGGCGTTGACATCGAGCAATATGGGGAGCCGTTGGAAGGCTGGACATGAGGTATAGCATAATCTGACTTGGGGTTTAAGGACCTCTCTAACTGTGTTGAGGATGGATGTTAGGGCCAAGGGGAAAAGCAAAGATAAGACAGGAATTTGTTGCACTCAATCCAGGAGAGAAATGACGGTGACCTGCATGGAGAAGTGAGTGGTGCTGAAGGAACAAGACGTGGTCACATTCCAAATGCATCTTTGATGCCACATAGGCCAAGGGAGAGGAAGAGAAGAGTCAAGTTCAAGTCCGAGATTTCTAAGTTACTGGAAGGATGAGGTTGGCCTTAACTGTGACAGATAAGGTGGTGGGAGGAGCAGGTTTGGAGGGCAGTTGCAGAGGTTATTATTAGACAACTGAGTGGGCTTGTAAGAAGACAGTTGGATGTATGAGTTTGGAGTTCAGGAACGAGGTCAAACTGGAGATAAATTTAGGAGTCATCTGCATGAGCATGGATGAGCTCACTGAGAAAGTGAATATGGATAGAAAATAGAAAAAAAGAAGAGGTCCATGGACAGAGCTACCCAGGGAGAACAGACCTAAGCTCAGAGACGCTGTGGAGGGTGGGAAAGTGAAAGAAAGTGAAGTTGCAAAGTCATGTCTGACTCTTGCGACCCCATGGGCTGTAGCCTACCAGGCTCCTCTGTCCATGGGATTTTCCAGGCAACAGTACTGAAGTGGATTGCCATTTACAAAAAGTAAGAAAGTGCCCTGTCTGGAGAAAGCAAGCACGGAGGAGGGAGAAACCCATGGGGTCAAATGCTGCTGCTGAGTTGAGTTAGTCAAGTACTAAAGCCTCAGCAGTCCATCTAACAAAGTGAAAGGAGTTGGTGCCTTTGAAAAGAGCAGTTCTAACAGTGGAGGTGAGTGTGAATTAGGGTAGATCCTGTAGGGATGAGGAGGACACGGACTGGAGAAATGTGCAAACAGGGATTCCAAGGCATTTTTTAAGATGAGCAGAGAAATGTGGGGTAACTGAAGGCAGAAATGAGTAGGGATGGATTTTCTTGTTCAGTTGTGAAAAATAATCACATGTCTGAATGCTGGTGGAAATGACTCTGTGTAGAGGGAAAATTAATGATATAAGAAAGAAGAATTTCTGGGGCATCGTCTTGAATAGGAGAATGGGAGTAGGATGCAAAGTACAAGTGAGAGCTGAGGAGGAGTAACAAGGGAGGAAGGTGGCTGCAGAGCGGAGGTGATAGGTGGGTAATGGAGCTTTGGGAGATCTTGGTCATTCTTCAGCTGAAAATGAGGGTAGAAGGGGAGGGAGTGTCTAAGCAGAGAGGAGAAGGTGTGAAATAGGTGTCTAGGAGTGTGGGACAGTGACCAGAGGATGAAAATAGAGTATAATATTTGGGGCAGAATTTAGGGCCCACTTGAGTTCTGTCATCATGAACTTATGGTTAGGCCACTCAGCATGGCTTTGCACAGCCACACTCCGCGGTGAGGAGAAGGAGGTGGAGCAGAGAGTGAGGATCCAGGAGGCTGCTCACTGGACCCCCCAGGCCTGGTGGTGCGTTGGGTTTGGCAAATCAAACATTCCCTATTTGAGAGGACTCTAGAAGAAACAGCAGCATCATAAGGAGCTAGGATTTAGAGAAGGTTTAAGAAAGCAATGTGAAAAGAGGTTGGAATTTTGGAGGACAATGATGCTATGTTCCAAGGAAGTGTGGAAGGATTGGGAGAGTTGTGGAGGATGGGTGATGGGAACATGCTGAGCAAGACGGAGGTTCTGTTGCTGGAGGTACGTGATGGCCTGCAGTCCAGACCCGAGCTTCTCGTGGAGATGAGGTCTCAGAACAAGGCGCTACGACAAGGCTGGGAGTCCTGGTGCATAGGGAACTGGGGGGGGACATTCTATCAGAAGCCAGAGTCCTTGGCTCTCTTCTTCATTCCTCTCACTGTTTTCTAGCTGTGGATCTCATTGTTTCTTCAGACATAGGCATCCAGACTGTCCCAGTGTGGAGAACAGACTGAGGCAGAGCTTCCATGGCTAAAGCTGAGGGGGAGAAGGCAGTACCCCTCAGAGGGTCCAGGAGTGCTGCCACATTTTAGAGCTCCTCAGAGAACCTCATATCTCATGTAGTCATTGCTCCTATGTTGAAGAGAGACACTGAGGAAAATGCAAAGCCATGTATAAGAGGGTAGAGATTACATACCCAATAATCACATAAGTCTTTTTTAAATCCTTTGTCAACAGTGCTGATGGCTTTTTTTATTCCATGTAATAAACTTTTCAAATAAACAAGTGGTTTGCAATATCCTTGGGATCTCTTCATGTCATTTATGATCTGGGTAGCATTGCTGTCGTTACCTATTATGCACATAGGAAAACCCCATAGTTTTGCACAATCTTGACTTAATAGATTGGTTCTTCAGAAGCAGAGCATGGAGCAGAGGTCTGAATGCAAAGGTTGGTTATGGGAGTGCTCCCAGGAAAGCCTAGTCAAGAGAGAAAAGGAGAGACCCAGAAAATGTAAATTTAGGAGATGTGTTAAGGAGGTAGCTTCAGCCTGCAACCCTGCAACGGAGCTCTCGAGAGTGACAACTCAGATTCCAATCTGATTAGACAGAAGTCTTATTTCCATACCTGTGAGGCCATAGCAAAGAAGGAGGTCGCAGGGGAAGCTGTGAGCCCCTAGGTATTTCAAGGCAAAACATCCAGGAGCCCGAGGGCTATTCTTCAGAGAAAAGTAGCAGGCACGGTTCAAGAAAATTGGAGATACCAAGGGAACATTTCATGCAAAGATGGGCTCAATAAAGGACAGAAATGATACGGACCTAACAGAAGCAGACGATATTAAGAAGAGGTAGCAAATATACAAAGAAGAACTATACAAAAAAGATCTTCATGACCCAGATGATCACAATGGTGTGATCACTCACCTAAGCCAGACATCCTGGAATGTGAAGTCAAGTGGGCCTTGGGAAGCATCACTACGAACAAAGCTAGTGAAGGTGATGGAATTCCAGGTGAGCTATTTCAAATCCTGAAAGATGATGCTGTGAAAGTGCTGCACACAATATGCCAGCAAATTTGGAAAACTCAGCAGTGGCCACAGGACTGGAAAAGGTCAGTTTTCATTCCAATCCCAAAGAAAGGCAATGCCAAAGAATGTTCAAACTACTGCACAATTGCACTCATCTCACATGCTAGTAAAGTAATGCTCAAAATTCTCCAAGCCAGGCTTCAACAATATGTGAACTGTGAAGTTCCAGATGTTCAAGCTGGTTTTAGAAAAGTCAGAGGAACCAGAGATCAAATTGCCAGCATCCACTGGATCATGGAAAAAGCAAGAGAGTTCCAGAAGAAACATCTATTTCTGCTTTATTGATTATGCCAAAGCCTTTGACTGTGTGGATCACAACAAACTGGAAAATTCTGAAAGAGATGGGAATACCAGACCACCTGACCTGCCTCTTGAGAAATCTGTATGCAGGTCAGGAAGCACCAGTTGGAACTGGACATGGAACAACAGACTGGTTCCAAATAGGAAAAGGAGTATGTCAAGACTGTATATTGTTCCCCTGCTTATTTAACTTACATGCAGAGTGCATCATGAAAAACGCTGGGCTGGATGAAGCGCAAGCTGGGATCAAGATTACAGGGAGAAATATCAATAACCTCAGATATGCAGATGACACCACCCTATGGCAGAAAGTGAAGAGGAACTTAAAAGCCTCTTGATGAAAGTGAAAGAGGAGAGTGAAAAAGTTGGCTTAAAGCTCAACATTCAGAGAATGAAGATCATGGCATCTGGTCCCATCACTTCATGGCAAATAGATGGAGAAACAGTGGAAACAGTGTCAGACTTTATTTTGGGGGGCTCCAGAATCATTGCAGATGGTGACTGCAGCCATGAAATTAAAAGATGCTGACTCCTTGAAAGGAAAGTTATGACCAACCTAGATAGCATATTCAAAAGCAGAGACATTACTTTGCCAACAAAGGTCTGTCTAGTCGAGGCTATGGTTTTTCCAGTGGTCATGTATGGACGTAAGAGTTGGACTGTAAAGAAAGCTGAGCGCCGAAGAACTGATGCTTTTGAACTGTGGTGTTGGAGAAGACTTTTGTGAGTCCTTTGGACTGCAAGGAGATCCAACCAGTCCATCCTAAAGGAGATCAGTCCTGGGTGTTCATTGGAGGGACTGATATTAAAGCTGAAACTCCAATACTTTGGCTACCTGATGTGAAGAGCTGACTCATTGTAAAAGACCCTGATACTGGGAAAGATTGAAGGCGGGAGGAGAAGGAGATGACAGAGGATGAGATGGTGGGATGGCATCACCAACTCAAGGGACATGAGTTTGGGTGAACTCCGGGAGTTGGTGATGGACAGGGAGGCCTGGTGTGCTGTGGTCCATGGGGTCGCAGAGTCGGACACGACTGAGAGACTGAACTGAAGCGAACTGATGTGTCTTTGAAAGACACACACACAGAGACACACACCCCCGCCCCCAAGAAGCCCAACAGTACCTTTCTAATTGGAAAACTTTCTTTTGAGTGGCAAAGATAATCTGCATAGAGATTCAGAAGATATTAATGTCAGCTTTCAATTATCAGTATGCAGGTTTCTTTTTTAATATTTTGCATCTTGCTATCTTTCCCTTGCACTTCCAGCAAGATTGTATTACCACACATGATTGTGTGTGTGCGGTAAGTCACTTCAGTCATGTCTGACTCTGCAATCCTATGGACTCTAGCCCTCCAGGTTCCTCCATGGAATTCTCCAGGCAAGAATGCTGGAGTGGGTTGCCATTTCTTCCTCCAGGGGATCTTCCCAACCCAGGGATTGAACCTGCGTCTCTTAAGCCTCCTGCATTGGCATGCAATCTTTCTTTACCACGCGCACCACCTGAAAAGCCCATATTACAAAACATATGGGGCCATATTTTGAGAAAATCCAGATTAAGCCAGTGTGTCTCTTACCAGCTGTATCTAAGCACAGGATTGAATGTGCTGTCTTAAATAAGAACAAAATGCATGTTTTAAAACTCCACTATTTTAGATGGACTTCAGTCTTCTTCACTTCCATTGATTTAAATATCCTTAAATGTAGCTGTTGTTTCAAAACTTATTACAAATAGTCATTCTTATCTACATCCTCATATGTTTACTTCAAGGTGATTTCTGTTTTTCCCTTTAAATTGTGGCCTCTCTACTAAGGATTAGAGAAGCATTATTTTAGAATCCCAGTGTTAGACGTAATTTGTGTAACATCCAGCCCACTGACAGATTTAGAGATTAATTTCCAGACCTCTTGTGGTGCTAGGGGAAGCTCTTTAAGATTTTGAAAATGGCAACACTGTTGACTCCCTACAAGTAAAGGTTACTTGTATCTATATCCACACTAATGCACAAGGAAAGTGTAAGTGTGGTAAATATCAGTATGTTTTGCTTTATGGATAAACCTGTGAGGAAGAAAAGCAATTTATGGGACAAAAACAGTTTATCCTTCATAAGGATGTATTTTACAGAATGTGCTTCCCTCCTTTCATTCTGTAAGGGTAACATTGCTGTTGCTAAACTGAGATTTACATAGGAAAATTAGTTGAGTAGTTTTGAATAATCACGTTTTAGGTTCTCCAGAAGCAAACCATGAGAGCCAAAGATTTGATGCTAGTGAAAGACAAAAGGAGAAATTTGGCTATGACTTATATACTCTTTAGATCATATTGAGAGCTGGTAGAAAACCTTCCCGCCCCCCCCACCTAAGTATTTTGGCTTAGATACATCTCTAAATATGTGTTTACTACATTTTAAAGTAAGTGCATTTTCAGGGAAATTTAATCCATATGTTTCAACAAGACTACGCATAAATCATCCAAATGTTTTGTTTGAGCTGCATGATGTCTAGGATGCCTTTTGAGCTTTTTTGATAGTCCTTATATTCTTTTCTGAAAAGCAGCAGGTAAGTTGCCAAGAGTAAACAAATCAACTAGCAAAAGATTTGAGTTCAGTTTGAAATGCTTAGCCCATTATTTTTGATTGGGTTCTGAACTTGGCAGCGCACATCACCTATTCCTGCCTGCCGGGCAGAGTGAAAACAATGTGAACGCTGTTATTTCCCAATTGGGTCATTGGCATTTGAGGATAATGTAGTACAGACAGAATCGGCATGTTTGGCAGGTGAGTGATACTTAACATGACCTCAGAAAGTTACTTCCTCAAGTTTGCAGATTTCATAGCATGGAACAGTGTTGTTCACATAGCAAAACAGAAGTCAGGACTGGCAGCCATCGAGGGATTCATACCAGGGATTTATCTGTTTCTCCTGTGCATCTTTAGGTGGAATGGTTGAAAAATGAAGACATCATTGATCCTGTTGAAGATCGGAATTTTTATATTACTATTGATCACAACCTCATCATCAAGCAGGCCCGCCTCTCAGATACTGCCAACTATACTTGTGTTGCCAAAAACATCGTCGCCAAGAGGAAAAGCACAACGGCAACTGTCATAGTCTATGGTGAGTGAACTCTGTGTGCCTCAATCTGGTTCAGGTCAAACTGCAGTTTCTCATTTGAATGTTAGGATATCAAGTGAAGAGGGCCCTTCTCAGTCCCCATTGCAGCTCTCTTCCTGCTTCTCATGTGGGCGGTGAGGTTTCACTGCTTTCTGATACTCATAGAAACCTGGACTTGGAACTTCTAGCCCTTTGTCAGTGTATAGGACAGTAAAGGAAATCCACTGTGGGGTCTAACACTGTAAGAAGCATAAATGTCCTGCATGCATTTCAAGCTGAACTCAAGAATCCAGGAGGGTTCCCTGCTTCCCAAAGCCCCGCTCCCCCTTCTCAGCCTGGACTACTGAGACCCAGAGGGAGTGCTGACAGGAAGATACTTACAGCAGTCTGCTGCTCTTTCTGTGGGCCTCAGGAGAGAAATTGCAAGACCTCAGGCAAACTGGAGCTGACACACTCTCCAAACGCATCAGAGCAGCTTTAACTGCCTGGAATTTGCTTTACACTCCATCAAGGACTTCCAACGTGAAGGCAAGGCCTGCCATTGTCACACAGCCCTAGTCCTAACCCTGTAGAAAGCTGCAACATGATGACTTCTTCAGAGAGCTTCTCTTCCACTCTCTGGCCCTTTCTAATCCATTTCATCTCTAAGCCTATCATTTCTCCAGAAGGACTAAATAATTCTGCACCCACTTTTGCCACTGCATGTGATGTTTTTATCTCCCTCTTTTAGCACTCAGTAGGTTTCTCATTTCACGAGTAGTTCATCTGCCCAGTGAGGTTTTAAGCTCCTTTGTAGACAAAGAGACAACTCTATACATTTATGTTTCTTACGGTGTTAGAAACACAGTAGATCTTTATATTCTTGGTGAGTTATTGTCTGAGAGGAACTGAACAACCCTGAGAAATGTTTTGAGGTTCTACCACCACCAGAATGATAATGGCCACCATTTAGAAGGTAGGGGGCTGTTCATGGCGCCTTTGGTGTTAAATGACACTTCGGGAGATTTGCCACTGGCAAGTACATGGCTTGTGGCACTCACTGCAGGTAATACTGCTTGGCTGGATGCATCCTCAGGCTCTAGGATGTTACGAAAACAGAAACCACTGTGCCATTTGAAAGGCTGAATGTAGTAATGCTTTAATGCTATCATTTTCATTACAGGGCAGATGCATACTTCATTTAAAAAAAAAATCCTCTGAATATTCTGAAGTTCCATTTCCTTAAGTCACAGTGAAATGTTTCCCACTTTTTGTCTTTTTCTAGACTTTCTGAATGACTTAATAAACAGCACTGGAAATGCAAAATAAAACAAAAAAATAGGGTACATCACAGTTTGCACCAATTAAGTGATTAATGAGGGCAGACTCTTAAATAGATGTATTACATAGATGTAACTCTCTTTTCCTATGTATAGCATGTTCTCAATATCCATAAGCACAAGCCAAACATTGTCTTTAATAAGGATCAAACACAAGGAACTAAAGCATTTTGAGTTTAGCAAACACTGTGGCACTAGGGCTCGGGAGTCTTCTGTTCTAGGCCTAGCTCTGGCTAACCTTCAGTGGGACACTTAAGCATTACAATACTCAGAGCACATACCTCCTTCCCCACGAAATAATGGAATAAGCCTAGAATCTTCAAGACTGGTCTTTTCTAAATGTTTATGATTATTAATTTCTCGCTAAAATCCTAGCAGAGCAGCACATGTATGCTGTAACCCCAAATATCAGCTTGCCAGTGTGTCGGTAAGAAATTTATATTGACAGGTCCACAGTATTTGGAGTTTCGTGAAGCTGTGTGGGTTAAATTACTTTTGGAACACAAAACTCAACTGTCAAACTTCTGCATGTTCTTTCATGGCCTCACAGAATAAGTTGTCCAAGGCTCATAGACTGGGCTCACTAGAAGACCACAGAAAAACATACACATTTAACCAATATTTCATTTTTGAGTCTGTTGTTAGTATCATTTTTAGATTGTAAGTATATATTCATTACAGAAAATCTGGGAAACAAAAACGTCAAAGAAAAAAGAAAACCTATAATTTTGTCATCCAGAGATAGCTTTTAAAAAGATGGATATGTATACTACCAATATTTTCTTAACATACATAAGATTTTAAAATAAGGGATATAATTTTTTTTTACTTAAAACATAATGTTGAAATATCCATGTATTACTAAATAGACTTCTACAGCATTATGTTTTAAAATATGTTCTTTCATTTAAGTATAGTTGTATTACAGTGCTCTCCCTTTGGCAACCAGCAGTGTATTCTCCGTCCCTTATTCTGTTTCCGACTCATAGATAGGTTTGTTCGTGTCATATTGATTTTAGGTTCAACCTATAAGTGACTTCATATGGTGCTTGTCTTTCTCTTTCTGACTGACTTCACTTAGTGTGACAATCTCTAGCTGCATCCATGTTGCTGCAAATGGCATGGGTTTGTCCTGTTTTACGACTTAGTCATATTCTGCTGTGTATGTGTGCCTCGCCTTTTTCACCCGTTACCTATTGACAGACATTTGGGTTGTTTCAATGTCTTGGCAATTGTGAATAGTGCTGCTATGAACATAGGGGTGCACGCAGGCAGCATCATTTTTAATAGCTGCCTGGCAGCCAATGTCTTGAACATAGTATATTTACCATTTTCCTATTGTTGAATGTCCAAATTGTTCTCATTTTATACAAAAAAATAAAGATAAATCTTCATACAAAAGTTCTTCTCGATACAGGAAAAAATAATTCTCCACTGAAAAATAGCCTATGTCTGTATGTATAACACATTCATGATTATTAGCTATTGCGTAAGATCCTAGAGAAGATGATGGGCATGTGATGTCCCTATATAGGTTTCTGTTATCTGAGTAACACACTTCTTTACCGTCAAGAAGTAGATGCATATACTGTTTGTAGCATGTTTTAACTGGCAGAAAATAATTTTTGTTAGGAATTGCTTTATAATAATTTCATGGACTCTTATATTGAGATATGTGAATATATCAGTATTTTCTAGAGTGAAATCTCTAGAGGTTAATAATAAACATAGTGCTAGATGGTAGGTTTTATAATCGCATCTATACTGACAGCTCCATGGAACACTGTAAATAGTCTTTATACACAAAATATGTATCCATTGCAGTTACATCAGCTGATTGCTGATCCATTCAAATAGATACTTAGTTAAAAATCCAGCTATCAAGACTTTTTATAAAAAATAGATTCACTTATTAATGAAACTAAAAATTCTTGAGAGGTTGTAAAGTTTATATATGCTAAAGATAAATACTCACGTGTTATTAAGGAAAGGCTAAATGATTTGATCAGTTACCATGTTTCATAGCCACCTGCAGCCTTCATACAAGGATATAAGCATATTATTTGAGGTAAGTTGTCAAAAGTGTCAATAATTTTTGGAGCTTTACTAGGTAAGGGGATTTTTTTAAAACAACAGTGGCTAAGGAGAGGAGAACACAGTTCTGTTTTCTGAGTAGGTAAATAGATATTGATAATTCATTTTATTTATCCCTGTGCTTAGATTTCAGTTTTGTTGTAATAAAATTTTAAATGCAGTTATGTCCAAGGTCTCTTCCAGCTTTGAGGTTTTTGATTTTTTTATGGTCATTTGGGATACAACATTCTTGTTTATGTTTGATATGTGGTTTGTGCGTCTCTCTGTGTATGCATGTACACTTAATTCATGTTTTATCATTTACTTCCAGTAAATGGTGGCTGGTCCACTTGGACAGAATGGTCTGTGTGTAATAGCCGTTGTGGACGAGGGT
Organism: Capra hircus; assembly: GCF_001704415.2. Taxonomy (NCBI): domain Eukaryota; kingdom Metazoa; phylum Chordata; class Mammalia; order Artiodactyla; family Bovidae; genus Capra; species Capra hircus. The sequence continues at coordinate 29,814,691 of NC_030813.1, forward strand.
ATCAGAAGCGTACAAGGACCTGTACCAACCCAGCTCCGCTCAATGGTGGTGCCTTCTGTGAAGGGCAGAGTGTACAAAAAATAGCCTGTACCACGTTATGCCCAGGTAAATAAACCAGCGCCCTCATTCCAAATGTATCCTCTCATTCTCGAAATGTTTTAAGGTATATATACAAAGGCTTATTCTAGACCTGAATGTGTGATAGATAGTATGTAAATGCATCATACCATCCAATGCTCACATTACTGGGAAATCACATCTTTTTCCCCAAAAGAGTACTTAACTTTATTAATTACATTAACATGCAAAAGAGTATGAAACACACACAAGAACATAATCCCTCTTTATTACTCAACAAAACTGGTGGAGCCAAGTTTGCAGAATCTTATAATGCAAGGCATTTAAATAGCATTGAATGCCATACATTTAGGATAACAACCATTGATATTCAGAAAGTCAAGAAAATTAATTGGAACTGAAATTTAGAAAGTGTTTGAGGAAAAGTACTTGATATTTGGTGTCAGTTTATGGGTAAGGGCAAATAAAACATTTGGAATGAATTAAAAGGAAGTCTAAGCTTTTGACACACGAGCTAATGGATTTTGAAAATATGATGCAGTCAGCTATTATCTATACATGTTCAGTTCAGTTGCTCAGTCCTGTCCAACTCTTTGTGACCACATGGACTGCAGCATGCCAGGCTTCCCCGCGTATCACCCAATAGTCTATACATGAATACAGTAACATGTCTATATATGTCAGTCACGTCTTTTTGAGTTATTTGCAATGGTGCCTATAACAGGATTGCATCCCTTTGCCTCTGAGCATCTTTCTGTGCTCTCTTATGTTGTCCCAAGCTCTTATCCTTTGGTAAATAGAAGTTAATATCTGATGAAACCAAAACCTACTAAAATGTCTAATTATATAATAATTGAAAAATTATTAGTAGTGTATTCCATTGGGGGTAGCTACTGTCACTTTCATTATTTAGATACAAAGACTCCTCACTTACCTTTATTTTACCTAACTTTTGTCGGGTTCATTCTTAAGTGGAACCTTTCTCAGAGACAGGTTAGAGAAATGAACTGGAGAGAAAACCATAATCTAAATTTTATCATTCCTATGTTAATTTTCCAAGTATCAAAACAGTATCCCACACTGAACCCTTTTAAGAGCTTTTATTTATGGAACAAATTTTGACACTTAACTAGGCTAAGAATTTCAGTATTTTTTATCTTGTACTCTTCTACATTCTAACTACATACTGACTCCCACGTTTAGAAATACACTAAGCATTTAGTTGAGCTTCCATGGTGGCTCAGTAGTAAAGAGTCCACCTGTCAAGACAGGAGACAGCAGTTCAATCCCTGGGTCAGGAAGATCCCTGGGAGTAGGAAACCCACTCCAGTATTCTTCCCTGGAAAATTGCATGGACAGAGGAGCTTTGCAGGCCACAGTCCATGGAGCCACAAAGTCTAATATGACTGAGCACGCATGCATACATACAAGCATTTAGTTAAAATAGAAATGTGTGTTTGTGAGTGTACTTTGGGATGGTCTAGGAGAAGGCAATGGCACCCCACTCCAGTACTCTTGCCTGGAAAATCCCATGGATGGAGGAGCCTGGAAGACTGCAGTCCATGGGGTCGCGAAGAGTCAGACACGACTGAGCGACTTCACTTTCCCTTTTCACTTTCATGCACTGGAGAAGGAAATGGCAACCCACTGCAGTGTTCTTGCCTGGAGAATCCCAGGGACGGGGGAGCCTGGTGGGCTGCCGTCTATGGGGTTGCACAGAGTCGGACATGACTGAAGCGACTTAGCAGGTCAAAGCAAACGTCTTTTCTCCAGATAGTTGGGCGTTATTTATGTAGCTAACTCTGTACAGTTGAAATATTAATACTTTCATCATTTTTTCATGTGGGCATATTTATATCTCTGTACATTGTGCATAATGCATATATTTACACAGTAATTTAAATGACATCACAGAGATTCTCCAAACTATGCAGACTGTTAAAATTGGTCTAATTTCTAGCAAGATGTAGGTATAACATATAATGTACAGTGCATGTTCAATAAGTGATGTTTGCCATTGTCTTGCATTTATTCTTGGATAATTATTTATGGATTTCAGGAAAATTTTCTTAAAATATAACTCTTATTTTGGTATTTTCTTCTTATTTATGTAAGAACCTTTAAAGAATGCATTTTAAAGTATTACCTTAGTGAAATTTACTACCTATTTTCTCAGGTTAGGGTTTAAGTTGTGTGTGTGTGAGTGTGTGTGTGTGTTTTAATAGAGTTATCTTAGCCCATTATCATTGAAATTTACTAACAAGTCAAGCACCAAAATTAAGAAAGTGAGTCTATTCCAAATGACTGAATCACAGGAAAAAATTAAGAATGTGCTTAAATATTATTTTTAAAATAAAAATAGAAATGTGTACATCATTAAATAAAATAACGGAATGAAATCATCAAATAATAAATGGAAAACAGTATTTTCAAGATGGCATTGCAGAAGATCTTAGCAGAATTAAGCAGCATGGATGGAAACTTAAAAAAAGTATAAGATGTAGATGATAGAGCGGTAAAGAGAGAGAGAGAGATAGATGGGAATGTAGATGAATATATGGATAGGATCGAGGTGGGTGGGTGGATAGACGGATGGAAGGATTTTTTTCCCCACTCTCCTGACCTCTTCTCCTTAACCCCCCAGAGGTTTACTGGTACTATTCACATGCACAGGCACTATTCCTGGGAATATTGGCTCCATAGGAGGTCCCCTAATTTTCAATCCAAAACCTGAAAGAGAAAAAGGGACACTACTAGGATTTACCTTTATATGACTCCTGGTGACGACTTTGATTTCTGTGTGTCCCATTAAACCTCCCTTGCATGGTCAGTGAAGAAACCATCACACACCTCTTGTCAGGAAAGTTTGCAGAACCCACAGAATGTATGGAGAGCAAGCGCTACTTCCAGCAGTTAAGATGAATGCAGCCCTCCTTGGTGGGGCATTTTCTTCAGTGTTTGGTGTTTTGTTTCTACTTGAGCCCTGCCCGCTCTCTGCCTTCAAGAAGCTCCTTCTCTCTTTGACCTGTTGCTGGTTTTTGTTTTCTTGTGGCAGTGGATGGCAGGTGGACCTCGTGGAGCAAGTGGTCTACCTGCGGGACCGAGTGCACTCACTGGCGCAGGAGGGAGTGCACGGCACCCGCCCCCAAGAATGGAGGCAAGGACTGCGATGGCCTTGTCTTGCAGTCCAAGAACTGCACGGATGGGCTGTGCATGCAGAGTAAGTCTGTCTGAGCAAACCGCAGACACGGGGGAGGTGTGTCTTAACCATTGGATTTCTTTGAAGGAAAATCCCATGAATAACAACAAAAATGCACTACTAGAGCTCTCAAAATTGGAAGGAAAAAAAAAAAATCTCCCAGAAACCAGAATGAATAATAACTGTGTCCAGTTAACAAATGACACACACACTATTGCTTTCCCATGAGCTAAAAGTGATTTAGTCGTTTCCCTAGAGGGCCTGTCATTGTTTTCAGGGCAGGGAACGGCTGCTCGGTTTTATTAGAGTGCACAAAAGGGCACCCTAAACTCCTCAGAGAGTCACGCAACTTCCGAAAAGTAAGCTATTTACTTCTAATTCATGGCTGTTACTGAACCAGTGTCCATGAAGTTTAGAATAAATGCATAAGGACAAGAAACATTTCTGCTGGTAGATTTACCAGTTTTCAAATGTTTAGTGGGAATACTTCACAAGCCCTTGAAATTTCTGGGTTTGTGTTAAAATTATTATGTTTATCTAAAGGGAATCATGTTTATAAAACATAAATTTTTAAATGGATGTAGAAGATTGGCTCAGGAATATAATAGATGCTATAAGCTAAGTATTCCACATTTTTTATGGCTTTGTTACTTACATTTTCTTAATGAGATGGTGGTTTGATTTCCATACTTAAAATACTTTCCATACTTACTTACTAAGGAGCCCTTAAATATACAAAATTAACCATCTTTTTTATGGGCATGAATTAAGGTACTAAAAATTGTTCTGAAATCACACCTGTACAGCTGAATAAATGAAACAATGTGCTGTCTTTGGATCTTGGGTAACAGTGGCCAAATGTTGACATTTCTTATAACACAGTACAAATTCTTGTGGAATACAAGCAATCAAATGTATTTGTGTGGAAGTATTTGTATTTTTCATTTAAGAATAAGATATTTTCAGCACATTTATGAAATTCTACTTATCTCCCAGAGTCTATGCTTACAGGGACCTTTAAAAAGAAACTTTACTTAAAATACAGATAGATAGGTAATAGCATCGCTGACACAGAATATAAATCTAATGGGCCTCTTATTTTTCTGTCCATGGTACATGGTATTCTTTGAGAATAGGCTGAAGCTGAGTGTGAAGTATATTTTCTGGTTGTGATTTGAGGATGGCTACTGTGCCTCTCACTATTTGTACCAGAAACGCAGAATGAGAAGAATACAGCTATTTTACTGTTTATCTAGAAATACAGAATTTGTTCCTCTAGGTGTTAGTTTGAGTTGAAGATTAAAATGAAAACATACCACACAAGTTGTTTTTAACATTTTTATAATTTAGTAGTATTCTTTTAGTGTAGAATGAATTAATTCATGTGATTGAAAAGTAACAATATTTGAAGTTTCTCTCTTGCTCACTCCCTTTCTCCCTTTCTCAGTATTATCCTTCAGCTTTGGGTGATTGAATGCCTTCTGCTTCCATTGTGCATATTTTAAAATTCCCAAAGTGACTGGTTTAACAAGGAGTACAATGCTACAAGATGGAACATTGGTCCTTTTATTAGTTACGCACAATGACACATTCTAAATTATGACACATATCAAAAACAAGCATGAAATACTCTTTTTGAAAAGATGTTCATTTATTTTTAGCTGTGCTGATGCTGGGTCTTCATCGCTGTGTGGGCTACTCTCTAGCTGTGGTGCACAGGCTTCTCCTGGTGGTGACTTCTCCTGTTAGGGAGCACAGCCTATAGGGCTTCATGGATGTGGCGCATGGGATCAGTAGTTGTGGCTCCCCGGCTCTAGAGCACAGGCTCAGTGGTCGTGGCGCACGGGCGTGGCTGCCCTGTGCGATCTTCCAGGATCAGGGATTGAACCCATGTCTCCTGCATTGGCAGGCAGATTCTTTACCACTGAGCCACAGAGAAGCCACAGGTATGAAATGTTCAAGCTAAGAATTTCATGATATAGCATCCCTGTGAAAGTGTTGGTCATTCTGTTGTGTTGTCTCTTTGCAACCCCATGGACTATCACCTGCCAGTTTCCTCTGTCCCTGGAATTCTCCAGGCAAGAATACTGGAGTGGTGAGCCATTCCCTTCTTCAGGGGATCTTCCTGACCCAGGCATCGAACCCAGGTCTCCTGCATTGCAGGCAGATTCTTTACCGTCTGAGCCATCAGGGAAGCCCAGCATCTAGCTTATTTCTTACAGAATTAATACAATTTTTTCTAATGATTGGGTATGATGGCATGAGGTGTGTGTATGTATAAATAAGGAAGGGGAATAAGGCTACAAAAGTGGTTATTTGTTGTTTATTTCTTTATCAAGTCTCCTATCAGACTGGAACATTTGGGTGTTTGAGTTAAAATCAGATGGTTAAAAAGCTGTTTCCTTTTATAAATCTGATTTGCTATAGTAACAGTCCCTACTAAGTCAACAAGCTCTTTCCTCCTCCCTCTTGTATCTACTGTAGTACAAAAGATAATTGTAGTTTGTGCTGTTATCAATTTCCTCAGGGATAAAAACCTCAGATACAGTTGTGCTGTATAATTATAGTATTTTACAGTGAAAGTTATAGTTTCTATTTACAGTAAGCTGGGTGTTTCTGGCATAGCAATGCTGACAGAGTCTTTCAAAAAAAATAACATCCTCATTTTGGAAAACAAAAGGCTTCTAACAGTGAACGTACCAAGCTTGTAAGAGGGACAAGTTCTGAATTAAGAAAAAGAACGAGGAAAAAAAAGATAGTTATAAAGCTGCAGTTAATAATTAGAAAATATCATTTAGTGTTTGTTTACATTGAGACTTAGTGTCTTCAATGCATTGATAAATAGCTCTTTATAAGTATTGCAATATTATCTCAAAGCTAGCCTGCTTACCATTGAATTAGGGAGGCAGTGCAACCTCTGAATGTACTAAAAATTGTCTACAAGTGATTTGGATATAAATGTAGATACACTGCTAGAAAGGAAGAATTCAGAGTTCCCGATGGATGTCAGTAGAATTCAGAGTTATGCAGATAATGTAGTGTAGTGTATTTTAAAAGCCAGATTGGTACTTAAGAGCAATACAGTGTGAAATATATAGAAAATATTACTGTCAATGTTTATTCATTAATTTGTTCAAAATAATCGTATTTGAACACATTTCTTCCTTAGCCATTCCCCTCATTATAAGCACCTTTGACTGAAAATATCTAGAAATATTGGATAAAATGTTTAAATTTAAAAGACATATAAACACATTTGGAGTGTGTGTAAGAGAGAGAGGATATCAAATTCAAAAGAAAGAGAAATCCTCAAGTAACAGAAATGAACTCAGATCTAAAGAGGTATCTGTATAAGTGGACACCAGAATAACCAAGAAGAGCATTAGGCATGGATGTAGGTCCTAGGGATTGAGAGTTAGGTTTTTGATTCTGAGGCTGAGTGGAAAGCAAGAAACCTGGATAAAGCTGGGTCTCATAACTGGCTTCCCTGACCATGAAAAATAACTAAAAATTTTTACCCATCAGCCCCGGAAAGCTACAGGAAAATTGATGGTACAGAAAAGACGAAGTCTTCACTTAAATAAAACCGCAGTCCTTTACTTAGTTCTGGATAGGAAGTATAAGACATCATACAGGGAGGAAAATGCAAAGTATGTGTAATTTATATAAGTAGTAAAACTTCTGGAGTACCAGCAGAAGTGAACAGCAAGCCATTTTCAGGAGTTTTTTCCATAACCTAAGTGCATTGGTCTATGATAAAGATAACTCACTCCTGAAAATTAATTTGTGATACAAGTTTTATATCACCCAAGGGAATAAATAGTTTGCTGCAAGGGAAAGTGGGCAACAATAAATAGGTGTGTCAGTACTTTAATAACACGGACTCCTAGAGCAATCTGAATGAGGCTGTAAAATAAATAACATTAAAAAGGTAAACTTTAAAAAAGGAATATAAGCACAAGTGAAAGAATAGAATATTGTAAAAACGACAGGGATTTAGAGGGAAATCGAATGGAATGTGATCCATTGAGAGGTTAAAACTCAATGGAAGACTGAAAATCAGATCGGGTCAGAGACAGCTTTTGATAAAATTAAAGAGAAAATTAGTAAACTGGAATGTAGATCTCATGAAACTTTTCAGAAGACATGGAGAAAGGATAAAGTGAGCGATTATATAAAAGGTAGGTTAAAACACAGACTTCCCAGATGAAAAGAATTCAGCTGCCAATGCAGGAGACACAAGAGCCTTAGGTTCAGTCACTGGGTCAGGAAGATACCCTGGAGGAGGAAATGGCAACCCACACCAGTACTCTTGCCTGGAAAAACCCATGGACAGAGGAGCCTGTTCATAGGATTGCAAAGAGTCAGATACAACTAGGCACATATGTGTGTACACATTCACACACACACACACCTTAAAACACATGGAATATAGAATGAGAAAGTCCCACAGTTATTACTCAAAGTCATCCAAACATAGTAGTTGATACTGAAGTATAACATATGAAAGAAAGTGAAAGTCTCTCAGTCGTGTCCTGCTCTTTGCAATCCCATAGACTTTACAGTGCATGGAATTCTCCAGGCGAGAATACTGGAGTCACTAGCCTCTCCCTTCTCCAGGGGATCTTCCCAACCCAGGAATCAAACCCAGGACTCCCACATTGCAGGCAGATTCTTTACCAGCTGAGCCAAGTATGTATTATACATGAGGTATGTCCTCATTAGGGCTTCCCAAGTGGCACTAACGATAAAGAACCTCCCACCAAAGAGACAAAGTTTCCGTCCCTGGGTCGGGGAGATCCCCTGGATGAGGGCATGGCAACCCGTTCCAGTTTTCTTGCCTGGAGAATCCCATGGACAGAGGAGCCTGGTGGGCTACAGTTCAATAGGTTTGCAAAGAGTTAGACACGTCTGATGCAACTTAGCGCACACACACATATCCTCATTGGTCTGAAAAAAGTAGTTCTTACACTGGAGACAATACTTGCAAATTAAGAACTTATAGGAACTGGTGTTATTTTACTAGAACATTATTATGTTGTAATTCAAAATCATCAGAGTCACTTATCCCAGAAAGAAGCTTGGCATTATTGATTTATAAGCACATTGTTAATTAGAAAACAAATATTGGAGTTCTTAGGTATGTTAAAAAGTATAGATTGCATTGAGTAAGAAAAGATGGATGACTTGGAGAAATTTTACTATAGAAAATAACACATGCCTGAACTCTTTGATATAGAAACTTAACATTAATAACAGATTAGACCATTTTTGCTTCATAAAACGACAGAATGCTATATCTTATCCAGAAGGTAATCAAAGTTCTGTTGTGCTGTATGTCTGTGTGTGTTTGCTCAGTCGCTCTGTTGTGTCTGACTCTCTGATGCTTAGGACTGTGAAAAAGCCTGTCAGGCTCCATTGTCCATGGAATTTTTCAGGAAAGAATACTGAAGAGAGTTGCCATTTCCTCTTCCAGGAGGTCTTCCCAACCCAGTAGTTGAACTCACATCTCCTGCATTGCAATGGATTGTTCAAAAATTTGGCATTGGAGAACAGAATGAAGCAGGGCAAAAGCTAATAGAGTTCTGCCAAGAGAATGTGCTGGTCGTGCATTCTCTTCCAACAACACAAGAGAAGACTCTACACATGGACATCAACAGATGGTCAGCACCAAAATCAGATTGATTATACTCTTTGCAGCCAAAGATGGAGAGGCTCTATACAGTCAGCAAAAACAAGACCAGGAGCTGACTGTGGCTCAGATCATGAACTCCTTATTGCCAAATTCAGACTTAAATCCAAGAAAGTGGAAAAAAACACTAGACCACTCAGGTATGACCTAAATCAAATCCCTTATGACTATACAGTGGAAGTGAGAAATAGATTTAAGGGCCTAGATCTGATAGACAGAGTGCCTGATGAACTATGGACGGAGGTTCATGACATTGTACAAGAGACAGGGATCAAGAACATCTCCAAGAAAAAGAAATGCAAGAAAGCAAAATGGCTGTCTGAGGAGGCCTTAAAAATAGCTGTGAAAAAAAGAGAAGCAAAAAGCAAAGGAGAAAGGAAAGATATACCCATTTGAATGCAGAGTTCCAAAGAATAGCAAGGAGAGATAAGAAAGGCTTCCTCAGTGATCAATGCAAAGAAATAGAGGAAAACAATAGAATGGGAAAGACTAGAGATCTCTTCAAGAAGATTAGAGATACCAAGGGAACATTTCATGCAAAGATGGGCTCAATAAAGGACAGAAATGGCATGGAACTAACAGAAGCAGAAGATATTAAGAAGCAGTGGCAAGAATACACAGAAGAACTGTACAAAAAAGATTTTCATGACCAAGTTAATCACGATGGTGTGATCACTCAACTAGAGCCAGACATCCTGGAATGTGAAATCAAGTGGGCCTTAGGAAGCATCACTATGAACAAAGCTAGTGGAGGTGATGGAATTCCAGGTGAGGTATTTCAAATCCTGAAAGATGATGCTGTGAAAGTGCTGCACTCAATATGCCAGCAAATTTGGAAAAGTCAGCAGTGGCCGCAGGACTGGAAAAGGTCAGTTTTCATTCCAATCCCAAAGAAAGGCAATGCCAAAGAATGCTCAAAGTACCGCACAATTGCACTCATCTCACATGCTAGTAAAGTAATGCTCAAAATTCTCCAAGCCAGGCTTCAGCGGTATGTGAACTGCGAACTTCCAGATGTTCAAGCTGGTTTTAGAAAAGGCAGAGGAACCAGAGATCAAATTGCCAACATTCGCTGGATCATGGAAAAAGCAAGAGACTTCCAGAAAAACATCTATTTCTGCTTTATTGACTATGCCAAAGCCTTTGACTGTGTGAATCACAATAAATTGTGGAAAATTCTGAAAGAGATGGGAATCCCAGACCACCTGACCTGCCTCTTGAGAAACCTGTATGCAGATCAGGAAGCAACAGTTAGAACTGGACATGGAACAACAGACAGGTTCCAAATAGGAAAAGGAGTACATCAAGGCTGTATATTGTCACCCTAGTTATTTAACTTATGTCAGGAAATTGCCAGGAGAAATATCAATAACTTCAGATATGCAGATGACACCATCCTTATGGCAGAAAGTGAAGAGGAACTAAAGAGCCTCTTGATGAAATTGAAAGAGGAGAGCGAAAAAGTTGGCTTAAAGCTCAACATTCAGAAAACTGAGATCATGGCATCTGGTCCCATCACTTCATGGCAAATAGATGGGAAAACAGTGGAAACAGTGTCAGACTATTTTTTGGGCTCCAAAATCACTGCAGATGGTGACTGCAGCCATGAGATTAAAAGACACCTACTCCTTGGAAAGAAAGTTATGACCAACCTAGATAGCATATTAAAAAGCAGAGACATTATTTTGTCAATAAAAGCCCATCTAGTCAAAGCTATGGTTTTTCCAGTAGTCATGTGTGGATGTGAGAGTTGGACTGTAAAGAAAGCTGAGCACCAAAGAAATGATGCTTTTGAACTGTGTTGTTGGAGAAGACTCTTGAGAGTTCCTTGGACTGCATGGAGATCCAACCAGTCCATCCTAAAGGAGATCAGTCCTGGGTGTTCATTGGAAGGACTGATGTTGAAGCTGAAACGTTAATACTTTGGCCACCTGATGCGAAGAGCCGACTCATTTGAAAAGACCCTGATGCTGGGAAAGATTGAGGGCAGAAGGAGAAGGGGTCAACAGAGGATGAGTCGGTTAGATGGCATCACCGACTCAATGCACGTAGGTTTAGGTAGATTCCGGGAGTTGGTAATGGACAGGGAGGACTGGCGTGCTGTAGTTCATGGGGTTGCAAAGAGTCGGACTCGACTGAGCGACTGAACTGAACTGAAGTGAACTCTTTATCTACTGAGCCATCAGGGAAGCCCTTAGTTGTCTTTCTGTTATCTCTAATACTGTATGAAGGGCTTCCCTCGTAGCTCAGTTGGTAAAGAATCCACCTGCAATGCAGGAAACCCCAGTTTGATTCCTGGGTCGGGAAGATCTGCTGGAGAAGGGATAGGCTACCCACTCCATTATTCTTGGGCTTCCCTTTTGACTCAGCTGGTAAAGAGTCCACCTGCAATTAGAGAGACCTGGGTTTGATCCCTGGGTTGGGAAGATCCCCTGGAGAAGGGAACAGCTCCCCACTCCAGTGTTCTGGCCTGGAGAATGCCATGGAGTCTATAGTCCATCGGGTCACAAAGAGTCAGACACGAATGAGCAACTTTCACTAAGACTATATGAAAGTAGCTTCTGGTTTTGCCACATAGTTTTGAGACAGAATTTATATAAAATGGTTCTGGAGAGAGAGAACACTATAGACCCAGAAGGAAAGAGGTACAAAAGAAAAAAGAAGGCACTTAAGACAGTCTCCAAAAATGTTGAGCCAATAAGCATATTTACCATTTATATTGAAATACACTTGTATCCTGGAGAAGGAAATGTCTACCCACTTCAATATTCTTGCCTAGAGAATTCCATGGACAGAGGCGCCTGGAAGACTACAGTCCATGGGGTCGCAAAGAGTCAGACACAATTGAGCAACTAACACTATACACAGTTGTATAACCTAGACCTGATAACTTAACTTTTATAACCTTTATAATGATTTGTAGTAAGACCTACTTTGTCAACTTGGCATAAAATGGTTTAATCCATGCTTACCTTTTCCTTTTGAAAATAGCAGTCAAGGGAATATATATGTGACTTGATACAGAAATGGTGCTTTATATATATTTATGAATACACTCAATTAGATTATTACATTGCTGCACCTATTCCTATAGATGTTGGGTTTCAATCCTATTTGAAGATAGAGTCCCACAATGGGACGTGAGAGTTCACATCTGAATTTAGAATTACTCCTTCTTGCTGCAGAAGGTTTATGCCACAGCAGATAAATTAGAAATTGCAATTTACAAACAAGAACTGCCTGGAATTGTGTCTGCATCAGTGAACTTCCTGACTTTGGAAAATTAAAGTGTTATGCAGTCTGCAAATTTAGCACTTTCTACTCATTAAAAAATTTACATGTCACCCTGCTCTTCCATTAATTCTCGCATACAGAGGAAGTGGCAGAACTCTATGTGTAAACTGTAGTGTGGACCCACTGCATACCAGGGCCCCCAGAATCCCAGGGGGATTTAATGTATTTAATGTGAGGAAATCATTTACTTTGCAAATAGTCTGTTCTTGACTTTAGCACGATATGTTTATAACCACCATGGTAGGCATTTGAGAAGGTGCAAGTCAGTATCCAGTGAAATTCTTGTCAGCACAGCAGTTTGATAGGGAAGTATAATTGTGTCAGACAGTGAGTGCTCTATCTGTAGTTTGGAAGATGTTGATGTCATAGCTGTATTTGTATAGTCTTTGATATGCATAGTGTCCCAGCTGGCAAATAAATATTCTGCCCATGGACTGGCTGCCAAACACACTGCTCTGCTTTCGCTGGTATAATGAATGTGGTTTGCTTTTGCTTTTTTCCTTTCTGGTAAAACATTTTCCTGCTTCTGAAAGTAGGGATGTGGTTAGGAACTTTAGCCCACAGAAACCTGATGGAAACCTTTGGCGGCCTGAGCAGGTTGGTGTGAGAGGGCAAGTGCAAGGTCTTCAGCTTCAAGGATGCGAGGGAAACTCCAAGGGGATGGAGAAAGTTACCACCTTTCACAACGGCAGCAAAGCACGGACTTCTGCAGGTCTACAGAGGGGCAGGGCCTATGCTTTTGAGTGTTTCTTTTTGCCTAAAAATCCAGCAGGTAGGGTGATGAACGCTAGAAATTGGCCTCTTCACTTCAGGACTTTTCATTACTTTTTCTATCAGATGTCTTTAACTACTATGGATTGCATTATCACTGCATTTGGATTTAATAACATCCTTTTTCTGAGGGTGCGTATCGGATAGAAAATACCAATTGACAACTCGGGCCGCTGATTTAGGAGTCTGATTTTGCTCAACTGTTTAGTTGAATTTCGGATATTTATTCATCACCTTCTGTGGGTCATGAGATAAGGCTTCTATATCTGAGATTTTCATTCCCTGCTATTCATTTCAGAGGGGCGTGGTTGTCAGCTTTAGGAGCAGGCTGTGGATCAGTTAGTGAAGCGTGGCAGACGGTCCTGGGAAGACTGGAGCACAAATTACCGTGGCAATTTAGATAACTGACATCAGCGATAAGCAAATGTTCTTTTCAATTTTTGTTGTCATGTCCTAGGATTTATATATTCATTTATTTGGAGTTCCTTAAGCTCCTGTCAATAAATAAACCCTCAGAAGAGTGGTAAATTATAATAAATGACCATGAGTGTCTTTGACAGACCTGACCTTTGACATCATTAGTGCAGTCTTGATGGGGTGGCTAGATAAGAGCCAACCTAAAAGGGAAAAAAAAAAAATCTGGACATGTTTATTTAGAATGGTCCTTGAGGTTTTTAATAAGAATATTTGCATCAGAAGAAATGAAATTGGAATGAGAGAAATCAGATGTGTTGGCTTAGTGTAAGGTCACTGGCAGAAAGACCCAGGCAACCAGATTGAGAAGAGCATAAAATGACAGAGATTCTTCTAATGCTTGGATTGTAAAAATGAGGACAAATCTTCTGAAGTGATCTGTTGTACTTCAGATAGATAAATTTGCTAAAACTGATCAAAAGCTTAATGATTTAAAAAACTTGGACTTTTACACAACACAATGCTTTTATAAACTAGAATTGCTATGTCATATTCATAACTTATATACTATTCCCCATGTGAGCTGTGAACTATATCTCAATAATTATTTAATCCTAACCATATCATAAAATCTGTTTATTAAGGTTGTAAGTGCAGGTCCATACTGAAATGAAATATTTATTAAGGTCCATACTGAAATATAATGAGTAACCTTGAAGGCAAGCAGGAACGCCTTTAAAGGTGTTCCTTTAAAACTCCACCTGTCTCCCTTTGGCAACAAACTTGATAACTAAAGAAACAGTTAATTCCAAGACATCTATTGATATATACTTTCCTTTTATGCCTTCCTTAAATCTGGCTCAATGGTTCACAAACTTTGGAGAATGTAAAAATTATTGTATCATATATGTGTATATTTCTATATGTTTAGTTTAAAGGAGTTACAGATATAATTTTATTCACTTTCTACCTAAGGCCCTGACATTAGTTGCTTCTAAATCCAATCTACTATGTTAGATGTGGTGAAACTGAAGCAAAATTGACCTGTGTTCAATTTAATAAAACTCAAAAAGTACAGAAAATAATCTTACAAACAGAAATTCTGATATTCCCCTAATAATAGCTCTAACTGGGAAAGGAAGAAACTGAGGCATAAAATTGAAACAGCCCACCCAGTGCCCACAGGTTAGTGTGAGAGACAATATATAAACCCACATCTGTCTAATTTTGAAATAAACCTTTTTCCATATGGTCTCTTGGAGACAGAAAGCAAGAAGTTGTCAGCTTTTGTTGTTTTAAAATGTGATTTTCTTCTTATGTGAAGTGTTCCTCAAGTTTTTTATGTTTATTCCTTTTTTTCTGTTATCAAAAATGTTGGCATCATTTTTTGAGAGAAACAATGTTGTTTCTCTTTTAAATATTTACATTTATGGTAGGTTCTATGCCAAATACAATGTGATTATCATACATTAACACCTGCATTATGCTAGCATAGCTCTCCAGTTACCTTAGAGTAGAGATGTCCAAATTTGGAGAATGTCTTTGCTTATCCTACACTTTAAACAAAAGACACTATTTGGATGTTGTTTTCTCTAAGGGTGAAAATCTCTGTTGTTTTAACTTTCTCATGACTGTCAGTGATAACATTTCAAATGGAGAAGTATTTTCTAGCCTAAATAATTAGCATTACTTCATTGAATAACTGAACTGCAAATTAAGCCATGAATATATCAAGCCCTTTTCTATGATTTCCTTGTCTATCCTCATTTAAATCTTTTCATCAGACAGTACATATAAAAATGACAGGTATGTAGCCTAAGATTTGGAATCTGCCTCTGGCTTTAATGTTTCACCAACTTTGTGATGTTAGACAAGTCCCTTCATCAGTCTATGCTCTGACTCCTGGGTCTGTGAGTACAAAGGGGTTAGAAGAAGAAATTCAAATCAATGATCTATTTTCACTCTAACATCCTGGGGGTTTGCAAGTTAGTAAGGGCATAGACTTGGTTCTCAGCAATATATACCTGGCTATTGATGCTCAGAACTTTTAACATTTCTCACAGCAGCTTATTTGCTTGATAACTTTTCTATTAGAATACTTTTTGCTTTAAAGTTTGTATTATCTTTTAAAAATTTAATCATAAAATCATGATCATTTTGACTGTTGTCTGTTATTCATATCTCTTGAAAATTTAAAAAGACTAGAAATATCAGTGCAGTTAGTGTTGATTGGGGAAATGAAGATTTATGTATTATAGTTCCTGGTGTTGTTCCCAGAAGATTTCCTAACTATAAACCCACTAAATAGGCTATGTTCGGGCTTCTTATTGCACAGTTACGAGCCATGTACTTAAGGATAACTGGATATTACTCACTGCTGTATAAAACTGAGGAAAGTTCATTTGCCTTTTTAGGACATTTGTGCATGGGCTCTCATTATATAACAGTTGGACATCAGCTGAAAAATATGGGTAAATCCCATCTGTAGTCTGAAGGATGACTTAGTGAAAATTAGAAAAAGTCATTCCTTCCTCAAGTCATTTAGCCACCATCCACCAGAACATTGTTATATGAGCAATCCAGATCCTCAGTTGACAGGACTGTGAACGGGGCCTCCCAAAACTGAACAGTGCAAAACTTGCACGCTGTCAGCTTTTCTCACAGAAGGACAGAAACCCAATTTGCCTGTCAGAAACTTTCCTTCACTTTGAAATACCATTTCCCATGTTGGGAACTGATTTTCCTCCTCTGAAAAAAAAGGTGAGCTAGATATTCTCTTACATGAATGTTGTGAGTAGTTACGACCTAGCTTCCTAGCGTAAGAAGCGTTTCACTAGCCTTTTAGGAGCAGCCCACTGCTGCTCTGTATTCCTTCCATCGGTCCGTGGGAGGTGGTTTTGAAAGGCGTTGTCAGGGAGGTTCATTTTGGTCCAGTTAGTTCTTCTATGACTTGACTGCTTCTCCCATTGCAGGACATTCAGTGCCCTTGGCCCTCGCCCACTAAATGCCAACAAACAACCGCCTAATCACTAGGACAAGCAAAAAACACCTCCTCAACCCTGCTTCCAGTAGAAAATCATTGTAGCATCAAGTTGCTCTCTGGTCTTGGGAATTTGTTTCTGAAACTTGCTACTAAAGCCTGGATTGGAAAGATCCCCTGGAGAAGGGCATGGCAACTCATTCCAGTATTCATGTCTGGAGACGCCCATGGATAGAGGAGCCTGGCAGGCTACAGTCCATAGGGTCGCAAAGAGTCAGACATGACTGAAGCAACTTCATGCACTTGCACAACACATGAACACTTTATAAATCTCATTTACCCTTTCCACAACTACACGGAAATGCATATTCATAGTCCCTTTCACAGATTGAGAAGCTGATGCTTAGAGGAATGAGGGAGTTTGACCAAGCTCTCATAGTTAAGAAATTGACAGGGCCAGGATTCCAGCTGAAGTACATGAGACTATAAAACTCAGTTTCACTGCTTTGGCCAACAGCCGAGGTGATTTTTCAACTGACTTGCCTTTCAAGTAGTAAGAAAGTGAACTGAAATCCCTACCTTATAAACCAGGCTGTTGATAGTGACACTGAAAACAATTATTCTGTGCTGTGTTCTGCCGGAGATGCGATTTTTCATTATTGCTAGGACTGCTCTCAGCAGGATCACCTCATTAGCTGAAGAAAATGTTCCCTGTTGTTCCATGAGAGACGGATCAGATGGAGAAGTATAAAAACAAACTCTAGAAAGTGACTCGGTGTTCCTTTCGTTTAGGGGATAAAACAGTAATCCCCTTCTTTTCTGATACCCAGCTTCCTAAGTGATGTTTTAGTTGTGTAGATGCTGAAGTGTTTTGAAAAGGATGGAAAAAGTTTTGCAGAGTTGCCTTTCAAAGTTCTTTATCAGTGTTTCCATAACAGTAAGTTAGGGTGTTGAACCATTAATGAGTACACTTACTACTTGGCTGTTTTAAAATTTCCCATGTAGGAAAAGAGCAGTTTGGCTAGATTGGTCTCTATGGACTATGAGGAAGAGCTAATAGTGAGACTTTAACATTTTTTATCTTAGAACAACCTCAAGTGCAAGTACATCATTAAATATATCAATATACCTATGGATAGACATCTTCCAGGCCATATTTTATAGCAACCATCCATAAAGTCCTGTCACTTCTCTTCCTTTGCTCTCCGCAATCTATAGAGAAACCAAAGTGATCTTTTCAGGATTAGGTTTGATGACAGGATTTGCATTTCATTTTGAATAAAATCAAAGCACCTCTTCGTGGACCATCAGGCCTACAAGACCTGGCTGCTGCTCTTCCCTCTGAGGCTCCCTCCTCCCTTTCTCCACTCACTGACATCTGACCACTTCCTTTTTATGTCAGGATTTTTGCATGTGCTGTCCTCCTTCATGGACCATGTTCTCCACAGATCTTTACCTGGCCAATTCTTTCTCGTTGTTCAAGCTTCAGTGTACATTTTATTACAGCAGAAAATTTTTCCCTAATTCCCTCAATTAGCCTTTCTTTTATCTCCAGTCACATTGCATTTTACTTTATTTTCCAAGAGGACTTTTCAGCATTTGAAATGATCTTGATTATTTTGTTTACTTGTTTATTTTCTGTTAAACAAGAATGAGAGCAGTGACTTTTCTCATCTTGTTTGTCACTGTACCTCAATGCCTAGAATAGAACCCAGCATATACCGGGGTCAAGAGTATTTGTTAGGTGACTGAATGAATTAATGGGATTCCGGTTCTGTGCCTGGAAATGTAAGTCTGAGGTAAATTGTCATAAGGCACAAAAGTATATATTGAGTGGCACAGATCTAATTAAACATGGGAAAGTAGAAACTAAAATGAAATTATCAATTTTCTTTTTATTATTCCTTGATCTACCTGTCAACAACAGGGATTCTGTTGGGAAATAGGTAAAAGCCGAGGAAAACCTAGGGCTGCTTCACAGGGTGAACTTTCAGACCACGTTATAGCTCACAAAGAGATAGGCTTTTTATAAGATACAGCTCTTCTGCTTATTCCAGTAGGCTCACACTGTTCTTATCAAAAATTACAGGGTAAACATCAAACTATCCCCAAATATCCTATTTTATACTTCTTTCCTGGCCCTCACATCTGCCAAAAAAAGAAAAATCTTTTGACATCACCCAGCTTAAAATCATCTCCTACAACAGTGACATCACTTATCTGGTCTCCTGTACTAGCTGTGAAATTATATTGTCTTAAATCTTTGGGTTTCAAAAATAACCTTTTTTCCTGTGCTCATATATGTCCCAGATGTCCTTTTATTGAGTTCACGGAATACAAATGGAAAAAGGTTATTACCAGACAGAGTGTTTAAAGATGAAAATCAAACCTAATACATGGACTCCAACAACTGGAATAAGGAATATAATATTTATAAAACTGAGTAGGAGGTTGCAATCATTGCTCTAAAATAAAGCATTAAAAATTAATTCAGAGCAAATCTGTCTGTGCTACAGCAAAGCTCTCTTTCATTAAGGTAGCACTGCATGTTTCTCCTGAATTACTTACCCAAATAAGTAAATAGGTTATAAGAACTGTGTGTTCTGCAAACTACAGAAGGTCTGCATGAGGCACAATTTAGAGTTACCTTCAGTGTTAAAGCATTACAGACAGACCTTTAATTTTGAACCAATTAATTGTGATTCTTGCAGTTTCTCTACATTTTTTTGCCCTTGAGTATTACTAGGAACGTTTAATTCACATGGTTCTTATTCATCCTCATTTGATTAATTTAAATGATGCTGTATTATTTGATTAATTCATGTTGCAGAATATTAAATATTAGGAATCTGTGGGTGTTAGTTATGTGACACTTTAAACTTTTCCATAGATTTTCATTTCAAAAAGTTTCATGTTCCCCATTTAAGAAATATTTTCCCACAATCTTCTACTTCACATTATTGCTATTGTTTATCATCATCAATATTATCATTATCATCAGTTTCCTGCCTTGGATTACACTAAAAAGAAAAAAAAGGAAAACTGCTATTGTTTATCTCTGCATTCACTATTGGGATGAGGTTTTTATTTTGCCCAATTTATACTATTCCTCTGAAGCCCTAAAATAAACAACCGTATAATCTCTAGGCTCTATTGATTTTTTAATGATTTCAAATAAAAAGCATCCAGTTTCCATTGCATTGACAAACTGCTCAGCCCCTGGGCAAAACCTACTGGATTCCTGTTAGATGGAGGCCCAACAACTGGAAGTCCAAAAAGTACACTTGAGATGGAAGGAAGAGAGTTGGTCTGCTCCTCTCAGTGAATGGGTATTTAACCTTTGACCAGTGCCGACAGGCCTTCTCTAGTGCTATTAGACTGAGAGCAAGCTGTTATGATTAAATAAAAGAGAAAAAAAACTGTTTAGAGCCTTACTGAATATGTCCTGGGAATTAAGGCATATGGCAGGGATAAGGAAAAAAGATTTTCCTTATGCTAATGACCCTTGATGTCTGAAATAAATTAGATCCATTAGAGTTTATGCTCAATAAAAGAAAGACTTTAAGCACTCCAAAGTTAGTGACTCGAGACCAGTTTTTGCTCTGAAATTCAATCTGCCTCCTTATTAATTCTTAGTGAGGCTCCAGAGCAGACAGGAGATGCAAAATCATAGTTCTGTACTGAACCAGAATTTTAAAGGACCCAGGTTTCTTCTCCTTTTATTTTAATTAAACCATTTTTCATGCTTCTCATTTTGTTTCCCTCATTAATTTGATTTTGTTCCCATTTTTGTTTCATTTTTTTGTTTCTTTTTCAAGGTTTCATTTATCCTATTTCAACTGAGCAGAGAACCCAGAATGAATATGGATTTTCTTGTAAGTTTGATGTTTGGTTTTTATGTTGCTGAATAATCATTTAATGTTATTGCCCCCAGTTCAAGTTTACCTTTCCTTGGATCACAGATGTGCACACAGGAAATCGGCGCCTAATATATTCCAACATGAAAAACAAATTAGATTTTCACTGCTGAAAAGAAGAAAGGGTCATTTCAAGTCTCTGCCAGCTTTAAAATCTATCAGTCTAACATTCAAAGCTTAAGTCCCAGTAGCTGACAAAACATATCATGAAATATGTGGATCTAAATAAAGGGCAAGTTTCGAATGCTAAAAAGGAAAGAGTTGAGAAAATGCAGATCCATTGAGTTAGAGATCATGAATGTTGAATAAGTCATTACAGCCTGGTAAAGCAAAACGTTAAGGTTTTAGATACAGAATTCTGACCAGAATTCAGACCACTGCTGTAGGGCCTCACATGGAACCCAACAGCAAATGAAATCAGCACTCCGAAAGCACTGCTCACAGTGCCATGAGGGTTTGGTACATCACTCGTTTCCTGAAAATATATCGGCCAGTATCAACTTGATTGATGCTGAGCAGAGAGTCTAGAAACTTTGATAAAGAAAATTATTTAAAAAGAATACAAGTTCTTTCACATATAGTACATTTAAACAAAATCCTGAAAGCAATGGACCGATTTCCCATAGGAAATGCTATTTTACTATCAGTGTGTTACAGATACATGGCGTGAGACAAGTCATTTCTCCATATAATAAACCATGTGACTGTGAGTCTTAGGAAAGAGGAGTAGTTCCTTGACTTTAGGAGGCCAGGAGACCTGCAAACCTTAAAATTCTCTTCCTGCAAAATAAAAATGCCCTTGTATAAAGTTGAACATAAAAACATTTTTCTTGACCATCTGAAGCACCAGTTTAATCACCTTTCACAGTGAGCAGACAGTTTTGGTTAATCTTGCTGGTCATTTTTGTGAGTCACAGAAAACTAAAAATAATTGGGACTTAAAGATGTCTGAAGGATTCAGGAAAGCTTTACTTTTTGTTGGTTGAATTATCAACTTTTATCACCATTTGCCATTGGATCAGAGCATGTTCTATGCCACTAAGGCAACATACAACATTTATAGGAATTTTCTTCTTGCTCTACCCAGAGACAGACCTCCCAGCTGACCTCACACCATGTTAATCGAATGCCTAATTGCCTTTTGGGCGTAGTCTGACCTTTCTGATCACTGAACCAGGCCTTTATCTTACTCAGTACAGCATAGAGCTATATTTTATTCCAGTAATGAGTGGCTCACATGTAAATCTCTGAGAAGAGCCCATGAGAAGCTCAGTGTGCTCAGAGGTAATACTGAATCTGTAGCAAAAGCCTGGAGTTATCAGTATTAACCTCTGCTCCCCAGACCTGGGTCTTCTGAAAGTATACCTTTCAAACCCAGCATGTTTGCTCCCAATGTTTGCCTTGCCTTGCCTTCCATCGTTCCCACCCACCCCTTCAGTGATTTAGGGCAAAGTGAGAAGAGTGCTGTGGTAAGTAATTTTGTGACTGGGAATGATACTTCGAAAACTATTCTGGTGCAATAAATATACAGATTCAGTAAATGCCAGATGTTTCTAACAGTGTTTATGTTTGTTTTTAAAGAACTATCAGTGAATTTAAAGCTGCCTTCCAAACTTCTCCACCTGAAATTAGTAATAAAGTTTTGGGTTTTTTTCTTTTTCCTATGGGTTGGGATGGTTTTAGCTCCAGTTTCCTTTTATGCCTTATAGTAAATGGTCTGTTATGTTGCCCAATTTAAGATAGATTAGTGAGTGAATAGATGCAGAGTGAGAAAGGAAAAAAAATGCAAGATAATTTTCCATTGAAAGGCCACAGTTGTTTTAAATAGCTTTTGAAATAGATTTGAAATTAACCTATAAAAAAGGCAATAACTGTCTGAAAAAAATTATAGCAATACGTATATGTACTGTGAGAATTTTCTCTAACCACCAAATTCCATGTCTCCTTTTCCCCTTTAGCTGCTCCTGATTCAGATGATGTTGCTCTGTATGTCGGCATTGTGATAGCTGTGATAGTTTGCCTGGCCATTTCTGTAGTCGTGGCCCTCTTTGTGTATAGGAAGAATCATCGTGACTTTGAGTCTGATATTATTGACTCTTCTGCACTCAATGGAGGCTTTCAGCCTGTGAACATCAAGGCAGCAAGACAAGGTCAGTTGACATTGCATTTCATATGTGGACTTAAGCATGCCTGCAGCCTCCCTATATGTCTTCAAAATCAATGAAACTACGTTAGCTGAAATATAAGCTCCATGGAGACGAAGATTTTCATCTATTTTGTTGATTACTATGTTAATTTCCTTCATATAACTCATTAGAGTTGACAAGGTGCACAGATCTCTTTTTTTCCCTTTTGTAACAGGTTTCTCTGTCATACTTTTAAAGTTTCATTTGAGAAGAGTACAAAGATTGGTTGATAGATTTCTTATGTTCCCTTTTTTCTCCTGTTCACAAGTTATCTTGTACTGCTCTGAATACAGTGGTCTACAGGGGAACCCAAATCCCGTATAGATGACTACTACCTAGTCACCTAGTGAGGATCACAAGTGTCTGCAGATTCAGTCTGTTGAGTTAGCTAAGTACCATAGAAACAATGAGTAATCTTCAAGGCAAAATATAGAATGAACTTGTCTATTTATTTATAGCCAAAAATTAAACAGATTCCAGCTATCTAATTGCCATTTTCAGTAGAACCCTAGTGTCTGTCCATCTCTAATATTTGTTGAATTGCTTTGCTATTGGCTCAGAAAGTGTCAGGGAGAGTCTGACTAATAGAAGTTGTCTGAATGAAGAATGCAAATGGGCGTCCTTTCTCTTTCTGACTCAGATCTCCTGGCAGTACCCCCAGATCTCACATCAGCCGCGGCCATGTACAGGGGACCTGTTTATGCCTTGCATGATGTCTCAGACAAAATCCCAATGACCAACTCTCCAATTCTGGATCCACTGCCTAACCTGAAGATCAAAGTGTACAATACCTCAGGTGCTGTCACGCCCCAAGATGACCTCTCTGAGTTTGCATCAAAACTGTCCCCTCAGATGACCCAATCCTTGTTGGAGAATGAGGCCCTCAACCTGAAGAATCAGAGTCTAGCACGGCAGACGGACCCCTCCTGCACTGCGTTTGGCACCTTCAACTCCCTTGGGGGTCACCTTGTTATCCCCAACGCAGGTAATTCCTCAAGGGGTTTATGTTGCAGAGGTGGATCTGGGAAACCTACTCTTGTCCCAAGATCTTTATTATTTGTTTTCATTAGGCCTGAAAAGTTAAATGCATCCTATCTCATCCAAATCTATTGTTACTTTCAATGTAAAGCAAACATTACTTCAGTCAAGATCAGCGAAACTGTTTATCTTCCTCTAGCCAACTCTGAAAACACTTCCTCTAGAAATATTGCACTCACAACTTTCTGCCGAGGCATAACTTACGACTGCCATTGCCCTTCTTTTTAATAGCCCTTCAGAGGCAGCATTAAGCCAAAAGCCTTCACTGTTGTCATCACACTTTAAAAGGACAAATTAATTAGGAAACATATCAGTTGGTTCAGTTCCAATTTCCTACAGGAAGCAGTACTTCAGAATACAAAGTTAGATGATCAGAGGACACGATATTAGACATCAAACCTTCAATTTTTAATTCTTTTTTACACAGTCTTCAGGGTCAAGGTGTCTATAAGGTGTTCACTCCACATAGCTTCATCATGTGTCTTTTTAAGGTAGGATTAAAGTAGTGCCTTTTAGTAGTATTCAGTTTTTGGTTCATTTAGTTATCTGCTTGTAGAGAATAAGCTCCATAAAGCTCTTAAATAGGGAACTAAAGTTAGTGGCTCATAATGTTTGCTTAAAGTTTGGTATTTGTTAATCAATATGGAACCATCAGTTATGAGAGGGTTAATGGACTCCCCTGTGCATGTCCAGGCACTCTTTTGGACCAGATAGAGTAGTCTATTAATACAGAAAAAAAACAGTTTGATTAAACTAAGATCTATACATACATAAGAAGAGAATGTAATGTGTAAACAGCCATAGAGCCAAGTAATATAGAGAACCAGTTGAACTTGTCTTTGATTCTTCCTCTCATTCAGTCCCCCATTTCAACACCTTAGCAATTTTTCACCCCATGCCTTTTAAAAATGTATTTTAATAAATTGAAATATTTAATGGAATATCATTTTTACTTTTCTAAAATACATTTTACAGAGCTGAGATCACACATTACATAAAGTGCTTTGATTCCAGTCTTTCTCATTCTCATGCAATTGCATGCTTTTTAAAATCATGATTTTAAATATATTTTAATAGTCTATAAATGAATAGATCAGAATATACTCTACTGTTCTTTCCTTGTTTAAACATTGTATTATTTCCAAGACAGTTTTTTTTTTCACGACAGCCAGTGGATTATACCTCTCCTTTCCATTTCTACACTTGTCACTTTTTCCACATATGAATTATTTTAAAGGCTTCTTAAGTAGAAAGGAGAGAGCCAGCATGTTTAAATATGTACTGGGCAATGGTGATCTACATGCATTATTTTATTGAACAGTAATCTAATATGTCTCAGGCCTTATTCTTGTTACACTGCATCCATAATTCTGTCTTATCCCCTTAACAAAATAAAGGTACATTTGATTGTTCCCATTGGAAAAAATAAAAACACCGAGGCTTGAGTGCCTCATGTGTGGTCTTCCTCCTTTCATTGTGTGGCTCGCCAAACCATCCTGACACCTGACGTGAGCCTCACATTCTACTTCTGCAGCACTACAAGGCGCACATCACTTCTCCAGAAGGTCATGCCTCAGCAGTTGCAACCAGCTATACAAAGGGCTTTGAATAACTATTCCTCTTTAACTCTGTCCTTTACTCTTGAGACTTGCCAATACGTTCAAGCAATTTCCTTATGGTCCTGTATTCATATGGCATATTCCATTTCCTTGCTAATTAAATAAGCTACTCAAAGACAAGAACACTGTCTTTTACTTCTTGGCGTTCACAACCCATCAAGAACTCTACTCACAGTCAGGTTCCATAAAAATTTTTATAGAGTTGAAATTAATTGCATTTATTAGAATAGAACTGTGGAACCAAGTATCTTCAAGTTGCTGCCCACTTTGAACTACTGTCTGTGATAATGCTGCAGCGGTGCAAGCCCGTGGCTCCCACAGTGTGGTCCACTGACCACCAGCTTTGGCATCACCTTGAGACTTGTTGGAACTACAGTTTCCGCAGACCTTCTGAATCAGAAACTCTGAGGGCAGGATCCCATAATGTGCTTTAGCAAAACCTCCAGGTAATTTTGCTGCAAACAAAAGTTACAAACCATTACTGTCAGCACAATTGACTTAGAACAGAGCTCAACCCACCAGTCCGACAAAATGCACCAATTAACAACTAAGTAAAAACCTCCTTGACCTGCTGTGACTAAAGCTAGCAATTGTTCAGTTGCTGTTCACTTTCTAGAGTTACCTATGATGAAAGAAGTTCTTCACCAATTATTTGTTGCAGAAAAACAGTGATGCTAACCAGATACTTCAGAAATAAATGTTTTTTGATATTGTTGAGGTTAGCATTTCCCTGACTTTGAGTCTTGTGGGGACTTTTTTTTTTTTAATTAGAAATGATGCATCATTACAGCTGTTTGAAATTTTAAGAGCAGTTGTTGGTTTTCCCCTCATTTTACAAGGAAAACACCAGTGGAACCATCTGTCTATTCCTTAAATAAAGCAAGAGTTTTTTTTAAAAAATGACATCATTCCTTTAAGTGATTCCATAACAGTTCAGAGGGAGCTGTGGTAACAAATAAGGCCAATAAGGGAGGAAAGCCGGGTGGCTATGAATATTTACATGTCTGTAGAGAAAAAGCAGCAGGCTTATGGCGATGTGGCCACAAAATCTCCTCTTTCCTTTCCACTTCCTTCAAAGGCATTCTGTGACGTTTCCTTTTGATTCATAGGTCTTATGTGACTGCTTTTTCTTTTGCTATTCAGGAGTAAGTTTGCTGATTCCTGCTGGGGCCATTCCCCAAGGGAGAGTCTACGAAATGTATGTGACTGTACACAGGAAAGAAAATATGAGGTAAATATGCTTTTTCTGGTGCACTTGACTTTATCAATGTCTGACTTGGAGGAGAACTGTATATTAGACAGAGTAAACCCAACATACATTTGTCTTGATTGCCCTGCTTCTGGCATTTCCTTTTCAACTAGACCCATAAAAGGTCAGTTTTTACTTCTCTTTCTCTTTGGAGCTCCAGACACTTTCGCACATCTTGAATATGGGCAGAAGGCCATAGATCTTTCCCCCAAGTGGACAAGTGGCCATGTTAGCTGAAAAGATGGCTGAAAGTGTGATCTGTAAATTGTGCAAGAGATACAAAGAGAAATTAGCTTCATGTGGCCTGGCTCAGGAATATAGTCTGTAGCCATTTTAGGTTTAAAGGTCACTTAGAATTGGACAACCCCTTAATCCTTGACCTGCCATCCCAACTTCAGCCTAGCATTTTCTTCTTCTTTGGGGGACTCTTGTAGTGTTTAAGTGTTATTGACGTGCTTCTTATATTTAGCACCTATAAAATCTATGCTTGGGCTTTGCTAAATGGATCTAGGGTTGATTAAAACTAGGTTGAATCTTAGAGTGTTTTGAATATGTCATCATTGTAAAGATGAAGTTATTTTGAGTAAAAATAAGGAGTTTCAAAGCCCTAAATTCAATTTTCAGTTTGGCCTCTCACAAATTGTATCTGGTCATTCTTGATTCGTTCTCACATAAAATGCATGTGTTAAATAGCACTCTAGAGGCCTGACTGATGAATGCTTCTGAAGTGCACCGAGATCTTAAAATAAGAGATGTTGTTGAAATGACAATCCTTACATGTAATTATCACTGTTTTTCCAAGGGGGAAAGGTATTGGCTCAACTGCCCTGAGCTCTAGATGCAAAGTGCGAATGCCAAATGTAGAGCTAGCTTGTCATTCATTGTTGTTCAGTCGCTAAGTCATGTCATCATAAGATATCTGTCTTTTCTCTTCCCCTCTGTCATCCTCAGAAAAGCCTCTCTCTCTAGTCGTTGTCTTCAGTAGCCAAAAAGCTCTGTTATTATGCTCTTGGGTAAAGATTTGGTATTTATAACCTGTAGGGCCCAGAACAGTGTTTTCCTCAGGTGATATAATTCCACCTACACAAACATGAGCCTGTCCAAGAAAATAATAAAAATCCATGGTCATTATTCATGTGCCTTCAATTTGAGCAACAGAAAATCACTAAAAGCCTTGTATTTGTGCACATCAAATATTCATTTTTCCATTCCCAATGTAAAGTAATATTCGCAGTCCCTCAGAGTGCCCTGCTTTCGCAGCAGGAGAAATGAAGATTAGCAAACTGAGATCCCTTTATATTTTAGTTTTTTTCTTTCTTTTGTCCAGAATCAAGGTTAACACTAAGTATACCCATCCCTGAAGGCCTTTCACCAACATGGATGTTTGGTTTAAACAGAGATGAGTATTGGCTTGTGCTTTATTCTGAGAAAGTGTTTGTGGTCTTTTATTTTCCATGTGATCACCATAATCTATGGCTGAAGATCAAACCTTAAGAGGCTGCCGCAGGGTGTGCTGAAGCTGAAAGACATGGGCACTCAGGTGCCTTGTATGATTTTTCTTCCTGCAATTTAGTTAGCACCCTGACCAGGATAATTGTACACTCTGGATGAAGGAGGAAGAAAGCAGGAAATTGACAAAGCTAGACAATTCTGCTTTAGGTTCTTCTGCCTTTGACTTTAAAGAAAAGGAAACTATAAATCACCTCTTACTATGCCTACCACTTGAAGTTGGGTGCGGAGGGAATTGCTCTATTAAATTTGGTGTGCCTCAATGAAGTTCTGTTTATAAAAGTGAAGCTAGAGGATCCTCAGGATCTCAAATGAAAATGTACACCAGAGATCATGCAGCAGGGAACAAACACAAGAAGACAGCTCTCTCAAATAAAGGAGATAGTCTCCTCCACTCATTTTTGTTGTGAACTAGATGTGATTTTCTTGTGAAGTCACAATGACCAGAATGTTGTTTTAGTGTATAGTAATAATATAAAATATAGCTACCATAGAGGCAGCATACTTTTAATTTCATGTATTCCTCACTTCATTTATTCCTCACTATTTGTCTGTGAGTTATGATGAGCTCCATATTTTCAGATAAAACTAGGGTTCATAGCCAGGGTTTCACAGTTAACAACTGAGGGACAGCAGAATTCATACCCAGGTTATCTCCTCATGAGGCTCTTCTGCTGACATGCCATCCCCACTCCTTAGCATCCAGTGCACAAACAGAGCCTCTGCTCTCTTGCTACAGTGACTTTTGGGACACAGTGTCTGTTTATTGCTCACATGATCTTAGAACTTCTTTCAGAGGAAATGCTGTGAGACAAGAGAAGACATGAATGTGACTTCAAGGCATGTGTAGGAAATTTCTGATTACTTTGCTCCATCTTTCCTCTCTTTCATTGCCTTTATTGAATCCAAAACTGGGTGTTTTTCCAGCTGGATACCTTCCAGTGGGTCATCTGGTGATGTGAACTGTGTACAGGGAGGTGTGAATTTAATTGCATGTGGCAAGTGAATGTGACAAGAGAGGGCCTTATCATTACGGAATATGCACTAAGAAAAAGCAGGGGATGGCAGATGAGCAGGCTAAATGAGCTGCAGACACAGGACAGGCTCTCTGCAACCAAAAGGGATCTGAGCTGCAAGGCTGTGCTCATGATTTCTCTTCTCCTATGGGACACACCCCTGCAGAGATTGCAAAGCCTCTTCCTGCCCTGCCCCATGGATATACTCCCCACAATTAACGGCATCAACATGGACCTTTTTACTTTACTTCCAGTAGCAGTTTAAAAAATGAGTCTGACTCAGACTGAAATTTTGCCTTTTGTCATTTCTTATTGAAACACAATCTGAAGATATGAACATTAATTTTTGCTTTCTTCATATTGTGTACTTGCCTAGGAGTTTTCTCAAAAGGCCAAAAAAAAATCAATTTAGCCATTCCAAGAATAAAGGTAAATAGAAATTTTTTTTTGGTAAATGGTGGGGAACCATGGAAGATCTTTAAGCAGCCAAGTGCTACATGAATATCAGTGTTTTTAAAGATTGACAGTGACCGTGTGCAGGATGAACTAGCAGGGGGAACAGAAAGACTACTCCAAAGGCTGGGGCCCTGGTTGACCCATGGCAGTGATCAAAGTATGTGGGAGAGGGGGCTAGAGAAGCAGTCAGGCCTGAGTCTGGAGAATGGAAAGAAAAGTGTATTTCAGGACAAGTTTCACAGCTGGTTAAAAAGTGTGGCAAAAGTTGCAGAACACAAAGAATATATTTAGGGTTCAGGCCCTGGGCACTGAGAAAATTGTGAGAGCAACAAGAGGTGGTCGAAAGCAGCAACTGGTTCAAGGAGAGAAAAGACGAATTCTGATTTCTCTGCATGTGGTTTGTGTAAGAGGGGACTTGCAGCTCTTGCTGGAGATGCACGTGGGCAGTCGCCAGAATGGATTCTTCAGGGGAAAAGTGCAGAGGCAGAAAAAAGAGGACTGCGGAAAGAACTTTGGGAAGTATTCATTTTAATATTTATTTATTTGGCTATGTCAGGTCTTCGTTGGTGGCATGCAGGATCTTTCACTGTGGTCTACAGACAGACTCTTGGTTGTGGTGCAGGCTTCAGAGTGCTAGGGCTCAGTAGTTGTGGCTCCAAGGCATGTGGGATCTTAGTTCCCCAACCAGAGTCCCTTTCATTGCAATGTGCATTCTTAACCCTGGACTACCAGTGAAATCCTGGAAATATTCTTATTTAAGGTTTGGGTGGAAGGAGCAAAACTAAACGGATAAGGCAGGATAAGGATAAGGCACGTAAGCAAGAGTTGGCATCTAGCAAGAAGCTTACTATATAGTTGTTCATCAATGAATATTTTTAATGAAAGAATGAATGATTGTAATTATAACAGGAAAAAATCAAAGGTAAAAAGAGTTTCAAAAGGAGGTATTACTAAATTGTCAGTGGTATTACTGTCAATTTAGTAATTGTGATTGACAGAGGTATTACTAAAATGGAAGTGTAAAGAGAGAGAATGACAATTCAAGAAGGTATTGGATTTGTCAGATCTGCCCACTGTAGGACATTGTGGCGTTTAGGATTTTTTTTTTTTTTTTTTAAGGACGAAATCCCAGTCAGAAGTTTAGCATGTTAGTGATGGGGCACTTAAAACTATCCTTATATTTACTGAATATAAATAATAAAGTAATACATTAGGATAGTGGGCCAAAATGTATTATGTTTGTAATCCTATTGCAGACCGTTTTCATTTATTTTAATGTGGTGTTTGGAACTTTGTAAAATAGTACTTGACATTATTATTTCTCAGTGAAACTCAGTGATACTCTCTTTTAGGTAGTCCTAAATTTCTTGTTTGAAGGAACAGCTCTAAAGAGACTGAAGGTAGAGTGGGCAGGGGGTAGAATCCAGGTATATTTAAATCTTATTCACTGACTGTTCTTCACAGTGTTTATTTATTGAAGTCCTACTTCTAAAGAAATGATTCAAGGTGATTTATGCAAACAATCTTTCAATGGAAGGAAAAATTTTTTTTAATAAGTGGATAAAAAAACAAAAAAGGAAAAAATAAAAATAGAAAAGATTAAAGTCAGATGGGCAGTTAGAATATAAAATATTTGATGTAATTCCCAGCATATTTCTTGTTAATAGGTCATGAACTTATTGTTTCAAAGCTTTCAAGAGGGAAACATGGTAAGTTATAAGATCCATGTGTCCAGAAGGAAAAAAGATGCCTGGAAGAAGCTCAGTTACTTCTCCTTTGGGTCCTCATAAAGAAAACATTTTTTTTTTCATACAGCAAGCAACATTTTTAAAATATAACAATAGCGATAAGCTTCACAGGGCTACTTCTGTTGGTATCCCTCAATGCGAGTAGATAGTATAAAACCCAGTTATAAATTCAATAAAATAATTCCTCAAGGATTCAGCAGTTCAATCTAGGGCACAATACTTAGCTGTTCAGGCTTAATCCAGGGACAGATTTTGGCCTATCTAGGGAAATGGGGGCACGCCCTTCAGAGTGGCTTCCATAAATATTTTCTTTTGCTCAATTGATCTTTTGATAGCAAGTGAGTTAGATATTCCTTGTCAGATACCTAAAGTGCAAATATTTCAAGTTGTTAGCTATACATGAAACCGTGTGCTTTAAAAGGCAGCTGAGCCTAAGGTGGAACTGTCATCCAGAGGGACCTGACAAAAGATGTGTGTTCATAGAAGGCGTCTCGTCTCCACACAGAGGTAGGTGGGAGGAAGTTTGTTTTTTTTTTTTTTTAAGAAGCAATTTTCAGCTTGCTCTAGCAAACAGTTCATAGAAATTTCTCAAGGTCCTAAATCTGGATAAGCAACTCAGAACACACCACTGATGGGAAAGAAAACCAATGATTTGTGTTCAGATCCCAGTTTTACCTATGACTAGCTTTGTGGCTTTAGGCAAATGTGTTAATTTCTTTAGATTTCAGTTTCCTCTTTGGGTGAAAGAAAAAGTACTATGAATACTTATCCTGCCTACCTTACAGGTGTGCCTTGGGCAGCCAATGCAATAGCTTTTATAAGAGTTTTGTAAATTGTGCTCTTCTGTGTAGAAATAAGTTCTCCTCACTGATAATAGCAAGCAAAGGATAAGAAAACCTGACAGGAAACTAAAATTCCCATCTGAGGGCTTTGTCCTAGGGTGCTCAGAACCCATCCAACATTTATCTTGGACTCTGAAAAGTTTTTAAAATTTAATCATTGTTAATAACTGGATTTCTACTTAATTACTATTTCTGTAGCTAATTTTTGCTTTACGTTCATTTCCATATCATCTGCAATTAATATTTATAGAAAGTGTGCTTAAACAGCTTAGATAACACATGAGACATAGTAAAGCCCTTCTCTGCAAAAACATAAAGCAGATTTTTAAAAATTTATTTTCTACTATTTTATGTATTTTAATATCCTCCCTTTATGTAAATAAAGGGAATGTGGATTTAAATGCTGTGACCTTTGGTTTCACACAGTTAAATCT
Organism: Capra hircus; assembly: GCF_001704415.2. Lineage (NCBI taxonomy): Eukaryota > Metazoa > Chordata > Mammalia > Artiodactyla > Bovidae > Capra > Capra hircus. The sequence continues at coordinate 29,847,133 of NC_030813.1, forward strand.
TAACCTTTCCTAAGTGGCTTCCTCCATGTATGCTTGGAAGTGTTTCCAATTTCAGTGCTATTTCTTTCATCTTGAAAACCCCCAAAGATTCTTATCATTATTTCTTCTTTGTTTTTCATTCCTGGTTATGAATTCCACATCACCACTTCCCTATTCATTACATTCTTGCATCTCACTGGGTTAATAAATTCTTTTGACACCTACTGCCCCTTCCTTCCCTTGCTATCCCTCCTCCAAGAATGGTGCCCATCAATATTGCATGCCAGGGGACTGCAGGTCTGACAGCGTCCCAGCCCAGCAGGCAGTGGTCTCCCTTCTGTTCCAACTCAGCGATGAGAAGAACCCCTCCTCCTCCTCCGCCTCCACCTCCTCCTCAAGCACCGGCTGCTAACAGCAGACTGAGAGACAGCTGTTTCCAATCCCCAACTCTACTGCAGGGACCATTTGAAATGGATTTCACTTTAGTCTCCTTCCTTAAAAGTTTAATGTGCATTCTCAAGGTATACTTGTAACTAAAGGTAAGCATAGTGCTCAGGAAAATGCAGCCATGACTCCCCTCCCCCCGCCCCCCCCAGTAAGAAAAGTAGAATTAAATAACAATGTGATTACTGCTTAGGGAAGATAAGTGTAATAGCAACTATGGCACAGTGAAAGCAAGACGTCACTCACATCCTAAGAGAATGAATTTGAGACTGGAACAAAGGAGGACAGAGTGGGTTCAGAGGAAATGAAAACTAAAGGGGACAGTAATGAGTTCTCAAGCTGCCACCTATCTTGTAATTCCAAATATATTTCCAGGTACTCTGATAACTTTAGATTTAATCAAACTTTTTTGTTATTCAGTGAGAATGGAGATGATATTAAAAGGCTAAAAAGAGATAACTTTTAACTATTTTTTTTTTCTAAATAGGAGGAAAGGAAAGCCATAGGTTGAGAGATTTTAGTAAAATTTTAAAATCGGAAGCACAAATAGCCAAGTTTTGTTAAGGGGAAATATGTTAAGTTTTAACTGAGTTCTTAGACCTGATGATAATAATCACTAAGAACTTAGGAATGTCTAAAATTTGACCTTACTTGTGACCCATCAAGGTGGCTGCCACAGTTTTGTAGATGCTGATAAATGAGACAAGACTCCTGAGTCAGACAAAGTGCTCACAGCAATAGCACTATCCAGTGTTACCATTTTTGCGCCAGTTTCCCAAGCCTCAGTTCTGAAAGGGTGATGTAAAGACAGACGACATCTATACATTCAGTGGCTCCATTCCAGGAATAAACCATTGTGTTTAGGGAGCCTGAGTGTTTTATAATGGGAAGTGGACATGTCTACCGTTTGCTTCAAAGGTAAGCACTGTATCGTCAAAGGTGATTGCTACACAGTTGTCTTGAAAAGACAACTGGGACCATGCAGAAAATGAGAGACTCAGGGAGAGTAGTCTTCCAACAGCATTAAAAAGAAATAATAGTGGCTACTATCATTCACTGAGTGTTAAGTGAGGGTAGGCCACAGATAAAAGCTAACTTCTAGGTTACATAGTATTGAATATATTAACCATAGATGAAGACGAGAGGAAATTCCAGTTCAAGTGGCTGATGCGATTTGTAAAGAAATTTGATATGACCCTGGTAATATCCATGTGAATGAAATAGATATGAACTGGACAGTGTACATTTTTAATGGGTTTATATTTGACTGAACTAAGTAACTCAAAGTATTGATGTCAGACTAGAGAGAGGTTTCAAGTAGTGTCCTTGAAAAGGTCTCTGTCTTTGCCCTGTTTTTATATTACAATGTTATCAATGACTGGAATGAGAACATAAATGGCAGTTATATCAAATTTATGGAAGATAAAAGACGAGAAGAGGTAGCCAATATATGGAGGAAAAACATAGCATTAAGAAATAGATGACCTGAAAAATTTCCTAAAACAATTAAAGTAAAATTAGATGGCTAAATATAAATTTCTCTGTATAGGTTCAGAAGCCATTGCTATAACCACAGACAGCCTAAGAGCCTTTCATGTTAAGAGTACACAGAGTGGTCAGCTTTAACAAATTACTTAACCTTCTTAGGGTGTCATTGCCTCCTTTTATAAAGGACATGCTTAACCATATTATCTCTCTCTTCCCATCTAACTCAAGTCTGCTAAATAATATTTATAAATAATTGATTGAGAATAATCTAAAGCAACAATTTTGTGAGGCATTAATATAGCTACATGGTGATGGTAGTTTGTCTCCAAGTCATGTCTGACTCTTGCGACCCCATAGACTATAGCCCAGCAGGCTCCACTGTCATTCCAAAACAAAGAAAGCAGTAGTCTGCTATACTGTACATTTAAGTACAGTCAGCCCTCTATCCATGAGTTCTGTATCTACAGATTCAGCCAACTTTGGATCAATAATATTTGGGGGAAAAAAAAAACAACAACATTTTTTCCAGGAAGTTCCAAAAAGCAAAACTTGAATTTTCAGTACACTGGTAACTATTGACATAATATTTACATTGTATTAGGTATGATAAACAATCTAGAGATGATTTAAAGTATGTGAGAGGGTGCGCATAGGTTATATATCATTTTATGTAATTGTTATATAATTTTGGTTATAAATGGTTAAAGAAATTTTGTAGTAGTTATATAATTTCTATATAATGGTTATATGCCATTTAATGTAATACTGTGCCCTTTTATGTAAGGAACTTGAACATCCAGGGATTTTGGTGTCTGCAGGGGAGTCCTTGGAACCACTCTTGTGTGGACACCAAGGAGAGACGGTCTTCCATTCATTTCACGATGCCTCGCTCTAGTGAAGACAATGAAGCTGAAAGACATCTCTCTGAAAAGAAAGATGGAATTATGGAGAGAGACATGGAGACCATGCTTTTCTAGCTGAAGTTGCAAAAATCGAGGAAGTTTGGTCTGGAAGAAGATTTTTAGAGATATAAAAATCTCTAAATGCTTGAGAGGCTCTTTAATGTCAAAGTGGAGAGAAAGCAGGTCAAGAATATGTGGAGAGATGTGTCAGGAAGGCACATTGTATTCACTCCAAGTAAGAATTTTTTGTAAATCTGAGTTAAGAATAGGTGAGGTGACCCCTCACTACCAACCAAATGTCACCATGCTGTTAGAGAAGCTCTGTGCTTGTTGACCCTGAGGGTCCTTACTCCTCTAAAATTCTATGAGCCCAGGATTTCTTAAGTCAAGCTATTCTGACAGCATAGTTTTGAGTGTCGTTTTAGCAAAGGCATTGGTTTTAGCACGAGCCCTTGTTAGTTGTGAGGCTTGGGCAGTCCACTCAACACCTTGGAGCTCTGTCCTCACATACCAACTGACAGCTTGAGTTAATTTATTCACTACCTGTTAATTACAGTCTTATTAGGGAAAGAATAAGGCAATTTAAAAAGAAAAAAAGAAACAGAATTAAAATAAAGAATTTGGATTTTTGAAGTTCATTTCTACCCAAATTCTCAGAGTATGAATTATTATTGTTGTTCAGTGGCTCAGTTGTGTCCTTCTCTTTGCAATCCCATGGACTGTAGTCTGCCAGGCTTCTTTGTCTATGGGATTATCCAGGAAAGAATTCTGGAATGGGTTGCCATTTCCTTCTCCAGGGGATCTTCCTGACCCAGGGATCGAACCCGGGTCTTCTGCATCACAGGCGGATTCTATACCACTGAGCCACCATGTATGAAGTATGCATGTAGAGAAAATCCATTTAAATTGCTATAGAAATACAGTTCTTTGTTATTCCTTGGTCATATTTTAAAAAATGAATCTGGTATACTAGCCTGAATTATTTCTGAAAGTCATTTGGGGGAAGTTTAGCTCTAGGGTATCCTTATTCTAAAGTGATTTTTTTGAAGTGTTTTTCAAGTTAGGTCATAAAAACACAAAAGTATCTAAAACTCTATGAAACCACTGGCAGGTATTATCAGAAAAAAAAATGCTTATGTAACTTCATAAGGACTCTGTTCCATCTCATTCCATCCTGAAAGTATCTGTACATGAATTTAGAGGAAATTACCAAAGGCAGACCTGTGTCTGAAGGAAAGGATCAAAGAGATGCAGGCAGAGTCACTATTATCAGAAAGACCTCAAGTCTTACAAGATCAAAGCCTTGGTATGAAATGCATGTCTTCCTACTTAATTCTGCCTCAACCCACCATCCACCCTCCAAAAGTAAAACCTCCAAGAGGAAACTATTTGTGCAACTGGAGATCTGAAATCTCAGTGAGTACATAGTACCTAAATACTAGAGAACTGTCACCATGCGATCTCTGCTCCCCTCCCAGGCCGCCCATGGAGGACTCTCAGACTCTCTTGACCCCTGTGGTGAGCTGTGGGCCTCCAGGAGCCCTGCTGACCCGCCCCGTCATCCTCACTATGCATCACTGTGCAGATCCCAGCACCGAGGACTGGAAGATACAGCTCAAGAACCAGGCAGCGCAGGGACAGTGGGAGGTGAGCCTCTGTGGGGGTAAAGGTGCAGTTCATGCGGATAAGCACAGGCGATCATGGGAAGGCTTTTATTTTTAAAGCAAAACATGGGTGGAATTTTAGCTTATACTCAAAATGAGAGAGAGAGAGAGGAAGGGAAAGAGAGAGGGAAGGGGAGATGGGGAGACAGACAGTCAGACACTGGCTCCTGAGTGCTGTATCTACTGGCTGGTAAGCACAAAGAAAATGATGGCCAGTCATTAGCTAACTCACAGGGAAAGTGCACTCAAGAGTCTTACATAAGTCCCTTTTGAATATACATACTATCTTGGGAAGGGAAATATATATATATGTAGTGCGTATATATATAGATATGAAAGTGAAAGTGTTAGTCACTCAATTGTGTCTGACTGTTTGTGATCCCAGAGACTGTAGCTGACCAGACCCCTCTGTCCATGGAATTGTCCAGGCAAGTATACTGGAGTGGGTGGCCATTCACTTCTCCAGGAGATCTTCCCAACCGGATTAAACCTGGGTCTGCCACATTGCAGGCAGATTTGTTACCATCTGAGTCACCAGGGAAGAGTGTGTGTGTCAGTGTGAGTGTGTGTCAGTGTGAGTGTGTGTTAGTGTGTGTGTGTTTTAATTGTCAAGTAGAGAAACATTGCACCTGGGTCAGAAAATGTTAGGACTTACTTGCCAGCAAGTCCTGGAAATAGGTCTGAATTTAACCTGGGAAAGCAGGAAGTGTGTATCCTAAGCTCCCATACAATGAAGACCATGTGTAGCACCTTGGCTGTCTGTAGCTGCAGCCATTGGAACTTCTTAAGGGCAGCGCCTTAAACAGATCCTGCTCTTTCCATCAGAACCCTGCAGTTAAACCTGAAATTAAGTGCAAAAGGATTTGTTACATTTACCATGAAGATTTTATACCTGCTGCTGCTGCTACTGCTGCTAAGTTGCTTCAGTCATGTCCAACTAAGTCGCTTCAGTCATGTCCGACTCTGTGCGACCCCATAGACAGCAGCCCACCAGGCTCCCCCGTCCCTGGGATTCTCTAGCCAAGAACACTGGAGTGGATTGCCATTTCCTTCTCCAATGCATGAAAGTGAAAAGTCAAAGTGAAGTTGCTCAGTCGTGTCTGACTCTTAGCGACCCCATGGACTGCAGCCTACCAGGCTCCTCCGTCCATGGGATTTTCCAGGCAAGAGTACTGGAGTGGGGTGCCATTGTCTTCTCCAATTTTATACCTAGTATCTTTAAAATAAGTGATTTGTGTAGTCTTTACAAGAGAAGTATCCAATATGCATGTTGTTTGTGGGCTACCCTGGTGGCTCAGATGGTAAAGAATCCACCTGCAATGTGGAAGGTCTTGGCTCGACCCCTAGGTTGGGAAGATCCTCTGGAGGAGGCCATGGCAACCCACTCCAGTATTCTTGCCATGGGAGAATCCCCATGGACAGAGGAGCCTGGTGGGCTACAGTCCATAAGGTTGCAAAGAGCTGGACATGACTGAGCAACTAAGCACAGTACACGACACATGTTGTATGTATTTGTGATTACTTACAGTATTTTTCTTTTGGGAAAGAAAATTATAGGAAAAAAATAACATTAAGACTCAACTCCTACTATTTTAGGAAAAAATAATTGTAGAGATAGAAGCATAGCAGGGCGTCCCTGGGATTATCTGGAATGTCCTCTCTATGGACGTACTCTCACCTTGGTCACTTGAGCATCGCTCCTTGCAAGAGGACCTGGATTAAAGTCTGGGGCTATACTTACTGTTAAGACTGGACTTGACCAGGTCTAACTGCAGTTCCATTTAAGTTTAAAAGATTAATCTCAGAAACATAAAAGTCTTAATCTCAAGGGATCCTACTTTGTTGGCATGATTCTCCACCTATTACCATAATACCGTATTTCTGGATTTGAGTAATAATAGCAATAACAATAATAACAAGAGGAGAAAAGAAAGAGTTATGAAGACTAGAAGAGGGAAATCCTTATGAAAACACTGTAATGATATTTGTGACGGGAACAGGGAGCATCTTCATCCTCTGCCATTTCTTCTAGGAGGCTTTCTGTAACATGCCATCAGGAAATGACACTCAAGGCTTGTCCTTGCCCTGCTGGAGAAAGCAGCTTCTTTCCAGGTGTCCTTTTGGAGCTGAAATAAGCCTAGAGGTGCTGAGTACCTCTCTCTCCTTTTCAGTTCAGTTAGAGCTTCATTTTAGGTATGGGTTCAGCTGAAGAAATGATTTCATGAATGTTATTAAAACACAGGCCATGGTGTAGCTCAGATGATGTTGCAAGGGCTAACTAATAAATAGCCATCTGAGGTGGTAACTTTCAAAGCTGTGACAAGCCCTGGGGACTCAATTTATGATGAAACGTTTGTTCGTGTTTTTGGTAAATTACCATTTGCTCACCATGAGCCAGGCATTAGATACGGTAGGAAGCAAAGTAACCTGGTTGCTGCCTCTGCAGAGATTAAGTAGCCTAATGTAGAGCCTGAGTTGTGCCCTCACATGATTTCATTTCTCCCCCATGAAATTCTCTTTTAAATTTGAATGAATTAAAAGTTGGACGATTCCAAAAAAAAAATCTGAACTTCCAGCTTCTCTTGAAAAATTAAGGGCTGCGTCCTCCCTAACTGCCATACCTGGTACTTCTACTGTAAGCATCTTTGGCGTCGACGTCTTTATTTCACAAGCATTTTTGCCACATAACTAGTTGGTCATAAGACAATTTTGGTGTAAAAGATAAAGTAACTGGTGGACAGTTTGGTGTGACAGTTTGATCACCTCTTTGGTCAACCTCAAACCAAAGTTGGCAGCCTGGTTTCATCTCTCCACTGACACGTACTCACATTTTTAATTTCCATAAATCTGAAAGAGGCCACAGGCTCAAAAGGCACAGAGTTGAGCCCACTTTTCTCATAGAATTTTGCAACATCTGTCATGGGACATGTGAGAATGTAAACCAAGAACAAGCAACGGTGTAGAGATGTTTACAACATAATATAAAGCTCAATTATAAGTATGCATCCTAGTATTTGGAAACATACTTCTCTTAATTAGGAAGAAATTTTTGCAAAAGAAAAGCGAGATGCCAAATAAGGAGATGCATGAACAAGCAAAAATATGTGTAATACTAGGAATGGATATTGAAGATAAGGGCATATATATAACCCTCAAAGTAAAAACAGGCTGTTTGTACAGTATTGTCATGAATCCCTACACATTTCAAATGTTTTAAAATATTTTTTATTTCAAAATAAAGTCTTTTTGTTATTCATGTTTTCATGTTTTATTATTTTTGTTAATGTCTCTTTTATTTTTTACTATTCCACCTTTTATGGCAAAATGGCTTTACCAGCCATTAATTATGAGGCAAAACTGCCTACAGCAAAAATGCTTACAGTCAAAGTACTGCAAGCCCATTCCTGCATGGCTGCAGTGGCTAAAGGCAAGTGGACACTGAGCTCTTTAGACTGGCTTGCGCTCTGCTTCACCGCAGTCTCTGCCGTTCCCTATCGTCTTCTGCCCTGTCTGCTTCACACAGTCCTGTTACCTCTCTGCCATGGAATTGTGACCCTTGTTTTATGGATTCTGAGCTTGATCTTTCAGATGATTTCTGTGGCCAGAGTCATTTGGTTAAATCAAAACCCGGTTAATATAGTTATCAGCTCCGCTTGTTTTTATTTCTTGCTAAATATTAAAAATCTAAAAGAGTAGACTGCTTAAAGGCTTACATGAAAAGTAACATGTGCCAAATGCATAGAGCTTGCATACTGTGCTTTTAGCAAAGTCCACAAGGCCAGATTATGAGGTAAAGCAGTGTATCACTTTGGAAAAGTAATTGATAGGTGAGTTTGGGAGAACTCAGTAGAATGGTATTGCATAATTCTTTAATTTTCCTAATTATTTTTCAAAAATTCTTTTCAAACCCCTAGATTTTTAGGGGAAAAACTACCATGCTGAAATCACATCAAACTAAAAGAGTACTTTTGGATTAAATGAGCAATTTAGAGATTAAAGCAAATGGTCAGAAACAGATAATCAGCTCAAATATACTGAAGTTCAAAGGATAACATAAACTTCTTTTGGAATTTTAGGTAGACCCCAGAATGTAGATTCTTGAAAGATCAAAAAAGGCTAAATGAACGTCTTCTAAATAAAGCGTGTTATCAGGCAAACTAAGTAAGGGAGAGAATGATGAAGAATGGAAATAAAAGTATAATAAGGTCAGGGAAAACAAAAAGAGCAGGAAAAGGAATAATCAAAACTCAGGGGTAAAGGTCCTGCTCTCTGCACCTCCGTTGGCTACCATCATGGCCATCAGAGGCTCAGCCACTGCCCCTTCCTTCTTGGCCTGCAGGACGTGGTGGTGGTTGGCGAGGAGAACTTCACCACCCCGTGCTACATTCAGCTGGACGCGGAGGCCTGCCACCTCCTCTCCGAGAACCTCGGCACCTACGCCCTGGTCGGGCAGTCCACCACCAAAGCAGCCGCAAAGCGCCTGAAGCTGGCCATCTTCGGGCCACTCTGCTGCTCCTCGCTGGAGTACAGCCTCCGAGTGTACTGCCTGGATGACACTCAGGATGCCCTGAAGGTAGGTGGCTCCAGCCTGGTCCGCGCACTTCACACCTAGAGACAGGGTGTGTATGTACATGCACCAAGTGCCTGAACACGAGTGTTTGGCACCCAGAGATGCAGTTACAAGAACAAATTAGACATTTCATCTGAGGCCCTGCTGGTAAATACGCCTTTTCCATTCTGCTGACGCCTCCCAAGGGCTACTTTTGTTTACCTTCCTTGATTTCTTTTAATGAAAAATTTAGAAGTGGAAGAATTTGGCAATGAGACGCGTGGATGGTAAATAACCTGCTTCCATGTTTATCTCAGCTGTGTTCTTCCTACAAGAGGAGCTGGCATAATTGCTCACACTCGATGTTCCTCTTGTGTGCTACTTCATTATATGCTTTCCCATTCTTTTTATGAGGACTGTGTGGAAGAGGGTTAGCGTTTGACAACAGGCTTCTGCTTTATAGAATAAATGGGCTTAATTCCTGGTGCTATTACTGCCATTCATTTTCTCCCATTTGAAGCTTTAAAGCATATAGTGAGTGCTTCCGAAGACACTATGATCTAGAAGGAGACAGAAAAAAAGTATGCCGAGGCCTTGGAGGGAAGTCAGAGAGTGATACATGTCATAGGTGAATGCAAAGTTTTATGGGAATTCAGGAGAAGGAGGCATCATATTGTTTTGAGGAAAGCTCAAAAGGAGCTAACATTTGAGATTGGCCCTAAAGGAAGCTAGGATTTGACCATCAATAATGGGGAGGAAACTTGAGATTCTGGGTAAAGGGAACAGCATGAAGAAACAGTTCAGTTCAATTGCTCAGTCATGTCCGACTCTTTGGGACCCATGAATCTCAGCACGCCAGGCCTCCCTGTCCATCACCAACTGCTGGAGTTCACCCAAACTCATGTCCATCGAGTCGGTGATGCCATCCAGCCATCTCATCCTCTGTCGTCTGCTTCTCCTCCTGCCCCCAATCCCTTTCAGCATCAGAGTCTTTTCCAATGAGTCAAGTCTTCGCATGAGGTGGCCAAACTATTGGAGTTTCAGCTTTAGCATCAGTCCTTCCAGTGATCTCCCAGGACTGATCTCCTTTAGAATGGACTGGTTGGATCTCCTTGCAATCCAAGGGACTCGCAAAAATCTTCTCCAACACCACAGTTCAAAAGCATCAATTCTTCGGTGCTCAGCTTTTTTCACTGTCCAACTCTCACATCCATACATGACCACTGGAAAAACCATAGCCTTGACTAGATGGACCTTTGTTGGCAAAGTAATGTCTCTGCTTTTTAATAGGCTATCTAGGTTGGTCATAATGTTCCTTCCAAGGAGTAAGCGTCTTTTAATTTCATGGCTGCAGTCACCATCTGCAGTGATTTTGGAGCCCCCAAAAATAAAGTCAGCCACTGTTTCCCCATCTATTTCCCATGAAGTGATAGGACCAGATGCCATGATCTTAGTTTTCTGAATGTTGAGCTTTAAGCCAACTTTTTCGCTCTCCTCTTTCACTTTCAGCAAGAGGCTTTTTAGTTCCTCTTCACTTTCTGCCATAAGGGTGGTGTCATCTGCATATCTGAGGTTATTGATATTTTTCCCGGCAGTCTTGATTCCAGCATGTGCTTCTTCCAGCCCAGCATTTCTCATGATGTACTCTGCATAAAAGTTAAATAAGCAGGGTGACAATATACAGCCTTGACATACTCCTTTTCCTATTTGGAACCAGTCTGTTGTTCCATGTCCAGTTCTAACTGTTGCTTCCTGATCTGCATATAGGTTTCTCAAGAGGCAGGTCAGGTGGTCTGGTATTCCCATCTCTTTCAAGATTTTCCACAGTTGATTGTGATCCACACAGTCAAAGGCTTTGGCATAGTCAATAAAGCAGAATATTCTTATGAAGAAACAGAGTCTGTGTAAATACAGACTTTACACAGCATCTCATTTCCAGAAAGCCTAAACTGATAGTTAGGCGTCTTGTTCAGAGGGACCTTGAGGATCAGAGAGAGGCGTGGAGATTCCATTTCTTTAGTTAATGAAGAATCACTGGAGAGATGTAAATAGAAGATAGACATGACAGTAAATATATATTAGAAATACTAGTCTGACATCAGTGGAAAGACAGAGTCAAGTTAAGAAAAGTGTGATAGAGCTGGGGTGAAGACAGAGGAGTGAGAAGAAGGGAAACAGGTAGGAAAGGTCCTAATAAGTAACTCTTGCAGTCCCTGGAAACTAGGAACCCTGAATGGGTGGAGCAGAAGGTCAGGTCTGCCTCTAAGTAATAGTAGCAGAGTCAGGGGTGGGTAGCTCTGAAGTCATGATATGGTGACTTTGCCTTGGGTGTATTGAATTAGAGCATGGATTAGACACCAGGACCAAGATGCCCAATGAACAGTTAGAAATATAGATGTGACTCTCCCAGCCAAGAGCAGATCCTGAGAATTTGAGGAACCAACCATACAGCACTGATACTTGTCATCCATAATGATTGGGAAGAATATCAAGGGAGAGTAGAGAGAGAAAATAAAGATAGAAACATTACTGAGAATTTCCAATGTGCTGGGCAAGATTCTAAGTATCTTTTCTTATAGCTTTTTATTTATTTGGCTCTGCCAGATCCTAGTTGCAGCATGCAGAGTCTTTAGTTGCAGCATGGAAGCCTTAGTTGTGGCATGTGGGATCTAGTTCCCTGACCAGGGATGGAACCAGGGCCCCTGCACTGGGAGCACAGAGCCTTAGGCAGTGGACCACCAGGAAAGTCCCTACATATTTTTTATTAACCCACGGAATCTTCGCAACAACCTGTGGGACCCCAATGTCCCTATTTTACAGCTGTGCACTCCAAGGCATAGGAAGGCTCAGGAAGTTGCTCTAGGTCACACAGCTATAGCTGGAAATAGCAGGCTTCATGCCTGGGCAGCTGGTGGCCGTCTGGACTCTGCTTCTCAAGTGGGCTGCTTGGAGAGCCACAGCCTAGAGCACAGGGCCTGGGGGAGCCCTGCCATTGCAAGGGAGACATGGGGCAGCCAACAGAGGAGCTACCTGAGGAGGAACACCCAGAGGAGGAAGTGGTGAAGTGGGACAAAGATGCATCTGGGAAGCCCAGAGAAGAGATGTTTTTTCTGAAATTCAGGGTATTTCCTTCTGGAATTTCCATCCAGAGAGTACTTCTGGGTCATGAAAACTGAGTGTTGCAGGTTATGTCCATGAGGAGACTGAACCACAGTTGGTCCCTGGATAAGTTTTTGATAGTTTAGCCTGTAGGAGTTCCTGATGTTAAATGATATGAACACACAGCTCTTGTGTAAAGCTTGAGGTTATTTCTTTTATATTCTTTGTAAATGTGATACTTCCAAGGCGCAGTCAGGATAGAAATCATCCTAGACATAAATCCTTCTTAGGAAAAACTGTGTTTGTAGGCAATCCACGGGGTCTGATTAAGGCAACTTTTTTAGTAATTTAAAGAAAAAGCATTGCACAAAGCATCCATAGAAGATCTGTATCGTATCTGAAATATCTGATACACATATTTTATATTCATACAAGTAATTTTCATACATGGGCACTCGACCTTTTTTCTCGATAGACATACACAAATTCTTGCCAAAAAAAGTTAGATATCATAAAATAATTTCTATTATAATTAGTGAGAAGAGATGCAAATGGTCAACACCAACAGAGACTGACAAACAGGTTTAAGATGTAAAAACAACCCAAGAGCAGTTTATATTATGGTCAGTGCTTTCCAAATAGATGTTTATAAATTCTCAGCATCAGGGGATCCAGCAGTTAGCCTGAAAGAAACATAAATAATGAATAAGGCTTTCTTGCACCTCATGGACTTTAAACAATGCAGAAATACCAAAATCCTAGTTATACGTAACCCAGCACACCAAAGAGAGTGTTAGCTCCGTCCTGCCAAAACTGCCTTATGCCCACACTCGAAGTGGTACTTTGGGGCCCATTAACTTACACATGCCCTTCATTACCAAAATTCTGCCTTCTTGGCACGTTGCCTGCCCATGTTCCCCTCCAGCCTCCCTCCCGTCTCCCTGATCCTCTCATTGCTATTATCTGTAAATACTGTCTTTTGAGTCACCCCTCCAAATACCTCCTCCTTGAGATCCACCCTACTCCTCAGCCATGTTCATCCCGAATCCTAATAGTAGTTCTCTATCCAGCACACATAGGAGTCAGTTGGGAGGCTTTTAAAAAAAGGACTTGTTTCAGGGTTCCAGCCCAAAGGTTCTGATCTGATCCGTGTAGATACTGGGTTTGGTTTTTGTTTGTTTGAGCACTGCCTATGTTATTATACTGTGCAACTGAGGTTATAAACTACTGTTCTAAACAATTTCCGAGGTCTTTCAGGCACTTGAATTCTACTGAAGGCAGACTTTCCTATATCCTCAAATTAATTTCTCACCCATACCTTCACCTGCTCACATTACCTGGAACTGGATCTCCCAACTAATATGTGTCTCCCGCAGTCTCTACAGTAAGGACCACACCCCTAGCTAACCAAGAGGAAAAGTTTCAGTACTTCTCATAGCACTGACTAATTCTGGGGCACTGATCTACTCCTGGGCTGGCTTTTCTGTTTATTATTCTTTATTCTGTTACTCTGTGATTCATTACCCAAGTCAGTTCCTCAGTACAGATTTCCATCCTAGCAGTACCTGCCTCGTGCTCTTTCTTTCCACTTCTTTTATTCCCTCATCCTCTTAAATTCAAAGCCACCTCATATTCGTAGTTCCTTTGCCCAACTGTAGTCGACTAACATTCCCATCGTTCTGCACTGCCAACCCTCCAGTGTAGATGCTCTTCATCCGCAGTAGGAACTGCAGTCTCCACCAGCCAAGATCGCCACCAGCGAAAGCATCCGACCTTGCATCTCTCTTCCACAAGGTGCATGTAAGCTGCTCTCTGTCTTGAAGAAAGACCTGCCTCAACCTTCCCTGGTCTCCTGCTCCGCAAACATTCATCTGCTCTTACCTATATCTCCAGGGAGCTCACTTCCACTCAGAAATTATTTACCATCTAAAGCTGCTGCAGGTTTTTCTAATTTCCATGGCTACAGATGACCTCCACGGAACAAGCCCTCCAGTTCTGCTTCCAGCCTATTGAGTTTCTCTAAAACAAATTATAAATTTCTGATTGAGTATATTATACCCTCAAGACATCTGCCCTAAGCTATAGCCCTCCTGCTTCTGTGCAGTCCTTTTCTGTATCTCTCCTTGACTCTTGAGATTTCACACATTTCTTCCAAGCCTCTACACTCTTCCCAAATTCCTGATAGAACCACAGCTCCTTCATGGTTGCCGTGACCTAACGCCTGTGGTATCAGCCAAGGGACACTCCCTCAGCTGCTGTTCTTTACTTTTCAGGCCTTTTCTTTCAACCTCTTCTCACCTAGCTGGAGCTCTGATGGAAAGGAACTCTACTTTCTTATTGAGGCTTTAATCCAACTTCTCCACCACCTATGTCTCCAGCTTAGCAAGCAATGCCTGGAAGTGGGTCTCCCGAGACTTGATATTTTCTTAGAGTTACTGCTGTGGACTGGGAAGTCTTTCTGAGTTGCAGAAATCCCCACAGAGGGTTGGACAAGGAGCTGAGAGGGGAGCCCAACACAGTACTCATTCTTGGGGGTCGGAACTACACAGTTTGGAGAGCTGTTAGAGAAAGACCAGCCCAGTGTTTGGATCTGAACATGCTGGGAATATTAATTCTCACTGTTTGTCACACTGTTCATGTGGATAGGGAAGAAGTAAAAGGACACACCACACCAGTCTGTCTCCGCAGCCCTGATGCGTTCTTTCATCTTCCCACCCACCTCTTTGAGTTTGGCAGCTTTTATGACAATTTCCCTGAGTTGTGTTAAAACCTGGAAGCAAAACCAGTCACCTCAAACTTAAAAGCTATGCTTTGCAACATGGAAACATTAATATTGAATTAGAATGCTGGCAGTGACTGTTGGAGTAAAAGTCAAGGCTGCTGGGAGATGGTGGAATTCTTTTATGTACCCTTCAGATGGTGGGTTTTTTTTTTTTTTTTTCCCCATTCGTGTGCTGGAAGGACAAGTGGGAGCAGTGTGCGAGCAGAGTTCATGTAAAGATATGAAGGTGCTAAGAATTGTGAGAATAGTTTAGAACCAGTTCTGTTCTCAAATAGGTCACATTTATTGAAAGGATTGAGTTGGGTATGTCACAGCTTTTCTCTTTGACTTCTCTTCAGGTGATTAAAGCAATATTGGTATTTGCCTTTCATTTTTGCAAAGGCTTAAATCCTAATATAAATAGACCAGAAGTTAATAGAGAGCAAGGTTATATTGGGATAAGTTTCAAAACACTACAGGGAGAAACATACATCAGTGTCAATGTAAGTAATTTCTGTCCCACAATCCTAGGAGTGCAATTCTGACTGTCCTTGCCTAATAAAGAGGTTTATAAAAAAACTCTGAACCTAAAAGGGGAGTTATTTGCATATAATATGGGCAGGCTCATGTATCATACATTCAATCATGTAAATTGAATTTCTGACAATATATATGCGATACGATCCAAATGATGTGTACCGTGCTTTACATAGTCATTTGTCATGGAGAGTTGTCTTTGTATTACTCCAGTAATCACATACCCTAATCCAGGCTGCAACACAGTAACTCTGTGAAAGATCACATTATGTGAAAAGATAAGAGAAAGATGAAAGAAGCACTGGAAATGAAAGCCGGAGATCTAGCTGACGATTGTGTGACCCTGAGTTTCTCAGATGCAGTCGTAAGATAGTCAGAGGTAGCCATTAAAAGCTTTCATTTCATCCTGCCGCATGGTGCTTCCTCACTGACGCTCTGGTGTCCCCTCCATGGCCAGATGTGACCCTGCTGAACCCAGAAGACCTCCCCCCTGCCTCTTCTGGGCCAACAAAGGCTGGCCCTCCACTGGGTTGGCCCCATCAGCCATATCTTTTCATTCACTTCCCTTAAACCACCTCAAAACTAGTGTGACCTACATTTTATGTTTTTAGGACCATGGTCTCTGAAATTAAATTAATATATTTGGACTTGTTGTTGTTCAGTTGCTAAAGTGTGTCTGACTCTTTCCAGCCCCAAGGACTGCCACATGCCAGACTTCCCTGTCCTTCCCTTTCTCCTGGAGTGTGCTCTAACTCATGTCCATTGAGTCAGTGATACCATCCAACCATCTCTTCCTCTGTTTTCCTTCTCCTCTTGCCCTCAGTCGTTCCCACTGTCAGGATCTTTTCCAGTGAGTTAACTCTTCACATCAGGTGGCTTCAGCATCAGTCCTTCCGGTGAATATGCAGGACTAATTTTCTTTACAATTGACTGGTTTGATCTCCTTGCTGTCCAAGGGACTCTTACGAGTCTTCTCCAGCACCACAACTCAAAAGCATCGGTTCTTCAATGCTCAGTCTTCATTATGGTCCAATTCTTAACATCCCTACATGATTACTGGAAAATCAATAGCTTTAACTATATGGACCTTAGTCGGCAAAGTGATGTCCCTTCCTTTTAACACGCAGCCTAGGTTTGTCATGGCTATTCTTCCAAGGAGCAGTCATCTTTTAATTTCATGGCTACAGTCACCATTCACATTGATTTTGGAGCCTAAGAAATTAAAATTTGCCACCATATCCCCTTTCCCCCATCTATTTGCCATGAAGTTATGGGACTCGATGCCATGATCTTAGTTTTCTGAATGTTGAGTTTAAAGCCAGCTTTTTCACTCTTCTCATTCACCCTCATCAAGAGGCTCTTTAGTTCCACTTTGCTTTCTGCCATTAGCGTGGTATCATCTGCATGTCTGAGGTTGTTGGTATTCTTCCTGGGAATCTTGATTTCAGCTGGTGATTAATCCAGCCCAGCGTTTCTCATGATGTACTCTGCATATAAGTTAAATAAGCAGGGTGACAATATACAGCCTTGATGTACTCCTTTCCTGATTTTGAATCAGTCTGTTGTTCCATGTCCTTTTCTAACTGTTGCTTCTTGGCCTGCATATAACTTTCTCAGGAGACAGGCAAGGTGGTCTGATATTCTTATCTCTTTAAGAATTTTCCACAGTTTATTGTAATCCACACAAAGGCTTTAACATAGTAAATGAAGCAGAAGTAGATGTTTTTCTGGAATTCTCTTGCTTTTCTATGATGCTACAGATGTTGGCAATTTGATCTCTGGTTCCTCTGCCTTTTCTAAATCCTGCTTACACATCTGGAAGTTCTTGGTTCATGTACCATTGAAGCCTAGCTTGAGGGATATTGAGTATTTCCTTGCTAGTAAGAGAAATGAGTGCAATTGTATGGCAGTTTGAACATTCTTTGGCATTGCCTTTCTTTGGGATTGGAATGAAAACTGATCTTATCCAGCTCTGTGACCACTGCTGAGTTTTCCAAATTTCCTGGAATATTGAGTACAGCACTTTAACAGCATCATCTTTTAGAATTAGAAAAAGCTCAGCTGGAAATTGCATCACCTCCACTAGCTTTGTTCATAGTAATGCTTCCTAAGTTCCACTTGACTTCGCACTTGAGCATGTCTGGCTCTAGGTGAATGACCACACCATTGTGGTTATCTGGGTCATTTTTATAGTTCTTCTGTATATTCTTGTCACCTCTTCTAAATTTCTTTTGCTTCTGTTAGGTCCTTGCCATTTCTGTCCTTTATTGTGCCCATCTTTGCATGAAATGGCTTCCCTGTGGCTCAGATGGTAAAGCGTCTGCCTGCAATGTGGGAGAGCCAGGTTTGATCCCTGGGTTGGAAAGATCCTCTGGAGAAGGAAATGGCAACCCACTCCAGTACTCTTGCCTGGAAAATTCCATGGACGGAGGAGCCTGGTAGGCTACAGTCCATGGGGTTGCAAAGAGTCGGACATGATTGAGTGGCTTCACTGTCTCTCTTTTGCATGAAATGTTTCCTTGGTATCTCCCATTCTCTTGAAGAAACCTCTAGTGTTGCCCATTTTGTTGTTTTCCTCTATTTCTTTGCACTGTTCCCTTAAGAAGGCTTTCTTATCTCTCCTTGCTATTCTCTTAGGTATATCATTCATTTAGTTAAGTATATCTTTCCCTTTTTCCTATGCCTTTTGCTTCTTTTCTTGTCTCAGCTATTAGTAAGGCCTCCTCATACAACTACTTTGCCTTCTTGCATTTGTTTTTCTTGGAAATGGTTTTGGTCACCACCTCCTGTACAGTGTTACAAACCTCCATCCATAGTTCTTCAGGCATTCTATCCACCAGATCTCATCCCTTGAATCTATTAGTCACCTCCACTGTGTAATAAGGGAGTTGATTTTAGTCATACCTCAATGGTCTAGTGGTGTTCCCTACTTTCTTCAATATAAGCCTGTATTTTGCAACAAGACGTTGATAATTTGAACCAGTCAGCTCCAGGTTTTATTTTTATTGACTGTATAAAATTTCTCCATCTTTGGCAGCAAAAACATAATCAGTCTGCTTTCAGTATTGACCATCTGGCGATGTCCACATGTAGAGTCATCTCTTGTGTTGCTAGAAGAGGGTTTTGCTATGACCAGAACATTCTCTTGGCAAAACTCTGTGAGCCTTTGCCCTGCCTCATTTTGTACTCCAAGGCCAAACTTGCCTGTTACTCCAGGTATCTCTTGACTGCCTACTTTTGCATTCTAATCCTCTATTATGAAAAGGTCATCTTTTTAGGGTGTTAATTCTAGAAGGTGATATATGTCTTCATAGAACCATTCAGCTTCAGCTTCTTTGATATTAGTGGTTGGGGCACAGACTTGGATTACTGTGATGTTGAATGGTTTGCTGGGAAATGAACCAAGATCCTTCTGTCATTTTTGAGATTGCACCCAAGGACTACATTTTGGACTCTTGTCTTGTTGATTATGAGGGCTATTCCATTTCTTCTAAGGGATTCTTGCCCACAGTAGTACATATAATGGTCATCTGAATTAAATTTGCCCATTCTCGTCCATTTTAGTTCACTGATTCCTAACATGTTGATGTTCACTCTTGCCAACTCGTGCTTGACCATGTCCAACTGGCCTTGATTCAGGGCCCTAACATTCCAGGTTTCTATGTGATATTGTTTTTATATACATATATATAGCATTGGACTTTACTTTCACCACCAGGCACATCATTTTTTTTCTGGAGCTATTTCTCTGCTCTTCCCTAGTTGCGTATTGGACACCTACCAACCCAGGGGGCTTATCTTCCAATGTCATATCTTTTGCCTTTTCATACTGTTCATAGGCTTCTTGAGGCAAGAATACTGAAGTGGTTTGCCATTCCCTTCTCCAGTGGGCCACGTTCTGTCAGAACTTTCTGCCATAACCCATCTGTCTTGGGTGGCCCTGCATGGCATGGCTTATAGCCTCATTGAATTACACAAGGCTGTGATCCATGTGATCCTTTTGGTTAGCTTTCTGTGATTGTGGTTTTCATTCTGGAGGCTGTGGGATTGTAATTCTTGCTTCTTTTGTCTGTTCTCTGATGCATGAGGACAAGAGGCTTGTACAAGCTTCCTGATGGGAGGGACTGGTTGTGGGGAAAACTGGGTCTTGCTCTGATGGGTAGGGCCATGCTCGGTAAATCTCTAATTTTCCAATTCGTACATGTAATACATGCATTAGATAACGACAACAAATGTGTTTTCTCTGCTTGGTGTGTGGAAGGAAGTGTAGGGTCAAAGGAAAGCTTCAGTCAGGCTGACTGACTTGATTGGTCCCGTCCCGCATCACCTGGTCACTGAATTTGACCTCTTTGGTATGTCGCAGTCTTGGTCTGTATCAGGGACCCTTAAGGGATTAAAGGAGACCAAAGTTATTAAATTTGCTGGCACAAAATAGTCACTCAATAATGTTAATTGTCCCTAGGTGGGCGTTTAGATTATAATGGCATTTTGAAGATAGTGGCTCAGAGAAGATATTAACTGTAATTGTGATCTAATTGTGTGTGAGTGTCAGGTTCATAGCAGGGCGGCTGGCCACCTACTTAAGGACCAGTTTCTTTTTGGTGTCTCCAAGTTACCCCATCTTTATTATCTTCTCATGACACTTGACCCTGGCCCTATGATTTTTGAAATGACCTGCAAAGTTGAATTTGTGGTTGAGAGAGGGGCAGGAAAGAGAGAAGAGGATAAGTTGTGGAAGATGGAATAATGGCTCTTCCAAGACATCAGCACACAAGGTTCAGAACCTGTGAAGATGTTACCTTACGTGGCAAAGGAGACTTCACAAGTATTATTGTAAGTACAGACCTAGAGATGGAGAGCTTAGCCTAAATTATCAGGACAGGTCTGATCTAATTACTGAGTGGCTAAAAGTGAGGAGCCTTTCCCAGCTACGGTCAAAGGGAGAAGGACCGTGGAAGAACGAGCAGAGATATGCCATTGCTGGCTTTGGAGGAGGAGGAAGGCGGCTCCAAAGGATGTGGGCAGCTCTAGAAGATGGAAAAGACAGAACAGCAAACTCTTCCATAGAGCTTCCAGAAATGCAAGCAGCCTCACCACCACACTGATTTTAATGCAGCGGGACCTGCCTCAGACTTCCAGCCCACAGAAATGTAAGGAAACAAATTTGTGTTCTTTGAGTCACTAGTGAAAGTGTTAGTTGCTCAGTCATGTCCAACTCTTTGTGACCCCATGGACTATAGCCCACCAGGCTCCTCTGTCCGTGGAATTCTCCAGGCAAGAATACTGGAGTGGGTAGCCATGCCCTCCTCCAGGGGATCTTCCCAACCTCAGGGATCAGACCCGGGCCTCCTACATTGCAGGCGGACTCTTTACTGTCTGAGCCACCAGGGAAGCCCTTAAACACTACGCTTATAGTAGCTTCTTATTGCAGAAAACAGGAAACTACCTAGAAGTTAACAAATAAATGTTCAAGGGTGCAAAGAAATACAAGATGGCTCCAAAGTTCTAGAACAACCTAAAAAGTCCTATTCATAATACATAGATATGTGAGACCAACTTTTCCTTAGAAATAAGCCCAGAGGTAGATAAGCAACACGGCCACTTCCGAGTGCTGCCCTGCGGCATTTTCTTTAAGGGTGTCACAAACCGGCCTGACTGGGCAGCTGGAAGCGGCAGCTCAGACCAGGCATCCGTGGCAACAGCAGCTGCGGGAGCAGCAGGCAGAGCCCAGAAATGAAGCGACTTGACGGGAAGTGTGCATGTGGTCACCGGAGTCCAGCCTTGTTATCATTAGAGACGAGGCATGGCAGACAGACTCGGGGGGAGCACGGAGCTCCCCAGCATGCACACGGGCTGGGCGCCCGTGACAGTGACCCGAGGCGGGCAGGGGAGGCCGGCTGACAGTCACATGTTCCCTCTGCCAGCTCTGCAGCCAGAGGAGAAGGCAGCCCGCGGGGAGCTGAGCCTGGTGTCGCTAGAAAGCTGGCAGGGCACGGGGGAGGCGGACAGCCTTCTTCTTTGGAAGACCCCAGGCCCGAGGCTGGAAGACAGAGGAGATAGCCTCAAGCAAAGAGAGAGAGTCGTCCTCCCTGGATGACAGGGGTCAGTTCCAGCACAGGATGAAAGGGAATAGGACCAAGGTGAGCGGCATAAAAGCTGGTGAGAGATGGGATTTTTTTAAACACCAGGCAGCACAGTCCTTGAGGGCTTGTCTTTTGAGCATCAATGTATGTGGGGCTCTGAACACCTGCTGGTTTGTTCGTGGTGCCTGGGGAGCCCTGAGTCCATGTGGCTGAAGCCTGGGGAAGGTGGGGCGCGGGTTTCCAACCGCACAGCTCAGTCTTCTGTGCTCAGTCCAGCACCCTCCCTGCGCAGAGTGTGGAGTGAGAGGCCCTCTCCACGGAGCCATAGAGCCAAACCAAACCAAGCTGAAGCCTCCTGGCGTGCAAGGCTGGCTGCTGCTCCATTTGCCACCCTTTGTGATCTTGCCCTGCATGGAAATCTTAGTAGTATCCCCACGAGAGCTATGTCCACCTGTCCAAGTGCCAGGCAATGTCCCCAGACCCCTTGGCAGCAGTGCCTACAGCCAATTCAGGCCTTTGCACTTCCATCTAGAGGAATGAATGTGTGGACCACTCACATCCAGATAGTACCAAGAAAGAAGCAAGACAAAATGAAGCAGAGCCTCGATCTAACCTCCTCCTCCTCCTTTTCCAGAAGAGATTTTAATGTGTTATATGGGGTGTAGGTTGCATCTGTTTCCTCCTTCCTGGGCTGTGTGCTCAGTCACTCGGTCGTGTCGACTCTTTGCGACCCCGTAGACTGTAGCCCACCAGGCTTCTCTGTCCATGGGACTTTTCAGGCAAGAATGTTGGAGAGGGTTGCCATTTCCTCCTCCAGGGGATCTTCATGACCCAGGGATTGAACCTGCATCTCTTGCATCTCCTGCATTGGCGGGCGGATTCTTTACAACTGAGCCACTTGGGAAGCCCATAAAGATTTCTAAGAAAAGGAGAGGAGAGTTCGGATCACTGGAGAGAAAACAGGGAAAGAGAGAGAAGCTAAAGACTGGATAACCTACAAATTGGACTGGATTCCTGAGAAACTAGGAGGTTAAAACAGGCGCCTTCAAGGAAGGAGACTCAGCTTGGAGCAGTGGTGTGAGAGAGGAGGCTACACCTTGAGCAGGACAGGGATCTGAGCACAGGTGTCGGGAAGAAGAGAGTGAGCGCTGGGTGTGGAGGGCAAAGCCAGGGTCCCAGCTCCTCACACAGTTCCTGGTCCAAAGTCACCACTTTGCCCTAAGATCGAGACTTACCACATTTCTGAGTGTGTACTTCCAGGTGAGGGTAGGCAGCTATATCCTGGAGGCTCTCGTGTGCACTAGCTGTGAGGCTGATGCTTGCCCCACTGTGAAGGACCCAAAGAAGGAAGAGGAAGTGCAAAGCAGGGAGGCAGGTGCGGTCCAGCCCAGGAGTAATGCAGAGTGAAGAGCTCTGACCTTAGGGACATCGAGGTTACAAGTTGTAGGGCTCCTCCCCCTTCATGGGGGATCTGCTTTCATGGGGATAGATCCTATCTGCAAAGAGCCAGGGAGAGCTGGTTACAGGCCAGAGGGGCTCCTTTCATACGCACAGACCTTTAAAACAGCTTGGATTTATTGTGGCTCTTAAGTGGCCAAGAATAATGGCTTAGCATGGATCACGGCTTGGTTTAATTGGTTATTGTGAAAGCCAATTGTTTCTACCATGGAATCCCTTGTCTCTGCCTTTCGAACAACCCCTCCCAGGCTCTGTGAATCAATACAGCCCTCACTTGGGGCTGGCGAGGAGCCTGCTTTGGGATGGCCACCACACTGAGAAGCAGCTGTCCCACGGGACTCAGCATGGGGTTCATGTGATTTTCCTGTGGAAGGTCGGGCTAGAGACTTTCTGTTGCTAACTGACCCCTGCGAGAGTCTCTCCCGGTTAAGTTGGAGGGGTAGAGACGGAACTGACAAAGGTGAGCAGAAAGTGACCCCTTCTACAGAAGCAGAGCCCCAACAAGGCACTGAGGCGGGGTGCTGCCAGAATGTAGGACGACCTTTGCAGAGGAAGGTGACATTTATATTTCTAAGAAAAACGAGCCTAGATGATCCTAATTCCCGTTACGGCATTTCTTTCCAAGGTCACGATATTTCTCTTAAGTCTTCCTAAATCTTTTGACCTTAAACATATTTTGTTCCTGTCCTCTTTTAAGTTGTGTGAAATATCCTAACCTTTGGGACCCCAAAGCACCCTGGGACCCGGAAGAAGCCATCTTAGAATTTAGCACACTATGTTGGGGTTACATGTCTGTATGTCAGTCTTCCTCCAACCAAGGTTGGTGAGTGTGGTTTGAGGCCAGGACAGAGGCTCACTTGTCTGTGTATCCCAGAACCTGGCGTGATTCCTGGCAGGCATACTGAATGAGTGCTCCCGGGAAGGACTGAATGCTCCTCATTCATAAGAGGAGGAAAGTATGCACCTCTAAAACTGTATCTTATTGATTCATATATCTTGTTACTTTTATGGTCTCTTACTTCTCTGTTATCATACATATAATAACCAAAATGATTTCATGCAGAAGGAATTCAGAGAATCAAGCTTTTTAAAATATACGTTGTATTCATATTAAATGGGATCAGATAAAAAATATCTGAAACTCTCCCAACAGTTAAACCATAACAGTATGGAACAGAACCCTGATTAGCCTATCCACTGGGCTTGCCTCTTCTGTTTTCTGACATAACATTTATATATGGGAATTGCTGTAGGTGGCAAATCATTTCTGTCTTGTGTGTGGCTTTAGATGATTTTAGTTTTCAAGGAGCTGTTTTATTGATTGATTGTAATATCTTTAATTCACAGTGTAATATTTTTCATTTGCACTTTGGTTATTTTCTTCTCCTTTATTTTGTTGTGTTTTTTTGAAGTTGCACAACCTGGGTATGATGATACCAGTTGCTACTTTTCAGAAAGTGAAAGTGAAGGTCACTCAGTCGTGTCCAGCTCTTTGTGACACCATGGACTAAATGGTCCATGGAATTCTCCAGGCCAGAATACTGGAGTGGATAGCTGTTTCTTCTCCAGACAAAAAAAAATGTTAAATTTTAGTTTGGTAAGGATTCATCTTACCGAATCATTTACTCCTGGGCTGATTTCTCCCAGAGTACTGGTGGAGGGACAGCTGCCCCCACCAGAAGTCTCCAAAATGGGCTTCTCAGCCCCAGGCCAGTGAGACTCTGGGCACAAAAATAGACAATATGGGGACTTCTGTGTCTATACATCTTAGCTCATCCTTTTAACTTTAGATATATAACATATTAACATACTGATGTATTAACGTAAGTATTATATATAATTTGTAAAGAAACATAAAATGCATGCTCAATGTTTTGACTGATGGTGTATGTGGTCAAAGATGTTCAGAAACCTTGCTCCAAGCATGGATGTGTCCTGGTGGGCAGTTCATGTCTCACCAGGGTTCCTGTTCAACTGAACAGGACAGAATAGGCAGGTTCCTCTCAGCTCTGGGTAGCAGCTTTGTGTCACTCCTGGTTAGTGGAGAGGTGGAGAAATTAACAGGGTGGACAGAGAGTGTTCTCTGATACCATATTCTTTAAAATGGCACTTTACCTAGTGCTTCCTCTCAAAAGAGGGCTTGAGCCAACCCAGTCTCTTTCCTCACTGGGAGAGCTCTTTACCTTGAGATTCAAGGTCAATGCCGAACAAGCCAAAGACTGAGCTTTGTCCTCGGGCTGCCTCCTGTTCAGACCCTGCAGTCAAAATGTGGTACTGTATTAGATTTTTTGACCTCAAGGTCATGACCAATAGGCAGTCTAGGTTTTTTACCAGTGGTCCTCCCTGCCAAGAAAGCTGGTCATGTTCTCCATCTCCTCTGACAATCCGTGTTGATTGTAGGAATGGGGTGTGGATTATACATTGTTGGGTACAATTACCTCCTGGAATATAATGCATCTTCTTGTAGACATCCCAGGGAGATAATTTGGACATAATGAAGATCTATAGTAATCAGATAATTACTATCGATTGCTCTTTAGATGTCTTGATGAGGTAATTAGGGTGTACTGGAAAGAAGCTAAAACTGATTGATTGGCATGACCGTAATCTCAAAGATTTCTAATTATGTTGCTTTTCTTCTAATGGCTTATAAACAAACATCATTTTAGCTTTAGAATTTGTCAGGTGCCAGGTTCACTGGGAACGTCAACCTTCTCTATTATGCTAACTAGACACCGAACATGATCGACATAAGCTCATTATGCCTTCCTGCTGAAGCAGAAGGAACTGCAGTTACCTCGCCCTTTTCTTATGCGTCTTCATTTCCACATGGCCAGATTCTTGTTGAGGAATGGCGTGTGAAGTGTGGTGGGAGGGTGTTCCGCGGGGAGTGTGTGTGACTCTGGACTGAGCCGATCTGGAGCCCTACAGAGGACCCTCCGAGCCTGCCGCACAGCAGAGCCAGGACACAGTGACACCGGATGTCTGTCGGGAGGCTGCCTGCTCAGGCTCCTGTCACAAGTAATAGCTGCTCGTCAGCCACCAAGGTTGAATATGGTCAACACTGATGCTCTCAAGCCTCTAGCCCCCGCCCGTCTGTGTCAACGTGCTATTACTTCACCTCTTCCATTACACTCTAATTAGAGGAGTCCCTGCCTGAGACCACATTCCACATTACCCTAACATTCCCTGTTATAACATACCTCATAGCACCTTTCAGCAGCTTGCGTTGTGCAGAGTAGTGACCTGACTCAGAGATGATGGATGTTAAGGGCCGCTACAGGAGCAGTTTCAGATGAGCTGTTTGCATCTAATCAATGATGTGGGTAGGCTCTGCACTCACTGGACTATAGTTTTCCACTGTGACCATCTCTCTGTGCAGGAATAGGTTCCCTATATGTGTGTGTGGCATCGGGCCTGCCTGATTACCTGAATCATCAAACTCCAGCTTTCAGATGAAATCTCACCAATGAAGAAAATCAGATTTTGTTTTTATATTGCTATAAAATTCATTATTACCTGAACCCAGAAAAAAGGCCGTAAGTGCCTATGTATTTGCGCTACTAAAACAGTTAAAGCTTGAGGGGAACAAAATGCACAAGGATGGTTCTGACGCAGAAGAGACTCAGGATATTTTATTCATTGATAACTTATGGTTTGCTGATGTTTGGATAATTGCAGCTGTAGTTGGAAATGTTTCATTTACTCCCATTAATGAGCTTGAGGAGTGGAAGTAGATATAGAATTTATCTTGATGTTACATATGGCATAAGAAAAGTTACATAGCAAATTTTTTAATCAGCTATGGGTCTTGAAAAATGAGGTGACTTTTTAAAAAAATTTAAGCTGAGTGACTATTTAGATCAATATTTGGTGCTGGAAAATCCTCCTGATCTGTATACTTTTCTCTAATAGAATATTTAATGAGCCTGTTTTAATTTTTTGATACTTAGGAATTGTGTAATGGATAATTTTAAACAGAAATTGTCTTTCTGTAGGTAAGGGAAGTAAAAAAGATAGGAAAGTGTGCCCAAAACACATTCCAGATTTTTACTTGTTGGCTGGTGTTAACCAAGCCAAGATGTGGTTTTCTAGTTATTTGCCCTTTTCCCTGAAAGTTCATTGAAAATCTACTTTTGTATCTGTTTATATTTCTGCCTTTTTTTTCTTTTTGGGGGAGTTCTCCCCATTTGGGGTCCTGATTGTTATTTCCCTGTATTTGATGAAATACCCCATTTGCCTGTTGGGAGGTGCAGACTGTACTGAGTGTGCTGCACGAGTGTGCTGCACGAGTGTGCTGCGGCTTGCTGACAGTCCATAGGGACCAGTCACATGCAAACTGGCCAGAGCCTCTGTTGGAGGGCCTCCAGGCTGGAGGATGAGGTCCTGTGTTGCACAGTTAGGTGTCGGGGTGGGGGGCAGAATGAGGAAGATGCCACAGAGTGATGCCAGTCAGTCACTTGCTTTTGGTTTGGGGCATGTCGTTGCAGGAAGTTTTGCAGCTTGAGAGACAGATGGGAGGACAGCTCCTAGAAGAACCTAAGGCTCTTCACTTTAAAGGCAGCACCCACAACCTGCGCCTATCCATTCACGATATTGCCCATTCCCTCTGGAAGAGCAAGTTACTGGCCAAATATCAGGTAAGGTTCCCAAGATGAACTGAAGCCTTGGAGACATCTCCAAGAAAGAGAACTGCAATGATTTAGACAGAAGATATTCCATTCCTTGAAAGTAATCTTACTTCGGTACTCCTCCAAAATAGTTTGAGGTTATTTAGGATTTCTGAAAAATACTCTAGACGTACTAAAGGAAATGCTCTTTTATTAATTCTTTCAGGTAAGTGTACTATCATTGTTTTACTTTCAATAAATAAGACTTCAAGTCCATCATTTCTATTCATTTTCAGAGTAATGTTAACACTGAGTTGATAAACTAGCCTCAAAAGCATTCATATGAGAAAGAGAACGTTGGTATCCCACATGACACAGATTAGGCTTCAGCCTGGCTAGGAGAGTGCCTTTGCATTGAAAACTTAGAGGAAACATCATCTTGGAAACTTGGAATAGCAAGTAAAAATAAAACCTGGCCAGGATTTTATTAAATACAAGCATCAGAATACTGGTTCCTTCTGTATATAGCCGAATGAGGGGAAAGTAAGACTCAAGAGGTATCGCACCTCCGCCTCCATCAGCCAGCCCGGGCTCTCAGGAGACTGCAAAGGGATCCCTAGTCTCAGACCCAGTGCTGGGAGTCACAGGCCCAGTCCTGGGAGTCACAGGCCCAGTCCTGGGAGTCACAGGCACACTTAGATAAGCAGCACCCCCAGTCCCCCATCCAGGGCTGCATCTGCACTGGTTGTGATTTCCTGATGGAAGTCCGTGAATGCACTAGAAGGGATCAAGGGAAGATTTTCAGCTGCATCCTTACTCTCAGATGTCTGGTACTTACATATAAATTGTGGGGGGAAAACCCTACTAGTTCACTAACAGTCTTGAGCTTTGATGGGGGCACATGACAGACTCTTCTGTATAAGTCAGCACTTGATTGAGAGACTGGCTTTGACTTGCTCATTAAATCTCTTCCTTCCTTTTCCTCTCTTCTCTGATTTTGCAACTGCCATAAATCTTCCCCTTTTGTGAACGGTTTTTTTTTTTTTGCAACTGTAATGGAAAATACTGTTTTAATAATAATAATGATAATATGATATTACTTCAAGCTAAGCCTGGCTGAGTTCTCACCATCTGCCAGACTCTCATGTACTTTGATGAATGTCATTTAACCCCCTTCATTCAGGTTTTTCTTTTGCTTCTGCACAGGAAACAGAAAAGGTTAAGCAACTTGCCCCGAATCACCAAGTAAACAAGGGGAAGGCATCTCATTTGTACTTAATTTGGCTCCAAGCCTCTGCTCTTAACCAACATGGTCTCCCATTGTGTGTCAACCTTTTTTTCCTTCATTGAAAAAAAGAATCTAGGATGGGCTCTGTGAGGTGATCTAGATTCATAGGAAATTATGCCTGTTAGAGGCTTGGTGCTTTTTAGGCCAAGAGCTTTCATGTGGCAGCTGATCAAGCCTCCAGTTTCCACCTTGTAGTGGGTCCTGGCTTTCCTCGTCCTGTGGAGGGCATGAAAGGGAACTGGGTCAGTGCATCACCCTTTAGACTTCTTTGCTTTCCTCCATGATACCCTGGCAGGGACTTCTTTTCATGGGCAATGACTGGAGGGGAGTGGGTTTTATTTGGGGAATTTTCTAAACCTTAAAAAAAAAACACTTACAATGGCTTTTTTATAAATGACAGAAGTGGCAGGCTGGTTAGGTGTATGGGTTCTGGGGCCAAGTCCCTGGGTTTGGACCTCAACTCTAACACTTACTAGCTATGGGACTTTGGGTGAATTATGTAAACATCTCTGGTCCTCAGTCTTTCCATCTGAAAAGGGGGTTGGGATATATTCATGCACAGACCCACAGTGAGGAGTAACGAAGGCACCGTAATTCACATGCGCAGTACTGAGACAAGTGCCCGGCAGCACTGTGCCCCTCATTTGTGGTTCCCCCTTTTCTATGCTTCAGGAAATTCCTTTCTACCATATCTGGAGTGGGTCTCAGAGAAACCTCCACTGCACGTTCACTCTGGAGAGATTCAGCCTGAACACAGTGGAGCTGGTCTGCAAACTGTGTGTGCGGCAAGTGGAGGGAGAAGGGCAGATCTTCCAGCTGAACTGCACCGTGTCAGAGGTAAGAGGCACCCGTGGCTCTCAGAAGCAAGACGGATAAAGCATCTCAGTGTGCGCCTGCGGGAAGTCCTGGAGGGCCGGCTTGTTCACTAATGAACACAGGGAGATACCAATACATAGAAGTGCAATAGAGGATCCTTTTCAAAAAACAAGACTTTTATAGTTTGTGACATGAATTTAAGGACTTCTTACACACCTGTGAACTTCAGCCGTAAGGATTAACTTGTGTGCACATACAATAACTTTCCCAAAGCATCCCCACTGTCCCCTGGGCCACTGATGCTCTTGCTGTCGATTCTGCTGCTTTCCTCGGGATGCACCTGTCTTTGCCCAGCTGTGCACTGCCCACCGCCTCCTTTCCTTTCTTCTCCATGTTGAAAGGAGAAAGCTCTGGGTGTGCTTGCTGTCTTAAACCTCACCCTCCAAACAGAAGAGATGCCCCTCTCCTCAGTGTGACAGAGAGGCCAGAAATAGAAGGTAAACCTAGGCATACCCCCCAGCAGCCCTCTCACTATCTTTCCTCACTGTGATCCTCTCGCGCTTCAGGTGGGACTTTTTAGAATGTCTGTATCTCAGAAATAACAAGCATAGCTGCTATTTAAAACTTTCCTGGGTGGAAAGAAGGGGTGCTCATGACGTTATGGATTACCTGGGACCTCAGGGTTTGGAGTTAAGACAGTGGAAACATTTCAGGCTGAAGGGACGAGAGAGGACCAGATGAAAGGAAGGGGCAGCACCTTCTGGGGCCTGCAGAACAGGGCTTGGTGCTGTTTCGTGAGCCACAGCTCGGAACTGATATCTTTTAGAACTACAGTATCCGATTTAACAGACCCCTCTCCCTTGCTGGCTCATGTGCGGTGACGAATGACATGTCCTGTGTTCAGTGTGTCTCTCTCTGCGTGTCGTATTTAAGGACGGTCTTCCTTAGCAAACCGAGGGGGGAAGCGCATCGGCCCCGCCGCATCCTCCTTTCCCACAGCCCTCCGAGCTGCGGTCATCATTTCCTCCCGCAGCTTCATGAGACTTTTGACTCATAAACAACTTCAGTCACAGACCTCGGTGACATTCATAAGGCATGATCTCGGTGTCAGGGCGCCATGGCAACCGCCCAGCCTCCCGACAGGCCGGCCTATCGCCTGGGCCCAGAGCACCACCCCTGCTGGCTTGGGAGGGTGTTTTCACTTTCCAGGCCCAGCAGGTCTGCAAAGTTCAATAACCACCCAGCTCCAGGGACAACAAAGGCTGCGGAATTTTGGAGCGGGGCGAGGAGGTCTGCGCCTTTGATGCTTGCTTTCTGTTCAGCCTGAGCGTCGGCTGTGTGATGAAAAGGTGGATCAGCTGCGGCCACAAATGAAAGGGCGCCGTGCAGGGCTCTCCCCCCGCTGAGGAGACAGTGTCGCCTAGTGTGATCACAGTTTAAGGACTTTCTTTCTTGTGCCAACAGAGAGGAAAGATGGTTTCTTTTGCAACCCGGTGGCTGTCAGCTCTGAGAGGCCCACCCTTCAAGTCCCCTCAGAGGCCTGTGACAGACAAGCACAGTGAACAGGGGTGGGGGAATGTGTGTGCAGAAAGGCCCCAAGTCAGGTGACTGGGGATTAGGGGGCGCAAGGCTGCTTTTCCTTCTGGGTCACTGAGTCCCACCGCTGCTGTTAGCATCTGAATGCTGTGCACGAGGGCTGGTACTGACGTTGGGAGCCAGGCTATACACTGGGAACAATTGGCTCTGGAGTGCCCTGAGCCCTGGATCCTCAGCAAAAGCTCGAGGTGGGGTCCCCTGTGACTGACAAGCCATAACCAACCAGAGAAAGGGCTCCATGG
Organism: Capra hircus; assembly: GCF_001704415.2. Classification (NCBI taxonomy): domain Eukaryota; kingdom Metazoa; phylum Chordata; class Mammalia; order Artiodactyla; family Bovidae; genus Capra; species Capra hircus. The sequence goes on from NC_030813.1 coordinate 29,878,649, forward strand.
GTGGTGTCTGTCTGCTGGATGGGGCTCCTCCCTAGGGTCACATGGCAAGTTGGCGGGTGGGCTAGGGTTGCAGTTCCAGTGCCCCATCTCCCAAGAAGGAGCTGACTTTCTAGGACTGTGCCGCTTCCCAAAGCCACTCAGCCCTCGGGCCTCTCCAGCCAGGTGGAGGACCTGCTGCCCCCCAGGAGACCCAGCTGTGCTGGACGTAGACCAAGGTGATGGCAGGAGCTGGATGGTTGTTCCTCTCTGGGTGCCTCAGCCAGTGATTCCTTCCTTACCTAGAGATAAAGTTTAAGAATGAAAATGCCTGGCAGGGTATGGGGAAGAATGAGTGTCAAAATGTAAATGATGGTAAGAGGGTTCTTCTTAGAGGAACCAGGGAAGTAATAAAGGGGAAGGTGCCCACCAAGAGAGAAAAAAAAAAGTAAAAGAGGAATTTCAGTCTCTTCAGGACTTTTAACTATAAAAACAAAGACATTATAACTAACTCTTAACTGTTGACCCACAGCACTTCTGTGCACACCAAGAACAGGGTTAGCGTCCAAAGCGTCACTCTGCTAAAGCCATCCTATTTACCTCGTCTGTTTTCTATAATCTGTTCAAAAGGACGCTTGGGGAAATCTAGTTTTTCTAAGTGCCTTTAGGAAGAGTCAGAATACAGGAGTGGAAAGTTACTTCTCCTGTGGAGTGTTGAAATGTAGGCAGCTGTTTGGTTAATGGTTAAAAAATCGTACGTTTAAGAGAATCGTAACATCAAAGACAGGTGGTACCAATATCAAACAATTATTGTAATAAGCATTATGTGAGAGTATACTTTTACCTGGAAGTAAAGGAAGAAATAACAGCAACAGAAATTAGTAGGTGGAATTTAAACGTAAATGTGTGTATGTATTTTTCTTTTACTTCCAAGGCTGTTGTCGACAAGATGATGTCCTTTGGGCGTCTTATTTCGTCCACACAGAAATGAACAGGCTGGAGATGCAGGGTTTGCAGGCCCACGTAAAGTGCTGATGGTTCCTTATTCACCAGGAAAAGGGGAATCGGGTGGCTGTGAGCACACAGTCTTCCTGAGAGCTATGCCTGCCTCTCCAAGGCCTTCACCTTTAGTACTGAACAGTGAGAAAGACCTTACCTGTAGCCACAGTTAGTTAGAAGCTCTATGGAGTGGGTTTCCTCCTCTCTCTGTATCAAGAAACATTTTCTCCCACTTCAACAAATCTGAATTGAAGAGCGTCCGTATGCAAGGCACTGTCCTGAGCATCATAGGAGTCCTGGGGATGACAAAAACATTCTCATCTCCAGGCAGTTGGGGAAGTCAGAGGAAGTCCTCTGTCAGTACAGCCAGGATTCACAGGGCAGACTGGGCGGAGATCCCAAGCTGTGGGATGCGCTATGGGAGGGCTCCTGAGGGATAGCTAGGGGTGTTTGCTCAGGAAACATGCTTTCTGGTCTAGGCTTTGAAGGGGTTGGCCTGACAGAGGTTCAGGGAAAGAGCAGAAGAACCAGCAAAAGTGAGGTGAAAGTGTTAGTTGTTGCCGTTGCATCCGACTCTTTGCAACCCCATGGACTGTGACCTGCCAGGCTCCTCTGTTCATGGAATTCTCCAGGCAAGAATACTGCAGTGAGGTACCCTGACCCTGGGAAAAATTGAAGGCAGGAGGAGAAGGGGAGGACAGAGATGTTTGGATAGCATCATGTCTCAATGGACATGAGTTTGAGCAAGCTCCGGGAGATAGTGAAGGACAGGGAAGCCTGGATTGCTGCAGTCCATGAGGTTGCAAAGGGTCAGACAAGACTGAGCAACTGAACAACAAGCACCCTTAAGAAAGGCACTTGGACGAGTGAATGGACCAGTCTGAGGAGAGAAAGTCATAAGAAAGACGGGGGCCAGGTTGCTGGGTGGAGGGAGCACCTGGGACCTCCAGACCAGCACACCCCCTCACTGCAGGGTTAGGACTTGGGGATGGGTGTGATAGGAAAGCCATTTGATACTTACCAAGAGAAGGCAGGAGAATGTCAGTGCTGGGCTTTAGTAAGATGAGTGTGGCAGAAGGGAGATCACAGGTAAGAAGCAGGGAGCTGGTGTGGCCACCAATGAGAACATCTGAGGCTGTGAGTCAGCGCTCCACGGCCAGCCAGGGACAGTTCAGCTGGGTTTCCACCTAGACCCCGTTGTCATGGTCCAGACAAGACACACGGAGGACCTCAAAGTGGGCCGTAGCCCTAAGGTGCGAGTTCTCTACACCTGTGCCCCCACCTCCATTTATACCCAATACAAGTGTTGGCCACTTGTGTTCGAACATTCCTACCAGAAATCCACTGAAAAGCACCAACATGTGCCTCCACCCTGTCTTCTGGTCCCCTTGGTTTAAGTACTATGCCTTCAAGGTCCCCTGAAAAGAGCTGCATGCCCAGTGCAGGGAAAGATCTTCAGGATTCAGGGACTCCAGCTCCCATCTGTTGCTTCTGTTTCACACCAGTTCTCTGAGTCCTGGTATGTGTTGGAGGTTAGCATAAAGCAGCCAGTACAATCCTTGGAGACTGAGATTGCCAAGCTCTGGGTTTTGAGGCCAAAGACTGTGATCACAGTCAACACTGCTCTGTGTTCTATGTTACAAAAATTTTTTTTTTTTTTTTTTGCTCTAACATGCCCTCCAAAGGCCCTGACAGACCCCTTGTGGTGCGATTGCACAAGCCTCGCAGTGAGTCTTGGCTGCTGATCCAGGGTCACGGAACAGGCCACCCCAGGATGCACCCTGTGGCCCCACAGTGCAGGAGCAGCAGGGTTTGGGAGGTTCTGCATGGCAGGGGCACTGACCTCTGGGTGGAGGACCTCACCAGACCCCGAGCCTTCCTGATGGCTGGAGCTGCATGTGGCTACTTTATCCTCCAGCAGCTAATTATCTTCACCTCAGTTACCTGCTTGGAAAAAAGAGAGAGATGACATTTAAAGTAGATTAAGTGGATTTTCTTTTATTACTTTAATAGTTCCCAGGCAACATTTGCTTTTGCTTTTCCAACCAGCAGAAGTGATCAGAAAATGATTAGAGTTTCTCCTGCAGATGAAATTCCGATTTTGCATTTATGCTGTTTTATGAGCTGAAACTATCTTAAAAGCCAATCTATGGTTTTCTCTACTAAAATTAGATTTTTTTAAGTTAAGGGTGTATAGCAATTGGAGGATTCTGTTAGCAGTTTGCCCTAAGGCAGTATACTGAGTTCACCATTTTCTTTTAAAAAATTAGTCTTAGTTTTATATCATTTAGAGGAGAGCTATGTTCCATTTCATTCAACAAAAGCAGAATCAAGCCATCTTCTACAGAGGTCAGAGGGAGAAGTTACTTGAGCATTTGCCCAGGGCATTCCCCTTAGGATCAGACAGTCTCTAGAATCTCAGGTCGAGATCAGTTCATTCTCAAAGAACTGCCCTTTCAAACACCTCCCCCTCCCCAACCCCCCAAATTTAAACCTTTAGGAGTACTGACATTCCCTGGCTCATCCTGGAGAATTCTAGTAGAAAAGCTGTTACTGAGTTACACACGAGGTCTCCGGCTAGCCCAGTCCTGGAGGAAGACCCATAAATCCCAGGCTGTGCAAAGTCAGCTCACAACATACTTCTCCCTCTCAGCCAGGTTATAGAGAATCACAACTTGCAGCCAGAAAGAAGTCATTCTCAGTAAGGAGAATAATAGCACCCATTCTCCTCTTATCTTTTCAAACGAGGCATTATGTTGACTGGGTCAATGGGATTGCTTTTGTCTTTGGAAATAATGCTGTGTTGTTGCCCTGCCTGAACCACAGGAACCTACCGGCATGGATCTGCCTCTTCTGGACCCAGCGAGCACCATCACCACCATGACGGGCCCCAGTGCTTTCAGCATCCCGCCCCCGATTCGGCAGAAGCTCTGTAGCAGCCTGGATGCCCCGCAGACCAGGGGGCACGACTGGAGGATGCTGGCCCATAAGCTCAACCTGGACAGGTGGGTATGACCAGGCTTCAAGTCTGGTTCCTGTTAGACACAGGGCTTCAGGACTGATAACTGTTTTAGAGCAACATTCTTTTTTGTCTTTCCATCTGTACATTTACTTGCTTCCCATTCTGCCAACATGTATTAAGTGCCTACCTTGTATCTTGCACCATGGTGTTGCAGATACATAGTTGAGAGACATCCTGGGCTTCTCTGACTTTTCTAAGCATCAGGTTTTGTGATCTATTTCGCAAGGCCGATGGGCTAAATCCCCCTAAATGATACAGCCGTGCACTAATTATCGTTCCTCACCTCCTGTTGAAGCAGGACCTAATGCCGGATGGGTGATTAACATGCTAAACACAGCAGAGCTGTTAAGTTATGAAGAGACCTCAGGAGCCTCTTCTCTTTAGAACTTTGCCATCACTACCAAGCAAAACACTAGGCATGACCTGTCAAAGATGATCAGAGGCTGGGCTGGAAAGAAAACATAAGCCTCTTGATTTCCTGTTCAGGATGTGACCCATAGACATCTTGTCTCTTAAATTATCTTACTCAGAGTTGAGGTTAACAAAGTTAAGCATCACGTCTCCTGTCTGGGGCTGACCTAATTAAACATGAGCTAGTTATTCAGGACAGCTCACTGCAAGCCCCAGTTTCTCAAGGGGGACCAGGATACTTATAGAAATGCAGAAACAAAAAGGTTTAGTCAAGACTGAAAAGAAAACAGACCCATAAATCACACCGTTCAGCCCTTTTTCCCATTACCAATTACAGGTACTTGAATTACTTTGCCACCAAATCAAGTCCAACTGGTGTCATCCTGGATCTCTGGGAAGCACAGAACTTCCCAGATGGAAACCTGAGCGTGCTGGCAGCTGTCTTAGAGGAAATGGGAAGACATGAAACAGTGGTGTCATTAGCAGAAGGGCAGTATTGACCCAGGCCGGGGCTGAAGTGGAGGAGGAGAGCCCGTCTGGACCAGTGAGCTCCACGAGCAAGACTGCAGCAGGAGAGAGAAGGCAGACAGACACAACTACCAATGTACACGCCCACTCTACTCGGACACCGCCACAGGAGTTAAGAACAATTGTACAAATGTGTATCTTGAATTTAGAAATCAACCTAATTTTCCTCTTAGTTGGGCTGTATGCTGTGTGGTACAGGATCTTACAGTTTCCTAGGAAACGCTTTTTATTGCTATCCAGATATATGGATAAACTTTCTTAACAAACCCAATTTCTACAAACGTTGTTTACATCAAATTGGACAGGGATGCAGACACTGTCCATGGCTCGTTCTATTTTTGTTTAAATCATTTGAAGTTGAAGCTGTGGACGGTTTGCTGTGTCTCTTTCAGATTAGTAATTTACAGAGAAATCACAAGAGTTTTCCTACAAATTGTGTGCATCAAGTGTCTCAGATAATCCTCCCATCAGTGTTCTCTTTCTAGAACTTGTAGAACCAGTGTTACTGTTTGTATCAGGGAAGTGGAGAATCTAAGCCTAAAGGAGAAATAGAGAAGTCTTCTTATTCCTTGAGGGCACTGTCTCATGCCCTCAGGGAATAAAGCTGTATCATCACAAGAAGACCTTGATTCATGTTCAACAACACAAGAATTTCTTCACAACTTGTGTGTTGGTAATATGCAACTTAAAGTGTTTTGGTTTTGTTTTAAAGGTATTATCATCATCATCATTATTATTATTGATGAGTATTTACAAGTATTCTAGTAAAAGGATTTACTTTACCTTGTTTTTGTTAGCAGTACTGTTAGTATTTAGGTATCGACCTGACCTGGGCACCTTCTCATAACAGGGTGGATGTGGTCACCAGTTTAATTAAGCAGGCATCCCTTGCTTCCTTGACATTTTTATCTTTCTTCAGTCATTCTGCCTGAGAAGGTGGTAAATGCTTACCGACTCTGTCGGTCTATTCTTTGAGCTTGCTCAGGCAGGGGCTTTGTCCCCCGAGTATTGTCATGGGACATGCTCTCAATTCAAGCTCAGGCAGTATTGTGGTCATGCAGCCCGACACACCTTCTGTGGGTCCTCTGTCCACCGTGGAGGCAGTGTGATCGAAGGAACAGCCTCTGAGCTGGAGATCAGGAAACCAGTTCTCATTCTGGGTTTGTCATTGTCACTCTGTGCTCCCTTGGGAGAGTCATTTACCCTCATTGGACCGCAAGTTTCCTCACCTGTAAAATGAAGGGGTGGATTAGATCAGCTCAAGGTTCTAAAACGTTTGACTTCCCACTGTGATGCCTCCAGTCTCCTTCATCAGTCTGAAGACCACAATGGACGCTGACCTGGATCATTTAACGATTCAACCTGTCTTTCGCCCAGGCTACATTATGCCTTCCAAATAGTTCTGACTTGGAAGATAATTATTCTGGCCTGTAACATATTCGTTATGCTTTCAAGTCTCGTCTTCGTGACCCTGCATCACGCTGCTCACCCAGAGATGGCATCCCCTTCTCACTTTCTTTCCTCTCTTGGGACCAGTTGCCTTCCTGACTAGTTGCAAATTATGTTCTATTATTGTCTTGGTCAAAAATTTTTTAATTAAAAAAAATTTTTAACTGAAAAATAGTCAGTCAACAGACTACTTTTGTGTAAACGATATTTCTTTAGGACCATACAGGCTCTTTGCTTTAACACAGGGGCTCAATTCTTCCAGCAGGTGGGGGTGGGGGGGTAAAGAGTCAACAGTCCAGGAGCCAAACCGAGACTGAACAAGCACCCCCTGCCTATGAATTGGCACTTTCAAAGCATGGTCGTGGCTTACCTTGGGGCTAGAGGTATCCAAGTTACGGAATGGATTTGAATTAGAAATAATCTTACCCTTTTCCCCTTCTTTCCACATGCATTTCCTCACCTGTTTTGGTAATTTGTTGATATTCCCAGGTTCTTCTATCCTCATCACTGAGAAACTGTTGATACCTTGGTAGGGAGCCTTTTCTTATCTTCTGTTTTAGATACATGAAGATTATCCCATCATCTGTCTCTCTCAGACCACACCCTGTACCGTACATCAAAATACATGACACTTGCTGTGAAAGGTAAGATTGCACTAATAAACAAGTTCAGTGTATCATGCTTATGCCAGTATATCTTTGACCAAGAGATAGTAAAATTGTACTCTACATAAAAAACTTAATTTTTAAAAGGGGCGGGGGGGCAGAAAAAGAGCTATGGTGCATTGCTGCATCTTAAAATGACTTTTCAAGATTACTCACCATTGCTGGTTTGGAGGGCTGTTATCTCTGGAAGTCAAGAATTAGAAATCTGATGCCTAATAAAAAATAGAAAGGAGCAAATATGTAGTATCCAGATAAATTAATTTCAAAACTGACTTTTAAAAAGTCATCAACCCAGAACTACAAAAGATAGCAGGAACTGTATTTTCAAAGCCACTGGTTCACTTGAAGTGCGTCCTGGTATTTGGTTCTACGTCTTAGCACCAGAAAGGGGAAAGGCGGTTAATTCCTTAAAAGTCAGGTACTTGTCTGTCATAGACCTCCATCATGTTCCCTGTCAGGGGAGCAAACTTCCATATGTATAGCACGCCATTTATATCAAATAATTTACACAGCAAATTCTGATTTCCTTCTTTTGGGGAGTGAAGTAATAGCTGTTACATTTCTCTCAAACTCAGGTCTAGGCTCAACAGTTCAGTATATAGGGAGCAACCTCATCAGCCATCCTGTAACATGCCCTCCCTTTCATTCCTAGGGCTTCGCTGTAGGTTGAGAGCAAAACCCAGTTTACTTCATCTGGAAGGAAAAAAAAAAAAAAAAAACCTCTCTCACTTGTGCATGGTGCCATCTAGTGGTAGATAACACTATCTGCCCCAAGTTTAATAGGAACTCTCAGGAAGAGGTTTTTGACAATGGGAATGGATACCTGCAGCGTGCATAGCACCTTTATGACAGACATGCGGAAGTTTTCACATCAGATAGACATTTCTTATTCTTATCTTTTTTTTCCACTTAAATTACCCATATCAAAAATTACATGTCATTATGAGCCTAGTTGCTTCCCTGGTGGCTCAGATGGTAAAAAAGTCTGCCTGCAATGCATGAGACCTGGGTTCAGTCCCTGGGTTGGGAAGATTCCCCTGGAGAGGGAAATGGCACCCCACTCCAGTACTCTTGCCTGGAAAATCCCATGGACAGAGGAGCCTCGTAGGCTACAGTCCATGGGGTCACAGTCGGACACGACTGAACAACTTCACTTTTTATGAGCCTAGTACGTTTGTTTCTAACTCCACACACACCTCAAATTGGGTTTTGACATCTCAAATTGGTGTTACAGAAATAATAGAAACACATAAAAATCTACAAAACAGCTTTTGAAGATTTGTTATTATTTATATTTTTCACTAGGTTTCATGTGTTTTAAAACTTACCTTTAGTTCTCTGATATTTATTTTTGAAGACATAAGCAGCATCCAGTAAGTTTTATATATGCAAATACTACATCTAATGGAAGTGAAAACTGTTGTGGTTGTTAATCAAGGAGAAGAAACTAGCTTCCTTCTGAATTTAGGGATCTAAAAGCAGATGTTTCATCCTGTTTTGATTTTCCTCTCACTAAATCAAATTTCCTTAATGTGATCTGGAAGGAATAGAAGTTAGATTCAGAATATTGATAACTGGGCACAAGGTGTTAGCAAACTGTAACACCAAGGTGCTCACAGCCAAGAGCCTTTTCATAAACAGCATGAACACCAACGTGGACACTCACCTCAGTTACCCAGAAGAATTCCCATCTTCATGGAAGCAATGTAAGCTCTTCCAAGGCAGGTCAGTATTTGGGGTGAGATGTCCTTTGGTATACTGAATAACCATTAGCCATCTTGGGCTTCCCAGGTGGCACAGTGGTAAAGAATCTACCTGCCAAGCAGGAGATGCAGGTTCGATCCCTGGGTTGGAAATATCCCCTGGAGAAGGAAATGGCAACCCACTGTAGGATTCTTGCTGGGAAATCCCATGGACAGAGGAGCCTGGCAGGCTGCAGTCCACGCTGTTACAAAGAGTCAGACACAACTTAGCAACTAAACTACAACAACGGGTATTAGTAATTTAATGCTATCATAGGCCCAATCAGAAAGAACTGAATGAAATGGCAAATAAAAGACACCTATGACAATGGACAATAGTTGAACAAATGAATTACCCTGATAATATTTAGACAACATGCAGCTCCAACCCTTTATACTGATACATACTACTATTTTGTGAGGCCACCCTGGTGGCTCAGATGGTAAAGAATCTGCCTGCAATGTAGGAGACCTGGGTTCAATCCCTAGGTTGGGAAGCTCCCTTGGAGAAGGGAATGGCTACCCACTCCAGTATTCTTGCCTGGAGAATTCCATGGACAGAGGAGCCAGGTGGGTTACAGTCCATGGGGTCACAAAGAGTCGGACATGACGAAGCAACTAATACTTTCACTATTATTTTGTAGATTTTAATCTCCCAACTTTCAGATAGTAGAACCATTCGTTAGGAATAAGTCATGGAGACTGAGTTCAGGACACTCTGGAAACTACACGGTCGGTAACACTTTCTAGGGGCGTAAGAAAGATATTTTGAACACTGCACTAGTAGAGGTGAGATTTTATTTCCCTTCTCCTGGAGAGGAGCAGACAAGGCTGCGGTTTATGTATCTTGAAGTGTGTCTCTGCTGGGAACACAGCAGCTGCGCTCCTGGTGCACGTCTGCCTCTGTCTCTCTCATGGATGTTGGAGGAAGGAAGCAGTAGCTGATCACCATCTCCTCAGGGTTCACTGCCTTTGCCACTTCAAGGTCTGCCCACGTGAGGTCAAGCACATAAAAATACTGACCTTCCAGAGAGTATAAAGGAGGTAGAGAAAGTTTCCTTATCTAGTCTTCAGACTTCAGGTTGAACGGGAGCTATGGCTCTTGCTGAGCGAGGCTTCCTGACAAGTTATCAGTCTTGCACAGAGACCCCAGTCCAAGTCTGAGGCCAATGACAGGAAGGATGCCTGTGGACACAGCCAAGTGAAACTGGGTTTGATCCATCTGCTTTGAGAGCAGAGGCACTTTTGTGAGTCAGAATGCCATCATGCCATCCCTCAAAATCAATTATTTGTAAAGATGATAGTGGTCAATGAGCATTAGATTTTATGGAACCAATAAGGAAAATATTTTTATGACTGATTATCTCAAGGTAATAAAATGTTGTTTTACCTTTTGAGTGCCTCACAGGACCAACTATTACACTTTGCCTTTTTGGTTTTTTGTATTTTTTTAAACTTTACTGAGCTAATGTTGACTGAAATCCTTAGAACTTTGCCTCTGTGCAATCAAGTGCTATTTCTTTACCCTAAGAAATCTATTTGTATAATCTCTGGCTGTAATGATTATTTTGAAAAAGTTTCTTTGCATCTCAAATGATTTTTTTATGGAATAAGGCATAAGGGGGATAAATACATTGTAAGCATTAATAATTTAAGCCTGTGTCTATACAGGTTAAGTAAGCCAATGGAGTCATAAGTATTTCCATAATTCATGCCTGAAACCAATTTGTGAAAATAGGGAGATGGCCTTACATGTCACTGGGTGTGTTTGCTCTACATACTAACAATTAAATTCCTGATACGTTAGTCTTATCAGCCCTGTGTTTGCCCCATTTTTGGAAATCCTGCTCTAAAAATCTGTCTTCAGAAGAGTTCATGGCTCTCAGCATTTTTGGTGGCCCTGTCACCTGCCTGCATTGATCTACAGGTGGAAGATGAATGGGCTCATGCACCCAGACATAACACACATGCCTGGCTGTATTTCAGCATGGTCAAGGAAAGTGCTGCCAGGACAGACAGACAGGAACTCCATAAATGCACTGGCAAACAAAACCAACCAATACAGAAGCTATTTCCCACCCAGCCGTATTCTTTAGACTTTTACTTGCTACAGAGAACTGTCCGGAGACGATCTAGGATTCGGCAGAGTGTCAGGAGTCTTGACCCACCAGCTGTGGAGAAGGGAAAAAGGAAGGTGGCCTGAGGTAAGGTCAGCTGCCCACAAGACAAAGCATCTGCTATGGTATACACCAGCCTCCACACCTGCCATTCCAGACTGTCCCTCAGCAAAAGTCTAAGCTGCTGAAGCTGTAACACTTCAGGGTCTTTTAGCCAATATGCTTAAGTCCTGCGTGCCAATCTTAAATTTCACAGTCTCCTGGACTTGGCAGTATCAGAGCAGCTACTGAAGATGATGGCACCAGCCAGGGTGGAATAACCCTTGGTACTGAGTTCAGAAGGTGAATCATGGGCAATTATTGCTGATCAGCAGCCTAAGCATTGATAAACCCTGACCTCTGAAGGTCAGCACTATGGGAGGCAACATCCAAGAACTGTGACCTGAAACACGTCCCAGATGCCAAACCTGATCGAGCAAAAGAGCAAGAAATCCACAGCCAGCGCAAAATGCCTCACCCTTTTATATTGTTATGTGACACCTGTAAACATGGGCAAATAAATTCTCACACACACTCCTCCAGGCAACAGCGGTCAGAACAAGCTGAGGGTGCGACCTGCCTCCTCCCCTTTGCTCTTCCCCAGGCCTCCCCTTTGGTAGTGAGATCCTCACCCTTCCAACAGGATGCATTCAGCCCAGTTGCAGGGAAGAGCATCCGTGTGTGTGTGTGTGTGTGTGTGTGTGTGTGTGTGTGTGTGTGTGTGTGTGTGGTGTGTCATGGTGTTGTACGTGTTCACTGAGTTTATGTTAACCTGTCACACATTGGCAACCTTCTCTTCATTCTTTCTAAAGAAGACAACCAATGTTTGTCAGAGAAAACTCCCCAGCAGTCTGTGCTATAGAGACATGTCACCCACCTGCTAGTCCCAGGGGACAGTTCAACTACAGAAACGGCACAGTAAGGTTTTGTGCTGTGTTGTCCTTCTTTTCTCAAATACAATGACACAACCTTAACTTTTCAGATATGGAACACTTCTTTTACTGTTTCGGAGTTCCCTCTTGCTGTATCTTCTATGCAATTCCTTTTCTAGAAACCCCCTGCAGAGGTGTGCTCTCTGGGGTCCCATCTGAGTCGCCGTGCACTGGAAGTGAGGGGTGCTAGCCCTGGCTGCCTCTCTCCATTTTCCTGCAGTTCTTTGGTTTGTAAATTTGCCTGTATCTATCCTGTCAGCCAACATGTACAAAATGTAAGAAAGAATTTTTAAACAGGTAATAAATTATATTTATAAGCAACAGAGTGTGCTGCCTCACTTGTTCCTTCACAGAGCCCTCCTCTGTGTGAAGAGTCAGTCACCCAGTGTTTCTTCAATAGCATGGAAAAGCACTTGGACTCTGCACGGATGGTAACCACAACCTCCCTCAGGCCAGGATGAGGCTCTAGAACAATGCTTCTCAAGCCTCTATGCACAATGGTGTCACTTGAGCAGCTTTACAAAATGACTGCCTGGATCTCACTCTCAGAGAACCTGAATTCATAGTTCTGGGGTGTAGACTAGGCCTTGGGAGTATTTTATAAGTTCCCAAGTGATATCAGTGAGCAGTTACAGCAGGGACTGGGTCTGGGTACAGTGGGCCAGAGGCCCTGGAGAGTTGGGAAGAAAGTGAACGAAGGCCAGACCCTCATATAGTCCACTTTAGATGAATTCTGCACAGACTTGTGGTTGCCAAGGGAGAGCGGGGATGCGAGAGGGATGGATTGGAAGTTTGGGATTAGCAGACGCGAACTAATGTGTGTAGGATGGATAAACAACAAGATGCTAGCATATACCACAGGGAACTACATTCAACATGAAACTACCAGCAGAAATTAACACAGCATTAAAAGTCAACTATACTTCAATAAAATTTTGAAAATAAACAAAAGTCTGCAAAGAGCCACACGGTATATGTGTGCTAAATCACACAGTTGTGTCCGACTCTTTGAGACCCCATGGACTGTAGCCCACCAGGGTCCTCTGTGGAATTCTCCAGGCAAGAATACTGGAGTGGGTTGCCATTTCCTCCTCCAGGGGATCTTCCTGACCCAGGGATCGAGCCCCAGTCTCCTGCATCTCCTGCATTGCAGGCAGATTCTTTACCACTGAGCCATCTGGGAAGCAACAGCTACATTAGTAGGTACAAAATGAAAAGGGAGGATGCCCAGAGCTAGAGCAAACACCAGGCCGACCTGCTCAACTTGTTGGAGGATGGCAGGCCACTCCCTCCGAGTGTGCAGGGGACTGTGAGGCAGTCTCTTCCAGGTGAGGGAGCTTCTCTGAGAGGGGAGGCTCCTGCCCATTCCTGCCCCTCAGCCTTGGCCGCCGGAACCTGTGAGTAACTGGACCTGTCCTGACAGTACTGTCTTGACTTAAGGCCATCCAAGACTGGAGTCACAAAACCAGCTGTGGGTCAGAGCTGAGAAAGTGGTGGCACTGGAGTCCGGGTAAACCAGAGTCCGGGTAAACCAGAGTCCTGGTAAAACAGAAGGGAGAAGTGGGCACTGTGGCTGAGAAGTTAGCGCCATTTAAAGAATAGAAACTCCACAAAGAATGAAACGGCACTTCACAAAGACCGTTCACAGTGGCACAGGCTCAGCCCACGACCATCCCTTGAGCCCTGCTTTGGAGCTTTGGTGGCTGGGGCTGCTGTTGGGAAACTGCACCCAACAAAACGCACATATATTTTCCGAGTTGGGGAGGAGGGCTACCCCAGCCCCTCTCTGGGTTGGTGTCACTGGAAAGTTCTGGCATGTGGCCCAGGAAAAGAACCCTTATCAGCCCCAGAGTTCCCGACAGCCAGTTAATAGCACAACCTGGGAAGGCATTGCTTCACAGGAACAAAAGTCCTGAGAGCAGGAACACTTGTGCTCTGCTGCAGTGATGGGAAGGAACCACCAAGCATGCGACTTAAAAGTGGCCCGGGCAAGCAAAGATGCTGTTCACCTCAGCTGGGGTTTACCATCTCTGCCTTTGAGTCCAGGAAAGCCCACAGCATCCAGGAGTGGGGTGCAGACAGGGTGGGAGAGGGTGTCCCCACTGCAGACTCTGGCTAGTTTCACATGTTGCCAGCTTTACATCCTGCAAAATTAATGTCCGTGAGGAAAAGCAGTATTTACGAGCACCTGCTCTGTGCCTGGAGTGGAGCCACACAGACTTCCCACATTCACCTCATCTGTTTCTCCTCAGAGCCCCATGAGGTGGGTTTTGGTCTCAATTTATAGGAAAGAGGTCTGGGGCTCAGACTATGTACTTCTACGAAACTGAGATGATGAAAACCATGCACGTGACTTAGATCCATCTGAATCCCCATGTTGGCGTGAACTCTCCTGGCATTACTGCAGCTGACTCAGCACAGCCAGTCACACACCCTGGAGCCCCTGGGAACTGAGGTGAAGCCCGCCTGTGCTCTCAGTGCCCCAACGACTCTGGGTCTCCTCTCTCTGGATCCAGTCACCACTGTGAAAGTAGAAAGTGAAAGTTGCTCTTTGCAACGTTCGACTCTTTGCAACCCCATGGACTGTAGCCTATCGGGCTCCTCTGTCCATGGAATTCTCCAGGCAAGGATACTATGGAGTGAGTTGCCATTCCCTTCCCCAGGGGATGTTCCTAACCCAGGGATAGAACTGGGTCTCCCGCACTGCAGGCAGATTCATTACTTTATAAGCCACCCCCGGATGGCCTCGAAACCAACTTTCACTCTGGCCTCCCGGATTCCCAGGCCATGAACAGACAACCGAACGAGTTCCTTCTCCCTCTGCAGATGGCTGTCTCCTCTCTGGGGGACATTGATTCAGAAACAGCAGCAACAACCTGTTAGCTCCACACCCCACGGACTTCACAGTCGGGAAGAAGGATGGAGTCTCTCTCCTGCCACTGGGGCGCTGCTTCCAGGTCACTGCCCTTGCATGAATGCCCACTCTGTAGTACATCAGGCCCCACCAGCCTCTGTCTCCACCCTCTGCCCCCATCCCATGATGGCTTTGGTGAATCCTGTCTCACAATCTTCATGTCACTAGACCACCACCATCCTGGGGGGCTTTGAAATCCACAAAGACAGATCCAACGACCTGGCTTTGGCACACACGTGTCATCATCAATCATTTTGTCCATGAATAAATCCATCCACCCCTGTGAGTACACTCTCAGCCTGTCCTTGGTCTTGTGACTCACTCTTTGAAATCTTGATTCTGAACACAGCCTCTTTCTCAGTAACTGCAAACGCACCACCTCGACCCCAGGCTAGTTACCTGCCCTCTGACCTAGTTTCCCTGGACCTGTCGCCTGCCTCTTCTTTAGCCCCCTCCCTCCTCTGGAACACGTCAGCTGTCCCCTTGATGATAAATCTTATTTTCCAGGGCCCCTTGCTGCATATGCCTGGTAACTCCCACCTGAAATGAAACCAGCTGTCGCCGTCTCCAGGCCTGCATCTGAGTTCCTGATAGAAAAAAATAAAACCATAAAACTATTAATACATAGAAGAGTAGCACGGGGAATTTGTAATAGTAGCTAATATTTAGCAATAGTTGAGTGCTTCACCTAATGCTTAGGGGCATGGCATGGATTATTTAATCTTCAGAGCCGCTCCATGCGGTAGAGATTAATATTCTTCTTCTCTTCAAGGGGAAGAAGCCAAGTCTTCAAGAGGTCAAAACAGGGGTACCCTGACAGAGCGGGGAGAACGAGGGGGCCCAGGTTCACACGCCGGTTGTCTGGTGGCCCAGCAGCCACGCCCCGGTCACCAGCCAGTCAGCCTTCTCCATCTCAATGGGGCCCTCGGCATTGCCTGTAAGCATCTGCCTGTGACCTTGTCACCAAGGCTCCCACCTTTCCTCTCACTCCCAGCAGATGACTGTTCCTCCTAATTACAGACAGAATCAGAGCCATCAGACCTCTCGTCCCGCTCTCCTGCCGCCACGGCGCACACTTACCTGCGGCGCTGTCCACGACTGCCTCTCCCGCCTGTTACAACGTGACATTTTTAGAGACAGAGAACAGGCACAGCTATAAGACAACAGACATGTTCTTTCCAAGGGGAGAATGAAACCATTTTATTAGGGGGAATGTTAAAACAAAGCCATATACAATTTGTAACAAATACAATTGTTTGTTCCCTAGTTCTGAATAATTACAGTATATACAAATTCAGTAAGGCACTGGTTCCCCAAAAGAACACAAATGAGTCTTCTTTTGAAACAGACAACAAAATCCCTTATATAGTCTAACTTTTCTCCAAAAAATATGGCATTGTTTTTTTTTTTGTTTTTTGTTTTACAAAAGGAATCATAAGTGCTAAATTAAGTCACTTCTGATGCCTTCTTTCCTTTCCATGGCTATGTGACTAAGCTTTCTAAGGAGCTATAACTATAGAATTATTCAAGTTTAAAAACCTGTACTTCTTTCAGTGCCTTTCCACCTACCAACAAAGAACAGACCAACAACACAAAACACTGTCACTTCTGATGAATATGCGTGGCTCTGGAAACATGAAAGCCGATCATTATTCAGCACTCGCTCTACCTGACTACGCAGCAATTGAAACGTGTCGAAGAATTCCCTGTAAATAAAATCTTAGCATATTTTATAAGAAGTTTTGTTTTGAGAAGAAAAAGAATGGTCACTAGTGTCTTTCAAGCAGCGCATTTCAGGTCAGAGACCTGTCTCCTCACACACAATGTTCATAGCACTGCTGCCTGTGATGTAACAATCTACACCTTTTCATAAATAAATATTATGTTTCACTTAGTACTTTATCATCCATAATATTTTACTCTCTAATCCACATAATGGAGTTGTGCCGGACTCCAAACTGAACATAATATTTATATATACATATATTTATATAATATACACACACATACATAAACTATAAACCCAAATATCTTAGCATACAAAACTTATATTAGCTAACAAGTAATATTTTAGGATTCCTTTGCAGGGAAAAGGTTAGAAGAAAATTTTAGTCTTTGAAATCATCCTGAAAGTAAGCAATCATCTACATTATTTCCAGGTCTCCACTCTTCTATTGAGAGACAAAACAAAAATATAAAATTCACTTCTGAGCTACCAGAAATTTAAAAATCAAAATTAATTATTTGGAAGTGAGTAGGTAGTCTATTTAAGAACAATTTAATATTTCCTAAGTGAGGTGGATTTTGGTAAGACAGGAAAAAAAATCTATTCATAAATAAATTCTTATATCATTAAAACACAACAGTAACTAATGTGTCTTTTTAAGTATACCAGGAAAAATTTTTTAATGTCCATAGTGAGTATACCAGGTTGGGAATTAGAAAGTAAGCTATCCATTTTTCCAAAGCAACCAAACAAATTATATGAAAGAAATTTGGACACTATCTTAATTTCTTCCCAATTTTCACAGGAACCAACACCTCCCTGGAAATCTAGTTTACCCTTCAAATCATCACCTCTCCACAGTATATTCTGATTTGAAGTTATCCATGTATAAGAACTTATTAAAAACAAAACCACATTGTTATCTAAGCGCTAAGCCCAAATATCACCTAAATTTAGGGAAAATCAAGAAACACAAACATGCCCCCACTTAACTGACATAAATGTTTACTTATTTGTTTTACAGATGATCTGATTAGAGGCACTGAAGTTTCTCTCCTAGGCTCAGATGATTAACCCACTTAGCTTTAGCCAGATACTCCTTCTAAGCAATCGCAAAGAATATTTGACCTAAGAAAAGGGAACATTTACACTATTATTCAGGTTATGTTAATATCAGTAAAAGCAGCATTCTAATTATATTTGGAACCAACTGTTTTTAATCTTTGAAAAAGCAGAAACTTTTTTTCATATTCAAGGATTAAGCAAATATTTTCACAAAGGAGCTGTGATTATGAAGCACTGGGGAGTGAATGCTGAATACAGAACACCGCTTCTCCCAGACGGTCGGTCTCTGCCTTCGGATGCTTTCTGGAGGAACCAGTCACCAGCTGCAAGCTCACTTCAGAAGTCAGGAAAATATTTTCTCATTTTTCCTGCAGCTGTCACATTTCCAAAAACTCTCCATCCTTCAGCCACCAAGTGGGGAAATGAAAATGTGTTATAAAACACTGCCCCCTGGAGTACTCTGGAAAGAATAGAATTGCTGTTTGGGGGTTTGTTCTTTTTTTTTTTAAGGGCAAAGAAGACGGGCTTCCCAATTCTTTGCTACACACTACAGAATTCTAAGAAGCATAAGAAAACCACAGTCAGGAAGTAAATGAATAAGGTTGAGAGGGATGTGTACAATTGTACCCTTTATTATGCTCCTGTTGCTAAGGAATACTGGCCCTGTCAATGATTTGACTCCTGCTGCTCAGAAGTTTGTGTGCCTACATAACTGAACAGGTGGAGAGATGTTCTGCACAAGTGCAACAGAGAAGAAAACAATAATAAATTAAAAAGTGAGCTGAACGTCATGAAAGTAAAAATAAACTGAGTCAGCACTCCTAAGACATGACGCTATCACCTAAGACTTACATCCTCCATCTGTACCTATTGTAGAATCAGTCCCGACAGCCATAATATCTTGTGGTCTCCACTAGCATTCCTCTGCTGTTCCATTTGGAGGTTATAGTTACCTAATTTAAAATTAAAATTAGTTCAATTAACCTGATATGTTTCCTCTCCTCTAAACTCAGACAGAGAAAAGGCAGATAATAACTAAAAGAAACCCTCTTTGTACACAGTAAGTTGTGCACACCTTTCCCCTCATGCGGCCGAGGAGGTCTCTTCCACATACCTAAGACACAAGCCACGTGTACCTCCATCCTCACCGCCTACCTTTTTGACATCATCTTGTTACAGCTCAAGAGCAAATTATCTCTATTTTAAAGCGCCTTGTCTTCGACCCAGCTGACAGCCACTTTACTTAATATTGATCCTTTCATTTGAGAGATCAAAAGCCTGCAGGGGTTCAACTTCCTACACACACAAAAGCTTTGTTTGTGTTTAATGAAAGAAAAAACCTAACAGAATCAGAAATACAAAGTGGTTCTGAAGAATAGTGTTAACATTTACTTCTAGTAGAGTCTCGTAAAACCTTCATTTGTCCCACATCCTCTGAAGCTGCAGAAGGTCATGGGTGGGAATCCCCAGAGGTGGTCCCACACAGGCGGCGCCGGTACCCAGATGCGTTCACATTGCTGCGGCTGCCCCAGTGCAGGCCTGGCCAGAGTGGTCTGAGGAGGCAGGGGCACGTCGGGGGCTTTTAAGATGGGTTCCATTCGGTTCTCCAGCTTCAACGATTGTCTTTTGGTTGGTAGAGTGCAACAACATTTTACCAATGGAAACACTTATTTTAATTTACCTTCCAGCAGAGTTTCTGGGAAGAACTTTAGTTGTCATTCTTTAAACTAAAATAGTATATACCTTGAAACATCTACATTTTTGTTTTATTTTGGCAAAATTATCTTTTGAGGAAAAAAAAAAGGCAATCCCAAAATACCGGGCTTTCTTAGAAAGCAACATGCATCATATCTTGAACAAATTACCCAGGCAGTTTCTCCCGCCTACAGACAGACATGAGGAATCTGTGCTTCTGGAAACTTCTGTTTGTCCAGGCTGCTCCCTGAGCGGTAAGAATACACCCTCTGGGGAGCAGGAGGATGTTCGAGGCTGGGACGGTGGATGCTGCTGGAACATCTTTTGCTCTGCCCACAAACAGAAGAATATCTACTGGCTTTGTCCAGAGACACTTACTCTTGCCTCAGAGCTTAATGTCCTGGGACTCTGACATTTTGGCAAGTGTTTTCTTAACCCGTAGGGCTGTCAGTCTTGAGGCAGGATTGTGAGCCCAGCATTCCGTCATGAGTTTCCCCATCTGCCTGAGACACTGCAGGAAGGAAAAGGAGAACCGGACTTACATGACAGAAACATATGATCTGCAAGGCTGGCACTCGATACTGGCTTCTAGTTCTGGGTTTCTGAAATTTGAATGTACTTTTAAAAGATAGTCTTAAAAGCATGTAGGCATAAAATTCCATAAAAATTCCTTTCTCATGCAAATCTTAAAGGACTTAAACAAATTTTCATGTCTTCCTTGTGACAGGAGCAAGCAGGTGGCTTTGCTGATTGTAGAAGAGTGTTTTGAAGTCAGATTAAACAAATACAAAAATACCCAGGGAGCCTGTTTTCCACTGCACACTCCCAGACTATCTCTAACACTCGATGAGCTTAAATCTTTTATCTAATTCCATACTAGTCAAACAAACATGGTTATTCCTCAATCATTGCTGTCCACTACAATAACAGCGCCACACTATACCATTTTACAAGATTAATGACCTGTGCACAGCCTCACTACAAGTTTCTCCTGCATTCTCCTGTGGCATGTCAATTATTGGCCTTCCTGTTGAAAAGCACTATTTGGCTTCATTAGAAATCCTCAGTGAAGGGACTCTGAGCAATATCAATGCCCATAACCACCTTCAAAATAATATAGACTCCAGCATCTTATAAGGCTTTCTGCACAGCTCACTGGGAAACGTGTATTATTTAGCATTTCAGTAACTGGCCACAAAACCAAGAACCAAAAGTGATTTTTAAATGCAATTAACACTGAAGAATTGGTTTATAAACAGTGTTGTGTCCATTTGTCTGCACTGGCTTGGATTTTTTTTTTTTTTTTTTTTTTTTGAGGGATGCTTCAAACTCCTCTCTGAATGTGGCACTCCGAGTGCCGCCAGACACTCCAGGTCCGAGGGGTCCAGAGTTTCACAGGGCGGACGGAAGACGGGTGAGCAAGGCGCAGAGCGGGCAGGAGAGGCAAGGCTGGCCGGCTCACTTCCGGCTTCCGGGCAGCTCCTCTCAGACCTGTGGAGGTTTCACCAGGACGCACTCAGAGCCCGACTGAGTGTGGGTTTGTTCCCACAGCATCCCGTCATGTATTAAGGAAGATCCACGCACAGTCAGGCATCTCACCTAGGTGACCTTGTACCACTTCTGTGTATAGAAAAGTCAATTCTTCAGATGCCTACCTCTTCTCTCATTAAATGAGAGAATGCTGTATGAGTCTGTCATGGAGAAAATTCATGATGTTTTACACACCCACATTTGGAGAAATAACAGCCTCTATGCAAGGGTCGGGAATCACCAATAAATGAAATAACGTTAGCAGTTATGTCGGCTAAACACTGACCCATTCAATGTATTTTGGAAGCGGCAAAATCAAACAGGAGAAAGGAACAGATAATGTAATATACTGCACTTATCTCCATATAGACTGCTGCCATGACATATCGTTACTGTCCCAACAGAGAAGACAAATTCCTGCAATAAATATTTGGAATTTCGGCAAAAGGAGAAAAGCCTGTTTCGACACTGGTCACGGCCACGCGGTGACCTCCAACCTCACCTCGTCACTGCTCCACCGGTTGGGGAAGGAGGGCCGCAGCTTCTTGATACACACGATCTCTCTCATGTCCTCGTAAGAGGGGTCACTGGGCACCAGGTCATGATAGGGGAGCTGATATTCTTCCACTATACCTGAAAATATATTAAGAAGATTATTTTCTGTGAAGAGGAAATAAAAGTCTAACAAACAAACTGTTCTCAGAGGAAACCTCTATCGGCACCAAAGACAAGTTTAGGTTGAAAAACAGCAAAAAAAAAAAAAAAAAAAAAAAAGCCACAAACACAAAAACCCACCAACCTTGAAAAAA
Source organism: Capra hircus (assembly GCF_001704415.2). Taxonomy (NCBI): domain Eukaryota; kingdom Metazoa; phylum Chordata; class Mammalia; order Artiodactyla; family Bovidae; genus Capra; species Capra hircus. The sequence continues at coordinate 29,900,268 of NC_030813.1, forward strand.
ATGGGCCCAAATGACACAATTTTCAAAAAATGAATAAAAAGCACATGGAAACATTATTATACACTTTCAAGGCTTTTTTCCTAACTTCTAGAAGCTAAGTAAACAAACATCTCAAATTTACTTCTGATTTTATAAAGGCTCTTGTACTCTGTGCCAAAATTTTAAAAATCTATATAAATCTTGTGCAAATTTGGCAGACACACCCCAAACTCATTCTGCACAATATGTAACTATTTCTATTACTGCAATATGGGATTATGAATCTCATAATAAATTTGGCAGTGAATCCTACTTGAATAAAATGTCAGATGTACATTTTTTTTCTGCTTAATCATCAGAATGTATTCTTGCACACTGAAAATTTAAAATACTATATTCCAGGTGGTGCTAGTGGTAAAGAATCAGCCTGCCAATGCAGGAGACATAAGAGACGTGGGTTTGATCCCTGGGTTGGGAAGATCCCCTGGAGAAGGGCATGACAACCCACTCCAGTATTCTGGCCTGGAAAATCCCATGAACAGAGGAGCCTGGTGAGCTATAGTCCATGGGGGTTGTAGAGCCGGACACAGCTGAGTGACTAACACTTAATTATGTCCTTTCTTGTAAACTCAAACCCATTTATAATCATGAAGGACCAGAAGGTTCAAAAGTTTTCTCAGATCACTCCAACTCACCATTTATTCTGTCCCCTGCTGAGACTACAGATCAAAAATATATGCATTATCTCCGTTACTAATTCCTTCTGCTGTGTGTGTCATCTCCACATAAGATAACGGAAGCAAAGATCTCCTGGACAGGAGGCGCTCTTCTCATTCCCGTTCTTCCTCCCTTCCTAATTCTCAAGATGATGGTTCTGGAAATCTTAAGCAAGGATGCTGTTGATCTCATTCAGCTCAGATTTTCCCTGGTGCCTAATGCCAGCACTTTACCTGGCTGGACTGATGCATGGTGCTGGGGTGGGTATATAGGCCACCACAGACACAGAGCCAACCACACAAAATTATCAATTCATAGGAGTCTGTCTTTGCACTCTAGGCCTTACTCCTCTCTCCTTATCATGCAATAACATTATCAAAATTTTCCACAACTGCTACCTTTGTGTCTGAAACTTCAAAACTTTCTCTTTTCTCCCAAAGCCTGAAAGGCCTATACCTGGATGTGTCTGCTTTACCCAAAAGAATCCAGACTAGAAAGATAAGTCCCCAGATTTCCAATATCCTCATAAAGGAGAGTGTTAGAGAATAGAATCTCTGTGCTTGTCTCCTCTGGAAGAGCAAAGAAACTCATCTGCTGAGAGTCTATGATCTGCAAGGCATGAATAGTATATGTTATCATTTATCTTATTAGATTCTCAAAACTGTTTATAAGATAGCACTATACAGATGAGTAAAGTTGATTTTGAAAAATTAAGTAACTTGCCCAATGCCATACAGTTGGTCTTAGGCAGAGCTGAGTCTTTCTGACAAATATACATCAATCTCATACGGAGACAAGGGAACATGTTAGTACCTCTCTAACCCCCACAGGCAAAGATAGCCGTAGAAAAGCAACTAACACTCTGCTGTCTACATAAGGTTGGCTTGTTTCCTAAGTAGAGAATCACGGCTCCTGTATTCCTGCCCACAAGCTTTCAAATAAAGTCTTCTTGTAGCCCTATTCACTTTGAGATGTTCAGGAAAACTTAATTAGAGAGTTGGACTGTGAAGAAGGCTGAGTGCTGAAGAATTGAGGCTTTTGAACTGTGGTGTTGGAGAAGACTCTTGAGAGTCCCTTGGACTGCAAGGAGATCCAACGAGTCCATTCTAAAGGAGATCAACCCTGGGATTTCTTTGGAAGGAATGATGCTAAAGCTGAAGCTCCAGTACTTTGGCCACCTCATGAGAAGAGTTGACTCATTGAAAAAGACTCTGATGCTGGGAGGGATTGGGGGCAGGAGGAGAAGGGGACGACAGAGGATGAGATGGCTGGATGGCACCACCGACTCGATGGATGTGAGTCTGAGTGACCTCCGGGAGCTGGAGATGGACAGGGAGGCCTGGCGTGCTGTGATTCATGGGGTCGCAGAGAGTCGGACACGACTGAGCGACTGGACTGAACTGAGCTGAACTACACTCTACTACTCCTTTAACTTCTGTAAACCTATCTTAATAAAAAAAAATAAGTGTCAGCATATTATTCAAGAATAGACTTGTTTACTCTTAATAAAGCATGAAATCATAATTCCAACAGGAGATTTATACGATATTTGTTTAGGAAACTTGCCCTACATTCACTTTTCTTTTGGCCTAAAGACTTCTCTTATTTCAGAGGGAAAGTTTCCTATTTCAAACTGCTTACAAGAGGCACAGAGTTCCCAGAGTGATTAGCAGCCATCGTTGAAGGTCTTTCTATGAAAGCATGAATGCCTGTTGATCTACTGCTTCTCCTTCATATTTAAACATGACTCTAAATGTAAGTTAAGTCTCTACCAACCAAAACGAAAATGAAAGATAATAGCTAACGTGTACTGAGTGTTCTTTACACGCCAGGCAGTTTTAATTCTTTTTTACAATCATTGAAACCTCACAACAAGCATCTGAGGTAGATACAATCATTCACGTCCTTCTGACAATAAGAAAACAGAAACAAAGAAAAATTTAGTAACGCGTCAAAGGTCCACAAATAAATGGCAGGTCCAAGAAAAAAATCCCTGTACTAGTTAAGTGCCTGCTGCACTATCAGATCCCTGGATAAGCTCAAATTTTTGAGAAAGTGAGGAACCAGCCATCATGAGGAAAGGCAGCAATGTTACTTTCTGAACCAGCACAACCAAAAGTAGAGGCATAAACAGGGCACTTGACACTAAAGAGCCTGCAACTCAGCTCGTCACCTAAAAGATGTTCAAATCTGCCTAAGAGCAAATTATGCAGCAGTGGACAAAACACTACAGAAATATTACCTCTGAATATTAAAAAAAATCTTTTCTTAGTTTTACTAAGGACTCCTTATGTTTATAGAAAAGTTATCATGAACAATAATGACATTCTTATGCTTTAATTTCCTTTTGATACAAATTTATGTTTTCAAGCTCGTTTATGAGGACGTATCATAGAAATTCAAGAATTAGGGGCTTAAACAATGGGTATCCCCCCACATTGATGTGTCTCCTTTCATCTGTACAGAGGAAGCCACAGGCAACAAGGCACTGATGTTCGGGGTGAGGCCAGAAGCTGGAAGGGGTAGGAAAGGGGGTTTGACTTGATGGAGTAACTGCTGGAGGAAAAGCTCAAGAGAGAAAGGAGACAATATACATGGTAGAAGGGGGTGAGCTCTGAAAAGGCCAGAGGAAGTTGACAGTGTGCCTGAAAGAGACTCAGTAGTAGTAGCAGGTGGAGGGAAGGTGGCAAAGACAGTTCTAAGATGTTAAATACCATGGTTTGGGAGGACTGTGATCGCAGCAACAGAAATAAAGGGGAAAAGCAAATCAAGTCTGATTTAGTAAACAACACAATAACTCTGATTTCTGACCAGAGAGAAAGGATTTGCAGCAGCTCCAGCAGCATCATTGTCACTTACCTCCTGACACACATCTCCTAGCGACCTCCCAAAGGATGAGTCCAAAACTGTACATGTCGGCCATGATGTAAGACTGAAAGTGATTTCTGTTCAAGCTCTCGTCCAACACTTCTGGAGGCATGTAGCGCTTGGTGCCAACGCGAGTGTTGGGTGGTATGTCAACTTCATTCGTGTCACTGAGGAGAAAGTCAGGCAAAGTGCTATCAGCTCTGAAGAGGAGCAATGAATGACAGGTCAGGGGATTCCTAATTCGGCGCTTTAGTGAAAGGTGAGAAAGGATATCCTTTCAAGGCATAACATTTTCCTGAAAAATATTTCTTGCCAAAAGTTCGATATTCATAGGTCAAAACCCAACAAAGATGACAATCAGAATGAAGCTACAACATAGAAGACAGCACTGCCACAAGATCAATGTAAACTACATTATTGCTATTCATAAATACCGATTCAATGTCACACTTACCGTCCTTCCCTTCATATATTAGTAGCTTTGCCCTTAAAACTGGCAGGTGCACATGTGAATCTGATTTGAGACAATATTTCTTAAGCCAAGTGTTGGGAGGCTTTTGCAGCTACAAACAAGTAAGAAGGGAAGGGAGGAGAGGATCAACGAAGATTTGCAAAGGTTTTTTTTTTTTTTTACTTTGATAAGCAGAGACCTATAAAAAGGATTTCTACTAGCACTATTATTTCATAAACCAAATAACATGTATTTTTTTATAAAAAGGAAAATAACTGAATATACTATCTTTAGCTTCCAGACAATTTCACAACATGATCTATTAATTATTATTCTGCAAAGACCGGGAGAAAATTCCTGATGGAAGGACAGTCATCTGCAGGCTGGCATGTGGGAACCATGGTCTCAGTGCAGTGAGCTGGAGCTGGAGCTGTGAACCCAGTTTGCAAAGTTGCCAAACTATGATTGCTTGAGAAGCTGACAGTTAACGAGAGGAGACATGTAACATCACTGCCAGCACAATGCTAAGCATGCATCACAAGTTCAACAAGCCCCACAGCTCAAAAGAAACTAGTGGAAATAAGGAGCAATGAGCCCCTATTTTGATGGGTGAATCAACTGCAAAACAGAAAAGATTAACAACAAAAAAAACCCCTCATGATTAAACTGAAGTCTCTAATCTGTGATAAACCTTCCTTTCTCTTGATTCCCAAGAGTTTTTCTTTTTCTTTTCCTTTTCATCAGACTCCACTCACTCTCAAGCACTGATATGTTTGTTCTTTTTCTTCAATGCAGAAAACAGCTGCATATATCAAATACCACGTTCATCACACTGCATCACAGACAACAGCAAATTTAGCAAAGCACAAGCTGGAATCAAGTTTTCTGGGAGAAATATCAGCAACCTGAGATATGCAGATGATACCATTCTAATGGGAGAAAGTGGAAAGGAAATAAAGAGCCTCTTGATGAGGGTGAGAGAAGAGAGTGAAAAAGCTGGCTTGAAACTCAACATTCAAAAAACTGAGATCATAGCATCCAGTCCCATCATTTCATGGCAAATAGAAGAGGAGCAATGGAAGCAGTGACAGATTTTATTTTCCTGGGCTCCAAAATCACTGCATAGGGTGACTGCAGCCATGAAATTAAAAGATGCTTGCTCCTTGGAAGAAAAGCTATGATAAACCTAGACAGCATATGAAAAAGCAGAGACTTCATTTTGCTAACAAACGTCTGTAAAGTCAAAGCTATGGTTTTTCCAGTAGTCATGGATAGATGTGAGAGGTGGGCCATAAAGAAGGCTAAGTGCCAAAAAACTGATGCTTTCAAATTGTGGTACGGAAGAAGACTCTTGAGAGTCCCTTGGACTGCAAGGAGATCAAACCAGTCAAGCCTAAAGGAAATCAACCCTGAATATTCATTGGAAAGACTGATGCTGAAGCTCCAATACTCTGGCCACCTGATGCAAAGGGCATACTTAATGGAAAAGACCCTGAAGCTGGGAAAGATTGAAGGCAAAAGGAGAAGGTGGTGGCAGAGGATGAGATGGTTGGATGGCATCACCGACTCAATAGACATGAGTCTGAGCAAACTCTGGGAGACAGTGGAGGGGATCCTCGTGTGCTTCAGTCCATGAGGCCACAAAGAGTTGGACAGGACTGAGCAACTGAACAACAACACAGTGGCTTTTGAGGAAGAAAAAAAAACAACTTGGCGTCAGATCTTACTGCCTCAATCTCTGTCTTCAAAAACATAAAACATAGTGTCATTGGGAAAACCTAAAGGGTGGGAGTTATCCCTCTGTAGATCGCAAAACTGTTAACATTTACTAAAATGTATAAATATAAAGCTTCATCCTTACTACCATTTAAAATTTCTTCCATCTAAAATTCTTCAGCTAAAGCTATTTCACCAGATATGTCACTAGGATACTCATTAGGCCTCTCGAGATCTTTTAAAAGCAACAACTCTGAAGGAGCCCATTTTCCTAAAATAATAGTTAAAGGAAATTTTTTTAATGAAAAAAAAAAAGAGTTCATACTCCTTTCCATCAGTAAATGTAGGTCTCAGTGCTCTAGGCTTTTTTCTAAGACTAGAAAGAGTATAAAATATGAATCACAGTATTTATCAGCAGGATGCAATAGACAAATGTCACCTGTGAACCTAAATAGTACATAGTAAGGGAAGAACACAAAAGAGAAGAGGCTGGATGATAACGTGGGAAAATAGCAGACGTAAAAGGTGCCACAGAGGCTCCCCCTTCAATTATACCGCAATTTCTCTCCTCTTCTGCCCACTGACACCTCTCATGTGAACACACAGCGGGTTTTCCATTAATGTGTGTGTTACAGCTTTTAACTTTGAATCATTAGAGGAAAACAGTGCAGGGGTTGGATAGAGGATTCTGGGTTCTGTGTAGAGAAATGAGAATGGGGGTTTGCAGATGGAAAGAAGATGGTGAAAGGCTTAAATCATCTTCCAGAACATGTTCTGGGAAAGAAAACCAAGAACATTCCCAAGAACATGGGCCCCACAGGAGTACATTTCAGCCAAAGGCAATACTCTAACCTCAGTTGGTAATGATTTTAGACAATTCTTTTCCATTCTTATACTTAGTCCTTAATGTTTTAGTTGGATTTGGGAGGTCAAGAAGGGCTAACAGAATGCGTAACATGGAGACATCTATGGGAAAACTAAAAGCTAATTGGTACTGGAGGATAACAGATTCAGGATTTGTGATGGCCAGACTATTTATAGTTCTCTAGACTCTCATTCCCTCAAACATGGAAAAAACACTCAGTCGAGGACTTGCTTGCCCATCAAATGCTCCAAAACCAGCTCCTTATTTACACAGTACCCCAGCCACTAGTGGCCCTCCCCACCTTGCACTCTCCATCCCAAGTGCTCCCCGACCAGTGCTGGAATAACTATCTCCCCTGGGAGAGCTGAATAAATACCTTCCCCTAGAAGAACCTGAATAAATATTCTCCTTTGTGGCATCTCAATGAATATTCATCTTCCAACCAAAGACAGTAAACTCCTTGAGCCTGAATGACATCGTAATCATTGGATTTGTCCCTAAAGAGCAGGTCCCCACTCCATCTCCATTCACCATGTGTCTTGCACACGGCAGTAGGGAATACACTTTAAATGAAAGAAGGAAAAGGTTTTTTAATAGTAAACTTTGCTATGTATGATTTAAAGAAAAACTTAAAAATCTCTGTTATACATAGGCCATAAAATGAAACATGGCAGCCATGTAGAAAGATAAATTGCATTTTGTTCAGCAAATTAATTTTGTACAGGATTATCAACCCAATAGCAAAAGCCTTCAGTGCTATATGTTAAAGAACAAACATACTCATAAGTAATTTCCATTCAACATTATAAAGTATTAGTTTCTCCAAGACACCCAGTCCTGTCCCTTTTCCCTCAGGAGGGTTTTCCTACTTGAAAGTAATTAAACTGCATTTCTCTCCTAGGTATTCAGTCACATCATCTTAGCTGTTTCCAAATAAGGGGAGAGAAAAATGGAATTTGTTTTTATCTTCAAGGTCACAAAGAGAAATAAAAGCGATTTAGCACTGGGGCAGCAAGAGCAAAGACAGCAGAAGGGACAGGAAGTACAATCAGAGGGGCTCTTCCCCAGGCCCAGCGTTAGGACAAGATGCAGATCCTTAAGGACAGGTATGAGCACCTGAAGGAAAGGGCCCAGGAGAGAGAAGGAAGCAGACGAGGGCAGGTGGCCTCACCATCCCCTACTTTCCTTCTCCATGATGGATGGGAGGGCCAAGAGATGAGGTTGTCAAGAAAAGATGAATGCTGTGGAGAAAGGAACTTCAAATCCACAAAATAATTCTGTGTGCTGAGATGGCCACAGATACACATGTGTGTGAAAATTATAAAATCACACACAGTAAATATAAATACCAACTCCGGGATACTGGCTACTTCTGGAAGGAAAAAGGGGGATAAAATAGGGAGGAAAATGCAACAGGACTCTCTTTAACAGTGCATTTCTTTTATTAAAAAAAAAAAAAAACTAAGGCAAATTGTTAATATTTGTTATTGCTAATTAATTTTGTTAAATAATTACAAGTGCCTCATTATTTTTAACATTTCCTGTAGGCTTAAAACATTAATATAAATAAGTACTCAGAAGAATCAGGAACAAGAAAAACATACACGACAAGGATTAAGGTTAGAGACATAAGGCTGTCAAGATCAAAAGTCCTCTAAATACACTGGTCAGGGACCTCCCCGGTGGTCCAGGGGCTAAGACTCTCCACTCCTAAGGCAGGGGGCCTGGGTTCAATCCCTAGTCAGGGAACTAGATGGTGCAACTAAAAGTTTGTATGCCACAACTAAAGATCCTGTGTGCCACAACTAAGACTCAGAGCAGCCTAAAGAAAAACTGGACAAAATTACAGAAAAGACACATTTCTAGCAAGCAGAACTAAAAATGCTCCATCAAACTGTGGTGCTGTACTCACTCCAGATGAACTGTGATCTCTTCTCCCTGCTCACAGAGAAGGGCTACAAAACTCGCACAAAGGGTCATGATTAAAGAACTGGGTTTAGAAAATTACAAGGACACTTTTACTTAATTATGTTTTCCCAACTAATACTTCTACTAGATCCAACAAGGCTTTTGTCCCTGTCAATGTGAGTACCACTGAGATATAAGTAGAACTGGATGAAATTCAAAGTAAAACTTGAATAAAATAAGTTAAGGGAGGTCTAGTAAATTCCTCTCTAAGAAAAAACCTTGTGTCAGAATCATACTTTAACCAGTAATTTTCTTTATGAACTTTAGAGACACTGGTGCTGACACAGAATAAAATAAAAAATACCTAAAATTTCCTGAGTAAGAAATGAACAGAAACTTGGGAGGCTGAGGGTAGGGGGCAAGCCAGCTGGGGAGAAGAGGGTTTCTCCCCCAGGCCCAGGGTTCGGGCAGGATGCTAAGGCCCTGTAGAAAAAAAAAAATAAGGGCAAATGTTCTGGTAGTATGAATTTTATAACTAAATTTCATGAAATACCTACAACATAACCTAGTAAACATGTCTTCAGCCTTGAGCTGACAGTGTTTGGGGAAGAACGAGTAGGTAAGTCCTGAAAAAAAGGTGCGACATGTGTCAGCAGCATAAGCCTGATGCGGCAAAGAGGGATCAAGCTCCTTAGGATCCACAGATGTGCTTGCGCAGGACACTGAGCCCCCTACTGCACTAGGGAGGGACAGAGACAGGGGTGATAGAGCCTAACTGTATCTGAATCTCAAATGCAGGGAGTCCTCAGATGGGGTTCCATAAAGAGGGATGAAAACCAAGTTCCTATTTCTGACCAGTGTCGCCTGGATGACGGTGCTATAAAGAAAATTCCAGCATGGAGGCGGAGAAGGTTCACACTGATGACAAAGGTCCCCTGCATGGACACACGCTGAGTGGCTCCTCTTTTGGGGGGCCACAAAGCAGGTGAGAGATTTCAAGGAAACTACTCCAGGTAAGATGATTTAGGGGTGTGTGTGTGTGTGTGTCTGTCTGTCTGTCTGTCTGTCTGTCAGAGAGAGAGGGTCAGGGGGGACGGGAACAGACAGAGATAGAAGCAGAAAAAAAATACAAGACCAAGACTTTTCTCTCTGAAGGTGCGGGAAGGCTGTATGTACTAAGCAGAGGATAGTAGAAGTGATGCCCTCTCCTACGAGGGCATCTTATCACTGACACCGTTTAGAACTTCTGCACATGGAGATCATTTTAATGGGTTTTATTGTCTACAAACCAGGCAGCCTCTTACAGCCTGTACCCAGGCGGCTGCCTTCAGTGGCCCAATACTGGTGTCTACAGCAGCGTGTAGACTGCAGGTGTTGGTAGAACTGAGGAAAAGAATCAAAGAGCCCCTGTGGATGCATAAAGGCTGGAAGTGGGGCCTCCTTCCATCATCCTGAGAGGCCAGAGAATGAACCTGAGCACGCTTCCAACTCAGTGGAGCAGGGTGTGCCTTAACTCTTGGCTCTCATGCACTGGAGGAAGGGCAGAAAGAAGAATTTCATTTTGATGGCAGAGAATAAAGCTGGTATTTAAAGGTATAATATCTATCTTAACCTTATATTAATTTTTTTCACATTAATTAAGCTTCTAATTATGAATCCATAGCAGGGATTCGTTCAAGGAATGTTACCACACATTTCTTGCAAGAAATTAACCACACATGAACCACACCAGAGAATATTGAATCTCTTGTTAGGAAGACAAAAATGACCTTTCAAAGCATGAAATATTCTCACAGAAGAAGGGACTACGCACATCCTTCCTCTCTCCTGTTGTATCTTGCAAACAGCTATGGAACTGACTTGCGGAACTGAGCTCTGCCCAGGCAAACATTAACCAGTGAGGAGGGGTTTCTGCAGCACCAACAGAATTTACTGCTCCTATGAGTAAACCCTGAGACATCCCAGGGTTTCTTAGAAAGAGAAGCTTGACATGGAAACTCTTCAAGAAGGTGGATGAGGCTGCAGAAACCCCGATTGGGCATTCGTCCACGCATGCTTGGTCTGTGACTCTGGCTGGTCACATAACCATGTCCCTTTTTTTCAAAAACCACTAAGTATACACACCAGAAGTGGTGGTGTGTATACGTCATTGAGAGACAAAAAACACTGAGAACCTTCTGGGCCAGACTCTCCATCTCCTCTGCACTTGGACAACTGGACAGGCATCCGTCTGGAGATGTGTGTTACAGCCCAGTCTTCACTAGGCTTTCTATATAAAATTTAATACCTGAAAGGCCGTAAGCCAGGCAGGACTTACTCCCTCACTAAGAAAACTTAGCATTCTGTCCCTGAAGTACCAGAGGGGCTGTGTGATCCTCCAGAGGGCAGGGTGGAAAGCTCTGTAAGTTCCTCCATGAGATTCCACGTGTCATTGTTTTCTTATCCCGAGAGACTCAGGTTAATGGGAGTGTCTCTCGTGGCATCACGCGGATTCCATCTGCCTTTGGCTAATGAGATGCATCAGCACTTACATCATTTTCAAGAGTGTGCACGAAGAAAACAATACAGCATAAAGATGTTAAATGAGCAGGAAACCTCTAACGCATCGTCCACCCTCTGTGAACGTCACTGGCTGCTGCTGCTGCGGCTGCTGCTAAGTCGCGTCCGACTCTGTGCGACCCCGTAGACGGCAGCCCACCAGGCTCTCTGTCCCTGGGATTCTCCAGGCAAGAACACTGGAGTGGGTTGCCATTTCCGTCTCCGAACGTCACTGGAAACCTCCCCAAAATCATTTAAAAGCCTGAGAGAACACTTAGCACACAGAGACGACAGTAAAGATTAAGTTCTCACAGGAAGTTCACATATGAAGTTTGAGAACTCAGCCCTGGGTTAGCTTGCAGTACAATGCTGTAAGTGTCTGTGCTTCACACTCCCCCACGACAGGAAAGTCAGGAAGAGTGAAAACAAAGAACTGTGTGCAGCAAGGCGTAAAAGCGAGGCTCAAAAATTGAGCAGACCAAAGTTCCTCTGAAATATATGAAACGAAAACATGAAAAGGACTTCCAATGATCAAATTCAGCATCCATTTAATATAAAGGAAACAGAGGCACAGGATGGAAAATGATCCCACAGCTGCTAGTTAGCCATATGAGGTCTTTGCGATAGCTATGGAAGTTGTTCATCTGAGCCAGTATCCTCATATCCTTCCTCTCTCCATTAAACAGTCAATATACGCCAAATAAATCTCTGAATTATCCCTTAATGTATTTCCTTCCACTCCTTATATCTGGGTTTGTATGAAATTTGAGAGTTCATTTAGTTCATTCCCATTAAGCAGAACTAAGTTTCAGAAATATAATAGATACTCATTTTCCTGTTTTTTTTTTTTTAAGGTCTATTAAGACGATGAGTTCTTAATTACTTTGATACTGCCAACGTGTACTGATTCAAAATAGTATCTCTAATGGGTAACTCACTAAGTCATGTCAAATGAGAAACACATCACATAACGACATGGACTCTCAAGATGCCCAGTGAAGAGGAGGGTAAGATGAGGCATGCACTAAAATAATTACAGGGTCAGGCAGACAAGGGTCAGAAAATTATCACAGGAGCAGAACAGATGATGTCATCCTTCCCACCTGGGGGATGAGTAAAGTGGCTTAGAGGTAACTCTGAGACTGGATTAAGTAACATGGAGAGGCAAGGGCATTCCAAGTTATATGCTGTCTGCTGCTGCTGCTGCTGCTGCTGCTGCTGCTAAGTTGCTTCAGTCGTGTCCTGTGCAACCCCACAGACAGCAGCCCACCAGGCTCCCCAGTCCCTGGGATTAAGCAAAGCAGTAGCAAACATGGAGTACACATGGAAAAAACACAAATAAGCTCAGTCTTGCAAAATAAAGCATATAAATTGGAGAGTTTTATGTCCATATAAATTGGACATAAAAATAGAAAGTTAGATTTAATTCAGCGTGTGCAAAATCTCTGGAGATAAGAGGAAAAAAAATGCTTTTTCCCTTCATCCCATAGTCCATATACATTTAAGCTTTATACAAAATTTTGAAGCAACCCCTATTTAATGAGCACCAAAGAAAGATTAGAGATGTAAATTTAAGAAAAACATGGTATCTACCTTCATGGAACTTCGTCTACAGTAACAATGACAGAAAAGCAGTCATTGATGACCATACAACAGAAACTCGCTGAAAGCCAGGCTTGTAAGGGAATGATAACAGGGGCTCTAAAGGATAAAATCAGAGAAGGCAATGGCACCCCACTCCAGCAGTCTTGCCTGGAAGATCCCATGGATGGAGGAGCCTGGTTGACTGCAGTCCATGGGGTCGCTAAGAGTCGGACACGACTGAGCAACTTCACTTTCACGCACTGGAGAAGGAAATGGCAACCCACTCCAGTGTTCTTGCCTGGAGAATCCCAGGGATGGGAGAGCCTGTTGAGCTGCCGTCTATGAGGTCGCACAGAGTCGGACACGACTGACGCGACTTAGCAGCAGCAGCAAAGGATAAAATTATGAAGCAGTAGCTACTGAAATAAAGGAGAGGATAGTAAGTATCCAGATAAAGATAAAAGCGTATTAAAAACACTCAGAGGCGTGAGAGAAATTACATTTTAACCCAAAGCCAGAGCAAATGATGAAATTACGATGATGCCCAAAATTATGCTTCAAGAAAGTCTATCTGGCAGCAGTAAGTAAAAGACAAATTGGGAAGAGGAAATAACCACAAAATGCTTTACTCCAGGATCTAGAAAAATGGTAGGAGGCCCCCAACTGACCCAGTTCCACTGGGAATATCATGGAGACAGAATTCATTCACTGAGCAATCACAAACTTAGGCAACAGAGGAAACACGCCTCACTCTTTAGAATGGATCCACCAAAACTGGGAACTGGGGAGAGAAAGCACGTGCAGCATGAAATTGAGAAGTGGAAAAATACTTACGAAAAAGAGAGCAGAACCCACAGAGAGAAAGGAGGAGAACCTGGAATAAACACAAAGGAACACAGGAGGAAGACCGGTGTGGGCACAGGGGAGGTGGGCCCACAGGAAAACAGGCTTCTGGTGACAAAATCCATGTTGTCCTTCAGGAAAGGAGCTTCAGAAGAGATGGAGCACAAGCCAAATTGCAAAATATCATGAATTACTGGATTGTGAAAGCAAATTACTCTTTAGAACTCTTGAGAAATTTCACAGGGGAGGGAAGGAAAAATGCTGGTAATTTAAGAAGCATCACGGAAAGTTCCCTGTGGTAGATGAGACTTAGAAAAGGGTGTAGGTCAGAAAAAAGAACTCAGAAGAGAAAGAAGATTCAAATCATCTTTATTAGCAGGCAGTTCATATTTCTAACTTGAAGCTACAGTCCAAAGCACTTCCTCCTGCTTTGTTTTTCAAGACCAAGGACTTCAATTTGCTACCCTCTACCTTCACCAGTTGGTGAAGACCTTTATATATTTAGGGTTTATCATTTTATCACCTCTCCATCTTTACTTCTGGGTGAAAATACCAATCCCTTAGTCCTTTCTCGTCAGTTTTATTCTTTGCCTTGGCTTTTTCCTTTGTGACAGACTCTCATTTTCTACAGAGTCTCTTTGGAGGGAAAAAAAAAATCCATAAAAGGGTCCAATAATTTAATAAAAGCTGAGCCTACACTGAATTTTTTAAAAGTAAGTATAAGATGATCCCTCTTTTCTTACAGTTTGCAAAGTCATTTCATTTTGTTTTCAAAGCAGAAGAATCATTTGTCTAATTAAATCCTACAAGATAAAGGAGCTGCTATAAATACAACAAAGGTAAGCAAACCAGGACCCCAGCTATGGGCATTCCTCTTGCCCATCCTGCAGAAGCTCCAGTGCTGAGTACTAGCACTGTGTTGCTTATTCACTATTGACATTTCTTATAGAATACCTCTGCAAGTTATCTTTCTGATAACACATAAAAAATGCCTTTATCACTACATAATTGTAGCTCTTTCCCGAAACCTCTTCCTACCTACAAATGTTACGCAGAATTCTGAGCACACAATCCCAGGCATTAGCAACTTCTTTTCCTAACAGCTTCATGACAGCTCAAACCTATGTGAACAGTGTCTTGAAGTCAGGTCACTGATAAGCTTAGAAACAATAGAACTGACCCAAACATTGTTTATTTGTTGCAAAGAAGATGTTTCTTCTTTTTTGCCCCCAGGAAAAGTCAAAGTTAGCAAAATTCCTCCTCCACTAAATATCCTAGAAGCCCTGAGCAGCAAAATGCATCATCTATAAAAAGGGATAGAAAAGAACCATAAAAAGCATATTTGTTCACCTTGATACTAACCTAATAAACTTAACAGCCAAGCCCAGGTCAGCTATACAGCAAGTTCCATTTTTCTTCACCAGGATGTTCTTACTTTTCAGATCTCGATGGGCAATTGCTGGTTTGCCTTGAGTGCTAAAGATTTCAGTGTGTAAGTGACAGAGGCCACTGACTGCGGAATAGGCTAGCTTCAACATCGACTTAGTGTCTAGGGTGGTGGACTTCAGGTAATCATAGAGGGAACCATTTTCATGATAATCTGTGATTAGGTACAGTTGTGTCCAGGACCCCGTCCCTTTGATATCTGCAGCAATGAAGCCTAAAAGGAAAGAAGACAAAAAGGGTTGAAGCTACGTGTTTTCTAAATACTACCAGGATAATTCATTCTTTCAACTATCGTCCTTTGTCATAGGTGTCTTTTATTCAGCATTTCATTCAGTTTTCTGCTTGTGCTTATGAGAGCATTAAATGACTAATACCCATCCTCATTGTAGTTTAGTTGCTAAGTTGTGTCTGACTCTTTGTGACCCCATGGACTGTAGCCCACCAGGCTCCTCTGTCCATGGGATTTCCCAGGCAAGAATACTGGAGTGGGTTACCATTTCCTTCTCCAGGGCATCTTCCCGACCCAGGGATCCAACCTGCATCTCCTGCTTGGCAGGTAGATTCTTTACCACTGAGCCACCTGGGAAGCCCATCACAGATAACCAAAACAGCAGGGGAAGAGAAACACTATGCATTTGTATCTGAAGACAGGATACCTTTCCAATCAGTAGCTGGTATTTAAGTTATTTCTAAGTAAACAGTAAATAGTTCATGGTATTATAATTACACATAAGACACTGTTTACAAAACAGGTACACACTCCATGATTAGCTGACACTCTTTCTCCTTGAATAATCCAGTTAGATCATTTCTAACTTAAAAAGGAAATCAATTCTCAATATAAACTGTATATAAATAAACCCTGCAGATAAAATTCCCATAACTTCACAGTACTTAGACAAAAATGTGCTCCTTTAAATCCCTAAGAAATCTGAGAAATTTTGGTATTGCATTTGCATTTCCTGTCCCTGAAGAAAAAAAATTATTTGAACATGTTTCATTTCAAGCCCACCATCCATTCATAGAAGTATCTTAGTCATTCTTCCTGTGAGGTCTCCCATTAGAAGCATATAACATTCTTGGGCTCATGGCAAAAAAAAAATGTCTATATATTTCATAGCAGATCTAGACAGATGAGTTAATATGCAGATGTTAACAAAAAAAGAGAGGAAAGCTAGGAAACCCTGAACATCGCTAATACAGACTTATACTCACCCAAGATGTTTTCATGCCTCATCAACACCGTCTGATATATTTCTGTCTCTCGGAACCAGCTGGCCTCCTCTGTAGTGAAGAACACTTTCACAGCTACCTTTTCGCCACGCCACTTTCCCATCCAAACTTCCCCATAGCGACCTTTTCCAATCTGTTTCACCATCTGAATTTGCTTTGCTATCGTCCTCTGGACCTGTTAAATCCCCCAACACACTGTTAGTGCATTCACGGCACTACAGATAGTTTAATGTTTTCTTTTTTCCTTCAGAGAAGAAAACAATTGCATGTAAAATATATTTAGCCAGTAGTTTTTCTTTATATGGGTTTCCAAGGTGGCGCTAGTGGTAAAGAATGTGTGTGCCAATACAGCAGACACAAGAGCCTCGGGTTCGATCCCTGGGTCGGGAAGATTCCCCTGGAGGAGGAAATGGCAACCCACTCCAGTATTCTTGCCTGGAGAATCCCATGGGTAGAGGAGACTGGTGAGACAAGTTATTTTTATTTACTTATTAATTTATATTGTCCTATTTTAAATATACATTTGAGACTGTTGGTTTTGAGAGCTGAAGTGTTGTTTCCAAATTATTATTTCATTTTGCCAATTATTATTTTCACAGAGAAAAACACTGAAGGGTTCACAGTAACTGGCAGAAAAGAATACTTTTCACTTCTACCACTAGTGTGGGACACTAGATACTCTGAAGCGAATCTTGCCACTAGATGCTTCGATAACATACAACAAAACAAAAAGGGAATGCACGATTGGGCATGCACAGAAGTACTTGCAGAGGAAGCCTCTAAGCAGGGAGGTGTGGGCAGAGGAGGGGAAGAGTTAAGAACAGAGCAGGGCTAGATAAGCACCCAGCATAGACAAATGCCAGACTGCTATCTGGGCAAAGAATAACCCTAGCCTTCAGATCTAGATGATGAACTCTGACCCTTTTAAAATGAGAGACATTGAACCCTGGGCTTTAGCATTAAACCTGAATCACTGAATGGGACCACATTTGCCAGCACACCATCACCCTGGCTCCTGGCAAAAACAAATACAAATACTCTGTTGGGGAAATTATTGCAGAATATGCTTCACTCCACTACTATGGAAAGATACTAGATCCTCTGAAGGAGCTCCTGCCACCCTACAACTTGGGTGGATAAAATATAAGAAGCAAAACACTGTAATGCATTATTGGGCTCACAAGGGAATAAAGGAAATCCCCAAGGTGGGAAGGGGAGGGAGAGGAGGAAGAGAAGAAAGAAAACAGAGGGAGGGAAAAGAGAGAGAGAGGATCCCACAGGGTAAATGCCCTAAAACAAAAGGAAACACCCACTGCAAATGAGGCAAGAGAAAGAATCCCAATAGATTTAACACCTTCAGATTACAGATACTGGAATCTTCAGGTCCAGAATGCCCCACTACATGAGATGTGTGACGAATGTGAAGAATAGGAGACAGAATGAAACATAAGCAAGGAGTAAGAAATCACTGAAAACTATGCTTTGAGGTGGAAGGGCTGTCACAACCAAAAATGTAAAATGGAAAGGGAGAACAGCCCATTAGAGCTGGGGAAAAACCAAAGCTATGAGAGCGCTCTACGAAGTGCGGCAGAGACGCAGGAGGAAAACAAGAGGGTTCAAGTGGTATAGGGGTTAAATGTCTCTTTACACATGACCATCATTCAATCTGTGCTTAAATTTTTTAAAACGCCATGACTAAAGGGGCTAAGCGTTGGTGACTACTTACATAATTTGGGAGATATAAAGAACCAAACATAGAACTCTCATGAGATCTGCTTAGAAAGTTGGGGTGTACTCTTCCCAGAGACAGGCTTTGCATCAAGTAAATTCAAATGTTTCTTTCTGTATTTATACTTTTAAGGGTCATGTAACTATACTGAGCTAACTATATATATGAGCTACTGTAATTAACCTGAGCAAACTCCAGGAGACAGGAGGACAGGGAAGCCTGGTGTGCTGTAGTCCATAGCGTTGCAAAGAGTTGGATGCAACTTAGTGACTCGACAACAACTATAGTGAGCTCACCCAGATAATCCAGAATAATCTCATCTCAAGGTCAGCTGATGAGCAACTTTAGCATCTGAGCCACCAGGGAAGCCCAGCTGATGAGCAACTTTAATTCCCCTTTGCCTTGTAAAATAACAGATTCTAGGGCAAAGGACATGGACATTGTCGGGGCTAGCATTCTGACTACCACGGATGTCTACCAACTGGGATGGGTTCTGTTTTTGT
Source organism: Capra hircus (assembly GCF_001704415.2). Lineage (NCBI taxonomy): Eukaryota > Metazoa > Chordata > Mammalia > Artiodactyla > Bovidae > Capra > Capra hircus. Next base: position 29,918,648 of record NC_030813.1, read on the forward strand.
CTAATGAATGATTTCATCAATTCAAGACGTAATGCTATCCATTGCCAGAATCATTAACAGCACTAATATCAGACTGAAAGCTTTTGGGGACAAGATAAAGTCTTTTTCTTTTCCTCTAAAAGAAGAATTAAAGAATAAAAGCATTGCTGACATGACGTTAAGCCACTCAGCCTGAAGGAAATGAGGCATCAAGTGTACATGTAGACCAGCCTCCCTCCCTTTAGGAGTCAAAAAGGCCCTGTAGGAGACAGTCAGTCCATTTCCCTTCCCAAACAAGGGAGCAGAAGCATCAAGAGCACTGAGCAGCTGAGGGCCGGACCCGTAAGTGGTTAAGCTACTGGCCTGAGAGGAGGCTTCCTACGTTGATTAAAGAAGTATTATTAATTTATAGTTGTTACAAAGCATTGCTTATGTAGATCCACAGAACATTTCCTAATATAAACAGTTTTAAGTCCACTTTTTTCCTAATGATGACATATATCATGAATTTGATATGAGTACAGACAAAATTGGCAACGTTCACAAGAACAGGAGCAACTTTTCTCAAAATAACAAGTCTCACTAAACTATAGTCAGAAATTTAAAATATACTTCTATTTTGAGATTTATTATAACATCTATGGACCTAAAAATAAATTTTGAAAAATGTTTTAACTATGTCATTTATTTGCATTTTTATTTGATTTAGTTAATGTTTCAGGTCTTTCTGTACTCAAACTTTCCTTCTATATGACGTCTTTAGAAATCAATCTTGAAAGGTAGATTATACAAACTCAATACAATCATTATAATTGTGATTTAAAACAGAGAAGAATTATGTCATGTAAAGTGAGGACAACTCACTGTGTAAGGATTATAAGGGTTATCACTATTTTAGGAATGTCTTTCTGTTTAGTGATCAGTTATCTGATAGTGTCCAATGGTAAATTAAGCCCATGTGGACCCTAGAAACCTCTGTGCTCTATGTCCCTGAATTAACAAAGTACATACCTCTACACACAAACAAACTACTTAACATATCTGCTTAATAAGACCATGTTAATGTTGCATACTGGACAGATTTTTCACAACAGATTCCTCAACTGAGAGGTTTAGTGTTCAGTTAGACAATTTACTTCACCTTTTGTTCCTTTGCACGGTCAGATAAATAGGGTATAAATAAATAACGTTACTATTGATCAAATACATAGTACACAGGTATTCAAAATGCCAGGCATATTTATATGTATATGTCTGTATATGCATGTGTGTGTGTGTGTGTAAATATATATACATATATATGGCAGGGAAAATCCTTACAACCACTCTATGATATTCCTCCCTTAGAGGATTTATATACAAAGTCACTTAGTAAATTTTAGTTCCAAGTATGTGTTTATACACAAGACATGAACTTTCCCTTTATGTTAATGAAATAAACGACAAAGTGGAATTACGTTGAGATATTCATTCATATAATACGAAATGAGACTACTGAACATTTCTGTACTGTTTATCTTAAAAAACAAATCTTAAAGCAATACCGAGGCTTTCCCTTCGCTCAAGTGAGTCATGGAATCCTTCTTCCCATCCTGTTGTTATCGAATGCAGGTCTTAATTTTACTTAACATTTGGCTCACAAGCACTGGGAGCACAGATTCTCAAGGCAGATAACCCGGGTTTGACTCCTGGCTTCTCCATGGACCAGCTGGTTGACCCCAGTGGGCTTGGGCCCCTGATGTGTGATACAGGATACATTTCTACACCACCTTACAGTGACTATGAGGGTTAAATGAGATCATCCTTTAAAGGCCAGAATCTGGCCAGGGCTAGACCTCTGGCAACCTGGCTGCTCTTAATCATATATGGTTAATAGCCAAACACTGCTGTTTGGTACCCAGATTACACAGATTAATATTTTCACAGATACCAAAAGTTGGGAGTTGAATGTTTTCTTTTTTTAACAAATAAATAATTGAGCAGCCTCTTTAATCACCCCAGGATGCCAAGTGACAAAATGTAGTTTCCACCTCAAAAGAGATGCGAGTCCACCTAAAGACACAGGTGCATTAATACCAAATTTGATGTTATTTTAAACAGCTATATTGGTTGCTGCACTGGTTATGCAAACTTCTGTTATGACATAAGTTAAACAGACTAGCTCAGTCTAATCTGTCACAGAGATAAAACATGGGGCATAATCTGAGGAACTCTCCAGAAAGACATTACATTTGCAAAGACATGGATTTTAAAAACATGTATTTTCAAAACAATTATTCAAGGCTGATGCAAGAGCTCAAGAATCCAGTGCAGAAGAGGTGAAAGGAGAGGGATGCTATGCTTATCAAGCTAAGAAAGAAGACCCACAATCATGACTGGATATTTGAGTGTGTTATGCAGGAAAGTGAGAGAACAGCAAGGTCAAAGATTTGAGAGAGAACTCCACAGGAATGAGAAAGATGGGCTAAAAGGAGGAAGACAGTAGTTTCCAGTTCTAAGAGTGTATCTGATTGATTAACATCAAAGGGAATTTTAATATCTGTACTTGAAAAAGAAGTGTAACAAAACATTTTTAAATGTAAGAATGGTATTTGTTATATATCAGTTAAATTCTAAGAATGAAAAGTCAAGCAATTTGATAAGAACTTTACATTAAAAAAAGATTTATATCCTAAGTAGCATCAGTTTGGTCGTAACAACAACTTCACAAGTGGTTTTCTGTCTGGTGTATTACCTCCAGGGGAGGTATTAGTGGAAGAGTACAGAGTTTGGCCACCTGATACGAAGAGCTGACTCATTTGAAAAGACTCTGATGCTGGGAAAGCTTGAGGGCGGGAGGAGAAGGGGACGACGAGGATGAGATGGCTGGATGGCATCACCGACTCAATGGACATGAGTTTGAGTAAGCTCTGGGAGTTGGCGATGGACAGGGAGGCCTGGTGAGCTGCGATTCATGGGGTCACAAAGAATCAGACATGACTGAGCAACTGAACTGAACAGAGTTTCAGTTATGCAAGATGAGTAAGTCCCAGAGATGTGCCACACAACACAGTGCCTATAGTTAATAATGGAATATTGCATTCTTTTTTCCCTAGTTTGAAGCAAAAAGTTGATACTCACTTTATTTTTATTTAGATATACTTAGCATATAACATTTTGTAAGTTTAAGGTATACAGCGTGTTGATTTGATATATTTAAATAATGAGATATTATTATCACAGTAGCATTAGCTAACCTCTATTTAACCTCTATTAACCTCTATTTAAAAAATTTGCAAAGAGGTTAGCTCTTGCACTGGGCTCTTATCATAAAATAATAATAATGAATGGGGCAGGAGGCAACTTTTGGAGGTGATGGATATGTTAATGGCCTAGACTGTGGTGATGGCTTCAGGGGTGTATGGTGGTTTAGTCACTAAGTGGTGTCCAACTCTTTGTGACCCCATGAACTGTGGCCCGCCAGGCTCCTCTGTCCATGAGATTTCCCAGGCAAGAATACTCGAGTGAGTTGTCATTTTCTTCTCCAGGGTAGCTTCCCAACCCAGGGATCAAAACCAGGTCCCCTGAATTGCAGACAGATTCTTTACTGACTGAGCCACCTACTTATTTCCAAGGTCTTCAAGTTATATACGTTAAATGTAGACAGCTTTTTGTATGGTAAGGAAAAGAGTTATAAAATAAATTCTTGGCTTGAGATTTTTAAGTTACTTTTAGTACTAAATAAAAGGTCACCAAAAGAATCAAGTAAACAAGACATCCAAAGTCAGAACCAGACAATAAAGATTAGGAAAATCAATCTCAGAATTTATAAAGTTTATAAAGGAAAATACTTCTCATTGTTATTTCCATTTCAAGTCCCAACAATCTTTTTGCATAGTCCATAAAGTAACCAAATGCTTTTCTCATTAAGGCAAGTGCCTTGGATTCACTATATATTTTCTTCCAAGTTGGCAGCGCTGACCATCAGAAAATTAAAACTCTCCTGAATGGAAAAGCCAGGGCTTCACCCTGAAACATAAACCCTCCAGCTGAGAGGCAGCCTTCTTCCCTTTTAGAAGTACTCAGATCCCAGTTGGTTGTAATACTTTGGCCTTCAAAAGCCAGGCCAAAGTGCTGTAACGTTATCCTTCCTGAAAACAGAGGGAAGATGGTCCCATGTCGAATGTTTTCTAATCTGCTCTTTATCAGAACGCAGAGGTCTGGATTGTAACCATACACTTACATTAAAGAACAATGACCTCACCCCCAATATGTCAAAATGTTATCAGGAAACCCTGCATCTGAGATCTGATGTCTGACTGCAGAGCGCTTTCCTTTGTCCACTGCCCTATCTGTTTCAGTAAAATGACACCCAGCAGTTACTGACATTTCCTTTACATTCAAGGTATGTTCCTCTCATACCAGCAGAGGGAGGCCTGATCCGCTCCCTGAGCTCTGCGACTGCTCAATTAAGTCTCTCAGGGATTCTCCAGGCGGAATGTAAGTTTCGTCCTGTTCTAACCCAATGCTGTACCGAGGTCTGGCTTCTTGTCTTTTATACCTGAAGATGCACAAAGGAAGAAGACGTTAGACACTGGATTGCAATGACAGGGACAGAACATGCAGAACCACGCACGGCAGGTTTCATCTTTGCACGCAAATACGAGATTAGATGCTCAATATATATTACCCTTAGTTACGATTTCCAAAGCACAAAGTCATCATTAGTGTTCTAACCTACTTTTTAAACTAAACTTCAAATTCTCACACAGTCACAACCATCTCTAATTTTCTTCCTCTGTTTCTTTCGATTGCATATTATCCAAGCAGCCTACATTCCATTAACATTTTTATATAGTTCCAATAGTCGTAGTAGTAGTCGCTCAGTCGTGTCTGACTCTTTGCCACTCCATGGACTATAGCTCACCAGGCTCTTCTGCTCAAGGGATTCCCCAGGCAAACATACTGGAGTGGGTTGCCATTTCCTTCTCCAGGATAGTTCCAATATCCTTTCCCTAAAATCTTTTCTTACAAGGTCCTTAATTAGCTAAAGATGCAGATTTTTGGTTTACAGAAGACATCGTAACTTTCTCATAAAAGACAATGTATAAAGCAATAGTACAGATAAACTGAAAAGCTTTTGTCAATAATCATGTCTTCAGTTAGAACTGATGATATTTGAGTCAACTCTTATTTGTAGAATAGTAACCTAAATAAGTATTACAAAAGGGCAACGATAAGAACTTAAAGGTCCCTGATATTTCATAAACTAGAAAATGAGTTCTTAGGTGATTGAAAATAATTTGTAATGTTGTTGTTTACTTGCTAAGTCATGTCCGACTCTTTGCAACTTCATGGACTATAGCCTGCCTGTCTCCTCTGTCCATGGGATTCTCCAGGCAAGAATATTGATTATGGGTTGCCATTTCCTTCTCCAGGGGATCTTCCTGAGCCATGGATCAAATCTACATCTACTAACTGAACATAGTCTATCTTAATAATTAATATATAAGTTATCTTTTATAATCATTCAATACTAAGGGAATACTGTTAGCTTACAAAATAAGGAATTACTTATTCAACACAGTCATTTCTTGCTTTGAATCAAAGGTTAGTAGCAACTAGTTGCTGAATTTCCTAGCTACCATAACTTTCCTAGAGATGAAATTTTTCTGGGTAGTCTTGATATTTGAAGCAGAAACAAGATAGTTATCTATTAATAACTTCATTAGGACAAATGATTATCAATAACTGACATTGTCAGTGAAATCTAATATCTAATTAGGTCAAGGAAAGCTGTGATGAAAAACATCAGCTGGTAGAGCAGTATGAGGAGGATTTTATAAACTCAAAATCCTACACCCACGTGTTGGAAACTTACCTGAAGTAACAGAATAAAATGATGAGGACCAAGAGCAAACTGCACACGGTCACAGATATAAGTAAAGCTTTGTGGTGTGCAGGCCCGTCAACAACATCTGAAATTAAACAGAAGAAAAGAGAGGCATGATCCAAGATTATTTTTACTTAAAAATTAGGAAGCAAATCTTTCCTCAAAGTGCGTGCTAACCTCCGTGTGTAAGATGTGAGGTTCTTTTAACCTGCTTATTGATAAGAAATAAATACATACTCTCAAAATTTGAGTAAATAAGCTTGAGTAACATGAAGCACTGTTCATCTAGGCACTCACTTCAAGAGTACGCATTTCTTCCTCTTTGGAAGGGACAGGTTTGACACAGGATAAAAGCACAGAATATAAATAAATGTGAATGGACCGATACCCTTAATTCCTCAAATATTGGCAAATAAATATAATACAGGGATGTGCAATACTTTAAACAAAGATGCTTTTCAAAAATACATAACTAATTTTTTCATAAATGGCATCAGTTTTTAAAAGAATGGATGTGTCTACTCAAAGAATTATGGTGTGACCTTTTTAAAGAACAAATTATTAAATAGTATTCACACTGTTTTAACTCCAGTTCTTCACAAATAAGATTTACTTACAGCATGGTTTTTCAAAATTCCTACAAACAAGAATGACTAGGAGGGCTTTATACAAATGCTGATTTACTGACTTCAACACCAGAGATTTTTATTCAAAGTATTTTATTTTTATTTTACAACCATCCCAGGTGATTTTATATGCAGTAGTCTCTGGAACATATGTTTTTTCTGAGAAAACTGACTGAAAGCCAGGTGCACTTACACAGTAACAGAATTAGCACCATTCTGATTAAGGGCACCATACATCCTTGGGAGAATCATTGCTGCTTCTTAACTTTAAAAGGTATCAAAGGTATCATGTATTGTAATTTATTACTTTGGTTACCTACAAACAAGATGTTTTCTAACTGTGCTATGCACTTTTCATTGTACGGCTACCTGCACATTCTGGCTGGGGACCTCATCCCACTCAATGCAACTTTCTTTTTTCATTCAAAAGCATTATACATTCCCTGAAGAAAAACTGAATAGCACAAATTAACTGAAATAAATAAAGTTGCCATCACCTCACTACTTAGGAAACTTAGCACTGACATTTTACTATATGTCTTTCCAGTCTCATTTCAACAAACAAAAAAATTTCATGAGCAAAATAGTTCACAAAAACGCTTTATGAAGCCACAGCTCTATTATTCGCAACAGCTAAAACATGGAAGTAAACCGTGTCCGCTGACGCACAAATGGATAAGCAAAATGTGGTGTATTACATAAGATGTAGTTCAGCCTTAAAAAGGAAGGCGTTCCTGACAGATGCTGCAACATGAATGAACCTCGAGGACATTAGGCTAAGTGAAATGAGCCAGTCATAAAAAGATGAACACTCCACTTATATGAGATACTTAGAGAAGTCAGAATCATAAAGACAAAAAGAAGAATGGTGGCTGTCAAGGGTTAGGAGGGAAGAGAGTTGGGGAAAACTAAAGCTTAATGGGTAAGAGTTTCGGTTCTACAAGATAAACAGCTATAGAAATGGGTGGTGGTGATGGCTGCACAACATTATAAACATATTTAACATCAATGAACTGTATACCTAAGTGATTAAGGTGGAAAACTTTCTGTTCTGTGTATTTCACCACATAAAAAACTGTGGGGAAATCATAACTGCCTTGTAACTAGATTGTTTATATTTATAATACTGTAGACATTTTCTAAAACAATAAAATTTTTTCTGCAACATGAGTTTCAAAGATTACATGGTATACATACAGACACATCCTAATTAGAAAGTCAGTCTTCTGATGATGTATATTTAGGAGATTGGGAAGATTTTGTTATAATACGTCTTTGCTGTGATACATAAAATTCTGTGATGAACATTCTTACACATACGTTGCACATGTCAATGATTATTTTCCTAATCTAGATTCTAAAAAGTATAAGTGTGAGGTTGAAGGATATATATTTTAAGTTTTGTCATACACATTGTCAAAATATCCTTTTAAAAAGATTATAACAGTTTCTTTTTTTTTTTTTTTACCAATGTGAACATACATCTTAATTATTTTGAAATAATTTCAGTCTTAGAGAAAACCTGTAAGGGTAAAGGATTCCAACACTCCCTTTAGAGAGTTCCCATTCCAGCGAGAGAGTAACTAACAATGCAGGTGTATGAACGCCATGGAGCAAATAATGGCGCTGGAAACAACTTAAAATCTATTTCCAGTTTTAAGGACAAGAAAGCAAAAGGCCTGATTTTGCAGAAAATCATAGAGATCCCTGGATACTCTATCAGAACTAGAAGAACTAATTACATAAGCACAACATAGTATCAGTATACAAATATAGAAAGCCTCAGCGACTTTCACTTTTCCACATAAATGCAGAATACTCTGCGCCATAAGAACAGTGTATTTATTACTCATCTTAACAGATTTCTGATGAGAGCCATGAGACCACAAAGAATCTAAGGGATTTTTCCTTATCATCAAGCGCTGTATGTACACCCGTGGTGGATTCATCTCAAAATTTTTTTTAAATAAAAAAGAAAAAAATAAATAAATAAATAAAAAAGGCTAGCATTATCTTCCCACTTTCCTTTTCTTGGCCCAGCCCCTAGAGCCTTAAGAACTGCCTCCTGGTCTTCTGTCATGAATTTATTGCCTTATCAATAAACCTTTTGTTTCTGTTGGTCACGCCAGTCATGTTTTAATCTGCCATTACCTGTGCTCAGAGCATTAACAATGTAAACATTCAAGTCACTGTTGAGTCTCAGAAGGTGAACACGACCAGATACCTATCGGGAAAAGAACAGAGCCCCTGGTTCTCTCCAGGGCGCAGGCTTCTACTTGGCTGTCACTTCAACTGCTCAGGGAAGTAGATCGGAGAACTCTCCAGGGAAGTCTGGTTCACTCTGAGAGGCAAAGAAGAATCACCAGTGGTTTCCTAACAAAATAGTATTGTCGTTACTTGTCTCCTCTCTGATAATTAACTGGTCTGCAGCTACTTAAAATGCCAGGACTGTTTTCATAAGGCTAGAATATGGCTCATAACTGCAAGAAGAAATAAAAAACTAAATCGCTAGAAAGAATCTTGGAAACACGTGCTGGAAGACATCCTTATGTGTGTTCTCTATGTTATAATCACAGATAAATTGGAGACATCTTTCTATTACTAGAGCAAAAAGTGCTTGATCTTGTCAGAGGGTTTTAGTCAACAGATAATACTGTAATCTATTTTCCTCATATATTGGTATGCCATCTTATGGTAACATTTAGAAATGCATTCACTATAAGCACAAAGAAATAATATTCTAATTACTGCCCTGCAGAAAAAGTTTAGAATTTTATTTCCTGGTAACAAAGGAAGCTAAGACAGAATTTTTATATTCAGATTAAAAAAGACTAAGATTTCTAAATTCCTTCCATATGCCTCCAATATAAAGTTAACCAGAATTTCCAGAAAAGTTAAAAGCTGCACATTTCAAGAAATGTTGAGGCTACTCCTTGTCAAGGAATTCAGCTCAGGCTCACTATACTGGTTTATACTACAGCAAGTATAATACATGTGTCAGAAGGAGATTCTGCAACTCAACTTTGCATTCTATCATGTATTCAACCTCTCTATGTTGTAGAGAATAAGGGAGTTGTTTCACTGGTTAAATACCAGTTACTCTATTGAGTTTAATTTATAATTGATAATACCAAAGCTAAGTAACAGCATTTTAAAACAAACCTATACAGTGCTCAAAATATTTTTTTAGTTGAATAAGAAATCAGAAGGTAAAGTTGAGCTTAGGAAATCCTGTATTATAATGTTCCTTAACCTACATTGGAAGTTACCCTATTTCAAAACAAACAAAAAGGTGTTTCTGACACATTTTTATGAAGTATATATGCAGTATACATAATTCCCATATTTAAACACACAAAAACCCACACCTATTCCAAAAAATTACATGAACTTTGGTTTTGTAAAACCTGAATTAGAGGATCCCATTTAATAAAGGAAAGCGTCTATTCACTTTAACACCAATCTTCCACTCCTTTAAGTGTTCATTTGAAAAAATATTTAAACGAAAATAAGTAACTTGAGAGGAGAAAAGAAACCTCACCAAATTCTCCTGCCTATACATCATTTCAAGAGAACATTTTACTCACAATATCTCAGTCAGACCATGTAACGGTGAGAGTGTAGGTATACATCATTCTTCCGGGGCCCCTTCATCACTAATTCTGCAGGCAGGAAGCCAGACACCAGGGCACTACGACTTCTCCCGACAAGCCTGTCCATCAAAACAGACATCTCTCCCTTCTTTTAGCACCAACTGCAGTGTTACTGGGCTTCCCAAATCAAACTTCATCATTTATGATGAAGGTGCTGCATTTGATCTAATTACTTGCTATAATTCTTCCTTCAGGAGAAAGAATATCATCCGAGGGTATTATGTGTTGCTGGTGCTGAAATAAAATCAGCAAAGGAAAAGGAAAACTAATATCCATAAAAGAATTTCTGCTGCTTTCTGGTCACCCTTCATCATCTTTTTTGTGAAATAGAAGATGACAAATAAAATTTCAAGGTTCTAAATATACATTGATAAATATTTATTGGACGCGATTTTGTATCTCTAATATCCTGCTAAGCAAACGCATCCAAGTTGGGGTCGGGGGGCGGGGGAGGTGAAAAAACTGGATAGATAGAAAAGGTTTTCTTGCTTATTTTTTAATCAGCAAACTTACTTGTAGGTATGTATAATTAAAGAGACTTAAGTGAAGCTTTATTATAGATCTGAGAAGTACTAAGTTTAGGAGTGCGAGCATGCCTACATGCTAAATTGCTTCAGTCATATCTGACTCTTTGTGACCCCATGGACTGTAACCTGCCAGGCTCCTCTATTCATGGAATCTCCAGGCAAGAATACTAGAGTGGGTTGCCATTTCCTTCCCAGGGGATCTTCCCCACCCAGGGATCAAACCCACGTCTCCAGCATGCATCTTTTGCATTGCAGGCAGATTTTTTACTGCTGAGGCACCGGGAAAGCCCAGTACTTACATGGAATTCAATAAACAATAAATTATAGGGAAGAGGAGAAAGGAGGAAGGAAGAGAGAGTGGTGTGTTCAAGAGACAGAGGGAGCAACCCTCTAGCACTATATTCTAGAACAAGGAAGTGAGTGAAAGTCAGTCAGTCATGTCCAACTCTTTGAGCCCCCATAGACTTACAGTCCATGGCATTCTCCTTGCCAGAATACTGGAGTGGGTAGCCTTTCCCTTCTCCAGGGGATCTTCCCAACCCAAGGGATGGAACCCAGTCTCCCACAGTGCAGGCAGATTCTCTCCCAGCTGAGCCACCAGGGAAGCCCATTCTAGAATAAATTGCTAACTGTGCAAAGCAAACATAATAAACAGAAGGCATTGAAGTAATCATATTGTTTACTGATTATTTTGTGATATGGCTAACCAACCACTACTTACTTAGAGCTTTCCAAGTCTTAGACACATGCAAGCTTTTTTTTCCAACAATGTCATTCAGGGTTTTGTTTTCCTTTTCTTTTTTATAGAAGATTCAGGGTGATGTGGTCCAAGGCCCACTTCCCATCTCCAGTACTCACTCAAGCTGTGTAACCTTCACATGGTACTTGACCTCACTGCTCCTCAGCTGCATGTCTGTGAAATGGGGACGATGATAACAGTGCCTTCCCCACTGAGCTGTTATGAGGATTAAATTAGTTAGTATATGTAAAGTAATTAGAAAAGTACTTGGACAGCAAGAAGATTAAACCAGTCAATCTTAAGGGAAATCAACCCTGAATGCTCTTTGGAAGGACTGATGCTGAAGCTGAAACTCCAGCGTTTTGGTCATCTGATGTGAACAGTCTACTCATTGGAAAAGTCCCTGATGCTGGGGAAAATTGAGCGCAGAAGGAAAAGAGGGCATCAGAGGATAAGATGGCTAGATGGCATCACCGATGCAAGGGACATGAACTTGGGTGAACTTTAGAAGATGGTAAGGGACAGGGAGGCCTGGCTTGCCACAGTCTGTTGGACTGCAAAGAGTCAGACATGAGATGACTCAACAACAACAACTTAGAAAAGGGCCACGGTAAGTAAGCACTCCATTCATCTTACCAAATGATGATAATTTCCACTGCCCTCACCTACAAAACTGGCCTGGGCCCTGAGCTCTGGCTCCCTTCAACTGTACCTCTTCCCAATGACCAGTGGCTTTGCAAAACTCCAGTGAAGTGTCCATCCGGAATTTGTCCTATCCCACTTTCCATTTAAAACACTGGCCATTGCCCCAAAGTCTGAAATTCTACCTAAAGGGCCTGTGTCTGGGGACTGTACAGCTCCCTGTCTCCTTGAAGGTGGACTGAAAAACTGGTGTACTTACCCTAACCTTTGACAAAGAAGTGGCCAGGGTTGGCTGGGACAAGACATGTGGGCAGAGCATAAACCAGAGGGCCAGGTGTTTGCCCAGCATTAAGCTTCTGATTGCTGAGGCATCCATTTCAAAACATCTATCTCAAATAAACATATTACCAGCTGCATGATGCAACTACTAGTAAAACAACTAGTAAGAAAGCAGGTGCCCCTGCCCACGGAGTTCCCTGGATAACTGACCACCTTAATAACTCCACTTTTCCTTCCCCATACCTGCATCCCCACTCTTATGTTTTAAATTTGCCAATATTTTTGTAACCGTGTAGGGTGACAAATGTTAGCTAGACTTATTGTGGTAATTATTTTGCACTACATACAAGTATCAAGTCATTATGTTGTACACCTGAAACTAATATAATGTTATATGTCAAGTATAACTCAGTCATTTAAGCTAATTAATCAATTTGCCAATAAAGGGTGAACCTATGAAATCCTAGGCACCCTAATTTTGACCCCAATAAAAGTAGAAGCCCAGGTCCCCACCCCAAATGCCTGTGACCCTGCTGTGTGGCCCTCAGGTGTGCTGTGTAACCTCTAGTTTCTGCAAATAATACATCTTTTCTCCCAGATTTCTCTGACAGTGGTTGCTGAGGTGAATTTTATATAATAAGAACCACATGGGCCAGTCTAGTCACAACATTGGGTCCAGTTGAAGAAATGTCTATGGGGGCTGCCAGAGTGGTATGGACCCAGGTAAGTGCTTCAAGCATTCCGAACCAACAGTATCACTACCACAGACACAAACAGGTGTCCAGCTACATGCGTGAGAGGCTCCTCCCAGTGCAGGGATCCCCCTCACTCCCCCTCCCACACTGCAGTGAATAAATCAAGCATTCTAAATGCAAAGCTGGTGTTCTTCACCATTATAAAAATATACTTGTTAAATTCAGTTAATAGAAAGTATTTTATTTACCAGTCTGCTGTATTGGATTATGAGTTTTAAATAATTAGGTAAATGGTATGCGATCTTCCATTTATACTATTGCCCCAGCTCCACAAAAGTTAGGGTTGGTCCTAAGTATTACAACAGCAGCTAAAGTTAAAAATATCAAAATAAGATGGTCCCATGTCTCTTTAACACCCCTGTTCTTTATTTTAGGTTTTATATCAAAACATACATACACATGTCTCCAATACAACTATATTGTAGACATATATACATGAGGCTGCAATGCAAATGTTTCTGACGAAGGCATTACTGATATTCAGTAAACATATATAGCACACTTCCTGTAAAAATGCTGCCCATGTATATATGGAAGAGGCACACACACACACAAAAAAAGCAGTTCTATGGTATATTCATGTAGACATGACCAGTGCTCTCAGACCACAGTCTTCAGTGACTTTTACTGAACCCCAAAATGACTGCACCAAAAATGGTGAGGTGGAATCTACGCAGACCTCACCCAAGCACTACCTAGGATCTTCGGAGTTCAAAACAGTAACATTTAGTCACAAAACTCCGCACCTTCAAATCTATCCCCTTGTATAATTCTCACATAATCCACCAGCCACATCAGCATCCACTTTCCTGAACAAAGGACTTGCCTTCCCAGTACTACTGCTCTTCTTTCCAAAACCTGTTTTCACTCAGTTCTCTAGAACACTCAACCTCCTCAGAGAATCCTCGTCTGCCAGGTCCTAACTGGAATCTGGTTCCACCTACAGGACAGTATGTGAACTGCAGCCCTTTCAGCATTTAAGTCAGTTTTCCTAATCCCTACTGTTGGGATTTTCTCCTTCAGGGAAGTGATTCTAGAACATCTATCTTCATTTCTTGCACTCTTTACCCACCTCCCGGCCCTAAGCCCAACACATCAGCTCCTGTATCAGTGTGATTCAAACTGCTGTCTATAGATTGCCTACTTTTTGCAACTGATTCATAAGGGAATAACCACAAAACAAAATAAACATTTAGAATTTTATAGCAGTTGAAATCAGTGGACTTCTCTTTGAACAAGGTGTTGTCAAATACACACATTGAGACACAGTGGTGCCAGCCATATCCACACATAGGTCTTTTTCTACCAAACGTGTTGCCCAAACTTTAATGTGCACATAAATCACTTGGGAAATCTCATAAAAAATGCAGGTTTAGTAGTCTGGAGTGAGGCCTGAGCCTCTGCATTTCTAATGAGTTTCAAGTGATGCTGGTGCTGCTGATCCAAAGGCCCACTTTGAACAGCGAGGCACCAAACAACTGAATTAGACTTTTCGCAACCAGCTATGCTGTTTCACATAACTGCATTTTTCAAATCTTTCTCAAATATTACACACATTAGATTGCCTCTGTTTAGAGTCACTGCTATTCACAGGCTGTGCAACCTTGGGAAAGTTAATTAACCTCTCAGTGCTGCCAAAGCCTTATATTTATATGGGGATTAACAATCCTAAATACCCTATAGGATTGTTGTGAAGCTCAAATGGTTTAATTAATGTCACAGTTACTAGCATAATTCTTGGCTTATGTTAGCCATTTTCATTTTTAAGTTGTTTATTTCTGCCTTACCCACGTAGCAAACTTCTGTTCATCCTTAACATTTGCTCAAGTATCACATCTATGCAGCTATTTTGACATCCTCCTACTCCAAAATGAGCCACTCTTTCATGTCTATTGAGATTTTTCTGAGTATAATTATTTCCATGTTTCTCTCTCACAATCTAGTGTGCTAGTCTTGAAAGCAAGAATTTTCTTCATCCATTTCTGAATCCCTAACACCTAGCATGCTGAATGGCAAAATTAAAAAAAAAAAAAACTGCCTGTGACTTTTTGATGTGAATTATTATGAATCAGTCTTACAGAGCTAGGCTATAGGAACAAATGTTATAAAATACCATCAGAACCCAATAAGGTCATTGTATTTTGTAGGGAAGATATTCTCTTAAGAAATAAAAATCAATGATGATAAATTATCTTAAGCTACTTTTTTAAGACTTAGGATTCTATGACAATTATAAATCATTTATTTTGTGGTGAAACCAAGAAAAAAAGGAAACATGGGAGCTGTTTTTAACCAAGAGTCATTGGGGATGCAGTGTGTGTCTTTTTTAAATGAGCAACACTAAATGTATAAGTCTTAGAACTAAACTTTTTAGGTATTTTCTCCATTTTATCAATATATATGAATTGACTAAAAGGTTACTCTAGCATAAATAAAAGGAAATGCCATGAAGCAAATAATCTGAATTAACCCTTCATAAGAAGGTCTCCAGCCTCTGGGATCTAATGTCTGATGATCTAAGGTGGAGAGGATATAACAATAACAGAAATAAAGTGCACAATAAATGCAATGCACTTGAATTATCCTGAAACCACCTCCCCCGCGCAGTCTGCAAAAAAAAAAAAATTATCTTCCAAAAAACCAGTCCCTGGTATCAAAAAGGCTGGGGATGCAGCTTTATAAGGTCCTTATTTTTAAAACAAATGTAGACAAATAGCAGTCTTTGAATGAAGCACAACTTCTGAATTACAGTTAGGGGTAAACAAAAAACACTTTCTCCCTCCTTTATCCTCTTGAAACCCACTCCAAGCTCTAGTACTAGTTTTCTGAGGGAAGTAAGAACAGGGTAAGGAAGTAAATCTTAAGAGTGAAGTCACATGTGACTGTTTTCCCAGTAACTCCCTGTATTCACCTCTGAATGTCAGTTTCACTGTTATCTTGTCTCGGCCCTCTGGGCCAGGAGCGAGAAAACGGTACAGGCAGATACATTTGGAAAAGAGAACGATTCAAGTGTTTATCTTCTTTACGCCTAGAGCTCTTCCGCCTGTGAGCCTCCCTCTCCTTACCTCTGGTTTTCAGGGGAGGAAGGGTGGGGTGCAGATCTTTGTTACATTCATTCCGTTCTGTGCAGCATTCAATGGATCTTCTCTGATGAGGAATGGGAGTGTCCTGAAATTGAAACCTGACAGCTATTAATAGGTTTACCCCAAATTTCAAAGCCATATCACCTAAAACTAGCAAATTAACACTCTTTACAGAACTGATTTAAAATTCTAATAATTTTATTCAGACATGGTGAAATGCTATATTAGGTAATTTCTTTCAAATCATCATGTATATTCTTACTGCAGCTTTGCACTTCCACAAAATTACTATTTGCAATAACCAGTATGCAAAGTGTAAACTCAGGAAGAAGGCTTGGCTTAATGCAATTAACCAAATCGGAATTTGAGCAAGATGATCTAATGAGCCCCTAAGCCAAAAGTTAAGAGCAAAAATAAAATGACTACTTGATTTCAAAATGAAAGGAGAACTGACTCAATGCAAATTTTCTAATTAATGTCCAAAATACTGAAAACAAGCTAGTAAAAAAAAAATTGTTTTATCTTGCTTGAAACTTGGCTGTTTGCAATCTTGCCAATAAAAGGTTACAAAGAGGAACCAAGGCATCTTCCTTACCCGACACTGAAAATCTGAGCCTTCTAGTCCTAGACATCCAGAAGTGACCACAGGCATCCCAGAGTCATCTTCTTCTATCATCGTGAAACAATATCCATCTGTGCTAAAGATCAAACAGGCAAAGTAAGTGTGTGTGTGTGTGTGTGTGTGTGTGTGTGTGTGTGTGCACATGAGAGAGAGAGAGCATGTCCAGCATAAAAGGAAATGAAGACGTTTATCACTTGTTTGGGGCTTCCCTGGTGGATCAGTGGTAAAGAATTCACCTGCCAATGTAGAAGACTCGGGTTCCAATCCTTGAGTCAGAAAGACCTCCTGGAGAAGGAAATGGCAACCCACTCCAGTATTCTTGCCTGGGAAATCCCAAGGACAGAGGAGCCTCTTGAGCTACAGTCCACGGGGTCACAAAGAGTCAGACACAACTGAACGACTGAATAACAATAATCATTTGTTAAATTACAAACAAGAAGAAAGTAAAAGATCATATAATAGGTTATTATCTGATTAAAGAATCCCAAAACTGCCTTTAAGTTGATTTATCATTAACTATTTACTCATATATCTGTCTAGAAACTCATGAGAAAGGCTCCAACATTTCCATCAGTCCAGTTCAGTTCAGTAGCTCAGTCGTGTCCGACTCTTTGAGACCCCATGAATCGCAGCACGCCAGGCCTCCCTGTCCATCACCATCTCCCAGAGTTCACTCAGACTCACGTCCATTGAGTCCGTGATGCCATCCAGCCATCTCATCCTCTGTCGTCCCCTTCTCCTCCTGCCCCCAATCCCTCCCAGCATCAGAGTCTTTTCCAATGAGTCAACTCTTCGCATGAGGTGGCCAAAGTACTGGAGTTTCAGCCTTAGCATCATTCCTTCCAAAGAAATCCTAGGGTTGATCTCCTTCAGAATGGACTGGTTGGATCTCCTTGCAGTCCAAGGGACTCTCAAGAGTCTTCTCAACACTACAGTTCAAAAGCATCAATTCTTTCGCGCTCAGCCTTCTTCACAGTCCAACTCTCACATCCATACATGACCACAGGAAAAATCATAGCCTTTAATAACATGTATACTACATACTAAACACTCATTCTGGTCCTTCACAGCTATCACCTTCAGAAATCCACACCAAGAGGAAGGTAGTTATATGCTTACTTTCTATATGAAGAAACTGAGGTTCAAAGATCTTGAGTAATTTCTCAAAGGCCATACAGCTAGTGAGAGGTGCAACAGGGGTTTGAACCCATGCAGGTGAGTGTTTATTCTGGTTCTACTTGCTCTGAGCTAGTGAAGTGAATTTATCTCTTCCTAGATCAGTCCTGGGTGTTCTTTGAAAGGAATGATGCTAAAGCTGAAATTCCAGTACTTTGACCACCTCATGCGAAGAGCTGACTCATTGGAAAAGACTCTGATGCTGGGAGGGATTGGGAGCAGGAGGAAAAGGGGACGATAGAGGATGAGATGGCTGGATGGTATCACTGACTCGATGGATGTGAGTTTGAGTGAACTCCAGGAATTGGTGATGGACAGGGAGGCCTGGCGTGCTGCAGTTCATGGGGTCACAAAGAGTCAGACACGACTGAACTAAACTGAACTGAACTGAACTGAAGGCATACAGGGGGCTTACAGACAAAGGAGAAGTAGGGATTGGGGTCAGCATAGCCTCAGTGAGGCAACTAAGACTGTGCCACGCAGTGCTAAGCTCTACTTTCAGGATGGCATATGAAAACATCGGGCTTTGTGGCAATGAGTCCAGTCTTAATTTGGGTGTGGGGTAAGGATGGACAACAGAAAGAAGGGCTTTTTAATAGAGTATGAAAGCCAAAGAAACAATACTTTTAATTTCTCTCTGGTTTTCTACACTGCAAAGAACTTTCACTTAGAATCTCATTTAATCCTCTCAACAATAATGACAAGTAATATTTCTATTTCACAAATAGGTAAACTAAGGTTATGAGATTCTAACAAACTTGTACAAGGTCACAAAACAAACAGATATAGAATCATGTGTAGCATCAAGGACTTCTTGCTTCATTTTCATAGCTTTTCCAAAGTCCCTCCAGGGATTAAAAATGAAAAACAAGGACTATTATATATAGAACAATTTTTAAACAGACATTAGTTCACAAGTTTGGGTGATGAATGCAAACAGACTCCCAATATAAGTCATAAACCACTACTGCATGTGCTAAGAAATAAGCTACTGAACTACATCTCCATCTTTCTCATGAGAGAAAGATGTATATCCATGGTCAGCGTCCAACACAGATGTGATTACATGACCTAAAAGGTCAGAGGAAGAAAGCTCTGAGCATGATTTGTGTGTTAGTGGCGACAGCATTCTGCCATACACCGGCACTTCAGTTATCATCAAAACCCTTAGAATTGTTTACCTGGTTTATAAGCCTCAAGCGATCCAAAATGCCTGTTTACAAGAACAAGCAAGGCAAAATTCAGATATAATGAACGGCAAGGAATGGCCAATGATAAATCATTTTGTTAGACCAAGGTCAAATGCATGAATACTGCTATAGAAGAAAGACTGCCTTTAAACAGCCCATGCTCTAAATTCTTTGGGGCTTTTTAACTAATGCACTGAAATTACTATGAAAATCCAAAGCATGTAAACACTGAAGGCAATAAATGAAAGAACTATCCCTTAGAAATTTACCTTAAACAATATAAGCAAACAATAACCATGTGATTTTCCTTTTATCCCTTTTCTATATACTTACACTCAGCGTGGAACTTGCATTTCTTATCAAAAGTAAAACTCAGGAATTAAGAATAAAGTTATTTTAAGCTTCTGACATTATCATAGCATGACTAAAAAGTTTGATACAATATGTTAAATCTAAAAAGACTAACTTCTCCTTATCCAGGAGGTCCCCTTAAGTCAAAATCTGAGTATACAGAAATGTAATTTGAGGCAACTTATAAGAATCAAAAAGGAAAAGGCTGGTAAAGCTGTTGGCATGTTACTTTTACAATGTCCTGGTAAATGTAAAGAAACATCAGGAAGAATAAATTCAAGCTTTAAAAATGCACTGGGGGAGCACTCCCTTATCTGTGAAGAGGAGGAAGCTAAAATAGAGGATGGAAACAAGATTTTTGACAGAGAGATGCTGTAGTGTATACAGAAGTAGAAATAAAATGTACAATGAGACATGAAATGTTATGAACCAACATTATTTCAATAAAAAAATAAATGTTACAAAGGGGATGGAGAGGGAGAGAGGCCCTCGAGAAAGAAGTTGGCGTCCTATAAGTTATAAATTCAGATACAAACTGAAACACTTAGTTGGAGGACAAGCAAGGGGGTAAGAGAAACATCTCAAGTGCATATTACTGACAACAAGATAAAATTAATTTATAAACTTCTTACTGAAATTCCTAGCTAGGAAGGGCCATTGACTGGAAACCAGTAGTGCAATTACAGACACTTAAAAATTACTTGAGAACTTTCAACTCTCAAGCAAGCACAAATATAAACACAACTGCACTCTGGAATCAAAGCCGATCAACCACCCACCACTAAGAGACGGCTGCTGAATGTCACCAAAGGCATCTGACTCTACTATGGGCTTATCTCAACATTCTGCTGCTTGCTTCCATATTTAAGCACAGGTTTCAAATGTTTTATATAGATTATTACCTGTCATCCCTAGAGTGTTGAAAGTGATAACAAGAGATGAAGAATCATGAGAAAAATAAAAGGTGAAATAATTTTATACAAAATTGAAAGCAGTGAGATGTATATATGAGTGCAGGATGAATCATTTGATTATAATAATGATAATGAATTTTAAAAGATAATTCAAAAGGAAGGAGAGGCAAAATAGAGGCAGGGGATTAAGGGGTACAAACTACCATGTATAAAATAAATAAGCTACAAGGATATATTTGTACAGCAGGAGGAAATATGGGCATTATTTTATAATAATTTTAAATGCAGTACAATCTATAAAATACTAAAAACTTAGGCTGTATATATAAAGCTAATGTAATACTGTAAATCAACCAAACATCAATAAAAAAGACAACTGATGTGACATTTCAAAAATTCTGCCACTGTGTTATAAGTCAGGAAAAGTAATTGACAAAATAGTTGCCTATAAACATTAGCAGTCATCAGTACTGAATGCCTCTCAACGTAAGGCTAATTCCTGAAAAAGCGAAGCATTTGAAAAAGTAAACGTCATATGAGGTCAAAGTAGTGATAATAAAACCTCTGTTACAACCTTGGATCGTTCTACAGGTTCATGCCTCCTTGAATATGCCCAGTATTTCAAAAGCAAAGAAGTCTGGACAAAGTCTTGAGAGAACATCGAAGATAAATTGCCTTGGGAGATTTTCAGTGTGCCCGTGAACATTTACTAGTAAGTAAGAAAGGGATCAGAGAAGGCGATGGCACCCCACTCCAGTACTCTTGCCTGGAAAATCCCATGGATGGAGGAGCCTGGTAGGCTGCAGTCCATGGGGTCGCAAAGAGTCGGACAGGACTGAGCTACTTTCACTTTCACTTCTGGACCCCAATTCATTCATTGCAGAGTGAGGGCAAGGTTTATAAGGTTTACCCAAGTCTTGGTCCCTTTAACTAACTCTATTCTCCCACTAAGATCTTATGCTTCTTTATTATAAACCCCAAGTTGTCCAGAAATATAACCACCTCAGTTGAGAAGGGACTATTGTAGAAATTTTCTTCTAACTGGTTTAGTTCCTTATAAAGATTAATTTAACTATAAAATATAATTTTTAAAGTAGTAGTTAAAAAGGAGTTTATCTGATCTGCTCAATCAGGGTGATAGGAAATTTTAAAAGCAGTAATAAAGTAATCTAAAAATCACCAAGTAACTCAAATATTACTTAATTATTAAATAGTTTAAAATTGTGCTCTTGACAAAAATTGATTAAATAAATGAAAACTTGCTCAAGTGCATCTGCTCACAAGGATTCAAGTTCTCTACACCAATTAATCTATTTTTCCTAATCAAACTGAATCAAATTATTTATTCCACTTTTTTCCAGGGTGGGAGGGGGGTTCATGTTTGGGAACGCATGTACACCCATGGTGGATTCATGTCAATGTATGGCAAAATCAATACAGTATTGTAAAGTAAAATAAAGTAAAAATAAAAATTAAAAAATAATAATAAATAAATAAATGGGAAAGAAAAGAAATACTAGCATTCTTAAATTTCTTTCAAAATTCTTTTACATTTCGGTCAGATACTACTTGAAAGGCTGCTTGTTTTAGGTGAATTGTAAATTCTTGAGGATACTGTCTTCTAAAATATCTATTTCACAATGAAGGGAATAAATAAAGTTTTCTGTTATAGGTAAATAAAGATACAGCTTTTCAAGTTGTGTTTAAGTCATGTAGATTTTAGTCAGTTAACTAAAACAGCTGAAAGTTGCTTAACCACAGTTACTTTTACAAACTATTAAGCATACTAGCTTCCCTAGTGGCTCAGACGGTAAAGAATCTGTCTGCAGTTCAGGAGACCTGGGTTCAATCCCTGAGAAGGGAAGATCCCCTGGAGAAGGGGAATGGCCACTCGCTCCAGTATTCTTGCCAGGAGAATTTCACGGACATAGGAGCCTGGTGGGCTACAGTCCACGGGGTCGCAGAGTCGGGCACGACTGAGCGACTAACACTCACACATTAAGCATACTATGCCTCAGACAGATGCTGAGAATCGAGGGTGAGGAATATGCAGCCTTTGTTTTCAAAGAGTTCAACATCTATGCATCAATCCTAGGATAGACAGTCATTCCACTTCAGGAGGGACAGAAATCACAAGCTAATTAAGTGCTTTCTACTGACTAGCAGGAAGGCAAAGAAGAACGCTGAGCAAAGGTCATCACCAGAGTCAAGGAGTCCTAAGATTTTTTTTGTTTTCTGTTTTGTTTGTTTCCCCTTATCATCTTAGGTGGGTGTGTTCCCATGGTGGTGGAGGGAAAGACAGTATGATGGCTAAGACTGTCACTGCTCCCATTTTCTGGCTTTTCCTCTGAGATGTCGCAGTACTGGGGGACGCTGAAGTTACTGAAGTTACAACATTAGTGATGAAGTTCCAATGTGAGAGGGGCCTTTTTACTTTATCTTGAAGAGAGTGTAACTACCATACATCCTCCTCTGGCAGCCATGCCAAGTGATTTAACGTTTTGTTCATTTTCTTCCCAGGAGGTACAAGATTATTTTGAACTTGTCTCAATTGTTATATTATATATGCATTTGCATGTTCTCACTCCTGCAGTCCTGTGTAGAGACCTCTGACATACTTTACTCTGAGAGCCTCCTACCTGGACACCCCTTCTCTTCTCTCTAGTCTCTAACCCATTCCACACAGTACTGCCTGAAAAATCTTACATCTTCCTTCCTGCTCAAGTATCTTCAATGATTCTCTATGTATAACTGTACCAAGCCCAACACTATTCACTTTAAGTCCAACACTAAATGGATTCATTTAAGTATCATTCATGATTAATGAGAGACACAAAGGCAGAGTTATTCCTTATTAAAGATTTCACAAGTGAATTTGAAACCATATCCTCATTCAACTAAGTGATATGTTCCACAGAAAGAGCCATTTCTCATATGTGAAATGGTTTTAACTCAACATCTTCTACTGGGAAAAAAAAGATTATAAAGCTGAATGTTCAGGTGGTCTGGGCAACAGTGGAATAAACCGGATGAACAGAAGATGTACACACAAATGAGAACAGTGCTCACTTCAAACACTCTGAGACCTGGGTCAGGAGCATCTCGCTGAAAATACACACCATCACACTTGGCAGAAGGTTTAGAAGCTCCAAGTTAACACAAACCATACAAAAGGGCTCTGGACAGCATCGCCTGATCTTACATGTTCCTTCTTACTCAGAAATCTTCAACGGTTCTCAGTGTATAGCTGTAAAAAACCTTATGCTAAACCTCTAAGCGTTCCCTTCTGCCCTCTTTGACTTTTCAGGAAACAGCTAGAAACTCATGTAATTTGTCATTTAGGCACCTGGAATCATTTGTACATCTATGCAAATATACAATGTGATTTATAATACCTACAAACCCTGAAAACTGCCAAGGTAGGAGTATTTTGGGTCAAATAAATGAGTAAATATTTGGGGCTGGTGCATGGGGATGACCCAGAGAGATGTTATGGGGAGGGAGGTGGGAGGGGGGTTCATGTTTGGGAACACATGTAAGAATTAAAGATTTTAAAATTAAAAAATAAATAAAATAAATAAAATTACCTTGAAAAAGAGTAAAAAAAAAAAAAAAGAACTGGATAGACTTGTATGAGAGAGTAGAGTAACTTAAGAGAGGTGGTGAGAAAGGGACAAAAATGACCATCACAGATCATGTCAAGTAAAACAAGGAAGAAGACATAAAGTGGGACCAGATTGTATGGAGAAAAAATAAATCAGACTGCGATTCTGCCTGCTAGGACAGGAGAACTAAGCAGAACATTGACATGGTGGAAGTCATACACAAAGAGTTAATTAAGATGACTGTGCAGTTTCCAAAGCATACAGTGATAGTATGAGGTCCTAGGAAGAGAATCTAGAAATGGAATAAGAAAGATAAGCAATGCGAAGGAACAACTGAAAGGTGTTTAGATGACCGATATTTTATTGAGGGAGGTTAGACAATGCTTTCATCCTTTGAGTTATGGATATTAAAAAAGTATCCTACCACTTTATTCAGCATGATATATATGCACTACATCATCTAACATACATGCCATTAGGCCATGTAAATGGAATGGATTTTGGAAGCAGACACAACTGCACCTGGCAGGAATCAAGGCCAAAAAGAACTCAGAAAGAGTTTAAAAAATAATAACAAAATAAAGGACAAAACCCTCTACACTTTGTGCATGTTCTCTGAATTATCCCATCAAGCGCTTCCCAGATGGCTCGGCAGTAAAGAATCCACCTACAATGCAGGATACGTGGGTTCGATCCCTGGGTCGGAAGATTCCCTGGATCTTCAGGGGATTTCAGAATCTCTGAAAAAGTGCGATGCACTTCTGATTTGGGCTACCTTCTGGGTTATTCTCCACAGGTATGTGGGAGTGGTAATGAGCATGCACTCTACCCAGGCTATCCAGCTTGGCTACGATCTGCCTGGTACCAGCCTCATCCAAGCCATAAGCAAGGACTTCTCTTTAAAACTGTTTTGCCTAGAAGGGCAAGATTTAGTGCAGTATTACTCAAAGTGTGCTCCCTCAAAAACTTATCACTGGTCTGTGAGTACATTAATATAGAAATTGAAATTTGTATCACAGTAACTTCAGCTCTGTTGAATTTAATCAATGCACGCATGCTCGGTTGTTCAATTGTATCCAACTTTTTGCAGCCCTATAGACAGTAGCCCATGAGGCTCCTCTGTCCATGGGATTCTCCAAGTAAGAATACTGGAGTGGGTTGCCCTGACCTTCTCCAGGGGACCTTCCGACCCAGGGATCGAACCCACGTGTCCTGCATTTCCTGCATTGTAGGTGGATTATTTACTGCTTGAAGCCCTTGAATTTAATTAACAGACAATAGAAAAGTGAAGAACGTAATCTGTCTTTTAAATTAATTTTTCTAGTAATTCATTTTTATTGAACTTTAGAAAGTATCAGTGCTCAACTTATTGGGGAAAAGTTTTTGACCAGAGGTATAGCCTGAGAAGGGACTTCCCTGGTGGCTCAGAGGGTAAAGAATCTGCCTGCAATGCACGAGACCCAGGTTTGATCCCTGGGTCGGGAAGATCCCCTGGAGAAGGAAATGGCAACCACTCCAGTATTCTTGCCTGGGAAATCCCATGGACAGAGGAGCCTGAAAAGGGTTTCCCTGGTAGCTCAGCAGTAAAGAATTTGCCTGCAATGGAGGAGATGTGGGTTCAATCCCTGGGTTGAGAAGATCCCCTGGAGAAGGAAGTGGCAACCTACTCCAGTATTCTTGTCTGGGAAATTCCATGGACAGAGAAGCCTGGCAACTTACAGTCTATGGGGTTGCAAAGGAATTGTACATAGTGACTAAACCACCACCACCATAGCCTGAGAACTATCTGATTCAAAGGGCTTACAGGGATGGAGGCAGAAAGGCCTGGATCTTTTCCTAAGTCTTAGAGCACAGAACAGAAAAAGGCCTTGTGATTCAGATATGATTGACCTCAGCTCACAGGAGGCTCAATTGGAATCAATATCTTGTTAGCAAAATTGATGTACCTTTTACCCAAGAGTGAATATTTCTGCTCCTTTGAGTGTCAGAGGTTAGCTGTTAGTTAGAAATTTAGAATCTTGGTACCTTGGCCACAATTTTTTTTTCAATCATTTGGGTGTGCACAATGAATGACCTAATAAAGATTTAATAACCTCTCAGAGCCTCAGATTTCTGATCTCAAAAATACAGATAATGCCTCATTCTTTACAGGAATGGTATGAAGATTAAAGACAGATGAAAGTAAACATTCTAGTAGTATAAAAGTTCAATAAACATTAGTTCTGTGTCTTTCCTGAATCCAGTTTTCAATTTCTCTCACCTGGCTGCTGTTGTTCTCAAACTCACTTTTGTCTCCCTCTAATACACTGAGTACTCTGCAGCAGAGATAATTTTTTAAAAAAGCAAATCACATCACATCAATCCCCATTGCTACTCCTGTTTAAACATCTCCTTCAGGCCATAGTCAAAGCTCCCCCATCTCCAGGCTCAAACCCACCACATCTCCTCCTACATGCCGAGCTCCCCCTTCCAACCACAGAGAACTTGCATCGCAGTTAACAGTGCCTCAACACTTCCTCTCAAAGCAACTTAGGACACTTCAATGGTCTATGAGGAAAACAGGACAAAATATTTGAACTGGGATAATTTTGGATAATTCTGGAAAACCTGAACATATGATCCCCAGAACTATGGCTCAAAGGGCACGTACAGACTCACTCACAATTACTACCAGACATAGACAAAATAGTCCAACACTTCATGGGAAATAGATGGGGAAACAGTGGAAACAGTGTCAGACTACTTTTCTGGGCTCCAAAATCACTGCAGGTGGTGACTGCAGCCATGAAATTAAAAGATGTTTACTCCTTGGAAGGAAAGTTATGACCAACCTAGATAGCATATTCAAAAGCAGAGACATTACTTTGCCAACAAAGGTCCGTGTAGTCAAGGCTATGGTTTTTCCAGTGGTCAAGTATGGATGTGAGAGTTGGACTGTGAAGAAAGCTGAGCGCTGAAGAATTGATGCTTTTGAACTGTGGTGTTGGAGAAGACTCTTGCGAGTCCCTTGGACTGCAAGGAGATCCAACCAGACCATTCTAAAGATCAGTCCTGGGTGTTCTTTGAAAGGAATGATGCTAAAGCTGAAACTCCAATACTTTGGCCACCTCATGCGAAGAGTTGACTCACTGGAAAAGACTCTGATGCTGGGAGGGATTGGAGGCAGGAGGAGAAGGGGATGACAGAGGATGAGACGGCTGGATGGCATCACCGACTCGATGGACATGAGTTTGGGTGAACTCCGGGAGTTGGTGATGGACAGGGAGGCCTGGTGTGCTGTGGTTCCTGGGGTCGCAAAGAGTCGGACACGACTGAGCAACTGAACTGAACTGAGACAAAACAGTAGAATATCTCCCTAACATGCTAATTCCTGCTGCTCTTCTTCAGAAAACTCTGTGTGATTTTTTTGATACTTTTTTCTGCTTACTGCAAGCATTTCCTAGGAAATACTGTCTGAGCTTTGAAATCATTTTATCTTGGTTTAAGACTTAAAGTAAGTCTTGCAACCTGGTACTATCATACAAGGGCCAAGTTACTAGGCTTCTCTGGGCCCTGAACTCCTTAGGTCTAAGGGTAAGAAATGAGCATTCTCTATCACACTGCATTGTTGTGCTGATTAAATGAGACACATATTTATTAATACACCCGAATCTCCTCATCACGTCATTCTGTCAGTTCATATTACTTGAACTGTAAATTTTAGGATACACTGGTAAGCTTCTATTAGATAGTTCCCACTTCATAAGAAGCTTTTTTAAGTCTCAGTATGAAAGAAAAAATACTCAGCTCAGCTTTATGCTCCTTCCTAGGGAACTAGAGGTCCTAAACAGCTGCCCAGATATTCTGTCCAGAGTTCCAGCCCAGCAGCAGCCTAGCTCCCTATCTGGGTCCATTACCCTCCTCGAGGGAGACTCTGCTTCTCTGACACTTCAGCTCCTGAGACCCACACTCGTCTTGTTATCTCACCCACTTCTCCCTGGGCGGACTCTAGCCTCTGTATCTACTGTCGACCTCACCAAGGGGAATAAATGCAGGGACAGTCACCAACGAGATGGGTGTAGCTGCATCATGATGTATAAGGAAGAACGAAGCAAAAAGCCTAGTTTCAAATATTTGAAAGTATTTATACAAACTTGATTACCTACTAAGGAGCCCATTCTTGAGTACTTTGATAACGTCTTTCTAACTTCTGGTCGACTCACATAAGCTCTGTTACTACACTGCTTCCCAGAATGAGTTTATGACTATTCCTAACAGCTTGGCAGTGACAGTGTCAGTCACTCAGTCTAAGTCACTTCAGCCATGCCCAACTTTTTGTAACCCCATGGAATGCAGCCCAACAGGCTCCTCAGCCCGTGGGATTCTCCAGGCAAGAATACAGAAGTAGGTTGCCATTTCCTACTCCAGGGGATCTTCCCAACTCAGGGATCAAATCTGTCTTACATCTCCTGCATTGGCAGGAGGGTTCTTTATGACTAGCACTACCTGGGAAGTCAACAACTTAGGGTGTTCTTTCCAAAATACTAACACCATCAACATAAATGATTAAAACAAACAAAACCCCCCACACATTCGACAGCTCCTGCTGTTGTATTTATTTATTTGGGGGCTGAGGTCTTTCAAAGAAAATAATTAGTTTCTGCTCCTTGACAAGGATCCTGGGATCTGCACTCTCTGTTTATGTGCACAAGTGATGTTTGGTGGAAGAATGATTTCAGAACAACATTTCAGGGCAAAATGGGATTCAATGGTTCAGACAGGCACAGCTCTGAGAGGTACTGGAGGTAGGCCCTACTCCCCAAAATGTGTTCTTGGGAGCACTAGCCTAAAATTCTATAGTCAAAAAAGGATGCCTTTCTGTGAAAACTGGAGTTCAACAATTGATATGACCAACCTGCAAATATTGTTGACCGAGTCTTCTGGACAATGGTGGTGGCATTTACATCGCAAGATCTTTGGACGAGGGGTGGGGGCTGTACTCTCACCATCCTCTTTCTTGGTGCCCACACTTAATTTTCCTGAACTTCGCAAAAGCATGTTATCAGGGAAGTTTGCTGAAAAGAAGAAAGAGTAAGAATTTAATTTAAGCATCTTTGGGATACCCAGCCACAGTCTTCTGTCCAAAGAATTATGCTGTTAAACAAAATAGTAAGGATTTGTAACACTTAAAGATATAAAGAGAAAACACGTTCTGATGTTCTGATATGGAAAACTATACTTTCTCTACAATATAGATAGGTCTCACTAGAAATTCTCATAAACCTTTCAGAGTAGTAGCTTCTACATTAAGCTATAATAGTTGTATTTGACTGAGTGCAAGCAGTTCAATGACACACTATTATACAGATTATCTCTGCATGTAATACTGTGAGTAAATATTATCATTCCCATTTTCAGATGAGAAAATTAAGATTTGAAATTTAAGTGATCTGCACTCAGCTAATAAGTCATGAATACAGGATTTAAATCCAGATTGTTTGGGCCCTAAAACTTCTACTAGTCTTTTTACTTTAGGTATATTAAGTATTTTTTAAAGAAATCATAGGAAATATTTAATCTGTGAAATTCATAGGAAGATAGAAACTTAATTATCAAGATATATTTCAAAAAATATATCTCCCTCATCAGTATTTTCAAGCAAAAGGGACTACCTATTAGCAGTGATTGTACATCTTCAGTTTAAGTGGAAGAAACGATGGTAGACATAATGTCTAGAGATATATTTTTCTGGGTTCAAAGACACACTTTATTGTTTATCAGCTAGTTGACACTGAATAACTTTACAAATAATCTCATTGTGCTTTTTTCTTATCATTAAAATGGAGATAATTATAAACACCTACATCATGTCAAGAATTTAGACTGTGTACGTTATGTACTATTACTTGATAAATATTAGGTAATGTTATTGGAAAAATCTAATTTTTTACCTTTTAAGTAGCAAGACAATGTTTCACAACATAGGGTGACATATCACTGAGACTGTTTTCATATTTCCTTCTTTACCACCACCTTTGGAATATAATGATGCTGGAGGAAGCATGGATTGACACCTATTAAGTCTCAGGCATAGTGGTAAAAGTTCTCATACATGCTATGTCACTGTAGAAATCATCGCCCTGAGCAATGTTTGATTTAAAATCTCACAAAAGATCCAGTTTGCCTATAGTTAAATAAAATTTCAACAAAAATATTATCTGAAAGGCATTGGGTTAAAAAATAGAAATTTCTGAAGTACAATATACACAGTAGATATGTACTAGTGTGCACTTGGAATTTTTTAAACTACAAATTAGTGCCTCCAACCATTATTATATCAGAGAATGAAGAGTTTAAAAATAGATCGGTGATGTTGTTTTCTGACTTTCTCTGGGCTATAACAATTAGTTGAATTCTTAGAGTAATAATTGAAAAGGAAAACAATAAAGTTGTTGTTAGATCAATTTATCAGAATTTCCCCAATCATTAATTCTAACATTTCATTAGATTTTTGAAATTTATGTAAGATGTGCACCTAACTTTCTTGAACAGTTTCTTGAATTTTAGTCTGCAGAAGATATACCAACTGTAATATAGTAAGAGTGTGTTCTGTTCAGAATCCTGGGCCATCATAGTGATTCTGATTCTACAGGTCTCAGGTAAGCCAAGAGAAGGCATACTCAACAAGACTCCATGTGATTTTGAGACAGATGACGGGAACTCCACTTTGAGAAAACTAGGACTAGATTAATAATATTTAATCCCGATAGGTGTTTATTATTTCTATAAAATATGGTGCTCGTCCATAAGTGAAAACTCCAAAAGAAAGTGAAGTAAAACACAGCTCACATTCACATGCTGTATTTAAAACCTGCCTAAACGCCCTAGCATTGCTTGATATCCAGGTGCAGTGGGTGTTGGTATGTCTATATATCTCCCTACCACACTGACTTCCTTTTTGTAATGTGGTTCTCAGTCTTACTAACTTTATAACCTGAGGAACCTCAAAGTAACTCACAGTGATGAAAGCAAGATATTTAAAACTTATTACATCCCACTTCCCTCCATACCAGGCCCCTGCTCTTTGAAGTTTTTAAAACAAAATAATAAAAATTCATTTATTAATATTACACATATGTCTACTTCTTAAATATATACTGAGTGCCTACCTTGTTTCAGACATAGCCCAGGTATGTAGGATGAACTAAACATACAAAGAATTTACCGTCTGATGGGAAAAGTTGTTAAATGGAATATTCACATAGAATGGTCTATGGTAGAAAAGGAAGCATCCTCAAACTACTGAAAATAAGGTGTCATATTGTAAGAAGTGTTTTAAGAAAGGATTTATGATATTCTCTCACTTTAACTTAAATAATGACATAAAATTTAGCTAGAAAGAGTCTTTTCACAATATTACTTATTAATAATCTGTAAAAAAAAGTTAAAGTCACTCAGTTGTGTCCAACTCTTTGTGACCCTCATGGACTATACAGTCCATGGAATTCTTCAGGCCAGAATACTGGAGAGGATAGCTATTCCCTTCTCCAGAGGATCTTCCCAACCCAGAGATCGAACCCAGGTCTCCTGCGTTGCAGGCAGATTCTTTACCAGCTGAGCTACCAGGGGTATAATCAGATTTTTTAAAAGAGATTCCTATGTAGTTACTGAAATGTCGATGTAGAAGTATATTTACTGACAAGAAAGACGGTTAAACCATAATTTTTGTTCAAAGGAATAGTTTACAGAGCATTTTAATTACAAAATTCCACTACAAGGACGAAAAGGGTTAAATAACTAGTAATATAAAACAAATCTTGAGGAGACACTAGAAAGGAAAACATGCTAACCAGAAGGTTTAAGAATCATCCTTTCTATACAGATTGCAGAGATAAAATATTGCTGCATAACCTTTCTAAAATGCTTAACACTTTAACATGTAGTCAAAATGCATGCTATTTTAACAAAACCACATTCACAAGAACAAAAAGGTAAGTACAGTTAGCTCATATTAAACATTTCATCTCTGCAAACTGAGTTAACAGACAACACTGAAAGAACATATAAAGGCTACCTTCATATAATGTGACCCAAAAACTAAAAGTAGTGAGATGATAAATGACTGCTTTTAAGAAAGCATTAAATAAATGGATAGTTAAATGCAAATCTGAGACAGGTAAAGAGTGCTTTATATTTGCTTTTGCTAAAATAATCAAAGGAGTAATCTATGTAAATGGTACAATTACTACTTAGGAGTCGGTTACTCGTATAGATGTGTTTATTTCTTATGAAATGAGAATCATTATCAAACAATTCACAATATTTCCAATCACAAGATAAAATTAAAGTCAATGAGTGATAATTTGGAGGCTAAATAGAGAACGGGGTAAGAGAAGCAGTAGCAGGAGAATAAATACATTTGATTAGACTCATATTAAAAGCTTAAGAATACAGTTTAAAAAGATTATAAAATCTAAAGTGTGGCATAACTGCCATACAATACTAGTGTCAGGGGTACAACATCCATCCCGTGCTGGGCGCTTAGGTTGTTCTGTATCTTGGTCATTGTAAATAACGCTGCACAGAGGTGGATATTCTTTTTTTCAAGTTCGTTTCTGTTCCCTTGGATAAACACCCAGAAGTAGAATTGCTTGATCTTATGGTAGTTCTATTTTTCAGTTTTTTGAGGGATGTGTATACTGTTTTCCACAGTGGCTGCACCAATTTACAATGCACAAGGGTTTTCTCTTCTCTACATCCTCACCAGGATTTGTTATCTTTTGTCTTTCTGAGAAGACCCATTCTATCAGGTGTGAAGTGATATCTAATTGAGGTTTTGATACCTATTTCCCTATTGATTAATGGTGTTTAATGTTTTCTTCATGTACCTGTTGGTCATCTATATGTCTTTCTTTGGAAAAAATGACTATTCAGATCATCTGCTCATTTTTTAAAATAGGACTTTGGTTTTTTATTCATTTTTTGGCTAATGAGTTGTATGTTACTGTTCAGTTGCTAAGTCATGTCTGACTCTTTTGCGACCCTATTGACTGTAGCCCACCAGGCTCCTCCATCTAGGGGATACTGGAATGGGTTGCCATTTTCTTCTCCAGTGGATCTTCCAGACCTAGGGATCAAACTTACGTCTCCCATGTCTCCTGGATTAGCAGGCGGATTCTTTACCACTGAGCCACCAGGGAAGAGCTGTATTAGCTATTTATATGTTTTGGATCATCAACTCCTTATACATCTTATAAATATTTTCTTTTATTCAGTAGGTTCCCTTCTCATTTGTTGATGGTTTCCCTTTGCTGTGCAGAAGCTTTTTTTTTTTTTTTTGATGCATTCCCTCTCATTTATTTTTCCTTGTCTTTTTTGGTGTCAAAACCAAAAAAATCATCAAGACCTAAGTTAAGGGGCTTATCATCTATGTCTTCTTTGAGGAGTTACATGGTTTCAGGTCTTACATTCATATCTTTAATACATTTTGAGTTAATTTTTTGTGTATAGTACACAAAAGATTATGTAGCTATTAGAAAGATCTGGCAATGGCACCCCACTTCAGTACTCTTGCCTGGAAAATCCCATGGATGGAGGAGCCTGGTGGGCTACAGTCCATGGGGTCACTAGAGTCAGATACGACTGAGCGACTTCACTTTCACTTTTCCCTTTCATGCATTGGAGAAGGAAATGGCAACCCGCTCCAGTGTTCTTGCCTGGAGAATCCCAGGGACGGGGGAGCCTGTTGGGCTGCCGTCTATGGGGTCACACAGAGTCGGACACAACTGAAGTGACTTAGTAGCAGCAAAAAGATCTGGAAACTGAATCAAGAATTTAAGCCTCCCAACAACCGGAAGTCTAGTTTCAGAGGGCTTCACTGGTCACTTCTATCAAAAATCCAAAGAATTAATATCAATCCTTCTCAAATTCTTCTAAAAACAGGAGAAGAGGAAACACTTCCAAAATCATGTTATGAAGCCAAAAAAGGACACCATAAGAAAAGAAAATTACAGGTCAATATTCTTGACGAACATATCTAAAAATCCTCAACAAAATATTAGCAAGCCAAATCCAACAATATATTAAAAAGATCATACACCATGATCCAATGAGATTTACTCCAGGGATGGAAGGATGTTACAATATCTACAAGTCAACCAGTGCAACTCACCATATTAACAAAATGAAGGATGAAAATCATATCAATAAATGAAGAAAAAGCATTTGACAAAATTTAACATCCATTTATGTTTTTAAAAAACTCTCAACAAGGATAGAAAGAACATATTTCAACACATATTTTCATATGAGATAGATTTATAGATTTTTCAGGCAAATTGCTCAAACTTCATGAAATAAAAATTATCATCATGCAACAGTGTGACTTCCATTCAACTAAAAAGGCTTAACAGGTCATATCCTACAGTGAAGCGAAGCGAAGTCGCTCAGTCATATCCGACTCCATGCGACCCCATGGACTGTAGCCCACCAGGCTCCTCAGTCCATGGGATTTTCCAGGCATGAATACTGGAGTGGGTTGCTATTTCCTTCTCCAGGGGATCTTCCCGACCCAGGGATCGAACCCGGGTCTCCCGCATTATAGGCAGACACTCTACCGTCTGAACTACCAGGGAAGCCCTATCCTACAGTACATTTATTATATATTAAAGTACATTTTAGCTAAACTTAGTTCTGATTTTTTTTTTCTTGGTAACATTCTTGTCATTTCAAAAATGCAATAAATCATTTTAAGTTTGTGATATACATATTGTTTTATACGTCACAGTGAAGAGAATATTAGAATCCACTACCACATTAAAACACATAGAGAACAATCTTTATGAATAGGGATAATCCAAGAAAATTAAATCTCAAATATGCAATGGACTAAAAAAGAGCTGTGACTCTTCAAAATTCATTTAAAGATGACATATAATTATCTGGTGCCACAGAATCTACTAGTAATCTATTTTGCTCTCATTTTCTTTCTTTTTTTTTTTTCACTCCAAATATCTCAAAAATTAACAAAATTTTGAGTGTCTTCTCTGTTCTACCTCATCTTCACCAGAGGGCAGGCCGGAGCAAGAAGAGGAACTGAAATTCATATCATACAAGTTTGTACTTCAAGTATCTTGGGTAAAAAGATTAGTGGAAGACAATACGAAAGCACCGAACGGTCCAGTGGTGCTTTGAGAATGGTCCATTCTACCACTATCCACACTGCTATATTAATAAATAACATGAATCAATGCCCATTTCCTTTCTCAACCAAAACTGGTTTAATGAGTATACTGGTTAAAAATAAAAACCTATAATACACAGGAATAAAACATGAATCAGAGTTTGAAAATAATATTAATTTTCAAGCTTTAGTGATCCTGAATAGTAGGTTTAAATAGACAACTTATTTTTATCACCTAAACCTTGAATCATTTAACTCAAGTTAATAATTTAATTTACTATCTTAGAAATATATTCAATTCAAAAGTCCTGACTTCAATTTTCATTGCCTAACCCTCTTGTATACTAAGACAGTTTCAAACAAGCTTTCTATGCTGTTTGCAACAGAACTTAAAAATATATATATAAACAACATGAAACTCAATCATTAATAAAAAGTTGGAATATGTGCCTAAACTCTTGAAAACAAAATATAAATACAACTTAGAAACAAAAATATCAAAGCAAAATCTCATGCATTATAAAGAAAGAGTAGAATTTCCATTATTAATAGTGATGTTAACTGCTCAGGAGTGTCCTTCTCCTTCAAGAGTCTCAGAAGTCATAGGAGAGAGGGACAAGGGAGGCTTGTTGGTGATGAGTCCAGGGGCTAGCATGCTATAGAAGGGCATGGAATGCCAAGTGACAAACCGTATCATGTGTAGTCACCAAGCAGTGGACTCAGACTTGACCAGGATATGGAGTAAAACAGTTCAAACCCGGCTTAGCTATTGCCTTGCTCTGTGGCCTTAGTAAGTCACTTAACAGAGGCTGTGGAGAGTGTCAGCACACACTGGCTTGCTATGAGAACTGGACGAGCTATTTCAAAGAAAGCACCCATCACAGCTCCCTGAACATACTGAGTGAATAACAGTAAATTGTCATTGTTATCTGTGCTGCTAAAGCTTCTGTTTTTTCGCCTTTTTTTTTTTTTTTTTGCTTTTGTTCTTCATATTTTCCTCTTTCCCTCACTGTTTTTGTTCCTTTTCTCTAAGGCTTCATCTCCTAAATGTTTCTACTTCTCTTCCTTTTCTTCTTTCCCCACCCTTTTTCTCATCCTGATTTCTCTCTTTTTCTTCAATTCCCCTTTCTTTTATGTTATTTCCATTAACTGCCTTTTTAGGTTCATCACTGTGCACAAAAAGTCTATAAAAATATTGAGCTTTTTGGTTTCAGAAACATGGATAGTTTGTTCGTGGCTAATACATTGTTACTCATTTTCTTTTTTCCCTGTGGTAAAAATGAATCATTAAACTCATTCCATCTACATAACACAGTGGCCAAGAGCACTGGAGGTCCCTTCAGCAACAGAGCAATCTTGCTGGTGAGACAAATCGGCTGCATGTGGAATATAGTAAGACAAATCAACTACATATGGAAAACCAAAAACAGTGTATGCGAACAATAAAATGGATGTCACAATGCCACACAGAATTGTCAAATATAACTAAGTCTCAGGTAGGAGGCACACGAGGGAAGATGACCAGGAGTGGCAGTAATCAACCAATAACTTTTATGGAAAACATAAGCACCAAAACCAGGGATTCTGACAGTTGTTTCATTTCAGCGGTTCATTGTTGACACTGCTGAATAGGGTAAGAAAAACACATTAGTTTTACCATGTTAGAGACATGCTGGACCACTATAGAAACCAGGGCCTTTATAATAAAATATTTTGTTATAAATGTTTCCATTTGCTGGCAATTGTTTCTCTCTTCACTATACTTAACACATCCATATCACTACATCACTCAGCTTCTGTAAGACAATCATGTTTTCAACATTTTATATCGAGCAAGCTCTGCCCAGAGACCCTACAACATCTGGGTAAAAAGTGAAAACTTCAATAATTCAAGTGTTTTATATTCTGAGATGCTATGAGTCGAGCAAATCATTTAAAAAATGAAATATTACATAAATGGGACCATACAACATGTACATTTGTTTTCCAGGTAACTAATACAGAGTTATGAGCCCAAGTGAGCATCATAATTGATTATAATAGCAGTTATAGTTATTTGGACATCACATTTTTATTTTTTAAGGGTAAAACAGTAGATATCTTTCCCTCAGGTTTTAAAGCTTTTGAGTTTTGAGAAGCTCAAGCAAAATGTTCACAGATATTAAAAACCTTTGAAAACACTAAAACACAACATGGTTACAAGTATCTTAGTAAAAATGTCAATATAAGAAATAATAAACTTTACAAGCAAGTAACCACCATGTTCAAAGATAGTTTAACATCAAACTGAATCTATATTCATAAAAAAGCATAATCACAGCTAAAAGGATCATTTTAAAGGTCAAAAATATCTCTGTATTTTAAAATACTTAGTATGTCTGTTTAAATCCACATTTTCGGAAAAGAAACTGAACCACAGCCTCTTTGACAATAATGTCCACCAGGACATGGCAGACTGCCAAGCCAGGAGCTTTGGTTTTATTCGGTGATGTTTCTATCAATGCTCTGTTTCACAGAGTTCTGAAGCTAATCAAAGTGGATGTTTTACTTGCCATCACACCAAAACTTACTCCACAGCTTTGCAAAGCACTCCCAAGACAGCTTGATATGTAAAACTACTTTGAACAGACATCTATGTAAAGAAGAGAAGTGACAATGAAGCCAGATAGATCAGAAACCAAATCACCAGGTTCATGTTATTCTTTTTCCCCAAAGAAAAAACCTGGAAAGCATTTAGGATCTCTCTCTGTTTCTAATCCTTTCTGTATCCTCTAATTGGATAATAGTTAAAGGATACTTTAGTGAGGAGTTTACCGACCTTAAAAATGCAAATATATTGCTATTTCAAATGTTTAAATGTTTGAGGAATAAAATAGAATATGTATATTTTAAAACTTAACTTACAATACACCAATATTAACTACTATCATCACCAGTGAATTTAAAGGTCTATGATGAAACAACATGGAATAATGATAACCTGCAGCAAAATCTGAATATTAGAAAGCTATTATATGGAGTTTAAACAGAAAAACTAAAAAAACAACCATACAAAACCTGCAGCGCTCTTTACATGGCTCTGTTTACAATTACGTGTCATGATTCTTAGAAAAGTTTAAGATAGCAAAAATGATGTGAATTACTAAAATATACTTGCCTTAGTTTCTCTGACTGCATACTTTTTACCGTAAAACAAGTTATAACCTTCCTGATTAAAGTAAATGATTTAGAAACTAAATCTTCAAAACACTGATTCCTTCTAATATTTAAATCATAAATGTATACTTTAAAATATTTTTATATTGTAAATATCGTACTTGCAAGAAAGTAACTTAGACTTCGATAATCTATGAATTAAGACTTACATGTCACAGATAGCAAAAGAATTTACTATGTCAAAAACTACAAATTATGCCACAAAGACTTTACACAGCCATAACACTTGATTTTAATCATGACCGTACTAGAAACTGTGTAAGGGCAAACACAGGCCCCCACTCCAACACACAGACAACACAGAAGTTCAAACAATGTATGCACGATATTTAGCAGTTTAAAAGTAACCTCAATCGTACACTGCAGGGACAGCCAAGCTAAACTATCTGCTTGTCATGTACAGTAATTTTCATGCATAAAATTTTTGAACCCCCTGAACTGTCCTGTTCTCCACCCTCTATGCCAGGAAGGACTAAGTTCCATCATCTCTTTTGTGTGTGCCAGAAGCATCTTAACTGGTCTGGCTTACATTTCCGGAGGGGGATAAACAGCCTCTGTAAGATAAAAAGCATCTCCCACTACTCACTCGCGATTTCTGTACGCTTGCTAAGATCGTTGCCAGGTTCCCTGGGATGAGACATGAGGAGGATGCACAGAACTGCCAGGGGTGTCCACTAAAGAGCCCAGCACCGTAGGCAGCTCTAATCCTGCACCTGTGATGTGTTATTCACCAGTTAAGAAATGCAGTCCAGACAGTGGTTGCCTAATACAGCTCAGCTGTTTTTCTCGGTACTCCCTTTGATTATGAGCTGGCAAAAGAGATTATTCTGGTCAGGCACTGAGCTATGTTCAAGATACATGGCATATGACAGTGGAAAGGTGAAAGAGAAAAGAAACCTTAGAATCAAAAAAATAAATAAAAAGAAAAGAAAAAAATCATTGACCACAGTGTATTATGTAACATTTCCAGATGGTTGAAAGCTGCCTCTGATTATACGCAAGGCAGAAAAACATACAACATTCAAGTATCTAGAAATCTATTTCTGACATTATCCTTTTGACATTTAGAATGGTACATCAACATGCAACTCTTGGGTTTATTTTAAAATAAGCATAACTTCACAAATCGATCAGCTACACAAACATTTAAAAATCTTTCTTTAAAGAGGTTTACCTATTCTAGACGTCTAACTCCTTTTGCTGGCAAAACTGAAACCAAATGATTACCATTAATTTTATCTTTTTATTAAGTCCACCATATCACTGGACTTGACTCAGAATTTTTTATATAAAATTTATATTTGAAACACAACTATCTTATTCATCATGGGTGGCTTAAGACACCATAAAATATTTATTTTAGCCAGCATTAAATTGCTGGCAAGTCCAGATTGATTTGAGAAATATTTATCATACACTAAAGCTATCTACAAAGCATTCTGATTTCATAGAGGTGAAGAAGAAATGGCCACTAACTCATAAACCTTAAAATCTAATCCAGGAGAGTGATTAAAAGTTATTTTTTCTGTTATTGTTGTTCTTTTGTCATAAAAGGGCTGCTGACCATTCACTCATACCAAAATTTTCACTATTTTTCCATTTACACTCTGTTATATAAACACAAAACCATCTGTCCCCTAGGCCAGTGTCCATGCCATTTTAAATAATCTAAAAACTTACCCAAAAACCAGACACCCTTTCCTAGTAGCAGATGGTTAAACATTCATTTATATATACAAAAAGAGTTGAAATGAAGAAAATATATCAATTTAAAATTTTACATATAAAGTATATACTAAAATGTTTAACAATATTTTTTGTTTTCATTAATTAGACATTAATTACCTACTAACAAAAGCAGTATATAAAAATACTCATTAGAATCTGACAGGTCTTAGAGCTTTCCTTTATATTTGGACAGCAGTGCTGAAGATAATACTGCATTTAAAGTTCCAGATAACACTGTGAGGCTAACTGAAGAAGGACCAAGGTTTGTGGTAGTATGCCACAAAACATTGTATTAATATTTTCCTAACTATTCCCATATTTTGGTCTGTGCATCTGAACCAAACAAGAAAACTGAATTGGGCTCTGGGTACTTATATGACTAGCAAAAAATAAATATAGACTACTGATGTTTAAGTACAAAAAAATTTTTTTCTGAAATTATACTTAATTGACCATTAAAATAGTACTGAGATTCTGAACCACCATCAGCTTTGTTTGATTTTTTGGAATAAGGTTGTCAAAGGCAAAAGTCTTATTGATGTTTGAGCAGAAACACCAAGGAAAGATATGAACTGAGACTATGTTATTATAATGATTTTGTTATCGTAAATCTGGGTATGACATCCATTGGAACGTTCTGGCCTGATGTTTCTCAAGCTTTCCCTCTTTCAATAAACAAATGGCTTCAGTTTTTCAAAACATTCTTCAAAAGCAATCTTACTTTTAAAATTTTGTAATTGTATAAAGCCTAGCAGACTAAGTGGCTCAGGTTTTGAAAAGTCTGATCTTACCTTCAAATGTTCCTTCTTTGTAGTTCTTCATCCAACCTGTCACTCCTCAGTGATGCCAAAAAGTACTTGCCCATACATCATATTCTAAAGTAAAAATGTTTTCTTTCTCCTTTTTAAAATAATTATCAATATGGTACTCAAGATAACCAAACCCTCCAAAAAACCCCTGAATCTAAGATGCTATAAGTAACTCTCACAAATATGGTTATTCTCAGCCACATCAACAAAAGGCAGACATATCTCTGTGTATAATGTTTTTCTTTTCACCCTGAAATATTTTGATAAATTGGTATATGATTTTAAATTTCAGTATCAGAGTAATAAAAAATATATACTTAATCATGTTCTATTTAAATTACCAAAGTACTCCCAACAATAAGTAATAACATTAATATAGGAGAAAAGGACAGTAGCTATTTTAAATGACCACTTCAGTTAGAAGGTTTCCCACTTTGACAAAGAATACTTAAGATCAAGCAAAATATTTTACCAAAATTAAAGAATTTGTTCTTCAGTTATTAAGTCTTTTTCTAAGTTCACCTACAGAAGGTCCTGTTCTCTACCTAAAAACTCAGATATTCAGTATGGGAGGCAAGAACTCTCATTTTTTAATGAACCAGAGATTGGCAAAACTTTGTCAACTTTACTGTAACAACCATCAAGCCTGCTGATTCTCAGTAGGAGTGAAGTCTCCTTGACTTTTGTTTTGTTTTTTCCTTAAAGAAAGAGCATGAGGTTCTTTCAGAATGAATAGACTTCACTGTGATAAATGATGGTTATTTATTTTCAACAATGAAGGTTACTTATTTTCTTCTCATCTTTCTTTGCAGACCAGAAACTATTTGTTTTCATCACTGAAACCACAGTAACTATTTGGTGGTAACAGGAAAATTTCCTCCTGGCTCTCCTTCTCTACCATCATATCAAACAGCCTGGCCAGGAAAGGATCAAAATTGTGCTAATTATTAATTAGAGAGATAATCTGGAATAAAACAAATCCCTCTAGTAGTTACATCCCCCCAATTTTTCATCCCAGTCCTTAGAATACAGGACTTCGTGATTGCTTTTGTGCAGTTGAAATCATGGTAAAGGAAATATTTCTCTTCCCATTTCATACCAATAAGCGGGGGCGGGGGGGAAGCTGTTCAATAGGCCCCATCCCAAATAAGTCCTCCACCCCCAAGTATTCAGGGCTTTCTCCTCTGTAGAGTTTAGTGTCTCCTCACCAGCAAGAAAGCATAAGCAGAGAGATCATTAGTTATGACATGTAGACGCTAGGAGATAATGTTGACTCACTTCAGGAACTACTAAACTATAAACAGTGTGCTGAAAGCCATTTATCTGCATTTTAGGATAAACAGCAGAAGCTATTCAATTAAACAGATCGCAAAGAATAAGCTGC
Organism: Capra hircus; assembly: GCF_001704415.2. Taxonomy (NCBI): domain Eukaryota; kingdom Metazoa; phylum Chordata; class Mammalia; order Artiodactyla; family Bovidae; genus Capra; species Capra hircus. Next base: position 29,960,959 of record NC_030813.1, read on the forward strand.
TGATGCCAAACCAAGTGAAGCTTAATTGTGAAAAGAAAAATCTGCAGATTTAATAAAAATCAATCTAGGATACCAGAGCATTCAAAATCATTAAGCTCTTTATTTTATAATATAATATATAAAACACAGACCATATATTTTAAAAGACCAACTGATTCAGTTACCAAAATTATTGCAGAGTAATTCGAGTTCAAAGAAAATTTATTGATACTTGATATTTTCTTTTCAGTGACAGCATTTATGATAATACTGAGGTTGAGCAAATATATGTTATCAAGGAAAGCTTTACCTGTCACTATGTAAAAGTTAAAGTTGAACTGGGTCAGTTTTCTTATCAGCACTATTCCTATTCACAAACAATTTGTTTTGATAGAAAATTCCTAAATGACTCCTTCCAAGAAAAAGAAATACAACTGAGTGCAACTGTTCATTCATCTACATTTATAATATTATGTAAATGTGTACGTATATACATATTTCCATCTCTAGCATGTTAAAATGCTGCAAGAAAAATATTAATCTGTCATGTAACTCAGAGGTTTTATTCCATACTTGATTAGAAGTCTGTGAGATAAACATGGCGCTTTCTGCAAGTACCATACACAAGTAAAACATACTACATTTAGAACTTATTCTTCCCACTTGTCAGAAAACAAGTCAAAATCTGTTCTTTTTCACACTTCCAGATGTCAGAAGTTTTTCAAAACAATTTTGAGGTCAGAAAAGAGAACACACAGGTGTGTGTTATGTCAACTACTGAAAGCAACTGAAGGTTCGCCTGGAATCTGATCACTCCACTGACACATTCTTGTGGGCATTACAAACGCTCCCTGAAAGAACATTACACTAATGCTGACTAACTTTAAACAACATCCCAAATCTCATTAGACCTATTCCTTAGCAGTATTGTTCAAAAGCATCTCTGCTAGTAATACCACATTTATTGCCACCTCTTAGCAAACCTTTAATGTTTTCTTCAATATCACCTCTTCTGTTCTACTTCACTGACAATTCAGCAGGCTGAACAACAATAAAATATTTGATATCAATAAACATTAAGTTTTTGTCACATCATGAAAACTACGACAACCCGCAAAAAACCAAACGTTAGGATATCAGTAACAAATGCTTAAGAAAAACTGGTTCACATTAATAGCCACCTGGTCTTGAGGAGACCAAGCCTAAGACAGAAAGATGGAAACAGTATTTCAATTCTGAAACTACCAGTGTCTGTGTTAAAAACAAACAAACAAACAAACAAAAAACTGTAGTTAGCCATTCAAAACCTATATTAAACTCAAACAGTAACGTAAGTGTGACATGTTCTGAATCTTTTTTAGTGACTAGAAGGAAATTCTTACCATTAAATGAATCAAGATCAGAAAAATTCTGCCTACCATTAAAGACTTAATAGTCATAGATTTCTGAGTTTATTAATGATTGAGAGGTAAACATATCAATCTAGACTTTAAAAACATATAAATCATATAAACGTTCATTCCAAAGATTTACTATTTTATATAACCTTTCCTTTTCTCTCACACACATATACACTCAGTCCATCACCCAGAGTCTGAGTCAGACCAAGAGCTGATGCTCAGAGCAGATGCACGGGGCACTCTCCACTTCTGCAGTATAATCGGTAGTGGCTGATCAATGTGCTTTTAAATTGCATATCTACACAAGCCAAGTTTCTCAGCTTTACTTTTCTGTTTGGTAGCAGCAAACCCTGAGGTCTTCACCACTAATATTCTACAATGCACGGGAAAACAAAGGCAGGGGCCCTCCACTCGAGTATATGCGCAGAATAGTCCTGTCTGAAAAAAATGTGAGACTCTTTCCTACCTTCCATCCTCATTTATCTCCCAACCCACAGTGGCTTCTCAAAAACTCCACTGTTCTTGAAGATCCAGATGTCTCCTTTCTTCCCTCCCATTCCCACTGAGGAGACAGGAAACACCAGGTGTGAAATGTCTCTGTTTGCCCGCTCTACTCAACACACACATCCTAACTGGGAGCTTTCATCCTTACTTGTCCTCTCAGGGGAGCCACCCTGCCATTTGTCTGCTGGGTCTCACACACCCAGATGCACAGCCGAGGCCAGTTTCTCACAGAGGATGGTTTGCCTTCATCCGTTCCTTCCTGGGTTATGAACAAAGAACAGTTTTCCCAGGCTAGATCAGCCCAGCTGGAAAAGGATTTTAGGACAAAGAGAAAATGAGTATATTGGGAAGAAAGTGCAAAGGAGCCCTGAAAGGAAAACCTGAGATGCTGATGCTTGTGCCATTATATCAAAATGTAGTAACTTATATACAAAACATGTAACCAAGCACCAACTCATCTTACAATAGGCCAAGTCACACGTATAACAGGATAACTAGATTCCAAACAGGTGAAGGAATTGTCGTTTCTAGCCTGAGGTTTGCTATCAACTTGGAAATCTCCAGAATGTCCAGAAAGTTTTGTTTGGAAAACCAGCACAGTGATGATTGACCAACTAAGGCATAGATAGTAAACACAGGTTCTCAGGATATGTTTGTGGAAGGAATACCAATGAATGAATTAGATCACAAGAAAAGACTCAGCCAAACATACCTGTCTAGATTAGAAACTCAATGTGAAGGAAATGACCCTGAGTCAACCGCATAACACAACAGTGCCACAGGGCGACTGCTTTTCCCATGACCGCATTCCCTGGGTGGGTAACAAAGAGAGTGACCGTGGGTGTTTCTAAAGAAAAGAATCTGCGCAGAAAGAAGCAGTTGCTCTGGTTGCTCTGGTGACCCAAATATTCCAAAATACATGTTCTATCACTAACTACTTCCAGCTCTCCCCTGACTCAATAAACACTTTGGAAAAAGGGCATCCCACCTCCCACTGCCTAACCTCATAACTAGTCATGGACAGGAGGAATAAAAATCAACCCAAGCCCATCTGGCAACAAGTACAGAAAATCATTCATAACAAGTACGCGTACTTTACGTAATAAATATGGCAGTATATATGGATGCCCCTGACTTCACCTATCTACTTTCAGGCAGATTTTTAAAGGCTGATGTCTATCTTTACATATTTAGAGAATATTACATGCATACAAAATTCTGTATGCTTGTGGGCTTGCATTAATGAGTTTACTGAAAAAGGAGTTTGGATAAATGTGAAAGGAGATTGTGTTACGTTAGAGAAAGGGGAAAGGTGACAGGACACACAGCCCAAACTGAACGGCAGCAGGGAATTTCTAAAATTAAACTAACACATAGAATAACCTGGAAATAACTTTCACTTCCCTTGAGCTGATTATTTATACAAGCTATGTTTAAATAAAGGCTGGATTTTACTCTGATAGAGTATATTAAGTTCACGCTTTCAATTCTATGAAGTAATAGTAAAAAGGGAGCAAATTATGAAGAAACAAAGAAAGAATAACCCTAATCAAGTGGCAGCACCAAGCCTTAATGCCACTGTCCATAAGGTATCAATGGGTTGTGGGTAAGGAGGAGGAGAAGCATTAGCATGTGTAGCAGAGAACTACGCCTTCCTCTCTAGAAATTACCAAACGAGTGTCAGCCAGGAGTCTTATCAGCCTGTTCTGCGGAGATGGGTTGTCTGGCGCTGACTGGCATATACATTCTCCTGTTCCAAACACGGCTGGTTCCTTCTGTCCTTTTTACTAGCGTCAAGTCTCCCCAAACATCCCCTTCTTAAATTACTTCAGCTAAATTTCCAACAAATACTGAGTTCTCAAGGTTTAAAAAAATCAAAATAATGAACAAAATAAAAGCAGATCAGCCAGTAGACACAGAAGGTTACGGTTATTTACCATATCCTTTCTGTCTTCTTTCTTCCTTTATGTGCTTTTGTTTTCATCGGCATCTGTGTGGGATGGTAAGAATAGTTGTTGCCAAAGATTGAGTTATTTCAGTCCAGCCAAGCAAAGAATGGGAGGTAAGAAAGGATGATAAAAATTATGTTAAAAATACTTTCAGGTTCAAAGCAATTCAGGGGTCACAATGATATATTTGTGTGCCCTGAATGTCCTTATCAGTAAAAGGAGATGGTAGGAAAGTGTGTTCTCTAACCTCCCTCCTACTTCAGACGTAGTATGGTTCCACATAACTTTCACATTGCTGATATACATTCTTTTTTGCATCTATAGCCTAAAAAGAGGGTATTGAATACTATCTTAAGAAAATATAAGAATCTCAGTACTGCCTTGTATTAGCTGTTCTTAGGTCAGTTCTTAATTTTTTAAAAATCTCAAACACTTCACAGTTACAGGACTTCCACTTCAAGGAGTCTCAAGGGGATTAAGTATTTAATTTAAAAAAGCCTTTATCTATCCCCAATTAAGTGTTGATAAATCTCATATAATATAATCCTCAAAATGCTCATTTTATAAATGAAGGGACTAGGGCTTGGAGAGGTTATTTTTCTGAAAACAAACTAGTGAGCAGCAGACAAAGGTGGGAGGTAAACTCTTGGCTCTGTGACTCTGAAAAGCAGTGACTCCTCTAGACAAGCGGTTCACAAATGTTTTGCTCTCAAGATTCTTTCCCCTAATTAAAAATTATTAAGAATGTTATATTTTTATTTATGGATAAACTTTATCCATAACTTTATTATGGATAATAGCTACCATTTACTAAATTAGGAATTAAAACGGAACAGTTTTTAAATATGTATGTGTGCATGCTAAGTCACTCCAGTCATGTCCAACTCTGTGCAACCCTATGGACTGCAGCCTGCCAGGCTCCTCTGTCCATGGGATTCTCCAGGCAAGAATGCCAGAGTGGGTTGCCATCCCCTTCTCCAGGGAATCTTCCCAACCCAGGGATTGAACCTGTGTCTTTTATGTCTCCTGCATCACCAGGTGAGTTCTTTATCACTAGTGCCACCTGGGAACCCATTTATTTTAACATGCTTTCAGAAAAACGAAAAATGTAGTACTGTTTTACATTTTTGCAAGTCTCTTTAATGTCGAACTTAAGAAACTGGGTATCTGCTTCTGAATTATATCCTTTGCAATATATTGTGTCTGACATATACGAAGAATGTATGGCCACAGATATGTAGTTGGAAAAAGACCTATATTTTAGTAGACTTTTTTCATAATAGTGGTTACTTTGGAGTACTACACAAACACTGGACTAATAGACATCTCTTCAAAGTTAGATTCAAGTCGAGTGTGAAATCCTATCAATGAAATTTTCATAATCTGATAAATTAAAATCTACTGTCTGTCATACACTTTGAATAGATTTTTATACACGCATGAAGATGAAACAATGAGCACTAGTTGTCCAGAGGAAAAAAATCTTGGTTTGCTCAGTTATGCAGATCAGTCCTGCAAGCTTCCAGATCCTGAATTTTGTTTGAAAGCTTGAATTTGATCATTAGCAATAAATACTGTCAGTTGTTTTCCCTGAAGTGAGAGGCTCACTCTGTTCATTTTAGAGAATACATCTGCAAATACCCATGCCTGAAGAACAACAGTTTGTCTGTGAGTCATTCTTTATAGTAAAAATTGCCTTTCATGAAAAAAGTCGTTGAGTAACCATCATCTTCAGTATGCTGAAGAATTTCTTTATGTATTCTCCACATTTTGTCACACAGAATATTAAAAAGAAGTACACTCAGAGGCTGGAATTTAATAAACATCATAATTTTAACAGCTTCATTCAGGATATTATCTAATCAAGGTATTATTAAATGACAATAAAGCTTTTTGCCTGGTGTTGGGTGGTGGGTGTTTGGTTAGCTGGTTTGGTGTTTGGTCAGTTGGCGTGCCTGATGGTTTGATTTTACTCTGAATACATGGCAGTAAGGAACAGTTTGATGCCCTGTCTGCATTTGCACTAAGGTTCTATCAACAGTTCTAACCACTATTTCTCTTTTGTATCATCAGTGAAAATGTTAATAATACATCTTATTACTATCTTTATGAATCATTTTTTGAGAACTGCCATACTAGATGACAAACTACTGGTCACTAGATATATAAAATTTATGTATATATTAAGATAAGCCAAGAAATTTTAACAATAGTGGAAGAGAAGGGAATGAGCATAAGAGATAATTTTAAGAAAGAAAAATGAGTAAAAAAAAATATGTATATATATATTATTGAACCCTTTTGAGATCTAAGGAGAGATTTTCAGTTGGAAACACTAGATAGCTCACAAAAATATTATGTGGGCCAGATATGAAAGCAATTATTAATATAAATTTAGAGATCAATGAAAACATAAATGACACAGAGCACTGAAAATTAAGCTGTCACCATTTAGATGCTGCCAGTTATGAAATACTGATAAACACTAGAGAAAAGCAAAAGGGGATTCATTAATATGAAAGTAAAATAAACAGGTACACAAAGTTCACATTCTCAGAAAAGCAATTAAGAAGAGAAGAAGAATTTGTTAAAGGTGGCACTAATTAGTTCTGGTTGATATTTGCTTGCTTTGCTTTTTGGTTGTAAGCTATCATAGTCAGGATTTTCCATTTCTTCTGCATGGTTCTGTTTTTTTTTTTTTTTTTTTTTTCATATTGAATACTCAGAGGTTGACCACGATGAGACAAGCTTTTCTCTAACTTTAATTATGTGCGTGTCTTGATCTGAACATAGTTTAAGTCTCTTGATCTCCAAAGAGCCATTTTTACTTCATGCTGCAGGAAACAGCCAATTCTGAATTAAGAACAGTTAGATTTTTTTAATTCATTTTTTTATTGAAGGATGATTGATTTACAGAATTTTGTTGTTTTCTGTCAAACCACAACATGAATCTGCCATAGGTATATGTATATCCCCTCCCTTTTGAACTTCCCTCCCATCTCCCTCCCCATCCCACCCCTCCAGGTTGATACAGAGCCCTGTTTTGAGTTTCCTGAGCCATACAGCAAATTCCCCTTAGCTATCTATTTTACATATGGTAATGTAAGTTTCCATATTACTCTTTCTATACATCTCACCCTCTCCTCCCCTGTCCCCATGTCCATAAGTCTATTTCTCTATGTCTATTTCTCCACTGCTGCCCTGCAAATTATTTAGTACCATTTTCTAGATTCCATATATAAGCATTAGAATACGATATTTATCTTTCTCTTTCTGACTCACTTCACTCTGTATAATAGGTTCTAGGTTCATCCATCTCATTAGAACTGACTCAAATGAGTTCCTTTTTGTGACTGAGTATATTCCATTGTATATATGTACCACAACTTCTTTATCCATTCATCTGTCGATGGAAATCTAGATTGTTTCCATGTTCTAGCTATTGTAAGAAAGAAAGAAAAGAAGTGAAGTCGCTCAGTCATGTCCGACTCTTTGTGACTCCACGGACTATAGCCTGCCAAGCTCCTCCATCCATGGAAATTTCTAGGCAAGACTATTGGAGTGCGTTGCCATTTCCTTCTCCAGGGGATCTTCCTGACCCAGGGATCAAATCTAGGTCTCCCATATTGTGGGCACATGCTTTACCATCTGAGCCACCAAGGAATGACAAGCTATTGTCAATAGTGTTGCAATGAACAATGGTATACGTGTATCTTTTTCAATTTTGGTTTCCTCAGGGTATATGCCTAGGAGTGGGATTGCTGGGTCATATGGTGGTTTTATTCCTAGTTTTTTTTTAAGGAAACTCCATACTGTTTTCCACAGTGGCTGTATCAATTTAAAGGACAGAAATGGTAAGGACCTAACAGAAGCAGAAGATATTAAGAAGAGGTGGCAAGAATACACGGAAGAACTGTACAAAAAAGATCTTCACGACCCAGATAATCATGATGGTGTGATCACTCATCTAGAGCCAGACATCCTGGAATGTGAAGTCAAGTGGGCCTTAGAAAGCATCACTACGAATAAAGCTAGTGGAGGTGATGGAATTCCAGTTGAGCTATTTCAAATCCTGAAAGATGATGCTGTGAAAGTACTGCACTCAATATGCCAGCAAAATTGGAAAACTCAGCAGTGGCCACAGGACTGGAAAAGGTCAGTTTTCATTCCAATCCCAAAGAAAGGCAACGCCAAAGAATGCTCAAACTACCTCACGGTTGCACTCATCTCACATGCTAGTAAAGTAATGCTCAAAATTCTCCAAGCCAGACTTCAGCAATACGTGAACCGTGAACTCCCTGATGTTCAAGCTGGTTTTAGAAAAGGCAGAGGAACCAGAGATCAAATTGCCAACATCCACTGGATCATGGAAAAAGCAAGAGACTTCCAGAAAAACATCTATTTCTGCTTTATTGACTATGTCAAAGCCTTTGCCTGCGTGGGTCACAATAAACTGTGGAAAATTATGAAAGAGATGGGAATACCAGACCACCTGACCTGCCTCTTGAGAAACCTGTATGTAGGTCAGGAAGCAACAGTTAGAACTGGACATGGAACAACAGACTGGTTCCAAATAGGAAAAGGAATACGTCAAGGCTGTATATTGTCACCCTGCTTATTTAACTTCTATGCAGAGTACATCATGAGAAACACTGGGCTGGAAGAAACACAAGCTGGAATCACGATTGCCGGGAGAAATATCAATAACCTCAGATACGCAGATGACACCACCCTTATGGCAGAAAGTGAAGAGGAGCTAAAAAGCCTCTTGATGAAAGTGAAAGAGGAGAGTGAAAAAGTTGGCTTAAAGCTCAACATTCAGAAAACGAAGATCATGGCATCCGGTTCCATCACTTCATGGGAAATAGATGGGGAAACAGTGGAAACAGTGTCAGACTTTATTTTTTGGGACTCCAAAATCACTGCAGATGGTGACTGCAGCCATGAAATTAAAAGACGCTTACTCCTTGGAAGAAAAGTTATGACCAACCTAGACAGCATATTCAAAAGCAGAGACAGTACTTTGCCGACTAAGGTCCATCTAGACAAGGCTATGGTTTTTCCTGTGGTCATGTATGGATGTGAGAGTTGGACTGTGAAGAAGGCTGAGTGCCGAAGAATTGATGCATTTGAACTATGGTGTTGGAGAAGACTCTTGAGAGTCCCTTGGACTGCAAGGAGATCCAACCTGTCCATCCTAAAGGAGATCAGTCCTGGGTGTTCATTGGAGGGAATGATGCTGAAGCTGAAACTCCAGTACTTTGGCCACCTCATGCGAAGAGTTGACTTATTGGAAAAGACTCTGATGCTGGGAGGGATTGGGGGCAGGAGGAGAAAGGGATGACCGAGGATGCGACGGCTGGACAGCATCACGGACTCGATGGACGTGAGTCTGAGTGAACTCTGGGAGATGGTGATGGACAGGGAGGCCTGGCGTGCTGGATTCATGGGGTCGCAAAGAGTTGGACACGACTAAGCGACTGAACTGACTGACCAACAGTGCAAGAGTGTTCCCTTTTCTCCACATCCTCTCCAGCATTTACTGTTTGTAGGAAAAGTTAGATTTTATATCACTGAAGGTTCTTATACCAGGGATACACTTAGCAAATCTTCTTTTCCACCTAAACATATTGTATGGAGAAATTCAGTATTTCTATTATGAGGTCTTAAATGTGCTATTACTAACACTCAAATGAAATATGTATTTTGTGTATAAACTTTAACAGAGAAAGAGTTATATCTCTTTGGCTTAACCACGACAACCTCACCATCTAGAATAGTGCCCGGCACTGGCAGGCAGGCAGGTGTGACTTCTTCCTCTCTTGCGGAACAACTTCCCTATTATGAAGGTTTCAAGGATTATCTAATGTGAGGGAAGCTACAATGCTAACTCATCTTATACCTATGATTATGTTATTTTAGAGAGGGGAGTGTGTGTATGTTCTATTGTGATTGCTGCTTGGTAAAATTTCCACTTTTAAAAATTGAAAACGTAAATAGCATATTTAAAAGCCAACACATTACTTTGTCAACAAAGGTCCATCTAGTCAAGGCTATGGTCTTTCCTGTGGTCATGTATGGATGTGAGAGTTGGACTGTGAAGAAGGCTGAGCACCGAAGAATTGATGCTTCTGACCTGTGGTGTTGGAGAAGACTCTTGAGGGTCCCTTGGACTGCAAGGAGATCCAACCGAACCATTCTGAAGGAGATCAGCCCTGGGATTTCTTTGGAAGGAATGATGCTAAAGCTGAAACTTCAGTACTTTGGCCACCTCATGCGAAGAGCTGACTCATTGGAAAAGACTCTGATGCTGGGAGGGATTGGGGGCAGGAGGAGAAGGGGACGACAGAGGATGAGATGGCTGGATGGCATCACCGACTCGATGGATGTGAGTCAGTGAACTCCAGGAGTTGGTGACGGACAGGGAGGCCTGGCGTGCTGCGATTCATGGGGTCACACAGAGTCGGACACTACTGAACGACTGAACTGAACTGAATGTGAAAATGCAGCTAAATTTTTCTGATACTTCTTCTGTCCCCTCTACATATACTTTTCAAGCTCAAGAAAGACTTTGACACCACTTTGATGGAGCAAATTCAAGTAAATTACTTTTTAGTTTACTAAGGACTGAAACATGGGAACAGGAGTGTGAAAGGAAGGTTCTGAACATTGTCTGTGATGCCAGTGTAACCTGGACAGCACTCAGAGAAGAGGACACATGGGCTTAAAGATCATGCCCAGCTTGGCTAATTAGCTGTATACCTTGTGAAAAACTCAGTTATTTCTCTAGACCTCCATTTCTCCATCTTGAAAATAGGAGTAATCATGTCTACTACTCTTGTAGTTATTGCTAAGATTGAATGAAGTTCTATATAAAGCACTTAGTGTAGGCCCTGTGACTGAGACAGAGTAAATTCCCAATAAATGTAGGTTGCCTTGATTTTCCAGAAATCTATGGTTCTTTGGAAGGAATGATGCTAAAGCTGAAACTCCAGTACTTTGGCCACCTCATGCAAAGAGCTGACTCATTGGAGAAGACTCTGATGCTGGGAGGGATTGGGGGCAGGAGGAAAGGGGACGACAGAGGATGAGATGGCTGGATGGCATCACTGACTCGATGGACGTGAGTCTGAGTGAACTCTGGGAGTTGGTGATGGACAGGGAGGTCTGGCGTGCTGCGATTCATGGGGTCGCAAAGAGTCAGACACGACTGAGAGACTGAACTGAATTGAACTGATGGATTAAAACTTGATGGTAATGACTGCGAAGTTTGTAACACAGAAAAGGATACATCTTCCACCCCAGCTACTTAAGTTATAAAGTGACTACCAGAAACCAGAACCAATTTAAAGAATTGTGATTGCTGCTTGGTAAAATTTCCACTTTTAAAAATTGAAAACATAAATAGCATATTTAAAAGCCAAGACATTACTTTGTCAACAAAGGTACATCTAGTCAAGGCTATGGTTTTTACTGTGGTCATGTACGGATGTGAGAGTTGGACTGTGAAGAAAGCTGAGTGCACAATAGAACAGAGCAATTAAATGGATAAAAGATACAAATGTAAGATCATATAATATAAAACTCCTAGAGAAAAACTTAAGCAAAACACTTTTTGACATAAATCACAGCAATAACTTTTTGACCCTTTTCCTAAAGGAAATTAAATAAAAAACATACAAATGGGACCTAATTAAATTTAAAAGCTTCTGCACAGCAAAGGAAACCACTGACAAAACAAAAAAGGCAACTTACTAGATGGGAGAAGAAATGATATGACTGATGAAGGATTAATATTCAACATATATAAACAACTCACAGAACTGAACATCAAGAAAACAAACAACCCAATTAAAAAATGGGCAGAAGAATTGAATAGGCATTTTTCCAAAGAGGAAATAAATGCAGATGGCCAGCAGGTACATGAAAAGATGCTCAGCAGAGAAATGCAAATCAAAACCACAGTGAGGAATCACCTCACACCTGTCAGAATGTCTAGCATCAAAAAACATAAATAACAAATGCTGGCTAAAATATGAAGAAAAGAAAACCCTTGTACACTGTTAGTAGCAAAGTAAATTGATGCAGTCACCATGGAAAACAGTTTGGAGGTGTATCAAAAAACTAAAAATAGAATTACCACATGACCCAGCAATTCCACTCTTGGGTATATATGCAAGAAAACAAAAACACTAATTTGAAAAGATACACTCATTCCAATGTTCACAGTAGCATTATTTACAACAGCCAAGATATGGAAGCAAGCTAAGTGTCCATAAATACACAAATGGACAAAGAATATGTGGTATATATACAATGAACACTACTCAGCCATAAAAAAAGACCAAATTTTAACATTTGGAACAACATGGATGGACTTGGATGCCATTATGCTCAGTGAAATAAGTCAGACAGAGAAAGACAAATACTATATGATATCACTTGTATGTGGAATCTAAAAAATACAACAAACTAGTGAACATAACAAAAAAGAAGCAGACACAGATTTAGAGAAAAACCTAATGGTTACTACTAGTGTGGAGGGGCAGGAGGGGCCATACAGATGTAGGGGAGCAGGAGGTACAAATTGCTGGGTGTAAGATAGCCTCAAGGATGTACAACACAATGAATATAGCCAATATTCTGTAATAACTGTAAGTTAAAAGAGCTTTTAAAAGGTGTATAAAAAAGAAAGTGACTGGAGGAATAAAATAGGTACACATAACTATTTCTAGAGTTTATCATTGGTACTATCTACAGGTACTAACTCATATTTCTAATTTTCAAACAAGTTTAACCACTTTATAATTTGTTTTTAAAATTAGTTTCACTACTTGGAAGAAATCACATGGAAGTTCCATTAGCATGGCTCCTGCTAGCAGTGATAAATAAATGTACAACTGTTCAAAGAAATAACTATAGAACATTATGCAACTCATGAAGTATACCAACACTACTCACTCATATTAAGGTTTGTTTACTATGTCATATCAACTTTGCCTTCACAGCACTGTACGTGATAGTGCATTGGTAAAGAAACTGCCTGCCAATGCAGAAGACACAGGTTAGATCCCGGGTCAGGAAGACCCTCTGGAGAAGGATATGGGAACCTGCTCCAATATTCTTGCCTGGAAAATCCAACAGACAGAAGAGCCTGGCAGGCTACATTCAATGGGGTCGCCAAGAGTCAGTCGCGACTGAGCACACATCTTAAAAATAGCGGGGGTTCATGTTTGGGAACGCATGAAAGAATTAAAGATTTTAAAATTTAAAAAATAAAAATTAAAAAAAAAACTTAAAAAAAAATAAAAATAAAATAAAAAAATTAAAAAAAAATAGCATACCTTATATGTCATATTCAATTCAAGGTGCTATCAACTGTTAACATTAGCTACTACTTTTTAACAATATTCTGTATCTTCAGAACTTACACTTTGCAAGATACTTACATGAACAAACATATATGTGTTAAACAGATCCAGAAATTATACACATAGGCATTCTATAACATCCAGTGTTATGAAATTTTAAAATTGGCCTACATTTAATCAGGTATCTCAGACCTTCTGTTAATATATAAACATATATAGCCAGTTATATTAACTTCACCAGACTCTAATGTCCTATGTTTTTAAAAGGAAGAAAATTAAAACAACATAGAGGTAATACGGTCACTCACTTTAAAATGTATGAGAAGACAATCTAAAAATTGCATGGAGAAAGTGGCTTGTCCATTAACCCTATACTGTATACAAAGGCTATCACAATGTGGTTTGTATGCTTCAGGGAAGTAAATAAAAATTGCTGAAATGAGCCACAAATGAAAGAAAACAAGCTATGGAGTACTTACCACAAGCAAAACACTCTTCTCAGAGTTTTCACACATTTTCGTATAATTCTCACCACAGTTACCAACGCGTGTACAATTATTTCCATTTTTATAAATGACCAAGGCTCAGATATAAAGCCCTAGGATTGAGCTGACAGTTTTGCTGTGCCATATAAACAATTAAATCTCTGATCTTTCTTCCACTTCTAGGGTCATCATTTTCACTGTAAACTAAAAATAGCAATACACATGCATAAACTTATGAAAATCAAAAAGCTGAAGCGAGATAAAAAGTTCTAATTCCAAAGTTCTTAAAAAGGCATCCAAGGTACTGTAATTTACTCAACCTGGGCTTCCCTGATGGTCCAGTGGTTAAGAATCCACCTGCCATGCATTGGGACCCGGGTTTGATTTCTGGTCCAGGACGATCCCACATGTCACAGGTCAACTAAGCCCACGGACCACACCTACTGAAGCCTGCATGCCCTAGAGCCCATGCCCCACAACAAGAGCGGCCACTGAAATGAGACGACTGCGTGGAACTGGAGACGAGCTCTCTCTGGCCACAACTAGAGAAAGCCTGCCCACAGCAACAAAGACCCAGTAACCTAAAAAGAAAAATTAATTGACTCAACCTATCTTTCCAGCTCTCTGTCCATATTTATCACACTCACGAGGTTTTTTTCATATTCCTATGTCTTTGCTCATAATTGTCAGACTATAGCCACCTCTATTTCCATCATCTATGTCACAGTTCACAATCAGAACTATATGCATCTTTTTTTATTTCTCATGGAACTTTGCCATGTTGCACATCTTACTCTACATCGAAGAACAGTTAGTTGCACACATATTCTGGCCTATCAACTATCACCCTCTTATGGCAAGTAGTACAATTTATTTACATGTGAGCCACCCAACTGATTACTAACTTGAATAATTAGCTGTGTGACCTCAAACAATTTACTTAACCTCCATGAACTTCAATTTCCTCATTTGTAAAATGAGGGCAATGGCATTTATTCATTTGTATGTATAAAATACTCAGAACAGTACCTTAAGGAGTTTGTTCGGTATAAGTGTAAACAATTTGCATACCATTAATCACTGAAATTTTTGATCAAAGAAATTCATTGTTTGGTGTTAACTAGCTCACATTCTCATTCAACTCTGAGTCTAGCATTTGAAAATTTTTGAAGGAAAGATATTTAAGTTTTTAAGTATAAAACATTTTAAAACATAAGACTTTATAAGTCTTCTAAGTAGTTTTATAAGGACAAATATATATACTACATGTATATAATATTTACATATATATATATATATTACACATACACACAGACATTATCATAACAGATTCCTGCAGAGCACAAAATAAGCTCATCCCTGCAGCAAAGTACCAGTTCATCCTACAACTTGATGACACAGATGTGAAAGGAGGGTTATACATCAACATAGGACTCTTGGATAGAGATAAGATTATTCACTGGACTTTCTTACTTCTTGGTACAATTTGGGAACTTTCTGCATGGTTTCTGAATACTCTGCCAACCATACAGAAAAACTAAACCTGTTTTACATCAACAGGACATTCACAGTTCAACATCTGGGTCTCCTTCTCTCTCTTTGCACTAAACAACTTTACAACTTTGATCTTTTACCTCCCAGCATCCACCTCATGGCTGTTAACAGTGACTTCAGGGGAGAAGGAAGCTACAGACCTCACTGAACTGGGAGATGACAGCCTTTCTATAGCAAAAGCAGCCTGAGCAGTATTAATGTACAGAGCATCTATACAGAAAATAGAAATATTTAGTGTCTTCTTTAGAAAGTTTCCACTCCAAAATAAGGACTCAATGGCTAAAAACCATAAAGACAGATTTAACAACAATCAAATCAGGCAGTTTCACTTCTCAAAAATAGTAAATAGAGTCATCACATTTTCAGTAGAAAATAATTATTAGAAGCGAAAGTTTACTCAGTTACTGTAAAACAGGTCCAACATCTTGCATAGATCTTCCCATGGACTGTAAAGAGCAGATGGTGAAAATTCCAGCAAAAATTCCAGTGGAAACTATGACTATTATTTAATTTATGAGGCTTGTCTTAAAGATATAGTTTGCATTAAATAACAGAAATTAGCACTTTACAAAGACAAATTTAAACTTATGACCTATAGTGTTTAAAGTAAGATGGTAGATTATTTAAGAATAAGTGAGATGTTCTTGAGAGGAATACATTCATCAACAGCATACAAGTTTTTGGTTTCCAAGTCAGTGCTTACTTCTGCAATGTTAAGTATCTTAGAAAGAGAAATAAGTGAATTGATTCCTTAGTACTCTTCTACTCATCCCAACACAAGCTTCCATTTCAAATTTAAAATGATGATGAGCTAGCATGTAATTTTCTCTGCCATTATCTGATTTCATGTCCAGGTATTCTTTACTTCCATTACGAAACAACAATGATATACATGGAATAATAGGAAAGATGTTACAAGTGCTCTCACTTCAAAATATCTTAACTCCAGCAATTTCTCATTCAAAAAAGATTGTGCTTTTGTAATGACTGAATATATATTTATGCATCCTCATATTCTGTGTGACATATTTGAACTAACAGAAGACTGCAGTCTAAGGTAGCTGTAAGTGGCAAGACACAGAGGCTTGGGGTCCTGGGAAAAAAGAATGGAGAAAAACAGAGATGAAAAAGGAAGCTAAAATGCTACCCATAAGAAGTGAGGATTCACTGACTATTCCTTTCACAACCTTAGCCAGGAGAAACAAAGATCTTTTCAAATTGAAAGGAAAGATTTCTCAAAACAGAGAAAACTAATGTGCCAGGAACTATCCACAGTGTTTTTCTGCAATAACTCTTGTTGCTTCTTCCAACAAGCTTATGAGTCCTACAGTGTTATTTCCCCCATATTAAAATGCAGAAACTGAGGCCCTGAAAACTTGCACAAGGTCACAGAACAGGAGAGAGTTGAAACAGATTTTAAATAAGAAGTCTGACTCCATACAAAGACTGATCTCCTTCCCATTAACAGGTATGCCGTATAAAAACAGGATCTCCTAGTATTCACAGAAAAAAGACTCACCATGGCAATAGTCAATACAAAATCACAGTCACCATGTGATAATCAAATACATCCACCATATTTAAACCTAAATCAGTTTTATTTGTTTTAATTTATTTATTTTAATTGGAGGCTAATTACTTTAAAATATTGTAGTGGTTTTTGCCATACATTGACATGAATCAGCCATGGGTGTACATGTGTTCCCCATCCTGAACCCCCCTCCCACGTGCCTCCCCATCCCATCCCTCTGGGTCATCCCAGTGCACCAGCCCCGAGCACTCTGTCTTATGCATGGAACCTGGACTAAGACTGTCAGCTCATTTGCAGAGTGTTTCTGACTTAAAGGAGAGAGAGATGTGAGTTAGTATTTGCCACCACATTCTGCTCTGGTCTTAAAAGTGTTTTATCTCTTTTCTTTTGAAGTGAATTTTAATGAGCCCTTAATTGTCAAAGGACTTCATAAATATTCATTAAACAGTAAAAGAAGTGGTGTTTCCTTTCCCTAAAAGCTGAAAGAGAAAACAGTTAAGATTCCAAAGTAGAGTAGGCATGATGAAAGTCTTAAATGGAATTGTAAACATTCAGTGTTGTATTAGATGTTTACCCAAATGGTTCATATCATTCGAACACTTAAGAAAATTCTCAGTAGCGATAACTTCTATTTTTGCCTTTGTAAGAAGCCCACCACAGCACAGTCTGTTGGAGATATTTTCATTTTTATCAGTCATCCAATTCCAAATGATCCAAAACATTTCACTAACTATTGATGATGCCTTCTGCACCACTGAACAGTAAAATGGTTATGATGTTGGAGGAAGCGATTTTGATCTAAATCAACAGGGCAGGCCCAGCTATTATGAAAGTGCCACAAATCTTTTGCATTAAAAAATGTTTTCACACTGGATTTGAGTCTTCAAAGAAAGCATTCACCAAAGTGTTGCATTTTACATCAATCCTACACAGCTGTCAGGGAGTGTATTATCATAACGATTGACTTCTGATGAAGCCATAGCCTCAAATATTTCCTCCCATTGCCAAAAGGTGGGAGATCTCACAAGATATCATGGCCATGCCAGAGTTCCCAAGGTCAGCCAAATGCAAATGAGCTGGCAAGTCAAATATTAACTCCATGAGAACACGTCTCTCCAAAAACCACCCCATCTGATTCATTGTAAGAAAGGGGAAAACATGTTCGTTATTTTCAGACATATAGTAATAACTTTTCCCCCTTTTAAAACTGTTGTTTCCTCAATGAGAGATAAATATGTTTCTATAAAAAGACCTCCCCAAAGTCCCTGAATTGTGAAAATAACTACCTTGTCATTATCACAAAACCAGAAATAGAAGATACCTCAGTTAAATTTGGGGAAATTAAGACATAAGAAAGTAAATAAGTTTATTTAGTGAAGCCCCTCTATAATTTCCAAAAATGAGCCAAATTCAGAGACCTAATTCATTTAAATGTCTTTAAGAAATTTTATTAAACAATAATCAGATAATTTTTATTTTGTACTTGATTCTAAAATATTTAAGTCATTCAAATACAGCTGTTAAATTCTTACAATCATTTTCCCAGCTGCTTTGTATTTTTCACTTCCTAAAGTTTAGCTGGAACTGGGGACGGTGAGATGGGAAGAGGAAATACATCTGTAATGGCTATTTAATAAGCTATGCTCTGTGGCTAAATAATTATACATATGTTTATAAAGACTCTTATTCTTTTAAAATTAAACAATATCAAAACTTGGTTTACCTACAGTATCCAGTAAGCACAGAAACATTTTATATTACCTGAATTCAGAAACACATGGCACCAGACAGGGGACCACAAATATTACTCAGGAACAGAATAATGCAACACAGGGGCAAAAAATGCTGAAGAAATTTTTTTCTTGTGGTATCCACTAGCACTTTTTTTTTTTTTAACAGACTAAGCTTTTATTGGTTCTTTATGATTATGCTACCACCTTCCAGGCGAATACACATTGTGATATAAACAAATTTAAAAAGGAATTAAAAAATGGAAAAGTAAGTATATGGTTTTCTTAATATCCGTTTAATAATTTAAAGTTCAGAATAAGAAACTCAATTTTCAGTCCCACGTAGTAAGCTTCAGGGTTTCCCTAGTGGCTCAGATGGTAAAGATCTGCCTGGATTCAATCCCTGGCTTGGGAAGATCCCCTAGAGAAAGGAACAGCTACCCACTCCAGTATTCTGGCTTGAAGAATTCCAAGGACAGAGCAGCCTGGTGGGCTACAGTCCATGGGGTTGCAAAGAGTCAGACACAACTGAGTAAGCCTCAATATACATGAAAAATATCCTGGTGAAGAACGTAAATACTAAAAACTTGTATCTTTTATTGACTTTATTGACTTTATTTTGGTCTTATTAAGCATTACCTGACACTTGTTCTTTACTTCTTTAGATACTCAAAATGTCTTACTCTCTGCTGAGTCTACAAAGCTATGCCTAAATGCTTATTAACTGAATGTAGTTGAATAGATTTTAAAATAGTGTTATTGTGATGATTAACTTTATATGCCAACTTGACTGGATTGTGGGTACCAGATATCTGGTCAAACATTATCTGGTATTTCTGGGAGGGTGTTTGGGATGAATCTAACATCTGAGAGACTGCAGAAAGCAGATTTCCCTCCCTAATCAGCTGAAGGTCTGAACAGGACAGAAAGGTTGACTCTCCAAAGAAGAGGGAATGCCTCATATCTAATGTCTTCAAGCTGGGCCGTCACATTTTTTCTGCCTTCAGATTCCAACTGAAGTATCAGATCTCTTCCTGGGTCTTAAACTCCTGATCTCTGTATCTCTGTCCGGACTGTAACTACACTGCTGGCTCTCCTGAGTGTGCAGCTTGTCGACTGCCCATCTAGGGACTTGCCAGCCCGCATCATAATGTGGACCAGTTCCTGACAAAAATATATATACACACATGCTTCCTATTCGTGGTATTTCTATGGAGAACCCTGATTCAGTTATTCTTGGTTTTCAAAGTTTCCTAAAATACCCAAGTTTCTTAAATAAATATAAAAAGTTCTTTTAATTAAATCTGAATTACCTTGGGCCCTTGAACTGTGGTTCTTAGAGTTTCTTCAACCTAATAAAAAGTTAAATTTTACTATCAGCAATATAGTTGAGATCTAACATATGTCCTCAGACTCAGTGAGTGACTCATTGTAGGTCAGACTCACTGTATGTCTGACTCAGTGGACCTGAATCTGGGCAAACTCTAGGAGACAGTGAAGGACATGGAAGCCTGGCATGCTGCTGCAGTCCACGGGGTCACAAAGAGTAGGACATGGCAACTCGACAACATGTCCTCAGAATCCATGCTCTATTGATGGCAATTCAGGCAGTGCAGCCACTAATGCCCCTGTGCCCAATGCAAGCTAAGACTATAAGATCATTCACATCTTAGTGAAATGTAAATTGTCCATATGAGATCAAACAGCAAGGATCAGATTCAAATAACAAGTCTAAGATTTCAACCAAAGCTAAGGTGCACTCACCAACTACAAGATGATCACAGCGCAGAGTGATTTGGTTTTTGTTTCTATAAATTTCCTTGGCAGTATCTTTCTCATCTCTATCCACTCTCGGCCCAGAGATTTGTGTATAGTAATCTCTTCCAACAGTGTTGCCCCTTGGGAAATCAAATTGTTAAATAAATGTCTAGGCTGAAGACCAGTTCAAGATGCTTTACTCTCCTCTACTAAATAAGGTAATAAAAATCACCAGAGGTATGAAAGCTATTGGCAAAAATCTGAGCTTCAAAATAGGTGAAAAGCATGTAAGTGGAGAACACAATCACTTAAAACTTATATTACTCAATAGATACATATATACCAGAAATCTTGCTCGAAACATTAAACATTTTTCATTACATGCATTCTGGATGTTTTAGTAAAGAACGTACTAATTTCCGGTGACTAAAGGAAAAAAAAATGTACTTCAGCGTGTTTTCAATGAAAGAAGATGGCTGTGAAAGTAAAATGGAGTGTTTGAGGCTAGCCAGGGCAAGCTAAAGGTTAAGTTTTTTTGTATTCTAGAGGTACTTAGACACTTCACTGAAGCTAAATGCTGTTTTCATTACTTCAAAATGTACCAACAAAAATGAATCAGACATTTCCTTTTTTTCTTTCCTCTTTTTCAATGATTTCTCTTTCAAAATTTTTTTTTTTTTTAAAGAGCCACTTTCCCCCCTGGCAACAGTTAGGAATTCCTATACTCCTATAAGAACATGCAGTAGTGTGAGGTTTTCCCTTGTTTGATTTGTGTAAGGCCCATCTCAAGACACAATCCACTTACTAGGCACAAGTACCCTTTTCTGAGCTCTAGTCCTTTTATCTCAACTGACTATGAGATCTCTAACACTTCATGCTAAGAGGTCTTGCTGATACACCAAACTCAACATATTTAAATCTGAAGTTCTTCTTCCTCCTTCCTGAAGCCTCTCCGGCCTATTCTTGTTCTTTCTAAACCTAAACTGTCTTCAGTTTCTTTCTGATAAACATGCTCATCATCCACACAGCTGCCAAATAAAAACCCAGGAATCTTCCTAGATGTCTCCCTCTCTGTATCCATTATATCCAATCCATTAGCAATACAGTCATTTCAATCTTCTAAATTTTTTTGGAATCCTTCCTTAACTCTCTACTGATATTGTTAAAAGATTCCAAATGTAGCCCTCATCATTTCTTACCTGGTGGTCTGCAATAGGCTCCCAATCTCTAGCCCTACCTTCCTCTAACCATCTTATACTACAGTCAGAACTATATTTTCTAAAATAAGCATTCACTTATTGGCTTAACTAAACAATTATTTGGAAACACCTACCAGGTAACAGGTTCTGCCCAAGTATGCAATAATGAAAAGAAAAAGACACAATTCCCTGCCCTGACAAAGCTGACAGTTACTGGAGAAAAGAGACGAGAAGTCAAGTCAAGATGAAAGCACATTAATTATGTTATGTGCAATGTGGAAAAATAAAGCAGGGAAAGGAGATAGAAGGTGTAGGGAGTGGTTGTTATTTTAAAGAGGACAGTCAGAATCTCCTCACTGCGGCAGTCATTTCTGGGAAGGAAAAGACGGTGAGAGTGAGCTATGAAGTGGAAGTGTTCCAGACAGAAGACAGCAAGAGCCCTGAGGTGGACGTGCACCTGGGGTCCTTGAAGAGCAACAGGCACAAGTTTGTCCAGAAAGAGGCACAGAGGTATGAGGGGAGGCCAGAGAAGAAAAAGGGACAGATCTGAGAGGGCCTTGGGGGAACTTCTTCCTCTGGGTGCTGTGCCAAAGATGGACTATAGGGACAACAATCAAAGCAGAGAGCACCTCGGAGATGACTGCGGGCACTGACAATGAAGCAGTTAGTGGATGACTAAGGCGGGCGCTGACTGTGGTTTGAACATGGATGGCAGCGGCAGGGGTGATGAGAAGCAGTCAAATTCAAGATGTGTTTTGAAGGTATTATTGTTACTTTAATTTCCAAGAAAGTAGAGCCTAAGACAACTGCTTGCAAACAGGTAGTTTACTGGCAATGTCATCCAGGAATCAACCAGGACTGTGAAACAGGAAAGAAAAAACATAGGCAATCTGAGGATGAGTTAACTAGCTCACCTCGCCAGAGGTACCATGACATGACCCTCAAGATCTCCATTCTGGCTCGGCTCCTATCCCCCACTGGTGGTGTATGGCCTTTCCTTTCAAGTTGTACATCAGCACACTTTGGTTCCTCGTGCTGCATTAAAGAAGCCCCAAGGCAGGGGACCAAGAGGTAAGACAGTATCCAACTTCATCTTCCTAAAACAGGGCAATGCCTTCACAAGAGGTGGCTCAGTGGGTAAAGAATCTGCCTGCAATGCAGGAGACAGGGGTTCAATCCCTGGGTCAGGAAGATCCCCTGGAGGAGAGCATGACAATCCACTCCAGTATTCTTGCCTGGAGAATCCCATGGAGAGAGGACCCTAGCAGGCTACAGTCCATATGGTCGCAAAGAGTAGGACACGAATGAAATGACTTAGCACACACACACACCCGTGACAGCAGGAAAAGGTAGTCTAAAGAGGATTTAGAAGTGGAGTACACGGAGCCCTAAAAAAATAGTCTTGGAATAATTCTCTAATGGACTATATGTACTACGTGAGAGATAAAGAAGAGATAAGGGTAATGCCAAGGTTTGGTCCTAATGAACTACAAGCATGAAACTGCCATTAACCAAAAGACAGTGGGAAATATGATTATGTATGTTACTTCCTTCTAAAAGGTAGTCATGGATCTCGGCATCTCCGGTTCACACACACCTTCATCTCCTCAGCCCTGCTTACAATTTCAAATTAGCCACTCACTACCCCTCACCTCCAGCTCTGCAGTTATACTAAATAAACTCAATCCTCTGGCCACACTGTGCTCTCTCAGGGCTCTCTGGAATCTTGCTCAGGTTGGTCCCTCTGGCTATCTGTTTTGCTCAAATAACTCCTTATCAGCCTTTAATTGGAAACTCAGTAGATATCTCCTTTTAAGTTAGATACACACCTACCCATTCCCAAAACAGTCTTTGTATGTGCCTGCCTCCCCTCCAGGATGTAATCATGGAATATTTTTCTTGAACCCATAGGGCATATTACAACACTGGAAGATACTAGGTGTGCAATTAAAGTATGCTAAATTAAGGAAAAAGTGGTTTCTCCAAGTCATTCTATGTTTATTTTTAAAACAGTATCTGTGCCCCAAACCAACTTCTCATATGAACTATTTAAATATTTTAACGTGTCACCTCATCCTGAGACACTGAAGGTTATGTCCAAAGTCACATAAGTATTCAGTAGCTGGGAAACAATTACATTTCAATTATTTTGATTCCCATCAGAAAAGACTCCTGCCTTTTCCCAAATAGTTACCTCTGAGCCAAGATGTGAGTATAATATGTTTTAGGATATTTATAGAATTAGATCATTAAAGATTAAAAATGCTTACTGCATTCTTTAATTGAAGTATAGTAGATTTACAATGTTTCAGATGTACAACAAAGTGTGTATGTGTGTGTGTATATATACACACACTTTTTTCAGACTCATTTCCACTTTAGGTTATAACATATTGAATACAATTCTCTATATTCAATAGAGATACTGTGCTATACAGTAGGTCATATTGTTTATATATTAGTAGTGTGTATCTATTAATCCCAAACTCCCAATTTATCCCTATACCAGCATTCCAGTTAACATAAAAATAAGACCATCTGGAAGTAAAATAAATCATTGTACTGTATCTTAAATCTTAAAGACTCTTAAAGAGAGGGTTGATAAAATCAGATCATTGCAGTCAGCTTGATGCCCGACTTCTGGGAAAGAGATCTTTTTCGCCACGTTGTCTGCAAGTTATAGGTCTAAATGACGTAGTTGGTCATGCTGTTCAGGTAGGGTGTGTGTGCTCAGCTGTTTCAGTCACGTCCAATTCTTGGCAACCCCATGGACTGAAGTCCACCAGGCTCCTCTGTCCATGGAATTTTACCAGGCAAGAATACTGGAGATGGTTGCCATTTCTTTTTCCAGGGATCTTCCCAACCCAGGGATCGAACCTGTGTCTCCTGCATTGGCGGGTGGATTGTTTACCACTGAGTCACATGAGAAGCCATGTTCATGGAGGGCAGAGCCCAGTCAGCTTCTCATAGAGGCTTCCTGACTTCAATCCATTTCAGTTCTGATGGAAAATGTGAGCACATTATTTTTAGATTCAATATAGGTTTCTGTTGGGTAAACTTTCTGGCTGACTAGATTTTCTGAACCTAGTCCTTTTCACTTGGAACAAATGTGCAATTCCCGAAGATGCCAACACATCATGTGTTACTGATGCATAACAAGATTAAGAGGAAAAATGAAAACATTTAAAAAGAAAAACATACTTGGGAAAAAATTACACAGTAAAGTGACCTGGGTAACGCCCTCAGACATTTTCTAAAATTATTTGGAGGATATCTTTATAATTTAAGAGTACACCTAGGTCCTATAAAAACTGCAAAGTGTTTTCAGTGCAGGGAATAAAACAGCATACAAAAGAAAGCATCATTTTATAATTTATAGAGAATAAAAATCATTCAAGTTTGAAACTTCCAAAGTTCTATTAAGTCCTTAAACAACTCACATTTAATTATAAAATATTACAAAATAATAGACACTTCGGAAACATATGCATTCAATCACATAGCTAGATGTGGTAACATTTAAAAATTTTTCTAAACTGAAATTCCTTTATTAGAAAAATAAGGCAGAAGACTCCATTATCTAACTAAAACACCAATCATACCATAACTCAGCTCACAAATCCTCCATGAATTTCCATTGCCTGTGGGATAAAGTTCAAGTTTACTCACAAAGCAACATAATTTTAGTTCAAAGTTCTCAAACTTTAACCACACATCTGTATCAACTGGACGGCTTATTAAAAACAAAGTTTTCTGGATGCATTCCCTGGAGTTTTTGATTCAGTAGGTCTGGGTTGGGACACGAGAATTTATATTTCCAACAGGTCTCCATGTCACACTGATGCAGGGACCACAGTTTGAAAACCACTGTCTAGTCGCAATCTAGCTTTCATGTGTCATCTATTTCCCTACACAGACTTCTGGCTCTGCACACTTTTTCATCCTTTGATTCTAAATAAACCATTCCAAACACGCTTATGTTTATAGGTTCTAGAATTCAACAAAAGAACTCTTGCTTAAGCTGTACTCTATAGAGCAACTGTATTTCAACAGTATTTGAATGCTGTCACAACCACCCTCCAGCTTATCCTGAATCAGCTTTAGCATCACTCGTTGTTAATACTCTGATGTACAAACCTCAAGGCCCTGGGGTCATTTTCCCATCCTAATGACGGCCATGGCCCTGAGTGGGAGAAGTATGAAACAATATTCTGGGGGAAAAATGTTTTTGTTATGACTATGAGTTTCTGCTATCTGAGAAGGGCTTGTCAGTGTGGGCAGTTTTCCAACTACTCTACAGGAAAGGCGTTTCTGCTACAGTAACAAGGAGAAAAGCTTGGAAAGAGGCTTCCTAGCCTATAGGCATGCTCTCTGTCCCCAGGACGATCTATTAATCTGTGTACGAAGAGTTAATGATAAAGATTCATAGGCAAATTAACAGATCCCCATAAGGCCCAGATACAGAATTATGAAGACCAATTGTCCCCAAAAGCAATAACTGAACAAGCAGGGTTGCAGGTGGGCTACTCTGCTAAGTTTTAACAAAGGAAAAATGATATGATCTTAACCAGAACTAATGGTAACTCTTAATCACAAGTAATTTTTCTCATAAACCAACTAAATAAAATAACAAAGCCTCTTCACTAAAATTCTGATTTCACAAGTAAAATACTATTATCATTGATATCAGAAAAAGAAAATAACAGTCAACACAAGAACCTGAATTCAGTGTTTTCCTTGTAGAGAACATTTTCTGGAACCCAAGTGTTGAATACTAGAGTAACTGGCCATGACCTCCTCCAGGGAATCTTCCCAACCCTGGAATGAAACCCACATCTCATGTCTTCCGCACTGGCAGCCAGATTATTTACCACCAGCCTCAGTGCAAAGCTCCTTCAATTTTCAGAAGAAAGGAAAACCCATCATGCTTTCTAGCTGAAAGGAAGGTAAGGGTGTGGCTATGTACTGCATTTTGTTATGGGTTACCTCTTTTATTACATAAAATTCTACAAATACACTAAAAAAAGAGAATATCGGGTTCAGTCTTAAGGGATGTTTTCTATCATAAAGGAATAAATTATAGAATAAAGTTGACTGAGGACCAACCCCTTCTCCTGCCATATTCACCACTATCATAAACTGGCTTTTTATCTACTACTATGAATATTACACAGTAGTAGATAAACAGCCTACTTCACTGGAAGGACTGATGCTGAAGCGCTAGTATTCTGGTCATCTGATGCAAAGAGACGACTCATTGGAAAAGTCCCTGATGCTGGGAAAGATTGAGAGCAGAGGAGAAGAGGGAGTCAGAGAATAAGAGGGTATCACTGATACAATGGACATGAACTTGGGCAAACTCCAGGAGATGGTGAGGGACAGGGAGGCCTGGCATGCTGCAGTCCATGGGGTTGCAAAGAGCTGGACACAACTGGGTGAATGAACAACAACAACATGAATATTTTAGGAGCTTTATAGAAACATAATTCACATGCCATAAGACTGACCTTTTTAACATGTTCAATTCAATCCTTTTTAGCACAGAGTTTTGCAATTATATCATCATGCAATTTTAGAACATGTTCATAACACCCTCAAACAAGTCCCATAGCCATTAACAGTCACTCCCTATTCTTGCCCCTGGCCCCCCATCCCAGGCAACTTAAGGCTACTAATCTGTCTTACATCGGTGTATAGTTTTAAATTTTAGACTTTTCATATAAATGTAATATGACAATATGTGGTCTTAGAATCTGGCTTCTTTCACATAGCATGATGTTTTCAAACTTTATTCAAGTTATAGCATAATTTTTATTGCCAAAGAATATTTTATTATATAGATATACAACATTTTGTTTATCCATTCATCAGCTGCTGGACATATGGGTTTTCCACTTACTGGCTATTATGAATAACACTGCTGTGAACATGTACAAATTCTGTGGGGACATTAGGTTCTCACTTCTCTTGGATAGATACTCAGGAGCGAAACATCTGGGGCATATGGTAACTGAATATTTAACACTGTGAGGAACTGACAGACTGTTTTTTCAAAATCGGTTACACCATTTTCTATTCCCAGAAGTAGTATATGAGGATTCCAATTTCCCCACATCTCTACCAACACTGGCTATTATCTTTTCGATTATAGCCACTCTAGTGGGTGGACAAATATCTTGTGGTTTTGATTTGAATGTCACGGACAGTTAAAGATGGGTACAATAAAGGACAGAAACAGTATGGAAGTAACAGAAGCAGAAGATATTAAGAAGAATACACAGGACTATTTAAAAAAATATTAACGATCCAGATAACTACAATGGTGTGATCACTCTTCTAGAGCCAGACATCCTGGAATGCGAAGTCAAGTGGGCCTTACTATGAACAAAGCTAGAGGAGGTGAGGGAATTCCAACTGAACTATTTCAAATCCTAAAAGATGCTGCTGTGAAAGTGCTGCACTCAATATGCCAGCAAATTTGGAAAACTCAGCAGTGGCCACAGGAATGGAAAAAGTCAGTTTTCATTTCAATCCCAAAGAAAGGCCTTGCCAAAGAATGTTCAAAGTATCACACAATTGCGCTCCCCTCACACGCTAGCAAAGTAATGCTCAAAATTCTCCAAGCCAGGCTTCAACAGTACAGGAACCATGAACTTCCAGATGTTCAACCTGGATTTAGAAAAGGCAGAAAAACCAGAGATCAAATTGCCAACATCTGCTGGATCATAGAAAATGCAAGAGTTCCAGAAAAACATCTGCTTTACTGACTATGCCAAAGCCTTTGACTGTGTGGATCACAACAAACTGAAAATTCTTCAAAAGACGGGAATACCAGACCACCTGACCTGCCTCCTGAGAAACCTGTATCAGGTCAAGAAACAACAGTTAGAACGGGATATGGAACAATGAACTGGTTCAACTGGGAAAGGAGTACATCAAGGCTATATATTGCCACAGTGCTTATTTAACTTACATGCAGAGTACATCATGAGATGTGCCGGACTGGATGAAGCACAAACTGAAATCAAGACTGCCAGGAGAAATATCAATAATCTCAGATATGCAGATGATACCACCCTTATGGCAGAAAGTGAAGAAGAACTAAAGAGCCCCTTGATGAAGGTGAAAGAGGAGAGTGATAAAGCTGGCTTAAAACTCAACATTCAAAAAACAAAGATCATGGCATCCGGTCCCATCACTTCATGGCAAATAGATAGGGAAACAGTGGCTGAGTTTATTTTGGGGGGCTCCAAAATCACTGCAGATGGTGACTGCAGCCATGAAATAAAAAGACACTTGGTCCTTGTAAGAAAAGCGATGACAAACCTAGACAGCATATTAAAAAGCAGAGACATTACTTTGCCAACACAGGTCCATCTAGTCAAAGCCATGGTTTTTCCAGTAGTCAGGTATGGATATGAGAGTTGGACTACAAAGAAAGCTAAGCACTAAAGAATTGATGCTTTTGAACTGTGGTGTTGGAGAAGACTTTTTTTTTTTTTTTTTTTGAAGACTCTTGAGAGTCCATTGGACTGCAGGGAGATTAAGCTAGTCAATCCTAAAGGAAATCAGTCCTGAATATTCATTGGAAGGACTGATGCTGAAGCTCCAATATTTTGGCCACCTGATGCGAAGGGCTAACTCACTGGAAAAGACCCTGATGCTGGTAAATCCTGAAGGCAGGAGGAGAAGGGGCCACAGAGGTGGATGGCATCACCAACTCAATGGACATGAGTTTGATCAAGCTCCGGAGTGGTGGTGGACAGAGAAGCCTGGCGTGGTGGACAGAGAAGCCTGGCGTGCTGCAGTGCATGGGGTCGCCAAGAGTCAGACATGACTGAGTGACTGAACTGAACTGAACTGATAGCTAATGACACTGAGCAGATATCTTTTCATATAATCATTGGTCATCTCTACATATTCTTTATAGAAATTTCTATCAAAATCCTTTCCCATTTTAAAAAAGAATTACCTTTCATTATTGGTTTTAAGAGTTCTTTATATAATCTGGAATTGAGTCCAACACTGGATATATGATTTGCAGATGTTTTCTCCATTCTGTGGGCTCTTCTCTCACCTTCTTGATGATGTATTTTTCTTTGATGATCCTTTGTATTATTTATTATTTTATTGCTGCTTGTGCTTTTGACATCATATCTAAATTGCTTTATCTTATGAATATTTCTATGTAATTATGATCCAGATCTAAAAATCTTATATTACTTTTGAAAATGGTTGAAAACAACTTAGGCTCCATTTAGCAGTCCTTGAAAGTTCCCATTTCTCCACATCCCTGCCAAGGCTTGATAACCTCAGATTTACTTTGCCTATTTCTTAATTTTAACTTGGTAGCTCATTTTATTTTAACTTTACTTATTTAGTTTCTTTTCCTGTGCTGCCATCTACTCTGTCAATGGCCTGTTCATGTCTTCTGACCCTTTTTTTGGTATTTTTCTCATTTAGGAAGACATTCTTTATATATAATTGATATTAATTTTTCTCAGTTACATGTCTTGTAACATGTTTTCCAAGTATGTAAGCCATCCTTTTGCTTGTTATATGCTTTGTTGAACTACCAATAATTAAACTGTTTAGAAATTCTAAAATAATATCTTTATGTCCTGTGATCTTTGCATTTTTTTTAACTTTAAGCTATACAAATGTCCTACTCTAAGAGACACTGTATTATATAGCTACTAATGGGATGGACACAAGAACCAATCAGTCTTGATTTGAATCTATCTTCTACCATATATTACTGTGTAATCAGAAACAAATTTACTTCTCTGAACCTGATTCTTCCTTTATAGGATAGGGGGGATAAGAGCACCTATTTCATGTTGTGTGGCATTTAAATGATGAAGTGTTTATGACAATACATGGAACATCAGCTATTCTTTTCTTCTAAACATTTTCACTTTTTGAATTTTACCTTTAGCTTTATGACATACTTGGAGATGATTATTTTTCTCCTGTTTCATGAATTTTATACATGGTATGAAGTGAGGTTTTCAAATAAGTCTGCCTTTCCCCACTGATCTCTAACGTCCCATCTGACACATTATTTCCTTATACATATGATTCTCTATCATGTCCCATAAATCTATGGCTACCCTAGGCCATAACCACACTATTTTAATTACTATAGCTATTAAACTATAAAATCGTAGTAAGTGTTTATATCTAGAAAAGCAAATATACCTAACTTGCTCAGTGCTTACTATCTATAAACACAGGCATTTACAAGTGAATGGATTACAATGCAGATATTTGTATCCTTGGATTTATGAATTATAAAATCACAAGTAAAATATTGTCTGTTAGCTTAGTACTTAATAGAACTATAAGTATACACTTTTCTTTTTAAGCCCTAGACCATTTTGATTATTTTGTAAATAAAGTAATGACTTATTGAAAGCCAAGGGGATAATAAACAAAAAATCTAGACAAAGAAGTAAAACTACAGAACTTTTCCATGGGATGGATAATTTTGCTCACACACCAAGTATAAATAGGTGATAAGAAATTTTCAGCAGAAATTCAAAAATTCCTTAAAAAGAAATTAAAAAATGAAAACAAAGCCCCAGAAGAAAAGACCAAGTATTCAGTTTGCAGAATCACAGTGTGGATTCCCAGTGACTGAGGAAGAGGTAGAAGAGATTAGTATAAACACCACAGCAATTTTATCTGGTAAAGACAGTTCATCGATTATACTAAAACATTCTACAGCTACTGCTCCTGACCATAAAACTCAATGTGTAAATCTAAAAGGAGCCATGTATAAGTGATACCCTACAATAGGAAGGAACAATGACCTTGTAATTTTAGCATTAAGAAATAAATCTGGAGAGGTGAGAGCATTCACTTTTGTGTAAAGCCGCAGATCACATTTCTTATTTGCAGTCAGAGCTACTCAAGATACTTCACAAGTAATCTCTTTAGATTAACATTTGCAGAAAATCTTAGGAAGAGGAAAAAGGGAAGGATGCTCCATGCTTCACAGCAAGAGAGATTTTTTTTCCTTAGAAAATAACTCAATTGTGTTGCTAATTTTGCCTTCCCACCTCAGATGGCGAGGTACTGTGGCTGAGAACAAACTGAATATAAGTTGCATTTCTGTAAGCACTAAATTGTTGTGTTGTTTAGTTGCGAAGTCATATCCAACTCTTTTGCAACCCCACAAACTATGGCCCTCTAGGCTCCTCTGCCATGGGATTTCTCAGGCAAGAATACTGGAGTTAGTTGTCATTTCCTCCTCCAGGGGATCTTCCTGACCCAGGGATCAAACCCGTGACTCCTGCATTGCAGGAGGATTCTTTACTGCTGAGCCACCAGGGAAATCCAAGCACTAAATTATGACAGTCTAAATGTGGCTGAACATATGGTACTTTTTACAAAATATTATGTATTATAGTAAGTGGGAAAATCTAAGCAGAAGTTATCATCTCTGAGCTTTATTCATACCCTGGAATATTCATTTGTGGTAGTTGTGGTGTGTGTTTCTATAATGTGTCTCTTAAATAAAAATGTTCATGTGGCAAAGACTTTAACTTCCAAAGATTCAGCCTAAATAGCAATCATAAAGTCCAATTTAAATGTAATTCCTCAAAGAACAAGAACAAAACCTCTGCAACTCCAAATTCTGGTTCAGCCACTAGAAGTAACAGTAAGATTTGGGTAAGTCGCCCAACAACTGTGTGCCCATGCTTCCTCCCTTGTGAAAATGAGAGAACACAAGTAGATCATTAAAATTAACTAGGTCTTTTCAAATAGCAATGTAGGTGCCTGTAACATTTGTTTTTACGGGGCTTACTTTAGATTGTGTAGATGTTTGTTTATATAATGGCACTTTATTCTCTGTTGAAGAAAACCTTCAGCTCCATCATCCCACACACAAACTACTTCCGCTCTTACTTGAAAGGAAATTCCTTTTCAAGGTTCACAGTACATTAGAGACAGCTGCATTGCTGAGCTTCCTCCAAAAACTTTAAAAAGCTGCAGATGTAGCCCATGCATGACATGGATCATGAAACGAGACAATCTCAAACACTCAGACTGCCCCTTCTCTTACCCTCTTTTCATGCTGTATTTTCTGGGGTGCTGGCTGCTTATATTAAGCACTATGTGTATGTTTATTGCAAATCAGGTCCCTGAGGGAATGCAGGAACTCTCTAAAGTGACTATCTTGAGTGCTAACCTCCAAAGGAAGATAAGGTGAAAAGTACATTTCCATTTAATGACATTTCAACAACAGTCACTACCCTATTCACTTCCAAAGAGGCAATCCTCACTTCAAACCACACATTCCCTGGGTGTGTTTCCATACTGCCCTGGAACTCATAAGTGTTTGTCTGGAAAACTCAATTCTGGACTCAGAACCAATAAAACAAAAATACAACACTAGGTAAGAATTCTGGCATAGAACTTTTCCAGCAGAAGCAAAGAAGAGAGTTATGACTTGGTTTATTTCAGAACAGTCACCAAGGCTGCCTATATTGCTACAAAGATAAACTATTTGCATTAGGAATAACATGTTGAATATAATTAGAGGTGGGTACAGGGCTCAGGGGACAATGACATATTTTATTTTCTTGGGCTCCAAAATCACTGTGGATGGTGATGGCAACCATGAAATCAAAAGATGCTTAGTCGTTGGAAGGAAAGGTATGATCAACCTAGACAGTGTATTAAAAAGCAGAGACATCACTTTGCTGACAAAGGTCCATCTAGTCAAAGCTATGGTTTTTCCAGTACCCATGTATTGATGTCAGGGTTGGACCATAAAGATGGCTGAGTGCCAAAGAATTGATGCTTTCGAACTGTGGTGTTGGAGAAGGCTCTTGAGAGTTCCTTGGACTGCAAGGAGATCAAACCAGTCAATCCTAAAGGAAATCAACCCTGAATATTCATTGCAAGGACTGATGCTGGAGCACCAATACTTTGGTCACCTGATGCGAAGAGCCAACTCTTTGGAAAAGACCCTGACACTGGGAAAGATTGAGGGCAGGAGAAGGAAGCAACAGTGGATGACATGGTTAGATAGCATCACCAACTCAATGGATATGAGTTTGAGCAAACTCCAGGAGATAGTGAAGGACAGGGAAGCCTGGAGTGCTGCAGTCCATGGGATTGCAAAGAGTTGGAAAGGACTTAGCAACTCAACAACAACAGGGCTCAGAAGCATCTCAACAACAATAAGGAGCTTTCTGAAGGTGGTTCACAGAGCCAAACTCTGAAAAGATTTCCAAGAGCCAACCAGGTGTGCTATGACAATCTGGAGAGAGAAATGACTTAATTAATGTACCTGAATGTACCTGGGATTCACATTTTTGTTTCACCCTCCAAGAAATCCTTCATTCCAGATTTGGATTCTTCCAAATAAATTAAGACTTAGGATCCCTTCTTCATCATTAGGGACAATATTTTAATAATGCCAGGACAACTGTTTCGTTAAACAACAGGTCATACTAATGCAGTAACTTATGAAAGGACACCAAAACCAGATATGTAGGTAAGTTATTTCTGAAACAAATTCTGACAATTCTTTTTAAATACCATTAATATAAATAAGTTCTTGGTCAGAAAAAGGGCATTAGAGGTTTCATCTGCAGGTAAAGAATGAACTGAAATTTATTAACTCTAATGCCGTATGTGCCAAATCCCTTGAGGTAGCTTAATCAACTGCAGCTTTCTGGGCTCAGCTCCCAAATACTTGGTTCAGTAGATTTGGGATGGGGTATAGGGGGCTGCATCTTTAAAGTGACCTACAGTGACTCTGATGTCGGAAACACACTGAACCATGCTGTGAGGAAAACTGCAGACTCCTTGTTTCTCAAATGGATCACTGCTGATTGCACACTGCTCATCAACTAATTCTCATTCACTAGCCACTGCAGCAGGCCCCTCACCCAGCCAATGGTCACAGCAACACCTGCATAAAAATCCTCAAGTCCTTCCAGTCAAGCCAGGAAGAGGCCAGAAAATCACCTGATCCTGAATTCAGGTCTCTCCTGCCACACGGCACCAAGCTGCCACAAAGAAAACACATTGGCCAACTGCTATATTATTGTTGGCAAGCACCGAAATTTGCTCAAAACCTTTACAAATGAAACCCAGCTGCCTAAGCTCAATACCAGATGTCTTCTACAATGTGTGGCTTTGATAGATTAAATTGAGCATAAGAAAGAGATGAAATATATGAAAATCTAATTTGCAAGATGTTTGTCATTAAGTCTAACAAAAAAAGACAGAAAACTATACTTTCACTAGAAGAGGTTAAGTAGGGTAGATTAACAATATTCATATTAACTACCAAAATGCATTTTATGAATAAACTGTTTAGTGTCTTTTTAAAAATACAGCCAAAAACGATCTTCAAAAATACCCACTGAAAGAATGTCTTATGTCAGTAAAATCATTCAGTTTATCATGAGGGTCCTTTTCCTCTAAACACATTCCCCAATTTGAACACATTTTCATTCAGGGCATAGGAAATTAAGTAGGAAATATTTAGTGATAGTCTCTGATTTCAATAAACTGTAATAACCTTATGAAAACATACATATAAGAAACATATGTATATAGATATATATAATATGTATAAGAAAGTATGGAAGTAAAAAGGCAATTTGTTTAGTAACCTCAATTAAGTGGCATCTACCCTTCTTCTGTTACGTCCTGATGAAACTCTTTTTTTGTTGTTTTCCAGGTCACTGCACAGTTCTCGATAACTCAGATGATTTAAGCGCCTGAGTTAAACTCAGAACCAGTCGAATATTCCTCCAATGAGCTGCACCTCCCCTCACTTAAATGAGTTAATAGTTAATGGGCAAATACAGCATATTACTCTTACAACATTAACCTTTTCTTTTTTCAAGAAAGAAACATATAAATCATAATGGAATTTATAAACAATAAGCAATTGAGCATATTGACTCTAACCAAGATAAACATTCCATTGAGATTTAGCCCCATAAAAAGTGCACCATCATTAAAAGTACACAGAATTACAATTGGCAGGTTATTATTTTTCAGATTTGAAAAATATTGTCATAGTTTTCTTTTAGAGAAACCAAAATAAAGCTGAAAGATTTAGCAAAGACATAGTTTCAACATGAATATTTCTACAAACATAATAGCAGAAAGATAATTTTATGCAAAGTTTACAAAACAAACCTGGCCTCAGATTTTCTGAAGCCATATACTATTGGCCTTGGCATAGTTTAAAGGAAAACAGAAATAATCACAAAGAATTTTAAGATGCCATATTATATTAAATTCTCTCACACTTGGCTGATATATTATCAATGCAGTTCCCACAATGCTGACGTTCCACAATTGATGCAAAAGTGATATAAGTTGCTATTTCCTTACCTTGAAGACTCCCGTTAAAATTGTGAAGATAGTAAGGTAAATATGGAGACATGATGTCCTCACATTATGACCACAGGATCAAGCAGTAAAACCTATGCACCAAAACCAGTCTTCTGCATGTACTTCAGAGGTTTTTAAAAGGTGAATTTGTTATGTATACTCATTCTCCCCTGGACTCCAAAAGGGATCAAAAGCATAGTTTCAGACACTCAAGCTCCCAGAATTTAATCTAATGAAATGTATACTGCTAGCCACAAACTTGTGGCCTTTTGGGGGATCAAAATGTAAAATTTGTGAGATATTCTTTGTGAGACATATGATGTGCAACTACCGTTTCAATAAAGGAGTGAAAGTTATATGTAACAATCTGACAAAACTAAATCTGCCAAGAGTTTACAGTACTTGTTTCATGTATTATTTTTGCCACCACCTTTAGTATCCTGAGTTTCTATAGCATCTTTTCTTAAAGAGTAAAGAAAACCATATCACTTCAGTTACTATTTAAATCAACAACGTTTGGGAGTGACATCTCCTGAATACCAAAATTCATGTTAAAAATAAAACACATTTTTCATAATTTTTCTACTCATATAGCTGATAAGTCACTTGGTAGCCAATAGGAGTTCATTACAAGCAAAGGAATATTGCTGCTGCTGCTGCTGCGTCACGTCAGTCGTGTCCAATTCTGTGCAACCCCATAGACGGCAGCCCACCAGGCTCCCCCATCCCTGGGATTCTCCAGTGCATGAAAGTGAAAAGTGAAAGTGAAGTTGCTCAGTCATGTCAGACTCCCAGTGACCCCATGGACTGCAGCCTACAAAGCCTGTCCATGGGATCCTCCAGGCAAGAGTACTGGAGTGGGTCGCCAGTGTACTAGAGGTATTCATATTGCAATTTTAAATTCCAGTAGCAGCTATATTGGGTGTTTTTGATTGTCAACCTAATCCAAAACTTCTTCTAGAACAAACTTCCACTATCCACAGTGTGAATTATTGTCTGGTGCCCATCTTGGCATTGGGTGACTACACATCCTATTTGACTCACATCTGATTACTGTTTAGGGTCAGCAGTCAATCAAATTCTCTCTCCAAATAATTAAAAACAAGAAACAGTGAAATGTTTATCAGTTAAGTTTGGAGAGCTAAGGAAAGAAGCTCTTCAAATATCATAAAATGCAGACACTATTTTGGGTCATGTGCAAAATAATGAGTATGTCTAAGGAAGTAGACTCCTCTGCAGGCCAAACACTGTACTGTGCACTGGAATTCAGCAATAAATGAGATGGACATGGTTCTTCCTCTGAGAAGCTGAGCTTTCAACAGGAGAGTGACACATATAATGATACATCACATGTACTATAAAACTGAAATAAAACTTACAATGAGGGATTATATCAAGTGGATCTCATTTAATTTGGATTGTTCAGGAAAACTTAGTGATACTTAAGCAAATGAATAAGTAGAGTAGAAAAGAACTTTATGGGCTATGGAAACAACATATGTGGAAAGAAAGAGGAATGTGGATCATTCTGGACAGGAAAGGCCTTTGTGGCTTGCTGACCACTGAGTAGTGAGATGAGCTGCAAAGGAGTCAGAGCCTCGCTAATGCAAGCCTGGAAGGACATAGAAAGGTCTGGATCTTATAATGCACGGAATGTCTGGTAACAACTTGTAAACAGAAAGAAGGGAAAAGACACACAGAGAAAAGAACATGTCCATGAGGTCCCTCACAGACATGGATGAGTAGAAACTCAGGTCCAGTGGCCTCTCTGGGTCCCATGAGGCTGTGTTTCCTTTAGCTTTTCTTTAGGTCTCCATTCAACTTCTTCCTCTACTTCAGTTTCTGTTCTTTTGCCCAAAATATCGATACTACTAATGTGATCGTAGACACATTATTAACCAATATGGAAGGTAATTAGTTATGGAAGGAGTGTGATGGAGCTGATATCAAGCAAGAAATCAGTTACTCCAAAAGCCGCAGCTTCTCTAGCATAAAGTGAAAAGCAGCAGGGCCTAGAAATAAGAATGAGGTTATTCTGAGCTCACAGTCAAAAAATCATCCTTAGGTATTTTAATATGAATATTTACCCACACACATCTATTATGATGAGCAGAGTAATTATTTTGCCGATGGAAAAATGTATAATAATCAAGACCAAAAGGGTCCATCTGAACCTAAAATTTTGCATAAGAAAGCTTGATAGACAATGTAGCTGATTTTAATTGTCAGTACACTGTCTTACTTAAAGATTTGCCTAATGTCCTGTCCGAATTCTAAAAATGAGATATATACATTTGAAAAGTTAGCAGAAAAAACATATTCATTAATTTGTTCCTAGCAGTTATTTTAAGTCAATAAAAGATTTGTAAAATGTTATTTCGAATTCAACTGGCTCACAAAGACACACAAAAAAACTAATCTGAACTCTGATCTATTATAACATTAATATGTTTTCAGAAGCTTTCATGTATTTGTAATTTAAACGTTAAAATTATATATGCACAGATATTGAGAGATACATATGCCTTAAATACATGGTAGCCATCACTACATATTGAAAGAAGGTAACTTCTCATAACAAATGATAAAACTGAATAATTTGTGTTTGCACTCAATAGTAATGTCAATGTGTTTAATCCAATCTACTCTGCAGAATTTAAATTGAGAAGTATAATTTAGCCACTTTCCTCCCAGGTAAATTGCCACAGAGATCAAATTTCTTACATCTGTGATGCTCACCACAAGGTGCAGTTACTCCCGATTAACAGCCCAAGATTAATTGTTGGAAATGCCACATAATAGCTGCAGTAGAAAACATTTTAAACACAGACCCATGTTTATGCATTTAACAGATGTGTTGGTCTAACAGTTCAGATTTTCACTATAGTGTGCCATATGGCAACAAGGATCATTTTTCACTTAAAAATATTACCCAAAGTTAATGCCCTACAGCAATACTACCATTTTAATTTTGAAACTACACATTCACAGCAATGTTTGTTATCCTCCTGTTACTGCATTTCCTATTTGTCTTAATTCTACTGAAAATATTTAATAGCATAGATTTTTTAAATAGTTTTAAACTAGTGTCAACCAGCTCAAACACAAATATTACAGTAGGAGATGTACGAAATATGACCTGGCAATGAAGTAGCAGGATGTAAAATACTGGTTATGTAAAACTGCAAGGGCCATGGAGATTGGGACAT